>NC_060126.1:126716231-131516231 GCF_021461395.2 Schistocerca americana | reverse complement strand
GAGAGAGAGAGAGAGAGAGAGAGATAGCTGCGGAGCGAGTGAGACTGCACAGCCCTGCTCTGCGCTGGACTGTCCCGCGGTCTGATCCAACGTAAACAAAATATTCTATTTTAGAAATAGTTTTATGTAAGGGATATAGTGTCTCATTCTTACTGTTACTAGTTACAAGTAAATATTTTTTGTTATACTTCGTGCTACAGATTTTTGTATCCCTTTTTAGAGTTTAGAAATCAGATCCTTAGTTTTCTGCTTTGTACGTAATAATTTTAACTGACCAAATTTGAAAACTTATTAAAAATAGAATTATAGTTATAAAGCTCTTTAGTTCTTACAGTCAGCATTGTTAAAGAAGACAATTAACATTTTACACGTTTTTCTTTTTCGAGGAAACGATTTTGTCTACGTTTGGTACAACATTCCGTGAGACTGCTAACCTCAAAGAATTAGTCAAATTTTTATCGCCAAGAAATGAACGGTTCTTAGTTTTAGCATGCTTTAAAAGAGAGAAAAAAGCGCTCGCAAATATACGTAGAACCAAACATTGAGAGAAATTTGGCCGCGTGCTTACGCAAAAGAGGATATTTCTCTCGTGGAAACATCTGTAGAAGGCATCCAAAGTTTTACACATAAGGAAGCGATTCTTCAGGCGGATATCGCACTGCAGGTCAGTCAGCTCTAGTTGAAGCACTTGTGAGACGTCCTCTGCTCGAAGGGAAAACGGGCGAACAAATATATATATATAAGGCTGGTTGAACGTCACTTATCTCCAAACTGTTCTTGTAATTCGCAAATCATTTGAACATAATCGGAAAAATCCACATCTTCTTTAACACTGTATAGTGCAGGAAAGTGTCCACAATTCTTCTCGCGTTTTCCCCACAAAATAAGTTTCTTTTAAATGCTTGAATCGTCTGCACTAAATCAGCAACAGAGTGATTTTCGCCTTGGAGCTAAATGTTCAAAGTTTTTAAATGACCAGTAAGGTCACTCAAAAAAGCCAAATTCGCTACCCACTTAGGATCACAAAGTAATTCTTCTGGACGACCTTTCATTTCAAAAAGGTATTTATTTCACCCCTCAAGGACAAAAACCGATGAAGCACCTTTCCTCTGCTCAGCCATCTTATTTCGGTGTGGTAGGGGATGCCCGAGTATTCCACTTCTATATCAGACAGAAATTCTTTAAATTGGAGATGTGTGAGTACATGCGATCGAAGATAATCAACCGTTCGAAGAATTGTGTCCATAACATTTTTTACGTTGACAATCTTCGCAGGAAGTGCCTCCTGGTATATCAGACAATGGACTGCCGCGAATAAGGAAAAGCCGACTTCAGCTATTTTTGACCTGACTCAACCCAGGAATCCAGTGCGTATCCCTCGTAACGCAGGGCCTCCATCCGTTGTTACGCTGGTCAGGCGTTCCCATTTTAAACCCATTGACTCTAACACGTTTCCCACGGCTAGAAAAACATCCAAACCCGTGGTTGTGTCTTATAATGGTATAAGGTCGAGAGGCGCGGCGGGCGGTCGGGCGGTCCGCACGGCCAGCTGAGCGGCACTGCTCGGCCACTGCGACAACACACGAATTCGCCCGGGGCGCTGGCCGAGGGCGATCGCGGGCGCTAGCACCCCAGGGGCACAGTTTGGACGAGCGTGGTTGTAGGGAAGGGGAGATCAAAGAATGCGGTTTCATAGGTGTTGAGAGGAATGATAGAGAGCAAAGACAGCAGCAATTAAAAGAGAAAATGTAGCGTCAATGGAAACCGCTAGTTTTGTTTATAAAGTTTTGGCGGTATGGAATAGAAGGGCACTTGCGGCGATATTGTCAGACAGAGAGTGTGTGTGTGAGAGAATAGAGGAGATATTAACAACGAGTAAACATAATATGAAATCGTTTGCGTATTGTGTGGAGGACGGAGGGTGTATTCATGGGTGGAGGGGAAGAGAGAGATGTATCTGAAGTAACAAAAACTACTGTGACAGAGTCCATGTACGCTGATTAGTTTGTAAGTATCTATGCAGGGTATAAAAGAAATCAAAAGAGAATATTTAACAAACTGTATATTCTAAAGAAACCCACTTCAATTAAAAAGGCAAATCAGAGGAAAACTAACCCATATTGGATCTTCCACTAGCTAACAATCAGGAAAAATGACGAAAAAGAAGACATAACAAAACATTTTAAGGACTTTAATATTCTATCCAGAATCCTTCATTATTTTGTACTTCTATCGTGCGTCTTGGCATAGAATATATAAGCCGTCGGTCGTAACAACCTGAAGAAGCAACTCCCTCCCAGGCTTCCAGGACGCACTCCCAAAGAGCGTCCGCAGTAGTTGGTTGGTTTCTAGGCCAGTTCTCTGTTAATGTTCTGGCGACCTCAGCCCACATGTGTTCCATGGAGTTCATATCAGCCGCCCGCAGTGGCCAGTCCATGACGTTGACGCCAATCGTGGAGAGCCGCTGCTGAACAAATGCAGACTTGTGAATGGGAGAATGGTCCCCTTTCTATGTGACGTCCCCTTCTGCGTACAGCATTCGCACTGACTGAAGCATCACATTTTCCAATACGTGGGCATACTGCACGCTGTCCAGAGTGCCTTCTATCCTGTGACGAATTCCCACCCCTCTCGCAGTAATCCAACCCCAGCAGGTAACAGATAGCCGGCCACTTCTTCTCGTCGTGGTTACATATTCGCGTCGATGGCGAGTCCCTTGAGGCCTGTAAACGATTCTTGGACCGTCATTACTGGTGGAAAACACCTTCTCATCAGTGAAAATGACGTTGTCCCACGACGCCCGCATATGCAGCTCCGCAAATGCTAGCCAGTATAAAACGTTGTCTTCGTGAGCTCTTGTTTCACGGATGATCGTCGTGCATGCAGTCCAGCGTCCATCAGCCTTCAGTGAATCGTGTCGCTGGAGCCGTGGAAGTTGGTCTCCCGCCGCAACTGCTTCGCGTTCAGAAAGCGATTTTCTCTGCTCCTAGATACTAGGTCCCTGTCTTCCTGCTGTGAGCTCACTCTCTTCCTGCCTGAGCCCTATCAACGCAGATCCTCCAGCATCTCGTTGCAGTGGTATGTTGTACGCCATACCGTCTGCCAGCTTCTCTGATGGAACATCATCCTTCTTCAATGACAGCGACGACTCTATCTGGAATAGTCCTGTCCCAGTGAGCCATTACGGCTGACAGCATGATGTGTATTTTTGCTTGCCGCTTTATACTGATACCAGGAGAGGAGGTAAACGTATTTATGTCAAACGGAGCGGCAGAGGCAGAGGCATCCGGCGCAGCCGTGCTGGCTCGTCCCGGGCTGTTGGCCCACCAACGCCACCGCCTGCTCGCCCACTTCCGTCTCACCTCGGCCAGCCTGGCTGGCCCGTAGCTCGCGAGCCGCGGCTAGTACAGACCCGGGCCGCAAGGCCACGATCACCCCTTGAAGGATCAAAAGTTACACCTAACCTACACAAGTCTGTAGTATAAACTAACGCAGCTACAGCTATTATGCTATAACATGTGCAGGCACACCTACAGTTGACGATTCATTCAAGTATTTGACGAACAATACGTTCAAAAATACATTCATTTTAAACATAGCTACCACAAAATATTTCACCTAGCTAGCAATAGCATGACGCAGGAAACTATTCTTCCTTGTAAGCGCTCTGCATTAGATGTAGCCTTAAGAAAACGAGTATTCAACCACGCCAACTAAGCGGAATGTAAAAGTGAACAGGTTTGGCGGCAGCTTCTCCAAATAATAGTCTATACGTAGTATATAATACACGTTTTGTGCACTTATAATATGTATTCAGTGTCTCTGAAACAATACGTGCTGCACGACGGAAATTACTCTCTGCTGAGGCACTTCATTTACATCTCAATGATACACGACTACTAGAGAACATTGCTCTTTACGGCAGTCAATCCACTTGTAAATTAACACCATGATATCGCAGATATTAGGCAACACGTTACTAGGGATGAGAAAGACCTTAAGGCTTGCAACTAAACATGCCACTCCTAGCTACTACTGAATAAGAATTTGATTCTTAACGTGTCTTCATAACCATGTGTGCGGCGTTCGACTCTCAGTCAGCATAGACGTTTTCGTCGCCTTATTTCTGGTTAAACGTGCGCCATCTCGCTAATGGTGGACCAACATTGGACATTCTAGTCTGCTACTGGTTAGACAACTACCCCGGTAGGTTCCGGGTTCGAATCCCGGTCAGGCAATACAACTTCAGTCGTCATTTAAGTTTTCAACCTCCCTACTGGTGACAAACTGTAATATCTACATTCTGATTTTACGTATTATTCAACATTCCGATTAGGTGCTGGGTTCGCATCCTTATCACCAGCATTACATGATAGCATTTCAATTTTAAACATGTGCATCCTTTGTTCCTTGACAATGCAACAATATGCAACGTCTTTCGAGGTTAATTACCAAGAAGGTAATTGTCATGTTAGGGTTCCTCGTTTCGTATAAGCACTATCGTCATTTACGTTCAAGTTGAGAATTGATAACTGATACTGGCGCAAACGTCAATATTTGACGTCTCTTTCTGCCTAGTGATCGAGTCTCGATAAGGCACAAAGCTTTGCTTGGTTAACAATGGCTCTACGTTCTGGGTTGGCACTCGGATCCAGAACGAAGACGTTGGTCATGTCATTTAAAGTACAACTTTGTGTACAAGTAACTGTTGATGAGTAATGTGAACAATGATATTATTTGTGATTCGCTGTTAATGTTGGGATTTCCGTAGAGTACTTGCCACCGTTAATCACGTTTCCTTTTAATTGCTTAGTATTACATAAAGTTGATGCGAAACCACTCCCCGTAGAACGGTGAACGACGTTCAGCATGTGTTGGGTAAACCTTTCAGACAGCAAAGAACTTGTTTCCATTTGCCATACAACTTTATAAATCCATATACTGCCTCAAATATTTAATTGTTCCTAAGGATTACTGAACAATTTATGTGACAAAATTAGTTGTCCCATAATGTTTGAAATGTCACTTATTGTAATTAAGTTCAGTTTACAAACGTTAAGGTCTGTCTGATCTCTTCTGTACTATCGTGGTGTTACTTTACATCTGGACGGACTGTCATAAAGACCAGCGTTCTCTAGTAGTCTCTAGCGGTACCCATTGTGTATCTTACAACGACTGTACTGTGGAGGGTTGCTACAATGTGCAACACAGATATGGTATGTCGGTTGCATACATTCAGGTGCAGCCTACATGTTGGAATTCAGGCGTGGCCTACTTTTTTTGCTGTCGAGTGTACATCTGTCGTATGGGTATTCTCGAAAACAGTGATGACCTGCGCTTTTTCCTGTCGCAGGTCCCCTCGTTGCTCTAGCGGTCTACGATAAATTGCTTGTAGAAGAGGATCAAGTTCTTCCTCATAATATTTGTAGAATCTTGTAGGTACCTCATCTGGTCCCGACGCCTTTCCACTGCTAAGGCATTGTAGTTGTTTCGCGATCAGTAATCTCAATTTCTGCCATTTCGACGTTCGTACGATGACTATCAAATCCACGTAGAATGTTGTAAATACCTATATTACAGGGCCATGACTGTTATTGTTCTGAATGAGGATAACAATTTAACGTCCTGGTGACGATGAAGCTGTTAGAACACATGTTCAGGCTGCAGGAGTATAAGGGGATCAAGCTGTCTGTTCCTTTCCCAACCACATATACTAGATGTATTTATTGGAGGGGAAGGAATAAAAGGCTGAGAACTGCAAAGAAATTAAAGCGAAATAACTATTGCAAAATTTTACGAAGCTGGAAAGAACTGGTCGTCAGCATACAGTGAACCAAAAATAACTTTCGTAGTTTGACTGATATTTGAAAGACATACGGTGAAAAACGTCAGAAGAGAGAGAGAAAATTCCTCCTGAATTTCCACAATCATCGAAGTAAGACGAAATCAAACTGTTATTCAAGTTAATGTGTAGAACATATCAGACGGGATACATACCATTTGGGTTTAAGGAGAATATCGTCAACACAGTGCCAAAGGTACACGTGATAACTATTTCCAGGGCTGACTTATTCTTCGAGCACATTCCCTCCCCATTCCTCCTTGGGGACTTATGACCATAGATGTTAAGTCCCATAGTGCTCAGAGCCTTCCTCCGTTACGTTTTCCCTCTTACAGTTTCAACAGTGTCAGTTACGTCTGCTAGTTCTGATACACAATGTATACAAATCTTGCACTTAGGCACCTCTCTCAGCTTGTTTCTCCAAGCAAACATTAGTAATGGTCAGACGTCCTGTATAGAAATCTTCGAGTTGTGCTACAAAACGCCACTGTTTCCGGCGCAGGTACCCCGACATCAATATGGTATATGATCACATGCACACGTACACAGGCCGCACAACGGCTTGTCATACTCTGGATCAGGTGGTCGAGCAGCTGCTGGGGTATAGCCTTCCATGCACCAGTGCCCGTCGGAGCTCCTGAAGTGTCCTAGGCGTTTGAAGACGTGCAGCGATAAGTCGACTGAGTGCATCGCAGACGTGGTCGATGGGTTTTAGGGCTGGAGAACAGGCAGGCCACTCTATTCGCCTGATATCTTCCGTTTCAAGGTACACCTCCACAATGGCAGCTCGGTGGGGCCGTGCGTTATCATCTATCAGGAGGAAGGTGGGACCCACTGCACCCCTGAAAAGCGGAAATACTGGTGCAAAATGACATCCCGGTACACCTGACCTATTACAGTTGTAGCTAACTGTTGCAAATAAAACAGTTTTGATTTTCACTGTGGTTTCCATTTCGCGACCTATCGATCCTTACTTTCTGGATAGCCCTTGTACTATATCAACCCCGTCACCACCGATAATGTCACAACTCACACCACCACCAGTAGAACTGTGTCAGTATTCGACGATGTTTCTGACAAACCGTGGCAGAATTTCACTGCTATAGCCGGCCGGAGTGGCCGTGCGGTTCTAGGTGCTACATTCTGTCCCTGCCGCCCCTTTCAGCTTGTCAGTTCAAGTGGCAGCCCTGAACTGGCCCAGTCAGCTTGACATCTCAGTGATACAATGTCGACGTAAGCGCATCTGCCGAAATCACCGTGTCAGTCGCGTGGTGCACATGCGTTTCGGGACGGTTTTCTCAACTTATCACCAATACCGTGGACTTACAGATCTGTGTCGTGTGTGTTCCCTATGTGCCTATGCTATTAGCGGCAGTTTTGTGTAATGGCACGTTGTATGGCACCACATTCTTCAATTGTCCTTAATTTATGAGCATTGGTGTATTTGTGTTCCAGAACTAAAAGTCACATGAGAAAGGAGATCTTCTAAGTGAAAGCGCTCTTTTTCCAGAGTTAATCGGTAACAGCTGCCCAAAGCAATATATCATTAATTTTTCACAGTCACTTGTCAGTTCGCAATGGGCACACCTAAATCAAATAATATACAAGATTTGAGACAGTAATAATAAAATAAATGTTATTAAGTGACATGATACCGTCTCACATTCGTTGAAATCACATTGAAGACGATGGAACATTGTTTATGATAATGGCGTCGTATTTTGGAGTAACAGGGGTTGGAAATTCCCTTGACTTGTCTTTTATCTTCTCTGGCACTTTCTGGAATTACGTCGAACGGATACAGAAAAGTTGCCTTTAAGAATGAAGTGCGCGTGAAGTCATAATATTTCTCTTACACTGTTGAGGATATTTCTTTCAGACATTGCTGTGACGTCTATAGCTAATAGTACATTGCAATCGAGTAAACAGTCTAACATTTCTTACCAATGTCATTGAAAATTGCCTACCCTTCGCTGCTGACGGCGTATTTCAAATCTGAAATTTGTTATTTATTCTATTTATTAATTATTTTATACCCTGTGACCCACAATTTAGAAACATTCTGTATTCATTCTTATGAAAATTTTTATTGTCAATAGCAATTTTTAGTTCCTAAACATCCCAGCTAATAAGATAAGATACACTGTTGGACCGAAAAGCAATACTATTTTTCATCGCTGTAACTGCATCTGCTACGTGCTGTATGCACTATTGTTAAAAACCGCGTCTACTTCAATACCTAACTATACCACAATATTGTCTTACATCTTGAAAATTTGCTGGCAGATTAAAACTGTGTGCCTGAACGGGACTCGACTCGGGACCTTTGCCTCTCCCGGGCAAGTGCTCTGCGACTCACGACGTTTCCTCAAAATTTTAAATCTACCACTATCTCATCTACCTATCTTCCAAACTTTTTTTTTTCAATCTGTCATTGGCATACACTGCTACTACTTGAAATAGATTATAAACAACACTTTCACCAATTCTTGCCTGCCACATTGGACATGCCACTCCATCGCTTCCCGATCTGCAGGCATTTTCTGTCTGTTTCTGCCGCTCTGTGGAGGGCTTTGTGGTGGAATCTCCCTCTGTTGTTGTTTCCCCGCTCCCTAGTTGTTTGGGGTCGACTCCGTTGGTCCGAGAGAGGATCATTACTGCCGATGGGATGTGTAGCCACATGCCGGCACACGCCACCCAGGATCTACAATTGACCTTCAATAAGTCTTTCTTCTCAGCAAATTTCAGTTGAAAAGAATGCAGAATTTGTTGTGGGACATTGTGAAATATTCCCGCTTCAGCCCCTACGCTCATGACGTTCCTATAGGTAGCGGCATTATACGTAACCTTTAAAGTGGCGCCTGGTAATGGAGATACGTTCCAGGCAGAGAGCTGTCATTAAGTTTCTTTTGACGGATAACCAGAGCAATGCAGATATTCGTAGTCGCTTGCGAAATGTCTACGGAGACCTGGAAGTGAACAAAGGCACAGAGAGTCGATGGACGAGGGTGTGTCATCTTCGCAACAAGGTCGTGCAAACCTGTCCGAACCCTCACCTGCCAGCCGGACGCACACTTCTGTCACTCCTGCAGTGTTGAGACGAGCGGACTCTTTAATTCGAGGTGATCGACGGACCACAATCAAAACACCTCTCTGCACAACTGGACGTCTCTGTTGATAGTGGAGACAAACTCATCCACTGGGTTCCTCGCCCCCTAACAGAACATTATGAAGAGCAATGAAGGAACCACTGTGCGTAACTGTTTACGCGTTACGATGCTGATCGTGGCAAGTTTATGTCGAACATCGTCACAGGTGATGAAACATGGATTCATCTCTTCGATCCGGATACAAAACGGCAGTCCATGGAGTGCCGCCACACTACCTCTCCTACGAAGTTGGAAGCCGAGGTCACAGCCTATAAAGCCATGGACTTCTAGGACTCTGAAGGAGTTATTCTCTTTGCTGTCCTCCATAATGGTGCAAGAATCAACCCTGAATTGCATTGTGCTACCCTCAGGAAACTAAAGAAACGACATCAGCGTGTTCGTCGCCACAAAAATGCAAACGAACTTCTCCGTGGCAGCGCAAAGCCTCGCCCAAGGCTGTGCGTTCGAGAGGAGCTATCAAAACCTTATTGGACTGGTCTTCCTCATCCACCCTACAGTCCAGATCTCGCACCTTCCGACTTCCATCTTTTAGGCCTGTTGGAGGATGCACTCTGCGGAAGCAATACGTGGATAATGTTGCGGTTATTGGCGCAGCAAGACATTGGCTCCTACGTCGACTAGTAGAATGGTACCATTCGGGCATGCGCGCCCTCACAGGAGTAGGGCGTAAGGCCGTCGCATTGAACGGAGATTATATTAAAAACTATAGTTTTGTAGCCAAACAAGCGGGGAATAATATGGTGTACTGGAATCCTTAAAGCCGGCCGAGCGGTTCTAGGCACTTCAGTCTGGAACCGCGGGACCACTACGGTCGCAGGTTCGAATCATGCCTCGTGCATGGATGTGTGTGATGTCCTTAGGTTCGTTAGGTTTAAGTAGTTCTAAGTCTGGGGGACTGATGACCTCAGATGTTAAGTCTCATAGTGCTCAGAGCCATTTGAACCATCTGTAAAGTCTCATAGTGCTCAGAGCCATTTGAACCATCTATAAAGTCCCATAGTGCTCAGAACCACTTGAACCATTTGGAATCCTGAATACAACCAATTGCAGGCAGTCATATGCTTTGATCACAAATAAATGTCTAAATGAAGCTAATGTTGCTGTCGTGTGCCACACGTAAAAAAGTTATAAATCGCACATATCAAATGTAGTGTTGGGGAACACCGAGATCATGACCTAAAGTATGAATGTTAATCTGACCGACAATCTTGTTAAAGTGAAAGAGTGGCGTGTCACCGGTCGCTACCTTCCCATTACTCAACAATTTCTGCTTGGAGAGTGTCAGACTTCAATAAAGAGGTTAGTGTGACACAGAGCAGAAGAAATTATGACACTCTGAGTCTTCGAAAATGACATGCCGGATCATGACAGTTTTGTCACCCAAAAAATCAATAAGTAACATATCCTGTCTTGACCTCATCGAACCAGGGGTCATATACACATTCCGTGTTGCATGTCTGCAAACGTTTTGTGATCTACTGGGTGTCAGAATTGTTTCTGTAGACCTCTGAGTCCAAACAAAACGATGAAACGGTTAAACGGTGATGCAAACGTTACGTAACCCATTCAACTGAAGCTGAGGTCACAGATGATTGGTTTCCCGAACCATAATGCAATATCGTAGAGTATTCAGTATTCTCTGCCTCAGAGATTTTTTTATCCCCGCCCAAGAATTCACAGCGATTGAGTCTTTCAAGAGACAAATAACAGGCAAAATTCTATCCATGTACCCAGGAAATCTAGGCAAGTCAAATGTGTGTTCTTTTGATGTGTGTCATCTGAAAACAGTATTTCATAGTAAGGTGTCTTTGTATTCCTTTTGTACAATGGAGTAAATGGAGTTGACACGAAATGAGCAACATTTAAATGTTATGTAAAACATAGTGAGAGCTTACACAAAAGACAAAGACAAAATAAAAACATGACTCAATTTATAAAAGTGGTTTTAACATTAATGTATATGTAGTGTGTGATCTTTTGTCAATCTTACATTTTAGATGAGAGTGATATTTTACCTCAGTACTCATCTGAAAGTGGTTTTGTCCCTCATGAAAAAACATAGTAAGAAGGAATGAAAAAACATAGTAAGAAAGAAAAGTGAAAATTACACTTAACACAAACATATTTTAAGTCTCCTACTGCTCCCTTCTCAAGGATATTTAGGGAGACCTGAAGTTACTTTACATTAGTCACATGAATCAACACCGCACTACAATCATGAGGTGTGTAACAGGTTGGACGTGGCAGCTGTAGGGGATGAGTTGGTGGTATGTGGAGGGTTATCTCTTTACTTAACATCGTCAGTGGTGGCAGCAGTGTCTGTGTCAGTGTCTGTATTCTGTCTATGGCAGCAATAGGTAGGTATCTGGACTATTCACAGACCAGAGATGGGCAGCAGTTGACAAACTGTCACTCTTGTTGAAGCCAGCCCTCCAGCGATGGTCTCGAGTAGTCAATTGCTTGGTCCAGTGCTCTCTAGTCCCTCGTTTCTTGATGTGATCAGTTTTACATTCAGGTCCGGTCCGCCAAGAATCTTTCGTCAAAAAGAGGTGGCCCCAAGCGGTCGCCCAACGTTGGGGTAGAGCCTCCGTTACGTGCTGGCTGTAGGCGAGGCACTCCTGCTTGTACTTTCAGCTGCAGCACTTGGAATTCCTTTCAGTCTCCATTGGCATGAGTGAAAGGGACGAGAAGGACTGTGTGCACACATATTGATTCCTCTGAGCTGTCCCAGTGTCATAATGTCAGCCAGCTGCCTTTCATGTCACCTGGCGGTAGGGGAATAGGTCTCCTGTAGCTGGCAGTTGCCGGTGTGGCCATGTGGTGACGTCATGTCGGACCGTCAGTTGTCTGGGGTAGCTGCCATGCTGTGACATTACGTCAGCAGCTGTGTCCAACGTCTCGCTACGTCGTGCCAGCCCTGCTAGCCAATTTTCAATGTTTGCCGCCTACCCAGCACTTGGTCATGTAGCATCCCTCTAGCTGCAGCTGGGCATGGGTCTACTTCTCACTCGTCATTTGGAATGCCATAGTTTTCTGCAAAATCCTTAGCCCTTATTTTATTGCTGCGATTTTACAATTAATGTTTGCAACAACACACATCGAAAATCATAACAAAATATGTGAACTGTTAGTGGTTGAAACTTTACAATATGATTAACGCAAGGAATTGTAGCGTACCTTACTGTTTTCTTTTATTTAATCGCTGTTACTACTAAAATCCCTTAAAACAAAAAGAGAACATTTAGAGGTCTTTTTTTATTTTCATAAACATCGATGATTAATCGCTTATCTAAAACAAATAAGCTAACCATTTGCAAGTGGTGACGTCGTGCTGATATAATATACGTCAGTGTTTTGTTAGTTTCCCAACACCACTCATACTGTACATCCCAATGGGCTAAGTCGGCGCAGCCTGCATATTTATACTTCAAGCACTCTCACACCATGCGAAATTTACTTCTATTTATATTCTACCCATTACCAAGTTCTTCTACCTCTAAACCTTTCTACTTTACGCTAATCTAGACTCTGATACTTCTCTAGAGTGTCAAATTATTGGATGGTAACCCTCATGCGGCTGTCTGGCGCAGATTATGGATCTCATACGGCTGACTGCCATCTGTACACTCCTTTCTCTGATAACGGGATAGACTGCGGCACGAATTCAGCTTTCCCTCTGATCAGTAACTCTCAAAAATCGATGTACAGACATCATCAAATAACAGCGGCTACAAAGATATAAAATAGCAGTTTTTCTGTAATTTGCAGTGCAGTGACCTGCCACGTAATACAAAACTTCGTCGATGACGCACCGCTGGCGATCCACAATCAAAATATCGGAAGGCAAACGTCATTGCACTACTGGCGATAATCTATAAGCGATAACCACAGACGAAATATTACCACCGACGAAAAATATCGCACCATAAGCGATTATCCATAAGTGTAACCATACTCGAAAACCACCAACAGGAAGAACTAGCTCGACTGGCTGATCGCACAACAGCGAGAGAGAGAGAGAGAGAGAGAGAGAGAGAGAGAGAGAAAGAGAGAGAGAGAGAGAGAGAAACATAATTGAACGTCAACACGCATCTGGCGTGGGCAACACAGATACATCTCGCAAGACACCCCATTGCCATCGGTGGCATGATCAGCATCACGCTATGATCCAGTATCGGGTAGCGAATTAACTTCTGTGGCACCACTATCGCCTCCTCGCTCCAAATGGTGGAACAGGCCGTGCATATGCCTCACTGGCAATGTACAAAATATCAACGGAAGAAACCAAACCATTACGACATTCCCAAATGAATTCTGAGACTAATTGGATTTACAAGACTTGTGCAAGTATCCAGTTCAGAGGATCCAGTCAACGACTCCAAATCTCTCTTCTTTCGAAAAAGAAGATTTTAGACTAGGGAGGCATCATTCTCATGGTAAGCAGGGACATGTTTTCGCCAAAACATCTATTTAGACAGGACCAGAGTGTCTCATTTATGAAGTGATCTAATCCTTCTGGGCTGACCATTTTCAGTTTCTGAAAGAAGGCCATTAACCTTACCAGATAGTTGTGCCCATGAAATACATGTTTTTGTGGCTCACTAAAGGAACCAGGCGACTACCTGGCGTTAATGGGGGTAGGAGGGGTTATAGTCCTGCCTCCGCTAAACACATACACCAGCCACTCTATCCACATGGTCCCAGCTTCTAGCACAAGAATGCATGGAGTTTTATGACCTTCCCACCTCTTACACAAAACCTGAGTTTACAGCATCTCTCTTCAATAGCTTCTTCCACCCACTTTCAGACCTCTAGCTGCCTTCAGGACGGACTGGCGATTGGCTCAGGTAAAATATTTCGCGAACCGACGCCCTTCAGCCTGAACGTAGGTGGAAGGAGGAGAGAGCTACGGCCAGAGGTCCTCATCTCTCTCCTTGTTCTCCACACCCTCCAGTACGGCATCTCAGGTAGAGGTTCACTAAAGGTTACACGTTATTCTCCACACAACTTCCCTTTGTAAAAAAGTCATAAGCATCACATAGCAAATGCAGTGCTTGCGAACACCAAGATCACGACCTGAAACACGAATATTACTCTGACTGAAAATGTTAATATAGTGAGTGAGTGGTGTGATTCCTCTCTCAACTTCCTTTCAGGAAAAACTGTGTTGCAGTACTTATTGAACGCCCTTTATAGGTTCATAGACAGAAAAAGTGTGATCTCTGACAGGTGCTGTTGCTACCATGGTTATTGCCTTGCTGCAACTACAGTAGGTAGTACAGCAGGAACGTCCTTCACAATTATTGCGCCCAATAAGTACAATGATTTGAAACATTTTATAAAATAGTGGTGTATGTTTAGAACACATCCAAATCATCCTTATGTTGAGGAGGGAAATAAAACAAGGTGAGGGAATTATTCTCAAAAGACATACCCAGCTCCTTTGGAATACAATTCACAATAGTACAAAATGAGCTGCCCTTCTTTGAACAGATCTCTGTCGATCCTATCTAATGCGAATCCCTCGCTACGCAGCAGTAATCCGCGTCATCACAATACTCACAGCTCAGCTGATTTCCATCTAACAGTGCCTCCAATATGCTTATCGAAAGTGATAAGCCAATATCATATTATCATATTTTAGAGCAGTTTTTTATCTGCTGAAGTACTAACACTGGAAATGCTAGTATTTGTCCATTTTCATCAACAGGAGACTAGCCTCTTCTGGACGAAAGGATATTGCGATTGTAAGACAAACGGATTGATAGACTTTTGCCTAAGGTGAAATTGACCATACCAGCTAACAGTGACCTAAGATAGGGTTTGCTCATGGAAAGTGCGAAAAGAGGAATGGAGGCGACTATTTTGATACTCTATTGTAGTGGGTTGTGGCAATACAGCCATCTGCTGATCTGCGATTATAAATGAATTAGCCTAAAATGACGAGCTTCTTCATTGGCTGGGTACTGGAGCGAATCCTAGTGCTCCATACTGAAGGCCGTTGCAGGCATAGAGATACTGGAATGGAGTTAGAGTTGGCTGCATGTAAGAGGTGCATTATGTCTACTACTGAGAAGTTTGCACATTACCTGCCTCTCATTTATAAGTGTGCATGCGAGTGGGCCTGGAATTTAGTGTCTCATTTTGGACACTGTTTAATAAAGCTAGTAGCACATACAGAACTGAATTTTTAGGTAATATACTCCTGGACTCATTTATTCTGTTAAGTCGTTTAATTGTGTCCCATGCTAAATTTTGCGGGCATGGAAATGTTATCCTAGCCCAGTGAAGGCATTACCGCGTGGATAGGGCAAACCCGTTTTCTATTGACTATTGGTTACTCTTTTTGGCGAGTAATTATCTTACATAGTGTGATTACGCGGCATGACTTTGTGATACAGATGGCAAACTTTGTGTGGTTGTCATATACATTGTTAAGTTGCTTTGTATGCAGAGCTCGAACTTCACATGGTACATTCCGGACTTGAATAATAGTAATCCGAGTAATACTATCTGGCAGCATCTATAATTTCATCGATGGAAGGAGTAATGAGTATAAGTGGTGATATTTTAATATATGGAGTCATAATGTGTACACACATCTGGATGTTTTTTCTCTGCAATGAACAGACTTCACACAAATGCATCGCAAACTTCATGACCTGATGTTTTGTGTACAGTTGTAACTGCATCTCTGAGTAGACGACAACTTTCTGTATAGACTAACCGCCTTGCCTCCCTGCGTTCATACTTCATCAACTGCCATGCTGCCCAAGGAAAAATAAGCATTAATGGCTTGCTTGTGCAATGAGTACATCGAGGTACTACCCAATCAAAAAACGCAATACTTGTAATACCTATAATATTGGCCTGAAAATGACATAAATACTTATGTATTGTTAATCAAAATATCCACGGTTGTACTGCCGGTCTACAGTGTCCAACGGGCACAATATTTCGGCGATCATACATGTCGTCATCATCAGGTGAACTGACGGACTGAGCTCCTGTGAACGTGCCGGCACGGAGATCCGTACGTTATGGCTGCTCAGAGGGAACTGGATTTGGTGGCGGCGGCGGCCGATTTAAATACCCTCCGTCCGCGGCGCGCTCCCTCCACCGTCCGTGCCCCGCGCCACGGTCGCGCGGTGGAACAGATTGCGACGGCGTCTGAGATGACGTCGGTGTGATGGCTCTGTCAGCCGTTGTCGTCACAACTATACGTTTGCTCGATTTACTCTTGGTTAATCCAATCGATGGTTCCCAAGCCTTGCTAAGATTATAGCTACAGTCACGGTTTATGAGGTCGTCATTGGTGCGAATTTCGATGGCCTCTCTAACAACGCTGTCCCAGTATCTCGACGTCTGTACCAGAATCCTCCTGCGTTCGTACTCCACAGCGTGATTTTCCGACAAACAATGTTCAGCGACCGCCGACTTGCTCGGATACATCAGTCGAGTGTGCCTCTGGTGTTCACGGCATCGATCCTCGACGGTACGCATCGTCTGACCAATATACGACTTGCCACATTGACACGGAATCTGGTACACGCCGGCCTTCCTCAAACCGAGGTCATCTTTGGCGCTCCCCACCAGTACACGAGTTTTATTCTGAGGACAAAACACAGTTCCGACCAGGTGTTTCTTCAAACTGCGGGCGATTTTCCCCGAGAGTGCGCCTGTATATGGAATAAACGCAGTGCCTACCTCCTCCCTCGTGATATGATCCATCTCCACAGGTTGTGCTGGAGTGGTAGGGCGGAGAGCACATTGAATCTGCCACTCTGAGTACCAATATTTTCGAAATACAGTTCTCAGATGTTCCAATTCCTGCGGTAGACTCTCTGCGTCAGAGATAGTGCGCGCCCTATGTACTAGAGTTTTAAGTACCCCATTCCTCTGTGAAGGGTGGTGGCAGATGTCTGGGTGCAAATACAGATCAGTGTGCGTTGTCTTCCAATGCACGCCATGACCTAGGGTGCCGTCAGCCCTTCTCTTGACCAAGACGTCAAGGAAAGGTAATTTACCCTCCGTTTCAGTCTCCATAGTGAATTTGGTGTTGGGGTGTATGGAGTTTAGATGTGTAAGTAAGTCAAGGAGTTTATCCATACCATGTGGCCAGATGGCGAACGTGTCGTCCACGTAACGGAAAAGCAAGTAGGTTTCCATTCTTATGACGACAGGGCTTCCTCCTCGAAGTTCTCCATGTACAAATTCGCTACCACCGGTGAGAGTGGGCTACCCATGGCGACTCCCTCCGTTTGTTCGTAGTATTCTCCATTAAAAAGAAAATACGTGGAAGTCAAGACATGCCTAAAAAGTTCGGTGGTCTTCTCGAAAACTTTTGACTAAGCAATTCTAGTGACTCTCGCAGGGGTACCCTCATAAAGAAGGAAACGACGTCAAAACTCACCATGATATCTGACTCATCCAACCTGAAGCTATCAAGGCGTTTAACAAAATTCACGGAATTACGGATGTGATGAGGGCATTTACCCACATAAGGAATTAATATTCCCGTCAGGTATTTGGCCAACAAATATGTAGGTGCCCTCATGTTGCTGACAATGGGACGTAATGGTACCCCCTCTTTGTGAACCTTCGGGAATCCATATAGCCTAGGCGGTACCGGACCTTGGGGTAACAATTTCTTAGCGTCACCGTCCGGTATGTCTGCGTCCTTGAGAAGCGACCTCGTCTTGTTCTCCACCTTCTTTGTAGGGTCAACGCTGACCTTCCGGTAGGAATCGTCATTTAGCAGGCTCTGCATCTTATCAGTGCACGAGGATTCTGGTATAGACGTCGAGATACTGGGACAGCGTTGTTAGAGAGGCCATCGAAATTCGCACCAATGACGACCTCATAAACCGTTACTGTGGCTATAATCTTAGCAGTGCTTGGGAACCATCGATTGGGTTAATCAAGAGTAAATCGAGCAAACGTATAGTTGTGACGACCACGCGGACAGAGCCAATACGCCGACGTCATCTCAGACGCCGTCGCAATCTGTTCCACCGCGCGACCGTGACGCGGGGCGCGGACGGTGGAGGGAGCGCGCCGCGGGCGGAGGGTATTTAAATCGGCCGCCGCTGCCACCGAATCCAGTTCCCTTTGAGCAGCCATAGCGTACGGATCTCCGTGGCGGCACGTTCACAGGAGCTCAGTCCGTCAGTTCACCGGATGATGGCGACATGTATGATCGCCGAAATATTGTGCCCGTTGGACACTGTATACCGGCAGTACACCCGTGGATATTTTGATTATCAAATACGCCGGGAAAAACTCAAGAATTACTTATGTATTGTTGTTCAGTACACCATCCTCAGTCGCCAATAGAAATACCTGGACTTACGCAAGTTACAACCTGTATAGCCGACAATATTTTAATACAGATATACAACGTATGAGTCTTTGCAGGTAGATGCAGGATAAATTGTAGTGTTGCCTAATCTGTCTTCGAGTAACAGGATGAACTCTGTGTTCACCCGATCTAATGGGGGAGAGGAAGCGTATTTGGAGATGTTGATGTACAAAAAGAGACAGTGTAATGTTATTTCAGCAACCACCACTGTGAAATCCTAGCGACGGTATGGGACCAAAGCCCTATCTTGTGCAACACAGTCCGCACTAATTGGCAGACAGAGATGGCACCACACTGGAGCACTGCAACGACTCTCTTGGTTGACAGAGTGATTTTGTGTGTTGCGAGATAAAATGATGCTGTGCATTCCATTGCAATGTCTTCTGCAGTCAAGAAGGCACAACCATCTCACACTGCAGTGCATACGTGAACCCAGTCGCAGGAGTAATGAGAACTAGAATAAATGTTTCAGATGAATCTCAATAACAAATTATGGAGGGATGAATGAAATGAGTGACAAAATCTTATCTGCGGAAATATCAGCACGAGAATTGTAGGGACGTAGAAACATGTGATTTGATTCACAAGGAAACATCACCAACCTGATGTCTTATTTTAAGGACAAGAAAGCACACTTGCAAGATATCAGCCACAGAAATGGATTCTGTGTGAAAATTTGGGCCATCATTCTGATAATACGCTGTTATGAAATATGGAAAATACAACTTTTAAGCTTTCTCGCACTGGATGTCTGTTACTCTCTCTGCCCCTCCGCAGTCACCTAATGCTCGAGAGCGATGTACTATACAGCGGTGTGAGTAAGCGGTCTGTGAATTACTATTTCTGATTGTTAGTGTGCTTCGTCCAGTGTGTCAAAGTGCACGGTTTCTGAATTGCTGCTGCTACCTGAAATCTCTTTGCTTTGAACATCTTCGTGTTATGATTGACAAATACAGTTTAAAAGAATTAAAGGAATTTATGTGTCAATAAAGAAGTAGCTTATCGTTATATAATTATTACCATCGCTGTTATGCGTGTATTATTGTGTTATAATACAGTCTAAAAGAATTAAAGGAATTTGTGTGTCATTAAAGAAGTATCGAATTTTAATTTAATTACTAACGTTGCTGTCATGCGTTACATCAACGTAATGGTTAGACATACTCTGAACAGATATTGGGCGGCCGAGGTGGCCGAGCGGTTCTAGGCGCTTCAGTCCGGAACCGAGCGACTGCTACGGTGGCAGGTTCGAATCCTGCCTCGGGCATGTATGTGTGTGATGTCAAAAAATGTTTCAGATGGCTGTGAGCACCATGGGACTTAACTTCTGAGGTCATCAGTCCCCTAGAACTTATAACTGCTTAAACCTAACTAACCTAAGGACATCACACACATCCATGCCCGAGGCAAAATCCGAACCTGCGACGGTAGCGGTCGCGCGGTTCCGGACTGAAGCGCCTAGAACCCCTCGGCCACACCGACCGGCTGTGTGATGTCCTTAGGTTAGTTAGGTTTAAGGAATTATAAGTTCTAGGGGACTGATGACCTCAGATGTTGAGTCCCATAGTGATCAGAACCATTCGAATAGATATTGCATATTAATATAAACTTACAGCAGTCTTTGAAAAAGTTTATTCTATATAAATGATGTCTAAAGAGAATAATATTCACTGCTAAACGATTAGTCATTATATTGGTATGTAATTGTGGTGTGCTTACTGTAAGACCTTCGGTACACACACCATCAGATTATTTGACTTGTCGCTCTAACGAAGTAGGCGAGTGTCAGCAATATGTCTCGTGGTCTTATCGTGGCGTGCTTATCTTCTTCCGTTAGGTCAGACGATAGAAATGCCACTTGCATGCTTAGAGTAGCAGATTGACGGTGACCAACTTTAAATAGAACTTGATTAATTTTCACACACATTTATTAAGATAATAACAATCATAAACCTTACTTAACTTGATTCTGGATGCTATTTACAACTGACAATCTGAAGTTCTTTGGGCTTGGTACGTTAATCTTATTCTCACATATCTCTGATACTTGACAAAGTGTCTATACATGTATCTTCATGGCTATGTACAGGAATATGATAATCTTATTAGGTGCAGACTGAAACTTGACTATAGACTGGTACAGACTAATGTAGACTGGTACAGAGTGGTGCAGACAAATGCAGACTAATGCAGACTAATGCAGACTGATGCAGAGTGACTAATCGGAGTTCTGTACAGTAGTTATAATACCTCGCGCGTTCAGGTATCACTGCGCGAGTGTGATCCGCGAGGAGAAAAGGTTCTACGTTAGCAGCAATCTCATTGGCTGCGTGATATTAATACGCGGATCGGCGGAAGCAGAATTTGGTCCGTCTCTAAGACAGCGCACTCTCATAGTGCGGAGACGGACGAGCGCTGCGCCTGCGCTGTTGTGCTTAGTGGGGCGCGCTCTAGTGGGGAAGTTATGTACGCCCTGACTACGCGAAACTATGTACACAACAATAATATGTTTTTCTAATTTAGAGCCTCGCTGTATAGGGCGTCTTGTCACGGTCCACGCCGCTGCCCCCGTCGGAGGTTCGAGTCCTCCCTCGGGCATGGGTGTGTGTGGTGTCTTTAGCGTAAGTTAGTTTAAGTTAGATTTAGTAGTGCGTAAGCTTAGGGACCGATGACCTCAGCAGTTTGGTCCTATTAACTTGTACTTGAGAATGCCTATAAAGTCGAAATCATGATTGCGTGAAATAAATGTACAGTAATTTGTAATTTAATAGCGGAAATTTCTATCAAAATTGTTGCATATTTAGAGGAAGTGCCACGCGTCCTCGGTTAGTCTTGCGAACTCGTGTACTTGCTCTCCTTCCTGAGTGAGTTCAAGTCCACATGTAGCCGACAACAGACCCAGGTGAGTGGTCTGTGGCGGAGACTCAGGGTTCGAGTCTAGGGACACACGGAGACGGCGGGTTCGCAGGTGACATCACAAGACTCGCTGGTAAGTTTAAAACGAGTGTATGGAGACAATTTCCGATCTCTAGTGTCCACCGCCTCTTCCGTCGCCTTCAGCACCGCACAAATAAGACAGCTCACGTTGTCATACCGCCGTACAACGCTTCTCTCTAGGACAGTAGGTGGCTGCGGTGGGGCCGAGCGAGTGACAAGCAACTGATGCTCACAGAAGTTCGAAGCCTGTACTTTCAGAAAGCCATACATACTTAGTGTCAGAATTATGGTCCAAATCTTCGCTCGGGATCTGTTGCTTGGACTGATATCTTGCAAGTATGATTCCTTTTCTCCTAAACGTATGAGGTGAGATCGATGTTTGCTTGTTAGAAGACGGTGTGAATGATGTAGTCCCACAAATGTTGACTAGAATACAGTTTTTAAAAATTCTGATGTTACCTGGGACAAAATACAAGGAGGCAAAGGTACGTGTTAACCAGCACGGGGAAACAGTAAATGAAACCAAAGCAAAATTTGCAAAGAGAATTAAAGTTTCAAGGGGAACAAACAAAGAATTTTAGGTTTGCCAGTGACATTGTGATTGTGTTAGATACAGCAAAGGACGAAGAAGATCAGATGAACATAGCGGGCGTTGTCCAGTGGTTAGTGTTGCGAGCTAATATCCCAAAGATGTTTGGGCTCACATGCGGTTCCCCTTCATCGAAATGTCTCGGCTCAAACTCGCCTAGCGCATGTGTCGCATTACATGACCTAAATTGGACACTTGTGACCCTTCGGTTAAATTGTCTGCCTGATGGTAAGTTTGCGAAATACAAAGTTAATATAACATATAAGAAGCAATAATAATATCAGGAAATAAATTAATGACCCATAAGTGATGTAGGCCACACCGTTGCGATTTGGTTAGAATAATGTTTATTCAGAAAGCAAACTAATAGCAAAAGTGGTTGTATTTAGAGTTACTGTAACACTCGAGCGCATACCCATTGGACACAGTTCGATCATTCACAATCTCATCGTGAAACACAATACTCCACCTCGATATTTACACGAAAAGTTAGAGTTCACTCCAGGCGCGCGGCTGCTCACCGCTCAGAGACTAAGCCCCGCGATACCACACAACGCGAAATTTTCTAAGTCGTTTCACTTCCTAGCTACATAAAGACCGACCGACCGCTTCCGCGTCTCCACCAGCACTCACCATCCCGTCCCCAGCTGCGTTTCTCGCGTGCCGAGCATCGTCGCTCAACTGACTTGGGCAGTTACCTTCCCTGAAGCCGTCCATCTGATTGGCTAGAGCTTATTCTACATTACTTTACATTTTAACATATTTAAGCAATCAAAGCTTGATCACTTTCACGTCCTAAATGAAGTAACAATAATATCCATTCCATAATAAACGTTAGATTCTTTTGCATAGAACGAATAAAATTTCCTTCTCAGCTTTGAATGCCACGGCCTGTGGCCTTGCAGCAATGTGCTTCTTGATAAATAAGGAACAAAAGTGACTATTATGCATTAGACTTTACAACAAATATTCTATTACCCAATGGTCCAATAAGTTGTCACGCTGTCATCATTCAATGTGTTTTGTGTGGAGGAAACGATGATCTGATGCTTAACTGTAAATATTGATAATTTAAGTGTACTATATCCTTAAAAAAAGTTACAGAGTTTACATTTACTTCGTTTGTCATTTTAATAATGCGCTTCTACATGAAATGTCGATCGTTAAGCTCGATCAAAGCGTTAAGATTTTAGCATTGAGGTCTTTCTTACAAAACTTATTAATTCAAGTTTAACAGTAAATCCTAAATTATTATAGATATGATCAATATTCAAGTTTTATTGGGATCACCAACTAAATTTATGGAGGATAGCACATTAAAATTACTGTGCCTTGATTCCTTGCATTGCTACAGAATTAATTAGTTTCCGTAAATGTTTTCCTTTATGGACGATCTTAGGTCCACCATATTTAAAACTACCGCGTCTCCCTGGCCACAAATGCCTCCTACTGGGTTTCCCTATGACATAGGCTCTGGTCTCTCTCACTCGCACACTACAGCGCTTAGGGCTCAATAGACAACAGACGCATGTGAGTGTCCCCGCCTCATGGTGAATCTGCGATCTGTGTCACACGTCGTCCTGGACGACAGTTTTCGTTTCACAATTCTTGAAGGCCATATACTTAAATGAGAGCGAAATGCCCGTTAACTCACAGTGTCATGGAAAGAGAATATGAGAACATCGTCAACCAATGTAAAACCCAGCTAATGAAAAGTACTCAAGTATTTTAGGCTATTAGATTCTCCATGTTGAGAGAGTGCTGATGCTCCGGTACTGTCGAACTGAATTGAAGAACAGTTGCTCCACTAGCTAAAGAGTACTTTACTTTACTCTACAACCATTTTCAGCTTTTAAACTGATCCCATTTTCGAGTGGAATATGAAAACGGTGTAAAGAAATTATGTGTTCCGCAGTTGGAACAAATGTAAACAGCCATTCATAGATCGTTGTGAATTTTTCTGCGACTGTATCGAAAATCGTGCAGTTATACTGTGTCCATTTAACGTATTTTCAATCATTGTTTTTAGGTCCTCTCCATTTTTACCCAATGAATTTCCTGTAGGTGCTTTTTAATTCTGCTTCTGGAAGATATAAGTTAGAAACTATAACTCACATGTTAGTGAGTCCTCGTTATTCTTAGACGTGATAGTTATTTTGTCTTCCTGGAACGAAAAATAGTCCAGCGTTTTACCATTCATAAGGGGATACCTGAATGTACAAGATCTGAACACCGTTGGAGAAGAATTCAAAAAAATGGCTCTGAGCACTATGGGACTCAACATCTTAGGTCATAAGTCCCCTAGAACTTAGAACTACTTAAACCTAACTAACCTAAGGACATCACACACACCCATGCCCGAGGCAGGATTCGAACCTGCGACCGTAGCAGTCCCGCGGTTCCGGACTGCAGCGCCAGAACCGCTAGACCACCGCGGCCGGCGGAGAAGAGTTATTCATGTTCTTTGAAGTCGTGGCTTCTATAAATATGGAGAGCAGAACATAAGAAATTGCAGCACATTATACTGCGAACTTCGTATCAAATGTAAAATAGAAGTAAATTATCGGAATTTTTAAAATTTTATTAGTGTTTTATAATTGAGTTGTTTATTTGTCATAGTTCACTTTCTTGCAGGCGACAATAGAGCATTAGAGATACAATAACCGTTATGTGAATCTTCAGGATGTGCAATTTCTTTTTCTTTCTTTTTTGTCGGTTCCGAACATCAAATTAAGCTACGGACTGTATCATAGTATTTTTCCTTATCTTCATTTGTGCCATGAGCAAGGTATCAAAAAGCTTTTTTTAGCTTGATCTGGAAACGAATTACGGAGTTGAGTTTGCCGGTGGAGCCGAGATCGCCTCACGCAATGAAAGCTGATTGCGAGCTGCAGCGAGCGGCAGCGCCACGTTTGACTTCTTCCTTCCTAGCAGGAGGTTCGCTTTCGGTTGGGTCGGCGCCCTCCACACAGCAACGGGAAATCCGCTCACGTCATATACCGCCTTGCAGCAATTCGCCAATCAGTTTGTATTGTGGACGTGAAATCTCGATAGCGGCTCCGTGGACTCGCGTATGTAGTATTTTCCGGCGCCAAACAGGCTCTTATATCGCTGCGCCGTGTTTGGAAGAGTAGCAACACAGCGGCGTGTGCGAGGACTGAAAAGAAATTCCAGCTAATAGGAAAACTAGGTTACTACTTAAAAGATATATTGTGTAGTAAAATTGCAGTGATGACCGACCGTGCTCAACAGTGGACGGCATCAGCATGTTTCGGAAAGCTGTAAGCTTGGCCTAGGGTCAAGTGTTTCAGATAGCCCTTGGCCCACCGACCGTTCCTATAGGTGTCAGTAGAATGGGCGTACGTTAGCTATTTTACAGCACACGGTCAAAATTTGAACATTTCACACTTCCTCCAACCCAGGTAAATTGAGAAAATCGATTGGTTCTTATGCATTAGATGTGGTCTAGGATGGGGCTGAGGCGACTTATGAAGAACACTTGTTCATGGGATGTTTCTGTGAAAAACTCGAAGAACTATGAGGATGGCCATTTGGTAACATTTGGTCGTGGTAGATCATCGAAATTTTTACCATACATTCTTAAGATGATGTTCTTAGGGAACCTACAAACTTTTTCAGATACCATTATCCATTACCGACGTCCAGATGTTCAAAGTTACTGTGCTTACGCAGAAAACCGCAATAACTATTTTATGGGTTTTAGTGTAATGGGTCACAATTATCTAAATAACTAACCGTAGCAAATTGCTCAGATTTTAACTGTACATTCTTTAGACATAATCCAGACCTGACATTTTCCCGTTTCTCTGTTTTGTGAAATCTTCGTCCGTTCTCAACATACACCCGAAAAACCACGATTTTTGAGTACCAAGAGCACCAGTTGTGTGAATGGCCACTTCTACAATTTCTGTTCATGGAAAATCGCTGAAATGTTTTCCATGTTTTCTTAAGATGATGTGTTCGGCAAACAAAGAAACTATTTTCGATATCATTATCCGGAACCATTTCCAGACGCTCAGAGTTACTGTACTTATGAACGTAAAATATGCACCTAATATATGGTTCAAATGGCTCTCAGCACTATGTGACTTAACTTCTGAGGTCATCAGACCCCTACAACTTAGAGCTACTTAAACATAACTAACCTAAGGACATCACACACATCCATGCCCGAGGCAGGATTCGAACCTTCGCACGGTTCCAGCCTGTAGTGCCTAGAACCGCTCGACCACCCCGGCCGGCCCTAATATATGGTCTGAGGTGTAAATGTAGTTCCAACTAAAGTCATAGAAACGGTTCTGAGACCACAAAAATATGTTTTCAGTTGCCATTTTTTCACCAACAAAACTTTATGACGTTCTGTGTATGTACAATGGTGACTTCACGCCAATACATGCTATCTTGACCTGGAAATTATTCCATGGTGTCACCTGGCGGCGTAAGGATCTTACATAAAATTATTCTGTCACACGAAATTTTTTTGTACTTGTAAATCAAATACCGTATTTTTTTGTATACTGTACACGTAGCCTCAAAATGTCGTTCATTTTTACGTGAGGTAATGTGACCTTACATCTAATGGGAAACAATTTTGTTTTAACCTTATATTACGCTCTCTTATTTGTTTTTTCTATGTGTCAAAGTATGTAAATGTCTCAAATTAGATAAATGAACTGTCAAAACTGTGATGAAGTATAGAATTCGTTTCATGTAACCAGAACACCCTCCTATAACAGGGTAAACAAAGAAACAGCTAAAAAAGCTCCTGCCGGAGCACAAAAATTGCCAATGTGCTTCTCATTAAAAGCAGCTGCCTCAAGCCTCATTCCACATTCTTCGCCAAAAACCTTGGCATGCCAACGTACTAGCGATATTTTGTACTGAAAGAGAATAGCAGAGAGATAGTGGAAGACAGAGGAGTCAGTGTTAATGCGGGCGAAAGAAAGAGGAGACGGCGTTGGTGTGAGAGAGAAAGTGGCAGTGAAGGAGAAATAGAGATGAATCAAGACAGCAGCAGTGGGACAAAGAGACAGGAGATAGTGATGGTCAGTGAGGAAAAGTGGCAGTAAAAGAGAAAGAGAGATGGGTGGAGGTAGCTGTGGGAGAATAAAAGAAAGGGGACGGTGCAAATGAAGAAAGTGGTGAATGGAAACCATACGCAGTGTGCTGATATTTACTGAGGCGATAAGCACGCCCTGACTCACGCGCACTGCGGTACATGGTAACTGATGCTAGTACAAAGACATTGTTTGTTGCGAAAAACCATGTTTGTTTGTGTTTTGTCCGTTTCATGGTCGTAAGGATACAGAAGCAGGAGCTGAAAACTGAGAAACTGCTCTTCACTTTCACTCAACCGACAGTGAAGCACCGTCGGCATTGTGGCCGTCTCCTGCGGTTGTTATTCAAATACAGATTGATGTTCTTTTTATTTAACGAGCAAATATTACGTATATTTTATTACAGTCAGTTAATTTTTGTACATTGACACGAATACAGCCATCATGTATATCAGCGTAGGCAGATAATAACTTACGACCGACATGCATTAAAGTATACGAGTGTGCTATGGTTGAGAAAGAATAAAACTGTGTTGGAAATTACTTCCCAAAAGTACTGAACTGTTCCACGGAAGCATTTTTCCGGGAATTATTCCCATGATTTCTACATTAATGAGAGTAATGAACTGTTCGGTGGAAGAATTTTTCCTGAAACGGCAGTTTGAAAAAATCAGCTATAATGAATAGCTATGAAAACTCAAAGTTCATGTGCAGTATTATACTATTTGTGAGGTGAAGATACGGTATTTGATATACGATCTTTAAACGATTTAGTGAAAAATATTAGTTGCAGATTGTTTTGAAAATATTCTAGTTACATATTGACCAGAGAGTTTACGATAGCAGTTGTGATCTTTACTGATTTTGTCATCTGGTGTAGGGTCTATGGACGCCCTAGCAACCGATAACATTGCAGTATTGACAATATTCACTGGACAGTAAATTATGACTAGGAGCACTGGGCATGCCTATGACCTTTTAACGTTATTGCACCCGATGGTGCGGCTTTACGCTGCGAAACAGGTTGTGTTTCGATAAACAATTTCACCTCCGTCCTGGTAGTTTAGAGGTAAAGCGCGTGCGTGGAAATAGAGTTGCCACGGGATCGAACCTCGAACGGAACACTGATGTTTCAATCTTCGTTTTAACCTAGCCTTCCAATCTCAGCGATGTGACAAGTCGCTAGAAACAACACTTCGGTCGAATTTCACGTTGAACTGCAGGTCTCCTATCCCCTGTTGCATAACTAGGATAGGTAAAAGAAGAGTCAAGTCGCCAACGTGACGTCCACAAGAAATACTTGTACCAGGCCACTGACACAAACGAAATAATTATTGTCACTAATACAGTTTCAATTTGGTGGGTTTCTAACTTTGCTTGTTAACGTTTTGTTTATAGTTCCACATTATGCTGAACTTTTTTGGGTATCTTTTCCATGTCTTTGTCTATGTCCAGACCTATGTCACCGCCTAAACAAATAAAACTGCTCAAGTATCATATTTCGGGCAACAATCTAAGATCAAACTTGAAATTCTCCACAGTAGGTCATAACTTTTGTTTCATTAGCAGATGTATTTCGATTGAAATGTTTTCTTCCCAACTCATATGACTTATACACAGATTGTTGTAAGTGTATCTCTGAAATTGTCAAATGAATTTCTTTAGTCTTTTTTAAAAATATGAATTATTTCGGCGGTTTACAGTCAACAGGTATTTTATAACTTCACCAGAATTTATGAAATAAAGACAACAGTCCAGCGTCCCTCCATTTATTCCATCTGGGCCACAACTCTTGCGATGTTTCAAACCTTTCAGAACCTGTTGAGCCCCATATGAGGCCTTGTTGTAATAGGATGTTAGGTACCCTTATTTATTGCAGCAGTTTTACACTACCATAACTTCCTATAATGTTATTTCCAGTGTTTTTCGTTTTAGCGTTATCTATTTCTGACTGATGTAAGTTCTTTAACGTTTTACATGCAGACTTATATTTCTCATGTATAACATGTTGGATATTTATGATTAATTTGTCCCAAGTGTCTTGATGTGCGTTCCTTATGACATTGTGGGTGGCGCCCTCCAACAAGCTCTGTATTTTGTCGATCTAACGCTCCAAATGGAAAGAATTTGGCACGATATCCCTCCGGAGGACATCTAGTAAATGTCAGACCGAATAAATGCTTGCATACGCGCCAGAGGTGGACCAGCTCGTTTTTGAATTATTCAGTTTGTGAAGCTCTCTTTCTCTTGAATAAATAATTCAGTTTTTCTGAAACTGTAATAATAATTTGTTTGTCTGTACATATCCATTATATATACCGATTCCCGTCGCATTCGGATAATTCCTTCGAGGCGCGTAGTTTATTATGTCATAGAGTGTGTATTGATTCTGATATCATTCCATGTAGGCTTTCACGGCCGGCGTCTTTATCAGTAAACTCTTCCGGGCTAAGTTGCCGTGGTCGATCTGTAGAACTTCTTCTCCCTGACGTTTCGTTCTCAACTACGGAGAACATCTTCCGAGGTGAGTCGACGACTCACCTCGGAAGATGTTCTCCGTAGTTGAGAACGAAACGTCAGGGAGAAGAAGTTCTACAGATCGACCACGGCAACTTAGCCCGGAAGAGTTTACTGATTCTGATATCTTCGCAAACTCTTGTCTCATCGACTGCATTGAAATTTAGTCTTTGGTGAGACGTTGGCCGTCAGCCAATAGCGTGCTTTGCCGATGGAGAATGCGGTGTACTTCCTTGTTCAAAGGTCGGCCGGTCATTACAGTCAAGATACAATGGGATCACATTCGTTGTTTCTGGCGTGCTGTTCTGATGAAATCACATTTGTCTGACAGAGATTCATGGTCTGTACGACATGCTAGGTGACCTGTGAGTTCGTTACATTTATATACTGTGCTAAAATATGTTCCACAGTTTGAGGTTATTGATATCGTTCATTTGTGCTAGTTCCACACTTCCGCATGATGTGGTGTAGGCTTGAAGATGCTGCGAATCATTTTAAGTTTGCTGTAAAATTTTAAGTTCATTTCATTTGATTATATCTTCAGTTCTTCCTAATTAAAGACGCAAGAAGTGCAAGTTGTATAATGATAGAAGCTTGGTGTTGTAATGATAAATGCATAATTCTCCCTGAAACATACAGCAGGCACTAGCTGTCTTCACTGTGCTGAGTGGCCTCCGTACAAAAACATCTGTCTGACACTCTTAAGCTGTCCACCCATCACTCAACAACCAATCTGCACTGTCCCTCCTCTCTGGTTATGGCTGTCGCCTGTTCTGGCCAGTGTGAAAAGACACCGCCCACTTTTCATGTAGGCGATGATCACAAGGGCTTTGCCCTGACTTCCACTGACTATACAGGCTTACCACCTCAGACGCACACCAAGGTGCAGTCCGGAACTTCCGTCTCGGTTGCTAGCCAACAACCAACTCCCTGGTCTGCTCCAACTGTGGCCGTGACTACAACTTGGGTCCACACCGCTGCACCCAAAAGAAGTCCAGGCAGCGCCCCATACCAGAACCGGCGCCGTCGCATGACTCATCCGTCACTACCGTTGGAGTCACGAACGGAGGCCGTTTTGAAACTGGAAACTTCCTGGCAGATTAAAACTGTGTGCTGGCACCGAGACTCCAACTCGGGACCTTTGCCTTTCGCGGGCAAGCGCTCTACCACCTGAGTTACCTAAGCACGACTCACGCCCCGTTCTCACAGCTCTATTTCAGCCAATATCTCGCCTCCTACCTTCCCAACTTTACAAAAGCTCTCCTGCGAACCTTGCAGAACTAACACTCCTGAAAGAAAGGATATTGCGGAGACACGGCTTAGCCACAGCCTGGGGGGAGTTTCCAGAATGAGATTTTCACTCTGCAGCGGAGTGTGCGCTGATATGAAACTTCCTGGCACATTAAAACTGTGTGCCGGACCGAGACTCGAACTCGGGAGTTTTGCCTTTCGCGGTCAAGGGCTCTACCAATTCACCATTCTGGTGGCCGTTTTATTTAGGGTTCTTCTGCGCACCTATGTCGCGATTTCTCTGACAGCCTATGTGCGTTTAGTAATATTCACAGCTTTCAGATGAGAATGTCGTAGCCAGTGCGAGCACAAAATGTGATCGTATCGGTTTATTTACGGAACCGGCAACAATACAATCCCCGTCCCTGGCTCGACCTGCGCGAACCGGAATCGTTCGTGAATCGGAGGATAGCCAGTGCGGCTTTTGGCCGTGGCTAAGTTGTAGCAGCAGCATCTCGCCGTCACTTTGACTGCCACATTCAGGTCCAGGTCGGCAATAAAAAAATGGCTCTGAGCACTATGGGACTTAACATCTATGGTCATCAGTCCCCTAGAACTTCGAACTACTTAAACCTAACTAACCTAAGGACAGCACACAACACCCAGCCATCACGAGGCAGAGAAAATCCCCGACCCCGCCGGGAATCGAACCCGGGAACCCGGGCGTGGGAAGCGAGAACGCTACCGCACGACCACGAGATGCGGGCCAGGTCGGCAATACGGAGCAACTCGGTTGCTGCAGCAAACCTTGGCTACGACAGCGTGCCATAGTCTTGTCTGCTGATTCCACCGTGGGGGCACCGTTGGCATCCAGATAATGGTCTTGTTACCACGTGGTGCAGCTGACTAAATTCTTCCCTATCGCGTCCCCCCACCTATGCTGGAAACGGCGTTGCTGCTGCTGCTCAATCCCCTCCAACTGCTCCCTCTGGCCAGCATACGAACGCCACAGTCATATGGGCAGCAATGGCACCCATGCCGCAATTTCAATTTCCGGTCCCACGAGATACACCGGGTGGTTATAATTAAAGTGCAGCTACTCACAGAGGTCTAATGTGGGCTGTAATTATAGTATGGCAGTGAAACTTGTGTTAATGCGTTAATGCAGAGCCAATTTGGACAAGCACGAGGTGCAAATCTGGAACTTTTAATGTCTCTCGAGTGATTCTTCACGTATAGAAATATTTGTATATGTAATGGATTAGGAACGGGACGTGGGCTAGAAAGTCAAGCAAATGAAAAAGGCCTACTGTGTTTTTTATTATTTCCCTGCTTAAACAAATTGTTCAGTATTAGCACCAGGGACGAGGATGAGATGCTGAACCGGTAAAACGTCTTGAACAACAGTTTCTCGCAGCAGTCCCGGTGGAATCAGGGCTACGTTTTCCTGTATACTAGTCTTCTGATCAGGTAGAGACCGAACGTGTCCCTGGTAAACGCTTTCACTTAGATACCCCCCAGAGCGAAAAGTCACATGGATTCAGATCATATGATCTTGTAGGCCATGCATTTGGATAATCTCTGGGGATAAGGAGTTCATGGAAGGTTGAACTGGGCGAGCGACGTGAGGTGTTGCCCCATTTTTGCATGAAAACAGTGGTTTCCACACAGTCCCGCTCTTCCACAGCAGGAATCACGTACAGTTAAAAAGGAGGGCTCGATAACTTGCAGACGTCACGGAACACCTGACAGGCCTTTTGGGTGTATTCTCTTCAAAGAAGAACGGACAGAGAATAAAGGTGCTTGTGAATCCTCACCACATAATCACATACGGCGAGTGAAGTGGCACTTCGTGCAGAGCACGCAGTTTAACAGTACCCAAATGCGGCAGTTATGTTTATACGCTGCACGCTGTAGCGCAAAATGTGCCTCATCACTCCACAGAATATTTCCCGGGCACATGTCATCAACATTAATCTGTACCACAAACCGAAGAGCAAAATCAGAAAGTTGCTGCAGGTCATATGGTTTCAGCTGCTGCACTGTCTGGATCTTGTGCGAGTACCAGTGTAAAACAGATCAGAAAACTTTATATACTGTTGACTATGAAAAGCACGAGCACTATCACTAGCACTGCCCCAGGCCAGGTGCTGCATGGTCAGTTACTGCAATAGCAACCTTATCAGTAACTTCCAATACGATAGAATACCTTCCTCTTCTAAGCGCCACACCGAGCTTACCTGTGCTTTCAAATTTCAGTATCACCTTCTTTAAACCATTCAATGATATCTGAACTCTCCTCAGGCCTTTCACTTGGCGATACTCTCTCAATGCAGCACTGTAATCGCTGCCGTTCACATAAAACAGTTTCATTAACACCGCATGGTCTCTCTTTTTGCTGGCCATACTTTTCACTTACGTTATGGCTTGAAACTTCCTGGCAGATCAAAACTGTGTGCCGGAGCGAGACTCGAAGTCGGAACCTTTGCCTTTCGCGGGAAAGTGCTCTACCAACTGAGCTAGCCAAGCACGACTCACGACCCGTCCTCACAATTTTGCTTCCGCCAGTACCTCGTGTCCTACCTTCCAAACCTCACAGAAGTTTTCCCGCCAAACTTGCAGGACTAGCACTACTGGAATAAAGGATACTGCGGAGACATGGTTTACCCACAGCCAGGGTGAAGTTTTCAGAGTGAAATTTTCACTCTGAAGCGGAGCATGCGCGGATTTTGAAACTTCCTGGAAGATTAAAAGTGTGAGGCGGACCAAGACTTGAACTCGGGAACTTTGCCTTTCGCGGGAAAGTACAAGTTTGGAAGGTAGGAGACGAGGTACTGGCGGAAGTAGAATTGTGAGGACGGGTCGTAAGTCGTGCTTTGGTAGCTCAGTTGGTGGAACACTTGCTCGTTTCAAAATCAGCACACATTCTGCTGCAGAATGAAAATTTCATTCTGCCTACGTTATGGCTTGTAAAATTACAGAGTGTATGTCATATCCTCATACGAACAGTGAACAGAGCCAAAACTGGAAATACACTCCTGGAAATGGAAAAAAAAACACATTGACACCGGTGTGTCAGACCCACCATACTTGCTCCGGACACTGCGAGAGGGCTGTACAAGCAATGATCACACGCACGGCACAGCGGACACACCAGGAACCGCGGTGTTGGCCGTCGAATGGCGCTAGTTGCGCAGCATTTGTGCACCGCCGCCGTCAGTGTCAGCCAGTTTGCCGTGGCATACGGAGCTCCATCGCAGTCTTTAACACTGGTAGCATGCCGCGACAGCGTGGACGTGAACCGTATGTGCAGTTGACGGACTTTGAGCGAGGGCGTATAGTGGGCATGCGGGAGGCCGGGTGGACGTACCGCCGAATTGCTCAACACGTGGGGCGTGAGGTCTCCACAGTACATCGATGTTGTCGCCAGTGGTCGGCGGAAGGTGCGCGTGCCCGTCGACCTGGGACCGGACCGCAGCGACGCACGGATGCACGCCAAGACCGTAGGATCCTACGCAGTGCCGTAGGGGACCGCACCGACACTTCCCAGCAAATTAGGGACACTGTTGCTCCTGGGGTATCGGCGAGGACCATTCGCAACCGTCTCCATGAAGCTGGGCTACGGTCCCGCACACCGTTAGGCCGTCTTCCGCTCACGCCCCAACATCGTGCAGCCCGCCTCCAGTGGTGTCGCGACAGGCGTGAATGGAGGGACGAATGGAGAAGTGTCGTCTTCAGCGATGAGAGTCGCTTCTGCCTTGGTGCCAATGATGGTCGTATGCGTGTTTGGCGCCGTGCAGGTGAGCGCCACAATCAGGACTGCATACGACCGAGGCACACAGGGCCAACACCCGGCATCATGGTGTGGGGAGCGATCTCCTACACTGGCCGTACACCACTGGTGATCGTCGAGGGGACACTGAATAGTGCACGGTACATCCAAACCGTCATCGAACCCATCGGTCTACCATTCCTAGACCGGCACGGGAACTTGCTGTTCCAACAGGACAATGCACGTCCGCATGTATCCCGTGCCACCCAACGTGCTCTAGAAGGTGTAAGTCAACTAACCTGGCCAGCAAGATCTCCGGATCTGTCCCCCATTGAGCATGTTTGGGACTGGATGAAGCGTCGTCTCACGCGGTCTGCACGTCCAGCACGAACGCTGGTCCAACTGAGGCGCCAGGTGGAAATGGCATGGCAAGCCGTTCCACAGGACTACATCCAGCATCTCTACGATCGTCTCCATGGGAGAATACCAGCCTGCATTGCTGCGAAAGGTGGATATACACTGTACTAGTGCCGACATTGTGCATGCTCTGTTGCCTGTGTCTATGTGCCTGTGGTTCTGTCAGTGTAATCATGTGATGTATCTGACCCCAGGTATGTGTCAATAAAGTTTCCCCTTTCTGGGACAATGAATTCACGGTGTTCTTATTTCAATTTCCAGGAGTGTAATTTATCCAGCGTAGATCAGTTCCGCATTAACGCATTAGCAGATATACCAAGTTTCGCTGCCATACGGAAATAACAACATACAGTAGACCTCCGTGAGTAGCTGCACTTTAGTTGTAACTACCCGGCAGTATATCTACGTAAAATTTACAATTCTTTAAAAAATTTACGTAAATATTCATTTACAGAATTAATTATAAAATTCAGAAAAGGAATTATCCTCTATGTGTGGAGTAAATGAGCCACTGAGTAGTACTGATGCATACTCACAGGACACATTGTAAGTTTGCCATTGCACTTGAAAGGGAAAGGAAGTGAAGTCCCATGTTTCTTGCCAGAGCGTAGGGGAACGATGCAGTAGACCCGCACCGCTGTACTAGGCAAGGTCCTAATAGAGGTGATTAGACGTTGCCTTCCTCCGACCGTAATGGGGACGAATGATGAAGATGAAGACGACACCAAGATCCAGTCACCTCGGGGCAGGTGGAAATCCCTGACCCCGCCGGGAACCGAACCCGGGACCCCGATCTCGGGAAGCGAGAACGCTACCGCGAGATCACAAGTGGTGGACACATCAAAGGAAGGCAGTGTAATTGACACTGGATTTCTGTTTATGTTATTTTGTTCATGTTCGACTCGGAGTCGGTCTAAACCAGTGTCCAGAATCTCATTTTTTCTACTATAATGACGCCAATAAATATCGAAATACTGCAGTTTCCGGAGAACTTTTTAGACAACCAAAACTAATAAGCTCGATACTTTCTATGAGAATAGCTCGTGGAATGATTATGGACAGAGGCTGTCTTTGAAACTAGTGGCCAAGCAACGGCAGCTTGGCTTTCCGCTGGGCGCGCAACAGGGTCGCTGGAAATAGATGAGCACGCTAAATCCACAGTCTCATTCTCTTTCAGTGTATATTCCAGGAAACAGCTTGAACTCGAATGGACCTAGTGAGGAAGAATAGCATTTGCCTTGTATTCCCCTTGGTGGTGACTCCTTTGCCTTCTGCCAACTCTAGGCACGGTTGAAGCAGATGTACTACAGAGGAGATGTACAGACTGATGTGATCCGCCAGCCCGCTCGGCTAGTCGCAGACTCGTGGCATACGCCGGGAAACACAAGCAGCGGCTTTCTTTCGTTCACCGCACTGTGGGTGGAACACTGAGAAAGAATGAATCCGGTGAGGAGCAGTTTGAAGCAAAAATTTGTGACTAATGCCTTGAATGATCTCAGCTAAGTGTTGTTAGGGCTGTCAGGATCGTTCGATCTCTCCTTGCTCATGCAGGACTGTTATCGCAGCAACCCTGTATGGCAAAAAGTAATATGCTCAAGACTTGGTGACCAGCGCCAGCTACTTATTGTATGTTGCCGCATTAATGCACGATTTTGTAAATTTCTCTAGGTGCCAATGGAGCACGTGATGTACACTAATGGCAATTAAAATTGCTACACCAAGAAGAAATGCAGATGATAAACAGGTATTCATTGGACAAATATATTATACTAGAACTGACATGTGATTACATTTTCACGTAATTTGGGTGCATAGATCCTGAAAAATCAGTACCCAGAACAACGAACTCTGGCCATAATAACGGCCTTGATACGCCTGGGCATTGAGTCAAGCAGAGCTTGTATGGCGTGTACATCTACAGCTGCCCATGCAGCTTAAACACGATACCACAATTCATCAAGAGTAGTCACTGGCGTATCGTGATGAGCCAGTTACTCAGCCACCATAGACCAGACGTTTCAAATTTGTGAGAGATCTGGAGAACGTGCTGCCCAGGGCAGCAGTCGAACATTTTCTGTATCCAGAAAGGCCCATACAGGACCTGCAACATGCGGTCGTGCATTATGCTGCTGAAATGTAGGGTTTCCCAGGGATCGAATAAAGGGTAGAGCCACGGGTCGTAACACATCTCAAATGTAACGTCCACTGTTCAAAGTGCCGTCAATGCGAACAAGAGGTGACCGAGACGTGTAACCAATGGCACTCCATACCATCACGCCCGGTGATACGCCACTATGGCGATGATTGAACCCCTTTGAACAATTATACATGACTGTGCTTAACCTGACACACAATATTTTTTTAGCGCAACGCAATCTGACTTTCAAAATTCCCTACAAAAGAATGGCCCTGACTAACATTAAACTATACCTTTCACAAATCACTTACCTCACAAAAATCTTCGCTGCTCAAGCTACTGCAATACAGCGAGTGCCACTACTGCCAGCTAAATAAAAGATTCAAACTACGGAAGGCACTAACTACTGATAGGGATGGTTAGCAAATGAAAGATATTAATAGAGAACAAATAATGTATTTACCTTGATATCATCATATATAAATATAGTAGTTCATGACAAATTTCAAAACTCCGCCATCTCTCTCCCCACATCCACCACTGCTGGCGGCTCACCTCCAACTGCGCAACGCTACGCGCTGTTCACAGCCAGCTGCCTAACACTACAATGGCGAGTATTACAACAATGCAAAGCAGCCACAGACTGCACACAGCACAGCCAGTGATTTTCATACAGAGGTGGCGTTACCAATAAAAAAACCTAAACAGCCTACTTACATAGCCCCCATGCTCCCCACAAAAATTTTTACAAATTGGATTGGGCAGTGGCCAATACAGATTTGAAAAAAAATTTTTCATAATTACAATAACAAAGAAATCAAATGCACACACTTATTGATACAATGTTGGTCAAAAGCTAAAAATTTCTCACAGTCCATAAAGACAGTCCACATTGTTCATCACAGTAAAAATGCAGAGTTTCTCTCAAAGTCTGAGCAGTAAAAGAAAATGCACATAGAAGTAGTGGATTTCCATGCAGTCTTGAAGAAGTAGTGTGGTCCTTCCAACGGAAAGACAGTGCTGACTCTTGACATGCAGACAGGTAATGGGCCACAACATAGCAAACCCACAGCAGAGTCATTCGACGTTTTGAAGAATATTGGTAGGTAGGTCATCACAGAACAGACCCACTGTAGTCCTGCTAGAGATTACGGTATTGGTGGGCCACCAGAGGTGCAGACCCACTGCAGGCCTTGTAGAAACAATGGTACTGGTGAGTCAGCAAAGGTGTAGACCCACTGTAGTCCTTGTAGAAATGGCCAGCAGCCATCTGTTGCGACTGTGCAGGTGCACAATCACCATCGAAGAGTCTTGCAGAAAATATAGCAAGTCCATAAACCACCACTTGTGCACTCACAAAGTGTTTGGAATTGTCCTTAGAACCAGCAATGCTGTTATCCAGTCGCTTGCTGAATTATTAACACACGTGCAAACACTATCAGTCCCTACTTCTCACATATTGTCCATGTACTATGACCAACAGAAACGTGTGCAGTGAAATGTTACTTAATTTGAAGAACTGGTAACAATTACAATTTGGTAACATAAAAATACAATAACAAAGGTACAAAATACATCATTAAAGAACATAATAATACAGATAACATTTGTAGTACAGGCTTTACAAAAGAATCGAAATAACATATACGTCAGTGTTCCAGGAAGTATGACATGAGTACATACATAAAAGATCAGAATAACTTTCGAAACACCAACTTCACACATGAGCATTAACACAAAACAGAATAAATAATGTCTAACATCTTTACAAAGTAAATAACATATTATTAACGCAAATTATATTTGAGGATAACAGTATTCCTCATCATAGTTCATGTAGCTGAGTATGAGAAAAATTCTACAACAAAAGTCAGATGAGGTAAACATATAAAGACAGGAAGAACATATATACACAAGGGTACCCAAACACATAGTGGGATAACACAAAAGGAAAGGACAGGGTTTGTTTCATTGCAGTATTTTGCAAACAAAACTTTCTTTGCTTCTTGGAGATCTCCCTTCATTCATCATTATTCCCAAAAGTCCTATCTAAGCCTGCCTTTTGTATTTCATTCACATCCTCTGTCAAAAATAGTTTTTCTCTCTGCTTTCTGTATTCTGTTCACATCCTCTGTCAATAATAGTTTTTCTCCATTGTACAGTATCCTTTTTATTTTGCCAGACCATTTGCTGATAGCTTCTCAATGCATTTCTTATAAATTTATAATAGTTAGTTTCTTATATAGTCTCCTCTTAAGCTAACTTAAATCTACTGAGCTCAGATACTAAACTAAGGGACGAGGCAATGCAGCAGCACATAACAAATTAACACAAACAGCAATGCAAAAAAAATGGAAAATTGCAAAGCAAGCTACAGTAAATATAAATTACCAAGCAATGCAACATTACAACTAATATGAGCCAATGTACAGTAGCAAGAAAAATAAGTCAGTAGTAAAATTAGCTTAACAGAGTAACACAATTTAAAATTCAGTAGCACTATGCCTGGCAAACAGCAGCAGCAAATATAAAAAATATAAAAAATATAAAACTTATATCTATACATGACAAAGCTCAAGCAGAAAAAATATTACAGTAAAAACAACAATGCAGATAATGGAAATGTATATTCACATCTTAATATCTATGTAATTAAAGTGGTGCACCACAACAACTGATTGTAAAAAGAAATATTACCATGTACTTGAAAAGAAAATTATGTGTTACTGTTACTAGTTCCTTCTTATTGTTCTTTCCTTTCCAAGTCTCCTTTTTTAAAGAATGTGGATCATAAAATAATTATTTAATAGATCTGTTGACAGAAAGTGTTCACATTAGCAAATGCATTTTATTTTATAAAAGCAATGCTGCAGCACAGCTGGAAACCAGATATCAAGTGAAATAAGCAACTACGAAAAGCAAAGCATAAAAATATCATTCAATAGTCATGTGGCATTTCGTAAGTCAGTAGCTCTCAACTCTCATAGAAAGACACTTGTCATAATCAGGTGTGCAGAAGTACAAATATTTCCCATCAATTCATAAGCATTGCAGTAATTAGCACAAAGTACGAGTAATCATATGTTTTCAGGTAATGAGCGTGTAATATTTGCGATGCTTTCTACAAAGGAATGACAATAGCAAGGTTAATGGAAGTAATGAGGGTGTCGCATTTGCAATATTTTCTCTAAAGGAATGCCAATGGCGAGGATAAAGGCCTGCCTTTTTTCTTTTTTTTTCTACCTGTGCTTCCGGAAAGGCACACCCTAATGGCTTGTTCTCCAGGTGTTTGACACAGCTGCGTGCCCACGACGCATTACGTGCAGGTGGTCACTTAACTTTCTTACGGAAATATTTACGACACCAGATTCCGCTACAGTGACAGTCTCACATAAAAATATTTCACAGGTCAAGAATTAGCGTTGCAAATCTGTAGAAAGAAAATCCTATGAATATAACGTTGTCCAAAAAATTTTCGCCGGCATTGTGATACATTCACGCATTTACACACATTTCATAACTCTTAAAGTACGATTCTTGGTTTCCAACATCCTTTTTCACAAGTCAAGAGTCCCTACCCACTATTCATTACTCCTTACCTTATTACACATATACGTATCCATCGACACTCGTCAATATTTCGTCATTATAAATATGAAGCATAATCAAATAACTCATATAGCCTCAGCCTATTAATCGTAAACATACCTCAGCAGCATAATACACATCGTCGTCATAAAAATAACATCATAACACCTCAGTCAAATCTCAAAATCGTCGTAGCTTACTGCAATTATGTCAAAACCTAAAGAAAATTCTCTGCTCATTTCAATAGTGTCATCTACCTCAAACGTACTTTAAAAATGATGATCCCATAAGAAATACGACATTCAAAGCTCTCATAGTATCACAATGGTTCTGAAAAAATATGAGCATTTCACAAAGTACAGACAAAATACAATTTCATAAGTGTGAAGTTATCCAACTGTGTAATTGCGTAAACATCTGTCACTGATGTAATAAAAAAAGTTTATCTCTCAGTTACATGATCAGATAGCTGTGTAATTTGTGTGTTAGAGAAATATGGTACCGATGTGTAAAGTTGTATAAGCAAATACCATATTAGCTAGGGTTCCTTGTGGTTGCCAAACACATGGTACACAAAGTAGGCGTATACCCCCCTGAGGATAAATGTAATTATACTCCCAGGTGTTACAGATTACAGCAATAGAATGAAATATATCATGGAAAACTTTCTTTGTAATTCAAAAATCTTGAAAAATAAATGGCTTAAGTACAAAATCTCTCAAATGCGTGTCCTGTAGCGCTAAATGTGCGTCTTGCTGTAAGATAATTCTGTGGAAGTGTCGTACTTATCGTCCTCCGAAAGCCAAGTTCTGCAGAAGTCAATGTACTTACCTCATGATAAACAAAAGTGAAATGCTTTGTGTATAGATATCTTAGTTATTACGCTTATTGCCGTGATGAAGAAAGTACTGTGCTGTAACGTATTGTTGTGCTACAGAAAAGACTATCTCATTGTTGCTGTACCACAAAAGTTACTACTAAAACATGTTTTACTTTCCAGAAGAATTCAGAAAAACTGTGCAGATATAAAACAGAAACACTGCAAAAGCAACATTGTAAATTGTCACTCATTAGTAGCGTCGTGATAAAATCGTGTAGCTGTCAAATAAACTAACCACTGTGCCATCTGGTATCTCACTGAAAGTACTTTAAATCCAGAATATATTTTCAAGTGAACCAAAATGTTGCATTAAAATCTCATTAGCAGTACTGGTAAATGTTCTAAGTATGTAAGCCTTATAGTCGTTCCATAATCGTGCAAGTAACAAGCAAGAATGTACACACACAATAACACTGTGACGTCTATTCACTATAACAATGCTTTCGTCATTTCTGTTTAAGTAAGTTCTCTTGGTTCTTGATTGGATATTTAACTTCAAACATTGTTGTATGTTAACAGATTCTAAGTCTGACAATGCATATTAGTAATGTGAAGCGAAAAATTTTATGGCAAAGACTAAGTTAAAAAGGAGATTATCTTTCAATAAATGGTTTTACATGTGAAATGTGGTGTAAACCTTTACTCTTCCTAGTACGCAGAGTTTCAACTTCAAAGCAATTATCATGTTGTATACATCGGTAAAGAATGCTCAAAATTTTTCTCAAGGCTAGCGTCTTGTGTTATTTTTCTTGGAGCCAGCGGGCGCACGCGGCTGCCTGCTGTGCGAGTCATTATCTGTCTCTTTGTTGGCGCGCGCCGTTATTGGAGTTAGGAGACCTAACATCTACAAATTCATTCTGACGAGAAGGCCCTGCCCTGTTTGAATCCCGCCAGTTCTGATGCAATTCAGGTCTGTCGTTACGAATATATCGTCTGTCGTCATGTCGGTAGATTCCGTAGTTTCTTCCTTGTCCGTCACGTGGTGGAGAATTTCTCCCTGAATCGTAACTGCGCGCTGGACCGTTGCGTCTGAAATTATTCTGTCTCCCTTGATAATAACAGTTCTGGTTACCATATTGTCTGTTTCTATGGTTATCTCTGTCATATTCATTTCTACGGAAATGCGATCTTTCTCTGTAACTATTATTCTGCCAGCGGTTGTCATAAGGGTGGTGTCTGTTTTGGTCACGATTTGTGTTGTGAGAATAGCCTTGTCGTGTCCAGTTATTACTTCTGTCGTCATGGAATTGTGACAGATGTGACCTGTAATTGTTGTGCTCCTGTTCCTGCGTCCCCCGATTGTCAGTGTCAATTTCCAGTTCTTGTAACAGTCCCTGAAAAGCCTCAATGTCTTCTTTGCAACGTCCTGCTAAAATAATGTGTCGTAAATGTTCAGGTAATTTGATTAAGCAAATACGGATGTGTTCTGAGGGGCTGTATGGGTTTGACAGGTACTGATTCTTGTGCAACATGTCTTCAAAATATTTGACAAGACTGGAAAATTCAGATTGTTCAAAGTGTTTCATCATCATGATGCTATGTTTTACACGGTCTTGTGTAGCTTGAGACCAATATGCTGAGAGGAAGGCATGGTAAAACTCTCCTTCACTGTGGCAATCGTGAATTACCGATCGCATTCTTACAGCTGGTTCATTCTCTAAGTAGCCACACATAAATTCTAATCTGTGTTCCAACGACCAGTTGGGAGGAAAACAATGAGAGAATTGATGGAGCCATGCTTGTGGATGAATGTCGTTGCCAGAATTCTTAAATGTTTTGAATTTACGTGTAGTAATGAACAGCTTATAGTCAAAATCATCATGTCGGCAAGTCGCATGTCGGTCATTGTTACGTCGCTTCAGCGGTTCCATCTCAAAATTCGGCGTACCTTGCCAACTTCTTTCACAATTTCCGAAGTGCCCTGTGTTGTTATTTTGTGTCTGTTCCGTATTTGTATGTCCCTCTTCCCGTATTGGGGCGCGAGTGTCCTCTGAAATACGTAATTCTTGTACTACTTGTGCCAACTGATCTTGCACTTCCCGGATTTCTCTTTTGTACTGTGTATTGATTTGATTTTGATTTTGTTTGAATTTTCTAATTTGTTCATACTCTTCAGTGTCCATGAAGGCTACAGGTGTTGTGTCATTCAGATCATCATCTACCTTTGTAGATAAGTTAGTGAACTGATCTGAAAGTTCGGCTACTTTATCCGATAGTGAAATCATTTCCTCTCTATGTTTTTCTGAACCAAGTTTCAGAGTGTCCATTTGTGTTGAAATCGTGTCTACTGTGACCTTTAAGTTTTCCTGAGTTTTTGCAAGTTGCATAACCGTTTCGGTAGATGCAACTGAGTCAAATTTTGCTTGCAAGGTCTCATGATTTTCATGAACAATAGTTTGCAGTTCTTTGATGGCTGCTTCGTGATTCTGTAATGCATTTTCATGACGCGAAAAAATAGGTTGAAAATACTCACAAATTTGAGTTTTTACGTCATTACAGACTTTTTGACATTTCGATTCAATGTTATGTAACTCAGTAGTTAAATCCTCACGTGTTCGTTCAAGAGTTTGCTCCAATGAGTCTAAGATTTTGTTCCATTGTGTCTAACTTTTGAAGCTTTTGCTGTGTTTGTCTCTGATTTTGTTCCATTGTGTCTAACTTTTGAAGCTTTTGCTGTGTTTGTCCCATTTGTTGTATTAATTGTAATAACAATGCATTGGTGTCTGAAACATGTTCCTCAGTGTTTTTCGGCAGTGAATTTACACCGGAAACATTCACATTTTGACAAGCAGAAAATGTGTCTTGACTTATTTGAGAAAACGGTGAGGATCCAAAACCTGAATCTACAGTATTTGCGAGATCGTGTCGTGTCATTTCGGCTTCCTGAGGCGAGCTATTGCCGACCGATCGATCGATAATGCTTCCCTCTTCACTAATTGTTTCACTGTCCACGCCATTGTTTGCCGCCCGCTCCATTTCCCTATGCACAATTACCACATTACTACTTTGAACATCAGTTAATTCATTACTCGGTGGCGCTAACACACTGCTTTCATTTTCACTGTCATTTCTCAGTTTACTTTGGAGCCTAGTATTACGTTTTTCACACGCCATTATTGTCACAGTATTTCACACGACAACACAGAAAAACACAATTTGAAGAGCAAAAATAAGAGAACACATTAACATAACACTGAAAATAATATCTAGTTAATTGCAGCTGCGAAATACTTGGTGCAAATCTACATGCATGCCACAACTGTTTTACTGTACAACAATGAAAGATTGCAACTACAAAGGAGATTTTCTCTACAATTACGCGCTAGCAATAAACAAAATCTACACTAATTAAACAAACTACAACAAAAGATCAGAAGATTCCAGTGAGATATCCTCGGCTAAGGGTCGACATATGAAACGTCCCCTTTGAACAATTATACATGACTGTGCTTAACCTGACACACAATATTTTTTTAGCGCAACGCAATCTGACTTTCAAAATTCCCTACAAAAGAATGGCCCTGACTAACATTAAACTATACCTTTCACAAATCACTTACCTCACAAAAATCTTCGCTGCTCAAGCTACTGCAATACAGCGAGTGCCACTACTGCCAGCTAAATAAAAGATTCAAACTACGGAAGGCACTAACTACTGATAGGGATGGTTAGCAAATGAAAGATATTAATAGAGAACGAACAATGTATTTACCTTGATATCATCATATATAAATATAGCAGTTCATGACAAATTTCAAAACTCCGCCATCTCTCTCCCCACATCCACCACTGCTGGCGGCTCACGTCCAACTGCGCAACGCTACGCGCTGTTCACAGCCAGCTGCCTAACACTACAATGGCGAGTATTACAACAATGCAAAGCAGCCACAGACTGCACACAGCACAGCCAGTGATTTTCATACAGAGGTGGCGTTACCAATAAAAAAACCTAAACAGCCTACTTACATGATGAATACACGCTTCCAATGAGCCTTCACCGCGATGTCGCCAAACACGGATGCGACCATCATGATGCTGTAAACAGAACCTTGATTCATCCGAAAAAATGACGTTTTGCCATTTTTGCACCCAGGATCGTCGTTGAGTACACTATCGCAGTCGCTCCGGTCTGTGATGCAGCGTCAAGGGTAACCGCAGCCATGCTCTCCGAGCCGATAGTCCATGCTGCTGCAAACGTCGTCGAACTGTTCGTGCAGATGGTTGTTGTCTTGCAAACGTCCCCATCTATTGACTCAAGGATCGAGACTTGGCTGCACGATGCGTTACAGCCATGCGGATAAGATGCCTGTAATCTCGACTGCTAATGATACGAGGCCGTTGGGATCCAGCACGGCGTTCCGTATTATCCTCCTGAATCCACCGATACGATATTCTGCTAACAGTCATTGGATCTCGACCAACGCGAGCAGCAATGTCGCGGTACGATAAACCGCAATCGCGATAGGCTACCATCCGACCTTTATCAAAGTCGGAAACGTGATGGTACGCATTTGTTCTCCTTACACGAGGCATCACAACAACGTTTCACCAGGCAACGCCAGTCAACTGCTTTTTGTGTATGAGAAATCGGTTGGAAACTTTACTAATGTCAGCAAGTTGTAGGTGTCGCCACCGGCGCCATCCTTGTGTGAATGCTCTGAAAAGCAAATTATTTGCATATCACAGCATCTTCTTCCTGTCGGTTAAATTTCGCGTCTGTAGCACGTCATCTTCGTGGTGTAGCAATTTCAACGGCCAGTAGTGTATTTGCGACTGAAGCCTCAAGGAAAATGTATTGTGTAGCTTCTATGGGTATCTCTACAGCGCTGATCTCAAATCAAATAAAGAAATTAACTCGAGCTAAATAAAATTTTGGGTTTGAAGTTCTCTTGTGAAATGCGTATTCCATTATTACTAAAATCGCCGATGGGCGGCGACTCGTGGCTCGCGGAGCAAACCCACCAGACTCCTCCGAGTAGATACACACTGAAGAGCCAAAGAAAGTGTCTGACGAAGTTGTTAGATCGGTTACTGCTGCTACAATGGTAGTTTATCAAGGTTTATTGAGCTTTAACGTGGCGTTATAGTCGACGCACGAGTGAAGGGACACAGCATCTCAGAGGTAGCGATGAAGTGGGAATTTTTCCGGACGACCATTTCACCAGTGTGTCGTGAATATCAGGAATCCGGTAAAGTATGAAACCTTCGACATCGCTGCAGCCGGAAAAAGATCCTACAAGAAGAGGACCAACGACGACTGAAGAGAACCGTTCAACGTGACAGACGTGCAGCTCTCCCGTAAGTTGCTTCAGATGTCAGTGCTGCGCCATAAACAAGTGTCAGATTGCGAGACGTTCAACGAAACATCATCGATATGGGCTTTCGGAGCCGCAGACCCATTCGTGTACCCTTGATGACTGCGCGACACAAAACTTTACGCCTACCCTGGGCCCGTCAACACCGACATTGGACTGTTGATGACTGGAAACATGTTGCCTGGGCGGACGATTTTCGCCTGAAATTGCATGGAGCGGATGGAGGTCTACGGGTATGGAGACAACCTCATGAATCCATGGACCCTGCATGTCAGCAGGGGACTTTTCAAGTTAGTAGACGTTCTGTAGTGGTGTGGGGCGTGTGTAGTTGGAGTTACATGTGACCCTTGATATGTCTAGATGCGACTGTGACAGGTGATACATTCGTAAGCACTCCGACGAACTTGGGCAACGCCAAAAGGACAATGCGACACCCCACACGTCCAGAATTGCTACAGATTGGCTCCAGGAACACTTCGCTGGCCACCAAACTCCCCAGAAATGAACATTATTCAGCATGTATGGGATGCCTCGCAACGTGAAGTTCGGAGGAAATTCAACCCGTCGTACTGTTACGGATTTATGGACAGCCCTGCAGGATTCATGATGTCAATTCCCTCCAGCATTACTGCAGACATTAGTCGAGTCCTTGCTAAGTCGTGTTGCGGCACTTCAATGTGCTATCGGTGGCCTTACACGATATTAGGCAGGTGTATCAGTTTCTTTGGCTCTTCAAGTGTATACAACAGGAATGCGTCCAATTAGATTTTCGTCAACGGCATCTCAGGTAATAGGAGAAGAAGTAAGTTAACACATAAATCTTAGGCACTCAGTCACTGTAGATGTGAGTAGTTACGATATACAGAAGCGCGAAATGAATAAATTTCGTCATGTACGATCCACTACAAAAACAATTGTGACTAGAAGAAGGAAATACCATCTTTGGCAATACGCTTGGTTGTATTTGGCCACCTCCCTTATGGATAAATATCTTGGTAAATGTGAAAGTTTCAAAACCGAATTGAAAATATTTCTGCTTCACAAATCTTTCTGCTACATAGATAAAGACGCCGTCCAGTAATATTAATGTGACTACCGCCTATGCTCGTTGTCAACGGGCAATAACCACTCACAGACGGCAGGTGACAGCATTAGCAGAGGAAGGTATATAAAGCTTCACTGCACCTCCATCTTTCCTCTATTCCCTCCTCTTGGACCTCCCGTCCCTCGGCAGGTCCCTACCTGCAGCTTTTATTCTATGTGTGTGCTCCATCGCGCACAGTGTTTTTCTAAGTGTATCTCGCTCTGTATGTTTTTATACTGTGGCCAGGTTTTAACTTGTGTGCATGACTCCAGTGTATTTTAAGAGCCCCACAAACCGCCAACTGTGTTATTTTTACTTAATGTCGACTTTTGTAACTGTCCCCCAATGAACATCCCCGTGTCAGGGTCTATTTTATCTTCGATTGTCTCCATTTACTGTGGCTTTATATCCACCTTTTTTCCGCCCTTTTTATATATAAGTTTCCACTTTTTATTTTTTGTGATGCCACTTGGCTGAAGAGGGGTGGATTGTGCCGCTGCCAGCCCTGCCCTACTCATATGGGCAGGGGAATGAAATTACAATAAAGAAAAAGAAAGAAGTAAGAAATATAGGATATCATCTTTATGTTAAGCAAGGTCTTCGAATCCATCCTCTCCTGACACATCCATCAGTACCTAAATGAACAACACCTCCTTTGTGTTAACCAGTGTGACTTCTGTCACATTTTCCCGGTGTCGTTTTCAAATTTCCAGACATCATTCCTATCTAACCGCCCATCGTTTTTCACTATTAATAATACCAATTCCCATACCTTACACCCAAGTGCAGTAATGCCCCAAGGCTCCGTCGTGTCTCCTCTCTTTTGTCTCCTCTACACTGCTGATATACCCAAACCACCTCAAGCAGTCCACCTCTTTTCACTTTGCACTGATGGCACTGCTTTTCTCGTCCTCTAGACTACACTGCAGAAATACCAAAGATGCCTCGAAATCCACCTCATTTTTATCTCCCATTGTAACCAGCAGCTGCTCAAGATCAACACATCCAAAACTCTGGCAATAATTAGAGGATGAACCACCCACATCTTCCATCTTCATGACTTTTACCTTACCACTTACGACTGTCCTATCCAATTGACTAATACACTAAATTATCTTGGACTAACCCTCGACCGGCAACTAATGTGGAACCCTCACCTGCTAGCAAACCAACAGACATTCCACAATAGACTAAAACTACTAACGGGCTGAACTTTGGGATTAAACGCCTCCACTCCGCTGCAAAGCAACAAAAACCGGATCTGACTCATCCTTTGCTGTGCAAATATTGCATAGACTTCCGCCGCACCAAAGTTTTATAAGTCCTTCCAAATCCTCGAACTCTATACAGCCCGTCTTGCTTTCTGCATCCGTTTACCTTCCCCTACAAGATTCGTCTACCATCTCATCAACTTCCCACTCCTCCTCAGCCACGTTGAACACCTTTGCTTCTCCTGTACTACCTGCAATTCGATACCCTTCTGATCACCAGCCCTTGTATGCTGCCGCGCCTTTACGAACACGTCGTCTTTGTGCAGGTTCTTCAGATATGAGGTGGAAGTACAGTGCTTCAGTGCTTTTTCTGAAAATATTGCACCATTCTGCGATGTGCTTTTAAAATGTATACATTTTCTTTTTTTAGATGCACGTCTTTATATTTTTGATTTAAAAAATAAAACCAGTCCTAATGTTCTTTTTTCTCATCTTTTTTATATTCTTGAAAAGATTCTTAGCTGGAAGGCGAAATATTTTACCGCTGACAGCCCACTAGCCATCCACAAGGGACGAGAGGGATGAAGTAACGATAATAGAAAAAAAAGGTAGGATATTGTTGAGAAAAGCAACGTAGACATTGTGAGATCTGAGTTTCTCCTGGCGTATACAATTTTCAAACAACTTCCGGGAATTTAGCCAGGTAATATATACAGAGACCGTCGATATTTCGGCGGGAGTACACCCCGCCATTTTCAAGGCACAAACTGCAATGGACAGGCGATGTGCAGACAAATTTAAATATCGATCCTTGGAGTAATGTAGGAGAGATAACACGTACGCACTGAACACTATTGCCACCAAAGATGGCCGAAGTCTGAGGTGTCGAAAGTGAAAGGGTACGAACGAGAAAGTGAGGTAACATTGAAGCTGTCCCTGTTTTTTTGACAAGGGAAAGAGCAGGATTCCAAGCAAAGTTTAAACAAAAACCTGGATTCCTGTTGAGGCTTCTCGCTGATTTGGTCTCAACAGTGTCCTTAATAACACTGTCCCAATAGCTGGTCGTCATGCCAATATCTCGGTATTGTTATATAACATAGGGTGACCAGTATCCGAACAATGTTCGGCAATAGCAGATCTACTTGGCTACTGTAATCGTGTGTGCCGTTAATGCTCAGTACATCGGTCCTCCACTGTCCTGTTGGTCTGACCAATATACGCCATACCATAGCTACAAGGAATACGACATACGCAAACCAAGACCATCCTTAACAGAACGGAATAGCACTGTAATTTGAGATGGAGGTCGGAAAGCCCATTTCACGTCGTATTTCCGTAAAGTGGGACTGATCTTGTTGGTAAGTGATTCCTACGTAAGGCAAAAGGGCAGTAGACTTAGATGTCGACTCAGTATTATCATTAATCACCCGATGTACAGTTGATCGATAGCTCAACGCTAGTTCAATCTGTCTTTCACTATAACCATTTTGACGAAATGTAGCTTCAAGATGAGACAGCTAAGCTGGCAAAGTCTCACTATCGGAAATGACATGTGTCCTGTGTACCAAGATACGAAGTACCCCTTCACGCTGAGCCGGATGGCGACAACTATCACGCTGCAAATACAAGTCAGTGTGAGTACGTTTCCGGTAAACTGCATGTCCCAATGATGCATCAACCTTCCCCCTAACCAAAACGTGAAGAAAGGGAATGCAACCATCCTCTTCCACCTCCATCGTACAACGAATGTTCGGGTGGATCGAGTTCAGATGTTCTAAAAAGGCATTCAAATTCTCCCCACCATGAGGCCAAACAACGAAAGTATCATCAACATATCTGAAGAAACAGGTGGGTTTCAAAGGCGCCGACCCTAAAGCATGTTCCTCGAAGCCTTTCATACACAAATTTACAAACACAGGAGTCAACGGTCCACCCATCGCAACTCTATCTGTCTGCTCGTAATACTGGTCACTGAATAAAAGCCGGCCAAGTGGCCAAGCGGCTCTAGGAGCTTCAGTCCGGAACCGCGCGACTGGTACGGTCGCAGGTTGGAATCCTGCCTCGGGCATGGTTGTGTGTTATGTGCTTAGGTTAGTTATGTTTAAGTAGTTCTAAGTTCTAGGGGACTGATGACCTCAGCTCCATTTGAATAAGAAGTAAGTGGATGTTAACACATACCTTATGAGATTAGTTTATTCAGGACCAAACCTAACAGCAACCGCAACAATTATAGTAAAATTCCAGTACAGTAGTTTTCATTCTTTCTTTATTACTTTTGTTTTTTGGGCGAATTGGGGTCCGTATAAACTCATACACTTATACACCATCTGCGCGTATGTAAGTGATTAGAGGTGCAATTGCTTGTCACAGGTTGAACGGCCAACGTTGCTAATGCGTAGGGGGTAGAATCATACTGGCAACAGTATTAATGTGCTATTCTTTGACCAAATGTGCACTCCAGGTAACGATTCTGACCACACAAAGAAATCCCACACTTTCAATGTTCTGGGGAGGCACACCGGTGTTATTCATGGCGCATGGTGCGCTGAAATCAGCAGGTACGACTTTAGGAAACGGCGGATTGTGACTGAGGGATCTCTGGCAGTAAAACGGTGCGTCAGGGACGTACTTCTTCCTTCTGTATTACTCCCAGTGCGACAGTATCGTGGTGTCATTTTTCAACATGAAAATGCTCTTCCACATACGGCATGTACCCGTATGAATGTACTGGCTGGGTGGCTTTGAGGCTCTCCCGTAGCCACCAACATGCCCAGATCGGTCCTCAACAGAATATGTGCGGCATCAGAACGGAGGTTAATTACATCCCAGAGTATCAAGAACCAGTTACAACAAATTTGTTTCCGTTCCGTTGTGACAGTGAGGTACTGCAACCGTCTTGAATTATTTCAGAATAAAAACAGTCTGAGCTGCAAATAAAGCGTATCCCCCCTTTTTGCAGCATCATCAGATAATGCACAAGTAGCTGGATGTGTAAGTCATATGTCATAAAATCATATAAAATGGAAAGCGGAAAGGTTGCATATCCAGCTACTTGTGCCTTATCTGACGATACCCCATAAGGGCGAAACGCGATAATAAATAACTAAGACTGTTTTCATTCTGAAACCAACAGTTGTGGGTCACCTTCCCTCACGAGATTCAAAAACGGCTGTAATGCATACAGGTTTTTAGGGGATGCAGCGTGATTCTGATAAGTGGGCTCATACAGTCAAGTCTTTATAATAAATTAGCCTCAATTTTATAATAAATGGAGTAACAGCGCATACGTTCTCAACTTGTGAAGCCTAATTTCATTTCGCCCTCGAATTCTGGGTGCATCAATTTTTTTTTCTTTTTTTTTTTTTTTTTTTTGGTCAGGCAGTGTAACTGAATACTGAAACACACATTACGTTCAGTGTCTTTACCAAGGCATTCGACAAGGTGAAACGAAGAAGGCTATAGTAAATAACTGACTTTCCAAGGAGGTGAATATCACCAGCAGGTATTTAAATTGAAGAACATTAAACAACTACTGCATTATTTAGCCGATGACGAGGTCCTTATTACCTCCACTGAGGCACTTTAATTGCCTCAGAACACGGGCAAGAAATAGGCAAAACAAACAAATATCTCAACAAAAATCAAAGTAATGGCCTTTTAATAGTCACGTAATTTCTTTTGTTATTTTTTAGTATATTCATGGAAAGCCATCCTGGGCTTACCTTTCAACAAGACAATACCTGTCTGCACACGGCGAGACTGTCTACTTCTCGTCTTCATGGTTGCCAAATCCTAATTTGGTCAGAAAGGTCGCCTGACCTTTATCGCAATTCCGAACGTCTGGAGCATTATGGGCAGAGACAGTCAACGATCTCGAGTTCGACGATATAACGCGCGGACAGAAATTGACACGGTATCCCTAAGTAGGAAGTCCAACAACGCTATCACTCAATGCCAAGCCAAATAACTGTTCGAATATGGGGAAGAGGTGGACCAACGCTTTATTGACTAGCTCCATTTGTGGAGCTTTTTCTCTTTTGTTTGTCGTACATCACATCTGCCGATTTACGCCCCGTTTTTGTAGTGTAATCCAACGTAAGAAACGGAAATGAAAATTGGAATTAAACATTACGTCGACAACGAAGTCGTTACGAACGGTGTGTAAGGTCGGGATACCGCCCGAATCTGGATAGACTGCTGATTTTTTTAACCGTCGTCCTCAGGAATATGAGTGCAGTGTCTTGTCACTGCCAACCCGGGTCGGGTAACGATAAGGAATAAGGTTCTGATCACTTTGTGTGAAAAAAGAAGCAAGCTACACTGTTAACATTAAAACTATATTGCAGTATGTCAGGGTGAAAACTTACAGTTGGATGAAAAGCATTGAATATTCTCTGCCCTTCTATCTTTATCAAGAGAATAGGATTTTCTTCGAAATCGAACCGTAGAAGCGTCACCCGGCTGAGGAATACGGCTAAGCTCGCGGTATCCATAAGGATTACTTCGGTGCCAGAGTCTTCTTAAGCTCGCATTCAAGTTTCGTGAGCCAACGGGCGGGAACTAATTTATCACGGTGTTTACCCGGCAGCTGTTCTTTACTACACGGCTCGCGAGCGAGGATGGCATTTTACGAGGCGCTTCGCGGGTAACACGGCGCTAAGTAATTCTCGAGCACTTACGCGAACCAAGGCCGTGAAATGTAATCATGAGTCTCGGGTGAGACTCAGCATGTGCAACGTGCAAAATAGAAACAGTGTCGGAAACGACAACAGGATTTGTGGCTATATATAAAAGTCGTCCCGTTGAGCTTCTTGCAGCGTCCATTTTAATACCCAAGACATGTTCTGGTAGTCTTCCTCTGAGATTTTCTTACGGCTACTGAAATACCTTTCTTTTGGGATACCTTCTTTGATACGGACTATTTTAAAGCAGCAACGTTAATTTTATGTTATTATAAGCGTTATTACGCGCGTGAGAAGTGGACAGTATGCGGAGGGACGATTAATATGTAAATCATAGTGAAACAAACTTCAAATGACTATGATGAAGACACGTGCACCAGTACTTTTCATGTGAGTTCCAGCATGGGTATGTTTTTACTACCGCGCACCCTGTTTACATTCAAATGGTCTCAGTGTATATTTAGTGAAAAAACAGATGATAAGAATTGAGTGTCATACCAATAGACAGATTACTATAGAGGCAATGTCCGTACGAACTAGAAAATAATGGTATTGTGAAATCGGTCAGGGTATTTTGGAGGAGGAATCCGACATTCTGACTGATCTAAAGCGGAATGATCGGTCTAGAATTCGAGCACCGTGCATCATGATTTGGTAACCAACTTTACACAACTGCGCCAACTCGACCGTATTTCTGTTTGTGTCGTAAACAAACTTGCACTAACAGTCAACAACAGAGAAATCCCTTATGAAAACACCGACCATGTGTGGCCAACTGATTTTATTCCAGATTTCGGAGGTACTACCTGGCTGACAATTGTAGTCGAGAAAAACTAAAAGAGACGAGAGTCGAAGTCTTTTCTTAAATACGCTCATGTGATTCTGTTGCTGTCCGCAGCTTGTGGTCGTGCGGTAGCGTCCCGCGCCCGGGTTCCCGGGTTCGATTCCCGGTGTGGTCAGGGATTTTCTCTGCCTCGTGATGACTGGGTGTTGTGTGCTGTTAGTTAGGTTTAAGTAGTTCTAAGTTCTATGGGACTGATGACCATAGATGTTAAGTCCCATAGTGCTCAGAGCCATTTGAGCCATTTTTGATTGTGTTGCTGAGTAAAGAGGTATTTGCGAACGCTGGTGGCATGGAAGTCATATAATAAGACATTCGGTGTTTTCCGATGCGACGATTTTTGCGAAAAGAGACGCTTAGCTCTCGATTTTGTAGACTAAAATTGTTCTTTTATGCACCGTCTTTTTAAACGTTCTGTTGGCCTTCGTCAGGTGTCCTGTGTGTGGTAGCCTTGCGTACGCTTACTCGACTCCAGCCAGACAACAACGCACAGAGTTTCCCATTTGTCTTGACTGCCCCAAATAGCTTTCTGTCCAGAAGAAAAATGAAAAACACATGAAAGGAGTGATGCATAGCTCCCAGAGAGTCATTATTCAGCATGACTGCTTCTATTCTGAAATTTTTCGTTGCGAAGATACGACCAGCAGCACGTCTTTTTTAAATAGTATCTTATGTTTTTTATTCGGTAATCCACTTCATCTCGTCAAGACCTGTTCGAAACGGTAACACAGTGTTTCATTTACGTAAAGATGACGTTATTAGAAACGTAACAAAAACTGACTGGATTTTTAATAAAGCACGGTTCAGGTACCTGACGTAATGTGACTTGTCCACTTGCTGTAATTGACAGTAAGCAAGTGGAAACACAGGAAAAAATTACATCTATCATTCAGTCGACCGTCTTCACTTGAAGATTTTTTTTTAGTACAATGCACACCAAAGAAGAAGGGGCAGAGGTGCTGCTCATCTACGGTGAATTTGAATTAGCAGACCAATGATTGTTTTCTTATTTACATTAAGGGTACATGTAGTGCAGTACTGTAGCATTTTTAAATGCTATGATGCGTACAGTAAAGGCATCGCTCCATCGAAACCAGCGCCATGCTTTCTTTTATTGCGGTGAAGTTAAGCATAACGTTATTCATGCAGAGGTAGTCTATAAAGGGTGATATCCTGATAAGGACCGTGCAGGATCGGTAAGGGGTCTACGACATCCGTGCACCCTGTTGCTTGTGTCAATGCATGTGACACCACAGAGCTCATGAGTGCCAGCGGTCATCTCCGGCGGGGAGTGAGCTATAACTTCAGGCGAGTTTAATAACTAAATACCGGGTGATCAAAAAGTCAGTATAAATTTGAAAACTTAATAAACCACGGAATAATGTAGATAGAGAGGTAAAAATTGACACACATGCTTGGAAGGACATGGGGTTTTATTGGAGAAAAAACGAACTTCACAAAATGTCGGACAGATGGCGCTGGACACCAAAAAGTCAGTGACTGCACATGACAATCGTGTATAAAAGGAGCTGTAATGAAAGAGAGAATCAGATGCGCCAGCAGTCGCAGCATGTTGACGTAACCTGAAAAGGCGCTTTTAGTGAAGCTGTAGTATCACAAAGGGGAATGTGCTAGTTCAGCGTTACGATCCTATCGCCATAGGAAGGGGATTCGAACGGGTAAAGGTCCGTTGACAAATGCAGCTGTGGCGAGAATGATTTCGAAATTCGAAGCCACTGGTTGTTTAGACGATAGACCCCGTAGTGGCCTACCGAGCACAAGGCGTAATGCTGCTGAGACAGTTCAGGAAGAAATGGAGACTGTAGCGGGTTCGTCTATGCACGGGGAAGTCAGCGCTCGTGCAGCCGCATGTCGCACCGGCATTCCGTACACTACTGTTTGGTTGGCACTTAGGCGTACCATCCGATGCTATACGCACAAAATCCATCGGCATCATGAACTGTTACCTGGCGATTTAGTGAAGCGGAGGGCATTTGCGGTGTGGGAGTTTCAAAAGATGGCGGAAGATGACGATTGGTTGAATAACGTGTTGTGGACCGATGAAGCTCATTTCACGCTCCGAGGGTCTGTCAACGCCCACAACTGCAGAATTTGGGCTACCGAAAATCCTAGAACTGTCGTGGAAACTCCACTGCACGACGAGAAAGTCACGGTATGGGTTGGATTTACCACATCTACCGTTATCGGGCCTTTTTCCTTCGAGGAAATGCGTGATTCTGGTTTTGTAACTGCTACCGTGACGGGTGAGAGGTACGCCGATATGTTACAGAATCGCATCATCCTGATAAACACCTGATGGAACGTATGATGTTTATGCAGGATGGCGCTCTACCCCATATTGCTAGACGTGTGAAAGATCCCTTGCGCGCCTCGTTTGGTGATGATCGTGTGCTCAGCCGCCACTTTCGTCATGCTAGGCCTCTCAGGTCCCCAGACCTCAGTCCGTGTGTTTATTGGCTTTGGGGTTACCTGAAGTCGCATGTGTATCGTGATCGACCGACATCTCTAGGAATGCTGAAAGACACCATCCGACGCCAATGCCTCACCATAATTCCGGACATGCTTTACACTGCTGTTCACAACATTACTCCTCGACTATAGCTATTGTTGAGGAATGATGGTGGACATATTGAGCATTTCCTGTAAAGATCATCATCTTTGTCTTACTTTGTTATGCTAATTATTGCTATTCTGATCAGATGAAGCGCCATCTGTCGGACATTTTTTGAACTTTTGTATTTTTTTGGTTGTAATAAAACTCCATGTCATTCCAAGCATGTGTGTCAATTTGTACCTCTCTATCTACATCATTCCGTGATTTATTCATTTTTCAAATTTATACTGACTTTTTGATCACCCGGTACATGCAAGTGCTAGATAACACACAGCAAAGTTAGGACCTTCAGTGTGTATCTACAGTTTCCTGCGGGCCGTGCACGGACACCAGTGTTCGCGAGGTGTGGCGGGCAAGGCGACTCGAGGTCCATGAGAAAGACATGCCGCGGCGTGGACGTCACGGCACGTGGCACTGCAGGTCTTACGACAGCCAGGCACCCTCTCCGGCGGGGAACGAGTAACTATCTAAAACGGGGTTTAATACTTTTGACTGAGTTTTTACAAATGCATGCAAGCTATCGATAGTACACGTCAAAATTAGGACCTTAACGTATTGATCTGCATTGGTAAAGGATTCCGCAAATATTCCCCATTCGGATCTCTGAGGGGGACTGCCAAGGGGGAGGTGACAATGAGATAAAGATTGAATAACCGACGAAAGGTGACGTTCTACGAGTCGGGGCGTGGAATGTCAGAAGATTGAACGTGATAGGGACGCTAGAAAATCTGAATAGGGAAATACAGAGGTTCACTCTAGATGTAGTAGGTGTCAGTGAAATGAAACCGAAATAAGACAAGGATTTCTGGTCAGCTAAGTGTAGGGTAAAATCAACAGCAACAGAAAATGGTATAACGGGAGTAGGATTCGTTATGAATAGGAAGGTAGGACGGGGAGTGTGTTGCTGTGAACAGTTCAATGTTGGGGTTGTTCTTATCAGAATCGACAGCAAATCAACACCTACAACGATAGTTCAGGTATACATGCCGACGTTGCAAGCTGAAGATGGAGAAATAGAGAAAGTATTTGAAGATATTGAAATTGTAATTGAAACGTCCCCTTTGAAACATTATACATGACTGTGCTTAAACTGACACACAATATTTTTAGCGCAACGCAATCTGACTTTCAGAAATCCCTACAAAAGAATGGCCCTGACTAACATTAACCTATACGTTTCACAAACCACTTACCTCACAAAAATCTTCGTTACTCGAACTACTGCAATACAGCGAGCGCCACTACTGCCAGCTAAATAAAAGATTCAAACTACTGGAGGCACTAACTACTGATAGGCACAGTTAGCAAAAGAAAGATTTTGATAGAGAACAAACAATGTATTTACCTTAATAGTCATAATATATATAGCAGTTCATGACATCCATTCTTACAAATGTACTGTTTCTGATGGACACACCTCCAGATTATCCATTCTCAAAAATCTGCCATCTCACTTCCCCACATCCACCACTGCTGGCGGCTCACCTCCAACTGCGCAACGCTACGCGCTATTAACATCCAGCTGCCCAACACTACACTGGCAGAAAACAATGCAAACCAGCCACAGACTGCACACAGCACAGCAAGTGATTTTCATACAGAGCGCTACGTGGCGTTACCAATATAAAAACCTAAACAGCCTACTTACATAATACAGTATGTAAAGGGAGATGAAAATCTAAGTCATGGCAGACTGGAATGCAGTTGTAGTGGAAGGAGTAGAAGAAAATGTTACAGGAGAGTATTGGTTTGGGACAAAGTATGAGAGAGTAGAAAGACTAATACAATTCTGTAATAAATTTCAGCTAGTAATAGCGAATACTCTGTTCAACACTCACAAGAGGGGGAGGTATAGTTCGAAAAGGCCGGGTGATACGGGAAGATTTCTGTTAAATTACATCATGCTCAGACAGAGATTCCGAAATCAAATACTGGATTGTAAGGCGTACCCAGGAGCAGACATAGACTCAGATCACAATGACGTTTAAGCGATTAGTCAGGAAGAATCAATACCCAAAGAAGAAGGATACAGAACTACTAAGGAATGGTGGGATACGCTTGAAGTTCTCCAAGGCTGTATAATATGTCAGGTGGCAGTACAGTTGATGAGGAATAGTCATCTCTACAAAGGGCAACCACGGAAGCTGGAAGGAAAAACATAGGAACAAAGAAGATAAATGCAAAGAAACCATGGGTAGCAGAAGAAATTCTTCATTTGAGCGATGAAAGACAAAGTATAAAGGCGTTCAGGGAAATTCAGGAACACAGAAATACAAGTCGCTGAGGAATGAAATAAGTAGGATATACAAGTAAGTTAAGGCGAAATGGCTTCATGAAATATCTGAAGAAATCGAAAAAGAAATTATTGTGGGAAGGACTGACTCAGTATACAGGGTGTTACAAAAAGGTACGGCCAAACTTTCAGGAAACATTCCTCACACACAAATAAAGAAAAGATGTTATGTGGACATGTGTCCGGAAACGATTAATTACCATGTTAGAGCTCATTTTAGTTTCGTCAGTATTTACTGTACTTCCTCGATTCACCGCCATGATTTCATACGGGATAATCTACCTGTGCTGCTAGATCATGTGCCTTTAGAAGTACGACACAACATGTGGTTCATGCACGATGGAGCTCCTGCACATTTCAGTCGAAGTGTTCGTGCGCTTCTCAACAGCAGATTCGGTGACCGATGGATTGGTAGAGGCGGACCAATTGCATGGTCTCCACGCTCTCCTGACCTCAACCCTCTTGACTTTCATTTATGGGGGCATTTGAAAGCTCTTGTCTACACAACCCCGGTACCAAATGTAGAGACTCTTCGTGCTCGTATTGTGGACGGCTGTGATAGAATACGCCATTCTTCAGGGCTGCATCAGCGCATCAGGTATTCCATGCGGCGGAGGGTGGATGCATGTATCCTCGCTAACGGAGGACATTGTGAACATTTCCTGTAACAAAGTGTTTGAAGTCACGCTGGTACGTACGTTCTGTTGCTGTGTGTTTCCATTCCATGATTAATGTGATTTGAAGAGAAGTAATAAAATGAGCACTAACATGGAAAGTAAGCGTTTCCGGACACATGTCCACATAACATATTTTCTTTCTTTGTGTGTGAGGAATGTTTCCTGAAAGTTTAGCCGTACCTTTTTGTAACACCCTGTGTAGGAAAGTCAAAACAGCCTTCAGTGAAATTAAAAGCAAGGGTGGTAACATTAAGAGTGCAACGAGAATTCCACAGTTATATACAGAAGAGAGAGCGGATAGGTGGAAAGGACACAGTGAAGGCGCTATGAGCGGGAAGATTTGTCTGATGCGCTAGAAAAAGAAACAGGAATCGATTTAGAAGAGGTAGGGGATCCAGTATTACAATCAGAATTAAAGAGAGCATTAGAGGACTTAAGATCAAATAAGGCAGATGGGATAGATAAAATTCCATCATAATTTCTAAAATCATTTGGGGAAGTGGCAACAAAACGACTATTCAAGTTGGTAGGTAGAATGTACGAGTCTGGCGACATACCAGTTGATTTTCGGAAAAATATCATCCACACAATTCCGAAGACAGCAAGGGCTGACAAATGCGAGAATTATTGCAAAATCATCTTAACACTTCATACATCCAAGTTGCAGACAAAAACATTATACAGAGAAGGGAAAAGAAAATTGTACATGTGTTAGATAATAATCAGTTTGACTTTAGGAAAGGTAAAGGCAATTCTGACGTTGATTAGATGATGGCAGCAAGACCAAAGAAAAGAAAAAAAATGACACGTTCGTAGTATTAGTCGACGTGGCGAAATCGTTCGACAATGTAAAATAGTGTAAGATGTTCGAAATTTGGAGAAAAGTAGGATTAAACCATAGGAAGGGCAGGGTAATATACAGTACGTACAGGAACCAAAAGGGAATAATAAGAGTGGACGACTAAGAACCAAGTAGTGGGATAAAAAAGGTGTAAGACAGGGATACACTCTTTCGCCCCTACTGTACAATGTGTACATCGAAGAATCAGTGATGGAAATAAAAGGAAGGTTCAAGAGTGGAAATAAAATTCATGGTAGAAGGATATCAATCATAAGATTTGCTGATGGTATTGTTATCCTGAGTCGAAGTGAAGAACAACTACATGATCTCCTGAAAGGAACGAACAGTCTAATGAATACAGAATATGGACTGAGAGTAAACCGAAAACAGCCGAAAGTAATGAGAAGTAGCAGAAACGAGAAATGTAAGAAATTTAACATCAGGATTAATAGTCACGAAGAAGATGAAGTTAAGGAATTGTACGGCATAGGCAGCAAAATAAAAAATGACGGACGGATCAAGGACGACGTCAAAAGCAGACTAGTACTTGCAGAAAGGGCATTCCTACTAGTATCAAACATAGGGCTTAATTTGAGGAAGAAATTTTTGCGAATGTTCGTTTGGAGCACAGCACTATATGGTAGTGAAAGCCCGCTTGGTTGACCGTACGGTCTAACGCACGGATTTCCGGGCGGGAAGGAGAGCCTGGTACCCGGCAATAATCCGCCCGGGGGATTTGTGTCGAAGTCCGGTGAACCGGCAAGTCTGTGGATGGTTTTTAGGCGATTTTCCATCTGCCTCGGCGAATGCGGGCTGGTTCCCCTTATTCCGCCTCAATTACACTATGTCGGCGATTGATGCGCAAAGAAGTTCTCCACGTACGCGTGCACCACCATTATTATAAAACGCAAACATAGGGGCTACACTCGTCTCGTGTGAGACGTTTCCTGGGGGGTCCACCGGGGGCGAATCGCACAATAACCTTGGGTTTGGTGTGGGGCGGCGGAGTGGTGAAGTGGACTGCGTTAGTCGTCGTGGGGTTGTGGACCACTGCAGGTGTGGCGGGGACGGAGCCTCTTTGTCGTTTCTAGGTTCTCGGTTAACATACAATGGTAATGAAACATGGACTTTGGAAAGACCGGAACAGAAAAGAATCTAAGCATTTGAGATGTGGTGCTGCGGACGAATTCTGAAAATTAAGTGGACTGATAAGGTAAGGAATGATGAGGAACTGCGCAGATTTGGAGAAGAAAGGAATATGTGGAAGACACTGACAAGGAGAAGGGACTGGATGACAGGACTTCTGTTAAGACATCAGGGGATGAATTCGATGGTGCTAAAGGGAGCCGCAGAGGGCAAAAACTGTAGGGGAAGAGAGAGATTGGAATACATACAGCAAATAATTGAGGACATAGGTTGTAACTGCTACTCTGAGATGAAGAGGTTGGCGCAAAAGACGAATTCGTGGTGGTCCGCATCAAACCAGTCACAAGACTACTGACCCGCCCCTCTGCCCCCCCTCCCCCCCTCAAAATAGCATCTGACTTCCTGGGAGCACTGCACAGAGCCGAGCACTTGCGAAGTGTGACGGACGAGCCGACTAGTGTGACGTCACAGCGCCGTATTTTTCTTTGGCCCCAAGGCGACTCGGGTGACGTCACGATTTCATTGTGGAGCCACTGTTTCTCGTGGGGTCCCAGATCGGCAGTGCTTACGCCGACCACCCATGACGCTGCCAGCCCGCCGCTTCGAAGTCGGTCGGGTTTGATAACTCCAGGCTGTCCGCCAGAGGGCGCCCCACAAGCTCCAGATTTTCCGTCACTCACGGCAAGACCGACTGTTGAAGATAGAGGTCACCGCTAATGGCCACGCCCATACCGGAGAAAATTTGATCTTTCCGCACGTCTTAATACGAGTAACCCCGTTGCACGAAGAACCGGCAGAATACACGGCGAATCTGGGAAACCCGACACGTACGGCTGCGGTACAAGCTTCAGTTACTAGAAACAACTGCGTAGAACGAAAGAAGGTATTCCGCGAGACAAAGCAAATTTAAGTATCTGTTACTGCTCTTACCAGTTTGACTACATGTAAATACTGTAAATAAAAACATGTAGATTTTACCCACGGCATGGTATTTATGATTGTGGTATAAATATTTGCCAGCTACAACTGCGAACACAACAAACCAATCATCCCGGCGGATGTATTGTCGTTTTGTTTGACGTTTCAAGAAACGGTATTTTTCAAGCCAAGAAAACGAAATCGCACAACTCGTACAGACGTAATACTCTCACAAACCTTCAAATAAAGACCGTTGACTGAATTACCGTTGTGAATTTTCCTTGATACGTATAGCCTAAGTGACTGGAGACAGACCACCGGTCATTCGGAAAAATATCGTCCCCATAATTCCGAAGATGACAAGGGCTGTAAGGTCGAGAACCATCTCACGATCTGCTTAACAGCTCATGCATACAAGTTCATGGCAAGAGTAATATATAGAAGAATGGAAAAGATAATTAAGGCATCTGTCACAGACGATCAGTTCGGTTCACGATAAAGTAAAGGCATCAGATACGGTTGTGACGTTGCGATTGATAATGGAAGAAAGTCTTAAGCAAAATCAGTACCTGTTTATATCATTTATCGACCTAGAAAAATCGTTCGACAATTTAAAACACTGCAAGATGTTCCAAATTCTCTACAACCACGTGACATTGTTTAATAGTACGGGTCTAAAGCAAAGCGGAATTTGAATGGGATTCCTAGAGCGACAGAGCAAGAGCAACAACTCTTTAAACTATATAACATATAACCATGCGCTAATAATAAAAGAGAGCTACAAATTGTATCTGTTCTGTTCACACTTTCCACTCTGTTATAGAGCATCACAATGCATTTAGTCGCTTTATCTCTACCAACGTAATCATAAGCTAAGTGCTTATGTGGTTGTCGACAGAAATATCTGCAAAATAGACTTTCCATTTTAGTTGATTTTAAAAACTCTCTAAGACGCCACACTAGTATAGACACCGGAATCCTTGTTAGGAGGACAGTGGTTCACCCTGCCTGATTTAGGTTTCTCGTCCTTTTCCTTAAAAGACAGCTACGACAATTGTCAGTTTGAAAAGAGCAGGAAAAATTCCTTTGTCCGTCTTTCCCCATTTCGAGCTCAGTTTCTAACGACCTCAGTGTCTATGGGACATTAAACCGTAATCTTCATTCTCTGTAGTGCATATTGTAGTTACTGCTGTAATAAGTAACTGGTCATTACATGATTTTCCTACCATTTTTGATTAAGACACTAGTATGTCACTCAAGAGAAGCAGGTTTCATATCTTTGTCCGAATTACCAGGTACAGGTGTTCCACTGTTTTAAAAGTGACAGAATTGCTTCTTAAACATAAGATCCTATAGCCTTTTTCCTTCTTTATCGATTCAAACAGCTAGTTCACTGTTACCAGTTACAACTTTAACAGCAGCCTACATTATTAAAGTTGCTTGCAAGCACGCACACACACACACACACACACACACACACACACACACACATCGTAATTACGAGGAATTAATTACACACTGCCGGAAAAAAAACTGCACTGACGGAAAAAGCTGCAACACCAAGAAGGAGTTCTACGACGTAAACGGAAGTTGGTAGGCGTTTCTACAGCTGAAAAATGATGTATTTTCAAATTTCACACCATTCGCGTACGAGTGAGTGCATATCAGCTTTGCTTTAAACACACGCTGTAACGGTCGTGAGCATTAGTTACCTTTGAGGTTGGACACTGTGAGTTGGTGTTAGTCAATTACGCCTTTAAGGCGACAAAGATGCCTTTATCAACATCTCACGAGTTCGTGTAATAGTACTAGGACAAGTTGCATGTTCTTTCGGCGATATTGCAGGAAGACTTGACAGGAATGTAGCCACTGTGCGTGATCTCTGGCAGCGGTTGCCACGAGACTGCTCGGTCGCAAGATTACCGGGTTCCGGACGGGCTCATGGCCTTACGGAGATGCAAGAGCATCGTGTTCGGCGTATGGCTATGGTGCACCATACCGCAGCTGTAGCAGCAATTTGAGCAGGAGTTGGCACCATAGTGAACATCGAGCTGTTACAAATAGATTGATTCAAGGAGAGCTCCGAGCCAAACGCCCTGTAGCGTGCATTTCACTGACGCCAAACCACCGCCATTTGCGACTTCATTGGTGTCAATTGAGAGCGCATTGGAGGACAGGGTTGTGTTTTCTGATGAAAGCTGGTTCTGCCTTGGTGCGACCGATGGCCATACGTTGGTTAGGAGGCGGTCAGTTGAGGGCCTGAAACCAACCTGCCTGTGTGACAGGCACACTGAACCTAAAATCATGAGTTATGGTCTGGGCCGCTGTTGCGTATTACAGTAAAAGCACTCTAGTGGTTATCTCACGCACCCTGACTGCAAAATTGTACATCACGCTAGTGATTCGGTCTGTCGTGCTGCCACTCACGAACAGCATCCCATGGGGTGTTTTCAAGCAGGATAGCACTCGCCCGCATACTGCTGTGGTAACCCAGCGTGTTGTACGAGGTGTCGAATGCATTAACCGTGTCTGTATTATCGGACCACGGGCAACAGGCATGAAAATCCATCGCACAAAATGACATCCGATACCTGTACAACACGGTAGATGCACGGCTGCATGCTTTCTTTCAAGAGTCTGGTGGTTGCACCGGTTATTAATGTAGCAACATTTCACATTCGCAATTGCTTATTTCCCGCTTACGTTAAACTGTGATCTTGCAATTTAATCACTAAAATGTGCTGCCTGGCTCAATGTGTTCCCGAAATTTAACAACTCTAAATGAATTATTTTTTACTGTAGCAATTTTTTTCCGTCAATGTGCAACATCCAAAAGACAAAGTCATTTTACTGAGAAGTGATGTGACAACTAATTCATCATTGTAGTAGTATATAGTAACAAACAGAGACTAAATGGAACACATACTTCACAATAAAGGGTGTCCAAATAGTTCCGTCAGTACACAGCATACCTTCCACTGACGGCAGCTCAAGTACAGGGTTATTACAAATGACTGAAGCGATTTCACAGCTCTACAATAACTTTATTATTTGAGGTATTTTCACAATGCTTTGCACACACATACAAAAACTCAAAAAGTTTTTTTTAGGCATTCACAAATGTTCGATATGTGTCCCTTTAGTGATTCGGCAGACATCAAGCCGATAATCAAGTTCCTCCCACACTCGGCGCAGCATGTCCCCATCAATGAGTTCGAAAGCATCGTTGATGCGAGCTCCCAGTTCTGGCACGTTTCTTGGTAGAGGAGGTTTAAACACTGAATCTTTCACATAACCCCACAGAAAGAAATCGCATGGGGTTAAGTCGGGAGAGCGTGGAGGCCATGACATGAATTGCTGATCATGATCTCCACCACGACCGATCCATCGGTTTTCCAATCTCCTGTTTAAGAAATGCCGAACATCATGATGGAAGTGCGGTGGAGCACCATCCTGTTGAAAGATGAAGTCGGCACTGTCGGTCACCAGTTGTGGCATGAGCCAATTTTCCAGCATGTCCAGATACACGTGTGCGATAACGTTTTTTTCGCAGAAGAAAAAGGGGCCGTAAACTTTAAACCGTGTGACTGCACAAAACACGTTATATTTTGGTGAATTGCGAATTTGCTGCACGAATGCGTGAGGATTCTCTACCGCCCAGATTCGCACATTGTGTCTGTTCACTTCAACATTAAGAAAAAATGTTGCTTCATCACTGAAAACAAGTTTCGCACTGAACGCATCCTCTTCCATGAGCTGTTGCAACCGCGCCGAAAATTCAAAGCGTTTGACTTTGTCATCGCGTGTCAGGGCTTGTAGCAATTGTAAACGGTATGGTTTCTGCTTTAGCCTTTTCCGCAAGATTTTCCAAACCGTCGGCTGTGGTACGTTTAGCTTCCTGCTTGCTTTATTCGTCGACTTCCGCAGTCTACGCGTGAAACTTGCCCGCACGCGTTCAACCGTTTCTTCGCTCACTGCAGGCCGACGCGTTGATTTCCCCTTTCAGAGGCATCCAGAAGCTTTAAACTGCGCATACCATCGCCGAATGGAGTTAGCAGTTGGTGGATCTTTGTTGAACTTCGTCTTGAAGTGTCATTGCACTGTTATGACTGACTGATGTGAGTGCCTTTCAAGCATGACATACGCTTTCTCGGCTCCTGTCGCCATTTTGTCTCACTGCGCTCTCGAGCGCTCTGGCGGCAGAAACCTGAAGTGCGGCTTCAGCCGAACAAAACTTTATGAGTTTTTCTACGTATCTGTAGTGTGTCGTGACCATATGTCAATGAATGGAGCTACAGTGAATTTATGAAATTGCTTCAATCATTTGTAATAGCCCTGTATATATCACCATAAGCAAACGATCATAAAGCTGTCCAATGACATCCGGCGATACCCTGTCCTAAGCATTTGGTGCCTTTTGTTTCAGTTCGGCGATGGCTCTTCCTCGCGTGGAGAACAATTAAGTTCCCGCTTCATCAAGTTTCAGGCGTTTTCAGTTGGCAGATTACCTGCTAATCTTGCTGGCCTGGACAGTTGTTTTGCAGCACGAAGCGCACCTTGTGTCACCGCAGCCTTATGCGCACGTGCGTTGTTCTGCTGAAAAATTACATCACCTTCCTGTCGAAGAACTAACATGAGCAAGAGGGTAACAGAGTGAGCAATGCAGCGGGTACTGGTTACTTTACACTGCAGAAACACAAGATCTGACGGCGAGTAAATGCTAGTACCCACACCACGAAGCTAGTGATGGGACCTGTGAGTCGAGGGGAAATGCACTCTGAATAGGCTGCTCACCTTGTCTACGCCATACACGTATATGTGAATCCCTCGTGTACAGGCAGAACCTACTCTCATCACTAATGACAACAAAGCGTCATTTAACTCTCCAGTCGACTTTTTCATGACACCAGAGTACTCACTCCTGATGACACAGCAGCTGGAACACGTTCCCGGATTTCGTGCCTTCGTGATTTCGGTCGGCCAACGCTGCTCGCATAATGCGTCGATCTTGACGTACGCCTGTATTACGCGGACGGGCAGAACCTGGTTACAGATGTGAGAATGTTCCACAGACGACTGCTGAAAGCAGCGATATACTACCGCTGTACTGTGCCCGCATGTGGAGCAATCCGCCGTTACGTCCATCCGGCTACCTGCAGGCCCACAATCTGACCCCGTTCAAATGACTGAAAGCGTTCGACAGCAGTACATACTCGTCGGTGGGGCGCGGCTGTATCCTAGAATGAGTGTTGCAAACAGCGTTCACATTTATAAACTCAGCGTAGTTACTGTCTGCAAAATCGAAACAGAAGATACGTACACTGACCTAATATACTATTTGCGGGACATCCACAACTATTACTAAAAATTTTCATGATTAATTAATCCGGTCCAGCTTTACTTGACAAATCCTTTATCGGATAATATCGTATACATGACCCGGGTTTCAGAACGTAAGTCCCCTCTTCAAGCGCTTGATTGCATACGAGAAAGTCGTACCTGTCGGTAAAAAATCCAGCAAATTTATGAAGTAGCGCGCAAGATGACTGCCCTCCTCAGTACCTTCTGATGGTGACAAATGACACACGAAAACTACAGTCCCTCAGTCCACTAATATTATACTGTTGTACCACTGAACACATTCCTTGAGGGTGTTGCGTTTTTATTCTAGCAGTGTAGTTGCTAAATCAACATTTGACTCCGATAACTCACGGTACCCATATAATGCACCAGCCAACAGTTCTGCCAGCTTAAGACTATACGTATCTGTTTACATTATTAAGACTATATCTGCGTATGTTATTTAAAACAAAATCGATGTGCTACATGAACCACTGGGTGGATATATCATGTAATGGATGTAAGCTTAAGAACCCCCAACTCTGTCATAATCAAAACTGCACTCTCCTCTCAATCGCGCCGTTCCCTCCCCGTCCCCCCATCCACCACCCCGCCACACACACACGCAGTTAAATAGAGTGAGTTTTTTGTCTTGAGATAACGAAATATACCAAAAACTACGCAAAGGATTTTTAAAAAAAGGTAAAATTTTTCAATATTTTTGAGAATGTTATCCGGTCATACCGATGGTACCTCCCTGCCCCACCACAAGGGTGTGGAGCGGGGAAGAGAGTGGGGGGTAGGGGACTTTGAAATCTTAAATAGGAACATTCCATTTTTATTACAGCACGCAAACTATGTAACTTTTGTATAGAACACTTTTGTCGTTGCGCTATAGATGATGTTTTAATCGACAAATAGCCAGTTGAGGTCCAAATTGATATTATCACGAGAAAAATGCCTTGGGTCACAAACAAAACGTGTTCATTAATTGTGAAAAAAGCTTCTTTGAGATGTGCTCTATAATCTCTCATCAGTGGGGTGCATATTTGTAAGAATTACTTCACAGTAAGTGCTCAAAATGTTTTCCGTGTAATCCGCTGACATGCGGTACAATGAATCACGTTATCACCCGTTGTTGGCAGTCCATTATAAACTTCACTCTCCAAGTAATCTCACTAACAAAAGTCAGGCTAAGTAAGGTCTGGCAATACTGTAGGTCAAGACACAAGACCGCCTCGTCCGATCCACCAACGACTGTACACTCGAAAGGATACTGCTACAGAATTATGTGCTGCAAAGTCATCATGTTGAAACTAAATTGCTTTCGCAAGTCGAGGGGAAGATCTGCAGGGAGTAGTGTAAGATAGTCCATAAAGAATGTTCCATAATTATCACCGTTTAACATATCATAGATAAAGACAGGGGGCAATGAGTTTTTCACCAATTATTCCACATCAAATGGCCACATTCCTCGGGCGCTGATGTTCAACTTGGCGTAACCAATGTGGGATTTCCATATTCCAGTAACGCATGTTTTGTCGATTAATCGCCCGAGGGCAGTATATTTTTGAAAGCTATCACTGGCAAAATGTTACTCTGCTCTGGAAATCATTGCTATAAGTCCCTGATGGAGGTAAAATATGAAACGGATGACATTTTCTGCACTTCAAAGTTACACACACTACGAAAAATTTACGATTCATGACCTAATTTCCGAGAGTTAATGCTGAATTCTGGTACACTACAGCTAAAATCACAATTTCATAATTGTCAGCAGCAACTATTCTTCGAATTTTCCTTTTACTTTGTTGTACTCCGTGGAGAGCTGTCGAACAACCCAACAGCCGGTCGCGGTGGCCGTGCGGTTCTGGCGCTGCAGTCCGGAACCGCGGGACTGCTACGGTCGCAGGTTCGAATCCTGCCTCGGGCATGGGTGTGTGTGATGTCCTTAGGTTAGTTGGGTTTAAGTAGTTCTAAGTTCTAGGGGACTTATGACCTAAGATGTTGAGTCACATGGAACCCCTGATGTCGCTGCGTCTTCCGGCAGTGAGCATCTTACCGGTCAGCCATCACTCCAGGGTGAATGGCGGACAGTGGTGGGCTCGCGCGTGCCTGGCCGAAAGGCGAAGGTGGGATCTGGCCGCGTGGCAGTTGCCTTACCCCTTTCCAACAGGTACGGGGTGCTTCCTAGTGGTGATGACATCGTTTCCGAGCCACCACAGGATGCCTCGCCTGTTGGGCCAGTGGCCGATTCTTCGGCAAGGTCCCGACAGTCACAGAGGGCGGGCCTATTAGTTATAGGGAGCTCCAACGTTAGGCGGGTTATGGAGCCCCTTAGGAAAATAGCGGGTAGGTCGGGGAAGAATGCCAGTGTGCACTCGGTGTGCTTGCCGGGGGGTCTCGTCCGTAATGTGGAGGAGGCCCTTCCGGCAGCTATTGAACGCACTGGGTGTAACCGGCTGCAGATAGTAGCACATGTCGGAACGAATGACGCCTGCCGCTTGGGTTCTGAGGCCATCCTTGGTTCCTTCCGGCGGCTGGCTGATTTGGTGAAGACAACCAGCATCGCACGCGGAGTGCAAGCTGAGCTTAATATCTGCAGCATAGTGCCCAGAGTCGATCGCGGTCCTCTGGTTTGGAGCCGTGTGGAGGGTCTAAACCAGAGGCTCAGACGACTCTGCGACTATAATGGTTGCAAATTCATCGACCTCCGTTATTGGGTGGAGAACTGTAGGGCCCCCCTAGACAGGTCAGGCGTGCACTACACACCGGAAGCAGCTACTAGGGTAGCAGAGTACGTGTGGCGTGCACACGGGGGTTTTTTAGGTTAGAGGGACCCCCCCTTGGGCGAAACGATAAAATACCTGACGGCTTACCAGAGAGGACATTATCATCGTTGATAAAGAACATCCGTCCTCAGAGACCAAAAACAGGAAAAGTTAACGTAATATTGGTAAACTGCAGGAGTATCCAGGGCAAGGTTCCTGAATTAGTATCTCTTATTGAAGGAAATAGTGCGCATATAGTATTAGGAACGGAAAGTTGGTTAAAACCGGAAGTGAACAGTAACGAAATCCTAGACACAGAATGGAATATATACCGCAAGGATAGGATAAACGCCAATGGTGGAGGAGTATTTATAGCAGTAAAGAATTCAATAATATCCAGTGAAGTTATTAGCGAATGCGAATGTGAAATAATCTGGGTTAAGTTAAGTATCAAAGGTGGGTCAGATATGATAGTCGGATGCTTCTATAGACCACCTGCATCAGCAATCGTAGTAGTTGAGCGCCTCAGAGAGAACCTGCAGAACGTCGTGAAGAAGTTTCGTGATCATACTATTGTAATAGGGGGAGACTTCAATCTACCAGGTATAGAATGGGATAGTCACACAATCAGAACTGGAGCCAGGGACAGAGACTCTTGTGACATTATCCTGACTGCCTTGTCCGAGAATTACTTCGAGCAGATAGTTAGAGAACCAACTCGTGAAGCTAACGTTTTAGACCTCATAGCAACAAATAGACCGGAACTTTTCGACTCCGTGAATGTAGAAGAGGGTATCAGTGATCATAAGTCAGTGGTTGCATCAATGACTACAAGTGTAATAAGAAATGCCAAGAAAGGAAGGAAAATATATTTGCTTAACAAGAGTGATAGGGCACAAATCGCAGAATATCTGAGTGACCACCATCAAACGTTCATTTCTGAGGAAGAGGATGTGGAACAAAAATGGAAAAAATTCAGGAACATCGTCCAGTACGCCTTAGATAAGTTCGTACCGACTAAGGTCCAAAGCGAGGGGAAAGATCCACCGTGGTATAACAATCATGTACGAAAGGTACTACGGAAACAAAGAAAGCTTCATCATAGGTTTAAGAGTAGTCGAATCATAGCTGATAAGGAAAAGCTGAACGAAGCGAAAAAGAGCGTAAAGAGAGCAATGAGAGAAGCATTCAACGAATTCGAACATAAAACATTGGCAAACAATCTAAACAAGAACCCTAAAAAGTTTTGGTCATATGTAAAATCGGTAAGCGGATCTAAATCCCCTATTCAGTCACTCGTTGACCACGATGGCACCGAAACAGAGGACGACCAAAGAAAGGCAGAAATACTGAATTCAGTGTTCCGAAACTGTTTCACTGCGGAAAATCGTAACACGGTCCCTGACTTCAGCCGTCGCACGGACGCCAAAATGGAAAATATTGAAATAAACGATATCGGAATTGAAAAACAACTGCTATCACTTAGTAGCGGAAAAGCATCCGGACCAGACGAGATACCCTTAAGATTCTACAGTGATTATGCTAAAGAACTTGCCCCCTTTCTATCAGCAATTTATCGTAGATCGCTGGAAGAACGTAAAGTACCTAGCGACTGGAAGAAAGCGCAGGTCGTTCCCATTTTCAAGAAGGGTCATAAATCAGATGCGAATAATTATAGGCCTATTTCGCTTACGTCAATCTGTTGTAGAATAATGAAACATGTTTTGTGTTCTCGTATTATGACGTTCTTAGATAATACAAATCTCCTTCATCATAACCAACATGGATTCCGCAAACAGAGATCATGTGAAACTCAGCTCGCCCTATTTGCCCAAGAAATTCACAGTGCCGTAGACACTGGCGAGCAGATTGATGCCGTATTCCTGGACTTCAGGAAGGCATTTGATACGGTTCCGCACTTACGTTTAGTGAAAAAAATTCGAGCTTACGGAATATCGGACCAGGTTTGTGATTGGATTCAGGATTTCCTAGAAGAAAGAACACAACATGTCATTCTTAACGGTTCAAAATCTGCAGATGTAGAGGTAATTTCGGGAGTACCGCAGGGAAGCGTGATAGTACCTTTATTGTTTACAATATACATAAATGACTTAGTTGACAACATCGGTAGCTCCGTGAGGCTATTTGCAGATGACACGGTTGTCTACAAGAAAGTAGCAACATCAGAAGACTCGTACGTACTCCAGGAGGACCTGCAGAGGATTAATGCATGGTGCGACAGCTGGCAGCTTTCCCTAAACGTAGATAAATGTAATATAATGCGCATACATAGGGGCAGAAATCCATTCCAGTAAGATTATGCCATAGGTGGTAAATCATTGGAAGCGGTAACGACCGTAAAATACTTAGGAGTTACTATCCGGAGCGATCTGAAGTGGAATGATCACATAAAACAAATAGTGGGAAAAGCAGGCGCCAGGTTGAGATTCATAGGAAGAATTCTAAGAAAATGTGACTCATCGACGAAAGAAGTAGCTTACAAAACGCTTGTTCGTCCGATTCTTGAGTATTGCTCATCAGTATGGGACCCTTACCAGGTTGGATTAATAGAAGAGATAGACATGATCCAGCGAAAAGCAGCGCGATTCGTCATGGGGACATTTAGTCAGCGCGAGAGCGTTACGGAGATGCTGAACAAGCTCCAGTGGCGGACACTTCAAGAAAGGCGTTACGCAATACGGAGATGGGCAACATATTACTACCGCCCACGTATATCTCGCGTAATGATCACAACGAAAAGATCCGAGAAATTAGAGCAAATGCGGAGACTTACAAGCAGTCGTTCTTCCCACGCACAATTCGTGAATGGAACAGGGAAGGGGGGATCAGATAGTGGTACAATAAGTACCCTCCGCCACACACCGTAAGGTGGCTCGCGGAGTATAGATGTAGATGTAGATGTAGATGTAGATAGTGCTCAGAGCCATTTGAACCATTTGAACCAACAACCCAACAAAACAAACGCGTGTTCGCACCATATTTGGAAAATATTGAGCATAAAGGTTTACAGAATATTAGACATTCTTGTCACATTCTTCATAAATGTAAACCATGTCAGGTTTGGCTTCTGTCGTAGCAGCCTGCTTTTAACTAGTAACGTAGTCAGGATCTGAATGAACGTATTTCAGAAATGAGGGACGCTGAGCAATCAACAAGATTAAATCAAGTAATGAATGATGGATACATGTTTCGGAACAGATAACTGGAGAAAACCGCAAAACACTAAGTCGTTTGCGACACACACTTCTTTTTATGTTTTTGATCTAACTGATTTTGACTCGACAAAATCGCGCAACGATGAAAGTGATACATACGAAAGTTATGTGTTTCTCACATATCATCTGATTCTACGATAAAAATGGGATATTACTATTTAAGCTTTCAAAGTTGCCCCTGCTCTACCCCGTGGTGGAAGGGGAGGGGGACAGGGTTAATCAACAACATTTGTAACGCTCCATACTATTCTTGAAAATACTGAACACGTATTTTTCGGTTGTTTCGTCTGTTGCATAGTTTTATTCTTTTATCGTACTCCACTGGATGTCCGGTATAGATGCGATGTCCAGTAATAACAGACTTGGTTGATTGCAGAACGTGACTACCGTGTCAATGAATGGTGCAGCGCTCTTCCTCGGTGTGCGTGGTCTGGCCTATGTAAGCTACACCTCACTTGCGCGATATTTTGTAGATTGCGGCCTTCCGCAATTACAAATCGTCTTTCAGTCATCCTAGAAGGTCTGAAGTTTTAGACGGTTGGTGGGAAAACCACTTAACCTGAAATTTATGTAGGATTCCGGTGATCTTGAATGATATATTGCCAACAAAGTGTAGAACGACAAGAGATTTTGCTGGCGTTCTGTCTTTCTTATCCACTTCCCGGTCTTTGTCTTTAATCGACAGTGCCCTATGAATCTGGCGACTGTGATATCCCTTTACTCCGAACAGCTTTCTCTCCCGCCTACAGAAAATATTCAAATAAAGTTTGTATTCCAGCTACCAGATTAGCGGGGCACTGCCAACTAAAGACAAAACCAGGAAGTGGCTAAACCAAGGTTTTTCTTCTCGTAGCCAATATTTCAATCAAGAAAACAGGAATCCTCCAGAAATTTCGCAGGCCTGTGTGGTCGAGCGGTTCCAGGCGCTTCAGTCTGGAACCGCGCGACCGCTACGGTCGCAGGTTCGAATCCTGCCTCGGGCATGGATGTGTGTAATGTCCTTAGGTTGGTTAGGTTTAAGTAGTTCTAAGCCTAGGGGAATGATGGCCTCAGATGTTAAGTCCTATAGTGCTCAGAACCATTTGAACCATTTGAACGTCCAGAAATGTCGTGGATTTCAGTTGACGACGACTGGCATCAAACCCAAAAGTTCTGAGAGTCTTCAATGCGCCGAGATTTTTTTTTTAAATTCAGTTTATTGAGGATGTCCCCTGAGGAACAGTCAATGTTCAGGGATATGACAGGAACGATCATTCGAAGCAAAAGAGTCTAGTGTACATGCGCTCTAAAATGCATACCTTAATAGCTGTGAGCACATCATCTTCAATACTGTGAAATAAATCTTTTGTACTGCAATCTATTTGCAGTCCATATTTTAGAGGTGGTAGCATGGACCAAAAATAGAAAAAAAAATAGCTAAGTCTCTAGCATCCACACTTTTAGAGCTTTGACTACTTATTCGTATTCGAAGCTGTGAAAGATATCTCTCCCACTAAACAAGTACTTACAGCCCCTAAGGTATGCATTGGAGAGCCCATTGATACTAGAATATTTTGTTTCGAGTGAGCGTTCCTGTCATATTCCTGGATATTGACCATTCCTCCAGGGACACCCAGTACTTCTGTTGATCTATGCAACCAAAGGTCTCAGCAATGTCTTCAGAATGGTTCTCTAATAGGATTTTTTACTTCCTTATGTTCGGAACTTACTATTTTCCAACATGCTGCTTTGTAGGGCGGGCAACCTCAGCCAAACTTTGACATTTTTTCAAAGAAAAATCCGCACTGGCTGCATGAATGATTTTTATTAAATCTGTGACCGGTTTCGGACCACTAATCGGTGCATCCCGAGGCAATCTGCACAAAAAATAATATAATAAGCGCTCATATAAACTATTCGATCCCCCAATTCTGAGGTGTAAATTAAACTTTTAAATAGCCAGTTTTTTGAATGAAACAAGAAAGTACTCACAGACGCTGTTTATAACATAGTAACGTTGAACATTGCCCTGTAGCCACTCCCCACCATTCACGTCCAATATACCGTCATCTGGTGAAAGCGGTAGTTAAAATTTAAAAATCTTTTAAAAAAATTTAAAAGAATATTTGACGATATATTGGATGTGAATGGTGGGGAGTGGCTGCAGGGCAATGTTCAACGTTACTACGAGTATGTTATAAATAGCGTATGTAAGTACTTTCTTGTTTCATTAAAAAAAATTGGGTATTCAAAAGTTTAATTTACAGCTGAGAATTTGGGGATCAAATAGTTTATATGAGCTCTTATTATATTATATTTTGTAGAGATTGCCTGAGGATGCACCGATAAGTGGTGCGAAACCGGTTGCAGATTTAATAAAAATCATTCTTACAGCCAGTGCGGAATTTTCTTTGAAAAATTTATTATTTTATGTTTCATACACTGGTAACATTGAAAATAAGAGTCTCGGTGAAGTGTAACCTAAATTGTTCCCATTTAAAATTCTTTCTTTATCTTGTGTGACTGTTCTTATGCTTCGTCTCTATTGACTTCGATTCTGACGGCAAAGTAAATTCCTCTCGTCATCATAATTTTCCTAATTAACTATTGAAGCGAACACACGCGGTTTAGACGTGCAACAGACGGACAGTGGTCACACGGGGCCACGGTAAGTGGACGCCGGACTACGTGACTTTTCTACATGACGGCCTGCTCGCCAATCTCCGGGCCCCGGCGGAGTGGAGGCGTCGGAAGTGGCTCCTCGGAGCTGTTACTGGCGTGGGTGGCGGGCGCGGCGGGGCGGCAGAAGGAGCAGCAGTCGTGGGCGGCGGATTACCCTGCGGACCTGGGGTGGGCGGCTGATAGTGACGTGCGACTGTATTGGAATGGCGGCATCGATTCACGGACGCGTCGCCGGACTTGAAGCAGACCTGCACCCCGAGAAGTATCGGACGGTCTGAGGGCAGGCGGGAAGTTTCCGGAGGGCACATCTGGAATACGCCGCAGTAGCGGCGTAAAAGAGAGCAAAAGTTACAGGATCTGTGCACTATAGAACAACGGGAAACCAAAGTAACACAAAAGTACTGAGAAATACGTAGTGATTACGATAAATCATGTAACCACTGATATCTTCCGCTGAGCGATACCAGAAAAGAACAAAAAGGTCCTACAATTTTGTACTATAGCCAGGCACGTCGTTCCAGTGCGGTTCCGACGACGCAGCAACGGATATACCGAATGCTATTGGAGTCCAACGGATAGCTGGCAGACGGCAGACGACTTCATCGGAAGTGAGATTAATATCTCTGACGGGTGAATAGTGAGGAAACTAGATTAATAATTTGACACGTCAGTTTACAATCACGTACTAAATTGTAAAGGCAGAGGTCCCGAGTTATAGTCTCGGCCGAGCACATGGTTTTAATCTGTCAGGAAGTTTCAGGTCTTAGGTTCCTTTCCACTATTAATTCACTGTTTACAATAGCTACATGAGCCTCTGGAATGCAGAAAACTCCTTTGTTTTCTGCATTCCAGAGGCTCATGTAGCTATTGTAAACAGTGAATTAATAGTGAAAAGGAACCTAAGACCTGTAACTTCCTGGCAGATTAAAACTATGTGCTGGACCGAGACTCGAACTCGGGGCCTTTGCCTTTCGTGGGCAAGTGCTCTACCGACTGAGCTACCCAAGCACGACTTACGCCCCGTCCTCACAGCTTTACTTCTGCCAGTACCTCGTCTCCTACCTTCCAAACTTTACAGAAGCTCTCCTGCGAACCTTGCAGAACTAGCATTCCCGAAAGAAAGGAGTGGTAGAGCACTTGCCCGCGAAAGGCAAAGATTCAAGAGTTCGGTCCAGCACATAGTTTTAAGCTGCCAGTAAGTTACATATCAGCGCACACTCCACTGCAGAGTGAAAATCTCATTCTGGAACCTAAGACCTGTTTTACAGAAGTTACGAGTTTAGTGCATGTGAGTTATGCCAAGTAATCTGAAATGAGTCGTTAATGGAAATTAGGCTTCAATGAAGAACTTATACGAACGAATTGTAACTGTTATATGATTGCCTTTATCTTTCACGCCCGCTATAAGAAATAACGAGGATATATTTTAGCACGCTGTATCCCGAATCTTAGCGAAAGTGCTGTCTCTGACTGCAATTCATATCTGTAGACAACATAGGTATTTAACCTGTAGTAATGAAGTTCTGGTAGTAATATTAAATGGCAGCCACATATTTGGACTGTTTGGAACTCAGAAAAGGCGTAGAGGCGGAAACTTCCGTTCTCAGTGTACCTAAAGGAAGACATTGTCACTAGTGAGTAACGAACAGTGTCAATATAGATTGATTGGTACTTCGTTTATTTCACAAAACTCAAAAATTTTTTCCACGAACGGAATTCGACATTGTGCATCCAAAATTATCCCTGTGTCTTCTTGTTTGCGAAAAGGATCTGCCATTCGAGAATAGTATTTAATAGAAGAAAACTTGAAGTAGATGAAGAATGACACAAGTTCGTCTGTTTCCTGCTTAGACTACGATTTGCACCTGTGGCTTGGCGACACACTGTCCAATAAGAATTAGAGAAGGAACAATAGACATCATTAAATAATTCGTCACAGGCAGCCTGTAATTGACGTCAAAAGAAGCGGAACAATGCAAGTAACAGAAGTTAGATATAGAATTAGCATCAAAACATGGGACACTGAAGTAACAGTGAAGGAATTACGCTTCCTTGGACACAAAATTATGCAAGAAGGCTTCAAAAGTTTGAGACGCGTGATGTACAAGATTATTCCTAAATATCTCCAGGATTTCCCTAGATCGTGAAAATTAAAAGACATACAGTGGACAGAGCACCTCGCGAAGTTTCGATTTGTAATACACGCCGTGCGTAGCTCTAGATCTCGTCACTGGAGAGCAGAAGTGTCAGAACATGTATTAAACACGCAAAGAAAGTTGACACTCGGCGCGATGTTTGATTGGCGCGACTGTGTATGGTAAATGCCTTTACGGACGCTGCCAGTTGCCATCTCGCCGAGTGTCAACTTTGTATGCGGATACAGTACACACACCATCCGCTCCATATTGCCGCATCGAATTAGTTCACGCCTGCAGACAAGCAACCCGATGAACACGTTTCCAAAGCGGGTTGCCGAAGTTCGCATTCCTAGGCAGCAGAATTGATTTCAATGAACTGCACACACGTGTTGCTGTTGCTGCGTTACAAAAGATACCCGCACTGAGCACTTGTAATGTGAGACTTCAGGAGATGCTCTTTCCATTGATATGTGTGTATTTTCAGCAGTTTCGTGTAGTCATCTTCTGGAACACCCGGGCTATCAGTAACCACGAACTGAACACATATTTAGAAAGTCACTTAGTGTGTGATGGACTATCTGCGTGTGGATTTTTGGACACACCGGCTGGATGTTACACTGCCGGGAGAAATGTAACACCCTCAAGGACACGGTCATTAGCGAGTTGACTGGTAGTTCGTTATCCTAGCAGTGTGTTACACATTCAGAGCAAATCAAACAAACATGTCACAGTATACTGTGTGCAAACAGTCGCATCAGTGCACAATGTAACCACTCTGGTGGCTACGCAGGCGCGTATTCTCGCATACAGAAGAACATAAAGGTGCCGAATGGCATCCCGCAGATCTCGAGCCTTTTGTTGAAGTTCTTGCTGGCCCTAGAGGACGAGTATGATTCCGTTTTATCATTCCAAACGCGATCAATTGGCGAAAAATCTGACGATGTGCTGACCACGACGGCAGATGTACATCACGAAGAGCACGTATCGTCGTGGAGCCATATTTGCCCGTGCACTGTTTCTCTGAAAAAACACAACCCCTTGTAACAGGACATCCTCCTCTAGCATTACTCGTCCCCCACAGTAGCTGTCGATACCAGTACTATTTTTAGAATCTCGAACGCGTCAATATTATATCAGTTGCTTTTCTGAAAACTTTCATGTAATTTTACACACAGTATGTCATATTTAAAGCTAAAATTTATAAAAAGGGATTACTTTATAAAATATTTTATTTTCTATGTTATAATCCATAGGTACTACTTCTGAATGTTCAGTTAAAATTTTTTTAGAAACATTTGTAATTACGAAGTATTGGCACACTTAAAATTTCTCTTATTGATTACCCAATCCTGTACTGTTTCCTATATATATTTCTGTATTAATTTGTGAAATAATTATCTAAATTAATAACGTAACGGAAACTAGTATAAATTCATTTGTTAAGAAAAATATTGTAAAACCTTTGGAATTAGGTTGTTTCCGTAGAGTGTAGACGTCGTTAGCTTGCCTCTGATGTGATCGGACGTCTTTCTGTATTTTTGTGTGAACAATGTAATTTCGGCTTAGTTAAGGTGAAAAATCTACATACTTTGTGACATACTAAAATATGAGAAAATATATTTACGTAAAAAATGCTGCAACAACAATCTTCAAATTTATCTAGTTCAAACCAACCCTGAGGACCAGAGGTGAGATTTTCAGCTTCAAGAAGCAGACCCCTAGACAAATGGAATTGGAGCCATCTCAACCGCGTCGGCCAGCAACAACCATAGATTGCAGTGAGGATTGTGTGAATGTTAACCATCATCATTGCGTGTGACGAAGTACTTAAAATCAGCAACCAATTAAAGATATAACCGTAACTAGACGTGTAAGGCGAAAGTAGCAACTGCATCATAATTTGTGTGTCGGTAGAAAATACAAATCAGTTTGTACATCGCAACCGTTATGGTCTTTAATAATAGACAAGCTTTCAATCATTCCACTATTCAGTCGCAGAACAGCCTCACTCGGTTGAAATATCCCCGAAACTACAGCAGAAAAGCCGATAGCCTTTCTTCCATTACGCACACGGTCATATAATCATAATAACTAACTGTTTGGCGGCTTCGGTAAATCACGCAAAATCCAGTAAAGGACCATAACGGGGATGTTTGAAAGCGATTTCAATGAATTGTGACCTTCCATGCCATACTATACTGCCACTTTACCCATGTTTTACCTCCGTCTAGTTACAGAATCTACATAGGCTTTTTATATCATCAGATTGTATTCGACACCAATAAAAATGAAGGAAATCACGCCAGGTTGTATGTCTTTAAAAATTCTTCGTAACATGCAACTAGAGCAAATCAATAATGTTCTTGTTATACTCGTGGTGCTCTTCATCCTGAAGACTGGATTGCTTCAGCTTTCCACGCTAGCCTGTCCAGTGCAAGCCTCTTCATCTCTGCATAAATACTGCAACCTACATCCATTTGAATATACTTAGTGTCTTCCAGCCTTGATCTCAATCTATGATTTTACCTCCCCTACTACGAACATTGCTATTGCCCCGCCAGGTTAGCCGAGCTCACTAACGCGGTGCTTCCTGGACTCGGGTAGGAGCGCCAGCCCCGGATCGAATCCGCCTGGCGAGTTAACGACGAGGGCCGGTGTGCCGGCCAGCCTGGATGTGGTTTTAGGCGGTTTTCCACATCCCCCTAGTTGAATACAGGGCTGGTCCCCACATCCCGCCTCAGTTACACATCTGAACACTTTCGCACTGTTCCATGGATTACACTAGTCGCAGACAGTTGGGGGTACACTAATTCCTTCCCGAGGGGTACGGGGTAGCGGCATGAAGGGCATCCGGCCATCCCTTCAACTAACTTTGCCACATCCGATTGACCATGCGTATCCGCGGGAGAAACGGCACAAGCAAAAGAAGGAAAGAAAAGATTAGAAACATTGCTATTACCAGAAAACGTGAAGAAGAATTAAAGCATCTGCTGGCAGAAATGGCAAGTCTATTGAATAAAGGATACTGATTGAGAGTAAACTGGGAAAAGACAAAGATAATCAGGGAACAACAAAAAACTAAACATCAAAATTGGGGATCACAAAGAAGAAGTGATAGGGAATCCTACTACCTTGGAAGAAAAATTAGGCATGACGGAAGAAGGAAGAAGGGCATAAAAAGAAGACTAGCACAAGTAAAGAGGGCGTTACTGATCAAGAGACGTCTACTGGCATCAACCATTGACCTAAATTTGTGGCAAAAATTTCTGAGAATTTACGCTTGGAGCATTCTGAAATTAGCAATTACATATAGAGAGAAAGAATAGCCAATATACACGTTAGCAAATTCCTCTTTTTCCCGATATCCTGTTGTTGCTGTGGCTAGTGCGCGTTTTATATCCTCTCTAGCTCGGCTATCATCAGTTATTTTGGTGTAGAAATAGCAGAAGTCATTTCCTAGTTTTAGTGGCTCATTTCCTGAACTACTTCTTTCAGAATGTCGATAACGTCTCTTGTATTTGTGTACGGTGAACAATTACCACATTCAAAGGGATGAGATTTTTGCTGGCTGCAATCGCTCATAACCACAGTATAAGAGCCAATAGCCAAGCACGTAGTACATAATATAAGAGAGTCATATTTTCTTCCCCTAAGTTGCAGGACGTTACAGGCAGATGAAAGGCATATCGCAAGATAAGCAACGGCCTGGCGCGATGGAAACGGTGAATGGAGTACGCAGCGACGCGTTCTAGCGTGCCAGCACGCTGCTAAAATTGCCCGCTGTCTGTGCGGTGCGGGCTGCACTCACAAGGGAGTAGTACCAAGCGTGAATAAACGGTCTTGATGAAACTTGTTGGTTGTGTAGAGACTGTCGGTACGAAATTTTTTTTGTGCCTAACTTCGCTCAAAAGGCGTAACAAACACCGCAAAAAGTAATTTGGCGTAATAGATTTAGGAGGAGTATCTTCGGAACGATGAAATATAAAAATGTCTTTCATATGAAGTTGATAAGTAATTAACATTCTTGATACGTGTACAATTCAAATTTTGTAATAATTTCAAATTTTGCAAAACGACACCTTACCACCACTAATTAAGTTTGAAAAATGAGAACTTTTATTACAACATAAATTAAAGAAGCTTATATGCTTGTACTCTTGTCCTTGCCAAATTTCATGATTCTAGGTCAGCTGGAAAGTATCCAATAAGTTGAGATGAGTGAGTTTGCGAGTGCCGAAAAACGGCTGTGCCTTTTTATTCCATTGACTTAGAAGCCTAATTTTTTTCAGTAGCCACAAAAGAAGACGAAGTAAATATACCAGAATTGGAATCTTGAACAGTTGCTAACATGAGTAACGTAGAAGTAAATATCCTCGGAGTAGTGAAGCACCTTAAATCACTTAATAAAGGCAAGTCTTCTGGTCCAGACTATATATGAATTAAGTTCCTGATGCATTAGCTCCATACTTAACAATCATATACAAGCGTTCGCTTGACGAAAGATCCGTACCCAAAGACCGGAAAGTTGCACAGGTCACACCAATATTCAAGAAAGGTAGTAGGGGTAATCCACTTAATTACAGGTCCATATCGTTAACGTCGATATGCAGCAGGATTTTGGAACATATATTGTGTTCGGACATTATGAATTACCTCGAAGAAAACAGTCTATTGACACACGATCAACATGGATTCTGAAAACATCGTTCCTGTGAAACACAACTAGCTCTTTATTCACATGAAGTGTTTAGTGCTATTGACAAGGGATTTCAGATCGATTCCGTATTTTCAGATTTCCGGAATGCTTTTGACACTGCACCACGCAAGGGGCTCGTAGTGAAATTGCGTGCTTATGGAATATCGTCTCAGTTATGTGACTGGATTTGTAATTTCCTGTCAGAGAGGTCACAGTTTGTAGTAATCGACGGAAAGTCATCGACTAAAACAGAAGTGATTTCTGGCGTTCCCCAAGGTAGTGTTATAGGCCTTTTGCTGTTCCTTATCTATATAAATGATTTGGGAGACAATCTGAGCAGCCGTCTTCGGTTGTTTTCAGATGACTCAGTCGTTTATCGACTAATAAAGTAATCAGAAGATCAAAACGAACTGCAAAACGATTTAGAAAAGATATCTGAATGGTGCGAAAAGTGGCAGTTAACCCTAAATAACGAAAAGTGTCAGGTCATCCACATGAGTGCTAAACGGAACGCGTTAAACTTCGGTTACACGATAAATCAGCCTAATTTAAAAACCGCAAATTCAACTGAATACCTAGGTATTACAGTTACGAGCAAGTTAAATTGGAAGGAACACATAGAAAATGTTGTGGGAAGGCTAACTGAAGACAGCGTTTTATTGGCAGGAGACATAGAAAATGCAACAGACCTACTAAGGAGACTGTCTACACTACGCTTGCCCGTCCTCTTTCAGAATACTGCTGCGCGGTGTGAGATCATTACCAGATAGGACTGACAGAGTACATCGAAAAAGTTCAAAGAAAGGCAGCACGTTCTGTATTATCGTGAAATATGGGAAAGAGTGTCACAGAAATGATATAGGATTTGGGCTGTACATCATTAAAAGAAAGGCGTTTCCCGTTGCGACGGAATCTTCTCATGAAATTCCCACCACCAAATTTCTCCTCCGAATACGGAGATACACTACTGGCCATTAAAACTGCTACACCACGAAGATGATCTTCTACAGACGCGAAATTTCACCGACAGGAAAAAGATGCTGTGTTATGAAAATGATTAGCTTTTCAGAGCATTCACACAAGGTTGGCACCGGTGGGAAACCTACAACGTGCTTACATGAGGAAAGTTTCCAACCGATTTCTCATACACAAACAGCAGTTGACCGGCGTTGCCTGGTGAAACGTTGTTGTGATGCCTCGTGTAAGGAGGAGAAATGCGTACCATCACGTTTCCGACTTTGATGAAGGTCGGATTGTAGTATATCGCAACTGCGGTTTATCGTATCGCGACATTTCTGCTCGCGTTGGTCGAGATCCAATGACTGTTAGCAGATTATGGAATCGGTGAGTTCACGAGGGTAATACGGAACGCTGTGCTGATCCCAACGGCCTTGTATCACTAGCAGTCGATATGAAAGGCATCTTATCCGCATGGCTGTATCGGAACCTGCAGCCACGTCTCGATCCTTGAGTCAACAGATGTGGACGTTTTCAAGACAACAACCATCTGCACGAACAGTTCGACGACGTTTGCAGCAGCATGGACTATCAGCTCGGAGACCGTGGCTGCGGTTCCCTTGACGCTGCATCACAGACCGGAGCTCCTGCGATGGTGTACTTAACGACGAACCTGGGTGCGCGAATGACATTGTTTCGGATGAATCCAGGTTCTGTTTACAGCATCATGATGGTCGCATCCGTGTTTGTAGACATCGTTGTGAACGCACATTGGAAGCGTGTATTAGTCATCGCCATACAGGAGTATCACCCGGCGTGATGGTATGGGGTGCCATTGGTTACACGTCTCGGTCACCTCTTGTTCGCATTGACGGCACTTTGAACAGTGGACGTTACATTTCAGATGTGTTACGACCCGTGCCTCTACCCTTTATTCGATATCTGCGAAACCCTACTTTTCAGCAGGATAAAGCACGACCGCGTGTTGCAGGTCCTGTACGGGCCTTTCTGGATACAGAAAATGTTCGACTGCTGCCCTGGCCAGCACATTCTCCAAATCTCTCACCATTTGAAAACGTCTGGTCAATGGTGGCCGAGCGATATGCTCGTCACAATACGCCAGTCACTACTGTTGATGAACTGTGGTATCGTGTTGAAGCTGCATGGGCAGCAGTACCTGTACACGCCATCCAAGCTCCGTTTGACTCAAAGACCAGGTGTATTATGGCCGTAATTACGGCCAGAGGTGGTTGTTCTGGGTACTGATTTCTCAGAATCTATGCACCCAAATTGCGTGAAAATTTAATCACATGTCAGATCTAGTATAATGTATCTGTCCATCGAATTACCCGTTTATCAACTGCATTTCTTCCTGGTGTAGCAATTTTAATGGCCAGATGTGTATTTTGTTGACACCAACCTACATAAGGAGGAATGATCACAAAGATAAAATAAGGGAAATCAGAGCTCGTACGGAAAGATAGAGGTTTATACGAGATTGGAATAATAGAGAATTGGGAAGGTGGTTCGATGAACACTCTGCCAGGCACTTTAATGTGGTTTGCAGAGTATCCATGTAGATGCTGATGTAATGAACCGTAGATTTCGGTATGAGTTTCAACTTGATACGCCTACCCGCTCCAGATAAAAAGAGCTCTTAACTGTCGGACGGAAGGTCAGCCAGCCAGACAACGAAGTGATTCCGAAAGGGTTCCGTTTTTACTGACTGAGGACGAAACCCTAAAAAGCAGAGTATTTGAATGGAGGGGAAATGCATTAAGTGGAGTGATATGTGTGTTAACAGTAAAAAAGTTCAGCACAGCCGTCACTTCAGATGATGAAGTACAGTCTGACGAACGCTGCACGTGTATTTAGTCAGATCTTGATGTCAAAGAGGTGTAAATGTTGGAAACTTGCTTTAAATGTTCAAAAATGTAAAATTCTGCACTTTACGAAACGAAAACCGTAGTCTCCACTGGTTACAATATCACAACTGAAATTAGTCATAAAAATATCTTTTTGTAATAACTGATGGTGTCAGAAAGTAAGACGATAAAATAGGCGAAGTCGAGATAAAGCCCATGGTAGACTCCGGCTACTTGGTAGAATAGAATCATTCTAACTAGAAGATCGCTCACAAAACATTCGACCAATACTGAATTACTGTCCAAATGTGTGGTACCATACCAAATAGCAATACAACTGGTATTGAACGCAGAATACGAGTGGTGACTGGTTTGTTTGTCTCAGGGGAAATACTGAAGAAACTGAATTGATAGATACTTGAAGACAGACGCGAGGCCGAAATGCTTGATTTGTCACGTTGTTGGAAGAACAATTCTTCTTGAATGTCGACTGTAAATGTTTAACCTCAGTCAGCGTTCAAGACGAATGGACATTCAATAAGGTGACAGAGAACGCACTTCACCGTAGGGAGAAAATCAGGGTCGACGGGGAACAACGGGCGCCCGAGGGGAAAGATTTCCTTCCGTTCAGCAATAAAATTACTGGTCGCTTTGAAAATCTGTTTATGGTGTGGAAACTATCTTCAGACCTACCATGAAGCAAAAGAATGCGTTAGATGGGCTAAAGATATAAGACATCCTTTGGCTACACCGGGTGTATATACATTACTGGACATTAAAATTCCTACACCAAGAAGAAATGCAGATGATAAACGGGTATTCATTGGACAAATATATTATACTAGAACTGACATGTGATTACATTTTCACGCAAATTGGGTGCACAAATCCTGAGAAATCAGTTCCCACAACAACCACCTCTCCCCGTAATAACGGCCTTGATACGCCAGGGTATTGAGTCAAACAGAGGTTGGATGGCGTGTACAGGTACAGCTGCTCATGCAGCTTCAGCACGATACCACAGTTCATCAAGAGTACTGACTGGCGCATTGTGACGAGCATATCGCTCGGCCACCATTGACCAGACGTTTTCAAATGGTGAGAGATTTGGAGAATGTGCTGGCCAGGGCAGCAGTCGAACATTTTCTGTATCCAGAAAGGCCCGTACAGGACCAGCAACATGCGGTCGTGCATTATCCTGCTGAAATGTAGGGTTTCGCAGGCATCGAATAAAGGGTAGAGCCACAAGTCGTAACACATCTGAAATGTAACGTCCACTGTTCAAAGTGCTGTCAATGCGAACGAGAGGCGACCAAGATGTGTAACCAATGGCACACCATACCCTCACACCGGTTATACGCCAGTATGGCGATGACGAATACACGCTTCCAATGTGCGTTCACCGCGATGTCGCCAAACACGGATGCGACCATCATGATGCTGTAAACAGAACCTGGATTCATCCGAAAAAATAAAGTTAGACATTCGTGCACCCAGGTTCGTCGTTGAGTACGCCATCGCAGGCGCTCCTGTCTGTGATACAGCGTCAAGGGTAACCGCAGCCATGGTCTCCGAGCTGATAGTCCATGCTGCTGCAAACGTCGTCGAACTGTTCGTGCAGATGGTAGTTGTCTTGAAAACGTCCCCTTCTGTTGACTCAGGGATCGAGACGTGGCTGCAGGTTCCGATACAGCCATGCGGATAAGATGCCTGTCATCTCGACTGCTAGTGAAACGAGGCCGTCGGGATCCAGAACGGCGTTCCGTATTACCCTCCTGAACCCACAGATTCCATATTCTGCTAACAGTCATTGTATCTCGACCAACGCGAGCAGCAATGTCGCGATACGATAAGCCGCAATCGTGATAAGCTACTATCCTACCTTTATCAAAGTCGGAAACGTGATGGTACGTATTTCTCCTCCTTACACGAGGCATCACAAAACGTTTCACCAGGCAACGCCGGTCAGCTGCTGTTTGTGTAGGAGAAATCGGTTGGAAACTTTCCTCATGTAAGCACGTTGTACGTGTCGCCACCGGCGTCAACCTTGTGTTAATGCTCTGAATAGCTAATCATTTGCATATCACATCATCTTCTTCCTGTCTGTTAAATTTCGCCTCTGTAGCACGTCATCTTCGTGGTGTAGCAATTTTAATGGCCAGTAGTGTAAAATTCCTTGTAGTTGCGGACTGATTTATACTAGTACCACGAAATGTACATCGGGTTGAACACAAGAGGAATTTCCGCATGTGACATACGGAGAAACTGGCAGTGGCGGAATGTGTTTACCAAGAGAGTGATCGTGATATAAAATTCATTTCAAAAACATGGCATTACCATACCCACGTTACAGAGAGGCTATTGAGATTTATGAACAGCGGAATAATTTCAACAAAAAAGAAGAATGTGTTAAATTAAATAAAATTTGGATGTCAACCTTGCACAATAAGAACGATGATGTATTACTTTCAATCGAGAATGTTCAACTTACCAAACATAACCTCGTAGCCGCCGCCATATGATGGATTGGGGTGCCCTCTACACTGCCCATATATTTGGCGCTCCCTCTACTTCCAATTGCAGTGGGCCGCTCCGCCTCAGAAGATGTCTCCCGCAGTCGAAAAGAAAATGTTAGGGGAAAGTTTTATTCATCGACCATGGCATATTAGCCCAGAAGTTTGAAGTGACATCTGTAAATTACTTGACTGCTGGAGTCCGTACCTCTGATCTGAGAGAAACATGAAGACTTAAGACTGTTAATGCTTTTGTCTGAGTACTGCCAATGATAATACTTGTTAAAATAGCAATACTATGTATGTTCCACAGAAATGTAGCTGTCATCACATAGGTACTGTTGTGTTGTACTGTCAATTAGTTCGTTTATCTGTTTCTGGCCCACTTTTGGAACTACACATTTGCCTGAGATACAACGTATAGATTTCAATTTTACTGCCTTAGATGCATGGTACAAAGTATATGTGTAGTAGGTGCGCTATGTGAAGAGGATGTTGTTGATACATTTGTTTCACAAACTTGCATTTGAAGAAAATATAATTTTGGCTACTTTTGTAATGAGCCTTAGAGCATTATGAAATAGTGATGATAGTAAAAAAACCTTTAAAAATAAATTTAGTTTATTTAGCTCACAGAACTCAATCAAACCCTATTTGTTTTTACTCCTCATAAAACTTAGCTTTACCCCTCAAGAGTAATTATCGCCATACTGGAAATCAGTAGTCTACAGGATATTGAAACTACCGATGTGAGTTAAGGAAGACGTCTTATGACAGGCGAAGTGCTGTACAATCATCTGCTTGAACGCATCAAAACCTTACCTCAATTTCTGCAGGTAACCTTTTTTTGTGTAAAGCGTTTTGTCCTACGACCTTTGTCCAAAAATGCTCTTTGCTGGAGATGAAACTTTCTTGATGAACTGTCAGATACTATGAAGTCTGTCTCTTGGCGCTCTTCCTAAACAGAAAAATCTTCCTGTCTTTCTTTGCATTCTTCTTTAATCCGTTCACTAATGCTGTAATAGCGTTATAATCACCGATTCCTTGTTATACGCTGAGTCGAGAATTTCGGATATGTTTGTCACAAGCAGGTCTAACACGTTCTCTTCAGGAATCGTTTCTCTGATTAACTCCACAAGGTAATTTTCGGGTAAGGCACTTTAAAAACTTTCACATTATTCTATGGCGCTACTAACCGTACTAATAACTCGAATCTCTAAATCTACAGATGCTTAGTCAAAATCTTCACCTCAAACTATAAAACGATCAGGAAATTGACGCAAAATATTCTCCAAGTTTCCCCGCAGCTGTCGTGGCACTACTGTTTCTGAGGCAGGGCATCGATAAAAGTATCCGTGGCCATGTCTGATACACCTTAACGCTGGCAGTACTAAGGGGTGTGGAGGGGATACTTTTTTGTCCACATTTTGAAAATATTGAAATCTAGTCAGTTATTTTATATTTTAAAATTTTGAAGAAAATATTTATTGTTTTTAATGAATTCTTCTACTTGATTCCATACATGTTTTAAATTTTTCTGTTAAACTTAAACACAGATATTTAAGTCTCTATAGCAGACGTCGGTTTCCTCAATGAATTTTGTATCTAATATTTCTAGGTACAGGGCTTTACATACACATACGTACCTCTTTAAAAGGTGTGTTGAGAGTAAAAGTTGATAATAATGAATAAAAATAGCATTCTTTAAATTTTTTGTGGTGGTCATAAAGCACCCCACGTCTTCCTGCACCCATCATAACCCCCTCCTCCCCCACCGCATGTCCGTAGTACACGTTTTTGAAAGTGTGTTGATATTGCTAAGAGTGTGCTAAAAGATATTTTCAGGTTCAGTACCCTGTTTACAAATCGGTACCTTTTTAAAAAGCATATTGTTAATATAATTGCACAAAACGTAACGGATATTTTTAGCCAAGTTACCTTCCATTAGGAACGCGAGTGCACTCGACGACGGTGATATGACATTCAAATAATAGAGCACAGCATTCAGTCGTCTTTCTCTTGCAGGTTTTATTCGGCATATCTAGATTTCGTCTAGTGCCCAGCAATTATTAGTGCACCATTTCATAGTATCAATGTATTTTCTGGTACGTCAGCGTCCTCTTGTTTGGGCGTCTGTCACAGTTCGTTGATGCTGCACTGATAATGGCTAGGCACTAGCAGAAATCTAGATTTTCTGAATTGCTGTCCGCTATCACATGAAAGAAATTATTTTAGGGTGGGCATAAAGAATCCCCCCCTCCCCCCCGCCCATCGCTTTGGTAATGGGTGTTATTGAAAATGCGTTAGTATTGTTACGGTTAACAGTTACCCTGTCCAATCTATTTATCATGTCTGTTCACTCAACCGTATACCAACACATATCTTCCAAAACATAAGGTAGATAATTTCAAAAAGAAAAAAAATCAGAATTTTTCGGTTCCTCGCTTCTATGCTAATTCTCTCTTGGTAACCAATAGTTGCACTCAAATACGGAGCACGACTGCCCGGTATCTGCGTAAGTCACGTAAGTGCTTCGTGGATTGGACCTGTACATAGGACCAGAGGGAAGTTTTTGTGGGCCCCTTACTGACATTATCTTCCTGTACGAGCACACTCATCATTAGGATAGATGCTAGTCGTATATTTCTAGAGTGAGATCTTACGAGACGGTTCAGTCCCAAGCTTTATTACTTGATCTGGACGAATCCCGGATTTTCTTCCATATATCTGTCAAATACCCTGATGAGCAAAACATAAAGATGAAATTCACCTTCGGATGATGTGTCGCTTTCAAGTAACATTGCTCGACGGACTATATATAGAAACAATTGGTAAGATGTAGTAAAATAGGTAATTGGAAGAAAAATGCGATGGGACGAATAGAAATGACACTTTCATTGAAAGACAATAATTATTACACTTAAGTCACCGTGATTTAAATTGTCACATGGACATTAAAGAGGAAGCGACGTTATTCTTAATAGGGTGTGTGATCACCACGGATGGCGTGCATGCTCTGGAACGTGGTCTCATGCTAGGGCGTTTCATCCCTCCACTAGCGTGGTTGACAACATAAAAATGAAGTCAGGGCCAAACGCCCCCCTGAAAAGTCAAAGTCACACGTGGAAAAGGAGTTGACCATTGAGCGTACCATGATCAAAGATTTAGAGATCAGTGCACTCATGTAACATTGTGTCTCTCCACACCGTTATACCTGTACCACAAAGAGATGTCTGTCTGACAAGGTTCCCGAGTGCAGTATGGGTTCGCACCTCAAGCCGTATAAGGGTACTTACAGAATCATCACGAAGGAGCATGCGATCCCACCTCCTTGTCAGGAAAATCCCTACGCTTGTGGCACCGTCGTAAACCGTGCCTACGATGTGCGTGTGGCAATGGAACACAACGTACTTGTCATCGGGCAAAGAGACCACCCCCACATTGCCATCGTGGCACCGTGGAGTGTGATCCTGTGTTGCTTACCGTCTTTTTAAATTTTACTGCAACTGCATCCTCTTTTTGACCCCCTGCACAGTTCAGTTGTCAACTGCTGCTGTAGTTGTTCGTGGTCGGCCACATTCTTCGTGCAGCCGAGCATGTGGTTCGGATCGCTCTCCGTGTACGTGAAACAATGGTGTGAGCAATACCAATCTCCTGGGCAACATTCGTCACACTTCGTCCTTATGCCAGTTTCCCGTAGATTGTTTCCCGTGTGAAGTCACACAAATGTTGGCGTCATCCAAATATTTCCGGGAATCTTACAGCAAACTACACTAACTCTATGCATTTATCGCCTTGTCAAAACACGTGTCCAATAAGAGGAATTCGCTCCTCATTTGAAAGCACCATAACATAAAAACAAATTGAAGATCTAAATACTAGTCATCTCATTCAGTGGTTTTCATAAAGTGAATCAAACAGTTAAATGATACGCTACACTAGAAAAAATTAAAAACATTGCGTATATACGAAAAAAAATATCTGCCAACTTGTGTTCTGCAAATCTGGTTTCCAGCTTTCATCGTAACCTACATACTTCAGCCGTAGTCTAGTGTACAGTGAATTTACGAATGCTCCGAACTTAGAGCGAAGGCATGAACAGAAGTCCAAAATTATTTGGATTCACATGAAATCTTTTCCCCCTTCTTAGCATACAGTCTTAGGAGTGTTACAAGCGTGAAGTTCGTCAAACGCAAAACAACATAGTTCCCCATAACTTTAACCAATAACCCGACCTGCTCCATCAAAGATTTACTGTATTTGCCGGTAACCCTCTCAGTCTGCCATCCCTTCTATGCTGTTCTCATCACGTCCCGGATGGAAATTGGTGACTGCTGCAGTCGAAAATCCTTCCTGACTCAATTAACCTCCAATTATACGCAAAATAGCTGGCTCCAATTACCGAGAGAATTGCCCGTCGGACGTTACAGCGGAACGACCGAGCTGCCGTCGCTTAGGAATGCAAATACTGGCGCGCCAGCTCCCTTGTTCTATTCGGACCAGCTTTCTGGATTCAGTAAGCAGATTATAGTCTTTACCTAAGTTAATTACTCTTACAGTTTGTACAAGGATGTTTTAGAGTGTAAATGCTAACGTCGGCTATCTACTAATCGTTTCTAAAATTTACGGCGGAATCAATACTTTGAACTTAAAGTGTTTGTACTGTGTTTGGAAATTTTCGGTATGGAAGGGACGCTTTCGTGTCTATTAGAGCAGCGACTAATCGTACGAGTTTTGTTTGTTATAGGTAAGGGAAACAGAAACGTGGTGGGCTTTCTGCATGCACTGCATCCTTCAACGGTTCACCTCTCATTTCGGTTAGCTTCATATACGACCACTAGTTCCCATGATATGTTTTAGTTGTGACGGGAATAGGAGAGGCAGTAATAAACTATATTATTTTTTTGAATCATACAATCACGGTTTTTTGGCTCGTTTCACAAATTTTATTATGGTTACTGCACAACCAAGGTCAAGTACATTACTAATTTCAAAGATAATAAAGCAAAGATAAACATGATGATAAAACAAAGATTAACGTCTCAAGTTACATGGCTTAATGTAAAATTACTTCACTTAAAGCTTTTTTGATGAATTACAAGTGGAATTACACAAGTCAACAATTACACTAATATGACTAATCATACCTAGGAATAAAGTTTTGCGTTAGCCTAGAACTCTTTATCTACTCGTGGATTGAGGTCCATAGTTTGATTATTGTCTGGGCCAGCTGATACAATCTAAAAGAGATGACTGATTGAACTGAGTTTGCTTGTTTAATAATAGGTGTAGGGATATAAACATCTGTTTCTTTTAATTTCTTTGATTTCTAACTGGCAGAATTTTGCCCACTTTTCATTTGTGTGTAAGGCTTCTACATCTATTACATATTTGTGGTTTTTGTTAAGGCAATGTTCTGCAAAGGAAGAATGAGGCTTATTCAATCTGCAGCTTCTATACTGTTCTTTAAGCTTGACGCAGATTGACCTCCCAGTCTGTCCAGTGTAGTGAATTTGACACTCACTGCATATGGTCTTACAAACTCCACTTTTTGTGATGGATTGTTGTTTATCTTTTGCATTGAATAAGGAACTGCCTATTGTCTGGGGGACATAGAAAAGTGCAGAGAAACATTTGCTTCAAAATTTTACTTATCCTGTTTGACGTTTTCCCTAGAAAATGTAATCTGTACCATTTCTCTCCAGTTCGTCTGTGTTGTTCATTGCGGACAGTAGGGCCCTGGCTTGATTCTTTTTCTTTTTACTTAGAATTTAGTCGACGACGTTGGGGTCAAACTCATTATTTGTGGCTATTGTTTTTGCTGTGTTAAGTTTCTGGCCAAAGTCTTCTTGGGACATGAGGATAGAAGGAGATGGAGGACCATGTGGTGGGATGCTGCATGTGTATAGGCTGTAGGAGCTGGGAGCAAACCAGGATGAATGAGTCAGTGAAGGAGCCTTTTCGATCAGTTTTAAATTTATGATTGCTCAAGCTAATGTCCGGAAATTTGTACTGGGCCGCCTAACTCCATGCTGGCCTTTATATTAGTGTGCCACTGGTTCATATTTTCCACAAATTTGTGGACTTGTCTCTTGCAACCTTTCCACATACCAAGAATATTAGCATATATGTACCAGTACAGAACATGTTCTGCCAATGGTTCACTCTTAAAAAAGTCAGTTTCCAGTTCCAAATGAACATTTATGCTACTAAGGAGAATAAAACCGAGCCTACTGCCAGACCATCTGCTTCCTTGTATTTGTATTGAAGGACAATTTGCGAAATACATTCTTTCACAATAATATAATAACCAAAACAATATTGGTCTTTGTTGTGCACGCAAGAACATATACACCAGTAGATTTCTATATATTCTTCTCTATTGTTGAAATATGAAACAGGGAACCAGTTTGGTGTACTCCACTTGAAGCTGAGATTCAACACCCATCACGAAGAACTAATGTGAACAATGTGTGAATTTTTTTAGATTCGTTATTAATTCTAGAAATAATTCATTTCCGTACATAACTAGAATAACAAATACAAAGTGCCGTGGTAGCGAGATTATTAACACAGCTTTGAACTTTCATAGGACTGCAACTGTAACCTAAGAACTGTCCCAAAATCAGTATGTTGAATCGTAAAAATTAGTACGAACTAATGACAATTTTTCAATAAAGGCAACAACAAATTCTCAGTCTCTTAGTAACGTAATAGCCTTGGCCAGTTTAGTACCTGATAATAATGTGGAGGCAGACGACATGATGTACATAAAACATATAAGAAATTAACGCTCGAAACTGACAAAAAAGGAACACACCTATTAAAAAATAATTGAGGAAAAAATGAAGAAAATTAGAACAGTAAAAGTGTATAATTTGAACAGGACTGATGTAAGATTGTCACAGGCTGTGAAAAATCGAAAATGTGAACTTTGTTTTCAACAAGGATGTGTTGGTGAAAATAAGCAAATTTGGACTTAGTTATGTAGCTACATAGTCAGCTGCTGTATGAACTTTGTTACAACTTGGCACTGGCTCCAGTCTCGATTTACCGTCCTCTGGCACCTGTCGTTACAGCATTTTGCTTCTTAATGAGTTAAACTTAGTTGCCTTCAATTTGACTTAACCAATCAAGTATGAGTATTTATGTTGTATGTCCCAAATATCATCAACATACACCAAACCTAGAAGCACATTTTAATAAAATTGGATTTTAATACAGTTTTTTTACACATAATTATACGTCTTTTATCGAACATCTTATAGCTGTGAAACAGCACCTTCTAAAAATATTCATTAAGAGACGTCAGAAACGTAAATTATGACCGCAGGTCATTCGATACAATGGGCACACTCATTAAACATAGAGTGTTTTGCTACCACAACGCCGTTTGTTGTATGCGCCACTGATTATTCTGTTCGTTCGCTGTGGTGCGCTGTTTCCGCTTGACGTTACTGTTTTGTGACGTAACAAAGGAATTTGCGCTCTGACCTGTAAGGGGCATTTCATAGCAGTAACATGAAAGTTATATTGCGAAACAAAATCTCAGCGTGATAACATATCGGATAACGTATCATTGCTTCAAATAAGTGTTCTATACGGCTTATAGCATGTGCCCTGGTATACAGTACTGAAAAGATTGCTGGTTACATCCCTACCAATTCATCGCTCTCAGTGACACGACAAGGGTAATTAGATTACAGCAAATATGCTGTTGGCAGGTGCTTGACAAGTGTGCGGTACGTGTTGGAGCTCCAGCAGTTAATACTGAAATTTTCAATTATAGCGGACACTGAGGACGCAGAACGCACGCCCATGAACTTGCATGTAATAACACTAATTGTGTGCCAACGTTTCGTAGTGAAATTAACTGGTGACTGGACGACAGTGGGGGGTGACGTCAGTGACGAGTAGCCGACAGCTAATTTCACACTTTTGTCGCCTTATTCAGGTCAGGGTTCCCGACTAGAAATACAGTGTGTTTCAAAAAGGACTTAACAAGTTTAAAAATTCATATAAATTATAAAGCTAGGTTTAGTGTTATTTTGCGGGGAACACATCAAGTTTTTTTTATTTTTAACATAAGTTAAAGATGTTGTATGTGGCTTCTGTTGGTTATCCTGCACATATCCCATCGGAAGTCAATTACTTTCCATACTCGCTGTAGCATTGCAGGTGTAACTTGCTCAGTGGCAGTGTAAATTCTTGCTCTAGGTTCAGGTAGAGAAGCCGGCACCGTAGGTACAAACATGATATGCTTGATGAATCCCCATTAAAAAAAAAAAAAAAAAAAATCGACTGGTGTCAGGTCTGGGGAACGTGAGGGCCATGCAGTTGGCGCATCATGGTAAATCTATTGATCTGGAAAGCGCTCACTGAGAAAATCTCTGATGTCAGCCAGGTAGTGGAGTGGTGCACTGTTGTTGTTGTGGTCTTCAGTACTGAGACTGGTTTGATGGAGCTCTCCATGCTACTCTATTCTGTGCAAGCTTCTTCATCTCCCAGTACCTACCGCAGCCTACATCCTGATTCTGCTTAGTGTATTCATCTCTTGGTCTCCCTCTACGATTTTTACCCTCCACGCTGCCCACCAATACTAAATTGGTGATCCCTCGATGTCTCATAACATGTCCTACCAACCGATCCCTTCTTCTGGTCAAGTTGTGCCACAAACTTTTCTTCTCCCCAATCCTATTCAATACCTCCTAATGAGTTATGTGATCTACCCATCTAATGTTCAGCATTCTTCTGTAGCACCACGTTCGAAACCTTCTATTCTCTTCTTGTCTAAACTATTTATAGTCCACGTTTCACTTCCGTTCATGGCTACACTCCATACAAATACTTTCAGAAACGACTTCCTGACACTTAAATCTATACTCGATGTTAACAAATTTCTCTTCTTCAGAAACGCTTTTCCTTGCTATTGCCAGTCTACATTTTATATCCTCTCTACTTCGACCATCATCAGTTATTTTGCTACACAAACAGCAAAACTCCTTTACTACTTTAAGTGTCTCATTTCCTAATCTAATTCCCTCAGCATCACCCGACTTAATTCGACTACATTCCATTATCCTCGTTTTGCTTTTGTTGATGGTCATATTATACCCTCCTTTCAGGACACTGTCCATTCCGTTCAACTGCTCTTCCAAGAATTACAATGTCATCGGCGAACCCCAAAGTTTTTATTTCTTCTCCACGGATTTTAATGCCTACTCCGAACTTTTCTTTTGTTTCCTTTATTGCTTGCTCAATATACAGATTGAATAGCATCGGGGATAGGCTGCAACCCTGTCTCACTCCCTTCCCAACCACTACTTCCCTTTCATACCCCTCAACTCTAATAACTGCCATCTGCTTTCTGTACAAATTATAAATAGCCTTCCGCTCCCTGTTTTTTACCCCTGCCACCTTCAGAATTTGAAAGAGAGTATTCCAGTCAACATTGTCAAAAGCTAAGGCTACAAATGCTGGAAACGTAGGTTTGCCTTTCCTTAATATTTCTTCTAAGATGAGTCGTAGGGTCAGTACTGCCTCACATGTTCCGGCATTTCTACGGAATCCAAACTGATCTTCCCCGAGGTCGGCTTCTACCAGTTTTTCCATTCGTCTGTAAAGAATTCGCATTAGTATTTTGCAGCTGTGACTTATTAAACTGATAGTTCGGTAATTTTCACATCTGTCAACACCTGTTTTCTTTGGGATTGGAATTATTATATTTCTTCTTGAAGTCTGAGGGTATTTCGCCTGTCTCATATATCTTGCTCGCCAGATGGTAGAGTTTTGTCAACACTGTCTCTCCCAAGGCTGGCAGTAGTTTTAATGGAATGTTGTCTACTCCGGGGGCCTTGTTTCGACTCATGTCTTTCAGTGCTCTGTCAAACTCTTCACGCAGTATCATATTTCACATTTAATCTTCATCTACATCCTCTCCCATTTCCATGATATTGTCCTAAAGTACATCGCCCTTGTATAGACCCTCTGTATACTCCTTCCACCTTTCTGCTTTCCCTTCTTTACTTATAACTGGGTTTACATCAAAGCTCTTGATATTCATGCAAGTGGTTCTCCTATCTCCAAAGGTTTTTTAATTTTCCTGTAGGCAGTATCTATCTACCCCTAGTGAGATAAGCCTCTACATCCTTACATTTGTTCTCTAGCCATCCCTGCTTAGCCATTTTGCACTTACTGTCGGTATCCTGTGGTGCACTATCTTGCATGAAATAAACATTTCGTTCTTGGTCATCTTCATCGATGTGAGGTATCAAAAATTGTTGTAAAATATCCGGGTACACTATCCAATTGATGGTTCTCTCACGAAAAAAAGGGGCCGGATATTTTGTTCTTACTCAATGCACAAAAAACATTCAGTTTAGGGCTATCACGAATATGATGCAATATTTAACGTAGATTTTCGCTGCCCCAAGTCCTTTTAGCCACTTAAGTGAAAAGTCGGCTCTTCAGAAAAGATGGCTTTGTCCAAGAAATGTTCATACTCATGTAATCTATATAACATATCCGAACAGAAGTTCTTGTGAGCAATATTATCAGTTTCTTTTATTGTTTGTGTGATCACCAGTCGGTACGGTTTCAAGTGAAAATGGTTTCTCAACACACGCCAGTCGTATGTGGGATTTGCATTTCGCGAGATTCACTACGGGTCGATTTCATAGGACTGTTGACAAAACGTTGTCTCACTCGCTGAACGACGTCGTCAAATGTGCTTGGACGACCGGATGGTTTCCCATGTCTTACCGAGCACCCTGTTTCTAAAAAAACATTTACGCCACTCCCAAATTGTAGGCCTACTAGGAAGATCTTTAGCGAACTTGGTACGGAAATTACACTGAACTGTTATCGCCGGCTTCGATTCTTCATACCAAAACAGATAGTTAGCATGTTCGGGTTCAGTGAAGGCTGCCATCTTTAACTCAACTGCCGCTAGCGCTCCTTACTGTGCGATTCGGCACTAGGGAACTACGCGAGGCAAAACCTGGTGTATTTCCCTACAATTGACACTACAATCACCTCTATAGGCACTATGAATTAATTTATATGAATTTTCTGAGGACGTCCTTTGTGAATGACCATGTAAAGTCCATTTTGAATGACCATGTAAAAATAGTTATTGTGGTTGAAATGGAAGGATAACAACAGGCATCTAAAACAAAGTTCAGTGAATTTTTCATACGTTAAAAAAGAAGAATGGAATACATTATCCTGTTTCACATTTTCTACGGTTTCGCACATCACTTTTACCGTATGATGAGCAGATTCTTCAAGGATACCTCAGTCCCCTATCCTTGTTGCAGAATTCTGCGTATCGGCAACACCATTGATTCCACATTACCAATGAACACACCAGATCTCGGAGAGAAATATTTCAAACAAAAAATTTTGGTCATACCTTACAGCAAAACGAACATATTAACGTAGTGGTACCTTTTCTATCTTTCATGGCAGTATTCCAACCAGGTCGACGAAATGAATATTTCGCGTCCAGTTACACACCAATGTTTATATGGATTGTAAGACACTGAATATAAACATTATTGAAATAAATTTTACAACACAAATAATGTATGTGCGAATAAATTAGTGATCTCTGGGCTACATAAGTGGGGAACTCGAGACGGGGAATGTATAACTTACGACTGCCTGCAAGTTCCTGTCGTCTGCATCGTAAGTCATATTGTTGTCAGACAAATGGCTACGATCGGTCTGTTAGTTTGGAGGGAATATCTTCTTGTTTCATGCTACGAACCTTATGTAACTGACTGTAACAGTGTCTGGAAGAGGGGACTAACAAATCAGCACAAAGCTGCAATACGTGTAATGAAGCCATATTACGATTTCAATAATGATATTATGAGGCATCAGTTATCAGAATTAGAAATTTGTGCGTAATTTCATTGCCAAGGTCTATCAACACGGAAAAGACAAAATCTTATATCATATTTTTTCACAGAACGTCGTATGTGTAATGGATATCCGTCCATGTTTTCCATGTAGTAAACACGAACCTTAAATTGTTATGCCATTACTAAGAGTCAAAATGAAGTAAGAAGCGAAAGGCTATAGTGAAGCACACAGTGTGTGTACGATATTTGTTATACAACGTCCCACAGAGGTGCAGAGGAACTCACGGCGAGCAATTTCACGTGGGGCACTTGAGGTACATCAAGCAGGGAAACAACCCCAAATTTTCTACTCAAGGTACAGCACACGCGCACCGCGTGAGACCTTAAATGTTTCTCGCCGGCTTGATCAGTCTGTTATTTGAAATTTTTTATTTCGTTAACACTAGTAATTTAATATTTCCCTTCAGGGTACAAATAGTAAAAAGCCTTTTGTAAATTTTATGCAAAATCCGATTATCTTTACATTTCGATCTAAACTTAACCCCTACAGCCACAGTAGTTCCGTAGTAACAATGTTAGGGGAACAAAACTACTTATATATTCATTTTACTCTGTTAAATATTCACAAAATTTTGAACTAAAATTTACACCGTGAATTTTATAACACCAATTTTACAATATGTAAATGCAAGAACAAGTTATTTTTAACATTCAAGGACGATTTAGGTGTGGAAAAGAAATGAACTACAGATGACTAATAAACAGAATGACTAAGACCACGAGGATCGACAAAACCGGTGACTAAAAGGGCGATAGGTTATTCATAATGTAACACGATACGTATGAGCTTTAGCGTAAGCGATTTTGTGGGGCATTTTAAGGTTGTATCCCGACTAGAAAGACCACGAGTGCCCTTTGTTAATCTGTTGATATCGAGTTCCTCTACGCCGTTATGGTACGTTGTAAACGGTTATCATCGGTCGTTGTGGCCGAGCGGTTCTAGGAGCTTCAGTCGGGAACCGCGCTGCTGCTACGGTCGCAGGTTCGAATCCTGCCTCGGGCATGGATGTGTGTGATGTCCTTAGGTTAGTTAGGTTCAAGTAGTTCTAAGTCTAGGGGACTGACGACCTGAGATGTTAAGTGCTATAGTGCTCAGAGCCATTTGAACCATAAACAGTTATCGTTTACATCCAGTATAAGACTCTCCACTATACGTCATACTAGAACGATCTTTATTGCTGGTGGCGCTACTCTTACAGACCTCTGTTCACTAACCAACGAAAGTCAATCGCCATTCACCAACCAAGCGTCGTAATACCTTGTTATGTAGCTATCAATGCCGACCAGCGAAGCAACTGTCGACACGAAGGTCTTTGAAAATCTATATGACTATGCACAGAAAAACCTGACAACATACTTACACGTATGTTACAAAGTTTGAATCTATTGATTTTTGATAGAATTCACTGTATATCATCTAAGATACACAACCGGTGGGAGACACACGAGTCCTCACGACTACTGTTGCGCTGTACCAAAATTACGGTTCGGTAGTTCTGTACAATACGTAAATGATGTAATGAATGGTAGGATTACTAGCAGTTCTGGTAGTACTAATTGAGAAATAAACAGAAAGGCTCATAATTAGAACAGAACATGGTTTAGTGTTAGTCCATTGTGAATTTTATATCATTACAAAATATAAATTACGTTCTATTAGTAATAAAAGCTAGCTGATAGTGTTACTTCTGCGGTTTTGTGTTATCAAAGCAGCTTCGTATGATGCAAGTACAGTTTACATGCACAAACATAAAAAGTCAGTATATTTATTGTTGTTATTTTATACGCAATAGAGCGTTCTTCATCAGGATCCAAGGCAAGAGTTTCTATTATTATTGATAAGTGTGAAACTTGTTTATGACTAAGAGAAACATATTTTATATAAGTTCGACTAAGCATTTCATTGATATGATACGTCTTTGTCTTGCGTTTTTTCTTTTTTTAATTTCACCAATTTTTTAGGAAATTGCGTTTCTAGCGTTGTACGATAAATTCGTACCGCTTTTTTTCATTTTTACTACAATATCCCTCTGTTTCGCGCTACAAATCAACAGGTTTCGAATAACACTTGAATTAAACATTGACAATTTCAGTCTTGCTAAAAATACTCTTTATTTTTAAGTATCTCACAGGAGGATAACTATTTACAACAAAAATGTTCCGGAGGTTACACAGCCCTTTGTTAGTAAATTTCTAGATGGTTCATCGCTTCCGAATTTTAGGTGAATCTGGTAAGTCACTGATCGCATACGTAAAGAAAGACCGATAGGTATGCAACTCCCCTAACGTACAGGTATGCGGTTACGATCTTAGCTGACCAAATCTACTAGGAAATTTACTGCGGTCTACGCTTACTCGTGACAGCGCATTGTAGTCTTACAGATCTACACATGAGTGACACAAGATGCATATTCAAAATTGTGCTCACCACATACATTACATATAACAAGGAACTTAATAAGCTTTACCACTACCAAAGCAGACTCATTACCGAAGAACATCGCTAAAGTGAGTCCACAAATGATCGTTGGACACTTTCATCTTTTCGTTTAACACATTCACTTGTTCACTTCTGAAAGCTCAAAATACTTCTTTTTCCTTTAAATTAGACAGCAACCAACCTTTTTCATCTAAATGCCGTATGTGCGAGGTACGTGTGACGCTACCCATAGAGTGCTGCTGATTCTTAAGGTCCTTTGCTACCGTCGACAAGGCGTTTTCTTTCTGTTATGGTCTCTGAACCGGTTATTACGTTCAGGAGCAACATAGACAGATTACGTATTTGTTAGTATGTAAAATAATGCGAAGTAATCATTCATGTTTTCCCTGTTTACGAGTATAGAACTTTGTATTGGGATCGCGCCTTTCCGAAACATATTATGGTTTTCTTTTTTTTTAATTTGAAAAAAAAAATCACATGTTCGTGCAACTGATTCGTCTAAAATTGAAATAATTCATTACGAGACACCGAAGTAAACCGAATAATACCTTCCTGCAAGTAATTTCAAATTTTACAATTTATCTTGTTTTATTTCTGCAAGTTCACCTCTGTAGCTCAGTGGTTAGTGTACTTGGCTGTCATGCAGAGGACCCAGATTCGATTCCCGTTACTGCCAGGGTACCACATTCCTGGAGGACTGGAATGGGGTACACTCAGTCCAGTGATAACAAATGAGGAGCTACTTAAATGAAAAGAAGGAGCTCCAAGTCGAGAAAGTCGACAACAGTCGGGAGAGCTGTATGCTGACCCCAAGCGCCTCTACACCTCTATAAGCCATCTGAATGACGCCATTCGCGGTGTGTGACACAGCGGTCGGTCGATCCCGACTGGTCCATCTGGGTCAGATTGCGGAACTTTGCTTGATCGCTTGCTTATTTCTGCAAATGGCACCAGAAAGTTTCGTGCACAAGAAATAATCAGTGTGATTTGTATTCTTACTGTGTAAATCTTGAAAGAATTGACAGACATTTGCAACACTACTCACGAAATCCGTTTATGTACCTCCGCTGCTAAAAAAGGGTATCTGCGGTACCCATTATCGCAGATAATCTTTCTGCAAATTCGATATTTGGGGGTAATGCACTCTCGCATTGCTTAATTTTTACCATTAGTAATCAGGAGCCGTCTGCATTGTATATAAATTTTACCAATTAGAGGTACCCAAAGGATTTGCTAATAGAATACCTAACGTATCGTACCTCGTCTCATGGCGTTGTAAAGTAAAGTAAATCATAAGTGATGTGAAGGAGTCCGTAAGTAGGAATATCACAACACTGTGTCGAAGTGGTACAGCAGTCACTGCTCTTTTTGCAGCTACTTTGTACCTATTTTGTTCTTCCCCAGAAATCTGGAACATTCGATGCAGCAGGATAATGTGGTTGCACGGTCTAGTCGTAGTTTATGGCCGTCATGTTGTAGTACAAGGAATTTTGGCTGGCCCTTTCAGACATCCAGTATAGACAGAGATCTCTGCAATACAAAAATGAATTACACTTACAGTCACATTTCGAGAAATCTCGGGTTGTACTCGATCTTTCTATCGCCTCGCGATCCAGCGACTTCTGTTGGTACAATCTCAAGGACGTGTCCCAGCGCTATTAATATGCACACATCAAAAAAAGTCTTACATCATCCCGGTTCCAAGAACTCCTGAAGAACATCATTGGCTGTGGATATTGTATCACAGACAGTCCCTTTGACTGTTCAGAGATATCACTAAACCCGCCCAAATACGTAAACAACCATGCATGAGCAGCGCCTATTAGACGGAGGGGATCCGACAGTCAATCCGTTCCAGTCATTCCACCAGGAAGGAGGCCCACGGCTCGTGTTGTCTGTAGTTCAACTATGCTTAGACGGTCAATACCGCAGTTAGATCGCGTCCGCATTGTTTCTTTGTGCCAGGAAGGGCTCTCCACAAGGGAAATATCCAGGCGTCTCGGAGTGAACCAAAGCGATGTTGTTCGAACATGGAGATACAGAGAGACAGGAACTGTCGATGACATGCCTCGCTCAGGCCGCCCAAGGACTACTACAGCAGTCGATGACCGCTACCTACGAATTGTGGCTCGGAGGAACGCTGACAGCAACGCCACCATGTTGAATAACGCTTTTCGTGCAGCCACAGGACGTCGTGTTACGACACAGAATGCGGGCAATAGGCTGCATGATGCGCAACTTGACTTCCGACGTCCATGGCGAGGTCCATCTTTGCAACCACGACACCATGCAGCGCGGTACAAATGGGCCCAACAACGTGCCGAATGGACCGCTCGGGATTGGCATCAAGTTCTCTTCATGGATGAGTGTCGCGTCTGCTTTCAACCAGACAGCTGTCGGAGGCAACCCGGTCACGCTGAACGCCTTAGGCACTCTGTCCAGCTAGTGCAGTAAGGTGAAGGTTCCCTGCCGTTTTGGGGTGGCATTATGTGGGGCCGACGTACGCGTCTGGTGGTCATGGAAGGTGCCGTAACGGCTGTACGATAAGAGAATGCCATCCTCTGTCCGATAGTGCAACCATATCGGCAACATATTGGCTGGGCGTTGGTCTTCATGGACGAAAATTCGCGCCCCCATCATGTATATTTAGTGAATGACTTCGTTCACGATGACGACGTCGCCCGAATAGAGAGGCTAGGATGTTCCCCAGATATGAACCCTATCGAACATGCCTGGGGTAGATTTAAAAGGGCTGTTTATGGACGACCAACCAACCATTCTGAGCGATCTACGCCGAATTCCCGTTGCGGAGTGGGACAGTGGATAGTATGTTACAGGCAAGCAACAATGCAAGAGCACGTGCTACTGGGTAAAGAGGTTCCGTTGTGTACACCAGTCTGGACCACCACCTCTTATGGGCTTCCTGTGTGGTATTACAGCATGCAATTTGTGGTATTCATGAGCAATAAAAAGGGCGGAAATGATGTTTATGTTCATTTCTATTCCAATTTTCTGTACAGGTTCCGGAAGTCTCGGAACCGAGGTGATGCAAAACCTATTTTGATGTGTGTAGTACGAATTTTAATCACAAAACTAACCGTAAAAAAGCACTGCAGTATCTTATAATTGCAGGTCGCATACAAACACAGCCACTAATAAATAAATAAATGACCACAATCACGAATCAATCTAATTTTCGACATTCATCTCCCCACGATCTGGTTACGGATTATAAATGTTGCTGCCCGGGTTTTTTATTTATTTATCCTATGGCAATACATATATAAAGGTTAAAAATCAACACTTAAGCATAGCTCTCCAGCATAAAATACCACAAATAACAGCAGCTATAGACGGATACCAAGATCTTTTATGTATTTTGTAGCATTACTCGTCACTCTGAGGATATCTTGGAAAGGACCCTTGCAGACACGTGCGGGACATGTCGATACAACTTGAGCAACTGTTAGTCCTTCCTTGGCACAGTTACAGGATGGTGATGAAGAATTGCCCCACTTGTACAGAGTGTCTGCTCATCGTCCATGGCCCATTCGGATGCAGTTCAAGATAGTCGAATTTGCGCCTGGCTTGTCGAATCCAGAGGGTTTCTTCTAGATACAAGGCAGCTTCAGGCATTGTGGGCAACAGTTTTGTTGCCAGCAGCGTTTCCATTCATCGATAGGATTGAGTTCAGTTTCCATGAGGGTCCTGGCTGAGATGAAAGTGGGATGTCTTAATCTTAGTCTTTTTCTCTCCGCAGGCAATAAATCGTCCACTATTGGAAGTTCGGTTGTGTTAGCAATCTTTTGGTATTCACGCAGTAGCACGCCCTTCCGTCTGATATCGGGAGGTGGAATGTGGCTCACGATCGGTAGTCAGTATGTGGGAGTAGACCGTATTGACCCACTAACAATGCGCATGGCCTTGTTAATTTGTACGCCTATCTTTTTTACCTATGGACTATTAAGCCAGACAGGCGCACAGTGCTCTGCTGCTGACTACACCAAACGGAGTGGTGATACCCGGAGAGTGTCTGCTGACGATCCCCAACGAAAGCCGCAGAGTTTATGCAGAATGTCGTTTCTGGTTCTGAGTTTAGCAGATGTTCGTGTCAAGTGCTCCTTAAAAGAAAGTGTCCTATCTAACGTGATCCCAAGGTATTTTGGGTGCATATTATGATGAAGTTTGTCTTATAAAATGCACCCAAAATACCTTGGGATCACGTTAGATAGGACACTTTTTTTTTTAAGGTGAATCATCTCCTTAGGAAAATTTATAAGTGACTGAGCTGATAAACCGCTTACGTTATTTGCTTTTCAAACAGCTGAGCAGAACTTAACGTACTCAGACATTTCTCTCTTTACTTATTCTGATGTACACTAAACTTACACACAATATTTTTAGCGCAACGTAGTCTGATTTTCACAAATCCCTACAAAAGAATGGCCCTGAATAACAATAACCTATAATTTTCATGAATCACTTACCGCACAAAAATCTTCGTTACTCGAACTACTGCACTACAGCGAGCGCCAATTCTGCCAGCTAAATAAAAGATTCTAACTACTGCAGGCACTAACTACTGATAGGCATAGTTAGCAAATGAAAGATTTTGATAGAGAACAAACAATGTATTTACCTTAATAATGTTCAAAAGTTATATATATATATATATATATATATATATATATATATATATATATATAAGTTCATGATATCCAATATTACAAATTTACTCTTTCTGATGGACACACGTCCAGATCGTCCGCTCTCAAAATTCTGCTACAGACTGCACACAGCACAGCCAGTGATTTTCATACAGAGCGCTACGTGACGTTACCAACATAAAAACCTAAACAGGCGACTTACAAAGGAGCACTTGACACGAACATCTGCTAATGGTGCACGGTGTGGAACTACGGACGTTCTGAGTTTATGAATACCAGTGCATTACGGAATCACATGCGGCAACAGCACTTGACACTAAAATAGCGCTATATCTGTATACTCACAGCACACGCGTATTGGTTATAGCTGCATACAAGATTTAAAAAAAAGTAGAAAAAAGTGGTCTAGCGGTAAAGACTGGATAACGAGAAGCCGTGGATCGAATGTCGGTTGGAGCACGGATTTTTAAGTCTTCGTTTTCACCTAGCCCTCACATTTGATCGATGTGAGGAGTCACCAGAAACAACACGTGTTTTGAATTCCACGTTACACTGTAGGTCCCCTTTCACCGTGAGGGAACGTGGGCTACGTTTGGGACGGAAAAGCCACTGAAGTGGCGTCCAGTAGAAAGATGTGGACTATGCCATTAAGCTTTTTATGGAGGGCTCACAGCGCGAGCCTTGCTCGCATTTTTAGCCTCTCATGACGGCTTGCTCTCACTCCGTGTAGATCAAATGTCACGTGACTGTTCGAATAGTAAAAGAAACAGCGGAAAATGTTGGGTACCAGCTGCTTCATTCTGCCTTCCTCAGCACCTTTAAAAACTTTAACATGCGAATATATCCGCTCTATTTCGACGTGCAACTCATCTCTCACTCCCACAAACTCCTCTAAATGTAACTCTCTCACACTCACGAGTCCATCGCTGAAAGTCGCTCATATACACCCACTCTCACGTGCCCACTCTGTCTCACTCATTCAGCCCAACTCAACGTCATTATCTCTTTGTGACTGTCTATGTGCCACTGTCTCCTGTCTCACAGCCACAGTCTCCTTCGACTACTGTCTCCTCTCGCTGTCATTGTCTCCCTGTTACTGCTACTATCTCAATCATTCCTTTCCACTACAGCTCTCTCTTCTCTCTATCTCGCTCTTACTCGCTGTCATTGTCGTACGCTCTGTCTCTTATTGTCACTAGCTCTCATCCAATTCCTCTTTCTCCATATTTTTATTCCTCTCGGAGTGGCACTGTCTCCATCGCTCTATTCCTAGCACCATTCTGTCACTGTCAACTATTTTTCACTACCATTGTATCCCTCTCTTTCTCTTACACTGTCATTGTTTCCTTCGCACTTTCTATACCACAAGCACTGTCTACTATCTACCAGCTTTTATTACCTTTCCTTGTTTTTCCCATCGCCACTGTCTCCTTCTCCCTCGGCATAAAAAGCGCGAATACATACTAGTGCCGAAATATTTGGGAAGATTTTTAAAGTTGCCTAGAAAGGCAGAATAAGGCAGCAGGTACCCCACTTGGTACCCAAATTCTAAGTCAGAGGCTTTTGAACACGAGCTTATTCTACTTTTTCGTGCTCAGATAGGAGCATTTTTGCGTTGTTTCCCTTCTCTTCCCTGCCACAGCAGTGTATGTCTCCCATATGAAATGAACTTTATGGGTCAATAACAAATTGAATAGTTTACTTGCATGCAAAATTAATTTTACACTTCATACAAGATTTTACGTGCAGCAAAACCTTGTATGTGCTTCAGCACTACGACAGAACCCTTCTACTGATAAGAGAGACACTTTACAGCATATTTCTCCGCGTTACAACACTGTGTATATTACATTTTCGCCTTGCACAGGATTTCACCTTTGTATCTCGGAAACAGATAAAGATATGAAGAAAATTTTCAAAGGTATTCGAGCTCGGTATCTTGAAACTGTATCGTACAAATTTCAACTATTGGCTGTTCATAGCCGTCTTGGGGTCCGCGGCTCGGTTTTGGTATGAAAAAATCTTTAAAAAAGTATTTTTTTGGGGTTTTCTAAGGAACCGCCGACGAACTCCATAAAAACCTCAGGTACCCCAGTAGAACGTATCAAATACAAAAAGAAACAACGATTTGTCCCATATTCCGAAGCAGGAGGAAGTGTGTAATATCCATTCTTTGACCCTGTTCTTTTGAATAGTAATACTAAGACGATGGTTCTGTTGGGTATACAAATGGTTCCTAGCCGAAGGGGTATTCAAAACACTTGACCCTACGTTTTTGTCACCAACAGAACCCGAGGTATGACTGCCGAAAGATTCCCGTATTTATACGTGGCTTTTTGGAACATGTTGATAGGGCAATCTGTCGCGTGCCTACCGATACTGTACTGAACACCGCGGCGTATCGGGGAGTCTCGAGATCGATCGAACGCTAGAATCGTTTGGTCCGTCCTTTATTACGAAACGTGTATGATCTTTGACATTCAGTATGGTGACCCATTCTTCAGATCATGGAAAGCCTGCTCACCGTAAGCGTAGCAAGGCAGCAGAATCTATTCCGACACAGATTATTCTCGTACAATATGATTATGATGCACTGGCATAATGTGCTCGCTCGCTTATTGCAGCTCAGACCTATTTCCTTTCCCGGCAGATCACAGACGTCCGCAAGAGTCTGGTTATTGCTGTGTGCGCGATCTCTTCGTTTTCTGCTGCACCGATTTCCGCGGTGATCGAGGAGATGGGAACATTCAGTGCGAACCGACGCGGCAAGAACGTAGCAGGCGCTGCGAAATGGCGCCCTTTCCTCTCTCTGGCGCCAGAGGGCCAACGACAATCTCATCGGTGACAAATATCTGCGATACGAAATTCCCAGCCAGAGCTAACATTCGTCCCGATCGCTGCCATCTAAATGCCGCTTTGTCGCCTGTATCGATTTGCTAACGCGACCATCCGGACGTCTTTATCAGGACGTACTACGCGAAATTGAGACCACTGCGATCGTTTCGGAATAAGTAGTACCACTGCGTGAAACGAGCATCACATTGTATGTAACGAGTCGAAATTCTTCGGCTTACAATCTTCAGTAATCTGTCGGGAATTCTGAATACTGCAGTGAACGCACGCACGCGCGCCATCGCGCGCGCGCACACACACACACACACACACACACACACATTTTGAGGCTTGGCGCTGTTAGCGGTCTTTACTGTTTTACCTGAATCTACTGGTGTTCAAAAATTGCTCTGAGCACTATGAGACGTAACATGTGAGGTCATCAGTCCCCTAGACTTGGAACTACTTAAACCTAACTAGCCTAAGGACATCACACACATCCATGCCCGAGGCAGGATTCCAGCCTGCGATCGTAGCAGATGCGTGGTTCCGGACTGAAGAGCCAAGAACTGCTCGGCCACAGCGGAAACTACTGGTGTCTCTGCACACCAGTTCTCCAACGTTTGTCCTACGTGGTCTATTTACTGTTCTTGATCCGATCATAGTGCCACCCTGATCGTCACTGAAATGGAAATATTTGTACATAGGCTTTCCTCTGTATTGTCACACTTACGATATGGATGGTCTGAAGATGCACACAGGTCTCCAAAACTACCGCCATCGAGAAATAAAAAATGGCTCTGAGCACTATGGGACTCAACTGCAGAGGTCATTAGTCCCCTAGAACTTAGAACTAGTTAAACCTAACTAACCTAAGGACATCACAAACATCCATGCCCGAGGCAGGATTCGAACCTGCGACCGTAGCGGTCTTGCGGTTCCAGACTGCAGCGCCTTTAACCGCACGGCCACTTCGGCCGGCATCGAGAAATAAAAAAGATGTTTCTTAATGCAACTTATGACAGAATGACTCCCATTTATTTTAGTCATAAAAATTAGTCAGTTGGCGCATAGCTGGTAGGCTAAATTTAATTTGCACAACAATGTATTCCACATGAACTATCAAAACAACAACAATTTGTACGTGACCTATCATTGAGTAACATAGCTGTTATTGAAATAATATCATCTAACTTGATTACCTGCATCATATGTAAACAAACATACCGTAAATTACGCACAGTACTCATCATTATCTAATAATGCCATTATTACTAGTTTTCTCGAAGGAGTCTGTAGCAGAAACATTCATTTCCTCTTTCCCCCGTCATCCTCGGTCTTGTTCTAGAGCACATTCTCTTGACTGCCGTCCAGGTTATTTGAACTACATTATTTCATGGAAGATGTTATGATGATTGCTGCTTCGATGCTTTTCCAGACAGCGGAAGCAAAGTTTCAGTAACGTCATTGTTTGAAGTAATGTGGGGTGCTGTATGCTTAATTTTTCCTGTAGGAGTCACATCACGGTTTGGTTCGTAAAATCGTTTAGTACTCTCTCTAAACGTAATCTTTGAATGGTTCATTTGTACCAACGTCCAGGAGTTGCAACACAGAAGTCATTCCTCCAGGAGTAATATCAATGTCAGTGGATAGGCTGTGGATCTTCTTCATTACGTCGTCAGTGAGACAACCACGAAATGCTTCAACACAATGCATTGTTGGTAGTACGGAAGGCGCACCAGGAGGGTGTTCCCACGCGTTTTGCAGACAGTCAAGCATTAAAGTTACAGTCATCCATCCCTTCTCTTGATTTCGAACAATGACGCCATGAGGTAACAGATTTTCATTTTTAGAAGTCATGTGGCTTGTTTTCCGCTTGGAAATGGAGAACCAGGAAGTCTGCGCCGGTTTGCTGCGGTTCCCAACATTACAGTTATTTTCGCACCCTTATTGTTTTGATATTACATTCTTTTGTCCCCTTCTCATCAACGGCGTAATTACGTGGCGTATCAAACCAAAGTGCCGTCTCTGTCAGCGTTGCCTATTTAGCCCATGAAAAAATTCTTTTCTTTCCGGTGTGTGCTGACATACCGCTGAAATTCTTGAAGTTTTTTTCCAAAAATGCTGTGAAGGCTTTCGGCATACTGTTGTACGGCATCGTGGCGATAAGCCGGCCCGTTGTACTCGGTGATCAACACGGTCAGCCTTAAACTCTTGACTCAGTGTAATAGGAACTTTAGCCATCTGTTTTGCTTTGTTTCGTATGGTGTAACGAGTCACAGTATGGCCATTCTTCATTCTTTCATCGATGAATTCCAAAACTCTGATATCAACGTCAGGATGTCTTCCCTTGCGAAGGCAAGTGGATTTATTTTTAGAAGCTGTAGTTGCGAATAATGCCAATTTCTGCTTCTTCCACAGGCTCCCATGAACTCTCGTCTCTCCCTCCTGTTACCATATTTTTCCGTATAAAGATGATGATGGTAATGATCGGTTTGTAGGATGCTTAAAAGCGCTGTTATTAGCTAGCGTACCTATTCCCAGTATTTTTCGTAGTCCAGTCTCGCCTTTTTCCCGAATGATGATGAAATGATGAATACAACACAAGTACTCAGCCCCCGGGTGGAGGAAATCTCCGGCCTGGCCAACAATCGAACCCCTGACCCCGTGATACAGAAGCAGCAACAAATGGTTCAAATGGCTCTGAGCACTATGGGACTCAACTGCTGAGGTCATTAGTCCCCTAGAACTTAGAACTAGCTAAACCTAACTAACCTAAGGACATCACAAACATCCATGGCCGAGGCAGGATTCGAACCTGCGACAGTAGCGGTCTCGCGGTTCCAGACTGCAGCGCCTAGAACCGCTCGGTCACCCCGGCCGGCGAAGCAGCAACGCTAAGCACTAGACCACCAGCTGCGGACCCGCACAGAGAAATACTTTGCGCTTCAAAGTAGCATCAAACGATGTGCTTCTCTGCTTGCCTTCCGTTTCGTGACTACCTAATACAAACACAACAGGAAGTAATAGACCAACAATAACATGAAGAACTTAAGACTTACAACAATGCTTTGCGCCGGTGAATAACAGATTCAAATTTGTACTCGAATGTAGTGTGTCATCGAATCTTTGCGCATCCCAATTTCGAATACAATTTGTGGTAGGAAAAAAAGTGTGAATTAAATTCACATAAATGCGGTAACTGTTGTCTCAAGCAAACGTTGTTAGCTGCGAGGTGAAAATCAAGCAGCACGACCGCCTTTGTTGTTTCTTTGTTCGTTACAAATCTGTTACATTCACTCGCGGTTGACATCAGTAATACCTCATCTACTCTTTCCCCTCAAGATTGCGTTCCGTGCTGTTTGGTCTCTTCTAAACTCTGTTTGTCCAACATTGTTTCTTGTGGTTTGACAGTGACAGACAGCAGTCGCCGTATGGAAAGGCTTACGGATGGATAGTTGTCATATCTGTAGACCGTGTATGAGTTCACTAAATGTGTAAGAGCTGAGCAACGACACTATGCCGAGCAGTTCCTGGAAAGACTGTAACGGTGCTATTTCACTGATGGTTGTTGCGTTACCTGGAGTGTGAGTCAGAAAATAAGTCACAAACAGGGATAGAGACATCAGAACTGCACGTACCAACCCGAAATTCTTTTTCCTTTTCAACGTACTTCCCTTGTAAATACGCATCCAGTCGTTCGACAAGGCGATAAACGCCTGATCATAGAATTCTTGTGTCTGCGTTTGCATCTAACGACTGAGCCCTCGGAATATAACAAGTTTATAACCAAAAGAACGATGTGTCCTGCGGAAGGAGAAGTTTTACTTGACGGGGAAAAAGTGTGTCATCACTGGGTAACCAGGGCCACCGAGACGCTCCTTGTTTGTGTTCTCTCATGTCATTTGCTGAGTTCCTGCGTCCAGTTGATCACAAATTTTCATAAAATATAGTTCTAATCGTATAAAAGACGAATTTCGCTGTGGAAATGCTCCGTGTACTGCATGTCGGCTCAAAAAAATCACGCTGTTCTAATCGGATACACACTCGTAGAAAACTATTCTTACGTTTCTGGCCTATTTATTGACTCACCTTCGTATTTTCTTCCGTTCTGATAATTCCTTATTACAGACTTTTACGTTGTTTAGAAGATACTTTTATAGAAACAAATGTAATTTGTGTGTACCTTATTCCACGCATCTGTTTCCAGATGAACAGACTCTCTGTGAAATCAAACATTTTCAAACAATAGAACTAGTAAGTGGCACTGAAAAGTATGAAGCGGCAACCAGGAAGTGCAGCTTCCACGCTCTAAAAAACTCTATAAACACTTTCATTGCTTGAAATAACACTAACGTTTCTCCGCCAGTGCAAGCCGACGCATTACCTTCCTAGCAAATTGTTGTCTACTAGGTATACAGCACCAGTCTATGTCGCAAACAAATTCAACAATGTAAAAGTACCACAATTCACCTGAAGATAATTACATGACGATCGAAACGCTTTATGGTGTTAAAATAAACATACAAGTCACAAGCAATGTACCAATAACTATTTGTATGTATTTAGCCGGGGCCCATAAAAGGTAGTTGATTACGTATGACATTCTTTTTTTGTTTCGAGTCATCAGTCTTCTGAATGGTTTGATGCGCCTCGCCAAGAATTCCTCTCCACAGCAAACCTTTTCATGTCAGAGTAGCACTTGCAACCTACTTTCTCAATAATTTGCCGGATGTATCCCAATCTCTGCCTTCTTCTACAGTTTTTAGCATAAACGGCACCCTCTTGCACCACGGAAGTTCTTCATGGTGTCTTAACAGATGTCCTATCAACCTCTCCCTTCCTGTCAGCGTTTGCCACAAATTCCTTTCCTTGCCGATTATGTGGAGAACCTCCTCATTCCTTACCGTATCTGTCCACCTAATTTTCAAAATCCTTCTGCAGCACCACATCTCAAATGCTTCGACTCTCTTCTGTTCCAGTTTTCCCACAGTCGCATCCTCACTGTCATTCAATTCTGTGCTCCAGTCGTACAATCTCAGAAATATCTTCCTCATATTAAGACATGTTTAATACTAGTACACATTTTTGCCAGTTATGCCCTTTTTTCCAGTGCTAGTCTGCTTTTTTCCCTCCTTGCTCCGTCCGTAATGGGTTATTTTGCTGCCAAGGTAGCAATATTCCTTAACTTCATTTATTTCATGATCACCCATTCTGATGTTCAGTTTCTCGCTGCTTTCATTTTTTCTATCTCTTTATACTTTCTTCTTTCTCCAATTTACCCTCAGTCCAGTTTCTGAACTCATTTGACTGTTCATTCCATTCAGCAGATCCTGAAATTCTTCTTTACTTTCACAGGGGATAGCAATGTCATCACTGAATCTTATCATTCATGTCCTTTCACCTTGAATTTTTATTCCACTCTTGAACGTTTCATCTATGTCCGTCATTGCTTATTCCACTCTTATTGTTCCATCTTTGTTCTTGTACATACCGTATACTACCAGTCTGTCCCTGTACCTTACCCGCTATTCTTCTCAAGATTTCGAAAGTCTTACACCACGCTTTTTCCAGGCCGACAGACCCTATGAACATGTCTTGATTTTTCTTCAGTTTTGCTTCTATTATAAGCTGCAGCGTCACAACATCCTATCTGTTGCCTTGGCCATTCCTGAAGCCAAAGTGAACTACATCTACATTTATACTCCGCAAGCCACCCAACAGTGTGTGGCGGAGGGCACTTTACGTGCCACTGCCATTACCTCCCTTTCCCGTTCCAGTCACGTATGGGTCGCGGGAAGAACGACTGCCGGAAAACCTCCGTGCGCGCTCGAATCTCTCTAATTTTACATTCGTGATCTCCTCGGGAGGTATAAGTAGGGAGAATTAATATATTCGATACCTCATCCAGAAACACAACCTCTCGAAACCTGGACAGCAAGCTACACTGCGATGCATAGCGCCTCTCTTTCAGAGTCTTCTGCCACTTGAGTTTGCTAAACATCTCCGTAACACTATCACGCTTACCAAATAACCCAGTGACGAAACGCGCAGCTCTTCTTTGGATCTTCTCTATCTCCTCTGTCAACCCGACCTGGTACGGAACCCACACTGATGAGCAATACTCAAGTATAGGTCGAACTAGTGTTTTGTAAGCCACCTCCTTTGTTGATGGACTACATTTTCTAAGGACTCTCCCAATGAATCTAAACCTAGCACCCGCCTTACCAACAATTGATTTTATATGATCATTCCACTTCAAATCGTTCCTTACGCATACTCCCACATATTTTACAGAAGTAACTGCTACCAATGTTTGTTCTGCTATCATATAATCATACAATAAAGGATCCTATTTTCTATGTATTCGCAATATATTCCAATTTGTCTGTGTTAAGGGTCGGTTACCACTCCCTGCGCAAAGTGCCTATCCGCTGCAGACCTCCCTGCGTTTCGCTGCCATTTTCTAATGCTGCAACTTCTCTGTATACTACAGCATCATCCGCGAAAAGCCGCATGGAACTTCCGACACTATCTACTAGGTCATTTATATATATATTGCGAAAAGCAATGGTCCCATAACACTCCCATGCGGCACGCCAGAGGTTAATTTAACGTCTGTAGACGTTTCTCCATTGAGAACAACATGCTGTGTTCTGCTTGCTAAAAACTCTTCAATCCAGCCACACAGCTGGTCTGATATTCCGTGGCTCTTACTTTGTTTATCAGGCGACATTGCGGAACTGTATCGAACGCCTTCCGGAAGTCAAGGAAAATGGCACCTAGCTGGGAGCCTGTATCTAATATTTTCTGGGTCTCATGAACAAGTAAAGTGAGTTGGATCTCAGATGATCGCTGTTTCCGGAAACCATGTTGATTCCTACAGAGTAGATTCTGGGTTTCCAGAAATGACATGATACGCCAGCAAAAAACATGTTATAAAATTCTACAACAGATCGATGTCAGAGATATAGGCCTATAGTTTTGCGCATCTGCTCGACGACCCTTCTTAAAACTGGAACTACCTGTGCTCTTTTCCAATCATTTGGAACCTTCCGTTCCTCTAGAGACTTGCGGTACGCGGCTGTTAGAAGGGGGCAAGTTCTCTCGCGTACTCTGTGTAGAATCAAATTAGTATCCCGTCAGGTCCAGTGGGCATTCCTCTGTTGAGTGATTTCAGTTGCTTTTCTTTTGCTTGGACACTTATTTCGATGTCAGCTAGTTTTTCGTTCGTGCGAGTATTTAGAGAAGGAACTGAAGTGCGATTTTCCTCTGTGAAACAACTTTGGAAAAAGGTGTTTAGTATTTTAGCTTTAGACATCCTCAATTTTCCTTTCTATTCTTCTGTATATGATTCTCACTCTCAAGTTCAACAGAATAGCTGTTAAGCTGAGTGTGATGTAACTATCGCACTTATCGGCGCTCACACCCTTCCGAAAGTCAGATGGTAATTTCCAGACTCATACATTATACACACCAACGAGAATAGTCGTTTTGTAGGCACTTTCCCCAATGATGTTAGAAATTCTGATGGAATGCCATCCATCCCTTCTGCCTTTTTTGATTGTAAGTCTTCCAAAGTTCTTTTAAATTCTGATTCTACTACTAGGTTCCGTATCTCTTCCCCATCGGCTGCTGTTTCTTCTTCTCTCACGTCATCAGACAAGCTCTCTCCCTCAAAGTGACCTTCAGCGAGCTATTTCCACCTACCCTATGTGTTAACCGATAACTAACAGTAGATAAGTGGAGGCACCGAAGTTTTGCAGGTAAGAATCAATCACATGGCTGTTACGAGCAGTAGTTTACAGCACTGAAACCCAAAAGACTTAAGCACCGGCTCCGCAGTTCCAAACTGATTGATAGCAGTGCTATAAATCACACTCCCCTCAAGACATGGTCTTGTGGGGTCGGCTGCCACGAGACACAGCTCGCCGCGGTTCTCTGGGTTGGGACAGTGCCCCAAGCAGCATAAGTGTGTCCGAGTGTTCATTGTTGTTATCTCTGCCACATGCTAATGTAAGGACACGGCAGTTAGTGATCAAGCGTTCCATTTAACCTCTTTCTATCTTACGATAATTTACTCTAAGAAAAAAAGGCAAATGAAACAAAAAAGAGAAAGAAAACGACGCACCCTAAGGAATTATCTGAAGTGGACGAAAATTGGTAGACGTAATGTACAGCTACAGATAAACAAATGATTAAAATTTCAGAAAAATTGGATGATTTATTCAAGGGAAAGAGCTTCACAAATAGCAAATCAATATGGCGTTGGTCGACCTCTGGCCTTAATGCAAGCAGTTATTCAGTTTCACTTTAACTGGGAGAGCTGTTGCATGTTCTCCCGAGTGACTTTATGCCAAATTCTGTCCAATAATGCTTCAGATGGTCTCATCTGGGGAGACCGCAAGTGACTTTGCTGGACAATGTAGGTTTTGGCAAGCATGAAGACAAAAACTAAGCCGGTCGCTGCGGCCGAGCGGTTCTAGGCGCTGCTGCTACTGTCGCAGGTTCGAATCCTGCTTCGGGCATGGGTGTGTGATGTCCTTAGGTTAGTTAGGTTTAAGTAGTTCTAATTCTAGGGGACTGATGTCTTCCGATGACAAGTCCCATAGTGTTCAGAGCCATTTGAACAAATATTAAAAACTGTCGCCGTATGCGGAAGTGTAACACCATGTTGGCTTTCTACAGAAGGCAAGAAAATAGAGCGTAGAATAACGTAGATGCGCCGGCGTGCCGTAAGGGTGCCGCAGATGACAACTGAAGTGGTCCATCTATGGAATGAAATGGCTCCCCAAACCATCGCCCCATGCGACAGGCCGGATGGCGGACAACAGTCAAGATGGTCTCACACTTCTGTTGGGGCGTCTCGGTCACGTCTTCGCTGGGCATCGGGGCTCGAAGTAGGATTGATCACTGGAAACAATTCTACTTCAGTAACGAGTTTCCAGGCGGGATGTGCGACACAGCACTGCAAACGGGCATATTAGTGTACATAATTCAATGGCAGTCGGCGCAAGGGGCACTTGAGCTCAGAACCTTTCCTGTGAGCCGATTATTAGTGGTTCTAGGCGCTTCACTCCGGAACCACACTGCTGCTACGGTCGCAGGTTCGAATCCTGCCTCGTACATGGACGTGTGTGATGTCAGGTTAGTTAGGTTTAAATAGTTCTAAGCCTAGGGGACTAATGACCTCAGATGTTAAGTCCCATAGTGCTTAGAGCCATTTGAACCTGTATGACTGTCAACTAGTGACTAATTTGCCTAACTCCATGGTCCGTGTTTTTTGTTATTTTTAAGTTTTATGGTGAATTTTCGTCTTTTCTTACGTACTGACCATACCATTTCTGATACTGACTACCGTACTTAGAATATTTTTGTCTCTTTCACACTGTACCATATTTCTTCTCTATTACTTCTTCTATCCCTACGTCGATTGTGCATGGTTACCATATTGGGTACAATTCACTTGTTCCGCCTCGTGTGTCTTTTTCACTATTTATTCACTTCGAGCTCTGTCGGTGCATGTAACAACTTCTATGGCATCACGTTTGTAACATTTTCAGTTTCAACCTGAGCAATTTTCCAGCGGTCCACGTGGGATTTTCAGTACCTCCGTGACGGCGCCGTAATTTTCAATGTTATGGAAGGAAAAAAAAAAAAAAAAAAATCAAATGGCTCTAAGCAATGTGGGACTTAACATCTGAGGTCATCAGTCCGCTAGACTTAGAACTATTTAAACCTAACTAACCTAAGGACACCACACACATCCATGCCCGAGGCAGGATTCGAACCTGCGATCGTAGCAGGCGCGCGGTTCCGGACTGAAGTGCCTAGAACCGCTCAGCCACAGTCGGCGGCTTGTGGAAGGAAATAAAGTGCTGTGTTCAAGAAGAATTCCTTTTCTACAGGATTCGATCTAGTACCATTGTATAGATTACCACTTACATAAATCTTTTAATCTTTTCTTACAGATGAAAACTTTGTGTTGTGTCGAAAATCAAAGCTGTGTCTGAGCAGAATTTGTATGGTCTGAAGTAAACACCCGCTTCGCGTTCTGGTGTAGCTCATAGTTTCAGTACGACAAGGGTATGAATAACTGAAACTTCCTCATACATTAAAACTGTGTGCCAGACCGGATGCAGCATCCAGTTTTAACCTGCGAAGAAGTTTAAAATCAGCACGCACTCCGTTGCAGAGTGAACACTGATTCTGGAAACACGAATAATTTGTTGAATTCTTCCACTTTTCGTACTTATGAACAGCCTCCGCATCTAAATTATTCTACTTCTCTCGTCTTATTAATTCGTTACACCATGTGATCAGTTGAAGAAATCTTTACTTGATGTCCACTTCACCAAAGCAATGCTGTACACTTTTTCACACTTAATATACAAATCTCAGTCGTCCATTTACTGGAACGCCAGTTACCTTAAGTACCGTGTACCTTGGATATAAACATAAATTATTTAAAAATTTCGTTTCAGTAACATCAGGACAGTGGTGTTAAAAATGTCCCCTGTGATCGCTAGGAATGGGATGGGGAGTTGGGTATGTCCTACGTTACCGAAAAACGATGGCGACGTCCTAACTTCACACTCAAAACACAGCTACCTTTTATCGCAGATTATTACTGTCTCTTAGAAGATGTGTTGTTAGCTTTACAACCTTGCTTCCACCTTTTTGCAATATAAGCCAGTAGTAGCAAATGGTGCTGCGGGTGGTTGGTCGTAAGTGACATGCAATAAACTTAGGTATTTGTAAACATAATGCCATCAAAACGTTAGTTGACTGTCGTTGCACAAAAATCTGGGAGCACAGTTTTCGTTATTTGCGGGCAGTTTTGATTTACTGCAGTAACATGAAGACGTCTGCTTGTGAGGCTCATAAAATGCTGGGTAATGCCTATGGTGAGGCATCTGTTAATGAAAAAAAGCGCACAGATTGGTTTCAACGCTTCAAGCACAGTAGTTTTGACGTCGTAGACCGGCACGGCGATGGAAGAGAGAAGGCTTTCGAAGCAACTGAAACACATGGAAATAATCACAGGAGGTCGTTATCGAAGGCGACTGATGCGCCTGGGCCGAACGCTGAAAGACAAACGGCCATAATACTGTGATTGACACGAAATGGTGATTTTTGCAGAATGACTACGCTCGAGTGCATGTCGCAAAAACCGTTAAAACAATCTTGGAAACTATGAAATGGGGAGTCCTACCCCACCGGACGTATTCTCCAGGCTCCTTCTCATTGCCACCTTTTTCGATCAATGGCACACGATCTGGCTGTCTACCACATCCGATCGTATGAACAAATGCAAGATTGTGTCGATTTATGGACGACCTCCAAAGACGCCTAGTTCTACCACTGCGGGATCCGTACGCTGCCCGAAAGGTGAAAAACCTGTGGACAGATACGACCAATATTTTGAACCGTAAAATTTTCACCAATAAAGCCTCGAGCATCAAGAAAAAACTGCGGAATCAAAGTTGCAGACATAGTATAAATATATATTACGTAATGGCCGGCCGCGGTGGCCGAGCGGTTCTAGGCGCTTCAGTTTGGAACCGCGCGACTGCTACGATCACAGGTTCGAATCCTGCCACGGGCATGAATGAGTGTGATGTCCTTAGCTTAGTTAGGTTTAAGTAGTTCTAAGTTCTAGGGAACCGATGACCTCAGATGTTAAGTCCCATAGTGCTCAGAGCCATTTGAACCATTACGTAATGGGTCAGGTGCGTTTCGTGACTGAAGCAGGAATGTGTTATTGTAAAGGGAAAAAACGAAAAAAAAATTCTTGCTGCAGCAGTTTTTTGTGTTTGCCTCATGGCCATGCGCTTCCGGTTAATTAATCTGAATGTGGCCTGTCACACACTTGCGTCCAGTTTCCCTGTCGTTTGCAAACTTTATCCTGCGATGAAGAGGTGAGTAGCTGTACGTCAGAGCGGATAACGTTGTGATCTTCTAGTGCTGCAGGTATTTGAGTCTGTATGTTTCATTACTTTGCTACATTTCACCGTTGAAACGATATTTCTAATGTTTAATAACCGTCCAGGAATACAACGAATACACGTTTCCACAACACAAAGAAGTCACTCAACCAGAAGCCTGTTGTTCAGTATAGTGAGCTACTTGTCAGTCTCCGCTGTCCCGGTTTCTCAACGCTGCCTCGTGAAGCGGAGCTAATGGAATCGAATGCTGAAGTATCTTGGTTTCGAACCTCTGATTATGGGTTCACTAAATGTATTACTACATAAATGGGTACGTGCGCTGATAAGAAAAAGAGACTAAAGGATTTCCTGTCTTCTTCTTCTTCTTCGTCTTCTTCTTCTTCTTCTTCTTCTGGAGACAAAGTTTTTTTACAGACCACATTCCAACATCAATTTTTAATCTTCTTTCTTTTCCTTCCTGCATTCCTTAATTGTTTCCCTGAATTTCTTTCTCCTATCTTCAAACCATTTTATACCAATTTTCTTTTCCCTCCTGCCTTCGAAAGTTGTAAAAGCGACTCATAAACAAAGTGTATTGTTTCTGATTACTGCGGTTTGGTAATTTAAAATGTGCAACCAGCCCATATATTTCAATCAAGGTATGTAGATACTTAATGTTTGCCGACATTGCGCATGCGCGGCGTTCCTCGTAGGCCTCGTTACATACAGAGCTTAGATGTCGCCGGCAACAGCAACAGTTCCTCTCCGGGCTGTCCACAATGGAGGTAAAGTGTGACACTGTTTATCTTTTAATGTTACAACCGCGACGTTTTTGCTAAGTACTGTAATTGCTTTTGATGCTACGTTCATACTTTAATTTTTTTACTGGGGTCTTTTTTAGGCTGGGGATAGCCTTAGCGCCCCCCCCCCCCTCCCCAAAACAAATTTTATCATAGACGCTTGCACATTCTCGAATCAGAAGTCTTAAACATCTGGGTATGAATGATGGGAATGGCTTAATCCGGTTTAAATAGAACCATAATTTTCAAAAAATGGTTCAAATGGCTCTAAGCACTATGGGACTTAACATCTGAGGTCATCAGTTCCCTAGACGTAGAACTACTCAAACCTAACTAACCCAAGGACATGACACACATCCATGCCCGAGGCAGGATTCGAACCTGCGACCGTAGCAGCCGCGTCATTCCGATCTGAAGCGCCAACCGCTCGACCACAGCGGCCAGCTGACCATAATTTTTAGACTGCAAGTACACAGAGACCTTATGGCTTTCATTTTCCGTTTCTTGGCATGGCTAAATTTCTGATGAGTTCTTTTATCCTTCGTATACAACGAAGCTTCCGAAGACGTAAATTTAATTTACGAAATTGGTGGTGTTCTCCAGTAAAGAAGTCTAACAATGATAGCGGTCTTATTTATTCAAACGATATTCGTTTATAATATGTAATGCTATCAATGCGACGTCATATTAGGATCTTCTTCTTATTAGACGGGAAGTACTGAATTATGGAAGCAGTAAATTTTAGAGCGGTTGGGGTAGATCTCGAAATCCTGGTGTTAGTATAACAATGACGCCCAGCACTAGCTCTCCTGAGTCAACATTTCCGAGACTTTAACCTTTTGACAAACATTTTTATTTCAAACACTTTAAGGCATGGTTATTTCAGTTAATGCATTAGTCAGAAGTAATAATATGAAAAGAATTTTTCCCGCCGTTTTGTTTGCCAAGACGGTTGGGGGCGGGGGGGGGGGGGGGGTTCGAGGATTAGGACATACTGGATTATTTATAAGTATCTCGAGGATTTGAGAAGCCTATGCGCAAAAACTACAAGACATTACTGAAAACAGATGCATTTCAGTGGACAAAACATCTCTCCAAGTTTGTAACTCACACCGCAGGTGCTCAAGAAGGGCTCCGTTTGTTATGGGACAAGCGTCAATTCATGGATGCAAATCGTTTACGCGGTATATTCAGGAAAGCGAGAAGGCAGTCCGCATTTCCAATTTGGTAACTGGGTTGCCTATCTGCAGGTGTGAACTAATTAGATGTGACAACGTGGTGATGAGGGTTCATAATGAAACTTCAGCATATCACAATCAACTTACAATTATAATAATTTTGCTACCCATTAGTAGGCTTCCCTTTGCCAGTGGGACGCTGATACATAGCAATAACAAGCAACAAATTCCCATCGGTTCTTTGAAAACCTATCGTGGGGCACATACCTCCTGTTGATAATCAGAGGGTTGAAGACACATTTTAGGAGAGGAACTGGTCAGTAATCATTAACATACGCCTTTGGTACATGGTAGCAAACAATCACATAACTCAGAGCGTCTTTAAAAAGTTGTCTTGACAGTGAGACGTTACCTACGTGAGTGAATAAAGTGAACGGTGACGTGGCCACTGTAATTGTGGGTAATGTAAAGGCCACGAGGCAATTCCGCAGCGCGTTTCGTCTCGCAACAGCAGCGAGAGGCGGGGCCGTTAAGGATCGCGGTAGTTATTCGTAGAGACGGGAGGCTGCGGCTCGAGAAGCGGGAAGGCGGAGAGCTGAGCGGCACGCACTTGCGTGACGTGGCCGGTCACGCAGTCACGCATCACGCGGGCCGTCGCTCAGTCGCAGGGCGCCTTGTCTGCCGGCCGGATTTATCGCCGCTTCTCCGCCCCAGAGGTGCGCCCTGTCTCCAGCAGGCGGCGTAAAGTATGCAAACGCAGCACAAGGGACTGTAATTTGGTTAGTTATTCCAGTTACTGCCAAGTTTTATTTTGGTGCGCTGCAACAAGTTTCGAGCTCATGCTCATCTTCAGGAGAGCTTTCGGAATACATTAAAACAACATTAAATTACTGATGGTGAAATCTTGAGTCGTTAGGCCACGCTGTATTCTACTTCAAGCTTCCCCAGTGCTCGACGTTTTGATCTCTCTGCTGGTATTTTCTGGAAGATGCCACTGAGCCATCCAAGGTCGCCACGGCAATCGTCAAGAAGATCCCAATAAATGGATCGAAACGTCCATCACTGAACAAATTTGAAGAGGAATATGACGCGGCCTAGCGACTCAGATTTTGTCGTCATTGACAATGGCTATGAAAGTCTGCTGACTCACATAAATTAAAGTACATTTGTAACATAATGTACGAGAAAAATAAAATCTTTGTAAGCATCTATGACAGTTTGAGAGGCTTGCGGAAATTCCTGTGTGGACTGAAAGTTTGTTTGGAGATGAACTTGTGATCCGAACACTCTGCAATATTTGTAACAACATAAGTAACTTACTGTGAAAAACTGACCAGGTAAGAGTCGGACAAGCGTACTGAGGGTCCCGTAGAAACATCTATGTACAGACACTTCACCCATTCCGAGAATCGAAAATTACTACAATTTTTGTGTATTATCGAAACTGATGCTGGCAAGATATCGGTCCCGGGGATTCCAAGGTGTTCGAAATTGTTTTAATTTCAAATTTCACTCTGAGTAGCGAATGAAAAAAGAAAAAAAAATTTCCTATGATTAGGATCAAATAAACAATTTTCAGTTTTTTTCCTTTACTTGCATTGCGAAACCTTGCTTCTTGCCAAATTTCGTGATTATAGGTGAAAAGGAAGTAGCTTATAGATTCTGATGAGTGAGTCTGCGGCTGTCAAAATATATCACATGAGTGGCCGTATTATCTTTTGGATGCACTTGGAAGCTTACATTAATTACATCGCCAAGAGCCTATAGACCACACAGTATTTCAGTTTAATACGTCTATTCGTTCCTGAGAGAAGAAGGGGTATTAACAAACCGACGGACAGACGGACAGTCAGACAGCAAATAACAAAACATTTTTCCGTGTGATATAATTACAAATTGATAATTGTCGGATTGCTTCCTTTAGTTGTACTGTGAAACGTTGCTCCTTGTCGAAGTTCGTTTTTCTAGACAAACGGGAAACACCCTACTGGTTTTGAAGACTGCGTTTGCGAGTATCAAAATATATTTTGCTCCATAGGTAGCAGATTTCCTTACCTTCATCTGCTACGTGGTCATCAGTTATGATGTTAATTTACTCTCTGTTCTCATTTCTGCTACTTCCCATTACTTTCGGTTTTTTTCTTCAATTTACTCTCTATCCATATTCTGCTGTACTCATTAGACTGTTCATTCCATTCAGCAGGTCCTGTAATTCTTCTTCACTTTCACTGAGGATTCAGTGTCATCAGTGAATCTTAACATTGATTTCCTTTCACCGTGAATTTTTATGCCATCTTTAACCTTTCTTTCATTTCCGTCATTGCTTCTTTGACGTATAAACTGAACAGATGGGGCGAAGGACTACATCCTTGTCCTACACCCAAGGGCTCACGGACCTTCGCATGCGACATAAATTTTAACTTGATTCGTCTAACCGTTACTGAAAAAAACGATTTTTGACCATCGGAAAGACAGACAGACAGACGGACAACAAAGTTATCCTATAGGGATTACGCTTTTACCGATTGAGATACAGAACCCAAAAACTAATCATAACAAAAATAAAGAGTGCAGTTGACAGTGAAGTCAAGAGAAAACTTATTCTACTAAGAAGTGAAAACGTCTAGAAACCATGAGGACGACGAGGCTGGCGTTTCTCAGATACCTGCACAGATTAAACTGAGACAGACTAACGATATAAATTAGAGAATTTATGCAAAAATATGATATGACTGTACTGCGTCATTTTCCCGGATATCCCGTCTAGTATTATTCGTCCGAATGGTGCAAGTATTTCAATTTGATGCCATTTCAGAAACTTGTGCATCGAAAAAGATGTGTTGAAATGATTCGGATAGCACAAATACCAAGACCAGGAGCGATGAAGATGACCAACCCACCTGGGAATCGAACATGAGACGTCACGATCTAGAGGCAACGGAACTAACCACCAGACCACAACCTGTTTAAGATACCAGAGGCCAAAATTTTATGAAGAAGAACAGTAAGGACTATAGCACATTATTTAAAACAGCCAAATAACAAAGACAGAAGAAACCGTACATTTATGAAAAAGGAAACGTTGGTAGTGTATACTGAAGGGACATGATGACGGGCATAGTAACAGTGGTCTACGGGTAAAGAAAATGGGTAGCGTCTTTGATTAATAAACAAAAAGTCCTGGGCTCGCGCTCGAACTCGCCACTGCTTAAATTTTGAATAAAAGTAATCAGGAATGGGAGCCGGAAACTTCGTACACAGTGAGTCATACTCTCTTTCCCAACTGACTTGTCATAGGAGCCAACGGAGGTTCAGGGCACTTTCTTGCCCTTGGGATGGGAAACTGCCCCTAAAAGGCTGAGGAATCAGCAGTGATGAATGCCATAAGGGTGCAGATGGTAGTGGAAACCACTGAATTAAAGTCACACGATCTTTATCCACAGGACATAGGACCTGTAATTGAAAAGGTTCCACAATGATCTGTCCGTAGGTAAAAGATTCCGGACTAGTCTCCCATTCGCTTCTGGGTACTGCCTACTGGAAGGTGAACATGAGAAAAAGATTGAATAAGAACTAAAGGGTAACGTTTTACGAGTGGGACATGGAATATTAAACGTCTGAATGTGGTAGGGAATCTAGAAAACCTAAAAAAGGTCAATCTAGGTATAATGGAGGTCCATGAAGTGAAACGGAGAGAAGGCATGGATTTCTGGTTAGACGAGAATAGCGTGATATAAGCAGCAACGTAACGTGAGTAAGATACATCATGAATAGGAAGACAGGGTAGAGTGTGAGTTACTGTGTCGAGTTCCGTGACAGGGTTATTCTCATCAGAATCGACAGGAAACCAACACCGACAACAATAGTTCAGGTATACATTACGACGTCGCTAGCAGAGGGTGAAGAGACAGAGAAAGTATATGAGCATATTGAGGGGTAATTCAGTACATAAAGGGAGATGAAAATCTAATAGTCATGGGGGTTGGAATGCGGTTGTAGGTGAGAGAGTAGAAGAAAGAGCAACAGGAGAATATGAGGTTGGTACTAGGAACGAGAGAGGAGAAAGACTGATTGATGTCTGCAATAAATATCACTAATGGCCAAAACTATGTTCAAGGATTAGAAAACAAGGACGATACATGGAAAAGGCCACGAGATAGGACTCAGATTACATCACGGTCAGGCAGAGATTCCGGAATTAGATATTGGGCTGTAAGACATACCCAGGAGCAAATCTAGACCCAGGTCACAAATTAGTTATGATGAAGAGTAGGATGAAGCCTCAGAGACTAGTCAGGAAGAATCAGAGCACGAGGAAGTGGGACGAAGTGACATGCTTGAAAGTCTCTGAGGCTATACATACTGCTTTGATGAATAATAGGCATTTCAACTGAAGCGGAATAGACATCTCTAAAAGGGGCAATCGTAGAGGTTGGAAAACACCGTAGATACAAAGAAGGCAATAGCGAAGAAACCATGAACAACAGAAGAAATACTTCAGTTGATCACTAAAAAGGTACAAAAATGTTCAGGGAAATTCAGGAATACAGAAATACGAGTCACCTGGGAACGAAATAAAGAAGAAGTGCAGAGAAGCAAAAGCAAAATGCCTATATGAAAAATGTAAAAAAGAAATGTTTGTCGGGAGGACGGACTTACCATACAGAAGATTCGAACATTATTCGATGAAGTTAAAAGCAAGGGCGGTAGCACTAAGAGTCCACAGAATACCATTGTTAAACGCACAGGAGAGTGTGGACAGATGGTAAGAGTACATTGAAGTACTGTACGATGTGGAAGACTTGTCTCACTTGATGGAAGAATAAACGTAAGTCGACAGGGAAGAGATTGGGGATCCAGTATCAGAATCAAAACTTAAAAGAGCTTTGAACGACTTAAGATCAAATAAAGCGGAAGGGTTAGGTAAAATACCATCGGAATTTATAAAATCATTGAGAGAAGTGGCAAGTAAATGACTATTCACGTTGGTGTGTAGAATGATTAAGACTGACAATATACCATCAGATTTTCGGAAAAACATCATCCACAGATTTACGAAGTTAGCAAGAAGCGACACGTGTGAGAATTATCGCACAATCTGCTTAACATCTCTGCATCCTAGTTGCTGATAAGATTAATATGCAGAAGAAAGGAAAAGGAAATTGACGATGGGTTGGATGACAACCAGTTTGGCTTGAAGAAGGTAAAGGCAACAGAAAGGATGTTCTGATGTTGCAGCTGATAATGGAAGGAAGACTGAAGAAAAATTAGGACACATTCATAGGATTTGCTGATATGGAAAAAGCGTTCGATAATGTAAAATGGTTCAAAGAATTCAAAATTCTGAGAAGAATAGGGGTATGCTGTAGTGAGAGACTGGTAATATACAATATGTGGTAGAACTGAAAGGGATCAATAACAATGAAAGACCGTGAACGAAGTGCTCGGATTGAGAAGCGTTAAGACAGGGATGCAGTCTTTTGCCCCCTAGCGTTCTATCTATACATACGTAGAGTAAAGCTTCAAGAGAGGTTATAAAATTCATAGTGAATGATAACATTCGCTGATGACATTGCTGTCCTGAGTGAGATTGTAGAAGACGTGCAAGATTTCTACACCTAAATCTACATGGATACCCTGCAAATCACATTTAAGTGCCTGTCAGATGGTTCATCGAACCACCTTCACAATTCTCTATTATTCCAATTTCGTTTGGCGCGCGGAAAGAACGAACACCTGTATCTTTCCGTACGATCTCTGATTCCCCTTATTTTATCGTGATGATCGTTTCTCGGGTCGGGTCAACAAAATATTTTCGCATTCGGAAGAAAAAGTTGGTGATTGGAATTTCGTGAAGAGACTTCGTCGAAACGAAAAACGCCTTTCTTTTAATGATGTTCAGCCTAAATCCTGTATCATTTCAGTGACACTCTCCCCTATATTTCGTGATATGTTGAATGGAATGAACAAGTACAGAATATTAATTGAGAGTAAAAAATGTTTCAAATGGCTCTGAGCACTATGGGACTTAACATCTGTGGTCATCAGTCCCCTAGAACTTAGAACTACTTAATCCTAACTAACCTAAGGACATCACACACATCCATGCCCGAGGCAGGATTCGAACCTGCGACCGCAGCAGAATTGAGAGTAAATCAAAAGAAAGACCGTAGTAATGGTAAGCTACAGAAAACATAAGCCTTAATTTGAAGAAGAAATTTCTGAAAATGCACGTTCGAAGCACATCATTGTTTGATAGTATACGTGGATTCTCGGAAAACCCAACCAATGCATTTGAGATACGGTGCTACAGAGGAATGTTAAAAATTAGGTGGACAGATGAGGTAAAAAATGAGGAGTTTCTCCTGAGAATCGACGAGGAAAGGAATATGTGGAAATATGGAAAATAGACTAGAAGAAGGGACAGGTTTATGGTGTATGTACTAAGGTATCAGAGAGTAACCTCCGCGTAGTAGAGGGAGCTGTAGAGGATAAAAGCTGTAGGGGAACACAGAGATTGGAATACAGCAGGTAAATAACTGAGTGGTATTTGACTGAAAACTAAAAAACTAAATTTCTAATTTCATTGTACAGGGTGATTCAAAAAGAATACCACAACTTTAAAAATGTGTATTTAATGAAAGAAACATAATATAACCTTCTGTTATACATCATTACAAAGATTATTTAAAAAGGTTTTTTTTTTTCACTCAAAAACAAGTTCAGAGATGTTCAATATGGCCCCCTCCAGACACTCGAGCAATATCAACCCGATACTCCAACTCGTTCCACACTCTCTGTAGCATATCAGGCGTAACAGTTTGGATAGCTGCTGTTATTTCTCGTTTCAAATCATCAATGGTGGCTGGGAGAGGTGGCCGAAACATCATATCCTTAACATACCCCCACAAGAAAAAATCGCAGGGGGTAAGATCAGGGCTTCTTGGAGGCCAGTGATGACGTGCTCTGTCACGGGCTGCCTGGCGGCCGATCCATCGCCTCGGGTAGTTGACGTTCAGGTAGTTACGGACAGATAAGTGCCAATGTGGCGGCGCTCCATCCTGCTGAAATATGAATTGTTGTGCTTCTTGTTCGAGCTGAGGGAACAGCCAATTCTCTAACATCTCCAGATACTGTAGTCCAGTTACAGTAGCACCTTCGAAGAAAAATGGACCAAAAACTTTATTGGCTGAAATGGCGGACAAATGTACAACTAAATGAAACTTTATAGCTCCCTTAATTCGCCGACAGATAGTGCTTAGCTCTGCCTTTTGTCGTTGCAGAGTTTTAAATTCCTAAAGTTGTGGTATTCTTTTTGAATCACCCTATATATTCATGGTCTCATTGTTGCTTAACATATCAGAGAATGTAACTTAGAAACTTTTACATTGGGCATTAATGGTACGAATGATCGAATACGTCATTTCGAGAGCTGTTCTGGATCATAGGCCAAACGTGTCCCTGCTAATGCCAAATCCATAATTGAATGGAATCGTTGGTGAGACACTGACAATATTTTTAACAATATCTGAATACTGCAACATTGTTAATCATGTATTTTCTGAAGGCCTTAACGTGTGACTAGTGGATTTAGTTTTATTGTTAGAACCACAAAGATTTAGGTTCAGTGTTCTCTGCTGATTTGGGTTTGAAGAAAATGCCAACCTACATGAAACAGTTACAGTATTTACAGGTGAGTCTCATCTTCAAACTCGGACTCTCGAACATTACCAATAGGAATACATTCTACGCATATAATCCTCACTTATAAACTACAAGATGCGTCCAGATCACATCCAGTATCAAATAACTATAGATGAATGAGTGGCGTACACAATATTACGGCCAGTCACCATGTGCAAGTTACAGAAGTGGGTGGGAATAAAATGCCGTATAATGTGCCCCAGATATAAGATTTTAGAATTGCAGCAGGTTGAATTAACAAATTGGTGAGGCGAATGCATAGCGGTAAGGAGATCTGTATTTTAACAAGCCGATGTTGCTCGTGGTATTTGGGAAACGGAGGAAATTTTGTATTAGGTGCTTGCAAACTTATTAGTTCTATTAGTACAGTACTAGATGTTATGTGGAAATTAGGCGGAGATAAAGCGGGTTTTCAGAGTAACTAAAATATTTCTTTGAGCGTCCAACCACCGTTGGAAATCTGTATCGTAGAAAATTAACACGATGGAACTGTAGTAGTGTCGAGAAGTATGTACAGCCTTACAAACAGTAAAATAATGACAACTACATACTCTTAACAAATGTATATATCAAAAATAAATAAAATCTGTACTCTTTATTAATCTACACGTTCATCATAGCACGACTGTTCTTTTTCACTTCATTTATACAGTATATCAGCTTCTGTATTTTAAACGCAAGTGGTACCAGACGATCTCAATTCTTTTGTTATAAAGTGTTTCATATTGTTTTATGCATAAAATATTTTTAATGTTGCTTCTTGCTGTAAAGTACCAACATATCGAGAAACTTTCGCTGTAAACAAAACAAGCCGACGTCTTGTGTGTAGCATTTTTTATACCAGTATCAGTGGATGTTGCTAGTACTTGCTTATTTGAGAATTAACTCGTACCATTTTTTTCTTCATTGCTGCAAAGAGTGTCGCCTGTGCGCCGCGCCAGTAAAAATTTATGCTGAGCATACGAATTTCGATGTATGCTTCTTTTTATACGATGTAGGCAAAACCCATATAAACACAGGAGTGAGAAACATGGAATGTAGGTGTCACACGTGCTTAGAAGAAGAAATGACAGGAGGAAACATCCAGAAAATAACTAAAATGTCTTATGCTTATATTCATGACACTTTTCACATGTAATGAAGAATTTGAAGCGAAAAATACGGCAGCACAACTTAACGCAAAAGAGAAAGAAAAGTGCTACAATGGATTGGGGATTCTTCAGAGTTAATGCTGTTTCTGAAATATAGTTCAAAATGGTTCAAATGGCTCTGAGCACTATGGGAGTCAACTGCTGAGGTCATTAGTCCCCTAGAACTTAGAACTAGTTAAACCTAACTAACCTAAGGACATCACAAACATCCATGCCTGAGGCAGGATTCGAACCTGCGACCGTAGCGGTCTTGCGGTTCCAGACTGCAGCGGCTTTAACCGCACGGCCACTTCGGCCGGCACTGAAATATAGTGATATGAGAACCGTACAGGACTGAATTTTGTTAGGAGTCACAGTTCATTAATGATTACGATTAAAGCTTCTAAATAAAGAAAGCAAAATTTATCAAGCGAAAAATTATCTTATAGCAACAAATTTAAATTTGTTCTCTGTTTGTCGAGGCGTAAAATCAAGATCATTTGTCGTAGATGGAGCATAGAACGAACGCTGTTTTCAACGCATCTCTCGTGCTGAGGCTGAGAGGTGTCGTCCACTGTAATATTAGAGTAGTCAAAATTCCAACGTTATTCATAGTTTCTCGTGCACTATCGCAATCACAAGGTGCTCTTTTAATGTGAACGAAAAATTAAGTGTCTTACAGATATGCTTGTTGTGTACATAGTTCCGCGTAGTCAGCGCGTACACAACTTTCCCACTAGAGCGCGCCCTGCTAAGCACAGCGCAGGCGCAGCGCTCGTCTGTCTCTGCACAACGAGATGGCGCTGCCTTAGAGACGGACCAAATTCTGCTTCCGCCATTCGCGTATTAATATGTAACGCAGCCAATGAGATTGCTGCTAACGTAGAACCTTTTCTCCTCGCAGATCACACTCACACAGTGATACCTGAACGTGCGAGGTATTGTAACGAGTGTACAGACCTCTGATTAGTCAGTCTGCATTTGTCTGTACCAGTCTGTATTAGTTTGTACCAGTCTATAGTCAAGTTTCAGTCTGCACCTAAGAAGATTATCATATTCCTGTACATAGACATGAAGATAAATGAATAGGCACTTTGTCAAGTATCAGAGATATGTGAGAATAAGATTAACGTACCAAGACCAAAGGAACTTCAGATTGTCAATTGTAAACAGCATCCAGAATCAAGTTACGTAATGTCTATGCTTTTTATTATTTTAATAAATGTGTGTGAAAATTAATCAAGTTCTGTTTAAAGTTGGTCACCGTCAATCTGCTACTCTAAGCGTGCAAGTGGCATTTCTATCGTCTGACCTAACGGCAGAAGATAAACACGCCACGATAAGACCACGAGACATATTGCTGACACTCGCCTACTTCGTTAGAGGGCCAGTCAAATAATCTGATGGTGTGTGTACCGAAGGTCTTACAGTACGCACACCACAATGCTGAAATAAATCGCCAAATTTCGTACCGTTTTTCACTGCATCCCATTACCGCTTGTTTTCTGTAGTTCACAAATGACAAGTACAGAGAACATAACTAGTAATCCATATGTAAAATGACTGCGTTATACCCTCAGTTGTCAAGTGATGGGATAGCAATATGCACATATACAGATGGTGGTACGATCGAGTACATAAGTAATTAAAGGACAGTGCATTTGCAGATACACTCGCACGACGGGAATTAATAGACTCAGAACGCGGGATGGTATTTGGAGTTAGACACATGGGACATTCCATTTCGGAAGTTGTTAGGGGATTCAATATTCATAGATCTATAGTGTTACAATAATACCAAATCTTAGACATTACCCGTCACCACGGATAACGCAGCGGCCGACGGCTTTCACTTAACGACCGAGAGCAACGCCTTTTGTGTAGAGTTGTCAGTGCTAATAGACAGTCAACACTGCGTGAAATGACAGCAGAAATCAATATGGGACGTACGATGAACATATCCGTTAGCACAGTACGGTGAAATCTGGTGTTAATGGTTTATGGTTGCAGACGACCTTCTCGAGTGGCGTTGCTAACAGCACGACATCGTCTGCAGCGCCTTTCCTGGGCTCTAGAGCATATCCCTTCGATTCTAGAACGGAAAGAGTCCCGGTTTCTGTTGATAAGATCTGTGGCAGGGTACGAGAGGTGCTGATCCCACGAAGCTATGGACCCAAGTTGTCAACAAGGCACTGTGTACGCCAGTGGTGGCTCCATAACAGTGTGGTCTGTGTTTAGATGGAATGGACTAGGTACTCTGGTCCTACTAAGCCGGTTATTAACTGGAAATGATTATGTTCGGCTACTTGGACACCATCTGTAGCCATTAATGGATTTCACAGTCGAAAACATCTTCCTGGGCACATTTGTTAGCGGTTATTTTGAAGAACATACTGGACAGTTCGAGCCTACGGTTTGGTCACCCACATTTCCCTACGTGAATCTCATGGAACATTTCTGGGAAATACTCGAGATGTTAGTTCCTGCCCAAAATCCTGCATGGATCAGTATTTCTGCATGGGACTTCCGACGACTTTTTGAGTCCACGATACGTCGAGCTGCTGCACTACATGCAGCAAAAGGAGGTCCGACCACGACGTTAGGAGGTACCCCATGACTTTTGTCACCTCAGATTAAATATATCATGAAGAACATTTTAAGAACTGTTCCTGCGGCAGAGCGTTTAAAAATTAGAATGAAAGTTTTTAAATAAAAACAATCTATGAAACCATGTAAATTGATAAAATTTAAAATATATTAATCAGGTGACCTGCTTAATTTATGGTATCACGAAGAACGGATTCTAATCTGGGCACAATGGTCGCAAATAGTACGAAAATTTTTCGTAGTGAACAAACCAAGTGGAGTGGAACAGGGTGTTGTAAGTTGACCGAATATAGCATACACTGGTTAGGCAAAACATCATTAGCGATGCCCACTGCTAAATCTAATGGCGCCTGGTGCGTTGCCGTGACCTGATGAAATGAGGAAAGTACACACTTAAAAAAAAAAAGGTTTAACGTCACCCCAGTTAAGACAGACGTTGACTGTGGATATTGTACCACAGATAAAGTCCCTTTGACTGTTCAGAGATGTCACTAAACCCACACAAAGCTGTAAACAACCGTGAGTGAGCAGAACCTATTAGACGGGGTCCAACAGCTGATCCGTTCCAATCGTTCCACCAGGAAGGAGGTGCACGGCTCGTGTTCTCTGTTCAAAATGGCTCTGAGCACTATGGGACTTAACATCTTAGGTCATCAGTCCCCTAGAACTTAGAACTACTTAAACCTAACTAACCTAAGGACATCACACAACACCCAGCCATCACGAGGCAGAGAAAATCCCTGACCCCGCCGGGAATCGAACCCGGGATCCCGGGCGTGGGAAGCGACAACGCTACCGCACGACCACGAGATGCGGGCCGTGTTCTCTGTAGTTCAGCCATGTGTTAGATGGTCAATACCGTGGTTCAACACCGTCCGCATTGTTACTTTGTGCCCTGAAGGGCTCTCGGAGTGAACCAAAATTATTTTGTTTGGACATGGAGGACAGACAGGAACTGTCGATGACATGCCTCGCTCAGGCCGCGCAAGGGCTACTACTGCAGTGGATGACAGCTACCTACGGATTATGGCTCGGAGGAACCTTAACACCAACGCCACCATGTTGAGTAACGCTTTTCATGCAGGCCACAGGTCGTCGTGTTACTCTGCGCGATAGGCTGCGTGATGCGCAACTTCACTCCTGACGTCCATGGCGAGGTCCCTCTTCGCAACCACGACACCATGCAGCGCGGGACAGCTGAGCCCATCAACACGCCGAATCGACCGCTGAGGATTGTCATCACGTTCTCATCATCGATGAGAGTCGCATATGCCTTCAACCAGACAATCGTAGTAGACGTGTTTGGAGACAACCCGGTCAGGCTGTACGCCTTAGACACACTGTCCAGCGCGTGCAGCAAGGTGGAGGTTGCCTGCAGGATTTTGGGGTGGCCTTAGGTGGGACCGACGTACGCCGCTGGTGGTCATGGAAGGTGCCTTAACGGCTGTACGATACGTGACTACCATCGTCCGACCGATAGTGCAACCATATCGGCAGGATATTGGCGAGGCATTCGTCTTCATGGACGACAATTCGCGCCCCCACCTTGCAAATCTTGTGAATGACTAGAGTGGCCAGCATGTTCTCTAGATATGAGCCCTATCGAACATGCTTGGGATAGATTAAAAAGGGCTGTTTATGGACGATGTGACCCACCTACGTGTCTGAGGGATCTACGCTGAATCGCAGTTGAGGAGTGGGACAATCTGGACCAACAGTGCTTGAACTTGTGGATAGTATGCTACGACGAATACAGGAATGCATCAATTCGAGAGGACATGCTACTAGATATTAGAGATACAGGTGTGTACAGCAATCTGGATCACAATCTCTGAATGTCTCGCTGTATGGTGGTATAACATGCAGTGTGTGGTTTTGATGAGCAATAAAAAAGGCAGAAATGATGTTTAAGTTGATCTCCATTCCATTTTTCTGTACAGGTTCCGGAACTCTCGGAACCGAGGTGATGAAAAAATTTTTGATGGGTGTACATAAGCAAAGCAGGGAGGAAATGGAAAAGCAATGTAAAGACGATAAGTAAGTGTGTTCTATAAAGGGCAATTGTTAAGGTCCTTCCCGTGTGGAGGAGCATCTAGTAAATGACGAAGCAGCTCTGCTACTTGTGTGGTACTGCCACGTGCACCTTTGGAAAGTGGCACCGCCAATGGGCGACAGGGAGTTAGACGCCCACGCCTCAATCCGACGTAGAGGTCGAAGACCTGTCTGCTCTGTAAAACAGGATAGACGACAATCTCTTCCGGGGCTACCTGTCTCCGTAACAGAAGTCCTAACGCATGCATGGGCGGTGGCGCTCAATTTATTAGTATGTTGATTCGAATCCTGGTGATGGAAATTATTCACTGTCAGTACTTGGCCGCCAAGGACAGGAGACGTAGTGCCGTAAGGTTATTGATTACTAAAATTTGCGCGAATATTCTGCTTTAAAACCGAGCGAGGTGGCTGAGTGTTTAGCACACTGGACTCGGATTCGGGAGGACGACGGTTCAATCCCGCGTCTGGCCATCCTGATGTGTTTTCCGTGATTTCCCTAAATCGCTCCAGGCAAATGCCGGGATGGATCCTTTGAAAGGGCATGGGCGACTTCCTTCCCTAATCCTATGAGACAGATGACCTCGCTGTGTCTGGTCTGCTCCCCCACCACAACCCAACCCAACCCAAACGAACCCATCTGCGTTAAATTCCAAACCTCTCCACAGTGTCTTATGAAGAGAAGGCATGTGACAATGTTGATGATGAGCCGTTCACCTGCTGGAGGCGTTAGGCACGGCGGCCCGTTAGTGATGTTCGAGAGGAGCAGGCTATGTTCTGCTGCGGGTGCCACTCTCTCCCATCCTTTCATCCATAATAAAAGAAACCCAACACTACACTGTACAAGCACTAGCAACAATCATCCAAACGATACAGATACATACTTGACACAACAAAACATGTCTGATGAAGGCAATGGCCTACCACCATCACCGTAACACTGCCTTGAAGGGCGATACGGGATTAATGCATCTGCTACTCTGCGCTCATTTCCTGAGTGTGGGTCTGCTCCGACTTTGTGACAGATCTCACAGCAATGTACATCGCTGGTGCAAGCAAGTTTCAGGACACAGCCATTAAGTGCACATTATTAACTCTGCAACAGCAAAACCCTCCTTTTTGCCATGTTAAATTGAAGGCAATCGTCATCTGTGATTTCTCTGGGAACAGGATCGTCGAATCTCAATCGTGGAACGTATCGCCTGGTTGGAGGAATCCTGTTTCGGTTACACCAAGTAGATGGCCGTGCCCAGATACGATCGGGCCCGGATGCACCATCATCCAAGCAAACAGCTGCTCTGAACATTAACCGCTCCACGAATACAGGTCATTGGCGATAGTATTATGCTGTGGAGTATATTTCCTAGGGCTTGCATGGGAACTGAGGTAGTAACTGAGGGGCTTTTGACAGGTGTGGAGTTTGTGGAAATTATAGTGGACTACCTTACCTGATTGCGACATCCTCTTCTTCCAGCAGGATATCTACCCACTTGTCAAGCTCAGAATCGTGCTTCAGAAGCATGATAGTGAACTTCTGTAGTCTTGATCACCATACCAAAAAGAGGGATTCCACTTACTTGCACATTGTAATCATTAAACTTGATTCCATTCATTTGCACGCCGTAAACATTAAACTTATTTAAAGCGCTGTGCTTATAAAATAATTCCAAAGGATGAAATGTAGTCTCACCCTAATACGGAACTGGAGCGTAAATAAATTGAAAACTCCTAAAACTCAACAATAGAATATTATAGTTAATAAATTTGATACTAGATAAATCCAGCCACCGCCATAAGCAAAGGAATTCATCTAAACAGAAGCACAAAGTTGGGAAGAATCAAAACCCAAGCTTATCAAAATTTCCCAATTCCAAATTTATTTACAATGGCGGAAAAAGATATTTTTGACGTACTGAAGTCTTTGAACAGGAAGTAAAATATTGACAAAGAGCTTTCAAAACACGGAAAACTAAGAAATTAGAAAATGCTCGTGGTATGTTCCATACAACAAGAAAACAAGCTTCATAATTACTTAGACAAAAGTAAAAGGCAACATGTGAGCAGTCACTCTTTGAAATTGAAGAACACTCCCACAAAACAACACTTGAACATTTTATAAAATATTCAAAACAAAATTAAAGAGATAAACCAGTCCCAAACGTCTGCTTCAGAAAGGAAGCTAGAAAATTTGCACTTAAGAACCAAGACAAGTGCAAGTACTTAAGAAAAATATCTGATTGGCCCTGAGACCACCAGAAATTCTACGAACAAGCAGACCACATTCAAAAGCACCAAATAAAGAGGAAACAGCTTAAAAAATTGAAAGGTTAAAAAGTAACAAAGCAACTGGTGAACATGAAAGCTTTACATTAAAACACAGTCATCCAACCATTGTCCCCATCCAAAATAAACAATGGAAAGTGTTCAGGGAGTTTTTAGGTCCAAATTACGCCAAAGAAGAAAAGTAGAGATGAGCTGAAGGAAATAATGAAATTGAAAGTATGCGAACATGTAATGAAAGGAGATCAACTATCTCAGATAAAAACTGCGTATTTTTACAAAATACGACTTTTACTACTTCTTAACATAATCCCCAACAATATTAATACAATTTCGTCATTGACGAACTACATTTTTAGTACCTAATCCAAAGAAATCTTTGTTTTCTTGTCTGAACTATTTTCCCATATTACTTTGACCTTCTCGTTGTTGCTGAACTTTTATCCACGTGATGCGTACTTGAGTGGACCAAAGAAATGAAAATCCGAGGGAGCAAAGTATAGACTGTAAAGAGAATGGGGTAGTAGCTTCGAACCATTTTTTTCTCTGGTTTCTCATGTCAACTTGACGATATGAGGGACAGCCATGTCGTGTGGCAATACCACACCTATTCTTTGAGATTCGCGACGTTTTTCTCTCATTGCTGGCTTTACTTTGTTCATCATTACGTTAAGTCGTAGGCGCTGTTTATTGTACGCTGATATTCTAAATAGTCACGAAAGATGACACGTTGGGTATCCCAAAAGACCGCCATTACTTTTCCCACAGATTTTTGCGTTCTGAATTTCTGTCGGACACGAAGATGGTGTACTTCCATTTCCTGCTTTGTAATTTGACTCCGTTGCAAACTGGCGAACTTGAGTTTCATTGTACGTTAAACTTTTTCTTACAAAACCGTCACTTCTCGTTTCATAGCATTCATTCAAATCTGTACACACTGTGAGTCTTGTTTCATTGTAATGGTACCTTAACTATTTCGGGACACATCTTGCACTTGTTTTGCTGCACTTGAGCTTGTTACTGATAACGTTAGGATCTGTGACAAAACTTACTGAAAATTTTCTTGTTGTGTGGTGAACTACAACATGTCGGTCTTCAGGAATAATGTCATCATTGCGTGTTTCAAGGTAACTGATTGATACTCCAATTGGCTGGCCAGGATGTCACACATCAGTCTCTGATGTTCAAGAGTTTTTGAACTGTTTTACCTTCTTGTACAAATGTCTTTGGTTCACTATACTGTAAAATAATTCCATAAAAGATTTTAGCCAGTTTTTCAGCTTCAGAAAGCAAAAAAGAACCACTGGACGTTGTTCAACTAATATGGAAACTTAAAGCGGACACGTCATCGTTTCGTTATGGAAAATTGCAGGCTAAAATTATATGGGTGTGTTAAAACTTAACAGGTTTTGGAATTCAACAAAACTCTTAGTAAAGCAAAAACTGAAACAAAAGATTGGAAGAAACTGAAATGTACAATTATAACACGACTAAAACAAGAGCTGAAAATATTTAGAGAGCGAATTCACGACGGGACAGTTGGCCTGTCAGAAAAACCCAAAAGCAGCTTAGTCTGATGAATGAAAAAAGAGACCATTCCAACTGAATGAAAGTAATGCGGGCCCAAAGGAAAGCTGAAACAAAGCTTTGATAATGCCTCATATTGTACAGCTCGTGTTCCCTTAGGGCGTAAAAGTAAATAATAACAATAATTCCATCTAACTCCCCGTCTCACGTCAGACAGCAGTTAACTACTTAAAAACTAGTCAAACACACTGGTGTATTGCTAAACTGATGCGAATACTTACTTGAGGAGGTACATCGCACCCAAAATAACAAGGTACTTGCATATTATTTCGAATGGCAAGAGTGTAATTTTCTCATTTCACTACGTTGCGTAGGACGGCACTGGTTCATGCGAAAGGTTAATGCTAGTTGTGTTACATTACAGAGCAAGACGACGTGCAATGAACAGGGAAAAGAAGGACCGGAGACGAGTGAGTTGTTCTGCGGGCAAGCATAAGAAACAGGCGAATACTGACCGTCCTCACGAATCAACACAGACTAGCTGCATTCCACTGTAAGTTTACTTCTTTAATACTACCCTAATTCTGATTGTACATGTTGCTGCCGCTTCAGAACATAATCTAGAGTTGTTCTTGATACAGACATATATCAAAGGCAGCTATTATTCCGTACGGTTACAGAAACGTTGTTCTATCCTTTAGAAGAATTAGAAGAATACTGCGGTTTCTACCGTTTTCGTTCCTTGAAAATTAAGGCACAACGATTGAGGCAAAGCTGTAAAATAATGTGCCGTCTGTCAAGTACTATTAAATGGGTAAACATTACAAGGGAGGTATAGGTGAGACATTAAGCAATGATTGTTGCACGGTTGTACAAAAGACACGTGGTATTGCAAATCAACGAAAGTAAATTTTAATCGGTTACTTCATGATTGATGTAATATACATGTCAATCAGTGCAAGAAAAACTTAAAATCCGAGACAAGAAAACATAGGGGACGGCTGCGGGTAGTGATATCTAGAAAGGAAAGAAAATTATCTGTAACAATCAGTGACAACTTTGGTTAAAAACGCATGCAAGAACAGACTAGGGAGAAGAAGGAGTCATCTTCTAATATTTATTTTCTGTTTATGGATGAAATAATACTTTCGCTGTAGGAAGACTGAAGTTCTTTTAATAGGCAGAAGAAAACGTGTAGTGACTACGGACCTAGTGCATGCTCTACAGAGTGCAAAAAAATGCCACAATTGGCAGTTGGCAAGCGATTCCTCATCCCAATTTAACACAAAACTTTGTCTACGAAAAATAGTCCCACCAAAAGGTTTAATAGAAATGCGATTTTTAAAAAATAGCGCTCTGGCAGGGCTGTAACTGTATGTAGCATGGCGAAGAACAGCTGGCATGACGTCTGCGCTGTGCCGAAGCTGTCCCATTAGGTTAGACTCGGTAACGGATAACCAGACTCGTCGATGTTAGAGTTGCGTTCCGCGAAACAAATTTTTTTTCGGGCAAAGCACCAAATTGTATCCAATTTATAACTCCGTAGTGCGGCATCTTATGTATTTATTTCTATGACTTATTTTTATTGAAACATTGAGACATAACATGATCTTTGTTTCGTCCTAGACACAAATAAAGCCGACAGAAAATAATGGTGGACACAGTAACATTGTCTGCCTCCAATGACGTACAAAAACACACAATAGGTGGGCTACGTTAGATTGGACTATACGCTATGCTTAATAATTCCATTCTGTACGTTTGACATCCTGGCCTATCTTCATAGAGTCGGTATATACAAATACGAGCACGATTTACGTTAGAAAAGATGTTCAAAGCTACCATCTTGAATTTGCAAACACTTCGTCACTCGATGGATCATTCTTTGCTGGACCCTACGCAACACAGTTACATCCATCATTGCCTTAGTGTCATGCGCGTGAGCTATGTTGTTTACATCACCGGATTGAGTGCTATAAACTTATTCCTTTAAGTGTCCCCACAAATAAAAATCTAGTGGATTAAGCTCCGGGGAACGTGGTGACCTGCTGTTCAGTAACATAAAGGTTCGGCCAAAAGCCACTAAAACATGCGTTTTATGTAATAGCTTATACAGTGCGCGACGCTTAGATCCGGACAACTTTCAACTTGAATTTCCCGCCATATCGTAGTTCCGCCGGTGGTCGAGATTCCCGTTCTTGAAAGTCATAGTTATCTAGTAAACAGTCAGAATCTCAGAATGGTCCAGATGTTAGGGACAAGTGTAGAGAATAACCGAAGATCCGCGATTATCGAAAGACTTCGCACTGGGCGTTCGCCCACGGAAATAGTTCGATTCTTCGAGTACCCGAGTTCAATTGTTTACCATGTTGTGGCCAAGTGTAATGCTTCGGAGAAGTGTGGATAAGGTTCCGCTAATCCGATGAGGGAACCTCATTCGAGTAAACGCGTGTCACTATCTACAGCAGTCATCGAAGAGGATCAGCCGCTATTTTCGGAGGACCCGAGGTAATCGATGAGGGAAATGGCGTCAGTATTGCATGTCAGTGTGCGAACAATGCGTCGGATGGCAGAGGAGGACCTCATACCTATCATTTAGTCCAAAACTGGCTCCGGACGACAATGACATGTTGCGGTCAAAGGAGTTCTGGCCCAGAATAGTCCGGATTTGAGCTCCCTCGACTACTATGTTTGGAGAGTAGTCGAAAGAGTTACCAATAAGGCGCTCTAATGTCGCATTTCTAGGCACCGCTATCGGAGCAGAGTTCGCGAATATCGACAGCTTTGTTTTAAGGAGTGCTTGCGATCCCTTCAGGACAAGGTTGGAGGCGGTCATTGCGGCTGAAGGGGGCTACATCGAGTAATGTTACTCTTGGAAGAGACCACTACTTATATGTAAAGCGATTTTCATTTGTGTTTTGTTTTAATAAATGTATTTAAAAAAAATGTTAGTCCTCCCGGATTTAAGCGCCGCTATCTGTACACTCAGTACATGATATGTAACTCGTATCGACAGTTAATCCACAATCGTCGTAACTAATTCTGGCAAAATGGGAGAAATTGGCATGTAACGGTAGAGTACCGTTACATATAACGAACGTAACACTATCGCTGACGTCAACAGTGACTTTTAGAAAGCACAGCAAACAAACAGGTCAAATGCGCCTCTTCTGTGTAACCCGTGTCCCGCTTAGGACTTTGATATAGTTTAATTTTACTTTAATACTTTAATAATTGAGGCACGTGCCTAATAGTGACCATGTATTTTTGTATAGATGAAGTGTAAAGTGAAGCTACACCCTTCATTAATTAATAGTGTGCCATTTAAAATTTTGCTTCATCAACTTGACATAGTCATTCTCAGATCCTAAAATAGATCATCAAACAATATTTGGAACGGAAATCAATCATAGTGACCACAATAGATAAGTGTAAGAAGAAATGTGACGCTTACATATCGTCGTCATAACTACATTACTGGTCATAAAAATGGCTAAACCACGAAGATGACGTGCTACAGACGCAAAATTTAACCGACAGGAAGAAAAGGCTGTGATTAGCTTTTCGGAGCATTCACACAAGGTTGGCGCCGGTGGCGACACCTACAACGTGCTTACATGAGGAAAGTTTCCAAACTATTTCGCATACACAAACAGCAGTTGACCGGCGTTGCCTGGTGGAACGTTGTTGTGATGCCTCGTGTAAGAAGGAGAAATGCGTACCATCACGTTTCCGACTTTGATAAAGGTCGTATTGTAGCCTTTCGCGATTGCGGTTTATCGTATCGCGACATTGCTGCTCGCGTTACTCGAGATCCAACGACTGTTAGCAGAGTATGGAGTCGGTGGGTTCAGGAGGGTAATACGGAACGCCGTGCTGGATTCCAACGGCCTCGTATCACTAGCAGTCGAGATAACTGGCATCTTATCCGCACGGATCGTGCAGCCACGTCTCGATCCCTGAGCCAGGAGATGGGGACTTTTGCAAGGCAACAACCATCTGCACGAACAGTTCGACGACGTTTGCAACAGCATGGACTATCTGCTCGCAGACCATGGATGCGGTTACCCTTGACGCTGCATCACAGACAGGAGCGCCTGCGATGGGGTACTCAACGACGAACCTGGGTGCACGAATGGCAAAACGTCATTTCTTCGGATGAATCCAGGTTCTGTTTACAGCATCATGATGGTCGCATCCGTCCTTGGCGAGATCGCGGTGATCGCACATTGGAAGCGTGTATTCGTCATCGCCATACTGGCGTATCACCCGGCGTGATGGTATGGGGTGCCATTGGTTACACGTCTCGGTCACCTCTTGTTCGCATTGACGGCACTTTGAACAGTGGACGTTAGATTTCAGATGTGTTACGACCTGTGGTTCTACCCTTCATTCGATCCCTGCGAAACCCTACATTACGCACGACCGCATGTTGCAAGTCCCGTACGGTCATTTCTGGGTACAGAAAATGTTCGACTGCTGCCCTGGCCAACACACTCTCCTGATCTCTCACCAATAGAAAACGTCTGGTCAATGGTGGCCGAGCAACTGGCTCGTCAGTACCTCTGGCAGCTGTACCTCTACACGCCATCCAAGCTCTGTTTGACGCAGTGCCCAGGCGTATCAAGGCCGTTATTACGGCCGGAAGTGGTTGTTCTGGGTACTGATTTCTCGAGATCTATGAACCGAAATTGCGTGAAAATGTAATCACATGTCAGGTTCTAGTATAATATATTTGTCCAATGAATACCCGTTTATCATCTGCATTTCTTCTTGGTGTAGCAATTGTAATGGCCAGTAGATTAAAAATGGTTCAAATGGCTCTGAGCACTATGGGACTTAACTTCTGAGGTCATCAGTCCCCTAGAACTTAGAACTTTTTAAACCTAACCAACCTAAGGACATCAGACACACCCATGCCCGGGGCAAGATTCGAACCTGCGACCGTAGCGGTCGCGCGGTTCCAGACTGTAGCGTCTAGAACCGCTCGGCCACTTCGGCCGGCAGTAGTGTAGAAAATGGCTAATCGTCATATGTGACGTTAAATGGCACATTCTATAACTACGTAAGCACACTTAAAACAATGAACTGTAGCATTAGATTCCGCCTTACACAACAAGTGTGTTTTATTAGCACATTTGGTCATCCTTAAGAAAGGTGATGACGGGTGTCTAGCATTACATATTGGGTAAATCCTGTCATTTATACACTGGCCGGCCAGAACACTATGGCCACCTTTGGCACGAATAACAGCGGCCACCTGTCGTGTCATGGAAGCAATGGGGCTTGGTAGGTTGCTGGAGGAAGCTGGCACCGCATCTGCACGCACAAGTTACCTAATTTCCGTAAATTCACCAGTCACGAATCCCATCGAACACTTATGAGACATAATGGAGAGGTCAGTTCGTGCAAAAAGTTCTGCACTGGCAACACTTTCGCAATTGTGGACTGATGTAGAGGAAGCATGGCTCTCTATTTCTGCAGAGGACTTCCAACGACTTGTTGAGTCCATTCCAAGTCGAGTTGTTGCACTTCGCCGGGCAAAAGGAGGTTCGACACGATACTAGGAGGTATACCACGACTATTTCGCCTCACTGTAGAGCTCAGGAAAGAGAAACCGCATTCTCGATCGTCATCTCACATCAGTCGACACTGGAACATCGTCTCCATCGCCTGTGTTTCGTTTTTCGTTCCTATTAACCGCACCTCTCAGCGATAACGAAAAATGTCCAGAAGACACTACAGTTATCCGCTCACATTTTCACTCAGTGGTTTCTGTTCACTGCGGACTAGGCAGTGAGTACCCCGAGTCTCTTTGGAGTTGCCATTCACTGCTAAATGCATGCGTGGCAGAATATATTTGATCAGAATAATCGAATGACGTCAACAGCCCCTTTCGATGTTTCATTTTACTTCTCACTCAGGACAACAGCAAAAATAATATACAATCCTGGAAATTGAAATAAGAACACCGTGAATTCATTGTCCCACGAAGGGGAAACTTTATTGACACATTCCTGGGGTCAGATACATCACATGATCACACTGACAGAACCACAGGCACATAGACACAGGCAACAGAGCATGCACAATGTCGGCACTAGTACAGTGTATATCCACCTTTCGCAGCAATGCAGGCTGCTATTCTCCCATGGAGACGATCGTAGAGATGCTGGATGTAGTCCTGTGGAACGGCTTGCCATGCCATTTCCACCTGGCGCCTCAGTTGGACCAGCGTTCGTGCTGGACGTGCAGACCGCGTGAGACGACGCTTCATCCAGTCCCAAACATGCTCAATGGGGGACAGATCCGGAGATCTTGCTGGCCAGGGTAGTTGACTTACACCTTCTAGAGCACGTTGGGTGGCACGGGATACATGCGGACGTGCATTGTCCTGTTGGAACAGCAAGTTCCCTTGCCGGTGTAGGAATGGTAGAACGATGGGTTCGATGACGGTTTGGATGTACCGTGCACTATTCAGTGTCCCCTCGACGATCACCAGTGGTGTACGGCCAGTGTAGGAGATCGCTCCCCACACCATGATGCCGGGTGTTGGCCCTGTGTGCCTCGGTCGTATGCAGTCCTGATTGTGGCGCTCACCTGCACGCCGCCAAACACGCATACGACCATCATTGGCACCAAGGCAGAAGCGACTATCATCGCTGAAGACGACACGTCTCGATTCGTCCCTCCATTCACGCCTGTCGCGACACCACTGGAGGCGGGCTGCACGATGTTGGGCCGTGAGCGGAAGACGGCCTAACGGTGTGCGGGACCGTAGCCCAGCTTCATGGAGACGGTTGCGAATGGTCCTCGCCGATACCCCAGGAGCAACAGTGTCCCTAATTTGCTGGGAAGTGGCGGTGCGGTCCCCTACGGCACTGCGTAGGATCCTACGGTCTTGGCGTGCATCCGTGCGTCACTGCGGTCCGGTCCCAGGTCGACGGGCACGTGCACCTTCCGCCGACCACTGGCGACAACATCGATGTACTGTGGAGACCTCACGCCCCACGTGTTGAGCAATTCGGCGGTACGTCCACCCGGCCTCCCGCATGCCTACTATACGCCCTCGCTCAAAGTCCGTCAGCTGCACATACGGTTCACGTCCACGCTGTCGCGGCATGCTACCAGTGTTAAAGACTGCGATGGAGCTCCGTATGCCACGGCAAACTGGCTGACACTGACGGCGGCGGTGCACAAATGCTGCGCAGCTAGCGCCATTCGACGGCCAACACCGCGGTTCCTGGTGTGTCCGCTGTGCCGTGCGTGTGATCATTGCTTGTACAGCCCTCTCGCAGTGTCCGGAGCAAGTATGGTGGGTTTGACACACCGGTGTCAATGTGTTCTTTTTTCCATTTCCAGGAGTGTAGTTTTTCTGGTACTTACCTACGTTACTTTAAATATCGATATGTTCTTCGATCTTTTGTTTCATGTGATAGACATTTTTATACTTGTTGACTTATTTTGCAACTTTTCCGGGCAATAAATATTATCTCATGGTTATTATACATTATTTCGTCCAAAACGAAGTGCTTCTGCAGTGTTGCTACTAATTATTAACTAATATAGGAGCGTGGGGTAGCCGGGCGGACTAGGGCGCCTTGTCACGGTCTGCCCTGTTTTTCCCCCGTCGGTGTTTCGAGTCCTCCCTCGGGCATGGGTATGTGTGTTGTCCTTAGTGTAAGTTGCTCTAAGTTAGATTAAGTAGTGCTTAAGCTTAGGGATCGATGATCTCAGAAGTTTGGTCCCATAACATCTTAAGACAAATTTCCAAAAATATTAACTAATAAATAACGTCCACGTTATGCGTCGCAGACTTTACTGACATCCAGCGAGATCTGCAATAGCCGCGTCATTGCTATTAGGGGAGTTATTTTGTTTTTTTGGATTTGTAACTGTGAATCTGGTTTGCACATATGATTGGGATTTGGGGCCTTTATCAACGCATCGATTGTTGAACTAATGCAAAGCATGGAAATGATATTACTGCAGGCTTTCATTTCACGATAATAGCATGATCATTTAACCGTCTGTATGTAATACACGACTGACATGTAACGTCATTATTACATAGCAATATCTTGAGTGCTCTGTAGAAGCAAGTAAAAGACATGCCAATATCCTAAGGGAGATTCTAATTTCCAACGAGGTGTCTGCAGACGTAAAACTACGGGACATGTAATCTGCACTTAGGGGGGGGGGGGGGGGGGGGGGGGAAGGGTGCTTCGAAGTGGCAGTTTGTCGTGCGGAGAGCATCAGTCGCCAATCGAAACAACGATTGCACGCGAACGGTGAACTCTTCAGCTCCTAGGGACACGAAACTTGCACGTTAGGCGTAGTTAATTTTCGCAAATACTCGTCATAAAAACACACCGCCTCCACTAGAGGGGACGCCTTCGGGTTCGATGTCCAGCAGCCATCATCGCGGTGCAGAGGTTGCCGGCACGAAGGTGGGCGTGTCTGGTTGGGGTCCCGTGCTCCCGTCATTATGCAGGAACGTCCGGCGCGCGGAATTTGCATGTGTGACCCGCGGGCTCTGTGGCAGCCCCTGCTGTAGGACCGTCATGGCCTCACACGAAAGAACTAGACTTTCTAGCCACTGCACTCTTTAGTACGAAAATCTGTAGTCACTTCACTTGCTAATACGAGAAAAAATGTCATTAGAAAGGCTTTCACGTGCCTTGTTCTTCAGGGTAACATAGCGGGTGATCAAAAAGTCAGTATAAAGATGAAAACTGAATAAATCACGGAATAATGTAGATAGAGAGGTACAAATTGACACGCATGCTTGGAATGACATGGGGTTTTATTAGAACCAAAAAAATACAACAGTTCAAAAAATGTCCGACAGATGGCGCTTCATCTTATCAGAATAGCAATAATTAGCGTAACATAGTAAGACAAAGCAAAGATGATGTTCTTTACAGGAAATGCTCAATAAATTCACCTTCATTCCTCAACAATAGCTGTAGTCGAGGAATAATGTTGTGAACGGGACTGTAAAGCATGTCCGGAGCTATGGTGAGGCATTGGCGTCGGATGTTGTCATTCAGCATCCCTAGAGATGTCGGTCGATCACGATACACTTGCAACTTCAGGTAACCTCAAAGCCAATAATCGCTCGGACTGAGGTCTGGGGACCTGGGAGGCCAAGCATGATTAAAGTGGCGGCTGAGCACACGATCATCACCAAGCGACGCGCGCAGGAGATCTTTCACGCATCTAGCAATACTTTTTTTTTTGTTCTAATACAACCCCATGTCATTCCAAGCATGTGTGTCAATTTGTACATCTCGATCTACATTATTCCGTGATTTATTAAGTTTTCAAATTTATACTGTCTTTTTGATCACTCGGTATCTCAGTGCAATCAATCTCTTGGAGGTATCTCTAAAGGGATAGAAACGGCAAAGTATGGCGAAGGTTGTGAATCGTATACATGTGTTCTTCTAAACATAATTCAGGCCATTACAGCTGTAAAACAAGGAACGTTAGCAAATAATGAATATTTACCGATTTTCCATGAACAGAATGTAGGGAGAACAAATTAGTGGATGATTTGAGGGTATGATTGGCATGTCAGCTACAACACAGAGCCAGCAGCAACAAAGAATCTAAAACAGCTGCCCACTGAGTCGAACTGAGACTGGATGTGTTGCATTACAGCTTTGCCAGTGTAACAAACAGATCCGGTATCGATTCATCAGGTTTCTACTGCGAGGAAGGAAGTGCACATAAGCTCAATGACTAGGTGCTATGACATAAGAGCACACATTCAGTAACCAAGAATACATATTCGCTAACGCATCATTCTGTAGTATGTATACATAGAGATTCAGCTGAGGCAGAGGTGTGTACCTCCACCTTGGCTGAATCTTTATGTAGCAGCTTCGGCCATTGTGTCACCTGCTGCGTGACAACCATCTTTTGATGTCTGCCTCCCTAATGAAAAAGTGGTTTTGAGTCTGGGTCATAAGGTAGCCCAGCCACCACCAACCTGTGCATCACTGCTGTTCATCTCCTGGAGCCAGCACATGCCATAACGTCAGCCATGCTGGAGGCTGTGGATTAATACTATCTGCTATGGTATGTTTTCAAATGAGTTACTAAAGCAAGTCGGCGGCTGAGGCTGCTTCCTGCTGCCCTTTTCCAGTAGTTGCCACTGCTTTGCATCAGCGCTCTTCTATAGTGCTGATTCCAGCATGATACTGCAAGCCACCATCGCACTGCATGCTATGCGATACCCTCCTGGCAGACAACTGCTGATGCTGATATGCTTCAGTGGCTGTGACTGCTTACATCACAGATGCCAAGGACTGCCCCTCCAGTTTCATCCAGCACTGTAAATATTATAACAAAAGACTTTCTCAACCAAGTATGTTTATATGGTGGACCACCAGTCAACACCTGCCACTGCCACCAACACCACCACCACCACCACCACCACCAACACATCTCAACCTTGTGGAAGCACTGCGATACATGACACAACAACAACCCAATTCACCTGCCACTGTAGGCTGGCTGGCTCTGAGCACCATGGGACTCAACTGCTAAGGTCATTAGTCCCCTAGAACTTAGAACTAGTTTAAACCTAACTAACCTAAGGACATCACAAACATCCATGCCCGAGGCAGGATTCGAACCTGCGACCGTAGCGGTCTTGCGGTTCCAGACTGCAGCGCCTTTAACCGCACGGCCACTTCGGCCGGCCGCCACTGTAGGGATCCTACCCTTAATCCCAAGAGAGGATATATGTGGGTATACGACTCCATGTTGATCCAACTGCTTGCCATAGTTTGTAGTGACTGGAAAATGTTGGAATGGTAGAGTCTCATCAGTCAATGATCAGATGTTATTAGAGACCCAAAGAACATGCTAGCTAGAACAACAGCAAAATACCTTCTCTTTATAGGTACAACAAGCGCCATGGACAATACGTGGTCCTGTGTTATCTTGTTGAAAGAATGTTGTAGATGCAGGGAAATTCGTTGGACACAATTTTGGTGGTGTTTCATATGGTCTACCAATCCATAATTCGATGAAAGCATGCTCATGTAGAAGCAAATGGAGAATTTGTGTGTACTGCGTATTAAATCAGAGACCTAGAAACGAGAGAGAGGCTTTGTCCCATCGTGGCCCTGCACAACAGGCCACAACAGTCCAATCATCTCACTGCTGCCCCACACCGAACCCAGGGTTATTGTGCGGCTCATCCCTCAGCGTCTCATACCAGACGTGTGTAACCCCGAATGTTTAAGTGGTAGAATAATTATGGTGTACGCCTACGTGGAAACAGTGTTTGCGCAGTAATCGCCAACATAGTGTAACTGAGACGGAATAAGGGGAAACAGCTCGCATTCGCCGAGGTAGCTGGAAAACAGTCTTAAAAACCATCCACAGGCTGACTGGAACACAGGACTTCGACACTGACTGGCCGGGCGGATTTGTGTCCAGGACTGGCACACCTTCCCGCTCGGGAAGCAGCGCGTTGGACAATGCGGCTAGCCAAATGGGCAAATGGAGGATAGTTTGAACAGTCAATACGAAATTGTAACTTGAAAACTATTGCACTCTATATGCTGCTGAAGACACTTGGAGTGATATTAAAAGAATACTTAGTAATCCTGTAGTAGTAATCTACCACAAAATCATTCACACTATATGACGTCATCATATACCACAGAATAAAGACATTGTAGACTTGCAGCGTTCGGAAGCTAATAGCCCTAATGTTATTCGAACAATTATTGCCCGGTTACGCAATCATAGCACGTTCAAAAAAATATGTGTGAAATCTGATGGGGCCGGCCAGCGTGGCCGAGTGGTTCTGGGCGCTACAGTTTGGAACCGCGTGACCGCTACGGTCGCAGGTTCGAATCCTGCCTCGGGCATGGATGTTTGTGATGTCCTTAGGATAGTTAGGTTTAAGTAGTTCTAAGTTCTATGGGACTGATGACCTCAGAAGTTAAGTCCCATAGTGCTCAGAGCCAGCCAAATCTGATGGGACTTAACTGCTAAGGTCATCAGTCGCTAAGCTTACACACTACATAACCTAAATTATCCTAAGAACAAACATACACACCCATGCCCGAGGGAGGACTCGAACCTCCGCCGGGACCAGCCACACAGTCCATGACTGCAGCGCCCTACACCGCTCGGCTAATCCCGCGCGATTATGACATTTAGGTGCAGTGAATACCGAGAATTTTATGTTGGCATTATCGTTCACTCCCTCTAACTTTACTCCTATGATGCAAAAGTTCTACACATGTCGTGTCTGTTTGTGTGTGTGTGTGTGTGTGTGTGTGTGTGTGTGTGGTTTTTTTTCAGTATACTACCATTACATATTAGATACACATGGAAGTTGCTAAATAAATTGGAGGTGAAGCTTTTATAGCAAAATGAGCTGAGAAATTTTCACGAACAAAATTTTTAGAGTATCTTTTTCCTAAGTCAAGGTGTAATACTCTTACTCCAACATGTTTTGACAGTCTAAGCATCGTCAACGACGTTTTAATTCATTTTCCTCTCTGAAAGAAGGGGATATAAGGAAATGAAAGGGATTAAAAGTGCCCATTCCTTAGACAACGCTGAAATATGTTGTTGTAAGGGAAACAAAGAGCTTCTAATGGAGGTAGAACCACAAATCCTTCTTAAGAGACAGAAATCTGAGTATCACAACTAGCCATTTTAATTTTTTAATGCACCTGGTGAGAAAGAGACTTTTATTAATGTTATTTAAAAGCATGAGTGATGAATTACACAATGTGTGGCTGAATTCATCAAAAAGAGCCTCCGAATATCAATGCTAGTATTGCACATATCAGCATTCAAGCACGTGAGTGATGACTCTGTAGTTTGTAATACGTTTTCTATAATAACTACCATTCATATCCTGTGAAAGTGACCAAAACAGGTCTTAATTCTCGAAAAAAGGGAAAAATAAATAAATTGTAAGAAGCAAGCAGTAAGTCACCTAGTAAGGCAGCTGCGTCAACCCCTTCCCGTTGTGGGATAATCAGTATGAGTAACAGCTGCGATAAATTAATGGTTCTCCATAAATTAAGTAATAGCCTAGGCCTGGGCCGAGACCTCGGCTTATGCGGCCCTCGGCAGGGCTAGTCCGTGCCTTGAGCTAAGCGGCGGCGGCCACGCTTTTGCTCCAGTGAACTTATTCCAGAGGCTCCGTCGCCCGAACGAACCGGACGCTTTGCATACTGATTAGAAATTAACGGCCCTCAAAATAGGTGGCCACTAAAATTTCCATTAAAAATAGATAAGCTCTCCCGCCCTCTGAGCTTCTCCGCCCCAGGACTCATAACGAGAGGTTTCACGGCAACATTGCCTCGTTAACTGCCCTTCATTGCTGGACACAGTCGCAGAAGAACAACTGCTGCACCGGTAAATAGTTACACGCGTTTGTTATTTATTAAAGTAACAGTAAATAAAGGCAATTTTCTATATGAGGGAAACTTTCATTCCTGCAGGAATTCACGATTGCAGATGCTTCCAGTTAACATGCAACTGGGAAGATTGGATCACAACTGCTCGGAAAGTATGGGCAAATGTTGAGAATGTTCTGTCTGTGTTTCTGTCATGTACAGCTGTATCATAGGAAAATATCTACAGAGAATATTTATGAAAAAGGCAGTGAGTGTGTTTTTCATTCCTATTCCTTTCTAATTATAAAAATTGTAATGACACCCGCTCTTACGCTACTATCACATTGTGTAAAGAATCGATATTCCGTGTATAAAATGCTCAGAAAAGGTTTGTTGGAAGTCCATAAGTTCTCTCATTATCAAACACAGGATGACTATAGACCGGGTAATTTTGGCTCCGTTTTAAGAAAAGACACACAAGAGTTCAGTGCTCCAGTCCGTAGAAGCTGGACACTTGTAGGGTCACTTCGTTGTCCATTCGTCGGTCGGTCTGTCTGTTTGTGTCTGTCTGGCTGTCCGACTGTCTGGTTGTCCGACTGCTAAACTCTGCTTGTCTCAAGAACGGGTACATCTATCGATGTTCTCTTCGCGGTTTCAAATATTTAAGTTTCCAAGACACTGCAATAAGAAGGATACTGCCGTTTAGGCCACATATTTTGATACTAGCAAACTCGCTCGTAAGATATGATAGGATATTTTCCATTGACTAGAAGATGGAATTTGACAAGAAGCAAGGTTTCGCAGCACATGTAAACGAAGAAAATTCGAAAGTTATTAATATGAAATTATTACACACGAAATTTTTTTTTGTTATTTGTTATCTGACATCAAAGTTGAAATTGACAGCCGCGCAGGATTAGCCGAGCGGTCTAGGCGCTGCAGTCTTGGACTGTGCGGCTGGTCCCGGCGGAGGTTCGAGTCCTCCCTCGGGCATGGGTGTGTGTGTGTGTGTGTGTGTGTGTGTGTGTGTGTGTGTGTGTGTTTGTCCTTAGGATAATTTAGGTTAAGTAGTGTGTAAGCTTAGGGACTGATGACCTTAGCAGTTAAGTCCCATAAGATTTCACACACATTTGGACATTTGAAATTAACATCTCCAGGCACAAGCAAAATTTTTCTATTATTTCAAATATTTTTGCTGAGGATATGGCATATGGACGTCATAAATGAGCACTGTAATGGTAGTTTTTAGTTACTACTAAACCGAGCAGAGATTTTCCCATGTCCAGCCTGCTGGACGTCATAGTTTACACTTACAAATGATTAAGAAGTAACGATGTTAAGTTACTCTAACATAATTTGTAGATCTATTTATAACAACAATGATGATAAATAATAACAGAAAACTGTGTACGATATTTTTAGTTACGTTTGTTTGGGGAAGACATTGCTGAAAGGTCGGGGGCAGCGAGCGCCATTACACACTACGGAAAAATATATCACTGAGAAAAAAATTCTGAATGCAGCTAAAGTGTGCATCGTAATGGACACATGGTTACTGTGTAGAAGAAACTGTAGTCGCACTCAAAGCAAAATGAAAAATTAACGTCCAGCTTGCTGGTCGCAGGGGCTGAAGACGTTAGAATAATCAGTAGTTCTACATTCAGGCTGACTTGGTCGCAATGGCAATCAGGCAAGAGAGGCCTCTATTGGTCATACGACGCTTTTCGGGATTTATACATCATCGGATATCCAGGAGTGATACTGCACGTAGATATGACATTTCAGGTTGTACGCGAAACAAACATTCGCAGACTAGTCTGCGATATCTTCCTAGTATCAGTGTCAATAACAGGGAAAAATGGCCGAGAGCCTCGATTCCAAGAATGTATGAACTGTCTTTTCACATAAGTACGAGAGCTCTACTTGCACCTGGCCAGTTTTCACTCATCTCTATGTTTATAACATACGACACACTGCCTGCTGGATTTTGCCTCAGTTTCCTTTTCTTTTTTTTTTTCCCCCACGTTTGTTTGACGATCGCCATAGAAACGTTAGCCGAAGAACCCGAGACAAAAGCCAACAGGCGATTTGCCAAGTGGACAAGAAGACCTTAACTACTTTAACTGTTTTATGAAATGCCTTCTGAACTATATGTCGTGAAATGACATAACTTGGCAGGTACACTCAGAAATAATGTGTTGATACTCTCTCGAAATGTGTACTAATAAAATTATAAGGCGCACTCAAAAACAAACGAGCCAAAAGCTGTATAAAACCGCTGAAGGGATCGTAATGCCATTGCCTATGGAAACAAGTGTGGTCCCCATAAAAGCGCCGAGACTCCCAACTCACCGCTCGATGATCACGGGCGTGCACACCCACGTGACGAAAGAACGATCACGCACACGCGTTGCCCGTTCACTTCACAGTAGAGCTGGAAATATTGAAATGAAGGTTTCAGAAACTCAGAAAAAGAACATAGTGCGTTTCCTTACTGCTGAAGGAATGCAGGGAACGGAAATGTATAGAGGAATGGCAGAAGTCTACGAAGAGCACTGGATGTCCATTGCTATTTCGACGCTCAGGCCCAACTCTGGGGCAATCGCTGCCACTGTAGGTCATCAGTCTTTAATAATGAGCGTACCAACGCTCTGGGCAATCGTATCGGTAACTCGGTGTGGCGTTCCAGAGCGTCCCACGGCATCAGGCGCTTGACCCTTACGACGGACACTCAGTTCTATTCATTCAACTGTATCTTGTCTGATAAATTTCCGTCATCCGCACTGATTCCGCTGTAAGTAAACACACTGCACCTCCTTGCTCTTTTTTTGAAGCATCACTTTCTCTATTACCTGCACCACTGAGTCACTGGACGTTCGACGCTTGTATACGTTCGATTTGTCGTGAGTGTGCGCCCGTGACGATCGAACGGTAAGTTTGGGGTCTCAGCGCTTTTATGGGGATTGCTTTCATAGCAATGGCATTACGATCCCTTCAGCGGTTTTTATTGTATAGTTTTTGGCTCGTTTCTTTTTGAGTGCACCTTATGATAGTCCAGAAGTAATAAATTAAAACCTCATGCTAGATGTGAAGGTTTTCTACAAGTACAGCAAAAATGTAGTTTTCGAATGGTATGCTGGTAGTCGTCGAGAGTACTCATTGTCAAGCAATGCAAGAATGCAGTTTGTGCGCCATGAGTTGTGCAGCCTCACGGGGGAACCATGAGACCTGTTAATCACTGGTTGTGATGAGTGTTACAGCGTGGCAATTATTGATGTATACGAAAATCAAAAAAACATAAATTAGTTACAGACTACGGCGTGCACGCACTTTATTCAACATGTAGACGTCACTACAGATATTCGGATTTAGGTTATGACGTGTTCGATAGGCCTGCCATCATTGACGATGAAGTGGCGCAGACGGATAGCGAAATTCTGCATGAGCCGCCGAAGTGTCGGAACATCGATGCTGTCGATGACCTTCTGAAGGGCTGTTTTCGTCTCAGAAACGGTTTTGGGTTTCTTGCTGTTCACCTTGTCTTTAATATAACCCCACAACAAGTAGTTGCAGACGAACAGCGAAATTCTGCATGACCGTCTGAAGTGTCGGAACATCAATGCTGTCGACGACCTTCTGAAGAGCTGTTTTCGTCTCAGAAATGGTTTTGGGGTTGTTGCTGTACACCTTGTCTTTAATATAACCCCACAACAAGCAGTTAGATGTGTTCAGATGTGGAGAATATGGTGGCTAATCGTGGTCTATGCCAGTGGTCTCTGGGCATCTCCAGAGGCAGAATGCGGTCTCCAGAGCGCTCCTCCAGGACATCAAACATTCTCCTGATTCGATGGCGTCGAGCTCCATCTTGCATCAACCACATCTTATCGAAATCAGGTTCACTTTGGATAATGAGGTTAAATCATCTTCCAAAACCTTCACGTACCGTAATCACCGTGCCATCAAGGAATATCACACCGATTATTCCGTGCCGGCCGGGATGGTCGTGCGGTTCTAAGCGCTTCAGTGTGGAACCGCGTGACCGCTACGGTCGCAGGTTCGAATCCTGCCTCGGGCATGGATGTGTGTGATGTCCTTAGGTTAGTTAGGTTTAAGTAGTTCTAAGTTCTAGGGGACTGATGACCTCAGATGTTGAGTCCCATAGTGCTCAGAGCCATTTGAACCATTTGATTATTCCGTGAGTGGACGTTGTACACCACACAGTGACCTGGTGAGGGTGAAGAGACTTCTCAATCGCGAAATACGGCTTTTCAGTCCCCCAAACCCGTTAATTTTGCTTATTGAAGAATCTATCCAAATGAAAGTGGGCTTCGTCGCTATACCAAACCATGCAACCGCATACGATTTCGCATCATGCCTAGTGGCCAACCGTGCGGTTTGAATGCCCTAACGCAAACCTTTCAGAAGTTACGACAGTTTTATTTAATGTAGTTCAATACCTGTCATCCTGTAAATACGTTGTAGAGGGACCTGCCTGGAGTATCTGGCTGGCGACTTTTCATGCGACGGTCCCTAGTATGCGAGAAAATCGAAGTTGAAATTTTATACGTTCCTCCCATACCCATAACGGGCGGGAGAGAGAGAATAGTGCTGGGGCTAAGGCTCAGAGCTACTATGCTCGCGGTTGATGGTACGGTTCCAAACGCTGTTCGTCTATCTTTTATGTCTTTTTTTACTTGTATCATACAGAATACCATTAAATAGTATACTTCAAGCAAAACTATTGAATAATGCTCATTTTATCAGTAGTAATTTCATTAATAAATTAGAGCAAACTTTCTACAAATGTATATTCTGTTTGTTGGACAATAGATTACAAATTCGTCTTAATGGCTATTTCTTGCAGTGCTAGTGCCGAATTCCGGATGGTATTGGTCGCAGAAGCTACCAAAACACAGCACGACACACATTTCGTAAAAACTACTGTCTTGCAGCACACAGGATTTTCGGAAGCGATAACAGAAAACACAGTTCGTTTTAATTAAAAAAGACTGTTCTTTTCTCAATCACAGACGATGCGAACTACACGATTTTGATCACTTCCATGAACACAGGTGCAATAATTTGATGCAAATTTGAAGAATGTATTTTTATGGAACCTTTCTTCGAAACGATATCTCTGTTAGAATTTCATAAGTCGGGATCTTTTCGAATTTTTTGGTGAAAATTTTGAGGTGCTGCAAAAGAAGTAGCCATCAAGGGGGGGGGGGGGGAGGGCAAATCCATACTACAAGTGTGGTGGTGGTGAGCCAAGCCGCTGCGCTGCGATTGCTCGGTCGAAACATTACAAACGTTACGGGTATAGCAGATACGCATAAAACTTCGACATCGATTTTCTTTGAAAGTAGGGGCCGACGCTTGAAAAACGCTAACCAGGTCCTCAGGACAGGCCCGTACACGGCGTGCCTAAGACTCATCAAAATCCAAGATTAACACTTCTGATGATGCCCCTGTCAGATTTTAATTCTTGACTTGGTGTCTTACAACTTTACACGAAATTATATCTCTTAATGAGTGTTTTACGACAGCATTTTAAACTTCTATATTCAGTCAATTTATTATTTACTAGCGAACCAAACAATGCTTCGCAATTGCTAAATATGTATGGGAATTGTACGTGCGTCCTAAATTCCTTGCCCACTTCTCTGCTGATCTTCTCGTCTCCCATCGCCCTCCATGCATGTCCTCCTCGCCCCATCTCCTCCTCTCACTTCTCTACATCCACTTTCGTCTGAATGTTCAGTAGAGTACCGCGTAAAAAACAGAAGTAAGTACGTCAAGGTCTTTTCGAGATTTTTGGTAACAAAGTTTCCCCTTTATAATTAGACATATATTTATATATGTAGGCCTCATATATTACAAAAATGTATAGCCTATGTCCGTCCGAATGTTCATATGTTGTTGTGGTCTTCAGTCCTGAGACTGGTTTGATGAATGTTCATATATATTTACAAAAATATGTAGCCTATGTCCGTCGAAGGGTTGTTAGAGTGTCGAGTAAAAGTCTGTAGTAAATCGGTGTAGAACTTTTCGGGATTTTTGGTATCAACGATTCTCCAAGTAACGATCTTTCACAACTGACTTTAATTTCCGAGTTTACATTATCTTTCGTACAAACTCTCTCCTGACATTTACGAACACAAAGACAATAAATCAACCAAATCTGTCAAACCTTTCTTAATTGACTGCGTTTCGTACATGCGGCTATTGATGTTAATTTCCGACTTCTCCGTTGAATTTTCCAAAAAGTGTCTTACATACTAGCTTTATCCTGACAATCACGAACACACACACACACACACACACACACACACACACAAAGTCACACATGCAATTTAGAAACAGACATTTAAATTCTTAATGTAATCAATTGACTCGTTCGTTGCCATTAGGAAATCGTCGAACATTCTATGATGTGTCCTGTTGGGACATTCTGTAACAATGTGACGAACGGTTTTCCTGAGTGTTCCACAATCTCATTTTGGAGGAGGAGTCTTACCCCATCTGTGAAAAGAGTCTATGAAGAGACTCTGCGCTTCTGCCATGGTTGGTGCGTATTCAGTTGATCTTTGTACACGTTCTGCTCGCTCAGTCATAGGTAGGCGGTTTCTTTCTTATGTGAGAGGAATTCCTGGTGATGTGAAGGTCAAACCTCTGTTCAGTCTCGTTCTCATGAGTATGTTAAGTCGATCTGATACGTGCGCAGATCTATGGTTGTTTTCATAGGCGGCTTTCCTGATCGATGCCGGCTTCTTCCTAAGATTACCGTATATCTGATGGGTAGGGAGATTCGGGTTGCATTGTATGCGTTTAAAGTTACGGAGAAGAGCTGCTTTTTGCCGACGAAGTAGAGGGGGCAGAATGTGGCTCAATTTGGACAGACAATCGATGGGGTTGGGCTGATATTAGTGTGCCACTGAAAATTTTCATAATTACGTGAAATACTGAATTCATATCTTTGTTGCTCCTGGAAGCCGTTAGGTAGGTAACCTGTAACTCGCAGCGGGTGTCTGTTTTCAAATATTTTACATCTTCTTATGCAGGTTGATCAGTCGTTAACGACAGCGCGTTCGCGGCCTGCGACTCTGGCTGCTGTGCCCGCGGAGCGGGTGACGGGAGCTCTGCCTTAAGTAGAGAACGGTTTGCTGCGTAAGTTATTTCTAGCATACGTAACGAAAACACTTAAAAATAAAAGTAAAATACTCACGAATATTAATCAAGCAGGCACTGGTACTTCCTCCTTCCGTTGTTCAAGCATTTCCCACACCTGTTTAGGAAAATGCTCATTATACTCTGCAGTTCCCTCTGAGAAATGGCAGCAGTTTCTTGATGAATGTTTTTTTAATGCCTCCCAGAGATATAAGTCGCAGGGGGTTAATTCCGATGACCGAGAAGCCCGCATTTTGTTTGTGATAGCCATCTTGAAACATGTCATGAGTTTCCTGTAATGAGAAGTTGGCTTTATGTGCCGTCACTATGTCCTGCTGAAAGTTGGCGAAATCACGTTCTCTCATTTAAATGGCCAAAGAAAGGCAGCAAAATGTTTTTCACGTATCTCTTGATGTTAATTGTTTTTTTTTTTTCGTGCGGGGGAGCCTCGTGTATTACGTTAGGTTCTTCAGAACATCTGTTACGGTTATTTTCTGAACTGAGGTAGCCATTGAGGTGGAGCCGCGATTAGCTCGATAAGAAAGTTAAGTGAGGGTCAATTTCTCGGTCATGTTCCCTATTCAAAATCCATTCACAAAACCGCAAACTTTTTGCAGTGACATCATGTTTAGGCTTTCGCACTGCAGTTATTTTATACGGTTGTAACTTCAGCAACGTTTCAGCCGTTTGAAAAAAGCATTAGGAAATTGCCACTCCCTGAGAAAGTTGTCGAACTGATTTTCTTGGAGACCTTTCCAGGGCATATCCAATGTTATTGAGAGTTCCTTCAGCAAGTCCTGTATGTGAGTGTCTTTGTTTCCTGTGAAGAGCGCTTCCCGTTTCAAGATGTTTATTTATCAACAGATGAATCGTTCTACGACTATGATTTTGAACATCAGGAATTACTCTTGAAATAATCTTCTTACGGCACGCGCTGATTATCTATGTTCATATGAATCATAAAGGAATACTCTTAGGCGAACAGAATACTTTTATTTCGCCACTTCACTTGAAACACTTTCACTCAACACACAGTATTCCGTCGCTTGACAAACGTGTGCTACCTGCGCAACAATTCTACACTGCTGGACACCGTAAATGCAACACCCTGAAAGAAGCATCCGAATCGAGTGAAATTCACACCATGAGTTTGCAGCGATGAGATATGCAACTGATTAGAATTTCAGCGCAGACGCACATCACGCGCGCCTGTGGCGCCACCTCATAGCGCCATTTAAGGCTTGGCGATTTCGACGAGTGTACGTTCGGCACGTGTGTTTACCTTGTGGTTGTTTCACAAGACGATCAGTTATGCCTCGTAGACAACAGCGAACATCTTTTGATCAAGTATCCGAGTTCGACAGAGGAAGGATAGTGGCTTACCGAGGTTGTGGATTATCATACAGAGAAATCGCTAGTCGTGTTGGACGAAACCAAACAACTGTAATGCGGATATGTGACCGTTGGATGCAGGAGGATACGACGGACCGACGTGGTCGATCGCACTCACCTCGGTGCACCACTGCACGTGCTGATAGGCAAATTGTGCGCATGGCGGTGACGGATCGCTCAGTGACATCCCGAACCATAGCACAGCACATTGCGTCTGTAACGCATCATCCAGTGTCTGCGCGTACCATTCGACGCCGTTTACAGCAGAGTGGTCTGTCCGCAAGACGTCCATTGCTTCGTCTACCATTGACGCAGAACCACAGACGTCTCCGTCGCCAATGGTGTGACGACAGACGGATGTGGACGGCATAATGGAATGACGTTGTCTTTACTGACGAGGCACGCTTCTGTCTGCAGCACCACGATGATCGGATCCGAGTGTGGAGACACCGTGGAGAGAGGATGCTGGACAGCTGCATTATGCACCGCCACACTGGTCTTGCACCGGGTATTATGGTATGGGGCGGTATTGGGTATTACTCTCGCACGCCTCTAGTACGCATTGCCGGTACTTTAAATAGCCGGGGCTGCATATCCGAGGTGCTGGAGCCAGTTGTCCTTCCTTACCTTCAGGGCTCGGTCACAGTCATATTTCAACAGGATAATGCGCGACCACACGTGGCACGCATTGTCCAAAGGTTCTTCGTCAATAACCAGATTGAATTGCTTCCCTGGCCGGCTCGCTCTCCGGATCCTTCGCCGATAGAAAACATGTGGTCCATGGTTGCTCAACGAGTGACCCAGATTACATCCCCAGCTGCCACACCAGATGATCTTTGGCAACGTGTGGAAGCTGCTTGGGCTGCTGTACCTCAGGAACACATCCAACGTCTCTTTGACTCAATGCCAAGACGTGTGGCAGCGGTGATCTCCAACAATGGCGGCTACTCTGGCTACTAATTCTGGCAGGAACCACATGTCACAGACGTCTGTAAACGTAATCATTTGATACTTGGTCAACATGTTATCTACAAAATAAATTTTGTTGTGCTGCCTCTTGTCTTGCTTGGTGTTGCATTTACGGTGGCCAGCAATGTATATAAACAAAGGCCTCGCAGTGGAGGGGAAAACTACTAAGGCGAAGAAAGTCGTCGGATATGTCCTAATATCATGTCAAGCCTCCTTTTTCTCGACGCAGTGCAGCTCGGCGTGGCATGGGCTCTACGAGTCGTTGAAAGTCCCCAACAGAAATATTGAGCAACGCTCTCTCTATAGCTACCCATAATTGCGAAAGTGTTGCCGATGTTGCTTGTTGAGGGACTCATGTCGGGCGATCTTTGTGGACAAATCATTCGCTCGAACTGTCCAGAATGTTCTTCAAACCATTCGCGAACAATTACGGCCTGGTGACGTGACGTCGTTGTTTGGAAACATGAAGTCTATGAATAGCTGCAAATGGTCTCCAAGTAACCGAACATAACCATTTTCATTTAACTATCCGTTTAACTGGATCAGAGGACCAGTGCAATCCATGTCAAATACAGCCTACACCATTACGGAGCCACCACTGGTTTGAACATGCCTTCTTGATAACTCGTGCCAATGTCTTCGTGGGGTCTACGCCACACCCGAACTCGGTAATTTCCAAGCATGATTGCCTATCGAAGTCGCGGGGTCCGACGATGCATATCGAACGTGCGATTGTAAATCGATTATGCGACTGGTGGCGGGCGTTATGATCAGTTATTTGGGATCGTCATTTTTATACGATTTCCGTCGTTCCCTTAGTTGCTCTAAGTTACATACCTCCCCGAATTATTTTTGAGTCGCTAGGGAAACCCAGACGATTTATGTCGGTAGTGAGTGGGATGTCTGGTGTTGTTGACGTTTCTTCGGCAGATTCTCTCACACTGCAAAAACTAATTCGATGCTTATCCAGCGCAGAAAATTGTTTCACTTTTTGTCGCAAATATGGAGTACTACCGGAAGAGGAAAGGAGGGACCGCTTAGACTTTGGTGGTGCGAAGTGTCTTAAACTTTGAAAAAAGAGTTTCGATGCCTAAATATCGTTACAATTTCATTGCGGAAAACGAATGAGTATCAGGAACAATACATGATTTAACTCTTCCAAATTATCCATCCAGACCAACGTAATTCTTCTATCTTGCTGGATTCGAGAGTGCACCTTGCAAGTAACACCATCGGAAACTGACTGATCTGCTACTACTATGTGCGGATATTTCGAGTTTTGCAGAGAAGTGTGTTATGTGGTAGTGACGAGCGACAGTGTACCTATCGGTGGACGGAGTAAAGTTGTTGAAGTGGACGAATCTCAAATAGCAAGAAGGAAGAAGCAGAGATGATGACCTTCAAAGAGTGAAATCGATCATATTTCGGTATTCGGTAGAACGAGAGCCCCGTAAGTGTTTCGTTGCCACATACTGTCTACAGACAATGTCACTTTAGTGCGTCTGACAAAACACTTCATACTGCCTGGTACTAAAGTCATACAGACAGGTTTCAGTCCTGCAAGACACTCAAAGCAGAAGGATTCGACCACGAGTTCATCAACCACTCTATAGAGTTCGTTTCTTCGGATAACCCCAGCGTGCACACGCAGAACAAAAAAAAAAAAAAAAAAAAAAAAATGGCTCTGAGCACTATGGGACTTAACATCTTAGTTCATCAGTCCCCTAGAACTTAGAACTACTTAAACCTAACTAACGTAAGGACATCACACACATCCATGCCCGAGGCAGGATTCGAACCTGCGACCGTAGCAGTCCCGCGGTTCCGGACTGCAGTGCCTAGAACCGCACGGCCACTGCGGCCGGCCACACGCAGAACATCGAGCGACTATGGAAATATGTGAAGCTTTCCATTAAAAAGGAAGGACGTACAGGACAAAGAGACGAACTATACTTGTTTCCGTACCTCTATTTCCACAAGTTGTGTTTGCAGGAAAAAGTTAATGCAAGTGACACTCTAACTATATTTTGCGTGATATTGGCAGAATTTATCCAGCCTATGGCAGAAAGAGAACTGTTTCTGTAGCGTACACATAACATGGACTTTCGCATGACGACAACACCGACGACGAGTAAGGTAAGTCGTCTCGTTTGTAATTACAAGTATTTTTGTAACGCTCTTCTTTTGTCGTTACTGTAGCGACCACCGTAAACATACTCATAACGCCGGCCACCAGAGTCGCATGATCGATTTACAAACGCACGTTCGATATGCATCGTTTGGACCCCGCGACTTCGGTAGGCAATCATTCTTCGGTTGAGCTGGACCAGAGGACCAGTCCAATCCATGTCAAATACAGCCTTCACCATTACGGAGCCACCACTGGTTGCACAGTGCCATCTTGATAACTCGTGCCAATGTCTTCGTGGGGTCTGCGCCACACCCGAACTCCGTCAGCAGGTCTTACGAAATGAAATCACGACTGGTTTGACGAGGCAACAGTTTTCCAGTCGTCTATGGTCCAACCGATATGGTCACGAACGCAGGAGAGGCGCTGGAGGTGGTGTTAGCAAAGGCAGTCGCGTCGATCGTCTGCTGCCGTAGCCCATTACCGCCATATTTCGCCGCACTGTCTTAAGGGATACGTTCGTCGTACATCCCGCATTTATATGTCGCGCAGTGTCGCTTGTCTGTTAGCACTGACAACTACACGCAATTCCGCTGATCTTGGTAGTTAAGTGACGGCCGTCGGCAGCTGCGTTGACTGTAGTGAGGGGTAATTCCGGAAATTTGCTGTTCTCGACACACTGTTGATACTGTGGATCTCGGAATATTGAATTCCGAATTTTAGATGTAGGATATCCCTGGGTCTAAGTACAACTGCCATTCCGCGTTCAGTGTCTGTTAATTTCCGTCGTGTGGGTATAACCACATCGGAAACCTGAGTAAAAATGACAGCTCCGCCAGTGCACTGCTCTTTTATACCTTGTGTACGCGAAACTTCCGCCGTATGTATACAAGGTGTTACAAAAAGGTAGGGCCAAACTTTCAGGAAACATTCCTCACACACAAAGAAAGAAAATATGTTATGTGGACATGTGTCCGGAAACGCTTACTTTCCATGTTAGAGCTCATTTTATTACTTCTCTTCAAATCACACTAATCATGGAATGGAAACACACAGCAACAGAACGTACCAGCGTGACTTCAAACACTTCGTTACAGGAAATGTTCAAAATATCCTCCGTTAGCGAGGATACATGCATCCGCTCTCCGTCGCATGCAATCCCTGATGCGCTGATGCAGCCCTGGAGAATGGCGTATTGTATCACAGCCGTTCACAATACGAGCACGAAGAGTCTCTACATTTCTTACCGCGGTTGCGTAGACAAGAGCTTTCAAATGCCCCCATAAATGAAAGTCAAGAGGGTTGAGGTCAGGAGATCGTGGAGGCCATGGAATTGGTCCGCCTCTACCAATCCATCTTTCACCGAACCAGTTGTTGAGAAGCGTACGACCACTTCGACTGAAATGAACAGGAGCTCCATCGCGCATGAACCACACGTTGTTGGTTGGTTGGTTGGTTTGGGGAAGGAGACCAGACAGCGAGGTCATCGGTCTCATCGGTTTAGGGAAGGACAGGAAAGGAAGTCGGCCGTGCTCTTTGAAAGGAACCATCCCGGCATTTGCCTGGAGCGATTTAGGGAAATCACGGAAAACCTAAATCAGGATGGCCGGACGCGGGATTGAATCGTCGTCCTCCAGAATGCGAGTCCAGTGTCTAACCACTGCGCCACCTCGCTCGGTCCACACGTTGTAAAGACCCATGTTCTAGCAGCACAGGTAGAGTATCCCGTATGAAATCATGATAACATGCTCGATTGAGCGTAGGTGGACGAAACTAAAATGAGCTCTAACATGGAAATTAAGCGTTCCCGGACACATGTCCACATAACATCTTTTCTTTATTTGTGTGTGAGGAATGTTTCCTGAAAGTTTGGCCGTACCTTTTTGTAACACCCTGTATGTGCGTATCGCCATCCCACGAGTTTTGTCACCCCCGTATATACTCCCCACCAGCACCGCCGCCGGCCAACTTCGGGCGGGGCAAAAATATGCCGCCAGGTTGTTGCGTTAATAATTCTGAAGAGCAGACGTCAGGAAAAATGCGCACGATCGATGGTGCGTGTTTACTCACCTCGTAGAAGTAGAAGGAGTTGATGACCTCCTGGGTGTCGTTGGCGGCGCCGGCGTCCGCCGTAAGGTTGTCAGCGCCGTCGGCGGGCAACAGGCTGGGGGCGGTCGCATTGCCGCCGGCGCTGGCGCTGGCGTCCATGTCTGGCCGGGCCGCGTGTCGCGCCTCGCCGCTCAGCAGGTGGCCCGCTCACGCACCGGCCGCGCGCGCCTCACGCACTCACGCACCGCGGCTGACACCGGCGTCGCGTCGCCTCTGGCCAGCATGCTGGCCGCCACACGCTGTTGATGCCCTCGCTATTCTTTCCGGGCCGCCCTTATCTCCACCACCCCTCTCTCCCTCTCTCTGGACACACGCTTCCAGCTGTCGGCCTCGAGTGGCGCCTGTCGATACCTTCCAGCCGCCGATGAAACAGCGCCAGTTAAGCGCGGCTCCGGCCCGTCTCTCCAATCTCTCCCCGCTGCTGCAACATGGAAATGGAAGAAGAAAACCGTCAGCAGCTGTCGGCACAGTTAATATACACGGCACTCCAAATATTTCCTAAACGGTGCCAAACAGCGAAACTGAGTTTTCACAAACCGACGTCAGTCCACAAGTGAGTATTTTGCTTTAGACTTAACGCTAGTAACGAAAATGCCGAAAAATATAAGTTTGCCGTATGAGAAATTGGTTGGCAACATTTTTATGTTTTCCGTGACCGTAACATACGTAACGCCATCGCTTAAAAATATTTTAGCAAATTATCTGCTGGGCCGACAGCGTACAAAAGGGGAAAAGATGACACTTTCTTTCCTGGTACAAGGTGAGCAGCAAATTGCTTTATTTAACTCGTGATTTATTGCACTGATTCACAACGAGCTCGTTTCTCCGGAATGGTTATTTTCTACTCTCCCTATTGAGATATTTATAATTATTCAAAAAATGTTCACATGCGTGTGAAATCTTATGGGACTTAACTGCTAAGGTCATCAGTCCCTAAGCTTACGCACTACTTAACGTAAATTATCCTAAGGACAAACACACACACCCATGCCCGAGGGAGGACTCCAACCTCCGCCGCGACCAGCCGCACAGTCCATGGCTGCAGCGCCCTAGACCGCTCGGCTAATCCTGCGTGCTCTTGTAATTATTATAGTGTACTTATGTCATTGTATTTTCGATCATTATTATATCAAATCGTACTTAATTCTAACATTGTTTCTTTATTATATTTTTGTGTCCTTATATCTAGGAGGAATTACGTCGATAATGCATCTCTGAACGACTTTTCTGTCTGGTAATATGTAGTCAATATAAATGATATAGTTCTCTGTATTGAATTTGTAGTAAATTTATTCAATATTTTGTGACACTTGTCTGATAGGTTTCGCTCCTGCAATATTTTATTTTACAGAGTAAGTTACACTCTTTTATTTTCATTTTTTTTGTTTTGACTGTACGCGTACTTCACATCTACTGATTGTCTTTTTCGACTTCTTGTTTTACCTCTGTAAGGTTTCGTAAGCTCTTGCTGTTCCATAATGTTCGATAAAATGCTTAAGCTTCTATCTGCAACAAAAATTTTGAAGATGTATATCATTCTCATATTTTTATTGAAAGACATATTTATATTTGCAATTGACAATGACGTGAATAAACCGGGGGCTGAACCGCACAGTAACCCTGGAAGAGTGGTTAGGTGTGGGGCGGCGGCGGGGTGAAGTGGACTGCGGTAGTCGCCGTGGGGTTGTGGACCACTGCGGCTGCGGCGGGGACAGACCTTCTCCGTCGTTTCTAGGCCCCCGGTTAACATACAATACAATACAATACAACAAAGATATAGATTCTTCAAACAAGTTACTGTTATCGTTCGTATGAGTTGCTACAAACTGAACAGTGAATTCTCATATTGACGAACATAGATCCTACTGTTAGCGTTGAGATTACCTTAAGTTAGTCAGTGCGTTAAAGCGTGGTTTCCAAATCTCATTTCTGAGTTAATGACGCTATCTGATCACTGTTGGACTGACTATAAAATCACTGTGCGATTCCGTAAGATCAAAGATCCAGTGTATGCATGACACAGAGGCCCAAACAATAACCAAACCAACTCGTCGCTGTAACAATAAGTTTTGCAATAGTCAGCACCTCGTACTTCGTTATTCAAACAATTGTGTCGGCTAGCGTCATCTCCATCATTATGGAGCATTATGAACGACGAACATAAAATAATACACGAATTAAGATTTCTTATTGGCTCCGCGCTTGGATGATACATTTGTTATATAGCCACAAAGTAATGAAAAGCTTCATAGATTCCTCGGTTTCTTAGAAGCTTTTCATTCGAAAATCAACTTAACCTTAGAGATAATGATATCTGTCTACCGTTCCCAAATGTCTTGATCTATAGAAAAAGTGATAATAGGACTCAAAGTGTACACAAATAGATATTTAGATACCTCATCAGAAACAGCCAGCCCAGACGCAACGTATCACTGAAAATAAGCTTGCAAGCAGTTGAATTTCTTAAGAAAGACATTACAATGCTTTAACTACGTAGAGGACTTTCAAACGAAATAGTATTAATTACCCTGGGAAGGTCGAGGAAATACTTTCCATTCTGTGCTACCTTTCGTTTCCAGAGCTAATAACGTCATATTCCAATTTCTTCGGAAGAATTGTAAAAGACCTCATTTTGCAGACAGAACAATAAAAACTTTCAAAATGGACGCACCTGATCAACTCCACATTGAAAACTGAAAGGACAGTAAAAGTAGACGTTAAAGCGTACGAAAGTCACATGCGTTTAAAACAAATTGTGAAAGTAGTTGTAGCAAATGTGTACGAGTACTAGCCAAGGAATGCAACATTTACTGAAGGAAAGTCAGAGAAGCGTTGATGTTTCTAAGAACCAGAGTCGTTTCAGTAGAGATGGCGGCTATAGGATTCCAGCTTCATGGCTTCACGCCATCAAGGAGATAAATATGCAGCCACGGTGCGCAAGGAATGCAAACAACTATGAGGAAGCCACCTCTGAAAGTCGGCAGCCAAGTTTTGGTACACATTCCTACTCTCTTTCTCTGCATCTTTCACTGCATATCCAATAAGGATGGCACACCAATAGTAGCCAGAAAAAATTTTGCTCTATAATCCAACTTCTTCCTAACAAGCTCGGGAAAAAGCTCTTCTTCAAAGGACCGCGTCACTGATCTTTGACAGTGTTCAGTTAACCAGGGAGACCCTATAATACTGAAGATCACAGGTCAGGGGCCAAAAAGTTGATACCATATGAAAAAATTTGAAGGAAGCCATGACGCGGCGTAATAACCTACAATATTTTAGCTTCAGTGACAACGGCTATGGATGATTTCACTCTTACGTTAAGCACTGGTTATTCAGAACTATCGCCACATAAATAAATAGGCACTAATGAACATATTTATTAGGAATAGATTATGGCTTTCGGATGCGTAGTCACGAATGCTGAGACACATGGCATTAATCTTACTTTCTCAGTGGTTCACTGAAGTGGTTATTCTTTTGTTTCTGTATGTTCAGTAAATAAGAATTTTGGAACGTGTATTTGTATGTCACTTTTGGAGGGGTTGAGTGCATTGAGACTAGCTGTCGGGTGTTTTCCCAAATTTGTTTGTCCTGCCTACATATGTCAATTTTATCAGCGATTATTGAGCATGTCCTAGGTGGCCGTATTTTAATCGTTTATCCTGCAGACGTATCCTAATTTTCTCAGTGATTGTTTGGTCTCATTATTATTTGTAGGCGCAATAATAATTCCCACCTGCAGCAAATGACAATTACACGTAACTTACTCATGGAATTTCTGTAATGATTTTCTAATTAAAAAGTAGGAAGTGGCATAATACAGTCTTAAATTTTTGCCGACTTAGAAGAACTAGTATTTTTTATAATCATTACTGAACGGCATCCTAAAGCGCCTGAATAACAAGTGAAGAGGTATATCGCATGGCACAGCTTGCATTGGTGCGACCGTGATACTTATAAACCGGAGCACATTTCTTTTCGATGATACGTAGACGAGTATCACAAAGAATGCATCATAGGCAGACGGAGTAAAAATAAACAAGAATGTCCACTATCCGCTGAGTGGTGTACAATGGCAACGGAGCCTCTGGGAATGTGGAGACAGCAGCACATGGCACTGAAGACGTGCGAATGGCATTAATATTGTTCTTAAAAACAGAGAAAAATGCAATCATGACAAAAGGAATTGACTCAAGAGACAGTCGGACAATTCTAAGTAGAACTAAATCTAACTTAGTTACTTTCGGCGCAGTGAAGCTACCAATGCAACAGAAGTCTTTAATGCCAGTAGTAGGTTCCATCTAGATATGCACGTATTTCCGTAGCCTCAGGACTTGGTTTACATAAAACGTATAATAATGAGACTTGTATTACCCAGTAGACAATAAAATATAGTATTTAATGCATCTACATGAAAGACAGTGAGTGTAAAATATTAACGTCAATCTCTGGGTAAATATAAACCGCTCTGCTGCGGCATGTCCTTATCACTAAACAGATTTTATCGGTTGCTTCCTGGCCAATTTGGAACTCGAATATTTTCCAGATGTCATTCGTCATTGCAGCGATGCCAAAATTTCCAACATTCCTCATCAACATAGTTTGGTTGCAGATGTCAAGCTACCAGTAATAAATAATACACACGTGGTCCTGAAAGATCATGCACACCACGTGTAAAGGTAATAACAAAAAGAAACGAATTGTTGTTTGAACTAAATATCCACATAATTTTGTGAAAACTTCGTAAAAAATGTTCACATTAGAGATTAAATAAAACAGAAACTCATTGATCATGGCACAGTGGTGCTGCAACATGTTTGGGAACTTGGGAAAAAGGTGTTTTACATAACTGGTGGACCTTACATCCAACAAAACTACAAATACGGTAAACACAAGGAGCTGCAAATCCAAATGATGAATGTCATCATCATCATTATCTTCTCGGGTGAGAGCAGATTCTGTCACAGTAGTGATTGAGGAGGTATCCCCGTATGGCGAGATGTGGGAGAACTTAGTGCAGCCAGGAACATCTTCGAATATGATGGTTCTGGTGGTTCAGGATTTATGTTGTAGGGAGGCATAATGTTGCACGGACGAGTTGAATACAAAATTTCGAACATAGTGCCGTTACCCGTCTATGTTATTGTGGCAATGTACTTCTTCCCCGCCTACGTCTTTTCGGGGTCGCGTTCGGTCCTGAATTACTTTTTACGGATGGCAATGTGCGACCGCATCGAACAGGCGTGCTGTAGCACACCCACGTACATCAACGACCGTCCAGGGCGCTGAGGGAGGAATGGAACGCCGTACCACAAGAACACCTTACCAGTCTTGTGGGAGCACGTTGCAGAGCATGGATTCTTCTCCGTTGTGGTCACACACCCTACTAAGAACCACTTGCCGTCTTTTGTAAAGTCTAGGGGATCATTATAAATCGTGATGACTTCAATGTAATGATTGTCATTCGATAAAAGTGTCATTTCTGTTCGTCTCATTGCTCAGTTCTTTCCGTTATCTTCTGTACTGTACTATAATATCGAGTTACCATCCGTCAGGAATGTGGAATGCATTCAATGACTGTGATGTAACTTTCAAAATCATGATGCACAGCAATCAGTCGTCCTTTCTTTCATGTTTTATTAAAGCAGATCTATATTTCGGCTTGTATCTAGCCATTATCAATGCATTATTTCTGATTTTCAGTACATGTCCTAATACGTCAGTCCCCTGCCCCTCCCGTCACAGTGCATTCACAACTCAAATGGACTCTGAAAGGAGCCTGAACAACAGGGGACTGACGTACGGAGACATGCATTAAAACTCAGAAATAATTCATTGATGATGGCTAGCTACTAGCCGAAATATAGATTTTCTTTAATAAAACATGAAAGAAAGAACGACTCATTGCTGTGCTCCGTCGTTTTGAATGTACTGTAACAGTTCATTCTATGTATGACACAAGTTTCATCGAGCTACGTTTCTTAGCAGTGGCATATCAAGCGAGAGTTACTTTCGGTGTTAAGTGTCACATACGAGTGTAGGAACTTCACGTGAAACCTTGTTCCAAGGCAACTTTTGGAATTTTGATGTACCTGTCACACTTTCCTTTTTGTGCAAAAGCTCATTCTTTATAGGAACGACGATGACATTGTCTATGGTGTTGGCAGGACAATCTCACAAGAAATACGAATCAGTTACATCTTGAGACAAGATTGAACACAGGAAAAATAGTGACATTTGGCTAACAGGCCACATTACTCACTATAGAACTAATACCAATAACGAGACGGTGCCAATTTCCATGTTTACTTTCTTCACCATCAAACTTGTTAGACCACTGACGCTAGGTATGTTCAGAGACAGTGTTCAGAATGTGTTTTCAGAGGAGTTGCTGAAAATGTCGTCGGTTTACATTAATCAGCAACTGTCATCTGCGTGTTAATGACTGTCGGACACGTCACTAGTAATGGCTGCATCAGCCAGGCGGGCAACCAGCTTTTCTAGGGTGCCTGTTGACCTCTTCTACGCCAATCGAATTCTTTCAGCCCACGAAAAGAGAACAACTGGAGGAAGCAAACGGTCTGAAACAATAATCTATGACATGACAAATTGAACACCATCGCAGAACGTTTCTAGCGTCAGTACGAACATGGACTCCTATCAGGGAAACGATGAACCTGCGAAGTTTTCGACAGCTAAAGAAGTATGAAAAAATGGCTTGAGAGGTGGTCGTCTTAAACACAGCATAAGATGCATACCTAAAGACCCATGAGCACGTGTCCATCTTCACTACAGTGAAACACATCTCTTCTACTTCAAGTGTCTGCAATCCATCTTCACTACTGTGAAACACATCGCTTCTACTTCAAGCTGTCTGCTATTACGAACGACCTAACAAACGCAGTAAAAATGAGTAAACAAGACAGAACACTTTATTCTGTTATTGTGAAAAAGTAGAGCTTCTGATGAAATCTGCTGGCTATTATGTACGACCTGCACATGCCATATTAAATAGAATATGATGTTTGCAATTTCCTATGTGGAATAGTGTACTTCCATTATTCTCGTAAGTGCAAAGATAAAACTAAAATGTAAAAACATTTCACAAACTTATCTAAACATATACTGGTCCAATTAGAACTAATGTATGCACTTCGTTACTGACAATTGTAAATACGGTTTACAGCAACAACTTTAACAGATGTTTACTGCATACTGTAGCGATGTACAATAACAGAAGAATATGTCCTCATCTGTTTACTGCATAGCGTACGTCGTTCGTAATGTCAAAGAGCTTGCAGTAGAAGAGAATTGTTTCGCAGCAACGAAAATGAAAAAGTGCTCGTGCTTCTTAAGGTATGCATTTTAGAGCCCATGTTTGTGATATTTTTTTTCTTGTTAGGTACACACACCCATGTCTGGGAACTCCTCCCAACCCCCTGCTTCCACTTCAACCAAATTTGTCACACAACCAGCAAACTTCACAAGTATGTATTGTGGGGTTTGTAATCTCCTAGCTCCCACTGCAATGGAGGTATGTATAAAAGGTGCTTCTCAGCCCCTGCCATATAGGCTGTCCTGTACAACAGGGTGGAGTGTGGGAATACTATTGGCCTATCTTACTGACCTGCTTTAGAGGGCAGCCTAAATGTTTGGGGGCAAGAAAAGGTTTTTCAGGTCCCATCATGCATGCTGCACTGCACAGCAAGTGTGTTGCACTGTAGCAGTATACACAGCGGGGTCAGAAGCGGTTTGCAAAGATTGTAAGGCTTGTGTGTATGTGTGTGTGTGTGTGTGTGTGTGTGTGTGTAAATAATAATTAGAATAGTTTTTGTTGGCAGGCAGTCTATCACTGCACTTTTAATATTTCTACACTGCCTGACAAAAAAGTGAAACGTCCAAAAGATGAACAGGAGATAAAATCGAACTGTTCAGATTGAAATGATATGTGATGTTATTTACTTACTACAACTTTGAACATAGACTCAAATGTGCAAAGCACTAGGCAGTATGATTCCACTTACTAGTATGAAAGTGCACCTCCCTCCACAAACTCAGGAACACATGCACAGATTCGGTTAGAAAGGGTACCTTAACATGGTTGTGTGCTTTCCTGAGAAAAGCTTGCCCACCCAATTGTAACGGTTGTTGACATCCTGCATAAGGGGACAGGGAGAGAGATGATATCTAAGTTGGTGGCATACAAATTCTATTGGGAAGAGATCTGGATATTCTGTCTGCCACTGGAGTATTTCAATATAAAACACTGTTCAGAGAGACACATCCCACGTGTTCATAAGCATTGTCCAGATAAAAAAATCATAATACTGTCACATGAGAGGTAACACATGAGGATGTAGGATATACATGCTGTATTGTTGTGCCATAAGGAATTCCTCAATCACTAGAAGACATGACCTGCTGTCTTACCTGATGGCTCATATCACAATGACACCAGAATTGGCATCACCATGCCCCTCCAAAACACTTGTGGAATGGGGTCTCTTCCAAGTCTCCGCCATTGTCACGGCCAATGGCCATCCAGGGTTCTGAACAACTGCGATTCATTGCTGAGCACTATACAACGTTATTCATCAGCAGTCCGAGTTTCGCTCTTATGGCACTACTCCAAACAGAATAGTGTTTGTTGTGAAGCTAACGGCATTCTACGCTTCGGACGCTAATTCCTTAGTTCAGCTGCTGCTGCTGGTCCCCTACCAATGGTGTGGGATGATACAGAATGTAGCAGGGAGTCCATTACATGTTCTTTGATATCAGGCACAAATAGGGTACGATGTACTGGGTGTATAGTACTGTGATCGTCACTTTTTGTGATGGGACGTAGTTGACAGGAACCTTGGCACACATTCCAATATTGGGCAACTGTCACTTCTAAATGTCCAGCAAACCTGGATACTGCATGATTCGAAAAGCTGGCCAAATAAGAGACCCACACTAATGCACCCTGGTGGCTGGAAACCGGTCATACCCTTCAAAGGAGCCATACTGGCATTTGCCTGGATGATTTAGGGTAATCACAGAAAATTTAAATATGGTTGGCCGGACATGGATTTAAACTGTCATCCTCCTGAATGCAAGTCCAGTGCGCTTAGCACTGTGCCACATTCGACACACACAGGGTGGTTCAGGAGAAATGTCACATAATTTGTAAGGTGAATCTATGTGTGAAAGTAAATCGAAAAATCTTATGAACATGTGTCATATTTTTTATTGTTACAGAACTAAATCGAGTTAAATAGACTCATCCACAAGTGATTATGAAGAGAATATTTCTTACTGAAATGCTGTGTAGGTTCTGTAGTGGACAGAATAATGGTGGGACACATGACTGGTCAATCGTACAAGAGATGTTCAAAACGAGCTGATGGCTAATGCACCTTATACTGGTGGTGTGACTCCGTTATACCATTGCAAGAATGTAAAATCTTTCCTCAACTGAGTGGATGGCATTACGCACTGATGTTATGTGTACACTGGGTATTGCTCGAGACCAACAAAGTGGCTGAAATACCCTGGTGAATAACCTGCCACAAGGGTTCGTCAATCAGGGAAACATCACTGGTTTTCTGTCACAGCATCACGGGCAATACCATTACAGTAACCATCCACAAATAACATGTCTGTGTATTCTACGAGGTGAACATACCCATTGAGACTGTACCTAACGATGTTCCACACGAGTTGCTCTTCTAAACAGCATCCCAGAGACGTAAAAAAATTGTGTCTTTACCTGTGGTTACTTGTTCTTCAATTACTATGAGAATGCATAGCTATGTTTAAAAAGAATAATTGAGTATAGTCATGGGATCGACCCAAACACGTTTGCTTCCATGCCCCTCAGCTAATTCGCTGCAAATAATAATCTGTTGTTGTAATCCCGTAGTCAAATAGACTATGCATTTGCTAGAATTATGAGATAATAAAATACACAGAAATAGTAAATAAATTTCAAATGAATTATTTAATAAAGAGGGTTCTATTCTAACATCTGTAAGTGATGCAGGCGACAGAGAATTACGCTGAATAATGCTTATTCAAGAGAGGACATCCTAAATGAGTGGGCAGTGGTCCTATCACATTCACTTAAAGTACAGATAGAAAATATTCCTATCATATGCAGTAAAGTTACACTGAGAGCGTTATTACCATTCTGAAGTAACAAAATCCCCAAACTAAATAGCAATGAAAGAAACACGGAAAGTAAGTGAATTTCGTTTTCACATTACAGGAAATATTCACCAGCTCAAAACAATTCAGAGTTCAACACGATGATTTACAAAACATCACACGTGATACAAAGAATAGTAACTCACACTCTATTTATCCTCAGTTATGTAATATAAGTGGAAAAAAAAGAGTCCTACTACTGGGCACATTCATTTCTCTCTTCAGAAGTATGGTGGCGACGATTCAACGCCAACAATCGGTCAATTACATGATTAAATACCACTTTATATCACAGTCAGGTCTGCCTTCTGGAAGCACAAACGCAAAGTACTCCAGAATCGTCCTTGATTTCTTCACTCGAAAAACCCCCCCTCACCACTTGAACTCCATAGTTTCCCATTACTGTTTGTTTTTCCGTTGAATGAAGGCTTCAGTTGACTGAACTTGGGCACTTCTCGGAATAAACTAATGTATTACAGAAATATTTAAACAAAGTAATTTTATAAACAATTGATTGTACTCAGACCATTCACAATAAATAAGTGATAAGATAAATCAGGATTCGCCCATAAATAAATAAGCCAGTATTCTTTCACAAGTGCCGGCCGGGGTGGCCGAGCGGTTCTAGGCGCTACAGTCTGGAACCATGCGACCGCTACGGTCGCAGGTTCGAATCCTGCTTCGGGCATGGATGTGTGTGATGTCCTTTGGTGTAAGTAGTTCTAAGTTCTAGGGGACTGATGACCTCAGAAGTTAAGTCCCATAGCGCTCAGAGCCATTTGAACCATTTCTTTCACAAGTGCTGTAAGTAGGCTGTTTACGTTTTTATGTTGGTAACGCCACGTAGCGCTCTCTAATAAAATCGCTGACTGCGCTGTGTGCAGTCTGTGGCTGGTTGGACTCATTGTTGGAAGTTATTCGCCAGTGTAGTGTTGGGCAGTTGGTTGTGAACAGCCCATAGCGTTGACCAGTTTGAGGTGAGCCGCCAGCAGTGGTGGATATGGGGAGAGTTGCCAAAGTCTGAGATGTTAATATGAGCGTACGATCTAGACGTGTGTCCGTCAGAAAAAGGAAATTTGTTAAACTGGATGTCACGAATATATATATAATGACTTTTCAACATTATTAACGGTAAATACATTGCTTGTTCTCTATCAAAATCTTTCATTTGCTAACTACATGCCTAGTAGTTAATGCATTCAGTAGTTAGAATGTTTTATTTAGCTGGCAGTACTGGCGCTCGCTGTATTGCAGTAGTTCGAGTAACGAAGATTTTTGTGAGGTAAGTGATTCATGAAGGGCAAAGGTTATTGTTAGTCAGGGCGATTCTTTTGGAGGGATCATGGAAAGTCAGATTGGTCGTGCGGTAGCGTTCTCGCTTCCCGCGCCCGGGTTCCCGGGTTCGATTCCCGGTGGGGTCAGGGATTTTCTCTGCCTCGTGATGACTGGGTGTTGTGTGATGTCCTTATGTTGGTTAGGTTTAAGTAGTTCTAAGTTCTATGGGACTGATGACCATAGATGACCATAGATGTTAAGTCCCATAGTGCTCAGAGCCATTTGAACCATTTTGAAAGTCAGATTGCGTTGCGCTAAATTAAAAAACAGTCTCAGTACGTTCAGTTTCACTCTGAAGTTTGGAAATCAAGTAAAGTAGAAGTTTTACCAGCACAGTCATTCTTTACATACAAAGGGGAAGTTTCAGTGCGCTCATCATAAATGACAATAATTTGCCATTAAATGTTGTTCAAAGAACTACGTAGACTTGCTTGTCAGTAGAACATTCTCACACTCTTTTACAAAGATGGTGTCCGAAACACATGTAATTGATGACCTCGTAAATTACTGTATTTTGTATTATCAACTGCTATTAATATTTAAATAGAGTTAGTGGCAAAATAGTAAACTGTTCATTAAATAAATACAGAATTATAACAAAATGAATACTTAAATAAATACGGAAATATGAGAAAATGTGAAGTATTTTATGCTGTATTCATTTGCTGTGTAATCGTGGAGGATGTGATGTTCCGACAAACGTTTATATAGTGGAAAGATGACAAAAATGCAATAAATCAGGAAATAAGGTAGATACAGACAGGTAGCTTTGAGAGGTGATAGCTATACTGCAATTCTATCATCTGAGATACCGTACGTTGAAATCGCATGAAGCATTTAAAAGTTAATTCAGAGGTTCACTGTGACAATGTTTATTCATTGCGAAATATTAACTTCTGTAGTTTTAAAGAGATTGAGCTATTGTTGTGTCACTAGATGTACCTCATTTTTTGAGATCACAGTTGTGTAGACATGTTTAATACTTGAATGTGAAATCATAGTCTTGAAGAGCTGTAAGAAGCCATTTTTCTGCTTATCTGGCACTCCGCCATTTCTTGTAGAGTTGTAGTTCATTTTAAGCACCAAATTATCCCAGCCACGGGGTTTGCCCATTTCCCGCACGCACTCCTTGTATCTGCACCTGATATCGCCTGACTCATACCCAATCAAGCAAGCAGATTCAACTCTCCTCAGTGTCACCCCTAGATGGACAAGTAACTCGCCTACTCACTTGTAACATCACACCATGCTGTGGTTTTCAGAAATAACCTTTCAGTAACGATATAATTATGTGTTTTTTATTATCCAAACACAGTTTGGCAGCATCAGTGCATGCCTTTATTTGCTCTAAGAATGCGTTTTGTGAATTTTGAGATTGCACTGCGTACCACTGCAGTCGTGTTGTAACATCTAAAACTGCAAGCGTGTATGAAGAAACTATCGTCAAAGATGCGGAATTTGCGATAAGGCATAAAATCAAAATCCAATACTGTTAAGAAGGTTTCGTCTACCCATCTCAACAATATTGGTATCCTGAATTAAGTATAGACATGTGGGTTAAGTGGAGAGATAATGAGGAAATACATAAAATGTATTTGAATTAGAAACAGTCTTGGTTCTTTATGAAGTGAATAAATTGCAACCGAGACTGATTTAAATTCAAATATTCCGCATATGGTTGCTGTACCAGACGGCGTAATGAATTGAGAGATATTCTATAAAATTATATATTATGAAAAACAGATAAGCGCCCTGTGATAATGTGACAAGAGTAATGAAACACATTTGGCTAAAGACTAACAAATAATTATGTCTTCTGCTAGAGTATGGAACGTTTTCTCGCACGGATTGAAGCAGAAAATGTTGGAACATTATGTCGGTATTGTGTGTACCATATTTTACATGGAACCTATATCGGTTTATAAAGATGGCGTTCAGTATATTACAAAAACGATTTTCGGTGGCACGTATGGACAATGACAGGATCAGATGACTTACATATGAAACAGAAATGCGATTATTCATCAGAAAACCTCAGATTCTTAACATCAGAGAGTGTAAATAAAAAGGCGTATGAACAGGACAAGAAATTTTGAATGAAACTCTCAGACGGTAGCAGAAAGAGCAGGGTGAAAAGCGTCCCTAACATTACAAGTTGGTGCCTTACCTACACTTGAATTCGTTTTTTTTTTTTTTTTTTTTTTTTTTATGCGGCCCGCCACGAATTCCTTTCCTGTGCTAACCCCTTCATCTCAGAGTAGCACTTGCAACCTGCGTCCTCAATTATTTGCTTGCCGTATTCCAATCTCTGTCTTCCTCTACAGTTTTTGCCCTCCACACTCCCTCTAGTGCCATGGAAGTCATTCCTTCATGTCTTAGCAGATGTCCTATCGTCCTGTCCCTTCTCCTTATCAGTGTTTTCCACATATTCCTTTCCTCTCCTATTCTGCGTAGAAACTCCTCATTCCTTACCCTATCAGTCCACCTAATTTTCAACATTCGTCTATAGCACCACATCTCAAATGCTTCGATTCTCTTCTGTTCCGGTTTTCCCCACAGTCCATGTTTCACTACCGTACAATGCTGTACTCCAGACGTACATCCTCAGAAATTTCTTCCTCAAATTAAGGCCGGTATTTGATATTAGTAGACTTCTCTTGGCCAGAAATGCCTTTTTTGCCATAGCGAGTCTGCTTTTGATGTCCTCCTTGCTCCGTCCGTCATTGGTTATTTTACTGCCTAGGTAGCAGAATTCCTTAACTTCATTGACTTCGTGACCATCAATCCCGATGTTAAGTTTCTCGCTGTTCTCATTTCTACTACTTCTCATTACCTTCGTCTTTCTCCGATTTACTCTCAAACCATACTGTGTACTCATTAGACTGTTCATTCCGTTCAGCAGATCATTTAATTCTTCTACATTTTCACTCAGGATAGCAATGTCATCAGCGAATCGTATCATTGTTATCCTTTCACCTTGTATTTTAATTCCACTCCTGAACCTTTCTTTTATTTCCATCGTTGCTTCCTCGATGTACAGATTGAAGAGTAGGGGCGAAAGGCTACAGCCATGTCTGACACCCTTCTTAATACGAGCACTTCGTTCTTGATCGCCCACTCTTACTATTCCCTCTTGGTTGTCGTACATATTGTATATTACCCATCTCTCCCTATAGCTTACCCCTACTTTTTTCAGAATCTCGAACAGCTTGCACCATTTTATATTGTCGAACGCTTTTTCCAGGTCGACAAATCCTATGAAAATGTCTTGATTTTTCTTTAGCCTTGCTTCCATTATTAGCCGTAACGTCAGAATTGCCTCTCTCGTCCCTTTACTTTTCCTAAAGCCAAACTGATCTTCACCTAGCGCATTCTCAATTTTCTTTTCCATTCTTCTATATATTATTCTTGTAAGTTGCTTCGATTCATGAGCTGTTAAGCTGATTGTGCGATAATTCTCGCACTTGTCAGCTCTTGCAGTCTTCGGAATTGTGTGGATGATGCTTTTCCGAAAGTCAGATGGTATGTCGCCAGACTCATATATTCTACACACCAACGTGAATAGTCTTTTTGTTGCCACTTCCCCCAATGATTTTAGAAATTCTGATGGAATGTTATCTATCCCTTCTGCCTTATTTGACCGTAAGTCCTCCAAAGCTCTTTTAAATTCCGATTCTAATACTGGATCCCCTATCTCTTCTAAATCGACTCCTGTTTCTTCTTTTATCACATCAGACAAATCTTCACCCTCATAGAAGCTTTCAATGTATTCTTTCCACCTATCTGCTCTCTCCTCTGCATTTAACAGTGGAATTCCCGTTGCACTCTTAATGTTACCACCGTTGCTTTTAATGTCACCAAAGGTTGTTTTGACTTTCCAGTATGCTGAGTCTGTCCTTCCGACAGTCATATCTTTTTCGATGTCTTCACATTTTTCCTGCAGCCATTTCGTCTTAGCTTCCCTGCACTTCCTATTTATTTCATTCCTCAGCGACTTTTATTTCTGTATTTCAGATTTTCCCGGAACATGTTTGTACTTCCTCCTTTCATCAATCAACTGAAGTATTTCTTCTGTTACCCATGCTTTCTTCGCAGCTACCTTCTTTGTACCTATGTTTTCCTTCCCAACTTCTGTGACGGCCCTTTCTAGAGATGTCCATTCCTATTCAACTGTACTGCCTACTGCGCTATTCCTTATTGCTGTATCTATAGCGTTAGAGAACTTCAAACGTATCTCGTCATTCCTTAGTACTTCCGTATCCCACTTCTTTGCGTATTGGTTCTTCCTGACTAATGTCTTGAACTTCAGCCTACTCTTCATCACTACTATATTGTGATCTGTCTATATCTGCTCCTGGGTACGCCTTACAGTCCAGTATCTGATTTCGGAATCTCTGTCTGACCATGATGTAATCTAATTGAAATCTTCCCGTATCTCCCGGCCTTTTCCAAGTATACCTCCTCCTCTTGTGATTCTTGAACAGGGTATTCGCTATTACTAGCTGAAAGTTGTAACAGAACTAAGATAGTCTTTCTCCTCTTTCATTCCTTGTCCCAAGCCCATATTCTCCTGTAACCTTTTCTTCTACTCCCTCCCCTACAACTGCATTCCAGTCGCCCTTGAATTCGTATAGCTAATAAATTGCTGGTAACAGTTTGTTGGCGCAGCAAGGATTATTGGAACACAATTAGATAAAAGCGGAAAACAGACATGCACCAGACATGACGATCAAAATTCGTTGAAAGTAGGAAAACTACGAGGCAACTGTATTAAATGACACAAAAGGTCACTACTGTAGTATCGGGCATTTTGTCGGATTACCACTTACTAGAGTTGTGATTAGTACATATCAGCTACTATAACATTAAGGTAGCGGAAGTAACAACTATTTGGCAAAGATGACGGGGCAAGCGGAGTTGTGTATTATGAATGAACAGAGGTTGAGTCGCAAGTATTTTCTTGCTCCTTTCGAAAATAACTAATACCTCCTGTATTTTACCCACTGTGTGGATAATGTAGGTGGACCACTGTGTCTATGTTATACCGCCACCTCTATAGAACAGCGTAGGAAACACTGCGCTAAAAGTACTGTTCTAGGTTTTCTTCTTCTGAATAAATATTAGTTACCTGGATATTAATTATCCTCGTCGCTTTATTGTATCATATTGTTACTTTACTACACTGAAACGATAATAGAACCTTAATGTACTACCAGAAAAAGTTAAGTGGGACATCGAATGGCGGGTGATTTATTAACTACATTCTCAGCTTCAGCTGTTCTCCGGTTACGTCTTGTTTTCCCCTCGTGGAGGGTTTTGATGTGTTTTTCTCAAGAAGCCAAACAGAGCTTTTAAAAGCTTCCGCGAATAAAAGAAGGCCTATAAGTGAAGTGTGTTTCAAAGTTGAGGAATGAGCCATCAAAGTAACGTAGTTCCCGTTTTACTATCAACTTCCAGAGATAAGAGCATCGTGAATTCTCTTGCAGACTTGGTAAGAACATCAACTTACAAACTATATCTGAGGAATATTTGTGGTTAAGGGTACTACAACTAGCAATTTTGTCCTAAAAGCCGTGGCAGGTGTAAGCTTTAACATCGACTTCTACTATTTTTGCGTCGACACATTGTGGGGGCGTTGATACGTCAGAGAAAGCTATTTCAGGAACAATGTCATACCAAAGGTTCTTCAGACAAGCACCTATTCATATGACCTGACGTACAGAGGTCGGAGAGGTACTTGAAGGACCAAAAACAGTAGATTAGCATGCTTAAAACATCTAATAAAACCGTTGCCATTCATAACAGCTTCAAGTTGTCTTGGAACGGGTGGATACGAGTCCTATATTGTTTTAGCGAGAATCTTATATCATTCATCCTCCAACATAGTTCAGGTAACGCTATTTCCAAAGCAAACTAGAAAGTTATAATAATATTGAGACCTAGTGACTGTAGTGACCATAGGAAATACGACAGTTCATTTTCGTGTTCACTAAACCAGTCCTGTAAGATAGCCTCCTCATTTACAAACAAACATTGTACCATGGAATGGAAATTACAAACCGGAATAGTCACCTAATCCTGTCAGTAATATAACCTTGCAGAGTAATCAAGGGGTCCTCGAAATATCACGGTATGGTTGCCCAGATCATTACCGAGCCCCTGACATGTATGATCCGAACAAATAACTTTCTTCCATTGCTCCACATTCTACGTTTTATGGCTTATGCCCCATTTTGTAGCTTTGGCACCACGTTTTGCTGCTACAGGAACTTGTATCATTTATGACGGGAATTAGCATAAACTATGAGTGGTTTTGAAATTCCAGCCTGCCCTGCAATTTATTGCTCATGGTGCACTCTGCGTGTTGTCTCGTTGTTAACAGGGTTCTGCAGTTACTGTTGCAGCTGTCATCCTCTTATTTCAAATCCTCTTCAGTGGCCGTCTGTCACGATCACTAAACAAATACTCTCGTCTGCGTTTTGGCTTACTGCGTGATGATTTTCCGCTTTCTACATCTGCTCCTACATTTACTTGCATAGTCCGCAAGCCACCGTAGGATGCGTGGCAGAGGGTACACTGTAAAACTACTAGCCACTTCATTTCCTGTTCCAACCAAAAACAGAGCTAGGGAAAAAAGAATATCTATATGCCTCTGTACGAGTCCTAATTTCTCTAATCTTATCATCGTGGTACTTACTCGCTACGCACATTGGCGGCAGTAGATTCGTTCTGCAGTCAGCCTCAAATGCCGGTTCTCAAAAGTTTGTCAATAGCACTCCTCGGAAACAATGCCACCTTTTCTCCGGTGATTCCCACCTGAGTCCTCAAAAGATTTCCATAATACTATCGTGTTGTTCGAACCTACCGATAACAAATCTAGTAGCCCGCCTCCGAACTTCCTCTACGTCTTTCTTTAATCCGATCTGGTGCGGATCTCAAACACTCGAACAGTACTCAACAATGGATTGCTCTATACGGCCTCCTTTAAAGATGATCCATACTTTATTAAAATTCTCTCACTAAACAGAAGTCGACCATGCGCCCTTCCTAGTACAATCCTTAGAAGCTTATTCAATTTCATATTATTTTGAAACGTTACGCCTAGAGATTTAATAGACGTGACTATGTCAAACAGCACACTGTTAATGCTGCATTTAAACTTTATGGTTTTGTTTTCCCTACTCATCTGCATTAGCTTTCTTTCTTCTGCATTTAGAGCAAGCCGTCATTCATCACACCAACTAGAAATCTTGTCTAAGTCACCTTACATCCACCTACAGTCACTCAACGATGACACGTTCCCATGCACCACAGCATCATCAGCAAACTGCCAGAGACTGATACTTACCCTGTTCGCTATATCATTTATGTGTGTAGAAAGTAACAGCGGCCCTGTCACATTTCCTTGGAGTAACCCTGTCTCTGATGAATACTCGTCGACGAGGACAATATACTAGGTTTTTCCTACTTAAACGTCTACAACCCACTCACATATCTGGCAAACTATACCGTATGCTTGTACCTTCATTAACCACCGGCAGTATGGCACCGACTCAAATAAAAAAAATAAAAATAAAAAAAGGCTCTGAGCACTATGGGACTTAACATCTGGGGACATCAGTCCCCTAGAACTTAGAACTACTTAAACCTAACCTAAGGACATCACACATATCCATGCCCGAGGCAGGATACGAAAGTGCGACCGCAGCGGTCGCGCGGTCCCTGACTGAAGAGCCTAGAATTGGCCACCGCTACCGGCGACTCAGATACACTAATAAAATATGACTATGGAATCCACACGTTTCCCTTCATCCACAGTTCGCAGGATTCAACCTAAACGAATATCTTCCATACGGTGGCTCCTCAAACACCAAATATTTCGGCTACCTTGATTACGGAAGCATCCACCTTACGAGCGCCAACAGTTCGCCCACGTTCGAATTCACTTAGCTCCGACATAATGCACTCACAAGTACATAGTACATTGTTACGATCACGGGTAACACTTGCAAAGTATTGAGGACAAGGAGCCAGGGCCATTCGTGGTCACATACAAGAGCGCAACCACCAGACGTGTCTGGCATTTACGTTTATGTACAAGCGTTCGTGTTGCGCGGTGTTTCCATTTATTTGTCCAACCCCTGTAGTTGAGAGAGTGAAACTCTACAGGACGTAAAACCAGGTGACTTTAATTTCTAGTCACTTCTTGTTTGACTGAATTCTACCTACTACACACCAGCCTTGCCGTGCATATCGTAAATAAGCCATTAATTTCAGTTGGAGAGCATTTCACGATTCGAAGGTTCCCTTAATTGGCATCAGTCCATTACTTTGGTATTTAACTGATTGCCTTTAACTCCATTTAATTAACGTAGAAGACCTGTTCCACTTACACACATCAAAAAAAGTTTTGCATCACCTTGGTTCCGAGAGTTCCGTAACCTGTACAGGAAACTGGAATAGAGATCAAAATAAACAGCATTTCCGCCCTTCTTATTGCTCACGAAAAACACAAATTGCATACAGGGAGACCTTCAGAGGTGGTGGTCCAGATTGCTGTACACACCGGTACCTCTAATACACAGTAGCCCGTCCTCTTGCATTGGTGAATGCCTGTATTCGTCGTGGCATACTACCCATAAGTTCAACACCTACATTTACATCTACATGGAGACTCGGCAAATCACACTTAAGTCCCTGGCAGAGGGTTAATTGAATCACCTTCATAATAATTATCCATTATTACACACTCGAAGAGCTCGGAAAGAAGCGAACTCCTACATCTTTCCGTGTGACCTCTGATTTCCCTTATTTTATTATGATGATCGATTTTTCCTACATAGGTTGACGTTAAAAAACATTTAACTTTCAGAGGAGGAAGTTGGTGATTTAAATTTCGATTATTCTGTAACGAGAAACGTCTTTGTTTTAATGATGTCCACCCAAAATCCTCTATCACGTCCGTGACTTTCTCTCCCCTATTTCTCGATGATACGAAACATGCTGCTCTTCTTTGAACTTTCTGTTTGTACCCTTTAATCGTATCTGGCACGGATCCCACACCACGCACCAGTACTCCAAGAGAGGACAGACAAGCGTAGCGTGGACGGTCTCTTTAACAGACGTGTTCCGTCTTCTGTCTTCTGCCAATAAATTGCAGTCTTTTGTTCGCCTTCCCCATTATATTTTCTATGTGTTATTTCCAATTTAAGTTGTTCGTAATTGTAATTCCTCGGTATTTAGTTGAATTTACGGCCTTGACTGATTTATCGCGTAACCGAAGTTTAACGGAAGCGTCTTATCACTCATGTGGGTGACCTCACACTTTTCATTGTTTAGGATCAATTCCCAATTTTCGCACCATGCTGATATTTTTTCTAAATCGTTTTGCAATTCGGTTGATCTTCTGATGCTTTTAATAGACGATAAACGATAGCATCATCTGCACAATACGTATGACGCTTGCTCAGATTGTCTCCTAAATCGTTTACATAGATAAGGGACAGCAGAGGGTCTATACAGCTACCTCGAGGAACGCCAGAAATCGCTTCTGTGTTACTCGATCATTTTCCATCAATTACTATGAATTGTGACTTCTATGACAGACAATCATAAATCCAGTCGCATAACTGAGACGATATTCTACAAGCACGGAATTTGACTAAAGCCGCTAGTGAGGTACAGTGTCAGAAGACTTCTTGAATTCTAGAAATAAAGAGACAATTTGATATCCCTTGTTAATAGCATTCAACACTCCGTGCAAGTAAACAGCTAATTGTGCTTCACAAGAACGATGTTTTCTAAATCGTTGTTGACCGTGTATCGCCGTCAACTGTGGCCGAGCGGTTCTAGGTGCTTCAGTCCACGGTGCTTCAGTATGCTGCGCTGCTACGGTCACAGATTCGAATCCTGCGTCGGGCATGGATGTGTGTGATGTCCATAGGTTAGTTAGGTTTAAGTAGTTCTAAGTTTATGGGCTGATGACCTCAGATGTTAAGTCTTACAGTGCTCACAGCCATTTGAACCATTTGAACTGTGTGTCGGTAGACCGTTCTCTTAGAGGTGATTCATAATGTTCGAACCCAATGTGTGTTACAAAATCCAGCTACATATCAATATTAATGATACGGGCCTGTAATTTAGTGGGTCATTCCATTTCTGAATATTGGTGCGACCTGTGCAGCTTTCTAGTCCTTGGGTACAGATTTTCGGTTTTCTATTCCCATTATTTTCTGCAATAAACGTATAAATCCTACAAAGAGTAAAAATTTTGTTTCTCTCCGTTTCAAGATACATAGAGCCGAACAATAAATAAAATATGCAAATAAAAGAAAACTTAGTACATCCACTATTCGAAATTCTTCTCTTCTCCAAATCCATGGAGAACGACATCATTTCTTATCCTATCAATTCACGGACACCTGGCTGAAAATGACTTAGAAGTGCGTGGCGCACTCCATTGGTAATGCTGGAATTCAATATGGTGTTGGCCCACCTTTAGCATTGATGACGGCTTCCACTCTCGCAGGCATACGTTCAGTTAGGAAAGAAAGGTTTCTTGGGGAATGGCAGTCCATTCTTCACGAAGTGCTGCACTGAGGAGACATATCGATGTCGGTCGGTGAGGCCCAGTACGAAGTCGGCGTTACGAAACATCCCAAAGATCTTCTATAAGATTCAGGTCAGGACCCTGGGCAGCCCACTCCATTACAGGAATGTTATTGTTGTGTAACCACTCCACCACAGGCCGTGCATTATAGGTGTTCGATCGCGTTGAAAGATGAAATCGCTATTCCCGAATTGCTCTTCAATTGGGAAGCAAAAAGGTGCTTAAAACACCAATGTAGTCCTGTTATGTGATAGTGTCATGCAGAATAACAAGGGGTGCAAGGCCCCTCCACGAAAAACACGACCATACCATAACACCACAGCCTCCGAATTTTACTATTGGCACTACACACGCTGGCAGATTACGTTCACCGGACATTCGCCATACCCACACCCTGCCATCGGATGGCTACATTGTGTACGTGATTAGTCACTGCACACGACGTTTATCCACTGTTCAGTCGTCAAATGTTTACGCTCCTTACACCAAGCGAGGCGTCGTTTGACATTTACCGGCGTGATGTGTGGCTTATGAGCAGCCGCTCGACCATGAAATCCAAGTTTTCTCACCTCCCGCCTAACAGTCGTAGTACTTGCAGTGGATCCTGATGCAGTCTGGAAATCCTATATGATGGTCTGGATAGAAGTCTGCCTATTACATATTACGACCCTCTTCAACTGTCGGCAGCCTCTGTCATTCAACAGACGAGGTCGGTCTATACGCTTTTGTGCTGAACGTGTCCCTTCACGTTTCCACTTCACTGTCACATCGTAAACAGTGGACCTAGGGATGTTTAGGAGTGTGGAAATTTCGCGTGCAGACATATGACAAGTGACACCCAATCACCTGACCACGTTCGAAGTCCGTGATTTCCTCGCAGCGCTCCATTCTGCTCTCTCACGATGTCTAATGACTACTGAGCTCACCGATATGGTGTACCTGTCAGTAGCTGGCAGCACAATACACCTAATATGATAAACGTATGTTTTTGGGGATGTCTGGGTACTTTTCATCACATAGTGTACCTTGTAACGTCACACTACTGACACTGCATTTCTCTTCGTTTCTTATTTCCCCATGGTCCATGATTCACTTCTGTAGGATGCTGTACCCCAGGCGTATTTTTTCAGAATTTTTTTCCATTTAAGGCGTATGTCTGAAACTACTAGACTTCCTTTAGTAAGGATTCCTCTAACTGGACGTGTTAGTCTACTTTTTGCATCCTCTTTGCTTCATCTTCATCTACAAAGATACTTCACAAGGCACTGTACGGTACATGGTGAAGGGTAGTATGTAACACTATTAGTCATTATCCTTACTATCCCCCTGGCAAATAGTGTACTGGGTTCCGTTGCTTAAAAATAACGTCTCGGGACCACTCGCAAGCGCTGTTGCAAGGAGAGTTCTGATACAATTTTGATATTAAATTGATTGACTCATTAATTAAATTAATCAGCCCACCCCATCCCCCTCCAAAACACACTGGGATGTCCCTCCTCCCACTTGGAAAATCCCTCTCCTACTCCCTGTAACGATCATTAGAGTATGATAAAAGAGATTAAGACATGTACAGAGACATATTTATAGACAATCATTCGTTATTGATGAATTGTAAATGCATCAGATTTTCTGAGTGCAGTTCTCGTATACTAAAGCTGCAGCAGTGTGGCTTCCTTGGCCATTACAGTCATAGAGGAGACTGGGGTATATATAGAGGCATACACACATTCACTTTTATTCGTTCATTATGTAACTGGAAAAGAAACGAATAATACTGCTATGACATAGTCCATAGTGCACAGTGGTTTGTGGAACTCGTGTGTATTTAGATGCAGGCTCCTGTCTATAGCAGGCTTGCGACACCAGTAAGCAATAGCGATTTGCAGAGGATTGAGGGTTGATGGGCATTGGAGCTGAATGTTGATAACTGTAACCATTGAATCTAAAATACCCGAAGAGACATGCTATTGTTCTATTACGTTACTGACTACAAATCACTAGAAGCAGCAGCAATCGTAAAAAAATTATATATATATATCACGACACAAACTTCCCTAAATGTTAGTGTATTATTTTTTTCTCATTGTGATAGGACTCAGTGTTGGGTAGAGGGCTGGACAGCCTTCTAGTAATACAATGTGCTGTTGCAACGTGATGGGGTTTCGAGGAACTTATCTGGGGGTCTGTGCCTTCGCTAGGGATATATATCGCTATACATTGAAAACTGAAAGATTCGTGTATATATGGGGGGGGGGGGGGGGGGGGAGAGGGGATAGATAAGCCATACTCTGACTATAGGGTGGCTGAGAAATGATATCTTTACTGCTGCTTCTAACTGTTGTGAGCAAACATATGAATACTTCTAACATTCGTCTCACAGGGTGACTGCAACGAAAAAATTAGTGTCTGTACTTCAATTGATCGATGAACTGGTGTTCATAGAAAATGTTCATAGAAAGACGGCAATCTAGCTATATAAATACCTTATGAACGAAATAAACAGGAAGTACAGGGCAGTCAAAGCGATATGGTTGCAGGGAAAAAAATGTAGTGAAATCTAAACAGAAATGGTCGTTGGAAGGACTGACTTAGCTTATAGAAAAGTAAAAGTAAAATCATTCAGTGAAATAAGAAGGCATGAGTGGTAACATTAAAAGTGCAATGGGAATCCCACTGTTAAACACGGAGGACAGAATGAATAGGTGGAAAGAGTATTGTGAAGGGCTCTATGAGAGGGAGGATTTGTCTTACAACTTTATAGAAGAAGAAACTGGAGTTGATAAGGGGATTCAGTATTAGAATCACAAGTTGAATGAGTTCTAGAAGACTTGAGACACAAGTAAAGCCGGCTGCGGTGGCCAACCGGTTGTAAGGGTTTCAGTCCGGAGCCGCGCGACTGCTACGGTCGCAGGTTCGAATCCGGCCTCGGGCATGGATGTATGTGATGTCATTAGGTTAGTTAGGTTTAAGTAGTTCTAAGTTCTAGGGGACTGTAGACCTCAGATGTTAAGTCCCATAGTGCTCAGAGCCATTTGAACCATTTTTGAAGACAAGTAAAACAGAAGGGATAGATAACACTCCATCGGAATTTCTAATTTGATTAGGGTGAAAAGGCAACCACATGATTATTTATGTTGGTGTGCAGAATCCATGAGACTGGCGACGTGCCATCACCCTTTCCATAAAACATCAACCACACAATTCTGTAGACAACAAGGGCAGACTACTGACAAGATTAATAAACAGACGAACTGAAAAAGAAAATTGAGGATCTGTGGCGACATGATTTAGATATGTAGAATAAATGACATTTACACGTAAGTATACGTTGGGTACATGACAAGTCATGCAAGTAACTATGTAACAGTGATCTGAAAATTCGAGTTCACTGAAGGTTGGCCATAATTCATTAAAAGCTTTCCTTGCCATTGCCAGTCTACATTTTATATCCTCTCTACTTCGACCATCATCAGTTATATTGCTCCCCAAGTAGCAAAACTCCTTTACTACTTGAAGTGTCTCATTTCCTAATCTAATTCCCTCAGCGTTACCCGACTTAATTCGTCTACATTCAATTATCCTCGTTTTGCTTTTGTTGATGTTCATCTTATTTCCTTCTTTCAAGACACTGCACATTCCATTCAACTGCTCTTCCAAGTCCTTTGCTGTCTCTGACAGAATTACAATGTCATCGGCGAACCTCAAAGTTTTTATTTCTTCTCCATGGATTTTAATACCTATTCCGAATTTTTCTTTCGTTTCCTTTACTGCTTGCTCAATATACAGATTGAATAACATCGGGGAGAGGCTACAACCCTGTCTCACACGTATATATGATTTTTTTTAAATGGGCTACTATTGATGATACGTGCTGTGTAATTATTTAATTTGTGTATGTAGTTCTCAATCCTCCAGAAGTGTAATATTTGAACCTCCCAAAAATGATGAAATAAAGAATGTATGTTACAACCTTCCACACCAACATATATCCAAATTGAAGTGATATTAATAAAGAACATATTCTTATTATTATTATTTCTATTTTTCTCAGACCTTAGGTCTGGTTAAAAATGGAAAGTGATGCGGACCTTCATCAAGCGTGACTTCCTTTTAACTGTATGGTATATGTTACATTGTATTTAGGAACTTTCGGGTTATTGAACACGTATCAATAATTACGGATTTCCGTAGTTGCATATATACGTTTGGATGTAGCTGTATTGCATTGATGTACTGGTGGATATTGTGTGGTATGACTCCTGTAGTTGATAGTATAATCGGTATAACGTCAACTTTATCCTGATGCCCCATGTCCTTGACTTCCTCAGCCAGTTGGATGTATTTTTCAATTTTTTCTCCTGTTTTCTTCTGTATATTTGTTGTATTGGGTATGGATATTTCTATTAGTTGTGTTAATTTCTTCTTTTTATTGGTGAGTATGATGTCAGGTTTGTTATGTGGTGTTGTTTTATCTGTTATAATGGTTTTGTTCCAGTGTAATTTGTATTCATCATTCTCCAGTACATTTTGTGGTGCATACTTGTATGTGGGAACGTGTTGTTTTATTAGTTTATGTTTTATGGCAAGTTGTTGATGTATTATTTTTGCTACATTGTCAGGTCTTCTGGGGTATTCTGTATTTGCTAGTATTGTACATCCACTTGTGATGTGATCTACTGTTTCTATTTGTTGTTTGCAAAGTCTGCATTTATCTGTTGTGGTATTGGGATCTTTAATAATATGCTTGCTATAATATCTGGTGTTTATTGTTTGATACTGTATTGCAATCATGAATCCGTCCTTCTCACTGTATGTATTGCCTTTTCTTAGCCATGTGTTGGATGCGTCTTGATCGATGTGTGGCTCTGTTAGATGATATGGGTGCTTGCCATGAAGTGTTTTCTTTTTCCAATTTACTTTCTTCGTATCTGTTGATGTTATGTGATCTAAAGGGTTGTAGAAGCGGTTATGAAATTGCAGTGGTGTAGCCGATGTATTTATATGAGTGATTGCTTTGTGTATTTTGCTAGTTTCTGCTCGTTCTAGAAAGAATTTTCTTAAATTGTGTACCTGTCCATAATGTAGGTTTTTTATGTCGATGAATCCCCTTCCTCCTTCCTTTCTGCTTAATGTGAATCTTTCTGTTGCTGAATGTATGTGATGTATTCTATATCTGTGGCATTGTGAGCGTGTAAGTGTATTGAGTGCTTCTAGGTCTGTGTTACTCCATTTCACTACTCCAAATGAGTAGGTCAATATTGGAATAGCATAAGTATTTATAGCTTTTGTCTTGTTTCTTGCTGTCAATTCTGTTTTCAGTATTTTTGTTAGTGTTTGTGTATATTTTTCTTTTAGTTCTTCTTTAATATTTTTATTATCTGTTCCTATTTTTTGTCTGTGTCGTAGATATTTATAGGCATCTGTTTTTTCCATCGCTTCTATGGAGTCACTGTGGTTATTCAATATGTAATCTTCTTGTTTAGTGTGTTTTCCCTTGACTATGCTATTTTTCTTACATTTGTCTGTTCCAAAAGCCATATTTATATCATTGCTGAATACTTCTGTTATCTTTAGTAATTGGTTGAGTTGTTGATTGGTTGCTGCCAGTAGTTTTAGATCATCCATGTATAGCAGATGTGTGATTTTGTGTGGGTATGTTCCAGTAATATTGTATCCATAATTTGTGTTATTTAGCATGTTGGATAGTGGGTTCAGAGCAAGACAGAACCAGAAAGGACTTAGTGAGTCTCCTTGGTATATTCCACGCTTAATCTTTATTGGCTGTGATGTGATATTATCTGAATTTGTTTGGATATTAAGTGTGGTTTTCCAGTCTTTCATTACTATGTTTAGGAACTGTATCAATTTAGCATCTACTTTGTATATTTCCAATATCTGTAGTAACCATGAGTGGGGTACACTATCAAAAGCTTTTTGGTAATCAATGTATGCATAGTGTAGCGACCTTTGTTTAGTTTTAGCTTGATATGTCACCTCTGCATCTATTATCAGTTGCTCTTTACATCCTCGTGCTCCTTTGCAGCAGCCTTTTTGTTCTTCATTTATAATTTTGTTCTGTGTTGTATGTGTCATTAATTTCTGTGTAATGACTGAAGTTAATATTTTGTAGATTGTTGGTAGGCATGTTATGGGGCGATATTTAGCTGGGTTTGCTGTGTCTGCTTGATCTTTAGGTTTCAGATAAGTTATTCCATGTGTAAGTGTATCAGGGAATGTGTATGGGTCTGCAATGTAACTGTTAAATAATTTAGTTAGACGTGAATGTGCTGAGGTGAACTTCTTTAGCCAGAAATTTGCTATTTTATCATTTCCAGGGGCTTTCCAATTGTGCATAGAATTAATTCAATGTTCAAATGTGTGTAAAATCTTATGGGACTTAACTGCTAAGGTCATCAGTCCCTAAGCTTACACACTACTTAACCTAAATTATCCTAAGGACAAACACACACACCCATGCCCGAGGGAGGACTCGAACCTCCGCCGGGATCAGCTGCACAGTCCATGACTGCAGCGCCTCTGACCGCTTGGCTAATCCCGCGCGGCTAGAATTAATTGCTCGGGTGACTTCATGTTGCAAAATTATCACTTCAGGCATTTGTGGTATCATCTTGTATGAATCTGTTTCTGCTTGTTTACACCGTGCATGCCTGTTATGTTGTACCGGGTTTAACCATATGTTGCTCCAGAAGTGTTCCATGTCTGTTATGTTTGGTGGATTGTCTATTTTAATGTGTGTGTAATCTATTGTTTGGTAAAATCTCTTTTGGTTTGTGTTGAATGTTTGGTTTTGTTTCCTTCTACTTTCACTTTTTTTGTACCTTCTAAGTCGTTTGGCCAATGCTTGTAATTTCTGCTTCTTTTGATCAAATTGCTCTTTTGCTTCTTGTTGTGAGATTTTACCTAACCTTTTCCGATTTTTGTCTGATATTTCATTTCTTATAAATTGTGTTAGCTGTCCGACGTCTTTTCTCAGTTTTTCTATTCTGATCTGTAGCCTGTGTTGCCATGCTGGTTTTGTGGGTTTCTTCTGTGTGTTGGTTGGTTCTGATCTCTGCCTAGTGTGTATATTTAGTGTAGTGAGTGCTCCTGCATAAACCAGTAGTTGTAACTCTTCCATAGTTGTATTTTCATTTATTTTGTTGTGTATGATTGTGTTGATAGTTTTTATTGTTGTTTCGACTTGTGGGTTATTTGGTGGTCTACGCAAGATTGGTCTAATATCTGTATTTGTGTCTTTGTATTCTTCACTCCTGGAAATTGAAATAAGAACACCGTGAATTCATTGTCCCAGGAAGGGGAAACTTTATTGACACATTCCTGGGGTCAGATACATCACATGATCACACTGACAGAACCACAGGCACATAAACACAGGCAACAGAGCATGCACAATGTCGGCACTAGTACAGTGTATATCCACCTTTCGCAGCAATGCAGGCTGCTATTCTCCCATGGAGACGATCGTAGAGATGCTGGATGTAGTCCTGTGGAACGGCTTGCCATGCCATTTCCACCTGGCGCCTCAGTTGGACCAGCGTTCGTGCTGGACGTGCAGACCGCGTGAGACGACGCTTCATCCAGTCCCAAACATGCTCAATGGGGGACAGATCCGGAGATCTTGCTGGCCAGGGTAGTTGACTTACACCTTCTAGAGCACGTTGGGTGGCACGGGATACATGCGGACGTGCATTGTCCTGTTGGAACAGCAAGTTCCCTTGCCGGTCTACGAATGGTACAACGATGGGTTCGATGACGGTTTGGATGTACCGTGCACTATTCAGTGTCCCCTCGACGATCACCAGTGGTGTACGGCCAGTGTAGGAGATCGCTCCCCACACCATGATGCCGGGTGTTGGCCCTGTGTGCCTCGGTCGTATGCAGTCCTGATTGTGGCGCTCACCTGCACGGCGCCAAACACGCATACACACACACACACACACACACACACACACACACACACACACACACACACACTCACACAATCGTCTGCGACAGTGCCTTTGTGCTGTTTCTGGATCTCTGGTTTCACAAATCACTCAGATTTCACTGGCTTATTGTGATGCTTGTATGCCCGAAGGGTGTAGTTATTTGCAGGAAATGATTACAGAGTTATGTACCTGGAGCACCTGGTCCACTAGGCCGTAACGGATAATGGGTGACCCTCATCACGTCTTTTTGAAAACAAACAGCTGCTGCAGCACACCATGCACTTATAACGTCCCGTTCTTTCACTAGACGGACTTTTCCTTTAAAAACTTAGACGCAAACCTAACCTCACAATTTTGAGTCAGCCGTTACAATAGCACCCTAACGTGTGATCATAAATCCACAATGATGAGACAGCCATATTCAGCCCATACAATAGCACTGTAAGGTGTGATCACAAAGAGTACACAGTTACCCACCATAACATTAGGGGCGTTAAAAAAGATGGGTATGGGGAACATAATGTTTTACACCAGGAGTGTGCTGTATCATCACCCTGGCTTCTTTAGAGCCACAAAGTTGTTTTAAATTTGATTAATTTAAAAAAAAAATTCCAAATATCATTTCTAGATATGTGTTTGGTAATATTTTAGATGAGCATTAGAAATATTGTATGTACATAGAATCAAAAGTGGGATAATCCCTTGCCTGCTCAAAGTTCTCCATGATAGTGTTTCCAGAATCCGGCAACCAAATTACTCCCGGTCTATCATGCGAGCTGTACGCGATTATGAAAGCACTGAAGCAGATGAGACGAGAACAACAGAACTTGTTTCCCATCTGCCACAATGTCCTTAGCGCTTTACGGGCCATTCGACAAATATCTCCAGCAAAGAAAGTAGTACGACATTAACATTTCTTGCTGCAGCGGCATATAAAGGTAGTGATAATCTGGTGGGGAATTGGACACCTGGGAGTAAAGAGACATGAGCAAGCTGACGTAGCAGCGAAGAAGGCTTGCAGGAATAACAGACCTGAACAGTATGATATTCGCTGCAGGCTGCGAACTCTCTGTTGAATCAAAAGCCGCGTGCATCAATTAGGGACAGAGTGGTTCGAAATGAGGGGCAACAACCTGCGGGCTGTGAGACACTCTGACATTCGCAGCGTTCCTGCTTTCGGCCACACAGGTGGGATGAAATCCTGCTCACTTGTCTCCGAACAGAACATAGCTCCATTACGCATGGCCTTTTGCTTCGGCGAGAGGACCAGTCCATTTGTGACGTCCGTGGCGTAAGGTTTCCACTACGCTTTATTTTAACACAGTGCGCTTTTATGTTATGACGAGCGGGCAGCAACAGATTTAAACGGGAACCTGTCCCCTGTTTTAGCGGATTACGAGGCCAGTGTAATTCCCTATTTAAAGTTTTGTGAATGTCTATAAGCCATCCTAAGCTGTTAACATAAATGTTTTAGTGTGTTGCAGAGTGACTGTTTCAATCTTCATTAGTACAGTGAACAGTCTTCCCCAATTTCTACTGTTCTGCTTCACGCCTTTCACTATGTCTTTCCTCTTTTAATTGGCAGTTTGAGAATTGACTACTGAAGTGGTGTAAGTTTGTGTGTGTGATCCAGAAACATCGTAGAGGTAATGAAAGTTCTGCAACAGTAATGCGGTGACCGTCGCACACGGTGCAACTTCAGAGGTTCATTTATGTATTAGCTGACACAATGGCGTCTCAGCGGACCTCTGTATAATATAAAACTCAGGCAGACTGAGCAGAGGCTAGAACGTCCGTGCACCTATTTCTGCCACAAAATGATCATAATTTGTGAGAGCAGAATCATTACCGTAGGACGACCTGCAGGAAGTTGTTACTTGAGGGCAAGCATAACCTCCATATGATGCATGTTCGGCAACAATCTTGATTCCATCGTTGTTTCTTAGTGAACAATGACGATGTTGCAGGATTGTCCATTCTCTAGACGATGAAAACTGCCACTTCTCTTACTGAAGGTATATATGAATACGAACCCCTTCCATATCTAAAATTTGTTTTGCATATATTTGAAAAATAATAGCTCAAGAACTGTCTTCCTTCCTAATAAATGATGCACTATCGCTAACAAAAAATTTTAAGATGACCGATTTAGAAAATTATTGAACTGGGCCCATGTATCTCAGGAACCTAACTGGACCCATGATTCATTTTGACCTAGGGTTTTCAGAGTTAAATTGGTAATTTTAGAACGATTTAATCAGGATGGCAATTATAGTTCGAGAACACATTTATTCTCCTGGCAGTGAAAAACATGAAATATTACCCACAGGTTTTCAACGTAACATTTGAAAATGGCTTTGACATACCACACACCTATGTTTCGATACAGTCTATGAAGTTTTCCGGAACATATACGTCCACTGCATGCAAATTATGTACAAAAGAGCAGAATTACTGAGATGTGTAGTAACGTTTCAAAATACTGTCTATGATGTATATGAAACCACAATTAGTTACTTCAGACATTCTTGGATTGCATAAAATGGTGATTTGATCTGATTTTCGTGTGCACTATACCGCCTATAAAAATGTGCCGCCACATTTGATCGGTCACAGCCGTCTACACCAAAGCAAAAGAATCACAACGCCAGAAAATTATTAATGTATAGTTATGAAATTCCGGGAATAGATTTGTCACGGTAACATACTTAACTGAGCTGAAATTTGCATGAAAATCCAGTGAGACAACGTAGCTATTTGGGTACACTGTTAATAACTTTTCTTACGTCTTGATCACACTTTCATTTTCCCAACAACCTTACGTGTTTCGACTTCCCGTCATTTTCAAAGGCACTGTTATGTCAATCATATAAAATTGTTCATTAGATACATTTTATCACGTCAACATTCTCAATCACAAGACAAGTGCAAAGTGGTTGGAAGATCACAAGTTAACGTAAGCGCGAAATAAATCAAATGCGAAATGCTGGTATATTAATAACCATTGTACCAGACAGAATGTTGAATTCAAGGATGCAGACGTTCATGAATTGTATTGTGGAGGTGTCGGAAGTCAGTTTGTGGGATAGAATTCCATGATTATTAAACTTGCTCAGTATAGGGGCCGTTAATGGTGTTTGTGGGGGACGCTGGAGTTACCGTCCGATGATGCTTGATTGGAGACACATTTGGCGATCTAAAAGGCGAAGGAATGTACAGCATGATGGGTTATAATAGCGGAAGGTGGGCGACCATTATCCTGTTGAAAAACAAAAACCTGGAATATTGTTTATGAACGGCAGCACAACAGGTCCAGTCACCGACTGACGTGCAGATTTACAATCAGGTGGCATGTGATAACCAGTAGAGTGCCTCTGCTGTCATAGAAATCGCATCCACAGACCAAAACTCCAGATGTAGGTCCAGTGCGTCTAGCACGCAGACATATTGGCTGCACGCCTTCAATTGGCCTCCTCCTAGCAAACACACAGCCGTCATTGGCACCGAGGCAGAACCAGCTTTCATCATAAAATACAACAGACCTCCATCCTGACCACAAATGAGCTCTCGTTGGCACCACTGAAGTCGTAAACGGCGGTGGTTTAGAGTGAGTGGAATGCTCGTTACGGGGCGTCTGGGTCGGAGCTGATGTTCCACTTGTCGCTGAGTCGCAGCCATCGTGGATATTCCGTTGCCCAATAGTGCATATTATGCCGGTTTACGTTACCGCTGTTGGTGAATAGCGCTTCGTCGCTCAATAGAACGTGTGCAAAAAAATCTGTCATCGTCCCGTAATTTCTCTTGTGCACAGTGGCAGAACTGTACACGACTTTCAAAGTCGTCGTCATGCAGTTCCTCGTGCATAGAAGTATGGTACGGGTGCAATCGATGTTGATGTAGCATTCTCAACACCGACGTTTTTGAGATTCCCGATTATCGCGCAATTTGTCTGCTACTGATGTGCGGATTAGCCGCGGCAGCAGCTAAAACACCTACTTGGGCATCATCATTTGTTGCAGGTTGTGGTTGGCGTTTCAGATGTGGCCGAACACTTCCTGTTTCCTTAAATAACGTAGCTATCCGGCGAACGGACCGAACACTTGGATGATGTCGTCCAGGACACCGAGCAGCATACATAGCACACGCCCGTTGGGTATTTTGATCACAATAGCCATACATCAACACGATATCGACCTTTTCCGCAATTGGTAAACGGTCCATTTTAACACGGATAATGTATCATGAAGCAAATACCGTCCGCACTGGCGGAATGCTACGTGATACCACGTAATTATACGTTTGTGACTATTACAGTGCCACCTATCACAAAGCGAAAAAAGTGGTCCAACTAAAAAATTCATATTTCTTTACGTATTACACTAATATGTAATAAAAATGGGGGTTCCTATTTAAAAAAAACGCTGTTGATATCCGTGTGACCAATGGCAGCGCCATCTAGCGAGCCAACCACAGCACCATCTGGTTTCCCCCCTTCAAGCTAGACGAGTTATGTTCTTTGTAGTTTTTTCGTCTGAGGCTTATTTCGTGAGATATTTGGCCCGATCACTATCAATGGACCAACCTGTATAGCTATCCACAGTATTTTTTTCCAACTCTTGAAAGCATATCGCTACCTGTTATCATTATAATGATATGAGATGTAGACGTCTCAACGCACAAAACTGTGTATTACTGTAGTGAGATACGTATCGCATCAGTCTAGAACTTCTGATTGAACTATATATATATATAATCATCTTTCCGTATCCTACATTCTCCTTTTGTGAATTTTGTGCATTATGTAATGTGTAATACAATGCAGTGGGAATGCACATTTAAAAGCCGAAATGCGAAATAACTTTATTTGTATAACTCGCAGAAGTCAACTGACTGTGTGGTGATATCTGTACTATGGTTTCTTAACAGAGTTTCATCTTTTTTCAAAACATCTCATTGCATGGTCATCGCATATGCAGTTTGGTGCTAATGGGGAGACCAACAGTAATTACAATAATCAACACTTTATATTATCCAACTATTGTTGAAGAGCACGATACGTTTTACGGAAGTGGCTTTTGAACTGAGTGAACATCTAACTGGAGAGGAAACAGTTGGTATAAGGTACGGTTTTGCATCACAGACACAAGAATTGCAACCATGAGATCTGTAATAATTCGTTCTTGCTGACTGGAGGATGTTGATTTTAGCAGAGATTTCATACGACTTTTACGTCTCGCAGTCAGCAGGAGCTCCAATTTCTTATGTTGCGCCGGCCGTCCTGTAAGTGCTGAGTGGGATGGAACCCCTGCCTCCGCAGAAACTTCAAGGCAGACGTCGGAAGCAAGTTTTGCGACGGCGTGATAACTTGCCGTGCAGGGAAGTTTGCTTGCAGGGGTAAGCACTCGGAGGTGCCTCTTTGCCACTCACTCTGCGACTCCTGCGCGAATTTTATTCCCACGTCACGTGCTCTACCCGACTCGAGCTCTTTCCATCTTCCTTTCACTTTTAACATATCTGCGGTTAATGCCCTTACCTACTTCCCATTCATCACAAATACTCAGAGCGATCTGGAACCTGTAGAATATCGTAAAATGCAGTACGTGGTGGCACACCGAATATTATTTGCTTCATATACTTTGAATCTTTAACGTTGCATTCTAAAGAATTTTGAGCGTCTCACTTGAAGCGAAAGGAATACTTTTAGCCCAAAAGCTTGTCTTAAGTGGTGTAGATTTATTAAATGATCTTACGATTTTTAGTGACATTATTGGATTTCCATTATTTCTCATCAGAAAAAAGCTACCTCGACGGCTGATGTTTTTGATGACATTGGTACAAACTTTGTTTGGATGTATAGTTTATTCATAGGTCTTCTGATGATCCCAGCAGTTTCTTTTACAAATTACCAGAGTTTCGCCATAATTTTTGTTTCTCGTACCATTGATATTCTAACTGTACTACGTAGTATTTGCCTTTGAAACGTAGCACGGCTATTGAGGTCGCTAGGCAACTTTTGAGTGGACAGTGTGCAGTCTGTCGAATCTAGAGCCGGAGAATGGACGCGAGGCGCTTAGTTAAGTAAAGGTATGAATGTGGAGATAACAGATAGGAAACGAAATGAAATCGCGAGTTATTTGCGCAGAATGTGTCTTACGTCGATTATTTCAGATAGCTCGAATAATTACCGCTGTTAATGAACGTACGTCTGTGAAGGTGCAACAGTGAACAGCATGTGAATAAGAATTAGAAGCCATATCAGGTGATATCTGATAATAAATTGCCTATCAGAGTGAAATATGAGTTGAAAAATTATTATTCAATACTTCCCATACATTAATAGTAGGTCTCATAGTAATGACTGACTGTGATCGTATTAGTTAAGAGACATGGACATTGTTAGAAACAAACACGACAAACTTATGTGAGCGCAAGTACTAAGTAAACAATAATATTGTCGCAAATTATTATGACTAAAATTTATGAGGAATGGGCTTACAATACGGCTCACCTAAGCGAGATACCTTATGAACACTAGTGACAAATTATGCTATTAATGGTCATTATTAGTCTGCAAGCGGATCAGAAGTGATACACGTTACTTCAGTATAAACAAACCTGTATCAAGATCCTAACAAGGAGGTTGGGCACAGCTTTCTGTTGTCCCGTTTGGTGCTAATCTGAAGAAGCAGGCCACGCGTGAACACCGAGTTTCACATTCCGTTTTACATCAATATCTATACACCACAGACTACCTTACCTTGTGAAATATGTGGCAATTTTGGTGCTAATGTCAAGTCCCCTTACTTCATTTTGATGTGCACGGGAAGAGTCAGTGTTGGTAGGCCTTTAATTTTGCCGTCAATGCTATTTAATCATGTAATCGAACATGCTCATTCAGAATCTTAATGGTAAAGGCATCAGGAATGCAACCGCCTGTTGTTGCTGACACTGCAGTTGGTCGATAATCTCGGTGACGCTCCCGCACACACCGTACTAAACCATGACGAAACGCACTGATCTTCATTTCTAGCTTCCCTTCCCTCTCTCTTAATACTCCCAGATAACGGTCTCAGAACGACGAACTAGTAAATCAGTTCAACGATGGAGTAACTTACATTTTTCCGGTGAATTTAAATTTGACGTTTGCCTTTTATGCAAATAAAGGACTTTCCGTCGTTGATACATAGCCAGTAAAAAAAGGTTAAGTACGGAGAAGACTAGGAGGAAACGAAATGGAATTTCACGGATTGAAATGGTGTGTGATGCCAGGTCGCTTATTATAACACCGAGTCAGTTTTACAAGGAACTTGGCAATGCAGTTTATAAGCCAATTCAGTATGCCGTTGCATCCCATCTGGCCTGGAGGGATGCACTGCTTTGGTTGAGAAGGGTGTCAAGAAGACGTTGTATCCCCTTATCAGAATAGCTGATCCACAGCTTTTGAATCTGGTAATCGATATCCTGAGATGAAACTGACGTTAAATGTTGTCCCAAGTATGCTCTATGAGGAACAGAGTTGGGATTTTTCTAAGTACGGGAATATTTCGGCATCATGCAGACAGTTCATATATATACATGGCATACGTGGACGCGTATTTTCCTGTCGGAAAATGGCACCACGCTAATGACGCACGAGGATATACACTAAAGAGCCAAACAAAGTGGTACACCTGTCTAATACCGCGTAGAACCTCTGCGAGACGCAGAGGTGCCGCAACACGACGCGACATCAACTCGACTAATATCTGAAGTATTGCTGCAGGGATTTGACACCACGAATCATGCAGGGCTGTCCACAGATGAGCAAGAGTATGAGGGGGTGGTGATCTCTTTTGAATAGCACGTTGCCAGATATCCCAGATATGCTCGATAATGTTAATCTCTGGGGAGTTTGGCGGCCAGAGAAAGTGTTTAAATTCAGAAGAGTATTTCTGGAGCCTCACTGTATGCATTCTCGACATGTGGGGGATCGCGTTGTCCTGCTGCAATAGGTCAAGTCCGTCGGGATGCACAATAGACATGAACGGATGCAGGTGATCAGGCAGGATGCTTACGTACGTGTCACCTGTCAGAGTCGTGTCAAGACGTATTGGGGGTCTCGTATCACACCAACTGCACACGCCCCACACCATTACAGAGCCTCCAACAGTTTGAACAGCCCCTGCTTACATTCAGGGTCCATCGATTCATGAGACTGTCTCCGTAGCCGTACACGTCTATCCGCTCGACATAATTTGAAACGAGACTCGCCTGACCAGGAAACATATTCCCAGTCATCAACAGTCCTATACCGGTGCTGACGGGCCCAGGCGAGGCGTAAAGCTTTGTGTCGTGCAGTCATCAATGGTACACGAGTGAGTCTTCGGCTCCGAAATCCCGTGATAATGATGTTTCGTTGAATGGTTCGCACACTGGTACTTGTTGATGGCCTGGCATTGAAATCTACAGAAATTTCCGGAAGGGTTGCACTTCTGTCACTTTGAACGATTCTCTTCATTCGTTGTTGATCCCGTTCTTGAAGGGAGAGAGAGAGAGAGAGAGAGAGAGAGAGAGAGAGAGAGAGAGAGAGAGAGACAGAGAGAGAGAGAGAGAGTGTATCCGAGATGCAAATTTATTTTTTCAAGTAAACATAGTATTAACTAAGGCAAAAGGCGAAAAAATCATTGACACGATGATGGAATGAAATGATTGTATGATATTATTTATCAGGAGGCCCTGTTGTTCAGCTGTCTGGTGTAATCTTTCCATTTGATGTCACTTTGGTCACTAGCGTGACAATAAAGATGAAATGGAATAAGGGGACAACAAATAGACCGAGATCCTCTGCGAAGAAAATCTGCAACCCGACCGGGAATCGAATTCAGTACCTCACGATTTAAAAGCTGCAACACTACACTAACCACTATATCACTTTTCGTGTTTTCTTTCCGTTTTTTCATACTTCTCCTTCTGCAGTTCTATCTCTCATACGCCATCGATATAACCTTCACTTAGTCTTTTATTACAGTGGGCGGCCAGTCCGCTGAACCGACGCTCTGAGATACCTTGGCCAGATACCCCATTTTCATTGAAAGCCTCGCTGTCTTTGGTGTAATGAAGCAATTATTGACCTGTCAAAACATTAAAACAGCCGAGTCTCTACATTCCTCGAGTATCAAAATTAAATAGCTGAATATTTTGCATAAATACAAGATATGAACTAACAGTCATGAAAATATGCTCAGAATATTATTTATACAGACTTATCAAAGAATGTGTGTGTCGTCACTATCATTCGGACTATCTGCACTGTTACTATCCCTTCTGATTTTATCTTCACTCTTCATTACAAGTGCGAAAGTGAGGTCCAAACTCCAGCTTCTACAGGTGCCAAGATGACGCTCTTCTACTTACAGATGAAAACTAAAAGTATGATTTAATACTTTTAACAACAATGGTGTCAACAGTAAACAGTAGAAAGAGATATATGCATTGTAATTGTTGATAACAACTCAAGTCTAGTATATGTGGAAGTATATTTGACGACTAAACTCGCTAGTTCTGTCTACATAGATGGCTGTGAGACAGTAGGTAGTTTTGTGCGTCTGGTCACGGCTTGCAAAACATATATAAAAATACAGTGTCTAGCTTTCTGTTAACTGTTACTTCATGAATGTTTGTTTCCGGTGGCAGTTTGTTTTGAAATGAAAGGTAACGCAAACGATAACTTCTTTTACAATACCTGGCCAGGCGTCTTTAGATGGGGTGCTAAACTTACTATCTGTGTAACATTTGTCGAGATGAGGCTCTTCAAAGTCTGTGCAGTTTTTCCGCTCGGGGCTGCTCTGTCCGTCAACACACGCTGTGTTTGTCTCAGTGTCACCTCGCGAAAGAACCGAGTCCAGATTTTCTGAACGCGTCGGCCGCCTGATCCTTAGGGGATGGACACAGCTGCCGGTGGGGGAGTGAGTAAGCACGCTGCCAGTGAACGCCTGGCGCTTCCCTGCGTGCTGACAGCGTCCCTCACGCCGTGAGAACAAATACTTCGCTCCAATCCTAAAACAATCATCGCAGGAAGCGGCGACGCCGCAGCTCTGCAGAGAATAGTTTACCTCGCCACCGACAGAGCCTGTGCTAACACGGAACACACTCCGCCCACCGTTATGTCAACACACGTCCGGCCGCCGATCGACCGCGGCTGATCGCTGCGATTACTGACAAAGGGGCCGCGGCAAGTCCTTAATTAAACATTCCGTCGTAACACGTAAACTTTTTTAACCGCGCTGATGTGTTGACACACTGGTGTTGTCGTTGTTGTGGTCTTCATGCTGAAGATTGATTTTGATGTAGCTCTCCATGCAAGCCTCGTCATCTCTACATAACTACTGAGCCCTTACCGTCACGGATCTGAGTGTTATTGTCAAACCTTGGCTTTCCTCTGCGATTTTGTTCCCCTCTCCTTCCCAACACACTTTCCACCACAGGAATCCTGATCACTCCTCAATGCTTCAGAACGTGTCCTATCAGTCGATCCAAGTTTTACCTTAATGGTCTTTTCTTCTCACTTATAATCAGTACTTAATATTTTAGCTGATGAACCAATCTAATTTTTAGCAATTCCCGAACTTGTTCACTCTTCTTCTCTATACACCACATCGTCAAGGTTTTGCTTCCATACAAGGCTACACTGCAAATAAATATTTTCAGAAAAGACTTCCTAACATTTAAATTTCTAACATTAAAAATTTTACTTCCGTGTTTGCCAGATCATGATAATACTGTATTGACGCTAACTATTGTTTCAGCAAAAAGTGTAAGTCCTTACCAAAAAGTAATGAGAAGAAGTATGCACCATTTCGTTAACAGCTGCAACTTGGTAGCTGTCTGTGTGGCGACATACCGGTCATAATAACAGACACACAGGAGATTGCGAACCTTGTGATAGGTGTTTAATGAGCATCAGTTTGCTGCGGCGAAAACCACAGATCGCGTCCGTGTTACTGAAATGCTGAAACTGAAGATGCTCTTGTTCAGGCTGCGGCACCTAAGCCCAAAGAAACTCCTAAAGAATGTCCTGATGAACGTGAGGTACACCATAATGAAGCACCAGGATCTCCAATAAATACTGCACCCATTAATCCGAAATACCACCGAAGTATTTTGGAACTTAAACCATTGCCTAAAGCGAGACCACGTGTAAAAAAATAGAAATGCCCAGGACGTTATGCGTAAATATTTTAAGAAACCTACCTATTAAATTAATAGCAGATAATAATGACATTTAAAAAAACAAAGAAACTTCCAAAGAAGTACAGTGTCCTTGAATGTGATGAGCTCTACTGATGGAGTGTTGCAAATAACACATCCGATGGGATGAGAAGCGTTCGATCTTCAGAGCAGCAAAACTTGTATTGTTGGAAACCAATAACGTTGAGATATATTAATTTTCAACGAAATAACCTGTACAATAAATACGTAGCAGTATTTAATTAATTTGTGTAAGAATAAAAATGCATTCAATTTTTCTCTGTATTGTCATCTTGCCCCAAAACCAAGTTCACCTTGCCACAGCAATGAGGCGGGGTGATACTTTCGCATTAGCTTTTAAAACTGGCAAAATAATTGTGATTACGGCAAAATAAAGAAAGGTAGTTACAATATAATAAGAGGCTACGAATTCATTAATAGTGGTTAAGCTCCAACATCGTCAACTTGACACGTTGTCCCCTATAAATCTAGAATATTCATCCGGAATAAATGATTTGACCACTATGGAAAAGTGCATCAGTAATTGATATAAAAGACTAAAAACTACGGTGACTTGCTTGTGGCAATGGCTAGTACTACGAAACATGGGATGGGGCAGCATACGCCGATGGTGAAAAATAAACGTCCTGAAGAGATCAGCGAAGGTGATACATGTAGTTGCATAGCTGACAGAGGTGTCAGTCGCTAAATTTATACTCTGTCTTATTTCGAATATCCTCGCTCTCTTTGGTACGTGAGCCAGCTTGTAGAGTAAGACCTCAGACATCCATGTGTACATTGCTTTTAAAATGATACGGTTGTGATCTCAAAGGGTGATCTTTATGACATTCAGCGAATTCAAAGCGCGTACTGATGACAGCATCGCTCTGAAACCTCAGCTTTTACTTATAGTATCATTCGCGTGGCATAGGTGCGCCAGACGCCCTTGAATCACTTCTGTCGGGCGTCTTTCGTGACTTATGATGGTCTGGAGACTGTAAAACCACAAGATACTCGTATGTGCTTGCAGAAATATCGTGTGGGCGTTTATAAGAATTCCGCCAACCTCCTTGAAATATCGAAGTCTTCCAGTTTTACCGTCGTGTTTAGTTACGTGATAAGTCTACAGGGTGCGTAAAAAATTTTGTAAAGTGGTCAGAGCAGTGTGCTGGCAATCGATTCGGGCAAAATTTTGCAGGTAAATATTGATAGGAAATACAGATACTGCCATAAAACAGCAACCAATCAATGTCGAGTACACAAAAATTTATACGGCTATACGGCAAGCAAACGGGATAGGCTGCGCCTACCACTTGGCGCTTGGTTACAGAATTATTCGTATCAGGATTGTGTTAATAATGTGTAGAACTGTGATATATTTATTGCGTTATACCTGGTTATAACATTTACCATTTTATAATATATATAGATTTTGTTAATTATTGAGACACGTCCTAGTATGAAAGAATTCTCTTGTTTTGTGAACAGTTCGTACTGTCCTCCTATACTTTACATCTTGTTGTCTTAGTCTTTCGATTCTAATAATTCTGGGATTGGGTTTCGTTACTCTACCTCGACTAGGCAAGCACTTAATGCTGTTATGAAAAGTTAACTCCTAATAGCCATTCTTGGGTGTAACTTAAAGAATTCTCTTAAGGATCTACATTTATTGTACATTGTGTTACTTATTGCAAAATGTTTCGTGATTTTATTGTATACAAATTATATTTTCTGATAGGTATACGCCCCCACAGCCCCAGTCCCTTTCGGCCCTCAGCCTATACTGCTCTTAAAATTTAAATTTTCCAATGGTATCAATTATTTGGTAAAACTATAAGAAATTATGATCACACACATGATACAAAGTCAGTAACTTAACATTAACTAGCGATGACGGTTCTTGGTATCATGGCATTGCGGTTGCAAAAGGATTTAACGTCCCGTCGATTACGATATCATTAGAGAAGCAGCACAGGCAGGGTTGATGAAGGACTGGAAGAAAAATTGGGCGTGTCCTTTGAAAGAAAACATTCTGGCACTTACTACAAGTGGTTTAGGGAAATTTCGGAAAACCTAAAAGTGGACTGCCTGACATAAATTTGACTACAGTGACCTCCTGAGCCGGCCGCTGTTTCCGTGCGGTTCTAGGCGCTTCAGTTTGGAACCGCGTGACCGCTACGGTCGCAGGTTCGAATCGTGCCTCGGGCATGGATGTGTGTGATGTCCTTAGGTTAGTTAGGTTTAAGTAGTTCTAAGTTCTATGGGACTGATGACCACAGATGTTAAGTCCCATAGTGCTCAGAGCCATTTGAACCATTTGACCTCCTGAATGCTACCCACTGCGCCTCTTCACCCAGTGATTACGTCTGCAGAATTCCCCATTCAGATAATATAAGAATTTAATTTAGGATCAAGCCCAACACTTTCTAATCAAGCTGGTTAGGTTGAACTAAGAGATCCATGAGACACGTTATTTCAGTGCAAGTCACTTACGCCATCTATTGCTCATGCATTAATTAACGAAAACATAAGAAAGTAGCAATTGGAGGCATATGAATACTGCCGACTCAGCCCGAGCCGGTGATGAACTGAATACGTGATGAAAAACATGGCGAATAGAGGAACTTGAAAACTTCCGAGCGGGCACGTCCATCCTGCGGGGAAGAGAACGTGCAAGTAGCGAGACATTTCAGGCAGTAACGAAACTGTATTTCCAGTCTCGTAGCATTTGCATTATTCAGTAACAAATTCATACTATATCCAAAGGGTCTAGTCACAAGGCAGTATTTCACACGTCGCTGCATCAGCTAAAGAAATGCAGTAAGTAACTGAGAGCGACAGGTGGACGTAGACACACATATTTTCACTAGATCTGGAACAGTACTTACCTATTCTTCGACACTTTCCTTAACAGCTTAGTCTTCTTCTCGTTTCAGTAGTATCACTTATTCAAATCGAAAGCCTTCTCATCCATTACGCGATCAATATACACTCCTGGAAATGGAAAAAAGAACACATTGACACCGGTGTGTCAGACCCACCATACTTGCTCCGGACACTGCGAGAGGGCTGTACAAGCAATGATCACACGCACGGCACAGCGGACACACCAGGAACCGCGGTGTTGGCCGTCGAATGGCGCTAGCTGCGCAGCATTTGTGCACCGCCGCCGTCAGTGTCAGCCAGTTTGCCGTGGCATACGGAGCTCCATCGCAGTCTTTAACACTGGTAGCATGCCGCGACAGCGTGGACGTGAACCGTATGTGCAGTTGACGGACTTTGAGCGAGGGCGTATAGTGGGCATGCGGGAGGCCGGGTGGACGTACCGCCGAATTGCTCAACACGTGGGGCGTGAGGTCTCCACAGTACATCGATGTTGTCGCCAGTGGTCGGCGGAAGGTGCACGTGCCCGTCGACCTGGGACCGGACCGCAGCGACGCACGGATGCACGCCAAGACCGTAGGATCCTACGCAGTGCCGTAGGGGACCGCACCGCCTCTTCCCAGCAAATTAGGGACACCGTTGCTCCTGGGGTATCGGCGAGGACCATTCGCAACCGTCTCCATGAAGCTGGGCTACGGTCCCGCACACCGTTAGGCCGTCTTCCGCTCACGCCCCAACATCGCGCAGCCCGCCTCCAGTGGTGTCGCGACAGGCGTGAATGGAGGGACGAATGGAGACGTGTCGTCTTCAGCGATGAGAGTCGCTTCTGCCTTGGTGCCAATGATGGTCGTATGCGTGTTTGGCGCCGTGCAGGTGAGCGCCACAATCAGGACTGCATACGACCGAGGCTCACAGGGCCAACACCCGGCATCATGGTATGGGGAGCGATCTCCTACACTGGCCGTACACCACTGGTGATCGTCGAGGGGACACTGAATAGTGCACGGTACATCCAAACCGTCATCGAACCCATCGTTCTACCATTCCTAGACCGGCAAGGGAACTTGCTGTTCCAACAGGACAATGCACGTCCGCATGTATCCCGTGCCACCCAACGTGCTCTAGAAGGTGTAAGTCAACTACCCTGGCCAGCAAGATCTCCGGATCTGTCCCCCATTGAGCATGTTTGGGACTGGATGAAGCGTCGTCTCACGCGGTCTGCACGTCCAGCACGAACGCTGGTCCAACTGAGGCGCCAGGTGGAAATGGCATGGCAGTCCGTTCCACAGGACTACATCCAGCATCTCTACGATCGTCTCCATGGGAGAATAGCAGCCTGCATTGCTGCGAAAGGTGGATATACACTGTACTAGTGCCGACATTGTGCATGCTCTGTTGCCTGTGTCTATGTGCCTGTGGTTCTGTCAGTGTGATCATGTGATGTATCTGACCCCAGGAATGTGTCAATAAAGTTTCCCCTTCCTGGGACAATGAATTCACGGTGTTCTTATTTCAATTTCCAGGAGTGTATAATTGCAATGACGAAGGTGGCCGCCCCCTTTTGGTTCTTCTCGGGGGCCACATTAACACCTTCTTAAGTCACTTGTCATTACTCATTCTTTCATCCTGTGGAAACCATTGAAGACTTTTAGTCTCCATCTACTCATTATGGAATGTGTTGATCTTACCTTCATGGGTGACCTGCAGGTATTTTCTCGTTAAATCTAATTTCATTTATCTTATCTTGTCCCTTCTGCCAATTTGTCCAGTCCCGACGCTCTCAGCAATACCGCGTGACGTCGCCTCTAATTTTCAAAAATGGTTCAAATGGCTCTGAGCACTATGGGACTTACCATCTGAGGTCATCAGTCACCTGGAACTTACAACTATTTAAACCTAACTAACCTAACATCAATGCCCGAGGCAGGATTCGAACCTGTGACCGTAGCAGTCGCGCGGTTCCAGACTGAAGCGCCTAGAACCGCTCGTCCACAACGGCCGGTCCTACTTTTCACCAGTATCAAATTGAAGTACTCGAAGATCTTAAGAAGACAGAAAAGTTCAGGATGATTGGTGATAGTGAATGTAAAGTATTTGATTGTTTCAGATATGCAGCGCTCGTGCGGAGTCGGGTAGTGTCATGGTGTAGAAAAGGGTGCTCCATGTATGTACAAAATCTTCGAATTCGAAACTCGATTACAGCATGCTGCTTCTCACACACGGACATAGTTACCTTACACACCGCGATGTTTTAAGATACTATTCGGAGCCCTCTAGTCGCAGAGGGCTGCAAACATGTAGACATGAATTGCAAGGATGTAAAATGTTAATAATATTTGTTTTATTTAAAAAGCTTTCAGACTTTTCACATAAAAATACGATGGTATTTGCACTGGTATCTTTCGTCTTTAGTAACAAAAGGATATTAAGACGTGTACTAATGCACCGGGAACTAGAACGAGCAATGCGAAGGGAAGGCTGCATGTTCAGAAACTGGCTATCATCAGATAGATGTTACGTGTATTACGAGTTGAAAAGATTGCGGATGTAAAGCAGAGCAACATGTGAGTCAAAAGACTGCCATGAAAAATACAAATGCAATAGTTTCGCTGCTACGAGCTTCCTCCGGTCAAGACAACCCCAGCTACTGACTTCCATCATACGCTGCTCGATTCCCACCTTCCTTGCTATATATCTGTGCCACGCCAGTCTATATCAACAGGTCACGTCCCTATCCCTCCTCCTTTCAACCCTACCAACCTCTCCCGCAGCGATGCATGTGCAACTGGGTGGTACTATTTCCCAAGTGACGGACGCCCCGGGGACATGCAATTTGTTCTGGAAGTTCTTCTCTGCACGTTCCGTTATCGTAACTCGAGGATGTAGCGTCTCCACCGCGAGAGAAATAGTCTAAAAAGTGGGAAAAAAACGGGTAAAGGGAGAAGGAAGAAGATTTCCGGCCGCAGTTTGTGTTCGCTGTGGAGAAACACATGTAACGCATCGGCAGCGCCCGACGGAGTGTGACGAAGGAGGCGGCTGCAGAAACTGTGTGATCGGTGCGTACGGGAGCAGAACAGAAGGGGTGTAGCCAGGGTGCCACTGACGCAAGGGAGGCACCAGAGGCGGCGGAAACTGGCGCTGGGGCGGGAGGGGGGGGCGGGGGGGGGGGGGAGGGGGCGAAACGACGCTCCCTGTGACGTCCCTAGAGAGAACGCCCCAGGAGGGCGCTTGTAAAGAGGGCTTCTAAACTTCGTTTCACTCATCTGTGATTCTGAGAGACATTACACCTGCTACGAGCGCGTTTTCCTTTCTTTCAGTTTCAAGCTGTTCTTCCGACAGTCTCTACATGTGCACTGCCGAATATTACCCTTGCCTGTCTCGACATAGTACCGAAATTTCACCCTTTTATCGTTTGGAAGGAAAATTTACGGGCTGCCAGTTCTGGAACGATAAGGGACTGAAGACCACCAGTTTTTGTTTGTTGATCGTAAAAAGCTAAAGGTTCTCGAAAGGAATTTTTATTTCTTATGCTGTATTTAGACACCAAGTCTTGTCCTACACAGCATGGGCTTAATAACATGTAGATTTTGTAACACAGTTCAGACGCAAAGGTGTGTATTTTTCTCTTAGCTAGCATTTCTTAGCTAGCATTTTACTTAATGGCTTTAAATAATTTAATTGCAGTTTACGGATGTTGTACAGAACAGTAAAATGACCAAACCAGGTTTTTTATGATGCCTTGGTTGGGTGAATTGTTATCAAATGTGAATTTAAATAAAATCTTCGTGACCATTTTGCTGTGTCTTCACTAAATCACAAGGGGGTATTTAAGTTTCATTGTTTAAGCCTGCATCATAACAGCTTTCATGTTGTTACGATACTGTTTATACTGACCTCAAAAAAAAAAAAGAGTAATGCTCGAATGTATGTGAAATCTTTCGGGGTCACCAGTCCCTAAGCTTACACACTACTTAACCTAAATTATCATAAGGACACAAACACCAATGCCCGAGGGTGGAGTCGAACATCCGCCGGGACCAACCGCACGGTCCGTGACTGCAGCGCCTTAAACCTCTCGGCTAATCCCGCGCGGCTATACTGACCTATACCATCTGTAGTGCTCTCGGGATGTTCAGTTGTCTACGACTTTATGGGGACGAGAACGATAACAGGTAGAAGATTTTAGATAGTAAACTTGTTCAGTTACGTGTTCTCGTGAGAAACTCTCCCATATGCAATTACCAGCCATTACAAGAGGCGTAAGCGTTCGGGTATTGTTGTTTGTTTGTTGTGGTTTTCAGTCCTGAGACTGGTTTGATGCAGCTCTCCATGCTACCCTATCCTGTGCAAGGATCTTCATCTCCCAGTACCTACTGCAACCTACATCCTTCTGAATCTGCTTAGTGTATTCATCTCTTGGTCTCCCTCTACGATTTTTACCCTCCATGCTGCCCTCCAATGCTAAATTTGTGATCCCTTGATGACTCAGAACATTTCCAACCAACCGGTCCCTTCTTCTCGTCAAGTTGTGCCACAAACTCCTCTTCTCCCCAATTCTATTCAATACCTCCTCATTAGTTATGTGATCTACCCATCTAATCTTCAGCATTCTTCTGTAGCACCACATTTCGAAAGCTTCTATTCTCTTCCTGTCCAAACTATTTATCGTCCATGTTTCACTTCCATACATGGCTACACTCCATACAAATACTTTCAGAAACGACTTCCTGACACTTACATCTATACTCGATGTTAACAAATTTCTCTTCTTCAGAAACGCTTTCCTTGCCATTGCCAGTCTACATTTTATATCTTCTCTACTTCGACCATCATCAGTTATTTTGCTCTTCAAATAGCAAAACTCCTTTACTACTTCAAGTGTCTCATTTCCTAATCTAATTCCCTCAGCATCACCTGACTTAATTCGACTACATTCCATTATCCTCGTTTTGCTTTTGTTGATTTTCATCTTATATCCTCCTTTCAAGACAATGTCCATTCCGTTCAACTGCTCTTCCAAGTCCATTGCTGTCTCTGACAGAATTGCAATGTCATCGGCGAACCTCAAAGTTTTTATTTCTTCTCCATGGATTTTAATACCTACTCCGAATTTTTCTTTTGTTTCCTTTACTGCTTGCTCAATATACAGATTGAATAACATTGGGAGAGGCTACAACCCTGTCTCACTCCCTTCCCAACCGCTGCTTCCCTTTCATGCCCCTCGACTCTTATAACTGCCATCTGGTTTCTGTACAAATTGTAAATAGCCTTTCGCTCCCTGTATTTTACCCCTGGAATTTGGAAGAGAGTATTCCGGTCAACATTGTCAAAAGCTTTCTCTAAGTCTACAAATGCTAGAAACGTTGGTTTGCCTTTCCTTAATCTTTCTTCTAAGATAAGTCGTAAGGTCAGTATTGCCTCACGTGTTCCAATATTTCTACGGAATCCAAACTGATCTTCCCCGAGGTCGGCTTCTACCAGTTTTTCCATTCGTCTATACAGAACTCGCGTTAGTATTATGCAGCTGTGACTTATTAAACTGATAGTTCGGTAATTTTCACATCTGTCAACACCTGCCTTCTTTGGGATTGGAATTATTATATTCTTCTTGAAGTCTGAGGTTATTTCGCCTGTCTCATACATCTTGCTCACCAGATGGTAGAGTTTTGTCAGGACTGGCTCTCCCAAGGCCGTCAGTAGTTCCAATGGAATGTTGTCCACTCCCGCGGCCTTGTTTTGACTCAGGTCTTTCAGTGCTCTGTCAAATTCTTCACGCAGTATCGCATCTCCCATTTCATCTTCATCTACATTCTCTTCCATTTCTATAATATTGTCCTCAACTACATCGCCCTTGTATAGACCCTTCTTTTGTTAGAACTGGGTTTCCATCTGAGCTCTTGATATTCAGACAAGTGCTTCTCTTTTCTCCAAAGGTCTCTTTAATATTCCTGTAGGAAGTATCTATCTTACCCTAGTGAGATAAGCCTCTACATCCTTACATTTGTCCTCTAGCCATCCCTGGTTAGTCATTTTGCACTTCCTGTCGATCTAATTTTTGAGACGTTTTTATTCCTTTTTGCCTGCTTCATTTACAGCACTTTTATATTTTCTCCTTTCATCAATTAAATTCAATATTTCTTCTGTTACCCAAGGATTTCTACTAGCCCTCGTCTTTTTACCTACTTGATCCTCAGCTGCCTTTACTACTTCGGGTATTACTGCGCAAATATGTACTAAAGTGAAACTTATCAGTAACTGTACTGAGGGCATGCTTTGTGTCACGTTAACTGTCGTGCTAGAAGCAATAAAAAACAAAAACAAAAAAGTAAAAACAGCTCATTTTGCTAGTGATGCCTGAAATTGTCAGGAAGAAAACAACAGCCGTAATGTAATTTATCAAACAAAAATTTTTTATGGAAAATCCTTTGCTGCCTGGACCGTTATTTATATTGTGAGATTAAAACATGATGTTTCCGTCGCTTACAACAACCATCTTCAGGTCGTTCAAATTGTAAAAATCCAGTTAAATATACACTGGAAAACATCATCATTAACAACACTCTTACAATGAAAAACTTTCATACTATGGGCCAACAAGACTAGAACAGTATGTACCGGATAGTTATAGTTAAAAATCCCCTATTTAACGCGTTATAAAAAGGAAACTAATTACCGTACGAGTACGAAACTTGGTAGCATTAATGTCCAGTTGCCTGATACGTAATGGTATGATGTACCGCAGCAGCACATTAATTAAAAGTATTTCAGTTGAATTGATTCTGCATTATTTCTCTTCCCCGTGTTCTTGACATAAATGCTACCAAGTTTGGTCCTCGTACGGTAGTTTGTCTCCGTGTTATAACTTGTTAAATAGGGAAAGATTAATTATAAACACCTGGTATTTAAAGGCTTCATCAAGAGCTAGAAATGTTGCAAAACATAATATCGCAAGATGCCAATAATAAAGAAGGAAAGTGGCCAGTAGCATAATCGAAAATTGCATCAAATTCCCTTTATATACATCTATAGAGCAGGTATTACATACCGTTGCATATACATTTCCCGCTATATTATTTGCTGTACAATTGCATATAATGGATATTTGATGCAATTTTACTTATGTAACTGGCCATTTTCCCTGTTGATTACCTACATCTTGTGAGATTATGGTTTACACTTTGGATCGCTCTCGATGACCCTTTCAAATACCTACTTAACGTCGTAATCTTGTTGGCCTATATTACCAATGGATGTCATTGCATGACTGTTGCTACTGATGCTTTGCAGGCCGGCCGGTGTGGCCGAGCGGTTCTAGGCGCTTCAGTCTGGAACCGCGTGACCACTACGGTCGCAGGTTCGAATCCTGCCTCGGGCATGGATGTGTGTGATGTCCTTAGGTTGGTTAGGTTTAAGAAGTTCTAAGTTCTAGGGCACTGATAACCTCAGATGTTAAGTCCCATAGCGCTCAGAGCCATTTGAAGCTTTTCAACGCATTCGTTTTTACGATTTGAAGAATCTGAAGATGGTTGTTGAAAGCGACTGAAAATAGTCATCATGCTTTAGTTGTACAATATAAATCGCAGTCCAGGCAGTGAAAGATTTTTACAGTAAGTAAGTTTATTCAGTATACTCTCGTTTCATTATTTATATATACATTAATCAATTTATGATTTTGTGTTGCCAGATTAACCGACCACAGAGTAACAGAAGTAAAAGACAATTTTTTAGTGTTCCAGTATGTCTTCCTCACCCCATTTGAAGAGGCTACGCGGTAAGTATCGTTTAAATGAACGGAACTCGTGACATATATATTACCCAATCCAGATATATTATCACACAGAGAGAATTTCCAGATGTTGCCATGAGGAGGAGGTTGATATAAACATCTATTAAACAAAATACGGTGATTCATCTGACCTATTCGATGTGCTAATAGCCGGCCGTGGTGGTCTAGCGGTTCTAGGCGCGCAGTCCGGAACCGCGCGACTGCTACGGTCGCAGGTTCGAATCCTGCCTCGGGCATGGATGTGTGTGGTGTCCTTAGGTTAGTTAGGTTTAACTAGTTCTAAGTTCTAGGGGACTGATGACCACAGTAGTTAAGTCCCATAGTGCTCAGAGCCATTTTGATGTGCTAATATGTTATTGCTGAGTAATATTTTAGTTTTACAGTATACGGTGTGCCAAAGTAAAAGGAGCCTACAGTTACACTTGAGGAAATTTTGAAAAGAACATTATAATTACAGTTCATATGAAGCGGTATAACTTTGCATAATTGCCACTGAGATTGATACACCGATCCAAGTGCTGGGTTGTTCACGGGTCCCCTCTTTCACTGTGTCCAGCACTTCCTTGTCGCAGATAAAACTCTGACGTTTCGGAGACTGCTTTAAGGGACCGAACAAATGCGAGTGTCATGGAGAGATACTGGGGCTGCAAAGAGGAAGTTCCAGGACCTCCCATCGAAATTTCTTAAGGAGACCAAGGGTATGATTTGCCATACAGCCACCCTCATAACTCTGACACACCAGGATACTGTACACGGTGAAAAACACTGCTCTCCTTCATCTTGTAGTAAATTTGTGATACATACTCTCTTTTTTCGCCAAAAAATTTGTGTTGACTGGGAAGAATCCATAATACGCTGATCAGCGAGATTAACTATCCAGAGGTAGGGAGCCGTTAACTTCACTTGTGCAATTGCGAACACCATCACATCATATTTCAGAAAACACGCTCACCCGCTAGAACGACATACAACGCCCCTACAGTGAAGACTCCGTTTCCAAGCGGACTTACAGGTTGACAATTATTGAACTACATGAAATAAAATCGTCATAGGTTGTGAACGGTTTGAGTTAGGACGTTCAAACTGCTCGGTTGGCGGCAGGACGTGATGGGAATTGTATTGTTTGCTTGAGGGACGAAGCCCACTTTTATTAGGATGGGTTCGCCAACAAGCAAAATTGGCGCAATTGGGGGACTGAGAATCCGTATTTCGCGGATAAATCTCTTCATCCTCAACGGATAACTGTGTGTGCTGTGCAATGTCCAGTCATGGAATAATTGGTGTGATGTTCCTTGATGGAACGGTGAGTTCCGAATGGCACGTGAAGGTTCTGGAAGATGATTTAATCCTCATTATCCAAACTGTCCCTAAAGATGTGGTTCATGTAAGACGAAGCTCGACCCCATCGAAGCAGGAGAGTGTTTGAAGTCCTGGAGAAGTACTTTGGTGGCCGCATTCTGGCTCTAGGGCACCCGGGGGCCACTGGCATGGCTCTCGATTGGCAACCATGTTCTCCGGATTTGAACACATATGATTCCTTTTTGTGAGGCTATATTAAATGCAAGGTGTACAAAAATGACCATTGCTGAGCTGAAAACAGCTATTCAGGAAGTCATTGACAGCATCGATGTTCCGACACTTCAGCGGGTCATGCAGAATTTCGCTGTTCGTCTGCGCCGCATCATCGCCAATAATGTCAGGCATATCGACCACGTTATAAGCTAATTCCGAATATCTGTAGTGGCGTTTATAAAGTGCGTGCACGCCGTAGTGTGCAACTAATTAATGTTTTTTCATATAATTCAATAATTGTCATCCTGTACCTTACACTTATAATGATAAAGATGCGGCCACGTGTTACTTTGTCTGGCGAAACGGTTTCTGACTGTGACGACGATCTTATAAGCAAAACATCGAGGCACAATTTCGTGTTTTTCAAATTGTTCTACCAAGTAAAGACGAAAGAGGCAAGCAAGAGATTCTTTATCAGGCTAACTGTTTTTGGGGATTCAGGCGTGAACCATCAACTGATATTCGTAGTTTTCGTGAACGTAATTCGTAACACACTTGCCGTAGTATCCATTGAGAACACTTCCGTGTAGGTGTGACGATCGCCCCAAATAAACTGAATAAAACAGGCACATACCATGCTTAGTGTCCAACCAACATTTGAATTTAATAATTCGTTTGGTATTAGTATTTTATCTAGCATTTAACGTGTCGTTCACTTCCGACAAAGTTTTATGTAAACTTCTTTACATGATACAAGACTTATGTAAACTTCTTTACTCAATGTAAGGAACACAGCTATAAACAGAATTACAAAAAGGCATATGGTGAAAACACCACTGGGCACACCCTCTGAACGATATCCCACTATATTTAAAAGGTCCTCATCGAGAACGAAAAGGTGCTAACCGAAAATGTAGCTACCTTAATTGCCTAAATGGACATTGCGACTTCCGACACAGGACGTACTTTACATTTTTAGAGATTTTCTGTAAGAAGAGCTCTTCTGGATGTTACCTAGGTACACGGTAGCTCATCCAAAGTGCCTCCACCTTTATTTTAAGAACTGTGCTTCGTACCGATAGCAGCCTCGCCTTACATTGATATCTCACGTTTTAAAGCTTTTTAACATCACCTTTACATTCCATGTAATGTCCAAAAACTGCGTGGTGTCACGTATAAAATTATGGTAGCGGCAATGCTACGTACCACATTTCATACAATGCATTTATGATTCAATTGTACAGATTACGCGTAAAAGCGCATTTTGAAAAATTTTCGTACTTCCACCTTACGTAGTGTGCTTTTATCAAGCGTGAAACGATCTGATATATAGTTTTAACATGTACCTTTTTTTAAATATAGAGATTTAGAAATTTACAATACTCTATAGTTTTATATTTTTGTATACATATGCTTTAAAAAGTGTAATTAGTATTCAGTTAGCGTCAGCGCGGATTATTGTAAACTTTATTTAATCTGTAAATATGCACTCCCAACTCCTGTTTATTTATGTACGGACGCGAATTCTGCCCGTTCGTGATGTAGGAGAGGTCATGAAAACCAACGCGTAAATCCGCTCCAACAAATAATCCCTAGAGCCTGAGATTACTCCAAGGTACGCTCTTGTACCAAATAAAAACCAACTCATTTCCGCTCGAGTAGTTAAGCAGAAATGTGACGTGGCATGTATAAAAGTTGAAATCAAAAGAGCCTATAAAAATAAATACAAATTAAACTAGTTGTTTCAAACTCCATTCTTAATGCTCACAACCTTACAACAACAACCCAATTGTAGCACAACTTTATTCGACTGTCAAAGAATTACGCAAGAGAATTGTAGTAGAACAAGATTGGCTACATTCATTTTTTTAATTACGTTATGAAGAGTAAGCAAACATATCAACGGTGCTATTTGTCCGTTCACATAAAGCATACACAACAGACTAGCTAACGTAGCAAATGTTAAACAGCCCAGGAGCAAAACTTGCTGCGGAAAGGTTTAAATTAAAACTTGGCTGTTGCTGCAAGCTCTAGAAATATCTACATAATCACTACTGAAGTTAAAGTAATTAGCTCAGTGGCCAAATTAGACACACATACACACAAAGATGTAGCAGTAAAAAGCACTAACGCATAATCATCAATGGAGGCAATAAATATTTTATGTACTGCGTTAAATTTTAGAGGTGTTTCCGATGCATCACAGAAATGGTCCACTGGACTCACGTAGGTGAACATTGGTGCTAAGTAAATATGTGGTGTATAGTTTCATCCTCAACATACATACTTTTTTATGTTCTCAGATAGTTAGTGGGTGATTGTGGCTTCGTACACAAGCACAACAGTGAGTGTTGAAGTAGTGGAGAAACCTTGTCGTCTCCAGCGCTTCGTAGGTCCCACCAGAGCTTGAGCTGGTCAGCGGATACTATTCACTTCACATTACGTTGTGTGACTGGTGCGAACCCTCAGATTACCATCCTGTGTTCCTATGCAGCAGATGCCTACAGACAACGTTTATTTTTTCTACCCCAGCATGCGGCATCAATTCATGAAAGCTATTTACGGCAGTGCCAGCAGTACATCGAGAAATAATGCTAATTTCAGACTGTTTTAGAGTAATTATAATATACTGATAAACACTGTACTATCGAGACACAAAAATACAGCGATGGATTTTTATTTTGTAGTACATTATGAACACACACACACATAATAATTTCTGTGATACCGATGTGTGTCGATATTTTCATTTACACGTGAAAAAGCTCATATAAATTTACGTTTACCAAAATTTCATGTTTCATTCATTTCTGTTTACATTTTATGTGATTAAGATCGCCGGCCGGAGAGGCCGAGCGGTTCTAGGCCCTACAGTCTGGAACCGCGCGACCTCTACGGTCGCAAGTTCGAATCCTGCCTCGGGCATGGATGCGTGTGATGTCCTTAGGTTAGTTAGGTTCAAGTAGTTCTAAGTTCTAGGGGACTGATGACCACAGCAGTTAAGTCCCATAGTGCTCAGAACCATTTGGCCCATTTTTTTGATTAAGATCATTTTGAAATCGTAACATGAGAATATCTAAATTTATTTTCATTCCGTTTCGTTAAATATGTATTAGTATGTATCATTAAAACGATGAATATGGGTCGAGAGTCGCGCTTAGGTACCTCAGCTTAGGTACCTCCCAACAGGCAAAGCTTCTGGATTCGACTACCAGTCTGGCACATAGTTTTAATCTGCCAGGAAGTTTCATATACCAGTTAATTTGAAGAATGCCTTTGACAGCGACGTAAATGATTTAAACTCCTATGCCTCAAACGTAATGTCTGCTCTCGCTCGCACTTGGTGGGAAGGGTTGTAAGAGGCAGTCGCGTTTCAATTATTGCGACAAACTGTCACGTTTTGGATGCCGTAGAAGGAATCTTGTCGAACCCTTTGTGAGAAGTAGACATGGTTTTTGAAGACGTAAAGAGCACTTACAACGTTGAAGTTCATATCTTTTGAACTAGTCACGTGAATAATTAAGAATACAGAAGGTAAAACGAATAAATGGTTTTTATTTGTTAATGAATCTTCAAATTTTACAATTCTGTAAATTCACTGCACAACAGAATTAAAGGGTCGTTTTTTTAAATACAGCAATTGTTTCCCAGTGTGACATCTAAATGTATAATTTGACTCGTAGTTGCCTACAATGTTCCTCGGTTACCGTGTAAAACCGTACGCCCTTCGACGTCACCTTCGGGCTCTGCGAAGGAAAGGCCACAGGTCTGAAGTTCATGTGACGTGTAAAGTGGTTCAGTGATGCAACATTGGCACCAAATTTACAGCAACTATGCCCAATGCCACCGTGGACGTGTCGTACTATGGGAAGGTCGTGGCATACCCGCTCACCCACATTTCAACCCATCTCTTGATGCCTCTCTGCGGGAGGTCAGAACAGCGACGCCCAGCGTTGAAGTCACTGCGGTTTTCCTATGGGTGGCCGAGGAAAACAAAAAAAATGGCTCTGAGCACTATGGGACTTAACATCTATGGTCATCAGTCCCCTAGAACGTAGAACTACTTAAACCTAACTAACCTAAGGACAGCACACAACACCCAGCCATCACGAGGCAGAGAAAATCCCTGACCCCGCCGGGAATCGAACCCGGGAACCCGGGCGTGGGAAGCGAGAACGCTACCGCACGACCACGAGATGCGGGCGAGGAAAACATTTAAGAACACTTCCGCTCAGTATAGACACGAAAAGGTCTCGGGAATGGGGCATAAAGGGCATCAGTGAAACCATCTCTTCTCTTGGGGCGTTGATTCCCAGATACAAAAATCGAGACACGTTGGTAGGATCTGTTGACTTGGGAAATGCGTTCGGCAACGTAAAATGGTGCAAGGTATTCGAAATTGTGTGAAACGTTGGAGTACGTTTGAAGGGAAGACCGGTGATATACAGTTTGTAGAAGAACCAAGAGGAATCAATGAGACCTGAAGACCAAGAACGAAGTGCTCGGATAAATATGGGTGTAAGACAGTAATATATTCATTCGCCCTTACTGTTCGGCCTACAGATCGAAGAGGCAATGACGGAAATAAAGGAGAGGTTCTACAGAGGGATTAAAATTCAGGGCGAAAGGGTAAACGATAAATTTTGCTTATGACATTGCTGTACTCAATGAAGGCGAAGAAGAATTACAGAATCAGTTAAATTAATGAACAATTAATGGGTATAGTATATAGATTGAGAGTAAACCGAAGAAGGACGAAAGTAATGAAGAGTAGCAGAGATGAGACTAGCTAAAAAAGCACCTCAAAATTCGGGACCGTGGCGTAGACAAAGTTAAAGAATTCTGCTACCTTGGAAGCAAGACAACTCAAGCCACCAGGTTAGCCGAGAGCGCGAATGCGCTGTTTTCTAGACTCGGATAGGCGCGCCGGTCCCTGATTGAATCCGTCCGGCGGACTACCGACGTCGCCAGGCTAGATGTGGTTTTTAGGCAGTTTTCCACATCCCGCTAGGTGAATACTGGGCTGGTCCCCATGTTCCGCCTCATTTTCACGACTCGCAGACATCTGAACACGTTGACACTGTTACATGGATTACACTAGACGCGGACAGGAAGGATATCCTGCCACCCTTAAAATTGGCATTGCCAAATCCAAATCCATTCCTAGCAATGCCGACCCTGCAAAACCTGATGGATAAGGCACCAGGAAAAGAAGAAGGAGAAAGAGAAAGCAAAACAACTCATGACGGACGAAGCGAGGGGACATAAAGAGGAGGGTAGCACAGGTTAAGTGGGCTTTCCTGACCAAAAGAAGTATGTTAATATAAAACAAATTTCTCAGTCTGAGTAAGAAATTCCCAAGAAAGTACATTTGGAACACAGCATTATATGGCAGGTTTTCCGCACAGTCCATGAAGGAAGTATCATACGTAAAACACTGACAAGAACAAGGACAGGCTAACAGGATATGTCTTAAGGGCTCAGGAAATAACCTCCATTGTACCAGACGGAACTTTAGAGGGTAAAAATTGTAGAGGAAGACAGAGACTGGAGAACATCCAGCAGATAGCTGAGGACGTTGGGTGCAAACGGGGCTGTGTATGAGCCTGTAATAAAGGAACTGCTAACAGCTAATGCAGCTTCGAAAAGTTATTTGGAAGATTTTAACATATATTTTTTAAATTTCATATAAGTATTTGTATCGTGTATTTAAGCTGTGGATGTCCACACCGTAAAATTATTTATTTACGTTTTGGGTAAATTGCCAAGCACTGCAGCATCATCGATCTTCCGGAGGTCTTCCTGTAATTTGGTGCAGTCTTCGGTTGGTGCTCCGTTCCTACAAACAAGTACATGATCTGCGAACAATCACATCGAGATTCCGACGGTATGAAACAGATCATAGGGCCTGGAGGACATAGACAGGGACTGGGGATAGGTGGGGCTAGGTGGGAGTATGATGCGAGATGGTCCATAGAACTGCGTTAAGTACTGTGTCCAGGTGGTGCAGTGATCAATGCAGCTGCGTAGTAAGCAGGAGACCCCGGATTCGAATCCCGCTCTGGCATAAATTTTTACTCGTCACCACTGACTTCACGAAAAGTCCCGAGGCAGATGACATCAATAGTTCCTATCCTTTCTCCCGTCATCACCTTCAGCTTACACAATATGTATCACAGCTGCGGATTCCGCGTGGTGCCCATTCTTTCGTACATTTTCGAAAGAACAAAACTTAAGGTGCAGACAGAACTGAACCCGTCGCTCTCAAAGGAACGGGATTGAATATCTGGTCCGATACCGTTTAGGCCCGTAAACTTGCTGACCAAACGGCAGTCAAGACCTGTTTCGAAGGCCTTGCAGAAATCTAACACAGCATCAATGGATGAGGTTGTCTACAGTGCTCTGTATCACGTAGAAGAACAGAGCGAGCTGAGTTCCGCAAGATATCTACTTAGGGAATCCATGAGCTTTTTTAACTTTTTTATAGAGAATATGTTAGTTCTCAAAAAATGTCATAATGCTTGAGCATAAAACATGCTCCACAACAAACTGCCGTCAGTGATTTATGCCTATAATTATTTGCATGTGTCCTACAATACGTCTTGCAAACAGGAATGGCCGATTTTTCCATTCGATAGCTGCCCTTCGTTGCTCTGACGACCTACGATAAACTACTATTAGAAGCTGAGCAAATTCTTTCTCATAATCTGTGCAGAAGCTCACACGTACCTCATCTGGTAGAGACGAATTTCTGCTGTTAAGCGGTTGTGACTGCGTTTTTGCTCCACTATGACTTATCTCAGTATCTACCATTTCGGCTTTCGCTCGATGGTAGAAACGAGGACTCGCACTTCTGCGAATGTGGCTGCTTTTCAGCCTTTGTGAGCTAGTGTACAATATCGTTATCGACGCATTACAACACCACTGACATTCAGGTCTCTTGGCACAATGTTTTGGGTTTTGTAACAGCTACCACATCCCTTCCAGAAGACAATCAAATGGTTCAAATGGCTCTAAGCACTATGGGACTTGACTTCTGATGTCATCAGTCCCCTAGACTTAGAACTACTTAAACCTAATTAACCTAAGGACATCACACACATTCATGCCCGGGGCAGATTCGAACCTGCGACCGTAGCAGCAGCGTGGTTCCGGACTGAAGCGCCTAGAACCGCTCGGTCACATCGGCTGGCAGAAGACACTCATTCCACAGACTGAAGCGGGATTATCTATGAAGAGCAAATTCTTCCGTTGTAATACCGTCGATTCACAATGTTGCTGGTCCCCTAATAATCGACCTATCTCTCTACTGCCGTGCCTGGTGTGCATACTACCGGATGTCCAGCCTACACATATGGAGGTCCGGCTACCAAAAATATATTTTGTAGGGCAACTACATCTCGTGAGCAACAGCAGGCCCTGCTCGTAATCGTCTCACAAACAACGTTTGGTTTCCTCGCACAGATCAGTTGCACAAACTCGTTCCCAGTTGTCTCATTTGGTTATTCTCGCACTTTCCCGTGTCTCGGAAACATCGTCGTTGTGCAACATTTAACGCTTTAAAACTTCAAGGAGTCGGAGGATTCTATTCTGAAAAAAAAAAAAAAAAAAAAAAAAAAATTACCACTCTGGTATTACTTTGTAAACTCTACCATGACATTAAATTGCAGTGCTGTGTACCTTTCTCAGCTGAGTGGTGTCTAACGTACGAAAGTCTTCACTACGTACGTCTCGTTACTACTGAATCCGTTTCGCGTACGCAGCTGGTACCTGTGAGACACTGCAAAAATTGTATTTTTTACGAAACCTTTTCTTCCCCATTTATAGTACCTTAAGAAGCTCGACTACTATTAGCGCTGCTGCTACTATTACCATTACTACTAGTAGTATTAGTTCAGTTTTCCCTTTCTATTAGTCCTTCAGTGCTCACCTACCAGTGTTGTTCTTCTGGAAACGACTATCATAGAATTACATTCTCACTTTTTCTTTGTAGTACGCCTTCGTTTATTACTACCACTTTCAATGTAATTCACGTTCTCTATCTGTGCTATTCCATTCATGCAATTTATTTTTCTTTGTTTTCACAACGGTCCACGTTTCACGCTGACGAATCGCTGTTCCTTGTAAACTCAGAAACTTCTATATATTCCTTGTCGATATTTGATACGGCCATAAATTTTCATTGAAAACTCTTGCTATATATGTGGTGTATCCATTACCTGCCATACTTCGGTTCGCTTAAGTAATCTTAATTTTGAGGTAGATCTGTATCTCGTCTCGCAAATGATGATGATTTTCAAGGCTCGTTCCTCTCATTCAATTCATTAATCGGCCCATAGCTACACGTATCATAAATATCTAGGCCAAATTCATAACTCTCAATATGGCTTAACTTCAAAGTCACTAAAGAACGTTTTGGCCATATTTTGGAGTAAAATGTTGGTAAAAAGTGAAGTATGAATGTAAGTGCTTAGTGGATTAGATGTTTTAGATTTCAGTTAATGTGCGAGGTACGTGAAAAGCTCGGGGCGTACCAGGTAATGCTTTTCCGACAATACACGGCTTTGGCTTCGATTTCGTTAGTATACCTTCGATACCAACGGCTTAGGAAATAGCAGCGTGCCTCAGACACCACATAGCCTATTTGCCAAACAAACATATGAGTACTGTTTCATACTGATTTCCACACGTGAACCTAAAATCGCCAGATAGAAAGACTTGCCAAGCAGGGAATGCCTTTAAATGTGTAGGTCGGATGGACGAAGTGAAAATGTAATCACAGTTTTGACCACTGCGATCTTTCTATTGTTCGGAAATAAGGTCCTGCGACGACCATTGTGCAGAGAACAGGAGTTCAAAGATATAAAAGGAATGGATAAGGATTATGGTATCATATTAAAGCACAAAATATATTGCCGTTCTCTGTATGATTTAGACAAATACGGGTAACATAGCAAAGTTCTGAATCCAGTTCTTGCTGAAGGCACTGCCACATAGCATCAATGTGTTTTTTTTTTCTTTTTTAGATTAACTGATTTTACTGTTTCCTTGCTGCTAGTGGATCGGTTACTGAACCGATAAGTACAATAGTGACTTGTTATTAACAATGCACGCAAGTCTCTAACCCACTAAGTAACAAAACTGATTTAGGCCTCGCTCCAGAACTGAGTTCTGTTGCCACCATTTCTGCTCGTAACTGTGAAACATATGTAATCAGACAGACACAGCTGGGGTGACACTGCATTGCGTCTGGATGAAAAAATTCTCCTCGAGTACCAGCACTTCACATTCACAATGATGCGACAGATGTTACCAACATGACTAGTCAAGAGCATGAAGGAGCACTCGTGACGCAAGTCCAGAACTGTTGGTCGCATAAAAGCCAACTGGAAGGCTACGTGTCAAGGGCTTGGATACAGACTGTTTCTTTTTTACTTGTATCTCTATGTGACTAGTTTTTATGGAGCATATCTCTTCAGCATTAACTGTAAGGATAGGGCATCAATATAGTTAATAATACACAGGGTGTTAATAATACACAGGTTGACGTTTTAAAATGCAATAATTCACGTAACAGTGTAGGTAGAGAGGTAAAACTTGACGCACTTGGCTGAAATTACATGGGATTAATTGAAACCAAAATCGAGTGCAAAACCACGCCAGCAGACGGAGGAGGACAGCAGCTCGTCAATGATGCCACACGAGAGTCGTGTATAAAATGAGCTGTAATGACAGAGGGAGTTCGATCATACCTAGCGTAAGTGGTAAACACCTGTTGGAAGGTACAGCTTTTACGCAGGATGACGCTCCACCCACTATTGTCACGCTTGTGAAAGATTTCTTCCGCATATCGTTTGGTGACGATCGCGTGCAGAGAACCCACATCCGTCGTGATTGGCCTCCCAGGTCCCAGACCTCAGTCAGTATGATTATTGATTGTGGGGTTACCTGAAGACGCAAGTCTGCCACGATCGTCCGACCTCATTAGATGTGCTGAAAGACAACATCCGACGGCACTTTCTCATCATACCTACTGATATTCTGTTATTCTGTACAGCGCTGTTCACGACGCTGTTCCTCGGCTACAGGTGTTGTTGATGAATTTATTTATTTAATCGTAAGGCTAGCCGCCCCCCCCGCCCCCCCGCCCCCGTCGGGCAGACCGTTCGCCGGGTGCTGGTCTTTCAATTTGACTCCATTTCGGCGACCTGCAGTCGATGAGGGTGATAGGATGATGATGAGGGCAGCACAACACCCAGTCCCTGCGCAGACAAAATTTCCCGACCCAGCCGGGAATTGAACCCGGGCCCAGAGGAATGACAGCCTACATTTTTAGCTTATGTTATAAAGAACACCGCCTTTTCTAAAATTCAATTGTTATGAAAATTATTGTTTGTGTATCATAGGAAGCACCATCTCTTAGTCATTTTGTGAACTTATTTTATTTAATCAAAATCCCGTATTATTTCAAGCATGTGTGTCAATTGTTGTCTCTCCTCCTACATTATTCCGTGAAGTATTGAACTTTCATACGTTACCGGACTTCTGGGTTGCCTTCTATAGATAAGTATAAAAATATATATGTACAACACCACCTGCTGAATAAAATTTATTAAAATGTGTAAGCAGTTTCGGTTTAAATTGACTATATGCTGGCACTGTAAAAATGTCATTACAGCAATTAGTTTTCTGATAGAGAACCATTTTTATAACATTTATACGCTAATGTGTTCAGGGAAGAGTGTCTTAATTTATGAACATATATTTTTTTAAGTGATTAATATGCAGTCCTGCTTCCTATAACGGTAATCGAAAAGTAAAATGATTTAGTTGCGAGGAGTGACGAAGATGAACACCACCCCTGAAATTAAGCGCATTTGCTTGAGATTTGGCTGAATTTTGACCCAAAATGGTGTTTTCATCAACTGTCCAATTTTGTGCACGAATACCGGTAAACAAGGGAGTCGCACTTGCTACTAACCTTTATATTTTAAAGGGCATCATGTATTTCACCGCTTATTACTTTAATATTACTTTTTATGTCACATACTTTGATAATGCATGTGAAATGGCTGAAAAGTTCAGAACCTACGATTATAATATCATGACATGAATACCGGATCGAATGCGTGCAGCAAGTTACCGGTCGTTGGTGTGGTATATCGGCCAGCCTGAGGGTTGTGTTTAGGTGGTTTTCCACACTTGTTTAGGCAAACTATGGGCTGTTCCCCAGCCTTAAGCTCGGAAAACACAATATACAAACAGTCAAAATATGGTAACAGAACAAAGTTTTCACGATTCACAAAAAGGCGCTCACGAATTTCGTCCAATACACAGAGTGTTCGGAAACACGCGTTCCAAAGTTTTAGGACTTGTATACAGACGAGAGTGTTTACGTAACTTCCTGAATAGGAGCACGTGTCCGAAAACTTAACATTTCTGTTCTACGACAGTCTCAGTTCAGAAGTGTAACGCGTCGACGTCTGCAGAGAAAAAGAGTTGTTTGTCCTGGCTCGCAGTAGGATTGATAAGCTAACGTGTATAGTGTCTGTGATAACGTTGGTGGTCGCCTCACCGAGCTGCTGCTGTTGTAACAAATCATTGCTGTTCTTTACATGCAGTATGCTGGGTTCTTTTTTGTTTGGGAATAATGTAAAAACTTAATGTTGATTGTTAATACCAACCAATGAACTTGATTGATAGATGGATACTTCGTTACGTTTACTTTCGAATTGTTATCTAATAATTATATTGCGTCACGTCTAATTCAGTTCCTCAAGCAGAAGTGTTTGAGTTAAATATCTGAACCAGTACATTTTCAGACATAGGTTCCTATTCAGAATATTATGTACTCACTATCCTCCACAAGTCCTACAAGTTTGTAACAAATTCCTTTTCTTGGAACCTGGGCGACGGGGGTCGGTGACAGCAAGGGCATCATGACCATCCTCTGCCACTAACATTGCCACATCCTGAATAACAATATGCCGAATCTACGACGACAGTGGCAAAGACAGGAAAAAGAACAAGCAGAAGAAGAATGAATTACATTCGATGGTGGGTTTGCTTTCAAAATTTTTCTTTCCATAGGCTGGCTGTTTTCACCAGCTTACGAGCCCAGCATGCACCCTCACCTTTGCTTTGGAGTGCTGGTATCTCTATGTTCATTCAACCACAGATATAAAGAGAGCCTTCAGACTTTACAAACTGTCAAGAAAAGAAAGAAATAGAATCCCCTTGAAGAACTTCATATTTTCATCTGCAATTCCAACTCATCACTTCTCATCGTCAATAAAAAAAGTACAGTGAACAAACAAAAAATTTCTACAAATGTTCCATGAATTATTTAGAAACAAAAGCACTAATCCATTCTTCTCTCACAACCACAAGTTAGAAAAATGTTCTATAATTAAACTCCTTATCACGTGAGATAATTTCACACAAATTACTTTATTTCTAAAACTCCTCTGAAAGTTCGCTTTATGAATACAGATTACTTTATACTCACTGTTCAATTCTAGCATACATTTTGAATTTGTTTACATAATAGACAATGTATCAAACATTGCTCCCTTTGAATCAAAACTATAGCTTTAATTGGCCGGCCGGTGTGGCCGTGCGGTTCTAGGCGCTACAGTCTGGAACCGCGTGACCGCTACGGTCGCAGGTTCGAATCCTGCCTCGGGCATGGATGTGTGTGATGTCCTTAGGTTGGTTAGGTTGAAGTAGTTCCAAGTTCTAGGGGACTGATGACCACAGATGTTAAGTCCCATAGTGCTCAGAGCCATTTGAACCATTTTTATAGCTTTAATTACGGCTCTTTACATTTATCAATAATAAGAGTATACTTAATTCAACATGTAATGTATCAAAAAACTCAAATATTATAATTTGACAGAGTAATTCTAATGTATTCTATCTTTTCATGTCTGTAACATTTCTCTATATGAAAATGCCAATCTGTTTGACCATTATTTCTGCATTCGAATGTGAATCTTGTGAATTCTCGTTTCGTTCCCAGTTCAAAACGTTTTGAGTGTAAATTTTATGTGAATACAGAAATTGAGGACAATATTGTGGAAATGGAAGAGGATGTAGATGAAGATGAAATGGGAGATACGATACTGCGTGAAGAATTTGATAGAGCACTGAAAGACCTGAGTAGAAACAAGGCCCCGGGAGTAGACAACTTTCCATTAGAACTACTGATGACCTTGGGAGAGCCAGTCCTGACAAAACTCTACCATCTGGTGAGCAAGATGTATGAGACAGGCGAAATACCCTCAGGCCTCAAGAAGAATATAATAATTCAGATCCCAAAGAAAGCAGGTGCTGACAGATGCGAAAATTACCGAACAATCAGTTTAATGAGTCACAGCTGCAAAATATTAACGCGCATTCTCTACAGATGAATGGAAAAACAGGTAGAAGCTGACCTCGGGGAAGATCAGTTTGGATTCCGTAGAAATGTTGGAACACGTGAGGCAATACTGACCCTACGACTTATCTTAGAAGTTAGATTAAGGAAAGGAAAACTTACGTTTCTAGCATTTGTAGACTTAGAGAAAGCTTTTGACAATGTTGACTGGAATACTCTCTTTCAAATTCTGAAGGTGGCAGGGGTAAAAAACAGGGAGCGGAAGGCTATTTATAATTTGTACGGAAAGCAGATGGCAGTTATTAGAGTCGTGGGCCACGAAAGGGAAGCAGTGGTTGGGAAGAGAGTCAGACAGGGTCGTAGCCTCTCCCTGATGTTATCCAATCTGTATATTGAGCAAGCAGTAAAGGAAACGAAAGAAAAATTCGGAGTAGGTATTAAAATCCATGGAGAAGAAATAAAAAGTTTGAGGTTCGACGATGACATTGTAATTCTGTCAGAGACAGCAAAGGACTTGGAAGAGCAGTTGAACGGAATGGACAGTGTCATAAAAGGAGGGTATAAGATGAACATCAACAAAAGCAAAACGAGGATAATGGAATGTAGTCGAATTAAGTCGGGTGATGCTGAGGGAATTAGATTAGGAAATGAGACACTTAAAGTAGTACATAAGTTTTGCTATTTGGTGAGCAAAATAACTGATGATGGTCAAAATAGAGAGGATATCAAATGTAGACTGGCAATGGCAAGGAAAGCGTTTCTGACGAAGAGAAATTTGTTAACATCAAGTATTGATTTTAGTGTCAGGAAGTCATTTCTGAAAGTATTTGTATGGAGCGTAGCCATGTATGGAAGTGAAACGTGGACGATAACTAGTTTGGATAAGAAGAGAATAGAAGCTTTCGAAATGTGGTGCTACAGAAGAATGGTGTAGATTAGATGGGTAGATCACATAACTAATGAGGTGGTGTTGAAGAGGATTGGGGATAAGAGGAGTTTGTGGCACAACTTAACTAGAAGAAGAGATTGGTTGGTAGGACATGTTCTGAGGCATCAAGGCATCACCAATTTAGTATTGGAGGGGAGCATGGAGGGTAAAAATCGTAGAGGGAGACCAAGAGATGAATACACTAGACAGATTCAGAAGGATGTAGGTTGCAGTAGGTACTGGGAGATGAGGAAGCTTGCACAGGATAGAGTAGCATGGAGAGCTGCATCAAACCAGTCTCAGGACTGAAGACCACAACAACAACAACGTAAATTTGGTGCTCCCAACTACTACTTTGGAGTCACATATCCTATTATCATGTGGATATTCCATCTACATCTACGTTTATTAGTTTATTCGACTCTTGTCACTTTGCGACTCTCATTCTCTCCAAGATAACGCAGTTTGTGTTTTTATGTTCGTGAACTGCAACATTGAATTTGTAAAGACTAAACTGAGTGCAAACACTTAAAGATGGGATAGCCGCCGCTATGGTCGCAGGTTCGAATCCTGTCTCGGGCATGGATGTGTGTGATTTCCTTAGGTTAGTTAGGTTTAATTAGTTCCAAGTTCTAGGGGACTGATGACCTCAGATGTCAAGTCCCATAGTGTTCAGAGCCATTTGGACCATTTGAGCCAAAGATGGGGTAAAGACCAAAATCGATCATGTTTTAAGTAAACCGCCTTCAGTTGTAACTAGTAAAGTATTTTATTCTCAGTTTCCCCCTAAAGGAACACTCTAATTGTTTAATGGCATACATTTAGGATAATATTATCTTCGTTTTAGAATTTTATTGTTCTCTATGAGGTGGAATTCTCTAAAATTTTGTAACCATAAGAAGTCGTTATTTCCCACGGAGGAGTGCCTTACCAGACAGAGGGTGCAAAGCAATGGGCCCCTTTGCAGAGCCAGTATCCCCGAATGCGTTTGTAACTTGGGAACAGCATACATGCGGAACAGGTAGGGGATTCATTTGGTCGTGTTACATGATGCATGGCGCCATACACGCGGTCTCTAACGAGATGGAGAGAGGCACGCTGTTGACATACTCCAGCTCCTGTCACGCTATACGCAAGTCACGACATGGCGAGTGCTCCTTATTTACTCAGAACCCTCGACACAGATGTTCATCTCGCAGCGGTCCTCCACCTTGTTTCATTACGCTCTCCTATTTGCATTTGTAAACTTCAAAATGTTTCCATTAAAATATACTGGAATGTCATCATCGTCCAGGCTTCTTCTTCATGGTTACTTTTTTTTCATTTTCAATATCACGACTGCATACAAATAATTGTCAATTATTCATAACACACGAGTTTACAAATCCTACTGACGAAATTACTTCTGCATAATGTGTCACTGTCAAGTTAAATAGTTCTATGAAATTTAGACTGCACAGTAGAGAAGAAAACTGAGACAAATACAATGTTAGACGAATAGAAGTGACACTTTTGCTCAAAGATATTAATTACAATGAAATCACAGCGATTTACGATGGTGCCCTGGACAAGAGAAGAGGCGATGTACGGTTCTTAATAGGGAGTGTGTTCACCAGGGACGAAATAGATGCTCTGAAATCTGTCCCCATGATGACCACAAGATTGGTGAGCAGTTAATGTTGTAGGGCACCACCAGCGCGGTTGACAAGTTGTGGATGGCCGTTGGTACATATGGACGTACAGCAATACTTCTCTACGTCTCCCCAACGCATCCCACGCTTGCTAGATCTGATTTACGCTAGGGGAACAGTCAAGCCGGTTTGTGCGCCGTATATCCTCTAGTTCCAAGAGCTCTTCCACCTGCACTGTTCGATGCGGTCAATCCAATGTGCTGCTAGATTAGGTGTATTGTGCCCCTTAATTCTCCATCCACTACTGCTGCAGGGACGCTGTTGCACCAAGCACGTGTCCAACATTTTGCTACACTATGCATCCGTGCCAGAGCCAAGCCCTTTAACGTGCCTCTGTCAGAGGGTCCATAGTCTACCTGTCAGTTTAGCCAAAGTTTTCCACTGACCCATTTAAGGAAGGATCTACACTTAAGAGCCAAAGAAACTGGAATAGGCATGCATATTCAAAGACAGAAACATGTAGAGAGGCAGAATACGGCGCTGCGGTCGGCAACACCTATATAAGACAAGTGTCTGGCGCTGTTTTTATAACGGTTACTGCTGCTACAATAGTAGGTTATCAATATTTAAATGAGTATGAAAGTGGTGTTATAGTCAGCGCACAAGCGATGGGACACAGCACCTCCGAAGTAACGAGGAGTGGAGATTTTCTCGTACGACGATCTGACGAATATATCGCGAAGTACCCATCCACTCCCATATGCCCATTCACTCACTCATTCAGCCCAACTCATTCTCATTATTTCTTTGTGTCTCTCAAACTAACATTGTCTCCTGTCTCACAGCCACAGTATCCTTCGCTCTGTCGCACTGTTGTCGTCTCCTCTCACTATCACACTCATTTCATTTCACTGTTGCTGTCTCTTCTCACTGTCACAATCTGCCTCTTCCTCGTTGTCATTGTCATAGATCTTGTTTTTCATTTTCACTGGCTGCCACACAATTCCACTTTTTCCTTCTCTTTATTCTTCTCCCACTGGCGCTGTCTCCTTCACTCTCTTCCTAGCACTGGTCTGTCACTGTCAACTATGTTCCATTGTGTGTCTCTCTCCTTCGCTCTTTCTATACCACAAATACTGTCTATTATTTTCCAGTACCTATTACTTTTCCGTCTCTTTCCCATTGTCTCTGTATCAGCCTCTCTCAGCACGAAAAAGGCCGAATATGTTCGCATGCCAAAGTTTCTGGGAAAATTTTAAAGGTTCTGAGGAAGGTAGAATGAGGCTACCCCACTTTTCAGAGTCTTTTAAAGAGAAGCGCAGTCGTCTTTTTTGTGCTCCAATAGGAGCATTTTTCTGCTTGTTACCTTCTTTTCTCTGCCACGGCTGTGAATGCCACTCATATAGAAAGAACTTCAAAAGTCGGTAAAATTTTAATACTTTACTTGTGTGAAACTGAAATAACGCAAAATAAATTTTAAATCTCAGACTGGCTCTTAGGTGCACTGAAGTGTGGCATGTGTTTCTTTACTACAACATGGAGTTCCAAGAACCCTTCCGATGTTAATGCAGACCCTTTACAGCTTTACCTCTGTGCTAAGTCATTTTATAAGCCATGTCTTCACCTCACACCGGATTTTACGGGCTTATTTCACGTGTAGAGGTAAGGTACTTTGATCCATTGTATCGCGGAAACGGATAAAGACATCAAGTAAATTTTCGAGGCTGTTCGAGAGCGGCATATTAGGAATATGTCGTAAAAATTACACTTATTTTCTGTGCATAACCGTATTGAAATCTGCAGCTCGGTTTTGGTATCAAAAAATGATGTTTTTGGAGTGTTTCCCGATAACGAATAAAGATGAAAACAGAAAGATGATACTTCTAGATAAATGCCTAGAGAATGTTATGTTAAAATTTTAGCAGCACGCCGTGGTTAATTATTATTTAGATTTCATTTCACACAATATTGTAGGCGCGTATTTTACGTGTAAATGTAAGTTAACTTTGAACATCTGTAACTCGGAAATGGATAAACATGTCGATAAAATTTTCAATTTTTTTTTTTTTTTTTTTTTTTTTTTGAGATATCGGACTTGGTAACATATTGTAAAAAAATCAGCCATTTTCTACGCAAGGCCGTCTTGGAACCCGCGCCACGGTTCTGTTGTGAAAAATTGGTAAACACTGTTGTTTCTTTTTTTTGGAGGGGGGGGGGGGGATATAATGAAATATCAAAGAAATATCTACGAACTAACGGTCAATCCATAAGCCCCTTGAGGGTCACGATAGGCCACATCAAATGCAAAAGAACCAAACGATTTGCTCCATCTGCATAAGCTGGAGGACTGCGTAATATTCATATTTTGACCTTGTGCTGTAGGATAGTGACACTAATATGTTGCTTCCGTTGGATAAAAAATGGTTCCTAGCCCAAGGGCTATCTGCAACGAGTGACCTTACTTTTCTATCACGAACTGAACCCGAGGGATGAAACTAGGAAGAGCCGGCTGCTGTGCCCGAGCGGTTCTAGGCGATTCAGCCCGGAACAGCGCTGCTGCTACGGTCGCAGGTTCGAATCCTGCCTTGGGCATGGATGTGTGTGATGTCCTTTGGTTAGTTAGGGGATTGATGACCTCAGATGTTAAGTCCCATAGTGCTTAGAGCCATTTGAACCATTTGAAACCCGGAAGAATCCCGTAAAATACATGTGCAGTCTTCATTTAATAAAATACTGCAGCTAACTATATGTGAAAGTCAATACAGTGCAGAAACTCTACGCGTATTTGCAAACAATTAATTAAAATTTCATTTCATGTATGTAAAACTGGAGAACTTTCGGAAGAGAGCATTGTCACCATAGAACCGATAGCAAAGAAACGTGACGTACTTAGGCACGCTCGGCGCGCGAACTAACGCCTGGCTTGAGGAATGTTTTGAGAATAAATGAAGCAGTTTAACCCCTGTCTCCTGTCACGTCTATATATAAATACAGACGGGCCACTGGCGTGGTCAATGGGGCAGCAGAGAAGGATCCGAACGGCGAACAAGGAATTTCCTAACTATGTTACTTATATGCAGGACTTTATAGAAAAGTAATTGTAGTGTAAGGTGTGAGCGAGAGAGCTCGATTATGAGAAATAATAGTCTTGATTCATTTAATTATTCCTGTCTATGAGTGGTTTTGATTCAAATATCGATTTCGATTTTCATGTTTTTAAAAATTTGTGTTTTCTTGTTAGAAATGTTACTGTAGTAGGCAATAACTGCAAACTAAGTCTTTTTTTTACCTGTTTCCTTACCTATAGCAATCTCTTTGGTGGTTGACTTTTCTATAACTTTCAGCATATGTTTCAATATTTCCTTAATGATGTCAAAATTTTTCTATGATGCTGTTCCTCTGTTAATCCCGTTTTCATCAAACTACGGATTTAGCAGTGTATCACTACACAAAAGTACACTTATCTGTCTATTACTGGGTGGCAATACGCATTATTGAATAATGTGCCTATAATTGTTGGTACAGTATGCAAAGAGTGGCGAATTTGTGTATATAATCTTTTTTTCCTTTATTGTGCCATCTAAAAAAACTAACAAAAATTTTCTTTACTTCGACTCCTCTGGCGAATTTGACCTTATCAAGCCTAAGATGAAGAGTTATTTTGTAGTTACCATACTGTAGTAACGTGTCTGCCAAAATGGCCTAAACTTTGAAAAACACTAAATCAGAATTCTGTTTCACACAGAAATTGATGTTAAAATAAACATTTGTGAAAGTTGCGAGAACAAGATGGCTACACGTTCATAGGGTGAGGTGGCACATTCGGGAGGATAGTGGTTCAGATACTTATTCCGCCATGGCATATTTATCTTGTCTGTCGGTTTAAGCAAATGCCAAAATTATTGCCTTGGAAAGAACACGTTCAATTTTCTTCCACGTCCTTACTTCAACCGATGGCCTCGTCGCTGAGGTGTTTACCTATAGTATTCCTTCCTTGAAATTAATATTAAACCTTTAAGAATTACGTAACAATGAAATAACAGGGTTACAGTTCTGCGCAATTCCTCTAACTTGAATTCCTCACGCAGGGAAGCAAAAACGTATATATATTCCTTGAAAATCTTCCTCCACTCCTTTTGTAAGTAATGAATAATGTTTCTGTGGATCCGTGATGAACAAGTTGGTGACCATCATACCCCATAAATGTGCGGTGAGAGACATATTAGGTAGTTGGAGCATTCAAGGAAGCTATGGGACACATCGTTCTTTGAATAGTCTTGCTTATTGTAGACCACTTGCGGTGAAACTTTTTCCTGCTGAAATGTGGTACGTGGAGTTTTTGAGAATTTCTCAAATTTTGAAGGGTTTGATTTCCTGTAGATACGCCATCTTTGGTTTTCTGAAACATTCCGACGCGACAGGTTTATAAATTCCATACGATTCAATATCAGCAAGCAGTGGAAAATGCCCAAGGTGGGTACCATGCAATGGCCATGTTTCGTAGACACCATTTCCTATAGCTCGTGATCGAAATTGGTCGTTCGTTGCGGTATTAAAAGATACCATCAAAGCTGCCAGTTTTGCGGCAAGTTATATTTAAGTAAGTACGATGTTAAAGTTCGTTTGACTGTCTTCAGCATACCTGACGCTTTCAGAAGGTCGAAACCGAAATCAGCTAGACGCGGTAGTCTTACTCTAAAAAGGTACAATCTCCTCCCTACGTCAAACAGAAATAAACATTGAAAAAGCAAGAGCTGGATGATGGGATGGAGATTTGAAACTTGGTATCTCCGATTGGCTGACATGAGACAGTACGTGTCCGCTGTCTCAGTAGTAGTAATTTCGTGTCCACTGCTCTAAACTCCCTACAAAATACATTCTAAGAAGAAAGGACTCATAACGAAGAAATTATTAGAACGGTAGAGAAATCGGTAGGGTGATGTAGATGTAGAGATAAACAAATGATTACAATTTCAGAAAAATTGGAAGATTATTCAGGAGAAGAGCTTCGCAAATTAAGCAAGTCGAAAGCATTGGTCGACCTCTGTCTCTTATGCAAGCACATATTCGGCTTGACATTGACTGACGCAGTTGTTGGTTGCCCTGCTAGGGATACCTTGCCAAATTCTGTTCAACTGACACGTTGCATCATCAAACTCCAATGAAGATTGGAGGACCCTGCACATAATACTCGAAACGTTCTCATTTGGCGAGAGATCCGGTGACCTTGCAGGCCAAGGCGGCGGTTGGCAAGTACGAAGACAAGCAGTAGAATCTCTCCCCGTATGCGGGAGGCCATTATCTTGTCGAAATGTGAGCCCAGGATAGCTTGCCATGAAGGACAAAAAAACGGGGCGTAGAATATCGTTGACGTACCTCTCTGCTGTAAAGGTGCCGCAGATGGCAATCAAAGGGTATCTAAGACTACCACTCCTCGTTGTCCAGCTGTATGGCGGGCGACAGTTAGACTAGTATCCCATGGCTGCCCGGGGAGCCACGTCTTCGCTCTGTAATCTGACTGACTGGAGTAGAAGTGTCTTCAGCGATGAGTCCCGCTTCGAACTGAGCCTCGTTGACCAGCGTATAGTGATCTCATACAGGACGATTCTGTGATGGGTCCGCAGCTCGTGGTCGTGCGGTAGCGTTCTCGCTTCCCGCGCTCGGATTCCCGGGTTCGATTCCCGGCGGGGTCAGGGATTTTCTCTGCCTCGTGATGATTGGGTGTTGTGTGATGTCTTTAGGTTAGTTAGGTTTAAGTAGTTCTAAGTTCTAGGGGACTGATGACCATAGCTGTTAAGTCCCATATGCTCAGAGCCATTTGAACCATTTTTGATTCTGTGATGATGTTACATACTTTTAGGCGTCAGGGGGAATGGTAATTGTAACAATTTGAGGTAAGCCACCATGATCAGGAAACGACCGTGTCCAAAGTTATAATCGAAAATCGTTACAATACCTCTGACAGTGGAATACAGGTACAGATATTGTTGTTGCGAACATTTAAGGCAGGCAATTTTCGGAGTTGGTAGTATAGAAAACTAGAAAAGAAATGTGGTAAACATGGGCTCTAAAACGCGTCCCTTAAGATCTATGAGCAAAAAATGGTTCAAATGGCTCTGAGCGCTATGGGACTTAACAGCTGTGGTCATCAGTCCCCTAGAACGTACAACTACTTAAACGTAACTAACCTAAGGACATCACACACATCCATGCCCGAGGCAGGATTCGAACCTGCGACCGTAGCAGGATCTATGAGCACTTGTTGAGTATAAAACATGTGTTTCACCGGAGTGATGATAAGCAAGTGCTCATACTTCTTAAAGTATGCATTTTACTGCCAGTGTTTACAAGATATTTTTGTCTTCCTTTGGTCACTACTACCAGCTCTGAAAGATGCCTAATCCCTCACTCTTAGCAACAACAGTACCGGTGCATATATTCCATTATCAGAGGTATTGGAACGATTCTCGCTTTCAACTTTCGATTTGGACGTTTCCGCATCAAGGGCCCTTAACCCAAGGTGACACATGACTGAGAGTTTTTAACATCATCATGGCATCACCCTGTTTAGTGTACCGTGTAACATACCGTCGTATTCAGCATAGACGCTGGTAATCACGCAGTTGAGAATCCTGGTGACGCCGACACCATCACAAACAATCACCATCGTTCATGTCATCATCGTCCATGTTTTCTCAGACAGATCACTGACTGTATGAGTTACTTCTTCCCCTTTTTTCCTCTTCTCTCTTTTAATTGTGTAAATTCTGTTTCATGCTTTTTCATTGAGAATCCTGAGATGATTCCTCCAAGCGGTGCCCTCATACACTTTAATCTCACAATAAATAAACCGTTAAATTTACATTATGAGCTTAGTTGATTCCGTCACTCTCGTTATTCGCGATGAATTTTTCTAATAATTGGCATCACACGTGACAAAAGGCAGTTAACTAGTAATTTACTCGAATGAGATTTTCACTCTGCAGTGGAGTGTGCGCTGATGTGAAACTTTCTGACAGATTAAAAATGTTCCGGGACCTTTGCCTTTCGCGAGCAAGCGCTCTACCATCTCAGCTACCCAAGCACGACTCAGGCCCCCTCCTCACAGCTTTACTTCTGCCAGTGCCTCGTCTCCTACTTTCCAAACTTTACAGAAGCTCTCCTGCGATCCTTGCAGAACTAGCACTCCTGAAAGAAAGGATACTGCGGAGACATGGCTTAGCCACAGCCTGGGGGATGTTTCCAGAATGTGATTTTCACTCTGCAGCAGAGTGTGCGCTTATATGAAACATCCTGGCAGATTAAAACTGTGAGCCGGACCGAGACTCGAATTCGGAACCTTTGCCTGTCGCGGGCAAGTGCTCTACCACATTGGTAGAATTGGCAAAGTTCCCGAGTTCGAGTCTCGGTCTAGCACACAGTTTTAATCTGCCAGGAAGTTTCAGCAATTTACGTATTGAAAGCTATTAATGGTGTTCTATCAACCTTGGTTGATGTTCACTGGTAGTAACTTGTGACCTACGACCATAGTTATTCTTTCGAACCTTTCATTTCTACATCAATTTCTAATTTTATAATAATGTACTTATTTGCGGTTTATCATTTTTGGTTACCGACGTCGGCATTTACCGCCTACGTCAAAATTTCACAAATGCTCGCCAAGAAAAGTTGTATCCAATTCCAAATTTTGTATTTTTTCCACGTGTGTTATTAGTACTCTAATACCTTACTTTTCGTCGAGAATAGATTTCCAGCCGCGCGGGATAGCCTCGCGATCTGAGGCGTCTTGTCACGGTCCGCGCGGCTCCCTCCGTCGGAGATTCGAGTCCTCCCTCGGGCATGGGTGTGTGTGTGTTGTCCTTAGCGTAGGTTAGTTTAAGTTAGTCTAAATAGTGTGTAAGCTTAGGGACCGATGACCTCAGCAGTTTGGTCCCATAAGACCATACCACAAATTTCCAAATTTTCCAAATAAATTTCCATTCACAGACCATTCCGGCTTTGGAAAAGTAGCCAGCAGTGTCTGAAATTGACCGTTGTTACAGTTCATTACAAGCCTTGTGTTGTTTGATCTATCACCATTTCTATTACCGAAGCACATTTTTTTCAGAACCGTAAAACGTGCAATTAGATCTCGGAAGAAAGCCTCAGCAAGGAGGGCGATACGTCGGACTAGAAGACGGTGCAGTAGAACGAAGCAGTACCACTACCCAAGGGCTTCCAACATCAATAATTTGACTTTCTTCTAATTCTTCTTATAATGTACTATCTATATTGCGTTTATATACACTCCTGGAAATGGGAAAAAGAACACATTGACACCGGTGTGTCAGACCCACCATACTTGCTCCGGACACTGCGAGAGGGCTGTACAAGCAATGATCACACGCACGGCACAGCGGACACACCAGGAACCGCGGTGTTGGCCGTCGAATGGCGCTAGCTGATCAGCATTTGTGCACCGCCGCCGCCAGTGTCAGCCAGTTTGCCGTGGCATACGGAGCTCCATCGCAGTCTTTAACACTGGTAGCATGCCGCGACAGCGTGGACGTGAACCGTATGTGCAGTTGACGGACTTTGAGCGAGGGCTTATAGTGGGCATGCTGGAGGCCGGGTGGACGTACCGCCGAATTGCTCAACACGTGGGGCGTGAGGTCTCCACAGTACATCGATGTTGTCGCCAGTGGTCGGCGGAAGGTGCACGTGCCCGTCGACCTGGGACCGGACCGCAGCGACGCACGGATGCACGCCAAGACCGTAGGATCCTACGCAGTGCCGTAGGGGACCGCACCGCCACTTCCCAGCAAATTAGGGACACTGTTGCTCCTGGGGTATCGGCGAGGACCATTCGCAACCGTCTCCATGAAGCTGGGCTACGGTCCCACACACCGTTAGGCCGTCTTCCGCTCAAGCCCCAACATCGTGCAGCCCGCCTCCAGTGGTGTCGCGACAGGCGTGAATAGAGGGACGAATGGAGACGTGTCGTCTTCAGCGATGAGAGTCGCTTCTGCCTTGGTGCCAATGATGGTCGTATGCGTGTTTGGCGCCGTGCAGGTGAGCGCCACAATCACGACTGCATACGACCGAGGCACACAGGGCCAACACCCGGCATCATGGTGTGGGGAGCGATCTCCTACACTGGCCGTACACCACTGGTGATCGTCGAGGGGACACTGAATAGTGCACGGTACATCCAAACCGTCATTGAACCCATCGTTCTACCATTCCTAGACCGGCAAGGGAACTTGCTGTTCCAACAGGACAATGCACGTCCGCATGTATCCCGTGCCACCCAACGTGCTCTAGAAGGTGTAAGTCAACTACCCTGGCCAGCAAGATCTCCGGATCTGTCCCCCATTGAGCATGTTTGGGACTGGATGAAGCGTCGTCTCACACGGTCTGCACGTCCAGCACGAACGCTGGTCCAACTGAGGCGCCAGGTGGAAATGGCATGGCAAGCCGTTCCACAGGACTACATCCAGCATCTCTACGATCGTCTCCATGGGAGAATAGCAGCCTGCATTGCTGCGAAAGGTGGATATACACTGTACTAGTGCCGACATTGTGCATGCTCTGTTGCCTGTGTCTATGTGCCTGTGGTTCTGTCAGTGTGATCATGTGATGTATCTGACCCCAGGAATGTGTCAATAAAGTTTCCCCTTCCTGGGACAATGAATTCACGGTGTTCTTATTTCAATTTCCAGGAGTGTATATAGCAGGGAAACAATCATTTGTCATAAGTCTCTCACAATGCCGCACCGTACTCTCCTGTATTGCATACTAATACCATTGCCTCAAACCTACGATACTTGTTTCACGGTGATTGCAGAAAATGTATCAATACGTACCACAATAGGTCAGCTATGTCGTCCACTTAAGCTTGTAGTTCGATGACCATAAGTAGCATCATGTCATTGCACAAATATTCGTCACAAGCAAACACATGGCACATATACGGTTAAGACGCTAGACTGACAAAAGAAAAGGATAACGACCTTAAAACTTGAGTGTATCCAATGAGTGGCATTAAAAATGGTTCAAATGGCTCTAAGCACTATGGGACTTAATTAACATCTGAGGTCTTCAGTGCCCTAGACTTAGAACTACCTAAAACTAACTAACCGAGGACATCACACACAGCCATGCCCGAGGCAGGATTTGAACCTGCGACCGTAGCAGCATCGCGGTTCCGGACTGAAGCGCCTAGAACAGCTCGGCCATAGCGGCTGGCCAGTACCATTAAAAGCGGAGATTTTTGGATGGAGGATGAAGTGTAAACCTTAATATCCTTCGATAAGGAAGTCCTTAGGAGTAGAATGGCAGCTTGTGAAGGAGCATACAAACAAACTGCGATCTATGCTCCAAGGAAGCGTCCCGCATTCGCCTTAATTCATTTAGAAAAAGTATGAAAAATCTAAATTTAGATGACAGGAGGGGTATTTAGTGCGAAATCAGTACATTGACCACTATGCAAAATTATCCAGTTTGAACGATTAAACTAACGAGTAGGCGCTGTAGCAGCAACAAGATAGTAAATGATGACGTTTAAGATGAAAGGAAATGTCGGCATGTTGTGCCATGCATACTGTGTGGCGTGCTATCTGCCTGTAACTAAGCACTGGTATCAATGAGGGACTGGGCGGCACGCGCTGACGGCTGACAAATACGTCGCGATACGCGGGCGGCCTACTTTGCCAGGCCGTGCAACGTGAATGAGCTCACCGCTACACAACGTCGGGCCGCTTCCTGCCTTATCAGGCATTCTCACTACTTCTGGTAAACCTTGCGGGATGTAAGGTCGTGGTCCATGAAACTCTTCAGCTCCTAACGTTTCGTCCAGTGCTTCGCTGGACATCTTCAGAGGGGTGTTTCTCCTCCGGAGGAGGAGAAACACCCCTCTGAAGATGTCCAGCGAAGCACTGGACGAAACGTTAGGAGCTGAAGAGTTTCATGGACCACGACCTTACATCCCGCAAGGTTTACCAGAAGATATTTCATCCGGTCGTGAAAGCCTTCATACTATGATTCTCACTACTCATTCCTTCCTGTACCCCCCTGTCTCTCTCTTCTACTTCTGTGTCTTATTTTGTGTATTTTTGTTCGGTGGTTATGTGAGGGGAGATAACATAAACGAGCAGACATGAAAAGGCAGTGTAGGACACTGCTGTTGACATTTATGATATTCAGTACGTTATTTCCCGACAGGACACTGAGCACAAGCAGTTTAAGTTTTATATTTCCTAAATGTGGGCTAAGATGGTCAAGAGGTCTTTTGTCAAGTGACTTAAAGTGTGAATACCAGTTACGTTTTACTTATCTCAATTTGTTATCCTTTAGCTTCCATCTTCCCTAGTCTCGTTTCCAAGTCAGTTAATTGCACATTTTTTTCTTAATTTCAATCTTCAATTATTTTTCTTATATCTTCTGGCTGTTTTAATGGTTCCTTCAGCTTCTTATTTTATGGCTGTTGTTTGATCTTCACATGACAACATAGTACGCCTAAAAACCCCTTATATTCTGCTCTGTATGTTGCCTTGGTTTGCTCCCCTTGATTTTTCTAGCCAAATAAACTTTTCTTCAATGCCAGAGCAGTCATCTTGTTGACATGTTCCTTTTCATGTTAGATATTTTACACAGACTTCTAGCCTTACCCATTCTCTCCCGAAATTATTCATGCTTTGTCTTATCTGATCAGTTAATTTTTAATATTCTTTGATTGCTCCCCATTTCCATTGATTTCTACAGGTTTTTTCATCATACATGTTTCCCACATTAACTAAGATGCATTTTCTATCTGAAACTTCGACCAGAGTTACATACCAGTGTTTAGTACCAATATTGCTCTTTAACTGATGGAGGCATTCTTCAGCTACTTCAACTGTATCCTTTATAATATTACTTCCTAAATAGCAGCACTTATGTACTTTATCCACTACAGTTTCTTATCCAGTTTAGATTTTAAGCACGTCGCTATTCCTCTTGCTGCTAATACAAATCGCCGTAGTCTTAGCTTTCTTAACACTTCTACCAAATTCTGTGTCCAGTCCATTCACCATCTTTCAACTTGCTCTGACTTTCACTGAGAAGAGGCAATATTATCAGCGAATCTTATCTTTAACTTGCTCTGACTTTCACTGAGAAGAGGCAATATTGTCAGCGAATCTTATCTTTAACACATCCTTTTCCAACCCGAAATCGTACCATGCCTCTAATGACCTCGACGACGATGGGATGTTAAACCTGTACTCCATCCGAACACATCTCACGCAAACACTCAGAGGTACCATTTGCCATAGGTTCATCTCCAAGGAATCTGAAGCTTAATGATTCAAATCAAATGGCTCTGAGCACTATGGGACTTAACATCTTAGGTCATCAGACCCCTAGAACTTAGAACTACTTAAACCTAACTAACCTATGGACATCACACACATCCATTCCCGAGGCACGATCCGAACCTGCGACCGTAGGAGTCCCTCGGTTCCGGACTGCAGCGCCTAGAACCGCACGGCCACCGCGGCCGGCGAAGCTTAATGATCACGGGAGTAATGATAACGGCGCAGTGGACAGAAAGAAGGAGCCGAGTCTCTGGGAATATTGATTTTAGTGCGTCAAAAAATGGTAACACAGTGTATTCTCCAATGAGTATGAAAATAATTCATCTCACATGTGGCTCTCTTATTTTTTTCCAATGTAAAGAGTTCTGTTTTAGATACACGTTATACACGATACGACAATATACTAAGAAGAACAATTCAGCTTAATAATTTATATTACAGTGAAACTTTTAAAACTGTTAACTTTCTAAATAGTGCACATTGAATCAGGTTTACTTGTCCAGACCTTTAATCCAGTGAAGAAAACAATTTTGATAGCTGTCCGAATTTATGCTACATTGTGCCTCCAGTGAATTTTGTGTCTTGAAAAGACTCCGCTTTTTTCATTCTAGAGAAAATGACAGGGAGATGGTGTGACAGTGATGACAATTGTTTCCCATCAAAGCTTCTTATCCCTGAAGGGTAGGTGTGTGGTACTCGGAGGGGGAGGGGGGGAGGGGCTAGGAGGGGTCGTTGTCGTGACGGAGTCATTTCTTGATTCCCAAAATACATATATCCTTTTTTCACCATGATTCGTGTAATTATTCTAGTACTTGTAGGTACTGATGTTCGTTAACTGTAATAAGCTGGAGGAAAAAATTATGTTGGACTATCCTTTCATCTTAGAAATACCAAGCATCTTTGTTTTCACTATTTTACTACTTTTTTATCATGGTAATAAGACTTGAAATAAAAACTGACACTAGCATTAGTCCTACCTATCTGATATTTCTCTTTGGTTCTCAGTTGCTTTTGTAGTATACATCGTACAGTTGCTAGTTTCTGACTCAGTGTAATATGGTATCAGCGTCTGCTGTCTTTCCTGAAAATTTGATTATCATAGTTTGTCGCTGCTGCAGGCAACGGCCATATCTTGAACGTGCAGCTTTTGATGAGTTTCTTTTGTTATTAAAAGGACATAGACACATCCAGAATATCTGGAAGGAAATATGTTACCATTAAATAGAGAGGGTAATCTACATCAACGCTGAAACTTGATACAGTCACTTGGCATACACTGCTCGTCGAAGCAGTGGTGTAATTCTGTTTTCCTCTTTTGACCATTAACCCAAAAATTACTGCATTATGTGTAAATATCTCCCACGTTTTTCACTATGGATGCGTTAAAATAGTCTCCGTTACAATCTTTACTGGCAGCAGATATTACAGTGGTATCGAGTTTTGGAAGTTACTCTCAGACCTGGATAGATATACCCCACTGTCCCTCCCTCCTCCCCCCCCCCACCCCACACACACACACTCACACACTTAAATGACTCCACCAATCAGTCATTGTTACTGATGGCCGCTATCAAACCAGTGGTAATCAACTGTAAAATAAAGAGGAGCAATTCTCGTCACGTTTCACTGACGTCATGAAACTTGAAAGCAGTACACGTACGCCTAAATTTAATTTGACCACTTGAAGAGATCCTATCAAGGAGTTTTGTACGTCACTGCCCGGATAAAAAGTGCAGCCTGCGCCGTTCTGGTTTTAATCCACGGGAATGGAGATGGAGCCCTACTTCAAATATGATTGGTTAAAGTTGATAGTTGAAGGACTCCAGAAGCATATAGGTTGCAAAACCGATTCCAAGCCGCTCATACGTTCGTTATACAATTTCCAAGCGAAACATGAACGCAAGAGGCCGCACCATGTACCACGCAAGATGAAGAAAAATTATTATTACTATTATTATCAACTTCTTGGAGATGCGGTCCGCCTAAGTAAGTAAAAAAATCTTTTTTATGCCATGCACATATAGCTTCCTTTTATTTACGATGCCTCCTCCGTTGCATGTAATACTTGTCTGTTTTATGTCTAATGAGTGTTGAATGTATCAAGAATAATGACGTAAACGTCAACTGTTGAAAGTACACTGTAGCTAGAAGCTGAGGCTTTACATAGAAACGTCTTAGTAGACATAGTTTCTAAAGCGCATATCTTAAGAGCTATGAGCACTTTTTCATCCTCTATATCGTCAAACATACCTCTTCCTTTAAACAAGTGCTCATAGCTGTTAAGGTATGCACTTTAAAGCTCATGTTTGATGGACGATTTCTTCTTGTTTTGGCCCGTACTACATTCTCCTAAAATATGGAAGCAAAGAGCTGACGGAAGTAGAGATATGTTTCGCAGTATCGAAGATGAATAAGTGCTCATAGTTCGTAAGGTAAGCTGCTTAGTACCCATGTTTTCTTAGATGTGTTTCCTTTTAGTATCACGTGCTTTCAGCCGTATGCGTTTACACCATTCATTATGACACCCCCTAGTATAGTAAACGTGTGGTGTAATGTGTCCAGATATGGTGCTATATTAGAGCGTTTTCGTTATTTTCTTATTGTCAATTAAGGAAAAACTTTTAGGAGCGCAGATTTCTTAAGGTTAAGTTACTTTTTGGTCATGCTTACTGTATATGCGACACCCAATAATTGTATCTCGATGGCTTGTGTACCGCACGATATTTCCGGGCATATTTCACTAAGACACTGTTTTTTAAATTGTGGTGGTTGTCTGTGTTCACTATTGACAGTGTTGCCAGTTGTCGCTATGTGTTTTCTGGCCGTTTTTTGCTTGGGAAGTGGACGAAATTTAAGTGGAGGGGTGGCAAATACTAGTTTCCTTATGGAATTGATAGAGTTAGGGTGATTGAGTAAGTTGTTCTGACATTTTAGTGGCTAAAGTGATAAGTATCTTGTTTCATCAACCTGGTCGTTTATTACTTTCTTTTACACTGGAAGAGCGCTGGACGTAAAAGCTTTCCTGTTAAGGGTTTTCTGTTGCTATTGTTCATTCTAATAACTTCCACGTTCTAAGCCATCTTAGATGGTTCACGCTCATGGTGCAAACTATAAATCATACAAAAGCTGGTGCTAGCCGGAGCTCAATCCGAAAAAACTGGAGTCAATGCCACGTCCTGTAAGAGTCAGAAGAAGCAAGCACCATATAATATTGCCGAGTTTTAGGTTACTATGCCTGTATGCTACTGAGTAAAGACAATACATTTGTTCTGCCAGAAGTGTTTCGCATCAATTTATGAAGGCAGCACCAGTAGCCTGAGAAACATAACTGCGAGGCTTACGCAGCACTTTCAGCGTACATATTGCGTTATTGTTCATGTAAGCTACGAACAGTTCTTACATAGACACTGTTTCCTCAATACATGTATCGCTATGAACTGTGTGCCCCGATAGTAATCTACACGTGTTACAACGCTGTTATACAGTCTATAGCATTGTAACAATTTTCAGCATTGCCCACACACCCTTCTAACATTTGTTTAGTGTTTTGTTGCCAAATTTGACGTGTTTTTTAATGTCTATAGTCAATGTTTATATCTGTGCAAATGTAACAGCGCACATTTGTGTGTGTGTGTGTGTGTGTGTGTGTGTGTGTGTGTGTGTGTGTGTGTGTGTGTGTGTGTGGAGCGCTCAGGTTTTAGTAATGAGTTGCCGTTCATATACGTCTGGTCAGTGATCAGCTGCTTGTCCTCTGCTATGGCTTTTTTAATGAGATAGTATTTTCTATTCTGATAAAATATTAGTTGTGATTATTTATTCTAGCACTCTCAAGACATCTTATCCTGATGGCTGTACTGTTCTAAATATTCTGCAAATGTGGAGTGATAAGTGTCATGCTTCCATCGTCCGATTCTCTCTCTCTCTCTCTCTCTCTCTCTCTCTCTCTCCCTCCTTTTTTTCACATCTGGTAGTTAACTCTTGCTTCATAGTCCAACATATACTCCATTACAAGTTTGAAATTTGACTTAAAAAAGCACATACACAGTCACAACCGCAAGAAACATGTTTTCTTTTAATAGGAAGTTGCGTTTCTCAATCTGTTTTAGACCATCACGGTGGTAGGTCTGAAGATGGTCTAAAACAGGCCGAAACCCGCGACTTCTTATAGGAAACAAGAAATTTCTTGCTGTTGTGACTGTGGATGCGCAATTTTAAGAAACAGAAAAAGAACCACTGTTCCTCAAGGGAAGAGAAATGTTCTCAAAAATTACCGAGCTCTGAAATTTGAGCTGGTATACAATGATACTTGGGATTGGTTTTTCTTGGGTGTTGAGGTGTTTAAACGGTATTTGCTGTTTTATATGCCGCATACAGGCCCGGATTCCTTAGAATGCTTGCGATTTTTTGTGTTAGTTCTCATGCGTAAGTCATTATGTAACATGTTCTTTTACAAGTAAAAATGTAACCTTTACAAATGTGATGTGTAGCACCTACACAGGCTCAGAATAAATCAAGGTATCTGATTAGGAGGTCCTGAAGCTCAGAACGCGTCAATGTACAAGCGTTCCCGCCTCTCTTACAGATGATGATGATGATGATGATGATGATGATTGGTTTGAGGGACGCTCAACTGCGCGGTTAGCAGCGCCCGTACAAATTCCCAACCGTTGTTCAGTCCAATTTCGCCACTTTCATAAATGATAATGAAATGATGAGGACAGCACAAACACCCAGTCATCTCGAGGCAGCTGAAAATTTCTGATCCCGCCGGGAATCTCTGTTACATAAGAGGAAGCTGAACATTTCTGAGCAAACATAGATGAAATCTGTGGTTGCTCTATTTGAAAGATCCTAGATAATTTGACTGAATAAAAATACCATTGCGATACCACGGACTCGAAACAACAAAACGCACAAGGAGAATCAGTTTTCTTCGTGATACTTGCCACTCCATAGATGTCTGTGGCTCTGTGTGATGGTTGTTTTAGACATCTGCGAACTACATGAAAGAAATGACTGCAAGACGCTGTTTTATGCTAAGCGCTTACGAATGGAAGCAGATGTCAAAGAGCAATTTATACCATTAAATTACTCTCGCAACAAAGAACTTAATGCGTCAGAGATATAGTTGCCAGAAGTGTATATTCATTCCAATCTGCAGGACAATATCCGTTCTAAACTCTGTACGCCACTATTTTTCAAGACAGTTGTTCCGAAAGCAGTGACAGACTTCTATTCGTTGGTGTGACGCTAGAAAAATACAGTGTACAAAAGAAGTTGCTTGTGAAACACTAGAGAGATCCATCCGAGAATATAGCTCAAGTGTGTGGGATCCTTACGAAATTTAATTAACAGAGGTAATTGAAGGTGCTCAAGGAAAGGAAGCACAAGTAGTCACAGATTTATTTGACACGTTTGACAGCGTGAACAATATGCTGAAAAACTAAACTGGCAGATACTTCAATACAGAACCAAACTGTCCCGTGGAAGAAACTTCCTTACAAAATTAACCTGCCTGACAAACTAGGCGTCGAAACTGGTTCCTAATTTCGAGTACCGGTCCGGCATTCGTGGAAGAAACTTCCTTGTAGAATTAACCTGCCTGACAGACTAGTTGGCGAACCTGGTTCCCAATTTCGAGTCACCGTCCAGCAATCAGTTTTAATCTGCCAAGAAGTATTGAAGTGGCACATAGCACACGTTCCACTTCAGAATGGAATTTCATTTTGGAGTCTTGTTGAAGCCAAGATACAATGTTTCAAGAAACACCTTTAAATGAGGAATCTGTGTAATATATTGTTCACCACATATTGCATCCATTTGTTTCGGAAAGACAAAATTAGTTTAATTACAGTGCTACGGATGCGTTAAGTAATCATTTTTCGAGTACTCCATATGCAAATGGAACGGGAGGAAGCCGTAATAACTGGTACATTGGGAAGTGCCTATCACTTCACATTGGTTTGGGGAATATAGACGTAGCGATGCACTGAGTCTACTATAGTCGCATTGATCATTAGAGGAAACGCAGCCATCTCAGACGAGTCCCGTTGCAACAGAAGATATTACACTACATCGGCTTAACTTTAATACTCACCGAGAAATTTTTCTCATCGCGCCGCAAGCTAAATTTCCTTCTCCACACCGCTCGCTAATTAAGGTCCACGTTAATGCATGATTGTCTCCTTTGATGTCAAGCTGTCCCTTTCTGCTACAGTGTTACTGGTGTCAAAATTTGCTACAATATGTCCGACAGCTTTTTTGCTTCAGCTTCGAACTCTCCTGCACAAAATGTCATTGTTCTTGTGACGTTCACTCGCACCATTTTTCCAGAGTATAAGACACACTTTCCTTTGACCTTTTTTTTAAATTTACGATATGCTGTATCCAGCTTATTTACTTTTGTTATGGAAGGCTATATCAATTTAACGCATCTCACGTCACAAGAAATGAAAAAAAAAACGAAAAAAAGGAAGTGTGTTAAGAATCTGTCGTGTTTTGGCAACCTAGAGAGCAAACAAAAAGATAAAGATTAAAAGAGTGGGTAAGCTTTGTTTGTCATATTGCGCCAAATATAGGCCTACTAGCAAAATACACGCTGTTCTAAAATTAAATTGGGCTAATTCTGGTGACGGAGTTACTACGTAAAAATAAAGCAAATGGCTTAAACGCTTATCAGGCCTCCATGCATAAACAGAGCCAGACTGAGAGTGAACTTAGCTCGTTAAATACAGGCGCCAAGAGTGGAAAGAGAGGACGATTGATTAATACTACCGCTGATATACATACAACCGAATAGTAAACAAGTTGTGGATGGTGACGTACTTGTAGAGATCGCGTGACAGCGAACAAACAAGAAAGTCTCGCTGTCTTGCAGTTTTTCGTTTTTGCTGTTTATTTTCGCCTAGATATAACAATCAAATTCTACTCTGGGAAGCATACATAAACGCGGAAATAAGCTCCGATCATAATATAGAAATCACTGAGTAATCTAAAACTGATGGGCATAAATAGATTAGAAACATACTCGTACATATCGATACACACGTTAAAAAAGCACATGCGCACTCCCCTGTATGCACCACAACGCAGATTCAATTCGTCGTATTTTTGTGGCCACGGGTAATATGTTTCAATGAGTAACGCACGATCATCCACTTGTAAAAGGAAAGCATTTACTAATTCAACCGTGTAAGGGCCTGAAAATGTAAGAAAAGAGGATGGCATAAAAAACGAAAAAATGCTATAAGACAAATTATTATGTTGAAAAGTTTCGACAGAACGAAGATCAACTGTAAATTCTTAGATTTAATGAGCAGTGATGCAAATTACATTTCAACAAAAGTGAGTACAATGTAGAGCAGCGGAAAATAATTGAGGAAGGACATTACAGCATCGATTTTTTGAAGATAATAAAGCAAAGATGCTTACGCAGTGTTTAAAGATTCCCATGCTGGGGGAGTAAGTCACTACTTTGCGTATGCTAACAGGATCCAATCAGCGATTCCAAATACCTCTTGTCTGAAAAAGGTTTTGGTCTATGGAGGCATCGTTCTAATGGTAAGCATGACCATATTTTTGCAAAAACACATCTACCTAGATGGGACCACAGTCGCTCATTTATGGAGTGATATTATCTTTCTGGGATGACCACTTCCAATTTCTGAGAGAAAGCTATTAAACTTCCCAGACTGTTGTGCCTCTGAAGCATATGTTTTGCGGCTCACTAAAGGAGTGTAGTGTCTTTCTGGCATCAAGGGGAGTGGTTACAGTCCCACCTCCTCTAGACACATGCGCCAGCCAGTCTACAGGGTGTTACAAAAAGGTACGGCCAAACTTTCAGGAAACATTCCTCACACACAAAGAAAGAAAATATGTTATGTGGACATGTGTCCGGAAACGCTTACTTTCCATGTCAGAGCTGATTTTATTACTTCTCTTCAAATCACCCTAATCACGGAATGGAAACACACGGCAACAGAACGTACCAGCGTGACTTCAAACACTTTGTTACAGGAAATGTTCAAAATGTCCTCCGTTAGCGACGATACATGCATCCACCCTCCGTCGCATGGAATTCCTGATGCGCTGATGCAGCCCTGGAGAATGGCGTCTTGTATCACAGCCGTCCACAATACGAGCACAAAGAGTCTCTACATTTGGTACCGGGGTTGCGTAGACAAGAGCTTTCAAATGCCCCCATAAATGAAAGTCAAGAGGGTTGAGGTCAGGAGAGCGTGAAGGCCATGGAATTGGTCCGCCTCTACCAATCCATCGGTCACCGAATCTGTTGTTGAGAAGCGTACGAACACTTCGACTGAAATGTGCAGGATCTCCATCGTGCATGAACCACATGCTGTGTCGTACTTGTAAAGGCACATGTTCTAGCAGCACAGGTAGAGTATCCCGTATGAAATCATGATAACGTGCTCCATTGAGCGTAGGTGAAAGAACATGGGGCCCAATCAAGACATCACCAACAATGCCTGCCAAAACGTTCACAGAAAATCTGTGTTGATGACGTGATTCCACTTTTGCGTGCGGATTCTCGTCAGTCCACACACGCTGATTGTGAAAATTTACAATTTGATCACGTTGGAATGAAGACTCATCCGTAAAGAGAACATTTGCACTGAAATGAGGATTGACACATTGTTGGATGAACCATTCGCAGAAGTGTACCCGTGGAGGCCAATCAGCTGCTGATAGTGCCTGCACACGCTGTACATGGTACGGAAACAACTGGTTCTCCCGTAGCACTCTCCATACAGTGACGTGGTCAACGTTACCTTGTACAACAGCAACTTCTCTGACGCTGACATTAGGGTTATCGTCAACTGCACGAAGAATTGCCTCGTCCATTGCACGTGTCCTCATCGTTCTAGGTCTTCCCCAGTCGCGAGTCATAGGCTGGAATGTTCCGTGCTCCCTAAGACGCCGATCAATTGCTTCGAACGTCTTCCTGTCGGGACACCTTCGTTCTGGAAATCTGTCTCGATACAAACGTAGCGCGCCACGGCTATTGCCCCGTGCTAATCCATATATGAAATGGGCATCTGCAAACTCCACATTTGTAAACATTGCACTGACTGCAAAACCACGTTCGTGATGAACACTAACCTGTTGATGCTATTTACTGATGTGCTTGATGCTAGTACTGTAGAGCAATAAGTCGCATGTCAACACAAGCACCGAAGTCAACATTACCTTTCTTCAATTGGGCCAACTGGCGGTGAATCGAGGAAGTACAGTACATACTGACGAAACTAAAATGAGCTCTAACATGGAAATTAAGCGTTTCCGGACACATGTCCACATAACATCGTTTTTTTATTTGTGTGTCACGAATGTTTCCTGGAAGTTTGGCCGTACCTTTTTGTAACACCCTGTATATCGCCCCAGCTTCTGACGTGAGAATGCGCAGAGATTTATGATCTTCCCACCATTTCCACAAAAGCTCAGTTTACAGCAGACTCTCCTAAATGTCTTCCACTTTTGGCTATCTGGCCATCTTGCATGACGGACTTGCACCTGGCCGATGTAAAATGTATTGGGAACTGGCGCCCTTGGGAAATGACCCTAAGCAGAAGGCAGAGAGTGTTTTGGAAGAACTACTGAACACTGCTCCCCAGAATCTCTCACACAGCCAGGTCATTGCACTCAGCATTTATTGCTCCCAATTCATCTTGTTCCCTGTTATCGGTCACCTCTGATACAGCCCCCTGGGCACAAGACTTCTATATGTTACTCATGCAGTTACAAGAACATTTTGCCTCAATTTCCTCACATAGAAAAGGTCATTAACCACAAAAAAATGGCTCTGAGCGCTATGGGGCTTAACTTCTGATGTCATAAGTCCCCTAGAACTTAGAACTACTTAAATCTAACTAACCTAAGGACATCACACACATCCATGTCCGAGGCAGGATTCGAACCTGCGACCGTAGCAGTCGCGCGGTTCCAGACTGTAGTGCCTAGAACCGCTCGGCCACCACGGCCGGCCATTAACCACACATAGCAAATATAGTACCAGGGAAAACTGAGATCATGTCCTAAAGTATGAATGTTAATCTGACTGACAATGTTGTTAAAGTGAGAGAGTGGTGTGCCACCTCTCAAAGAGATGGTATTAAGGGACTTTTGCTACTGCAGTTCCCAGGTATTTACAAGCCTTATGAGCACGTTATTGTTGGATGCAGAGCCCCAATCTTCACAGCACTGTTTCCTTGCTGTGCAGCAAGTGTAACCTTTACTGACCCAAATACTCGCCTCCTTTGTCCCCACACCCCGTTCTTCTCCTAGAGGGCCAGCTGAAGATGGTTGGTCAGTTTTGGACATTATCATAGGTTGGCTATACATTATACTTTTGTCTTAATATAATTGATTACATAGTCTATTTCCGAAGTCATTCGATAACATTCTTCCACTAGTTTTACAGAAATGCAGTAAACAGAACAATGTCATGTACAAAAAACTATCCATTAACACGTATTATTTCTTTTTCACTTTCCTATGTCGAGTACTATCAAATTTCCTCTCATAATGGTGAATGACTCATTATATTGATAAAATATAATGGCAGCTGTAGCACTGACATTTATGTTTTCAGTATACCAGTAGAAGTTGAATCGGATCATTGGCTCTCAAATGTTAAAGGAACATCATCAGCGGCCTGTAAAACACTAACGATGATTATCATGATCCAGAAAATTTAGCCTAAGATGACAATAGAACTCAGTACCACGGGATAAATCGTATATTGAAACATTAATATAAAATCTGGAAAGTTAGGATGGATACAAACATAGAAATTTAGCTAATTGTGCCAGTATAATAGGATAGGGGGAACAGATTATTAAATCTGATATTGCTTTGCGTTTGTAAAGGGATGGAAAAATATTACACGAAGGTGCCACATCGGCCAGCACGAATCACACTAACTGTAATGGTAATTCTGTCGAACTGAGGTTGGAAAACAGACTGGGTATGTTAATTATGCGTTTTTAATGCTACGTCAGCTTTCATGAGTCATAGCGGCTGGTGAATGGTGCCATGCCAGGCACTCATTAACCCCTGATCAGAGGTTCTGAGCGGATGAGAGAACTGGTGATCGTGCTGATCACGCCAACAGTCGAACATTCTCTTTACCGAGGTGGTTGTCCGAACAACCGCCTATGCAAGCCAGAGGTGATCGTATCTTATGGGCAGTAGCTCCCCGAACAATTTCTCAATCAGCTGGACCTGTACGACGATGACGAGTGCAGTCTGGCGACGTTCTTTGTCCTCAGAGACTCCAGACATGGATACGTCCATCTTGATGCCTTACGCGGAACCGGATCTCACCTGAACATTTGGCATGGTTCCACTCTTGTCATGTGCTCCATTGTTGACATGTCATACTTTGCTAGTGCGTTAGGGGAAGCTGCAGCAATCGTCGCCTTTCCGGCCGTCCGATGTGACCTTCAGTTCGTAGCACTGTCAAGTGGATACTTGTTTCGCTGCAAAGAAGTCCATTTCGTGACTCAAGGTATTTGGAGTACTGTGCAATCCTGCACTGTTGAGCGAATATTATCCCTTCCTCTCAGGCACTAGTCGCGCAAGTCCATTGAGAACGAAACCCCTGAACCTACCGTTTTCGTATCCATACACCCAGTCGCAGGATTTAGACTACTGGAAGCAGCAGTTACGTGGAACGATTAACCACAGACTCTATAGGCTGTGATTCAGCTGCTGTCGAATTCCTACACGCGCTGCTACACATTCTTTCTTCTAGCACGCTATTATCACTAAGGAAGCGGGTAGCGGTAAAATGCGATTTATGAATGAGAAACTCGTTACATTATTTTTCCTTGTACCCAGAATGTTGATGGTGATACTCCTGCCCACCGCTCGCTGACCATTTATATATACATTAAAAAATGTTTTGCATAAACCCGGTTCCCAGAACTCCCAAAGATAGAAGTTGACAGTGGATACTGTATCCCAGAGAGATTCCCTCTGACTGTTCAGAGATGTCACTAACAACTCCCCCCCCCCTCCTCCCCCCAAGACGTAAACAACCATGCATGGGTAGCGCTTGTTAGACGGAGGGGGTCAGACAGCCCATCAGTTCCAGTCATTATAGCGCATTGTTACTTTGCACCAAGAAGGGCTCTTAAGAAGGGAAGTGTCCAGGAGTCTCGGATTGAACCAAAGCGATGTTGTTCGGACATGTAGGAGATACAGAGACACAGGAAATGTCGATGATATGCCTCGCTCAGGCCGTCCAAGGGCTACTACTGCAGTGAATGACCGCTACCTACGGATTATGGAGGAAACTTGACAGCAACGCCACGATGTTGAATAATACTTTTCGTGTAGTTGAGGGACGTCGTGTTACGACTCAACCTGTGCGCAATAGGCTGCATGATGCGCAACTTCACTCCCGACTTCCAGGGCGAGATCCATCTTTGCAACCACGACACCATGCAGCGCGGTACAGATGGGCCCAACAACATGCCGAATGGACTGCTCAGGATTGGCATCACGTTCTCTTCATCGATGAGTGTCGCATATGCCTTCAACCAAACAATCGTCGGAGACGTGTTTGGAGGCAACCCGGTCAGGCTAAACGCCTTAGACACACTGTCCAGCGAGTGCAGCTAGGTGGAGGTTCCCTGCTGTTTTGTGGAGGCATTATGTGGGGCCAACGTACGCCACTGGTGGTCATGGAAAGCGCCGTGACGGATGCATGATACGTGAACGCCATCCTCCGATAGATAGTGCAACCGTATCGGCAACATATTGGCGAGGCATTCGTCTCCATGTTCGACAATTCAAGTCCCCATCGTGCACATCTTGCGAATATCTTCCTTCAGCATAACGACATCGCTCGACTAGAGCGGCCAGCATCTTCTCCAGACATGAACCCTATCGAACATGTCTAATATACACTCCTGGAACTTGAAATAAGAACACCGTGAATTCATTGTCCCAGGAGGGGGAAACTTTATTGACACATTCCTGGGGTCAGATACATCACATGATCACACTGACAGAACCACAGGCACATAGACACAGGCAACAGAGCATGCACAATGTCGGCACTAGTACAGTGTATATCCAAATTTAGCAGCAATGCAGGCTGCTATTCTCCCATGGAGACGATCGTAGAGATGCTGGATGTAGTCCTGTGAAACGGCTTGCCATACCATTTCCACCTGGCGCCTCAGTTGGACCAGCGTTCGTGCTGGACGTGCAGACCGCGTGAGACGACGCTTCATCCAGTCCCAAACATGCTCAATGGGGGACAGATCCGGAGATCTTGCTGGCCAGGGTAGTTGACTTACACCTTCTAGAGCACGTTGGGTGGCACGGGATACATGCGGACGTGCATTGTCCTGTTGGAACAGCAAGTTCCCTTGCCGGTCTAGGAATGGTAGAACGATGGGTTCGATGACGGTTTGGATGTACCGTGCACTATTCAGTGTCCCCTCGACGATCACCAGTGGTGTACGGCCAGTGTAGGAGATCGCTCCCCACACCATGATGCCGGGTGTTGGCCCTGTGTGCCTCGGTCGTATGCAGTCCTGATTGTGGCGCTCACCTGCACGGCGTGAAACACGCATACGAGCATCATTGGCACCAAGGCAGAAGCGACTCTCATCGCTGAGGACGACACGTCTCCATTCGTCCCTCCATTCACGCCTGTCGCGACACCACTGGAGGCGGGCTGCACGATGTTGGGACGTGAGCGGAAGACGGCCTAACGGTGTGCGGGACCGTAGCCCAGCTTCATGGAGACGGTTGCGAATGGTCCTCGCCGATACCCCAGGAGCAACAGCGTCCCTAATTTGCTGGGAAGCGGCGGTGCGGTCCCTTACGGCACTGCGTAGGATCCTACAGCCTTGGCGTGCATCCGTGCGTCGCTGCGGTCCGGTCCCATGTCGACGGGCACGTGCACCTTCCGCCGACCACTGGCGACAACATCGATGTACTGTGGAGACCTCACGCCCCACGTGTTGAGCAATTCGGCGGTACGTCCACCCGGCCTCCCGCATGCCCACTATACGCCCTCGCTCAAAGTCCGTCAACTGCACATACGGTTCACGTCCACGCTGTCGCGGCATGCTACCAGTGTTAAAGACTGCGATGGAGCTCCGTATGCCACGGGAAACTGGCTGACACTGACGGCGGCGGTGCACAAATGCTGCGCAGCTAGCGCCATTCGACGGCCAACACCGCGGTTCCTGGTGTGTCCGCTATGCCGTGCGTGTGATCATTGCTTGTATAGCCCTCTTGCAGTGTCCGGAGCAAGTATGGTGGGTCTGACACACCGGTGTCAGTGTGTTCCTTTTTTCCATTTCCAGGAGTGTAGATTGAAAAGGGCTGTTTGTGGACTACGTGACCCACCAACCACTTTGAGATATCAACGCCGAATCGCCGTTGAAGGGTGAGACAATCTGGACCAACAGTGCCTCGATGAACTTGTGGACAGTATGCCACGACGAATACAAGCATGCATCAATGCAAGAGGACGTACTACTGGGTATTAGAGGTACGGGTGTGTACAGCAATCTGGACCACCACCTCTGAAGGTTTCGATGTATCGTGGTACAACATGCAAAGTGTAGTTTTCATGAGCAATAAAAAGAGTGGAAATAATGTTGATGTTGATCTCTATTCCAATTTTCTGTACAGGTTACGGAACTCTCGGAAACGAGGTGATGCAAAACATTTTTTTATGAGTGTATATCCAGACAATTGGTATACTTCACGTCAAATTGATGCATTTGCATTTTGACTTCATAATGATGCAATTTTAATGGGCAGCAGCGTATTAGATGCCAGCGACAGTGCTTCATAGCTATAAACATCGAGATGTGCATTGCTAACAAGTAAAGTCTGGGAGCAAAGAGATGGTCTTCACATTGAAGGTAATCGTACTTCTTAGACGTTAGTATCAAATCTTCAGATACTTTCTACATTGTTTATCAATCAGCTGCGTATTTTCTTTTAAGAGAGTGATTTATGTATGTTCCTATCAGAATAAAATATGCGTTTTCCATTAATTTGCACTGAAGCTTGTATTTTCTTCTCTTGTCTCATTATTCTGCCAATTTCCTGAGTCGCAGCTTACAGTTCCTTCAATTATATGTGCGATTGATTGCACGCAATTAGTATTACTTCTTTCGTTATGAATTGCTTCATAAGGGACCACGGAGTTGTTGAATAGAGTCTTCTCGTGATTAATTTGATGCCCTATTATTTTTTCAGTACATGTAAGTTTATGAAATGGAGAACCAGTATGTTTAATTTGCTTAAAGTTTTAAAAAATAATCTTACTTTAAACATTTGCGAAACTTTTTGTCCTTTAAAATTTATTCCTAAGACACAGTTTCTACTGAAGCATACTCATACGGGACCTGAGCCACCGTAAACAATCATGTTATAGACCTAAAGATTTTTTCACTAATAATTCCTTCACAAAAAGTTTATCAAATGTCGTTGCAAAAGGAATGAAATTGGTCACATGTTTTACAGCGGTAGTATACAGCCAGGAAAGGAAGTCTACATTCACATAGTTAACTTAGTTCTATAGTTCTTCCATTTGTTCAGACTACTCTTACAAATTCCTACACTTTTCACAGTCTTGTGTCCGTGTGGTAAGCAGTGGTAGTACCTATTAACAGAGGTTCTCCGTCTGCTATGCGCTAAGTAGTCATAAATGTATCTTCAACGTAACGAATAAAACAGATACAATGGTAACTTTTCAATAAGAGCATTACAGACTCGTAAACCCCAGCAGGTTTTTAGAAAGGATGACAAGCTTTTATGTAATAACAACAAATGTGTCTATGACGAGTAGTTCTAATTTTCTTTCTCTGTAAAATGGCATTTAAAAAAAATCATATAATTGCAATTTTTTTGTCTGTCTCATTGGCGCAAATGGTACTCACTCGTACCTAGCGCAGGTACTGTTACTACCGTTCCGACAGTTCTACATTCGTGCGACATTGACAAGCACCGATAGACCCAACAACTATATAGGCGTTAGTTTTTCTTCTTCTTCTTCTTCTTCTTCGTTGTTAAAATACAAGGAGAGTAATGTCAGATATCGAACGCCACCCGCTGTTTTCTTAAATGCCACTTGGGACACGAACTTGTACCATTAATAGCCTTCTATAACGACCACTGTCGTAAAGTAAATTAGTATTCCGGGTGACGGTTTCGAAAATTAACGCCGCAAAAGAGCGTAAATTAGTATTCCGGGTGACGGTTGCGAAAATTAACGCCGCAGAAGAGTTGTGTGCTAAGTGGAGAAACAAGCGTACTGGGAACGCAGACTTCATCAGAAACTCGGTGCTGCTTTTACACAGTCGACGTATCAGCAACAACAAGTGGATAACCGTATGAAATATCCCTGTAACACGAAATGGCAAAATAGTAATTAACTATTTCTAATGGGGCTAGACATGCAAGAATGTTTGTTTACTCGACGACCTAATTTCGAATAATAAATGAGGTCTATCCAAAACCTAACTTTTAAGAAGTCATTCGTATTCATCTACACCACTCGTTGAGGTACAGTCGAGAAGGCACAGTCTAGCGGATGTCTCCTGCCAGAACAACAACATTACCAATCTGACATTGGAAACTGTAGCTAAAGTGGCTGGTTAGTATTTAATAATTCAACGCCGTACACTAGCGCAACTGGAAGTTTAGGCACTCTAGAAAAGATTATGATGTGGAGAGCAGTCCAGTTGATGGCCACCACAGTTTGATTCAATTGTTTATATTCTAATTGTTTACTGATAGTTGATGGCTACTTCCTCTATATTACACCTTTATCAGCACTGCTTTAAAGAAAAACTAGTTCTGACACACTTGCTGCTAGCCGTCAATGTCGCGGTCATTGGTGACTGAACAAAAGTTCGAATTCGAGATACACTCCTAGAAATGGAAAAAAGAACACGTTGACACCGGTGTGTCAGACCCACCATACTTGCTCCGGACACTGCGAGAGGGCTGTACAAGCAATGATCACACGCACGGCACAGCGGAAACACCAGGAACCGCGGTGTTGGCCATCGAAAGGCGCTAGCTGCGCAGAATTTGTGCACCGCCGCCGTCAGTGTCAGCCAGTTTCCCGTGGCATACGGAGCTCCATCGCAGTCTTTAATACTGGTAGCACGCCGCGACAGCGTGGACGTGAACCGTATGTGCAGTTGACGGACTTTGAGCGAGGGCGTATAGTGGGCATGCGGGAGGCCGGGTGGACGTACCGCCGAATTGCTCAACACGTGGGGCGTGAGGTCTCCACAGTACATCGATGTTATCGCCAGTGGTCGGCGGAAGGTGCACGTGACCGTCGACCTGGGACCGGACCGCAGCGACGCACGGATGCACGCCAAGACCGTAGGATCCTACGCAGTGCCGTAGGGGACCGCACCGCCACTTCCCAGCAAATTAGGGACACTGTTGATCCTGGGGTATCGGCGAGGACCATTCGCAACCGTCTCCATGAAGCTGGGCTACGGTCCCGCACACCGTTAGGCCGTCTTCCGCTCACGCCCCAACATCGTGCAGCCCGCCTCCAGTGGTGTCGCGACAGGCGTGAATGGAGGGACGAATGGAGACGTGTCGTCTTCAGCGATGAGAGTCGCTTCTGCCTTGGTGCCAATGATGGTCGTATGCGTGTTTCACGCCGTGCAGGTGAGCGCCACAATCAGGACTGCATACGACCGAGGCACACAGGGCCAACACCCGGCATCATGGTGTGGGGAGCGATCTCCTACACTGGCCGTACACCACTGGTGATCGTCGAGGGGACACTGAATAGTGCACGGTACATCCAAACCGTCATCGAACCCATCGTTCTACCATTCCTAGACCGGCAAGGGAACTTGCTGTTCCAACAGGACAATGCACGTCCGCATGTATCCCGTGCCACCCAACGTGCTCTAGAAGGTGTAAGTCAACTATCCTGGCCAGCAAGATCTCCGGATCTGTCCCCCATTGAGCATGTTTGGGACTGGATGAAGCGTCGTCTCACGCGGTCTGCACGTCCAGCACGAACGCTGGTCCAACTGAGGCGCCAGGTGGAAATGGCATGGCAAGCCGTTCCACAGGACTACATCCAGCATCTCTACGATCGTCTCCATGGGAGAATAGCAGCCTGCATTGCTGCGAAAGGTGGATATACACTGTACTAGTGCCGACATTGCGCATGCTCTGTTGCCTGTGTCTATGTGCCTGTGGTTCTGTCAGTGTGATCATGTGATGTATCTGACCCCAGGAATGTGTCAATAAAGTTTCCCCTTCCTGGGACAATGAATTCACGGTGTTCTTATTTCAATTTCCAGGAGTGTATATGGGTCAGTACAGAGACGTATGATAAGGGGCAGAACTCTGAACGATACTTCTGACACCAAAGAAACCCAATACACTGAAATAACGCTCGACGTAACAGCAAACAGTTCATGTACAACTAGGTAAACTTAACAATAATTTCGTGTAGCTCGGTGGATGGGTGGATCCCTTTTCGACAGTCTCTGATCCAACCCAGTTATTCAACTGCGGAAATAGGACCTACTGTTTAAGTTGGAATTTGTAGATCCTAGTGACTCCTCAAGTCGTTGATACGTGGAGGCCGATTAAAGGCAGAATGAAAATTTCGGTGGTGCGACGAGAAATGGATCCCGCGAACTCTCGTATTCTCTTTATTGGTTCATTCCCAGGCTCGACTAGGAACATTGTAGCTAATGAGAGGTTCCTCCGTTACCGAAGTCTGCTCCATTGTATTAATAACAAGGAAACAAATTCACGTTAGTGCATAAGTGATAAATGAACACGAAAATCGCAAGATTTACCATGCTAGAAAATGTGTGCACAAGAAGTTGTTCCCAATCTGAACGCTGCGGCTAGCGCCAAAAACCGGATGTAAGACAGTGTTTCAAAATCAACCTCTCGTAATTATACAGGGTGTTGGAAAATTCCCATAACAACTTCTAGGACTAACACATGTCCAGAAACGTATCGTTTCCATTCTCCGACAGTTTCAATTCAGATGTTTAACTCCTCCACTTCTGCTTAAGGAATTGAATTAGGCTTGACGCAGTACAGTTATTAGGTAACAATTCGAAAGTAAACGTAACGAAACTCCTATTTATCGCTAAAGCACATTTTCTTCTATTAACACTTAAACATTACGTGTTTACATTATTACAAAACAATATGTAACTCCGCATGCTGTACGTACGAGGATGCATTACAAGAGTGGTTCGATGCGGCGACCTCCAACGTTGTTACAAACATTGTATCTACGATATCAAATTCTTGTCGGGTTTCCAGCTGGATCAAACTCTCATCTGAGCACAATATTTCAGTGGTGCTCAGATGACAGTTTGATCCGGCTAGAAACTCGACAAGAATTTGATATACACTACTGGCCATTAAAATTGCTACACCAAGAAGAAATGCAGATGATAAACGAGTATTCGTTGAACAAATATATTATACTAGAACTGACATGTGATTACATTTTCACGCAGTTTGGGTGCATAGATCCTGAGAAATTAGTACCCAGAACAACCACATCTGGCCCTAATAACGGCCTTGATACGTCTGGACATTGAGTCAAAACACAGCTTGGATGGCGTGTACAGGTACAGCTGCCCATGCAGCTTCAACACGATACCACAGTTCATCAAGAGTAGTGACTGGCGTATTGTGACGAGCCAGTTGCTCGCCCACCAATGACCAGACGTTTTCAGATGGTGAGAGATCTGGAGAATGTGCTGGCCAGGGCAGCAGTCGAACATTTTCTGTATCCAGAAAGGCCCTTACAGGACCTGCAACATGCGGTCGTTCATTATCCTGCTGAAATGTAGGGTTTCGCAGGGATCGAATGAAGAGTAGATCCACGGGTCGTAACACATCTGAAATGTAACGGCCACTGTTCGAAGTGCCGTCAATGCGAACAAGAGGTGACCGAGACGTGTAACTAACGGCACCCCATACCATCACGCGGGGTGATACGCCAGTATGGCGATGACGAATACTCGCTTTCAATGTGCGTTCACCGCGATGTCGCCAAACACGGATGCGACCATCATGATGCTGTAAACAGAACCTGGATTCATCCGAAAAAATGACATTTTTCCATTCGTGCATCCAGGTTGGTCGTTGAGTACACCATCGCAGGCGCTCCTGTCTGTGACGCAGCGTCAGACGAACTGTTTGTGCGGGTGGTTTTTGTCTTGCAAACGTCCCCATCTGTTGACTCAGGGATCGAGACGTGGCGGCACGATCCGTTACAACCACGCGGATAAGATGCCTGTCATCTCGACTGCTAGTGATACGAGGCCGTTGGGATCCAGCACGGCATTCCGTATGACCCTCCTGAGCCCACCGATTCCATGTTCTGCTAGCAGTCATTGGATCTCGACCAACGCGAGCAGCAATGTCGCGATACGATAAACCGGAATCGCAATAGGCTACAATCCGACCTTTATCAAAGTCGGAAACGTGATGGTACACATTTCTCCTCCTTACACGAGGCATCACAACAACGTTTCACCAGGCAATGCCGGTCAACTGCTGTTTGTGTATGAGAAATCGGTTGGAAACTTTCCTCATGTCAGCACGTTGTAGGTGTCGCCACCGGCTCCAATCTTGTGTGAATGCTCTGAAAAGCTAATCATTTGCATATCACAGCATCTTCTTCCTGTCGGTTAAATTTCGCGTCCCTAGCGCGTCATCTTCGTGGTGTAGAAATTTTAATGGCCAGTAGTGTACTAATACGCCGGGAACGTCTACATAGCCACATTGTACCTACGATGATTATCATCCTATTACCAACCAAGACATGCAACTCTGAAACTTTTCTCTTTCCCTCAGAAGACGTGGACGCGTTACAAATCTGAATTGAAACCGTTGTAGAACGGAAACAGTATGTTCCCGAAGATAGGTTTCTATTCAAAACATTATGATCTCACTCTAAAAGTTCTAGAGATTTTGTAACCAAAATTACCGAACGCCCGGTATATTAATTCCATTCACGTGCTACAGGCCATCGAATACGCTCCAAAAAGGACTTCACAAGGAATATCACAATCCATTCGTAGCCGTTTCTAAGATGTCGATTTTGTTTTTGTTTAGGTTAGAACCGTGACTGTTTTTGTCAGCCGATCACAGGTCAATTACAAGCCGCCTATAGGGGACCATTACTTGCTGGTGCGTTGTGGTTTTCTGTATTGTGGGGCCGGCCGCGGTGGTTTTAGCGGTTCTAGGCGCTCAGTCCGGAACAGCGCGACTGCCACGGTCGCAGGTTCGAATCCTTCCTCGGGCATGGATGTGTGTGATGTCCTTAGGTTAGTTAGGTTTAAGTAGTTCTAAGTTCTAGGGGACTGATGACCACAGATGTTAAGTCCCATAGTGCTCAGACCCATTTGAACCATTTTTTGTATTGGCACGGTCGCTTCCACCACTTGCTTCCGACTCTTCGTCGGGAAGAGGAGATTTGCCCCCACGTGCATAGAAAATATTGCACAATGTTTATCAGGTTTTCCGTGATCCTGACCAAAATAATTACAGTTTGATGATATTCATTAACGTACCCAAACATGCGTATAGGAAACTCTTCTCAGAAATCGCACCCTATGTTACGTAGGGCATCGTGTAAGTTAGTAGGTCGAGTAACTATAATAAAATACATATTTAAACACGAGAGTTCTGTATTACTCAGTACAGCCTGAGTGCTTCGTAACGTATTTGTTGCAGAGCCTCAGAATGTGTCAATACTCTACACATGGATTAAGATCACTGGAGATGCAACCATAACAGGGATCAAAAATAAAATTATATCAAAAGTTTTTATATTTTTAGTGGACTCTCGATTAAGATTACTTGCCCTTCTTTCCGCCAAAGTACAATTACACCGATAACAATACAGTGAGATAGGAATGTGTAGTTGTACCACAGTAATACTCCACAAAATACCATCGGTAATAAAGCGGCACTATAGATAAATTACATCACAAATAAACAACAAACAGATAATTTCTTGACAGCAAATTTACAGTTGGTGGTTTGACGCAAGGAAACTGGAATAATCGACTTGTTTTAATAGCACAGAGACGTCGTTTGTCATTTGAACTGCAATAGCCGGACACTGGAATGTGGAAGTAACGCTGCTGTGGTCGTATGGATAAAATTCCTCCTTTTGTTATACGTATATCCTGGTAACAACTTCTGGTGTCCTGTCCAGAAGCAGAAGGTACGACACCTTGTATTATCCATAGATTATGACAATCGTATCCACAGTACCAATTGACGGTGCCCGTCTCTCGCGTATGAAGGCTAAATAAAGGGTTTGTCCCAATTCCTCCGCTCGCTCTATCGCTATAAATTCGTCGCGTTGATGTAGAACTTATGACAATTAGATTTGATATTCTCCATCCAGATTACGCTTCATATGTGGTACTAGGATTTTTCGACACAGGAAGAACGTTTGACAATGTAAAATGGAACAAGATGTTGGAAATTTTAGAAAAATAGAACTAAGGTATACGGAGAGACGGATAATACAAAATATTTACAAGAATCAAATGTTCAAAAGTGTGTGAAATCTTATGGGACTCAACTGCTAAGGTCATCAGTCCCAAAGCTTACACACTACTTAACCTAAATTATCCTAAGTACAAACACACACACCCATGCCTGAGGGAGGACTCGAACCTCCGCCGAGACCAGCCGCACAGTCCATGACTGCAGTGCTGTACAAGAATCAACGGGGAATAATAAAGATGGAAGACCAAGGACGAAGTGCTAAGATTAAAAAGGGTGTAAGACGGGGGTAATAAAAGGAAATAAAAGGAAGATTCGAGAGTGGGTTTAACATTCTTGGTGATAGGATGTCAATGACAGGATTTGCTGGTGACATTGTTATGATAATGAAAGTGAAATATGAGACCTTGTTGAATGGAATAAGCAGTTTAATGAGTACAGGATACAGATTGATAGTAAATTGAAGAAAGATAAAAATAATGAAGAGCAGCTGAAATGTTATTAGCAATAGAATGAAAGCTGTGGACCACGAAGTAGACGATTTCAACTAATCCTGGTACCTTGAAGGCAGCCTTATAATCACATGACGGACGAAACAAGGAGAAATAAAACTAGACTAGCTCATCTAAAGGAGGCATTCGTGGCCAAGAGAAGTAGACAAGTATCAGAGATGTATCTGAGAATGGAGCACAGTACTGAACAGTAGTGAAACATGGAGTGTGGAAAAACCGAAACAGAAGAAAATCGAAGCGTTTGGAAAGATATTAAAAACTATTTGTACTGATAAGGAATGAGAAGGATCTCTGCAGGATCAGCGAGGAGACGAACATATGGAAAACACTGATAAGAAGAGGGAAGAAGATGACAGGACATATGTTAAGGCTTCGATAAATGTCACATTACCGCTTTGAGCTATGGGCAAAATACTTTATTTGTACAACCAGTTTCACTCGTTTGATCATGAGTTTCATAAAAATATCCGCATCATCATTTATGCGAAATATGAAATCGTCATTATCAGGCGATAAAACCATGAAAGGCAACCTACAGGAAAATTAAAGAGACCTTTGGAGATAAGAGAACGCCTTGTATGAATATCAAGAGCTCAGATGGAAACCCAGTTCTAAGCAAAGAAGGGAAAGCAGAAAGGTGGAAGGAGTATATAGAGGATCTAAACAAGGGCGATGTACTTGAGGACAATATTATGGAAATGGAAGAGGATGTAGATGAAGATGAAATGGGAGATATGATACTGCGTGAAGAGTTTGACAGTGCACTGAAAGACCTGAGTCGAAACAAGGCCCCCGGAGTAGACAACATTCCATTGGAACTACTGACGGCTTTGGGAGAGCCAGTCCTGACAAAACTCTACCATCTGGTGAGCAAGATGTATGAAACAGGCGAAATACCCTCAGACTTCAAGAAGAATATAATAATTCCAATCCCAAAGAAAGCAGGTGTTGACAGATGTGAAAATTACCGAACTATCAGTTTAATAAGTCACAGCTGCAAAATACTAACGCGAATTCTTTACAGACGAATGGAAAAACTAGTAGAAGCAGACCTCGGGGAAGATCAGTTTGGATTCCGTAGAAATACTGGAACGCGTGAGGCAATACTGACCTTACGACTTATCTTTGAAGAAAGATTAAGGAAAGGCAAACCTACATTTCTAGCATTTGTAGACTTAGAGAAAGCTTTTGACAATGTTGACTGGAATACTCTCTTTCAAATTCTAAAGGTGGCAGGGGTAAAATACAGGGAGCGAAAGGCTATTTACAATTTGTACAGAAACCAGATGGCAGTTATAAGAGTCGAGGGACATGAAAGGGAAGCAGTGGTTGGGAAAGGAGTGGACAGGGTTGTAGCCTTTCCCCAATGTTATTCAATCTGTATATTGAGCAAGCAGTAAAGGAAACAAAAGAAAAATTCGGAGTAGGTATTAAAATTCATGGAGAAGAAGTAAAAACTTTGAGGTTCGCCGATGACATTGTAATTCTGTCAGAGACAGCAAAGGACTTGGAAGAGCAGTTGTACGGAATGGATAGTGTCTTGAAAGGAGGATATAAGATGAACATCAACAAAAGCAAAACAAGGATATTGGAATGTAGTCTAATTAAGTCGGGTGATGCTGAGGGAATTAGATTAGGAAATGAGACACTTAAAGTAGTAATGGAGTTTTGCTATTTGGGGAGCAAAATAACTGATGATGGTCGAAGTAGAGAGGATATAAAATGTAGACTGGCAATGGAAAGGAAAGCGTTTCTGAAGAAGAGAAATTTGTTAACATCGAGTATAGATTTAAGTGTCAGGAAGTCATTTCTGAAAGTATTTGTATGGAGTGTAGCCATGTATGGAAGTGAAACATGGACGATAAATAGTTTGGACAAGAAGAGAATAGAAGCTTTCGAAATGTGGTGCTACAGAAGAATGCTGAAGATTAGATGGGTAGATCACATAACTAATGAGGAAGTATTGAATAGAATTGGGGAGAAGAGAAGATTGTGGCGCAACTTGACCAAAAGAAGGGATCGGTTGGTAGGACATGTTCTGAGGCATCAAGGGATCACCAATTTAGTATTGGAGGGCAGCGTGGAGGGTAAAAATCGTAGAGGGAGACCAAGAGATGAATACACTAAGCAGATTCAGAAGGATGTAGGTTGCAGTAGGTACTGGGAGATGAAAAAGCTTGCACAGGATAGAGTAGCATGGAGAGCTGCATCAAACCAGTCTCAGGACTGAAGACCACAACAACAACAACAATATCGTAATACAAATGAAGTCGTTAATCTATTAAAACTGTGTTAGGGAGTGTAGTCAAGCACAGTTTCTATAGACTGGCGGCGTTATTTGCAATACGATATGAGAACAGGGTGTTATTCCTTGTTTCATCACCTGACAATAACTATTTTATGTTTAGCCTAAAATTTGGCTGTGAATATATTTATGACCTGGTGGCGGTCAGACTAATGAAACTGTTTGTATAAATAATTTTAGCAGCAGCTCAGTGCGGTAAATGACATTTTTCAAATGTATAGGAGCTGTCGGACATCAACATCTGCAATTATTTACGTTAAGATCAGGGAAAAATTTTGATGGAGCTAGATTGACCTGTAGACATCCAATAGATGGTTGAGTCCGTAGGTGGTAAGTGCTGCTCTGAGCTCTGAGATGAAGGAGTTGTTACAAGAGAGGAATTCGTGGAGGCCTCACAAAACCAGTGAGAAGACGGAATTAAAAAGTACAGAGCTTGTTATTGTGGTTTTATAAAGTTTATAAAAATATTAGGCAATTGTGGAATAGTTAAAAGTGGCCATGATGAAATGTTTTAATTGTGGAAAGTGGGGTTAGGAGAGAAAGTGACAATTTCTCCCCCCTCCCTCTTCCCGTGAGCCCTAATTCCTGGTCTGAGCCTGCTAGGGTAAGAAACATCCACTCCCCCACTCCCCAAATGCGGAAGAATCGACAATGATCAACAGTGGAAAGAAATGCATTAATGGAATGAAATCCTTAGAATATCCACAAGGCATGCAATAATTGACAAATAATCTCATAGTGACTACTTCCTTCGTAAAGAGTGCCTCAGGTAAACTAGGCCCGTTCGAGTGTACAGGAGAGGCTTTCAAATGGTTCAAATGGCTCTCAGGACTGGGACTTAACATCTGAGGTCATCAGTCCCCTAGAACTTAGAACTACTTAGAGCTAACTAACCTAAGGACATCACAAACATCCATGCCCAAGGCAGGATTAAAACCTGTGACCGTAACAGTCGCGCGGTTCCGGACTGAAGCGCCTAGAACCGCTCGGTCACAGCGGCCGGCGAAAGGCTATCAGTAAAGAGCTATATTTACATCACATATAGTAATGAAGGACATGACAGACACAAACCAACATAAAAATATTGGTTAACTGCGAAGTTCGCTTGTGGGAACAATTTCCATAAGGGCCAGGTGCAGGTAAGCCAGCGTCTGATATTCACTTGAGGCGGTGAGCACTTTGCAGAGGCGCGGATACCAGCGGCTGGTCGGCGTACACAAAGCGCGCACCGCTCCTCGCCTCGCGTATCGCAGGCCATCCGTCGCCGGCGCCATTAGACTGTCGCCGTGCCAGACCTTTCTTGGCGATATCGGACGGTGGCGATTACTCGCTGGCGGCGCTAAGCCAGCCACGGCGTCGCACAGTGTCGATAGGTGGTCAGAGGCGCAGCGGCGTCCACGACCACTGCCCGTTCTCTCTTCCTCACAGCTGTAATACCGGTAGCCCCTATAACTAAACCTCTTTAGAAAGGCACCACCTTCGACTTCATTTAATGCAACTGCGAAAGGAAGGAAACAAAAAAAGCAGCACGATGTACACTGTCCGAAAAAAAGTGCACCTGGAAAGACGACTTCGATTTCTCATTCGATAATGTCATATGCCACCCGAGGGATAGTAGATGTACTGATAAAGGCTTCAACGTTTTCCGCCAACACATGGCGTGGTGGCATAGTTGCCAGAGCACCAGCTGTGTCTGCACTTTAGTAGGGACTGCTCTCAGTTAAAAGGCTCATTGCGGTGCAGACGTGCGAAGCAAGCGGGTAAACACGCCACGCAGACGCACTTGTGGTTCCCGTAGCCAACTGGGCGAGTTTGAAAAGGGATGGTCCTTTCTGAGAATTGCCACGCAAGTTGAACGTGCTGCGTCAGTTGTCCAACTATGCTGACGTCTGTGATTAAGTGAACATTCTGACACCCGCAGACGTTCTGGACGTCCACTCAATAAACACCTGCCAGCATATTCGTATTGCAAGGGCAGCAGTGGCAGATGGTACACCTACTACAGCACAGATAAGAGGGCCTCGAGCAACACGTCTCAGGACTGTTGCAAAACATTGTCAGCAGAAGGACTATGGGAGCGCACACCTCTTGCTCGTCTTCCACTCATGCCACAGCATCGACCTGCATGGCTTGATGGTGCCATCAGAGGAAGTTGGAATGGTGTGCCGTGGTCTTCAGATATAAAGGCACATGCTGCCAACACACAAGTGATGGTAGTTTGCGTTTATGACGTTGATTTGGTGAGAGCTGTCTCGGAGAGTGCATTCGTCCAAGACACACTGACCGGACCCCAGGTTTTATGGTCTGAATAGAGATAAACCACAAGCGTCGTTCACCTTTGATGTTTCTAGAAGGCACTCTAACCGGCGCTCTGTAAGTGCATATTGGTATTAGATCCATTCTTTTGCCATTCTTGCAACAGGAAGGTGGTATTTTCTTTCAACAGGATGATGCTCGTCCACACTCTCCCTGTGAACCTCAACGTGCTCTGCAAGACGTGCAGCAAACTCCCCTGGCCACCACGATCTGTGGGCTTTTCTCCACTCGATCACGTGTAGGATATGCTGGGACGCGAAGTGACTCGCGCGACTAGTCAACCAACAGCTGTTACCGAACTACGTGAACAGGTCGAGCAGGCGTGACATAACGTATCCCAGGACAGTATCCTCTATCTGTACGATCGACTGGATGTCAGAGACAGCGCTTGTATTGCCGCCCGTGGAGGCTACTTCTGATGTAAGGAATTATTATTATTATTATTAAGCATCATATTGAAGGGGAAGCAACATATACTTGCGTGTCTCCCTTTCCCGTTTAGAAAGTGCCGCGTACCACTGTGGAACAGTGAGGCTTTGTGCGAGCGATGTGCGGTTGGAGTAGTAAAGTTTGCTACGAAATTCCCGTACTTCACTCACACTGAAAATGTACCTAAGGGCCAGTTTAAAACTGAGTTTGAAGAATATTACAAGGGGGAATATAAGCAGTATATTAACGTCGGCCTAGACTAGACTGTTCTGTCCGCACAATGCCACGTCGGACACGGTTGGCTCTGTAATAAAGCTTGGCACATAGGAAGTAAATGATTAAGAAAACACAAATTTAGAGTAATTGAGACTATAATTACGAACTTGGACTTAACGTACATGTAAGAAGTTAACACGTCAATAAAAATGACAGAGCTTGAGTGGCTTGAAAAGTTTAGAAATCACGTAGAAATATCCATTCGTTAACAGCGTTTCGTACACATACTAGTCCCACATGCAACAGCATTTATCTGTAGGGTTTAACAAATTACAGGACTAATAATGACGCCTATGTAATGGTGAGTCCGAATTATACAGGATATAAAAAGAGAGTGATATCGTCCGGCAGTGCACTATCGGTTGCGCCCTTGCTTTTTTTTTTTTTTTTTTTTTTCAAATGTCTTCAGAGTCTGTCTCTAACATCGATGTTTTTACATGCGCGTTGAAGTAGTCTATAGTTTCTTAGGAGCGTCAGTGGTGCTCGATTCATTTCTCCTTGTAAATCGTCAAAATACATCATTATAATGCGTAGTTAAATGTTATACCTTGGCAAATAAAAGGCTCTTGGTCTCTTTCATTACTCAAATGAGTATTTTATGCGACGAGATGTGTCGGTGTGCCGGCCGGGGTGGCCGAGCGGTTCTAGGCGCTGCAGTCTGGAACCGCGCGACCGCTACGGTCGCAGGTTCGAATCCTGCCCCGGGCATGGATGTGTGTGATGTCCTTAGGTTAGTTAGCTTTAAGTAGTTCTAAGTTCTAGGGGACTGATAACCTCAGAAGTTAAGTCCCATAGTGCTCAGAGCCATTTGAACCATTTGTGTCGGTGTGAAAATACATCATCTCATAATCCACGCACTGAAAGGGGCGTTTCAGCATGGATCGATACATGGTATCTCAGAACCGATTGTGCTATTCGTCTGTAAATGTAATCATTTCATATACCCTATATGTACTGTTGCAACAATGAATGATGAGTGAATTGGAAACCTCTAAAAGAGTTTACTAATTGTTTTTTCCGGCAGTGTGTTACAGATTAGTTCACAAGGCCTGAGAGATGCATTGTTGTGTCTAGACAAGACAGCCTAGACACAATGAGAGGAAGCCGAAAGGCACGCGCTAAGCTAAAGGATGATGGCGTGAGGTCTGAAACAGGATACGTAATGAATGCTATAAAGAAAAGTACGTAGCTTCTGGAATACTTAACTTTAATCCATGCTTTTGGTACATCTGGAGATTGCGGCGATACAAGTGAGACTCTTTAGATACATGCAATGTTACTAATGGCGCCTTGCTAGGTCGTAGCCATTGACTTAGCTGAAGGCTATTCTAACTATCGGCTCGGCAAAGGAGCGAGGCTTCGTCAGTATAGTCGCTAGCTACGTCGTCCGTACAACTGGGGCGAGTGCTATCCCGTATCTCGAGACCTGCCTTGTGGTGGCGCTCGGTCTGCGATCACACAGTGGCGACACGCGGGTCCGACATGTACTAATGGACCGCGGCCGATTTAAAACTACCACCTAGCAAGTGTGGTGTCTGGCGGTGGCACCACATGCATGATGTTGAGTAACGTCACAGGAGAAACGTCTTGCAGGTGAAGGATTAAGATTCCTAAAGAAATTGTCCCACTGACATGAAACAATGATACTGAAATGTAGTCGAATTGCATCAAGCGATGTTGAGGGAATTAGATTAGACAATGAGATACTGAAAGTAGTAGCCGAGTTTTGTTATTTGGACTGCTAAATGTCTGATGTAAAAAACAGAGTGAAATTATAAAGAAAAATTATTTCTAAAAAAAGAGAATTTTTCCAACACCATTTTACACACATCTCTCTATTGAATGTGTATATCTGGTGTGCAGTCACTTACGAAACTGGAACGCAGACGATAAACAGTCCTGTGCATAGGTAGGAAGGAAAAAAACAGGAAGTGAATGGGAGTGAACTGAAGATGATGGGTTGTATTCTGGTTTCCATCAAGTCAAATGTTGGCATAGCTGAGTATCGACTGTGACAATCTTCGTCTGTTCTTATGTCAACATTAGTTCTTTGTCCGCATCGATAGCTGCTGTGCAGTCAGCATGGCGAACTGCTGACCAAAGAGGCCCGTGTTCGATTCCCGACCAGGTCGGAGATTTTCTCTACTCTGTTATCCATACGTTCGTATCCCCATAGCTAACGCTCTACTATGAAACGTACTAGCAAATTAAAACTGTGTGGCGAACCGAGACTCGAACTCAGGAGCTTTGTATTTCGCGGACAAGTGTTCTACTGAGTGAGCAACCAATGCATGACTGACGCCCTGTCCTGACAGGTTTACGTCCACCAGAACCTCATCTCCTACCTTCCAGACTTCACAGCAGCTCTCCCGCGAAACTTGCAAGACTAGCAGCCGGCCACTGTGACCGAGCGGTTCTAGGCGCTTCACTCTGGAACTGCGCGACAGCTACGGTCTCAGGTTGATGTGCTTAGGCTACTTAGGTTTAAGTAGTTCTAACTTCTAGGGGACTGATGACCTCAGATGTTAAGTCCCATAGTGCTCAGAGCTATTTGAACTATTTTTTTGCAAGACTACCGCTCCTGGAAGGAAATGTATTGCAGGCACGGGTTATTCAAAGCCTAGGGTATAATTGTGTAGACCCAGAAGAAGGCCGTTCCAACCGTGGCCGAAACGTTGGTTTTTCTCCAGCCACGCCGCGCGGGGTTAGCCGAGCGGTCTGGGTCGCTGCAGTCATGGTCTCTGCGGCTGGTCCCGGCGGAGGTTCGAGTTCTCCCTCGGGCATGGGTGTGTGTGTTTGTCCTTAGGATAATTTAGGTTAAGTAGTGTGTAAGCTTAGGGACTGATGACCTTAGCAGTTAAGATTTCACACACATTTTAACATTTCGTTCTCCAGCCGCAGTAGTTTTTTACATTATGATGCGGTACCATACACAGAAAACTTTTATCTCGTCAGCCTAGCGTATGTTTCCAGAACGATATTTTTCACCCTGCAGTGAAGTGTGCACTGATATGACTGTACTGGACGGAGAGACGAAGTCGAGACCTTCGGTTTTCGCTAGCTAACCAAGCGCGACTCATAACCCATCCTCACGACAGGTATGAGGCGACGTACTGAGGGAAGCAAAGCTGTGAGGACAAGTTAGGAGCACAGCTGTTCACCTCGCGGAATCGAGGTCCGGCCCGAAGCTGTTTGTTTAGGCCAGTCACTCAGCGGTGTTTGTGCCCGTCGTGCGAGGCACATCGGCCGGCATCCGGGCGCCACTATCGCGCCCTGGGCAGAGGCAGGGTCAGCGCTGTTGACCCCACACAGGATCGCCGACCCATTTACGTTGGAGTATTTGGCTGCGCTGACACACAGCAGAGGCAAACACTGGTCCGTCCTGAGGTTCTGTCTGCCCAGTAATTTCTAGTCGATGTCGATGCACGTGTCTAGCTCTGAGAGAGAGACCGTCGCTATCTGCAAGCAGGGAAAAGCTCTTCATTGCGTAAGAATCCACCCCCCCCCCCCCCACCTCCCGCCTCACCCTGTCGCACCATACACATAATTTGTTCGAGCGAGTTGGTGTGCACACCTGCGTAACTTCCCGTGCCTACGGCCGTTACACGAAAGATACATTCACACTTGCGTGCGTTGCGCCAAGTCACCGTGTGACTGAGCTTGCCCCACACGCAAGTACACTCACGTGTAGGTACATGTCCCTTTCCCAGCATGTGCACATCAGTGATTTCACACAAACCTGCAAATAAGCACGCATAAGCTTCTTCACTGATGCCGCTCTAACCACAGGTCAACCAGGTGTACTGTCGTCGTGCATCAGCGAAGCTGGTGTCATAGACATGTTCTCTAAAGGCGGGCTAGAGTCCAAGGGCTTACAATGAGGAATAAAACTCTTCCTAGATCTTAGAATTGATAATGAGACGATCGATGTCATGTAAGTACAATGCATTTTATTTAAATGGAAAAATCTGTAATGATAATGATTAATTTTGAGAAATCACTATACGTAGATTAATCGGATTACTATGACCACCGCCCACGCCCGATATACAGGGTGTTACAAAAAGGTACGGCCAAACTTTCAGGAATCATTCCTCACACACAAATAAAGAAAAGATGTTATGTGGGCATGTGTCCGGAAACGCTTAATTTCCATGTTAGAGCTCATTTTAAAACTTCTCTTCAAATCAAATTAACCCTGGAATGGAAACACACAGCAACCGAACGTATCAGCATGACTTCAAACACTTTGTTACAGGAAATGTTCAAAATGTCCTCCGTTAGCGAGGATACATGCATCCACCCTCCGTCGCATGGAATCCCTGATGCGCTGATGCAGCCCTGGAGAATGGCGTATTGTATCACAGCCGTCAACAACACGAGCACGAAGAGTCTCTACATTTGGTAACAGAAGAAATATTGAATTTAATTGATGAAAGGAGAAAATATAAAAATGCAGTAAGTGAAACAGGCAAAAAGGAATACAAACGTCTCAAAAATGAGATCGACAGGAAGTGCAAAATGGCTAAGCAGGGATGGCTAGAGGACAAATGTAAGGATGTAGAGGCCTATCTCACTAGGGGTAAGATAGATACCGCCTACAGGAAAATTAAAGAGACCTTTGGAGATAAGAGAACGACTTGTATGAATATCAAGAGCTCAGATGGAAACCCAGTTCTAAGCAAAGAAGGGAAAGCAGAAAGGTGGAAGGAGTATATAGAGGGTCTATACAAGGGCGATGTACTTGAGGACAATATTATGGAAATGGAAGAGGATGTAGATGAAGATAAAATGGGAGATATGATACTGCGTGAAGAGTTTGACAGAGCACTGAAAGACCTGAGTCGAAACAAGGCCCCCGGAGTAGACAATATTCCATTGGAACTACTGACGGCCGTGGGAGAGCCAGTCCTGACAAAACTCTACCATCTGGTGAGCAAGATGTATGAAACAGGCGAAATACCCTCAGACTTCAAGAAGAATATAATAATTCCAATCCCAAAGAAAGCAGGTGTTGACAGATGTGAAAATTACCGAACTATCAGCTTAATAAGTCACAGCTGCAAAATACTAACACGAATTCTTTACAGACGAATGGAAAAACTAGTAGAAGCCAACCTCGGGGAAGATCAGTTTGGATTCCGTAGAAACACTGGAACACGTGAGGCAATACTGACCTTACGACTTATCTTAGAAGAAAGATTAAGGAAAGGCAAACCTACGTTTCTAGCATTTGTAGACTTAGAGAAAGCTTTTGACAATGTTTACTGGAATACTCTCTTTCAAATTCTAAAGGTGGCAGGGGTAAAATACAGGGAGCGAAAGGCTATTTACAATTTGTACAGAAACCAGATGGCAGTTATAAGAGTCGAGGGACATGAAAGGGAAGCAGTGGTTGGGAAGGGAGTAAGACAGGGTTGTAGCCTCTCCCCGATGTTGTTCAATCTGTATATTGAGCAAGCAGTAAAGGAAACAAAAGAAAAATTCGGAGTAGGTATTAAAATTCATGGAGAAGAAATAAAAACTTTGAGGTTCGCCGATGACATTGTAATTCTGTCAGAGACAGCAAAGGACTTGGAAGAGCAGTTGAATGGAATGGACAGTGTCTTGAAAGGAGGATATAAGATGAACATCAACAAAAGCAAAACAAGGATAATGGAATGTAGTCTAATTAAGTCGGGTGATGCTGAGGGAATTAGATTAGGAAATGAGACACTTAAAGTAGTAAAGGAGTTTTGCTATTTGGGGAGCAAAATAACTGATGATGGTCGAAGTAGAGAGGATATAAAATGTAGGCTGGCAATGGCAAGGAAAGCGTTTCTGAAGAAGAGAAATTTGTTAACATCCAGTATTGATTTAAGTGTCAGGAAGTCATTTATGAAAGTATTCGTATGGAGTGTAGCCATGTATGGAAGTGAAACATGGACGATAAATAGTTTGGACAAGAAGAGAATAGAAGCTTTCGAAATGTGGTGCTACAGAAGAATGCTGAAGATAAGGTGGGTAGATCACGTAACTAATGAGGAGGTATTGAATAGGATTGGGGAGAAGAGAAGTTTGTGGCACAACTTGACCAGAAGAAGGGATCGGTTGGTAGGACATATTCTGAGGCATCAAGGGATCACCAATTTAGTATTGGAGGGCAGCGTGGAGGGTAAAAATCGTAGAGGGAGACCAAGAGATGAATACACTAAGCAGATTCAGAAGGATGTAGGTTGCAGTAAGTACTGGGAGATGAAAAAGCTTGCACAGGATAGAGTAGCATGGAGAGCTGCATCAAACCAGTCTCAGGACTGAAGACCACAACAACAACAACAACTGTGAAATTAATTTTTTGTTATGAAAACAATTTTCCATTTTATACCGAACGTACTATTGCCATCCCCACTACGAGAAAAAGAATGGGTCGCGCCATTCCCGAGCGCTGATCTTCCACAACTGATTTTAATTTGTGACTTTTCCGGTGGTGTTTCTAAAAAGTTTCTTCCATACAAACGTTGTCCTGACAATTAAGAACACAATAAAGACAAAAATCATTCAAATCTATCAAGCCGTTCTTGACTGATGATATTTCATATATGCGGGAGTTGACGTTAGTTATCGACTTTTCCGTCGTATTTTCCAAAAATTTTATTTCGTACAAACTTTATCATAATAATAGCGAACACACACAAAAAAGCCCATGAATTCGGTCAAACTTTTCTCGGGTAATGAGCTTTCATATATGGGGCTTTTAATTTTATTTACATAGATTTACTCCCATTATAAGCCGGCCGAAGTGGCCGTGCGGTTAAAGGCGCTGCAGTCTGGAACCGCGAGACCGCTACGGTCGCAGGTTCGAATCCTGCCTCGGGCATGGATGTTTGTGATGTCCTTAGGTTAGTTAGGTTTAACTAGTTCTAAGTTCTAGGGGACTAATGACCTCAGCAGTTGAGTCCCATAGTGCTTAGAGCCATTTGAACCATTTGAACTCCCATTATAAAATATAAATTAGTCAGTGCACTACTACAGTGAGTAACGGTTATACTATACCAGGGCTGCATAACTGAGATGTGAAGTAATTTCCACAGTTCATGTACAATTGGTTACTTGTGTCACTTTGGAATATTTATCCTGTTATACAGCAACTGTCTTAATTTTCATGATTCTGAAAATGTTATTTTCACTCTTTGTTTTTGTGTGATGTAATCGGCCCCAAAAAGGAAATGGGGTTTTTAAGTGTGGTGGTATTACTGTAAATTTCCTTGGCAGTTATTTTCGGGGGAAGGTAACGAAATTAAAGATGAAACCAGCATTTACTTTTCTTTTGTGTTGTAAATTATTATTGTTTACTTAGATCTCGGAACAAACAGTCAACATTCAAACCTGCTACCGATTTCACAACCCTGATCATTTATGTTAGACCCCTTGTGAAAGATTTAAATAACTTACGTACTTGTTTAATTTTTTACTTGTAATACTCGCAACATTCTTTGTACCGTCGACGTCCTATCTCAAATGTTAGTTTTGTTGATTCATCGTGTGCACCCCGACGACATCCTTATCCAACTCTGACTGCTACGTTCCGTAGCTGACATGGCATACCTTCCTCAAGGTACCTTCTAGATGCGTTGGACGCTGTCACCAGGTCAACAACAGACAGGGGTCGTCAGCGTAGCAGTAACAAAACCTGCCCCTCTTACGTTATCGTCAGAGTAGAACAGTACTCTACTTAAGAGTTCCTTTTCTACGGTACATTCATAATCAAACAGGTACAACAAAGAGTGTCTGGGCTCAGAGGCATATTCAGATATTTATTTACATAGAAGTCATCCGTGCATTTATACAAACGTGGGGTGACACCTGAGAAATCCGAGGACATTCTCACCTTACAATGCAATTTTCTCGTGCCTCAACAGTCACGCACTACGTCCAACATCTCTGTATAAACTTGCTGTGCGGCGGCGGTGCTGATAGCAAAGTGGACATCTTGAACACTTGAAAATGTGAATGCTTCTGTCTAGGTGTGGAGACCTCACGTTTTGAAAACAGACATTTGCCTAACGAATGCTTCTTCTTGCATGTGGGGCAAACACAGGTACATGTGTGAATATCCCTTAATGGTAAGAGTCTTGACCTGCGTAGGCGGAGGCGCCTGCTCAAATCCCCTTCTGGCCGTCCAGACTTATGTTTCAGTAAAATTGTGAAGACGAACGCCGGGATAGTGACGATAATGTTTGATTTGTTGGGCGCTCAACTGCGCGCTTATCAGCGCCCGTACAAATTCCCAATCTATACTCACTCCAGTCCCGTAGCTTTCATGAATGACGATGAGGATTAATAGATGAGGACAACACAAACACCCACTACCCGGATGGAGAGAATCTCCAACCCGGCCGGGAATCGAACACGGGACGCCGTGATCCAGAGGCAGCAACGCTAGCCACTAGACCACGAGCAGTGGACGCGCCGGGATATGCATGCTTCTTCCCAAAGGACGCGATCAGGTTCCTTCACGGCCGTTTCTCAACCCGAATTTCTGAGCCTTTTCTACTGCCGTCGTCGTTGAGTGAACGTGAAAGCGTAATTTTTCTTCCTTTCTTGCACACTTCCTTTTACAAGACTGTGCTGAACGACGAGATCGGAGTAGATGAAGGACTGATAACTAACAAATTAACTAGCACTGACACTAGAGTAAAAAAGTTGTATATTCAACCGCAGAGAGGGTTACGACACGCGCTCAAATATTGTCCGGTGTAATCATTCGTTTAACTTAAGGAGATAGTTCCATTGTGTTGCAAGATTCGATTTCATATCGGAAATATCGCTGATGTGAAAATTATTATGGTCTAGTGGTAACCGATGAATGATCAGTCAACTGAAACAAGCTCCTGGCTCACTCTGCCGAAATTTCATGGAAATAGATTTGTTTATTTACACGGCTGTCAAAGACGTATCTGCGTTGATTTCAGATTGTCTGTCATTACTTTAGTTCTTATGTATTCGGATACAGATCTTCCTTATTTGTATCAAATAGAATAAATTGGAGGAAAGCTATGGAAATTTGAACAGTACAGGAGAACTTTGACAGGAGAAACCACGAAAGAAGTGGAACGTAGCGCTGACTTGATTACTGCGAATAATATGGTACGCAAGGAACGTAGAAAATTTTAGGTCATTAGATATGTAACGCAGGAGAAACAAGGGAATTTTCCACGTCTACATCAATACCTGTGCATGTTCCGTTTTCATGTATTGCAGAAGATATTTCTGGTGAGAAAACGGGAAGGTGTGGGGATGGATTGAGCTGTGATTAATCATTCCTCAAAAACATGTTTTATTTCCTAAAAAAATATCAGGCAAGGAAAAAGGCACACTAATGAGTACATAGTTGAGTACACAAGATTCATAATGCAAAAAACATTTGAACATTAATTATTTTAACGTGCACCTCCACAGTACCAAGAAAAACACATTTAACAACAGTCATAAAACGACCAATAATAAATAAAATAGAACAACTATATATTAACTATCAAATCACTTAGATCATAACTTGGATTTAAGAGCGATTTAAAAATAATTCGAATTTTATCACACTGTAAGCAATAACCCTGTTTGTTATCCTGCTGTAACACTGCTCTAACACTTTAATTGAGGCACTCGGTCGTAGAACATGGTATCAAACAATTTTTGCCAATTGGCGTTTTTGGTTCAAATGGCTCTGAGCACTATGGGACTCAACTGCTGTGGTCATCAGTCCCCTAGAGCTTAGAACTACTTAAACCTAACTAACCTAAGGACATCACACACATCCATGCCCGAGGCAGGATTCGAACCTGCGACCGTAGCAATCGCACGGTTCCGGACTGCGCGCCTAGAACCACGAGACCACCGCGGCCGGCGGCTTTTTTGGCAATGTCGGACTCCTTACAGCTGATTTCATAGGTTGGTGAAGGAATCTGTTGGAGATGTGTACGTTGTAAGAAATTATGTTGGTATTATGTTATGGTAAGTGACAGCTGACTGCAGGTAAAACATTGTAAGTAACAAACATGGCGGCCCGACACAGTCTGTTCCGTAGTGATGAGGAACTTGAAAGTTTCGAGCGCAAACAATAATTCTGACTACAGTTCTTCCTGTAATGACGAAGATGAAAGCCCAGAGTATTATCCTGTTTATGAGTACAAACAAATCGGATGCAAATTACTCCTTTAAAAGGTAAGAACAGATGCCTTTATTTCTTAATCTGTTTGAAGTAAAAGATGGTATGTACTGCACTTACCAAGTTTTACTGCCTGTTCCGTATTGAAACTTCTCAAAAACGGAAATTCTGAACGTTCCTTTCATCAAATATGAACTGAGTACGTGGTAACCAAACTTCGTAAAACATAAACACAAAGTATTATATAGAAATAACCGAAATAGGTTTCATTTGGACTCGCAAATTATAAATATGTGCGAAGGTGACCACGGTATCCACTAGAGTTACCATGTTTAACACCCACTAGGTTAAATCACTCAGGATTTTTTCTATTATCATAGTGTAACTCAACTCTTCAGAAGAAATGTCTGCCTGAAACGTAAACACAACACTTTTACCTTACGTCCTGCAGTGTAGAGACTTAAGCGCTTGACTACCAAGCCAAAGGTCACGAGATTGAATCCTGGTCGGATCACGAAGCGTTTTCAGTTAATCCTCGGACCGATCGTTTTCAATAACATACGAATTACGCCAGATACAGCCGCGGTTCGGCTTCCGCGATGAACTGTAGATCCCTTCTCTTGCAGGTTGGGGATACGGGAACCTCCCAAGTGGCTTCAAGTTGATAGACTAGCAACAGAATCGGGAGGCACACGAGATTTTTATTATTATCCCTTGCACTTTTTTTTTTAGAAAGAAGGGTAATGAGCTTTTCGATACAAGTATTCCTTATTTTGTCTGAGAAATCGATCGCGCTCAATATCAACCAGGATTGTGAATCAGAACCATGTACCAGTAGGTCTACAACCAACCGTCATGATGAAAACAATGCGGATGTAAGGTCACCTACTGCTTCCGGAAAATCTAATCCGCCTAGTAGAGTCCGTTATGCAGGACCGTCGGTACCTCTTGAACAAAAGGATACTGTAGATGATGAGGAAAAATCAAACAAAAAAGGTAGAAAAAGGAAACGTGGGGTAAACCAACAGGAAAAAAATAAAAAATTAAGAAATTTACGTAAAAGCTATTTGTCTTATCGAAGAAAAGGAAATCCACAAGCACCTCGAGAAGCAGGCCCAGATTGCCTTTCTAAGAAAAAATGTTTTTCAAAGATTGATGCTAACGAACGACACTCCGTGTTTGAAGAGTTCAATAGAATGGGAAACTACAACATCCAAAACGCTTATCTATTTGGTCTAATAGATGTTAAAAAAACTGCCAGAAGTACGAAAAAGAGTGGAAGTCCCTCTCGAAGAAAATTTACCATTACCTACAATATCTTGGTTGAAGGGCAAAAAGTAGAAGTATGTAAAACTGCTTTCCTCAACATCCACGGCCTGCAAAAATGTAGGGGGAGAGTCGAAATTTTGGTTTAAAAAAAAAAAAAAAAAAACCAATGGCGCTCATACTCCACCATCATATAAAAGAGGTGCACATGGGCACCACAAGAAAAAGTATTCAGAAGACGATATAAAAAATGTTCATACTTTTATATCAAAACTTCCCAAATACGAAAGTCAGTACCCCAGGCGCAAAAATCCTTATAAGATGTTTATGTCTATGGAATACACAGTTAAACGTTGTTTTGAAGAATATACTCAGTTCTGTTCAGAAAGTGGTAGCAGCCCTGTATCTTCAGACAAGTTCAGAATAATATTTACGGAAGAATTTAATATAGGATTCAAGTCTCCTAAGACAGACACATGTAAGGACTGCGTCTCAATGAGAATTGAACTGCAACAAGCCGAAAACGATAAAAATGACGCTAAAGTCCAAGAAATTGGACACAAAATCGAGAGACACCACCTACATGCTGCTGCCGGCCAAAAATTTTTGCAAGTTTCCCCAGGGGACAAAGAAGCCCTTGTTCTAACATTTGATCTCCAACAGGCGGACTCGCATTCGGGAGGACGACGGTTCAATCCCTCGTCCGGCCATCCTGATTTAGGTTTTCCGTGATTTCCCTAAAACGCTCCAGGCAAATGCCGGGATGGTTCCTTTCAAAGGGCACGGCCGACTTCCTTCCCCGTCCTTCCCTAATCCGATGAGACCGATGACCTCGCTGTCTGGTCTCCTTCCCCGAAACAACCAACCAACCAAACAACAGGCGTTCCCCATTCCAAAATTATCCACTGGACCTGCATTTTACAAAAGAAAATTGTTTTGCTACAACATCAGCGTTCATGATTGCTCCTATAATGTAGGATACTTTTATTACTGGGACGAAGCTACTGCTAGGAGAGGAAGTGATGAAATTGCAAGTTGCATATTGAAACACTTCACCGTGAATGACATACAGTGCAAGAAATTGATGGTAATATCAGATAACTGCTGTGGTCAAAATACGTAAAAACTGGGCAGTAGTCGCTCTCTGGCTTAAATTATTGGCAAGCGGCCATGTAAAACGTGTTGAAAATGTTTTTCCAGTAGTTGGACATACTATGTTGCCATCAGATAGACATTTCGGCCGAGTAGAGCAGTATGTGAGGGATCACATTCAGTATGTATACTGCACGGAGGAATGGGGACAGATCTTGAAAAGCGCCCAACGCTCACCTCCCTTTAATGTGTACAGAATGCAGCAGGGAGATTTCTTTCAAGTTTCTTCACTGAAGGCATTGTTTAGAGCACCCAAGAATGTAATTGCTGCGTCTGTCAAACTTCTGTTGGTCCGCGAAGAACCAGATTCTCTGACTGTTTATAAATCATATTTCGGATCTGGTGAAGAAATATCATTGAAGCTGAAAGGTCATCCTCTTACAGAAGACTTTCTGGGGAAATTTGACGCACCTCTTCCACTGCTGTATAATACACCAATAACAGTCATAAGGAAAGATTGCGCGATGTCCTCAGCTTGTTCAAGTATATTCCAAAGGCATATCACGGATATTACACGAGCTTAGTTCCTGAGCATTAAATGTAAAATTATTGTACCTAAAAGCTACTAATAAAACAATTGGTAATACAACTTTTTGCTATTTCATTTTATTTCCAATGTGATTATCATGTTACACCACTGCACTGTAAACATCCTGGTAAGGTTCCATCTATGTGGTAACTGCCACGTACCAGAAGCAACATTTAACGTCAGTTGTTGTGAAACATGGTATCTGGCAGATAAAAAGGTAGCAATGTCTCATACGTGAATGAAAAATATGGTATCTACGGGCATCTTTCCTCTGATTTTAGTTCTTATATTCGCAAACAAAATGTTATGAGGAGCAGCTAAGACGAATTTTACTTTTCAGTACACATAGAATATCTGCGCAACATAATTATGTGAGTTTTGTTAGAACAAACTATTTGATATTTTCCTCAAAACTTAACAGCTGATTTCCGGTAAGTTTTCATTTTGTTGGTTACCATGTATTTCGAGCGAACGCCTGTAATTGAACAGGACGACTGAATACACAGGTTACGATCTTGCCCTAATTAAAAATCAGGATTACTAAAGTCATGATCCAATACGGTAGTTACATACAATATTTTTGGGTTAACCAGCGTTCACTCGGCCATTTATAAGAAATACCGACCACTTGCGACATCCAGACAATTCAAAGGCCCGAGGCGTAGCCTCCAACAGCCCGTCCATGCTGTACCCGCCGGACCATCGTAGTCGCACGGGCGCAGCTGACGGACCACTGCAAAGGTCGGCGTACATTCAAGAGCATTGGTTTGCAGAGCACAGACAAAGATTCGCGTTCCATGAACGGCCGCATACGACGACGTTCACGGTATACCTGCCTGTCGTCATGTTGGGGCGGCCCTTGTAAATCTCTTTAACTTTGTGCTCGTAGCTGTTTGGGAAGAAGTGTGTTGGCGGAAGCAATTTGTTGCCCGACTCTTCTTGGAATTTTAACAGCCACCTCTCTCTGATGCATAACGCATCTCCGTGACGCCATCGCTGTTACTAAACGCTTCCGTGGTGAAACACGACATCTTCCTTTGTCTCTCCAATACCTTCTCTGTTGATTTCACTTGGCAACGTTATCAGACGTTGTAATAAAGAAAAAAAAAAAAAACGGTCGAAGGAGATTTTCATCAGCTACCACTTTGTGAGCAAATTTTGGGGGTGAAAAATAGGGATAGTAGCTCTTTGGTATAACAAAGGTCTTCTGGTGACGGTATATACACACCCTTCTGCAAATACGCATGAGCAGGTGTCCAAAACTCAAGGACGAAAGGGACTTTCGCATGACGTAATACTGCCATGTACCATGGCTCGATGAAACTTGGACCATACATAGAAAGAACTGCTGCGGTATAGTAGAGAAGGTAACAGAAATAAATACAGAATGAGAGGAATAAAAATGTAAATGTCGTGTGACTAGGGCCTTCCGTCGGGTAGACCGTTCGAGGAGTGCAATTCTTTCGATTTGACGCCACTCCGGCGACTTTAGCATCGATAGGGATGAAAAGATGATGATTAGGACAACACAACACCCAGTCCTTGTCTTGTGTCTAGACCAGACAGCCTAGACACAATGAGAGGAAGCCGAAAGGCACGCGCTTAAACTCACGCAGGCTGGCGTGAGGTCTGAAACAAGTTACGTAATGAATGCTATAAAGAAAACTACGTAGCTTCTGGAATACTTAACTTTAATCCACATTTGTAGAACATCGCTCTTGATGATACATTAATAGAATCTCAATATCAATTGAATACGGCGCCTTGCTAGGTCGTAGCAAATGTAGCTGAAGACTATGCTAACTATCGTCTCGGCAAATGAGAGCGTATTTGTCAGTGAACCGTTCCTTGCAAAGTCGGCTGTACAACTGGGGCAAGTGCTAGTACGTCTCTCTAGACCTGCCGTGTGGTGGCACTCGGTCTGCGATCACTGACTGTGGCGACACGCGGGTCCGCCGTATACTAATCGACCGCGGCCGATTTAAAGGCTACCACCTAGCAAGTGTGGTGTCTGGCGGTGACACCACACCCTGAGCGGAGAAAGTCTCCGACCCAACCGGGAATCGAACCGGTGGCCTGAGGATTGACATTCTGTCGCGCTAACCACTCAGCTATCGGGGGCGGACATGAGAGGAATATAACAGGGTGTGCTGAACCGTAATATACCCGAATTTTTTGTGTGAAAAGCTTTTTAAATAAAGCCAAAATTATTGATATTCTACAGCTTCGTTCATCAGGTCTACACATTTGCAGCCCTCTGCCACTAGAGGCCTCTGGATTGTAGCATGTAACATGATGCTGTGCAACATAACTATGTTGATGCGTGAGGTTCGAATTCGGAGATTTCGTCCACATACGGAACATCCTCTCCTTCAACACAATGCCAGGTCACACATGAGCTGACCAACATCTGCAACAATCCGACGCCTTAAGTTCAGTGACATCGACCAGGCCTCTCTTTCCAGAACTTCAATAACACCTTCGAAGATTTCACTGCGAAAGTGACGAAGCGTAGCAGGCACAGGTGAATATGTGGCTCCGTCAATAAACCAAAATATTCTATTGTGCTGATACCAACAAACATGTATCTCGTTGGGGACATGTGTTCGTCGCCAGGATGACTATAAACAGGCCATGTAGACATGAAAAATAAAGATGTAGAATGTTAATCACTATTGTTTTATTTAAAAAGCTATAAGACTTTTACTTTTCACTACGTCCTCGTAAATAGTTTTGCACTGACGTCTCCGCGATTCATGATGGTTCAAAAATGGTTCAAATGGCTCTAAGCACTATGGGATTTAACATCTGAGGTCATCAGTCCCCTAGACTTAGAACTGCTTAAATCTAACTAACCTAAGGACATCACAAACATCCATGCCCAAGGCAGGATTCGAACCGGCGAGCGTAGCAGCAGCGCGGTTCCGTATTGGAGCGTCTAGAACCGCTCGGTCATAGCGGCCGGCTTTCATGATGGTCCCATCGACGTTATTAAAGGATGGAAATGGTTCTTATAAAATGTATGATCATCACGAACGGCAACGCATGTTTGCAGCGTGCTCCCATGCTGGCTACAAGATTGCTAAGCAGTTCTTGTGGTAGAGCGGCCCTCTATCAGCGGATTTGACAGCTGCTGGGCGGTTGTTGGTGCATGCGGATGTGCTGCAGTGTATGTACTCGACGAGACTTAAGTCGATCGAAAGGGTAGACCACTCCATTCGCCGAATATCCTGTCGTTCCAAGAGGTCCTCCAACTGCGCAGTCCGATGTGCATCACCAACGACCATCCAGCTTTGTTAATCGCGCTGGTGGAGGAATGGAACGCCCTACCACAAGAACTCATTACCAGTCTGGTGGCCAGGATGGAAGCACGTGTTGCAGAACATGCATTGCCGTCTTGGTGACCACAGCCATGCAGCCGAAGCGACGTCGAATAGAAAGACTTGCTCCAGGTGGCCGAACAACCCCAGAGGTTAATAACGCTATATGAGCATCACATTTTCACTGCACTGCTCTTGCTATTGCAACTTTCCTGTCGACAGCATCGCCAGCAGAACGTCGAGTGTCGTCCACTAGCGGCGCTTCCACGAAATTACCTTGTCTGTGAAGGACGACATGTGGAGTTCAGTCTGCAAGAAAGTCTGAACTCAGTTACGTCAACATCGCTTTTCTGCAATTCATACTTAAGTGACTGGAAGAGTGTTCTTCAGACTATTTCTCCATCGTTCCACTCCCAAATAGCACGTGGAAAAATGAACACTCAAAATTTATCCTTACGACCTCTTGCTTTATTAGGATGATCATTTCTCCTTCTGTACACTGACGATAACGAAATATTTTCACATTCAGCGGTGATAATTGGAGACTAAATACAATATGTGATCAAACGTATCCGGACACCTGTCTGAAAACGACTTACAATTTCGTGGCGCTCTCCATCGGTAATGCTGGAGTTCAATATGGTGTTAGCTCACCTTTAGCCTTTATGACAGCTTCCACTCTAGCAAGCATACTTTTAATCGGGTGGTGGAAGCTTTTTTGGGGAATGTCAGCCCATTATTCACAGAGTGTTGCACTCAGGAGAGGTATCGATGTCGGTTGGTGAGGCTTGGCACGAAGTCGGCTTTGCGAAACATCTCAAAGATGTTCTGTAGTACACAGGTCAGTACTCTGCGCACTCCAGTCCATGAAAGGGAAGTTATTTCCGTGTAACCACTCTTCCACATGCCGTGCATTATGAACAGGTGCTCGATCGTGTTGAAAGGGGGCAGTCGCCATTTCCGAATTGCTCTTCAACAGTGGGAAGCAACAAGGTGCTTAGAATATCAGTGTAGGCCTGTGCTGTGATAGTGCCACGCGAAACAACAAGGGCTGCAAGCCCCCTCCATGAAAAACACGACTACACCATAACACCACCGCCCCATAATTCTACTGTTGGCACTATACACGCTGGCAGATGACGTTCACCGGGCATTTGCCATACCCACACCCTCCCATCGGGTCGCCACATTGTGTACCGTGATTCGTCACTCCACACAACGTTTTTCCACTGTCCAATCTTCCAATGTTTACGTTCCTTACAGAAAGCAAGGCGTCGTTTGGCATTTACCGGATTGATATGTGGCTTATGAGCAGCCGTTCGACCCTGAAACCCAACTTTTCTCACCTCCCGCCTAACTGTCATAGTACTTGCAGTGGATCCTGATGCAGTTTGGAGGTCCTGGGTGATGGTCCGGATAGATGTCTGCCTATTACACATTACGACCCTCTTCAACTGTTGGCGGTCTCTGTCAGTCAATAGAAGAGTTAGGCCTGAACGCTTTTGTGCCGTACGAGACCCTTCACGTTACCACTTCACTATCACATCGGAAAAAGTGGACATAGGTATGTTTAGGAGTGTGGAAATCTCGCGTACAGACGTATGACGCAAGTGACACCCAATCACCTGACCACGTTTGAAGTCCGTGAGTTCCGCGTTGCGCCCCATTCTGCTGTCTCACGATGCCTAATGACTACTGAGGTCGCTGATATGGAGTACCTGGCAGTAGGTGGCAGCACTATGCACCTAATATGAAAAAAACTTATGTTTTTGGGGACGTCCTGATACTGTTGATCACGTAGTCTCTCATGAAAAATTCCCTCCACAACGAAAAACGCCTTTGCTTAAATGATTGTCACTTCAACCCACATGTCACATCGGTTACACTCCTCCTATTTCGCAATAGTAAAACGCGAGTTCTCCCTCTTTGAACTTTTTCGATGTCCTCCGACAGTCCTGTCTCGTAAGGATCCCGTAGTGTAGGCGGCCTCTTTAGTAGATGTGTTGCATCTTCTAAGTGTTATGGCAGAAAAATGAACTCTATGGTTTCCCTTACCCTCAACATTATCTATGTGGGCGTTCCATTTTAAATTGTTCTTCATTGTAACTCCTAGGAACTCTTATGTATCTCAATTGACAGCTTTTAGATTTGTGTGATTTATCGTGTAACTGAAATTTAACGGATTTCTTCTAGTACTTACGTGAGTGACCTTACACTACTTCTTATTCAAAAACAATTGTCACGTTTCGCACCATTTTCGCGTCATTTTGCAATTGGTTTTGATCCTCTAATGACTGAACTAGACGATAAATTACAGAAGAATGCGCAAACAATCAAAAAGTGCTACTCAAATTGTCTCCTAAATTGTGTTTACAATTTAGCACAGGTCCTATACCACTTCCCTGGCTAACGTCAGAGATCACTTCTGTTTTATATTTGTGATAGGAAATGATACATCCAGTCCCACAACTCAAGCGCTTCTCCACAAGCATTCAGTTTCACTAGAAGTAGCTTGTGGGGAACGGTGTCAAAAACCTTTTGCATGTCTAGAAATATGAAATCAGAGATCCCCTGTAAATAGCACTCATTACTTCCAGCGAATAAGCAGTTAGTTGCGTTTCACCAGATCGAGATTTTATGATTTGTGCTATGCGTTAATAGACCGTTACCTTCAAGGTAATTCATAATGATCGGACACAGTATATGTTTCAGGATGCTACTGCAAATGGACGTCAGTGATACAGGTCTGCAATTCAGCGGATAACTCCTATTTCGATCTTGGACATTGGTGTGGCTTGTACAACGTATCTTTTGTTGAGCGAGCGGTTGAATACGATTCTGAAATATGGGCCTATCAGTATACTTTGAAAGGATCTTAATAATAGTATGCTATGTCTGCTGGCGGAGTTGCTTTAAGTCTCTTCGCTTCACCGAAGATTTCTACTTCTAAGTTAATTATACTGGCAGTTGTTCTTGATTCGAATTCTGGAACATTTAGTTTGTCTTCTTTGATGAAGGAATTTCATAAAACTGTGCTTAGTAACTCCGCTTTAGTATTACCATTGGTACTGCGCAGTGAATGTATTGGTTGTTCACTTAACGACAGTGCTGAACTGTACGTATTCCGTCCGGCGTTCAAGGAATAGGGCATCAACCTGAGCGCCTGTGTCCATGGCTCTCCGTACCTCGAAGAGTATTGCGGGGGGGGGGGGGGGGGGGGGGGGAATGGATTCAAGGGACCTGAACACGCGTAACAGGGTTGGGAAAAACGTCCCATCTACTCCTCGTAAAATTTTCGCCGACGGTCGATTTAAAAAAGGAAGCAACGTTTTGATCATTTATAGGAATTAACCGTAGCAACACCAAGGTGTGGGAGTGGGGGGTACTTTGTGCTCCCCTTCAGAAAATATTGTAATCAAGATGCTTTATATTTAAAAAAATATTGTTTTTAATGAATTCTTCTACAAGTCTGTATATACTCGTATGTTTTAAGCTTTTCATTTCAACTTAAACCAAAAATTTAAGTTTCACTAGCGGATGCCCTACGGATGTCTTATTCGGTATCTCCAGGCTCAGGGCCTTGCTTACATATCAGTATCTCTTTAAAAAGTATATTGAGAATAAAAGTCAGCAACAAGGAACGAAATTGCATTTTTTTTGTGGTCATAAAGTTAGTAGCATATGTTATCGAAAGTGCATTGGTATTGCTAAAACTGACTGAAAAAGTATTTTCAGATTCCGGAAACCTCTTACACAGCCGTACCTGTTTAAAAAGAAAGTTGTAACTATAAGTCAACAACAATAACAAAGTTTTTTTATTTCTTAAATTTTTTTTTCGGGTGACCGTAAAGTACCCTGCTTGCTCCCCCCCTCCCCCCCCCCCCCCCCCCCCTCCCGCCATTTGGTAATGTGCATTATGAAACATTCCTTGGTACTGCTGGGGTAAAGTTGGATGCTTGATCCAGATTCGAACACTACTGTGCGTCACAATGGTACCTGCACTCCTCATAGTTCAATTACCCTTATGAAATTTTAATTTACTTCCCGCCTTGCCTCTTAATTATGGAAGTAATATTTTTAGTTGCATAAAATGTTCTTGGTTCACTTGCCCCGCCAAATTCGGATAAAATTCCAAACTTTCGATGCTAGTAACTTCCACCATCTTCTTCAGAGAATAAAACTGACTGTCACGAACTGACAAGGTTCCCGCTTTTACATCCACAGGATGGCATCCGATTGCTTGGATTACGTCGTGGCGGCGCATACGGAGGTGACGCGCTCTACTTCCATACTTTTTGCTTGTGCTCTCTATAGATGCTTGAATCGCCAACCATCGCATCAGGCTGTGAACTGTGAGAACTATTTTATAGGTTTCTCCTTGTCAGTTGCATGGCTCGTTGCAATACTAAGTCCATAACAGGTGTCCCTACTCAAACTGTTTTCACGAAGTCTAATTTCGACTGCTTGTCTGATTACGTAGTCCAAATAGTTCGTAGCTGAGGAAGCATTTTCATAAATGCAAACAAAATCTTGTGCTTATTTAACAGGTTGTGCTGTGCCAGTGCTGACCCCCATATTTATATATGTTTCCCTGTAGTATTCTATGTAATCTCTTGGCTGAAGAGCGGCGAATTGCGTCGCTGCCAGTCCACCGCTGCCCTCATGGGGCAGGGGAATGAAGTGAAAATAAAACAAAAAAGAAAAAAACAAGTGCTGAGGCAGTTCAAGATCAAACCCTCCAAACCATATGCATTAATTATAGGGGCAACCATGCGAAGCTTCCACCGTCGTGACTTCTACATTACCATTTACAACTGTCCTATCCAACTAATACACTACAATATGTTGGACTAACTCTCCATCAGCGACTAACGTGGAGACTCCACGTACTAACCATCCAACAGAAAGTCAACAATAGACTAAACTACAAAAAATCATTAACAGGTCGAACCTTGGGATTACGCCCCTCCGACCAATCCTTTGTTACATAAATGTTGTGTGGATCTCTTACCGACCAAAGTTCTGTAAATCCCTCCAAATCCTCGAACGCCATGCACTCCGTCTCGCTTTCTGGATTCGTTTACCCTCCCCCCATTGGATCCTCTATCATATCATCAGATTCCCATCCCTCCTCACCCATATCGAACATCTCCTCACATCGAACATCTATGCTGTCTGAAAACTAGTCTCCAATAAGCCCATTGTCTGCTCGCTGATCACCAAGCCTGCTGTGAAACCGCATCTTCACCACCACGACCCCCCGTCCCTACACCTCCACACCCTCCATATCCTGTCCCATACCCTCTCAGCCGCTGCCGACTTAGCTAAAAGCCTATATTTAAGGTGACCTTAATACACGACGCATATACAATGGTCCACCTAATTCATACCACACTCGCAAAAAATATTATAAATTCCTGGCAGTTTCAGGCCGAGATTATCGTAAACTAGTAGGGACATTTCTTCCAATTTTCTGGGTGGCCAGAAGACTGCTGTGATTCCTTGCCTGTTTAGGTCACTACATAACTTGCTAGTTGTTACACCACAGAATGGAAGACACGCTATGTGTTCTTGTTCTTAGCATGTTTGAACGGCGTCGTGTCATGATTTCCTCAACAGCACTGATATAATGTCACGGACAGAGCACTCATTCCCTCTGAACACGCATTTCAGATGCTTGATCTTGGAACCAAGTTGAATGGTCACATATGAAAACAACTTCAATAGAGACCATGGCTATGCACTTAGCAATGATGGAGATGTGCAGTTGGAAGAAGAAATAAATAAAAATAAATTAAATAGGCAGAGGAATACTTCTCGGAGTTGACTGATGAGAAGGGTGGCGCTGCAAGAATCACTAGATAGAAAGCGCAAGCAAAAGCTATGGACTCAGGGGGCACCACCTCTGTACGTAATCCATCCAATCGGATGCGTATCAAAGAGGGAACCTGGCATGTTCATGCCACGATACAGCCACTCTTAATGTGAAACTCATGGCACCACAACCACCATATCACCACCACTATCACTACATATGTATTTGTGTCACCTTCCAAGATGCTACTCCAAGCGAGTGTAAAATGAATGTGCGCAACAGAAAATACTGAACGCGAAAATGAAGATTTGACGCTGTCTGACTACCCCCTGAAGCAGATCTTAGGATGTCTTAATGGTGATATTATCTCCTCCTTCTTGTTCTTTAACATATAAATTACAACATAAACATAAACGTATGATTAAGGGAAGTAGTAACTACAAAATGATAAATGCTGTTTCTGCTTGTACATTTATTGTAGATTAAAACCCTTTATATATTACAAATCTTTATATATTAATGTCCAATGAACATAAAGAGACACACATGAATGTCCTAACTAATATTAGTGATCAATTGCCCAAATATGCCCCTTTTTATGGCTACGCGATCTAATATAAATAACACGAGATGACTGACATCGTCTATGTACCAAACGCTAGAAGATGACCTAGAATGGTGTGCAACCTCAGTGGAAATAAAAGTTACGTGATCACAGCTGTTTAGCTTTATACACCTAATAAGCCGAAGCAGTAAGCAATGTCACGGTATGTACTGCGTCAGGTGCGTCGGAGTGATGGTTCTCGTATACGTCTGTGACGACGGAAGCACTCCAGCCACAAAATATAAGAACAACTCATTCAAACACTAGAACGGCAGCAGACGGTCCTCTGACTAGTATAATCTAATACGGTCTTCTCCTCTCCGTGTTCTACAGAAGAGAAACGCGAACCCCCAGCCAAAAGAACGGAGTTCAGATAACGTCACAATGAGAGTATAGGGAGAAGAAGCGCTATCAATCACTGAAAGCTGCGTACTCAACGACGACTCCCCGACCGAAGGCGAAGTCCAGAATCATATAAGTTCGCAAAAGTACAGTGCCTCTTGAGTGCAAAGACACCAAGTCCATCTTACCACCAACAGCTGATACTAAGCGACAGCCAAGCACGGGCGCTCGTAACGGAAGACCATTTCTCACCACCGTTGGCTTCCCAGCAAAACTCGGCTCCAAAATATGGTTCAAATGACTCTAATCACTATGGGACTTAACATCTGACTTCATCAGTCCCCTAGACTTAGGACAGCACACACATCCACGACCGAGGCAGGATTCGAACCTGCGACCGTAGCAGCAGCGTCGTTCCGGACTGAAAGCTCGGCTCCCCTCCCTCATAACCGCACAAGACGAATCATATTGTTGAAACCATTGAATGTTCTCCCTCTCTACAGATTATTCCGAACGCCGACCAACCATATCTGAATCTTTTGTCGTCCAGCGCGGAAAGTTTTTGAGGAAATACCTATCCCCGTCAATCATGAATTCATACAATGGTACACTTTTCGGAATTAACCCAGCCTGCATGATTTCAGAAGTAACGCACCCTTGTTCCTCTTTGCTGCTTCAAAGATTTTCACAGTTTCCGGTTATCCTTCTGGCCTAGCTACAATACTGGCCAGCCGCCACTCTACTGTGCTTCCTGTGTTAAGCAGGACCAACACACTTGTGTGGGCTTTTCCACCGTAGGCCCGAATTACGCCTGCAGTTTCATTTCCACTGGCGTTCCAACCTCTATTAGTATAGGCAATCATTGATTACGCCATTTTGATAATAAAGACACTACGTCACCTTTCATGCAATAAACGTTAATGTTCTGGAAACATCCCACAGGCTGTGGCTAAGCCATGTCTCCGCAATATCCTTTCTTTCAGGAGTGCTAGTTTTGCAAGGTTTCGCAGGAGAGCTTCTGTAAGGTTTGGAAGATAGGAAACGAGGTACTGGCAGAAGTAAGGCTGTGAGGACGGGGCACGAGTCATGCTTGGGTAGCTCAGATGGTAAGCCGACACGGTAGCCCAGCGTGTTCTGTCAGAGGGCTGCGTGCTCTCTGTAATAAAAAAAGAGTCAAGGAACCAACGATCAATTTGAAAGGATGTCTTGTGACGTCCGCCCCGACCAGAGGCAACGAACCATACCGAAAAAAAAATGGTAGAGCACTTGCCATCAAAAGGCAAAGGTCCCGAGTTCGAGTCTCGGCCCGGCACACAATTTTAATCTGCCAAAAAGTTTCACATCAGCGCACACTCCGCTGCAGAGTGGAAACCTCATTTTGCTATTTACAAGGTGTACGTGGCAATGTCAGCTTGTTCAAATATTTACATATACGATGTACAATCTATCAAATGATACCTAATTCTGGTTGTAAATCACGGCAAAGTATGTAGATGAGTGCTTGAAAGGTGAGAAATTATAGCCACCGTACATCCTCTTACCGGCGACGTTCCACCTTCGGATGATGGTACGTAATTTGAAGTCCCACCACCACACATTCAACGTGCAATACAATGATGTCATTGCGTTGATGTCACTGTGAGATAGCAAAATTTTACTCCTACACCAAGACAGTCAGAGCGCTTTACACCGGTGATGCTGCAACTGACCCAAAAAAAAAAAAAAAGTTCATGATAGTTTCAGTCATTGACGACGAATTCATTATTATCATCGAAAGCTTGGAATTTTATCCGAATTTGAGGCGGCAAATGAACCGAGACCTTTATATGAAAGGACTCCGTGGTGAAAAACATCGCAACAATATTTTTAGTTCTTCTTTCTCTTGTGACATGTATCTATCTATTCCAACGCTTTCACTGGTGCTCTGAAGACATAGTGACTGCCCGCAATCTGCTTCTGGGTCATCGCCGAGGCCATCAACAGATAAAACAGAAAATAGCAACCGACGCTTCGCTGACAGCTGACCATGCGAGAATCGCTTCCATGCTCCGCATTCCAGGGCAGCGAGCAAATCATGCGTGGACGGGCGAGCTGGCCTTCGCGAGGCCGCATTCTCTGCCCCGCCAGTGGCAGCAGCAGTCGCCACGCGCGGGCCGGCGACACTCTGGCCTGGATTCCCGTCGCGTAGCGCCCCGGTCATCCCCTCCACCGGCTTCCCGGATTCCTGAGGGAGTCGGCACTTGTGGTGACGGACGGCGGCAATACCGGGGCGCCGCGCCGTCACGGCTGGCTGAGCTTCCCCGACGCCGCACTCTTCTATCGGCGCCCAGGGACCGCGAAGCGCAGCTTACTCATCTCGAGATGAAGCCTTCTGACGGCGGTGATCTCGTTCGGAACTGGGCATCACAGTTCCCCGTCCCACGTTAAGAACACGTGGAGAACTGTTAGTCTGAGGCGAGCAGGGTAAAATGCTAACTTTCATTTGTAGCATACAAGGTGTTCAGGTGGGAGAGGAAATACAGGGTGTTACAAAAAGGTACGGCCAAACTTTCAGGAAACATTCCTCACACACAAATAAAGAAAACATGTTATGTGGACATGTGTCCGGAAGCGCTTAAGTTCCATGTTAGAGCTCATTTTAGTTTCGTCAGTATGTACTGTACTTCCTCGATTCACCGCCAGTTGGCCCTATTGAAGGAAGGTAATGTTGACTTCGGTGCTTGTGTTGAGTTGGCAGATGCCCATTTGATGAATGGATTAGCACGGGGCAATAGCCGTGGCGCGGTACGTTTGTATCGAGACAGATTTCCAGAACGAAGGTGTCCCGACAGGAAACCGTTCGAAGCAATTGATCGGCGTCTTAGGGAGCACGGAACATTCCAGCCTATGACTCGCGACTGGGGATGGTCTAGAACGACGAGGACACCTGCAATGGACCAGGCAATTCTTCGTGCAGTTGACGATAACCCACGTCACTATATGGAGAGTGCTACGGGAGAACCAGTTGTTTCCGTACCACGTACAGCGTGTGCAGGCACTATCAGCAGCTGATTGGCCTCCGCGGGTACACTTCTGCGAATGGTTCATCCAACAGTGTGTCAATCCTCATTTCAGTGCAAATGTTCACTTTACGGATGAGGCTTCATTCCAACGTGATGAAATTGTAAATTTTCACAATCAACATGTGTGGGCTGACGAGAATCCGCACGCAATTGTGCAATCACGCCATCAACACAGATTTTCTGTGAACGTTTGGGCAGGCATTGTTGGTGATGTCTTGATTGGACCCCATGTTCTTCCACCTACGCTCTATGGAGCACGTTATCATGATTTCATACGGGATACTCTACCTGTGCTGCTAGAACGTGTGCATTTACAAGTACGACACAACATGTGGTTCATGCACGATGGAGCTCCTGCACATTTCAGTCGAAGTGTTCGTACGCTTCTCAACAACAGATTCGGTGACCGATGGATTGGTAGAGGCGGACCAATTCCATGGCCTCCACGCTCTCCTAACCTCAACCCTCTTGACTTTCATTATGGGGGCATTGGAAAGCTCTTGTCTACGCAACCCCGGTACGAAATGTAGAGACTCTTCGTGCTCGTATTGTGGACGGCTGTGATACAATACGCCATTCTCCAGGGCTGCATCAGCGCATCAGGGATTCCATGCGACCCTCGCTAATGGAGGACATTTTGAACATTTCCTGTAACAAAGTGTTTGAAGTCACGCTGGTACGTTCTGCTGCTTTGTGGTTCCATTCCATGATTAATGTGATTTGAAGAGAAGTAATAAAATGAGCTCTAACATGGAAAGTAAGCGTTTCCGGACATATGTCCACATAACATCTTTCTTTGTGTGTGAGGAATGTTTCCTGAAAGTTTGGCCGTACCTTTTTGTAACACCCTGTATAGACGGAGTCCCACATAAAACCAGTACGCCTCACGTACAGTTAATCAGTTCTAGTAGAGCACATGCCCGCGAAAGGCAAAGGCCTGGAGTTTGAGTCTCGGTTCGGCACACAGTTTTAATCTGGTAGGAAGTTTCATATCAGCGGACACTTCAGAGTGAAAATCTCACTCTGGAAACACCCCCCAGTCTGTGGCTAAGCCATGCCTCCGCAATATCCTTTCTTTCAGAAGTGATAGCTCTGCAAGGTTCGCAGGAGAGCTTCGGTAAAGTTTGGAAAATAGGAGACGAGGTACTGGTTGACGTGGGGCTATGAGGAAGGGGCGTGAATCGTGCTTGGGTAGGTCAGATGGTAGAGCACTTGTCTGCGAAAGGCAAAGGTCCTGATTTCAAGTGTCGGTCCTGCACACAGTTTTAATCTGCCACGAAGTTTCAATTTTCAGTTATTGTATAAGTTGGCTACACAGTCTGGAAAGCTGGCTACACTAGATTTCATCGGAAAATTGAGTGCAGCTGTGTGTTGGTGCGTTATCTGTTGTGAGAAGCTCGGCTTGTTGAGTTGCTGCAGCAGTGGGGCAGTTTGCATTAGAACGGCGAATTGGTATTGTGCAGATTTACATAACGACAGGCTCCATCAAGGAATGCAACGAAGTGTTTCAAGCGATGTGTCCTGGAAACACACAGCCCCCCCCCCCCTCCATAGCGCAACAAACACTATTCAGGAAATATGCAGAGGAATAGGCGACCGATAGTGAAAGATCCTGAAACTGTAGATACAATTCGCGTGGACATTTCGGGAAGGACCCGCAAGCACTTAAGATGGTATCGCAGAAGGTTGGTCGATCTCGTACGTCGTGTCATCGCCCACTAAAAGATATGATATTAAAAGCCTATCGCGCGAATCTAGTGCAGTAGGTGAAAACTGGGGATAAGGAAAAAAAGAGTTCATTTTTCTAACTGGCTGTTAACATCAAATGATAACGGCTACTTTGACCCCTTGCGTACTTGACGTGGAATGATGCCTGGTTTCATTTGACAGGTTATGTATACTCCCGGAATTGCAGACACTGGTGCAGGACAACCCACATATTCTGTATGAAGAATCTCTCCACTAAGAGAAGATAAGTTTTTAACGTGTCTAGGGCGCCTTGCCACGATTCGCACGGCTCCCCCCGTCGGAGGTTCGAGTCCTCCATCGGCATGGATGTGTGTGTTGTCCTTAGCGAATGTTAGTTTGATTAAAATTAAGTAGGGTGTAAGCCTAGGGACCAATAACCTCAGCAGTTTGGTCCCATAGAAACTTACCACAAATTTACAAAAACATTTCCGGGCTGAGCATTATTGGCCCCAATTTCTTCAGTTACAATCTAAACAGAACCAGACAGCTAGAGATGTTTGCCTCTTTCTGTGCACAATTGACATGTGCAGCGAAACTGTATGCAGTAACCCAGCAAGATGATGTAACCTCTCACACTGCCAACCACAGTAAGGCCCACCTAACCAACATTTTCCCAGAAGAAACTGTCAGTGGATGCCTCAAGCCCCCAGCGTCACCGACCGTAACATATCATAGTAGGGCTCAGTAAAAAGCAAAACGTATTCTGGCAATCCTCGCATAACAGATTATCTTACACGGTTAATTACTAGAGAAATCAACATGACGACTGCAGAATTACAGCTTGTTGCTGATAACATCACCACACAAGTCAGCGATGCCTGGGTGCGGAAGACCATCATTTTCAGCATTTCTTTTAAATAGGTAGCTACATGTTTTTTAACGTTACCATTACCTATTTTCATTTGTTATTTTGTTGTTACTTGAACCTTGGGCGTGAGGCGTACTGGTTTTACGTGCGACATCCTCTATGAGGGAATGATGTCACAGATTAATTCAAATAAAACGTCGCCTATAAAATACTCGTATTCCTAATTTTAATGTGATTATGATATGTGTTCGCAAATTGTGAACACTGTTACACAACAGCTACACAATTTACTAGATACGCATGAAAATTTGTACCAAACCCGGACTCGAACCCTGATTTCTCGCTTAACTGTGTTTTACTGTCAAAATAGTTCAAAAATATAACAGCTCTACTGAAGAGATAGCCTATATCACCCCTGTCCGCCCTCTTATGGAGTACTATCCTTACCAGATAGGATTAACGAACTACACCGAGAAAGTTCAAAGAAGAGCATTACGAATGGTTCAAATGGCTCTGAGCACTATGGGACAACACCTCAGGTTATCAGTCCCTTAGAACTTAGAACTACTTAAAGGTAACTAACCTAAGGACATCACACACACCCATGCCCAAGGCAGGATTCGAACCTGTGACAGTAGCAGTCGCGCGGTTCCGGACTGAAACGCCTAGAACCACTCGGCACCAGGGCCCGCAAGAGCAGTACGGTTTGTATTATTGCGAAGCAGGGAAGAGTGTGTCATTGACATTATACAGGAATTGGGATGGACATCGTTAAAACTAATGCGTTTCTTGTTGCGGTGAAATGTTCTCACGAAATGAAAATCACCAACTTTGTCCTCCGAATGCGAAAATATTTTGTTGATGCCGACCTCTATGGGGAGAAATCATCATCGTAATAAAATAAGAAAAATCAGAGCCCGCACGGAAAGTTATACGTGTTCATTTTTTCCGTGCAATGTTCGAGATTGGAGTAATAGAGAATTATTTTGAATGTGGTTCAATGACCCGTCTGCCAGGCACTTTAGCGTGATTTGCGGAGTGTCCTTGTAGTTGTACATGTAGATGTATATGTGTTCGGCCTTAACCACTTTGGCTACTCAGGCACATCTCCTGGCTTGAGCCAAACATCCATTGCCTCATTTCTACATCTCATAGTGTTCGCAAAATATTATTTTTCGTCAGGTTGCCTTCATGTCCGAAGGAACAATCGCTGCTGACGATCAACAGCCGCGTTAAATTAAAAATGTGTTCGCAGATTGCCAATACCAGTTACACCACAGCTGCACAAGTTACTAGAAACATATGAAAATTGGAGTCGGATCGGGACTCGAACCCGAATTTGCCGCCTAGCCGAGCACGCCTACAGAATCGACCCGAACTTCCATATGCATGCGTGTCGGAAGGAACACTGCTTCGAACTATACCGACAACGTCAAATACATACTGCACTACTTCAAATATTTTGAGTAGAGAATTTAGTTTTCATTCCGCATTTTGGCACAATAGTTTCAATGGGTTTATTTCTCGTATCTCGTTTTTATTTAGAAGTTCAAGCTGTGAAGCTGTAGCAGTAATGAAACTGCTAAACACCAGTTCCCAAATGTGTGATACGTTTACCACAACGTATTCCGTAACTAAGTTATCCCATTGTAAAATGCCATAAAATAAGTAAAAAAATCAATATATCGCAGTACAATACATACTGACAACCATAATGTCCTGCAACATAGTATACCTTAAAGTTTCTATGCCGTTAGGCACCTCAAACGTAAACATCTCATGTTCGCACATAATTCCCGCCTATTGCTCAGTTGGAAACTTAAATCTTCCACCGATAGTTCGAATGTGAGCTGAAAAGTAATGCCTCGAATTTTATGTGAGAAAACACTTAAAGATTTTTAAATAAAACAAACATTATTAATATTCTACATCTTTATTCTTCACTGCTACTGTCTACTATAAAATCTTTGAAAAACACAAGTCCTAGCAAATCCTAAAAATCGATACTGCACTTAGGCTCCAATGTGTGCGTATATATAAAATGACGAACAGGGCACATTCTAAACCAGGTAGTATAATCTGGTGGCTGCTTCTAAAGCAACACATTTCTAAAGTGGCCCAGAAATGCTCTCTTGGACATTTCTCATTTAACACGCTGGCGTATTGCTTTCTTGAAGCACAGAAAAGGCTCAACATTTTTCTAAATAACAACCACACTTTTTCCTTTAATTGCAAATACACTCATGGTGTCTGTGATGCTACCGAGAAGCTGCTGCTCATTCTTAAGGTGCTTAGCCACCGCCGCTGACCCAATCTCTTTCTTCTTACGCTGTTTAAATCTTGTGTTAAATTTTGTGACCGATTGCGCTGGAACTTCATTTCATAAACTCTAACTTTCCCAATCCAGTTTTGCCATGTGCCAATCCCATACTTCAGACTCTCTTCCAGTTACGATATGTTATATCACAGGGCAGTATAGAATTACATGGTTGTCAATAATGTGTGGTATTGTAATGTGTTTCCTTGTTTTACAGCACTTGACAATGGGATAACATAGCCCCAGAACACGCTGTGCTAAACGTATCGCGTATTTGACGACCAGTGTGTAACATTCTCATTATCGATTCGTGAGACAGTTGTAAGATCGCTCCACAACACGTGACGTCGTGTTTTAATTTACATAATAAAACTTTTCAGCTGTAATTGTGAATTGTTGTCCGATTTTATTGTACCGTTTTCGAACTCCGCACATATTGGGAACTGCTGAGTTACCGATTTATTTGGACACAGATTTTGCATTGGATGCTGTTTGTAGAGAACACGTAGATGATTTCAAATCTGCAGAGCCCCAGATTTAGGAGTGTTTACGCATGTTTTCATCGAACTGCGCGCAGCGGTGTGTTGCAGAGCAGTCGTGTTTTATTTGAACGTGCATATAAAAGTATGGGTGAAGAAGACTTCATTATTGTTATCAAAACTTACAATTTCAACAAGCAAACGGAGAAATTTTACACGTACCGATTTTGAGAAAGAGACGAACGTAGAGTACAATTTTATTGTTGTCTGATTTGAAATCGCCGCGAAATGTCATGCACAGTCTTTGCTGATGGAGCCACTTTCAGTGGTGACGGTATCAAAACCATTTTTAGCTAATATTGGCGGCCCGATGAAAACCTACATGACCTTGTAAAGAACGCTTCTCTGCAAAGGTTTGGCGTTGACCATTAGACAATCTGTTTATTCAGTCTGTCGGGGTAACCACATTGTAATACAGGATGTCGCTACATAGCCTATTTTGAAATCAAGTTTCCTCCATTAACCAAAGAGCTTCCTTTGGCCTCAAGGACAGGTGTGATCTTCCAGAATCACAGGGGATCTGCTTATTACAGCCGTCACGGGACATGTCATTTAAAAAAATGTCTCTGAGCACTATGGGACTTAACTTCTAAGGTCATCAGTCCCCTAGAACTTAGAACTACCTAAACCTAACTAACCTAAGGACGTCACACACATCCATGCCCGAGGCAGGATTCGAACCTGCGACCGTAGCGGTAGCACCTAGAACCGCTCGGCCACACACGTCATTTAAACCAGGGCTGCCACGGCTTGCCAACTTCACACAAGCAGCTTGTGCGGGCCGTCTGCAGGCCAAGCTCGAGCCTGTCACTCGACTTTGTTTGGTCTTTCACAGAAACACATTATGTGATCAAAAGTATGCGGACACTCCCAAAATGACACGTTTTTCATATGAGTGCACTGTGCTGCCACCTACTGCCAAGTACTTCATATCAGTAACCTCAGTAGTCATTAGGCATCGTGAGAGAGCAGAATGGGGCACTCGGCGGAACTCACAGACTTCGAACGTGGTCAAGTGATTGGGTGTCACTTGTGTCATACGTCTGTACGCGAGCTTTCCAGGCTCCTGAACATCCCTAGGTCCACTGTTTCCTATCTGATAGTGAAGTGCAAACGTGAAGGGACACGTACAGCACAAAAGTGTGAAGGAGGACCTCGTCTGTTGACTGACAGGGACCGCCGATAGTTCTAGAGGGTCGTAATGTGTAATAGGCCGACATCAATCCAAACCTTCACACAGCAATTCCAAACTGCATCAGGATCCACTGCAAGTAATATGACGGCTAGGCGGGAAGTGAGAAAAGTTAGATTTCATGGTCGAGCGGCTTCTCATAAGCCACACATCATGCCAGTAAATATCAAACAACGCCTCGTTTGATGTAAGGAGCGTAAAAAGTGGATCATTGAACAGTGTAAAAACGTTGTGTGCAGTGACAAATCACGGTAGACGATGTGGCGATCCGATGGCAGGGTGTGGCTATGGCGAATGCCCAGTGAACGTCATCTGCCAGCGTGTGTAGTGCCAACACTAAAATTTGGTTATGGTGAGGTCGTGTTTTTCATGGCGGAGGCTTGCACCCCTTGTTGTTTTGCGTGGCACTATCACAACACAGGCCTACATTGATGTTTTAAGGATCTTCTTGCTTCCCACTGTTGAAGAGCAATTCGAGGATGGCGATTGCATCTCTCAACATGATCGAACACCTGTTCATATTTCACCGGCTGTGGCGGAGTAGTTACACGAAAATAACGTCCCTGTCATGGACTGACTTGCACAGAGGCGTGACTTGAGTCCTATAGAACAACTCTGGGATATTTTGGAACGCCGACTTTATGCCATGCCTCACCGACCGACATCGATACCTCTCCTCAGTGCAGCACTCGTTTAAGAATGGACTGCCTGAGCCGTGGTGCGCCTTTTCTGGCACACCAGCTCTTTGGCATATCGCTATCGATGACCCGGCTGTACTACGATCTTTGCCCCTGTTATGATCTGGGGGCTGTTTTGCGGTCGCGGCAGTTGGGGTCGGACTCGCTAAGAGGCGGAAGGACGTGTTCGCTGGGACGAAGGAGGAAAAGGCGCGGGCTCCACCAGTAGGCCGGTCTACCTTGGAACAAGGTCGCGAGTTTGTGATGTCAACTCGGGGCGCTGTTCGTCGCATTGCCTTGGTGCCTGTTTTCTTGGAGAGACCCATCCCTCGAGACCATCTCTAACAACGCTCTCCATCGAAGGTATGATTTTGGTGCCTTCATTTTCGTTGAACGATTTGCGTTGCAGCGAATGTACCTGTTGGGTGGCTTACATTATGTACGTGTTGCTGAAGTAGGAGCAGCCGGCGAGGTGTGTGACCGCATGGAGAACAGCAGTCACTACTCTCTTTAAAAAATCTGTGGTCCCAAATTATGTAGTAACTGTGAGGTATTGAAGATATTAGTCTAGTAATTTTTTGCATGCCAGGCTTACGCAATTGGCAGCTATAATGCTGACTTTTGCAACGAAATTGAAGTGCACAAAATCTAGTATCTTTGTAAAGTCGTGCATTTGAATAACGTTGTATTATCTTGAATTTTTTTCCATTTCATCTTTGTACACATTGTCGCCCTTAATCATATGTGGAAATATTGTTTGGCAAACTATGAGAGTGTAAAAGTCTGATAGTATATTTTCAGCATTCGTTATGTGTACAGTTTTTATTTTAAATGTTTTACAGCATTGATATTGCTGTAAACTTGAGTCACTTCTATTGAAAGCATTTATTGGTTCTTCATTTACATTGTTGTTTATTGATTTCTTAACTTATATTAATTAACTTTTCCTGTGTGTTTGCCGTGTTTTCTGCGGTCTGTTTGTGTTCCAGTTTTCTGCCAGTTGGTGTGTGTGGGAGAGGCGCCACGTTCTGCTTCGGTGCACAGAAGCTGTGACGTGACGTCTAATGGGAAGTGACTGCTGGTTGGGCCCCGGCGTTTAGGTGTTATTTTGGACAGCTGGTATGGTGCTTCCGGCACTGTAAGTTCAAAAAATGGTTCAAATGGCCCTGAGCACTATGGGACTTAACATCTATGGTCATCAGTCCCCTAGAACTTAGAACTACTTAAACCTAACTAACCTAAGGACATCACACAACACCCAGCCATCACGAGGCAGAGAAAATCCCTGACACCGCCGGGACACTGTAAGTTACCCTCTGCCCAGGGCAGCCTGGCGTCACTGCCCGTTTGGTAGAGATCTAACCTGTTTCATGTATAGGTAAAAAAAAAGGTTTTATATTGCTTGTCAATCAATTGTTTTAATTAACTTGTTGTGCTCCATGTGTTATTTGGGTTTGTAATGAACTGGTGTGCTTTTAAATCACTTTCATATTGCAGATTATTGCCTTAAAAGAAAGAAAAAAACTATCTGTGCCACCTTTTAAAATCACCTTCAGATTGTAATTTAGGGTTTCTTAAGTATTGAAATCTCCGTGGCTCATCTTTTAAGTCAGTTGTTGTGATTGTATATTTTGATATTGTCTTAAACATGGTCACGTGTTGATTGCCTCTTATCTGTTTTATAAAAGCTTGTTTTGAATAAATTGTTAATTATTGATTTGCTAGTTGTTGTGTTAAGGAGTGACATAGTAGGGGCCTTGACCTTCCATGCTCAGTGTACCCCTCATCCCGACTTCCTAAGTCACACTGCCATTCTCCAAGAAACCTTCCAACACGTGATTGAACGTATGCCTGCGACTGCCATCAATGGTAAAGGGAGGCCAACACCATACTGAATTCCCCTGGAGGGAACCACGAACTTGTAAGTCATTTTCCGCTAGGAATCCGGATACCTTTCATCACATACTGTATATGGAGGAGTGCGACATTTCGTTTGGCATTGCGGTGTAGCAGTTTTGGTTCGGCAAAACTCTGAGTTTGGTAGTCTGGTGCTGTCACCGCTTTTTACCCTTCACTATTTGTTCCTGGTATGAAGGACCTTCACAGGTCCAGGGGTTGTTTGCAGAAAAAGAGGGTGTCTGGTGTTCTATCGTGGTGGTGGTGGTGGTGGTTAGTGTTTAACGTCCCGTCGACAACGAGGTCATTAGAGACGGAGCGCAAGCTCGGGGTGGGGAAGGATTGGGAAGGAAATCGGCCGTGCCCTTTCAAAGGAACCATCCCAGCATTTGCCTGAAACGATTTAGGGAAATCACGGAAAACCTAAATCAGGATGGCTGGAGACGGGATTGAACCGTCGTCCTCCCGAATGCGAGTCCAGTGTGCTAACCACTGCGCCACCTCGCTCGGTGTGTTCTATCGTCATTGTCCCTCAAAATGAATGGGCATGGCAGAATAGGAGGAACCGAATTATCAGTTCGCATAAGCAATGGTTACTGCTTATTTACTATGAAACAATACTACAGTACCATACAAAACAATTTAAAGATTTAGCTGACAACGAAAGAGCAAAAAATTCCAACATTCGATAGACGAGATTTAATGTTCTGTACATCAACAAGAACTTTGATCTAAATTTGCAGGTATGGAGCATGTGAAGAAATTGGTAGTAGGAATAATAAAATTTCTAAAGTCACATGTATTATCCCGTTGTCAGTAGCAGCAGTTTTCAATGTATCTGAACGAAGAGTGTAGAGACTTTGCATATTACCGCAGTACGTTGATCAAGTCAAGTGACAAGCCTATAACGAATTTTCGATTTAAAACTCGCTCTTGTGAATTTACAAAGGAAAAGTATTGGAGGAAAGACAATTAGAGCATCTGGAACGGATTGCAGAATTTGCATTTTAAGTGGAGTTTACTGTACACTGTGTACATTAAGACAGTGCAAGGTAACTTCTTTCTTATTTCATGGGGATGCTTTTAAAAATCAAACCGTGCTGTAGAAGGGACGCATTGCAACATAGACAATTCAGTTCCCTTACCTCCTGGCGTTACAGAAAATTCGTGGTTTGAAGAATGGATAGATGTATAAAGGTTTTCGAGGACACTGTCAATCTTGAGACTGTTTTCGAATTTTTTTAGGGACGATTGCCGTTTGAGGTAAATGCGCCCCTGTGCAGGTGCAAATGTAACTGATTACTATTCAAGGTAATTCCTGTTTTAATAATTAATCTCATTACTTTCAAACTGTGCTGGACGTCTACATTTCTTTCCTCAGGTAGAGTTTCAAGTCTCCATAATGAGGTTGCAAAAGTGCTACAATATCTCAATCAGCGTATTTCTGTGAAAGACGTCTTTTGAATTATGAAATTAAATAAGCCGCTATTACGTGGTAACTGGGCAACGGCCTTGCCGCAGTGGATACACCGGTTCCCGTGAGATCACCGAAGTTAAGCGCTGTCGGGCGTGGTCGGCATTTGGATGGGTGACCATCCAGGCCGCGATGCGCTGTTGCCATTTTTCGGGGTTCATTCAGCCTCGTGATGCCAATTGAGGAGCTACTCGACCGAATAGTAGCGGCTTCGGTCAAGAATACCATCGTAACGGCCGGGAGAGCGGTGTGCTGTGCCCACGCCCCTCCTATCCGCATCCTCCCCTGAGGATGACACGGCGGTCGGATGGTCCCGGTAGCCTCCTCATGGCCTGAAGACGGAGTGCTAAATTACGTGGCAACTAGAGTGCGAAACTCTGTGAAATTTTCTGCGTCTGTCTTTACATCGACACTCCGTACCAGATAAAAAAATTATGTTATGTATTCAGTGTGCCAGAAATAATTAAATAGTACTGAAAGTTTGTTTTGTTTAGAAATCTGAAACATAAAACCAAGTCGTATGCAGTGCGTTGGCAGTTTGTCTTCTTCCCCGTCTTCGCGCTAGACATGCCGATGTGGTGGGGGGGGGGGGGGGGGGGGGCGGGGGGAGAGGGGACGTGCTAGCCGGGCTGAGCGCTCTGGCACTCGTGCCATGGTACGGTCCCCGAGCCCATATCTTGGCCGCCCCTGATCTGAACTCAATGTTAGCCCGAAGACGGGTCGGCAGCAGTCATGTTTCGCTGACATAAGAAAAGGTTACAGGGGAATATGAGCTTGGGACAAGGAATGAAAGAAGAGAAACACTCATTGACTTCTGTAACAAGTTTCAGCTAGTAATAGCGAATACCCTGTTCAAGAATCACAAGAGGAGGAGGTATACTTGGAAAAGGCCGGGAGATACGGAAAGATTTCAATTAGATTACATCATGGTCAGACAGAGATTCCCAAATCAGATACTGGAATGTAAGGTGTACCCAGGAGCAGATATAGACTCAGATCATAATATAGTAGTGATGAAGAGTAGGCTGAAGTTGAAGACATTACTCAGGAAGAATCAATACGCAAAGAAGTGGGGTACGGAAGTACTAAGGAATGACGAGATACGTTTGAAGTTTTCTAACGCTATAGATACAGCAATAAGGAATAGCGCAGTAGGCAGTACAGTTGAAGAGGAATGAACATATCTAGAAAGGGCCGTCACAGAAGTTGGGAAGGAAAACATAGGTACAAAGAAGGTAGCTGCGAAGAAACCATGGGTAACAGAAGAAATACTTCAGTTGATTGATGAAAGGAGGAAGTACAAACATGTTCCGGGAAAATCAGGAATACAGAAATACAAGTCGCTGAGGAATGAAATAAATAGGATGTGCAGGAAGCTAAGACGAAATGGCTGCAGGAAAAATGTGAAGACATCGAAAAAGATATGATTGTCGGAATGACATACTCAGCATACAGGAAAGTCAAAACAACCTTTGGTGACATTAAAAGCAACGGTGGTAACAATAAGAGTGCAATGGGAATTCCACTGTTAAATGCAGAGGAGAGAGCAGATAGGTGGGAAGAATACATTGAAAGCCTTTATGAGGGTGAAGATTTGTCTGATGTGATAGAAGAAGAAACAGGAGTCGATTTAGAAGAGATAGGGGATCCAGTATTAGAATCGGAATTTAAAAGAGCTTTGGAGGACTTACTGTCAAATAAGGCAGAAGGGATAGATAACATTCCATCAGAATTTCAAAAACATTGGGGGAAGTGGCCACAAAACGAGTATTCACATTGGTGTGTAGAATATATGAGTCTGGCGATATACCATCTGACTTTCGGAAAAGCATCATCCACACAATTCCGAAGACGGCAAGAGCTGACAAGTGCGAGAATTATCGCACAATCAGCTTAACAGCTCATGCATCGAAGCTGCTTACAAGAATAACATACAGAAGAATGGAAAAGAAAATTGAGAATGCGCTAGGTGACGATCAGTTTGGCTTTAGGAAAAGTAAAGGGACGAGAGAGGCAATTCTGACGTTACGGCTAATAATGGAAGCAAGGCTAAAGAAAAATCAGGACACTTTCATAGGATTTGTCGACTTGGAAAAAGCGTTCGACAATATAAAATGGTGCAAGCTGTTCGAGATTCTGAAAAAAGTAGGGGTAAGCTATAGGGAGAGACGGGTCATATACAATATGTACAACAACCAAGAGGGAATAATAAGAGTGGACGATCAAGAACGAAGTGCTCGTATTAAGAAGGGTGTAAGACAAGGCTGTAGCCTTTCGCCCCTACTCTTCAATCTGTACATCGAGGAAGCAATGATGGAGATAAAAGAAAGGTTCAGGAGTGGAATTAAAATACAAGGTGAAAGGATATCAATGATACGATTCGCTGATGACATTGCTATCCTGAGTGAAAGTGAAGAAGAATAAAATGATCTGCTGAACGGAATGAACAGTCTAATGAGTACACAGTATGGTTTGAGAGTAAATCGGAGAAAGACGAAGGTAATGAGAAGTAGTAGAAATGAGAACAGCGAGAAACTTAACATCAGGATTGATGGTCACGAAGTCAATGAAGTTAAGGAATTCTGCTACCTAGGCAGTAAAATAACCAATGATGGACGGAGCAAGGAGGACATCAAAAGCAGACTCACTATGGCAAAAAAGGCATTTCTGGCCAAATGAAGTCTACTAATATCAAATACCTGCCTTAATGTGAGAGCCGGCCGAAGTGGCCGTGCGGTTAAAGGCGCTACAGCCTGGAACCGCAAGACCGTTACGGTCGCAGGTTCGAATCCTGCATCGGGCATGGATGTTTGTGATGTCCTTAGGTTAGTTAGGTTTAACTAGTTCGAAGTTCTAGGGGACTAATGACCTCAGCAGTTGAGTCCCATAGTGCTCAGAGCCATTTGAACCTTAATGTGAGGAAGAAATTTCTGAGGATGTATGTCTGGAGTACAGCATTGTATGGTAGTGAAACATGGATTGTGGGAAAACCGGAACAGAAGAGAATCGAAGCATTTGAGATGTGGTGCTATAGACTAATGTTGAAAATTAGGTGGACTGATAAGGTAAGGAATGAGGAGGTTCTACGCAGAATGGGAGAGGAAAGGAATATGTGGAAAACACTGATAAGGAGAAGGGACAGGATGATAGGACATCTGCTAAGACATGAGGGAATGACTTCCGTGGTACTAGAGGGAGCTGTAGAGAGCAAAAACTGTAGAGGAAGACAGAGATTGGAATACGTCAAGCAAATAATTGAGGACGTAGGTTGCAAGTGCTACTCTGAGATGAAGAGGTTAGCACAGGAAAGGAATTCGTGGCGGGCCGCATCAAACCAGTCAGTAGACTGATGACCAAAAAAGAAAAAGCTCCCCGAACTGACTGCATTAGATTGCTCCTGATGACGATGGTTGAAAGGCGAAGTCTACAGAGAAAAAGTAAACCCAAGAGACGAAAATATCGTTCGGACTACGAATAGTGCTGCCCTCGTATAAGGACTCCGAGACGACCTCGTAAGAGGTACACTATGGAACATCTGAGGTCATCAGTCCCCTGGAACTTAGAACTACTTAAATCTCACTAACCTAAGGACATCAAACACATCCATGCCTGAGGCAGGATTCGAACCTGCGACGGTAGGAGTCGCGCGGTTCCGGACTGGAGCACCTAGAACTACTCGGCACGGAAGATAATTAAAACCTGTAAGCACTCTCATGCTGTTGTAGTGGCGCACTTGCTTTCAATAATCTTTATTTTCAGTAGTGGTCATGTAATTTCAAGCCTGAAGTTTGTAGTGCCGCGTCATAAGTATTCATTACTAACGACTGGTAACGGGTCAATTGTTTTAAATCAGCCTGTTTCAATCCAGACCCGTACTAACACACAGTAAAATAAATAACTTCCAAGTGGGCTATCAAATGTTTCCAGAAGCAGTAGTATGTTTTCAGTACTTATGGTCGTGTCTTAATTAGCACCACATTATTCAAAACGCTGTCGAATACAGTAATACTTCCCAAAGTGTTGACAAGTAAGGAACGTTTTTGTCGCTAGAGTTTCCTACAGCAGCAGTTGAATATGACAGAGGAGCGTAAATGTTTGGATTTGAGTTTAGGGACTGTTCCAGAAACGACCGAGTCGAAAATTTTAAGTGAAAATAGTGGAGGTCTTCCATTGCATACCCTAAGCTTTCGATATTTTGGGAGATGGGCCGAAACAAGAGAAACGTTGTTTAGCAAACATGGCCTCTACAGTGGATACCGTAATGACTATGGGCCATCCTCATCTGTATTACAGTGTCACGCATCTCTTTTTCTTGTTTTGGTGCTTACTACCTCCTCCCAAAACGCAAAGCAAAGAGCATGCAGTGGAAAAGGTCTACCGCCAGAGGTATCAGAAAGATTTTCGCTTATAACTTTCGATTCGGTCGTTTCTGGACCAGGGTCCCTAACCTCAAATTGATACATTTGCCTTCATTCCTGAAAGTCTGTAACATTATCACGTAATCATCCTCCGTGGGTATCCGTTTCTGAGTACCAGGATAGTCTGTTCTATGTTCCTGGTCCCTTCGCTCACACCTTGTCTTTTTAGCTCTGTCATTAATCCTGAGATATGTTTCCCCTCTCTTCTTTTATAGACTTCCGTTTCTTGGATAAGTTTCATTTTCGGCTTCTACAACCTTTATTCAAATAAATTAAAATACGTGTTTAACTGCCATACAGCAGAATCGGAAAGCCTATTGTTCTGTGGAGTCCATAGTATCACAGTTACATTATTCTTGTATTTTAAATTTCTCATAAATGCATCGCTGGTGGAACTACAATTTCATATTTTATTTCCGATATCAGTTTGTTCCATAAGATATAGTGTTTACCTTATATGAAACATGGACGCTAAATAGTTTGGACAAGAAGAGAATAGAAGCTTCCGAAATGTGGTGATACAGACGAATGCTGAAGATTTGATGGGTAGGTCACATAACTAATGAGGAGGTATGGATAGAATTGGGGAGAAGAGCAGTTTGTGGCACAACTTGACAAGAAGAAGGGACCGGTTGGTAGGACATGTTCTGAGGCACCAAGGGATCACAAATTTAGCATTAGAGGGCAGCATGGAGGGTAAAAATCGTAGAAGGAGACCAAGAGATGAATACACTAAGTAGATTCAGAAGGATGTAGGTTGCAGTGAGTACTCGAAGAAGCTTGCACAGGATAGAGTAGCGTGGAGAGCTGCATCAAACCAGTCTCAGGACTGAAGACCACAACAACAACAACAACAACAACAACAATTACCTTACGAAATCAAACGAATAAACCGCTCTGTTGATAATAATTAATTAATGGCTTGTGACAGGGCCTCCCGTCGTGTAGACCGCTTGCCTGGTGCAAGTATTTTTATTTGACGCCACTTCCGCGACTTGCGCGTCGATGGAGATGAAATGATGATAATGACAACACAACACCCAGTACCTGAGCGGAGAAAATCTCCGACTCAGCCGGGAATCGAACCCGGGCCCTTAGGATTGACAGTCTGTCGCGCTGACCACTCAGCTATCGGGGGAGGACGCTCTGTTGATTAATTACCCAAAGAAAAGGTGCAGCGAATAGGCTCGTCAATAGAGGTAGACGTTCGCAACTGCCCATTATGTGACGCAAGAATAAGGAGAAAATGTCGACGGAAATGGAAGCCAGGTTTCGACTGCGTTCCATAAAAAACATGTTATTACACATCTATATAGCCGACGAAAGAAAGAAACGTACGAGTATGTGAGTAAAAGTCTCTGAATGTTTCCTGAAATTTGTTCCGAACACGGCAGTGAAGTAACTTATACCTGTTTACAGCACAGTGTCTGATATTCCGAAACGAGTTTCCACTATTTGCTCGAACTTGTTTATTTATTTATTGAATTAAAAAAAGGAAAGAAAAGAAAAACAAGAAAGGCTGGCATCCTGCTTGTTTGAGCCAGATCGTTCGATACATTCATGATGTTGGATATTATTTACGTAAAAGTAATTATTTTAATTATTAAGTTAATGTTAATTCACATAATATGGCTTAAAACGAAGTACATATAAAAACTGGTACTTCATTAGAACGTGAAGTGAAAATAAGTAATGGAATAAAAAACTTAATGCATAAAGTTGTTTTAAGGTAAATTTTTCTCGCTGCCCTTCGGTTTGCAGCTACCTCGGTATGTCTCGGAGTTTTGCCTGCACAGATAGGGAAAATAGCCTACACTTACAACTAGCTCTGATTTCCCTGCAAATGTTATTCCTATACAGCCTGTTTGTGTTCTATATTATGAGGAGCTTTCCAGTTAGACTGTGGCTCGGCAAATCCTGAGGCAGCATGACTTCATATGCATCTGAGTTTACTTAACTCACATACACTGCCTGACAAAACAAGTGAAGGACCCAAAAGACATGGTCGGCTGTCAGTGTAGCGTTATACACGAGCACGGAATTGACACGAGTTTCAAATCTCTGTGACAGAATAACATCCGCCAGAGTGTAATTAGTGTTAATCTGGTACGGTACACGAATGGATGCGAACAGTGCTAAATGTTGAGTTATCACTGTGGAGGACACACAGAGACAAGGTTATGGGTAGATGACAGGAGTCAAAGGGGTCTCATTATGGATCTACATTTGGTCGGCTAGTGCCTTATCCAGACTTCTGAGGCATTCGCATCTGGCAGTGGCCCAATGTTGGACAGCATGGGAACGTGAGGGCAGCCACATTCGTCACCATGGTTCCAATCGAACGTGTCTGACCATCACGAAGGACGACCGACCTGTTGTGCCTCAAGCGCCCTTCATTCCAGCACCTCCCCTCCGAGAAGAAATAGTGGCATCCCTGCAATAATCTGTGTCAACCTGCGCCATTCGCCCGAGACTAGCAGCAGCCGGACTATGGAATAATACCCCATGCGTAGGCAGCCGTTGAATGGCGTCGCTCTGAGTTTAGCGGGATGGCATCACGCACGCGTATGGCGTCGACCTGCGGTGAGGACCCATTCTTCCAGTGTTCCGGAGAAGCACAGCAGTGTTACTCCTGCCTGCATGGCGCGAAGAGCCACAGAGTTTTCAGGGACCTCTGGCGGCACAGCGGTATGTTAACAACGTCCTCTATCCTCATGCGTTACCTCAGAGGTGACGGTACCATAGCGCCATTTTCCAACAGGACAATGCTCGTTTACATATGATACGTGTCTCAGTCAATTGTGTGGATGATTCTGAGGTACTTACGCAGGCAACGACATCACCACATCGTCGATAGAACATACGTATTCAGATCAAGAATCATTTGAGACAGTTATGAGCCAGCTTGCGTCAAGAGAGGACACAGCAGCTTTCTAACAACAATCCGAACCGAATCAGTACATTTATCCTGGCCAGACAGAGGTTCATTGTCGTAACTACAAGTAGCCTCATACTGCCAAGTTCTTTGTAAATATGACCCCTTGTAGGTGCATCACATTTGTCGCAGTGATTACATTGTACTGAGTTTATGTTAAATATGGCTACCAATACATAAAAATATATGCTAGCATATAACGACAGATCATTTCACTGATACCAGTGTTTTTTCACCACTGGTGAGTTTATGTTAATTCATTTATTCATTGTGGTCACGCAGGTATCACATCACGACACTCGTTCTCTCATCATGGGTACTATTGATATCTATTCACAAGTCATCATTGGCTTCCTTCCTCTCGCTTACTATCTCTCCTCTGTCAACATCTGTGTATCTCTGCCTAATATTTACACGTAACATGGTTAGTTTATTCCATACAAAGTTCAGCAACGTAAATGTATCTGTATCCCTAACTAACAGCTGCGTTTCGACATGTTAGCTTACATTTTGACATAATGTGGACGTCATTCTCCCCCACCCCAGTTTTCGCATTCTTCATACATCAGCACTACTTTGGGTGAATTGACCTGGAAAGCCACGCCCTCACACGCCCACCCCATTTGTGTGTCTCTTCACTACATAAACACTTCCTCCGTTGAAAGTGTGCCATTTTCTGCGCCACACTATGTGAAATCGTCCATCGTGTAGCAGCACCATGATCGCGAAACCAGAGGCCTACCACCGACAAACGGGTCGCTCTTTTTGCTTAGCAGCAAATTAAAACCTCAGCAATAGCTAATGAGAATATCTGATAGTTGGTTCGCACAGTAGGATTTTGAACTCTATGCCATCTGTCGGTTCTATAGGCCTGCACGATCACTGGATTTGTATTTCTTTTCTTTTATGTATTCCAGTGAACCCGCTCCGAATATATATTTTAAGTTCCTTAAGGAAGCGTAAAATTTGTTGGTCAGTTTTAGTACGTGCGGGTGTATTGGAATCTGGCACATCTGGTCATATGGTCTGTCGGATGAAGTTGCTTTAGTGTTTTCAACACTACGCTCCTTGCACGAGTGGGCTTTAATTATATTTCAATGGACTTTGCTAGATATAATTTTCGCTGACTGCAATTGGGCAGTTTTCTTCATTCAAGAAATTGTAGAATTATTGAAGGAACACGTTTATCTTGTATTTTAAAATTATTTTGAGATACCAGTTAACTGTGAATTATGACCTTTTTTATTGTAAATTTTGGTTGTAGCTGTCCTCAGTGTTAAGCTACAGAAAACATTGTGTTACATAACGCAAATTTATGCTACGACAAAAATTTGCTGAATATTTGTTGTAAAATTAAATTTAAGAATCGGTTGAACATAATTTTAGGTGTAACAGATAACTCACAGCACGAATTTGGTGCTGGCTGTCGTTCCGATGAAGCACTTTGTATTTCATTTACTTTTATGTGGATTTTCTTAGAAGGAGCAATGAACGTGTAGACATATCGACCAAGGGAGCATAAGACTGCAGGTACACTATGTGTAAGAGTGCCGTTGCCTACAACTTAAACACTTTCCCGTGTAGAGGATACCAGTACCGCACGTTAGTCAGGGGGCATTCGTATGTGTGTTCATGCGCTTGTAATAAAAACTGGGCATTACGCCGTACTTAAAATCTGTAAAAAGATGCAGTTTACGATATATTTTTTCCGTGACAGATATAAAATTGTCCAAGTGATAGAGGCTGCATGTTTGCAGTTTCAGAGTGCTGTGACATTCTTTACTTTTCTTATTCCTCTGCTCTGGTTTATTCATTTACTCAATGCCACATTCCGATTTACTTAGAATATTTTGAATTTTTTTAAAAAAAGGAACAATGCTTTCCACACACACACACACACACACACACACACACACACACACACACACACACACACACAATCTACCGGGTGGCTCATCTGCCGCCTCAAAGAACAACAACGGTTTTCACCAGCATGAACGTACCGCAGGGCCTTAGGAAACCAAATACTATGCGAAATTTTAAACCATAAACAAATACTATTTTCAACAGAAACATGTGTATTTTTAAATGGACCCCCCTATTATTTCGTCTGCAATCAGAAGCATGAATAACCACAAAAATAATGGCGTTGGTTGCAAAACAATACGTCAATTACATTCCGAAAACATTGTGGAGCGAATTTTACCCTTGAAATAAATGAAGCTCACAGCTGTTGCACGTCCTGAGACTCAAGCGTGCACCTCACGCTGCCTGTGTCAGGGGCTCACACAATGGGAAGGTACGCACAATCCACAAAAATTAACAAGTAACACGTCCAACACAAAGTTACGTTCTTCAAATTGTAGATATATGTTTATTCTAGCGAAATATCAACTAGAGCTGCAATTAGAGATAACGCACTTGAATTCACTCTGCTAAACACATTTACTAGTGCCCTGTCACCCACAGAAACTGTATCGTTACGCATTACATCCAGCATAGAAAATACACTTACATCTTGACCAATGAAACTGTATCACGCTAACGTACGTTTGAAGTGCCCTCCGTTTGCATCAATACACGTCTGAGGACGGGTAACGAGAGAGTGTTGGACAGATTGTACAGTTCGACAGATACTGCCACACACGCCGCAGTAACACGACATTGCAAATCCTCTACTGTCACTCTGTCTCTCACTGCGCCCCAGTGAAAGAAGTCTAACGGTGTCAAGTCGGGGGACAGTGCTGGCCATCACACAGTACCTTCCCGCCCCATCCAACTATTTGGAAATGTCGCATCTAGAACGTCTCTGGAAACTTTTGCATTGTGTTCGGGACATCCATCATGTTGTAACCACATTGGTAAACGAGTTTACAACCCTAGATCCTCCATGAGGAGCGCTAGTGTGTGTTGAAGAAATGATGAATATCTCTGTCCATCTAATGTTCCATGGTAAAAATAGCGACTTACAATACAGTTCGAAATGATACCGCACCAAACACTGACAGTCTACTGTCGTTGATGACCAGCTTGGGGAATTCAGTGGGGATTTTGTACGGACCAGTAGTGCATGTTCCGCAGATTTACATTACCATGATTTGTAAATGAAACTTCGTCCGTAAACAACGTATTGCTTAGGAATACTGGATTACCTTGCAACTGCTGAAGTACAGAACGACAGAATGCAATGCGGGATTCAAAGTCATTCTCGTACAGTTCCTGGTGCAGTCACAAGTGGAACTGATAAAACCGATGCCGATGCAAGATTCTTCACACACTACTGTGGTTCATTCCTACACCTTGGGCAATTTCTCATACACTCACCTGAGAATTGTGCGCTACAGCAGCCAGAACAGCTATTTCGTTTCCATTGGCAGCCGATGGCGTTGTACGTCGAGATTTTGTGGGAGCCAAGCTTCCTGTTTCCTTGAGTGTCTTGCAGATGCTGCCAATGGTTCGACCTGACGGACACCGTCGATCTGGATAGCCTTCAGCATTCTGTGTCACAGCTGTGGTTGCATATCTGTGACATTCTCCATAAATTAAAATAATATCCAGTTTATCTTCATTGCTGAAGGCTGGCATATCGACTAGATGACGGTAAATGTCAAGCCACAAGAAAACGGTTTTAATGTGGCAACGTATGTGAATTACGTTACAGTATGAGAGCAGTTCAGCAGACCAGATTAGGAGACCCTTGTACTCTGAAGGTAGAGCGTGTCGTGGTGATATCGGTATGTTTACGGCAGGATACAGGAGCCAGTGCAGGCAACCCCTGTTCCGGGCACAGTACTACATGCGATGCATTACGTCAGAAACTGTGACGCCGATGTTATCCTTTACAAGCCACATATTACAGAAATTAAGAGGTTTAGAAACGTGAAACCAAGTGTGTTACCACTAATTGTACCTCTGGGTGTCATTTCGCAACAATAAACATTATGCTCAGGACATCCATCATTCTGATATCTCATTATTTGACACATTATGAGAGGCGGACTGGTTCAAGTAACGTACAGCTCAAGACGGGGCTAAACTATCCCCCTTTAGGAGTGCCATCTATGAAATATGGGACAATGATGTGTTGTCATACAGTACCACACCATACATTAACACTCCACTGACGTAGTACGTTAATCACATTAGGATTAACGGCAGCCTAAGGTAAACACTTGAGTCTCAGAACGTGCGCTAGCAGTGCGCTTCATTTATTTCAAGCGTCAACTTCGCTTCGCAATTTCTCGGGATTTAATTGACATATTGCGATGATATCAAAGACATTATTTTTCTGATTTTTCATGCTATTGATTGCATATGAAATAATAGGAGGTGTCCTTATAAAAATACACAAGTTTGTGTTGAAAATAATATTTTTTTTATATTTTAAAATTTCGCATAGTAGGATGACACGGCGGTCGTTCGACCATCACGTGGTGTTCAGGGCCAAATCGAAGAGTTTGTTTCCTGCTCATGTGCCGGGTGGATATAATTAAAGTCCCACAACTCCAGTGTCGGCTGTATTATCATATGGGAGCAAAACATGATAGATATTCTAATGTGTTAATATGGAACTGATTTACGCCGGAAAAAATAGTTCCAGTTTTGGTCACTAGTAGAAAATCTGGCGCTGTGAATGCAAGAAAGACGGACAAAATTTTTTCATATGTAATGAATTATGAATGGGACGTGGGCATAAACGGTCAAACAAGTGAGTTTGTTCAATATCAGCACGGGAGGCGTTGACGAGATCTGTACAGCGCCAGATTTGCACCTGGTGGCAGAAACTGGAGCTAATTTTTCTTTTTCAGCGTAAATCGATTCCGCATTAACTCACTATAATGTCTACCAGGTTTCGCTGCCGCACGATAATTACTGCCCACAATGGACCACCGTGAGTAGCTGCACTGCGTTCGACCTTGTGGTAGGCACTTGTCGAAATACCTTGCCTCATCTGTGTATATTGTCGCAGGTAGTTTGTCATATGATGACGTGGTAGTCGACGGGGTGATACACCTCAGACATCAGAGGGCAGATACAATGTACGTTCCGTAGGCTCAGAGCTAACAGATTGTCTAAAAAAATTGGAACCTGTTACAAAATCGAATACACTTATTCACAATATTACTGATATGCTAATGTTCTTTTCTCAATTTCTAAGTGAAATGGTCGACAAGTATGTGAAAACTAATACATATCTATATTTATACATTAATTAAAAAGCTTGTAACGTATCAGTGTGTGTATATTGAAGTGCGTAAGGTATTTGCATGCCTTTTGTAGCCACGCCTCATCATAGTTAAGGAATGACATGCATGCTTATTTACACACAACTGCTGTAATTCCGAACGCAACCATTACAAATGAGACAAATCTGTCAAATCCACCTCTTACGCATTGCAGTTACAGCACGACTGCCATGTTTTGCATTACCAATCACTGTTTATGAAAGTGGCACGCCTCAAGGAACGGACTGACTCGCTTTCTGCCTTTGCTGTTCAGAACTTCTACCTTTCTACATCTACATCTACATTTATACTCCGCAAGCCACCCAACGGTGTGTGGCGGAGGGCACTTTACGTGCCACTGTCATTACCTCCCTTTCCTGTTCCAGTCGCGTATGGTTCGCGGGAAGAACGACTGTCTGAAAGCCTCCGTGCGCGCTCTAATATTTCTTAACACATTCAGGCATCTGAATTCCATCCTTCGTCTAGTATGGTGTTACTCTGTCATGGTTATTCGATCTTTTCTTCACGGCTACTCATCACTTGGCACTACCCTTCCCGGAAATCGGAGAGGGACACTAACTCGGTATCTTTTTCCAATGGAGAGATAATGATGACACTTTTTCACTTACAGCCCATATTCCCTGCGGATACACATCATATGTCACTGATGCTGTTGTTTTCACTGCCTTTTTCATCCCCATACTGCAGATCATTGCTGATTCCTCCACGTTTTAGCGTAAATTTCGCACCCGAAGGCCAAGAGATTCTTCCGAACTTCTGTCCGCTCCTCCACCCTAGCTGTTAAGGTCTTCGCAGAACAAAGGTGATTCCTTATACCGCAAGTCTTTGACCGCCATTTCTGATGACTCTTACACAAAGTTGTGATCAAACCCAGGACCACGTATGTTTTATGTTGCTACCCAAAAGCGCTATCTCTAGACCACGATGATCTTTAAGGAATGTACCATACCTTCCCGTTTTAATCTTGGACGTAGTGTGATAATAGTTCACTCGCACCTGAGTTAGATTAGTAAATTCATATTCGTGGTCTTCATATGAGAGCGACGTTGAAGATTAAGGATGATTCTTAGATCATACTTTGAAAATCATTTCATAAGCTTATTAGACCACACAATAACATTCAAATATGCAGCGACCCACTATTTAAAATTTGTAGAAAAGTCTAAAAGGCTGTATTAACGCCGTTTTTGCTGTGTTTTATGGTCAGGTTCTGTCGGTGAGAGCACCATCAGATGTGCCTGCCCTCCTAAAGCGGATATCTAAGCATCTGATGCGTCTACCTTTCTAAGCTAATAAACCAAAGTGCTTACTTTTTTATGTTTTATTTACTAAATTATGAAAAAGAACGTATCTGATGTTTTGTTAATGTAGAAACCGTCTTTGACACTCAAAATCTGTTTTGCTTTCCTTTATATTTTCCAAATAGGTTTTCATATTACTTTTAGTATGTGGCGGTTACGAGATTTTCTTCAGCATTTTCCATTCTCACGCCACTCAAAGAGATCAAATGCGGGTCATCCCCAGGGGACTACAGTCGGAATCTTTACCTTATGTCTGTGACTTTTCACGCCGCCCTCCTGTATAAACTATCGATAACATTTGTTTAAGCCTATCCTACAATGATTCTAGATAAACGAAAGCCTGACACTGACGTTACCCGCAATTCAGGCTATGACATCGAAGCAGCTGATACCCGCAAATAATGTTTCTACGCAGAAAAAACTTATTCTGTCGTTTCCAATTTTACTGTCATTTGTTCTGCGTAATTAAACTGTTTGTAATCAGATCACGAATCAGCGGACACCTCGCGAGGCACGACTCGCATGCTGCTACATTTCACCATCAGAGGCGTCAGCAGAAGATTCATGTGCGGCTAACGAGACGTTCGTGTTTCACATTTCCTGTCTGCAAGCACGACGAGTGTACGCGAGGGACAACGCCGGCTGGATGCAAATGACTTTGAAGTGTCCAGAGAGCACTTGCTGCGTGTTAACCGGCACCTCTCGGCGCTGACGCGGCGCGTTGAGTGGCTCACAGCGGCGTGGCGTCCTGGTTGAGCCCGCCTCATCACACGCGGCCGGTAAGCCCACCGGACAAAACGCTAGTCACTCCCTTAAAAGAGCACACTGTACTTCGCTTTGCTGTGGAGATTGTAGTATTGCTACCAGATGGTCACGTCGAAAGATACTTGTATCATGAGGAGTGTAGTTAGTATGGAATGCCTCCCAAAGAAATCAGGTGTTGACAGATGTGAAAATTACCGAACTGTCAGTTTAATAAGTCACGGCTGCAAAATACTAATACGAATTCTTTACAGACGAATGGAAAAACTGGTAGGAGCCAACCTCGGGGAAGATTAGTTTGGAGTCCGTAGAAATGTTGGGACACGTGAGGCAATACCGACCCTACGAATTATCTTAGAAGCTAGATTAAGGAAAGGCAAACCTACGATTCTAGCATTTGTAGACTTAGAGAAAGCTTTTGACAATATTGACTGGAATACTCTCTTTAAAATTCTGAATGTGGCAGGGGTAAGATACAGGGAACGAAAGGCTATTTACAATTTGTACAGAAACCAGATGGCAGTTATATGATATGAGTCTAGGGGCATGAAAGGGAAGCAGTGGTTGGGAAGAGAGTCAGACAGGGTTGTAGCCTCTCCCCGATGTTATCCAATCTGTATATTGAGCAAGCAGTAAAGGAAACGAAAGAAAAATTCGGAGTAGGTATTAAAATCCATGGAGAAGAAATAAAAAGTTTGAGGTTCGCCGATGACATTGTAATTCTGTCAGAGACAGCCAAGTACTTGGAAGAGCAGTTGAACGGAATGGACAGTGTCTTGAAAGGAGGATATAAGATGAACATCAACAAAAGCAAAACGAGGATAATGGAATGTAGTCGAATTAAGTCGGGTGATGCTGAGGGAATTAGATTAGGAAATGAGACAGAGTAGTAAAGGAGTTTTGCTATTTGGGGAGCAAAATAACTGATGGTGGTCGAAGTAGAGAGGATATAAAATGTAGACTGGCAATGGCAAGGAAAGAGTTTCTAAAGAAGAGAAATTTGTTAACATCGAGTATAGATTTGTCAAGAAGTCGTTTCTGAAAGTATTCGTATGGAGTGTAGCCGTGTATGGAAGTGAAACATGGACGCTGAATAGTTTGGATAAGAATAGAACAGAAGCTCTCGAAATGCGGTGCTACAGAAGAATGCTGAAGATTAGATGGGTAGATCATATAAGGAATGAGGATGTATTGAATAAGACTGGGGAGAAGAGAAGTTTGTGGCACAACTTGATTAGAAGAAGGGATCGGTTGGTAGGACATGTTCTGAGGCATCAAGGTATCACCAATTTAGTATTGGAGGGCAGCGAGGAGGGTAAAAATCGTAGAGGGAGACCAAGAGATGAATACACTAAGCAGATTCAGAAGGATGTAGGTTGCAGTAGGTACTGGGAGATGAAGCAGCTTGCATATGATAGAGTAGCATGGAGAGCTGCATCAAACCAGTCACAGGACTGAACACCACAATAGCAACAATGGAATGCCTGCTTTTACGAGCCTCTTTCGATGACTGAGTACATGAAAGATAGGTACTGTTTGGCTACCAGATATTATATGCCACGGAGAAAAAATCCCAATACAAAAAAGGAGTTGAGCGACGCATAGTGGGTGTGTGTATTTCCACCTCTGAAAGATGATGTCCATTCATTCAAGTTTCGCACCAGTCGCATGTGAGTGGAGCCAGTACCGTCAGTACGAGGATGAAAACCAACTGCCGGCCGGAGTCGCCGAGCGGTTCTAGGCGCTACAGTTTGGAATTGCAAGACCGCTACGTTCGCAGGTTCGAATCCTGCCTCGGGCATGGATGTGTGTGATGTCCTAAGGTTTGTTAGGTTTAAGTAGTTCTGGTCTGGGGGACTGATGACCTCAGCAGTTGTCCCATTGTGCTCAGAGCCATTTGAATCATTTTTTTTTAAATCAACTTTTCTTTAAACTCTTGCTGTAACAGCCGTGAGCGTTAGTTGTAAAATGACGAAGACGCCATTACGAGCAGCTGACTGACTTTGAACGAGGGCGCCTAACAGGGTTACGGGAAACTCGATGTTCCTTCTGTGATGCTGCAGAAAGGTTTGGCGTGAATGTGGCCACTGTACAGACTGCTGTCAGCGGTGGACAAGGGGAGGCACGGACGCAAGGAGATCGGGCTTCCGGCGGCCAACTGACGCTACCGAGAGGTGTATGGCTGTGGCGCATAGTGCTGCGTCTGCAACAGCAGTCTGAGCAGCATTTGGCATCACAGTGACGCGACGAAATGTTACGAATCATCTCAGATGTGATTTCGTATGACAGCAGAAGCACCCTGGTGGTTTTCTCACCCACCCAGACTGCAAATTTCTACGTCAATCTGGTTATTCGGCCTGCTGTCATTCAAGAACAGCATTCCAGGGGGTGTTTTCCAACAGCCTAATTCCCTCCGAGATACCGCTGTTGTAACCCAACGTGCTCGGTAACCAGATCTGTCTCTAATCGAGTACATTTGGGACTTCATCGGACTCCAATTTTATCCCAAAACAGGACATTGCTCTTTCCTGTATTGACCGCCCGAGCGCAACATGGGTGGTACCCTATCCCACAAACTGACATCCGGTACCTATAAAACACAACGCATGGACGTTTGCGTGCTTGCTTTCAACATTCTGACGGTTACACCTGTTATGTATCAGCACTTCACATTTGCAATGGCTTAGCTCGCGCTTACAGTAACCTGTGATCTTGCAATGTCAATCATTTAAATATGTTACCTAGACAAATGAATTTCCGAAATTTCATTAGTACACATGAATTATTTTCTGGCGTTACGATTTTTTCCGTCAGTGTATATTACGACATCAAGGAGTAACCTTCATGATACCAGATCGTACTGTAGGGGGAATAAACTGTGTGGAAAAACAGAGATTCGATTACATCCAACAAATAATTGGAGACTTGGGTGTAAGTGCCAAGCTGGGGTTAGGATTTTCGCACGGGACAGGAATTCATTGCGAATCATATAAAACTGACGAAAAGATCGAGAAGAGCCACTGCTCACAGCAGCACATAAAACTGAACGTAAAGTTCTACAGCAGCCAAAAAACACACAGACTGCATGCAGTAGCTGGCTGGATACTTTTAGAGGGTGAGCCAGAAACTACGATCAGAAATTGTATTGAAACAAGAGGCAACATCAAAGGAAAAGATGATGAAACGACTCCCTTGTTCTATCAGAAATTGTGTTTAACAAGAAACGACAGTTACAAGATTGAAGTAACTTAAATCGGATTTTCTTACACACTTTGTGTATATTTCAAACTGTATGTGCATGCTGAGCGTGATTCTAGTCGCCGAGTTGGGTTTGGTGACATGCTTGTCCGACGCAGCAATTCGGGAGTGATCATTTTTAGTGTACGAGTAATCTCTTTTTTCACCTCTTCAGCGGAACTAATGAGAGGTGCGAAAACCTTTTCCTTTAAGAAGGATCACAGCTAATTATCGCACCTCGTTCGGGTTCCTGGGCAACCGTGTATGAGACCCTTCACGTCCAACCCATAACGGAAACTGGTTGATGAACCAGTCTCGAGCAGACATCCAGTAGCGTCCAGAGACACCATCAATCAGCAGGCCAACTTTGTAGAGTTACATAATCGTTGGTACAAATCATGTCACGTATTTCTGTAATTGTCACTTAATTCATTGATGCTGCCAGGTCGAAAATGAACAGTAACCTTCTTTCTTCATCCAGCGAGGTATGGAGGCTCACGAAACGAACATCGCCGACGGCTTCTTTGTCGATTTTGCTGGAGAACGAAGCAATGATGCATTTAAGCATTCAGTGGTTACATTATCATTTTCATAGTTCCTTGGTCTTCCACTTCGTAGTACGTCTGTCACAGACCCAATTCTCAAAAGCCTTTTATTCCAGTTTCTGGTCTCCATTGGGGTTTCTTTCTTGAAGCGATTAAAAAGTTTTTCCCTACGTTTGTCACATGTTACACCCATTCGCTCCCTTTCATACACCCATACGGTAAGAAAAAGACGTTCTTCAACTGTGAGACGACTTGTACCTGGTATGAGAGGTCGTGGTCTATGTATAAAACTGCTTCCTGCCCTTTCGTCTCCAACTACGGGAGGTAATACTGCATCTGCCGCTATGCCCTGAGGGGCTCGAATTTATAGAGCGCGTGGAGGGCACCACCATACGTCACGTGATGTCGACTGTGTGACTATGTCGTGATGGCGTTCATCATTCTGTATTCAAAATAATCGACTGTCATTTTGTTGGCCAGCCGAAGTGGCCAAGCGGTTCTAGGCGCTTCAGTCTGGAACCGCACGACCGCTACGGTTGCAGGTCCCCATCCTGCCTCGGGCATGGATGTGTGTGACGTCCTTAGGTTAGTTCGGTTTAAGTAGTTCTAAGTTCTAGGGATCTGATGACCTCAGATGTTAAGTTCCATTCTGTTGGCGCAAAGTCGATATTCATATATTATACAACTTCAAACCTTCTTTTTTATTAAAATTTTTATAATATTTATTAATCTTCTGTGTGCATGGCAATGCAATGTCCTTGCTAAAGTGCTCATCTCATTAAATGTTTTTCATGTTTCCCGTCTCGAAAAATATGTTATACTAAGCCGATTTTTCGATATATTCCAGATGACAGTTTATTTTGTGTTGGGGCTATGGCTTTGTTGACACTTATATTGGTGGTTCCAATGACAATCGATTATTTTTATTCGAGAATGATGACGCCATCTGGAGTAGTCAAATGGCATCACGTGACGTATTGTGGTGACCTCTATTTTCGTTTTCTTTCTTTTGTTGCACCAGTCTTCTGACTTGGTTCATGCGGCCCGCTACAAATCCTTCTACTGTGCAACCTCTTCGTCTCAGAATAGCACTTGCTGCACCCTAAGTCCTCAATTATTTGCTGGATGTTTTACAATCTGTGTCTTCTTCTACGGTTTTTGCCCTCTATGGCTCCTTCTAGTACCATGGAAGTCGTTCCCTGATGCCTTAACAGATGTCCTATCATCCTGCCCCTTCTTGACAGTGTTTTCCACATTTTCCTTCCCTCCGGTGATTCCGCGCAGGATCTCCTCATGCCTATAGCACCACATCTCAAATACTCTGTTCTGTTCCGGTTTTCACACATTCCATGTTTCACCATACAATGCTGTGCTCCAAACGTACATTCTAAGAAATTTCTTTGTCAAATTGAGGCCTATGTTTGATATTAGTAGCCTTTGTCTGGCCGCTTGTCTGCTTCTGATGTCCTCCTTCCTCAGCCCGTCATTGGTTTCTTTGATGCCTAGGTGACACAATTCCTTAACCATCTACTTGGTGACCATTAATCCTTATGTTAAGTATTCCGCTGTTGTCATTTCTGCTACTCCTCATTACTTTCGTCTTTCTTCGATTTACTCTCAATCCATATTCTGTACTCATTAGTCTGTTCATTCCATTCAGCAGATCTTGTAATTCTTCTCCAATTTCACCCAGGACAGCAATGTCATCAGCAACTCGTATCGTTGGTACGCTCTGCAAATGCGAGAGTCCGTCAAGCCTTAGTGACAGTAACCGGAAGATGTTTCTCGCGTTTGGAGACGAAACGTCGGAAAGTAGTTTTATATATTGACCACGGTCTCTCAGCCCGGAATTTTAACTGAAAGAGACGCCGGCCGTGAGAGCCTAAATTGAAAGATCTATGATATTAATAATGTTAGTTTTATTTAAAATGGTATAAAGGTTTTCAGGAAAAAAATCAGGAGACATTACTTTCCAGCATGCCGTCGTAGTAAATGTGCATACGTGTATAATACAAGAATTATCCGTATTACATTTATTTTATTGTATTCTCATTACAGAAAGAAGCTGCATAAAGGAAACAAAATCTGTGGTACTTATTGGCGAACACATATTTTGTTCTTTCCAGTGTAAATATTACTGTAATAGTATTGAGGAAAGACATTAAGAGATGTGTGAACTACAACGAAATAAATACAATATTTGATTTTTCCGTTCTCACAGCAGACACCATCCACCGCTTTCCGGACAAATACTTCTCAATGTCAGGTGGATAAGAAATACTTGATAAGGCGTGCCTCGCAGTTCGAAGAGTATGACTGAATAAAAGAAGATTCTGCGTCAACGTAGATCAAATAATCTGGGATCTATACCGAGGTTCACTAACAGTAGGTTGTTAACATATTTGCATTATTGAATAGTCATTAGCTGATATATCTTTTCAGATACAAAATTAGGTTTACTACAGATGGCACTGACTATCCATTGTGGTTAATGATGGAAACGCAGCAGTATATGATTAAAACCTACACAAATATAAAAATGGATGTTGGTATATCTGTTTGGGATTAATATCCTTCGATATCTTTTGACCGACTTCCATGAAAGCTGTCACATACACCCTTTCTTCTATAGAGAAGGTTGCTTTGCAGTCCAGTTTTCTGCAACTCGTCACTAGATGACTGCTACACATAAACTTACATATCGTTCAATCGATCACCATAAAAATTGAAACTTCCTGGCAGATTAAAACTGTGTGCCCGACCGAGACTCGAACTCGGGATCTTTGCCTTTGGAAGGTAGGAGACGAGGTACTGGCAGAAGTGAAGCTGTGAGACCGGGCGTGAGTCGTGCTTCGGTAGCTCAGTTGGTAGAGCACTTGCCCGCGAAAGGCAAAGGTCCCGAGTTCGAGTCTCGGTCGGGCACACAGTTTTAATCTGCCAGGAAGTTTCATATCAGCGCACACTCCGCTGCAGAGTGAAAATCTCATTCTGGAGCCATAAAAATTAGTATACAAGGGTATGTGAGCACAGAAAATTTTTTCGCGTTATCCACTTTACTGTAACTCGCCAGTAGATGGGGCTGCAGCATGTCTACTTCCGTGCCGTTCAGTCGAAACCAAAATTCATACCGACGTCTCAATCCTCAATAATAACGAATAGTGATTATGAATCATTGGTAACTGAGGACTGACATGGGAAGGGTGTAACTGCAAAAAATTCCAATTTTGAGGTTTTATATTGAAAGTATAGTATGTGGCCGTGCCACCGGCACAGAGAAGATAGTATGTTTAGATATAATCAAACTTAGCTGGAAATGCAGCGCTAAGTAGCGTAAGTTGTATGTGCAGAGCTGCTGGCACGGAAAAGGTAGTATCTCCGTTTACAGACATCATCTGACTGGGAAGAAATTACATGTGGTTTTCTCCAAGGTTCGATACTAGATACACTACTTTTTCTTGTGTATATTAATGACCTGCCATCTGTTACATTACCAGATGCCAAGTTTGTCTTATTTGCAGATGATACAAACATTGCAATAAATAGTAAGTCAAATATAAATTTAGCAAGGGCAGCTAATCAAATTTTTACTGACATTAATAAATAGACAATTCACTGTCGTTAAACTTTGAAAAGCCCCTCTATGTGAAGTTCAGAACTTTCAAGGGATTTGCTTCTAGTGTGTGTATAAAATATGATGACATGGAAATAGGAGAAGTTGAGAGTGTAAATTTCTTGGGATTACAACTAGGTAATAAATTCAGTTGGAAACGACATGCTAACGAACTGCTAAAGCGCCTAAACGAGTCTTTGTTTGCAATGCGAATGATGCCAGACATAGGAGGTACAAATATTAAAAAACTGGCGTATTTTGCTTATTTTCACTCCATTATGTCATATAGTATTTTATTTTGGGGTAACTCCACAAACCGAGAAAAAAATGTTTAGAGTACAGAAGCATATAATACGGGTAATGTGTAGTGTAAATCCAAGAACATCATGTCGAAACCTACTCAAATAATTGGGCATACTAACCACAGCTTCTCAGTGTATTTATTCCTTAATGAAGTTTGTTGTAAATAATCCATCTCATTTCCAACTAACTGATTAGTACACAGTATCAATACTAGTAGTAATAACAATATACATAAAGATTTAAAATCACTTACTCTTGCCGAGAAAGGATTCCGGTATTCAGCAACTCATATTTTCAATAAGTTACCAACAACCACTAAGAGTTTAGTTTCAGACAAGGCACAATTTAAACATAATTTAATATAATTTTTGGTGACCAACTCCTATTCCATCCATGAATTTCTCAACAAGTGCAGTAGACCATATTAATGAAAATTTATTGTACTTTAATTTTTGACAAGTAATTACCTACTGTGTGAAAGATGGATGTATGGAAAGCAGATTTAAGTCTTAAGTCTGTAAATAGTGGAATTTTAATTTTAAATCTTGTGTATAATTTGACTGTTCTTAACTGAGGATCATTGAAATGAATAATTTACTATAATTTTTGACAATACTTGGTTGTAATAGCCAAGTAACTAGCTACTGTGTGAATGATGGATGTAATGAAAGCAGATGTAAGCAATAAATCTGTAAATATTAGAAGTTTAATTTTAATTCATATACATAATTTTACTGTTTATTGACTGGGGATTATTAAAATTAATGAAACTCAAGTTTTTCTACTTACATTTTTGTAATGTGTTTATCTGACATGTTCCACACCCAGGAGGATCCCATCTTTTGTGGGTCTATGGAATGAATGAATAATTAATCTAATCTAATCTAAAACAGTGTCTCGCCACTGTCGTGTTGGTAACTCGTGGTAGCGTTAGTTGTGATACAGAGAAAACTGAAGTCATGAAGGTATTTTATATAGTCCGCAGTACACACAACAGATACGTAGCAGAAATAACACACATATGATTAATAGAAATAACACACACATACATAACAGAGGCAACACACACATACATAACGGAGACAACACACACATATATAACAGAAACAGCACACAACTCACTCCCCCCCTCCCCCCCCCCCCCCCCCCACACACACACACACACACAGACACACACATTATCTTATCTTCAGTATTAGAGTCTACAATTTGTCCATGGCCTTAGCATTTTTCTATACAACGGGTAAGATTTTGTTGTTTTCATAAACATAAATATAAAAAATGGATACACAGATTAAAGGTATTGCCTTAGGAGTCAACACGGCTACAGTATAATAAAGAATTTTTCGTAGTTTCCAACGCCTTCTGGACAAAAACAGAGTTTTTATCTGCGTACTCACGTAATTACCTATAGCAGGCACGGCTCCTGGCGACGCGGCAACTTCTCTTCATTAATGAATGGCGAACTACATGGCCGTGTGGGGACGTAACTTTACTGATTCTGGAACGCATCAGGGCCGTAATATACTACAGTTAGTGTACAGGCTGCTACGTGCGGACTAGTACGTAAATTTTCGGAACTACGTGTAAATGCCCGTACATCAGTCCGTTTCGTAGACATCTAGGATTGTTTAGTTTCTTTGAACTAGTGGATCGAGACAGATCGCACATAGTTCAGAATACACGTTCTACAGGAGTAAATAATTCACGCGACAAATGTGCCGCTGTCGTTAAACAAAATTCTGAAGGAGAGCTGTTCCAATAAAAATCCTTCATCCATTGCATTTGAGACCGATCATTTCATTTCATTACTCACAAGGCACGAAATCTGAAGCGTGGGAGGAGGTGGGGGAAATTACTAATATCCTGTATCAATGGGGGTTGCGCAAAAATGTGGAAACACCGGAATACATTCATGCTCGAAAATAAACCGAGAGGCTACCGAAGCCTGTGTAGTTGAGTTGTGAATGCATTATGTCGGAGCTAAGTGAATTATAGGTGCTCGCGGCGTGCGTGCTTCCGCAACTAAAGTAATCGAAGTGTTTGACAAAAATCAATGACAACGGTCTCGGTCGCGTATTCAGATTTTATATTTTTTGGAAATCGGTTTCGGCCCTTTCCTCGGTCAATCTTCAGGCTTACACCGCCATTACGGTTGCTGGTGGCGGTGGACGGAGCGAGATCCGTAGAAGTATGGTAGTCAGCCGAGGAAGGGACCAAAACCAGTCGCAAACAAATATAAAATCTTATACGCAATCGAGGCTCTTTTTATTGATTTTTAACATTTTTTATCAGTCGCTATGCTACAGTCATGAATGCTTTCTTAAATTTGAAGTGTTTGGTGTTTCAAGAGGCACCGTATGGAAAATATGTACTGGGTACTGGGAAAGCGGAAAACCACTACCGTCCCTAAGTCACAACACGGACGAAAGTCTGTGTTGAGTGATGGTGACACACTATCATCGAGCAGGACTGCGATGAAAAATGACATTACGACAACTGCACAATTCACTGCAGAACTGAATGTCCCACTCGCGAACTCTGTAATTACCACAAAAATATGAATGAAGCTTTTTTTTAAAAAAAAAAACGGACTGCAGGGCAAGTTGTAATTCCAAAACCACTCAGCAGTGATGTATGCCTGTAAGAGGACAACTCCGTGTCGAAGCCATAAAACCCGCTCTGTGTAGGAATCGAAGAAAGTCAGTTGGGCGAATAAATCTTGTATCACACCGTAACTTCGGCGTGTTTCATGTGGCCCCTTGGTTACCCTGAAAGGTCGCACTACTGCCAAATATTATGTGACTGTTTTGAATGATCAGATCCGTGCCAGGGTGGAATGTCTGTATCCCTGTGGAGATTGTGCTTCCAAGACGACAGGACTCTTGTTCCATAGATCACATCGTCCAGGACTGGTTTTGCGAGCACGAGAATGAATTGTAGCAGGCAGATAAGCTAGCCTCGAAAGTCAACACATCTCAATATCTTTGAACCTTTGTGGTCTACTTTGAAGAGAAGGGTGCTTGATCCACTTGCATCGTCGTTACCTGAACATGTCACTATTTTGCGGGAAGTATGGTGTAAGATTCGCTAGAAAAACATACAAGGCCTGTATTTATTCATTCCGAGACGATTAGAAACTGTTTTGAATGCTAATGGCTTTTCTACACCGTATTAGGCATAGTAATGTGTTTTGGGTGTTTCCATATTTTTGTACGCTCCCTGTAGTTAATTCCCTGCATTCCAACATTTTGGACTTCATTCAATACACATCATTCATTTGTTTCGGGAAGCATGATGATACATCTCTTACACCATATGCCGTGGCATCGGCACGTGTCCTGAAAAGGGGCTCCAGGCTTGATACTGGCTTTCCCGGCGTATTTGCTACTTAATTCCTATCCCTGATAAATTTATTCGTGCAGAATGTGTATCAAAAAGATAAGCGGATAAAAACGCAACGAAGTTGACAATCTGTTATGGCTAGGACTGTCTGATGGTCTTTCAGAAAAGCCTGGTTAGTTTCGTGTGAAATAAAATGCTGCAGTAGGTACTATACGAATCTGAATTTGCGTTGGCTTGTTGAAAATCCTCCTAGCAGCAGAGTAGTTCTGCGTCGCGGAAAATGCTTTGCATGTGAAGTAAATGGCTCTGGTAATACCACTTGCTACTGCTCTCTTTTAATGGCACATGATGCGCTTTCCTTGCTCATGAACGTGTTGCAAGTCTCCGCATAATCTGAGCTTTACTTCTGCACATTACTATTGTACGGATCAGACTGAATCGTCGTAAATACGGAATAATTCCAGCATGCAATCGAGAGCGTCACGAATTGCACCCCGATTTGTGGAATTGCTACATACGTAATGGGCACTGTGCCAGAAATGCAGGGCACTGCATTTCTTTTGAGAGACCGTTAGCGCCCCACGCAGCGGGCCACACCCCAGACCTGCGGCTGTAAGCCTCAGGAAGTATCTAGACTGAATAACTGCATCTAATGGATTCTGCTCTCGGCACTGAGGCACTATAAATCAGCGTGAGAAAAGAAAAGGGTGAACTTGTTTCAGTAATGAAATGGTATCTCGGGGTCGCATTTTGAACTAAGAGACTGTGAGTGAGCTGAGAGTAGCAGAAAAGGCAAAATAGATGTGAACTAGCGCGAATCTGTTCCACAGAAAAGCTTGGAAAGAGTTAACAATGTAAAATTGTACAATCCTAGTAACTATATTTTCACCGACACATAGAGCTGAATTAGTAGTGATTGGTGATTAATTACAGTTCACAGCTCACTTAGAATAACAAGTGTTCAACGGATTGGCCATAGGTCACGAGAACAGTCGTCTCGAGAACGTAAGGCATTCTTCAGAGCATTGAGAATAACTGCACTGAATAGTCTTCAAGAGGATTAACTTCAACGTCAGGTCACATTGTGTCTTGGAACTATACGTCAGGCAGTTTACCTACTAAATTTGACTCATAAGCCAATTTTTTATTTATGTAACCAATCATTAGCTATTTATGTACGGTAAATATGATTTGTTTGAAACAGTCCAACGGAAACTCGGAAATATTTCAGACTGATCTTTTAGTGAGAACTATAATCTACATGTTTAATGAGGATTTCAGAGTAAAAATAGTCGTGGTTGCAAAGTTATTTAATATCAATAACAGCTTCCACCATTTTGGAGCGTCATTAAATGGTGTAAAAGTAGCCGCATAAGTAATCCATTCGTCATCAAGCCATATAAAATGAAAAATGGATGTGCAACCCATCCTTTATAAGAACTATCCATATCCACTTACTTTTGTATCCATTTTCCATTTTATATGGCTTGATGACGCATGAGTTATATACCTAGCTACTTTTACGCAATTTGATGATGCCCCAAAAGCGTGAAACGCGTTATTAATATTAAATAGTTCTGCAACCAAGACTGCTTTTATTCTGAAATACACTCCTGGAAATGGAAAAAAGAACACATTGACACCGGTGTGTCAGACCCACCATACTTGCTCCGGACACTGCGAGAGGGCTGTATAAGCAATGATCACACGCACGGCACAGCGGACACACCAGGAACCGCGGTGTTGGCCGTCGAATGGCGCTAGCTGCGCAGCATTTGTGCACCGCCGCCGTCAGTGTCAGCCAGTTTGCCGTGGCATACGGAGCTCCATCGCAGTCTTTAACACTGGTAGCATGTCGCGACAGCGTGGACGTGAACCGTATGTGCTGTTGACGGACTTTGAGCGAGGGCGTATAGTGGGCATGCGGGAGGCCGGGTGGACGTACCGCCGAATTGCTCAACACGTGGGGCGTGAGGTCTCCACAGTACATCGATGTTGTCGCCAGTGGTCGGCGGAAGGTGCACGTGCCCGTCGACCTGGGACCGGACCGCAGCGACGCACGGATGCACGCCAAAACCGTAGGATCCTACGCAGTGCCGTAGGGGACCGCACCGCCACTTCCCAGCAAATTAGGGACACTGTTGCTCTTGGGGTATCGGCGAGGACCATTCGCAACCGTCTCCATGAAGCTGGGCTACGGTCCCGCAGGGCGTCTTCCGCTCACGCCCCAACATCGTGCAGCCCGCCTCCAGTGGTGTCGCGACAGGCGTGAATGGAGGGACGAATGGAGACGTGTCGTCTTCAGCGATGAGAGTCGCTTCTGCCTTGGTGCCAATGATGGTCGTATGCGTGTCTGGCGCCGTGCAGGTGAGCGCCACAATCAGGACTGCATACGACCGAGGCACACAGGGCCAACACCCGGCATCATGGTGTGGGGAGCGATCTCCTACACTGGCCGTACACCACTGGTGATCGTCGAGGGCACACTGAATAGTGCACGGTACATCCAAACCGTCATCGAACCCATCGTTCTACCATTCCTAGACCGGCAAGGGAACTTGCTGTTCCAACAGGACAATGCACGTCCGCATGTATCCCGTGCCACCCAACGTGCTCTAGATGGTGTAAGTCAACTACCCTGGCCAGCAAGATCTCCGGATCTGTTCCCCATTGAGCATGTTTGGGACTGGATGAAGCGTCGTCTCACGCGGTCTGCACGTCCAGCACGAACGCTGGTCCAACTGAGGCGCCAGGTGGAAATGGCATGGCAAGCCGTTCCACAGGAATACATCCAGCATCTCTACGATCGTCTCCATGGGAGAATAGCAGCCTGCATTGCTGCGAAAGGGTGATATACACTGTACTAGTGCCGACATTGTGCATGCTCTGTTGCCTGTGTCCATGTGCCTGTGGTTCTGTCAGTGTGATCATGTGATGTATCTGACCCCAGGAATGTGTCAATAAAGTTTCCCCTTCCTGGGACAATGAATTCACGGTGTTCTTATTTCAATTTCCAGGAGTGTAGTTCAAAATCGGTAGTTGTACAATCTTCCCATAGTGGAAAGGAAAAAGTTCTTTAATGAGGACAACAATCCCTGCCAAATGCCATGGAAAACATACATGATGACACGAGAAGTATAAGACTAAACAGTTCGATAACGAAATTTTACGAAGTGAACGAACACACTGTGAAGGCCGATGTGTTACGAGTTTGGAGAATGTAGAAGATTTCGTTTGCTTAAGTAGATTAATAAAGCAGATACTTGTAGTAAAAAAGAGATAATAACCAGAATGAGTCAGGTTTAAGTAGCATACTGTAAGATGACATTCCACATCGAAAAAATATTTTTCTTTACTAAAAGTAGCTACCACATGCGCTTCTTTAGTCGGAGGAGACCTGGCCACTGGACTAGGCGAAATCAGATGGATTGAATATTTCGAAGGCTACGAAAATTCCTATGGACAACTAAGACGTCACCCAGAAAACAGAAGCAATGCTAGGAATAGAATGTGGGAGGTAGTTACGAAGAGGATATCTAAATCATATAAATGGGATACATTCCAACAAAAGACGTTGGGACGTTGGTTGTTCTGTTTGTTGTTGTTGTTGTAGTGGTCTTCAGTCCTTAGACTGGTTTGATGCAGCTCTCCATGCTACTCTATCCTGTGCAAGCTTCTTCATCTCAAAGTACCTACTGCAACTACATCCTTCTGAATCTGCTTAGTGTATTCATCTCTTGGTCTCCCTCTACGATTTTTACCCTCTACGCTGCCCTCCAATACTAAATTGGTGATCCCTTGATGCCTCAGAACATGTCCTAACAACCGATCCCTTCTTCTAGTCAAGTTGTGCCACACACTTCTCCCCAATCCCATTCAACACCTCCTCATTACTTATGTGATCTACCCATCTAATCTTCAGCATTCTTCTGCAGCACCACATTTCGAAAGCTTCTATTCTCTTCTTGTCCAAACTATTTATCGTCCATGTTTCACTTCCATACATGGCTACACTCCATACAAATACTTTCAGAAACGACTTCCTGACACTTAAATCTATACTCGATGTTAACAAATTTCTCTTCTTCAGAAAGGCTTTCCTTCCCATTGCCAGTCTACATTTTATATTCTCTCTACTTCGACCATCATCAGTTATTTTGCTCCCCAAATAGCAAAACTCCTTTACTACTTTAAGTGTCTCATTTCTTAATCTAATTCCTTCAGCATCACCCGACTTAATTCGACTACATTCCATTAACCTCGTTTTGCTTTTGTTGATGTTCATCTTATATCCTGCTTTCAAGACACTATCCATTCCGTTCAATTGCTCCTCCAAGTCCTTTGCAGTCTCTGACAGAATTACAATGTCATCGGCGAACCTCAAAGTTTTTAATTCTTCTCCCTGGATTTTAATACCTACTCCGAATTTTTCTTTTGTTTCCTTCACTGCTTGCTCAATAGGTTTGCCTTTCCTTAATCTAGCTTCTAAGATAAGTTGTAGGGTCAGTATTGCCTCACGTGTTCCAGTATTTCTACAGAATCAAAACTGATCTTCCCCGAGGTCGGCTTCTACCAGTGCTTCCATTCGTCTGTAAAGAATTCGCGTTAGTATTTTGCGGCTGTGACTTATTAAACTGATTGTTCGGTAATTGTCACATCTGTCAGCACCTACTTTCTTTAGGATTGGAATTATTATATTCTTCTTGTTGAGGGTATTTCGCCTGTCTCATACATCTTGCTCACCAGATGGTAGAGTTTTGTCAGGACTGGCTCTCCCAAGGCTGTCAGTAGTTCTAATGGAATGTTGTCTACTCCCAGGGCCTTGTTTCGACTTAGGTCTTTCAGTGCTCTGTCAAACTCTTCACTCAGTGTCATATCTCCCATTTCATCTTCATCTACATCCTCTTCCCTTTCCCTAATATTGTCCTCAAGTACACCGCCCTTGTATAGATCCTCTATATACTCCTTCCACCTTTCTGCTTTCCCTTCTTTGCTTAGAACTGGGTTTCCATCTGAGCTCTTGATGTTCATACAAGTGGTTCTCTTATCTCCAAACGTCTCTTTAATTTTCCTGTAGGCGGTATCTATCTTACCCCTAGTGAGATAAGCCTCTACATCCTTACATTTGTCCTCTAGCCATCCCTGCTTAGCCATTTTGCACTTCCTGTCGATCTCGTTTTTGAGACGTTTGTATTCCTTTTTGCCTGCTTCATTTACTGCATTTTTATATTTTCTCCTTTCATCAAGTAAATTCAATATTTCTTCTGTTACCCAAGGATTTCTACTAGCCCTCGTCTTTTTACCTACTTGATCCTCTGCTGCCTTCACTACATCACCCCTCAAAGCTACCCATTCTTCTTCTACTGTATTTCTTTCCCACATTCCTGCCATTTATTCCCTTACGCTCTCCCTGAAACTCTGTACAACCTCTGGTTTAGTCAGTTTATCCAGGTCTCATCTTCTTAAATTCCCACCTTTCTGCAGTTTCTTCAGTTTTAATCTACAGTTCATAACCAATAGATTGTGGTTAGAATCCACATCTGCCCCTGGAAATGTCTTACAATTTAAAACCTGGTTCCTAAATCTCTGTCTTATCATTACATAATCTATCTGAAATCTGTCAGCTTCTTCCATGTATACAACCTTCTTTTATGATTCTTGAACCAAGTGTTAGCTATGATTAAGTTGTGCTCTGTGCAAAATTCTACCAGTCGGCTTCCCCTTTCATTTCTTAGCCCCAATCCATATTCATTTACTACGTTTCCCTCTCTCCCTTTTCCTACTACCGAATTCCAGTCACCCATGACTATTAAATTTTCGGCTCCCTTCACTATCTGAATAATTTCTTTTATTTCGTCATACATTTCTTCAATTTATTTTATTTCGTCATACATTTCTTCAATTTCTTCGTCATCTGCAGAGCTAGTTGGCATATCAACCTGTACTACCGTAGTAGGCGTGGGCTTCGAGTCCATTTTGGCCACAATAATGCGTTCACTATGCTGTTTGTAGTAGCTTACCCGCATTCCTATTTTTTTATTCATTATTAAACCTACTCCTGCATTAGCCCTATTTGACTTTGTATTTATAATCCTGTACTCGCCTGGCGAAAAGTCTTGTTCCTCCTGACACCGAACTTCACTAATTCCCACTATTTAACTTATCCATTTCCGTTTTTAAATTTTCTAACCTACCTGCCCGATTAAGGGATCTGACATTCCATGCTCCGATCCGTAGAACGCCAGTTTTCTTTCTCCTGATAACGACGTCCTCTTGAGTAGCCCCCGCCCGGGGATCCGAATGGGGGACTATTTTACCTCCGGAATATTTTACCCAAGAGGACGCCATCATCATTAACCATACAGTAAAGCTGCATGCATCAAGAGGAGTGAAAACGGGCGACCTCGCAGGCCATTTGACAACAGAATTTCGTCCTACTCAACGTCAGTAAAGCTTCCAATCAGTATCAGCGTTGAAACACGGGACGGGTGAGCTGGACGACGTCGTGTTGCAGCCACATACACTGTGGAATATCCAGTGGTACCTCCTCTAGAAGAGCCGTCAGAATGTTCGTTAGAAAGCGTGCGTACGAATGTCCATTTAGAACGACTTAGATGAAGTATGATCCCACAATGTAATTTCGTACGATGCTGCGCCATAAGTTTACACTCCACGGCCGTTTATGTTGCAAATGACGAAGCCAGTGTGGATTCTCCGATGCCCAGTAGTGCATGTTAAGCAAATTTACATTATCGTTGCTTCGTCGCTAAAAATCACACGTAGGTAAAAATGTACGGCTGTCTCTCAGCTGCAGAACGGCAAACAGACAAAATTCTGTACGACGTTCGAAATCACGGTCGACGAGCACCTAATGTAGTGTCAGATGTTAAGGATGGAAACGCTGTCGACGCAGGATGCAAATGACACTCGTCTTGCTGATTCCACATTCCATGTAATGTGTCACGTACAACTTGCTCTCTTTTTGACGTTCGAGCACCCCGTCCACACTACCGTCATAATAATTCGTGCAATGGCCTGGCACGTCGGACATTATCCGGATAGATGGCCCTAGACCGATATACTGTTTTTGCGGTATTTCTTTTACATTCGCCATATAAAACTAATATATCAGCTTCTCTTCGTTTTTGTACGTGTCTGCACGCAATGAATGTTGAAGCAGAAATGAGCGGCCTGCTGTGCAGACAAGTAAACAGGCAAATGTGTTGACTTTCTGACATAGCGTAGCACGAGAGCTCTGCTAGACGGTGTCTGCACCGCTAATGCCAATTCCGGCCACCGTGCTCTCAAAATTTTAGGACAGTTCTCGAATTTTTTTACGACAAGTTTGAACGTCGACATTAACAAACGCTATGTCACTGTGTCTTCTCAAGAGTTGTCGAAAGCAGTTAAAAAAAGTATGTGACTCCACTTAAAAAAATGTACTTGCTTCAATATCTCAGAAGCGCTAAAAATATCAACAAAACAAAAAATATATGCCCCCCAACGCTCTAACATTTGCCAGGTTTCGATTTGTGTAACAGCTCATGAAATAAAAGTGGTGTTACATCTTTCGTGACTCAAGTTGTATGTATTTTGATCCTGCAGCCTTTACCAAACAAGACACAAATTAATTACGACATGTAGAAGCTAGAGGGCATTGATTAACATTAATCGAAGACGAAGAGGTTTACAACGTTAAATTTCTCGGATTACAACACGGTAATAAATTCAGTTGGGAAGGACATTCCACGGAATTGCTGAAGAGCCTAAAAAAGTCTATATTTGAAGTGTGAATAGTGTCAGGTGTAGGAGACATTAGGACAGAAATTACTTGCGTTCTCTGCTGATTTTCATTCTATAATGTCATATGGGATCATATTTTGGGGTAACTCTGCAAACCGAGCAAAAGTTTTTAGAATGCAAAGGCTTGTAATAAGACTCATTATCATGTAGAAACCTATTCAAGGAACTCTGTATTCTAACAATTGCTTCTCTGTACATTAACTCCTTGATGAAATTTGTTGCAAGTAATATATCTCTGTTTCCAGCCGATAGCTCAACGTATAGTATCAGTATTAGGAATAATAACAATGTAGTTAATGGCCTGAAATCACTTACAAAAACGGGTCCAATGTTCAGGAACACACATTTCCAATAAACTGCCAGCAACCATTAAAAACGGTTTCAGATAAAGCACAGTTTAAACAGAGACTGAAAGACTTTTTGACAGGCAGCTCATTTGGACTGTTGGATAAGCTTAAATAAAAATATCTGTTGGATTTCAGTTTTGGCAGCACTTGGTCACAACAGTCAACATTATGATAAACTTATTGGAAGTGCATAACCATGTTTAATTCTGACAGTGTATTAATTCTGTAAATATTATAAGTTCCAATTTACTGTAATGGATTAGCATATTTTGACAAATTATAAGAAAGTGGGTATCATATTTAAATGTCTTGTGTTTTTTATGTTATACTTTGTGACATGTTCCACGCCCATAAGAATCATTTCATTTTTGGATCTATGGGACGAAAACTGAATCTAATAGAATCTAATCCAATGGGGAAAGCCGAAAATTTGAGCTGGATCGGTATTCGCACCCGAGTCTCTTGCTTACTAGGCAGATGCTCTGACCACTGTACCATTCAGAGACAGTGGCCATCGCAACTGCATTGAGTACTCAAGCGCGCCTCCCGTCAGACACAAATTCTCAACCTATCTGCGGCCGGCCGGTGTGGCCGTGCGGTTCTAGGCGCTTCAGTCTGGAACCGCGTGACCGCTACGGTCGCAGGTTCGAATCCTGCCTCGGGCATGGATGTGTGTGCTGTCCTTAGGTTAGTTAGGTTTAAGTAGTTCTAAGTTGTAGGGGACTGATGACCACAGATGTTAAGTCCCATAGTGCTCAGAGCCATTTGAACCATTTTTTTCCAACCTATCTGCGCACTACTGACGTAGTGACCTTGACCATTATCCTCATTACTCGCGGCGTTTCTCCGAATCCTGTTGCAAAACTCTGGAAGTCTTTTAAGAAAATTTGAAATCATTCGCCCTTTCTCGATTTCAGAATATTCGAGAATTTTGCTCAGAAGTTTAGAAAATATTTGGTGCAGGAGATTATAAGAACCGCGCGCACACACACACACACACACACACACACACACACACACACACACACACACACACCTGGAAAAAGAGAGAGAGAGAGAGAGAGAGAGAGAGAGAGAGAGAGAGAGAGAGAGAGAGAGAGAGAGAGAGAGAGAGAGGGAGGGAAGGAGAGAGAGATGATTGGTAGTGGTTGGGAGGAACGAAATTCCTCTTATTTAGTAAGGGATACACAAGTAACCTGTAGGGGGAGAAGGAATCTGGAAAAGATATCATTCCCTAACAGTAAGATGAGTTAGGCAAGTGATACGCGATTGTTGAAATGCTGAAGTACCGGTATGTTTCTGGAAGAATGCGTCTACAACCGCTAAGAGAAATTATGTGACAATGAAACGCTCCCTCCTTAGAAAAAATTATGAATTACTCTGTTGGTAAACCTGTTGCGTTATTTTATTTACAAAAAGCTGAGCAAAACTGAACGTTCTCAGACAGTTCTCTCTTTACTTATTCTGATCATCACTAAACTGACACACACTATTTTTTTAGCGCATCGCAATCTGACTTTCAATAATCCCCACAAAAGAATGGCCCTGACTAACAATAACCTATACCTTTCATGAATCACTTATCTCATAAAAGTCTTCGTTACTCGAACTACTGCAATACAGCGAGTGCCAATACTGCCAGTAAAATAAAATATTCCAACTACTGAAGGCAGTAACTACTGATAGGCATAGTTAGCAAATGAAAGATTTTGATAGAGAACAAACAATGTATTTACCTTAATAATGTTCAAAAGTCATCTTACATATATAACATCCATCTTTAGAAATTTCCTTTCTCTGACGAACACACGTCCAGATCGTCCGTTTATAGTGACCTCTAAAAAATCTGGCATCTCTCTTTCTACATCCATTACTGCTGGCGGGTCACCTCCAACTGCCCAACGCTACGCGCTGTTCACACCCAACTGCCCAACACTACATACGGAATATTCCAACAATGAGCCCAACCAGCCACAGACTGCACAGCACAGCCAGTGATTTTCATACAGAGAGCTACGTGGCGTTACCAACATAAAAACCTGAACATCCTACTTACAACAGAATCTGATTCATCTACTTACACACAGAATATTCCGCCTTCTAGGCCTCAGGATAAAACTGCCATCGATCCGTTGCTTTTTCAGTACGCCTGAAACACAGAAATGTTTCCGTTAGCAATCAGCACAGCTAAACTGAAACACGTTTTGAAATATATTTGTGTACTTTGACAAGACACACAGAAAAATGTAATATTGTGTCAACTTTACAAAACGAAAGCTCTGCATGGAATCTGTAGACTCACTTGGGAGGCACAGTAGTGCGACTTGTACGATAGAACTATGGTGTACAGAAGTGATATGTTGCTCTGAACACACAGATTTCTTTAATTCGACAGCATAAGACTGGCCCAGGAAGTGCTGTGTTAATGACTTCGATACCTCTGGTACACATAGTATCTCCATTGCGTTTGTACACATCAACAACACTTTTATTTATTTCTTTACTGCAATATCCATAATTAAATAAATAAAATTAGTTTTTGGATTGGATTGTTTGGGGGAAGAGATCAAACAGCGAGGTCATCGGTCTCATCGGATTAGGGGAAGATGGGGAAGGAAATCGGCCGTACCCTTTCAAAGGAACCATCCCAGCATTTGTCTGGAGCAATTTAGGGAAATCACGGAAAACCTAAATCAGGTTGGCCGGACACGGGATTGAACCGTCGTCCTCCCGAATGCGAGTCCAGTGTAAAATTAGTTGTTGACTGCAATAACTGGACTCACTTTAGAGTTTATATTGAAGAAATATGAATAAAATGCTTCAGATTTCCAAGCTGAGTCATGATATTAATCAGTTTCCCAAAGTGTGATTACACAATGTAACGTTACATAATTGCTACTAGTGGTTTCACCAACCTTAACCACTTTCCACAGGTTAAGGCGACACTAGTACGTTATTATCGACCAGCTTCGCCGTTTTCGACATGCCACGATATTAATCAGTTTCCCGAAGAGTGATTACACAGTGTAACGTTACGCAATTGCTACTAGTGGTTTCACCAACCTTAACCACTTTCCACAGGTTATGACACTTGCACGTTAACAGTCGACCAGCTTCGCCGTTTTCGACGTTATAATTCCCAGGAAACTGGTCGTAAAAATCTTTTATATAAGAAAAATAATGCCTGAGAATTATTGATCTGAAAAACCTTTGAAGATATTTAAGTAAAACAAATGTTATTATCACATTTCTTCTTTATTCTCCATATCTACATATTTATTTCTCAACATAGTCGCCCTGGCGATGAACACATTTCTCCCATCAAGAGATCGGTTTGTCGACAGCATCACTGTAGAATATTTGGCTTCTTTCTCGGAGCCTCAATCTCATCTCTGCCTGCACCACTTCATCACTAGCAAGGTGAAGTTCTCTAAGGCGTTCTTTAAGTTTTGGAAACAGATAAATTGAATTTGGCCCATTCGGGTCTGTATGGAGGATGATTGACGACGGTGAACGCAAGGATGGGACTGCTGCAGTTGTCACAGTGCACGTGTTGGACTGGCACTGTCGTGTTGAAGGATAGGGTGCGCCATGTGTGAACGAATTCTTAAAATAAACTCTATTACAGCACGCTGTATTTCATGCACCGACGTAGTTCCGTTACACACCACTACAATTCGGAGCTCTCAAGAGGCACAGGGCTGCGAATATGTAGACGTGAAGAATTAAAGGACAGGTTAAATCTGTGTGCCGGACCAAGACTCGAACTCGGGAACTTTGTTGACTTTGTAACATGTCCGAAAGGTGTTCCATTGGATTCAAGCAGAGATTCTGGGGAGGACGCAGTATTCCTGGAATGTTATGGTCTACAAACCATTGCCTCACTGAGGCATTGTCGTGCTGATAGAATCAACCACAGTTCGCAAAGTGTTCGTCTAGTGGATGTAGTATTAATATTCCTCTGCATTTAGTGTTTTCGTAAGAGCCATAAGAGGAAAACGCCGTAGCCACGAAAATCCCTACCATATATTAGCACCACCTGATCCGTGTTTCACTGTTGACGCTACAAATAAACGAAGGTAACTGTGATGATACAGTGTTAGGAGAGCTGCACCATCGATTTGTTCCCGCCACGTGACACACAGAATGTAAGTAGCTGTAAGTTTGTTATACTGTTTAGATATGCTAAAATGGATTTTATATTTTTTTGCAACTGTAATACTGGAAGAAATGTCTGTGTTTCTTTCTGTTTCATGATACGAGCGGGGGTGTGGCTGTGGCGGAAGGAAAGATTTTCCCGTCGTCACATAGTCAGAGTTACCGGCCATGAGAAGCGTGACAACGACGATAGAGTGCCAAAGCAGACGTCCCGAAGCAACTCGATCAACCTCTCCGTAATAATGGAAAAAAATAAGAAGGTTAAAAACTGAAAAAGATTTTGTATGGAATTGATACTGTAAAGATAGAGAGAGTTCATGTTCAGCTTTAGTCACGAATGGGTGCAAACTCACTCATCCACGTTGTTAATGTTTGGTAGGTGGCTATTTATAACTGTATGATTTCACTGTAATAAAGTGGATAAAAAGTGAAGTTAATTTTGAAGTGTTCAGTCGAAAAATTTATATGAAGATAATTGTTACGAAATGAGTCTGAGCGGAGTATATTGTGGATTAAGTGAAGTCAATTTTTTAGACTTTAAGATCAAATTGAACGTGATAATGCTATGATTGGAAAACTGGATACACGGAAATGATATTTTATGGGCTATACCTCATGGCGGAAAGGATGCTGAGATTTTCTTTAGTAGGCATACGGAAGATAAATCTAAATTCATAACATTGCAGAAACGAAGGCTTATCAAACTACGGGCGAAATAAGTTTTCAAGTGACTGTTATAAATCAACAGACAAAAATAACCTTTGTACTTGAAGCGCGGCTGTGGCGGACCACTATACTCAAGTCGCTAGGTATTGTAAGTTACGTTTAATGCGGATGCCCGGTTAGCCGTCCGGTCTAAAGCACTGCTTCCTCGGTGGGAAGGCGTGCCGGACTCCGGCACGAATCCGCCCCGCGGATTAGTGTCGAGGTCCGGTGTGGCGGCCTGTTTGTGGATGGTTTTTAAGGCTGTTTTCCATCTGCCTCGGTGAATGCGGGTTGGTTCCCCTTATTCCGTAAACACTATCTCCATGTACGCGTACACCATAATTACTCTGCCACGCAAACATTGAGGTTACACTCGTCCGATGTGAGACGTTCCCGATGGGTTCCACTGGGGGCCGAACCACACAATAAACCCGGGTTTGGTGTGGGGAGGCGGTGGGGTGAGTGGACTGCTGTAGCCTGTTGTTGGGTTGTGGACCACTGAGGGCTAAGGCGGGGACGAAGCCTCTCCGTCATTTCTAGGTCCCCAGTTCCATACAATACAAAACAATACAGTAACAAAGCTAGCTGTAATGTAACATAGTAAGACACTTTCGGACACTGCATAAAATTATTCTAATTTAAATGTCCCTTTCCATATAGATCTTTCTAATTCTGTTCGCTTTGTCAGCTTCCTTCGTATACAGAATGAGATTTTCTGCAGCGGAGTGTGCGCTGATATGAAACTTCCTGGCAGATTAAAACCGTGTGCCGGACCGAGACTCGAACTCGGGACCCTTGCCTTTCGCGGGCAAGTGCTCTACCAACTGAGCTACCCAAGCACGACTCACGCCCCGTCCTCACAGCTTTACTTCTGCCAGTACCTCGTCTCCTACCTTCCAAACTTAACAGAAGCTCTCCTGCGAACCTTGCAAACCTAACACTTCTGAAAGGAAGGATATTGCGGAGACATGGCTTACCCACAACCTGGGGGATGTCTCCAGAATGAGATTTTCACTCTGCAGTGGAGTGTGCGCTGATATGGTAGAAGTAAAGCTGTGAGGACGGAGCGTGAGTCGAGCTTGGGTAGCTCAGTTGCTAGAGCACTTTCCCGCGAAAGACAAAGGACCCGAGTTCGAGTCTCGGTCCGGCAGACAGTTTTAATCTGCCAGGAAGTTTCTTCGTATAGTTCAAAATTTCGTACTTGGTTTGTTTTAGAAACGAACCTCTGCAAGAAGTGAATATAACCGATCCTCCCGACAGCCTCAGCCGGACATTAGTGGACCGTATTCGTAGAGTATTAGCACGGTCTAGCAGAGAGTACTACGAGATTAGCCACATCCATTGCTTGTTTGGACATTGTCTATAGCGGAGAGCATCTCTGTTTGCAAGACCCCATAATGGTCATCTAGCTATTATGGTATGGAGAGGCATAGTGATGACTGGGTGCACCTATCTCCATATCCTTGAACAATTCTCACCCCCCCAGTCAACGCTGTTGTGACAATGTACTTCTACCACATGTGTATCTTTACAGCGGTGCATTCGCCCCTGCCTTCATTTCCCTGTATGACGGTGCGTAACCTCATCGAACAGAGCAGGTGGACAGTTCTTGGAATGGACTGGCCGCTCCGTTCCATCGGTTTAAATATCATCAACCACGTGCAGGGTGCATTGGGGAGACGCATTGCAGCATACATACGTGCAACAACCAACATCAAATAGCAGGCAACCATACTGGTGCATGGAATAGAACGCTTTTCTACAAGAACTCGTTACCAATACGGTATTTTGGTCAGTGTGGAAGCAGGTAGCAAAGCAAGCATAGCTCTACGTACTGATCATCCTATTAAGAACCATGCCCCACCTTTTGTAATAAAATGGAAATGTCGTGTGGCTAGGGCCTCCCGTCGGGTAGACCGTTCGCCTGGTGCAGGTCTTTCGATTTGACGCCACTTCGGCGACCTGCGCGTCGATGGGGATGAAATGATAATGATTAGGACAACACAACACCCAGTCCCTGAGCGGAGAAAATTTCCGACCCAGCCGGGAATCGAACCCGGGCCCTTAGGATTGACAGTCTGTCACGCTGACCATTCAGCTACCGGGGCGGACACCTTTTGTAATGACTAGAGGACCATCAGAAATCGCGGTGTAATTATTGTCTTTGAATAAAAGTGTCATTTCTGTTCGTCTCATTGCGTATTTCTTTCTTTTATCTTCTGTACTACACTCTACTGTACTGTACTGTATTGTACTACACTATTATCTACTGCACTGTAGTGGTTCTTTCTGTGTACAGGCCAAGGTCCTTCGAGGTATGCTACTTGGCGGTGGCTTCAGCCTGGAACCGCGCGACTGCTACGGTCGCAGGTTCGAATCCTGCCTCGGGCATGGATGTATGTGATGTCCTTAGGTTAGCTATGTTTAAGTAGTTCTAAGTTCTAGGGGACTGGTGACCTCAGATGTTAAGTCCTATAGCGCTGAATCTATTTGAACCAATTGAACTTGGCGGTGATACATCAGGTGGAAGCTACTTTCATCTTTATTGCAGACCACTACAAACATCTTTCAGCGCACAGTCATAAAAAGTAGTGACATTTTGGTATTGCAGACCACTTAAAACACTAACACAGCCATGAAATGTAGTGACAGTTTGGATAAGCTGCGTTTGTAAAGGTGCTGAAATACCACCCACTCGCCTCTTTGCACCGTAATTTTACGGATTATGTCATCCGATGTTGTGTACAGGCTGGAACAAGGTGGCGAGACGCCCCCAACAAAGGCCGCTGTTCGCCTTTGCTTTGAGGCAGCCGCGACCGCCGTGTCGTGCTTACGTTATTAAAACATCAGAGGCCCTGTTAGCTGCGTCCCGCGAGCTCCTGTGAATGCCACGGACCCTCTCTGTTGTGCGTCCCGGCGCCAGCTCTCGGTTTACTCGGAAGTCCGCCTAAAACTGTTTACGGCGCAGAGCATTCCGGCAGCGTGGCGTGGCGTGGCGTGGCCGCTGCCTCTTTCACGTGCTTTCTCTGGTTCCTAGGAAAACTTGCTGTCGGCGGATTACGGCCGACATATTCTGTCTGGTGCACTAGTCGGCATCTGCCGATGTTGCCGCGGCGTGTGCATTAATGATTCAGAGGGGAGCTAAAGCTTCAGGGAGGTATCTGTGCCACTTCATTCGGGTGAAGCACCTTTGAAGGTGATTCTTAAAGAAACCGAGGAGAAAGGGGCTGACAGTCTTAAATATTTTAGTCGGCTTCTTAACTTGCATGCAAAGGCAACCGTGTCGGAACGAGTAGCTTCAAATGGACTGAGCATATCACATTTCAGCCGAAGCTCAAATTCAAATGCGGTCGAGGTAATCTACGTTTGCGCAGCTTACCAAATGATACCTATTTACGTCATCACTGTCCTCCAGCATTTTCTATTTCGTGCTTATTTTCGCATCTCTACGATATTACACTCAACATAATCTATAGGTTTGTGTCTTCCAGAATTGGAAACTGTGACTTATCATAGAATATAGGTTGAAAAACTCAAACCTATGTTTATAGAATTTGTAAATCTAGATAAACGTTTTACACTGATGGCCCAATTTCTTTTTGAAAGTTTGAAGATAGCAGAGATGAAACACAAGGAGAGATGAAACAAAAGGTTCAAATGGTTCAAATGGCTCTGAGCACTATGGGACTCAACTGCTGAGGTCATTAGTCCCCTAGAACTTAGAACTAGTTAAACCTAACTAACCTAAGGACATCACAAACATCCATGCCCGAGGCAGGATTCGAACCTGCGACCGTAGCGGTCTTGCGGTTCCAGACTGCAGCGCCTTTAACCGCACGGCCACTTCGGCCGGCTGAAACAAAAGGAGAGATGGGTTTTTTACAGGTTGAAAAGAATCCAGACTGAAATTTAAGGGTCAGAGATGATTCACTATTTATTTATTTATTGTATGGTGGCGACAGCAAATATAATTTGCTATTACACATCTAAGGATTTAGGCACAAGGTAAAACTCACTCGCACAAAAACTACATACCACGAAAGAATCATCCAAGTGGGACGGAAATCGGTAGTTCTGATATACTTGTACAGACAAACAAATGATTAAAGTTTCAGGAAAACTTATTCAAGAGAAACTGAGTATGTCAGTTACTCGTTGGTCAGCCCCTGCCCCTTACGCAAGCAGTGTTGATAGTTTTGATTGATAGTTTTGATTGAAAGTGTTGCTGGATGTCCTCCTGAGGGATATTGTGCCACATTCTCTCCAATTGGTGCTTTAGATCGTCAAAATTCCGAGCTGGTTGGAGGCACTGCCCATATTGCTCCACATGTTCTCAGTTGCGGAGAGATATGGCTACCTTGCTGGCCAAGGCAGGGTTTGGCAAGCAACTCTCGCCGTGGAGGGCGGGTGTTATCTTGCTGAAATGTAAGCCCAAGATGGCTTGCGATGATGGGCGAGAAAATGGGTCATGAAGTATCATCGATATACGGCTATGGTGTAAGGATGCCGCGTATGACAGCCGAAGGGGTCGTCCTATGAAAGAAAATGGCAGCTCAGGTCATGACTCTTGGTTGAAGGACCGTATGGTGGGTGACAGTTAATCTGGTATCCCACTAGGGCGTTCCAGACTAGTATTCGGCCTGGAATCTCACTGACGTAAACATTGATTTCACTGATGAATCCCACTTCGAATGGGCCACTATGGCCATTCAAGACATGTCTGGAGGTGGGGTAGCAACTTAACTGTCTTCACCTCATAGCCTGACATCCAGAGGTGACAGTCTGATTTCGTTTCGTAGCAATACCCTTTCGGTTCCCAGTTTTGTTGTCTTTCATGGTAAGCCACTCTGGGCTCACATTTCAGCAAGATAATGACCGTCCGCACACGGCGAGAGTTCCTGCTGCTTGTCTTCCTGCTTGCCAAACCCTACCTTGGCAAGCACGGTGGCCGGATCCCTCCCCAACTGAGAACATTTGGAGGAATACGGGCCAGGTCCTTAATTTCGGGATTTTACTATCTACCCCGACAGTTGGACAAAATTTAGCACGATAACCCTCAGGAGGGCAACCAATCAGTGCCAAGCAGTATAAGTGTTTGCACAAGGGCCAGTGGCAGACAAAGGCCTTACTGACTTGCTCAATTTGTGCTCTTTCTCTTGAACGAATCATTCAATTTTTATGAAATTGTAATTATTTGTTTTTCTGCACATGTACATATATAAAGTATTGGATAATTCCTTCATAGCGCGTCGTTCTCTCATCTTTTTCGTCTTTAAATACTGAAAATTAATGTGTTATACCAGATGCGTAATACCGAAAAGGAGACCATTTAAACTATAAAATTAGGATTGTTAATTAAAACAGATACGTTCAATCAGAGTTCATCATCTGGTGAATGAAGACAGCTGGTAGCAAAGGGAGCAGCATTAACGAACTCACTGAATGGTTTTGGATTCTTTCTTACAGGGTAGTCTCCGACACAATATACTGAACGGTTTGTTCTTGGGTCCCATAGCCGCAGGTTGTAGAATTTCGGAGTCTCCACCTCTACACTCCCCACCTTTACATCGTAGCACTGCCTCTCGTGTGGCCTGAAGCGATTTGGGGAAAATAATGGCAAACCCAGCTCAGGGTTGCGGTCATGAGTTTGAACCGTCGTTCTCCAGAATGCGATTCCAGTGTGCTAACGGGTGAGCCAACTCACTCGACGATGCTGAAACTACTGTTTGAGATTTTTCTCTGTAGTCATGTTTTCCTGTAACGACTTCACAGAGGAACGCGTCAGGTACAGAATCATAAATAAGGGCATAGATTAGAAGAGGAATATTTGAAAGTATGAGAAGCAACAGGAGATACAGAAATGCTACCACTTAGTGACAGTGTATGTACCTTTGATAAAGTCTCTTGCGACTTGTAAATATTTAACATTGCATAAAAGTCCTCATTCTATGAATGCTGTAGTAGTTGTTTTCTTATGCTCATGGATTATGAAATGTTGATGCGTAATCCTAATATAATATTGGATAAAAGATTATTAAAAAATAGGATTACATGAAAACCGAAAATACTTAGTGTAAACCTTAGTCAAACAAAGAGCAAACTGAAAGGGGGAAAAAGGATTACCTTACGGAGGACGGTCGAAAATGAATTCTCCCTTCATCGTATGAAACCTGTTGGAAACTCGTGCAAACTTTTGACCGGACAAACTTAGTCATTTTATTGGATGATTGAAAGTTTGAAATAAACTGTACGCAGTGCCAATCGTAGCTCAGTTGTGCCCCGAGACTATGGGCTCTCGTTAAGGTCTCGGCAGACTTGCTCGCCAGTTTCTGCCCCTATGTTTTCACGCGACAAACTCTGTCGCCGGTCCCACGCATAGGAAACAAGGTTGGTTCTGATTACAGCGGCCGTCGTCACTGCCGTATTCGGGAGCGACGGCATCTGGCCTAACGCAGTTACCTCCACTGGCGGACGGGGAGCGCAGAGTTGCCTGACGAAGAGCGTACATCCGAAAAGCTCCTCATGTATACCGAGGACGTATCGTTGTGTAGCATGCATTGTATCTAGGCGATACCAGCCAGTCCGTCTAAAACAACGCATTCCTTCCGTTTTAACGACATCCGTTTCTACTAATTACGTTGGGGTGCTGATAACTTCGTCCTTGAGCGCCACACACACACACACACACACACACACACACACACACACACATACACACACACACACACACACAATAAACAACGTTATCAAAAAATGGCTCTGAGCACTATGGGACTTAACTTCTGGGGTCATCAGTCCCCTAGAACTTAGAATTACTTAAACCTAACTAACCTAAAGACATCACACACATCCATGCCCGAGGCAGGATTCGAACCTGCGACAGTAGCAGTCGCTCGGTTCCAGACTGAAGCGCCTAGAACCGCTCGGCCACACAGGCCGGCGACGTTATCAACAGGCTGTTATCACGAATGTACCTTGAAACCTATGGCCATTTTTATGGCCACAGATGAATTAAATTTCTTCGGACTATTTTCATTGAACATCTACATCAATACTCCGCAAGCCACCAGACGGTGAGTGGCTGGAGTGTGCAGCTGGAGGTACGCGCTCTACTCTACTATCCATGGTACCAGCAATGCATTAACGTATGATTTATCACCTATCATCCAGGCGCAACTAACTGCTGTGAATGCAGTTTTCTGTGACCCTTCAACGAGAGAGCTTTCATAAAATTCATGTAATTTGTGAAAACTATGTAAATTATTTTATGACTTTCAAAAGAAATGGCTAGCATATTAAAACAGCTGCCTATGGCGCTGGAATTTAACCAGGGTGCCACGGCGACGAACAGGAAAAGTTGCGCCGTAAGTTGCAGGAAAGCATGAATTTGCTCGCCGCCCCATGGTGAGAAGTATAATCCTCATCGCCGGTGTGAACGTCTTAAGCTGTCATACAGTGATGTGTCCAGTATCGTAAACCGCTTAGGAATAAAAGTAATGCATGTGTTGCAATTGGCGGTCGTTACTTTCAACAGATGATACGAGCTGACGTTGTCACCAGTTACTTTGAATTTATTTATCATTATCCGACTATTAATATTTAGGCGTTCTTTCTACCTACATAGTATCACATTTATCACAAATATTTTCCTCAATTTTACTGGATGATCGGACCAAAGACGGGAATGGATCTCGACAATGCCGATTCACAAGAATATTTAGACACTCGCCTGCAGTTATTTAACGAAACGACTGAAAAGTTGCATCTGGAAATTAAAACACGATCGTCTCGGGCACACGTTTTCCAACTATTTACACACTCGAAATCATCGCAGAATACGACAGATCCTTCTTAAGATTGGCTTTTTTAGAGTGTATTTGGAGAATTTATTAGAAATGAGTGCCTTGGCGCTGACGGTGATGTGCAACGTAGTCTTGCGTTTAAAGTAGTATAAACACACTTCACTGACCAAGTCAAATGACAGGTTTCAAACCTCGGCAGTTACGCACCTTTCTTTCATCTGTGAGGACGATTTATTAATGCGAAAAACGCCAAGTCGCCTCGTGTCTTGGCGTTCACGTAAACTACACTCCTGGAAATTGAAGTAAGAACACCGTGAATTCATTGTCCCAGGAAGGGGAAACTTTATTGACACATTCCTGGGGTCAGATACATCACATGATCACACTGACAGAACCACAGGCACATAGACACAGGCAACAGAGCATGCACAATGTCGGCACTAGTACAGTGTATATCCACCTTTCGAAGCACTGCAGACTGCTATTCTCGCATGGAGACGATCGTAGAGATGCTGGATGTAGTCCTGTGGAACGGCTTGCCATGCCATTTCCACCTGGCGCCTCAGTTGGACCAGCGTTCGTGCTGGACGTGCAGACCGCGTGAGACGACGCTTCATCCAGTCCCAAACATGCTCAATGGGGGACAGATCCGGAGATCTTGCTGGCCGGGGTAGTTGACTTACACCTTCTAGAGCACGTTGGGTGGAACTGGATACATGCGGACGTGCATTGTCCTGTTGGAACAGCAAGTTCCCTTGCCGGTCTAGGAATGGTAGAACGATGGGTTCGATGACGGTTTGGATGTACCGTGCACTATTCAGTGTCCCCTCGACGACCACCAGTGGTGTACGGCCAGTGTAGGAGATCGCTCCCCACACCATGATGCCGGGTGTTGGCCCTGTGTGCCTCGGTCGTATGCAATCCTGATTGTGGCGCTCACCTGCACGGCGCCAAACACGCATACGACCATCATTGGCACCAAGGCAGAAGCGACTCTCATCGCTGAAGACGACACGTCTCCATTCGTCCCTCCATTCACGCCTGTCGCGACACCACTGGAGGCGGGCTGCACGATGTTGGGGCGTGAGCGGAAGACGGCCTAACGGTGTGCGGGACCGTAGCCCAGCTTCATGGAAACGGTTGCGAATGGTCCTCGCCGATACCCCAGGAGCAACAGTGTCCCTAATTTGCTGGGAAGTGGCGGTGCGGTCCCCTACGGCACTGCGTAGGATCCTACGGTCTTGGCGTGCATCCGTGCGTCGCTGCGGTCCGGTCCCAGGTCGACGGGCACGTGCACCTTCCGCCGACCACTGGCGACAACATCGATGTACTGTGGAGACCTCACGCCCCACGTGTTGAGCAATTCGGCGGTACGTCCACCCGGCCTCCCGCATGCCCACTATACGCCCTCGCTCAAAGTCCGTCAACTGCACATACGGTTCACGTCCACGCTGTCGCGGCATGCTACCAGTGTTAAAGACTGCGATGGAGCTCCGTATGCCGCGGCAAACTGGCTGACACTGACGGCGGCGGTGCACAAATGATGCGCAGCTAGCGCCATTCGACCGCCAACACCGCGGTTCCTGGTGTGTCCGCTGTGCCGTGCGTGTGATCATTGCTTGTACAGCCCTCTCGCAGTGTCCGGAGCAAGTATGGTGGGTCTGACACACCGGTGTCAATGTGTTCTTTTTTCCATTTCCAGGAGTGTATGTATGGATGGATGGATAAATTAATTGCACGGTCGTATCACCTTCAGTATCAGCACACTCAAGAGAGTCCTGTGGTGTTCAGAGTAACACTCAGTCTGAGGATTAATGGTTCAAATGGCTCTGAGCACTATGGCACGTAACGTCTAAGGTCATCAGTCCCCTAGAACTTAGAACTACTTAAACCTAGCTAACCTAAGGACATCATACACATCCATGCCCGAGGCAGGATTCAAACCTGCGACAGTAGCGGTCGCGCGGTTCCAGACTGTAGCGCCTAGAACCGCTCGGTCAACGCGGCTGGCAGGCTGAGGATACATTACAGATATTAACAACCTGTGAGGTTGCTCTTGCTCGAAATACTGCCAATGAAAACGTGAATAATGATAGGACATAAATCAGTACTGGATATGCTAAAAGTGTAGTTATCTCTCTTGTCAGTGAGTCTCATTAGTGCATCACCTAAAGAACGGGTAGACCACAGGAAGTTGGGGAACTAAATAAGAAAAGATGGAGGATGAAGACACCAATAAACTGAAACACTTCGTCTGTTTTATGTCATGTAAATTATGAAATTGTCAAAGTTGTGAGAGTTTGTTTCGTATTAAGATTATGAAAACAACTGCACGACAGATACTCCTCAAATTTTCGGAAGAATATACAGGGTGAGTGAGGAGGAAATGTACGTGCTTTGAGACGCGATAGTATTAGTGATTCTGAACAAAAAAAAAAAAAAAAAAAAAAAAAAACTTCATATGAACATATGCCCTATTACGAATTTTTTCCGAGGTAGAACACGTTTAATATCACTTTTGTACATTTTTCTTCAGTAACTCGATAACCGCACACTCCAACGAAAACGTGTCTCAGTACACAATTAAAGTAAATTAAATTTGCAACAAAAAGAGGTCCTATTTATTTTTTGTCTAGGACTAACAGTCTGCGAGAAGAGATCGCAAGAATATTGGAATCCTCGCACGCCGCGCGCACGCTGTAGCTCAAGTAAGTTTTTTGGGCCAGTTTGAGGTAGTTTTCCGACTTGACAGACCACAAGCGTCCTGTATCAAAATGTTTGTCTCAACTTCCTGCTACTGTGGTACGCTTAAACAATGAAAATGAATAATATAGAAAATAAATAGAAATGAATATTAAAAGTGTTTTACCTCGGAAACCATTCGGAATAGCGCATATGTGCACATTAAGTTTTTTGTTCAGAATCACTAATTCTATCATCTGTCAAAACACGTACCTCTCCTCCTCACTCACCTTGTATTTCAAGTTTTATATTTTTCTGAATTACGATTTCTAGAACACCGTGCTAAAGCTGTACACTAAGTAATGATGTAACCAGAATATTATTATTATTAATTATTATCAGTTGTGTGTACACAGAAAATGAGCTCACGATACTGATTTTTTTTTATTTTATTGCTGGTCACATCCCGAGTGTCTTAGACTACGGGCTGTATCGGCATATAATTCGTACAGATCTCCATAAAGTGGCTCTTTGTCGTTAGCAGATGTTTATAAATGGTGGTGATTTTCAAATGTCCACTAAAGTCTCTTACAATAGCTCCCAGTGAGCCGAGGAACACTAGAACTATTTTCATCGGTTTGTGCCACAGTCGTCACAGTTCGATTTTCATATTTCCATACACGTTAGTTTTGCAAGTTGTTTCTTGTCGATCCTGTTATCATGAGGTATGCAACGTCATTGATCCACACTTTTTTTTTCTCCACAATTATGATGCCTGTTGCATTGTGTACTACCATTCGATCGGTCTGAAGTCATAAGTCCCACATCAATCTGAGGTGTTCGATTTCGTCATTATTAGTATTATGTTAAGGCACTAGCTGAGTACCCGTCGTTGCTGCATTACTCCGTCTGCTCTTCCCCCTGTGTACATCTCCTCCTCTTTTCTTTGTCTCTCTGTCTCCTCCTCTCCCCTGTGTCGATCTCCTCCTCTTTCGTTTTTATGTGTATTTCGTATTCCCTTTCTCTGCCCATTTCCTCTTCCCCCTCTCTGCATATACGCTCCTACTCCTCTCCCTCTCTATCCATCTCTTCCTCCTCCTCCCCTCTCCCCCTTCCCCCCCCTCTCTCCCCCCTCCCCCCCTGTCTGTCCATTTCCTCCTCTGTCCGTTTCCCGTCTCTCGCTCTGTCCATCCGTTCTCCTCCTTCCAGTCCCTGTATATGTACTTCTTCCCACATTTTACTCCACTATTACCTCTATCCCAGTAGGAGCTTTTTCCCGTGGCTTTACCCACGTAAGCAAATTTCACATGTATTTGACATGCACTGAATATATTTTACACATATTTGTACACATATTTCACCAGCATCTGTAGCGAATTTCACCCTGCAGTTTTGTTTTCACACAGTTCAATATTCATGACATAATATCTCCAGAAGCTTGCGTCGTACGATGGTATAATGTTTCAAAGACATTGAGCAGCATATGTGTCTGCGAAATATGATGCGTACAGAGTAAATAGCAAAGAAGTGAGAAATTTAAACGTCTTGCATAATGCAGCATTTTTTTACGAAGCTCAGCATTTATGACGTCATACCTGGTGAACTAAGTGATATAATTTGCAGGCACATTCTGTGTTGTATTTGAGTACTGCCTGCAAAGTGTGTCGAACATACAAGTAATAGTAAAGAACTAATAAATTAAAACGTCGTGTCTCAAGCGTCAATTTAACTCACGAACAGCTAAAAAGTAGTATGCGATAAAGTGGTTTGGTTTCTTCGTTTTGTGGGGGTTGGCAGTGAGAAAAAGTTTAGTAAAGCGTTGAAATTAGGTCTAAAGTTTGTTGCGAGTTACTGTGTTCTCCCACTGTCCAATAGAGCATGAATAGAGTCTGAATATTCGCGCATCGTGGGCTACATTCCTTTTCACCCCCAGCCCCGGCCTTTTGATAGGTATGTGATTCATACCCCCCCCCCCCCCCCCCCCCCCCACAGACAGTATTTCCAGACAGTAAGTTATAAGTGTACCAAATATGGTTGAAATCGATCGAGTGGTTACGAGATGTGCAACATACATACATACATACATGCACACATAAATATATTTTTAAAAAAATCATCAGATTTGGCAGCCGGAGACCTCCAGCATAAGAAGTCTCCCTCATTCTGCCATTGGCCATGTAAAAAGGGAGGAGGAGCGGAGAGAGATTCAGGGCCCAGAGGTTGAGGAGTCAGCAATGATCAACGGCATGAGCATGAAGAAGGCAATGGAAACCGCTGCATTAAAGACACAAGGTGTGTCCACAGCACATGTGATCTGCAGTTGTAAAAGTGTTATGGTGAACTCTACATTGGCTATTCGGATCTCCGGGAGGGGACTGCCAAGGGGGAGGAGACAGCGAGAAAAAGATTTAATAATCAACAAAACGATAAGGATCTGCTAGTCGCGGCGTGGTTTGTCAAAATAATAGAGAGAAGACAAGGATTTCTGGTCATATGAGTAGGGGGTAATACCAACAACAACAGAAAATGTGATAATGGGAGTTGGATTCGTTATAAATATAAAGGTAGGACAAAGAGTGAGTTACTGTGAACAGTTCAGTGACTGAGCTGTTCACATCCCAGTCGACAGCAAACCAACACCGGCAACGATACTTCAGGCATACATTCCGACGTCAGAAGCTGACGAGGACGAGACAGAGAAAGTATATCACGATATTGAATGGGTGATATAGTACACAAAGGGAGATGAAAATCTAATAGCCGTGGGTAACTGGAATGCGATTGCAGGGGAAGGAGTAGAACAAAGGATTACGGGGAAATATGGACTTGGTGCTAGGTATGAGAGAGGAGAAAGACTAACTGAGTTCTGTAATAAAATTCAGTTAGTAACACCAAATATTCTGTTAAAGGACCACAAGAGGAGAAGACATACTTGGAAGAGGCCTGGAGGTACAGAAAGATTTCAGCTAGATTACATCATAGGCAGGCAGAGATATCGAAATCAGATACTAGATTGTAAGGTGTACGCAGATCACAATTTAGCAATGATGAAGAGTAGGCTCAAGTTTAAGACAACAGTCAAGAAGAATGAATGCGCAAAGAAGTGGAATACGGAAGTCCTAAGGAATGAAGAGAGATGCTTGAAGTTCCTGAAGACTACAGATTCTGCGATAAGGAATAGCTCGGAAGCAGTTCAGTTCAAGTGAAGAGGAATGGAAATCACAGAAGTTATAAAGAGAACAGTCTGTGCAAAGAAGCTATATGCGAAGAAACGATGTGGAGCAGAAGAAGTACGTCAGTAGAGCGATGAAATAAGAAAGTACAAAAATGTTTCGCGAAGTCAGAAATACAGAGACACAAGTCACTTAGGAATGAAGTAAATATAAAGTGTGGGGAAGCTAAGACGAAATGGTGGCAGGAAAAATGTGAGGAAATCGAAAAACAAATGATTGTCGGAAAGAGCGGACTCAGCACATAGGAAGGTCAGATCAACTGTCGATGAAATTAAAGGAAGGGTGGCGTCATTTAGAGTGCAATGTGAATTCCACTGTTAAACGCAGAGAATAGAGCGAATAGGTGGAATGAGTACATTGAAGGTCTCTATGAGGCGTGGGACGGGGGGGGGGGGGGGGGAGACTTCTCTGATAACGTGATGGAAGAAGAAACAGGTATCAGTTTAGAAGAGATAGGTGATTCAGTATTAGAATCAGAATTTAAAAGAGCTTTGAAAGACTTAAGATCGAAGAGGAGTCAAGGGATAGATAACATTCCATCAGAATAGAAAAGAAAATACAATCAGTTTGGATTTACGAACGGTAAAGGGACAAGGGAGGCATTTCTCACGTTGAGGCTAATAATAGAAGTAACAATAAAGAAAAATCAAGACAAGTTCATCGGATTTAACGACCTGGAAAAAGCGTTCGATAATGAAAAATGGGGAAAGATATTACGAATTCTGAGAAAAATAGACGTAAGCTGTAGGGATAGACGCGTAATATACAATATGTACAAGAGCCAAGAGGGACGATAAGAGTGGACAACGAAGAACAAAGTGCTCGGATTAAAAGGGTAAGACAGAGACGTAGTCTTTCGTCCCTAGTGTTTATGGAAGAAGCAATGATGGAAATAAAAGAAAGGTTCAGGAGTGGGATTACAATTCAAGGTGAAAGGATATCAATGATAAGATTCACCGATGATATTGCTATCCTTTGTGTAATTGAAGAAGAATTATGTGATGCGCTGAATGGAATGATCAGTTTAATGAGTACAGAATATGGACTGCGAGCAAACTGAATAAAGACGAAAGTAATGAGAAGTAGCAGAAATCAGAACAACGAGAAACTTAACATTGGAATTCATGGCTACGAAGTAGATGAAGTCAAGGAATTATGCCGTCTACGCAGCAAAATAACAAATGACGGACGGAGCAAGGAGGACATCAGAAGGAGAGCAGCACTGGCAAAAAGGGCAGTCCTTGCCAAGAGGAAGCTACTGTATCAAACATAGCGTTAAATTGAGGAAGAAATTACTGAGAATGTACGTTTTGAGCACGAGATTGTATGGCAGTGAAACATGGACCGTTGGGAAACAGGAGCAGAAGAGAATCGAAGCATTTGAGATGTGGTGCTACAGCCAAATTATGAAAAGTAACTGTTCTGATAAGATAAGGAATGAGGAGGTCCTGCGCAGAATAGGAGAGGAAAGGAAGAAGTGGAAAACACTAACAAGAAGAAGGAGCAGGACGATAGGACATCTTCAAAATATCAGGGAATAACTTCCATGGTACTAGAGGGAGCTGTAGAGAGTGAAAGCTGTAGAGGAAGACAGAGATTGGAATACATCCAGCAAACAAATAATTGCGGACGTAGACTGCGTTTTATTGGCAGGACACTTAGAATACTGCTGCGCGGTGTGGGATCCTTACCAGATAGGACTGACGGAGCACATCGAAAAAGTTCAAAGAAAGGCAGCACGTTTTGTATTATCGCGAAATTTGGGAGAGAGTGTGACAGAAATGATGCAGGATTTTAGCTGGGCGTTATTAAAAGAAACGCGTTTTTCGTTGCCAAGAATCTTCTCACGAAATTCCGATCACCAACTTTCTCCCCCGAATGCGAAAATATTTTGTTGACACCGATCTACGAAGATAAAATAAGGGTAATCAGAGCTCGTACGGAAAGCTACAGGTGTTTATTCTTTCCGCGCGCTATATCGAAAATTGTTAAGGTGGTTCGATGAACCCTCTGCCAGGCACTTAAATGTGATTTGCAGAGTATCGATGTAGATGTAGATGTAGGTTAGAATGGCTACTCTGAGAGAATGAGGCTGGCACAGAAGAGTAATTCGTATTGTTATTATTGATAATTATTACAATCGACGCAACTGTGTTGAACTAATTGTACGGGGAGCGATATGGGGAGAGATGAGGAGACACTCGTTGATTGGCCACCCCTACCCCAAGGAACAGAATCCTAGGTACCTGCCTCGCCAAATATGTATCCAGATGCATATGAATGACGGTGTAAATCACGAAACTAAACGGGTCAACTTATGGCTAACGTGTGGGAAATTTAGTACGGCAGTCATAGGGTGAACGGGAATGAATTGTGTGGGACAGTGAGTGAGTGTGTGTATGGGGAAGGGGGGAGGGGGGTGCTACAACACAGAGCGATTGCAAGTTTTGCAACTCATTCCTGCTCTGGAACACGTGTCTCCTTTTCTGAATACGATTGTACTGACCAGTTTTGTACCTGCAAGCCGCTGAAAGACATCCACTCTGTGGAACAAAAACGCGGCCGCCCGGCTGCGAGCCCCGTGTTTTATTCATCGGCCAGTAGGCGAGCGGGCGTCGCGCAGCGCTACACCGCCGACTTTCCGATGCGCACTGCTTCCGCACCACAGCACAGGCCGGTCCATTATTTAAAAGCCCGCTCCGTCCTTCCGCAACACTTGACGGAGAAGAAGAAGCAGCAGCAGTGGGCGGGTTTTCATTGCGAGCTGCAGAACGGCAAAAAAAGTATCTGAATCGGTTACGTGGCTTCTTTGTACAGATGCGGTACTCCATCCGACGAACGGAGGCCTGTTGCTCCTTGTTTTCTCATCGGAAGTCGCGGTAGGAGGGCGGAGAATATAGGGAAAGTGGGTGGAGCTGTGGGAAGGGGGGGGAGAGGGGGACAGGGGGGGGGGGTGTTCGGGATGAAGTGAGAGGAGCGGCGGTCAGCCAGCAGACCGTGCAGCCGCAGTATCGGGCACCGCTATTCGTGACCTCCCCTCCCCAGAGCGGAGGCAGCTTCTGGTATTGCCGCTACCGGGCGCCGGCAGTACAGCTCGACTGGGATTTACGACCTCCAGTTACCCCCACCACCGAGCCAAGAAGGCACTCAGAGGTCGCGCGCAGTTTTACGCCCCTCGAAATCCTCCTGGTGACTGTTGACTGCTCTCCCTCAGGACGAAATAAAACACTACTGCGTCATATTCCAGCCTCCTTCGTAGCCTAGGTCAGTAACACACAGTAAAGCAATCTCGCTGTACCTTGCACTCACTCTCAGCTCGAATTTTGGTGTGCGATGAATTTTCTATTTTTCATGCTCTTTTATTAACCCGCTTTCTTATCTGTGTGTTCTGTATAAAGTTTGAAATCAATTTCAAACCACCTTCCGGATGACATAGAAACCTCAAATTTTAAACGGCTCAGAACAATATGACACGGCAACATCATTAGCATTCTTTCATTTTATCAACACTGTATGAGAGGTCGTGGTTGTGAATGTCAATGTTAAAAAATATATCGGCTCAACCACTTGTTTATAGTGTAAAACACTAATATTGACGCGTTTCGGAAGTCAAGCTTCCATCATCAGAATAATAAAAATTAAAAGAACCTGTTAAAATTCGCTAAAATGGAACGTGCACCAGGCACAATAAAATTGATAATAAAATTAAAACATCATGGCTACTTCCCTTGTTGCAGCGATGTCTTCCAAGGTGAATCTCCACATAGTCGTCAAAATACAAAACACTCTAAAATGGTGATGCCTAAGGTGTTCAACATCTAACCACATGGCTCTCTCCTCTATCGTCGTAAGCCGCCCGTGCGTCTTCGTTGATACCACACACCACGTAGCTAAACACCATACTGAAACGCGAGTGAGCTCACGCGCAAGTAAACAAGGAAGTCACAGAGATGTCTATACAAACAGATAACGTATACATGTTCCAAGGAGCTCATGAAATGATGGTATCCTGCCAATTGCTCAAAATGTAGTTTCTAAAAGAAACCAGTGAAATGTTTGAAAAAGTTATTTGTATCACCAGTTAGCTGTTCATTCAGTTTGTTCTGATTATCCGCGCTATGTATCGTAATTTCCAGCTGTTGTAGTAGATCCAGCTTTTTGCCTTTGTCCTGTCTATGGATAAAATCAAAGTTCAGTTGCCAGGCGAAGCATTGAGGTGTATTTATAAGTACAAGAACCTGAAGCGAAAGTGGTTAAAAACAACAGCTAATTTAAATTTTAACAAGGCGTGCGTGACATATAAATATATCCCCAATTACATCAAAGTCAAATTATGTAATTTCGAGTCCAATGTACGTAGAATAGTGATGGAGAAAGCACAGAAAGTTTGGCTGGCAGCGGAAAAAGATGTAATTAACGTACTTAGGGCCCACTTAGAAGCGGGGAATGCAGTATCCTGTGCGACATGGGACAATGTTAAAGCCGAAATAATCGAGGGGCTACAGAACGAATTCGTAAAAATAAAAAGCAGGCAGGATACTAAATTAGAGAGATTACGACAACAGTATAGTAATGGCAGAATAGAGAGAACGCAACAAGTAGATAGGTTCCAGTTTTACCCCAGGGTTGTTAACGAAACTGATATTGTCTTCAACGATGACGAGCTAAATTTACTTAGTAATGGACTAAAATTTAATGTACAACTGGCTTTAAATAAAAAAGTAATAAAAGATTTGGTTGTGGCAACAAAAATCGCAGCAGATGTTGCTAAACTAAATACAAATGAAAAAAGGCATGTGGGGCATAAATTAGCAAAAGCAATTAAAGCTGAACAAAATAAAATTTCGAATAAAGCTTACAGTCATAGTAAAGATTACAAAACTGTTACTTCTATTAACGAAAAGCTTGATTCAAATAACGCAATCGTTACCAAAGCGGACAAATCAAATTCAATTGTTATTGTTACTGAACACCAGTACATTAATAAAACATTGCAGTTCTTTTCGAAAAACGATATTACAGAAATCGGCTTGGATTTAACAAAAAAAGTACAAGCCGTGTTAGAAAAGCTATTGAAGAGGACTTTCTTCCCCTTCACATAAAAAGAAAAAATACGCTGCTCCGTCATGAATCCGAAAGCTCCACGACTTAAATCCCAGTTTAAGGTACATAAGGAAAATTGTCGTGCTAGAGTAATTGTGAATTCTAGAAACAGTCCTTTATGCAAAATTACTAAAATGCTCGTTAAAATTTTAAAAGAATCTTTTCCATCAATAATAATTCAGCATTGATAAATGAAATTAAGGGTAAGCCTAGCCGGCCGGTGTGGCCGAGCGGTTGTAGGCGCTTCAGTTTGGAACCGCGCGACCACTACGGACGCAGGTTCGAATCCTGCCTCGGGCATGGACGTGTGTGATGTCCTTAGGTTAGTTAGGTTTAAGTAGTTCTAAGTTCTAGGGGACTGATGACCTCAGATGTTAAGCCCCATAGTGCTCAGAGCCATTTGAACCATTTTTGAAGGATAAGCCTATCGCTGACACGGCCCGCCTAGTATCTCTAGACATTAAAAACCTTTATGCGAATGTGCCGGTAAATGAGGCCGTTAAGGTCATCAAAGTAAATTTGCTTAAGTACAAAACACTGTCTCAGCAAGAAATAGTCGAATTCATCGAACTGTTAGAATTCGTTCTGAAATATAATTATTTTGCTTTTAACAATAAATTTTATATGCAAAAAGATGGGCTGGCTATGGGTTCCAGTATATATGGAACCATAGCAGACATCTTTATAAATGATTTGGAAAAAAGACTCCTCATTAACCCGCAACATCCCGTGGATAAAGTTGTATGTTACAAACGCTATATAAATGATACGCTGCTTCATATTGATGGACAAGAAAAAGAAGTTGCAGATATAGTAAATAAATTTAACGAGTTACACGGTAAAATTGAATTCACTGTGAAAGAAGAGAAAAATGGCGAACTGCAATTTCTCGAACTAGGTATTAGGAAACAAAATGGTAGGCATGTTTTTAAAATATTTAGGAAACCAACCACAACTGATGTGTTGAGATACAAAATAATTCCTGCCATCCTAATAGCCAGAAACTTTCTGCTCTTAGATCTTTGATAGATAGAGCCTTTAGAGTCCCTTTGAATGAAGAAGACAGAATGACTGAGCTGAACATCGTGAAACAACTAACCGGAGCTAACGGATATCACCAAAACGTTGTCAATAAATCAATACGACAGAAACAGCCCGCGAATGTACCGCAAATATTATTACGAGAGTCACAATACCATACTTCGGTGATATTTCGCAAAAAGTGGCTAACATTTTCAAACCTTTTAAAGTTGATACCACTTTTCAGACCAATAATACGCTGCGGTTTAAACTAAGAAATAATTTACAGCAGGAAAGCGATAAATATGAGAGAGCTGGGGTCTATAAAATTCAGTGTAACACGTGCAAGGCAAGCTATGTAGGCCAAACTGGTAGGTCCTTTAAAGTACGCTACAAAGAACATAGCGGTGTTTTCCGGCTTAATAATTTCGAAGTCAGCTGTAGCCACGCATATTTGGGAAACGGGACATCCCATGTTGGGAATAGATCAGGATCTCGTTATTTTACGCAGACAGGACAAAGGCAAAAAGCTGGATCTACTAAAACAGCTGGAAATTACGATACATAACGTGGATAATCAGAACACACTGAATGAACAGCTAACTGGTGATACAAATAACTTTTTCAAACATTTGACTGGTTTCTTTTAGAAACTACATTTTTAGCAATTGGCTGGATACCATCATTTCATGAGGTCCTTGGAACATGTATAAGTTATCTGTTTGTATATACATCTCTGTGACTTCCTTGTTTACTTGCGCGTGAGCTCACTCGCGTTTCAGTATGGTGTTTGGTTACGTGGTGTGTTGGTATCAACGAAGACGCACGGGCAGCTTACGATAGAGGAGAGAGCCATGTGGTTAGATGTTGAACACCATAGGCGACACTATTTTAGAGCTTTTTATATTTTGACGACTATGTGGAGAAGCACCTTGGAAGACACGGCTGCAACAAAGGAAGTAGCCACTATGTTTTAATTTTATTATCAATTTTATTGTGCCTGGTGCATGTTCCATTTTAGCGAGTTTTAACAGGTTCTTTATTTTTTATTATTCTCATGATGGAAGCTTGACTTCCGAAACGCGTCAGTCTTAGTGTTTTACACTATAAACAAGCGATTGAGCAGATATATATTTTTAACATTCGCTTTCTTGTCTGTATGACTAACCCTCTATGGGTGCAGGCGGGTGTGAAGAGGGTTGGTAGCGCCCTACGTTTCGGCTGCCTTGCAGAACTAGCTTATTGTACAGGGTGTACATAAAGCTCAGGTTGACTTTCAATTATTTGCTGCACAAGAACGAAACATTGTACAGATATCATACATAAGTCATTTTGAAGAGAAACCCAGATATTTTTTTTTCATGTATACCGCCACAGTGTATGAGCCATGCTGCGGCTCGTGTTGGTGCTGTTTGTAGGTTTCTGTCCTCTGTTGGAGGCCAGACTGTATAATTTAGTTCACATGATTGCGGTTGTTTGTCTCTTCTGGTGTTGACTGCCGCCACTTGGTTTTGCAAGCATTTCCTGTCCGTTAGTGGCAGCAGCGACGGTTATCGATATGGAGCAACTGTTGCCCTATCTTTGGGGCGACTTTGCGGTTCTTCCAGGTCGCGTCAGTGTGCAGTTCGGTTGGGGTCTCAGGAGGAGCCAGGTCCGCGCAGTACGAGAACACACCAGGACAGCTGGCAGCGCGCATGGACTGCCCGATCGAAGGCCTGTGGTCAAGAGGGTGCACGACCTCGTCGTAAACTGGAACCTGCAAATTTTAAGTTGAGTGCATTTGTATTCAAGCCGAGAAAGCTTCACCATTGTGAGATCTTGCGGTTCTCCAGTGACTTCGTGTTGCTGCTTGTACTGTTGAGGCGAAGAGCAGCGAGTGGAGTGCTTGGGGAAGGGGGATCTGATTATCTTTCGTGGACTTCTAATTACTATTTATCGCGTTCCGTTTGTTGCTATTTGTTAAATTCAACCAACGGTATTTTTCCTGCCTCGTGGCCGCTAACGCCCCAGTTACCTGCCCTGGGGGTAAGTGTATGTAACGGCAGTGTACGTTTCCTCGCCTTGCCGCTGCTGTCATGTGAGGCGTGTAGTTTCGACAGCATTCTTGATTGTAGGTTGGTTGGCGATTCTTCTACTCTAGTGGTAGTGATTCCTTCCTCATTCCACACGCTGTAAGCACAGTATTCTGCGTGCAGAGTCAACACCACCGGTTCCGGCTTTGGCGAATTGTTCCATGTTTGCATTTGGTTTATTGGACTCAGGTAGCCTCAGCAAGATTATCATTAGTCATTCGTTAGACCGTCACTAGTCTAAGTTACCATCTTGAGAAGTGAATACAACTGTTGGCTGACTATCTCATCGCTCGCGAGAGTGTTTTTGCCAGACCTACTCAGAGGTCAATTCCTGGTGCACCGTCTGTGCCAGGCCCTTGTATTTTATTACTGTAGTTGATGTTTTATTGGATGGTTCTAAATTTTTTATATAATTGCCAGTCTTGGAGTTATAGCAGGTTGAAATGGTTGTGCTGTCAAGTTTCTCATCATTTTGTCCCACTCGTTTGGTGAGAAGTTGCCTGTCTTTTTAAATTAACCTTGCTATTGCATTGCTGTTTTACAATATGTTTGTTAAATCTTTTTATAATTGCCGTTCTTGTCGTTAATGGCCTTCAGCTGTGACTGTAGATACTTGCCTTAAAATTCTAATTGGGATCACATTGGTTTGTTTTTAAAACAACATTTGCTGTGTCTGTATTTTATGCTGATCTGGTAAATTGTAACATAGTGAAAGCACTATTAATTACACACATGTTTATTTCTTCATCAATAACGTGTGATATCTTTATTTATTTCTGAGTCTGGGCCGGCCAGTGTGGTCTTGCGGTTCTAGCGTTTCAGTTTGGAACCGCGTGACCGCTACGGTCGCAGGTTCGAATCCTGCCTCGGGCATCGATCTGTGTGATGTCCTTAGGTTAGTTAGGTTTCATTAGCTCTAAGTTCTAGGCGACTGATGACCTCAGCAGGTAAGTCGCATAGTGCTCAGAGCCATTTGAACCATTTCTGAGTCTGGAATTACCGTTTTAAAATAAATGTTTGTAATTGCGAAAGGGAACCAACAGTGACTGATTACGGCCCCGTCCACAATCGCAACCGAATCCTGCCTTCCTTGACTATCATCTGCCGATAGCGCTACTCGCAAGCACGGAGCTGCCGTATCGATGGACCAGCCGTGCTACAGAGGAGGACAGCTGTTTCATGTAATGGTCTCCCCAATCACCAGATCTCACTCCCTGTGACTTTTTCTGTGGGGACACATTAAAGATCTGGTGTATGTACCACTTCTACCACGTGATGTAGCAGAGCTCCTGGAGAGAATACTGGAAGAAACTGCTACAGTCGACGATGCTATGCTGGGACGGATATGGAAAGAAATCAATAACCGTATTGACGTCTGCCGGCTCCCTCATGGTTTGCATATCAAATGTTTGTAAGAAAAACTTTCAGAGTTTCTCGTCAAAATGCAATATGTGTGAAATCTGTACAATGTTTAGTTCTTGTGCAATAAATAATTGAAAGTGTTCCCGAACTTCCTCGCAGTACGCACGGAGCTCCGTGACAGCCACTAGACATCATTGCCTCCTCTTCGAGCACTACCACAGCCTCTGCAGCAATGCACAAGGCCACGACCACCTTGCCAGTCAATTCCTGCTTTTGGCCACACAACAGAGGTATAGCTCTGCTTACAGTTACATATTCGCAGTGTTCTCATATCGTTCTCATAACACCCCATTGGTTTATCATCACAATTTTCGACACTGCCATCAACTGTAAGTTCGTTATCAATGTATTGGCAATCGTTTTAGACGATACACTTAGTCATCATCGGGCTTTTTAAATATATAGTGACTGTATTTTCCAGAAAAAAACATCAATCGGAAAGTCCCACTTGACACAAGAATGGACAGTCCGACACCATTGGTTTGGTCTGAAATATCCCTACATCTTAGGTTTTTGCTTTTGGATTGCTCATTTGAACTTTATTATTATTCTGGGCCATCTCTGGTGATCGTTTTTCTCTTGCTGTTTTCCTCGTGTTGACACTCAGGTAATTGCTGTTGGAGGGCCTCTTCCAGGTTAGACATCCTGTGCTGCTTCTTGCAGTCATTCTAAATCCTTGTCCTATTCCGGCCATGGTACTTTGCAGCAATAATAATCATTTTAATAGAAATAAATATTTAATATAACATTTTTTTATGTTGTTGTTGTTGTTGTCTTCAGTCCTGAGACTGGTTTGATGCAGCTCTCCATGCTACTCTATCCTGTGCAAGCTTCTTCATCTCCCAGTACCTACTGCAACCTACATCCTTCTGAATCTGCTTAGTGTATTCATCTCTTGGTCTCCCTCTATGATTTTTACCCTCCACGCTGCCCTCCAATACTAAATTGGTGATCCCTTGATGCCTCAGAACATGTCCTACCAACCGATCCCTTCTTCTGGTCAAGTTGTGCCACAAACTTCTCTTCTCCCCAATCCTATTCAATACTTCCTCATTAGTTATGTGATCTACCCATCTAATCTTCAGCATTCTTCTGTAGCACCACATTTCGAAAGCTTCTATTCTCTTCTTGTCCAAACTATTTATCGTCCATGTTTCACTTCCATACATGGCTACACTCCATACGAATACTTTCAGAAATGACTTCCTGACACTTAAATCAATACTGGATGTTAACAAATTTCTCTTCTTCAGAAACGCTTTCCTTGCCATTGCCAGCCTACATTTTATATCCTCTCTACTTCGACCATCATCAGTTATTTTGCTCCCCAAATAGCAAAACTCCTTTACTACTTTAAGTGCCTCACTTCCTAATCTAATTCCCTCAGCATCACCCGACTTAATTAGACTACATTCCATTATCCTTGTTTTGCTTTTGTTGATGTTCATCTTATATCCTCCTTTCAAGACACTGTCCATTCCATTCAACTGCTCTTCCAAGTCCTTTGCTGTCTCTGACAGAATTACAATGTCATCGGCGAACCTCAAAGTTTTTATTTCTTCTCCATGAATTTTAATATCTACTCCGAATTTTTCTTTTGTTTCCTTTACTGCTTGCTCAATATACACATTGAACAGCATCGGGGAGAGGCTACAACCCTGTCTTACTCCCTTCGCAACCACTGCTTCCCTTTCATGTCCCTCGACTCTTATAACTGCCATCTGGTTTCTGTACAAATTGTAAATAGCCTTTCGCTCCCTGTATTTTACCCCTGCCACCTTTAGAATTTGAAAGAGAGTATTCCAGTCAACATTGTCAAAAGCTTTCTCTAAGTCTACAAATGCTACAAATTTTTTTATATCAGACTAAAAACTATAAAATAATTTCTCCTAGCATCGTACAGATTCCTAATCCTACCCAAATAGTTCAAAAAATTTCTGACTTTGAATTTTTAATAGGATTGAAAATACTTCTAAGATTTGTAACGAGAAATTTTGGATGCATACAATACGTAATTGATGCACGAGCAGTTTACTCCCTAACTATGATCGATTTCAGGTACTCCAAGCTTTACGTTCTAAAATTAGTAGTATCTTCATAGCTGTTAAAAATTCACAATCACAAATTTTCAGAACCATCCATATTAGGATTAGAAATCTGCATGGCGTCAAGAGAATTGCTTATAATTTTTAGTCTGATTTAAAAATGTGGTACATTAAAACTTACTTTCCACAGAAATAATTATTTTTATTTAACTGCCCTTCAGGTTCCCTGGGGCCACACAAGCCAAACATAGTTGGTCACTGAATCGGTCACTACATGCTTTATAGAACGCTCATTAGAAAAATCGTAACTGGAAAAATTAAAGAATTGCAACACGATAAAATCGTGAGAGAGTTACACGTAACAGAGAAACTGAAGTAAGAATAAATGGTGTTTGAGGCTTGCAGACAATACAGTACTTCTAGTATCAGAAGGAAAAGCATTACAATAATATAGCAGGCAACACTCAAGCGAAAATAATGGGTCATGAAATGAAAACAAAGGTATTGACGCTAGGAGGAAATAAAAGGGTAAGGAACATGTTGAATGGAGAAACATTAGAACATGTGTAAAGCCTTAAACATCTTGGAAGTAGGATAGAAACCGACTGGAAGAGCAGCAAAGAAATTAAACCCGGGGCAGCAATGGAGAAAGAGACATTTTGTAGTAAAAAGGGAATTTTCTGCATCAATAAGGACGAAGATTTGAGGAAAAGTGTAGTAAAATATTTTGTATGAAATATGGTCATGCATGATGATGAGACGTGGACACATGGGGAAGAAAGATAAAGTCTGCGGTATTTTGTGATGTGGAAATGGTATATAATGGAAAGAATAATTTGGGTGAATAGAGTAAGAAGTGAGGAGGTACTGAAATGAGCGGGAGATCAGACACTGAATGTAAATAGGAAGAGGAAAAGGAAATGGCCAGGATATACATTCGGAATGGAAGAGGGGTACTTGGGAAGGGAAGAGGAGGCAAAGGAGGAAGAGGTTTCTGATCCTGGATGATGTGACCGACGGCAGCACATGCAGCAACGTAAGGGCGGAAGCAACAGATCGCAGGAAGTGGTGACACGAAAGACCTACCTATACAGCAGAAAACTGGTGATATACAAAAGTTGTCACCTACCGCGATGAATACCTGCACAGAATAGGAACGTGCAAGAAGGAAATCCCTCAAACTGCATTTGAAAGCTTGGGGTTTATCACTCAGTTTTTGATTTTTGCTGGACACCTACAGAAAATTAAACTTGCACCATTTTCTGTGCAAAACATGCACTTTTTTTGTCTAGCGCTCAACGAGTGAATGTTGTAACTACGTACTCCGTCTGAGTCGGACACGAACTGTGTGTGGAGAAGATAATATGCGAGTAACGAAATGTTTCAACACAAAGGATAAGAACTTTCAATTCTGTTGGAACATTACTTACACTACTGGCCACTAAAATTGCTACACCACGAAGATGACGTGCTACAGACGGGAAATTTAACCGACAGGACGAAGATGCTGTGATATACAAATGATTAGCTTTTCAGAGCATTCACACAAGGTTGGCGCCGGTGGTGACACCTACAACGTGCTGACATGAGAAAAGTTTCCAACCGATTTCTCATACAAAAACAGCAGTTGACCGGCGTTGCCCGATGAAACGTTGTTGTGATGCCTCGTGTAAGGAGGAGAAATGCGCACCATCACGTTTCCGACTTTGATAAAGGTCGGATTGTAGCCTATCGCTAATGCGGCTTACCGTATCGTGACACGCGATCCCTGAGTCCAGTTTCCAGCATCATGGTCTATCCATCAGCTCGGAGACCACGGCTGCGATTACCCTTGACGCTGCCTAACAAACAGGAGCGCCTGCGATGGTGTACGCAGCGACGAACCTGGGTGCACGAATGGCAAAACGTCATTTTTTCGGATGAATCCAGGATCTGTTTACAGCATCATGATGGTCGCATCCGTGTTTGGCGACATCGCGGTGAACGCACATTGGAAGCGTGTATTCGTCATCACCATACTGGCGTATCACGTGGCGTGATGGTATAGGGTGCCATTGGTTACACGTCTCGGTCGTCTCTTGTTCACATTTACGGCACTTTGAACAGTGGACGTTACATTTCAGATATGGCTGTACCCTTCATTCGATCCCTGCAAAGCCCTACATTTCAGTAGGATAGTGCACGACCGCATGTTGCAGGTCGTGTACAGGCCTTTCTGGATACAGAAAATGTTCGACTGCTGCCCTGGCCAGCACATTCTCCAGATCTCTCACCAATTGGTAACGTCTGGTCAATAGTGGCTGAGCAACTGGCTCGTCACAATACGCCAGTCACTACTCTTGATGAACTGTGGTATCTTGTTGAAGCTGCATGGGCAACTGTACATGTACATGCCATCCAAGCTCTGTTTGACTCAATGGCCAGGCGTATCAAGGCTGTTATTACGGCCAGAGGTGGTTTTTCTGGGTAGTGATTTCTCAGGATCTATGCACCCAAATTGCGTGAAAATGTTGTCACACGCCAGTTCTAGTATAATATATTTGTCCAATGAATACCCGCTTATCATCTACAATTCTTCTTGGTGTAGCAATTTTAATGGCCGGTAGTGTAATAAAGGATAATGTAAATGAAGGTAATAACGCCATGCGTTCACTTAATTGTCTCTAACGTTGTATAGATTTATGCTAAATGCCCAATTTTTCATGAGTCCTGTTCTAGTACCTCCATTACGGTTTCCTTTAAACATAACTGCCATATGTTCAGTATTTTTCAGGTATAATTTTTATGTAGGACAGGGAAAACTAGTTTTTCTAAGGAGCATTGAAGGTGATAAGGCCACTTTGTTCTCTCACATTTATGATACCCATCGTAACATGCAATAGTCAAAAATGAAAATCATGCATATATGTAACCAATAATGGAAGTGATACACTCTAGAGTTACGAAAAGAACGAAAAATTTCAGCATGCTACGTACTACTGATTCAGTCAATTTCAGTTTCAGCACAGCCATCTTCGCACAATGTAAACAGTCCTGATTTTTTTACAGCTTCATTATCACATGCTTCATGACGCCACTGGCGGAATCCGCGTACCAGTAGCACTAAAACATGCAATTGTTTCTCCTTGGTGTCCATGTGTTGTCACATGCCGTCTTCTAATGCCCTTTCGAGGGGGAACTTTGTTGCCAGCACTGAAAATTAACTGAAGCCCAGTCCCATCCACATTATAAATTTGATGGAACAACAGTTCTGATTGGTCAAACGTAGAAAAACAGACATAAAGAAGTCCTTCACTGTGCGCATACTGAATCGCATAAGCCTATCATAACGTAAATTTTCACCCTTCCAAAGACTAACGTGCGGATTACGCTTTAGAAATCCTTCAAACCAACGACTACCTGCTCGAAGTTTGTTGGTGACACCAAAACCAACTTGCTGCTACCCAATAACTCTTTTTTTAAGTTCGCAACATTGCATGTTGCGATTCGGCACAGGATTACGGGCAAGTTTCCTAGTTCGCGTCTTCCCTTCATCCTTGATCAGTTAGTGTCGAAGAGTACTTCGTGGGATGTTAAATATCCTTGAAGAATCTGAACCATTAATTCCATATCTGTTTCAATGGCCTTCCGCATTAGTCCACTTTCCACGAAGATTTTGACAGGGCTTACCCATATCGTCACCCACTTGAAAAAAATATAGAAGTGGCGTTACTGCCTGCAGATGTCTTATCACAGTTTTTAACAAATGTATTGAAAAATATTTAAGCATTCAAAAATCATTTTATTTGCTTTAATACACGGAAGAATGCATTTTAATCACACATTAATAGAAAATTAAATGAGAATTACGTTAGACATTTGAATGTGCCTCCTTTAACTCACGGAAAATATTCAGCGTCAATAGAACGCAACCTTAACCACGGGACCTCTTTCGTATGGCTATCCGACTCCGAGGTTTGTGTTGGTGCAAAGACGCTACAAGCATACAGAGGAAACTCACCTCTTATGTCATTCGCTACGTATGCAGTACTGCCACCATCAGAATATTTCCACTCTAGCCACTAAACTGCACATGGCGTTAAGAACTGCACTGTGAAATTACCTTCAGTTACCCTACACAACATGGCCAATCTTGCTTCTTTCGTGGTGCTTTAGAAAGACCTTTGGTTTAGAGACATGTGTGAATAGTAATAGAAAAAATCCTAGATTTCGGCTTCGAAGAGAGAACTGTTTAAATTTTGAATAAAAATAAACAGCAACTGATAGACGAGGACGTCCTATGTAAGGACTGACCCTTGTTCTGCCAACGGCTTGACAAAGTTGCCCAAAGTTTCTCGAAAATCTCTTGCGCTTTGGATGGGAAATTTTTCTTAAAAATCGGAAAAATCAGCAATCAACGGAATGAGGATGCAGAAGGCAACGGAAACAACTGCATTAAAGACACGTGGTATGTGGCTTGTAATTGAAATAGTATCATGAGATCTCTCCATTAGCAAAATATTCTGGCTTAGACCCCATTAAGATCTTCGGAAATGGACTAAAATATTGAATAATCAGCGAAAGGGTTGCATTCACCGAGTGGAGACGTGGAATATCAGAAGTATGTATATGTGTAGGGACGCTAGAAAATCCGAAACCGAAACTACAAAGACTCAGTCTGGACACAGTGACAGTGAAGTGAAATGTAAACCGGACTTTTGGTGAGACGAATACAGGATAATATTAAAATTAGTGGAATACGATGGGTGGATGGAGCAGAGAGTTTTTTACTCTGAACACTTCAGTAATAGAATTATTCTCATCCTAATGGACAACAAATTAACGCCAAAAACAATAGAACAATAGCTCTGGTAATAATTCTACAGTCACAAGCACAAAATGAAGAGATAGACGAAGTATGAGGCTATTTAATGGATAATTAAGTACGTAGAAGGAGATGTTAATCTACTTTTCGGGGGGGGGGGGGGGGAGGGAGAGGGGTGGTTCGGGACAGCGCAAGAAGGAATAGAAGATAGAACGGTAAAATGTGGGCATGGTTGTAGCAAGGACTAATTGAGTTTACAATAAATTTCAGCTAGTAATAGTGAATAAGCTGTTCAGAAATCAGAAGAGGAGGAATTACATTTGGGAAAGTCCTGCAGACGGGAGACGATTCCATCTGAATTTTATCGTGGTCTGACGGAGTTTCTGAAATCCGATTCTGGATTCTAAGTTTTACGCAAGTGATTATATAGACTTGGGTCACAATTTATATTCATCATTAATTGACTGAAATTTAAGAGAATGGCCCAGAAGAATCAATGTGAAAGAACTTGGATACAGAAGTACTGAGGAATGATGAGGTGCATCTGAAGTTCTCTAAAGCTACATGTACTTTAGCAATGAATACCACCATAGCCAGGTCAGTTGAAGAGGGATGGACATCAAAAAACAAGGCAATCACAGAAGTTGAACAGATAAATATAGGTACAAGGGAACTAACAGCGAAGATATTGATAACAACTGGAACACTCCAGCTGATCGACGAAAGAAGAAAGTACAGAAATGCGCAGGAATGCGTCAGCATCAGGTACATACTAGTTAAATAAATAGGATGTGCAAGAAAACCATGACGAAATGGCTACCGGAAAAATGTGAAGGAACTGAAAATGAGATGGTCGTCGTAACGACTGATTCAGCGTAACACTTGCGATCGAGGTGGTCAGAAGGGATAGATACCATTGCATCGCAATTTCTAAAAGTTTTCGGGAAGTAGCAACCAATCAGTTATTGAAGTTGATATGTAGAATCCATATATATCTAGTGACATATCATCGTCCACACAATCACAAAGATAGTAACAGCAGAGAAAAGCGAATACTATCGCTCAGTCAGCTTAGCAGCACATGCATTAAATTTGCTGAAAATCATAATATACAGAAGAATGAAATGAAAAAAGAGGATCTCTTAGATGACGATCAGTTTGATTTTACCAAAGGTAAAGGAACTAGATAGCAGATCTCACATCCCAGAGTGAGATTTTCACTCTGCAGAGGAGTGTGCGCTGATTAAAACTGTGTGCCGGACCGAGACTCAAACTCGAGACTTTTGCCTTTCGCGGGCAAATACTCTACCATCTGAGCTAGCCAAGCACTACTCACGACCCGTCCTCACAGCTTCAGTTCCGCCAGTATCTCGTCTCCTACCTTCCAAACTTCACAGAAGCTCTTCTGCGAGTTCGAGTCTCGGTCCAGTACACAGTTTTAATCTACCAGAAAGTTTCATATCAGCGCACACTCCTCTGCAGAGTGAAAATCTCATGCTGGAAACATTCCCTGTCTCCACAATTTCCTCTCTTCCAGGAGTGCTAGTTCTGCTAGGTTCGCAGAAGAGCTTCTGTAAGGTTTGGAAGGTCGGAGACGAGATACTGGCAGAACTGAAGGTGTGAGGACGGGTCGTGAGTCGTGCTTGGGTAGCTTAGATGGTAGAGCACATGCCCGCGAAAGACAAAGGCCACTGGTTGGAGTCTCGGTCAGGTAAACAGATTTAATCTTCCAAGAAGTTCATATCACACATCATAGAAAAAATACTTACAGAAAATCAAGACATTTTTATTGCATTTGTCGACTTGCACAAAGCAAGATCTTTGAAAATTCTGAATAAAACAGTAAACCACAGGGGAAAATGTGTAACATACGATATGCACAAGAATCAAGAGAAAACAAGAAGAATAAATCATCTGAAATCTGAAGAACAAGAACGAAGTGCTCGGATTAAAAGGGTATAAAGCAGGGATACAGTCTTTCAATCCTACTGTTCAGTCCAGGATGAAAGGATATCGATGATGAGATTTGCTGATGACATTGTTGTCCACAGCGAAGAAGAATTACAGGAACTATTGACTGGAGCGAGCAAGCTAATCAATAGAGAATATGGATTGAGAGTAAACTGAAAATAGACGAAAGTATAAAACAGTAGCGGACTTCAGATTAGGGTTAAACTTAACACAAATACTGGGGATTGCAAAGTAGTCAATATGAGGAAATTCTGGTGCCACGGAAGCAAAATAACACGGGACACACGAAACAGGGAGAACAAGAAAGTAGAACACCACAGCAAAGAGGGCATCATTGGCCGAAAGAAATTTAATTATATCAAACATACATTTTAATTTCAAAAATAAATGTCTGAGATTTTCACGTTTCCACTACAAAAGTGTATGGTAGTGAAACACAGACTGTTTGAACAACTGGAAAGAAGACAGTCGAAGGATTTGACTTATGCTGTAGAAATATATTGTCAATTAGGTGGACTACAGCTCAAATGGTTCAAATGGCTCTGAGCACTATGGGACTTAATACACTCCTGGAAATTGAAATAAGAACACCGTGAATTCATTGTCCCAGGAAGGGGAAACTTTATTGACACATTCCTGGGGTCAGATACATCACATGATCACACTGACAGAACCACAGGCACATAGACACAGGCAACAGAGCATGCACAATGTCGGCACTAGTACAGTGTATATCCACCTTTCGCAGCAATGCAGGCTGCTATTCTCCCATGGAGACGATCGTAGAGATGCTGGATGTAGTCCTGTGGAACGGCTTGCCATGCCATTTCCACCTGGCGCCTCAGTTGGGCCAGCGTTCGTGCTGGACGTGCAGACCGCGTGAGACGACGCTTCATCCAGTCCCAAACATGCTCAATGGTGGACAGATCCGGAGATCTTGCTGGCCAGGGTAGTTGACTTGCACCTTCTAGAGCACGTTGGGTGGCACGGGATACATGCGGACGTGCATTGTCCTGTTGGAACAGCAAGTTCCCTTGCCGGTCTAGGAATGGTAGAACGATGGGTTCGATGACGGTTTGGATGTACCGTGCACTATTCAGTGTCCCCTCGACGATCACCAGTGGTGTACGGCCAGTGTAGGAGATCGCTCCCCACACCATGATGCCGGGTGTTGGCCCTGTGTGCCTCGGTCGTATGCAGTCCTGATTGTGGCGCTCACCTGCACGGCGCCAAACACGCATACGACCATCATTGGCACCAAGGCAGAAGCGACTCTCATCGCTGAAGACGACACGTCTCCATTCGTCCCTCCATTCACGCCTGTCGCGACACCACTGGAGGCGGGCTGCACGATGTTGGGGCGTGAGCGGAAGACGGCCTAACGGTGTGCGGGACCGTAGCCCAGCTTCATGGAGACGGTTGCGAATGGTCCTCGCCGATACCCCAGGAGCAACAGTGTCCCTAATTTGCTGGGAAGTGGCGGTGCGGTCCCCTACGGCACTGCGTAGGATCCTACGGTCTTGGCGTGCATCCGTGCGTCGCTGCGGTCCGGTCCCAGGTCGACGGACACGTGCACCTTCCGCCGACCCCTGGCGACAACATCGATGTACTGTGGAGACCTCACGCCCCACGTGTTGAGCAATTCGGCGGTACGTCCACCCGGCCTCCCGCATGCCCACTATACGCCCTCGCTCAAAGTCCGTCAGCTGCACATACGGTTCACGTCCACGCTGTCGCAGCATGCTACCAGTGTTAAAGACTGCGATAGAGCTCCGTATGCCACGGCAAACTGGCTGACACTGACGGCGGCGGTGCACAAATGCTGCGCAGCTAGCGCCATTCGACGGCCAACACCGCGGTTCCTGGTGTGTCCGCTGTGCCGTGCGTGTGATCATTGCTTGTAGAGCCCTCTCGCAGTGTCCGGAGCAAGTATGGTGGGTCTGACACACCGGTGTCAATGTGTTCTTTTTTCCATTTGCAGGAGTGTATCTGAGGTCATCACCCCCCCAGAACTTAGAACTACTTAAACCTAACTAACATAAGGACATCACACACATCCATGCCCGAGGCAGGATTTGAATCTGCGACTGTAGTAGTCGAGCAGTTTCGGATTGAAGCGAATAGAACCGCTCGGCCACCGCGGTCGGCTTGGCCTAAGGAATGAGGAAGTTCTTCCAAGAAAAGAACTTAGGGAAAATAGCGACAAGAAGGAGGTACAAGATGATAGGACGTGTGGGAACATGTAGCAGCGGGCCGGAGTGGCCGTGCGGTTCTAGGCGCTACGGTCTGGAACCGAGCGACCGCTACGGTCGCAGGTTCGAATCCTGCCTAGGGCATGGATGTGTGTGATGTCCTTATGTTAGTTAGGTTTAATTAGTTCTAAGTTCTAGGCGACTGATGACCTCAGAAGTTAAGTCGCATAGCGCTCAGAGCCTTTTGAACATGTAGCAATAATTTTCATGGTACCAGAGGGAGGGTAAAATCTGTGTGGGAAGACAGACCGGAATACTTCCAACAAATAACTGAGTACGTGGGATTCAAGAGCTACTCCGAGGTGAAGACGTTGACACAGGTAAGGAATTCGCGGCGGGCCAAAAAGCTTTATTGGTTGCATGATTACATCATCAGGCACCTGGCAGAGATGCATAGTCTAATCAAAAGCTAGGTTGCAGTCTTTTGTGGAAGTTTATCAGACTATTTCGGTCAAATTTCTGATGATGGTATGTTACGACCGCGAAATCTGTATCACTAGGAAATGAACAGGAGAGTAAAGAATATCACTGTAAGGAAATTTATAGGCACTCTGAAATGACCAGCAGCTGTTAACCTCCTACTCTGTCTCTATCTATAATGGAGCTTATCAGGACTACACTACATCGTATGAGAAATCATACTGATCTAGTGAATCAGACAACGTCACACGACCAAAGAAATCAGGAGGGACACTACTTCCATATGTCTTGAATATTAATGAAATCTATCAAATGTTCTGGTTCATAGTTTCAATTACAATGGTGTATGCGTATTATTTCACTGTCATTCCCATTATCAGTGATGAATTATTCAACACTTAGGTTATAACCATTGAGATTTTCTATAAGCAAGGAATATTTTCTGTGATTCTAGAGGACTAGATTTCTGTACGAAGCACTTGAAACAAGAGGAATAAGTCAATAGAAACATTAGGTGCTTAAGCCAGTAAACATGTGCGTCGGCATTTCCAGTCCGATTTACAGTTGGCAACAGCCGCTTAATCCCTTCCCTACAAGGCAATCCACTTAAGCACAGGGGATGTGCTGAGAATACCCGCGTCCGGCGTGGGACAACCACTATGCTAGGTTAGTCTTGTGTCGTGCTCTTATAGCGTTACAGACTGATTTCCACTGCTGACGTAGGGAATAATTTTACAACGTCTTTTCAGTTCTATCTTTCCCGACCAATCTTGATTACGCCTTCACTTCGCAATACCAAAATATTATATACAATGTGTGCGCGATAGGAGACCAAATGTCGTACGTAATAGTAGGCTACTCTGCAGGTAACCGCTCAATGTTTAGGAGTACGTACAGTCACTTTGTAACTTATGTTTACGAATCGTTATTGATAGTCTGATGCAGGAAACTGTGAGCGTGGGAAGTGGATAGGGGATGACTCGTTTTATATACACTTATTAATAAACGCAACACATGCGACCGCGCGCACAGGAGAATCTTAAGCAGCTCAGTCTACATAAACGAACTTTGTACCAAGTGCACCGTGTTCTTCCACTCAGAATATCTTCAGCTTTAAAATATGAGGGCATAAAACAATACCCTATGCATAATAGAGGTAATGTAAAACGACGACAAGAACAGCTCCAGAAATCTAATCTTAACTCCGTGCACAATATCTCCGAAATACACTGTCGAAAAAAAAATTTAGTACACCTGGAAAGACGACGTCGATTTTGATTCGATGACGGCAATGCCACCTGGAGGATGTAGATGTAGAGGTAGGGGTGTAAATGTGCAAACTCAGTTTGTTTTTGCTGTAAAAAGGAAATGTTTACTTCTGTTTCAGCTTCAAAAATTAGCCAAAGCTAATTCATAATATTTTAGCAATGAAACACAAAAACTAAATATGTTAAAAATTAAAAAACATTTTCTGCTTGCACAACAACTCACAAATTTTTCAAGAAGTGCGGGTAACGTGGAAACGCCTTAAAATTGTGGGAAACTGACTACTTCAAACGAAAACTATTGAAAATGTTAGAAACTATTTTATTTAATATCAAATTTAAATTATACAAAAATATTTTTAAACGCAACTGTAGTAGAAAAATGTTTCATAAGCGAAGCTAACTTGCAAAAATCGCGTATGTAAATATCTCCTTCATTTCCGGCACACAAAGAGTGACTCTACTCCTCACAAACTACACACTTAATTCATAATTCTCCCCGAATGTGTTTGGAAAATGCGCCTTCACAAAAAATACAAATTTCATCTTCTTCAGTAGGTTTTTCTTCCCCAACTGTGAGATCCAAATGTTACTCGCCTGAAGAGACAATTGGTGCATTGGGCTCTTCATCTGAATCCTCAGATAACTTGAGCCGTTTTTTGCACGGTTTTCTAGGAGGAGCTTCACGTTTGCTCTTGCTTTTGGCAGGTGACTTTGGAAGCTTCTGTTTACCCTTCAGTAAGGAGTCTTCAAGGCGTGTTTTATAAGGCCAAGGTGTCAAAACAGCTGATGAACCTGGCTTAAGACCTCTGTTGAAAACCGTCCTCTATAGAGGAGAGACTGGCATGATATCTTGTGGAGACACACACGTTTTTGATGAGGTATTTGACAACGATGTTGACTTTCTGTTTTATCCATTTCAATGGGATACGGCACCAACAGCTTACGTCCAAGTCTCAAAGAAACACATTCTTCAGGTGACATATCAATATGCGCAAACCTTTTGAAGTGTCGTCTGAGGTACACGGAAAGCTTTTACGGCTCTTCTTAACCCCACCTGCTTTCCCTTGAGGCTATTATAGCCTTAATCATGTTTTTAGCATCCCACTTCTTCACAATAGCTATTGGTTTCCTATCAGCTAGCTATCGTGGCATCTAGAAACAGACGCAAAACGTATTGGAAGTAATATGCTGGTATTTTGGAAACGTTTCCACAATGCCATCATATGTATGCTCCACATTACCTACACAATGGCCATTTTAAATCTCGGTAGATTACATTAAGCAAATATCCATTTAAGGTTGACAAAGGACTGCTAAAACCTTCTACGAACCTCCCTTTATAAGCTATCACACGTAAAGAAAGATAACTACGAAATATATAGATAAATATAATAGCGCAACTTACCGCGAAAAAGGTTTAGTAAATGCGTGAACGTAAATTGCATCACTGTCACGGCGTCTGTAGCTCCTAACCCTCTACCGTGACAAATAGGAACTATTGCAATAATTTATGGCTATCCCACTACAGTGCAGCACTCTGCAGACCAGATACAAGACGTTTCCACATTACCCACACGCTTCCACATTTACACCCCTGCCTCCACTGATAATGGTTTCAACGTCGTCCATCAATAGATAGTGTAGTGGTTCACAATGGCTCTGAGCACTATGGGACTTAACATCTATGGTCATCAGTCCCCCAGAGCTTAGAACTACTTAAACCTAACTAACCTAACGACATCGCACTATTTTTTTTTTACATCCATGCCCGAGGCAGGATTCGAACCTGTTACCACAGCAGTCGCGCGGTTCCAGACTGAAGCACCTAGGACCGCTCGGCCACATCTGCCGGCGATAGTTTAGTGGCATAGCTACCAGAGCGCCATCTGTTTTCGCCCTTTAATAGATAATGCTGGCAACAAGAAGGTTTAGTGTAGTGCAGATGTTTGAAGCAAGCAGGCAGGCATGCCACGGAGACGCACTCGTTCTTCCTACCCAACTGAGCGAGTTTGAAGAGGGTCAAACTGTGGCCTTCAGAATGGCGGGATGGTCCTTTCAGAGACTTTCCACGTAGATTGGACGTTCTGCGTTAGTTATGCAACGATACTGGTATCAGTAGTCACATGAAAACTCTCACACCAGTAGTCAAGGTGCTGGACGTTCATGCAGCACAAACGCGTCCGCCAGGATCGCCGTATTGTAAAGGCAGCAGTGGCAGATTGTACAGCTGCCACAGCACAGGTAAGACGGCTTGTTAGCCCAGATAGTAAACACGAAGTGTTACGAACCGGTCATGAGCAGTGGACACACACACACACCTCTAGACCGTCTTAGACTCACGCTACAGCATCGACGTGGACGGCTCGGTTAGTGCCGTCAGGGGATCAATTGGAATGCTGTGCCGTTGTCTTCAGCGATGAAAGCAGAGTGTGTCTGCACGCAAGTAATGGTCGTTCGCGCACGACATAGTCCTGGTGCGCGCTGTCTCGTAAAGTGCATCCGTTCAAGGCACACAGACCCAGACAAGCTGCAGCTCTCATTCACCTTCAGTGTTTCTGAAGGAACGCTAACCGGCGTTCGGTAACTGCAGAATGTTGTTCAGCGCTTTCTTTTGGCGTTCTCGCAAAGGCAAGGTGATATATTGTTTCGACAGGATAATGCTCGCCGACACACTGCCTGTGGAACTCAACGTGCGGCAACTTCCCTGGCCAACACAGTCTTCCAACTTCTCTTTAATCGAACACGTGTGGGATATAATGGGACAAGAAGTGACACGTACGACCCTCAATCAACAATTCTTACAGAACAAGTCGATCAGGAGCGGCGCGAAGTATTCCAGGACAGTATTCGACACTGTACGATGGACTGCATACAAGAGTCGGCGCCCGCATTGCCGCCCATGGAGGCTAAACTACGTACTAATGCGGACTGTTCGATAATTCTGATAGTTCACAGTTATGACTTTCAGCATCAGTACACTGCAAGACATTTGACAGCGTATGGGGGCGGGTATTTATGATAACAAACTGACGACCCCATCCCTGTTCTGCTGCACGGCTCATAGGAAGAATTGTTGGATATGAGCTCTGATTTCCCCAATTTTTTCATCGTGTCATTTGGCGAAGATGTATGCGGGAGAAAGTAATATGTTGACCAGCTATTTCCGAAATGTGTGCTCAAGATATTTTAGTAGTAAACCTCTCATTAGCGTTAGCCACTGGGGTCTGTTAAGAATTTCTGCAACTGGCTCAAATGGCTCTGAGCACTATGGGACTTAACATCTGTGGTCATCAGTCCCTTAGAACTTAGAACTACTTAAACCTAACTAACCTAAGGACATCACATACATCCATGCCCGAGGCAGGATTCGAACCTGCGACCGTAGCAGTCGCGCGGTTCCGGACTGAGCGCCTAGAACCGCTAGACCACCGCGGCCGGCTCTGCAACTGGAATGAGATTTTCACTCTGCAGCGGAGTGTGCGCTGATATGAAACTTCCTGGCAGATTAAAACTGTGTGCCGGACCGAGACTCGAAGTCAGGACCTTTGCCTTTCGCGGGCAACTCCTCTACCAACTGAGCTACCCAAGCACGACTCACGCCCCGTCCTCACAGCTTCTGTAAGGTTTGGAAGGTACGAGACGAGGTACTGGCGGAAGTAAAGCTGTGAGGACGGGGTGTTAGTCGTGCTTGGGTAGCTCAGTTGGTAGAGCACTTGCCCGCGAAAGGCAAAGGTCCCGACTTCGAGTCTCTGTCCCGCACACAGTTTTAATCTGCCAGGATGTTTCATATCAGCGCACACTCCGCTGCAGAGTGAAAATCTCATTCTGGAAACATCCCCTAGGCTGCGGCTAAGCCATGTCTCCGCAATATCCTTTCTTTCAGTCTTGCATGGTTCGCAGGGCAGCTTCTGTAGAGTTTGGAAGGTATGAAACGTACTGGCGGAAGTAAAGCTGTGAGGATGAAGCGTGAGTCGTGCTTGGGTAGCTCAGTTGGGGGAGCACTTTCCCGCGAAAGACAAAGGTCCCGACTTCGAGTCTCGGTCCGGCACACAGTTTTAATCTGCCAGGAAATTTCATCTCTGCAACAACCTCGCGCCGACTTAACGATCTCATCACAAACGCGCCGTTCATCTTTGGAATTTCTCTATCTCTTGCAACATTCCTACCTGGTAAGAGTTTCAGGTTTATGAACAATCCTCAAGAATCGATCGAACAAGTGCCTTGTAAGCCGCTTCCTTCGTATATGAGTTACATTTCCTTTGGGATTCTTCCTATGTATCTGAGTCTGCTTTACGAACAACTTGTTTTATCTCGTCATTCCACTTCTGGTTCTGAATACAATATGTGATCAAAAGTATCCGGACACCCCCAAAAAATACTTTTTTTCATATTAGTTGTATTGTGCTGCCATCTACTGCTAGGTACTCCATATTAGCGACATCAGTAGTCATTAGACATCGTGACAGAGAAGAATGGGGCGCTCCGCGGAACTCATGGACTTCGAAAGTGGGCAGGTGTCACTTGTGTCGTACGCCTGTACGCAAGGTTTCCACACTCCTAAACATCCCTAGGTCCACTCCGACGTGATAGGAAGTGGAAACGTAGACACGTACAACACAAGAGCGTACAGGCCGACCTCTTCTGCTGACTGACAGAGAACGCTGACAGTTGAAGAGGCACGTAATGTGTAATAGGCAGACATCTATCCAGACCATCACGCAGGAATTCTAAACTGCATCAGGATCCACTGCAAGTAGTATGACAGACGGGAGGTGAAAAAACTGGGATTTCATGATCGAGCGGCTGCTCGTAAGCCACACATCACGCCGGTAAATGCCAAACGACGCCAGGCTTGGTGTAAGGAGCGTAAACTGGACGACTGAACAGCGGAAAAACGTTGTGTGGAGTGACGAATCACGGTATACAATATGGCGATCCGATTGCACGGTGTGGGTATGGCGAATGATTGGTGAATGTCATCTGCCAGCGTGTGTAGTGCCAACAGTAAAATTCGGAGGCGGTGGTTTTATGGTGTGGTCGTGTTTTTCAGCGAACGAGCTTGCATCCCTTGCAGCTTTGCGTGGCACTTTCGCAGCACAGGCCTACATTAATGTTTTACGCACCTTCTCGTTTCCCACTGTTGAAGGGCTGTTCGGGGATGGGGATTGCACCTTTCAACACGATCGAGCACCTGTTCATAATGCACGGCCTGTGGCGTAGTGGTTACACTGCAATAACATCTCTGTAATGGACTGGCCTGCACGAGGTTCTGACCTGAGTCCTATAGAACACCTTTAGGATGTTTTGAAACGCCGACTTCGTGCCAGGCCTCACCGGCCGACATCGATGCCTCTCCTCAGTGCAGCACTCCGTGAAGAACGGGCTGCCATTCCCCAAGAAACCTTGCAGCACCTGACTGAACGTATGCCTGCAAGAGCGGAAGCTGTCATCAAGGCTAAGGGTGGGCCAACATCATATTTAGAACCAGCATTACGGATAAAGGGCGCCACGAATTTGAAGGTCATTTTTAGCCAGATGTCCGGATACTTCTGATCACATAGTGCAGTTAGTCCTAGATATCTTACGGTAGATACCGTTTCCACCAATTTTTCATCAGTAGTGGTATGTGCAATATATTAAAACTGCTTGTATTCAGGGTCAACTGCCAGAGACTTGATCCTTTTGCAAGCCGATACTATCTTCTGACTTTGCTACTTTCTTACAGACAACCACATCATCTGCGAACAGTTTTGAAGAGCTTCCGACGCTTTCTACTAGTTCATTTATATACATTGAAAATATTAATGGATCTCTCACACTTCCTTGGTGTACTCCGGAAATTACCTTTCTTCTGCCGACTTTGTTGTGTGAAGAGCGACGTGTTGACGTCTATCTCCAAAGAAGTCTTGAATTCAGTCACCAAACTGATCCGACATTCGGTAAGGTCGTGCTTCTTACATTGCATTGTGTAACTGTGTCAAACGCCACCCTAAAATCGCCGGCCGGTGTGGCCGTGCGGTTCAAGGCGCTTCAGTCTGGAACCGCATGACCGCTGCGGTCGCAGGTTCGAATCCTGCCTCGGGCATGGATGTGTGTGATGTCCTTAGGTTAGTTAGGTTTAATTAGTTCTAAGTTCTAGGCGACTGATGACCTCAGAAGTTAAGTCGCATAGTGCTCAGAGCCACCCTAAAATCAGGGACCATGGCGTCGTTCTAAGCACCGTTGTCCACATCGCTAAGGACCTCATGGAGCAGCAGAGAGCTGTTTCGTTATGTTTACGGAATCGATGATGATTTTTTTTTTTTTATAGGGGAGATTTTCTCTCTCCAGAAACGTCATAAATCTTGAGCATAATACCTGTTCCCTAATTCTACAAAAAGGTTGACGTCAACGGTATAGCTCTATAGGTATGAGCACCTGTACTACGACCCTCCTTGAAAACGGGAATGATCTCAGTCTTTTTCGAATCAATTACTTTTGAATACATTATGGGAGTGACAGTGATCAATGTGCTACAAATATTTACTATTAAAAACAGTCTTGATCACGATTTATTTATTAAGGTGACCGGTTTCGACCACTACTGTGGTCATCTTCAGACCTACAAGTCTTATACAAAGCTTTAATTAGAGGGCTACGTACGTTAAATAAAATACATAAAGTTATAAAGCTATAAAACGATGAATTACCATTGAGTAGAAACCTCTTTCTGCTGGAGAAACACTACTGGAGAAACCAGTGCACGTCTTACTATATGTAATGGAGGCTCCTCCCACTTCTGACGGCATGATGTCATTACTAACCAATGAGGTATAAGTCGTACAACAATGTAAAATTTCTTAGTTAAATGAACATTGTCAAGAAATAAAAATAAACACACACTAAACTTAGCTCATTAAACAGCTATTGTCAATTAAGAAGCGTTAAAAATATTTAAATATGTAGGATAAATGAACTTCGGTTTGACAGTACATGGGTTGCCCTCTCAAGGCCTGTTAGTGAACCATTTGGAACCACTGGTTGCCATGGTGAAGTTGGACGCCGTTCCAAAGATGAGGCAGCAGGCTTCTTTGCACTGAAGTTTTAAAGTCGATAGGCAAACTAGTGGCTGCCATGGTGAGGATAAACGCCAGTGCAAAGATGTGACAGCAGACTTCTTTCTAACGAAGTTGTTGCGAAAGTGGAATGGCGAAGACTGTCACGTCAGACGATGTATTATTGAGCAGTAACATGTCTTTATTGAAACAATTTTCAATGAGTAGGCTGCAATAATCTTTAGCTGAGACGTATACTACATGCTGCACAGACACGATACGAAGTAGTCGTCCATATTTTTCGAATCGCTGGTTACCATTCGTTCCTCCAGCGAACTACGTAAGCAGCTGCTAGAGATACTTTTCTATTCCACGATCAGTTATCTCAATATCTTCCATTCTGGTTCAAATGACTCTGAGCACTATGAAACTCAGGTCATCAGTCCCCTAGACTTAGAACTACTCAAACCTAAATAACCTAAAGACATCACACACATCCAAGCCCGAGGCAGGATTGGAACTTGCGACCGTAGCAGCAGCGCGGTTCCGGACTGAAGCGCGTAGAACCGCTCGGCGAGTTGCCGGCTAGGAGGATCGTGTTAAGAGCTTCTGCGCTGAAACAATTTCGGAAGACCGAATTGAGTATTTCGGCCTTCTCTCTGCTATCATTCGTTTGGGTGCCCGCATGGTCACTAAGTGACTGAATAGATTCTGAAAGTACAGTTTACATACCTTGCGCGCACCGGTTATTTGTCACTCGCCCCGCTCCACTGCAGCTGTTTAATGTCCGAGTGCCAAGTACTCTATAACGAAGTGAGCAAGAATTAGAATAATAATAACTGAAACCAACAGCTGTATTGTTATACAACGTCGTTTACTCAAAACGTGCTACCAGCTTCGACGCCGAAAAGCGTGATCTACAGGTTCCAAATGTAATCTGCCATCTACGTACAAACCACAGTGACGAAGACCAGGTTCTGTCTTTTGTTACCCAAGCACGTTTGGACACCTCTGTGCCATCGTCAGTGGGTTCTGTTCATTTAAAAACTGTAAGAAGTGAACATATTTTAGGTTGTGATCTAACAAAATAAGGCATAAAGACAGGTTTCTTTTCGTTTTTATTCTGATCTTGGTTTTACATTATATGATTTTGCAGGACCATCTGTATGGTGTCCTGCACTGACAGTTTGTCATCTGCAAACGAAACGATGTAAATGTGAATTTTATCAATTAGTTAACACATCCGTTGAATTTTGATAATGTTTGGTACGATATACACATAATTCAGATTCGATGCCAAACACACTTAGGAATAAATGAACGCCGACCGGGTTAGGGCACTCAACAACATTGTGCATGTAGCGTTTTTTCAGAGTAAATAAGGGTCTGTAAAACTGAAATTACACTAAGTACATTTAATATTTATGAGTAGTGCCCTCAGAACGCGAAAGAAGAAAGGTCAATCACAACAAAACGTGTGTAGTAAAAAGTATAGACGCAAAACATTGTACCACATCATATTCACGTTTTTAAAAACCAAGGGACGTGTTAACACGTTGACAGAATTCACATTTACATCTTCTTGCTTGCAGACGACAAGCTATCAGTGTAGGACACCATACAGATGATCCTGCGAAATCATCCAGTGTAAAACCAAGATAAGAACAAAAACGAACGAAAATTGTCTTTAGGCCTCATTTTGTTAGATCAGTTACAACCTAAAATGTTGTCACTTCTGACAGTTTTTCAACAAGCGAAATCCACTGATGGCACAGAATTGCCGAAACGCGCATGGGTAAGAAGTAAAAACAGTCTTACATAGGCGCATCTACATCCAATCATTTTAACTGAAACACGGAAAAGTGCAGGAGCTGTAATACGAAATATGAGTAAATAGTATATATTATGAAGCATGTTTCACCAAAATGTGCAGAGTGCAGTGGGACCAAAATCAACTGGATTCCACAACTTTCAGTAACAAGCGCATCAATGGTCAGACGAAAACTCAGCCTCGACTTTGTTGGTTGCACTTGCTGGCGTGACATGCTTAATAACTTGTAATGTTTCCACTTGTCGTATCCCTTTCTGTGCTAACTAATCAGTCAACCCAATTCGAAGATTCTAATCATTAATATTTTATGAGCGTTTGTGACCTATGCTAGCTTTCGTGTCGTTTCTTACCAGTTAATGAACAACTTTGGAATATTTTTTCTAACGACGGTTTGCTTGGCGTCTCAAGAGGGGGCAGCCTTACAGGTCTTTGGAGGGATTTAACTGCATGCGTGAATCTCTCAGAGCACTTGTCTTGCTGTGTTATGTATGATGACAGGGTAGCCCGCCAGACTTCGGTGTGCTAAATAGTTGATTATAATTATTTCCTTTTACTAAAGTTACGTTATAGTCCAGATATGTTACTGCACACCAAAGCAAAATCAATATATGAACATGATCTATTTTGGTCTCATGAGTTGAAACTTTAGGGTTTGTATGAGTGCATATATATTGATAGCACACTGGTTTGTTAATTTTGATTGCATGAAGCATATTTAGTTGTAGCTTTCTCTTTAATGGTGCCTGCGAGAAAAATAACGTATTCGACTTTAGTGGCCAGTGCGACAAGATTTGCATCAGAAAATGAATATGTTGACTAAGAAACATTCTGGTTTCATGAACGCATAAACTAAGTACGTTAATTCAATGATATCTGGGCTAGAAGAGTCATAATTACCAAAAATAGTTGTACCGACCGCAATTGCGGACAAAAATAGGGTAAGATCATAACTAATAAGACTTTTAATAACTGCAGGATAGAACACAATTCTCGTATAAATAAAACATAGTTTCAACGGTAAGAAATAAAATTTTGTATTCTGAAAACGACTTAGATATATAACAGTTATCACACTTATTACAGACCACTCAATATAAAACGTGGTGAGAGTGCGTCTTGCTAGGTTAGCGGTACTACTCGAAAAGGTACTTTCTCTTTCATCAGACAAATGAAAATGAGCAGTATATATATATTGCTATCGTTAATCATTATCTTCACAGATAATAAATCCTGATTATTGTCTTTGTCCATTTCAGTCGATGCACTTCACATGAAAAAATGTTAATGTTTTTCACATATTACAGGAAGAATATTAAATCATTTGTTTCAGTATGTTCACAGGGAAAAATGCGCCAGGGGACGACACAACCACCGCAACGTTCAGTAGTTTCCAGCTAAGTGCTTTCATAATCTTCGTAAACTTAGTCACTTATTTCTTTCGCAAAGGATAGAAACTATGAAGTGCACAGCTGCAGTGGTTCACTAATTAGAACGGAAAGTTCCTCTCCCTAACAAATAATGTTAATATTACGAACTGCTAGAAAAACATACCAGATTATTAAATACATTACGAAAATTTATGAAATTGACACCGCGCTGTTGTTGGTTATCTTTCACTATGAAGAACATGCCGACACCAGCGAAGAATTACTCCCTGACTGCGTGGCAACAGGTTGCATCATATCTGTCTGTGTAGCTTCCATTTCTGCTGCCTTAGTTAATGGATGTACTCCTGCCATCATTCGTTATTTCAACATTGTTTTCGTAGAAATAAATGGTGAGCATCTACAACTATATCTGCATCTACATGACTACTATGCGATTCACTTCAAATTCGTGGCAGAGCGTTCACCGAACTATTTCTCTACGGTTCCAATATCGAACAATGTGAGAAAAAAATTAACACTTAAATCTGTAAGAGATCTGATTACTTTTACTTTACTATGATGATCATTCATTGATTGCCATCAATAAAATATTTTTTTTTTTTCAACACTGAATGCCTTTGTTTCAGTAATTGCCATCGTAACTCGCTTATCACATTCGAGAGACTCTCTCCCCTATTTCGCGATAATATAAAACGAGCTGCCCTTCTTTGGACTTTTGAATGTCCTCTGTAAATCCTATCCGATAAGGATCCCATACCACGCACAAATACACGAGCAAAGGACGGATAAATGTAGTGTAGGAAGCCTCTTTCGTAGCCCTGTTGCAGCTTTTAAGTTTTTGCCGGCCGGAGTGGCCGTGCGGTTCTAGGCGCTACAATCTGGAACCGAGCGACCGCTACGGTCGCAGGTTCGAATCCTGCCTTGGGCATGGATGTGTGTGATGTCCTTAGTTAGGTTTAATTAGTTCTAAGCTCTAAGCGGCTGATGACTTCAGAAGTTAAGTCGCATAGTGCTCAGAGCCATTTTTCTAAGTTTTTAGCCAATAACGCAGTATTTGGTTTGCCTTTCTCTCAACGTTATCTGTTAGTGCTATTTAGCTTGTTCGTAACTGTAATTCCTAGGTATTTAGTTGAACTGACAGCCTTCATGTTGTTGTTGTATTTGTTGTTGTTGTTGTTGTCTTCAGTCCTGAGACTGGTTTGATGCAGCTCTCCATGCTACTCTATCCTGTGCAAGCTTCTTCATCTCCCAGTACTTACTGCAACCTAAATCCTTCTGAATCTGCTTAGTGTATTCATCTCTTGGTCTCCCTCTACGATTTTTGCCCTCCACGCTGCCCTCCAATGCTAAATTTGTGATCCCTTGATGCCTCAGGACATGTCCTACCAACCGATCCCTTCTTCTAGTCAAGTTGTGCCACAAACTTCTCTTCTTCCCAATTCTATTCAATACCTCCTCATTAGTTATGTGATCCACCCATCTAATGTTCAGCATTCTTCTGTAGCACCACATTTCGAAAGCTTCTATTCTCTTCTTGTCCAAACTATTTATCGTCCATGTTTCACTTCAATACACGGCGACACTCCATACAAATACTTTCAGAAACGACTTCCTGACACTTAAATCTATACTCGATGTTAACAAATTTCTCTTCTTCAGAAACGTTTTCCATGCCATTGCCAGTCTACATTTTATATCCTCTCTACTTCGACCATCATCAGTTATTTTGCTCCCCAAATAGCAAAACTCCTTTACATTTCCTAATCTAATTCCCTCAGCATCTCTCCGACTTAATTAGACTACATTCCATTATCCTCGTTTTGTGTGATTTATCGTATGGCCAGAGATTTAACGGTTTCCTTTTAGTACTCGTGTGGAAGACCTCGCACGTTTCCCTACTTTGAGTCAACTGACACTTTTTGCACTATACAGATATAGTGTGTAAGTGATTTTATATTTGGTTTTGACTTTGTAATGGCTTAACTATACGGTAAATGACATCCTCACCTGTAAACAATCTAATAGGGATTCTCAGATTGTCTTCTAAACCCTTTAAATAGATTAGCAACAGCAAAAGTACTTTAACACTTCCTTGGGGAACGCCATGTTTCCCTTCTGTTTAACTCGATGACTTTCCATCAGTTACTGCGAGGTGTGATCTTCCTGACAGGAAATCGCAAATCCAGTGGCGCAGCTGTGACGATGTTTGATTAGAAGTCTCTTGTGAGGAATGGTGTCAAAAGCCTTTTGGATTATGGAATCAATCTGGGATGACCTGTCGACAGGAATAATTCCTCCTTGCGAATAAACAACTCGTTGTGCTTCACAAGAACGATATTTTCTGAATTCGTGCTATGTGTTAAAATATTTTTGTGGATAAATAGTTCTGAGATCATTTAGTTTATTAAAATTCTGTATAAATTAGTTGTGTTTTATTATATATACACTCCTGGAAATGGAAAAAAGAACACATTGACACCGGTGTGTCAGACCCACCATACTTCCTCCGGACACTGCGAGAGGGCTCTACAAGCAATGATCACACGCACGGCACAGCGGACACACCAGGAACCGCGGTGCTGGCCGTCGAATGGCGCTAGCTGTGCAGCATTTGTGCACCGCCGCCGTCAGTGTCAGCCAGTTTGCCGTGGCATACGGAGCTCCATCGCAGTCTTTAACACTGGTAGCATGCCGCGACAGCGTGGACGTGAACCGTATGTGCAGTTGACGGACTTTGAGCGAGGGCGTATAGTGGGCATGCGGGAAGCCGGGTGGACGTACCGCCGAATTGCTCAACACGTGGGGCGTGAGGTCTCCACAGTACATCGATGTTGTCGCCAGTGGTCGGCGGAAGGTGCACGTGCCCGTCGACCTGGGACCGGACCGCAGCGACGCACGGATGCACGCCAAGACCGTAGGATCCTACGCAGTGCCGTAGGGGACCGCACCGCCACTTCCCAGCAAATTAGGGACACTGTTGCTCCTGGGGTATCGGTGAGGACCATTCGCAACCGTCTCCATCAAGCTGGGCTACGGTCCCGCACACCGTTAGGCCGTCTTCCGCTCACGCCCCAACATCGTGTAGCCCGCCTCCAGTGGTGTCGCGACAGGCGTGAATGGAGGGACGAATGGAGACGTGTCGTCTTCAGCGATGAGAGTCGCTTCTGCCTTGGTGCCAATGATGGTCGTATGCGTGTTTGGCGCCGTGGAAGTGAGCGCCACAATCAGGACTGCATACGACCGAGGCACACAGGACCAACACCCGGCATCATGGTGTGGGGAGCGATCTCCTACACTGGCCGTACACCACTGGTGATCGTCGAGGGGACACTGAATAGTGCACGGTACATCCAAACCGTCATCGAACCCATCGTTCTACCATTCCTAGACCGGCAAGGGAACTTGCTGTTCCAACAGGACAATGCACGTCCGCATGTATCCCGTACCACCCAATGTGCTCTAGAAGGTGTAAGTCAACTACCCTGGCCAGCAAGATCTCCGGATCTGTCCCCCATTGAGCATGTTTGGGACTGGATGAAGCGTCGTCTCACGCGGTCTGCACGTCCAGCACGAACGCTGGTCCAACTGAGGCGCCAGGTGGAAATGGCATGGCAAGCCGTTCCACAGGACTACATCCAGCATCTCTACGATCGTCTCCATGGGAGAATAGCAGCCTGCATTGCTGCGAAAGGTGGATATACACTGTACTAGTGCCGACATTGTGCATGCTCTGTTGCCTGTGTCTATGTGCCTGTGGTTCTGTCAGTGTGATCATGTGATGTATCTGACCCCAGGAATGTGGCAATAAAGTTTCCCCTTCCTGGGACAATGAATTCACGGTGTTCTTATTTCAATATCCAGGAGTGTATTATTTATAGAGGCTGAGGCAGAATAAACGAGTAAAATGTTCGTATTTGTTAAACTCAGCGTCTTACTGCTCAAAGATCCATGCTCCCTGCCATTTCCGTTTTCTCAGCATTTTTGGGCCGTACTCTAAAATTTTATACCACCACTCGTATATTTTTATAGTACCTCACATATTCCTGTTTTCATTTCTGTTTTTATCACCAAGTGCTTAATAACTAAGCCTTCTGCTGTGGTGTTTCAAAATAAAATTTTCATAAATAAATGACTTTGACTGTAGGTTACAAGATTGTGCACCATGACGTAGTTACGAAGATTGATAAACTACGTTGCGGATTTTTTGACAACAGTTTCGTCCGCTCTCGTTAGTTCCGTTACGATGGTATGAAGCTATATGTTTACTCTAAATTGGTGCACTTACACTTAATTTCCCTTTGCGCCTTGAGACTCTGCGTAAAGTGCCGTAATAATCCGCTGGAAGTCAGAAATAATTTGCCTAATGCAGATCCCAATAACTGATACGTTAATTAAATGGTGAACTTCCTTGTGATTCGACACCCTGCAATTAACTAGTAGGCTTCGATGTGTATGTAATTAAACTGTGTATCGATAATCACCCTGGCACTCGATCACTGTAAGATACGAAGGGGATGATTAAGATAATGGAGGTGCTGGGACCTCTTAAGCCTTACTATCAACCGGCAATGGCCTTGCCAAGGGTTTCCGATCCGGTTCATACGATCTACATAGCGAAGTTACAGCACGAAATAAAGCTCTTAACGTAGGCATTTGCTCGTAATTTGCCACTAGATATGGCTCTGAAACAGTCAAAGGACTTGTCCCGCGTATATACATTTATCCAAGTGCGCATCGAGTTCGGGAACCAATGTCGCTGTTTGCAGTACACGGAATGAATTTCAGCTCCTCCGAATGTTGGAGCTGTATAGTACCACGTACAGCTTTAGCTAATGGTAGCGATTTCCTGCCATCTGAGACTGCATTAATTTCAAACCTGACTGCACCTACCTTTTCCTCGAAAGTTCTGTTTTTTGTTTTCAAGTAGAAAGAGATCAATGTTATTTCTTCCTCCCATTCATCAATCTTTGATGTTCATACTTTTGAATAAAATCGTCAGTCTTCACCCACTGTATTTATAGATTTATTATGTACCTGTCCAGGATTATTTCAGTAAATCTGCCCAAAATAGCAAAATTTTCAACATAAACAGCGAAAACGCGCTGCAGACTATTTACAGGTTACATTCGCGAGAAACCTAAGCAAGTTCTCAAAATTACTGTAGATTGTCTAAGTTTTTGAAATTAGACACTTCTAGTTCGTGTACTATGAGACCAGCAACTGCGAGTTCTGAACTAACACACAAGCGAAAAACGTCGTTTATATCCTCAGATGGAAAATAACAATGTGAGAAGATACGGCTTTATAAGGTATTTGGAAATGAAGTATCAAAGCAGTTTCTGGTAGTTCTTATGTTCTGAAGTAGAACATAGTTTGTCTATAATCACTACTTTTAAATCTTTAATCCTTGAATAGAGAATAAGGATTTCAATTTCGTGGTTTATTCATTTAGTAGGCTTTGCTTTCAGCTGCTTGCCTGGTCCATAACTTCCCTGATATCTAGACAGTTCGTACGTGTTGATAATTATGTTCTTAACTTTCCAAGAGTTCTAGTGCCCGTCTAAAATCACTTGTCTACCATGTGTGTGTGTTTAGAGCTAGATCGATTATACGGGTAATTAATCCGACATTTACCATTTTACCTCACATTATTTCCTTCACCATACGCCAGTCATTCATGGTTTGTTTCCTTTCTGATTTTGTCTAATTGTATCCAATGATGATGTCAGGTTGCAGCTTGCCAGATTAGCAATGGAACTTCTGTTTCCTAAACAAATCCATGATCAGCCACGTCCCCTCAAATAGAATTGATTCATTTCTTTGGGTCACCTCTCTTATAATGGTTTTGATGCACGTCACCAGGAATTCCTCTCCTCTTCTCAGTGCTGCACTCATCACACTTAATCTGTCAGCTGTTGGCAGTATTACATTCTCTCTTCACCCCTGCGGATTTTATCCTCTACATGCTCCAAAAGTATCAAGTACCAAATTTATTCCTTTACGTCTTAACACGTGCCCTACCATCCTGTCACCTTTTCTTGTCAATGTTTTCCAGACGCTATTCCTCCTTGTATACTCTGCGGGCAACAAAAAAATGGCTCTCAGCACTATGGGACTATGGTCATCAGTTCCCTAGAACGTAGAACTACTTAAACCTAACTAACCTAAGGACATCACAAACATCCATGCCCGAGGCAAGATTCGAACCTGCTACCGTAGCGGTCGCGCAGTTCCAAACTGAAGCGCCTAGAACCGCTCGGCCACAGCGGCCTGCTGCGGACAACAACCTCGTTTAATACCTTATCGGTCCACCTAATTTCGGCTTCCTATTACAGCGCTTGTCAAATGCTTTGATTGTCTTCTTTTCCGCTTTTACTATAGCATATGATTCACTTCCATACAATGCTGAGTTTCATACAAACGCTATCAGAAATTTCTTCCTCAATTTAAGGCCTTGTTTGATACTACTGGACTTCTTTTGGCCTAGGAAGTCCTCTTAGTGTATGATAGCTTGCTATCTATGTGCTGCTTGCTTTGTACGTCATGTGTTATTTTGGTTCCAAGGAAGCACAGATCCTCAGTTTCGTTCACTTCGTGGTCACTAATTTTAGTGTTAACTTTGTTGATAATCTCACATCTCTTACTCCTCATTACATTCGTTTCTCTTCCGTACCCTTAGCATTTTATTCGAAATGTCTCGTAATCGTTCTTGAATTTCACTAAGGATAGCAATGTCATCAGGGGATCCTATCTTCTACAATTCTAATCCCACGCGTGAACCTTGCTTCTTCGATGTATACACTGAATATTAGCGACCAACAAGGGTTTATGTCTTCCGTTTTAGTATAAATATTTCTTTCTTGGTCTTCCATTCCTATTGTTCCCTCTCGGTTCTCGTACGTATTGTTTACTATGCGTCATTACCTATATATTATCCCTATTTTTTGAATAACTTGCACCATTTCACATTGTCGAACGTTCCTTGTAGCTCTTATCTTGATATTTGTTATGTCCTACTTCCATTATCAAGAGCAACGACAGAATTCTGTCTCTGGTGACCTCATCTTTCCGAAAGGCAAACTGTTTGTCATGTAACAGACCTTGAATTTTATTTTATATCCTTCTGTATATTATTGTTCTCAACAACTTGGATGCAAAAGCTTGTCAGCTGATTGTTTGATATTTCTTACACTTACTCACCCTAGTTACCTTCAGCACTGATGATATTTTTTCAAAAGTCTGGTGATATGTATCGAGAGACAGATTATATAAACCACTTGCATAGTCGTTTGGGTGCCACGCCCCTACTCACTGTAGAAACCCGAATGAATATCTAGGCAATTCGCTTTCTTTGATCGCAACTTCCAGAACTCTATTGGGCACGCGGTTAGAGGCAACATGTCACTAAATGGGCGCCACCCCCCCCACTCCACAGCCCCCCCCCCTTTCGCCGGAGATCGGAGATTCGAGTCCTCCCTCGGGGATATGTGTGTGTGTTGTTCTTAGCATAAGTTAGTTTAAGTTGGCTAGGGACAGATGACCTCAGCAGTCTGCTCCATTAGGAATTCACACACATTAGAACTCTATTGCAAACCATCTCTAACATTGGATTCGCTGTTTCTTCTTCCGTCACGTCGTCAGAAAGTACCTCCCTTTAGACACCTTCAGTGCACTTTTTTCACTACTACCTAGGCCTTTATTAAGTAATTTTCGTAAATGAAATTTCGCGTTTTAAAAACTAGTTTCATTCTCCCTTTATTGCTTTCTTCCTGCCGATTCGTTCCAGATTCTAAAACGAGTGCTAAAATTCACCTGAATTGTAACTCACGAGGTTTCACGTTCATTTCTAAATCACATTGTGGCTGTTGCCCGCACGCTTTGAACCTACCGCTGTTACTGCGCTATCTACAAAAAAATGGTTCAAATGGTTCTGAGCACTATGGGACTCAACTGCTGAGGTCATTAGTCCCCTAGAACTTAGAACTAGTTAAACCTAACTAACCTAAGGACATCACAAACATCCATGCCCGAGGCAGGATTCGAACCTGCGACCGTAGCGGTCTTGCGGTTCCAGACTGCAGCGCCTTTAACCGCACGGCCACTTCGGCCGGCTCGCTATCTGCACTGAGGTGACAACAATCACAGGGATAGCTCTTAATATCGTGTCGGACCTCCTTTTACCCGGCGTAGTGCAGCATGGATTACATCAGTTGTTGGAAGTCTGCAGAAGTATTGAGCCATGCTGGCTCTACAGCCATCGATCATGGAGAAAGTGTTTCCGGTGCTGAATACTGTGCACGATATGAACTCTCAATTATATCCCACGTCGGGCGATCCAGCTGGCCAGATCATTCGCTCCAATTGTCCAACGTGTTCTTCAAACCAATGGCGAACAATTATTGCAAGATGACAAAGCACATTGTCGTCCATAAAAAGTTCATCTTTTTTTTTGGGAACATGAATTTCTGCAAAAGGTTTCCAAGTAGCCGAAAATAACCATCTGCAGCCAACGATAGGATCAGAGGACCTAGTCAAGTGCATGCACAGTCCGCACCACTATGGAGTCCCAACAGGCTTACACAGTGTCTTGTTGACAACTTGGGTCCATGGCCTCGTGTAGTCTACGGTACACACGAACCCCACCATCATCTCTTACCAACTGGTATCGAGTCTCCTCTGACCAGGCCAAGGGTTTTCCAGTCGTCTAGGGTCCAAGCGACAAGGTCAAGGGTCCACAAAGGCAGTTCACCCATTAACGCCATATTTCGCCGCAATCTCTTAATGGATACGTTCATCGGGCTTCCCACATTTATTTCTCCAGTTATGTCGCGCAGTGTCGCTTGTCTGTTATCCCTGGCAACTACACGCAATGCCGCTGCTCTCCTTTGTTGCCGGCCGGAGTGTCCGTGCGGTTCTAGGCGCTACAGTCTGGAGCCGAGCGACCGCTACGGTCGCAGGTTCGAATCCTGCCTCGGGCATGTATGTGTGTGATGTCCTTAGGTTCGTAAGGTTTAATTAGTTCTGAGTTCTAGGCGACTGATGACCTCAGAAGTTAAGTCGCATAGTGCTCAGGGCCATTTGAACCATTTTCTCCTTCGTTAAGTGAAGGCCGTCGGGCACAGCGTTGTCCGCGGTGAGAGGTAACGCCTGAAATTGGGTCTTCTTGGTGCACTCTTGACACTAAGGATCTCGAAATATTGAATTCCTTAACGAAATTTGAAATGGAATGTCCCATGCGTCTAGCTCCAACTACCATTCCTCGTTCGAAGTCTTAATTTCCGTCGTCCGGTCACAATCCCGTCGGACACTTTCTCACATTAATCACCTCAGTACAAATGACAGCTCCGCCAATGAGCTGCCCTTTCGCACCTTGTGTATGCGGTTCTAAGGCCATTTGTGTACGTGCATATCGCTATCCCATGACCTCTGTCATCTTAGTGTATACAAGCAGGCCGCGTAGAGGAGCCGCGCGCTTAGACTCGCCGTAAGCAGACCGCATAGGCTATACGAGTCGCGAGCGAAGACTCGCGGTGATTATATATATATATATATATATATATATATAGTGTGTGTGTGTGTGTGTGTGTGTGTGTGTGTGTGTGTGTGTGTGTGTGTGTGTGTGTGTGTGTGTGTGTGTCTAGCGGGGCTGGTTGACTGCGCTGTAGACTCGAGACAGTGGACGTATTGCCCTGTCAGCGAAAACCAAAAAATGTCGACTGGGAGCAAAAAAATCGTGTAGTCGCAAAGAGGTGAGAGTGTCATGAACAACGTACTATAAATCCTGACCGGTATTCAAAATGGTTGGCTCAAATGGCTCTGAGCACTATGCGACTTCACTTCTGAGGTCATCAGTCACCCAGAACTTAGAACTAATTAAACCGAACTAACCTAAGGACATCACACACATCCATGACCGAGGCAGGATTCCAACCTGCGACCGTATCAGTCTCGCGGTTCCGGACTGAAGCGCCTAAAACCGTACGGCCACCGCGGCCGGCCCTGACCGGTGTGAAATGGTCATGAGGGTGAGGGCATTTAAAGGTAACTTTTAATGTTTGCCTCGAAAACCGCGGCTTCTAGCTTATATGTTTCCAGTACAAAATTAAACTACACTAAATTTCCTACAAAAAGTCCTATTTATTTCTTCAGGACAAATAGTTTCCGCGTTCCAGGGGATAGAAGAATCGTAGATTATTAAAAACAGTATTTCCATTGTATGAAAATGATGTATGTAGAATAACGCAGGTTAAGAACAGATATTAACTTTGGGTCCTACATCTATGTACAGTAGGACAGTACTGAGGTATATCCATTCTTTTGAGAGCGTAACAGGGTGTAAAGGTTGGGGTGGAGGTCATAATACTTAGGAAGGTAGGTCGTCAGTTTGTGCTCTTGCACTTCCTTCCTTAATGGGTCAGTAAAACGAAGGGCAAGCAGGCAATTCTCCTTTCTCTCTACTACATTACTTCACAAAATGCAGCTACTGGGTGTTTCATAGAGTTATACCAACTCTTCCGTATCTCACCTTCTTAATAAGTGGCAAAGCAGTGGTGCTTATTTGCCACTAAACGCGTTAGTACTATATGAACTACAAATATGAAGTACTAATAATCCTAATGCAAGAAAAGCACGTGGTCAGAATCTACGTAAATCTCTGCACTCCGTTTGACGATGCTACAGAGGAAGTTGACTCTTACACGTCCCGCACGTCGGTTGCAGTGTTCTTCCGGAAAAGTGACTTTCTTCACAGAGAGAGCTGCTCCGTTTTCAGTTTGTGTACACACTATATTTGCCCGGCGTCTCCTGTCCAGTTTTCTTATGTAAGTAGGCAAAATAACTTCACTGAGTTCCTTTTTATACAGTTACACAGCTGTCCGCTGTGCCATACAGTTCTTTATATCATGAGCTTCAAGACTTAACCACAATTTTATTTGAAGTGTTTACCGCTTGGACTACCTTACACTGGTAATATACGTCGCTGGTATTTTTCTCTATGAATACTATTTGTCTTGCCTCTATGCAACTGATTTTGATATTCAGATTTAATTTTACTGTTTGCTCTCTTAAGTGAAGCCTTGAGGGTTTTCTGTTTATTAATGCATTCTTTACAAAAGGGGTAGCTTCAATAACACCAATTTAAAGTCAGGTATCTGGCCTTCAGACACACATCTCTTGTTGGTGTTGATGCCTGATGCTGTCTCCATAGAGTGACCTCACTAAAAACTCTGCAGGACCGTCCCATTACCTGATAGGGTACATCAAGTTTGCTTTTTTTTGTCAATCCTTAAAATGAAACACCCGTTATATCTATTAGTAAGAAGATCAAGCTAGTGAAGATGCTTGATATCTGAGGTCATCAGTCCCCTAGTCTTAGAACTACTTAAACCTAACTAACCTAATGACATCACACACATCCATGCCCGAGGCAGGACTGGAACTTGTGACCGCAGCAGCAGCGCGGTTCAGGACTAAAGCTCCTAGAACCGCTCGGTCATAGCAGCCGCCAGTTCGTGTCATGACATGATGTTATGCTGCGATACAGGTATGGCGACCTATGACTGAAATACAAGCATCAGTGTGCATTAATTTGCAGACAGTCAATATGAGTCTGGACGAGGTGAGCAGGGCTTTATTCGATAATCTGTTTTACCATAACAGCAGCAATAGTGCTGCTGCCCTTTGCGATTATCGGTGCATTAAAGGAGTAAAGACGTAGATTTTCCAACATCGGAAATGGTTAAGACCCAACTGTCATTGCACACGGAGATGCTGAGAGTTTTAAAGGTTTCTAAATAAGTTTAAGACGAACGTTAGGTATATTACGCATGTTATTCTGTTGATAGAGATATACGAGCATTCAATAGGCATTTTTGTAAATTCTTTAAGCCGTAAGCCAATACACAAGCCGTACGTTTTATTTACGGTCACCATTAAAAGCTAATAGCTTATGATGAATTCCCATACTCCGTAACAGAGCTTAAGGGACGATGCGGGGGACAAGCACTGCCGTACTAAGCAAGGTCCTAGCGGAGATGGTTTGCCATTGCCTTCCTCCGACTGTAATGGTGACGAATGATGATGATGAAAACGACACAACAACACCCAGTCATCTCGAGGCAGGTGAAAATCCCTGACCCCGTCGGGAATCGAACCTGTGACCCAGTGTTCTAAAAGCGAGAACGATACCGCGAGATTACGAGCTGCGGTCGGTTAATAGATAGTACTGAATAATAATCGACTGAACAATTGATTTACATGTGATAAATTAAATGAGCCAATCTTGCAGTTACTTACGGAGTTTCAAGGTTAATTAGAAGTATCTAAAGCACTACGTGATTCTTCTAGCGCGACAGGAATAATTTAAATTTAGCAAGCACAGGTTAAGCCACTACCCTAAAGTGTAGTGCACATTCGAATACTGGTTCTTTGAGCATATGGAAAGTTGAGCGTTACTCATTAGTCAAACAACCATCTGTTCCTACACTGAAGCGACAAAGAAACTGGTATAGGCATGCGTATTCAGATACAGAGATATGTAAACAGGTAAAATGCGGCACTGCTGCCTGCAACCCCTATATAAGACAACAACTGTCTGCGCAGTTTTTAGATCGGTTACTGCTGCCCCAATGGCAGGTTATCAAGCTTTAAGTCAGTTTTAACGTGGTATTATAATCAGCGCACGAACGATGGGACACAGCATCTCTGAGGTAGCAATTTTCTCTACGATCATTTGACGAGTGTATCGTGAATATCAGGGATCCGGTAAAACAACAAATCTCCATCACTGTGGCCGGAAAAAGATCCTGCAAGAACGTGACCAACGACGACTAAAATCGTTCAATCTGACAGAAGTGAAACCCTTCCGCAAATTGCTGCAGATTTCAGTTCTGGGCCATCAGCAAGTGTCAGCGTGCGAACCATTCAGCGAAACATTTTTGTTTTCTTCTTTCGCAGCCGGTCCACCCGTGTACCCTCGATGACTCCACTAAACAAAGCTTTACGCCTCGCCTGGGCTCGTCAACACCGACATTGGACTGTCGATCGGATGGGGATGTACGGATGTGAAGATAAGCTCATGAATCCGTGGACCATACATGTCAGCAGGAGACAGTTCAAGCCGTTGTAGACTCTGTAATGGCGTGGGTTGTGTGCAGTTGTAGTCATATGTGACCCCTGATACGTCTAGATACGACTCCGACAGGTGAAACGTACATAAGCACCCTGTGTGATCACCTGAATCTATTCAAGTCCATTGTGCATTCCGACGGACTTCGGCAATTCCAGCAGGACAGTGCGACAAACCCACGTCAAAAACTACTACAGAGTGGCTTCAGGAACACTCTTCTTGGTTTAAACACTTCCGCTGGCCACCGAGCACCCCAGGCATTAACATTACTGAGCATACACATGTTATCAAAAGTATCCTGACACCCAAACAACATACTTTTTCATTTTACGTTCATTGTGCTGCCACCTATTGCCAGGTACTCCATATCAGAGACCTCAGCAGTCATTAGACATCGTGAGAGCAGAATGGGGCACTCAGTGAAACTCACGGACCTCGTACGTGGTTAGGTGATTGGATGTCACTCGTGTCATACATCCATACGCGACATTTCTACACTCTTAAACATTCCTAGGTCCACTGTTTCCGATGTGAGAGTGAAGTGGAAACGTGAAGGTACACGTGAAGAACAAAAGCGTACAGGTCGACCTCGTCTATTGACTGACAGAGACCGCCGACAGTTGAAGATGGTCCAATATGCTACTCAAGGCAGGTGTAAAAGTAAATGTGAGCAACGGAAAATAATAAACGCTAAAATGAAGATTTGGTACTATCTGACTACCCCTTGAAGCAGATCTTAGGATCTCTTAATGGACTTTAACATATAAATTACAACCTAAACATAAATGAATGATTAAGGCAACAGATACTACTAAATGATAAACGTTGTTCCTACTTATGTATTTATTGTAGATTAAAAAAAACCTTTATATTTCAGAGTTTACATTTCCTCAGTAAAATTACTAATCAATTGCCCAACTCCACCCCTTATTAAGACTGCGTGATCAAATTTCAATAACGGGAAATGACTGACATCATCTACGTACCAATGACTAGAAGACACTACTTTCAAAGATGATCTACGGTGGTGTGGAATCTCAGTAGAAATAAACATGATGACAACAGTTTAACTTTTATAGCCCTAATAAACCGAAGCAATTTGCAATATCACTGTGTGTACTGCGTCCAGTACGTCGAAGTGATGGTTCTCGTACTCGTCTGCGACGATGGAAGAACCCCAGCCACAAATAAACTCTTTCGAACACTAGGACGGCAGAAGGCGTTCCTCTGACTAATACACTATAATACTGTATTCTCCTCTCTACAGACGAGAAATGCGAACTGTCAACCACAAGGACGGAGCTCAGATACCGTCTCAACGTAAGTATAGGCAGAGGAAGTTCTCTCAACATACGCTGCGTACCCAAGGACGACTTCCAAACCGGAGGTGAAGTCCAGGATTGTATAGGTTTGCAACAGTGCAGTGCCTAACTGTTCTAACTACCAACTCTCCTGAGAGCAAAGCCAGCAAGTCCGTCTGTATCACCAAAGCTGATATCGAGCGACCGCCACACACGGGCGCTCACAACGGAAGACCCCGTCTCTTCATCGCTAGCTTCCAAACAAGGCTTAGCTCCCCACCATCGTAATTCCGAAATCGAATCATATTCCCGAAACCACGGAATATTCTCCCTCTCTACAGATTCTTCCGAACGCCGAAAAGCAAGGAAAAAGCTTTGCTCGTACAATGGTACGCTTATGAGTAAAAATATTTGGAAATAACCCAGCCTGCGGGTTTCCGAGGCGCCGCTTCTTCGTTCCTCTCACCTGCGTCCAAAATTTGCAGAGTTCGGAAGTATTATCCGGTTATCCTTCCAGCCCTCCTACAATAGCGGCAGCCTGTCGCCCTATTGTGCTCCAGAACTCAGCTGCCACGACGTCCGTCTAGCTAATTCCTGTGTTTCAGCAGGACCAACACCTGTGCGGGCCTTCCACCCAGAGCTTAAGTTCCGCCTGCTGTTTCATCGCCATTGGCGATCGAACCTCTACTAGTATAGGCAGCCATTCATTACACTTTTCATGCAATAAACATTAACAATTATTTACAAGGCGTACGTGACAATGTCAGTCTCATTTTATTATTCATATATACGATGTACAACTTATCAAATGATGTCTAATTGTGGTTGTAGTTCACGTGAATGAGTGCTTGTAAGGTGCAAAATTATAGCCACCTTACAGGGGTCGTATTGTGTAATAGGCAGACATCTATCCAGACCATCTCACAGGAATTCGAAACTGCATTAGGATCCACTACATGTTAGGCGGGAGGTCAGAAAACTTCATGGTCGAGCGGCTGTTCATAAGCCACACATAACGGCGGTAAACGCCAAACGACGCCTCGCTTGATGTAAGGAGTGTAAACATTGAACAGTGGAAAAAACGTTGTGTTGAGTGACGATTCACTGTATACAATGTGGCGATCCGATGGCAGCGTGTGAGTGTGGCGAATGTCCGGTGAACGTCCTCTACCAGCGTGTATAGTGCCTACAGTAAAATTCGGAGGCGGTGTTGTTATGGTGTGGTGGTGTTTTTCATGGAGGGAGCTTGCACCTATTGTTGTTTTGCGTAACACTATCACAGAATGGGCCGACACTGATGTTTTAAGCACCTTCTTGCTTCCCACTGTTGAACAGTAATTCGGGGATGGTGATTGCATCTTTCAACTCGATCGAGCACCTGTTCATAATTCGCGGCCTATGGTGGAATGGTTACACCACAGTAATATCCCTGTAATGGACTGGCCAGCACAGAGTCCTGACCTGAATCCTATAGAAAACCTGTTTTGGAACGCCGACTTCGTGCCAGGCCTCACCGACCGACATCGATACGTCTCCTCAGTGCAGGATTCCATGAAGAATGGGCTGCCAATCCCCAAGAAATCTTCCAGCACGCGACTGAATATATGACTGCGAGAATGGAAGCTGTCATAAAGGCTAAGGGTGGGCCAACCCCAAACTGAATTCCAGCATTACCGATGGAAGGCGTCACGAACTTGTAAGTTATTTTCAGCCAGGTGTCCCGATACTTTTGATCACCTAGTGTATCTTGGATGTCTTGCAACGTGCTGTACACAAGAGATCTCCACCCCTCGTGCTCTTACGGATTTATGGACAGCCCTGCAGGATTCATGCTGTCAATTACCTCCGGCACTACTTCAGACATTACTTGAGTCCATGCCACATCGTATTGCGGCACTTCTGCTCACTCGCGGGGCTCTACGAGGTATTGGGCAGGAGTACCAATCTTCAGCGTACATTGAGCAGTTCATATAGTGAATATTTACTTAACAGGAAAATAAAGGAATGGGTCATTGCACAAGAGAACAATGTTGTACGATGCAGCCTATTAAACAGAGATTGTGAACTGTGGGATAACAGTAACAGTGAAATTGAATTCAAACTTCGAATAAACATTTATTTTATGCTAACAATAGGAACAACATTTACATAATGATACTATGGCTGCTGGTGCCTGCTTTAGATAACCAAATACCTTTCCTGGTGGGCTTATAAATCACTGAATACTCGTAAAACACGAATAATGTTATGCTCACGAAATTCACGCTAACACCACGAAGAAGGAACAAAAGGAACTGGAACGTTTACAATAGGTACTACGAACAAATAAAAGACGGCAAAGGTTGCTCCATCGGCCTAACTAAAGCACAGAAACCTCACGCCGTGGAATTGAAAAAGAATTAAGCTGTCAAATACATTCAGATCGAAGATATTGTTTCACTAACCCACAAGATTACTGAATCACATAAATTGGACTGAAATAACCACATGGCGGAAAAAGTTACACGAACAGCCAGACATCGATGTAAGAAACTACTCACCTGAGGGCAACGTAATTTAAGCCCTACCGGTACAAAACAAGAACTGAAAACCAATCAGCTTGAAGCTCGTTCGTTTTTCGAATGCAAAGTCCAATCCACACAGTCAAACCTAAAAAAGAACATGAAAATTCCGAGAAATTGCATAAGAGTGCAAAAGATTACTGAAACTATGGGGAAACAGATGAGAGTGGAATGATATTCTGAGAACTTAAGGCTCTCTAAATCATATACTAGTACGTTCTACAGAAGAAACAAAGGCACACCTGTATATTTAAGAGTGGTGTCTGTTTCATAGGACGTGATTGCCAAGTGGATCATATCCTGGACAGCCAAAATGGAGATTTCTACAACCAAGGTATCCTCAACCCATCCATCGTTGAGAAGACCACGGCGCATTGAAGGGCGAATATGTAGAGAAAGTCGGAGGTTGACTTTTTGGAAGTAATCATTGAAATTTTATAGCTCCTTGTAAAAACGTCCTGAAAAAAGTCACAAACAGTATTCGTTTCTCCTAATAACTCTAACGTTTCGGCGACAATATATCGGCTTTTGGGCGCCAGACACACAGTCAAACACACAGTCAAACTTTTGGCGCTTGGACTGTGTGGCACCATGGCCTCAGAGCATATGGCATGAATATTATATTTCCGAACGGGTTTACATCAGGTCGAAAGCTTGTGCCTTCTGAGATTCTCTTCTTAGTGGTCATATCCCACGAAACATGCGCCTTAATTTGAGGAAGAAATTTCTTAGAATGTACGTTTGGAGCACAGTCTTGTATGGTAGTGAAACATGGTGTGGGGAAACAGGATCACAATCCAAGAAGTTGAGGTGTGGTGCTACAGACGAATGATGAAATTTAGGTGGACTGATGTAAGGAATGAGGAGGTCCTGCGCAGAATCGGGGAGGAAAGAAATATGTGGGAAACACAGACAAGGAGATAACTTGTGGTAAACGCCTATGGGACCAAACTGCTGAGGTCATCGGTCCCTAGGTTTACACACTACTTAATCTAACTTAAACTAACTTACGCGAAGGACAACACCTATGCCCGAGGGAGGACTCGAACCTCCGACGGGAGAAGCCGAGCGAATCATGACAAAGCGCCCTAGACCACGTGGCTTGACAAGGAAAAGGGACAGGATGGTATGACATATGTTAAGACATTGGGGAATGACTTCCAAAGCACTAGAGGGAGCTGTAGAGGGAAAATCTGTAGGGGAATACAGATATTGGAATACATCTAGCAAATAATTGAAGACGTAGATTGCAAGTGCTACTCTGTGATGAAGAGGTTGGCACAGGAAAGAAATTCTTGGCGGAAGGCATCAAACCAGTCAGAAGACTGATGGCCGAATATAAAAAAAAGTCCCACGAAAACTATATGACAAGAAATAAGGGGAAAGAAAGGAATGAATACATAATGAAGAGGAAGTAAGCTACACAAACGTCATCAAGACGAGCGGCCGTTCATCTACACCTAGACAACAATACCGTGAACCATTCGGCAGAAGAGAATTTGTGGAAAATATAAAGGAGGAAATACAGCTTGCTATAAATACAGAACAGACTAGCCTCTCTTGTCTCTTTAGTTGCTCCGACGTATAGAGTGGCCGTTATAAATAGATAACGTCTCATCAGATTAACCACAAGTGCATCGTTGGGCGAGCTGTAAACTGTCGAAAATACTTCTTCGATATCAAAGGACGCCGTGTAAGCAGCTTACAGGTTGTGAAAGAGGACAGTTTATAGGCTTGTGGGAAGACGCACCTTAGTCTCACATCCTTCAGTGTCTTGTAGACTAGAAGCAGGTCACTGAACTACTACTTCGAACAAGAAAACATATACATTGGTCTTTTTTGAGTGGGCAGAGGAGCTGCTAAGCGGAACCGGTCGCTGGAGTAACGAAGGGCACTTACGAACTGGGAAAGCTCAGGCCACTATAGTTTTCAAGAAGGACCGTAAGAGGGATGCACCTAGTTAATGGCCATATCACTGACGTCACTCTGTTGTAGAACCATGGAACATTGGAAGAACCCTCACTTGGACTAAACATCTAGAAAAGTTTCAGTTTAACCAGTGAGTCCGTAGACGATGATGTAAGAGGCGTACACTACGGATGGCCATGCTTTTCCATCCTTGGAAAATCGTAGTGAGTCGTCGAGTACGATTCTTCCTACCTGTTTTGCCGTGATCCTCTTGACTTTTATGTCCCTGGCAGAAGCAATATCAGCGCCGACGGATTCTTTGCATAGTGTAGTTCTACTTCCTGTGATTCTAAGTGATGTAGCGGGAAGCTTGCAATATTCGGAATAACGTTCAAATGAGCTGACATTATGATGAATTTATTTACTTAACACCATAAACTAATAATATCGACACAATTAATAATGATTAACTTGAAACAAACGATTTTCTGACAGTATCGTCTTACGACAGAACTTGATTGGCGACTGACTAATATAGCTTCGTACACTTTCGTTAGCTTAGACATTATTAATTTATTTGTTAAGACGACAGATTATGGCGTTGCAATATTGTTCTAAGAAAGTACTTACAATCTGTGGGACTGTGTTGTAAAATGTTTACAAATATTTAATAAGCAAGATTCCCGCCAGAGCAAGTGTGCTTGACCTACGTACCTCGCTGCTGGCGTAAAAGGCGTTACTTGATGTCTAGCCACAGCGCCTCACACCACCGTATACTGCCAACGTCGTACGATTCATCGGCTCCTTCAGCCATCGTGTGAACTCAAATCTCACACTCTACTGTGCGTTCTGCGCTACCGCTTTAGTCACTGAATGTTACATGGAATATGCAGACACGATACAAAATTGTAAAACTGAAACATAAGTAAATGAAATGTGGCTTGAATAGAGGGAGTACTTTGCAACTTGTTTTATAATCACATATAATAATGTATTCGGAGAACGAAAATCTCCTCTATAAAAATCAAAATCGATTCCACAAATAAGGATCTCTTTGTTGGTCCCTATTGATCCATGAGAGTCAGCACTGTCGTTCAGGAAAACATAAAAAATGGTGCAGAACTTATCACCTTACTATTAACAGAAAAAAGTCGACACATATAAAAGTAATTACGGGACTAATCCAAGGAAGTGTGATAGGATCGTTATTGCTTACAACATACATAAATGATGTGACGGAATAAAGTCGGATGCTGCATGAGACTGTTAATACACGATGCCGTTGTGCATAAAAAATAGCAACATCAGAAGACAGTAACACATTACAGGAAGACCTACAAAGAATCTATGTGAAGGGACTGACAGTTCATACGGAACGTAAATGAATGTAACGTATTGGACGTAACGGACGAAGAAATTCACTAACGCACGATTACAGAGTTGGTGGCAATCCAATCTAGGTTACGCTGAAGTTAGTGAAATGCTCACGTAAAACAAACTGTAGCAAAAGCCGGTGTCTGGAAGAAATTAATTGGAAGAATAAAAAAAAATATAGTTCATCCACAAAAGAAGTGTTTCGAGCGATGCTTGAGTACTGTTCATCATTCTGGGACCTTTACCAAGCTGGGATAGAGAAGTTGCATCATAGAGTGGCGCGTTTCGCTACGCGAGCCGGTGCGTAAGTCTTAGCGATGTGTTCAACGAAGTCCAGTGGCAAAGGGTACAAGGGCGGCATTGTGCATCACAGATGGGTTTAGTACTTTAATTTCAAGAGATTACGTTCTGAGAAGGGTTGAACAACGCATTACTTCGTCCCGCAAAAATGACCACAACGAGAAAATTCGAGAAATTAAAGCTAATACTGAGAGATACCAACAATAACACTTCATATGCGCAATTTGGGATGGAATAGGGAATGGTGGTGGGGAGGGGTTTTGGGGATACCGTTGGTAGCCACTGCCACACGCCGTAAGATGTTCATGATGATGAAGATGATGATGATGGTGACAGTGTGGGAAAAGTGTTTTACTACGTTATTTGTGAAAAATACTTGTTATAGTTACGTGTGCATCACAACACCTCAGCATTATGCGGAGAATGCAAGTACTTGCCACACGAAACCATGACAAGCTGCCTGTAATAATTAACACACAAGTGATCCAGAAAATTCATGCACACTAAATGTAAAGAATAAATAAAAACGAAAACCCACTGCCGAAACATGTTTAGGTACTGAGAAAAACGGTGTTTTGCATAACTGGCCGACCTCACGTCCAACAATTTTAACTGCAAACACGGCCAATACAATGAGCTGCAAATCAAAATGATGCATAAACTTCGCAACATTCTTGACAGTAATGATGCCGCCTTTCGTTATCAAATTTTAAAACAAATCTTTCTCAAAATCTCGGGAAACAAACTTGAAAAGAGATGTCAGAAGCAAAGTACAGACTTTACAAACGAATCGTATTTATATATTCCGTTCGCGAAGAACGAAGCAACATGAATAAGACGCCGTACGTCATTATTTATAAAGTGAGTTAGTTTTCTTTTACCTATGTTACGAAACGGAACGATTAACCACTTCCACTTGCCTGTCTATCACTGTACAAGGGCAACAAAAGTTTGATTTTCAGTATTTCATACAAGTATTGAATGAATTTAATACGTTAAAATGCTGTCACAATCTACTCGTTAAGAGGAACAATCTTACGTTAAGGGTTCAACACAAGAAGTCAAGTATGAGAGCTAGAAGCAATATATACGTCTTGAAGCATCCTAATTTACTGCTCACATACTACATTCAAAAATGGTTCAAATGGCTCTGAGCATTATGGTACTTAACATCTGAGGTCATCAGTCCCCTAGAACTTAGAACTACTTAAACCTAACTAACCTAGGGACATCACACACATCCATGCCCGAGGCAGGATTCGAACCTGCGACCGCAGCAGTCTCGCGGTTCCGGTCTGAAGCGCCTAGAACCGCACGGCCACCGCTACCGGCAGACTACATTCATTCAGTGTTTCAACAAATTTCAAAAATAATTTCAAAGTTTTTTCTAAACTTAGTTTCACTTACAATCCTACAGAATAATGAATGAAAAACAGTTTGTCGCTTACTAGCTGATCATTGCTCATGCAGTAAAACATCAGCATCAAGCATTAATTCTTAATTTATTATTTCTTTCTACCAACTTAGCTCCGTACCTAGTTTTGTAATAGTATCCATATGTACCACTGAAGACACCCATAAAATTACATCACATTACAAAAGAGGAAAACTAGTTTTTCACAAAAATGTAGACAGTTCTCAACATACATGGGAGTTCGATACTTTACGGAATCCAGGGTAAGCGTACAGGTTGTGATAAAATTTTCTCGAGCTTCCAGTTGAGAGACTTCAACCGAGTGCTCTTCGGCCATTGTCAAGTTGTAACCATGCATCCATATATTTCACGTAACTGCATTTTATATAAATTTGTGAAATAAAAATTTTATTAGCTAAAAGGAAAGTGGTCAACTTCAAGCTTCAAATAAAAAGGTTTAGATTTCAATAGCAGGTTGGTTGACAATGGATGGTGCTTGCAATTTACTAAGGAGAACTTTATGTTATCAACTAGTAGTGTGCACGTTACAATGATTGTTTCATTATTCTCAGTTGTTGAACTCTTGTACTCTGGGAAGTTAACCTGCCAGTATTTCATTGCATTTTGTTCAACTTCGCTTCGTTATGATAAATTGTATTCTGTAATTGTACATACAATTTCATCCTCTACCTGATGCAAGTTTGTTTTTATTTTAAATAGCAGGATCAGGAAGCACGCAGCACTTTTGATGATTCAGTACCTGATTTTACAACATGTGACATGTTACATTCCATACCGATATTTTATGGTGTGTTCGGGGGTAACTTTCTGGTCTTACTCATATTGTACATATTGTAAGTAGGTAGAAGATTTTATGAACAACATTTTTCTCTGGAATCTTGAGCCGTCAGGTGTTTTGCTGGATACCAGTAACATCCATACATAACAACAGTCTCAGGTAGCACCAGATGAAGACAACGACTCACGTTATTAAAGTATTGTGCATGGACGATACTGATATCCGGCAGAACACACGACGCCTAAGGATGTAAACAGGTCGCCGGGAAAGCCTGAAGAATTACATTAATGTTTTCTCTTTTTATTTTAGATGCGACCTAGGCAAGTAGAATGTAACAAGGAAGGACCGTTCACTAAGAAAAATGCGACAAAAAGGCTGACTTCCCCAACATAGCCGGAAACAACCGAAAGAAACATCATTGCTCTCATTTGCCCGCTCGTATGGCCCCATTCCTTCAGAATAGTACCTCCAAGTTGTATACGGATAACTGTGAGGACACACACCACGATTTTGTATTGTGCAACCCGTTACGTTGTCAAAGTCTGAGAAATTTGTTGCTACAGGAGTCGTAAATCACATGATTGTCACAGGTACTTAAATTTTCGGAATAATCCTTTTCAGATGCTGTATTTCTCTGAATTGTATGATTTTGGGAGTCATGTTACAGTGATGTACTGAGCACTGACGTAAACACATTCTTCGTGCCGTTAAAACAATTTATGTAGTTTATTTCAATTAAAAATGTACTATTATTAATATTATTTGTAATAGAATTTCAAATTCAAATTTGTAATTTGAATTTCAAAGCGAATTCTTAAAGTCATCAACTCAGGCAGGGAAAAACAAAATGGATAAAAGAAGTTGAAGAGGACCTCAGACAAGCACACGTAACAGTAAACGATGCAGAAAATAGAACTGAACTCAGGAACATCATCAAAAAACATTAATTTGACACCACAACACAAAAGAGACCAGTATGCAAATGGACAGCGGAGCGAAAGAAACAACACAGTGAACACGAAGAAAATGTGGGCTCAGAAAAAACACAAACAATCATCATAAAGGAATTCAAGTTCAAACGCTCTCTTAATTGGGAATAATCGAAAATAATAATAATAATAATATTTGTAATTATTCAATCATTACCAGAAACAAGGTGGCGTAGAGGTAGTAGACAGAACCTGTGATATGCCCCAGTAGAACAGAACCACGGATCACTGCTTGTTGAGGCCGCATGATGTCAGAGGCAACCACCCACACAGCTGCGCACCCAACCAATGCTAGAACAGCTGTGATATTGGCGTCCACTGCAATACGCTTGGATGTATCTGCTACCACGGTTCAACGGCGCCTTCTGTTCAGAGGACTTCATTCAAACCTCAGGTTACACAGACACTTCAGTTATACACACGGAGCACAGCATACACATGCTGTGACATGTAGCTTAATTAGAGGCAGGAGGGACGGTTAGAGTTCAACGTCCCGTCCACAGCGGGGTCATTAGAGACGCCTTCATTAGCGGTCGTCACTATACGAGCTGTAATTCACCTCGGAGTTTAGAAAGGGTTTAAAGACTTCAAAAGAGAAAGAAGTAAACAATGTAATACAACGTATGTTTGAGACTTCATGTTAATCTCTCATTAGGTCATGTGGGAAATCTTTGCATATTATCGTGAGTACATTTCCTCTGTATAATACTGACAGCACTTCGTACTTCAACAAGACAGCCGGCCGGAGTGGCCGAGCGGTTCTAGAAGCTTCAGTCTGGAACCGCGCGACCGCTACTGTCGCAGGTTCGAATCCTGCCTCGTGCATGGATGTGTGTGATGTCCTTAGGTTAGTTAGGTTTAAGTAGTTCTAAGTTCTAGGGGACTGATGACCATAGATGTTAAGTCCCATAGTGCTCAGAACCATTTGAACCATTTTTTTTTAACAAGACAATGCCTGAGCGGTCTGTTATACCGACTGCTCAAGGCTTCTATGCAGTATAGTTGAAATAGTTTTCGATGCATAAGCAAAATGATCTCTAGATGAGTAACCTTTCGATATACTTGTCTGGGAATGGAAACTTTGCTTCGCAAACAAGTTAACAATATTGACGACATCCAGTCTAGAAACGATCGAAATTCGACGAAAAGCAAAGTAGCATATTTGAAAGAAAGATAAATTATTGAGCCAGCCAAAGAAACTGGTGTCTGTAAGGGTAGCTTCAAATACGAATTATATTGGGTGTCAAAAAAACCACGTCTATGAACTTTTAATGTTCCGAAACGTAAAAAGCAACATCTTTTTATATGACGACAACAACGTTTGATATGTTCGGAGGCGGTGTTCAAACAGCCGTTTGGTATTGTTCCAGAGATTCTGCTGACATCCCGCGGATTTCTTTTTCTGTGGGTATGCAAGAGAGGAGGGAGGGTGAGGTGAAAAGTTTTATTTACGACGTCAACGGACACTCCAGAAGAGCTGGTTGCTCGTTTCGCAGGAGCTGTGGCCATTATAGTTATTTGTAAAACAGCCGTTTCTTATAAACATGTTAGAGAAAGCATGTAGATGCCAGTTGCTGGGAATCTAAACACACTATCATTTTGCATACGTGTTTTTATACACCTTATATAATCTAAATAATAAAGCAGACATTGCCATTTGCACTAAGCTAAAAAAGATGGTTTGGTCAGGAAAGTAATCAACACAGTGCTTCAATGAACCAGGAGCAAGGAGTCAGATAGGACATAAGCAAGATTGGAATTTAGAACTTGAGAAGTTTGGCAATAAACAGGAAAGAATGGAATAACCTTTTACAGAAGTGTTGCTGTGAACCTGATGATGATGATGATGATGATTTTGTTGATGATGATGATGATGATGGTGGTGGTGGTGGTGGTGGTGGTGGTGGTGGTGGTGGTGATCTTGATCATCATCTTGTGATGACATGCAGTGTCTAGCTTTATGAGCAATTAGCGTCATCTGTCAGATCTTGTTTATATTGTTGCATATGCAACTCGTCGAAATCCAATCTGCAAACAAAGCTTTCCAGTTACAGCAATTTGCGCGGAGTAAAAATTAGCCGAAAGGGCCTGGCGTGTGCGGCCGCGATGAATTGTATATGCAACAATATATACTAGAGATGCTGATGGCCACAAATTATCGGAACACATCACTCATACGGTTATGGATTATGCCAGTTAAATAACTTGTTATAAAAATTCGAGTGCCAAAAATATAGCAGTAAATAACATTACATCGAAATCTATTAAAAAAAACGTCTGCAACCTTGTAAAAGAAGCAATGGTTTGGGGAAGCAACAAAGAATCTACATCAATAAGTCAGGATGTCTATGTAAAACCTACTGATTTGGTCTTTGACTCCAGCGTGTTATTGATCAATGTGCCATTTCGGGGATCCTTGGTGCGTGGTGTTCTGGATACATGTCCATTTATCTCCTATTCTACGAGATTTATGTCATGTGTAGCTATAAAACTGACCTATTGTCGGTGAAGTGACTGAAAATGAATGTAGATACCTCTATGGTCTCAAATGAAATGGCTGATGAGGAGCAATTTGGAGTGGCATGTGTTGGAGTAGTTTTTTTTTTTTTTTGCTGTATCTGAAAATGTCTCACAGAAAATAAGCAAACTCTATTTAGGCCCGGTGGAAAATGGCAGACTAAAACACAATCCTCTCCATTCTTCTGAACTTAGAGCAGACCTGGGTCTAGACCCCTGTAGCTAATGTATGTAACCTGATAGAAGTTTATGTGCGATGACAATGGTCGGGTTTACCACCCTCCCAACGGTGATGAATAAACAGGCTCTCACTTCAGTTCTAAAACACTAAATTTTCAGAATTTTCTTCCTCAAAATTTTATATCGGTAGAATTCTTTTGGCAAGAAATGCCCTCTTTTCCAATGCGTATGATTTTTATGTTCTTCATCCTTCGTCCGTCATGTCACTTTGCTTCAAAAAACAGAATAACTACATAGTTTCAGAACAGCTAGCCAAAAAGCCGTAGCCAACAAGGCAAGTCGTCAGTAAATAAGGAGAATTGTTGGATGGACTAAACAGCCTAGTGAGCACAAAGTATGGGCTGGGAGTCAGCCAAAGAGAGACGAAAGTAGTGATTAGAGCAGAAATGATATAACGATAAAATTAATATGAAAATTGGGGACTAAACTGAAATTATTCTATTTTTTGAAGCAAAGAGACATGACGGACGAAGCAAGAAGCACACAAAAAGCATTTGCACTGGAAAAATGGGAATTATTTGTCAAAACAACTCTGTTGTGGTTGTCGTCTTCAGTCCTGAGATTGGTTTAATGCAGCTCTCCATGTTACTCTATCCTGTGCAAGCCTCTTTATCTCCCAGTACCTACTGCATCCTACATCCTTCTGAATCTGCTTAATGTATTCATCTCTTGGCCTCCCTCTACGATTTTTACCCTCCACGCTGCCCTCCAGTACTAAATTGGTGATCCTTTGATGCCTCAGAACATGTCCTACCGACCGATCTCTTCTTCTAGTCAAGTTGTGCCACAAACTTCTCTTCTTCCCAATTCTATTCAATACCTCCTCATTAGTTATGTGATCCACCCATCTAATGTTCAGCATTCTTCTGTAGCACCACATTTCGAAAGCTTCTATTCTCTTCTTGTCTAAACTATTTATCGTCCATGTTTCACTTCCATACATGGCTACACTCCACACAAATACTTTCAGAAATGACTTCCTGACACTTAAATCAATAGTGGATGTTAACAAATTTCTCTTCTTCAGAAACTCTTTCCTCGCCATTGCCAGTCTACATTTTATATCCTCTCTACTTCGACCATCATCAGTTATTTTGCTCCCCAAATAGCGAAACTCCTTTACTACTTTAAGTGTCTCATTTCCTAATCTAGTACCCTCAGCGTCACCCGATTTCATTCGACTACATTCCATAATCCTCGTTTTGCTTTTGTTTATGCTCATCTCATACCCTCCTTTCAAGACACTGTCCATTCCGTTCAACTGCTCTTCAAAGTCCTTTGGTGTCTCTGACAGAATTACAATGTCATCGGCGAACCTCAAAGTTTTTATTTCTTCTCCATGGATTTTAATACCTACTCCGAACTTTTCTTTTGTTTGCTTTAGTACTTGCTCAATATACAGATTGAATAGCAACGGGGAGAGGCTACAACCCTGTCTCACTCCCTTCCCGACCACTGGTTCTCTTTCATGGCCGTCAACTCTTATAACTGCCGTCTGGTTTCTGTACAAATTGTAAATAGCCTTTCGCCCCCTGTATTTCACCCCTGCCACCATCAGAATTTTAAAGAGAGTATTCCAGTCAACATTGTCAAACCTTTCTCTAAGTCTACAAATGCTAGAAACGTAGGTTTGCCTTTCCTTAATCTTTCTTCTAAGATAAGTCGTAGGGTCAGTATTGCCTCACGTGTTCCAACATTTTGAAGGAATCCAAACTGATCTTCTATGAGGTCGGCTTCAACCAGTTTTTCCATCCGTCTGTAAAGAATTCGCGTTAGTATTTTGCAGCTGTGACTTATTAAACTGATAGTTCGGTGATTTTCACATCTGTCAACACCTGCTTTCTATAAAATTGAAATTATTGTATTCTTCTTGAAGTCTAAGGGTATTTCGCCTGTCTCATACATCTTGCTCACCAGATGGTAGAGTTTTATCAGGACTGGCTCTCCCAAGGGTGTCTCCCAAGGCTGTCAGTAGTTTTAATGGAATGTTGTCTACTCCCGGGCCTTGTTTCGACTCAGGTCTCTCAGTGCTCTGTCAAACTATTCAAGCAGTATCATATCTCCCATTTCATCTTCATCTACATCCTCTTCCATTTCCATAATATTGTCTTCAAGTACATCGCCTTTGTATAGACCCTCCGTATAATCCGTCCACCTTTCTGCTTTCCCTTCTTTGCTTAGAACTGGGTATCCATCAAACCTCTTGATTTTATGCAAGTGGTTCACCTTTCTCCGCAGGTCTCTTTAATTTTCCTGAAGTCAGTATCTATCTTACACGTAATGAGATAAGCCTCTACATCCTTACATTTGTCCTGTAGGCATCCCTGCTTAGCCATTTTGCACTTCCTGTCGATCTCATTTTTAAGACGTTTTATTTCTTTTTGCCTGCTTCACTTGCTGCATTCTACTGACATAAAAATGTGCGGAAGCATAATCTAAAAATGTACGCTTTTCGAATTGTTTGGAAGCGAATCATGGTCTGCGAGAAAACTGAAAAATAAGAAAATCGTAGTATTTGAAATGTGTGCTACAGAAGGACGTTGAAAATCAGTGTGTACTGATAACAAAACACCGGGTGATCAAAAAGTCAGTATAAATTTGAAAACTTAATAAATCACGGAATAATGTAGATAGAGAGGTAAAAATTGACACACATGCTTGGAATGACACGGGGTTTTATTAGAACAAAAAAGCTGTATTATCAGAATGGGGAATGTGCTAGTTCAGCGTTACGATCCTATCGCCATAGGAAGGGGATTCGAACGGGTAAAGGTCCGTCGACAAATGCAGCTGTGGCGAGAACGAGTTCGAAGCCACGGGTTGTTTGGACGATAGACCCCGTAGTGGCCGACCGAGCACAAGGCGAAATGCTGCTGAGACAGTTCAGGATGAAATGGAGACTGTAGCGGGTTCGTCTGTGCACTGGGAAGTCAACGTTCGTACAGTCGCACGTCGCACCAGCATTCCATACACTACTGTTTGGTTGGCACTGAGGCGTACCCTCCGATGCTATACGCACAAAATCCATCGGCATCATGAACTGTTACCTGTCGATTTAGCGAAGCGGAGGGCATTTGCGGTATGGGCGTTTCAAAAGATGGCGGAAAATGAAGATTGGTTGAGTAACGTATTGTGAACCAGCGAAGCTCATTTCACGCTCCGAGGGTCTGTCAACGCCCACAACTGCAGAATTTGGGCTACCGAAAATCCTAGAACTGTCGTCGAAACGCCATTGCACGACGAGAAAGTCACGGTGTGGGTTGGATTTACCCCATCTACCGTTGTCGGGCCTTTTTTCTTCGAGGAAATGCTTGATTCTGGTTTTGTAACTGCTACCGTGACGGGTGAGAGGTACTCCGGTATGTTACAGAATCGTATCAAACCCAGCCTGGCTGATAAACACCTGCTGGAACGTACGATGTTTATGCAGGATGGCGCTCCACCCCATATTGCTAGACCCGTGAAAGATCCGTTGCGCGCGTCGTTTGGTGATGATCGTGTGCTCAGCCGCCACTTTCGTCATGCTCGGCCTCCCAGGTCCCCAGACCTCAGTCTGTGCGATTATTGGCTTTGGGGTTACCTGAAGTCGCAAGTGTATCGTGATCGGCCGACATCTCTAGGGATGCTGAAAGACAACATCCGACGCCAATACCTCACCATAACTCCGGACATGCTTTACAGTGCTGTTCACATTATTCCTGTACTACAGCTATTGTTGAGAAATGATGGTGGACATATTGAACATTTCCTGTAAAGAACATCATCATTGCTTTGTCTTACTTTGTTATGCTAATTATTGCTATTCTGATCAGATGAAGGGACATCTGTCGGACATTTTTTGAACTTTTGTGTGTTTTTTTTTGGTTCTAATATAACCCCATGTCATTCCAAGCATGTGTGTCAGTTTGTACCTCTCTGTCTACATTACTCCGTGATTTATTCAGTTTTCAAATTTATACTGACTTTTTGATCACCCGGTACATATGGAGGTGCTCTGCAGAATCAGTGAGGAAAGGAACTGTAGGTAACACTGACAAGAAGAAAGAAGATGAAGGAGAGAGTGACAGGACATGCATTAAGTCATCAGGGCACATCTATGCCACTAGAGGCAGCTGAAGAGGGTAAAAATTGTAGGCGGAGACAGAGACTGGAATATATACAACAAATAACAATGAGGTCGTTGTTACAAGAGAGGAAGTGGTGAAAGATATCATGAAATCAGTAAGAAAACAATGGATGGTATTGTCCATCATGTGAGTATTCTGGTCAGCTTCTCTGTATCAACGTTGAATCAAAACAGAAACTGCAATTTTGTAACTGTTTTAAGATGACCATATCCTCGGAAAGCGTAACTTCTTTATACGTAACTGAATATCTAAATTTGCACTTCAACTTAGTGCCCCTTTGATGTTTGATTGCAAAAATGCCTTAAGAAAAAGGAAATGTTCAGAAGAGTACCGCGCTTTTCTGATGGTCACGTGAAAGGTGCATGTTTTGTTGTAGTTAACCCCGGGATGCTGTATACGGGATTAGAGCGTGCGACGCAAGCAGACGCATCTCACGGAAGGGAAAGGACGCTAATTCATTGTGAGTCGGATGGCAGCAGCGAGGGGGGGGGGGGGGGGGGGGGTGGCGACGACGTATCAAAAGAAAGTGCGTTCAACGTATTGAGAGGTGTAACATTTGACATAGAATTTCGAGTATTAAAAGTCAGATAATAAAACAGGTGCAGAAGTGATGTCAATTTTCGACAAAATGTCTAACATGATTGATCAGGATTGTGCAATCGGAACTAATTTCCTATAGTAACAGTTTCTGCTGAAAAAGCAAATTAAAATGATTATTTACAATGCCTATCGACTAACTATGAATTTTTCTTCAATTTAATCATTTTTCCACAAAGTGGCACCATGAAAGGAGCAATGTACACAACCAGGACTCAGTGTCTTGTTGCAGGTAAAACAGAGGTCGTTATTAACGTTCTCTGGAAACCAACTCTTCGTACGTAGAAGACCGATCACGGCATGTCTTCTAACATAAAGACTACTGGGTCCATTAATCAAGAATAAATATCACATGTCGCTAATTCTATAGCATATCTTTGACATTTACAAGTTACAAACATTAACAGACTTTTTTTATTAGTCAGTAAACATTCAAAAGTGATAAATTAACTATGCATAATGTAACAATTTCACTGCACAGTATTGCTGTTGTCGCATACAGACAATTAAATTGTTTTCTGAATCGTCAACGCTTCACACAGACTGTGGAGACAGTTGATTAATGAATTTATGAACAGGCGAAACGAGCAGCTAATGTACTGAAAGCAGATCTAGAGGTATCATTATTACACTTTCGTGGCCAATCGTGACAGCAATTCTTGGAGAACATATTTGTGTGGTATTTGAGTACCTGTGGTGAAATTTTGTACAAGCAACTTTAAAAAGATTTTATTTACAGAAATAGCAACGCGCTCATACATGAAAGTAGGGATGCCATTCGGCTGCTGGGTAGTTTAGCGACAGGACCTGGGGTTACTTCAGTGAATCTAGCGGTATGGAACGTGGAGCAGCAGCAAAGTTATTCAAAGTTAGCAAAGGAAACTCAGGAAAAAATGAAGTAGGCCAGACTGTGATAAAAAAAGAACTTGATGTAGAAATAAAAAGACATTGCATCAATGAGTTATATAATATAATATGGAGTGGTTGGGTTATGCTGATGAGAAAACTAAATAAGCAGAAACTGGATGATAAACACATAGATGCTCGGATTGAAACTGTAGATAGTATCTCACATTCAATCTCTTCTTTTGTCTCAAGCAGTAATCCCTAGAGACAGGCGAGAGAGATTTCTTGCAACAGAGAACTCCAAAACAGAATCCGATTAGACCACAGGAGAAGGAAAACAGAGACGTGATGTGTCCAAATGGACCATGGATCCCCAGTCTCTAGGGAAAAATTGATGAATTACACAGGAGTGGGTAATTTCCTCGGAAGCTTTTTGCCTCGATTACAGAGGTTATTAAAGCTTCACTTGGCCACCTGCTATTGAAAGTTTCTTTGATGCATGGCTTCTGAACCCATTTTGTGTATAGAGGTTACAGGATTCACGGATATTAATTTGCAGTACAAAAATAGACAAAGTTCCATACACTTTAACTGGATAACTTTTCTACGGTATTGACAACGTTATCCTTATAATGCAGTTACGCCTAGTTGTACAAGGTTAATAGGTGATCTTAAAATTTTCAGTCCTACCATTGCAAGCTGTCCGCAGCTCGTGGTCTTGGGGTGGCGATCACGCTTCCCGCTCAAGGTGTCCCGGGTTCGATTCCCAGCGGGTTCAGGGATTTTCCATTCCTTTAGATGACTGGGTGTTGTTGTATCGTCTTCATCCTCATCATTCATCCCCACTGCAGTCAAACGAAGGCAATGGCAAACCACCTCCTCTAGGACCTCGCATAGTCGGCGATGCGGGTCTCCCGCATCGCCCCCTACGCTCCTCGGAGTATGGCAGCTCATCATTGCAAGCTATATGAAATTATAACACAAAGCTGAATCCTCTGGATTGTAGGGAGAAGTACATCTACTACTGCACTGTCAGGAAATGTACCACAGATCTGTCAACGCGCTGCTATACAGTGTGAATTTGAGAACCCTCTCATTTCAGACCACATTTATTTTCCATTTTAAAACAGTATACGAACGCTGCCGTTAAGATTAAGTCTTTATGTTGAGAGGTGGTACAGATTACTACAGGAACCAGTAAGAAGGGAGTTCTCATGGTTGGAACGCAGACAGCGAGGCGGGTAACGCCAGAAAGGGCACCAGTGGGAACTAGGACCGAGCAAGTGGTGTGAGCGTGCAATCTTATAGACGAAGAACTACTCAAAATTTAAGCTCGAAACTATGGCATTTTGTAAGCCAAAAGGAAATTTTTACAGTTCAATGTCTGCATAATAAATGCTGTAGGAAGTATAAGAGTTTCGCTACTCAGTAATCAAACTGTAATAAAAAAATTATGGTTAAAACGGTATGTACGAATGTTTACGATATCGTACGAAGTTTACCAGAGATTTCTGTTGCGCTCGAAGCATTTCAGTCGGCGATATGATGTACTGCTGGCGTCGACCATGCTCTCAATTTTCCATACTACACTACTTGCCATTAAAATTGCTACACCAAGAAGAAATATAGATGATAAACGGATATTCATTGGACAAATATATTATACTAGAACTGACATGTGATTACATTTTCACGTAATTTCGGTGCATAGATCCTGAGAAATCAGTACCCAGAACAATCACCTCTGGCCATAGTAACGGCCTTAATATGCCTGGGCATTGAGTCAAACAGAGGTTGGGTGGCGTGTAAAGGTACAGCTGCCTATGCAGCTTCAACACGATACCACAGTTCATCAAGAGTAGTGACTGGCGTATTGTGACGAGCCAGTTGCTCGGACACCATTGACCAGACGTTTTCAATTGGTGAGAGATCTGGAGAATGTGCTGGCCAGGGCAGCAGTTGAATATTTTCTGTATCCAGAAAGATCCTTACAGGACCTGCAACATGCGGTCGTGCATTTTCCTGCTAAAACGTAGGGTTTCGAAGGGATCGAATGTAGGGTAGAGCCACGGGTCGTAACACATCTGAAATGTGAAGTCCACTGTTCAAAGTGACGTCAATGCGAAAAACAGGTGACCGAGATGTGTAACCAATAGCACCCAATAACATCACGCCGGGTGATACGTCAGTATAGCGATGACGAATGCACGCTTCCAATGTGTGATCACCGCGATGCAGCCAAACATGGATGCGACCATCATGATGCTGTAAACAGAACCTGGATTCATCCGAAAAAATGACGTTTTGCCATTCGTGCAACCAGGTTCGTCGTTGAGTACACTATCGCAGGCGCTCCTGTCTGTGATGCAGCGTCAAGGGTAACCGCAGCCCTGGTCTCCGAGCTGATACTCCATGTTGCTGCAAACGTCGTCGAACTGTTTGTGCAGATGGTTGCTGTCTTGCAAACGTTCCACCTGTTGACTCAGGGATCGAGAAGTGGCTGCACGATCCGTTACAGCCACGCGGATAAGATGCCTGTCATCTCGACTACTAGTGATACGAGGCCGTTGGAACCAGCACGGCGTTCCGTATTACCCTCCTGAACCCACTGATTCCATATTCTGCTAACAGTCATTGGATCTCGACCAACGCGAGCAGCAATGTTGCGATACGATAAACCGCAATCGCGATATGCTACAATCCGACTTTTATCAAAGTCGGAAACGTGATGGTACGCATCTCTCCTCCTTACACAAGGCACCACAACAACGTTTCACCAGGCAGCGCCGGTCAACTGCTGTTTGTGTATGAGAAATCGGTTGGAAACTTGTAGATGTCGCCACTGGCGCCAACGTTTTGTGAATGCTCTGAAAAGCTAATCATTTGCATATCACAGCATCTTCTCCCAATAGGTTAAATTTCGCGTCTGTAACGCGTCATCTTCATGGTGTACCAATTTTTGTGGTATCGATAGCAACGCATAGTTTCAAAGGTTGGCACTACCACGAGACACAGACGACAGCGCCCTAGCCGGTGCTGTCGAGTTCTATGACCTCCACGACTGCTTCAGCCCATTTCATCAGGTGCAGCCAGCCAGGAAACTTGGCTTCAGTTTGCTCTCCATACGACGGGTCGAAGACTTCGCATCTGTACAAAGTTATGTATTCTTTCTTGCACCAGTAAACCATTTTTACTCACTGCAGTACCGACGTATTTTTCCTGCCCCTTCTCCTACCTACGCGCCGCCTTCCGGGCGGGATGCAAAAATTTTAAGGTCCAGTAGTGTATGTCGCACAGTTTTGCCATTCTATTCGTTCTAGTAAATTAAATTTTCTTCTTCTCCACAACGTCATAGTTCCTACTGTCCGGCATCTCGTTCTAACATTTCAAATGTGATCAACACAGCGTCAGACCTGCAAAAGCGTAAAGAGGGTCCTATCTCTTTAACTGTACACATTAACCCTATACATTCTAATGGGTAACAAGATGACTCGTCTAATGCAGCTTGATAATGGTGTTCCACAGGGATCAGTACTAGCACCTGTTCTGTTTTCTGTGCATATAGCAGACATGCTTAAGACAACATCAAGGAAATTTTGGATTACTGTGACCCAAAACGACTTAAGCGTCACAGAGTCTATCTTGACTAAGAACCTACAAATTGTAGGCAGTTACTTCCATAACTGGAGCATACAGCAAGTGCTTCAGAAACAGAAGTCAGCATCTTCTACTTTAACAACAAGATCGCAAAAAAAAGTATATTTTGAAGGGAAACAGCTCTTTCTTACTGAAAGTCCGCCTTATCTAGAGGATCACTCTTGTAAGGACCGTCAGCTTCAAACAGAACTGGTTGAAAACTGCCGCTAAGATGAAGTCTAGGAATAATATCTTGCAGGAACTTTGTGGCACGACATGGGGATCATCAGCTCCAGGACTAAGAACTTCCCCTCTTGGGCTACTGTACCCTGTGACAGAATACTGCGCTGCAGTCTAGATCAACAGCTGACGCACCAGACTCGTCGATACGTAGCTCAACCAGACAATACCCATCATCACAGGAATAATCAGAAACACTTCCACTTAATGGCTGCCTATTCTCATCCACACAGCTCCCCACTTTCGCGCCCTGAAGCTGCTCTCAAACGGGAGTTTGCAAAAATATTTGGTTATCCTTACCTCACTATACAATTCCTGTATTCCATGCGGCTTTTCGCGGATGATGCTGTAGTATACAGAGAAGTTGCAGCATTAGAAAATTGTAGCGAAATGCAGAAAGATCTGCAACGGATAGGCACTTGGTGTAGGGAGTGGCAACTGACCCTTAACATAGACAAATGTAAAGTATTACGAATACATAGAAAGAAGGATCCTTTACTGTATGATTATATGATAGCGGAACAAACACTGGTAGCAGTTACTTCTGTAAAATATCTGGGAGTATGCGTACGGAACGTTTTGAAGTGGAATGATCATATAAAATTAATTGTTGGTAAGGTGTGTACCAGGTTGAGATTCATTGGGAGAGTCCTTAGAAAATGTAGTCCATCAACAAAGGAGGTGGCTTACAAAACACTCGTTCGACCTATACTTGAGTATTGCTCATCGGTGTGGGATCCGTACCAGATCGGGTTGACGGAGGAGATAGAGAAGATCCAAAGAAGAGCTGCGCGTTTCGTCACAGGGTTATTTGGTAACCGTGATAGCGTTACGGAGATGTTTAGCAAACTCAAGTGGCAGACTGTGCATCGCGGTGTAGCTTGCTTTCCAGGTTTCGAGAGGGTGCGTTTCTGGATGAGGTATCGAATATATTGCTTCCCCCTACTTATACCTCCAGAGGAGGTCACGAATGTAAAATTAGAGAGATTCGAGAGCGCACGGAGGCTTTCAGACAATCGTTCTTCCCGCGAACCATACGCGACTGGAACAGGAAAGGGAGGTAATGACAGTGGCACGTAAAGTGCCCTCCGCCATACACCGTTGGGTGGCTTGCGAAGTATAAATGTAGATGTAGATGTACTCTGTAAAAACAGACTTCGCTCCCATCACCCACGTCTAAAAGGCGTAAAATCTATTGTGGAAAACAGAGCAACAACAGCACGGATAGAAATACGGCAGGAAATCGCTATCTCAGCTGCAGATCATCTCTACCAGGATACCAGGGTTTGAAGAGCGTCGCAAGATCAAGTCTGCACTCAACAGAATAAGGACAAATAGTGGAAGATGTGCTGATTCACTGTACAGCTGTGATTGTCCTTGTGCGACGTGATGCTAGCCATACGTTAAACAAAATAAATAAAACCCCTAAACGTTCATACTGCCAGATGAAAACATAGCAAGTGAACCCTAAAGGAACGTTCGCTTGTGTTTTGCAGTGTAGTGCGTCCTCTGTCTCATTTACACAAGAGTCAACATGCTGACGCCTAGAGGTTAGACAACACGTGTTTCATGTCACTACGCCCGGCCGCTGCAACAACTGTCGTGAACAATTCAGCGGTTTATGTGCAATGGATATAAGTCGCTTCCGTGTCTGTTCACTTCCTGAATGGAATGCGGAAAATAAGAGTACGATTTTCACATTTGTCAGAGGATTCTTACATGCGCATGTATTTGAAATTGCTCCCTATTCTTACAAAATTTCCAGAATGGTTAGATTCACTGTAATTTGTTTGTACCATACTCCAAATGCTAAGAGCTTTTCGTATCCAATGACTTACCAAAGCGAAAAAGTAGCAACCGTCCTATAACAATAACATCTATACAGCTGCTCATTAAAATTGTACCATCCAGCCAGTATGCAACTAACGTCAAATTGGCGTGAAGTGTACTATAGTACACACGAAGTAGGTATCACTAAGAGATCTACAATCTGTATTCTGTCTTACGTACCTAGTTTCTCATTCAGAAGTAGAATTCGAATGGTGTTTGTTAGTAAGAAAATCACTTTGTGCTTCGTCTAATGAGCATCCTTCATGTCTTGTAAAAATTAGACTTCAGCTGGAACACATTCTGTCGAGAGAGAAGGATGGCCTGATTCCGCTAGGCTGTGCTTTACACTACTTTATTTGCACTACTTGTTTGAGAGACCACCCATTTTGAAGTGCGTTTGCAAAACCTATGACAGGCCACAGTAAAGTGAGAGAGCAAAGACACGAAAGTCATACAACTATATTGCATGTTAAACAAACATAGCAGTTACTTTTCGTAATGTGTGTGAACACATCGTTTTCAGTTGATTAAAAATATCGGGTACCACTAGTATATGCACACAGCGCAACTGCCACCCAAATTATAATGTATTGTTGTTGTTATTGTTGTGGTCTTCAGTCCTGAGACTGGTTTGATGCAGCTCTCCATGCTACTCTATCCTGCGCAAGCTTCTTCATCTCCCAGTACCTACTGCAACCTACATCCTTCTAAATCTGCTTAGTGTATTCATCTCTTGGTCTCCCTCTACGATTTTTACCCTCCACGCTGCCCTGCAATACTAAATTGGTGATCCCTTGATGCCTCAGAACATGTCCTACCAACCGATCCCTTTTTCTAGTCAAGTTGTGCCACAAACTTCTCTTCTCCCCCATCCTATTCAATACTTCCTCATTAGTTATGTGATCTACTCATCTAATCTTCAGCATTCTTATGTAGCACCTCATTTCTAAAGCTTCTATTCTCTTCTTGTCCAAACTATTTATCGTCCATGTTTCACTTCCATATATGGCTACACTCCATACAAATACTTTCAGAAATGACTTCCTGACACTTAAATCAATACTGGATGTTAACAAATTTCTCTTCTTCAGAAACGCATTCCTTGCCATTGCCAGTCTGCATTTTATATCCTCTCTACTTCGACCATCATCAGTTATTTTGCCCCCCAAATAGCAAAACTCCTTTACTACTCTGTCTCATTTCCTAATCTAATTCCCTCAGCATCACCCGACTTAATTCGACTACATTCCATTATCCTCGTTTTGCTTTTGTTGATGTTCATCTTATATCCTTTCAAGACACTGTCCATTCCGTTCAACTGCTCTTCCAAGTCCTTTGCTGTCCCTGACAGAATTACAATGTCATCGGCGAACCTCAATGTTTTTATTTCTTCTCCATGGATTTTAATACCTACTCCGAATTTGTCTTTTGTTTCCTTCACTGCTTGCTCAATATACAGATTGAATAACATCGGGGAGAGACTACAACCCTGTCTCACTCCCTTCTCAACCACTGCCTCCCTTTCATGTCCCTCGACTCTAACAACTGCCATCTGGATTCTATACAAATTGTAAATAGCCTTTCGCTCCCTTTATTTTACCCCTGCCACCTTCATAATTTTAAAGAGAGTATTCCAGTCAACATTGTCAAAACCTTTCTCTAAGTCTACAAATGCTAGAAATGTAGGTTTGCCCTTCCTTAATCTAGCTTCTAAGTCGTAGGTTCAGTATTGCCTCACGTGTTCCAACATTTCTACGGAATTATAATGTATATGGCATTCAAATTGCTTTCAGGAACAATACAATTACTGCTGTATTAAAACGTCACATCTAAAAAAACGATGTAACGTTTACTAGAAAACCACACTATAAGTACGTGTTCATATGATGTCTCATATGCATGAATGTGTGGAAAAATTATTACCGTCAGCTAGAGAATAAGAATACAAGTATCTTTCTTACTATCGATGCGACTTCGATCTCTGCCTTGATACTTGGATGTTTATATGCACAAACCTGTGTGACATATATGCATTGGTGCAGAGACTTTTAGCAGGATTGTCAATAAATATTTTGACAAAGTACATGATGTTTGTACATACACGTTCGGTACTATTTCTATATCTTCGTTAATACCCTACATACTTCGCAAGGCGCCGTGCGGTACGGAGCGGAGGGTACGTTGTCCCACCAGTAGTCGTTTCCTATAATGTTCCACAGAGCAAGGGAAAAACGGTCGTCTGAATGCCTCTGTATGAGTCTTAATTTTTCACCTCTTATCTTCGTAGCCCTCACGCGAAATATATGTTTGGCGGTAGAAGAACTGCTCTGCAGCAACTTCAAATGTTCTAAATTTTCCCATTAGTGTACCTCCAAAATATGTTCACCTTCCCTCCAGGGATACCCATTTGGGTTCCCGAGTCATTCTGTAATACTTGCACGTTGCTCCAACATTCGGGTAACAAATCTAGCAGACCGGCTCTGAATGGATTCGATGTGTTCCGTTAATCTGGATCCCAAAACTATAGCAGTACTCAAGAATAGGTCGCACTAGCATCCAATATGCAGTCTGCTTTACAGATGGACCACACTTCCCTAAAATTCTCTGAATAAACAGAAATCGACCAATCACTTTCCCTACCACAAACCTTACATGATGGTTCCATTTCATACCAATCTGCAAGGTTAAGCCGAGATATTTAAACGTGTCTGTGTCACCCAGGGCTCTACTAATGCTGTATTCAAACACTAAGGATTTGTTTTGTCTACTCATATGAACTTCAATAGATTTTTCTACATTTACAGCTAGCTGCTGTCAATCACACAAACTATAAATCTTGCTTAAGTCCTCATGCATTCACTCAACTTCGACACCTTCTCTTACGCACCAGCATCACCTGCAGACAACTGCAGGTTGCTATCCTTGCTGTCCGCCAGTCCATTTATGAATGTAGAAAGTAATAGTGGTTCTTTCACACTTCCCTGGGGCACTCCTGAAGACCCGTCGTCGAAGACAAAGTACTGCATTCTATTACCGAAGAACTCTCCCTACTGCCGGCCTGTGTGGTCGAGAGGTTCTAGGCGCTTCAGCCTGGAACCGCGCGACCGCTACGGTCGCAGGTTTGAATCCGGCCTCGGGCATGGATGTGTGTGATGTTCTTAAATTAGTTAGGTTTAAGTAGTTGTAAGTTCTAGGGGACTGAGGACCTCAGATGTTAAGTCCCATAGTGCTCACTGCCAAACCTCCCTATTCACATGTCTATGAACCAATTCCATACGATAGTACCTTCCTTAACAGTCTCCAGTGGACCATCGCATCCAGTGACATTTGGAACTCTAGAAACATAGAATCAACCTATTGTCCTTCGCCCACAGCTCGCTGCATAACTTGTGAGAAAATGGCAAGTTAAGTTCCGCACGAGCGATGATTTCTACACGCCGTGCTGTGCCCAGCACCAAGGACGTGTCCGTGTATCGAGGTTGGAGCAGAACGACGGCTGCCGAGATTACTCTCGTCATCCTTAGGCTGCACAATACCCAGCCTAATGCCTTTCGGGGTCAGTCGATTCACAGCTCGACTACCTCTCGTTTGCATAGCCAGAAATTCGGATAGTAGCCGTCAAATTTTTGACGAGTTAAGGCCGTTGGCTGAGCGCTATCTTCAAAGTTCCCTCTGACGTTTCCTTTTGCACAAGGCGAAACGCCACATGTTAACTGTGCAGCCTTGACCTATCTCGATACAAAATATGTTTCACTATTACCGCGATCAGTATGTTCTCCAGATGTCATCCAACTTCAGTTGTCCTCGATGCCTCGATGCGCAGTTTGAGTGGAGCCAATAACGTTGCCAGAGTTGACAGTTATGTGGTATACATTTCGCACTCTGTGTAATGCAATGCTCTGAAAATTTAAAACGGGTAATGTTTTCTACTACAGGTTTTCTATGTACATAAATGATTTAGCGAACAGGGTGGGCAGCAATCTGTGGTTATTTCCCGATGATGGCGTGATGTATGGCAATGTGTCGAAGTTCAGTGACTATAGGACGATGCAAGGCAACTTAGGCAGAATTTCCAGGTGGTATTAAGAATGGCAGCCAGCCCTATGTGTCGAAAAATTTATGCTGATGCGCATCAGTAGGGAGGCCAAACTTGTAATTTTCGGATACAATAATACTAGTGGCCGGCTTGACACAGTGACGTCGGTTAAATATCTGGGCGTAACGTTTGCAAAGAAATATGAGATGGAACGATCATGTCAGAACTGTGTTAGGAAAGGCGATCGGTCGACCGGTTTATTGGGAGAATTTCAGGAAAGAGTGGTTCATCTGTAAAGGAGACTGCATATAGGACGCTGGTGCAACCTGTTCTTGAGTACTGCTCGGATGTTTGGGTTCCGTACCATGTTGGATAGAAGGAAGACATCGAAGCAATTCAGAGGCGCGCTGCTAGATTTGTTACTGGTAGGTTCAAACAACGCAGAAGTGTTGCGGATATGCTTCGGGAACTCAGACGGGAATCCCTGGAGGACAGGCGACGTCCTTCTCTAGAAAGCCTACTGAGAAAATTTAGAGAACCAGCATTTCAAATTGCGAACGATTCTACTGTCACCAGCATACATTGCGCGTACGGACCACGCAGATAAAATACGAGAAATTAGGGTTCATACGGAGGCATATAGACCGTCATTGTTTCCTCGCTCTATTTGTGAGTGGAACAGGAAAGGGAATGACTAGCGGTGGTACGGGATACCATCCGCCATGCACCGTACTGTGGCTTGCGGAGAGTCTATGTAGATGTAGATATAGATGTGCTATATACATCAAGCAAACAAAATTTCACTATTATCATTCAATTCCAATCTGATCTGAGTTTCAACGCGACCTACATTGAACAAAACGGTCTCTTGCATGAGGGTCAGCCGATTTCTCAAACCACGGAACTCCAAACTAGTAGCATCTCAAAAAAATTGTCATACAGCCTACAAGAGACTTTGAAAATACAGAAAATACAATGCGAAACACAGTTAAAAGATAACTTTTTCGAAACCTGGTAATTGTCTCCCATTGTGACACGTAAGTTTGAAATTTGACTCAAAGATGCCTAAAACCTTCTGTGATGGTGTGAAAGCGTGGCACCACGCAATGTCACCACCGGCCTCGATTACGCTTCAAACAGCAAGCGGTCGACACTGGCGAAAGAAAGACCAGAGATCAGCTCAGATTTGTGTGGGGTGTATTTTGGGTTGGCACCAATTTTCACCACAATTCTGACCAACACCTTGATGACCGTGTCACACGATGAAAAAGTCGTTCCACCCATTCTTACCCTCATTTAACCCTTCATTTCACGCCTCTGCGAAGGAGATCAGAACCGTGACGCTGAGATTTCAAAACTCTCGGTTTTAATATAGGTGGCCGAGGAAAGCACTTCAGACACACCACCAATCACAATGAAGGCCTCAAGAGATGACAAAGGGTGTGAAGGAAAGAGCCCCTTACCCTGTGGTGCCACACATTTCGCCTCCTAAAACGACAATTCGCAGTGCACTGAGCAACAAACTGACAATACTAACAATGCCCGACATAGTAGACGTTCTGCGGACGATTCAACTCTATTCTGAGGACATCGTGGGGCTTCGACGCCACTCAAAGTGACCTGATCCCTTTGGAGTGTAGTGCAACTACAAATTTTGCTCTCGTATTAGGCAAAGTTTGAATCTGCCTTACCTAGCCTCCAGTTCCTCTCATGTTGCGATAATCTGCCACAGCTCTGGCCGACTCAACAACATACACTCCTGGAAATGGAAAAAAGAACACATTGACACCGGTGTGTCAGACCCACCATACTTGCTCCGGACACAGCGAGAGGGCTGTACAAGCAATGATCACACGCACGGCACAGTGGACACACCAGGAAAGGCGGTGTTGGCCGTCGAATGGCGCTAACTGCGCAGCATTTGTGCACCGCCGCCGTCAGTGTCAGCCAGTTTGCCGTGGCATACGGAGCTCCATCGCAGTCTTTAACACTGGTAGCATGCCGCGACAGCGTGGACGTGAACCGTATGTGCTGTTGACGGACTTTGAGCGAGGGCGTATAGTGGGCATGCGGGAGGCCGGGTGGACGTACCGCCGAATTGCTCAACACGTGGGGCGTGAGGTCTCCACAGTACATCGATGTTGTCGCCAGTGGTCGGCGGAAGGTGCACGTGCCCGTCGACCTGGGACCGGACCGCAGCGACGCACGGATGCACGCCAAGACCGTAGGATCCTACGCAGTGCCGTAGGGGACCGCACCGCCACTTCCCAGCAAATTAGGGACACTGTTGCTCCTGGGGCATCGGCGAGGACCATTCGCAACCGTCTCCATGAAGCTGGGCTACGGTCCCGCACACCGTTAGGCCGTCTTCCGCTCACGCCCCAACATCGTGCAGCCCGCCTCCAGTGGTGTCGCGACAGGCGTGAATGGAGGGACGAATGGAGACGTGTCGTCTTCAGCGATGAGAGTCGCTTCTGCCTTGGTGCCAATGATGGTCGTATGCGTGTTTGGCGCCGTGCAGGTGAGCGCCACAATCAGGACTGCATACGACCGAGGCACACAGGGCCAACACCCGGCATCATGGTGTGGGGAGCGATCTCCTACACTGGCCGTACACCACTGGTGATCGTCGAGGGGACACTGAATAGTGCACGGTACATCCAAACCGTCATCGAACCCATCGTTCTACCATTCCTAGACCGGCAAGGGAACTTGCTGTTCCAACAGGACAATGCACGTCCGCATGTATCCCGTGCCACCCAACGTGCTCTAGAAGGTGTAAGTCAACTACCCTGGCCAGCAAGATCTCCGGATCTGTCCCCCATTGAGCATGTTTGGGACTGGATGAAGCGTCGTCTCACGCGGTCTGCACGTCCAGCACGAACGCTGGTCCAACTGAGGCGCCAGGTGGAAATGGCATGGCAAGCCGTTCCACAGGACTACATCCAGCATCTCTACGATCGTCTCCATGGGAGAATAGCAGCCTGCATTGCTGCGAAAGGTGGATATACACTGTACTAGTGCCGACATTGTGCATGCTCTGTTGCCTGTGTCTATGTGCCTGTGGTTCTGTCAGTGTGATCATGTGATGTATCTGACCCCAGGAATGTGTCAATAAAGTTTCCCCTTCCTGGGACAATGAATTCACGGTGTTCTTATTTCAATTTCCAGGAGTGTATATTTTTCGAAAGTGAAGCTGGTACTGTCATACAAGCCACAATGTGCCTAAGGTTCCATCTTGTTTTTATTATCAAACTGTGATTCGGCCATGTTATTATAGATCACAAGTCTGTAGTCACGAGACGTTAACTCTTTTGTAAAACTATCTGAAGTTTTGTTCTTTTATGGTATAGGACACCAGTTTTTGTGTCTCCTGATTGATTCTGTTTGACGAGAGCACAGAAGTGATTTAATTTTATGCATTCTTCTTTTCCATACAATATTGCCTGCACGTCAGAGCTACAGCCATTACCTAAGTGATAAATTTGGCTATAAATTGCAATGAAAAAGCGATTCAGAGAATGGAATTGGCCTGAAGCGATGGACCACGGGAACCTGCATGTTTGTGATTTCTTGGATTCAGGGAACTTTCAGTATCGGTACGTGTTTTTCCACATAGTGTAAATGAGGGTTAACGTCTTTGTTAAGGTCCAGGAAATTCAAAGAAGACTCTCCTAGCGTCATTTGGAACTGAATTTAATATTATTGTAATGTTCAGTCAAGTATCGACGGAAAATTCAGTGAATGTAAAGGAATTCTATCTCCTGACAGTTTCTGTGTTCCGTTATAACGTAAGAATGTAAAGAATCTCATGTAAGTTGAAGTAGTATTTGCTATACCACTAGCAGCCATATTGAATGCAAACTCATGGGCAATCTATGGCTGACATACGTTAAAATACTGGGTTGGGTATAATTTATCATTGATAAACTACTACATAGGTGTTAACCTAACTGACGAGTACTCATGCTTTAAAGTTACAAACATTATCTCCCGAATTTTAGGCAATACCATACGCTATGACTGGCTTAGCAGAAATGTTTCCTACGAAAGTAAAAGCAAGCTTAGGATTACAGTGAAGTACTACTGTGTATACTGCACAAATTATTGAAAGAATGTTTGCGGAAACTGTTTTTGATGACTGTTGGTTTTTCTCATGGGTCTATGTTGTTCTTTATGCGTATATTACGTCTATTTCATGAAGCGAAAAAGTTCGTTGCCCCAGTAAATTAATGGGCGGATGACATTTACACTGCTTGGTCAATTTCATTAAAACGTAGAAAGTATTTTGTACGATCCCTTCACCACCAGTCTGCAACCCATCTAAAATTAAATAGCATTACGTAACTTTACAAAAGGTTCAGACTGATGCTGTCCAGGAAATAAAAATATATAGACCTTTCAGTTTCACATTTTCCACCGAGACAAAATTCTCAAGCGCCAACCAAATAAATGTTTCAATTCCTCTGCTAGATTATACAGGAAGTGAGCGTGGGAGACTGTCTGGTCGCGTTTCCATAGACTAGACCCCTCTATTGTTCTCCTGGGACAAAGCGCGCTTTGGTAGCTTTCGCACAAAGCAACGGGACTTTGAGGGCCTGAAGGCAGTGCACTGTTATCTTTGTGCGTGCTGTGTCTTAAGATGATTGTTGACGCTACAAAAGACCTACCGTTGTCCGTTTACCCAGAAAGCAAGAAAAAAATAATGTTAATGTGGTATTATTTTTATGTCAACCGTGTTACCTTCATACATATCCCAAGGACGATGTTTGTGATATCTTGGTATGATATAGAATATGTGAAATGGAAAAAATAGGTAGGAAATATGTCGTTATATGCTGACCATATAAACAAAAAACTTGTATTTATTGTTCTACTGAACTGATTCAAGGTACACTTTTTCTCCTTTTCATTCCACCTCACATACGCGTACAAAAAACGAGCGGTTTGCTTTTGTGAGTCACCTTCATCGCAGAAAAGGGGCTGAACTTATCGCTGTAGAACATACGTTGCTTCCTAATTCTTGGTTTTGTCTTTCTGCATTTCAGGTTTGAGCTATATGTGTCCCATTGCTTTGGTGAAGATGCTTGATTCTCTGACGACTAATTAATAACCAGAGTACATATTACATCGTTTTAGTTAATGTATCACTAACGCACTTGGATGGTTGTACCTTAAGCAAATAGAATCTAATCTGCCATTGTTAATATAACACAGATGTTTGTACACAGTGAGTTGAATCCAGACGACTTTTGACAATTTATACAGACTTATGCAGCTGTTTAAAACAATATTGTGCTTTGCATCACATAATCATCATACATCATGCAAATAAAATATTTGTTATTGATTTGTGGGTCGTACCGCCTCAGTTTCAGATGTTTAGACTTCAATAAAGAATAACTACGTCTGTCAAAAGTGTTATAGGTATCATTATTTCTTTGATGAAGTGTCCACGAGTTTAGAACAAGGCTTCATGTTCTCTGCAGAATCACGGAACAAAGGAGCACAATACTACCAGTTACTGCCTTTCTTGTTCATTATTTTATGGTGCCCAAAATATTAAATTTATCCTATTTCTGCTAGCACGTTCTTATGACTTTTACGTGAAATGTATTAAGAATTATTTTATATTGCTCGAAATATATTTTACCGTGACAAAGAGGATGTACAATGATAATTCTGATCACTGTTATCGAATATTTACTTTGTGCTGAGCGAGGCTTTGCAGTGGTCAGACAGAGGATGGCTGTTCAAGTCCTCATCAGACCAACCAGACCTGTTTCCCAAAGCCACTTAAGGTAAATGAGGGAATGCATCATTTGGAAAAGACATGGTAGATCTTTTCCCAATCCAATCTTTTACTCCACCCCTAATGATCTCGTGATAAACGGGACATTAAATTCTAAACTTTTTTCTTTCATAATTAATAAGGTTTCTCTGATTTCGCTTCACTGTTTTCTGCGACATGAAAAACCACCTTTTAAGCACCATTAGTGACTGTATTGCTTTATTATCTCTGGAACTGTGTAAATCTGGAAATTAAAAACACTACACTTGAAACCACATTCTAAAATACATTCTCCCTCGCTCTCCACCCTTCTCTCTCTCTCCCTGCCGGCCAAAGTGGCCGTGCGGTTAAAGGCGCTGCAGTCTGGCACCGCAAGACCGCTACGGTCGCAGGTTCGAATCCTGCCTCGGGCATGGATGTTTGTGATGTCCTTAGGTTAGTTAGGTTTAACTAGTTCTCAGTTCTAGGGGACTAATGACCTCAGCTGTTGAGTCCCATAGTGCTCAGAGCCCCTCTCTCTCTCTCTCTCTCTCTCTCTCTCTCTCTCTCTCTCTCTCTGTCTCTCTCGTGTCTCACATAAATTTGATAAGAAGGTCAAACCCTCGTCCACTACTCAATTTATAACCGTTAGCAGATGCGGTACATTTTATAAACAAACAGTAGCCTTGTATTCGATCTCCCTACAACAGCCTTTCTTATACCCGCTCCATTTAATATTGCTACTCTGTTACATTACCCGAAATAATTGAACCACGTTTAGCATACGTATACATATCGTTGACACTGTAAGCTCTTTATTCTCATCTACCTCATGTCTCCATTGTAATTCAAAATGCCAAAAACAAAGTCTGCCTTAAAAACAATTTTCATTGATGGCTTGGATGAGAAATAGCGCCAGAAAGTTACTTAGCGATTTTTCTTGTGTGTTTTCATCAACGGATCACATCATTTCCTAGGAGTCGTTACGGAGTAGTTTGGTGTTGATAAACTATCAAGTTACATTAATGTGACCACCTGTCAAAAGCTCGAAAGAAAATGCCTCTTGCAATGTAGACCGCTGTATGATGTGTAGGAAAAGACTATGAGATGCTGGAAAGTACTGACTCCAATCCCATGGGCAGCTGCGCTAGATTTCTCGGTTGACGATCCATGGAGTGTACTGCCCAGTCGAAGTGGTCCCACAGAATCTCAACTGGGTTTTAATTCGGTGTGCTGGTGGTCAAGGGAATAGGGTAAGCTCATGCTGGTGTTGTTCGAACAGTGCCTGTACACTGCGAGTAGTATGCAGCATTGATCGCATTGTCCTCCTGGTAGATGCCACCGAGCCGAGGTGGGCATGGTCCGAAGGATAGATGCATACTTTTGTTGATTCATTGTGCCTTCCAGAATAACGAGATAACGCCCATATCTACATATACATCTAGATGTTTACTCTAAAATTCACAATTAAGTGCCTAGCATAGGTTTCATTGAACCACTTAAGCTACTTCTCCACAATTCCACTCTCGAAGAGCGCATGTGGAAAACGAACACTTAACTCTTTCCGTGCGGTGTCTGATTTCTCTTATTTTATTACAACTATCCTCTCTTCCTATGTAGGTGGGCCTAACAAAATATATTCACAATATGAGGAGAAAGTTAATGATTGAAACTTCCTGCCACAACGGAAAAGCATGTTTTTAAGGACTACTACACCAACTCGTCTATCATATCCGTGTCTCTATCTTCCTCATTTCGCAATAATTCAAAAGGAGCTTCGCTTCTTGATCTTTTTCGGTGTCTTCCGTCAATACTTTCGGATGCGGATCCCACACCACACAGCAATACTCCAGAATAGGGCAGGCAAGGGTAGTGTAAGCAGCTTCTTTAGCAGACCTCTGTACTAAAAAAAAACAGTCTTTTGTTTGCTTTCCACATATTGTGATTCTTCCAATTTAAATTATTCGTAATTGTAACACCTAACTTAGTTCACAGTTTTCAGAGCTGTGTTAACTATTTTGTAACGGAAATTTTTTATGACTTCATACTTTTCATTATACATAGTCAACTGTAACTTTTTCACCGGACAGATATCTTGACTAAATCATTTAGATATTCGTTTTGATCATCTGATGACTTTACAAGAAGGTAAGTGAACAGTTTCACCCAGAGAATGCAACGAAAGCCTTACACAGACCACAACGCGTGGAGGGTATCTGCTTTCAAACGATTCATGTATTAGACGCCTACAGCCGATAGTGATTAAAAAGTGATTCATTTTAAAGGCCAGCTGTCGCCACTCAGTAGGCCAGTTGTGGTATTGGCGTGAAAATTCCAGTCTTCATCGCGTTACTCGCCCATGACCAACAGTAAGCATGGGTGCACGAACCAAGTGCCTGCTGTGGAGCGCAACAGGTAGCAACGTTCGGTGAATGGTTGTTGAGCAGACGCTGCTGGTCGGCCCTTGTTCCATCTAGCCGGTCAGTTTCCACGCAATTGAATGTCTGTTTGCCCGTCCACATTTCCGCAGTTGTCGTCACCACGTCATCTATGGCCCGTGGTGCACCACAATTGCCTCGGTGACGGTTTTGGATAGTGCCATTTTGTCATGCACAGTATATTCGAACCACAGCAGCAAGTGAACAGTTTACAAACTTACGCGTATTGGAAATGCTTCCATCCTTGGCCCGAAAGCCAATGGCCATACTCATTTGGACGTCAGATCAATCGCTCCGTTTCGCGTAACGGCAACGGCTACACATTTGCCACGCCCACCCAACCCACCCTGACCAGGCACGTTGATGTCGAACATAGGCGGTCGTCACGTTATTGTGAGTCAACCGTGTATACTCACAGGCTGGCAATTCACATCTGATCATCATAAAGGTGCCATGAATAAAAATGTGGAACTGGTGCGAAGCGTACTACATGAAGCCCCAAAGAAACTGGTGTAGACATGCGTATTGAAATACAGAGATACGTAAACAGGCAGAATACGACACTGCGGTCGGCAACGCTTATATAAGACAACAAATGTCCAGTGCAGTTGTTAGATCGATTACTGCATGCTACAATGGCAAGTTATCAAGATTTACGTGAGTCTGATTGTATTTTTATCGCCGGCGCACGAGCGATGGAACACAGCATCTCTGAGGTAGAGATGAAGTTGGGATTTTTCCGTACGACAATTTCACGAGAGTATCGTCAATATCAGAAATCCGGTAAAACATCAAATCTCCAACATCGCTGCGGCAGTAAAAATATCCTGCAAGAACGGGAGCAACGACGACCGAATGGAATCGCTCAGCGTGACAGAAGTGCAGCCCTTCCGTAAACTGCTGCAGATTTCAATAAGTGTCGCCATGCGAACCACTTAACGAAACATCATATCCACATGGACTTTCGTAGCTGAAGGTCCCCTCGTGTACGCTTGATGACTGCACGAGACAAAGCTCTTGATGACTTGAAACATGTTGCATGGTCGAACGAGTCGCGTTTCAAGTTGTATCGAGCGGATGGACGTGTACGGGTATGGGGACATCCTCATGAATCCATGGGTCGCGTATATCAGCAGCTGCTACTCTGACAGGTCACGCGTGGGTAAGAATCCTGTCTGATTACCTGCATCCATTCATGTTCGTTGTGCATTACGAAGGAGTTGGGCAATTCCAGCAGAACAATGCGACGCCCCACTCGTCCAGAATGGCCCCAGGAACACTCTTCTGAGTTTAAACTCATCCACTGGCCACCATACTCCCCAGACATGAACATTAGTCAGCATATCTGGGATGTCTTGTAATGTGCTGTTCAGAGGAGACCTCCATCCCCTCGTACTCATACGGACGAGCTAATATGCATCAAGACAAGTATCATACGAGCCTTATGACGACGTCTGGAGCATCACGGAGGGTCAGCATGGCTAAAATTGTAGCGGACTCCCTTGACAAAGCAGCGGGTTTTCGCCGAATAATGGTGCATCCGAGATCAACACAGCAGAAGATGCAAGATGGCAGACGACATAAAAGAACGCGGTAATTACAGGGTCTGAAGTGGACAGCAGAAGAGATGACAGCATGGAAAGTTCACACATGAAAACCTGTCTTTGGACATATATTGATGATGATGATCATGATGATGATTATGGGTGATGATAGAAGAAACCAGACCGGTACAGCAATCTTCTCAACAGCTGTTCGAAGCATTCGTAGCTGCGGTCAGAAAAGCCAATACGTCGGACCATAATAGACCATTACATATACTTTTAAATTCCAAGCGACTGATTTGGAGTTTCGATCGTTGCCACCGAACACGCATTAAGATCTTTCCATTACTCTGAAAAATCTGGAAACCCAATTAACTAGAGAACAAAATCAGTCTCTGTGTTCCTAGAATGAACCTTAACAAGGTCTCTAACATAATGCCGGACGCGTACCTGTTCACTGTCATGCCCCAAAAGCACACATGCATGTGGAATACCAACAGACCACATTGCAGGTAATGTGGCAGAAGGTGTTGATTTACATATTTGACGACGATTCACGTATCCATAGAGAGATTTACAAAGATAAGAATTAGTAAACTAATGAAGCGTCTGAATAGTCGATGTAAAAATTTTGTCATAGCGAATGCAACTCACTATTTTAGATTAAGGCCCCAGCTTGTACGAGTAGTTTCAGTGATCTGAACTACGGCGTTATGTGTTTACGAAACAAAGTGAAGATGGTCAGCTCTATAGCGACGTTCTTCGCATCATACACTGACCCGCGAGTGCGGAACGAACACACAGCGCAGCTATCAGAGAGCAATTAGGATGCAGTTTACGCTCTCAATGGACGGCTAGTCTCCAATAAAACTGGCAGAACATTTCTCCGGGGGCGAATTCTGGGGTGAGAAATTTGCATAACGATGTACGCCATTACTGAGATGTGCTGTCATAAGCGTATGAGATTGATGACATAGAGAAAGGTGAATGAGATGTCTCAGTCAAGACGAATAATATAACGGTGACAAGTAGACGACTTTACAGAAGCAGTAGCCGTCATAAGCTAAAACATTCGTCGTCTGTTGCCGTAAAATATATAAACACACGACGTAACTATCTACAGGGTCTTTCCGTAAGAGCGTGCAAAAATGTGAGAGGACATAGAGAAAGCTCCCGTGAACAATTTGAGGTAGAGAACGTGGAGTCGGAGAAGCCAGCTTCAGGAGATATGGAAGTAAACTCGTCTACCTGTCTTTCTATCTTTACTGTTTTCCATCTTCTTTACAGCTAACATGCGTCAAGTTTACATGTAGTGTGCTGTTTGCTTACATGTAAATTCCTTATTTCCTGCAAGGAAACCAGGAGCCTGCCGCGGTGGCCGTGCGGTTCTAGGCACTTCAGTCCGGAACCGAGTGACTGCTACGGTCGCAGGTTCGAATCCTGTCTCGGGCATGGATGTGTATGATGTCCTTAGGTTAGTTAGGTTTAAGTAGTTCTAGGTTCTAGGGGACTGATGACCTCTGATGTTGAGTCCCATAGTGCTCAGAGCCACTTGAACCATTTGAAACCAGGAGGACGTGCCTAATTACTAGGAAGTATTTCCTTGTCGCTGGATTGGAGGAGGAGGACCTAATACATGGCCTTCGAGCTCACCTGACCTGAATCCTCTTCATTATTTCCTATGGGGCTGTGTATGAGACCCCAGCGGATACGGAGATGGAATTAGTTGCCAGAATTGTAGGTGCCTTTTATGTGATTCGAAACACGACAGGGATATTGCTCACGGTGCGTCAGATCCTCATTCACCGGTATCATGTTTGCACTGATGTTGAAGACCGTTAGTTTCAGCACATTTTGTAAGGTACAGTACGAATGGTGCGTTCATTCTGCCAATGCTGGCATTTGCAGTTAACTGTAACTAATGTAAGTAAAAAGAATTCAGTACTATGATTTTATTCCTATTGTTTCCTTAAGCCTGCTCCTCCGACCACAGGTTTCCTACCTCAAATTGTTCAGTGAAGCGGCCTCTATGTAGTTAAATTTTTGGAACGCTCTTAAGGAAACACCCTTTATAAATGCAATTTATATGAAATAATCTACGTTATTACAGTGAAATATATAGCTATGTACTCTACAGCAAAAACAAAAATTATACACTTCGACGGCAGTTGTCATGAACAAATATCAAATTAAGTAATGGAAAAACGAGCGAAAACTATCTAGTTTCTAATAGATATATAACGCTGTCTGGAGAGGACAATGGAAGACAGCATTCTACAAGGCAATGATAGGAAACCGCAACTCCCTTTGGCAGTGAAATATGGTTCCTAGGGCCATCGCCAGAGGCCGGAATTAAACAACTTTCGTGGAATTATCGATATGCAGTAAAGTGGATATTAACTGCAATGTAGACATCAGAAGAAAATTGAAGATCTTCTCAAAACTAGATAAGTCCGAGAATAGAGACAAAGTTGGTTCATAAATGTCCTTCTAGTGGGCAACTAACGGCTACCGAAACGTGGTTTTGAACACTGACCGATAGTGAAAGATGTTAGAGAATGCAAGGAAGAGGTAGACGGACTGGAATAGGCATGCAGATTCATAAAAAAAAGAGGAAGGTAATGATGATGGTGGTAATTAAGTATCTGTGTGAATGCGGCATGTTTCCCTAAAAACTGCAGTTAACACCATCCGAACGTTGTCACAGTAGGAGGTCAAAACCAGCCACAGTGTCTTTTATTATTTCTACTTCTACATTTATACTCCGCAAGCCACCCAACGGTGTGTGGGGGAGGGCACTATACGTGCCACTGTCATTACCTCCCTTTCCTGTTCCAGTCGCGTATGGTTCGCGGGATGAACGACTGCCGGAAAGCCTCCGTGCGCGCTTGAATCTCTCTAATTTTACATTCGTGATCTCCTCGGGAGGTATAAGTAGGGGGAAGCAATATATTCGCTACCTCACTCAGAAACGCACCCTCTCGAAACCTGGACAGCAAGTTACACGGCGATGCAGAGCGCCTCTCTTGCAGAGTCTGCCACTTGAGTTTGCTAAACATCTCCGTAACGCTATCACGCTTACTAAATAACCCTGTGACGAAACGCGCCACTCTTCTTTGGATCTTCTCTGTCTCCTCTGTCAACCCGACCTGGTACGGATTCCACACTGAGGAGCAATACTCAAGTACAGGTCGAACGATCCTTTGTTCATGGACTACATTTACTGAGGAGTCTCCCAATGAATCTCAACCTGGCACCCGTGTAGAGAATGACATTAGATTGAATATTCTTTCTGCAGCGAAGTCACCACTGATTTGGAACTTTCAAGAAGATTAGAATGTGCACCGGAACTGGATTCGAACGCTGAAACCTTGCATTTTGTAAGCAAGTCCTCTACTGACTAGGATATCCAGGAACGCCTGACGGTCGGCAATCACAACTTTAATTCCACCAGTAACTCTCTGCTACCTTCCAAATATCACAGAAAGTATCCTGCATATCTTTATGTACTAGCACTGCTGGAAGAAATGATGATGCCGATTGTTACTACAGCAATGTATGCAGCGAAGCTTCTGCATAGTTTGGAGGGTAGGCTAGAAGCAGTGGCGGATGTATTGCCGTGTGGGCTGGTCGTCAGTCCTGCTTGGATAGCTCAATTGGTAGCCAATTTTCCAGTGAAAGGCGAAGGTTCTCAGTTCCAGTCCCGGTCTGGTACACAGTTTTACCCTGTCGTATAGCCTTAATTGATATTAAAGTTAAATCATGCCGGTGGGTGTGGGCGAGCGGTTCTAGGCGCTTTAGTCTGGAACCGCACGACCGCTACGGTCGCAGGTTCGAATCCTGCCTCGGGCATGGATGTGTGTGATGTCCTTAGTTTAGTTAGGTTTGAGTAGTTCTAAGTTCTAGGGAACTGATGACCTCAGCTGTTCAGTCCCATAGTGCTCAGAGTCATTTGAACCATTTTTAAATCATAACTGATGGTGGCTAGGATGGTGCTCCAAAAGGGACAGAAAATTTTGCCATTACGAGATAAAATCGTTTCCTCAGTTTGTAACAATCCGCAACGCTTCTTCTTATCAATGGGCGATATTTGCCACGTCTAATCAAATAACGTAAAAACCACATTTAGAATTGAAATCCTGAACGAATAATTACTCTTCCTTGAGCTCATAATACGTTTAATCCACGTTGTAATGATATACGCAAAAATCGACCGATGACACGGAAGGAATTTTCTTTTGGTAGAAATGATCCATCGTCTCACGCACTATTATCAACGATCGACAACAGCACGAAGCTCACCTAACTCACTGGGTTTCACACAGACATACCGAGAGGGAAAAAAAATGAATGTATGAACGGCACCGAATGGGAGTTATACAACAGCAAGCGTTTGTGAGTAGGGCCACTCGCAACCACCAAGCATATTGAGCTATTGACGAAAACGTTCGCTGTAACAGGTGCGAAAGGTACGAACCGACTCGAGAAGGAAAATTACAACGTACGCGATGTCTACGTTTACCGTCGTAATCGTACGCAGGGGGATATTCGGCGGCGCACGCGCCCGCAGTGGTCTCCTTGAGAGCTCCGTTAGCGGCTGCTGCGGAGACGGCGCCCGGGCCCACGCAGTTATTACGGTTCCGCCAAATCACACACTCTGCTGTTCCCAGCACGGCAGCCGGCGGGGAGCAATTTGCCGCTAATGGCTGCTGCATTCTGCGAATCCACCCCGCGAGCCTCGAGCGGGATTCAGCCGACACCGTCCGCCATATTGGTCAAACACATTGTGCCAGACTACGCCTCAGCTGTTTTTTACAGTGCACAGCTTAGCTACAGACATAAGATACCAAGAAAGTGTCTAACCCTGAAAGGAGTCTAATGGGCACATTTGTACGTGGCACCCGAATATGATTTTGTAAACGATGTATGTCTCTGATAGCCTCGACAATGCGGATCGCTGACTGGACACGACCGCAGAGCCAAAGATACTGTTTTTGGTCTGAGATTGTAGTGCTGGAGCCGCGCGGGATTAGCCGAGCGGTCTTGGGCGCTGCAGTTATGGACTGTGCGGCTGGTCCCGGCGGAGGTTCGAGTCCTCCCTCGGGCATGGGTGTGTGTATGTTTGTCCTTAGGATAATTTAGGTTAAGTAGTGTGTAAGCTTAGGGACTAGTGACCTTAGCAGCTAAGTCCCATAAGATTTCACACACATTTGAACATTTTTTGTAGTGCTGGAGAGCGCTTGGCGCATAGATGTTGTAGGTAGCTATCTGTGAGCGAAAGACGATGGAGTAGTCGGTTTTTGTGGTGTGTTGTGTGAAGCCACGAAGTATTTGATTAATATTCGTTTGTCAGTAGTGTTGAACATGGAAGCAGAAGTCTTCATGCAAACAAGGTAAAGATGTTAAATAATGATTTTATTTTGCGATCTCGTTAGTATATCTGAGATGTCTGATAATTTGTAATTGCTAAGTAACCCCAGAATCTACGTTAACTGATAAAAAGGCTAATTAGATATTTTAGTTTTGTAATGCTTCTAAGATTTGTTAACAGAAAAATGGTTCAAATGGCTCTGAGCACTATGGGACTCAACTGCTGAGGTCATTAGTCCCCTAGAACTTAGAACTAGTTAAACCTAACTAACCTAAGGACATCACAAATATCCATGCCCGAGGCAGGATTCGAACCTGCGACAGTAGCGGTCTTGCGGTTCCAGACTGCAGCGCCCTTAACCGCACGGCCACTTCGGCCGGCTTGTTAACAGAGCTATATGTAATTTGGCATTTACGTTGGATGAATGTGGTTACATAATGCTTGCTCTTTATATCTCTTTGTTTGTGAATCAATTGTGACTAATATAACTTCACTTGTCAGACGTTTCTGATAAGACAAACTTAACTTGCAACATAATTTTGCCAAAAAACCTCTGTGTTAGTAATTCATCATAATCAGTACCGCCTCCGAGTCCAGGTCATATATTTTTTCAAAGAACTGGATGTTTCTTAAATGTTCTCGTTTATCAGCCAAAACAATTTCATGTTCATGACAAAGTATTATGGCCAGCAGCCGCGCTGGAGTAGCCGAATGGTCTATGACGCAGCAGTAATGGACTGTGCGGCTGATCTACAAACGACGTCTGGCATCGCGCTCTAAGTTTTAAATGCTATTGAAAAGATGTCCTAAATCCCTCAGTACTGTGTGGGTTGGAACCACCTCTCATTGGGATGGAGTTCATTTGGAGCTGGATAGAGAGAGAGGAATGCAGGGCATGGACAGACGGAGGGAGCAGGGGTAGACCGACAGAGAGAATAACTGAAGGATATGAGATCACAAAGAGATTACCTGCTCGTGAGTTTCGACGTTACATGGCTGTTCACGGAAGCACCTCTAATACACTCTTTGGCACTGCTGTCTTAATTTTTTGAGCCGCAAATAGTTGAACTCTTTGGCCGTGGAATAAGGACCACCTATTTCATGTGAAATGAACACATGTATGGAGTAACCATGGGGACACCACTGGCACCAGGAATCGCAGACCTCTATATGGAACACTTCGCGGAGGTGGGTCTTCAAACCTGTCAGTAGAAATGCAAGTCCATCTCCCATTAGGTCGACTATACTTTTATGGTATGCGAGAACGGCAGGAGGATGCTGGAAGAGTATGTGGGTCACCTTAATAGCACCCATCAGAACATTGCTTTCACCATGGAAATTGAGGAGAACGGTTGTCTCTCACTCCTCGACATACAGATAAGGAAAGAGGCAGATGGTAACGCTAGATCACTCAGTATATAGGAAGAGGACACTGAATATGCAATGATCTGCCACCATCCAGCACCCCAGCAGGCTGTGCGGTCCACCCTGGTACACAGGATGCATGTCTTCTGCGATAAATAAAGCCTCCTGGACGAACTACAACACCTGAAGGAAGTGTTCTGCAAAAAATGGATACAATGAAGCGCATTATAATAGGGCATTCAAGCAGCTGGAAACCGGAAAGAGGAAGGAAAAGATAAGAGACACGCTTTGTTTCCGCTCTTGAGACCACTCTAGTCAAAAGTATGGGGCTATTCAAACATCCAACATAAAAACTGTCTTACGAACATTGCCGAAGACGAAAGAGAGGGTTGGCTCTGCGAAAGACCAACTAAAAAAAGAATGTACCTGGTATATACAGCATGGGCTATGAACGTGGCCAACAGTACACCTGGCAAACGCAGCGCTATATTTCGAAAAGCTGCGAGGAACACATCAGGCGTGTGCGACGGTGGCAGACAGAAGAGTCAGCGATGGTAGAGCATAGCCTCAAGGAAAACCACCCTTTGACTTCCAGACCAAGGTGCTTTGCCGATAAAACAACTATTGGAACAGCGGTATAAAGGAATCCATTGAATACGGGTCAATGACGGTCTTTTTAACAGAGACGGAGTATACCAACTAAGGGCGGCAGGGAGTCTGATGTTAGCAGCAATAAGGCGAGAGGGCAACCAGCACCCTCCGACTCGCCCATGGAGCACCCACCAGCCCCACAACTGCAGCTTAACTCCGCCTCCCCGCCAACCCACGTTACACCGTAGATAGGGGGAGGGCGGCACTCCACTAGCATAAATACCACAGCATCGGCATATCTCGACACATCGCCTGAAGATGATGAGTATGATATTCATCGAGATGTTTTAATTCTGCCACCTGGCTGGAAATCCGAGAGCTGATGGCATAACGATACAAATCATGATGATGATGATGATAATGATGTCTGGTTTGTGCGGTGCTCAACTGTGCGGTCAAAGCACCCGTACAGGCCAGCTTTTTACTCAGTCAAATCTAGACACTGTCACGAATGATGATGAAATGATAAGAGCAACATAATCATCCAGTCCCCGGGCAGAGAAAATCCTCAAGCCAGCCGGGAATCGGGGACCCCGTGATCCAAAGGCAGCAACGCTAGCCACTAGACCACGAGCTGCGGACAGTACATCCTGAGTCAGACAGTTTCATGATGCCATTTTTCAACAGGATAATGCTTTCCTACACGTGGGAGGTGTCTCTATGAGCTGTCTGCGTGATTTTGAAGTACTTCCGTCGCCAGGAAGATCCCCATATCTGCCTCCTATAAAACAAGTCCGGGACTATTTGGGACGTCATCTCCATTTCACTGTCAAGGACTAGTTGCAACATTCGTGGGCCAGCTTACCTAACGAGAGGATACAACGGCTTTAAGACACCCTTCCGTGCCCAATTACACGCATACCGGTCAGGAGTGCAATGTCATACTCATTTCATACTGTGAAGTTATTTGTAAATTTGACTCTAGTGTGTAACCACTGAAGTTGTCTCACATACGCTCACAATCATTTCATGGGCGTCCCACTCTTTTTGCCAGGCAGCGTATATTTCAGACCTTCAAGGAATGCATTTCATGGATGAAATTTTCTCACTGAAAAATATAACAAAAGGGGAACATGACAAATGTGCTTTGCAGACGTAGAGGAAGAAATTGTTACACCCAGAGATGCTGCTGATATCGTTTCTGTTATCGGACGTCTTCTCGGATGCTTTAATGTAAAAACATTGTTCAATGGTATATTCTTCTATAGACTCGAATGTACGTTCAGTAACGTATTTTTCGGGGACTTTGACTGCAAGAGAATAGTCTCTAAGCGTCGACAGCCGTACTAGTCACGTACGACGGTTTTCCTTCTCTCTAAATGTTACATAAGAAGAGCCGGAGACGGGACGAATAAGATTCTCAATACAGCACAAAATACGAGAGGCGATCGGTAGCCGTAGGTGATGGAAGCCTACAAAATACAACACCTATTTCCTGCGATGTATAGGGGTCCATACGTCGGGGCTAGATTGCTTTATTGTTCGCATTTCGCATACATATCGAAGGTTGCAGAGGCCATGACGTATTTGTACACAGGATTCTATCGCCCATTCTTTACTGAAGACACTCTCTACAGCCCTTCATCATTTGTCAGTACGTTTTCTTGTATTTTATGTAGCAATAAAGATAAAATGAAGACGTGTTACAGCATGAAATTATCTTTTTCTTTATCAACTGTCTTCCGATTGTGATACATCAGCGATACGGCCTGTCACGAGTTCCTCTCCTGTGCCAACCTTTGCACCTCGCAGTAGCACTTGCATCCTACGACCTCAGTTACTTGCTGGATGCATTCCTATCTCTGCATCCCCATGCAGATTTTACGCTCTAGGGCTCCCTCTAGTACCATGGAGGTTATTTCCTGATGTCTTAGCACTTCCTACCATTATGTTCCTTCTAGCTGTCAGTGTTCTCCATATGTTTCTTTCTTTATCGATTCTGCGGAGAACTACTTCATTCGTTATCAGTTCATCTATTTTTCAACATTAATCTGCAGCACCAATCTCAAATGCTCTGTTTCTCTTCTGTTCCGGTTTTCTTACTGTCCATGATTCACTGTCATAAAACGCTGTGCTCCAAACATACAATCTCAGAAATTTCTTCTTCATATTAAGACCTATATTTGATACCAAGCGACTTCTTTTAGCCAGGATTGTCGTCTTGGCATGTGTCCGTTGCTTTTACTGTGTTCCTTCTTTGTTCGTCGTGGGTTACTTTGCTTCTAAGGTAGCAGAATAGATTCTCTTATCTACTTTGTCGGCCTAAAGTTTCTAATTGCTAATACCATTTCTACTACTACTCATTACTATTGACTCTTCAGGTTACTCTTCTTGTTAATTATCATTAAATTGTCGATGTCATTTAACAGATACAGCTCCTCTTCCTCACGCACACTGAGCACAGCAACGTCATTAGCGAATCTTATCACTGACATCCTATCAGTCTTTCTTTTTTTAATCCCACTCCCAAATTATTCAGAGGAAACTCTCTCCTTACTTCACCACCATGGCATTAAAAAGGTCGTGAAGTTGTCTTATGTATGTATAACATCAGGCGGGAAGTTTGTTTAAAGACTACAGTGATCTACTAGGTATATTCATGCCTAAGATTATCTGTCACTGCTATTCTCCGAACAATGAACTTATTCATGCAGCCTGCTGTAGGGGCAGACTTGAAACGTGGTGCAACTTAGCATTTGAGATATTAAAAATTATTGGCACAGCTGAAAGATGCAGTAGATGACACAAATAATCTTAGGATGAACAATTGGTTCAAGAAATTTGGATTTGTAATCAGAATGACATTTACACTCTGCGCTGGTGTGCGCTGTCCTGTGAAGTGAAGTTTGGAGCGAGGAGACGAGGTACTGGCGAAGTATAGCTGTGAGGACAGGTCCTCAGTCGTCCTTGGGTAGCTCAGTTGCCAGAGACTTGCCCGCGAAAGGCTAAGGTCCCGAGTTCGAGTTTCGGTCGGGGTCAAAGTCTTAATTTCCCAGTAAGTGTCATTAGGATTTGTGGTTTGGTCCTCAGCCGTTGAGCCACACGGAGGAAGGAACACAAGGTAGTAAATTCCAGATAATCAAACAGGAACCTTCACCATCAGAAGAGTGGATATGCTGCATCTGATGTGTCTGAGAGTGACAATTCATGTCTTGCATATCCCATTGGGCAGATGCTGCTTAAGGTACTTAATTTCGGAAGAACGACGAATACTGGTTTTCATTTATAATGTTAAGAGTGTCGTAATTATGTTCAGTACACTCGGTTAGTTATGCGTGATTAACACTTAAAATTTCTAAAGATTGTCAGGATATCACAGAAACCAGTCGCGTGTGTTATGTATGTCATGGGGGATTGTATATAAAAGAACTAAGACAGAAGTAAATGCTAGTCATGTTCCTCTATGGAATGATGATCTGATTCAGGAATAGGTTTAGAATATGATAATTTATTACTAACGGATACGACACTCGTCACGATGCCGCACAATTATGAGAAGAGAATGATTTATCTTTGAAGGAATGTCGCATTGTTGGCCCCAAAAATCCGTTGAATGTGTTGCAACATGAATGTTAGTCAAGTCCGATGACGACTAATGAGTATCTCCTAACAACCACTAGAATGATGATTAAAATTCTTATGGGTGTGGTACTCTGTCATTGTACAGAATACCTTAAATATAAACTGTAAAACGAACGTTTTTGGCAGTACAAGACGGTGATCAATTAGCACACGAGTAGCAAAACACGAAACCTACGTGGGATTAGCACAGGATAATAAATCGGCGATAGGGGAAGCCCACTCTAACAGTGCCAAGCATACCTTGTTCCACGAAGACCCTATGCTGGAGAAAGGTCTTGGACGCCCCCACGCAAAATTCTAGAAATGATTCAAATTATTAAGCAGCCAGACAACAGAGAGGACGGCTGTCCCTGTTCAACGGAGCGCGAGCGATCGCGGGACAGAAGTCTCACGGGGCACGGACGAAACAGCCTTAACAGCTGTTGACGTTGTTAGTGTTGTGAGAAAATGAAACGCATACAGCCGTCCTTATGATTTTGTTTATTTCGTTGCTACCAGTTTCGGCGCTTCAATGTTCCATCTTCGGGCTCTAGTTGATGCTGAAAGGATTGATACGATCCCTATATATACCGCATCAGTGCCCAACATAACTGGTTACGCAGACTGTCTGAAAACTTTGGTGTCTGTACTCCAAGCATCAACTGCCAGAAGATGGCGCATTGAAGCGCCGAAACTGGTAGCGACAAGATAAATGAAGTCATTAGGATGGCTGTAGGGGTTTCATTTTCTCACAATAGTGAACGGCCGTCGTAACCAAGACTTGCTGTCAATAGGATGGACATAAAAAAACTAGATTGTCAGTGTATTTCCGCTCACACCAGAAGCCAAACGCTGATTTGCAACTGTCGTCAGTCACTGACAAGCAGGCTCGGCCAGAAATAGCTTCTTTCCATCCCCCTCCCATTCGTCATGACTAGCCTGTTATATTTAAGGACCAATAAAGTTTTGCAAGCATGACGTATTGGCACCGATTGTCTGTAATAAATAGAGAAACCTTTCCTCCAGTCTTGCCCTAAACACGGTCGAAACTTTGGTTTTACAGTTTATAATTAACGTATTCTACACAATAACGCGGTACAATACGCAGTAGAATTCTAATGGTCACGACACTGAGCACTTATAACGGGACATCCTCCTCTAACATTGCTTTTCCTTAACAGTAGTTGTCGATACAAGTGTTATTTCTCGAATTTTGGACAGGTCAGTATTAGCTCAGTTGCTTTTCTGAAAACTGCATTATAATTCTATACACAGCATGTTATAATTCAAGCTAAAATTTATGGAAATGAATTACGTTATAAAATGTTTTAGTGTCGGTGTTATAATCTATAAGTGTTAGTTCTGAATGTACAGTTGAAATCATATTTTGATAGACATTTTAAATTACGAACTATTGGCAAAGTTAAATTATCTATTGTGTGAATACGTGGTGTCTCTCCTCGATGAATGCACCACATTGAGTGTGAATACACAATTACGTTCGAGTACCTGCTGGAGTCTGAGAGTAGTGAGTATCGAGGACATGAACAGGGATGACTGAGTGCCGAGATTGTCTGCGCAGTTGTGATAAATACTGTGTCCGAGTGGTGCGGTGGATACCGCATCTGCCTAGCGAGCAGGAGAACCTGGTTTCCAATCTCGGTCAGGGAAATATTTTTCACTTTTCGCCACCGATTCCGCCTAAAGTCCCGATGAAGCTGACATCAATAGCTTCTTCTCTTTTCTTCCCTTTTCTGCCCCCCCCCTCCCCCCTAGCCACTGCCTTGGTTTACATTTTTATATGACACGCAGTTATTGTTCTGAAGTGACATCTTGAAAAAATAAGTCATCACTCAAAAGGATGGTGGTAACTAACGATCATCTTGTAGGCGGCTGTTTAAAGAGTTATGCATTTTGACTACTGCTTCACAGAATGCTTGTTATGTCATAAAGTGTATTGTAAATAACCCTCTACAACTGAAAGGGAACAACGGATTACATAATTACAAAGGTAGAAGAAAAACAATATTCATAATTCTACACTCTTGCTCATAAATTAAGGATAATGGCGATACACGGTGAAACAACGCTCTGGTGGGAGGTTTGGGGGTTTTAATCACCTCGGGGTACGAGCACGCGGTGCATCTGACCTGCCGTCGTCGCGCGGTGGCGCTGGCAGCAGTCCACATACGCACAGGTGTATTGGTGCATATCAGAGTACAGTGCAGCGAGTAAGTGTGCAGACGTTTTAAGACGTGCTAACGGTGACTGTGTGTTGAAAATTGCTCAAAGAACACATATTGATGACGTTATGAGGGGTAGAATACTAGAGCGGCTGGAGGCTGGTCAAACACAGCTGGTCGTAGCTCGGACCCTCCGTGTGTCACAAAGTGTGATCTCAAGATTATGGCAACGATTCCAGCAGACAGGAAACGTGTCCAGGCGCTACAGCACCGGACGTCCGCAATGTACAACACGACAAGGAGACCGAAACACACCATGAGTGCCTTCATACGGCCAGGTAGCCTTGCTCAGGACCTCACCACAGCCACGACTAAACATACACGGATTATTCGCCCAGAGACCTGCAAGGCGCATTCCACTGACCCCTGGTCACAGGGGAGCCTGTAAAGCCTGGTATCAAGAACACAGTATACGGTCATTGGAACAGTGGTCACAGGTTATGTTCACGGACGAGTCCAGATATAGTCTGAACAGTGATTCTCGCCGGATTTTCATCGGGCGTGAACCAGGAACCAGATACCAACCCCTGAATATCCTTGAGAGGGACCTGTATGGAGGTCGTGGTTTGATGGTATGGGGTGGGATTATGATTGGTGCACGTAAACCGCTGCATCTCTTTGACAGAGGAACTATAACAGGTCAGGTGTATCGGGACGTCATTTTGCACCAGTATGTCCGCCTTTTCAGGGGTGCAGTGGGTCCCACCTTCATCCTGTTGGATGATAATGCACGGCCCCACCGAGCTGCCATCGTGGAGGAGTATCTTGAAACAGGAGATATCAGGCGAATGGCCTGCCTGTTCTCCAGACTTAAACCCCATGGGCAAGTCTGGGATGCTCTCGGTCGACGTATCGCTGCACGTCTTCAAACCACTAGGTCACTTCGGGAGTTCCGGCAGGCACTGGTGCAAGAATGGGAGGCTATACCCCAGAGGCTGATCGACCACCTGTTGCAGAGTATGCCAACGCGTTGTGCGGCCTGTGTAAGTGTGCATGGTGATCATATCCCATACTCATGTCGGGGTACATGCGCAGGAAACAGTGGCGTTTTGTAGCACATGTGTTTCGGGACGGTTTTCTCAACATATCACCAATACCGTGGACTTACAGATTTGTGTCGTGTGTGTTCCCTATGTGCCTATGCTATTAGCGCCAATTTTGTGTAGTACCACGTTGTGCGGCACCACTTTCTGCAATTATCCTTAATTTATGAGCATGAGTGTATATTAAAAGTCGTCTTTACCACACAAGTTGGTGCACTAAGTGCAACCGAAATCATTGATCATCTACCCAAGGATATGAAATGTGTGACAGAGAGAAAAGTTAAATTTTGAAACAAACAGAAAAAGTTGCTCCACACCAACTCCCACCGACGGCGGTGGAGGATTTCAATTTTCATTATGTGTAAAAGGTGGTGGGTAGTGGGGTGGTCCTTAGTGGTATCGGTGTTGCTTTCGGTCCACGATGTATCGCTCGCCACGAAGTGGTGGTCGTGGAACGCCGAAGCTTGAGGGGAGGAAAATACAGACTGGGGAGTGAGAGCCGTGACAAAGGCTGAATGCCGCGGCTCACACACAGAGCGGCTTGCTGTGCTTCGCTCGGATTTCAATTTACGGCAGGCAGTAGGTGGTACGGTGTCCAAGTGTACTTTAACAGTTATGGTGGGCAGCAGTGGAGATTGAGCAATGTCGTGGAGTGTTATTAACCCGTCGCGTAGGGGGTTGCAAGGAGATACGGCCCCTGGTATGGTGGAAGTTCCACGTGGCAGCTGGGTGATTCCGCTGTTGTAACCACACTTGGTGGCCACACTGTGTAGCTCGCTGGACTAGAATACGGTGGATGTTTGGTGCCACTAGTTGTTGTCACACTGGAAGGCGTTGTGGCTGATAGAAAGTTATTCTTTGTGACCGAACAAAGATGAACTCAACTTCGGCATGATGCGGGTGAGCATCGGCAAGTCTGTAAAGCTGTGTTCACTGCTCGTGCTTTCGTTGTTTGAGAGGCTATCGCCCTGTTCCTAGCAGCACTGATTGCTGTTAGTGCTGTGTGAATTTTGTGTGTTACCGTTAGCAGTCGACATGCTGGCTGCGCTTAAAAGACAGGAGTTTGATTATTATGTGTGAAAGTTGTTTTGAAGCTGTTGCTTGATTTAGATTTTGCTGAACTACCTTTAGCGGTATCGAGATTCCTACTTATTTACTTAAGTTTGCAATCATTGCTCGATTAGCTTACCACATTAACCGATTGCAAATTGTTTTGCTGTTGGCCGGTTACTGGCAGAGTTTCATTTCTAAAAAGCAAATTAACTGCTCCCTAATTTTAGCGACGCCATTAGCTGACACCACGTATTTCTTACTTACAGTTGGGTTTTTAAAACTTTTCTTATTTATGAAAATATTCTTTCATACTGATACTGTTGTAATTGTATATTATAATCCTGAGCCCGTTGCGGATATTGGGCTTTCAAAGTAACTGTATTTGTTGTTATATGTATGCTCGTTTCTTGTTTTAGATGCTATCTGTACCACCCTGTAACCAGACTGTTCATTTTACTGCAGTCGGCTGCTGTCGGCATGATATATGGCCTGGGAGCGGGTTGTGGCCGCTTTGTAAGAGCTTTGTTATTAATAGTACTTTTTTGTTGCAACTTTTTAATTAATGTAATATTCTGTAATAAATGATTGAGAATTTAAAATTTATTGCCTTTGGGTTAGGTTGCTAGAATTCCCGAGTTTGAACGTAATTTGTCATTCTTCATGCATTTATGATTTTTCTTTGTCTCCGTTCTTGTTGCTTGAAGCTTAATGCTAAATTAATGTTTACAGAGAGCTTCGTCACAAACACGCCTTACATTTTAATGTTCTACAGTGTAGATGGAAAGGGACTGTTCAGATAGTAATTACTAACTCAAAACAGTATTAAAAAAAAAATACCCTTGAAACTTCGTGACAGATTAAAATTGTGTGCCGGACCGAGAATCGCACTCTTTGGTAGAGCACTTGCACGCGATAGGCAAAGGTCCCGAGTTCGAGTCTGGGTCCGGCATACAATTTTAATCTGTCAGGATGTTTCATATCAGCGCACTCTCCGCTGGAGAGTGAAAATCTCATTCTGGAAGATTATACTTGTGATTGACCCTCATATAGCTATATCTGCATCTGAATGTTTGTGTGCATGTAAAAGAAGTAATATATGGAATACGAAACTAGCTAAATAACGGACTAGATTTGTAAGAAGGTCTGCTCTCCATGCTTACCACACAATATAACCGAAGCTCAAAACAAGGATCGTAGCAATTGGTTTGACTAGATGCTCAAAAGATTCAACCGATGTAGTGGGAAAAAGTCAGTATACAACCCCGTTAGAAACTTGGGTGTATGAAACGGAAGTGAAGCAGCAAGTGACTGCTTCGGCGCTCAATACGTATTGCAATACATTTTTTCTCCCCAAATTTCAATTCGAAAAAAAAAAAAAATGCGGAATGTGTTATGGAACATCGCGAAGTATTCCCGCTTCAGCCCCTAAAGTTTCATGAAGTTTCGGTAGGTGACGTCGCCGTACTTAGCCTTCAAATGCCTGTAAGGGAGTTGCGTTCCAAGCAGAGAGGTGTCATTCTCTTTTGGTGGACAACCAGAGCATAGCAGCTAGACATCGATGCTTGCAGTATGAGAATTCCTGGCAGTGAATAAAAGCACGGTGAGACGTTGGACGACACGTCCGTCATTGTTACAAGATCCCGCAAACTTGCCCGATCTCCTGCGTGCCGGCTGGCGGCACACGCTTGTGATCTGCCTCTTGCAATGTTGCAACGTGCGGACACTCTCTTTCGAGATCATTCGTGGATCGCAATCAAAGACCACGATTTTCAGCTGGACGTGTCTATTGATAGTGCTGACAGGCTCGTCCACCAGTTTGTGTATTCAGAGGTATACCCACTGGATTCTCCGTCGCCTAACGAAGGACCATCTGTACGGAATCGCTTGCGCGTTACGAGGATGATTGTGAAAATTTTTTGTCGAACATTGTCACAGTCGATGAAATATGGATTCATCACTTCGAACCGGGAACCAAATAGCAATTCATGGGGTGGTGCCACACCATCTCTCGCCCCAACAAAAAGGTCAAAGCTGCACTCTCAGCCGGTACAGTCATGGCGACGGTTTCCTGAGACTCTGAAGGGTGTATTCCGTTTGATGTCCTCCGTTATGCTGCTACTATCAACTCTAAAGCCCGTTACGCTAAGTTCAGTAAATGACTTCAGCAGTTCGTCGTCACAAAAATGCAAACTTACTTCTCCTTCTACATGAAAATGCAAGGCTTCAGACAAGTCTGCTTGCCAGCGAGTTTATAGTCCAGTGGATTCACAAGCTGCGACATTGTCGTGAATAAAACAGTGACCCGTATATACAATGTGTCCTTTAATTTATGTCTATGGTCACCGGTTTCGGTCTATAATGACCATCATCAGGTGTAGCCACTGACAACGTGACTCGTGCATATGATGGTTTTTATGTATAATTGACGATGCTGGTCCTGATTTTGCATTTAACATTTGACGATGCCACTATGGCTGCAGATCTGATGATCGTCATTATCGACCGAAACTGGTAATCTGTTAACAAAAAGGTTGTGACCATAGACGTAAATAAAAGGAAACTTATTGTTCAGTCGATTGTTCTTCCTCATCTACACTACCACCTTTATCTCGCACCTTCCGACTTTCATCCGTTTGGTCCAACGTAGAATGCACTCAGCGGGAAGTAGTACATGGATGATTGGGAGGCTACTGATGCAATAAGGCTTTGAAACTTCCTGGCAGATTAAAACTGTGTGCCCGACCGACACTCGAACTCGGGACCTTTGCCTTTCGCGGGCAAGTGCTCTACCAACTGAGCTACCGAAGCACGACTCACGCCCGGTACTCACAGCTTTACTTCTGCCAGTACCTCGTCAAGGCTTTGTCTTTAACGTTGGCTAGTAGAGTGTTAAGTGCGATCAAACGGGTCCTCCCAGTAAGGTGACTTAAGGCCATCGTATAGAACGAAGATTATGCTGAAAAATGGGGTTTTCCAGTCAACAGAGTGTTGTATTATAATCCTGAATAAAATCAACTTGCTTTCAGAAAAAAAAGTATTGCATTACTTACTGAACGTCCGTCGTACTATGGTTACTCTTAACGACTCGCAACCACTGCTTTAAAGGATCGATTAACAGTGCATGATAAATGGTACTCAGTGATTTGTTTGGCAAATATGACCGAGGAAATTACAAAAGGCGACCGAAAACTTCGAACTATTTTTCATCATGATGATGACAGATGTTACACTGCGCTTCAATCATTTTATAATATCACGAAAAAATATTGTAATTATATCGCATTATTCATATTCATCTGATTTTTCACCTAACGAATTCACTTTTGCTCTCTTATGTTAAACACAAAATGCGTGGGTACTTCAATCGTCACTTCCAGGAGCTGTTGAACCTTTTTCAACAATGTTTTAGAGGCACACAGAAATCTCGCTTATCCGGACTAGGTGGGACCGGGTGTAATCCGGATTACCGAAAATCCGGATGATCTGGAAATATTCTACTGTAAGGATCAACCAAAAAGTTTACATTCGAGGACGTTGTTGCAGCGTATATGCAACGTTGCGTGACTCCGATACGGGGATTTAAGCATCGATATGTGGGCAAAGGACTAGTGTGACGTTGGCGTATTTGAGGCTTACATATGGTAAATTCGGAAAAGTAATCTGTGGCTACGTTATTACCGAATGCATCCGTACCGGACGAGCGTTCTGTTCTTCTCCTCTTGGCTGCCGAAGGACGAACGCCGGTAGACACTCATGGGAAAATGAAGAATATGTATGGGGTAGCATGACCGTCGAAAACCAGCGTTGTGGAATGGCGCGATGGTGGATTCCTGATAATGCACGTCCTCATATCGCTAGAGTCGTAATGCAAAAGTTACGCCAACTAAAGCGGGAGACACTCGAACACTCCCATTATAGTCTATCCCAGTGAGATTATCTCGGTTCCGTAAGAAAGGAATTAAGGATCGATGATTCCTTTTGGACAAGAATGTGCAGCAGGCTGTCTTCTTCACGCAGCATGACATGATGTTCTACAAAACGGTTATCTTAAACCTCGTGCGACGGTGGCATGATTGGCTCAACGCTCTCGCTTATTCTGTCTGATTCGCACTATTATTCTCGACTGTACGGCCTTTGGACAAGTTATCTGATCATTCATTATACATGCGAAATTTCCCCCATGCACTACGATACACAAACCTTTCATTTTGCCTCCAACAAGAACCACCTTTATCGGCACTTAAAATGTATTGTTAATGTAGCCTACTCACGTATATTTACTGAAATCGCGCGTAAGATTCTTTTGTTGCAAACGTGGTTGGCATTTGAGAGCAGCGCGATCGCGTACAGGTATCACTAAACATCAAGCCGGCTGGAACTGCGTGCAGGCGATCTTCTAGGTAAACCGTTAGATTTTCCAGCTGTGATTTTGCCTCCGCACGAGTCATTATTCGTCAGGTGAAACGCTTCTTTCGTAGACCGCTTTACCATCACTGCTGTACTATGCTGTACAACAGGCGCAATACAAATTTCGCCTTTAGTTATCATGCAAAAACCAGCAGCACTGCCACTCTACAACCAGGTAACTACGTCACTATGGTCTACATCCCAGCATCAAGAAAGTTTACAACCACTGCAAGGAATTCAGATGTATTGACTAGTTCAGCAGTGGAATCACAAATTACAGGCCATACTATTTTCAAAATTAAGCAATTAAGTGCGGAGAACGTCGAAGTTGCAATTTTAATTTCCTTTATTACTTGATGACTGCTTTCGAACCTAAGCTCATTATTCAATCATCTACTAACCTATGTAGTAAAATTCATTACGACATTCACATGGCGGTTCATTCTAGTTCAAAACTTCTTGCACATTAGTGCGGCCGGTCGTGGTGGCCGATCGGTTCTGGGTGCTTCAGTCCGGAACCACGCGGATGCTACGGTCGCGGGTTCGAATTCTGCCTCGGGCATGGATTTGTGTGATGTTCTTAGGTTAGTTAGGTTGACGTAGTTGTAGGTCTAGGGGCCTGATGACCTCAGATGTTAACTCCCATAGTGCTCAGAGCCATTTGAACCATCTGAACATTAGTGAAGGGCCAAACGTCATTCCCCTGACTGTGCAACGTGACTTTCCACACTGCGATGTCTCAGTTAGATGAATAAAACTTAGCTATGTACTAATTTACAAGAACTGTTAAACTAGAATTGATAGTCACGTAGTGTGGGATGTTACTGAGTAGGTTTGTGGATAATTTGATAATGAGCTTAGGTTCGAAACTAGTCCTGAATTAATAAAAAAATATGAACATTGCAACTTCGAGCGTACTCTTTCAACTTATTGCATAATTTGTGTGGTGTCACCGCCAGACACCACACTTGCTAGGTTTTAGCCTTTAAATCGGCCGCCGTCCGTTAGTATACGTCGGACCCGCGTGTCGCCACTATCAGTGATTGCAGACCGAGCGCCGCCACACGGCAGGTCTAGAGACACTTCCTAGCACTCGCCCCAGTTGTACAATCGACTTTGCTAGCGATGGTTCACTGACAAAATATGCTCTCATTTGCCGAGACGATAGTTAGCATAGCCTTCAGCTACGTCATTTGCTACGACCTAGCAAGGCGCCATTATCAGTTGCTATTGATATTGTAAATAATGTACAGACAAGAGCTACGTTCAACATTAATGGATTAAAGTTAATTATTCCACCATCTGCGTCCGTTCTTCTAAGTTCTAATTTCCTGGTCCTGTTCCAGACCTCACGCCAGCATGCGTGAGCTAAAACGCGTGCCTTTCGGCTTCCTCTAAATTTAGTGGGTTGGTCTCCTGCCAATCCAAAACATTTTGGCGACGAGGTTTTCTGCGTTCTTAACTATACTGCCCTGCAGAATGAGATTTTCACTCTGCGGCGGAGTGAGCGCTGATATGAAACTTCTTGGCAGATTAAAACTGTGTGCCCGACCGAGATTCGAACTCGGGACCTTTGCCTTTCGCGGGCAAGTGCTCTACCAACTGAGCTACCGAAGCACGACTCACGCCCGGTACTCACAGCTTTACTTCTGCCAGTACCTCACCTCCTACCTTCCGAACTTTACAGAAGCTCTCCTGCGAACCTTGCAGAACTAGCACTCCTGAAAGAAAGGATATTGCGGAGACATGGCTTAGCCATAGCCTTGGGGATGTTTCCAGAATGAGATTTTCACTCTGCAGCGGAGTGTGCGCTGATATGAAACTTCCTGGCAGATTAAAACTGTGTGCCCGACCGAGACTTTCTTTCAGGAATGCTAGTTCTGCAAGGTTCGCAGGAGAGCTTCTGTAAAGTTTGGAAGGTAGGAGATGAGGTACTGGCAGAAGTAAAGCTGTGAGTAGCGGGCGTGAGTCGTGCTTCGGTAGCTCAGTTGGTAGAGCACTTGCCCGCGAAAGGCAAAGGTCCCGAGTTCGAGTCTCGGTCAGGCACACAGTTTTCATCTGCCAGGAAGTTTTATACTGCCCTGATTTACTTGTGTAATGGCTTCGCCATCATCTCCAGATGTACTGTCCAAATTTTATCGCTTGCAGGATCAGCAGACGCAGGCCTTAGGGGATGCCCTTGGACAGATCGTCCAGGGTCAACGAGCAATGCAAAACGATGCGGCAGCCGCCGCTCCACCGCTATCGCAGCCACAACATGCTGTTGCACAAAATTTTCGACCTTTTGATGCTGCACTGGAAAGCTGGACGGAGTGCTCCCGCCAATTTGGATTCCATCTCGCCGCCTACAGAATTCAAGGTAATGAGCGGTAGCCTTTTTTGTTAGCATCCGTTGGCGTCCAAACGTACCGTGTGATAGTCAATTTATTTCCCCGACACGACGTAACAACTCTGTCCTACGACGAAATTTTGTCTGTATTAGATGCATATTTCAAAGAATCAGTCAATGTAGTTGCAAAAAGGTATTCCTTCTTTCGTACAAAACGTATGGCCGGTCAGACTAATAGTTAGTGGGTTGCATCTTTGCAAGACCTTACTAGGGATTGTGCGATTGAGTGTCAGTGTGGACTCCCTTATTCAGATACCATGGTACGTGATGCAATTGCACAGAACGTTTCTGATAATCGTATAAGGGAACATATTTTGAAACTAGTCAATCCCTCCCTTCAACAAGTGATGGACATATTGGATCGCCAGGACACACTTACTTTCCTCAGGAATCATTTGAAACTTCGCCACCCGTGTGTCAGGTTAACCTTCCCGCCGGGCGCGCTGTACGGAACAGTAAACAGTCCTTGCACCCGGCCGCGCAACGGCCACCAGGCTCTCAGCCACGTGTGCCGCGCAGGCATGCAAATGCAGTGCTAAAATCATGCCCGCAGTGTGCAACTAGACATTCGCGTGAGAATTGCCCGTCATGCCAGGCTATTTGCTTTTTCTATAATAAAACGGGACATGTTCAGAGTGTTTGCCAGATAAAGCTCCGATTAGACACTCACAATCATTCCAGGCCCTTTGCTTCACGCCGGAATCGGAACCGAACCAAGAGTACTCAGGCTCGTGAAACTTCGCCCATGGAAATTCATGTAGTTCATTCCTCTCCACTCAGTGCCACTCTCTCAAACAGTGTGTTCGTCCCACAAAAAGTGTGCGTCGACATCGCCAGAAATCCCATCCAGTCGGAAGTGATTTTGTACCAGTGTCAGTTCACGTTACACGAGACAGTCGCTCTTGTCGTCAACAGGACAATAAACTTTTTGTAGACTTGGACATTAACAGCCAAGCGATACCATTCCAGCTTGATACCGGAGCTGAAGTTTCACTGATCAATCAAGACACGTACAAACAGCTGGGCACACCTCCGTTGTGTGCCGCAAATGTTAAGCTCAGTAGCTATTCATGTCACGGGCTCCCTGTGTTAGGACAGTGCAGCCTTCTTGCAACATACAAGGGACAAACAAAACTTGTCATTGTACATCCTTCGTTCTTCTTCTGCAGTGAACTTGTATGGTTTCGATTTATTTCATTTGTTTAACTTGTCTATAGTAAATCAGGTCCTATCAGTGAACCAGACTTTGCCTTCAGACAGTGTTTCTTGTCTATATGAAGAATTTGCAGACATTTTTGCACCGGGCCTTGGTTGTGCTAAGAACTATAAAGCACATTTGGAACTGAAAGTAAACGCGCAACCGAAATTTTTCAGAGCGCGCAATGTTCCCCACGCATTGCGTGATGAGGTCGCAAAAACATTACACGATTTGGAATCACAAGGTATGATTGAACGTGTGCAGGCTTCTCTCTGGGCATCACCCTTAGTAATTTTGCCAAAACCTTCTGGAAAATTGAGACTTTGTGTGGACTTCAAGGCAACAGTGAATCCACAACTAGTGATTGCACATTTTCCTTTACCTCGCCCGGAAGATCTTTTTGACAGACTGTGCCCGGGTAAATATTTTTCGAAGTTGGACCTAGCAGATGCGTACTTGCAAATACCGGCGGACGAAGACTCTCAGCGCGTTTTGGTGGTTAACACGCATCTTGATTTGTATCGATTCAAACGACTGCCATTCGGGTGTGCGTCCGCCCCTGCATTGTTTCAGCAATATCTGCAAACTGTTTGTGCGTCGGTCCCTACTGCAGCGAACTATCTGGACGATATTGTGATCTCCGGAACGACGGAAGAAGAACATTTAGCCAATCTCAGAACATTATTTCAGGTCTTGCGACAAAATGGTCTTCGCTTGCGGAAGGATAAATGTGTGTTTTTTGCTCGCGACTTACCCTACCTGGGACATGTACTCAATGCCCAAGGTATACATCCTAGTCCCGAGCACCTCCGTGCCATACAAGACTTGCCTTCGCCGCAGAATTTGAAGCAGCTACAGAGTGTGCTGGGAAAAATCTGCTATTATCAACGATATGTCCCACACGCCTCTTCCATTTCAGCTCCGCTTCATCGCTTACGCCGTAAAGGTGTTCCGTTCGTCGGGACGACGGAATGCGAATGCGCCTTTCGCCAGTTGAAATCGGCGTTGCTTTCCAATACTTGCCTTACGCCATTCGATCCCCAGAAACCCCGTTTGTTGATGGTGGATGCATCGGATTTCGGGATCGGTGCTGTGCTTGCGCAGAAAGATGAACCGCATGATCGCCCTATTGCCTTTGCGTCCAAATTGCTCTCGTCTGCGCAAAGACATTATTCACAGATCGAGAAAGAAGCATTGGCTCTCGTATTTGGTGTTACCAAGTTTTATGATTTCTTGTATGGTCGCCACTTTACCATCATCACAGACCACAAACCCTTGACATCGCTTTTTCATCCGAACAAGACTGTACGTCCACGTACAGCGCAGAAATTTATTCGCTGGTCTATTTTCCTCTCGCAGTACCGCTACGATATCTTGTATCGGTCCACTGCTAAGCACGGAAACGCCGATGCGTTGTCCCGTTTGCCTGTTGCTGAGGATAGAGCATTCGATTCTTCCGAACTTGCTTGCATGTTCATCGATGCGGAAACCGATGCAGTGGTCGAATCGTTTCCGATTGATTTTCGTCGTATAGCTGCACCCACAGCTGCTGACCCTGTCCTTGCTACCGTTCTGCGTTTTGTTGCTACGCAATGGTCCTTGTCAAAGTCACGGATCGGGGATCCGTTAGTTCGCCAATTTTTTGCTCACAAGGAGAGACTTTTTGTACGACGTGGTGTTTTGCTGTTGCGTTCTGATACTGATCAGTCCAGTGTCGTGGTCCCACGTTCGTTACAGTCGTCTGTCTTACGCCTTCTCCACCAAGGACATTGGGGTACAGTGAGAACGAAACAACTTGCTCGTCGGCATTGTACTTGGTTCGGAATCGATGCTGCGATTACGCATATGTGCTCTTCTTGCATGGCGTGTGCCGAACACCAATCCGCACCACCGCGGAAATTCTTTGCATGGCCGAAAGCCACTTCCCCTTGGCAACGCTTACGCATCGATTTTGCTGGTCCATTCTGGAATGCTCGATGGTTGGTTGTGGTAGATTCATTGAGTAATTTTCCTTTTGTTGTCCGGATGTCTTCCACAACGTCATCTGCCACCATCCAAGCGTTATCTGCTATCTTTTGCATTGAAGGTCTTCCACAGACTATTGTTTCCGACAATGGCGCACAATTCATGTCCGCAGAATGTGTCATTCTGCAAGGCCAATGGTATTCAACATCTGACGTCCGCGCCGTTTTCGCCACAGTCAAACGGTGCCGCTGAACGATTGGTCAGGACTTTCAAGTCACAGATGTTGAAGTTGAAAGCGTCGCATTCTCGGGAGAACGCGTTATTGCTCTTTTTGTCCTCGTATCGCTCTCAGCCCCGAGATGGTCGCTCGCTGGCTGAGTTGCTCCACGGTCGCCCTCATCGAACCTTGATGTCTTTGCTACATCCGCCGCATCAGGTTTCTGTGCAGCGGCAGTCACCTGTTTTTGCTCCAGGCGACGTTGTCTACTATCGTCACTAACGAGGTTCACGGCGTTAGCTCGAAGGGCGCATTCTTCGCTGCCTCGGCCGCGCTATGTATCTGGTTTTGGGGGCCTCTGGTGAGGTGCGCCGGCATCTCAACCAGCTGCGCCTCTGTCGTCGCATGGGATCTGCCGCTCGCCATCTGCTTTCAGCGACGGTGCCGTCCGGTCAGCGCCCTGGGGACCCATCTACTGGCTCGCCTCAGCCCCAGGTGTTACCGACGCTGTCTTCCATTTTGCCCCATGGCGACGCGCCGCCGCCGCCGCCACCTGTTCTCCCGCCGGCGAGGCCCGCAGTGGACGCGTCGCTGCAACCGCCGGGCGCCTCCCTGGGTCACGCGCCGCCGATCGCTTCCCGTGACCAGTTGTCCTCCGACATGGACCTCTTGCCCGCTCCGGACCGTATGCCGTCTTCGCCCGTCGGGTGCCCCGGCCCGATGGAGGTCGACCCTTCGGGCCCTCCTGTCTCTCTGCGGGCGCATACACCGCATGTTGGCGTGCACCCTGGAGCAGGTTTTCAGGCGTGGCACAGCCTCGCCTGTTGTTAGACTCCCCACCTCGTCGCATACGTCAACATGGGGTCCTCCCCACGGCGGGCGGAAGCCTTATAACACAACCGTACGCCGATTTGCGGGGGAGGAATGTGATGTCACCGCCAGACACCACACTTGCTAGGTGATAGCCTTTAAATCTGCCGCGGTCCATTAGTATACGTCGGACCCGCGTGTCGCCACTGTCAGTGGTTGCAGACCGAGCGCCGCCACACGGCAGGTCTAGACACACTTCCTAGCACTCGCCCCAGTTGTACAACAGACTTTGCTAGCGATGGTTCACTGACAAAATACGCTCTCATTTGCCGAGACGATAGCATAGCCTTCAGCTACGCCATTTGCTACGACTTAGCAGGGCGTAATTATCAGTTGCTATTGATATTGTAAATAATGTAGACAAGAGCTACGTTCAACATTAATGGATTGAAGTTAAGTATTCCACCATCTGCGTCCGTTTTTCTAAGTTCTAATTTCCTTGTCCTGTTCCAGACCTCACGCCAGCCTGCGTGAGCTAAAACGCGTGCCTTTCGGCTTCCTCTAAATTTAGTGGGTTGGTCTCCTGCCAATCCACAACAATTTGTAAATCATACAATTGCTGACATTATGCCTTCCAGAATCCTGTAAATAAGTAGTATATATACATTCTATTTTCCATCACTGAAATCGATAGTTCAGTAACATGATCCTAATAAGGAGCAACCATAAAAACAACATCTTTGATCTGTACCAATTTCAGTACAGTAATCAAAACAACTTGTCCCTCTTGTCAATTATTTAATCGAATAGCTGCCTTCCGTATACTCGTTTGATGTTCTCCGGTAGAATTTCACGTCAAGAAAATGAAAAACGAAAGAAAAAAAGAAAACAAAACAAAAAGTTAATCCGGATATTCCAGAAATTTGTGTTGATGAGGACCAGATAAACGAGTAGGAAATCCAGCGCATGTTCGAACACACAGAATTGAATTAGATGTAGCAAAATACACTTCCAAAAACAAAAAAATGTAAGATTCTCAGAGACTGTGCTCCAATTGTCGCCAGGATAAGTGTGCATTATGAGTGATTACAAAAACAAAAAAAAAATGTAACATCCTCAAGAACTGTGTTCAAGTGGCACCAGGGTATAATGTGTGGATAATGAGGATTGTACTGTCAGTGGTTCATTTCTCACACTCTTCGGCAATTGTGTGCCGCTGTGGAGGCCAGTTTGTACCTCCTCTGTTTCGACTCTGCAGTCAGTAACGCTGCTGCCTTTAGTGGCGAACAATATGTGCCGTATTCAATCTAGGGTACAGCCATGCCCCGCCGACGAGTAAGTACTTCCATTTGAACGGCTTCGGCCACGAACGGGGTCAGATGGCCGGGCTGTGGTAATCTGGATGGAAGTATCGACGGATTGCTGCAAGTGCTGGCCACAATGCATCGCTGCTGAAGGCAGCCTGTGAAACATTCCCACACCTGTAGACCAGAGGCTGGACGCCCACGTAATACCGATGCACATCAAGATCGACGCATTTTGTGAGCAGCGGTGGCCGACCGAAAATTATCCAGGGACGAAATCCAGGCAGATGTTGCACCAGCCGTGTCATCAGGTATCACTGACAACCGACTGCTGGCTGCAGGATTAAGATCATTTGTGTCAGTGGTCAAGGCTGACTGCTCCAGTACTGTGACAGAGTCGACTGGAGAACTAAATGGCATTGCGATGTTGTCACTGATGAGACTTGCGGGCTCTGGCTCTTTATCGTCCCACAGAGTGACCGCGGCGTACCGTACAATTGCGTGCAATCTCTAACCGATAGGCCACCGGTTACTGAACTGATCACTGAACAGGAACAGGCGGGCATAGTCAATGTGCCTGCCACCTCCGCCTGCGCCACCGGTTAATCACCTCCCGTCTTATATCGAACGTGTGGACAACAAATTGTTAGTCGCCCGTCCATTGTTTCAGTTTAATTTTCTTTCAATCTGTAGAAAGTTTAACGTGTATACGTGTAGCGTGTAACGTGTTTTGCACCATTTCTCTCGAAAAAAGAACTGTCGTTTCACGGATAGTTGACCATCCTGGGACATTTACATATGACGGAAAAGTTTTACATTTTCGAGTTCCTTGCAAAACAAAAGAGTTTCAAATAGAACAGCATGTCGAGATAAGCCTTCACGTCGCAGCAATGCAAGTGGCGTTAACAGAGATTTAATCTCCAAAGGTAAACAAAAAAGTAGCTTTAACATAGATTTATACGACGCGTTCATTGCAAGTAATATTCCTCTTCACAAACTTACAAACCCTATCCTCAGAGATTTCCTGTGCAAATACTGCTTAAATCAAAATATACCAGAGAAATCAAAGTTGCGTAAAAACTACGTACCTACAATTTACCTAGATGTTCTACAAGAAATACGCAATGCACTCAAGGACAACATTATTCGGATTTCGGATGACGAAACTACCGGCACTTGTGCCCGCTAAACTGCAAAATTTAATAACTGGTTGTGCATTAAACAAGTGCCTTCTTCTATTTAAGGCCTGCAAAGAACTTGACGAATTATTCTAAGACTCCCTGATCTGTTAATAACGGAATTAAAATAAATATTTCCAGAATGTTCTGTAGATGAAAGATAGATTGTGTTTCACTTAGATGCTGCTCCCTGTATGATCAAAGCAGGAAAAGCCCCGCAAGTATTTTATTCTAATTTGGCTCATGTGACATGCTTAGCTTACGGAGTACGTCGCCTTGCTGAAGAACAACAATCCACTTTTGGGAATGTAAATAAACTGATTTTATCCGCAAAGAAAGTGTTTCTTAACATACCTTCTCGCATCAAGATCTACAAAGAAAAACTACCAAATTTGTCTTTACTTCCCGAACCAATGGTAACTTATCGGAGCATGTGGATCGAAGCAGTGTTGTTGTGCAAAGAACTTTTTGAGGCGATCAGAGGTGCAGTAAAGACTGCGATAGTGACGTGGCTTTGGCGGTTTGCCTGAAGAGGAAGCATTTAATGATTCCAGAATCGAAAAAAATGTCTGTGACCAGCTTTCAATTTTTCCCGCATAGCTGCGAACATTGAAAAGCTTGAAACTCAATGTTTGGCGTTGAATGAATCAATTCAAATGATGAATAAAATTAGTCTAGTGAGCTCCTCATTACCGGAGGTATTGCCGAAAAAACTTAAACAAAAGTTTTAAAACATTTTGAACAATAACTTAGATTTGGAACACTTGTCTCAAACTGAGTGTTTTGGGAGGAGTTAACTTTTCCCAGAAACAGTAAGTGCCATCATAGCACTAAAATTCATATAGTGTCGAGTTACCTTACTTGATGTAGAACGATCCTTTTCTGCTTATAAATATAATCTGAGTGATCGAAAACACAAACTTACTACCGAACTTTTGCAACAGTACCTGATATTTTGTGTTTACAACAGTAACAAGAAAAAAAAAATGGTTCAAATGGCTCTGAGCACTATGGGACTTAACATCTGAGGTCTACAGTCCCCTAGAACTTAGAACTACTTAAACCTAACTAACCTAAGGACATCACACACGTCCATGCCCGAGGCAGGATTCGAACCTGCGACCGTAGTGGTCGCGCGGTTCCAGACTGAAGCGCCTAGAACCGCTCGGCCACCCCGGACGGCACACTTGTGCCTATCGACTGTTTCGCGGCAATGAACATCGTATTCGCTTGTTAACGACAACAATAGCATAGAAATAAGGAATGCGTCTTCTTTTCGCTATTTTTTAAAGGATCCTGCCAAACCTCTACAACAAAGTACACTGATAATGAGATGAGCATCTCGATTTTTCGCGTCCTAGCGCTCTTCCTCGTAATCGATATGTAAAAGACCAACTTCGAGATTTATCGCACGTAGCACTTCTATGCTTTTTATTATTTTGTATTGCCTTTTTCGAGACTTTTGATGCATATTTTCAGCATTTTTCATGCATATTTGGAGCTTTTTATCATGCAATTCCGTCTCTGGTCATCATACACTTCTACAGTGATGAACGACTTATCACATCACTTGTCAGTGAAATGTTTTTAGGAAAAATATTTTCTTCAGTGTTATTACACAGACTTAAACTTCAGCATTATATGAAGTCTAGCCACAAAATCAGGTGCGCTGCAAAACACAGGAAAATCCGACGCCCTGGTCCAGTTCGCATTGCGGCGAGACCCGTGGCGTGCGGGGAGGCGATTGCGATGCGGTGCGATGTGCGGCGCTGTGATGTGCTACGCAGGATGCCGGCATCCGCTACCGGCAGCGGGATTTCCGCGTTGCGGGCGGTCTGCAAACTGCTTCACTTGTGGCGGTTAACGGGCTGTTTGTAGCAGCGCCGAATTAGCATCGTTCCGTTAAATACCATCTCGTCAGCTGTTGATGTTGTTATCTGTTTGCCGGATAAAGAGAAGATACGTACGAGGGTCATTCCAAAAGAAATGCTCACTATTGTTTTTTAAATCCATCTTTTATTCTACATGTTTGAAAGTTTTGCAGTGTGTAGATACATCCTTTAGGAACAATATTTTCATTTATTCAGATAATTTCCACCCCACTCAACTGCCTTGGAACCAGCGCCTCTACACCCGCACGGTAAAATTCTGGACCAACCTGTTGGAGCCACTGTTTGGCAGCGTGCACAAGGGAGTCACCATCTTCGAACCTTGTCCACGAAGAGAGTTGGTTCAAATGGCTCTGAGCACTATGGGAATTAACTTCTGAGGTCATCCGTCCACTAGAACTTAGAAGTACTTTAACCTAACTAACCTACGGACATCACACACATCCATGCCCGAGGCAGGGTTCGAACATGCGACCGTAGCGGTTGCGCGGTACAGACTGAAGCGCCAAGAACCGCTCGGCCTCCACGAAGAGAGTCTTTCAGCTTCACAAAGGCATGATGTCCACAAGCAGGAGTCCTTCGGAATCGAAAAACACCGTAGCCATAACTCTCCCGGGAGAAGGCGTGGTTTTGAATTTTTTTTTCTTGGATGAATTTGCATGATGCCACTCCATTGATTGCCTCTGTCTCTGGTGAAAAATGATGTAGCAATGTTTCATCACCTGTCACAATTCTTCCAAGAAATTCATCTCCACCACTCTCGTACTATTCCAAAAATTCGCTGCATACCGTTTTCCTGGTTTCTTTGTGAGCCACTGTCAACGTCCTGGGAACCCACCTGGCACAAACCTTTTTTAATGCCAACAGTTTCAGTACTCTGCAAACACTTCCTTCCCCTATCCCAACGTAATGTGACAATTTGTTCACTGTGATGCGTCTGTCAGCAGTCACCAATTGTATGGAGTGTGTGCAGTACGAGGCCTGCCGCTGCGAGGACAATCCTCAATATTGCCGTGCCCGCTTTCATCACGTAACCTGCTTGCTCCGACTAACTGTACTTCGATCGACAGCAGCACCTCCATACACCTTTTTCAACCTCTTGTGGATGTTTCCCACTGTCTCGTTTTCATAACACAGGAATTCTATGACAGCACGTTGCTTCTGAAGTACGTCAAGTGTACCAGCCATCTTGAAGGCATGCTGTGACGGCCCCACTTACGGGAACAGGTTGAACTAAGTTTGAAAAAAAGCGGGATGTATGTATCTACACACTGTAAAACTTTCACACATGCAGAATGATAACTGTATTTTTACAAAAATAATGTACATTTCTTTTGCAGTGACCCTCGTATATTGCGAGATGTGAGACGGTAAAAAAAAAAAAGGTGGATCGCACAAGAATACGTATTTCAAGGGATGCCAACAGTCACTGTAATATAAACTGTTGCTACTTCGCAGTCATCAGTTAGGTGTAGGTAAGAAGGGCCTTATCACCGGGGTTGTCAAAAAGCAGAGGCATAGCTGAGGTGGATATTATTTATTCTGCTAAACATGATCAGAAATTGAAAGCGGATGGGAATGGGTTTGCTGTATTGGAGGTGACCCGAAATAGGATGCTCGTTGCCCACGCATTATCAAGTTTCAAAGGGAGAATTAGGCAAAAATTAATAAAAAGGGTGAGGATTACGTTAGAAGATTAATTTGTAGCCTTGACAGTTAAGTATCACTGTTACATCCGAATGCCTCAGTTATCTGAATGTTGCACTATTCGCCCAGTTGGCAAAAAGGAGACCGGTAATGCCCCTTTCAAACATTTTCAGAGGCTGATAACACTCGCACGAGCTCTTCACACAGTTTGTGTACCCGATCATATCTGGAGACAACACTAAACATGAACACCACTCATGCACTGTAGTGGCAGTTCTGCCTGTTACAGAGATTTACAAACCTAATGACTCACATACTCGCCGATGGTTTACGAAGTTATACTGTCAACCGAACATCCCTTCTGGATGCTTCCCAGTTTTTTCAAGGAGTGTTTGAGAAGAGGGCTGCTAGCAATTTTGTACTAGCATGTACAATAGGTCTGCATCTTAAGAGATTACAAGGGTGAAAGTTTATCTCATCAATAGTAACCTCAGGAAACCAGACTACAAGAAAGAAAAAAAAGTTTTCTGAGTCGTGTCTCAAAAATTGGCTCTGAGCACTATGGGACTTAACATCTGAGGTCATTAGTCCACTAGAACTTAGAACTACTGAAACCTAACTAACCTAAGAACATCACACACATCCATGCCCGAGACAGGATTCGAACCTGCGACCATAGCGATCGCGCGGTTCCAGACTGAGGCGTCTAGAACCGCTCGGTCACACCGACCAGCTTGAGTCGTGTCTTCTGACTGGTTTTATGCGTCCCGCCACGAATTCCTCTCCTGTGCCTATCTCTTCATCTCACAGTAGCCCTTGCACCGTACGTACTCAATTACTTGTGGATCTATTGCGGTCTATGTCTTCCTTTACACTTTTACCCTCTGCAGCTCGCTGTAGTTCTATGAGAGATATTACCCAATTTTTGAATAGATCTTCTATCATCCTCATCCTTCTTCTTGTCGATATTTTCCACATGTTCCTATCCTAGCAGTTCTACGGAGAACCGCCACATTCCTTACGTTATCGGTCCATCTACTTCTCAAAATTCTCAAATGCTATGATTCTCTTCCCGTTTCCCCACAGTCTATGTTTCACTGTCAAAGGTTTACTGTCAGAAATTTGTTCCTCAAATTAATATCTATGTCTGATACTAGTAGTCGTCTCTAGGCCAGGAATGGGCTGTTTGCTGTGCTAGTCTACTTTTTATGTCCTTGCTCCATCCAGCAGGATCAGTTAACTGCTGATGGTAGCGGAAATGATTAACTCCACTTACTTCGCGATCAAATTCCGGTGTTAAGTTTCTTGCTTTCACATTTTTGCTACTTGTCATTACTTTCGTCTTTATTACGTCTGCTCTCAGTCCACATTCTGTGCGCATTAGACTGTTCATTCCGTTCAGCAAACCCCGTAATTATTTTTCACTTTGAATGAGAATAATGATGTCATCAGCTAATCTTATTACTGACCTTTATTTTAACCCCATCCTTGAACTATTCTTTTAATCCTGTTATTGCTTCTTCGACACACAGACTGAACAGTAGGGGCAGAAGACTACATCCCCAGCTTACCCCATTTTTTAATCCGAGCACTTCGTTCTTGGTCTTCCAGACTTATTGTTATTTCTTGGTTCTTGTATACAGGGTGTCCCAGCTATCTTGTCCGCCCAAAATGTCTCTGGAACAATAACAGCTATTGGAAAATGACTTTCACCGGTATCAATGTAGGGCTGGGGCCCATGAATGCATATGCTGCCCGTAATCGCGATGTGATTGACATGCGTAATCACACTTCCATACTTATCAAGAGGTCCGAAACGAATAATACGGTCTGCTGCCATCTTGCATTAACTTCATACATTCCAGCAGGTATTTATCCCGTAGGCTAGGGGTGATGCGGTTCTGTAACATATCTGTGTACCGCAACGTTAGTCACAATGTTAACTTCGCTTATCGTTAATCCGTTGCTAAAAAGGTAATGCCGTTCAAAGTTAAAACTTCACTTTACTGTAGATCTAGCGCATGTGACAGTTAATCATTCACTCGTAATAGTAAAATTCATGTTGATGGTTTTAGTGAATCGAGCAAGTGGACTAAATGTTTTACCGTTGTTTAGGTAAAAATGTTTTGATTTGGGAAGTTAAGTTAGGGCATAGAAGACGAATGTAAACGTGTTTATCCAATTAGTTTTATTATCACATAATTATCAATGTTATGTTTATCTAATGCGTTAAATGACAAATTGTTGCAAACAAATGTTTCTTAACATCACTGGGTAAAATGGCCCTTTGTAGAAACTTCCACTGTGATACCAGCACTACATACTAAACATAGCGTTCACATCTCATGCTCAAAGTGATGCCCATTGGCTTGCATACATACGGTCACTCTGCGGATGAAGGATGCCCTACTTCGTGCTACTGTTTCCTCTTTGATGGCTGTACAAGCATCAATAATGCGTTGCTTCATGTCCTCTGGTGTTGTTGGTTCATGTTGGTAAATAGCATCCTTCACTGCTCCCCAAAGAAAATAATCCAGCGGTGTAAGGTCCGGAGATCGGACAGGCCACCTAACTGGGCCACCTCGTTCAATCCACCTACCAGAGAACTTACGGTTCAGAAGTCGTCGTGCTCGTAAGGCGTTATGTGCAGGGCATCCGTCATGCTGATACCACATGACCATTCTCCGGTTCAGAGGTACGGTGTCCAAGAGAACAGGAAGATTGTGTCGTATAAATCTGGAATATTGTCTGCCATTTTGGATGCCACTTATAAAGAAAGGTCCGATAATGGTATCTCCAATAATCCCACACCAAACATTAACTTTCCACGGACGTTGATGCTCTACCTGACGGAGCCATTTTGAATTGTCTGCGGACCAATAATGCATATTCCTCATATTGACAATTCCTTTGTTGGAGAATGATGCCTCGTCGGTAAAGAGAAGATCTGCAAAAAAATTTGGATTATTCAGAAGTTTTTACTGAGCCCACCGACAAAATGTTACCCTATTGCGGAAGCCATTTCCATGAAGATCCTGGTGTAAATGAACATGGTAAGGATGAAATTTATGAAGTTTAAGAATACGCTGTGCACTTGATTTCGACACACCAACTTCACGTTCAATTTGACGTGTGCTGATTTGAGGATTCACAGCTATGGTAGCGAGCACAGCAACTTCAGCACGTTCATCTGTGCGTGTTCTAGGACGATGTCGAGGTCTTGGATTTAAGCTTCCCGTTTCACGAAGACGAGATGTGAGACGACAAACATCCGGCGCGAAGGCGATGACTTGTCAGGGAATCGTCTTCTGTACAGTCGTTCTGCCTGAACAGCATTTCGTCCACCTACAACGGGGTACAGCACACGTATGTAGAGTAGGATAGAAAACAGACATATTAACTTATAATCATAACGTTCGCTAACAGTACTATCAACAAACAAGCAATCTCATAACGTATTTCCCGTCAACGTACATTCTCCATAGATCAGCAGTATTTCTACCCCATCTTCATGTGTGTACATTATACTGTACAGTGTAAGTTCCACAACACAACGTTTATTCACAATGTGTACTACCTCCGTGCCCTCACTAGATTACTCTGATGCACGACTACACTGGCAATCGGTGTACTGCACGCCAAAGCAACAGCAAATGGGATGCTCGGATGGTGGTGGAGTACAGGAGCTTGCATGGATCGCAAATCATAAACAAGGCGAAGTGGTAACTGTGGCAGTAGTGGGAACTACGTTGGACACTTGACTAGGTAGAGCCAGGCCCTGTGCGACAGGCACAATGGGTCATATAACGCATTAGATAAACCTTATTTTGGGTGTGCAGGATAAATAAGACAACCTGACAGGTGTACACCGGTCGGTACTGGTTCATATTGTGTACGTAGATACGTAAAACGTGCAAGAGGGAAACCATTATGTGCTTATGAGAGTTGATGGCAGCAGACCGTATTATTCGTTTCGGACCTCTCGATAAGTATGGAGGTGTGATTACATATGTCAATCACATTGCGATTACGGGCAGCATGGGGTTCACGCCTGAGCATCAGGACGTGCGCTAGCAGCGCATGTCGGGTGTTTCAAGCGTCAACTTCGCGTCTTAATATCTCGGGATGTAATGGGAATATTGCGATGCAATCAATGCCATTGTGTATGAGCTTTGTCATGCTATGGATTGCCGAAGAAAAAAATATAGGAGGTCCATTTAAAAACACATGTTTGTGTTAAAAAACACATATGCTTTCGTTTTAGAATGTTTCCAAACATGTACATTCATGGGCCCCAGCCCTACATTGATACCGGTGAAAGTCGTTTTCCAATATCTGTTATTATTCCAGAGATATTTTGGGTGGACAAGATAGCTGGGACACCCTGTATATTGTACATGACTCGTCTTTTCCTATGGCCTACCCTCTTTCCTCAAAATTTCTGACATATGGCACCATTTTACATGGTCGAATGCTTTTCGCAGTTCGACAAATCCTATGAACAAGTCTCTCTTTTTTCGGTCTTGCTTCCATTATCAGCCAAGCGTCAGATATACCTCTATGGTGCCTTTACGTTCCGTAAAGCTACACTGATCGTCACTAGTATACGTTTCGGCAGTTTGGATGGATGAACTGTTACGATCATTGTGCCATAATTCTCGGACTTGTCGCCTCTTGCTATCTTCGGAAATATATGGATGATATCAATCTGAAAGTCTGATGGCACGTCGCCAGTGTAATGCATTCTACAGATCAATGTGAACAGTCGCTTTTTTGCCACTTCTCCCTATCATTTTAGAAATTCCGATCGAATGTTTTGTATTCAGTCTGCCTTAATTGCTCTTGGGTCGTCCAAAGCTCTTTTAAATTCTGATTCTAATAGTGGTCTTGGGGTAACATCTTTGATTCATAATCAAAACGTCTTCGGTCCCGGGTACGAATTCCGCGGCTGCTTAAATTTTGAGTAATAATCAGCATTGGTGACCGAAGACTTCCAGCATAAGAAGTCACCATCATTCTGCAAACGGCCATGTCAAAGACGGCGGAGGAGCGGACACAGGTTCGGGGCAATCTCTTGTCCTAGGGATGGGAAACTGCCCCTGAAGGCGGAAGAATCATTTAAGATCAACGGCATGTGGAAGCAGATGGAAATGGAAACCACTGCATTAAAGACACGTGTATCCACAGGATATGTTGCCTGTAATTGAAGAAGTGCCATGATGATCTCTCCTTTAGCGAAGAATTCCGGAATAGTACCACATTCGGATCTCCGGGAGGGGACTGCCAAACGGGAGGTAACCATGAATACTCAACGAAATAGTATTCTACGAGTCTGTGCATGGAATGTCAGAAGCTTGAACGTGGTAGGAAAACTAGAAAATCTGAAAAGGAAACTGCAAAGGCTCAATCTAGATGTAGTAGGGCTCAGTGAAGTGAAATGGAAATAAGACAAGGATTTCTGGTCAGATGAGTATAGGGTAATATCGACAGCAGCAGAAAATGGTATAACTGGACTAGGATTCGTTATGAATAGGAAGGTAAGGCAGAGAGTGTGTTACTGTGAAAATTCAATGATAGGGTTATTCTCATCAGAATCTACAGAAAACCAACATCGACAACGATAGTTCAGGTATATACATCAAAGTCGCAAGCAAAGTATGGAGAGGATATTAAAAGCGTAATTCAGTAGTAAAGAGAGATGAAAATCTAAGTCATGGGGAACTGGAATGCCGTTGTATGGGCCTTAACTGCCAAGGCGACAAATTAATCTTCTATCATAATCCTCAGCCCTGTTTATTAATTTTAGCCTAATGGTTCCTTTGAAACGAGCATCCTATTTCGGATTTCCTCCAGTACATCAAGCACATTTCCTTCCGCTTTCAATTTCTGCCCTATCTTCCATTTTATGCTACTGTTGACACTACTCTACAATTATCCTACCAGGAATTCTTGTCTTCGTTCAATTTCACTTCACCGGGTCCCACTATGTCTTGATTGAGACTTTTCAGGTTTTCTAGCTTCCCTACCACATTCTGGCTTCTGACGTTCCACTCCCCGATTCGCAGAAGGTTATTCTTTTGTTGTTTATTCAATCATTGTCTCATGGTCTCCTCCCATTTGACCTTCCCCTTCCGGAGATACGAATGGGGGACTATTCCGGAATCTTTTATCAATGGAGAGATCATCATTACACTGTTTAAATTAGAGGCCACATGTCCTGCGGCTACACATAATGTTTTAATTCAGTGGTTTCATACCGTTGATTATTGCTCTTTCGGCTTTAGGGACAGCTTTCCACCCCAGGGCAAGGGAGTGCCCTGAACTTCTGTCTGCACCTCCACCGTCTTCGACAGCGCCTTGGCATAACGAGAGTGAATTTTTATGCCCGACGTCTTTCACCGTTATTCCTGATGATTTTTATTCAAAATTAAAGGTGCGGCGACCTTCGAAGTCGGGACCCACGACTTTTTTTATACTAGCCAAAGACGCTACCTCTCGACCACGGTCAATCGAACAGAACTGTCTTTTTCTTGTTTTATTAATAGTCACATACTAACAATGTCTTATTTAAGTGACATATGTTAAGAATGACACACGCCAGACCATTGTCCAAAGATATTATATTAATCGTCAATCTTCCGACTCTCGGTACTTATGGTGCAGACAAAGATCAGGATATTCGAAACATATTATTATGGAATTCCAATGGAAGTGTATGCTGTCGGAGGTGAACATTAAGCGAACTTAATAAATAATGGATGCAAAATACTGATTCTAATTGCGAACATAAGATTAGAAATACCGGTGAAAGTTGAGTTGTAGGAATATCAGTTTGGAATCTGGACATGTGCAAAACACAAAAGGCAAAACTGACACTATGACGTATCTTAGAAAACCAACTGAAGAAAGGCTACTCTTGTAGCATTTGAAGGCGCTGTGAAAACTTTTGACTTTCTTGACTGGAAGACACCCTGAAATTATGAAAACAACAGGGACGAAATACAGAAAGCAAAAGATTGTTTAAAGTTTGTAGATTAACCAGATGGCAGCAATAAGAGTAAAGTGTTCCGTAGATGTAGTATGATTATTTTTATATATTTCTATTAATTGATGAGGTAGATAATTGTTTTTCTAGTATAAATAGTACATTTGACTTCCAATCCGAAAGAGTGATATAAATCAAGAAAAACAAACTTAATTCTATCTACAAGAGTTTTTATTAGATTTATTATTCCAAGAATTGTTATAATCCTTGCAACAACGCTATCAAAACAAAACAAAAATCAATGACCGGGAAAAAAGATCACCATTCGAGTGTGGGTTGTTGAGGAAGAAGTGAGACAGAGTTGTAGGTAATGGCCTATGTACATCAATCAACCAGTAAAGGAAACCAAGGACAAATTTCCAAAGGGAATTGTAGTTAATGAACTGAGATGGGGAGACGGGAAATTAATGACAAAACTTAACTAAAAGAAAATAAGCACCAAGGAATTGTCAACTAGGTAATGGTATGATAAAGAGGTAGGTGCGAGGGGTGTGATGGGAGTAAGGGTTGGTTCAAAATGGCTCTGAGCACTATGGGACTTAACATCTGATGTCATCAGTCCCCTAGAACTTAGAACTACTTCAAGCTAAGTAACCTAAGGACATCGCAAACATCCATGCCATACCATGCCATCCAGGCAGGATTCGAACCTGCGACCGTAGCTGTCGCGCGGTTCCAGGTGGAAGCGCCTAGAGCCGCTTGGCCACCTCGGCCGGCAGTAAGGGTTGACTGCCGTAAACTGGCTCAGGTGACTGCAGGGTACAGCATTAATGCAAAGAGGAAGTGACTTCCAACAGGATGAACTTGTGTGAAAAATTTCCGTAAACCAGTCCTCAGAATGAAGACCACGACATCTGAACGATTATCACATCTTTTGAAACAATGGAGACCAGTATCAAAAAGTGATCTAAAATATGTAAAAATCCCGGAAAATTGCGAGGACGATTCGCACTCCGATGGTTCAGTACAAATTCAGTATAGAGATAGTTTATATATCTGGGGAATCGATACCAGCAAGATATTGCTTTCGGGAACTCTAAGACTTTCGAGAATGCTTTAATTTTAAGTTTCACGTTTAAATTTAGTGTGTAATTTTGCATTCGCCATTTTATGAATTTTGGAGTTATGTTAACAAGCTATGTTGTCTGACAATTACAGACGCATTTACTTCGTCTGTTCTCGTCACTAGTTATAAACCCGAATGGCTCCATGTCTTTCGATAAGGAAAGTTTAATTAATCTGATCACACAAATTACACATACAAGTTTTTATAGATCTGCTCGAAAAGATTTACGAAAGACTTAATAGCTAAACAAGTGGTAAACTAAAGGACACTTTCCATGAGAGAACTAATACTATCATCTGCAATTCCTTCTTTTAATGTGGTAAAATGTGTTGCGAAGGGGAAGGACGTTATTATAAAAAGAACCTGAACACTCTAGCATCTGCCGGGTAAGAAACGTGCTGATTATCATTAGTCTAATCTTTGTGTGTCTTATTCGACAAGTACGATAAGAAGTCATAGCGAATAACTTTTACCTGTTTTTGATATTACCTCAAGGAACATTCACTGAATCAGAAGAAGACTAAATGTGTTTAAAATGAAATCTATATGAAAACCCATGTACTCCAAACAGACGAAGATAAAACAGGTTTAGAGAGACTTTTGCCTTTAACTCGTCCTTTATCAGGCGTTGTAAATTAGATTTGCTTAGTCGCAGGAAAAGGGTCATTAATGAAGGCGGATCATTTCCGTTAGGAGTCGCTGGAAGAGGTTTGTTGGAGTGCTTTCTTTAAATTGGGGGAACTGTTGGAGCCTTAAATCGTATTATTACCTACCTTAGACTTTCAATACTACTTAAAACTGCTTTTCGGGGCCTCGTTACAGACGCATTGTGCAGACAATGTGTATCTGCTACGGACATTTTTCGCGTTGTAGCCTGCTTGTTTATTGTATTTCGGGGACTGTTATTGACTTTCCATTTATTACAGTATGAATTGTATACATCCTATAAGATCTGTCGCTGGTGATCGAATGTGTTTAGAGCTCCGTACTTCAATCGGTAAGAACTGAATCCTTGAGGATCACTTTACTGTCCGTTCCTCTGTCCACTGTCTGTCTCTCCATCCACCTTTTGAGACCCGGTGCTGAAAGGAAAGGGGAGAATGTATCAAGATGAAATTTATGCCACGTAATAAGGTCTACTGACCACTGGAGGTGTAAAAATTTCAAGTTTTTCAGTTAATGCCATCAAAATATACGGACATTTCTTGATACAAACTCACTCATCAAAACCCATAGGCTACTTCCCGTTGACCTACGATTGCGAAATTTGGCAAGTAGCAAGGTATGAGTGAAGTGCCCAGAGAAGCTGGTTCAAATGGTTCAAATGGCTCTGAGCACTATGGGACATAACATCTGAGGTCATCGTCCCCTAGAACTTAGAACTACTTAAACCTAACTAACCTAAGGACATCACAAACATCCATGCCCGACCCAGGATTCGAACCTGCGACCGTAGCGGTCGCCCGGTTCCAGACTGTAGCGCCTAGAACCGCTCGGCCACCCTGGTCGGCCCCAGAGAAGCAAATGGTACAGTCGGCTGTGATATTATTTATGTTAAGCAAATGTCCAACTTTTTGTAGAATGCTTCAACGGATATTACGTGGGATATTGGAAACTCATCGCAAACAGTGGAAGTGCAATCCTCCTGCAGTTACGAGAATTCTCTGCAGCATTACAGATGCCGTACGTGCAGCAGGCGTGGAATGTCAGCGGGGTAGTCGGGCAGCGTTAAGCCTGTCACCGCTAGTCGCAAAGGCACCGTTTTCACAGCAGCAGGGGCTTCACTTCATCGTAGTGCGAAATAATTGTAAATTCTATTTGTCACGTAGAAGAAGGTGTGAGTAGATAAACGACGAACTCTAACTTCATTTAACGAAGGTTTATCCGGCACTTGCATATACAAGAGAGCGGAGCAAACCGCCTGCGGCCAGAACACACACAGTATGTATAGAGCTACAGAACATTCCAGTACAATGATTCTTGACATTTGTGGATACTTCTAGAAGGTACTCGAACCGAATATAGAAATTAAAACTGTACAGTCCATGGGTGTTTTGAACTCATGATCCTCGATGCAACAGTTCAGTATCTTAACCACTAGACCATGGTGCTACTCAGCTTCTTCTGCGACAATATATACCAAAACTCCTCGTGAATCACCATACCTCTTACTGAAAACGAGTTCCTGAGATTTTTGTCGGATGACTAGTGCGATGCAACTTCGTAATGCCAAGAAAATATTTTTATGTGGTATAATTGTAGATCAACGTTTTCGGATTTATTCGTTTACCTGTTCTGTGGAACCTTGCTTCTTGCCAAATTTCATAATTCTATGGCAACGGGAAGTAACCTATAAGTTCGGATGAGTGAGTTTGTATCAAGAAATGACCGTGTATTTTGATTGCAATAGACTTAAAAACTAAAAATTTTTACAGCGCCAGGGCTCAGTAGACCTTAGTACATGACATAAATTTCAGCTTGATATCTTTTTCTCTTTTCTTTGAAAACTCTCAACAGCCGCACAGACAGACACACAGACAGACAGACAGAGAGACAAGTAGAAAGAGGGATGGAGAAAAAAGTGATCCTCAAAAGTTTAGTTTTTACTGACTGAGGAACGGAGCTCTAAAAACATTCGGTCATGAATAATAGACTTCATAGGATCTGTCACCAGTTATCTGATATGTCAGCAGATCATGTAATTCTTCTTCACATTCACTCAGGATAGCAATCAGCGGATCGTATATCCTTTCACCTTGAATTTTAATTCTACTCATGAACCCCTGTTTTATTTCAATACTTGCTTCTTCAATGCACAGACTATATCACTGTCTTACACCATTTTTAATTCCAACAGTTCTTTCTTAGTCGTCCACTTTTACTATTTCCACTACAGCCTTCAATAATCGCGAAAAATGTTGCAGGTGCAGGTTTTGTGCACGAACTCACTCTCGACTGTTCCCATACATGTTCGATGGGATTCATATTGGGCGATGTGGGCGGCCAAACTGTTCGCTCTAATCTCAATAATGATCTTCAAACGAATCACGAACAACTGTGGCTCGGTAACATGGTGCAATGTCATACATAAAAAAATGGAATGGCTGAAAATGGTCTCCAAGTGACGGAACGTAGCCATTTCTAGTCAATGATCCCTGTAACCCTTGCGCACACCATTATGGACCCACCACCAGCTTGCACTGTGCGTTGTTGAAACTTGGGTCCATGACTTCGTGGGGCCTGCACTCGAATCCTACAATTAGCTCTTACTATCAGAAATAGGGACTCATCTGACCAGGCTATTTTCCAATCGCCTAGGGTACAATCGATTGGTCACGAGCCCAATAGACTCGCAGTGGGTGATGTCGAGATGAAGCAAAGGCACTCGCGTTGGTCGTCTGCTGATAGCCCATTAACCTAAATTTCACCCCACTGACTTAACGGATTCGTTTTCCGTACGTTACACATTTATTTCTGCGGTTATTTCACTCAGTGTTTTTTGTCTGTTAGCAGCGACAACTCTACGAAGACGCCTCTACTCTCGGTCGTTAAATGAAATCCGTGGGCCACTACATTGCCCGTGATGAGAGGTACTCTTGGTACACTCTTGACACTGTGAATCTAGGAGTACTGAATTCCCTAACGATTTCCGTAATAGAAAGTCTCATATGTCTAGCTGCAGCTACCATTCCCCGTTCGAAGTATGTATATGTACATATCGCTATCCCATGACATTTGTGTAACTTTAACCTGAGAGGACAGCTCACTCAAACGTGCTGGATCGCATAGTCACGTCATGTACTTTAAGTCATGAAATGGGATGGTTCGCAGCAAGTCAAGTAACCGGTCAGACAGACGACGACTTCTGGAACAACGCGGGATGTCGGCAGGTCGACCACTGCGGTGATTCCCTGGTTTCCTTCGACGTGGCGGCAGAGAGAGAGAGAGAGAGAGAGAGAGAGAGAGAGAGAGAGAGATGTACGATGCCACTGTTGCGCCCAAGAACACCGGGCATAGGCTTGTACCAATTGTGTTTACAAAGTAGTCACGGTCCTCTGTACTGAGTTATTCCAAAAAGGCTCAAACAGCTCTGAACACTATGGGACTTAACATCTGAGTTAATCAGTCCCCTAGAACTTAGAACCACTTAAACCTAACCAATCTAAGAACATCACACACATCCATGCCCGAGGCAGAATTCGAACCTGCGACCGTAGTGGTCAGGCGGTTCCAAACTGAAGCGCCTAGAACCGCTCGGTCACAACGTCCGGCTACTGCGTTGTGATGGCTAGCTGTGTGTGTGGAGGTTCTGAGGAAAGCAGACGTTGCAGTATTGCAGTCATCATCGTCAAAACGAGCCCAGAATCCGACGTGACGGTATGGGATGCCAAAGGTACACAACACGATTACCCAGGGTTTGCGTATCCGATAATTTGGAAAGCGTGCATTATATTTCTGAAGGCTGGTGGTGGCGGAGGGAACTTGTCGGTAATCTTCTGTATCAGCTCTAATTTCTCGACATTTCTTATCGTGGTCATTTCGGGAGCTGTACGTGAAAGGAAATAAATGTTGCCCAGCTCTTCCCAGAAAGTGCTCTCTGCGTGATGCACAACGCCGCTCTTGTAGCGTCTACCACTGCAGTTTGTTGAGGATTTCGGTAACGCTATCGCGCCCACTCCCCGAGAATCGTTGAATTTCTCTATCACTCCCATCTGCTAAAGATCCCAGATTAATGAACAATACTCAAGAATCGGTCGAACAAGAGCCTGGTAAGCTATTTCCTTTGTAGATGATGCACATTTCGTTAAGATGCTTCCATTGAATCTGAATCTGGCACCCGATTTTCCTACCTCTTTGTGTGTGGTCATTTCGCTTCAGGCCGATCTGAATATTTACTCATAGGTATTTTACGGCAGATCCTGTTTCCAGGAATTTGCCTTCTATGATGTAGTTGTATAGTACTGGATTTCTTTTCCTATATGTGCGCAATATGTTACCTTTAGTTACGTTCAGGGGAAAACTGCCTGGGCCTGCACCACTAATCAATCCTCTGCACGCAGTCCTGCAAGTCGATACTGCTTTCAGGTGTTACAGAGAACCGTATCACAGATTATTTATGTGCACTGTAAACAGTAACAGTCCTATCAGACTACCTTTGGGTACTCCGAGAATTACCTTCACATCTGTCGAATTTCTTTCGTTAAGAGTGACGTGAAAGGCAAGGAAGAATTACACGATCTGTTGAATGGAATTAACAGTGCAGTGAGTACAGAATATAGTTTGTGAGTAAATCGAGGAGAGACGTAAGTAATGAGCAGTAACAGAAATGAGGACAGAGAGAAAATTTGTGATCATAAAATAGATGAAGTTAAGGAATACTACTACCTAGACAGGCGGAGCAGGGAGGACATAAAAAGCTGACCAGCAGTAAAAAGTAGGGCATTATTGACCACGAGCAGCCTACTCGTATCAAACAACACCTACATTTGAGGAAGAAATTTCTGAGAATATATGTTTGGACCAAAGAATTTGTACGGTAGTGACATATGGGCTATGGGAAGACAGGAAAAGAAGAGAATTGAACCATTTGGATGTGGTGCTACAGATGAAGGTTGAGAATTAGGTGGACTGGTAAGGTTAGAAATGAGATTTTCCGTAGAATCGGTGGGATAGGAATAAGTTGGGAAAGACAGAGAAGAGGAACGGACAGGATGTTAGGTTATCTCTTAAGATGTCAGGGAATAACTTCTATAGTACTAGAGAGAGATACAGGGGGTAAAACGTCTACAGGAAGACAGAGATTAGAGTACATCCGGCAAATAATTGATAACGTTGTTTGCAAGTGATACTCTGAGGTGGAGAAGTTGGCACAGGAGAGGAATTCGCGGTGAGCAGCATCAAACCAGACAAAAGATAGATTACTCAAAAAAATAAATAAAAATTAAATGAGCCGTTGAATTCTGTCTGTAAGAAAGTTTTGAATGCAGTAGAAAATTTGTTCCGATACTAAGCAAGCAAGTATTTTTTCACTAAAACGCAGTTTGGAACGGTGTCAAATCCTTTCCTGAAGTCAAGGAACACAGCATCATTCTGAGCAGTGTGTCTACAGTGTGATGGATCTCGTGAGGGAACAGACCGCTTTGAGTTTTACAAGATCACCGTTTGCGGAATCCATTTGATTTTTATATAGAGATTTTTCGATCGTGATAATTTTCGAATGTAAGACGTGTTCCATATTTTTTACAGCGTATTGACGTCAACGATACAGCAGATTGACGTCAATTATGTGCATCAGTGCTACGACCCCTTTTGAAAACGAGAATGACCTGCGGTTTTTTCCTCTCGATAGCTACCCGTTACTCCATCGGTTTACGAAAACCTGCTGCTATAAGGGAAGTACACGCGTTCGTATAGATGTGATGTAAGATTAAAAAAAAAACATTCGTCTTCATGCCTTTCCACTACTCAGCGATTGTACAACATCGAATGTTTTCTGTGCTGTCCGGACCTGCCTCGATACAATGGGAGTTCGACCGTTCGACCGAAGCCATGGCCACCAGGTTCTCCAGATTCTCACGGAAAACATATTGCTATGGCTTGCTGTGCAAATGGAAAGTCTCAGTTGAAGAACCATGGAAAGTTCTGTACGTCGTTCAGTTCAACGCGTTACTCAATTCGAAAAACACGCGGTACACAAAGTGATATTATCCTGCCATCTCGGAACCAGAAGAATACATGACGAAAGAAACTAGGACAAAGTAAGAAACAAATTAGCACAAAAGAGGTCTTTTCACACCAAAAGTAGTCTTACTAGTATCAAACGTCTGAAATTGTAAAGAAAAAATATCTGACAATATACTGCATGTCTGGAACACAGAATTGTGTGAAAATGAATCATGATCTGCGGAAAACTGGGAAACTGAATTTGAAGCACTTCCGATGTGGCGTTAGAAAAGTTAAAAACAAGTGGAACGCTTACAAAGGCAATATGGTGTACATCTGCAGGTCCGTTTAGAAATAAACTGTGGAAAAAGAGAAAGGACGCTAGTATTTGTGTTAACACATCGGGGAACAAATTCCGCGGTACTGGAGGTAGCTGTAGAGAGAAGAAACTGTAGGCTGGCTCTGAGCACTATGGAACTTAACTGCTGAGGTCATCAGTCCCCTAGAACTTAGAACTACTTAAACCTAACTAACCTAAGGACATCACAGACAGCCATGCCCGAGGCAGGATTCAAACGTGCGACCATAGCGGTTGCGCGGTTCCAGACTGAAGCGCCTAGAACCGCTCGGCCACACCGGCCGGCGTAGAAACTGTAGGTCAGGACGAAGGTTACGGTACATACAACAAAAAATTGACGGGTGTTGGATTCTATTTTGGGATGATGAGGTATTTACAGGATGGAAATAGTCAAGGGCTGCATCAAGCCAGACAGAAGACTCATATCATTTCCTCCATCCGACGACGAGCCCCAAGTTCGGCATCGAGGGAGTTCTGCAGTTGCACTATGGTGAGGGGCAGGCGTCAGTGGTAGTACTGCCTCAGCATTAAAACTAGAGGATACCTTCACAGCAGCTACCGGATGTGTGATAGCATCGAGTAGTGAGCGCAGACGGCTTGATAAACGCGGTATGTATGCGAGGCAACCAGTCGTGCGTTTGCTGCGGCTGTACCGCTTACTGCTCGATACGGAAGGGGCACTTACAGCGGACGTACCAACCTGTACGCTGGTTGCATCGTTGAAGCAACGTTCTCTTTGTTCACTAACATCTCCAAGTATGACTTGCATTATTAATGTTTGCTCTGGCTGTACGCTGCCAAGAAACGGTAACGTGTGACAGTTGACACAGGACGTAAATAAGTATAACGTATTGCGCTTAATAAGGGAGAGATTCATTGCTCGCCAGCAACATTGTAGGAGACAAGTGACTGGATACAGTATCTACCGCATAATACCTAGCAATAACTATCGGGAGAGTCCTTAAGTGGAATGATAACAAATACAGGGTGGGGTAAGGGAAATGGTACGTTTTCACCTGGCCGTCCTGCTAAGACGTAGATGTGCTCGCGCCCTTTACTCTATCTAATCGGAGGCACACAGCGTCATGAGTGACTTCAGTATGTGACACTGGCTAGTGCAGGTGCGTTCTGAGGCAGTAGGGCAACATCCAGATGGAGAAAACAATGGCGTCAGATGGGTTCTGTATGCAACGTAAAGAAAGCTTTTTTCTCTCTCTCCTCTCTTTCTTTTTTGGCGATCAGTCTGTCAGTCTTGTCACTGGTTTGATACGTCCCCACGAATTCGTGTGCCAAACTTCACTTTTCAGACTAGCAGTTACAACCTGTACCCTCAATTATTTACTGGACGTATTCCAGTCTCGGTTCTCTGTCTTCCTCTGCAGTTCTTACTCTCTACAGTTCCCCCTTGTACCACGGAAGTTACTCCCCGATGTCTTAACGGATATCGTATTGTCCTGTCTCTTCTTCACGTCAGTGTTTTACAAGTATTCCTTTCCTTCCGATTCTGCAGAGAGCCTCCTCATTGCTCATTGCATACCTTACCTGTCTACGAAATTTTCAACATTCGTCTGTAGCACCACATCTCAAATGCTTCGATTGTCTTCTGCAACTGTTTTTGCGTAATCCGTGTTTAAGTGCCATACAGATCTGTGCTCCATAAATTTAGTTCTCAAATTAAGTATTATGTTTGATATTAGTAGACTTCTCTTGGGCAGGAATGTCCTTTTCGTCACAGCTAGTCTGCTTTTCACGTCCTCCCTGCTTCCAGTGAGCAGGGGCGCCTAACGTCGTCTAATTCGTGATCCTCAACTTTGTTGTTAAGCTTATCGCTGTTCTCATTTCTACTACATCTCATTTCCTTTGTCTTTTTCCTGTTTACCCTCAACCGTATTATATACTCATTAGATTATTTATTCCATTCAACTGATCTAGTAATTATTCTTGACTTTCACTGAAAATAGCCAAGTCATCAGCAAAATTTACATTTGATGCTCTTTCAGCTTGAATTTTAATCTTGCTCATGAAACTTTATTTACGTCATGGCTTCTTCGATGTATAGACTAATCAGTAGCGGTGAAAGACTACAAACCCGTCTTACATCTTTATTTAATTCCAAGCATTTCGTTCTTGGCCATCCGCACTTATTTTTCCTTGTTAATTCTTGTACACATTTTATGTACCTAAGCTCACTCCTATTTTTCTCAGAATTTCGAACATTTTGCATCATACGACATAGTCAACCGGTTCTTCCAGGTGGTTGAATCCTATGAACGTGTCCTGCTTTTCCTTCAGTTTTGTTTCCATTTCCGACCGCAACGTCAGAAATGCGTATCTGACGCCTCTACTTTGCCTAAAGCTAAACTGTCGTCCTCTAACAAACCCTCAATTTTTATGCATGAGCTTTTAAACAGCTTGTGCAATAATCCTCTGATTTGTCGGCACTTGCTATCTTCGGAATTGTGTGGATGATGCTTTTGCCAACAATCTATTTGTACGTCGCCATTCTCATAATTCCATGCACCACCGGGAAGTGTCGTTTTGTTGTCACTCCCCCCCCCCCCCCCCCCCCCCAGTGATTTTAGAATTTCCAATGGAATGTTATATATATTTTCCGGCCGGCCGGTGTGGCCGTGCGGTTAAAGGCGCTTCAGTCTGGAACCGCGTGACCGCTCCGGTCGCAGGTTCGAATCCTCCCTCGGGCATGGATGGGTGAGATGTCCTTAGGTTAGTTAGGTTTAAGTAGTTCTAAGTTCTAGGGGACTGATGACCACAGATGTTAAGTCCCATAGTGCTTAGTGCCATTTGAACCATATATTTTCCGCCTTACTTGAACTCAAGTTGTGCAAAGCTCTTTTAAATTGTAATTCTAATACTGGATCACCTATCTCTTCCTCGTAGACTACTACTTCCATCACATCATCAGACTGGTCATGCCCCTCATATATCCGCTCTATCCTCTGCGTTTAACAATTTCCATTACATTCTTGCCTTTATTTTCGCAAAGGTTTTTTGGTTTCTCTGCATGCTCATTCAGTCCCTTCGACAGTAATTCCTTTCTCGATATATTCACATTTTTCAAATAGCCCTTTCACCTTCGTTTCCCTGCACTTCATATTTATTTCATTCCTCAGTGACTCGTATTTCTGTATTCCAGAATGTCCCAGAACATGTTTGTACTTCCTTCTTTCGCCGATTAACAGAAGTATTTCTCTGTAGTTTACCGTCCATGTTTGTATTTCCAACTGCTGTGATTTTTGGAATGTGGATCCCTCTTCAACTGGACTATCTACTGAGCTAATGGAAAGCATAAGGGACGCGAAATGACAGATGGAGCACCGGAAAATATCCGGCGAGTTCGAGAACTTCTACAACGAGGCCCACAACGATTTGTCTGTCGCCATTTCAAGACATTCAAATCCATCGCACGCTTTTGCACAGCATTGTGAATCAAGATTTATTCATCCTTATAAACAAGTGGATCAGTATTTACTACCGGAAGGTAAAGTTGGTACACACAGCTCTACAGGCCGCTAATCATTCATGAGCAGTCCAAAGCTTCCCCAAACGACGTCGTCTAGTGTGCTATTGGACAGTACATTGGAATCGATAAACTATTTTTTTAAAGACAGCAACAAATGAGTGTCAGTTCTGAGGGGTATGCGACCAGTTAACAATTTCTTCATTCCACACCTGAACATTGCCGTCCAAATGCAATATAGTCTCCTCAAGACGGACAACTGCCCTTATGGCCCGTAATTCAGTGACTGCACAGAGGAACCGATTTCAACGTCGATAACTCTCTCGATCTGGTGATCGATCATATCCGGCGAGACCACAAGGTTGGTTTTCGTTTTTCCTACGGGGATCAGCTCAAGAACAAAGATTTTTCACTCTGACTCCAAAGTACTGATGAAGTGAAAGCCATGATCTGAGCTGAGGCAGTCATTCCTCAAGAAATGACTCAGAACTTTATGAATAGCTTCTGCGAATACCTCCAGAGATTCAATACGAATCATGGAGGGAATATATGTGATATACGTTGTAATAAATAGTGTTTGGTTTTTCAGTATGTAGAAAAATTATACGTAATGCATTGCAACCGGTACATCGGAAGAGAAAAAAAAGAAATTGGAGGAAAATTAAATTTTTGAAATCAGATCCAGTGAAATCAGTATGTAACTTAATAACGTTTGGATACTAAATGTACGAAAAGCTTAATGGCCCTCAAGAGAAACGGGTACAGAATAAGTAGAATCGACATGTTCTAATCGCTTATAGTAAACCGTAGAGATTGCTGGACACCGCTATCACTCTTATCCATATTTTGTTAAAACGTACTTTCTTAAAAGGAACGGTATACAAAATGCGAGTAACTAAATGAAGAAGATGGCCTTGGTAAATGTCTCAAGTTCTATAAAGAAACACGGAAAATAATATAGTGCAACAACCAGACCAAGGGATGGATAACCTCATGAACGTCTGTTGTGTCACGTCTGCCCGGAGAAAAATAACCGTATTATCGTGCAGGGCCATGAAATGGATAGGACTGTAAAAGTAATAAATATTGTAAACTGTAGCGAAGTACTTGAATTATTTTCCGTCCCATGCATGTTATAGGTAATTCGTTCTTGAACCCAAGAATTATGTTTCAGTTACACAACGAATTTTCAATGCATTATCAGCTGCCCGGCAGTATCCACTTGACGCCATGTCTTAAACAGTGAAGATATCTCGCACACCATCGTTTTCCAGATGTAAGTAATGTTATACAACATAAAATGTGGGGTCTTAATTTTCATTAGATCTCTTGACAAGTTTAGCAATGAGTAACTGTCAAACCAGCGATTACGTTCGGTATTTTGCACCTGCGATGTGTGTCATAATTTGTTTCTTACATCTAGACGCCCTTTTTTTTCCGTCTCCGTAATGCCACGATTATTCCCGAAGTCTAAAAAAAAGTATTTATTAACGTTCCAGTGGCCATCAGATCATTACGGACCAAACGCGCATTCCCCCAAGACGGATGGAAAAAGCACAAGGCAGCAAAAATCATCTAACGAATAATGATACAATTTTGAGGAAACGGCGTAAAATATATTTCTGAACAACCGGACGGGGATGTCGACTTTACTGTTGCAAAACAAGAATGAACCTTTTCAACCACAGAGCCTCTTCTCTGGATACCCAAGAACGTAGTTGGTTAAGCCTTACCAAATAACGTGAACTGCCTTGGTGGCTAAATGTCGTGGCCAACTTTAAATGTCAAGTATTTTATTACAGAGGACGCTTTCACTCAGTAGAGCAAGGAGAAACTAATTCGACTGGACTGCATTCATTACGCTGGCAGACACATCTGCAGCTCTGGCTATCCGGTGGCGGGACTCTAGTGGAGTCCCAGTGGGAGACCCCTGGACGAGGGTGCTATTCATCACTCTCCGACAGCGAGCAGAAAAATTCCTTCCGCGACACTTTCATCCGCGGTCTCAAGTGCGCGGCGTGGAATTGTGCAGCTGGGTTTTGATTGATTTAAAAGTTGCACTAGCCCCTCTGGGAAGCGGCCAACTTGCCTCTCTGGCGCTCTGCAAACACGGTAAAAGTTGTGATTAAACTGAGAACAAACACGTCTTCAGACGTAATGGAGTGTTCTGACTTTGATAAAATATCGTACCAGTACTAAAGTTGGTGTTGTATTCTTAGATCCCTCCGCTCATTTTCATAAAATAATCATCTACATTATTACAAGCAAACACAAAGAGACCATACGTACGTATGCATCTGTGTTATGAGAATGTACTTTGGATAGCCATATCGCTGAAGAAGATCTTGGTACTCTACGACGAAACCCAAGGTAAAACAAAATCCCTAATAATACTTGTCACTGTAGTAACTTAATGGACAAGTTGAAATAAGCAGTCTAAACTTGCTACATGTTTCGTAAGCGTATAACGCCCCACGACATTATCGTCTTGATAGTTGGCACAAGAAGGAACTTTCGCCGTCAACTGTTCCAGGGAACACTTCCAAATGGGGTTCTTTGAAACTGTAATAAACGGAAGTGAGTGTTTACGACTAAGTATTGCTTGGACTGGTCGTCCACCGATACCTTTACACACGCCTCCTGCAGATCTATCTTTGAAAGGTATCTGCCCTGTCCCACTCGTCCATCTGTTCCTCCGGACGTTAAAGACGAAATGAATCCGATAAAGTTTGTGGGTTTACTGTTGCCTTAAAGTTACCACACAGAAGAAACCACCTGATGGCTTAGACTTGTTACCATACTACCTTATCCATTAACGTTTCGTAAAACGGGTACGCAGACTGTATAAATTCTTTATACGATATAATGAAATACAAAGCAACCACTTGCATGAAATGCGATAGGCATAACCTTTTGAAGAAGGATACTAAGTGTCTGAAACCGGTAAAGAAATTAAATTTCCTTTCTGTAACTTGTTGCTTATTATTTCATTATGTACGACTAGAGTTGCTGAAGACTGCTAAAATACTAATCTTTTACACTTTTGGCTGTGTTTCATTGCTATATTGCAATTCGGTCCTTGTAACATTTTCAAGAAAAAGAATTGATTTTCATATTGTGATATAGAAACAGGCTGACATGTACATTCTTGTTGGGCAGAGTCGATTGTGAGGATAGCAGCATCAATGGATGTTACCCATGACGTGAGAGTTTCTGTACGTCATCATTGTTTTGACAAGTTTGGTGCGGCCCGTCACCGGTTCGCCTCTTGTGCCAGCCTGTTCATACCGGATTTGCACTTGCGCTCTGCGTCCTCCATTACTGAGTAGATGTATTCCAGTCTCTACCACCACAATTTTCCTCCTCTACTGCTCACTTTCTAGTGTCGTGGAAGTTATTTCCTGATATCTTAACACATGTCTTATCATAGTCTTTCTTCTGCTCACCGTCTCCCATGTGGTCCTTTATTCATCGATTCTGCGGAGAACTTCGTCATTGCTTATCTTGTCAGTAGATCTATATTTCAACATCCTTATATAACAACAAACGTCAGAAGCTTCGATTCTCTTCATTTCCGGTTTTCTCACAGTCCATGATTCACTGCCATACAATGCTATGCTCTATACGTGCATTCTCAGAAATTCCTTCCTCATTACACAAGTAGAGATCTTAGGCCAGTAATGCCTTTTTCTCCTGTGATGCTCTACTGTTTACGTCCTCCTTGCATCTTCCGTCGTATTTTAATTTGATTTTCAATATACCTTCACGAACTGGTGCCCTGCAAGTCATAGATATTCGAAAAAATTATGTTTATCGCCTTGACCTGCTGATAAAATCTCTAGCCAAACAACCAGTTTCGGTCGACTGGTCATCATCAGGTTGCTGCACAACAAACTGAAATAATACATAAGTAGCATTACCAGTTCTGAAACTTCCTGGCAGATTAAAACTGTGTGCCCGACCGAGACTCGAACTCGGGACCTTTGCCTTTCGCGGGCAAGTGCTCTACCAACTGAGCTACCGAAGCACGACTCACGCCCGGTACTCACAGCTTTACTTCTGCCAGTACCTCGTCTCCTACCTTCCAAACTTTACAGAAGCTCTCCTGCGAACCTTGCAGAACTAGCACTCCTGAAAGAAAGGATATTGCGGAGACATGGCTTAGCCACAGCCTGGGGGATGTTTCCAGAATGAGATTTTCACTCTGCAGCGGAGTGTGCGCTGATATGAAACTTCCTGGCAGATTAAAACTGTGTGCCCGACCGTGACTCGAACTCGGGACCTTTGCCTTTCGCGGGCAAGTGCTCTACCAACTGAGCTTGGAAGTTTGGAAGGTAGGAAGACGAGGTACTGGCAGAAGTAAAGCTGTGAGTACCAGGCGTGAGTCGTGCTTCGGTAGCTCAGTTGGTAGAGCACTTGCCCGCGAAAGGCAAAGGTCCCGAGTTCGAGGCTCGGTCGGGCACACAGTTTTAATCTGCCAGGAAGTTTCATATCAGCGCACACTCCGCTGCAGAGTGAAAATATCATTCTGGATTACCAGTTCTGTTAGTTTATGTGAATGTTAGCTACACACACGCGCAATTAAATGTTACATACTCACTTAAAAGCATTTGCAGCGTCATGTTAGCCGAATATAAAATCATTGACATCAGATAATATCCTATAATATACCTATGGATTACTAACTGAAAATAAAAGTTTCACATTTACAATGATGTAGTACATTATGAACAAATCATTTCATAAAAACATAAACGCTTCATATTTATACAGAGTTACCTGTTGTTACATCGCAATGTAAATTACGTCGTAAATATATAAGCGCTGCTAGGGAGTGAACTCTTTCATGTTACATCAGCGTTGGGGGTTATCGCTGTGAATGGATCCATACAACATAGAGCCGAATGGACAGCTGATAACTATTTGCTAGCAGAGCCAAAGATGGCCATTTCTTTTTTTCTTTTTTCAGTCATCAATCTTCTGACTGGTTTGATGAGGCCTCCCAGAATACCCCTCCAGTGCTAGTCTTTTCATGTCCGAGTAGCACTTGATCTGCTTGATGTAATCCCATCTCTGTCTTCCTCTACAGTTTTTGCCCTCTACAGCTCTCTCTAGTACCCAGAGAGTCATTCCCTTATGCCTTAATAGATGTTCTATCATCCTTCCCCTCTCCTTGTCAATGTTCTCCGCATATTCATTACCTCTCCGATTCTGCGCAATACTTTCTAATTCCTTACCTTATCAGTCCACCTAATATTCAACGTTCATCTGTAGCACTACATCCCAACAACTTCAGTTCTCTTCTGTTCCGGTTTTGCCACAGTCCATGTTTCACTACCATTCAATGATGAGCTCCAAACGTACATTCTCAGAAATTTCTCCCTCCACTTAAGGCCTGTGTTTGATACTAGCACTCTTCTCTTGGCCAGGAATGCCAGTGTTAGTCTGCTTTTCATGTCCTTCTTGCTCAGTCCGTAATTGGTTATTTTGCTGCCTATGTAGCAGAATTCCTTGACTTCACCTACTTCGTAACCATCAGTCATGATGTCAAGTTTCTTGCTGTTCTCATTTCTGGTACTTCTCAGTCCGTATGTCTTTCTTTGATTTACTCCCAATCCATATTCAGTACTCATTAGACTGTTGATTGAATTCTGGAGTTCATGTAATTCTTCACTTTCATTCAGGATAGCAATGTCATCAGCGAATCGTATCACTGATATCCATTCACCTTGAATTTTAATTCCACTTCTGAACCTTTCTTTTATCTCCACCATTGCTTTTTCGATGTACAGACTGAACAGTAGAGGCAAAAGACACAACTTCACGGCGATCTCAAAAACCACCTGCTGGCTGTACGGAGGTGAAATCGGACTCAGCGTCTAGAAGGGATGAACACACCGGTCAACACATTTAGAACAGAACGTTGCCAGATCGTTTGCAGTGTTATCATTTTCATTACTTTTCTCGCACACCACGTATTTAATCAAGGCAATGGAAAGCAAGGGTCCAATAAAGTATGCAATTCCCCTGTACGTTTCTGCAGAACGTTCCTACATCAGCCGCCGAACTGCACTTCTGTTCTAACAATAGTGGAGCACAGTACAAAAATCTTGTTGTATCGAGAATGTCTTTCGCATGGACAGACTTTAAAGAGTTTGAGAAAATTGAACCTCTTTATCGGACAGAGGACATTATTTTCTCCCTTGTGCCAGCTATTACAGCACAATTAGAAGGGAACTTATAAAGCATGACAGGTGCTATACAATACAGGAACTATAAAAGGCCAAAAATTTATTATGACGGATACTGATACCACAGATATACAGGGTTTCAAGACTTTGTGGCAGCAATTTTAGGAGAAGACTTGTGTTCCTGTTGAAACATGCCATAAAAATGTTCCAAGAGAATAGAAAGTCCACATTCTTACCAGTATCATGGTGCATTTGACAAAGAGCAAAAGTGAATTTTCTTGTAATAAATCTTTAATTATTTGTTATTATTGAAGCCACTCGTGGACTAATTTGTTTAGAGAAAAGACAGTAACTACTCTTAAAACTACTTCAGTCATCGAAGTCTGAACTGTTTTTATGTCCACAATTTACATTTTTCACGATGTGAAACGAACACTGATATATATATATATATATGTATATATATTATTAACACTTCTTCAGAAGAAAAGAAAGAATGGTTTAAGTGTAATTACGCTTTTACTTGTTTTCTTAAAACTAGTATGAAATGACTAAGGCCCATTCCGCACGTGGCGATTCAAGTTCGACGTGTACGGTTCTAACTTATAAATCACATCACTCAGTTAAAATGTTCCCTGTGCTATTGAGAGAAACCCGTCTGCAAGAATCATTAACATTCCTGGCAGATAACACTGTTCTCTCGGACTAGTGTTTGAAGTCGGAAACATAGCTTCCGCAGACAATACACTTAACGACGGAGCTATTCTGTCATAACTCAAAACCTGTGCTTATAGTTCTATTAGAGCTTATGAAAAATTCTCGTGCACACTTTATTCGATTAGCGCTGCAGGAAGAATTGAAGCTATGATATTGTGTCTTAAGTTGTACCCGGAAAGCACAGTCGGTAACAACATTGCCCAGGAAAGGCAATGTTCTTGATTCGGGAACTGAAATGTTCCATATGGATACAATCCGCAGCATCTGGGTACACTATTTCCTCGTGTTACTCGTATATGTAGGTGTGCTGAACCATTAAGACTTGTGGGAGAGCTTCTGAGTAGTTTGGAAGGTTGGAAGGAGGTAGTGAGAGAATTGAAACTTTTTAAGCGGATCGTGAGTCTTGCCTAGATTTCTCAGTCAGCAAATTACGGTTGCAGGTTCGAATCTCAGTCCAGCACATTGTTAGATCAGTAAGGATGGAAATATTAAGTAGCAAGAGTTACGCATTACGTGCACGTTATCATCTTGGAGTCCTCGAGCAGAATTCAGTGTAATATCGATAGAGAATTCGAAACTACGCGTGACATAACTCTGAAATATGGTAAGGTCTTCGTCACACAATTCTTCATTAACCTTGCCTTGCTACTGTGTTAGTTTGTGCCACCGATGCTACGAGGGGTCTCACAGACCCGTCCTGCCTATCAGTCGGATTTGTTAAGGACAGGGAGCACAAAGGGGTTTCACATTCACGTATGTTGTCGAGGTGAAGTTAACAAACACGTCTTCAGAGCTAACAACCAGGGGGAGACCACGAGGAGAGACTTTCTGCAATCGCTTGGGAAGGCTCTTGTCAGAGGCCAATTACTAACCAGGGCTGGCAGTAAGCATATCAACCGACCTCTCAAAAGATATGTCAACATAATGGTGGGGGTCGAACAACAAGACGATGGGAGTGTGAACCAGACTGTGGTGCCTAAGAGTGAATATAGCAAAACGCAATATATTTGTTACAAATGCTCTAAGTCTGTGTGTCTCAAAAAAACTCAAGTTTAATTTGTAGACTGTATGTAGTGGCTTGGTGTGGTAAAACGACATGTGGAAACAGTACGTTCAAAAGACATTGTGGAGACTCTCCGTTTACTTACAACGTTTTCGTACATGTTTTCTACTCATCTGTTCTTACTTGAGTTTGGTTTTCGTAGCTTTCATTGTTCTACTTTGTGTGCTATGACACACGACAGTCGCTTTGTGTAAACAACATTCTCGTCCGGTAGGGTATGTCTCAATAGCCGCTATCAGAAAATAAGTACCAAAGTAAAACATCCTATTATAAAAAAAAAAGTTGACCTTCATATCAGCAGGCCCCCTGTGACCGAGCGGTTCTAGGTGCTTCAGTCCAGAACCGCGCTGCTTCTACGGTCGCAAGTTCGAACAATGCCTCGGTCATGGATGTGTGTGATGTCCTTAGGTTAGTTAGGTTTAAGTAGTTCTAAGTCTAGTGGACTGATGACCTCAGATGTTAAGTCCCATAGTGTTTAGAGCCATTTTGACCATTTGAAGCTTCACATCTCTGAAGCGACCCCACCTACCAACAAAAAAGTCATATTATGGCCCCTGTTGTCCTGTGCAACTTTTGTCCCACAAACGTTTCAGCAACTGTCATACTTTTGGAGTTATTGTTGGTGGCAATAGTTAGTGACTCATCCTGTATACTGAGGGTGGCGTGAGTTGACCGCCACCTCGGGGTACTACTCATTGTTAAAAGTCGGCACCATTGTGAAATTCGTGTCGACTTTTCTTTGTTTCAGATTCCTGCCAAGCTCAACAACGCCAAAGTTGGGACACTGTAATTGGCTTACGAAGCGTTCTTGAGTTGTCTGTCAGCCAATTATCAACCGACTGCTAGCTTAGCACCTGCTGCTTCGCTCGCTTGGATTCTATGGCGTTCAGAGATTTGTTTTGTTTTTATATAATCGAGTTTTTATTTTGTTCGCGAACTTCAGCCACCTTATAAGCTTTTCACGCTGATTAAGGCCATATAATCCTGATCTTTTCCAAATGTACTTCTCACCAAAAAGTTATTCTCGTAGCTGGATTCTATAGGTTTTGTTGATCATGCCTTTTGAGTTCTTGTGCAGATATTTCCATAGCAACTTTCATCCCCTAAAAATTATTTCTTTATCTCTGACCGAGAAGTGAAATACCAATCCTCATAAATTTAAGTTTAAAATTTTATTAATGCAACGAAATATTTTCTCAAAAATTGTAACTCCCTATTGCACTCCCTTATGGGTAGAATTTCCAGAAACACTTAAACATGTACTTATAATTTGCTAGCGAGAGGTCAAATACTAAGTGTCACAGATATATCGTTAAAACCCTTTAGTATTAGTGATGATTTATTTCCAGAAAACTTTCTCCCACTATTTTACCGTTTTAGTGGTTGAATTTTCTAGAATGCTGAATCACATTTTTTTATTTTCTGACTGAGAAACCAGATACCAGTTTAAGTAGTTCTAGCTTCAAAATTCCCTTAATAGCGACATACTTTCAAAAAGCCTTTCGTCCCCTATTTGACACCCTTGGGATTGGTATATCGAACAATCCCTTCTTAGACGATGGCCACAGTATAAGATCCACACCCTCTCCAAACTTCAAGTTTCTATCCTTAGTGGTTCGGGCCGAGTAATGATGAGTCAGTGAATCAGTGTGGTGCTATTTCACCCACTAGAGGGTTGAATTTCCGAATTTACTAAGTATTTTTTCATCTCTAACCGAGAAGCCAAACGCCAATTTTCAAAGATTTAGCTTTAAAGATGCTTTCGCAATTAAATAATTTTATAAAATGTTTTACCCCATATTTCATGCCCTTAGGGGTTGAATTTTCAAAAACAGTGATATAGGTATTTTTTATTTCTAAATGAGGAGCCAAATTTAAGTTTTCATAGATTTAGCTTTAAAAATGCTTTCATAATAAAATATTTTCATAAAAATCTCATCCCCTATTTCACTCCCTTAGGGGTTCAGTTTCCAAACACACTGAAACAAGTATTTTTTATTTGTAACCGAGAAGTCAAATACCAATGTTCATAGATGTAGCTTTAAAAATACTTTAATAGTTCTTTAATAATGATACAATTTTTTTAAAAAAAGCTATTCATCCCTAGAGGGTTAAATTCCCAAAACTGCTGAAACATGTATTTCTCTGTTTCTGAGCCAGAAACCAATTACTAATTTTCGTAGGTCTTGCTTGAAAATTGAGTTAATAGCGACATTTTGCAAAAAGTCCTTCATCCCCTATTTCACACCCTGGGTTTTAATTACGAAAAATCTCTTCTTAAACGGCACCTACAGCATAAGTTCCACACGTCACGTTCTCCACATTTGAAGTTTCCACTGCTAGCGGTTTGTGCTGGGCGTTTAATAACAGTAACTGTACTTTTATCTAAATGCTTTTTGCAATACGAGGCACGATCAAAAATACTTACTAAATATTTTTAATGTCAGTTATCTTCTACGAAAAGTGTTGTATTAGAACAGTCTCAATATAATATAATATCCCTTGCTACAATTAAGTACCGCATTTGAAGATGACTGTCTCTGCAATGCGCATAACAGAATCCATGCAACGTCCCTGTCAAAATGTATACCACAGCGCACCACTGGGTTGTCAGTAGTGGAAGACGAACAGTAAAGCACTCCTCCTCCCACACCTTGTAGCTCTGCGGTGGCTGCACTACTCACAGCTCTGCTCCTTAGGTAAGCTACCAATATTACTCAGTTCACGATCGAATTCACCCAGGTCGATTAACGTAAAGCACCTCTTAAAATATTACTGTACCTGTAAGTATTTTTGTTAGTTACTGAGCAGGAAAGATAAACTCTTAAGAACCTCTTCACGTTACATGACTCGGCAGTTAGTTACAAAAATGGATGTATGTGTGTTCGTATGTTCCACATCTCCTCATAAACACAGGATCAACTTCAACAAAATTTGACACACTTATCCCTTATTGTCGGGTAACAACCGATGCTGGAGTAAGAACTACTTAACTATCATAGTTCAGGAGATATGACGCCTTTAATAATGAGTGAAAAAATGTCGCATCATGCATCTTCACTACTAAGACAATCCAACAGTCGAATCAATTTAATGAAATCCCTGACAACTGGCAGCACTTTTGACAGCTTTCAACTGCGAAGCGCAAACGGTTGCAGGCGAAAACAACTTTTATTTATAGAATTCCGAAGGGGTGTTGTCATACAGACCTTCAAAAAATCGCGTTGCAGGCATGCGGAGCATCTTCACCTAACGTACAGAAACTGTTTCATGATTTAAAAAATGCTTCCACGAATACATGGAAGTGAAACTTTTCCGACGTTACACTGCAAATACAGTTCGTGTTTTGTTTTCGTTTCTAACAGAAAATTGAGAATGTTAATACCCGGGCAATACTTGATTTGTCAGCTAGTGTTGTTATAATATATCGCTGAGAACCGCGGGTCACAGTTTCAGGACCACTGATCTGAACGATTTAAACTGTGGGTTGGTGCGCTTTAAATCCACAACATTTTGAGGCAGAACAGACGTCATTTCAAAATTGTGTTAGTGAAAGAGAAAGGGATTTGTATCATAAACAGACGCTTTTAGACAAAATCTTGCACGGCACGCACGTGGCGTGATTTAGGTGCCTTTTTTTGGACAATTTGAGGTTGTTCCCTGCTGAGTTCCTAGACCAAAAGTGTCCTGTATGAAACTATTCTTCTCGACTTCACCTACACTTCTGTTGTGTTTTGTTAACATTTATTGTTTAAGCTTAGTATAACATTACGCAATCTTCAATACTTTTTATTTACCCTGTTTTGTATGTAATGGAGAAATGCATTATCATAACTGAAAAAACAGAACTTCTCAAGAATAATTTTTGTTCAAAATTTGTTCTGTGATTTGACAAATCCTCCATTCGTTTTAGGCAGACTATCTGAATTCCCTAACATAGAGATGTGGTTCACTCTCAGTGAATTTTATTGTTTAAGTTGCTCACTGCACCGCTTAGTCATTTTTGTCTACTGAGTGACTTACTCTATTTTAGTATAACAATTGTTTGGGAAGAATATATAGTTGGATTAGTTGGATCTTGAATTGCCACGTGTTTGTTTATATCTAAACATTTTTAACTGAACTCGTTACTCTGAAAAGCGCAATTTCACACTCATGGAAGCTTTCCGATGACGATGTAACATTCTTTTTTTTCTGAAGCATGTACTACAGAGGTATCACAGTCATGACACTGAATCTACCTAGCGAGAGAAGGAACTAGTTTCAGTTGGCGGAATGCAATGTATCGGTCACATGTATCTGCCAAATTGATGATATAGGTGTCTTCCGTTTTCAACCTGGTACATATATAAATTCAAATAACATTCAGTTTACGCTTCGGCGGGCAAAAACAGATTAATCTGCATTCCACTGCAGTAATATAATTTTGTCATTCTCATTGTTTATTGATTTTATTTGTGGTTTGTGATACGGAACGATATTTTCTACAGCTACACCAGTCAAAAGTAAGTGTGTGTGTGTGTGTGTGTGTGTGTGTGTGTGTGTGTGTGTGTGTTTTGTTCGTCGCTTTTACTCATACTGTAAGAACCCTTGAAATACACTTATATGGTAGCTTATTTCCAAAATTCATCTGTCAGTTGTGATCCTTAGCAAAGTGAAGTACGTTGAGCTACAAACGTTAAAAATTATGATGATTGATAAATATGTAATTCTTCAGTAAGTCTTTCCTTTTGTCTCATCTTACATAGATTTCATGCTGGCCGGAGTGACCGAGCGGTTCTAGGCGCTTCAGTCTGGAACGGCGCGACCGGTACGGTCGCAGGTTCGAATCCTACCTCGGGCATGGATGTGTGTGATGTCCTTAGGTTAGTTAGGTTTAAGTAGTTCTAAGTTCTAGGGGACTGATGACCTCAGATGTTAAGTCCCATAGTGCTCAGAGCCATTTAAACCATAGATTTCATGATTTAGATCACAAAAGTTTAAACATGTAATGATATAGTTTCTTGCTTCCGTAAGATATTGAAATGACCTATTACTATAATGCATATAACCAATGAACTCCTTAAAAATTCTATGCTTAAGAAATATCCCTAAAAACCCGTGAAAGTCATAATTTGTAAAACACAAATATCCTCGACTTCAGCATCCAGATTTATTTGTGGGAAAACTTAAAAATTGGGTCAAAATTGTTAAAGCTGACCTGTATGTCTGCAATGCATTTGTGGGTCAGCTGAAAGGTGGTGATCGGTTAAATATACATTTTGAAGAAGATGGAACGGCAGAGCATTCCGAAGATGGAACTTTGCCACGAATTGATAAGGTGTTCTGTGGTTAGGAGACAGCAAGCAAAAACAATGAAACAGCCCATCATACAAGACCACCTTATCTCCCTAGGAGTGGGGTCAGTTGAGATTAGATAATCTTCTACACGGTGGAAGAGCTACAGCCTATTAAAACAGTAGTTCTACCACCCCTCACACATAGAAAACTACGTGTGTCTCACAGTCTGACAAGTTAGCCTCAATGTCAAATGGTGGCTATTTCTACCATCTTCCGTACAAAGTAGTTCACCTGTTTAAACATGTAAAGTAGAATTTTTACGTCAGCTGTATACACATTATCGAGACGAATACTATTACGGGCACATAGTTCATTCTACATTCACCATAGAAAGTTATTCTACTGCAGTAACGAAAATATTCTTATACTATGAATGACAAAAACTTCATCTCTTCGCTAAATTAACATGAAGATGTATCTGAAGACATTTCATATCTCCTTTTAAACGGATGTTCTTTGTTCCTTATCCCACAATGAATTAACCGAAAAATCGGAGATGATTATCACAGATGCTTCAAATTTGTCTGGTTGCTTACGTTAAGTACATCATTTCTGTAACTCCGTAACTGAAATTGCATAAAGCTCCGTTTGCTGCTTGCCTCTCACTTCGACGACTGTTACCACCATTCACGTTTTTATAAAAGCTTTACTCCGAGATTTATAGGGAGTCTTTATAGGACGGTTACTGGCGTCTCCATTAGGTGCTTGTTTGCGGCAGATTTCATCATGTGTCGGCTGCATCATCCATCACTTGTCCCTCTTCCAAGCAAGGAAGCGGGACTGCTGACATCACATCCATACATCACGGTCGCCGGAAATGAAGCGAATACAGTGTTACTGTCAAAGAACCCTCACTGCATGTACGCGCACCGTACAAATACCCTACGAAAACTGAAGACCGTACATTTGACAGTACGATATCGTTTTAAGTATTGATGATTCTTTGTGAGCTGTGACATCATTACAGCTCCGGTGTACTAGAAAGGACATTCACATTATCTTTGTAGTCTTAACCGAAGCGGCGTTGTGAGTCTGTTAGAGTTTTTGAATGACAGAACCCTTGTGTCAAGGAATGTAGTAAATTAATCAGAGAAATCAAAGCTAATACTCATTTTCCGTACATTGTACATGAACACTGTTATGATAGCAAAAATTTTATTTTAATTGAGACGACAATTGCGTGAAGTAACAGCAGTTACACCTGGTTGTATGCTTAAAAGGCATGCTTTTAACCTGACAGACGGCTCGACTTAGAAATTTGCCATAAAGAGGACAACTTTTATTGTTGAAGAACTGGTTCTGCACAAACGAAAATGAAATTATAGGTCATCATTTTTTGCTAGGAAATTCTATTTAGTGAAACTGTCCAGTTTTATGATGGTGTTCGTGTTTCGCTTCCACAAACACAATCTCGGCGAATTGCATCCTCTGGCCATTGCTTTCTTACATCTCTAATGAGAAGAGTGATTTACGAGACGCCGGCCGTTGTGACCGAGCGGTTCTAGGCGCTTCAGTCCGGAACCGCGCGACTGCTACGGTCGCAGGTTCGAATCGTGCCTCGGGCATGGATGTGTGTTAGTTAGGTTTAAGTAGTTCTTAGTTCTAGGGGACTGGTGACCTAAGAGGTTAAGTCCCATAGTGCTCAGAAACATTTGAACCATTTACGAGATAATTTATCCAAAATTTGTAGACGTAAAGAGGATGGAGACGGGGTCACTCAACTTACGTGAAATACAGCAGACAATTAATATTCGTGCTATTGTTACTTTACACAATGCGTTAGAGGTAAGAACATGGCTTCAGTTAACACCGCGAAAAGAATAAAACATATCATGCTGTGATAGCAAAATTTGGTGTCAGTACTTCTTTACATGTTCACACTTTTTTCTCAACTAGTAATGGCTTGATGGAGACCTCGATTGTTCGGGGCAGTTAACTTGCAGCTACTCTCGGAGATCCATTGTGGGTTGAAATTGATCGACGTATTTGGTGGTCATATAGAACAAAGTGTGTAAGCGGCGGTTAATAATGACGTCAACATTATGTCTGGCTGACTTGTTTGACATTTCCTACCCAAAAACCATTCCATATCCATTACACGAGGGAACATTTTTTACGTCTTTCTTGCATTTCAGTGGCAGATACGCAATTGACGGCCAAAACTGGAACTAATTTTTTTCCAGCAGTAATGCATTAGAACATCTATCACTTTTGCCTGCCATATGATACAATATGATAATTACGGCCCACAAGGGACCCTTTGTGAGCAGCTGCACTTTAAGTATAACTACCCAGAAGAAGACTGCGTTTTGGCTGTTCAGGAAATGTTCCAACCGGACATGCTTGCCACGAAATGGTTTCGTCATACGAGAATAAACAGTTAAGAAGTCTGTGTGACACATCTGGAGGATACGAAACAGGGAGGGCGGAGCGTTTGCCTCCAAGAAGCAGCATGAGTGAAAGGAGAAGCATGAGTGACTGTGTAACATGGAGAATGAACAGTGGCCTTACTGTGAGACATCAGCACACTCTAGGGCTTCTTCTTCTAGGACAGCCTCCTTCAATTCTCCTCATCAGGAGATTTTGGTGGTATGGCCTTTACAAGCATTGTTAACAGCACATCATTATCGCCCCAATAGAACTCTCAGTATCGCTTTGTCCAATGATCGCTTGGCCTTCACCATTTTCGGGGATAGTGAATCTACAAGCCTCCACTGCTTGCTTTGCCCCATTGTTTCAGGGACATAGTGATAGACGCAAGATTCATCCATTGTTACTAGGTGACTAAAGAAGTCCTCTAAATTACTCTAACACACTTGTAACATTTTATTTCCCGCACTGGTTCAGCAGGTGTACTGAATGGGTGTGATGGATTGTGGTACCCAAGGGGCGCTCGTCGATGCCACAGACATTAGCGACGGCGAATGGCAGGCGCTCCTGAAGACACGCCCTCTCTCTCTCTCTCTCTCCCCATCTATCTCTCTCTCTCTATCTATCTCTCTCTCTCCATCTATCTCTCTCTCTCAGCACTGTAGCGCCATCGTACAGATGTCGATACAGACCCACGTTTCGTGACCTCTGCTAAAGAGGTCATCGAGTTACGACACCAATGCTATTCAAGTTTCAGATAGAACTGTACTTTTTCAAGTGTTGAACTCGTGCTTCAAGAGTAGAGTTGCAATTGTGTACATCAAGTGACATTTTGCTGTTCAAAACCAGTTGTAAATATTCGGCTCATTCCTATAGCAATGAGTTGTATAAAGTTCCTTAAATATTTTTATCATTCTTGTAATAAAGTGAACAAATGTTTCATACGTTATAGTTTCAGTCAGCCATCTCCTAGAGCAATGAACGAATTCTCAGTGATGACCGGACAATTGCAGTTTTATCTTGTCATAACACACAACGTCCTGCATGATACTGCATGTCGGCCATATCAGAGCCATTCTATTCCCCTTCAGATTTGGCCCTCTGCACTGAGATATTTGTATATTTCAACTCTATCCTTACCGTCATTTCGCTTGTTCTGTTTTACATTTACCATATATTCCTTCCCTCGGCAATTTTGCGGAGAATCTTGCCAACTCTTACCAATCTACTTATTTTTCAGCAGCCTTCTGTTATAAAATATCCCAAGATCTTGGATTAGCTTCTTTTTCAGTCTTCCCACAGTCATACGAAGTAGGAGAAGGAAGTCGTTGCTGGCAAGGTAAGAGAATACAACGGAAAGACGACGATGTGAGGCGCAGGGGGGAGAGATGCAAAATTTGTTAGCCCAAAGAGGCAGCATGTATGACAATTGCCAGTGCAGAATGAACTTGGATTTTGTCGTGGAGAACAACTCCCCGTTAGATTGATTTTCCGCGACACTTCGTCTTGAGAGTCTCCTGCAACGACATGAGAATATTTGACTAGTATGCCCCTTTGACGCTTTGCCATTTAAACAATGTCAGCATCACATTGTGACAGTCAGAAAAAACACTAATCATAACCACGAACTATGATGGTTGAGTCTTGCTGTTTTTTAGCCATGTAAATGACCATAAATCCACTGCACTGCTTCTCTATGTCGACGTTATAGTGTTACAGAGAACGCTCTTCCATGGTGATCAGGCTGCCGTAGAAATAATTTCGAGTGGACTGTCTTGAGGCAGCTGCAACATTTCAGAGACAGATAGTCTTGAAATTCGTTTACAGTCATTCAAAGTTGTCTGACCGTACGGAGAGCTTCTGTGCCACCTTACTAATGAGTCATATGATGACGTATTGTCGATGCCGTATTGATGCAGACTCTACAGACTCACCAACACACCATCAACTGTTGTAGTGCTGTTACCCTTCGGATGCAGAAAACGAATTACCACATGATACTCCACTTTACCAATGGGCTATACCGTACTGCGGTGGGTCCAGATCATTCTGTTATCCCTGAGACGGCCGGAGTGGCCGAGCGGTTCTAGGCGGTTCTAGGCGGACCACGCGACCGCTACATAGATTTCATGCTGGCCGGAGTGACCGAGCGGTTCTAGGCGCTTCAGTCTGGAACGGCGCGACCGGTACGGTCGCAGGTTCGAATCCTTCCTCGGCCATGGATGTGTGTGATGTCGTTAGGTTAGTTAGGTTTAAGCAGGTCTAAGTTCTAGGGGACTGATGACCTCAGAAATGCTCAGAGCCATTTGAACCATGTTTCTTATCCCTGAGAGCAATCAGATTATTAACTAGTGCACCCTCCTGTCCCCACCCCGATTCCCACAACCATTAGCTCCTAACTAAATTTGAGAATATGAAAGAATTTCTTTGAACACTTATTTCTCAAACGACGAAAGATAAATGATTTTTCTTTGGTGTATAGTAAACCATGAACTAATATGTCAATAAGACAGTTGGTACCGCTTATTTCTAACACATTTTTTATGGAGTGATGGAGCAGTTCTCAAAATACCGCAAGTGTTGCCTCCAAGCCCCCTTCAGGTAAGGAAGTTAACTATGCATCTTGAGGGTAGACACTTGTTACAGAACGTGCTTCCTCTCTGTAGCCTCACTTGCTTTACCTACACGCTGCTCCTTCATTTAAAATCAACCACATTAAAGTTAATGCCCTACGCCAGTTATTTGTAAATAAGTCGATTGCTAGATACTTCACGTCTGAATGGACGGAATTGGAACAGTGTCAGTGATTCATTTCTGACTACTGCCACTAATACAATAACAGATCAGACCGACAACAAAATCTTTGGAGCACAGGTTCCTTCAAAGGAACAAGTGAATTAGGAACAGCACAGAAAATTTTGGATGGTAGAACCGAGAAGTGAAACACTCGTGTCTGGATTGTGAGTCCAGTATCTTAACCGCTGCGCTATCTCACACGGTAGCACTAATCGAGAAAAAATGAGATACGTCAGTTATTTAATTACTACACCCAACTCATGGCCAAAACGCCAAAACGGACGTTGTAAAACACTAATCATTGAAAATAGACACTTTACAGTTTTTCCAGTGACACGAAACTTACACAGAACTTACAACGGTTGTTTCCTTGCACGTCATATGTATATGTGTGGAGACCAGATCTGTAAGGTAGATCCTCCTAATTTAAGTATTTTGAGATCATAAAATAATAGTTGGAAATAAATATATACGTACATATATACATACATATATACATACATACATATACACGAGTGTTTCATTATATATATATATATAAGTGAAGTGTTGGCAGAAGTGCCAACACCGTGTTGCTAAAGGAGCCCGAAATGCACGCGTTTAAATACACGCATACTGGCGTGAGGTCTGGAACAGGACAATGTCTTGAGAATTGCAATAAAGTACGAAAATCTTGTAATACTTAACTTTAATCCATAATTGGAGAACATCGCTCTTGATGATACAAAAGTATATATAAACTGGTAATGGCGCCTTGCTAGGTCGTAGCAAATGACGTACTGAAGGGTAAGGTAACTATCGTCTCGGCAAATGAGAGCGTATTGGTCAGTGTAGCTTCGCTAGCAAAGTCGGCTGTACAACTGGGCGAGTGCTAGTAAGTCTCTCTAGACCTGCTGTGTGGTGGCGCTCGGTCTGCAATCACTGACAGTGGCGACACGCGGGTCCGACGTATACTAACGGACCGCGGCCGATTTAAAGGCTACCACCTAGCAAGTGTGGTGTCTGGCGGTGACACCACAATAAGCACTGCAAGTAATGGGTTCATGGGTACTGACAAGCAGTGAGTAACGAAAAATTGGGTCGGAAGGGAAGAGTGCGCTAGGATGGCCGAGGTTTTAAGGTTAGCATAAATCAGAAAGTTCGGGTTCGTGTCTCAGTCCGGCATTTCAATGTCCAAAACGCTGCCAACGTTATTAAAATCTTTGAATAGTTAATTATATGGCCGCTGGATTTTCGGAACAAAAATGAACGGCATAAGTTGCAGGACATATTCCTCACAAGTGGATGAAGAAATTATGTTACATGAACACTGGTTTGGAAAAGCTTTGTTTCCATTTTACAACTCATTTCCCCCAGCCCATTTCTCATGGGGAACACACATGAATAGGACGTTAGAATCGTGGGGAGCACTCATACTAGGTGAAGTCCGGTTACATTGTGCACCGCCAGTGTTCTGTTTTACATGTCCCTGTTGCCATGCGACGTACATCGTTGCTTGTTTGTGGGTAACATAAACAGTTACAGGGATCAGTACGACCTTTGCAAGCACAGAGATAAGCATGTAAACACATATTTGGCTCGTGTAATGGCAGTTTGCACAAATGCAGAGATGGTAGATGATGTTTGTACCGGGAAAGAATTCCAGGACGAAGGTGCCCCGACTGGATAACGTTCGAAGCCACTGATCGTTTTAGGAAACACGGAGCGTTAGGTGTGATACTACTCGAGACCAGTGGAGGCCTAGAATGACGAGGACACCGCAACGGGAGGCGGCAGTTTTTCATGTGGCTGACGACGACCCTAGTGTCAGTACAAGACATGTAGCCGCAACATTGAATGTTGGCCACATGACTGTCTGGGAAATGTTACACGAGGATCAACTGTATCCATATCATTTACAGCACGTCCAGCCACTATCAGCAGGTGATTTTCCTGCACGGGTACTCTTCTGCGAATGATTTATTCAACAAAGTGTCTACACTAATTTTAGTGATATGGTGCTGTTCAAGGAAGAGGTGTCGTTTCAACGAGATCAAAATGGTTGAAATGGCTCTGAGGACTATGGGACAACATTTGAGGTCATCAGCCCCCTAGCGCTTTGAACTACTTAAACCTAACTAACCTAGAGACATCACACACATCCATGCCCGAGGCAGGATTCAAACGTGCGATCGAAGCGGTCGCAGGGTTCTAGACTGAAGCGCCTAGAACCGCTCGACCACATCTGCCGGCCAACGAAATTAGACTGTAAATTTGCACAATAGGCATGCATTGGCAGACGCCGATCCTCACCCAACAGTTGAAGCAAGACGTAAACAAGAAATTTCTGTCAGTATATGGGCCGGCGCTGTTGGTGACTGTTTGACAGGCTCAGCGGACAAAGTTATCATAATTTCGGAGAGAATGCTGTACCTGGTCGGTTGGCAGATATTCCTTTAGCTGTGTGACAAAACATGTACTTCATGCACGATGAAACAGCTGCCATTTCGATATTAATGTCCGTCGGCTTCTAACAAGGGAACCTCCCCATCGCACCCCCCTCAGATTTTGTTATAAGTTGGCACAGGGATAGGCCTTGAAAAACTGAGCACAGATCAATCGAGAAAACAGGAAGAAGTTGTGTGGAACTATGAAAAAAATAAGCAAAATATACAAACTGAGTAGTCCATGTGCAAGGTAGGCAACATCAAGGAGAATATGAGCTTACGAGCGCCGTGGTCCCGTGGTTAGCGTGAGCAGCTCCGGAACGAGAGCTCCTTGGTTCAAGTCTTCTCTCGAGTGAAAAGTTTAATTTTTTGTTTTCAGACAATTATCAAAGTTCAGGCACTCACATAAAATCAACTTCGCTCTCCAAAATTCCAGGACATGTTCAGATTTGCTTGGACATATGCAGGATTTGACGGTCTACACACGGAAACATTTGAAAACGTAAGAAACATATGTTTTGACAGAGCACAGGGAAAACTGTGCGACTGTGAAACTGTTGCATTCATTTGTTGCAGTTTATGTGACAAACTCTTATGTTTTCATCACTTTTTGGGAGTGATTATCAATCCACAAGAAAACCTAAATCGGGCAAGGTAGAAGAATCTTTTTACCCATTCGCCAGGTGTGCAAGTTAGGTGGGTCGACAACATATTCCTGTCATGTGACGCACATCCCGTCACCAGTGTCGTATAGAATATATCAGACGTGTTTTCCTGTGGAGGAACCGGTTGATCTATGACCTTGCGATCAAATGTTTTCGGTTCCTATTAGAGAGGCACATCCTTTCGTCTACTAATCGCACGGTTTTGCGTTGCGGTCGCAAAACACAGACACTAAACTTATTACAGTGAACAGAGACGTCAATGAATGAACGGACAGATCGTAACTTTGCGAAAATAAAGAAAGTAAATTTTTCACTCGAGGGAAGACTTGAACCAAGGACCTCTCGTTCCGCAGCTGCTCACTCTAACCACGGGACCACGGCACTCCTCAGCTAACAGTGGCCTTGATGTTGCATATCTTGTGCATGGACTACTCAGTTTGTATATTTTGTTTATTTTTTCATAGTTCCACACAACTTCTTCCTGTTTTCTCGATTGTTCTGTGTTCAGTTTTTCAAGGCCTATCCACTGTGTCAATTTATAACTAAATCTGAGAGGGGTGCGATGGGGTGGTTCCCTTGTAAGTAACGGATTCGGTGACAGATGGATAGGTGAGTTGGACCTGTTGCCTGGCCTCCATGCTCTCCGTACCTAAGCCCACTCGACTTTCATTTGTGGGGTGCACAAGCTGTTCAGAGACCCCGAGCCCGTGTTATGGAAAGTTGCGAAACCAAACTTAATAATCCAGGTATACATCAGCGCATCCGAAATTCACTATGACGACGCGCTGATGCATGTATCAATGCCCACAGAGGACATACTGAACATCTGCGAGAAAGAGTTTCATGTGATATGCTGATGCGTTGTGTTCGTGTGTGTTTCCTATGATTAACGAGTCGGAGAAAATGAGTAGTAACACGGGAACAAAGCGTTTCCAGACCCATGCTCATGTAACATAATTTCTTCATACACATGTGAGGAGTGTGCCCTGCCACTTGTGCGGTACATTTTTGTTACACACTGTATATGTACGGGGATACTAATCCCCACTAGGTTCGCAGCACCCACCAAACGCTGGACAACACAGTCCCTTTGTACTGACGCAGATCAGCGTTTTCTGCCAGTATAGACTCTTGTCAACTAAACATGGCTGGGCCAGTCTCCTTTCGTACCAATAAAGAACAGCGCTTGTACCAGGAGGGGTCTGTAGAACACATCAGAACAATGCGGGGGCAACGTTTTCTCACAGCGAAGTGTTTACCAGTGGAATGAACAATTTATAGCAATGAAAATCGAGGAAAGAGCAGTATGTCCAGCCACCCAACCACATACACTACTGATGCCGAGACGGAGCAAGTCCATGACAAGGTTCCAAATATCCGATGATTAACTGTTGATGAAGTGGTAAATCGAATGCACATTGTCCTCCTTATGATATCAACTATAACAGACATAACTTTCGTAAAGTATGTGAAAGATGGCTCCTAGAACAATTCAGTCAAGAGCACAAATGCGACCGTGTCATAGCGTGTCAGTAGCTGCTCGACTCTCGTGTTAATGAAGATGACATGCTTTGGAAACTAGTCATCAGCGGATGTTCCATCGTTTTGAGCCAGAGAGCATTGAAAGGAACAATTCTGATTCTTCTACCAAAAGCAAATTACAGGCTCAATCCTCTGCAGGAAAAACACAAAAAGTTTTCTGGGATGCACGAGCGTAATTGTGGAAAAAAGGGCCAACAGTGTAAAGGTAGCGTTACAGTGATACGATATACAGCGAGGTGGAACCTGCAATTCTAGAAAATGCTGAAATCTACTGTCACACGCATGATGGTAATAAGAACTCCTCTGACAGTTCGTAAAATTGATGTTTTATAGGTACAAATCCGGTTTTCCCGGTCTAAAGCCGCGTCATCAGGTGTAGCAATGTTAAAAAATCATTGTAGTGGCCATCGCTTCTGGTCAAGATATATTATTCAGTGAATGTTATCTACATTATGTTGGCGACAGTATTCACTGAATAACATATCTTGACTAGGAGCGATGGGTACACGTACGACCTTTCCCACTGTTGCATCTGATGATAGGGTATTAGGCCGCGAAACCGGTTGTGTATCAACAAAACACCAATTTTATCAGCTGACAGCGAAGTTCTTAACATCAAGCTTTTCAACAGCTGCGGATGCCCAGAGTATGAAATACTTTGCCCTGTCTAACTGTGTTCTTTAAATTCTCATTTTAACGGACGCTTACAATTCGCAGCCCATAATATGCATTTAGAGGTGTTGGAGAACCCTACATGCAGTCCTGCTCTCACCGCATCTGATTTCCATTTGTTTGTCCCACTTAAAGATGGTTTGAACAGGCTGTTGACTCACTAGCGATGAAGAGGTGAATCAAAAAGTGCATAAGTGAATCGCTGCCCTTCCCTGAGGATATATGAAAGAGTATGCAACGATGGACTAAGTGAACTGAAAAGCAGAGCGACTATATTGAAAAAAAAGTCATTGAAAATTTTGTATTGTTGTTATAACTAGAAAAATGTTGTGCAGACAGTTTTTGGCTTTCTCTCACAGTTTCTATTTCCTACCACACGCATCTTGCAGCAATCATTCGAAGTAAAGGCAGCAATTCGCAGTGCATCCACTGCTAGATGACCGACTGCTAGAATTGAACTGCGGGTTCAAAATCATTTAACGCAGTTGCTTAAACATCTTGACATGGGTCTGATCACCATCCCAGCAGAAACCACTGTGCTAGTATTCGACGTGTCTTTTTCATAAGCTTACGGTTAGGTTTTTTTTTTTCATAACTCTTCAGCCAATAGATGTGTTACCAAAATTTCTGCTTTGTGTACGACGGACAATTTTCGAAGATTGAACGGCTTAATGAAAGAATTTTTAGCATATTGTAGACCCGTCAGCAACTGTGATAGACTAATATTTTGAAGAATCAGCCTCAGTTACGCAAATTTTCTGGTCTTTACCAGATTTCTGCTAAATTAATCTAGCCTTCTTCAGAAGCATAAAATTACCATAACATGCCAGAGTAAGGCACAGCCAACATTAAAATTAAAACCTATGGTTCCGTGGTACCATGTCGAATTAAAACTACTACATCGACATGATACCACGGTACTATAGGTTTTAATTTTAATGTTGACTGTGCCTTACTCCGGCATGTTATGGTAATTTTATGCTTCTGAAGAAGGCTAGATTAATTTAGCCGAAACCTGGTAAAGACCAGAAAATTTGCGCAACCGAGGCTGATTCTTCAAAATGTTACAGTTTAATGCCTAATCCGTGACGTGAAGAAGAAGAAGAAGAAAAAGAAGAAAAAGAAGAGGAGGAAGTAGAAAGAGGTCAGTTTGCTTAGCCTCCAGGAGCTGGTGAAGTCTCTTGTGTTCCAGCCACCCCATGCTAATGGGGGTCAACTTTTGTTCCTCCGCCTCACACTATGTGTCCCTCGTGGGAAGCTTTAGGTAACAATCCTATTCTTGTAGTCCAGAGTGACCAGCAAGTGGAAACATCCGGTGTCCAGCGCCGATCTGGCGCTTGTAAAACCCTTTGGTCTCCGCAACAGCATCGGCTGACCGCTTCGAAGGGGATCGTGACAGCAAATTTATTGCATGTATTGTGGATCGGTGGATTCGTGACACAACTCGTTTCCTCTCTTTCCTACAATTTCCGCAGAAAGTAGTTTTAGAACTTGTTCATTTATCTTGCCATTTAATTTTTAACGAGCTACAGCAAAAAGGAATTGCACATGCTAGATTCGCTTCTCTTTCTTGTTTCGCTCGAGTTTCGAAAATTTAAAAAAACGAAAATTGGAAAAACTTCGCAGAATCTCGTTTGACAAGAAACAGGCTGTTGAGAGGGGTAGCTGCTTTTGCGTCTGGTACTGTATACATAAAGCGGAGGAAAGCGGGACCCGGCCGCGGTGACGGCTTGCAGCTGTCATGTCGCGGGCCGTCAAGCCGCGGGCCACTGGATACGCCGGAGTACCTGCTAAACATTCGCCCGGTCGCGGACACTTGTCAAGCGGGCGTTGCGCCCCAGGGGCAGGCCGGCATTTCTTGCAGCCGGCGCACGACGCAGAACGTCCGCGTCCGCCGTTTGTCTGTCAGACGTCGCCCGGCGTCGCGCAGCGTCGCTGCCCCGGGACAGCGCGGCCGCTCGGCCGGAGCGAGCGTTCGATTTACGAGGTTGGTTCGCGCCGGAACGCCGAAGGATGTAATTGGCTGGAGGCGCGCGCACCGAGCGCTGGACGGCGCTGGAGCCGCGCGGCGCAGCGTAGGAGGCGGCGCGGAAGACGCCGGCTCCTGCAGACAATGCTGGCAGCCGTTCAAGGAATGCTGAGCTGACGGCGTTCGGTGGCCCATGAATTATTACCGCCAGCTTCTTGTCTCCGGTCCTGAACAGCCCGTGACCCGAGAACAGGATGGCCGATGTGCAAATCAACCATCCAATTCTGCAGACAGCGTGTATTGCAACACTGCCTCGAGATGTGCCCGACAGATCTTGGCATTTCGTATACAGTGGAGACATGACGTTTCGGGTCCGAATCGTCGTATTAAGCGTACGTACTGCCGCTCACGTTTGGCCGCAGTGATGTACCTTTCCCTCCGTCGGTAATGCTCTCCGAGCTGCAGCCGCAAGCTTGGACTTTGCCTACATTTACAACTACACTCAGAAAACCACCGTTAAGTGCATGCCATAAGCTACCGGGGGTGGAAAAAATTACGGGAACACCAAAAGCACAACACATTATCGTGGATAATACGGTGGAGGGAAATTGTTGCCATTGAAACAAAGCTTCCGGCCGTCTCCGAACGGATAAATAAAGGTATGGTATCGACTTCGAGGGATTCTTATACCACTCTTGCTAAAAATGTGTGGCAAGTTCATGTTCAAATGCTTCGAAAGGCTCTGAGCACTATGGGACAACATCAGAGGTCATCAGTCCCCAAGAACTTATAACTGCTTAAACCTAACATCACATACATCCATGCCCGAGGCAGGATTCGAACCGGCGACCGTAGGGGTCGCGCGGGTCCAGACTGAAGCGCCCAGAATCGCTCGGCCACAGCGGCCGGCGACAAGTTCAGTTGATAACGGCTAGCAAGCAGAGGTAACGATGATGTAGGTGGATGGTGAACATGTTCCTTTTCCTCCAAACTGGACCACAAAGGCACAACTGTAGTGGGATCTGGTCACTGTGCTGGCCAGACATGTGAAAACCCATTCTCGAGCTCGCAAAACAATTCCTGGACGATGGGAGCTGAGTGAACAGGGGTTGTGAAAAATGATTCAAATGGCTCACACCACTATGGGACTTAACTTTTGAGGTCATCAGTCCCCTAGAACTTAGGACTACTTAAACCTAACTAACCTAAGGACATCACACACATCCATGCCCGAGGCAGGATTTGAACCTGCGACCGTAGCGGTCACGCGGTTCCAGACTGTAGCGCCTAGAACCGCTCGGCCACTTCTGCCGGCGGGGTCGTGTCGTCCTCGAAAACAGCATTGGTGAACAGCTATTGAACAATGGGATGGATATGATCAGCGATAAAGGCCAGGTAACCCTTGGAAGTAATGCGAACTTGCAAAGGGGCCACGGAATACCACGACATGGCTTCCCAAATGATCAACGAATCTCTGCCATGTCCCACTATTGGAATGCGGAAACATTGTGAAACCAGAGTCATCCGATCAACTGGCATTCTTCCTCTGCTCTATAGTCTAGGTCTCATGACTTCGTGCTTGCTTTGCCATTTTCTGCTTAGTACCTCTCTTCGTGTTGTCAGGGTTGGTGAGTGCTAAATTCTTTTCTACAGTAACTTTTTCACATGTCGTCCTCTTATTTTTCCTCACAATCCTCTTCAATGTGTGTCCGTCACAACAGCTAGTCACTCACTCTGGTCCACGTTGTGGCTTGGCTGATGGTGTTTTCTCGCTCTCCTTATATGTGGTATAAAACTTCCACACACATAAAAATTTTTTTTGCATCACCCCAGTTCCCATAACTCCTAAAGATGACGTTGACTGTGTATGTTGTATCACAGACCCAGTCCCTTTGACTATTCAGTCACTAAACCGGCTCAAAGATGTAAACAACCATGCATGAACAGCGCCTATTAGACGAAGGGGGTTCCGACAGTCGATCAGTTCCAGTCATTCCACCAGGAAGGACGTACACGGCTCGCGTTGTCTGTAGTTCAACTATGCCTATACGGTCAACACCGAAGTTCTACGGCGTCCGCATTGTTACTTTCTGTCAGGAACGGCTCGCAAAAAGGTAAGTGTCCAGGCGTCTCGGAGTGAACCAAAGCGATATTGTTCGGACATAGTGGTGATACAGAGGGACAGGAACTGTCGACGACATTCGTCGCTTAGGCTTCCCAAGGGATGCATGGATGACCGCTACCTACGGATAATGACCCGCGGAACCCTTACAACAACGCCATCATATTGAATAATGCTTTTCGTATAGCCACAGGACGTAGTGTTAGGACTCAAACTGTCCGCAATAGGCTGCATGATGCGCAACTTCACTCCCGACGTCCATGGCGAGGACCATATTTGCAGCCACGACACTGTGCAGCGCGGTACAGATGGGCGCGACAACATGCCGAATGGAAAGCTCAGGACTGTCAACAGGTTCTCTTCACCGATGAGTGTCGCAAACCAGACAATCGTCGGAGACGTGTTTGGAGGCAACACGGTCAGTCTGAACGCCTTAGACTCACTGTCCGGTGAGGTGGAGGTCCGATACATGTACGATACGTGATTGCCATCATCTGTAAAGGAGACCGCTTATAAAACACTAATACGACATATTCTTGAGTACTGCTCGAGCGTTTGGGATCCCTATAAGGTCGGATTGACGGAGGACATAGAAGCAATTCAGAGGTGGGCTGCTAGATTTGTTCAAATGGCTGGTTCAAATGGCTCTGAGCACTATGGGACTTAACATCTATGGTCATCAGTCCCCTAGAACTTAGAACTACTTAAACCTAACTAACCTAAGGACATCACACAACACCCAGCCATCACGAGGCAGAGAAAACCTCTGACCCCGCCGGGAATCGAACCCGGAAACCCGGGCGTGGGAAGCGAGAACGCTACCGCACGACCACGAGATGCGGGCTGCTAGATTTGTTACTGGTAGGTTTGATCATCACACGAGTGTTACGGAAATGCTTCAGGAACTCGAGTGGGAGTCTCTAGAGGAAAGGAGGCGTTCTTTTCGTGAATCGCTACTGCGGAAATTTAGAGAACCACCATTTGAGGCTGACTGCAGCACAATTTTACTGCCGCCAACTTACATTTCGCGGACAGACCACAAAGATAAGAGATTAGGGCTCGTACAGAGGCATATAGGCAGTCATTTTTCCCTCGTTTTGTTTGGGAGTGGAACAGGGAGAGAAGATGCTAGTTGTGGTACAAGATACCCACCGCCACGCACCGTATGGTGGATTGCGGAATATGTATGTAGATGTAGACGATGTTCTGCTCTTGTAGAGAAACATCTAGTGGGGTATCGAACACTTTGTTATGACCGTATGTGGAAAGACTTAACCACTATCTTTATAAAATCAGAAGTCCCTTAAGCGAAGTTTCATTGAGCGCTGTGACCGAGACCAATGTTTGAACACATGACATTTTTATGTGGGGTCTGTTCAAGCAATAACGGGGAATTTTTGTTATCTGGAGGGAATGTTATTTATGCGCTTACATGAATGTTATGAGCGTCAGAATGGGGCCCATTAGATATTTATTCCTAAGACAGTGGTTCTTCTAATCACAAAATACTTTGGAATGATTTTAACACTTTGTAATGTGGTTTTTAATCTAATCTATACTCGTAAAATGGCGGCTTTGTGAGACTTCTTTTTGTGTGTGTGTGTGGGGGGGGGGAGTGGGGGGGGGGGGGAAGGAAACGCATCATTACAATATAGTTTTTGACAAAAAATTCACGATTAGTCAACGAAGTGTGAGCAAGTGCGTCGGAGTGGAGCACAAACCATGAATTGTTTAACCACACAAACGAAATTAATGTAGTATTCTTTAATTATCGATCTAGTAAGAACAACTCATGAAGCCTTATGGTGTTAAAATCACAGTGAGGTCAACATTTACATTTGACAACGTCGAGACATTAACGGTCCTGGCTACCCAGAATGTTTCCACCGAGAGGATTCAGGTTTAATATTGGCGTTACATCCCTAAAACAATGTTTCTTTATCTATTATGACTCCTGAGCATCTTGCAATCGCTCTGTTGCTCGTTATTCATCTATTTTGTAACATATTTCTTGTCATGAACGAATTGATATGACATCATCATCAGCCACTTCACTTACTGTTATTGTTCATAAACATTCCTTTCACTTTATCCACGATTTCATAGGTTCATAATGTGCGGGGCTCTCAGGACACTCTTGATCCTCAACGTCTTTACGATCTTCTTCGAAAACTTATACCACTCTTTAAACTTGTTTTATTCATAGCAGACGGGCAAAGCCTGATGAGCTCTTTCCGTTCTTGTACGTGAACCAATGCGCGATCGATAGGTCGCGCCACGATCTCTATCAGATCGTTTTTGCTTTAGGAGTGCGTGGTTCGTTCGGAGATCGGAGGCGAAGGGCAGTGACATTGAGAGTAGGAAGGCGAAACAGTGCGCTCGGGGTGAGGCGGCGGCGTTGGAAGCTGGCGGCGGGCGAGTAATTTGCCGGCAGTTGGTGGCTCATACAAGTTCGGCAGTTAACAGTCACAGGCTCTGCGCGTACCAGCGATACTAGGAAGAGACATGCACACGGGTTCCTGAATTGTGAACCATCATCATCTCGGTTGCGGCCGGCTGCAAACATTTCGACATGTTTGACGCGTACCGAGGGAAGGAGCGTGTTTTGTGCTTCAGCGACCGACCGGTCCCTGCAGACGCTGTGTTGAAGTTGTGTGTCGGCTCCACGCTACCTTCCTGGATCGTTGTAAAGATATGACTGGTGAGCTTCCGATTTTGTTTATAGACTGCGAGCATGCCAAGCACCGGCAGTATCCATAAATGTAACTGCCAATTCCTGTACCAGTACCGTGGCTGTTTATTTCTCAGTCAGGACTTTATTTTGCGTTTGTTAGTACTATCTTATAAATGCTTACAATGTTATTCAAAAATTATTTTCCATCTGACGTAAGTCAGGTGTTCGTTAGCCAACCGAATGCATTAGCTTGGGGCCTAGTGTTCCGCTCGAGGTGGCCGTTACATGTTTACTCCTCGCCCACGTGGTACGAGTTTAGTGCAAGCTGTGTGTGGCAGTCGAATTTCCTGCTCGGTAGCTATACTTAGATTTGGCCCACCTTATAAGTTTCGTCAGTTTCACTCTGTTAAATGGTTCAAATGGCTCTGAGCACTATCGGACGTAACTGCTGTGGGGATCAGTCCCCTACAATTTACAACTACTTAAACCTAACTAACCTAAGGACATCACACACATCCATGCCCGAGGCAGGATTGGTACCTGCGACCGTAGCAGTCGCGTGGTTCCAGACTGTAGCGCCTTTAACCGCTTGGGCACCCCGGCCGGCCCTTGTTTCGGTGACCCATCTGCCCATCGTGCTTCTGTTTACTGCCAAGTCTCCGTAGACATTCTGCAAGCACCTATGAATATCTGTGGTACTCTAGTTTTCCGCCAAAAGAAACAGCTTTCTGCTTGGAACACGCCACCGTTACAGACAGAAACCAAAAGAAACGGGTTTCTGCTTGGAACACACCACCGTTACAGATAGAAACCAAAAGAAACGGCTTTCTGCTTGGAACACACCACCGTTACAGATGCAGTTTTGAAGGCTACGTATATCTCACCACCGATCTGAATTATAGCGGCTGGAACGTGAATATTCCACAATGTCGCACAACAAATTGCTCATTTTCAACCGAAATTGGCCGAGAAAAAATGTGTTGCATTACTTATTGAACGTCCCTCGTAAATACGTTACAAAGCTAACACTGTACAGTTACTTTTTAGATGGAAACATCTCACGATATGAAGAAATATGTGACATTGTGCAAAACACAAAGGAACGGCAAAATTATTTATTAATTTCAGCACAATTTGTGTCGTCGTCGTCGTCACGCGGCAACTTGGAAGCGACAGTGTGTTCCTTGTGCCAGGTGACATAAACTGTCTACGCCAATAGCGAAATAAGAAATATACTAGCAGCTTCTTGTGGCGTATGTAAATATTTGTTTTGTGAGAGCTGTGAAGGGCTAAGTGAAGATATGTGTGGCAGATGGTTTACCAGATAGCCCCTACACCGTGCAGCTGCCTGTTTTGGAGCGGGCGCACGCTTTCCTGTTTCTCCGTGTCACTGGCCGCCTATTAATCACGGCAGTGACAGCGCTAGCGACACATGTCAGGTCACACAGCCCCACGACCCGCAACAGTTCGGCATTCCGACCAGCTCTCGAGTTCCACACGTGGATACCGTGCGTGGCAAAGTATCGCGGCCGTAGCGGGATTTTTACGAGGGGGAGTCGGTAAGTAATTCTATACATTAAATTCGGCCATTTTCAGTTGAAAATATTCGAGATTTGCTGTGGGAGATCGTGGAATATACCCGCTTCAGCTTGTCTACTTCATGAAGTTGCAATAGGTGGTGTCTCCATACGTAGCCTTCAAAATGGGGCCTGTACGGAGGACCGTTGCAAGCGGAGAGCTGTCATTTTCTTTTGGCGAAAAACAAAGCATCGCATATACTCGTAGGAGCTTCCGAAATATCTACAGAAACATAGTAGTGAACAAAACAGCGGTGAGTCGTTGGTTGAGGTGTCTTATCATCCCAACGCGGTCGCACAAACCTGTCCGATCTCCCGCTTACCGACCGGCCGTACCCTAAACTGCCCCCTGCAATGCTAAAACCTGCGGACGTTCTCACTTGAGGTGGCCGACGGGCGAAAACAAACTTCTCCTTCTCAATGATACGGCAAGCCCTCACACAAGTCTGAGCATCCGATCGGACCTCACAAAGCTTCATTCGACTGTTATTTCTCAATCACTCTGCAGCCCGGATCTCGCGCCTTCTGACCCATATGTTTGGTCCAATGAAGGATGCAGTACGTGAATGATTTGGAGGTTACTGATGCAGTAAGACATTGACTTCGACGTCGACCAGCACAGTGGTACCATGTGCCCTCGTTGTTAGATGGGGGTAAGGCAGTCGCATTGAGCGGGGATTATCTCGAGAAATTGGGTTTTATAGCCAAAAGAGCGGGGAATAATATGGTGTAATGTAATCATGAATAAAACCAACCTGCTTTCAGAAAAAAATATCTTGCAGAACTTATAGAACGCCCCCCATAGAAATGGGATATCAAATACGAAGCGAAATTGAATCAACTAAAACAAAAATACGCTGTAATGGTACTTGAATTACGTAGCCACTGCGGCACCTCACCTCAACCTCTCGATACCAGCAATATTCTACTGTCTTTCTGTAAAGTAGTTAACAAATTTCTGAGACAACATTCAGATTTGATTTCATTAATGTAGAAGTACTCTGATACATCGATGTGTTTATATTGCAATGATATTATTCTTATGTGAATTTTTTCTTTTGTCCGTATGATCTTTGACGTACTTTTACCTCTGATGTTTGGGCGCGTAAGCGGTTATTAGAGAGTCAGGTCTTGGTCGTCATGCTGAAAAGACGCAAATTGTAGTCAGTTTATGAAGTGTGAACTTTAACAGTGAGGAAGATATTTTCATGTATGTTTTATATAGTGAAGTGATGTTGAAACAAAAGTAATAAAAAAGAAGTGTAACTTAAATTCGGAGTGCTGATTACTTTTTTACATCACCATTGTCTTAACTTGCAAAAGTTTAATCTTCAAGAATGGTTTGTGAAGCGCATCTGTAAAACTTTTGAATATCGCCGAATAACACCTAGGCCTCTTTGCATCCGAGCTTGTAATCATCACTACCTAGATTTTCGACGATTGAGCCATGAGTTCACAACGAGACCAGCGTGGGAAACACGAAAAGATGAGTGCCTAGTTTATCCATTATTTCATGAAATGACTTTATCAACTGTGCTCTAATGGCACCTGCCACATAACTTTGTTGTTCCCCGAAAATGCAACATTTAGCAGCGTGAGCAGCACTGCAATCATAATTAATTTTTGACCTTTGTTGTCGTAGGGTTGTTAGAACGCCCACCTCATTTTTCTACATAGTAAAGTCACTTTACTACAGATTTTAACCATCGAACTGGCGACTGTTTTATGCGATCCTGAGGAAAGAATGGGTACGTGTGGGCAACCACTTGCGCACGAAGTCTTCTACACCTGCGTTGTGGTAAATCCCCAAGTTCTTGTTCTGGCGGTCTAAACATGCAGTAACACTAAGGTGATCTACCTGAATTGTAAGGAGGATGTTCCAGAATGAATTACTTCCAGTTTTTCCCTCCTTAAAGCAGCAGAATGCGGCCTTGCATGGTCCAGTGGCATAATTTATTAGTTACGTTTAAACTCGTTAACTGGTAACTGCTTGTGACAAAACCTCTCATTAGTAATCTGAAACGAAATACTTTTAAATTAAGCTTACAGTCTCTCGTCTACAATCGCCTTTGCAATGGTGCAAAATACTTTTGAGCGTGATACCAATTACACTGCATCTGATTACCGGTAAATGATATTGAATTTAAAGAATGTCGTTAATAACACTAAGAATGGCTTTGTCATGAACCAGTCACACAGAATGGGTAACTGTTGCGTAACGAAAGTGTTTCCTGTTAGGAAAACGCACAAACTGAATTTATATGAAATTTTGTAAATCTGGAGATATGCATGACAACATTGTGCCGTTCACAGTACATTTATTCACTGCCAGTCTCGATCAAGGACAATCTTCGCAGTGGAAAATTACCTATTGTGACAACTTCATATGGCATAATTGCTGTTTAATCTGGAATTTTTAGGCCGTTGCTGACTTGAAGACAAAGAAAAGGATAGTTAAACACTAAGACAGGCTTAAACAAACAGTAAACGCTAGAAACATGGAACCACGTAAGAGCAGTAAGTTCGCAGCAAATGGCTCTCGACTTAACTTCCGAGGTCATCAGTCGCCTATAACTAAGAACTAATTAAACCTGACTAACCTAAGGACATCACATACATCCATGCCCGAGGCAGGATTCGAACCTGCGACCGTAGCAGTCGCGCGGTTCCGGACTGAGCGCCTGAACCTGTAGACCACCGCGGCCGGCTAAGTTCACAGCATTTCTACAAATGAATATTCTAATGAATATTCTCTCAAAAACATCATTGAGACCCCAAAATTGTATCTTATCTTGCAACGGGTAAGTCGGCTCTACTCTGCCTACACAATGCAAGAATGTGAAGTGCTGAATTGATGTTCCTGATATAAATTACTGCGCGGCAATGTGCGTTATCTTATTTTTATTGTACTTTCGTAAATTAAACTTTTGTTCTCTTTCCGAAAATATGATTCACTGCCCATGCAGTAGTTCAAGGCGTGACACTGCAGGTTTTATCAAATACACTCTTCATCTAACAGTGAGGATAATTTTCAGTCCTAATTTTATAAATGACAAAATATAGTATTTCGAAATTATATTACACCGTTGTTAATGACACGGACAATATTGGAAGTAACATCAACCACAACTCTTTTTTTTATCATCGTCATACACCATAAAAATTACTTTTATACACAAAACTTCAATTCCGTAAGCTTTAGTCCTTACTCTTCTTATGAAATATTTTTAAGTAGAAATCGTGGGAGGAAGCTAATTAAAATTCCTAAATCTTGACTGATAATTCACTCTGGAGGCCAACATGCAGTATTGTTACATACATTGAAATCTGTACACTATAATAATTAGCCGGCTAATGCTTGCAGCAAAATCAGCTCAACGTAAATATCCTTCTTTCCAAATGAGCCCTGTCTCTATAAAATCCTCTTACATCATCCTCTGACTCAATTATGCATCAGGGAGCATCTCAATTATTTGTGCGTTACGTCCGCCATCCAAGATGTTCACTCGGCCGTGAAACAAAGCTCTCTCCCCCTCCATAGTAGACAACTGCTTTCAGATCTTTATAAATGACAAAATGTAACATTTTGAAATTATATTCTACCTTTATTAATCACACTGAAAAGACTGGAACTAACATGAACTATAACCCGAGCTTTACTCAACAATGCTACAATCTTTGGTAGCCAAAGGATCCGTATCACTCATGTGTTAAGACATGTAAAGATGCCTATAGTGGCAAATATACCCCACACTATAGAGAACTTTCATAACCATTTATTACGATATGTACAGCTTTTACGATGGCTTGAACACTTACATGGCTTATATCTGCCGCCGAAGCAATTTCGGAAAGGCTTATGTGATCTTTGCGATAAGGTGTTCGGTGCGATATTTGTCCATCCTCGTCTTTGGTTGGGTACGCATTCTACAGCAACCCGTCATGTTACAGATATTTTACGCCACTAAGTCTTCGGAAAGGTTTCTTTCCCACATTGTGCACCGAGCCTCCTCAAAGTTTCCGCAGGTTTAGTGCATTCCTTAGCGCTGTGACTATGCGCTGCGCAATAGAACTGGGTACTTCTTACTCGCACAAGGTGGCCTTACTTGAGTGGTCACGTCAAGCTAACTGTGGCACCACAGACATCCCCACCGGCATCCTGTCAAGGTCACCGTCCACTAACACGGCCGCTAGATTTTAATTCGGGTTCATATTTGATACACCATTGTATTTTTAACGTTTTATTAGGATGTTGTTAGGAGGATAATGGGTTCGGAAGATACAGATCGGATACAGATAAGAAATTGTCTTCTTAATTTTTACGGTGAAATATGCGAAAGAAAAAAATGAGAAACTTCTTAGTGTGAGGGCAAAGACATTTACCCGACAGCCGTCATGTGATTTACTTGTAAATGAAAGTGAAACGTTACAGTGTTATAGCCCAAGCAGTCAAATTTGGGAAAATTTCTGGAACGCCTGCAAAACGAGTCGCCGAAAACGTGAACCACACAATTGCTCTTTCGCAGCGCATAAAAGTCCACTTGGCAGGCCAATCAAGGGCCGCAACAACACCACAAATTTCCCTCTATTCAATATAATTTTACTCGTGTTTGTTTGGTGGAACTACAAAATAATTAAACCACGGAATTCCATAAAGACGTTTACTACTCTGGCGGAAAAGAGCCTAGTTCTTTTTTTAAAAAATCAAAGTGCATGATTGTATCTTTTTTATTAATGAAGGAACGAGAAAGCTAATCGTTTCATAAACCACTGTTCATCTAAGTGGAAACAGATTAAGAATGTCTTCATCCTTTAAGGGGTCAAAGGAAAATGAGGTGAAAAAGTTAGGCATCCCATCCTCTAGATACACTGTAAGGCAAAAAAGACAAAAAAACGGTGCAGTATTAGGGGATTATCCGATTGGGATACCTATGCCTATGTACGGACGAACAAATGATTACAACTTCATAAATATTGGATGATTCATTCAAGAGAAAGAACGAACTGTGAAACTAAATACCGCATTAGTCCACATCTGGCCCTTATCCAAGCAGTTATTCCGTTTCCAATCACTGAGAGAGTTGTTGGGTGTTCTCTGAGGGATATCGTGCCAAATTGGCACGTTAGCAAGTCAAAATGCTGAGATGTTAGAAGGCCCCTATCCTTAATGATCCAACGTTCTCAATTTCAAAGATATGTGGAGACCTTTCTGGCTAAGGTACGGTTCGACATGCACGAATACCAGCAGTAGAAACTCTCTCCATGTGTGAGTGGGCACTATCTTCTGATGTGTAAGCCGCGGATGGCCTGGTATGAAAGGAAGCAAAATAGGTCGTAGAATATCGTCGACATGCAGCTGTGCTATAAGGGTGCCTCGGATGCCAACCAAAGGGGTCCTGCAATGAAAAGAAATGGCACGCCGGATCATCACTCCTGGCTGTTGGACCGAACGGTGGGCGGCAGTCAGATTGGTCTCCCACCACTGTCTGGGGCGTCTCAAGACACGTCTTCACTGGTCATCGGGGCATGTTTCGAAGCGGGACTCATCGCTGAAGATAATTTTACTCCAGTCGTTGAGATTTCAGGGCGACGGTAGAGCGGTACATTGATGATATTTTATGCCCCGTTTGGTTGCTTTTCATGCCAGCCCATGCTGGGTCTACATTTCAGCAAGATAATGCCCGCCAGCACTTAGCGAGAGTTTCTACATCTTTTCTTTGTCCTTGCCAAACCATACCTTGGTCAGCTAGTTTGCTGCATCTCTCCCCAATTGAGAACGTTTCGAGCATTATAGGCAGGGCATTCTAACCAGCCCAAGATTTTGATGATCTAACTCGCCAATTGGCCAGAATTTGGCATGATGTCCCTCAAGGAGGACATCCAAGAACTCTGTCATCCAGTGCCAAGCCGAACAACTGTTTGTATAAGGGCCAGAGGTGGACCAATGCGCTATTGACCCGCTCAGTTTGTAAAGCTCTTGCTCTTGAATAAATCGTCCAATTTTACTGAAATTATAATCATTCATATGCCTGTAAACGTGCATCACATCTATCGATTTCTCCTTCGCTGTGCGTGGCGTCGGGTATTTCTTTTTTTTAATTTATTTTTTATTTTTTTTTGTCTTAGAATGTACTACTCTGAAATCAAGTGTTACTATGAGATGAAGAGGTTGGCACAGGAGAAGAATTCGTGGCGGGCCGCGTCAAACCAGTCAGAAGACTGATGACCAAAAGAGAAAGAGTGTATCACAGAGATTAAGGTTGAAGGCCAGCAGATACTGATTAAGAACAACTTAAGAAAAAAGTTGAAATGGTTCAAATGGCTCTAAGCACTATGGGACTTTGAGGTCATCAGTCCCCTGGACTTAGAACTACTTAAACCTAACTAACCTAAGGACATCACACATATCCATGTCCGAGGTAGGATTCGAACCTGCGAACGTAGCAGGCGCACGGCGCCGGACTGATGCACCTAGAGCCGCTCGACCACAGGGGCTGGCGAAAGAAGTTGAATGTTATTGTATGTAGGATATGCAAAACAAGTCGCTTTCTGAATTTTTTACGATTTATTATACTAGTTTGTGAGGAATCGCAGGCTCGTCATGAGATGTGCTAAAGGAAAATTATTTTTTCGACGCTAAGGTCTTGGTGTTGGCGACAAACGGAAACGTTAACGAAATGCGTACGAAACTGTAAGATCGTTATGTTTCAATAGACTAACACTTGATAGCATCTTGTTATCTGACACTAATTCATTTCGAAAAATGTGGATTAAAATTTCGTTAGCCGGCACCAGACCTTACGCATGGTCCAGAATACAGCGTATCTGTAAAACAATCTGAAGCTCAGCTTTCAAAGTAGTTATTGGTACAATAAGCCGTTTTAAATTCAAAAATTAACTTGTGCGTATCATATCTACATAAACCGCCAATTTCATCACAGCTGCAGTTCTTCATCCACAATGAATATAACGAAGGAAACAGATAACTAATCACAGCAGTTAAGCTAGATTTATACAACAAGGGAAATAGATTTGCGGTAACACGGCAGAAACGTTCCACAATATGATAGAAAGAAAGACCGTCTTCATCTACTTTACTTTTTTGAATAAACATTACGCTGGAAATTTTAAATCAAGTCTGGATAGAAGAGAATTTGAAGAAAACTAAATATTTCAAACGATACTTCAGAATAAAGTGAGGTATGCAATGAATCGTGAGCTAGTATGAACGATAGTTTTCGAAAGAGGTCTACAGAAAGTTCCTAATAGAAGGACTTGGAGATGTAAACTTCAACTTTGCTTCGAAAAAGAACAAACTTTTGTTCCCAAAAAGATGGCATGTCAGAAGCTCTGGTACACTTAAAATCGAAGGTATGCAAAGTTTAGAAAGCAATGAAAGATGCTGCCTGATGAAGGTAGAGCGTAAGATACTATTGACGGCGAGCTGTCCATGAACGTTAACCCCTGCGATTCTTGTTCCCCACGTTCACCAGATGTTACGTAGCAAAGAATGTTACATTTCAGAAACTAGAAGAAAATAAGCTTTCTAATGAGATACGTTAGAATTCCTGAAAAAGGCGCACATTGTTGTTTTCCAATGGAAGTGGTTACACAAAACAACTACAGAATATTTCTGGGAGGCGCAGCTATCGCTAAAGACTGATATGACGTGCAAGAGAAAAGAGTGCTTATTGAACAATATGTGGAAGGTGTGTCCTTGGTAAATGTGCTTACGCGGAAAATATTACGTCGGATAATTTGTGAAAAGCAGATTCCCATACTAAGTCAGTATTTCAGGTAAATGTCGTTTAGCGCACGGATGCACGATGAAACTGAAGATTCAATATTATTCAAAACAATAATGCAAATGGAAAGATTTTTGTCTTTATTTGGCATAAATGCTTATAGCAGATATACAGTATCAAGTGTTATCTCCTTTCTCAGCGGAATGAACAGTCACAGTCACCAAACCCCGTGGCAACGTCATTGAAGATAGTCGAACAGTTGTCACCAACGGCAAGCCATGAGCGGTAAATAATGTAAATCTGCGTCTCGCATACATTGTTGAAACAACTTTTAGATTGCATCGTAAATTATTTACATGAGCACCACCTACAGTGTTACACCTGTATCAGTACCAGACAGCACCTGTTCCACTCTCCTCTCCTCGCATACGTGCTTAAAGCTCCGACCATTAGAACACAGAGGAATTTTTCGGGTAATGTTCGTCCACAAAGACTCAAATGCCACACTTCATCTTCTTAGAAATCATCACAATCGAATCCATCATACAATTACACCTATCAGTTTCTTCATGTGGGGCACCTCAGCTCTATATCTGTTAGCACCAACTGATGTTCAACAACGAAAGGGTTTATATAGAGTGTTCTCTAACGTGACATTAGTCATAAACATGACTATAACTACACGCAGTAAGTTTTCTGGTTTTAATTCTGACTCTTTCGAGTTATGTGCTCGGTCTGTGATTGGCTATACCCTCGTTTATTAACAGGATAATTGTACACATCGTCACAGCACATGACATAAAACAAGTACTTCACAGGAAAGGCAGCACAACCACATCACGACCACATCGTCTATCCACCTCAAAGAATGCACCCTCCCTTCTCGTCACCCTTGAACTTTTTATACCACTAACCTCTCCACATGTTTGTGTACTGAGATGTGGTAAACCTCCAGTCTCCTACTTTTTCTTAACCTACAGAAACGCCCGACTGATATCTCCTCCTACCCTGCCATGTGTCCTTGAATCCATTCTCTCCCGACACTTCCATCAAAACCTGAACCAACACCACCTGCATCCCACTAACCAGTTTAGTTTTTGTCCCACTTTCTCTTCTGATGACGAGCTCTTGAACTCCCATACTTCTCTTGTCCCACCAGCTCAACATCGGTAAATTCACTACACTATTTTTGTCTCCCTCGCCTAAGGCATTCCAGTCTTTTGAGACTCTATCAGTCCACCTTCACTGTATGCTGATAACATTGCTTTCCTCGCTCTCTATCCTACACCCCAGAAATCCCAACGATCTATCCAAATCTGTCTCAATCAGTTCACCTCCTCGTGTAACTATTGGGTCCTCAAGATCAACCCTTCCAGACCCCAGGGAATAATAATCTCAATGACTTCTCCCTTGACGCTTATGACAATCCCATCCAGCTAACACACTAAAATATCTTGCACTCACAATTAATTAGCAACTAACAGGAAAACCTCAACTACTAACGATCCAACGAAAAGCCCAAGAGAGATTGAAACTGCTAAAACTAATTAAAAACTGGCCGAAGTTGGGGATTGCTTCCCTATTGTTCCCCACAGATATGAAACCTTGACGCAAATCATCCTACGTGAATGTTGATGAATCCATGACCCCCTTCCCCCCTCCAAATTTCTGAAAGTCCCTCCAGATCCTGGAACCCCACGCACTCTGCCTTTCTCCCTGCAAGGATACTTCAGCAACTCATCAAATTCTCGCCTCTTCTCACTCACATTTAACACTTCAGAACAGTCTACACATCTGCAAACTCGTACGTTGCCACACCTTTACCAACAGGTAACACCAACCCTTCACCCTCCACATACAACATCAGCCATCTCACTCTCCCAGATAATGAAATCGCTCTTCCTACCAGCTGTAGGTCCACCTCACCCATTTCATCTCATCAGGGATACTTCTCCGTCCACAGCCCACATTTCCTTATACCCTTTTTTCCCTGTCTGCCTTTTTTCCCACCTCACCCCCGTTTTCCAAACAGTTATTTCCCTGCCAATACCGACCTCTACTCCACCACACTCCTGTCCCTACAGCCACTCATCCACCATCGATACAATGCACTGTTCCTCCATCCTTATGACGCTACATTCCTACTCTTCTCACTGGCCAATCTTTTCCCATTCAACGACAGACTCCCTAACTCAGGGCAGGTCCTTCCACATTTTAGTGCCACGAAAGTGCTTCTTTTAAATATCAGTGCTTCGGCATCATGTTTTAAATATTCTTAAATGTGCTCTTATTATGGTTCGTTCTACCTTTTACTCTAACTTTTTTAATACAAGTTAAAAATTCCATTTTATTTTCACATCTTCAGAGTTTTTAAATTTACTGTAATACCCCACATTTCTATTTCTTATTTTTTCGTCTCATTTAATTTGTATTGTCAGTTGCTTGAAGAGCGGGTATTCTGTACCAACATATGGGGCGGTGGAGGATAGAACAACGATAAAGGAAGAAAATAAACAACATATAGACACCTACAGTGCTGGAAAACTACCTGTAAGACCCAAATTGGCCAACCGGGCAAAATATATAGACTATATACTTGTGAAAAAGAGCCAATGTGGAAAACTTCAAGATGTCAATTAAAGCTATATTAACCACTCTTTCAATGAATAGAATGCTATCCTCATTGAAAAGATCGTTCCACGAAAGTAGAAATCGTGAAGTGCAGGTCACGAGCTCGAATCGTGCCTCCGACGTCAGCACTGGCTTTAAATGTGTATTTGATCCAAACTTCCGTTGTATACATTCGAATGTGATTATTGATCTTAGTATGTTGTGGACCTCAAGATATGAGTAACTACAAACGATATATGGCCAAAATAATCATGACTATGAATAGAACGTGTATTACTAGAACAAATAATTGATCGATACAAAAATATCAAACTGATGAGTTGGCTGACGGTTCTCCCATATGGAGACCAGAACTTTCTTGATCAGAAGAACGATTTCACAACGGTACTACGTAGCACACTGATAAAAGCCAATACATTTACTTTATTACTTGTGCGTGCGCACAAACACACACACACACACACACACACACACACACACACACACACACACACATACTGAAATTTGGATGAAAGAAATCAAAGAGGGAAGCCACACAATGATAACACACTGGTTTCGTATTCGGGAGTACGACGGCTGAAATTTCCGTTCGGTCATTCAGATTTAGCTTTTCATGATTTTTCTAATTCATCTGAAGCAAATACCACGATGGTATTCATTGAAACGGCACAGCCTACGTCCTTCACCAATTCGAACGTGTATTCCATCTCTCAGATCTCGTGGTCTACGAAACTTCGAATTCAGATCTTCCTTTGACACTGACAAGATACCTGTCCCCGTAATTTCAGGATTTTCGAAAAGATTTTAAGTTTGAAGTCTGACAATAAAACAACAAAAAAATTGCGTATGATATGAACACAAATTAACAGTATTGGATTTTTTCCTTTACTTGTACTATGAAATCTTCCTTGATCCCGAGTTTCATGATACTATGTCAACGACAGGTACCCTACAGGTTTTGATGAATGAATTTGCGTGTACGAAAATATGTGACATAGATCACTTAGAAATTTAAGTTTTCTGCACTTCGCATGTGACAGACGTCTTCTTGAAACGTCTAACCGTTCCTGAAAATAAGGTATGTAAATAGATGGGCGAACGGTGAGATAGCAAATGACAAAAAAGTGACATAAAAAGCCTCATTTTCAGACTGGACTGCCTTAGAATCTTAAGTTTTGTACACCGTCAACGGAAGATTTACCTTAATAAATTATATTAATTTCAAGTTGATATGTTTGGATTCCGTAGAAACACTGGAACACGTGAGGCAATACTGACCTTACGTCTTATCTTAGAAGAAAGATTAAGGAAAGGCAAACCTAAGTTTCTAGCATTTGTAGACTTAGAGAAAGCTTTTGACAATGTTAACTGGAATATTCTCTTTCAAATTTTAAAGGTGGCAGGGATAAAATACAGGGAGCGAAAGGCTGTTTACAATTTGTACAGAAACCAGATGGCAGTTATAAGAGTCGAGGGACATGAAAGGGAAGCAGTGGTTGGGAAGGGAGTAAGACAGGGTTGTAGCCTCTCCCCGATGTTGTTCAATCTGTATATTGAGCAAGCAGTAAAGGAAACAAAAGAAAAATTCGGAGTAGGTATTAAAACTCATGGAGAAGAAATAAAAACTTTGAGGTTCGCCGATGACATTGTAATTCTGTCAGAGACAGCAAAGGACTTGGAAGAGCAGTTGAACGGAATGGACAGTGTTTTGAAAGGAGGATATAAGATGAACATCAACAAAAGCAAAACGAGGATAATGGAATGTAGTCTAATTAAGTCGGGTGGTGTTGAGGGGATTAGATTAGGAAATGAGACACTTAAAGTAGTAAAGGAGTTTTGCTATTAGGGGAGAAAAAGAACTGATGATGGTCGAAGTAGAGAGGATATAAAATGTAGACTGGCAATGGCAAGGAAAGCGTTTCTGAAGAAGAGAAATTTGTTAATATCGAGTATAGATTTAAGTGTCAGGAAGTCAATTCTCAAAGTATTTGTATGGAGTGTAGCCATGTATGGAAGTGAAACATGGACGATAAATAGCTTGGACAAGAAGAGAATAGAAGCTTTCGAAATGTGGTGCTACAGAAGAATGCTGAAGATTAGATGGGTAGATCAAATAACTAATGAATAAGTATTGAATAGGATTGGGGAGAAGAGAAGTTTGTGGCACAACTTAACCAGAAGAAGGGATCGGTTGGTAGGACATGTTCTGAGGCATCAAGGGATCACCAATTTAGTATTGGAGGGCAGCGTGGAGGGTAAAAATCGTAGAGGGAGACCAAGAGATGAATACACTAAGCAGATTCAGAAGGATGTAGGTTGCAGTAGGTACTGGGAGATGAAGAAGCTTGCACAGGATAGAGTAGCATGGAGAGCTGCATCAAACCAGTCTCAGGACTGAAGACCACAACAACAACAACAACAACAACAACAACATGTTTACCATTGCCTAGAAAAAGTGTGATAATAATAGTACACACAGACAGACTGAAGGACAACAAAATAATACTATAAGGCTTCCTTTTTAACCGACTGAGGTACGGAACTATAAAAAAACTAGTCTATGAAGGAATGGATGTTAAGCAGACAGCTCTAGCACCATGGCACAGATTACAAAAGAGTAACATCGCTGCGAGCAGCACAGAACTATCCGCCAATCGTCAGCAGAGTAATAGAAGAGGATTTTGAGGAGGGATCAGTAACATTACATGCATTACGTGAGTAGTCATGTACCTGCGTGTTCACATTTTGTGACGTTGCTAGTCTTATCAGAAGTCTTAACGATGGTAGCAGTAAGTCAAAACAGCTCACTGTGATTTTATTGTAATGTGCAGTCAACACGAAAGTTTATGAATTTAATAGAATCAGCGTGTACAGAAGTTGGATATTGAAGTACAAAGGAATGCGGATCTCCATTTGAGGTTCTCTGCGGTTGTAGATACTGTGATAGTACCACAGAAGCCGTTCCAGATGAAGCAGGATGGATATCTCTAAAAGGAGCAATCACAAAAACTCGACTGACCAATCTATTCCATCTTGGAACCGTCTCACTCGAAACAGAAAGTGCCGTTGCACTATGTATTTCGAGTGTGAAGATCCCAAGAGATGCTTCAGGAAGCGTAAAAATTGGCATAAATGTGCACTGTCACTATATGTTGTGAATTTTTACAATTGACAAGCGTCAGAGGAGTGCTACATATGATGATATGTCAAGTTCCACAATGTGCAATATGGCTGTGTATATTTTTAATTGTGATAGACAACTGTAATTTAATTTTTGATATACCTTTGTGGAATGTGCAATACACACTCCAATATAATGTTAACGTGGCAAGAGTAATGAACGCGCACAGGAATATGACGTACAACCGAACTGTTTTTAAAGATCTCAGCCCTACCTGTCGAAACCAGTCAATAACAAACAGCTCAGAACGCCATCCTGGCAATAAAAAAATTCTTTACAGTTAAATGTGGTAATGTGGACTAAGCAAGAGATACACAACAAATATCACGAAAATCCATCACCACACTGGCACCAACCACGTGGGATCTTTCAGATCAGTTCAGGAGCCACCGGTGGCGCTCACAAACACTGAACTGTTCCTACTTTCATGCCACTTCCTCCAGTGCGTCGCACCCTCTGCCTATAGAGCTGAAGCCGTATAATAGAGATCGATGTAAACGGCGGACTTCAGCACCTCCGCTTTGTACTGAACACAACAATCATCCGCTAACAGGCACAAAAGCATGCCGCAGACCCCATCTCAGCTACCAACTAACAATCAGACACTTCACTTCAGTGCCTGCAGTTAACTCAATACTTCAGTTTTTTGAGTCATCATTCTTCTGACTGGTTTGATGCGGCCAGACACCAGTTATTCTCCTTTGCGAAATTCTTCATCTCAAAGTAGTACTTCTAATGTACGTCCTCAAGTATTTGATGGATGTATTCTAGTCTCTGCTTTCCTCTAAGCTTTTGTCCTCTACAGCTCCCTCTAGTACCATGGAAGTTATTACCTGCTGTTTTAACACATGTCCTATCATCCTGTCCCTTCCCCTCTTCAGTGTTGTCGACATATTCCTTACCTGCGTGGAACCGCCCCATTCCTTCGCTTATCAGTCCAGCTAATATTCAACATTCATCTGTACCATCACACCTCAAATGCTTCGATTGTCTTCTGTTCCGGTTTTCCCATGGCCATCTTTCACTACCATTCAATGATGAGCTCCAAAGGTACATCCGCGGAAGTTTCTTCCTCCAGTTAAGCCCTGTGTTTGATACTAGCACATTCTCTTGGCCAGGAATGCCACTGCTAGTCTGCTTTTGACGTCCTTTTTGCTCCGTCCGTCGCTGGTTACTTTGCTGCCTAGGAGGCAGAATTCCTTAACTTCATCTACTGTGTGACTATCAATCCTGATGTTAAGTTTGTCGCTGTTCTCATTTCTGCTACTTCTCATTACTTTCGCCTTTCTTCGATTTACTCTCAATTCATACTCTCTACTCACTAGACTGTTCACTCCATTCAGCGCAAGATGTAATACTTCTTTACTTTTACTCAGGATAGAAATGTCATCACCGAATCGTATCACTGATACGATTTTACCTTTAATTTTAATTTCACTCCATTTCTTTTATTTTCATCATTGCTTCTTCGATGTATTGATTGAACAGTTGGGGCGAAAGACTACATCCATGTCTTACACCTCCCCCCCCCCCCCTTTTTAATCACTTTTATTCTCTCTTGACTCTTGTGCATATTGTATATCACCCGTCACCCCCTCTACAGTAATCCAATTTTTCTCAGAATCTGTTTAACTTCTTACAGCATTTTACGTTGTCGAACGATTTTCGTAGGTCTACAAATCCGATGAACGTGCCTCGATCTTTCTTCAGTTTCGCTTCCATTATCATTATCAATACCACACTTGGTTCAAGAATCATAAACGAAGGTTGTATACATGGAAGAATCCTGGAGATACTAGAAGGTATCAGATAGATTATATAATGGTAAGACAGAGATATAGGAACCAGGTTTTAAACTATAAGACATTTCCAGGGGCAGATGTGGACTCTGACCACAATCTATTGTTTATGAACTGTAGATTAAAACTGAAGAAACTTCAAAAAGGTGGGAATTTAAGGTGATGGGATCTGGAGAAACCGAAAGAACCATAGGTTGTACAGAGTTTCAGGGAGAGCATAAGGGAACAATTGACAGGAATGGGGGAAAGAAGTACAGTAGAAGAAGAATGGATAGCTCTGAGGGATGAAGTAGTGAAGGCAGCAGAGGATCAAGTAGGTAAAAAGACGAGGGCTAGAAGAACTCCTCGGGTAACAGAAGATATACTGAACTTATAAGATGAAGGGAGATAATATAAAAATGCAGCAAATGAAGCAGGCAAAAAGGAATACAGGCGTCTCAAAAATGAGATCGACAGGAAGTGCAAAATGGCTAAGCAGGGATGGCTAGCGGACAAATATAAGGATGTAGAGGCTTATCTCACTAGCGGTAAGATAGATACTGCCTACAGGAAAACTAAAGAGACCTTTGGAGAAAAGAGAACCACTTGTATGAATATCAAGAGCTCAGATGGAAACCCAGTTCTAACCAAAGATGGGAAAGCAGAAAGGTGGAAGGAGTATATAGAGGGTCTATACAAGGGCGATTTACTTGAGGACAATATTATGGAAATGGAAGAGGATGTAGATGAAGATGAAATGGGTGATACAATACTGCGTGAAGAGTTTGACAGAGCACTGAAAGTCGAAACAAGGCCCCGGAAGTAGACAACATTCCATTAGAACTACTGGTGGCCTTGGGAGATCCAGCCCTCTCTACCATCTGGTGAGCAAGAGGTATGACACAGGCGAAATACCCTCAGACTTCAAGAAGAATATAATAATTCCAATCCCAAAGAAAGCAGGTGTAGACAGATGTGAAAACAACCGAGCTATCAGTTTAATAAGTCACAGCTGCAAAACACTAACACGAATTCTTTACAGACGAATGGAAAAACTAGTAGAAGCCGACCTCGGGGAAGATCAGTTTGGATTCCGTAGAAATATAAGAACACGTGAGGCAATACTGGCCTTACGACTTATCTTAGATGAAAGATTAAGGAAAGGCAAACCTACGTTTCTAGCATTTGTAGACTTAGAGAAAGCTTTGGACAATGTTGACTGGAATACTCTCTTTCAAATTCTAAAGGCGGCAGGGGTAAAATACATGGAGCGAGAGGCTGTTTACAATTTGTACAGAAACCAGATGGCAGTTATAAGCGTAGAGAGGCATGAAAGGGAATCAGTGGTTGGGAAGGGAGTGAGACAGGGCTGTAGCCTCTCCCCAATGTTATTCAATCTGTATGCTGAGCAAGCAGTAAAGGAAACAGAAGAAAAATTCGGAGTAGGTATTAAAATTCATGGAGAAGAAATAAAAACTATGAGGTTCGCCCATAACATTGTATTCTGTCAGAGACGGCAAAGGACTTGGAAAAGCAGTTGAACGGAATGGACAGTGTCTTGAAATGAGGATATAAGATGAACATCAACAACAGCAAAACGAGGATAATGGAATGTAGTGGAATTAAGTCGGGTGATGCTGAGGGAATTAGATTAGGAAATGAGACACTTAAAGTAGTAAAGGACTTTTGCTATTTGGGGAGCAAAATAACTGATGATGGTCGAAATAGAGAAGATATAAAATGTAGACTGGCAATGCCAAGGAAAGCGTTTCTGAAGAAGAGAAATTTGTTAACATCGAGTATAGATTTAAGTGGCAGGAAGTCTTTCTGAAAGTATTCGTACGAAGTGTAGCCATCTATGGAAGTGAAACACGGACGATAAATAGTTTGGACAGGAAGAGAATAGAAGCTTTCGAAATGTGGTGTTACAGAAGATTGCTGAAGATTAGATGGGTAGATCACATAACTAATGAGGAGGTATTGAACAGAATTGGGGAGAAGAGGAGTTTGTGGCACAACTTACAAGAAGAAGGGACTGGTTGATAGGACATGTTCTGAGGCATCAAGGGATCACAAATTTGGCATTGGAGGGCAGCGTGGAGGGTAAAAATCGTGGAGGGAGACCAAGAGATGAATACACTAAGCAGATTCAGAAGGATGTAGGTTGCAGTAGGTACTGGGGGATGAAGAAACTTGCACAGGATAGGGTAGCATGGAGAGCTGCATCAAACCAGTCTCAGGACTGAAGACCACAACAACAACAACAACAACAACATCAATACCAACGTCAGAATTGCCTCTCTGGTGTCTTTACCTTTCCTGAAGCGAAACTGATCGTCATCCAGCAAATCATAAATTTTCTCCCATTTTTCAGTAACTTTGATGCATGATCCGTTAAGCTGATTGTACAATAATTATGTCACTTGCCAGCCCTTGCAGTATTCGGAATTGTGGGGATCATAATTTTCCGAAAGTCACATGGTATGTCGCCAAATCATATATTCTACACACCAACGTGAATAGTCGTTTTGTTGCCTCTTCCCCCAATGATTTTAGAAATTCTGGTGGAATAGCCTTATTTGATCTGAAGTCGTCCAAAGCTGTCTTAAATTCAGATTCTAATAGTAGATCCCCTAACTCTTCTAAATAGACTCCTGTTTCTTCTACCACATGAGACAAAATTTTCTGCCTCATAGAGGCCTTCAATGTACTCTTTCCATCTGTCCGTTGCCTCCTCTGAATTTAGCGGTGGAATTCCCGTTGCACTCTTAATGTTAGCATTCTTCCTTTTAATTTCACCGAATCTTGTCTTGACTTACCTATGCGCTGAGTCAGTTCTGCCGATAATCATTTCTATATCCTGAAAACTACGATTTAGCAGACGATATTTACAGGGAACTACGATCAGTAACAGTGTAATTTTTTTTAAGATTATTCCATGGTATACAGCGATCTATTAATGTTATAACAGTGATGATCGCATTTACGTCGTTTATTTTACATCAGCGGCATCGATCTTCTGAGAGATCATCTTCAGATCTTACATTCCTTGACGACTGTAAGAACCTTTGGCGTGGAGCAGGTCGATTTGTGAGGTCGTGGAGATAACTGCTCTCCACGCCAATGGTTCTTACTGCCATCAAGAAATGTAAGATCTGAAGATGATCTCTTGGAAGATCGATGCCAGTCATATAAAACTAAACGACGTAGATGCAATAACGACTGCATGTATTGAAATCAGTAACAGTGTGACTGTAAACATTGCTATCATTCGCACATGCAATGTCATAGACCGCCAGGAGAGAGCGAAATTATTTAAATACCAATGTATTAGTTTTGGACATTAGATTGCCATGTATCAAACTGTACCCAAGTTACGTATCATTTTTTGAAATACTCCTAATTATTTATTATTCTGTTGTCACATATTTATAGTACCGTCCTATCAAACAAGTGTTTTTCTCCAAGCGTCGAAATAAGCAACCATTTAACAATCATTGTAGGGAAACAGTGTTCTCCTATAGCAGATTCTTGCGCTGAATTAAGTGCAGCATTCAGTTACTACTTTCGTAGCATTTGACAGTTGGAAATTCATTTTAAAGATCTGAAAATTCTGCAAATAATATTACGCAAAGCTGAATGATGCTCGCCGGAATCTCACCATATATTTTTGTAAGGAGTAGTTAAATAAAAACCGAATACCAGCCGCATTGGGTTTGTGGAATGGTTCTACTCGAAAGTAATCACAACACACGTTAAAACATTTATCCCACTGGGAGACGAGACGAACAATTTCTGTGTCGTAGAAAAATGTCGGCCGCTGACGGATCCACAACCGCACCATCTCTCGCACGCCCTCGTCCAACTGAAACCGACGTTCACGTACGTCTTTCCTCACGTCGCCAAAGATGTTAAAATCACACAGCGAAATATGTTAAAATCACACAGCGAAAGATCCTTCCGATAGCATTCCTGGTCGTCTTGACTTTATGGCATATTGCAGTCTCTGCAAAGTATCTTTATAGCGGTGCGCATTGTTGTGGTTCCACGCTCGAGGAACTCGGCGAGCGGAGGGCACCTACAGTCGAAGGAAGAGGTCATCATATCCCTACCGGAAATTGTACAGCTTGGTATTTCTTTTATGGAATTGATGTGGTTTGCTTCCACTGTTTGCTTTGCCGTTTGCCCTCGGACTGTCGGAATGTTGTCGGACTGAATGATCTTGTTGCGCGATAACGTCCGCTGGCCCACTGCTATCGGACGAAGGCTACACATCAGCGATTTGGTACGGAAACACTACAACACTCTCTGTACAGCCTGGATCATTCACCATTTGGTTTTCAGATATTTGGCGACCTGAAGAAAGGCATTTGCGGACGTCGGTTTCAGTCGGACGAGGAAGTACAAACCAGTCAGCAGCCGATGACGTTTTACGAAAAGGAACAGCACATGGCCGCAATATTCGCTAACGCTTCCATTCTCCAAAGTATTTACTTCGGACATCCCTTCTCAGATAGTGAAAGGCTATGATACCTTCAGCAACCTACAATTTGGTACAAAATATCTTTGCAATAAGATTACGATCCATAATATGAGGAAAAAAATAGTTCTGAAGGTTGACATTGTAACCATCAGCTACAACAGTTTACAACAAAATATAAGGGATCAGAAATCAGTGCGAATTGGAACGTCACCTCCAGAAATAACAGACTATTTGCACACGAGATCTACTGTTTCCAATGCCTGTTTAGGATTTTCATTCCTCGGCAAATGGTATGGTCAACAAGTAACACCCTTCCGAATCAGCTCTTGGAAGAAATTTAACAGCGTCATGTAGATTTTTGAAGACTCATGTGTGAAATTCAAGTAGAAGGAAAACTATTTCCCATTTGCACTACATCATTCGTCCAAGGCTGCCAGATGAGTACATAGAAATTACGATGTTTCCAAAGTGACTGTAGTCGTTCGATATCTTCAGGAGCACAACATCCCGTGCACTTTTCTACCAAGGGCTTCATTATAAAGTGACAATTGCACATGAATTGTTTTTATGTACTTACTACCTTTTTGGGAGATACTGGAAAGTTGCAACTGCTCCGATCGGCTTTATAATGTGTGTGCGTGCGTCTTTGTCTCTCCCTATACATCTGGAAAGTAAGGACGTTGGGCGAACGGGAGTTGCCGATAGTAAAGGTGTTAGAGATTGAAATATCCATAACCCAGCAATTCATGTACCGATTTGGCATGAATTTGGGACCAATTTAGAAAAGAAATATTATGAGAATGAGATAGATTTTTCACCCCTACAATCATCTGTGGTTAAAGCAAGAGTATCTCAGAAGCGTGTGAAATGATATCGGCCGAATTTGATACTCATCAATCTCCTGTATTGTTTGATGCCCTTCGCCACAAATTCCACTTTTGCATCAATCTCTGCACTTCGAGTAGCTCTTACAGTACAATCTGCGTCCTCTATTATGTGCTGGATGTATTCAAATGCTGTCTTCCCCAGAATGAGATTTTCACTCAGCAGTGGAGTGTGCGCTGATATGAAACTTCCTGGCAGATTAAAACTGTGTGTCAAACCGAGACTCGAATTTGGGACCTTTGCCTTTCACGGGCAAGTGCTCTACCATCTCAGCTACACAAGCATGACTCACGATCCGTCCTCACAGATTCAATTCTGCCAGTACCTCGTCTCCTACCTTACAAACTTCACCTTTCCTTGAACGATTTCATATTTAAGGGTGCAAACAAAATGTGGATCATTTATGGATCTACGCAGAAGCACGAAAAGCTAGGCAAGGACGAAACGCATAGCCAATGCCTGTCCCCCCCCCCTCTCCCCCCCCCCCCCCCCCCGGCCTTCTGACTGCTGTCATGAGATTCGCTGCGAATTCCTCCAATGTGCCCTTTTCATATCAGAACAGCATTTGCTCCCATCATGCTGAGTCATTTGACTTCTTCTGGGCTGGCACTGCAGCGCCATAAATTTGAAGAAAGAAATCGTTCTACCACGCCATACTTAAAAACAATTCTGTATTAAGCGTAATAAAGCACTATTTCGAACCAAATCTTGCTTAATAAAGTACTGTTTCAAAGAACAGCTTGATGAAATGACGACTTTCTCCCTCAACTATGTGTTGCAAATATTTAATTCTGTGTCATTCTCTTCAGTATTTACCCTCTATAGCTGCATCAAGTACCATAGCAGCTATTCCTTTATTAGTCATGTCTAGTTATGTCGAGTTATCAATGATTTCCTCATGTTCGTTTCTTCGCCGATTCTGCGGAGAACTCACTTCTTGTCAGCTCGCCTAATTTTCAACATCCTTCCACAGCATCGCATCTCAGACGCATCGAATTCCTTCTTTTCCAGTTATCCTATAGTCCACCATTCGCTTGCATACAACGCTCGGCTTCAGGTGTACGTTCTCAGTAGTTTAAGCCTATCTTCGATACTTCGAGGGTGTGCTTAAAAGTAAAGGATCCGAATTTTTTATTTGGAAACCCTTAAAGTTTTTTAAATAAAAGAAAATTTCTTAACATTCTATGTCTTTATTCTTAATATCTAAATTTTTATTTCCCAACATAGTCGCCATGGTGGTGAACATCTTTCTACCAACGGGAGACCAGGTTGATACCGTCACTGTAGAATGTTGAACTTTGTTGCCGTAGCCACAACCTCACCTCTGCTTGCACCACTTCATTACTATCAAAATGAGGTCCTCGAATGCGTTATTTAAGTTTTGTAGACAGATGAAAATAAGATGGGGCCAAGTCGGGACTTTATGGCAGATGATCCATGTCAGTGAATCCAAGACGTTGCTTTGTTGCAGATATTGCGGCGCTCACATATCGTCTGGCTTTGTCATGCAGAAGGACGGGTAGCTTCATCTTTGGTCCAAATCTTCGAACTCGTGGTTTCAGTTTTCTGGAGGTCTCGCAGTATCTTGCAGAGTTTATGGTGCTGTCTTTAGGCATGAGTTACAAATACACTACTGCCTGAGCATTCCAGAACACTGTAAGCATGGCTTTGCCTGCTGATGGCATGGACTGAACTTTGCTGTCGTCGGTGGTACTTCGTGGCAGAATTCCAATGATGCTCTCTTGTTTTCGGTGTTAAAATGGTGAGCCCAGCTTTCATCGCCTCGTACACTGTTATTCTGGAACCCATCCCCCTCACATTCAACCCGTAAAAGAAACTGATGGTAGCTGTCCAATCTCCTCTGTTTCGTGTCAGAAGTGAACATCAGAGGCACTCACCATGTACACAGTTTTCTGCACCGTAGGGTTCCAACTATGGGCTGTGCACGCTCTTGTGATATGCCATATTTACATGAAAAATGTGCTTGTTTTATCTGACGATTTTCTCTGAACCAGATTCCGAAGATTCTCGCTGATTGCCGTCCACGTGGGGCTCTGCCACAGTCGTTGAGGCTAGTGCCAATGTTTCCTTCATTAAGAGCACGAACAACCCAACGCCGCACATTAATGAGGTCAACAGAATGATTACTGAACACAGCTCTCATTTTTCTATAGAGTTCAATTGGAGGCATGTTTGTTACGGTTAGCAGCTCGATTATCGTACGCCATTTCTGATAAACGCTGCCATATTACGCACTGCAGTTCGGAGCTCTCCAGTGGTAGAGTATAGCAACTTGCATCAGCGGAGCGGAAAAGTTGGCCGAATAATACGCATGACATGTAATACCTCAGCCAACATTGTAAACATAGTAAAACAGTCGGAGACATTACGTTTCAGAATGGCGTCGTAGTGGAAATCTCTCGCCCAGGGAAACCCACTTTGTATCTGCTAGTCTGCTCTCCTCCTTGCCTTGTTTTACAAGATGTTTGATGTCTAGTTTGTAATGAACCTCCTTTTTGCTACTTCGTATTTCTTCTGTTTAAATTCAATTCATATTGTGTACTCGGTAGACTGTTCATTCTATTCAGTACATTCTTTACTTCGTATTCACTTTCAGTGCGGATAAAAATGTCATCAGTGAATCTTATCAATGAAATTCTTTCAACCTGAACTGCGAACACTCCCCTGAACCTTTTATATCTCTCATTGCTTCTTCTATGTACAGATTTAACAGTAGTGGTAAAGGCTCCTTTCCTGTCTCACACCCGCTTCAATCGTAGCATTTCGTGGTTTGTCTTCCATTCCTATTGTTCCTTATTAATATATAACCTGTTTCGAGTTAGGGATGTAAAAGAAGGGAACCAGCTTTTCGATTTATCTGACAGCTCCAAAGGCATTTAAATCGAAACATCTTCAGATATTCACGGTCTTTTACGTCTTACTGTTAGTACCCATGTCACGTCGTATATTACACCTTGTCAAGCAGAGTAACATGATACATGATATCACGTCGTATAACATGACACATGCCATCATGTCATCCACCATATCATTTGCCATATCGTACATTATAACATTACGTGTCATTAAAGTTTAGAGTGAATGCACCCTCACTCTGAGATACTTCCCCAACTATCTGATAGTTCCCATTGTAGATGCATCCCACTCTACAGAAGCACATAAGTTTGTGTTTTTTTGATCTGACAATCCTCATCATACATGTAACAGAGGGTGGGCTAAGGAAGCTCTCTGCGCTGTGGAATATTTCAAGATACTTATATTTAAATGTCTCTGAATTTGCCAGGTACGTCGAAAAGCTAATTCCTTCTTTTAGATCCTTAACTCTATACAGAAGATAATCGTCTTTTTTGTGCTGCGATACGTGCATTTTTCGTTGTTCCAAAATTTTTTTCTGCCATAATTTTGCCATTAAACTGCCATAGTTTGGCAACTGATGTAGATTTTTGTTGAATCTGGCGCGACGATCCGTTGAACGTGTTTTATTACCCTCCGAACCAAGTTGATTATGTTGCGGCAACGGATTAAGCTTTCATAAATCAATGGGATGACCATTAGTTGCATTTATCTTACTAAAAATTTGAATCAGTTTGCACAAATCTGGAACACAGAAGGAGGGCGCGTACAAAACTCCCTCAAAATAAACGCGTTTTTGCACGGAAAATCCGAACGAAGCTAGATTTTTGATAGCGAGTTTCCAACTTTACTGTAAGAATGTTTGTTTGTTTTTTATTTATTTGATTCACTTTAAACCAGTTCTGCTCATTCAGTTCGCATAAGAGAAAATTTTATGTGGTACATTTAACTCGACTTTAAACCATCGTATCTCGGCAACGGATAAAGATTATTGGATAAAAAAAATTCCTTTTCATTTTATCCGTTTATCTACCTTCGTGCGTAGTCTGAACCGATTTGTAGACGTTTAAAGTACACAAACGGCACGCTTCAAAAACCTCCCATAAAATCGTGTTTTTTGCATGTAAAATCCAAACGGAGCACGATTTTTGCAAACGGTTAAAAGTTATCTAACTCCAAGAATGATACACCGGTGGAACAGGTTTTGACCCATAGTCTCACCCAGTCATTAGTTATTAAATAACTACTGTTTCTGCACTTATAATCCGAACGATGCACATGAAAATGGTACCATTAACTCAGCAATTATTTCAGACGAATTAAAATATTTGCAAAAGGAATTAATCGATTTGCTTGATTGCCCTGGGCGCCTGCTCCGTTTCGAGTCTAAGCTTGCTTTAGATACCGTAACATAGCTACAATAAGACATGTTCGAGTGGCTATAGAAATGGCCATTTGTCCGGTCTAAACCAAAAACTTTTTCCCCGCGTTCCATGTTTATAATCTAAGTAGGAATCGAGCACCAAGACACACTCACCCTCCATCTCCCCCCCCCCCCCCCCCCTCCCGCCCCAACGGTGATTTCTCGAGCGGCCTTTTCAGACATGTTTATTGCAGCTCTTCCGCGCTGTAACGATTACTTTTCCCTATTGCTTACATCTATTTTTCTGCGAATTTTCAACATACTGCATCACTCTACATTATTTTCTAGCTCGATAAATCCTGTGAAGGTGTCGTGATTTTTCTTAAGATTTATTTTCATTATGAAGCGTGAAGTGACACTGGTGCCCTTATTTTTTCCAAAGCTAAAGTGATCTTCACTTAAGAAATCCTCTTTCATTACAACTGTAAAAAAAAATTCTATGTAGTCAAGTCACGCAAATCAGTCGTATGTGTTGCAGCGTAACTTGGAATGTGGTAACATATTAATGTGATGGAAAACTACGGTAATTAGTGTCGAATAAATAGTTTTCGAAGATGTTTAACTTTTTCGTGAGAGTACACATGGCTTTATAGGTATCGTGTGCTGAGGGAGCAATGGTTCTGTAGTTTCAGAAATGAGCAGAACCCTGCATAGCGTTGAAGAAACTCTTTCCCATGAATTTATGTTCTGAGAAATTGCCATAAATAAGTGACCGGATAGCGCCGGAGAATCAGACGGTAACTTATACAGCGCCTGCAAGCACTTTACTGTTCGCTGACGTAAAGACATCTGCGTCTACGTTTATTTGTAATACGCCTTACTGAATTCGCTAGACTGATCAGATAGCGGTCTCAGCCCCTAAGTGCTGTATTTATGGGGGTGTCCTGGCTTTCCAAACTGACAGAACATAATTTGGTGGCGATAACAGAAAGTGCGGTGGCGGAGAGATTTATCTGGACTGCAAACGGACTTCACAGGCGGGTGGTGGCGGTAAATATATTCACATTTTCAATTAGGTATGTATGAAGTTGGCCGCTCCCCCTTCGCGTGGATATTTATGGCTCGCCTACTTTCTTCCGGGTCAGCTGCGAACCCCTAAGTGGAGAAGGAGGCGGAAGCGACGAATCTTCCCTACGTTTCACGCGTGACGGCCCAAAAACAGATTCGTCAGGAGGAGGACATTTTTCATCACAAATAAAAAGTATTTTCAGTTCTTTCTAAAGGCAGAGGGAACTTCTAGTCGCAAAATCTCCGAAAAACAGCCTCTCTCGCATCGTTATCTAATACTTTTTGTCTCTGAGATTTTATATGGGTACGAGTGGGACGTTATTCCTGACGCTATTATTCCTAATGGTGATGAAATTTCTCTAAGTAAGGCAGGTTATTTGAAAGTTTTGCAAAATTCTGACTGGAATATTATAAGCAACGAAGACGCGGAAGGGAAGTAGCAGTTGAGAAATGAGTAAGACACGGTTAATCTATCCCAGCGCTTCTCAACCTTTCTGAGCCCATTAGCTCAACTTGTAATCAGTTAGTGACTAATAACTGCCTCTCCCTCACATCTTCACCGTCATAAAGATTAGTGTCTAACTTCAGATTTTTCTTATATTTGGTTTTTGTTGATGTTTCATTAAACCACAAACTAATGTGTGAATAAGACAATACGTATTGCTTACCTCTCACAACGTTTTCTTATATTTTTTTACAGAATGACACAGTTGTCAATGCATTCGAGTGCCACCTAGAACATCTGGGAAAATGAAGGTAACTGTCTTCACTGAGGGTAGAAACCTGTTACAAAACATGCTTCCTCTGCAGTACTCCTCTCCCTAGTGACATGTGATTCACACATGCCCTTCACTCCCATGCAAAACTAACCAAGTTACAATGAGCAAAGTACATTTACTGTTTCTAAATCGCTTGATTGCTGGCATCCTTAGTCTAAAGTGGCAGAAGCTGCAAGGCTTCGGGCTTGTACTCCTTTGTGTATGACTACTACCACTAGTAATAATAACAAAAATAACAACACTGTGTAGGCACCACAGTATTATAGCAACCATTACACAGTTACTGTTGTGCAGTGAATAATGAAGCAAATTCTGATACTTTGGGGTCACCACGTACAATTGAGAGAAGGCATTATCATGAGATATTTAAGCATATACACTGCGTGATAAAAAGTATCCGGACACCCAGCTAAAAATGATTTACAAGCCCGTGGCTCCCTCCATCGGCTATGCTGGAATTCAATATGGTGTTGGCTCACCCTTAGCCTTGATGACAGCTTCCACTCTCACAAGCATACGCTCAATTAGGTGCTGGAAGGTTTCTTGGGGAATGGAATTCTTCATGGAGTCCTGCACTGAGGAGAGGTATCGATGTCGGTCGGTGAGGCCAGGCAATAAGTCGGCGTTCCAAAATATCCCAAAGGTGTTGTGTAGGATTCTGGTCAGGACTCTGTGTAGGCCAGTCCATTACAGAGATGTTACTGTCGTGTAACCACTCTGCCGTAGGTCGTGCATTATGAACAGGTGGTCGATCGTGTTGAAAGATGCAATCGTCATCCCCGATTTGGTCTTCAACAGTAGGACGCAAGAAGATGCTTAATACATCGACGTAGGCCTTTGCTGTGATAGTGCCACGCAAAACAACAAGGGGTGCAAGCCCTCCATGGAATACACTACCAAACCATAACACCACCGAATTTTAATGAAGGCACACCAGATATTCATCAAACTCATACCCTGCCATAGGATCGCCACATTGAGTACCGTGATTCCTCCCTCCACACAGTTCAATCGTCCAATGTTTACGCTCCTTACACGAAGCGAAGCGTCGTTTGAAATTTACCGACGTGATGTGTGGCTTATGAGCGGCCGCTCGTCCATGAAATCCCAGTTTTCTCACCTCCCGTCTAACTGTTATGGTACTTGCAGTGGATAGTGGTGCAGGTTGGAATTCCTGTGTGACGGTCTAGATCAGGACCGCACAAACACAGAAAACCGCACGCGTGCAAAGCGAGGTGCAGCGAGTGCCTGCACAGTGCATCGGTTCAACTCGGCATACTTCGCCTCAACTCGGCTTGCTAGGTGAGGCCGACGCTGTGCGCTGCCGAATGCGCTGCCAGACGGCTTAGTCAACATTAGAATACGTAAGCGCAAGACAATTACCGGAATAATGGAACCATCTGCTCCAAAAAAAAGGGAAAATTGCCGAAAGTCAATTTAAACCGGAATGGGAACTCTCCTACTCTTTTGTGCGTTGTGACGATAAAGCCAAATGTCTGATCTGCAGTACACTAATTACGTGCGTCAGAAAATCGTCTATTGAAAGGCACTGCAGCAAATTGCATTCAGAAAAGTATAGTGATATAACAGGGGATGCCAGAGAGGAAGAATTACGGAAGTTGCAAACTCTTGCAGAAGAGAATTCCGTATCTACAAACGAGGTTTGTTGCAAGTACTTTAGCATGTATATTTTGGTTAAAGGTCATGCGAAACGAAATAACATTTGTTTAGATTCCTTAGTTTTCGTTTTCACATAAATTATTTCTAACATATCGTTTTTTCTCTACTTTAGAGGGAAGAAGATGAGGGGTGTTGCGAAAGGACTCTCAGAGCTAGTTACAAAGTTGCTCTACGTTTAGGAAGAGCTGGGAGGTCATTTATGGACGGGCCATTAAGAAAAAACATTATGTTGGACCTAGTAGAGACAATGAATCCCACATTAGCTCCCGCGTACAGCAGAATACCACTTTCCAGAATGACAATACATCTGAGAATCAACGACATTGCTGAGAATTTGCATGAACAACTGGCAGCCAAAATTGAAAACTTCCTAGCGTACTCCATCGCACTTGATGAGTCTACGGATATTAACGACACGGCTCAGTTAGCAATACTTTTGCGTGGCGTGGACGACGACCTACATGTAACGGAAGAGCTCGTGGATATGATTTCTTTGAAGGACACTGTTACAGGGGCGGATATTTTAGCAGCTGTTGAAATTAGCAGCTTTCCCTTGGGAAAAGCTGTTTTCCGTAACTACAGACGGGACACCAGCAATGAGCGGCAAAGCAAAAGGATTTATTGGCCTACTGCGGAAAAAACTTAACATGGCGAATTTTTACCTTCCGTTCATTGTTTTGCACACCAAGAGGCTCTTTGTGTGAAAGTTATCGGTCTTCAAGATGTGATGAAGGTAGTGGTGCGTATCGTGAACTACATTCGTTCTCATGGACTCGCTCATCGCCAATTCAAAGAATTTTTGATATCCTTTGAAGAGGAGTATCCAGATGTTCTCTACCACGCTGAGGTGCGCTGGCTCAGCAAAGGGAAAGTGATTTCCCGAATTTTTCGACTACGCCACGCTGTGGCTCAGTTTTTGGAGAGCAAAGGACGTCCTGAGCCACTTTTTCATGACCCCGAATGGGTAGCTGATTTACGATTTTTAGCAGACATTATTGCTCTCCTAAATGATTTAAGTCTGAAACTCCAAAAAGAAAACAATCTCGTCAACAATATGATCAGCAAAATAAACGCTTTCCAGTACAAACTGAAGCTCCTCAAAAACAACCTTTCAAAGAAAAATACCCAACACTTTCCTGAACTAGGTAAGCGAGATATAAATTGTACCTTTATTAAAACAGCCTGATTTTTATAACCGCTCTAATCAAAGCGGTACTATGTTTTTGTTTGACAGCATTTGTGCAGGAAGGAGCGCGCTTTGAAAAATACGTCGAGGTGCTAAAATGCCTTGAAAATGCGTTTAACGACCGATTCCAGGTAATGTGTCGGTATATGACATACACCTTAATAAAGGAGATTGCGTCACATACGCAAGTGTAACATTACATTAAAACCAATAGTACACATTTCATGTTTATTAAAATCTATCGCATTTTAGTACTGCGAAACAACGGCTTACATTACTTTCATTTATTAACATCGGCTTTGTTATTGTTTCAGGAAATTACCTATCTGCAGCCAATTCTCGGTGTTTTTGTGAAACCTTTTTCGATGGATATTGAAAGTACGCCTTCAGATTTACATTTCGAACTAAGCGATGTTCACCGAAAGGATGTGTTTTACAATACAAAAGGTTTGCTCCAATTCTACCAGAATTTGCCGAAGGAAGAATTTCCCAAGTTACACAGAGAAGCAGCGAAGATTATTTCTATGTTTGGTTCCACTTGTGTATGTGAAAGGTTTTTGTCTGTTTTGTCTTGTCCAAAAATTAAATTTCGTGCGAGTATTTCTAATTGTAATTTAAAAATTTCTCTTAGAATTGCTGTCAGCCAATCTCTTGTTCCAGATCTTAGTAGTATAATTGCAAATAAAATAAAGAGCGCATAGGAAGATACATTTGTGTTGAAACCAAATTTAAAATTGTTACCATTGCAGTTATTATATAAATCTAAGCTCTCCACCTAGTGTACATTAGTATTTGGCAATGATGAAGACAACAGGGAAAAAGCTTTGAAACAGGTCGAGACAGGCGGCGCGAGCGACACAAGCTAAGGAAGTGAGAGGCAGCGCTGTTGCGCAAAGCCGAGGAGTGGGGGGTCTGCACCGTCGTCAACATAGCGCAGCCGTCTTCTGCACTATGCACTGTGCGATGCACCGGTGCATGCACCTTGTGCGGCCCTGGTCTAGACAGATGTCTGCCTATTACACATTACGACCCTCTTCAACTGTCGGCGGTCTCTGTCAGTCAACAGACGATGTCGGCCTGTACTCTTTTGTGTTGTACGTGTCCCTTCACCTTTCCACTTACTATCAAATCGGAAACAGTAGACCTAGGGATGGTTAGGAGTGTGGAAATCTCGCGTACACACGTATGACGCAAGTGACACCCAATCACCTGACGAGTTCCAAGTCCGTGAGTTCCACGGAGCGTTCCATTCTGCTCTCTCACAATGTCTAATGACTACTGACGTCGCTGATATAGAGTACCTGGCAGTAGGTGGCAGCACAATGCACCAACATGAGAAAAATATGTTTTGGGGGATGTGCGGATACTCTTGCTCACATAGTGTGTGATGTGTATGAATTTTTACTGCCACGGTTGGACGATGCAAAGTGCAAAGGATGTCTTGTAAGTGGAGTATGTGAGGAAGTTTTATTCTTATATTTGTTACACAAACTGTAACCTCCACCACACTGTGTCATGCGTTACCAGACCAGTATTGGTGAAACAAATTTATAGCGCAGCTTGATTAGATACTTTCTCAAGCATCAAGGAATAATCGGTTTGGTAATGGAGGGAAGTGTATGGGGTAAAAATTTATAGGAAGGCATCGCCATGAACACAGTAAGCAGGTTCAGATGCACAGAGGATACGGTAGTTACTAGGAGACGAAGTGGCTTCAAAAAAGTCTTCGTACCAAAGTCAACAACAAAATGGACAATAACCAAATGGACAACAACAACGGAGGTAGTGGGATTCGATAATGCGGCTGCTGATTGAGACAGTATTTGTCCTTGTAAAAAAAATAGTAATCAAGACTTCAGTACAGAACGCTTTGGTGTCAGTTCACAGCTCGAATTGTCATCTGTGAGGTGAAAGGAAATTATACTTTCGCACTTGTTACATACCGTGCGATACCTCTTCTTGACTGGCCTCAATTTTCCATTACTTATTTATCCAGGTACGTATCAAGTTCAGCAAGTTTTTTGCTGACTTACTTTGCAGGCCTGGCGTTCTGTAATAGGACATTCCGTCACTCTCATTTTCCTGCAATTATTTTCAAAAATCGTAAAGAAGCACCCGACGCTGTAAGATTAGATTCCATGTACTGTTATTCTTCTCTGCGGCGCGGTTGTCTCATGTAAAATGCTACAACGATCCACGAAATTATAGCCTATGAGATTCGTCGTAACACTACATATTCCTATTCATTTTCGAATTTGTTATAAATTCAAACGCTTCTCTGGAATTATGGAACTTACTGCGACTAGCAATTTCCATCTTCCGAAGTGACATTTGTGCAGGAACTACGACTCGACCGAACTTGGGCAGTATGTACGTAAGTTTAAACCCAAACTTTTTCCATTGTAAATTGCAAATGAAATTAAAAAATAATCATTTTTTGCAACTGAAAAGTAGATTTTTTTCACGCCCTGTGATGATGAGAGGTTTAACAAAAGAACAATGTAATGCACATTTACTTAAAAAGTAATTAATAAGCTTTAGTTCAAAGTAAGAAAAATAGGCTACCGCTATTTCTTGAGCTAGAGAGTCAGATTATAGTGAAAATTCCCGACACTGGGTGAAGGAGAGAGAGATAACGGGCTGGCATAGGTGGAAGTAGTTTTAAATAAGTGGCTGGCACTTAAGCAATTAAAACGCTTAATAGTGACACCGACACAGTTCTGGCTATTTATCACCTAACGATACTCTTGTGGAATTAAACTGCTCGTGGCTTAATGAACGAACTTAAAATAACAGGCGTGGTCGTTTTCTTACCGTTACATTAATCAGCAGTGCAAACTAAACAATCAAAATGCTTTCTTATATCTTCCTGCAAAGACTGCACACTTTTACGGTTATTTCTTACAGCACAGAGTTACCAGAAATTACGGTAGGGCTCGTATTATCTTGATAAACAGCGAGTCTTTCCGTTAATTACATTTCTGGAACCTCTGGATTCTTACGACTCGAGGTTCGTGTAACGCCTTCACTGGAGTTTGCGATTAAGGAACACCACAGATGGGAGGTATCATTTCTACAGATTATTTTTTCCCAGGCGAAAAGCGAAATTACCGCTGCCGGAGGAGAGAATCTGAGTCTGGAGGACACGCCAACAGATTGCACTACGGGTGGTCCAGCGGTGGTCTTACGTTGTGCGACTGAGTGTTGAAATTCCGCGCGCGAAGGATGTAGAAGTTCTCGGAGAGGAGAATTTCAACCGTTGTAAACCTGTGATGCCGGAGAAAAGTTTCACACGGAAAATAATACAGGCGATGGGGTAACGAAGAATGCAACAAATAAAAGGCGAATTTGTGCTCAATTTGGAAGGCGTTTCTGCGCTGTCATTTATGTTTCGGCTTATTTTCGTTTCCGCTTTCGAGGACGTGTTGTCGTTCGCGGTATTCATACTTAGCAATTCGTACGGAAACGGCCGACTGTCACTGAAAGAGCTACAATACTATCTCATGTTCACTTTCTTAGAGAACAGTTGGTAGCTACGAAACCTATAAATAAAAAATGGAAAAGAAATTAAGGACATCGAGAAGTATTTGCAAAGTACAGAATGTGTAGTTGCTTGGAACGAGCCTTACGTCAATAGAAAATGTAATGTATTCTGTGAGAACGTTGTAGGTTAATACAAAAGTAGATTAAATACTACTAAGCACTGATTTACGAACGGAATTTGAGCACTAGGAAAAATGTAAAGGAAAGCTCTCATTAGCACCGAAGTACGTATATGATAACAATAAAATCACATTGAGGACTTAACTGTAAGACTCTAAATAATGTCATCACCACATTAAACATCACTTTTGTTTCCAGAAAATGAATATATTCCAGGAAGAAACTAAGATTTGAATACAGTAAAAATGAGACAAGAAAAACAGTCCGGGCAACTGAGCAAATTTCTGGAATCGCTGCTACAAGATAACCCCGAATTTTCAAACAGACGCTCTATCCATATGAGCCACCGAGGACACAGATGAATAGCGCGACTACCGGGACAAATCCGATGCACGCTTCCCGTCAGACCCACATTCCCAACTGTCCGCAATCTACATACATAATGTTCATAATAGATTGTAAGGACTCAGTAAATAGTACTATAAGTCATTAACAAAGAGATTGTATTTTTAAAAAGGCCGGCTGATGAACTAGTTACATTAATCTTGATATACGATGCACTAGAATCAGTTAAACATTACTTTATACTAATCACACAGGTGTGAGTCTGGTTTTATCTTCAGACCTAACTTTTTTTCTGGTATTCATAAATGGCATCCCATCTATATCGTAAGTAGTTGCAGATTTTCTCCTTCTTATAGATGATACCAGTAAAGATAGGTTTAAAAACTTACGATAGTTGTCTTATTTAATATTAGCTGATTACAGATTTGAAAACATCAACAGTGGTACAAAACGATTACCATTAAATTTTTGACAAAACGCAGCACACATTCAGTTTAACAAATTTTGCCATTCGGGGTGGCCGAGCGGTTCTAGACGCTAAAGTCTGGAACCGCGTTACCGCTACGCTCATAGGTTCAAATCCTATCTCGGGCATGGATGTGTGTGACGTCCTTAGGTTAGTTAGGCTTAAGTAGTTCTAAGTTCTAGGAGACTGATGACCTCAGATGTTAAGTCCCATAGTGCTCAGAGCCATTTGAACCATTTTGAACTTTTAATAAAAGGTATTCTACAATCAATGCGGCGCAGTTTAAAATAGCATGTTCAGTGATGTGTTACCTATTTGTGAATGGAATCTTGCACAAATGTTAGTTTCTTCTTTTTACATCACTTATAGCGGTAGTGATGCACAGTTAAAATGCAATTGTAGTAAGGTGCCTCTTTAATTCTGTGGTGTAGGTTTTCCAGTATTATTTCATTATCTGACTACGTTACTTTTATATCTTACGAGTCCCATAAGACCCCCAGGGGGTCAACAAATTTTTTGTGGATACGTGCGTGGTGTGCACGGGACCCCGAGCTTCTGCAGCTCTCTTTCCATTCCGGGATGCAAAAATTTTTTTTCCACGTCCCTCCCTGTCCACGATTCTTCCCCTACCATCCCCCCCCCCCCCCAACGCATCCTCCCTCTCTTTGGGAGAATGTTTTGCGGCTACATCTGGAAACGGACGCTTGTAAACGAATGTAAAGTATCTGTCCTTCCTTTGTCCTTCTCTTTCCTTGATTCTTCACATTACCTTCTTCTCCGATGCGGCGTTTCAGAATTCTTCTCTTCTTTCCTTTTCTTTGTTCCTCCCTTTCGCCTTCTTTCCTCCTTATGCAGGTCTCAAGGCCGACACGATCAGGATCTTCTGCCTCTGGCTGAACGCCATTCCACGCCATAGGCCACCAGCTCTCAGTGGTCGCTGAGTTGATGGCAAATGTGGTGAGGTTTTTCTCTTTTTCGTCCACCCTGTGTCAGTTATCCATTGGACTATCCGCAGAATCGCTCCAATCGGGATGGTCGATCCTCTTACGCTCATACTCCCCGGTCATCTTCTGTCTCCAGGAAACAAAGCTACATCCCCATGATCGCTTTGCCTTCCCTCACTTCCAATCAGTCGGATCTCCTCTCTCTTGTTGGTGCTCCAGTGCATGGGGGACTTATGATTCTCCTCCATGATACTATCGATTATGACCCAATCCCCTTACACAGCTATTTCCAAGCTGTCGCTCTACATCTTTCACTTTCTGGATACACCTTCTCTCGTTGTACCACATACATTCTATCGTCCACACCAATGGCAAGAGCCGATCTCCTTCATCTCCTTGGTCAGCTCCCACCCCCCTTTTTGTTGGTTGGGGACTTCAGTGGCCACCATCCACTTTGAGACTCTTTGCGTCCTTGTCCAAGGGGCTCCCTATTAATTGACCTCTTCCACCATGCAGATCTTATTTGCCTCAACACTGGGGACTCTACATTTTTGTCTTCCTCCACGTCAACCTGCTCTCATTTGGACCTTTCGGTCGGTAATGTTAGGTTAGCACGGCACTTTGAATGGTTCGCTTTTGCTGATACAAACTGGAGTGAGCATTTTCCATTTGTTCTTTGATTTCAGCCACAACTGCCATCTATGCGCCCAAGTCACTGGAAGTTTTCCCAAGCCGATTGGACACTTTTCTCCTCTCTAACAACATTTGATGACTGTCAGTTTCCTATCATCGACGATCAGGTCACTGATGTTGTGGAAGTTATTCTTACAGCTGTGGAACTTTCAATACCTCATACTTCCCCTTTGCCTCGGCCCCTCCCAGTTCCTTGGTGAAACGAAGCATGCCATGACACAAAACGCGAGCGGAGACGTGCTCTTCACGATTTCCGCCATCATCCTACGATGGCCAACTGTATCCGCTATAAGCACTTACGTGCACGATGCCATCGCTTCATACGTGATAGCGCGAAGGCAAGGTGAGATTTCTTTACCACCATCGCTCACTCATCTGTAGTTTGGAGTCGAATTCCACGGTTATCCCGCATGTCTAGGTTTTCCCCGACCTCTTGGCTAACTGTCACCCAAGATACTTTAGCGGACACAGTCGCAGTTTCTCATTAGATCAACACTTTGCTGAGATTTAGAGCTCTTCTAAATACCCACCAGCCTTTCGCGTGAAGAAACAATCGGCAAAAGGCGACATCTTGCTCTCTCTTCTCTAAATCAAGGGAGACCTATAGTTCGGTTTTTTATATGCGGAAACCCCAACACGTACTCGCTTCCTCTCGCTCTTCCGCCCCAAGACCAGATGGCATCCACGTCCAAATGTTACTGCATTTATTATACCCTAGTCTGCGTTACCTCCTTCGCCTTTATAATCGAATTTTGAGTGACAGTATCTTTCCCAGAAGATGACGGCAAGCTATCATCATTCCTGTGCCGAAACCTGGAAAGGACAAACAACGCTCCTCTAGCTATCACCCAATCTCTCTCGCATGTGGTGTATGTAAGGTTTTGGAACATATGGTAAATTGCTATTTAGGCTGGTGGCTGGAGTCTCGAAACCTTTTAACAACTGCACAATGCGGTTTCCGAAAGCATTGTTCAGCAGTTGACCGTCTTCTTGCTCTCTCTACTTATATCACGAACAATTTTCTCAGGAAACGCCAAACGGTAGCTATATTTTTTGAGCTGGGGAGGTCATACGACACCTGTTGGACGACAGGAATCCTCTGCACACCTCTTGGGGCTTTCGAGGTCGGCTGTCCCTTTTTATCCGTGAATTTATGACAGAGCGCACAGTTAAGGTGCCAGTGAACACTATTTTATGACAGAGCGCACAGTTAAGGTGCCAGTGAACACTATCCCATAATTTATCCCAATAAAACAGGGTGCCGCGGGGCTCCATGCTAAGTGATGTACTGTTTGCCATTGCCATGGATCCAGTTATGGATTGTTTCCTCTCCAATGTATCGGGCTCCCTCTTTGTTGACGATTTTACAATCTGCTACAGCTCTCAACGGACCAGCCTTCTAGAAAGACGTCTTCAAGGATGTCTCACTCGCCTCCACTCATGGAACATCGAAACTGGCTTCCGATTTACTCCCAGTAAGACTGTAAATTTTTGGCGGGCTGGCTGGTGCGAGCTGCGACGCCGTGAGACGGGAGATCGGCTCGCCATCTTGCGTCCGCTGAAGTGGCTGGCTGCGAACGGTTCGGGAGAGCGCTGGGGGTGCTGCGCCAGGTCTTCGCCAGAAATAGCAGTTTATTAGAAGTTAAGTGATTGGAGATATGTTGTTTTATTTACTTGTTTAATTCTACTTGGTGAGGTCAGCAGCCGCTTGGTTCTGGGGTCGTCCCACCATTCTTCTCCGTCTTCCCACCCGCGGGAGGGTGGTTACTTATGAATTGGGTGGTCCGTTTTTCCCTTGTGGAGTAGGGGCGGGTTAGAGCAACCTGCGGTTCGGGTTGTTCAGTAATCTGCCTGACAATCTGCCATATGTTAAAAGCTGCCTCTCTCACTTTAGTCGGATTCGGTGTTAACGAATTTATTGCTTGAAGTGTAACGGCCGAATTCCTGAAATATGTTTTTATCTTGCCTATCATCTTGAGAGGCGGTGTATGTGTAATGTAGAGCGTATTTGTATATTTTATGTAAGACTGAATTTCATGGGTTTTTATTTAAATGGTCATTTTCGTATATTAAGTTGCCACCCTTCCACCGTAAGAGATTTTTAAAATCAAGTTGGACATTCGGTGGCAAGTTACTTTTTTTAATGTTTGTGTTTTGTACCATTTCCATCCCTCCTACGGGGTGCATAGTTTATGTGCTTGTGTGAGTTGTTAAAATTTTTAGTTTAAGATAACCTGGTGTGTTGGAGATTTGCACCAGTGTAGTCTTTCAGAGGTTACTGTGAGCGGTCGTGACTACGGCCGTGTCAAAAGGCAGTGGCAAGGTTCTCAGCCCGAAAGTTCATACTGTCAATATTTTGTTCTTTCTGCCTCTGAACAGAAATGTAACTTGATATTCTGAGGGTGCTTTCTGATTATAATTTTAAATTTGTTTCCAGAAAAAAGAGGGCTTTTAGGAATAAAATTTCCATTTGTTGAAAGAAATTTAATTTGTTTTCATCAGTTACCCACTGGCAACTACTTCCACGCTCACATAGTGTGATTAAATGTGTTAATATTCTTGATGAATGGCTAGTAAATAAAGTAAATTGTTAAGAAAAGGTTTTGAAAGTAAATTCACGGTTCAGATCCCAAGCACTCGTTCAGCACTCAAGAACAGGTTGCACCAACGTCCTACATGTGGTCTCCTTTACAGATGAACCACTCATTCCCAAAATTCCCCCACGACAATTCACCTTCTCTACCACATATCTCACATCCTCGTCCCACCTCATATCGCTTCTCAGAGTTACGCCCAGATGTTTAAACGCCTTGACTGTGTCAAGCGAGACACTAGTTATACTGTATCTGCACATTAGAGGTTGGATCTTCCTACTCATCCACCTTAATTTAAATTTAGGGCTCGCTGCCATTTACCACACCAAATGGAAATTTTGTCTAAGTCGTCTTGTATCTTCCTGCAGTCATTCCACTTAGACACCTACCGTATACCACCAGATTGCTGCCCACTCTGCCCGCCAAATCATTTATGTATATAGAGAACAACAGCGCTCTTATGACACTTCCACGGGCACTCCTGACGATACCCTTGTCTGTGATGAAAACTCGCCGCCAAGGGCAACATAATGAGGTTTCCTATTTAAAAAGTCTTCGAGCCACTCACACACCTGTGAACCTAATCCAAATGCTCGTACCTTCGTTAACAGCCAGTAGTGGAGCATCGTGCCAAATACTCTCCGGAAATCTAGAATTATGGAACCTGCGTGTTGTCCTTCATCCATAGTTCGAATTATTCATGTGAGTAAACAGCAAGGTGAGTTTCGCACGAGCGAAGCTTTCTAAAACCATGCTGATTCTTGGACACAAGCTTCTCAGTCTCAAAAGAGTTCTTCTTCGAACTGAGAATATGTTCAAGGATCATGCAGCAGGCAGCGGTTAGGAATATTGGTCTGTAATTTTGCGGGACGGTACATATACCCTTCTAATACACTGGAGTTACCAGCGCCTTTTTTCAGGCGCTTGGGACTTGGTGCTGCGCGAGAGATTCATGATGGATGCAAGCTGGGTAAGGCTCCAATGCCGTGAAGTACTCTTTGTGAACTCGAATTGGGCTTGCGTCTTAACTTGGTTATTTATTTGCTTTCAAATCCTGGAGTTCGTCAGTTTTTTGGGCTCAAGGAGGTTAGAATTAATTCCAAGCTGCTTGGACAGGACGGACGTCACAACGCCTGTGTCACGGGAGACGAGTGATGCATTGCGGGTCTTGCTAGTAAAAGATGCCGACTGCTTTGGAACAAGGTAAAGAGGACGTGGTACTGTACGTATTGTATTCTGTTACTGTAATAATCAGACCAGTCTTACCAGTATATCGAGTGGAAGGAGAAATGATTACATACTGAAGTGATACGCGTTGACATTGGAAAGCGATGTTACAAACGCTAAGCACAACTTCAGATAAATTCAGCAAAGCAAGAATACGTCAATTGAACTTCAATAACAGTCACTGATCACAATCTTTAAGACAAAAAAAGGCACAACATGAGCGAATTATCTTAATGGGACGGGAGTAGGTTGATGTAATGGGCATGTGCAGACAAACAAATGTTTACACTTTCAGAAAAATTTGGAAGTTTGTAGTAAGTTCCTATGGGACTGAACTGCTGAGGTCATCCGTCCGTAGGCATACACACTACTTCATCTAGCTTACTTACGCTAAGGACAGCAAACACAGACCAGTGCGCGAGGCCACGCAGATACCCTGAGCGGCAATTTCAGAAAAATTGGTTTACTTATTCGTGAGAAAGAGCTTCAGAAACTGACCAAGTCAGTAACGCGATGGTCCACCTCTGGCCCTTATGCAAACATTGTCTGATATAGTTGTTGGATGCCTTCCTGATGGATGTCGTGTCAAACTCTGCCCAGTTGGCGTGTTAGCTCATCAAAACCTCGAGCCCGTTGCACGGCCCTACCTACAATGCTCCAAACGCTCTCATTTGGGAGAGATGTGGCGACCTTGATGGCCGAGTTAAGATTTGGGAAGAACGAAGACGAGTAGCGGAAACTGTCGCCGTGTGCGGACGTTACCTTCCTGAAATGTAAATCAAGGATGGCTTGCTGAAAAGGGCAAAAAATCGGGGTGTAGAATATCGTCGACATATTGCTGTGCTTAATTAAAATACAAGGTGAAAGGATATCAATGATACGATTCGCTGATGACATTGCTGTCCTGAGTGAAAGTGAAGAAGAATTAAATGATCTGCTGAACGGAATGAACAGTCTAATGAGTACACAGTATGGTTTGAGAGTAAATCGGAGAAAGACGAAGGTAATGAGAAGTAGTAGAAATGAGAACAGCGAGAAACTTAACATCAGGATTGATGGTCACGAAGTCAATGAAGTTAAGGAATTCTGCTACCTAGGCAGTAAAATAACCAATGGCGGACGGAGCAAGGAGGACATCAAAAGCAGACTCGCTATGGCAAAAAAGGCATTTCTGGCCAAGAGAAGTCTACTAATATGAAATACCGGCCTTAATTTGTGGAAGAAATTTCTGAGGATCTACGTCTGGAGTACAGCATTGTATGGTAGTGAAACCAGACTGTGGGAAAACCGGAACAGAAGAGAATCGAAGCATTTGAGATGTGGTGCTATAGACGAATGTTGAAAATTAGGTGGACTGATAAGGTAAGGAATGAGGAGGTTCTACGCAGAATCGGAGAGGAAAGGAATATGTGGAAAACACTTATAAGGAGAAGGGACAGGATGATAGGACATCTGCTAAGACATGATGGAATGACTTCCGTGGTACTAGAGGGAGCTGTAGAGGGCAAAAACTGTAGAGGAAGACAGAGATTTGAATACATCAAGCAAATAATTGGGGATGTAGGTTGCAAGTGCTACTCTGAGATCAAGAGGTTAGCACAGGAAAGGAATTCGTGACGGGCCGCATCAAACCAGTCAGTAGACTGATGACCAAAAAAATAAAATTGCTGTGCTTAAGGGTACTGTAGGTGACAGCCACAGGGATCCTGTTAGGAAAGGGAGTGGAACTCAGGACCATCACTCCTGGTTGTTGCGCCCTATGGCGGGAGATGGTCAGGCTGGTACCGACCGCTGTCTGGGGCGTTTCCAGACATGTCTTGGGCCTGGAATCTTTGCAGCACACTTGTCTCCAGTGATGAGCCATGCGTCAGACCAGTGAAGACCTGTCTGTAGATGTCCAGGACAACTATGGGATACCAATCGAAAAATCGCCTGCAATACGGCTCTACAAACAGGAGTGATGGTGTGGAGTGGAATTTCATTTCTTAGCAGGACACCTTTGACTGTCATCCGCTGCACGCCTACAGCACAACAGTACTCCGGCAATATCCTACGCCCCATTTTGTCGCCTATATTGGCAAGCCAACCTTAGGTTACATTTCATTGGGATAATGTCCGCACGCACGCAGCGAGAATTTCTGCTACTTTTCCTCGTGCTTGCCAGACTCTATCTTGGGCAGCAACGTCTTCGGTTCTCCCCCCAGTTGAGAATGTTTTGAGCATTATGTCCAGGGCGCTCAATCAGATTGTTGCTTGACGCATCGTACATACGGAAATATATTTCATAATCACGTCTATTAGTTCTTGGTTGCGTGTTTTATCTTAGTTGATTGTATTGTGGTAGAATCTATCTCACGGTGTTCTAATAAACTAGTCTATGTCACTTCACGTGACGATACAAAAATTTGTACCTCCCCTCCCCAACCATTGTATTTTACACTAGGTGATAAGCTGCTCTTTGTGGAGGTATGAATATTTGAGTTTCCACCATATTTTGTTTTTAATTGTGCATCTTTTGGTGGTAATGTTTATAGTGTCACACGTTGACAATTTTTATTGCTGTTCCCTCTTTATCCTGTTCCAGCTATACCTGAAGATGCTCTACAGCGCACATTGAAACCCGTAATAGGTAACAAAGGAAATGATCCAGATTTTCTGTTTTTTATTACCACAAGAACTCTGTGTAAACTTGTGGCCAGAGTGGGAGCACACTGAAGAGGGTAAATTGCCACCCGTGATGATAACATGCACTCTTAAGCCATATCGCGAAATCCACCTATACAAAGAACGCTGATCCAAACCGCGGCTGGGTCCTCATCTTACAAACTATTGTTCAACGTTGTGCGATAGATGGGAAGTTCTTTTTTGTTATACAATTTTCAAGACAAAGTTCCAAAGTCAAGGCTAAATAAACGAGTTCAAATAAATATAATCGATGATTTATTAACAGCTTTCCCTGGATCATTTTTTTTACTTTTTAACGACGTCCGGCTTCTACGAGTGTCAGCTCAAAACTTAGTATTCCAAAACGAAATACACCAACAGTTACAATAAGCCTAACTGGAATGTAAACGCTTACACATAAGCCACGTGTGAAGGAATGTTGATTGAGAAATTTCTTTATCAGCAACGTAGAGATGATAACTGCACAAGCAATTTTCTGTAGCCTAAGGGTTTTCGCCTTATGATGTGTCCATTGTAGAACAAAGTTATTTCTTTATATCATGGACTCAATTTTTGTGAACAGTCATAAGGAGACGTCTTAAGCGTGATTAACACTTTTCGAAGTTCGCAAATATGTCAGCTTTTCACTCCGACAGCAAGTAGTGATGGCCCCCGGTGACACTTCCTTTTCTATCAGGAACGCCTTGGTCGTCATCCGTGGCTTCCTTACAGCAGAGCAGTAAGTCGACGATGCTCACGCCCTGTTTTGTTGCCCGTCATGGGAAGCCATGCTGCGCTTACATTTCGGCAAGTTAAAGCAGACCATCACAAGGGGAGCGTTTCTACTCTTTGACTTCATGCTTGGGCTTGAGACGAGGAATGAAAGAGGAGAAAGACTAACTGAGCTCTGTAACAAGTTTCAGCTAGTAATAGCGAATACCCTGTTCAAGAATCACAAGAGGAGGTGGTATACTTGGAAAAGGCCGGGAGATACGGGAAGATTTCAATTAGATGTTACCACGGGTAACAGAAGAAATACTTCAGTTGACTGATGAAAGGAGGAAGTACAAACACGTTCCGGGAAAATCAGGAATACAGAAATACAAGTCGCTGAGGAATGAAATAAACAGGATGTGCAGGGAAGCTAAGACGAAATGGCTGCAGGAAAAATGTGAAGACATCGAAAAAGATATGATTGTCGAAAGGACAGACTCAGCATACAGGAAAGTCGAAACAACCTTTGGTGACATTGAAAGCAACGGTGGTAACATTAAGAGTGCAACGGGAATTCCACTGTTAAATGCAGAGGAGAGAGCAGATAGGTGGAAAGAATACATTGAAAGCCTCTATGAGGGTGAAGATTTGTCTCATGTGATAGAAGAAGAAACAGGAGTCGATTTACAAGAGATAGGGGATCCAGTATTAGAATCGGAATTTAAAAGAGCTTTGGAGGACTTACGGTCAAATAAGGCAGAAGGGATAGATAATACTCCATCAGAATTTCTAAAAACATTGGGGGAAGTGGCAACAAAACGACTATTCACGTTGGTGTGTAGAATATGAGTCTGGCGACATACCATCTGACTTTCGGAAAAGCATCATCCACACAATTCCGAAGACGGCAAGAGCTGACAAGTGCGAGAATTATCACACAATCAGCTTAACAGCTCATGCATCGAAGCTGCTTACAAGAATAATATACAGAAGAATGGAAAAGAAAATTGAGAATGCGCTAGGTGACGATCAGTTTGGCTTTAGGAAAAGTAAAGGGACGAGGGAGGCAATTCTGACGTTACGGCTAATAATGGAAGCAAGGCTAAAGAAAAATCAAGACACTTTCATAGGATTTGTCGACCTGGAAAAAGCGTTCGACAGTATAAAATAGTGCAAGCTGTTCGAGATTCTGAAAAAAGTAGGGGTAAGCTATAGGGAGAGACGGGTCATATGTTCTGCTACCTACGCAGTAAAATAACCAATGACGGACGGAGCAAGGAGGACATCAAAAGCAGACTCGCTATGGCAAAAACGGCATTTCTGGCCAAGAGAAGTCTACTAATATCAAATACCGGGCTTAATTTGAGGAAGAAATTTCTGAGGATGTACGTCTGGAGTACAGCATTGTATGGTAGTGAAACATGGACTGTGGGAAAACCGGAACAGAAGAGAATCGAAGCATTTGAGATGTGGTGCTATAGACGAATGTTGAAAATTAGGTGGACTGATAAGGTATGAATGAGGAGGTTCTACGCAGAATCGGAGAGGAAAGGAATATGTGGAAAACACTGATAAGGAGAAGGGACAGGATGATAGGACATCTGCTACGACATGAGGGAATGACTTCCATGGTACTAGAGGGAGCTGTAGAGGGCAAAAACTGTAGAGGAAGACAGAGATTGGAATACGTCGAGCAAATAATTGAAGACGTAGGTTGCAAGTGCTACTCTGAGATGAAGAGGTTAGCACAGGAAAGGAATACGTGGCGGGCCGCATCAAACCAGTCAGTAGACTGATGAAAAAAAAAAGATATGTTCAAGGCCCCCGTCTACCTTGGGATTTAGACGATGCACGGATGTCCGAAGGAACAGGCAATGCGATGACTAGAGCCGTTATGAAGTACACGAAAAATATTCGCAGTTACTTGGATAGCCTAATAGTAAGGCAACCGTTCACAGTAAGCGGGAAATCCGTATTCTAAACTTGGTCCGGCACAAATTTTGTTGTTGTCTTATACAGCTGATGGTTGTCCACAATTGCAACTGCGAATGCGTTTCATGTGCAGTATTTACTTGCAAAATGGCAATCACGTAGTCGTTCAGGGTGAAAATAACGCAGCATGTTTGTTCAAGTAAGAACATACGCTGGCAAGCTATATTGCACTCGTGAGAAACTTTATTACAAACATTTATTTAGTAGACGGTAGCACATCATTTTGCTCTAATGTCAGCGACAGCGAGCTATTATATGGACTCCAGTGCAGGCTGAAAGCCAAAGAGCCCATATTTCGTCAAGGAAACAGTGGAAACAGTCACAAAGTACACTCCTGGAAATGGAAAAAAGAACACATTGACGCCGGTGTGAAGCTGGGCTACGGTCCCGCACACCGTTGGGCCGTCTTCCGCTCACGCCCCAACATCGTGCAGCCCGCCTCCAGTGGTGTCGCGACAGGCGTGAATGGAGGGACGAATGGAGACGTGTCGTCTTCAGCGATGAGAGTCGCTTCTGCCTTGGTGCCAATGATGGTCGTATGCGTGTTTGGCGCCGTGCAGGTGAGCGCCACAATCAGGACTGCATACGACCGAGGCACATAGGGCCAACACCCGGCATCATGGTGTGGGGAGCGATCTCCTACACTGGCCGTACACCACTGGTGATCGTCGAGGGGACACTGAATAGTGCACGGTACATCCAAACCGTCATCGAACCCATCATTCTACCATTCCTAGACCGGCAAGGGAACTTGCTGTTCCAACAGGACAATGCACGTCCGCATGTATCCCGTGCCACCCAACGTGCTCTAGAAGGTGTAAGTCAACTACCCTGGCCAGCAAGATCTCCGGATCTGTCCCCCATTGAGCATGTTTGGGACTGGATGAAGCGTCGTCTCACGCGGTCTGCACGTCCAGCACGAACGCTGGTCCAACTGAGGCGCCAGGTGGAAATGGCATGGCAAGCCGTTCCACAGGACTACATCCAGCATCTCTACGATCGTCTCCATGGGAGAATAGCAGCCTGCATTGCTGCGAAAGGTGGATATACACTGTACTAGTGCCGACATTGTGCATGCTCTGTTGCCTGTGTGTATGTGCCTGTGGTTCTGTCAGTGTGATCATGTGATGTATCTGACCCCAGGAATGTGTCAATAAAGTTTCCCCTTCCTGGGACAATGAATTCACGGTGTTCTTATTTCAATTTCCAGGAGTGTAGAATGACTGACTCGTACTCAAACCGATCAAACGGCGTGGAAGTGGTTTAATGGTCTCAGAGAATACCTCTAAGAATCTCCCAAATCATAATGCTGCCCTCACAGCTTCGTGTTCTTCAAGTAACATATTGCAGTCTTTCCTCTGACGTCCGTTTGACCTACGCAGTATACTTGTTACTAAAGTGCCTTCACGCCGTAAATCAGCAGTAGTACGGTATAAACACTAAAAAAATTCACAGACCTTAGCGCAGGTATTTCTGAGTAGGAATGTCGCTGAATTCCTGGGCAGAGGCGAGTCCGTTAGGCACTTGGAAAATTTGTAACCGGCCGACCTATCTTAAAGCACCATCGTAGTCGAGACGTTCAACCTAGGTTGTCACACAGCTTCCTCTGTGGCTGTCCGCTACAGGCTGTTGGGTCCATTCATGAGCTGCAACTATCACCGTGATGCTTGAAGCAGTTTCGAAATACGTTTGCCTCAGAAATAGAATAACATTCGTCCGAAAAGCCAACAATAGTCATTGTTTCGGAGCTCAACAAATGTTTTCTTGTACTTACTAGAGAAAGGAGAGAAATGTATAGATATTCTCTGAATGTTTTGCTTATGTTTACTGTTACATATCTCATGGTTGTGATAATTTACGTTGATTTTACGGCTGATTAATCAAAACGACAACTTTTTCTATAAATTGCATTGTTAATTCAGATAAAGAAGGATCAAAGAAACTACTTTTGGGAAATACCACCAAGAACTAAAACGTGGAACTGCGAGCCTTAATAGCAGACGAAATGACAAACACCGCGACACCTTTGGCATTTCACGGCGGGCTCGGTGCTTACTTTCTAATTAAGCGAGCTCCTCCACTGAGTGGGGCAATCTTAATTAAAATGAGTCTTTCTGGCACTAAAGTTGGTGCACTTATTTACTCTGGTAGTAATATTTTTGGCTCAGATGCACTGATGCGACACACTACCTTAGACCAAAGCAGTCAGCAGCAGTAAATCTCTGCAACGTAAGATTATCTAAAAATCTGATGCAACTGGACGCAGAATATCACTGATTCCTAAACACTATGGACAATGTAAATCCAGTTGTAATCTTGAATCAAATGCGAAATTAAAAAAAAAATCATAATCTTAGTACACATTTTCGTCACCCAGATTCTATGATCAGAATAGAGGTAAAAAGATTGTAATCTCTGAATCGGAATAAAATACAAATGCAGACGAGTAGCTCATATCTACAATATCGAAGGGCTAGTAACACATTATTAGATCATGGTGTCTTTGACTTAGCATTCGCTTGGCTGTGACCCTTACTTGCGTTTTTGCTGTTACGCATCTTTTTGGCGGCTAGCGCATTGTCTTGTAGCGCCGATAATGCATGCAGCAGCAAACACGCCGAGTTAGCAGGAGTTGGTTGAGATCGATTGAGTTACCAGGGCATAGAGCCGCAGAAAATGGACACACAAAACTTGAGAAGTATTTAAGGAGTTACAGTAAATCTAGGGGTGTATTGTTACGTATATAATTGTTGATTTAAAGAGTTTAATTGGAGAACATTTCTCGCTGGGCAAACGAATACCTTTCGTTAGTGCAGACACCGACATTAGGTATAATTTGTAGATGATATTGCTACATATTTAATCAGATCCGTGCCTTATTGACATCAGCATAGGGTGGCTTCTCTGGAATAAATGGTCTATGATTTGGGAATTATACACTCTCCAGTCACTTCAGTGTGACAACCTGTCAAAAGCGTGATTAATCACCCTTACAGGTGGAGACGTCTGGGAAGAGGTCAATAAGGTTCTGAAAGGTACCGACAGGGTTATGGAACCATGTCGACTCCAGTGTCGCTAGGTTTCTCGGTTGAGCGTCCACGGTGCGAACAACCCAATCGAGACGATCCCACAGATTCTAGATTGTGTTAAGATCAGGGTGTTGTTGGCCAGGGGAGTACGGTAAACTTTTCCTGGTGATCTTAGAACCACGCACGTTCACTGCGTGCATTGTGACACGTTGCATTGTCTTGCTGGTAAGTGCCACTTTGACGAGGAAAAAAAACTGCAATTAGGGTTAGAAATAGTCCCCAAAGGTAGACGAATATTTGTGTTGATTCATTCTCCTTTTCGAATGACGAGGTCATCCAGATAATGCCACTAAAACATTTCCCAGAGCGTAAGGTTATTTCCTTGTTGCAGGGTGTTCGATTTCAAACGTTCCACGCTGTTCACAAAAACGGCGATCTGTCCGATGGAGCATAAAACGTAATTCATCTGAAAAGGCCACCTGCCGCTAATCAGTGGACGCAAAGATGCGGTACTGCCATTTAAAATCCAAACTTCGGCACTGATGAACAGCAGTTAGCATGGGTGCATGAATCAAGTGGCTACCACCAGGGCCAATGCGCAGCAACGTTCTCTATGTGACCCCTTGGCTCATCTATGCGGTCAGTTGCTCAACGGTTGCACGTCTGTTCGCCCGCACGTGTCTCCGCAGCCATCGGTCACCCACGTCATTTATGGACCTTGGTTTACCACAGCTGCCGCTTTGCCTGTTTCGGATAGCGCCAATTTGCCATCCACGGTGTACTTTAACAGCAGCAGCACACGAATTGGTTACAAACTTAGCCGTGTGGCAAATGCTTTCGTCCTTGGCCCGAAAGCCAATGATCAAACCCCTTTAGACGTCGGAGGAATCGTTCCGTTCCTTAATTGTGGTGACGTCTACCTGTTTTCTGCGTCCGCTGGAATACTTTTACGCTCTGCACTTCCTGTGCTGCCACCTACTGTCTGTAAGCGGTTACTGCACGTTGTCGTCGACGACAGCCGGTTGTCACGTTAATCTGAATGGGTCGTGCATGAGTGTGAATGAATAGTCGCAGCCTACTGGTTTGATTTTTTTTTTCCGGGAGGTATCTATTTGTAAGCAGCGTCCCTCCTAGAAGTCCGATTCCCTTCAAATGAGGTGAACTGTAGTATTTCGAGATAAGAAGGAGCAGCTTACAAGAATAACCGTTGAATTGAACCAAGGGGACAAGCTGTGATTCCGACTGGGCTCGCTGCAAGACTCAGTATAGATACCATCTTTTTCTTTTACTTCTGCAGAGTCATGAACGAGGGAATTAGACAGGGAGTAGCATGTAATCAGTACTGTAGCAATGCTTGGCTTGGCTTGGCTTGGTAGCTCAGAATGTTCGGTTAGGCGTCTGGTCACACCCTCTAATAAAAACAACGGAGTGAAGTTGGTTTTGATAGTGTTTCAGTGGTATCATACGATATCCTCGCAGAACTGCTGGCGAAAAATGGCGAAGTAACACATAGAAGAAAAAAACAGGGGCTAGCGTCTTTGGCTAGTAATAACAATGTACTCCATCACGGGTTCGTACATAAGCAGTGCTTGAATTTTGAATAAAAATTATTACTTAACGTAACAAAAGAGATCCGGCATAAAAAGTCACCATTGTGTTGCGTACGGTCTTGTCAAATATTGCAGAGGAGCTGACTGAAGTTCAGGGCACTCTCTTTGAGGCGGAGAACTGCCTCTAAAATGCGGAAAAATCGACGGAATAAGGCTGCAGAAGACAATGGAAACCACTGAATTAAGGACACACAATGTGTACCCACATGACATGTGTCACAATGATCCCTCCATTGGCAAAAGATTCCGAATTAGTCCCCCATTATGATCTCCTGGAGGGGCGGAAAGGGGGACGTGATCATGAGAAAAAGATGGATTAGCGAAAGGGAAATGTTCTGCGAGTCGGAACGCGGTATTGCAGATATTGAAATGTTTTTGAGAAACTATAAAATCCGAAAAGAGAAATGCAAACGGTCAGTCTAGCTATAAAATGAAATGGAAATATTATATATGTTCCTGGTCGGAAGAATGTAGGGTAAAATCAATAGTAACAGCAAATGGTATAATGGGCGTTCGATTCGTAATGAATAGGACGGAAGGGCAGAGAGAGAGAGTTACTGCGAACACTTCAGTGATAAGTTTGATCAGTTATTCTCATCCGTTTTGACAGAAAATCAACGTCGACAACAGTAGTTCAGGTATGCATATCAACATCAGACGCAAAAGATGAAGAAATAGGAAAAGTATATTTGAACTGCTAATTCTGTGTGTAAAGGGGGATAGACAACTAATAATCGTGCGGAACTAGAATGCGGTTGTACGGGAACGCACAGAAGAAACAGTTACGGGAGAACAAGGGGCTTCGTAGTACTAATAAGAGAGGAGAAAGACTGTTTTCTCCAGTAAATTTCGGCGCTGCTGTTTGCTACTGTAAGATGAAAAAACGCGCTGTCTAGCACAGGTTATAGATTGCAGATTTAATTTGCATTATGATATGACACAGTGACAATCGTTTTTTATCTGAAGTCAATGCTTTTATATCATATTGCACATGCATTTAACAACCCGATGACGGTCGGTCGACTGAAAATGGTTGTTTAGATAAATAGTTGTTTAGATAAATGCCGTATCAGCAGCTCAAAGCGGTAATCTAAATTTTTCAAACTATAACGAAATTACAAGTGCCGTCCTAAGTATTGGCAGCCATTCTAAAGGCTGTTACTGTGACGATGTCAGTCCTCAGGACGGCATAGGCTATGCCACTTCATTCTAGTCTATCAGCTGGGTGGATGACGTGAAGCGCATTTTAAGAATACACGTTTGCAAGGAAGGCGCCAACGGAATTTTAATATTCCTATTCATATTTTTATCTTCAGCACTTTTAGAGACTCTTATAATAATTCTTATGATAATGGCTTGACATTTGAAACACGTCAGTTTTAGTGTTTTTGTCCTGTGAAAATGTGGCTCATTGGAGATTCTAAGATTGATCTAACGTAGATTACCCAATCATGCCTCCACCACGGCTATGATCTGATTCTTTCTTTGATGTCTTAACACATAGCAATACAAGAGACTTACGTTCTGTCTAGACTCCATCCTCTCGAACTGGATGGATGCCCACTTTTTGGAAATACAACGTTGGTATATTGCTTTGGTATTTTTACTAAAACGTGCTCAAAATTACGTTCCTAGTCACTTTATCAAACCTATAAGGGTATTACCGGTAACGTTGACCGGTCTCATCTTATAGATTTTAGGTAGTGACGAGGAACGTGGTTGAACATGGTATTGCATGGCTTGAGACCACTGCAGAATGGATCATGTATTCGATTCTGTGGAAGACTGTTGAGGTATGTACTTGATGTCTCTTCAAATACTCTGTTGCGGAATATAATTACATCACTTCGGCAATTATTGCAATTATTGGTAATTCCGCACCGCTATTGCCGCTGTAGTCACATTGTTTTCGTGTGTCATGACGTCGACATTTTTGTCTCTGCAAACCGTCACTGACATGCCGTTACACTGCAGTGCTCAGGTTCCATATCTCATAATATTTACTGTTATTTTGTTTGAGCTTTACTTGTTGGAAATCCCAACATGGACGATGTGGTGAAGTGGTTGAGGGCTTGATATTAATCGTGTATTCCGGCTGAGGTAACATGATGGACTAGTACGATCTCTAACGTCATCAGTCGGAACCGCGCTGCTGATACGGTCGCAGGTTCGAATCCTGCATTGGGCATGGATGTGTGTGATGTCCTTACGTTAGTTAGGTTTAAGTAAATCTAAGTCTAAGGAACTGATGACCTCAAATGTTAAGTCCCACAGTGCTCAGAGCCATTTGAACCATTTTCTAACGTCATTTCCGGCCGTCATCTGATAATTCTTTTTAGAACACGACGACTTCCACATCTTCATCTTCCACATCTTTTTATAATTCTTTTTAGAACACGACGACTTCCACATCTACATCTTCCACATCTTTCTACATATACGTTGTCGAGAATAACATCCCTTTAATATTTGTTGTGGCATTTGTTTAGCGTTTATAGCAGAGGGGAGCGGACATAGAGAGTCCTACGTCAGGAGGTAGGCGTGTTATTATAGCTCTTTCTGCCTGAAACGCCTACGAAATACAATTTTCGTTGTGATTTTGTTTCTGTTACGATAGACGTGTATTTTAATCAACACCCAATTTAGATGCGGCAGTATTTAATTCGTGTTTGCTAAGTGAGAGACGTCTCGCAATATAGTACGGTATGCAGTCTTTTCTGAGATATCGACTCTGACATTCTCTTAGGAAATATATATTTCCCACTGTTACTGACTTGGTCATATGTTCACAAGCTGTAGGCTATACGTTCTTCTGTTGTCTAAGCAAAATTTTTGGTAATAATAAACACTTTCCTCTTTCCTTCCTTTCCTTATATGACAATACTGTTACGCGTGTGCTTGTGGTGGTGGTGTATTTGGTTACTGGCTTTTAATTTGACAAACTATAGTTTGCGGCCGGCCGTGGTGGCCGAGCGGTTCTAGGCGCTTCAGCCTGGAACCGGCATGTATGTGTGTGATGTCCATAGGTTAGTTAGGTTTAAGTAGTTCTAAATTCTAGGGGACTGATGACCTCAGATGTTAAGTCCCATAGTGCTCAGAGCCATTAGACCCATTTATAGTTTGCTAAAATGCCACTGCGCTGATCGAATACCCACTTACCTTATTTAAAACGCGAACAGCGCTACAGACGTAGTTTTTAAAATAATGTGGGCAATAATGTAGTACAAATACGGTCTACAGGTATAAAGCTTTTAGGGGTCCTTATGGCTGCAAACTGCAGTTATTTTCATGGCTTTCAGTAGTTGTGTCTCATTTGTAGTAAATAATTGTTAATGAATTGCATCGTTTGCAATGTTTCTAGTGAATAACACAATGATTTCCTTCCCCCTCCAAAACTGGTGCTTGAGAACTTTTTTAAATGCTGGAAAATGAACTTTGAAGGTGTATTAACCTGAACTGGAAATGTAAACATCGTTTTTTAGCCCTGTCTCGGAAATATTTTACTTGAGCGTGTTCCTAATTAGTTACGTTCAGTCTGTTTGTTAGTTTAGCTAACACTTACTTTTCCGTTGTTGTAAGCCTGCTCAGGACAGTTTTACAACATCGAATCTTAAGGCCTACATTCTCAGGTGTCAAGAAATCTGTCATTGGTGCAAATAACTCCTAATTTTGGGCACTAATCTCATGAATATTTGTCCATGTGGAAGTTAACTCACGCTTCCTTTTACATTGGAGACTGTTAAATATTGCGGCATCAAACATCGTTTTTCATGTATTAACCTCAACTAGCAATTTAAACATCATACTTTTTACACTGCTGCAGAATTATTTTATTTCAGTGATTACATTTAGTATATCTGCTTGTTTGGCTAACATTTATCTGCAGCTATATGTCTAGTCAGGTTAGTTTTATCTCATGGTATTTGTAGGCCTAATTCGTAGAATATCAAATGTTCAAATCTACTATTGAGATACACATTCCAGAATTTTGGACAATAATCCGACGAGTACGTGTATATGTGGAAATTAAATTGTGTGTTCTTTTAAGTGCAGACGCATTTTTTGCAACATTGTGACATCAAAGAGTGTTTTAGACTTATTAACCTCAGTCAGTAATGTAAACACCATACTTTTTCGTACTGCTGCTGTATTTTGCTGACATTTTAAAATATTTATAACCTTAGACAAAAATAATTTATTTACGACGTTGCTGCGTTTTTTAATTGCAACTGGATCCATTTATTGCTGTGGTACAAAGATTGAACCATGTTCGATGTTTTCAGTGCAGCTACCTGCTGCTGACTGGAGGAACAGTGATTTACTGCTATTTGTCATTTTCTAGGTTTGTGGTTTCGTATTTAATGTTAAACTCATGTTCAATGTTCTAGGCAAATATTAGTTTTTAATTATTTACAGAGAATCATAGATTTTTCTGTGCAGCCATCAGCTGCTGACAGGAACAAGTAGGATATGAAAGTGGACTAGCTTTTGAAACTTGCTGGCAGATTAAAACTGTGTGCCGGACCGACACTCGAACTCGGGATCTTTGCCTTTCGCGGGAAAGTGCTGTGAGGACGGGGCGTGAGTCGTGCTTGGGTAGCTCAGTTGGTAGAGCACTTGCCCGCGAAAGGAAAAGGTCCCGAGTTCGAGTCTCGGTCCGGCACACAGCTTAAATCTGCCAGGAAGTTTCATATCAGCGCACACTCCGCTGTAGAGTGAAAATTTCATTCTGGACTAGCTTTTATTTACATTTTCAGAGCTTGTGGGAAAGTGTTTGTGGTAAGAAACTGATCTGCAGCAAATACGAATTTCTACTTTGTTATTTCTATTTTATTCACAAATATAGGTTTTTAGTTATTTATAGAGAAATATGCTATCTACTCGTTCCATTAGCTTCAAATCAGTTATAAATGTGCAGCTGGTGAGCAGTTCTCAAACTAATATTTGGAATTTAATTTTGTCCATATTTTGCAGCTGCAAACGTGACTGTATTCAATACACTGGAAGTGGGAACTAAGAAACTTCTTCGGTCACAAGTTTTCGTGTTTTATTAACTGCACGATGCATTTCGGGTCCATCTCAAGTCTACGTTGTCCTAACATATGATTTGAATCAACTGAAATGGTTTGATGTTAGGTTATGAATTTCGTAATTTACATGCGGAAGATATGTGCGAAACAGCGGAAAAAATGACTAGTGTGAACTTATCACATAATACAAGAAAAGTGTTCCAACTTTTTAACATCATCCATTGGTTCCTCCATCCTGTTCATGAACATCACTTCACTCAACAGTCATATTTACATACACGTTTTTGTAAACACTTCATAAATGATGTTGTAAATGGTGTGATCAAAGATGAATTTATTCATACTGCCGGATATTTGGTCATTAATAATTTGTAAAATTACTGAAATAACTATCGGTTACGAAATCTGTCAGTTCATTTAACACAGATTCTGTTTCTGTTTATTTATTTTATGGAGGTATAAATCTAGTTGTTGTAACAGAATATCAGTAATGCAAACTTAGCTGGTGTCACTACAGCAACTATGACTAAAAAAGTTAATAAATCAGTCAAGAAGGCTAGGAGAGTATTTCTGGTAGATAGATCAGTACGCCGTTATTAATATCTTACCTAGACAGTGAATTGTCATTACTTAGTACCAATAAGATGGATGTAGAGCAGATTGCAAATCGTGGTCTGGAGAGCTGCGTGCTTAGTAAGGAGTGGATGGAAAAGACCCACCATGGATTAATAACGAAATTCGTAACATTCTAAAGAAGCAGAGGCTATTGTACTATTAGGTTCAAAAGGGAATGCACAAACGACGACAAGCGAAGCTAAGTAGAGATTCGCTCGTCTGTGGAAGGATTTATGCGCGAAGCGTACAACAACTTCCACTGTCATACCTTAGAAAAAGGTCTGGCTGGGAACCTGAGAAAATTCTGGTCGTATGTAAAATCGCTAAGCAGGTCTAAGGCTTCCACTCAGTCCTTTGTTGACTAGTCTGGTGTGGCAGTTAGAAATAGAAAATGAATGCGGAACTTTTAAATTTCACTTTCAAGAAATCATTCACTCAGGACAACGGTACAAACAAAGCGTCATCGGAGCATGGATAAAGAGCAACAGGCAGATTCCATATTCGTAATTTCAGGGAAGGATTTGACATAATGCTCCTCTGCAGGCTGTTAACGAAAGCATGAGCATATCGAATAAGTTCACAGATATGTGAGTGGCTCGAAGAGTTCTTAAATGATAAAACCCAGTATGTAGTCCTCGATGGCGAACGTTCAGCAGAGACAAGGGTATCATTAGGAGTGTACCACGGAAGTGTGATAAAACTGGTGTTGTTCTCAACATACATAAATGATTTGGCAGACAGGCTGAGCAACAGTTTGCCATTGTTTGCTGATAATGCCATGGTTTACGGTAAGCTATCGAAGTGGAATGAGTGTAGGAAGATACAAGACAGACAAAATTTCCTGTTGGTGTGATGAATGGCAGCTACCACAAATGTAAGTCAATGCGGATGAGTAGGGACAACAAACCTGTTCGGATACATTATTACTAGTGTCCAGCTTGACACAGTCAACTAGTTTAAATATCTGGGCATCACGTTGCAAAGCAATGTGAAATGGAACGAGCATCTGAGGATTGTGGTAGGAAAGGTGAATGGTCAACTTTGGTTTATTGGGAGAATTTTAGGAAAGGGTGGTTCACCTGTAAAGCAGACTGCCTATAGGACCCTGGTATGACCTATTCTTGAGTACTGTTGGAGTGTTTGGGATCCATACCAGGTAAGATTGAAAGAAGGCATAGAAGTATTTCAGGAGAGGGCTGCTAGATTTTTTACCAGTTGGTTTGAACAGAACGAAAGTCTTGCGGAGATGCTTTGGGAACTCAAATGGGAATCCCTAGAGGAAAGGTGACGTTTTTTAGGGAAAAACTATTAAGAGGATTTGAAGCTGACTGCCAAACGATTCTGCCCATGCTTAACGACTATGAAGATGAGATATGATAAATTAGGGCTCATAGGGAGGTGTACAGGCAGTCGTTTTTTCCTCACTCTATTTCCGAGTGGAACAGGAGGAGAAATGAGAAGTAGTGGTAACCTCTGCCATGCACCTTCTGGGTGGTTTGCCGAGTATCTATGTAGATATAGATGTAGATGTAGATAGTTGCAGAGAGGAGACACAGGGTTCATGGATGTGCAGTACATGGGTGCTTCATGCAAAATTTGCAGAAGTGCATATTGCCACAGTGGTGGAATGGCGGGAGCTGCTGATGTCTGCAAAATATGACATGCATGCGAACTGTAGTCGAATCTCTTTCTTACGAAAGCTGGGAAGGACGGGGAGGGGGCTCAGGGTAGGTGTGTTTCAAACAGAATTTTCATAACTGTAGTGGGATGGGCAGAACCTCCCCTTCTCAACATTAACACGTGGCTGGATGTCATGAATCCTGGAAAGATCTTGAAGATAAGGCAGTGCTGATGCTGATGTCAGTAAAATTTGTGCAGTTGTCTCAATGTAATAGGACACCACTGATAAGAAAGAACTGTGTGCTGTTCTCAGCAAATTCCTGACCAGAACTGGTACTGCTCTACTACTCATGAAATGATTACATTTACAAATCAATAGCACAAGTGGTTCTGGGGTATCAGGTATTGACCCCTTGCTGAAACAGTCACTTACGTTTGCGGTGTAGCCTCCGTGGTGGCAATGTAGTAGGCTGGCCAGATTACAAAGAGAAAACTGGGATGACTGTGTTTATATTTTATACCTAATTTCATCACTGCACATTAGCTTACCTTTCTTGTTATCAGGCATTTTGAAATCGGTAATAGACCTATGTCGATGCAGCAGCTGAAAAACTCATAAGAACGTATCTTATTGTGAATAAGAAAGGAACATGTTGGCACATTACACATAAATAAAATTATTTTCTTCATAAATAAAAGAGACTAATACCTAACTTTTTTGTTATTGCATGGATATATTTCCTGCAATGGTAATTTACTAGGTAACTGGGTACAATCTGTTAATCCTAAAAACTGTGTAGTAGTAACAATAGTAATCAAATGCAAATTACACATTAAATGCAAAAACTTATGATTTAGCTTGACTGCAAACTGTTAGAGCACTGCTAATACACGCCACATCGAACACACTCTTCACAAAATCAACCTTCATATGGCTGTAGTCCCTTTATGAAAGATGGATTACTCTTTATATACCTACTTTTGTTTTGGTTTCACATGTCTCGAATCGCCATAAAGTGGAAATTCGAAAGTCAGAAGTATGGGGTACTTAATACCTGTTTTTCTCTTTAACATATCTCTCACTCTTTCTATAAGGCATAAGATGGGTTAAACCTAATGCAGTGGGCCTGTTTGGATATTCTAAAAAATATGTATTTTATGACATTCCACTTCTGGGAAACTTGTTTTTTAAATATTTAATTAAATTGGAAATATTATTGCACCTTTGATTATGTAAGGAAGTATTGTGCACAGCGATTGTAGATTTCAGTGAACGCGAAGCACACACCAGTTAGCCGCAATCCCATTGGTTTTTATTACTCTTGCACATACAGATTTATGCTATATATAGCCATCTTCACTGCATTTGAGTTAAAATCCATGAAACTCCCTGCAGTTGATGTCACCAAATCATCTTACTGTTGTATGTGCAGGCGCGAGTTTGTTGGATTGCAGCTCAAATGTTCTGATGATGGCTATTTACATCCGAAAACTAGATATGCAAGAGAAATAAAAGGTAATAGGATTGCGACTGACCACTGTGTGCCTCTCCTTCCTAATATTATTGCACGTATTTTGTTCTCGATTAAAAACCAAGACAATTGTTTGTCCCGGACAATTTTCTCATGGCACCAGGACATATGTGTGAAAACTGGGACATCTGTTCAGCCTCAAATGTAGGCGCTGACTGGCATCCAGCTGACGCATACTGTCCTGGGATACGTTATGCCACGCCTGCTCGACCTGTTCACGTAGTTTCGTAAAGGTTGTTGGTTGATGAGTCGCACGAGACACTTCTCGTCCGTTCATATCCTACTCATGCTGGATTGCAGACAGGTACAGAGATGTACTGACCAGAGAAGTTGCTGTACGAATCGTAGAGCACATTGTATTTCAAAGGCACTGTGTGGGCGAACATTATACTACCAGAACATCACCTACCTGTTGAAAAAACAGCAAAAGACTGAGTCTAACAACATACTGCACGTACCGAGCGCTCGTTAGCGTCCCCTCCAGAAACACCAAAGGGGAACTGGAGTTGTGGCTTATTGCACCGCAGATCAGAATGCCTGGAATGGGACCAGTGTGTGTTGGACGAATGCACTCTACGAGACAGCGCTCACTAGGTCTATATTGTCCGTGCCAACGACCGTTACTTGTATACGCGCAGCATCTTCTTTTATCAATGAAGGCCATATCGTACCCTTCCACCTTCCAAATGGACTTCTGACAGGACCAGTCGTGCTGAACATCTCGACGCTGTGGCGTTAGTGGAAGACGGGCCAGACATGTGGGTGCCCGTATCGCCGCTGCTAATAACTGGTTCACGACAGTCTGTGTTGACACGTCTGTGATCACAAGCCTTCTCATCTCTGCTGTGGTAGCTGTACGATCTGCCACTGCTGCCCTTACAATATGAAGATCCTGGCGGGCGTTTGTGCTGTATTGACATCCAGAACATCTGCAGGTGTCAGGATGTTCACGTGACCACTGATCCAACATCACTTCGCAACAGATGCAGCACGACCAACTTGTGTGGCAATTCTCTGAAAGGACCATCATGCCGCTTGGAAGACCACAATTTGGTCCCTCGCTCAGCTGTACGAAGCATTAACAAATCTCCATGGCATGGTTGCCTGCTTGCTTCACACGTTTTCACCACACTCAACCTTCTGACTGTGAGTATTCCCTATTAAAGGGTAGATGCAGTTGGCGCTCTGGTAGCTATGCCACTACGCTATCTATTGGCGGAAGATGCTGAAACCCTTGTCAATACATACATTATCGCCCAGGTGGCACATGCCATCATCAGACGTTCTCGCACCAGGTGTACTATTTTTTTCCAGAAGTGTGCGTGCGCGCGCGCGCACACACACACACACACACACACACACACACACACACACACACACACACACAGGTTGTAACAGGTATAAGCGGAGGTATATCTGTTAGTGACAATGATGGTCTGCTGAACAAAATCACTTCCGTATCCACTTTATTTGTAGACTAATAAGTATACATATTATGGGTATTTTTAGGTTTGTTAGTATCTCCGAGTACATCTGGCAAGAGCAAACCCCTAACGCTTAGTTCCCCCGGCAACTGGTCGTTTGTTGAAGTGTGGAGGCATAGACGCGTAATGCATAGTCTATATTTCCAGGCATTGTACACTTCAGGGCCCAGATATGGCCAAGGAGAAAACATCAGGTTGTAAAATTGTTTGTGGCAAGACTACTCGAACCAGCAATGAAACCGTCAGCACACTGATGTGTGTACGTGTGAAAGTACCACAGAATAAAACAAAATATCTGCACTTATACCAATACCCATTAGACCATATGTATATATATAGAAGGTGGTAACTTTACCGCAGTTTCCTGCGACAGAATGCAGAGATAGCTCGCAAAAATTGATACATTCTTCAGTATATTAATTACAGTAACTGCTGGTGACGCTTCTTCTGTTGACTGAGCAACGCTTGGGGGGAAAACAGTAGTCCTTGTTACCTAACAACTGTATCAGGAAATACTCGAAATTCCTCTGTAATCTGTAGATGAAACACCTGATCCATGATACTGAGAATAATTCATTCTCCACTTCATGATTTATAATTAATGTTAGTGCTTAGTCCCAGTAAATTACCTTTCATAAATTAATGCACAGCTATAGCATTCACTAATCTCAATTTCATATCAATATTATAATTATCAGTATACTGTTCAAGCGTATTAGTTGGGACTATAATATTGTATGTGTTAGCTATGAAATATATCAATGCGTCACTGCATGAAACTACATAACCCCATAAAGAATTTTTTGTGGGGAGGTACTTCATTTAATTAAAATGAACGTAATGAGCATTGACAAGAGACTTATGCTAAAGAGGCCCGACGGCAAGGAGCTGTGTATCTTTTTCTATAAAACAAATTAAATATTGCACTTCTTTCATTCTCGTCATATTTATGTTTCTTTTACTGTCCCACTGTTGTAACATAAGCACCTCTATTTCTATGTACCGTTATTTTGAGTTAAATAGAGCGTATTATTAAAACTGCGTATCTGGAATTCATTTAAAATTTGAGACATGTTTGTTTTCCATGTTAATAACCGTAAATTTATACGACGAATTGTTCGAGGATATAACGGCCGAATACTTTCCATGTTCTTTCCTTACTTACGTTGTATCGCTTTTAGTTCCTTGCCTATAGTTTTTACGTTAGAATCTTGTTTGTTAATGGGTAATTCTCTTCTAACAATGACGTTGATAATCGCTTCAGTAGCTTGATGTACGGTGCCTCACCAAAATCAACAAGTGGCAACGTGAAATTTTACGTGAATACGTAACTACCATATTTTAACAGCACTCACTAATTCTATTTATCTATAATTATTGGATCAGGCTTGTCGTCTCTGGACGTTTCTCTCGCTCGTCATGATATTACATCATAATCAGTACATGAATAATAGTATTGTACTCTTGACGAGACTTAATGCGAAAATTTTCATTTAAAATACGTGAGCCCTTTTCTTGTAATAAATGGAGGAGCCTGCATCAGTATCTTCAGTTCGCGCACCAGCACTGCTTCACGGCATAGAAGACGCCGATTCTCGTAAAGTAACAGTTTTTTTTCTCCTGTTCGTTGTACGTTGGTTTCCCATTGCTCGCTATCCTTCCTGAACCTACAATTCTGTTCGAACACCGATTCGACTGCCGCGATATGAAATAACTGCGATGGTTATGGCCGCATCAAACGAGGAATATTGCGACCTACACCCTACTGCGTGTTGATACGTAGGTACAATACCGTGTTATATTTCACGAATAATGTTCATCTCTTTTCATAGACATATCGCCAACTTGTATTCTTTGTGAAGTACGAGTAGATCTTTCGTTTCTCAATGGCGGAGGACGACTGTGTTTCGATCTACATCTATATGGATACTCCGCAAATCACACTTAAGAGCCTGGCAGTGTGTTTGTCGAGCCACCATTCCCGATGTGCAAGAAGTTTCTCAAGCGGCTCATCGCCCGTTGCGTTGATGATATCGGCTCATACATTACGTTTCGGAGACTAATAAAACCTTGGCAGAGAATGTTTCACGTAATTGTGTGGTAAATCAAACATGCCACTTCGTAGATTAATACAACGACAGACATTCGGGTGCCTATTTCCTAAGTGTCGTCTCCGAGCAGCTGCGGTGTTAGGTGTACACTCGCAATATGTGTAAATAGAACCGTCATAATTTCTGCCCTCTACTTCCCTCCACATATTTTTTTTATGTTTCTCATATGTACATATAATTTCATTTATATCGACAGTTCCACTACGTACCAAATAAAGCTGTAGGTGGGTATGTGTTGTTGTTCACATTTGAACTTAAAGGAATGGATATATACTGGTTTAAAAGAATGGTTAGCATTGCTGCCTCTAGATTCGAGGTACAGCCTTCGACTCCCGACCAGGTCGAAAATTTGTCGCTCGAGGAGTGGGTGTTCGTTTTGTCTTTATTATTTCATCTCATCTTTATCGACACGGAAGTCGCTGAAGTGGCATCAGATGGAAGTACTAGCACCAGGTGACTATGGCCAATACTGACATATGATCATTTCATTTCGTCATTGGTGATAGATTAGGGGTTTATTTTATGACGTGTATACAGGTTATTAAGGGTACAGGTGCAGATATTTTTATTGGTGACTGAGGACAGTGTACTGAACAATGTTACATCAATATTCATTGCATTTTCGTACTAATAACTATAGCTTTTCAGAATGGTATATTTTTAGGTTGATTAGTACCTCCAAGAAAATGTGGCAAGAGCAAGCCGTTATTGATTGTTTTCCCCTAGGCAGCGGGTCAGGTGTTGAGGTGTGGATGTGTGGATGCATAGACGAAAGACAGGTAGTCTATACTGACGGGCACAGTCCACTTAGTGGTTCAGTTATGACCGTATAAAGAAACATCAGGTAGTAAATTAAGCGATGTTTTTGTGGGAAGACTGTTGGATCCAGAGAAAGGACACCTACTTGAAGTGGGAACTTTTAAGGTCCCAACGATCACAATATCTGCATTTAAGCGCCTAGCACCCTGTATGTAACTGAATATTTATTTTGTACTTTTACTATAATAATATTTACATTTAAGTTGAAAATGCGTTAATGTCACCTAAATATGTCGGGATCAAAAAATTATTGTCAATGTATCTCGTTCTTCACAAAACTTGAAATATACACTTGAGATTTAAACCATTTATTTTACCACAGCATTATAGTTTTTGTATTAGTGGCTTCGTATTTGTCTTCATCGTTGTATATTTATGTAACCAGTAGTATTTATTAACTGTATATAGATTCTAACCTTTGTAGATGTGTAGTCCTTCGATACTTCAAGGGTGTGCCAGGCGATTACTTGATATCAAATTATTCGCTGTTCGTGCGATACACAATGCCATTGAGTGTGCAAACAGTTTTCTTATTGGACGCTGTTTCCGAATGCTGTTAGCCTGCTATTACAGTTTCTAGCGACAAAACTGATGATATGCTTAGTATCGATCCATTTCATGGTACGTCTGAACTCTAAGCTGATGGTATTATCTACTTAACCGTTTTCTCGTTCTTTATTACCGTTTAAAAAAATAGGAAAATAGTCTCTGGCCGCGTCTCTCATATCTTTCAATTCTCACTTGTTTTATTAGTAGGTGTGAGAAGACACTTTGTTCAAGATGCGATACGTAGTCACACAAGCGTCCATTTTATCGAATTTAAACTATTCAACAGTGCTGATGTGGACCCTGGGTAAATATTTAATAGTCACTACACGTAAGGCAACTGCTTTTCTAACGTGTTTCGAAAACATTTATCTTCAGAATCAAGTTAGGGAAAAGAATTCATCGAGGCAGAATGGGATTATGTGAATATTACACGCTCCAAAACATAAGGTTTTGGAATGTGTAATATTTCACATGAACCCATACTGGCTGTATTAAGTTTTTCACCCTTATGCAAGTATCCGAAACATGTCAATGAAGCGGTTTCCTTACATGTAGTTACTATCAAATATTTATCTAGCCCCCATATCAGCACTTACTAACATTTTAAAAGATATATTGTATTTATGTTGTTCACGCAATAATTAAACTAATGACTGCCAGTCTTGTTAAATACACAGCTACTTTTGAAACATTGTTTTCTTTTTACAGTTACAGATGGAGACCAGCCGAAATGCGTCAGGCAATTACTAAAACAACTGCTGTCAACAAAAACATCCAGTTCAATTACGTGAGTAACTATGAACACTGTACCTCAATGCGTGTTAATGTAGCTTGAACTGAAATGCCGTTACCAAATATTTCATCGAATGAGGTATGGAAACAAATTGGTTCACCTGTGGAAGCCACCATTATGAAAGCAACATTGTAATGAAGAAATTTACATCACGATATTTATATCGCCAGTGCGATTTTATAAAGCGGTTTTCATCAAAATGGCAAATGGATGCATGATGGAAATGGATGAGTGGCTCTGAAGGGAACAATCTTATAGTGGCAAGGAACAGCAAATAAAATTTAATAATCTCTTTGTCTAAGAAGAAATTTTCGTTTCTACCTGAAATATCCCACTTAAAACATATAACGATAAAAGGAGTTCCATAATCGGCGATCCTTAACAGAATAAAGAGAAAAAAAGATGACAGGGTTAGGATTTTATCTAGTGTCACGCACAAAGGCTCGTGAACACTGCGGAGACTACAGATTTTATTTGTTCAGAAGTCTTTTGTGACGCTGAAGTATCATTCGGTCATCATCACTCTATGAAGGGGTAGAAGCGAAATTTTCTTTTTACAATATGGTAAAGGTCAGTGAGATCGAAAATTTATGACAGAAGCTCTGCTGGAAATATCGCATTTAGAATTTTCTGCAGGCATTTAATGTTGCTATAGTTACTACAACCATACTCCCCACTGTCTCTGACACTAAAACATAAAATCATGTTTACATTGTATGTATACTATGATATGCCCTATTTTACACTCTTAAAGAACACGATGCATTTACAAACAAGGGCCTTAGCCCACAAAAGATCAGAGAAAACGATCCGCGGTGTCAGCTCGTGAACTTAGTACCCTGTTTTCAAGGGAGGGGGGATTCTAACATATGTTTCTCATGGGATTAAGTGTTGCAGTGAACTCATTAAAATAATCTGCCACATTCGCCCAGTATACACTAGATGGGGAATGAAACTCATCGAAACTTCTTGGCAGATTAAAACTGTGTGTCGGCCCGAGACTCAAGGAAGTGCTCTACCAACTGAGCTACCCAGGCATGACTGACGACTCGCCCCCACAGCGTCAATTCTGCCAGTACCTCGTCTCCTTCGTTGCAAACTTCACAGAAGCTCTTCTGCGAACTTTGCAGAACCAGCACTCCTGCAAGGAACGATATTTCTAAAACTCACACACAGAGTTATTAACCCCATGTATCTAACTTTAATTAGTTTCTTGGGTAAACTCATATTACTGTGTCAGAAATTCCCCGCATTAGTAGTTTGCATTACTGCACACTAACGTGATATTTATTGCATATACTATTTTAAATATTCTCTTTGAATTTTTAAAATTTGTTGTCTTATTTTCTTGACTTTAAATGTAGTAAACAGGTCTCTGTGACGTACGTAGTGATTCGTAAGTAGAAACCAAGTAGGTTTGGCTCGCACAGTTCCTCGGAGCAAGATAAATTAAAATTAAGAATTGGGCGAGAACTTGCTCCCAGGCTTTTGTTGTCACTGCAAGTTCTCCGCATACTTGATGCTACAAAGGACAGATCGCGAGAGGTAGAGCGTAAAAAAAGGTTTCTCACTGGACGGACAGAAATTCCAGCACTTTTGCGATTGCTTTCGCATGAGAGAGTTTAGCCTTCGCTGCTCCGGGGGCATTCGAGAAGTTTCAACTTTTGTAACGTCCGGATTATACGTCATGGTCAGAGCTCACTTTTGGGTGGGTGCAGAAGGAATCGATTTAACTCTTGAGGACGCTAAAGCACTCCAGTGATTAAAGAACCAACCTAGCCGTCAGATGTCCACGTTGACAATACGCCACACACAGCAGTGCCTCTCGTAAGACCTGGCAACTGGATGTCGATGAATGCAATTCACTGGTCACTTCAGAAATTAAACGGGATTCTGGAAGAAACCATTACACAGAACTCTTGTAGCTCTGTCAGTTCCTATTGTGCCCTTAGAGCCAGAAAGCATGTAATGTATCTTACTCCTATTTAAATAGGAGAGCATGCTGAGGAGAAATGCCTCCGAATTTATTATGTGAAAACTGTTCAAGCATTTTAAATAAAAATCTTATTAACGTTGTAAATATTTATTCAACATTTCTATATATTTATTTCTTGACATAGTCACCCTGACGACGAACAGATATCTCCCAACGGGAGACCAGTTTATTGTTATCGTCACTGTAGAATGTTTGATTTCTTTGTCAGAGCCACAATCGCACTTCTCTTTTCTCCGCTTCATCGTTATCAAAATGAAGTCGTTGAAGTCGTTCTTTAACTTCTTGAAGCAGATGAAAATAGGATGGGGGCAAATCGGATGGAGGCTGATCGATGAAAGTGAACCAAAGATATTGGATTGTTGCAGAATTCGCAGCACTAGTGTGTGGTCTCTACAAACAGTATACTGTAACGTACGACAAATCAAAGAATACAATATTAAATGAAGTAAAGGAGAAGAAAAACGGAAATATCGTCACGTGTGTACCATGAATAATTACTTTCGGAATAATATTTCCGTTTCTTAACCATGCTTTACTCAACTTATCATATTTCCTCTTTTGCTTTCTTAGTAGCACAAACAAAGCGATTACCAAAGTCAGCGCATCGTTGTCTGAGCCCGACATTTCCTGGAAAAGAAACTGATGCTTGTACAAGCAAGCCTGAGCCACGTGGAGGCGCGGGAAATTTTGCATGCTTGCGTAAGCCATGAGTGCGTAGCCATGAGTGCGTAGCCACCTTAAGATTACCGACGTGTGTTATGCACCTTGTAGAACGGAAGAGTTGCCGCAAAATTTTTTATTTTCTTTTTTTTTCCAAAATGCGCTATGGCCCACTACTTGTGTAATTTCGAATTACACATTGCTTCGTTGATTTCTAGAATAAACTCTAAAATGTACACTGAGATTTTGGAGACACAAAATATCAGAGAGTATAAGAACCTAGGGGACGGACGTCAAAATGTTTCAACAAGATAACGCATCAGTGCACATTTCTGCTACAACCGAATAGTGCTATGAAGAAAAAGACGTCGATGCCTTATTCTCTCCTGCTTGCAGCCAGGATTTAAACCCCGTGGAAAAGCTCTGGGGAATAATTACAAGGCGTGTTTATTGGAATGAAACGCGATTTGAGACCATATGTGAGCTGAAAGGAGGATACCACAAGAGTGGGCGACAATTTAACTATAAGAACTACAAACCCTAATAAAATCAATGTCGAAGAGAACTTTTGATGTAATTAAGAAGAATGTAGGTTAGACAAAGTACTAACTTCCTTTATACCAATTTCTATCCCGCAAATGCAAACGCGTTATTTTGTTACACGTGTTATAAAACAGACTCTGTACTTCCATCATGATTGATTGTGTATGACATGTATCTACTAAGACGAAACTTCCTGACAGATTAAAACTGTGTGCCGGACCTAGACTCGAACTCTGGACCTTTGCCTTTCGTGAGCAAGTGCTCTACCAACTGAGCTACCCAAGCACGACTCACGACCCGTCCTCACAGCTTCAATTCTGTCAGTACCTCGTCTCCTACTTTCCCGAGTCTCGGTCCGGCACACAGTTTTAATCTGCCAGGAAGTTTCATATCAGTGCACACTCCGCTGCAGAGTGAAAATCTCATTCTGGACTTATCTATTACTGTCTTAATGAATTCTTTAAATGAATGCTTCAGGCGTTGTGCTCTTACTTTCGTAGGAACCTTGCCTTTATATTCACTTCCACTAATCAATCTCATATAAATAAGTGAAACATTTTTTGCAATAAAACGGATCTAGTGTGGTAAAAATAAGTTAAAGTACTGCATCAGACATCGACAGACATATTACAAACCAAAAAGAAATATTGATCGTAAATGAATGGTAGCTGGTACCGGGAAATAAACTTCACTTGCATAGGTCAAAACGTTTATGTCATACTAATAACGAATTGTTTGCCGTAAGCTGCTTATTCGAAGTGTTTTGTTTTACCGGACTAGCTTCGGGCTTCTGATGACAAAAACTGACAACGGCCGCGAGAGCGGCGTGCTGACCACATACCCCTCCATATCCGCATCCAGTGACGCTCCTCGGGTGTGAACAACACGTCGGCCGGTCAGTACTGTTGGACCTTCCGAGGCTGTTCGGACGGAGTTTAGTTTAGTGTCGGACCTTGCTCAGCATCAGCGATATCTTCCACGTAATGTTCTCTATCGAATGTCAATTACAGTATTTCGCAACACTCTTGTAAAACTACGATTATGTAATTCATACATTGTACACACAGGCAAACAGGATAATGGAAACTGAGTATATTTTCGTAGAAATTCCTTATCGAATGTGTGTGAAATCTTATGGGACTTAACGGCTAAGGTCATCAATCCCTAAGCTTACACACTACTTAACCTAAATTATCCTAGGGACAAAAACACACACACACACACACACACACACACACACACACACACACACACACACACACACACATGCCCGAGGGAGGACTCGAACCTCCGCCGGACCAGCCGCACAGTCCATGACTGCAGCGCCGAAGACCGCTCGGCTATCCCGCGCGGTAATTCCTTATCCTTACGCTGATTACGTGTATGTGTATAAGTCATATAATCGTATTACGTGTCGTACACTAGAGAACGTAGAGTATAAGATACCGGTAATTATGGACAAAGCCCAAAACTAGTATAAAATAAATCACTACCAACAAGCAACTTGTGTGATACAGTCAATTATTAATATGACATACTTAAAATTTCTACAAGCTGCAGAGCACCAAATGTGAGATTGTGATACGGAATTTCGAATATACGTACTTTCCAGCAGAAAATCTAGAACATTTTAATAGGAAGCACTTTAAATACTGATGAAGAAACGGAAACGCCAAAACAGCTGTAATGGCAACAACAAAAGGCAGTAGGAGCTCAACAGAAATATTTGTCGAAAGACATGCTAGTTAATAGCGGAACTTTCCCTATATAGCTCAAGGGGATATTGCGACACACAGTTTCGAATTTAGGGGCTCTGCAATAGTAGGCCTAAATCGAAAAAGATTTGACGAGAAGCACATTAAATATTTGTCAAGAATAAACGAAAATGAATGCAGTAAAAAGAAGCAGCACAGCTATGATGGACGTAAGGAAATGCAGTACTAATTTAGAGAATACACGTTTTTCCTGAAGAAAATATACTTCAGCTTTATGTTTCACACTACAAGAGCAGATGACAACACGCAGTTGCGCACGTACGTACTTTCAAGTAGTAAATTGAAATATTAGTGACGAGAACCTACTTAATTATTTCTCGGAATTCGGCCGAATCGAGTATCATGAAGACAGCTCTACAGTTGTAGTTTGCTCCGTGACACACAGTATGAACTGAAAAAGAAAATTATAAATAAAATGAAGATACTATTGGAAAATACTCTTTAGCTAAGGCTCAAGAGAAGACTACTGTACACAGTTCAGTACATACATACTTACCAGTGCCGGCCGAAGTGGCCGTGCGGTTAACGGCGCTGCAGTCTGGAACCGCAAGACCGCTACGGTCGCAGGTTCGATTCCTGCCTCGGGCATGGATGTTTGTGATGTCCTTAGGTTAGTTAGGATTAACTAGTTCTAAGTTCTAGGGGACTAATGACCTCGGCAGTTGAGTCTCATAGTGCTCAGAGGCATTTGAACCATACTTACCAGTGCTAAATCGAAATGATCGTCACAAAAAGAACTTACACTATACAACGGTAAGAAAACGGGTCTAGAATTGTAAAACAGTTGCAGTGGGAATCACAATACACATTAGGGACTAAAACCATATTTAGCGTTAGTAAATCAAAGCTGATATCGAAAATACACTTTAGCTAAGTAGCTCAAGTGGAGACTGCAGTTACAAAAATATATCTATGTATCAGTAGTAAACCAAATTGTTTATCACACTAGAACTCAAACAGTACATCTGAATGAAATCGAGACGAGTGTCTTAAGGAAACGCTTCAGCTGTAGTAGGGAACACTATAAACAGTCCGAATTTTTAAAAAAAAACGTGGTAAAGATTTCCTTCGAAAGAAAACAGATATTTCGTACCTCATGCCAAGAAAAGATTAAAATTATAATTTCTCTCGTAATCGAAGAAAATACGACAACTTATAGCGCTATTAATAATTGCAAATCGAATTGTGCACTAAGAAATGGCATCACAAAAAAGTAGAAAGAGTAGGGTTTAACATCTCGTCGACATCTAGGTCATTAGTTACGGAGCACAAGCTAGGAATGATTAATCGATGGGGAAGGAAATCGGCTGTGCTCATTTTGACAAGAGCCATCTCGGCGTTTGGCTGGAGCGACTCAGGGAAATCACGAAAAACTAAACCAGCGTCATCGAAAGCGAAACGTCGTCGAATGCGGGTCAAGCGTGCTAACCACTGCATCATCTCGTTAAGTGATGTCACAGGTCAAAGCTGACTGTAGGTATCACAAATTCCTCTTGATCCGTACATCGTAGCATAGGAATGATTAGATCTTGATAATACCGTACTGTCGGAGAAACGAATCCCGGGGTTCCTTCCCACTGCATGTTACGCTGCTGCCAGCTTATCAGTGTTGCCCAGACGTCAAATGATCTTGTTTTCGTCTTGTTGTTTCAGATTGTAGCTGCTTTCTTGGTTTTTATAGTCTCTGACGACACCTCCTTCACTAGAAGACGGAATTTTAGGCGGGGAAATATTCTTTGGGTCACTTGGTAATGCACATACAAATCACCAAAAATCTAAATGTCCTCGTGAAAGCCTGCACTGTGTAATTCTTCGAAGAGTCTCTGCAACAGTGTCACGGAAAAAATGTATAGCTCCAGTCTAGAAATAAACATCTGTGTAATGATTCGGTGGTGATAAATGTTAAAAAATTACTCTCACACATCCGAAAATTTGTCACATTGTCCGTTATAACTTTGAAAAAATCGCAATTCGATGTATTTGCTCGTTTGGATATGTTTCGATAGTCTGTCTTGTTAGTTACCACACTTTGAGAGGAATGATGACAATTTATTTAGCTGACAGGATCAGAAACGTCTGTCTTCAGTCAGTGCGCCATCGCTCTAGCGGTTAAAGAAGCACAGTTAAGAAGCACGCTGCCTGTCCGCCTCTGTAGCTGCACGGTCAGCCCTGTGGATTTCTGACCAAATGGGCCTGAGTTTGATTCCCGGCCGGGCCGGAGATTTTCTGTGGCCCGGAAACGGCGGTTGCGCTCTCCTTTCGTTCGTATCGTCATACTTTAGTTCCACTGTTGAGATTCATATATGGGCCATGACCCGAAAGAAACAGGCAGGCTAACTGTCTCTGGTATGCTAATGAGTACTTGAGCTAAACAAAATAGATACCAACTTCTTTCTTCATCATCATGGTCGTACTGTCATCTATAGGGATTGGTGTTGAGAGATAAATGAATATTATAGCAGTAAGTTTTTCTTCGTTTTCATATAAAATAATTTCTTTGTGTACCGAGCGAGGTGGCGCTGTAGCTATCACACTGGACTCACATTCGGGAGGACGATGGTTCAATCCAGCGTCCGGCCATCCTGATTTAGGTTTTCCCTGATTTCCCTAAATCGCTCCAAGGAAATGCTGGGATGGTTCCTTTGAAAGGGCACGGCAGACTTCCTTCCCCATCCTTCCCTAATCCGATGAGACCGATAACCTCGTTGTCTGGTCTTCCCCAAACAACCCTACCCCCAATTTCTGTATGTGAACGTAAAAATAAGACATTATTGTACTCTAGGAATAATGCAAGTGAGATAGCGCTGTTGTGAACAAAACCTTTAATACTGATCGCTCTATCGAGTTTCGAGTTTTGTTCGTTACTGCTGTAAGTTGGTTGGTGGATTGGGGGGAGGGGACCAAACAGCGAGGTCATGGTCTCATCGGATTAGGAGAGGATGGGGAAGGAGGTCGGCCGTGCCCTTTCAAAGAAACAATCCCGTGGTTTTCCTGAAGCTATTTAGGTAAATCAAGAAAAACCCAAATCAGCATAGCCGGACGCGGGGTTAACCGTCTTCCATCCGAATGCAAGTCGAGTATGGTAACCACTGCGCCGCCTCTATCGGTCCCCTCTGTAAGGTGACGGCCCTATGCCTGTCCGTTCCTTGTCCAACCAGACCTGTAACTATGAAAGGCCCGTTTCATATGAGCTACATACTTCATAATCTGTCATAACGATGCTCAACATCTTTTCGGTGAATCATCATAGATCTATTCTGCTCTTGGTCATTTTATGATAGAATATGATCGCTTCCTGACAGATATGACAGCACCAAGCCACGTCATTTGTTATCTTATTTTCCACAAAAGAACCGTCTGTATTTTTCATTACAAACAACTAGCGGCAGATTTCCAAGTGACGTTGATTTGGCTCGCTATCCGAGGAATGCAAAACAAACTTTACACAAACGTTTATCTTCTTCAAAACATTTAGAGATGTTTGGTTCATTGCTCCATTGACCTATGTAAGACAACAGTGTTGACACTACGGCCACACGTCCAAGGTCCACTGCTTAGCACTGCTTGCTCACAATTGACTGTTCGAATCCATATATGTTGTTTGCAGTTGTTAACTGAAGATGCTACAGTAGTTACCGCGCTGACACCGCTTGTACGCCACGGTTAAACGGACGGTGTATTTATTGTCATGCCATGTGAGAACAGCGGTTGGTTCTTCCGTCTGATGAGTATTTAAGCTCGGTGGCCACCTCAGTTCTACTGTTTCCGACGTCGTCACTTTCATGTAATATTTAGACACGTCACCGACACAACAACCTATAAGTAAGCCTGAATAACAACAGCCGGCCGCGGTGGCCGTGGGGTTCTGGCACTGCAGTCCAGAACCGCGGGACTGCTACGGTCGCAGGTTCGAATCCTGCCTCGGGCATGGTTGTGTGTGATGTCCTTAGGTTAGTTAGGTTTAAGTAGTTCTAAGTTCTAGGGGACTTATGACCTAAGATGTTGAGTCCCATAGTGCTCAGAGCCATTTGAACCATTTGAATAACAACATTTAGGTAGTCGAAAACAGAGAACTAGCTCATCTCTGAACATCCAGGAAAGCGTTAACCTTGGCTTTGAAGGAACAACTGCAGTACTCATCTATGTGGTGGGTCTTTGAAATCAGGAAGGCTATATAGACTTCTAAGATTGCAGTAAGTCGAAAGGGGAGATTTCTTTAACTGTGGAGGAGAAGAAGATGGTGTGAAGTCCATTGTTTTCGTTACTGCAATCTCTCGTTCGACAAGATAATCACCTAGTAGCAGTGAAACATTAACTGCCCCATCAGATAAGGGGACCCATAAATGAAGTGTGTAGCTTGTAAGAAACCCCGTGTCACAGATGGGAACCTTTTGTACAGGTTGATTTGACAAACTGACCCGAGACCACAGAGGATTGGAGTTCCCTCTGCTCTATGCTACGTGGAAATATCTGTTACCACGAGTTTCAACTCCGGATGCTGTAGCACTTTAAAATGAAATATCGCTAATATGACAGTTTTTCTTCGGTAGCAGAAATAGGTGTTCCTTGGAGGATCCGTCACTATATCATTTTTATAAAATCCACTTCCTCGTGGCGCAAACATTTCACTACGCCACATTATATTTGATTGTATAAGATATTCATACAAGAACTCAAAAATTAGTTTATCTGCCCTCTTCCTTAAAAGAATGTGCGATTTATTGTGACTCATGAAGATTTACTGTTTCCCTGATTTCAGTAAACTTACAGGCATATTTCCTGTTTTCTCCTCTGAAAAGGCGCGATCGACTCCTTTTCCACACCTTCCTATATCCGAGCTTGTACTCTAATGACATAGCTGTCGACGGGACGCAAAATAATAATCTTCGTTCTTTCCTTTCGCCCTTCCATCCTTTCTTCCGGAATGTACATTACTCAGACAAGTTGAAATTGCTTACCGAGGAATCATCTCTCATACGACCCAACATCATTTCTTTAAATTGTAAGATGCAAATACTTGCTTGGAAGTTTCTATCATACACGACGTGTTTCTTATGGCTTATGTTGTGAAACATTTTTCTGTACATTCGTTCAGCTTTCTGTGCACTAAATAGTGCTGCACCGTATGTAAAATGTATCCCAGGAGCTGGGTATCTGCAATGCTTCATTCTTTGCAACCAATCATTTTTTGCCAAAAATAACGAACAGCGGAAACTAACATAGGTGTTTGTGTATTATATATTGATGAGGCAGTTTATGTATCATACGCATTGCTGTATCAAGAGTTCATATTGCATGAAATCGTCATTTTCAACCATTAGTCCATGTAGTGTAGTTTAAAGTTTGATGCTGCTCCCCAAGTTGGCCTATCTTCATCATCTCTGCTTAGCTACTACAACCTTCATCAATATGAACCTGCCCACTATAGTCACGCGTTGCTCTTCCTTTACGATACCTTCCCCCCCCTTCCCCCACCCCTTTCACAATATTCGCTTAGCGATCCCTTTCTTTTCTTCTTTTGGTCAAGTTCTAGTATAAATTTGTTTTATCCTCAGTTCGACTCATTACGTCCTAATCAGTAAACCGAGAGACTCATCTCTAGCATCTTACTTCCCGTTTTTCTTGCCTATAAAACTACGCTCCAATCAATCAATTTAGAGAAGAATTTCTGATATTTAATTTTGTATTCGAAATATGTTATCTTTTTCAGAAATGCTTTCCCTAATTCCTGATATAGCCTATCTGCCTTTCATATCTACTCTATTTCTTTTCCCATCAGTTATGTTGCTGCTCGAAAAGCAAAACCGACTCACAACTTTCATCGTTTCTTTTCTTAATTTCCCTAGCGTCACCCAATTTAATTCAACTACATCCTATTACTCTTGTTTTACTTTTGTTCGTATTCATCATATAATCTCTTTTAAAGACACTGTTTTTTCCGTTAAATTGCTGTTCCAAGTCCTTTGTCATCTCTGCCAATTTGCAATGTCATCGGCAAACCTCAAATTTTTATTTCTTCTTCTTGGAACATGATCCCCTTTGCAAATATCTTCTTCGTTTCGCCTTAGTCAATGCACCGACTGAATAACATCGGAGGTACACTACAACCCATTCTCACTAAACTCTCAACTGCTGCTTCTCTGAGACGATCTTCGACTCTTATATCTGCAGTTTAGTTTCTGTACAAGTCGTAGATAACCTTTGACTCGTGATAGAGTGTATTCCACTCAACACTGTTAATAAAGTTACCTAATCTACAACTATTACAACTGCAGGTTTGCCTGTTTAAAGTAAGTCGTTGGGCCCAGATTGTCTCGGGAGTCCCTATTTTTCTGCGGTATCCAAACCAATCTCCTCCTAAGTTTTGTGTATTTGACCTTTCCCCTTCCTCTCTAAACAATTATATGCAGACTTTTGAAACAATTAATTATTAAAGTGAGGGTTAGTTAACATTCACGCTTGTTGGCACCTACTTTCTTTCGGATTTAAATTATTGCATTCTCCTTGAAGTCTGAAAGTATTTCATCTATCTCGCATATGTTGCACACCATGTGGAACCGTTTTGTTATGACTGGCTCTTCTTAGGCCCGGGCATTGTTATGACTGGCTCTTCTTAGGCCCGGGCAATATCTTTCACTCCGACTTGTTTTGACGTAGGTCATTCAATGTTCTGTCGAATTATTCTTGCCGCATATCTCACATCTCATCACCATCCAGTTCCAGTTTGTTTTCTTTAAATTCCCTCAACAATTATCCATTTCACCTTCAGCCTGCCTTTGTTTGCTTAGTATGCGCCTTCCATCTGAGCTGTTAATATACAGGAAGATGCTCCCTTCTCTAACGGTCTCTTTAGTTGCCCTAGAATCCATAGCTATGCATGCTCCTACCACATTGTACTTTTTGTCAATTATACTTTTGCGTGTTTCACTTTCTTCTTTCGTCAGTTGAATTCAGTATCTCGTGCGGTATCTAAAGACTGCTACTGGGTCCTTATGGTTTTGACTATTTGATTTTCTGCTTCCTCTACTACTCCAGCCCTCAAAGATACCCCTTCATATTCTACTCCATTCCTTCTCCTTCATTCAGTCGATCGTTGGCCAGCTTCCCTTTCAAACCCTCAATAACCTCATTAGTTACCCAGGTCACTTTTTTATTGTCTGCCTTTCTGTAGCCTACAATTTGCTTTAGAAATCTCTGTCTTTCCAATCTGTTGTCCTTAAAACGCTTCGATGCATCCTGGTACCTTCTGCGTGTACAACCCTCTTTGAAGATTCTTAAACCAGGTGCTAGCAACAATCAAATTGCACTTTGTCCAAAATTCTACCATTTGAATTCCTGTTTCATTCCTGTTGAGCAGTCGATGTTGCCCATAGTACCAAATTCCAATTCACCATTATAATTAAATTTTTGTCTTCCTTCAGTACCTGAAAAATTTCTTTTTTCTCATGATATTTCCTTTCGATCCCGTTTATATCTGCGGACCTAGTAGGTATGTAAATTCTTACTACTGCGGTGGGTGTTCGTTTCGTGTCTATCTGGGCTAAGATAATGTGTTTGGTATTCTGTTCATAGTAGCTTAACCGCCTGCCTTTTTTATTATTCGTTAATAAAACAACTTCAGCTTGTACGCCTAGCTGATTTTTTTTTTATTAATGATCCTGTACTCACCGGATCAGAAATCCTGTTCTTCTCACCACCACACTTCACTAATTCCAACGACATCTAACTTCTACTTAGCCGTTTCTCTCTTGAAATTATTTAACCTGAATGTCGGATTAAGCGATCTCACATTCTACGTCCGTCCCGTAAAACGCCAGTATTTTTTTCTAATAACATCTTGCCGAATACCCCCACCGAAACATTGAAACAGTATATTATTTTTACCTCCGTACGATTTTTTCTACACCTTATTCCTCGGAAAAAAAGCAGCTGTACTTTCTCCTTGTTTCCAGCTGTCCGTAGTAACGACGTAAACCATGATGACTAATGTTAAACTGTCAAATCAGGTGGCCATTCACTCTGAAAAGGTTGCTGCATCTCGTCAGTATGTATACGAGCTTGTGGGGGAATTGCACCTACGAAATGGCAACCTGCATCATTGCAGCACGCAAGCCGCTCCACTGCGGCGAGTTGCATTGTATGTATTGTATTGTACTGTATGTTGACCGGGGACCTAGAAACGACGGAGAGGCTCCGTCCCCACCGCAGCCGCAGTGGCCCACAACCCCACGACGACTACCGCAGTCCTCTTCACCCCTCCACCGCCTCACGCCGAACTCAGGATTATTGTGCCGTTAGGCCCCCGGTGGACCCCCCAGGGAACGTCTCACACCGGACGAGTGTAACCCCAAAGTTTGCGTTGTAGAGTAATGGTGATGTACGCGTACGTGGAGAACTTGTTTGTGCAGCAATCGCCGACATAGTGTAGCTGATGCGGAATAAGGGGAACCAGCCCGTATTCGCCGTGACAGATGGAAAACTGCCTAAAAATCATCCGCAGACTGGCCGGCTCGCCGGACCTCGACACATGTCAGCCGGGCGGATTCGTGCCGGGGACCAGGCGCTCCTTCCCGCCCGGAAAGCCGTGCGTTAGACCGCACGGCCAACGGGGCGGGCCGGCGAGTTGCATGGTTCATAGGTGGGGGAATTGCTATGTCAAAATATTACGTTTAAGATTCTTTATCACCTTCATAGTGAAACGTTTGAAATGAAGATGAACTAAACGAAGAGCAGCAACAATGTGGTCTGACGCACGTGAAGAAAGATGTTGTTGTGGTCTTCAGTCCTGAGACTGGTTTGATGCAGCTCTCCATGCTACTCTATCCTGTGCAAGCTTCTTCATCTCCCAGTACCTACTGCAACCTACATCCTTTTGAATCTGCTTAGTGTATTCATCTCTCGGTCTCCCTCTACGATTTTTACCCTCCATGCTGCCCTCCAATGCTAAATTTGTGATCCCATGATGCCTCAAAACATGTCCTACCAACCGATCCCTTCTTCTACTCAAGTTGTGCCACAAACTTCTCTTCTCCCCAATCCTATTCAATACTTCATTAGTTACGTGATCTACCCACCTTATCTTCAGCATTCTTCTGTAGCACCACATTTTGAAAGCTTCTATTCTCTTCTTGTCCAAACTAGTTATCGTCTATGTTTCACTTCCATACATGGCTACACTCCATACAAATACTTTCAGAAACGACTTCCTGACAAATCTATACACGATGTTAACAAATTTCTCTTCTTCAGAAACGATTTCCTTGCCATTGCCAGTCTACATTTTATATCCTCTCTACTTCGACCATCATCAGTTATTTTACTCCCTAAATAGCAAAATTCCTTTACTACTTTAAGTGTCTCATTTCCTAATCTAATTCCCTCAGCATCACCCGATTAATTTGACTACATTCCATAATCCTCGTTTTGCTTTTGTTGATCTGTCAACACCTGCTTTCTTTGGGATTGGAATTATTATATTCTTCTTGAAGTCTGAGGGTATTTCGCATGTCTCATACATCTTGCTCACCAGATGGTAGAGTTTTGTCATGACTGGCTCTCCCAAGACCATCAGTAGTTCTAATGGAATGTTGTCTACTCCCGGGGCCTTGTTTCGACTCAGGTCTTTCATTGCTCTGTCAAATTCTTCACGCAGTATCATATCTCTCATTTCATCTTCATCTAAATCCTCTTCCATTTCCATGATATTGTCCTCAAGTACATCGCCCTTGTATAGACCCTCTATATACTCCGTCCACCCTTCTGCCTTCCCTTCCTTGCTTAGAACTGGGTTGCCATCTGAGCTCTTGATATTCATACAAGTGGTTCTCTTCTCTCCAAAGGTCTCTTTAATTTTCCTGTAGGCAGTATCTATCTTACCCCTAGTGAGACAAGCCTCTACATCCTTACATTTGTCCTGTAGCCATCCCTGCTTAGCCATTTTGCACTTCCTGTCGATCTCATTTTTGAGACGTTTGTATTCCTTTTTGCCTGCTTCATTTACTGCATTTTTATATTTTCTCCTTTCATGTATTAAATTCAATATATCTTCTGTTACCCAAGGATTTCTACTAGCCCTCGTCTTTTTACCTACTTGATCCTCTGCTGCCTTCACTACTTCATCCCTCAAAGCTACCCATTCTTCTTGTACTGTATTTCTTTACCCCATTCCTGTCAGTTGTTCCCTTATGCTCTCCCTGAAACTCTGTACAAACTCTGGTTTAGTCAGTTTATCCAGGTCCCATCTCCTTAGATTCCCACCTTTTTGCATTTCCTTCAGTTTCAATCTGCAGTTCATAACCAATAGATTGTGGTCAGAATCCACATCTGCCCCTGGAAATGTCTTACAATTTAAAACCTGGTTCCTAAATCTCTGTCTTACCATTATATAATCTATCTGATACCTTTTAGTATCTCCAGGATTCTTCCAGGTATACAACCTTCCTTTATGATTCTTGAACCAAGTTTTAGCTATGATTAAGTTATGCTCTGTGCAAAACTCTACAAGGCGGCTTCCTCTTTCATTTCTTCCCCCCCAATCCATATTCACCTACTATGTTTCCTTCTCTCCCTTTTCCTACTGACGAATTCCAGTCACCCATGACTATTAAATTTTCGTCTCCCTTCACTACCTGAATAATTTCTTTTGTCTCGTCATACATTTCATCTATTTCTTCATCATCTGCAGAGCTAGTTGGCATATAAACTTGTACTACTGTAGTAGGTGTGGGCTTCGTATCTATCTTGGCCACAATAATGCGTTCACTATGCTGTTTGTAGTAGCTAACCCGCACTCTTATTTTTTTATTCATTATTAAACCTACTCCTGCATTACCCCTATTTGATTTTGTATTTATAACCCTGTAATCACCTGACCAAAAGTCTTGTTCCTCCTGCCACCGAACTTCACTAATTCCCACTGTATGTAGCTTTAACCTATCCATTTCCCTTTTTAAATTTTCTAACCTACCTGCCCGATTAAGGGATCTGACATTCCATGGTCCGATCCGTGGAACGCCAGTTTTCTTTCTTCTGATAACGACGTCCTCTAGAGTAGTCCCCGCCCGGAGATCCGAATGGGGGACTATTTTACCTCCGGAATATTTTACCCAAGAGGACGCCATCATAATTTACTCATACAGTAAAGCTGCATGTCCTCGGGAAAAATTACGGCTGTAGTTTCCCCTTGCTTTCAGCCGTTCGCAGTACCAGCACAGCAAGGCCGTTTTGGTTAATGTTACAAGGCCAGATCAGTCAATCATCCAGACTGTTGCCCCTGCAACTACTGAAAAGGCTGCTGCCCCTCTTCAGGAACCACACGTTTGTCTGGCCTCTCAACAGATACCCCTCCGTTGTGGTTGCACCTACGGTACGTCCATGTGTATCGCTGAGGCACGCAAGCCTCCTCACCAACGGCAAGGTCCATGGTTCATGGGGGGGGGGGGGGTGAAGAAAGATAATGAAGAATAATAGGTTTGTTTATAAATAATTCTTCTGCTACCAGTCACGATTTTCTTTATTTACTTTTTACATGACGCGTTTCGGGAAATGATTCCCATTTTGAAGTGCATTTTTTGTATGTATCACGCCATTTCTATGTGATGTTGTCGATGTGAGAGTTTTTGCTTCATTTCGTTGACTCTACTGCAATATATAAGAAACACGCGATTTTTAGTTGGTTATCGATCTTTTTGTGAAGTTAGTGGCGAAATGTAGAAGAGTCATTGCTTAGGATTTTCTTATGGTCTATTTGTGCACAGTCACACACACCCTAAACAGCACACACAACCTACTGGACACTTTAAACATCGAAAATATCGTACATAAACCACTTCACTTAAAACTTCCGGACTGATAGGCCGTGGTCGATGTATAAAACTCTCCCGTGACGTTTCGTCTCCGACTGCGGCAGACATCCTCCGAGGTAAATCGGCGAACTGCAAAGAGAACTCGAGGAAGCGCTGATTATATAGGCTGTACGGAGGGCGCCACTGTCCATCACGTGGCGTCGGCTATGAGACGGTCTCTGGTAATGCCAACATTCTCGATTGAAAATAATCGATCGTCCGCTTCCAGTACAACGCTGACATCCAAATTTTATCCAGTTTAACACCTTCGTCTTTCCTGTTATAATTATTACTGTGTTTATCAGTCTCAATAGCCTCTCTATAAATGCGTGCATAATAATGCGAGGTTTTAGATATGACGCTCGCCTCGCTGAATTTTATTTCACGATTACCTTCCTGGTAAACATTTTCCGGTACGGCCGATTTACCCGTATGACCCAGGCGGCAATTCCTCTTATGTTCAACAAGATGGGTGTTCACGCATTTTTTGTGGTACCGATATACACCTGTCTACAACTACAAGGAATTTTACATAACCCCGGTGTAACCAAAGGGCGTAGTGCATCTTTGGCAGATCTTCAGTATTCGTTTATATTCCTGGTTTGTCTGAAAATAGTTTCCACATCATACTTGCTTAACACTTTCCCTATGCAATATGTGACCTTACTAATGAACGGAAGAAAAACCTTGTCGTTGGACGACTGTTGTTCGTCTTTGCTCCTGATTCTCTGCCTAGAGCGAAGAGCTCGATCTATATCCTTGCAGTATATATTACAGTCACTACCATATTAACACCCCGTGTGACACTCATCGAGAAACATAATGGCCGCTGACTCGTCGCCTCGTCCGTGTCCGTTTAGTTTACGTACGAAATCTCAGCGTTATCGTACATTTAGGTTTCTGATATTCAGTACTAGGCTTCGTTTGGTGTTTCCGACAGCAGGTGGACGTTGAGCACACAAAATGGGGGAAAAAAGCTCTCCGTCATTATTTGAAATGCGTGTTGTATTTTTCGTATAACATGCAGTCTTGTAAATAGGATTTAAGGGAACAGACAAAATTCCCACGCTAAATAATGTATTAGGATTCGACAGACCGTTAATTCAGTTGCCATATTCAATCGATCAAATGTTTTACACCGTAAACCTCGTTCTGGTTTTAACGAGCGTAACACAAAAAGCGGTTTGCATTCAAACTCCATTCTATTATTTGTGCAGTGCTTCGATGCATTCATAGGTCAGTTAAGCGCGGTAGCACGTTTACTATGTTTCAGAACTCGTAAAGAAATAATTGGTAGAATGATAAATTGTGCGTAGATAAGGTTATTAAACTATACAGGATTATTTTGCTAAATAGGAATAATCTGCACGAAATGATCCCTGAGAGATAAAGAGCAGAACAAATCTTATGGCTATGCATCCGACAGCAAACGTATCTAGCATGTTCCAAAACGCCGCGCATGAAAACTGAATTTTGCGATGCTCTTGCTTCGGGTTCTGTTGGTGGTAAAAACGTAGGGTCAACTGTTTTGCATAGTCGCTGCGCTAGGGACCATCTGTATAGCTAACAGAAAGATCATCTTATAGTCGTATCCTACAGTACAGGGCCAAAGTATGACACTTACATACCTCCTTTTGCTTAGGCAAATGGAGACAATCGGTTGGTTCTTTTTGCACCTGATAAGTCTACAATGTGTTTGATGGTACTTGCGGAGGCATCATTAGTTCATGTGCAGTTCCTCGAAAACCCCACAAAAAAGGTTTTTCCCATTGTATTTTCACCATCACCAGCGGACTAAAACCCAGGCGAGGATTCCAAAACCGCTATGCACAGAAACCAGTTGAAATTTTTACGATGTATTTCTAGGATTCCGATCGTGAACAAACTGGAGAATTATCTTCGTATCTTTATCCTTTTCCGAGACACAGAGGTTCTAAGTTACCCTTCTTGGACACGTAAGATATGGCCGTAAACTCTAGTGTGAGGCGAAAAAGTAGTTCATAAAATAATATAGTACGGAGAAACGTTATGTAGCGAGTTTCCGTTATCCAGGAATCTTGTAGTACGGAAACACATGCAAACATTTTTGCACGTGAAATCAGGTCTGAGGGATAAAATTCGTTTTGCGTATTTCAAATTCAGGTAAGTGACAGTTTACTGACCAATACATTTGTTTTCCTGCTGCAGTAGGAAAAAGAAGGGGACCAGAGGAGAAATGCCCCTACCGGAGGAAAAAACTGTGATTATGTTTCTGTTCACTTAAAAGACTCTGGCTGAAAAGTGGGTTACCAGCTACCTCATTCTACCTTTAAAAAATTTTTCCAAAATCTCTGGATGCGAACGTATTCGTCCTTCCTTAATGCTGAGGGAGAAGAAGGCAGTTGCAATGGCAGAGAGAGAGGAAAAGTGATGAACACTGGAAGATAGTGGTTGTGGTATAGAAAGAGCGAAGCGGATAATAGCAGTGTGAAAGAAAGAAGGACACAGTGGGAGTAGAGCATAGTTGACGGCGACAGAAAAATCTTAGCAAAGGGGTGAAAGAGATAGTGCCAGGGGAGGAGGAGGAATAAAGAGAAAGAGACAGTAGAAGTCGGTGAGAGCCAGTTACAATGAGAGACATAATATATGACAATGAAACGAGGAAGACAGACACAGAGGAGACTGTCGTTGTAGGACAGAACGAAGGGCACTGTGGCTGTGACGCAGGAGACAGTGGTAGCGAGAGGCGAAGAGATAATGGCCATGAATTGGGCTGAATGAGTGAGTGAGAAAGGACAACTGGGAGTGGATGTACATGAGCGACTTACAGTGGTGGACTAGTGGGTGTGTGAGTTATAGTTAGGGGAGCTTGTTGGAGTTTGAGGTGAGTTGCATGTAAAAAAAGCATGAGTGTGTTCGCATGCAAAAATATTTGGGGGAATTTTAAAGGTGCTGAGAAAGGTAGAATGAGGCAGTTGTTACCCCACATATCAGTCAGAGTCCTTTAAACATACAGGAACATATTCGAATATTTTTCTGCACTGGTAGTAGCGGTTTTCCTATTGTGCAAAGGCGGCCGGAAATACATTCCAAGGTAGGTACGCCCACTAGATGGTAGAGATAAAAGCTCTTTGACTGTGAAGCTTTTAGTGTTTGAAATCACACACGAGAATAATCCAGAAAAGGGAATTGTTCTGTTTATTGTTTCAACACCATAGTGAAGAGGGTAGTAATGCTGTCTGCGGTGGGGCACGCTCACACATCAGTACTATCGATCTCTGTCAGCCATCATGTTCATAGATGAGGCTTAGCTTTACGGGGGCGGTATCATCAACGTTCACAACGCCCTCTTGTGGATTATGGAAAATTCCCATAGTGCGGTGGCAACGAGGCCTGAGTACAGATACAGCTTCAACGCTTGGGCGATAATTTTTGGTAACGGCTGCATGGTACCAGTTATCCTTCCATAACATCTCACATGTGAGGCATATTTGTACTGTCTGGAGATTGGTCATATAGCCGCCTCCCCACCTGGAACACGTGGCTTTGGTGGTACGAAGTGATTTCCCTTCGTGCCCATGGTGCTCCACCTCACTACCCTCTTGAGAGTGGATCTAGAACACTGGTACAGGCAGGATAACCCCACTTTCCTGGTGTGTTTTCTGTGCGCTTTCCGCCACGAAAACCTTCACTGTCAAACAGCTCTTATCTGGAATGAGATTTTCACTATGCGGCGGAGTGTGTGCTAGTATGAAATTTCCTGGCAGATTAAAATTGTGTGCTGGACTGAGACTCGAACTTGGGACCTTTGCCTAACGCAATAAATTCCTCTATCAGCTGAGCTACCCAGGAACAACTGACGACATTTTTCACAGCTTGACCTCGCCAGTACCACGTCTCCTACCCTCCAAAGTTCTGAGAAGTTCTCCCGCTTAACGTGTGGGGCTAGCACTCCTGGAAGAAAGGGTATCGCGGAGGCATGTCTCCTGGAAGAAAGAATATCGCGGCCTGAGAGATGTTTACAGAATGAGATTCTGACTCTGCAGCGGCATGTGGCCTGATGTGAAACTTCCTGACGAATTAAAAGTGTGTGCTGGACAGAGTATCGAACTCAGGACCTTTGCCTTTCGCTGGAAAGTTCTCTGCTTACTTTTGTTTTCACTTACCCGCAAGTCGAGCACCACTGCGCAGACTGAGGTACTCAAGCACGACTCACGACACGTCCTCACAGCTTTAATTCCGCCAGAAAGGTAGGATATGAGGTACTAATTGAAGTACAGTTGTGAGGAGAAGTTGAGAGTCGTGTTTAGCCACGTCAGTCGGTAGAGCACTTGCCCACGAAAGGCAAAAGTCCGAGTTCGAGTCGCGGTCCGGTACACAGTTTTAATCAGCCAAGAGGTTTCATCTTGTATATATAACCTCTAACCTTGGAATCTATTTCCAGCCACATGTCTGCATGATTTTTTCCGCTTCTTCTCCTCTCGGAGGACGTTTCCTGTAGTTTTCCCTCATTAATCAAAATAATCCTGCATTTTGGAACTGAAAAATATGACGAAAATTATCTTAGCGGATAATACATAAGATCACATAGCTCCGGATGAAAATGATTTAGACTCTCATCAACCCTTAAATGGATTGTTCGAATAACAGCCGGCCGGTGTGGCCGTGCGGTTCTAGGCGCTTCAGTGACCACTACTGTCGCACGTTCGAATCCTGCCTCGGGCATGGATGTGTGTGATGTCCTTAGGTTAGTTAGGTTTATTTCTAAGTTCCAGGGGACTGATGACCTCAGACGTTTAGTCCCATAGTGCTCAGAGACATTTGAACCAGTTATTTCGAATAACATGGATGAGGTAACTCCTCCGGAGCAAGTCATAGGATAGTAAACAATGTTATCCTTGACAATGAGTCATCTCTACTAAATAAAATAAATATATCATCGTATATAATCGCAGATAGAGTGAATTGATAATTTCTGCAGGAGGCCCTCAAGGTTCTATTCTGGGGCCAGTGTTACTTCTAATAAAGATGTCACTTTTACGTAGTTAAAAATGGTTCAAATGGCTCTGAGCCCTATGGGACTTAACATCTGAGGTCATCAGTCCCATAGAACTTAGAACTACTTAAACCTAACTAACCTAAGGACATCACACACATACATACCCGAGGCAGGATTCGAACCTGCGACCGTAGCGGTGGCGCGGTTCCAGACTGAAGCGCCTAGAACCGCTCGGCCACACGGCCGGCTTTACATAGTTATTAATTCGTAATATTTTGAGACAAAAGACACTTCTTTCAAAGGAAATCACTCTAAATGAGGCAAAAAGGGGACGCACAGAAATGTGGGCTACTCAATTGCTCCTTGAGAACTGAATTGTTAGCAGTAATACTACGTATACGATCTTAGTCAAACGCTGTTGAATTATACAATAGGGCTATTGGGAATATAAAACTGGGCATAAAATTGACATGTGTGCACAGATCGAGCAGATATTCAGTGAGCTATCGAACTCTCTGTTATGTCCATCGAAACCCTTATACTCGAAATAGTCGGTATTTGTCAGCTAGAAAGCTGGACTGCTCCGTCCACTGGCGCACCAATGGAAGCCAACTTTGTGGCCAGGTCCGTTGCGCAAAGCACTGAGCCTGACAGTCCACAACGAGCCGCTGCATTATTAATCTTGAGAATCTTTGTGCGTCTCTGTAAAATCTGTTGGAGATGTCGGCTCTCATCATGTTGAACGGCTATTGCAAAAACCGGGGTCTGGTGTGAACCATACTTTACCTCGCAGATTTTTTCCATTTCTCTTTGTTTTCGTGACCCTTCCTATATGCCGCATACGGTGCTCTATCTTTCTAGGAAGCTTGAAGGGATTGAAGATATGTTTAGGCACTGTAGCATTGTACTGAGCGGCGAAAAGGGGGCACCATCAATGTAAACACATTCCTTAAGAACATAGTACTTATTCCGTGTTACATGTATTTTCAGTGATGTGCAAGTATTTTTTTTTGTGCAGAGTAACAGGGTGGAGATTCCAATGGAGTCATAAATGGTCCGTTGTTGATTCCAGAGAATGATGCGTTACACACGCGACGTATCGCTCGTCGCGAGATGGTGGGAGTGGAGCACCGAAGCCGCAAGCAAGAACAGAGCGGCAGGTGGGCGGACAATGGTGGCAGAAGCAGGTGAATGTGACAGTTGACTCACAGAGAGGCTTGCTGTGTTGTGTCTGGAATTCAGATTACAGGAGGCACTAGGTAGTGTGGTGCCTACGTGAAATTAATAGTTGCGGTAGACAGTAGTTGAGATCGAGCAACGTACGGCTCGCAAAAGTGGTATACGGTGGATGCTAGGTGCCTTTAGTTGGTGTGGCATTGGAAGGCGTTTTAGCTAGCGGAAACTTATTCTATGAGGTTGAATAAATGTGAACGATACTTTGCCATGATAAGGTAGAGCATCTGTAAGACTGTTCATTGCCAGTGCCCCTGCTTTGTTTTAATGGGTTTCACCCTGTGCCCAACAGCACAAAATTCCATTAGTTTTATATGAATTTTGTATGTTATCTTCAGTATCCGTAGTTTTATTATTGTCCGTTATGTTAAAGTGGCTTTGAAGCTACCTTATAATGATTTAGATTTTACTAAGCTGGTCTAAGCGGTGATGAGCTTATTGAAAGAGACTCTGATTCAATTCCTTTAACTTGCAATCATTGTTCCATTTGCTTACGGCAGTAACCTTTTGAAAATTCCTTTGCTACTGCTAGAGTTTCAGTTCTAGCAGGGAAATCAAGTACTGAATAGTTATTACGGTGCTATTAGCTAATGCAATATATCTTTTATTTTAAGATGGTTTTAAAGAAACGTAAAGCTTCCTCTCATGCATAAAAATATTCTTTAGTAACTGCTGTAACTGTTTGTTACATCTCTCGAACTTGAGGTGGGTTGTAGGGTTTCAAAATGATTTTATTACATATAACAAAATACAATCATTTTGAAACCCTACAACCCACCTCACCGCGATATGGTGGGAGTGGAGCACTGAAGCCGTAAGGAAGAAAAGACAGAACGGCAGGTGGACGGACAGTAGTGGCAGAAGGGAGAAATAAACTTATATACAGGGTGAAAAGTATTTAAACCGACAAACTCTGGGAGGTTGTAGGGAACATGAAAACAAATATTTTTCCCCAATGTCATTTGTTCCTATGAGGATGATTTAAACCGGTGGAGGCCGTATTACGCTCTTCTGCTGTTAGAGGCCGTGTTACGATCTTCAGTTGTTAGAGGGCGTATTACGCTCTTCAGTTGTAGGCAACTGCTATCCACCAGTGTAGTAGTGCATTGTCTCTGTTTACTAATGGAGCGATACACCTTGAGGAGTACACTGATATGGTTGGTGCGTACTACGTAGCGCACCACAACGGACGAGCTGCACAGCGGGTTTTCAGCAACAATGTCCTAATCGCCGTACCCCGCATCATACGATCTTTGCTGGTGTGTACCAACGTCTGCGTGAGACCGGATCATTTAGCAGATTACCTGGACAGGGACGCCGTCGCACGGTAAGAACACTGCAATTTCGGGAAGCTGTCTTGCGGCAGTGTCGAGCGGGATCCTCAATCAGCACTCGTGCAATTGCACGTAACATGGGGACGAATCAGACGAATGCAAGAACAGTTCTTCGAGAGCAATTGTTACGTCCATCTCACTTAGATCGTGTCCACAACCTTGCAACCAGTTGATTATCCACCCAAAGCACAGTTTTCGCAGTGATACCTGGAACAGTGTGAATGCATCCTACATATCCATCCTCTGCGTTATTTACCAATGAAGCAACGTTCTGGCGTGATGGAGTCTTCAACATGCACAGATCGCATATTTGGAGTGAGGATAACCCACATGCCACAGTTACTTGCGATTATAAAGTGCGGTTCTTCGTTAATGTGTGGGTCGGTGTTGTTGGGGACTGTTTAATTGGGCCGTATCTGCTACCTAGGCCATTAAATGGCAGGCACTATTACAATTTTCTCGCCAGAGCATTGCCAGAATTGCTGGAAGACGTCCTGCTTCCTACAATACAACGCATGTGGTTCTAACATGACGGGGCGCCGACACATTTGAGTCGTCGTGTGCTTCGACGACGGTCCGACGGACCGACGTTTCCCAGAAACGTGGATTGGCAGAGGTGGTCCTGTACCATGGCCTGCTCGATTCCCAGATATGTCCCCTCTGGACTTTTTTGTGTGGGGAGAGATGCGCCACCTTGTTTACGCAACTCCTGTTACATCAGAAGAGGATCTGGTTGCCCGGATAGTAGTAGCAGCAGGAACAATTCAGGATACTCCTGGGGTTTTGCCCGTGTCAGACAGAACATGATCCGACGGTGTAACCTTTGTTTACGTGTCAATGGAGGTATTTTTGAAAATCTACTGTAACTGAAATTGGGTTCTGTTAATGTGTTGTGTCTTTGTCACAAATAAACGGAAAAGTGTTTGTTGGTTTAATTAATTTGCCGCCAGAGAAATCTTCCTCTACCGGTTTAAATACTCCTCATAGGAAAAAATGACATTGGGGAAAATATTTGTTTTGATGTCCCCTAACCTCTCAGAGTTTGTCGGTTTATATACTTTTCACCCTGTATGTTTACTTCTTGTTTTAGAAGTTTCCTGCACCAACCTGCGGGCGCCCGGGTTCTCGGGTTCGATTCCCGGCGGGGTCAGGAATTTTCTCTGCCTCGTGATGACTGGGTGTTGTGTGATGTCCTTAGGTTAGTTAGGTTTAAGTAGTTCTATGTTCTAAGGGACTGATGACCATAGATGTTAAGTCCCATAGTGCTCAGAGCCATTTGAACCATAAATTTGTTCTTCCTCTTGTGTTTATGATTATTCGTGGAGTGTATTTTGGGAGCTTGAAATACAGTGCTTAGTATAGATGCGCAGCTGAATCTCAAGAAACTCCTACACTTTAATGCTCTACTTTGAAACTGATGGCAAAGGAGGGGGGACTTCTCAGAATTAGCATTGAGAGAAGACCTTAATGGGAAGATTCTGAGTGGCAGCAGTGCTGCTGCCAAACAAGCTGCACACAACATACCAACAAACACTGCAGCACTACTTACGAGTAGGTCTTATCCAGTATACCTACAAGCTGACCTGAATAGAAGACAGAGACACCCTGCTAAAATTTTCATTATACGGGGGTTGGAACTTTAATAGTGGCAACTACTTATATACATCCCGTACAAAATAGATAGGTGTTTCGAAGTTGTACCGACCGTCAAAGTAGTCACCAGCATTGTGTATAGCCCGTTGCCAGCGATGTGGAAGTCGTAGGATACTCTTTGCAGTGCCAGTTGTGTTGACAGTTCGAGCGTCGCGGTCTATTGCCAGACGAATTTAAAGCGGTTCTGAAGAGAATGCCGTGAAGTGTTTTCATCAGTTTCGAAATCGAGTTGAACTTACGGGGGCTTAAAGTCAGGGGAGTGCAGTAGTTGTTATAGCACATAGCAGCCCCATCAGCCAAACGAATCAGTAGCAGCTTCCGCCGGCCGGAGTGACCGAGCGGTTCTAGGCGCTTCGGTCTGGAACTGCGCGACTGCTACGGTCGCAGGTTCGAATCCTGCCTCGGGCATGGATGTGTGTGATGTCCTTAAGTTAGTTACGTTTAAGTAGTTCTAAGTCTAGGGGACTGATGACCTCAGAAGTTCAGTCCCATAGTGCTCAGAGCCATTTTTTAGTAGCTGCTTGCACTGTACGTGCTTGACCATTGTCCTTCAAAATGATGGTCAGATCCTGCAAAAAGTACCATCACTTCTGTCTCTATGCTGTTCAATTTTGGAACACAACCAACAACCAGCTTAGAGACAGAAGTGATGACACTTTCTGCAGGACCTGACCATCATTTTGCAGGACAACGCTCAAGCACGTACAGTACAGACTGTTACTGATTTGACTGATGCTGCTAAGTGCTATACCACCTACTGCACTCCCCGGAGTTAAGCCCTCGTGAGTTCAACTCAGTTTCTAAACTGAAGGAAACACTTCACGGCATTCGCTTCAGAACTGCTAGAAATTGGACTGGACCGCTTCAACTGTCAACACAACTGTCACTGCTAAGAGTATCATACGACTTCCACATCGCAGGCAGCGGGTTATACGCAGTGCTGGTGACTACTTTTAACTTCAGTAAAACTTTGAAATAAGTATCTATTTTGTACGAGCTGCAAATAAATTTTTGCCACTATTAAAGTTCCAACCCTCGTAGTTCACAGTAAAGACTAACTCACACTATGCAGATGCTAATCGTTACTAGGGCGGCGAGGCTGAACTCGCGACATTGTGATAAGCAAATGTGAAGAACTGGTATCCGAGGTAAGACGTGTAACAAAACTTCTGTCTCCAGCGTTTATACCGCCAAAGGACGAAGAGAATAAGAAAGATTAGGATGCATACAGAAGCATAAAGTCATTTTTTCTTTGTTATATAAGCTAAAGGATCAGCACAAAGAGCCAAGGGCGTAAGCAACGAGAGTCATGAGTGGGAAGTTGTGTCCTCCCAAAAATCTAACGAAACTGAAAACTCATATCACACACACATCCATATCAATTCAGTGTAATTTCAAAGCCACCAAGAACTGTCGGAGGAAACTGAGTGATTAACTGTGGATACTCAAGACTACTCTGTCACTCACCACTACGATCATTCGTGTTCTGCTGCCAGCAATAGAAAGCCACTATTAGGTACATACCATTAATAGGCATCTTTAGTACACGTGGTGATTAATATGATTTTTAATGGTTTCACGTTTCAGAATTTCACGAAAGTGAAATGAGCGTCTTTACAAATGTCTTCGATCTTTCTCCTGAGTACACTCTCTCAAAAAGTGCTTACAGAAAGTATGGAGCACTGACTCATCCACTGTACTGTTACTTGAGGTGCAGAGAGGTTGTTTCAGAACAAAGTATGATGAGCTACAGATCAGGTACGGTATTAAGAGCATTTGCTGTTAACGAACTTTCTACAGTCTGTAAATATATGAGATGAAAGTTCTGGTAGAATGTAAAATAAGATAGGAGTAAAGGAGGCCAATCACCAAATAGCGGAAGTTTTGAGTCGTCAACAGCCACACACAAAAGTGGAAACAAAAACAAAAAATTTCGCACACGCACACGCATACGCACACGCACACGCACACGCGCACGCACACGCACACCTGAAGAATACTTGTTTCTCGGAAACGCCCACGAAGTGCAGGTGGGTGTCTCTTGTTAGGAAAACGTTGGCTGTAAGTACGACGAGCATCTCCTTGGCTTCCCCTTATCACAGCACATAACTATGAATAGACGGGCAGCCAGTCACAAGCCAGATCAATGTTGCACGGCTGCTCACCAGGAGCCGTACACTGCCAGTACCTTTTTCTCCGTTCCTCGCACACGACAGCGGCAACATTGTCGTGGTACACACGCTAACATTGCCTGAATGACCAGGGCCGTACAAGGGGTGGTTGGAGAGCAATCACATTCGCTTTTCGGCTGTCATTCAGGAGGGTAGATGTATGGAGAACGTTTATGTGAGAAAGGTGGCCCCATCGTCACTAACCGTAGACGTAAGAGGAAACAAGTCATCGAATACACAGCATAAAATATGGGTTAAGAACAAACGAACTAAGGTGTAAGAGGTATAGCAGAAAACACATCGATAAACTTAAGATCAAAACCTGAGACCACGTTGTAAACGGAGGAATCCCGGTACCTTGGAAGCAAAATAATGCATGGCGGACAAACATATTATCATAGATATTGAGACATGTCTTGCCAAGAGACGTTTAGTAGTATGAAAGATAAGGCTCAGTAGCACGAAGTTTCAGAAACTGTACGTCTACAGAACAGCACTGTATCGATGTGAAACGTGGAATGGGTGAAAATCGCAAGACATGTGGTGTTATTGAAGCGTTCTTAAAATTAAATGGGCAGTCTAGAAACAAGGACATCGTCTACGGATCGGCGAAGAAAAGAATATAAGGAGAAACACTTAGGGAAGATTGTCGAACACTGATACACGTTTCAGACTTTCGCCTCTAGCTGTAAGAAAATTTAATAGACTTTCTTACACCATTTTAATGTGATAAGTTTCACTTTTCATGTACTGAAGTCTTTTTTCTGAAATTACAAGAAACACTCCAATTTTTCCCAGGTATAACATGGTAATGTTCCTGAAAACAAGTGTCCGAATAAGATTTAAAAGCGTTGTAGTCTACTTTATATTGTCAATAATGCATTTAGTAGTTTGTCTGTCGCATTTTTACTACACTACACACCAACTGTCAGTAAGGGAAATTCAATTAAGCGGAAGTATATTCAAAAACCAGTTACAAGTTTAATACATTTTGAAATAGAATATATTACAAGCTAACATAACCCATTTTCAAGACAGGTAAAACTGTGAAGACAATAAAGAAACGCATTTCATGAGCAGGTATTACATGTTCCATGGTAAAAGACCTTGTTCTGGTGCAAGATATAAGATGGTTCACGACTGACGAAATATAGCTCAAATGTCCACTTGTTACATAAATAGTTCTGAAAATATGTACCAATTGACCCACCATAAAGTTCTGTACCTGAGGAATGAACAATATTCTAAATATATTTAGTATGTTACACAGCGCTTTCCTATGTAGAACGCGAAATATTTACAATGCTGAACAAAACACACCTAAAGTCCTACAACAACAACATCAACAAGAAGTGTAGAAAATGACGAACACTGCTTAGGGTGTGTTAAGATTCCTTCACGTGGCTTTAAAATCAGTTATTACTCCAACGAACCGGCCAAGAAACTTCGTATATTCCTAGGTACACTATCCTGTAGGTACAACATCCACCCCTGCTAGAAACCTTGGCACCACAACAGACCATTTGGTAAGATACCAGTAAGTAATTCCAAGATACTACAATACTTGAGAGAGACGTGGATAGCAAGAACCGTAGGGGAAGGATATATTTTTAAGAAATTAGAATGCTGAATGCAGATGTTATTGTGATATGAAGAGGTATGCGCCGGAGAAGATATCGTGCCGGGCGTCATCAAACCATAAAAGAAAGCTTTTAGATTATGTACGTCCATCTGTGGAGTCACATGCCAACCTTTAATTTTGGTAAGACAATGCGCTAAACAACATCTCTGCAGGTGAATGAATGGTTTGAGACACGGTCACCATATTGCATTTCCTGACTCCCATTGCGGTCATATCGGAGGACATAGAGTGAAATGTGCGCGTCTTCGCTCCTATCAGATTCTGAGTTGCGTGCGGCAGTTCAACACTGTGGATTATGTTGTCTTCCAGATGTTTTCCATGTATTTTTCTTAAGTAGCATCTGCAATACGATCTCGTACTAGCAACTGATACAGTTGTTACAATGCGTTTATGTGTTGTCGACGTGCTACCAATTTCCAAAAGAAAGGCTTCAGTAACTAGCTGTTACGTAAATTTTTCAGTAAACTGATTTCTTCAATCTCGTATCACCGAAAGTAAAGCATTCTACTAATGGAGCTGAACTGAGGTGATTCATTAAGGTTCCCTAAACGAGTTGTAATCTAGTTGAGGTGCCGGAAACTGAAGACGGTTTTCGTCTTATACCTCAGTGTTAAAAAAAATTGCAGTTTTATTTTATGTGACACACAACATTTTTTACTGAATGTAGTCAAAATCCAAAAGCGATCAGTCTCTCTTTCAACAAGCTGATATCTTTAAATATTTCATTAGCTACTTTTCCAGCTGGAGGACTAAAATTGGTTTCTGTAACTTGTACTTGACATGCAAGTAGGAGAAAATTACATCTTGCACTACTGAAATGTGGAAGTTTATTAATGTATACCAAACAGAAAAGGAACTAAGATAGAGTCTTGTGGGACACTGTCTCATTGTTTCCTATTCAGTATCTTTAGCTGTTAAACAGGTGAGGGAATTTGAGTATAAGAGCCTCAGTATGTAAGCAGACAAACGCAAATTTTAGAAGTAGTGAAGCATCAGCTGTGGGTGTCTAAATCAGAAAGCTCATTATCTGCCGTTGTCGGCTGCGCCATGTTGCGTGCGGCGCTAAACATGCCACGGTGATAGAACGCCCTGTTCTAATCACGGTCGCCTCTGTCACGGGATGTTCCGCTGTCGATATGGCGACACGGCAGTCCGCTGTCTGAACAGCCACTCTTCGCTGCATTATGGGCGTGCGAGTCTATGAGGTCAGCAAGGGGGGGGGGGGGGGGGGGGAGTGTAACCTAAAAATCTTACATATTCGCCTCATTCAGGAAAGATCCAGGTTAAAAAGTAAGTACCGTACATGTCCATTGTAGTGGCTTACTAACACAATATCCGATGTAACGCTCAGATGTGCGGTTCTCATTGTAGGTGAGCGATCAGTCAGTTACATTGCACAGGATAGCTAAGCACGGAAAATACCAGAAGAACACTGGCACAGGCGTAGAACGCTTCCTTCAGTGAAAGATATCTGCTAGACATGTATACTCGTTTTTAACATGTAGGGAGCTGAAGATGGCATTAATGAGATGTCGAAACTGGTCGAAAAGATAAAATAACTTATGAAAACAAACAGCTGTTTCGTGTTTTTTCTTTTTTTTATAAATACTAATTGTAATCTGAGACTTTTCTCGGATGACGTATCATCTGTAAGGAACTACTGTCTGAAAAAAATTGCTGCACAAAAATTCAGTCGGCTCCTGATAAGATTTTAAAGTGGTCCAGAGAGTAGCAATTCGTTTAAAAAGTTCAGATACGTAGAACGGTGCACTTCCTGAAACAAAAAGCGTAGTATCGTACGACTAGAGAATCAACGAGTTACAGTTCGAATTGGTCACGTCATAAAAATGCTTGGGTGTTAAAATAAGTAGAAAAATGAAATGGAACGATCACGTATAACCAGTCGTAGGTAAAGAATATCACTGACTATGAATACTTGGTAGAATTTTAGGAAATAGAATCAGCCAACAATGGAGACTCCACACAAAACACTGGTGTGACCCATCATAGAACATCACTCAAGTGCGTGGCACCCGTGGCAAATAGAACTAACAGTAAATATTTAATGTATAAAAAGAAGGGCAGCACATATGGTCACAGGTTTGTCTTGTTCATGTCAGTCACGGAGAGACACCATAAACTGAAGGTAGACGCTAACTATTCCAAAAAAACATAGTATTTGCAAAGTTTCAGGAACCAGCTTTAAGTGATGAATGTAGAAATCTACTGCGTCCCACTACTCAACGTTCCGTAGGGATCCAGAAAAAGGTTAGACTACTCAGAACGTGCACTGAGTCGTTTATTCATCCTGTGGCGCAAACGTTAATGGAATATGGAGTCGCAATAAGAGGTGCAGGTGAAAGTATGCTCTTAGATTCAGTTCACAATGGTTTGTTGATTATGGATGTAGATTTACATGAAGAAGCGAGTCAGGAAACCTACGGAAAGCTAAATGTGGATGGCAGAACGGGATTTGAACTGACCTCCTCCGGAATTTGGAATACGTGGCTCACAATTGCATAACCTCTCTCCACTGCGCCTCTTGAGACAGCGTTGTACAGAAGTGATAATAAGGCCATGAAAAATCCGGAGATGAAACTGGAAGTATTTGAACTGTGCCGGTATTGAAGAATGTTACAAAATTAATGGACAGAAAAGGCCGAAATGAAGGAGTACAAGGCGTAGTAAAATAAAAACGAGACAGATGGAAAGAAAAGTAAGTAAGCTGTTAACTATTCCAAAAGTAACTGACATAACTGATAGTATATTTGTCCACCTGTGAGACGAGGTCATGCTTCGTGGAAAAACGTTTGTGGTTGCCTGCGGAATCATGATTGTATTCAGGCGTGCACCTTTTCATCGGAAGCAAATCGACGTCAACGAATGTGTTTTTTCATAGCTAGAAAAATATGACAATCTCATGTAGTGCAGTGTAAACAGGCACGTCAGACCCGGTAATGTACAATATCTGATCAAAAGTATCCGGACACCCCCAAAACATACGTTCTCCATATTAGGTGCATTGAGCTGCCACCTACTGCCAGGTATTTCATATCAGCGACCTTAGTAGTCATTAGACATCGAGAGAGAGAGCAGAATAAGGCACTCCGCGGAGCTCACGGATTTCGAACTTGGTCAGGTCGTTGGTTGTCACTTGTGTCATACGTCATTACGTGATATGTCCACACTCCTGAACATCCCAAGGTCCATAGTTTCCGAATTGATAGTGGAAACATGAAGGGGCACGCACAGCACAAAACCGTAAAGGCCGACCTCGTTTGTTGACTGACAGAGACCGCCGACAGTTGAAGAGGGTCATAATGTGTAATAAGCAGACATCTATCCAGACCATCACACAGGAATTCCAAACTGCATCGGGATCTACTCCAGGTACTACGAAAGTTAAACGGAAGGTGTAAAAACTGGATTTCATGGTCGAGCGGCTGCTCATAAGCCACACATCACGCCAGTAAATCCGAAACGACGACTCGCTTGGTGTAAGGAGCGTAAACATTGGACGATTGAACAGTGGAAAAACGTTGTGTGGATTCACGAATCACGGCACTCAGTTTGGCGATCCGATAGCAGGGTGTGGGTATGGCGAATGACCGGTGAACACCTGCCAGCGTGTGTAGCGCCAACAGTAAAATTCGGAGGCGGTGGTGTTATGGTGTGGTCGTATTTTTCACGGAGGGGGCTTGTACCCCTTGCTTTTGTGTGGCACTATCACGGCACAGGCCTACATTGATGTTTTAAGCACCTTCTTGCTTCCCACTGTTGAAGAGTAATTCGAGGTTGGCGATTGCATCTTTCAGCATGATCGAGCACCGGTCCATAATGCACGGTCTGCGGTGGAGTGGTTACACGACAATAACATCCCTGATAACAAACAGACCCGAACTTTTCGAATCTGTATGTACAGAACAGGGAATCAGTGATCATAAGGCCGTTGCAGCATCCCTGAATATGGAAGTTAACAGGAATATAAAAAAAGGGAGGACGGTTTATCTGTTTAGCAAGAGTAATAGAAGGCAGATTTCAGACTACCTAACAGATCAAAACGAAAATTTCTGTTCTGACACTGACAATGTTGAGTGTTTATGGAAAAAGTTCAAGGCAATCGTAAAATGCGTTTTAGACAGGTACGTGCCGAGTAAAACTGTGAGGGACGGGAAAAACCCACCGTGGTACAACAACAATGTTAGGAAACTACTGCGAAAGCAAAGAGAGCTCCACTCCAAGTTTAAACGCAGCCAAAACCTCTCAGACAAACAGAAGCTAAACGATGTCAAAGTTAGCGTAAGGAGGGCTATGCGTGAAGCGTTCATTGAATTCGAAAGTAAAATTCTATGTACCGACTTGACAGAAAATCCTAGGAAGTTCTGGTCTTACGTTAAATCAGTAAGTGGCTCGAAACAGCATATCCAGACACTACGGGATGATGATGGCATTGAAACAGAGGATGACACGCGTAAAGCTGAAATACTGAACACCTTTTTCCAAAGCTGTTTCACAGAGGAAGACCGCACTGCAGTTCCTTCTCTAAATCCTCGCACAAGCGAAAAAATGGCTGACATCGAAATAAGTGTCCAAGGAATAGAAAAGCAACTGGAATCACTCAATAGAGGAAAGTCCACTGGACCTGACGGGATACCAATTCGATTCTACACAGAGTACGCGAAAGAACTTGCCCCCCTTCTAACAGCCGTGTACCGCAAGTCTCTAGAGGAACGGAGGGTTCCAAATGATTGGAAAAGAGCGCAGATAGTCCCAGTCTTCAAGAAGGGTCGTCGAGCAGATGCGCAAAACTATAGACCTAAATCTCTTACGTCGATCTCTTGTAGAATTTTAGAACATGTTTTTTGCTCGCGTATCATGTCATTTCTGGAAACCCAGAATCTACTATGTAGGAATCAACATGGATTCCGGAAACAGCGATCGTGTGAGACCCAACTCGCCTTATTTGTTCATGAGACCCAGAAAATATTAGATACAGGCTCCCAGGTAGATGCTATTTTTCTTGACTTCCGGAAGGCGTTCGATACAGTTCCGCACTGTCGCCTGATAAACAAAGTAAGAGCCTACGGAATATCAGACCAGCTATGTGGCTGGATTGAAGAGTTTTTAGCAAACAGAACACAGCATGTTGTTATCAATGGAGAGACGTCTACAGACGTTAAAGTAACCTCTGGCGTGCCACAGGGGAGTGTTATGGGACCATTGCTTTTCACAATATATATAAATGACTTAGTAGATAGTGTCGGAAGTTCCATGCGGCTTTTCGCGGATGATGCTGTAGTATACAGAGAAGTTGCTGCATTAGAAAATTGTAGCGAAATACAGGAAGATCTGCAGCGGATAGGCACTTGGTGCAGGGAGTGGCAACTGACCCTTAACATAGACAAATGTAATGTATTGCGAATACATAGAAAGAAGGATCCTTTATTGTATGATTATATGATAGCGGAACAAACACTGGTAGCAGTTACTTCTGTAAAATATCTGGGAGTATGCGTACGGAACGATTTGAAGTGGAATGATCATATAAAACTAATTGTTGGTAAGGCGGGTACCAGGTTGAGATTCATTGGGAGAGTGCTTAGAAAATGTAGTCCATCAACAAAGGAGGTGGCTTACAAAACACTCGTTCGACCTATACTTGAGTATTGCTCATCAGTGTGGGATCCGTACCAGGTCAAGTTGACGGAGGAGATAGAGAAGATCCAAAGAAGAGCGGCGCGTTTCGTCACTGGGTTATTTGGTAACCGTGATAGCGTTACGGAGATGTTTAATAAACTCAAGTGGCAGACTCTGCAAGAGAGGCGCTCTGCATCGCGGTGTAGCTTGCTCGCCAGGTTTCGAGAGGGTGCGTTTCTGGATGAGGTATCGAATATATTGCTTCCCCCTACTTATACTTCCCGAGGAGATCACGAATGTAAAATTAGAGAGATTAGAGCGCGCACGGAGGCTTTCAGACAGTCGTTCTTCCCGCGAACCATACGCGACTGGAACAGGAAAGGGAGGTAATGACAGTGGCACGTAAAGTGCCCCCCGCCACACACCGTTGGGTGGCTTGCGGAGTATCAATGTAGATGTAGAACTGGCCTGCACAGAGTCCTGACGACAGATGACCACAGCTGTTAAGTCCCTTAGTGCTCATAGCCATTTTGAAGAGTCCTGACCTGAATCCTATAAAACACCTTTGGGATGTTTTGGAACGCCGATTTCTTGCCAGGCATCACCGACCGACATCGATGCCTCTCCTCAGTGCAGCACTCCGTGAAGAATGGGCTGCCATCCCCAAGGATCCTTCCAGCACCTAATTGAACGTATGCCTGCGAGAGTGGAAGCTGTCATTAAGGCTAAGTATGGGCCAACACCATACTGAATTCCAGCTTTACCAATGGAGGGCTCCACGATCTTGTAAGTCGTTTTCAGTCACGTGTCCGGATACTTCTGATCACATAGTGTATGATACTTTTTCTTTATCTGCGAGGGCCCCTACTCATTGACGTTCTGGAATATCGCACCGCAGTTAACGCGCAGAGATAGGTGATGACTGTGCAAAAATTGAAGTGCGTCTTGAGGTACAAACGACCAGGAATGTTGACGGATGCCATTATTCTGTTGCACGATAATGCCAGCCCACATGCGTCACGGTTGTTTACACTTCGTTGAGAAAGTTTTACTGGTAAACCCATACACATCCTCCATTCAGGCACCGTAAGCAGCCGGAAACATTTTTGCACGAAGGCATCTCACAGGGGGATAAATGTAGTAACTGCTTAGGCGATTACTATTGAAATAATCAACAATTTGCTTAATTTTTTCGCAACTGCCTCGTTTTCATTTGACCACCGTTTATAAGAAACACATACAGTGAGGAGATAAATCTACTGAAAACCCTTAGCAGAAGATGTGACAGGTTAGTGGAACACCGGCTACGCCGGAATAAAACTGGAAGGAGCAGTAGAGGAAGGAAAACACAAAGGTTGGAGTATTCAGAACAGTCTGTAGAGGATTTTGGGAGTGATGATAATTCCGTGTAAGCAGAAGACATAGCAACAAACCAGCCGAAAGACTGTTCTGGACTATGATGCCTGCTATGTGCATTCATACATCCGGGATTACTGAATCTGACTGCAGACGCATTTCGGTCAGTTTTATTTCGCCCGCACTGTACACTTATTGTATATCCTAGCAACTGATACAGTCGACCCCTGATGAAAGCCGTTCCTCGGCAGATCATCCCTGAGTATAGTGTCCCGAATGTGTTTTGATATTTTGTGATTTGTGGTTGTCAAAAAAAGAGGCGTTTAAAGTCCCAACAACAGTGTCATTTAGCAATAATTCAGTTGAATAAGGATACTTGAAAGAGTCGGCCGTGATAGTATCAGTGGTCATTCCTTTATTTGAGTGAAATTTCGGATACGTAGGAGAATCTAATTTGACTAATTTCGTGATGAATTCGGTTACGATTGATTAACTACCACATTATTTCCCTTGTGAATTTTGGATCTGAGTTAACTTTAAACCACATGTTTGTTTTGCGTTCCACTGTGGGCCATTGCTGAAAATGCAACAAAAGAAATTCAAGAAATCAAAACACGAGAAAAGAACAAAAAAGAAAAAAAATGAAACATCTGGTATGTGGTGTCACCGCCAGACACCACACTTGCTAGGTGGCAGCCTTTAAATCGGCCGCGGTCCGTTAGTATACCTCGGACCCACGTGTCGCCACTATCAGTGATTGCAGACCGAGTGCCGCCACACGGCAGGTCTAGAGAGACTTCCTAGCACTCGTCCCAGTTGTACAACCGACTTTGCTAGCGATGGTTCACTGACAAAATACGCTCTCATTTGCCGAGACGATAGTTAGCATAGCCTTCAGCTACGTCATTTGCTACGACCTAGCAAGGCGCCATTATCAGTTGCTACTGATCTTGTAATTCATGCAGCGTCAGACCGACGTTCACCATTAATGGATTAAAGTTAAGTATTCCACCAGTTACGTCCGTTTTCTCTAAAGTCAAATTTCCCTGTCCTGTTCCAGACCTCACGCCAGCCTGTGTGAGCTAAAACGCGTGCCTTTCGACTTCCTCTATTAATACAGGTTGGCTCTCCTGCCAATCCACAACATGGTGGATTAAAACTGTTTAATGAATCCGTACTTGAACTTCCATTGGTAGAGTACTTATCCGCAAAGGCAAAGATCCCGGATTCGCGTCCCAGTACGGCTCACAAATTTTGCCAGCCAGGAAGTTATGAGTCAATGCATAAACTGCTGCAGCGTGAAAATTCACACTGGGAGGAATCTCTTAAGCTGTAGATAAGCCATTTACCTGCTATATCATTTCTTCCTAGAGTGCTAGTCGCACTAGGTATGCTGAAGAACTTCTGTGAAGTTTGTTATTTGAGAGATAAGACAGAGGTACTGGCAGAATTAAAGCTGTGCGGGCGGGTCGTGAGTCGTGCTTAGATAATTCAGGTTCTAGCCCCGGCGCTGCATAGAGCTTTAATCACCCAACGAAGCAGTTTCAGATCAGAGCACAGACCTCCGCACAGTTAAAAATCCGCTATATAAAACGAAAGCAGAAACAAATTCCACTTGGTCACCGTTGAAGTAAGAATCCTGTGGGCAAAATGTCTAAATTGTACACAGATTCATGGTGGAATTGTGACTGTATTGGAATATCTACATCTATGTACATAGTCCGCAAGTTACCGTACGGTGCGCTGAACCACCAGTAGTCGTTTCTATTTCATTTACACTCGCAGACAGAACGAGGCAAAAGCGACTTTCTATATGCCTCCGTACGAGCCCTAATTTCTCGTATCTTATCTTCGTGGTTCTTACCCGAAATGTAGGCGGCAGTAGGATCGTTCTGCAGCCAGATTCAAATGCCGGTTCTCTAAATGTTCTCAATACTGATTCTCGAAACGAACGTCATCGTCCCTCTAGGGATACCCATTTGAAATCCCTAAACAGCTCCGTAACAATTGCGTGTTGTTCAAACCTACCGGTAACAAATTGAGCAGCCCGCCTATGAATTGCTTCCATGTCTTCCTTTAATCCGACCTGTTGCGAATTCAAGGCATTCAAGCAGTACTCAAGAACCGGTCCACCAGCGTCCTATAAGCATTTCCTCCTAGCTGCCACTCATTACACCAATTACAAATTGTGTCTAAGTTATCTTGTATCCTCCTACAGTCACTTCAATTCGAGAAGTTATCGTAAACCACAGCATCATCAGCAAACAACCGCAGACGTCTGCCCATCCTGTCCGCCATATCATTTATGTATATAGTATATAATAGCGGACCTATTACAGTTTCCTGGGGCACTCCTGACGATACCCTTGTCTCTAGTGAACACCCGCCGTCAAGGACAACAACTGGGTTCTATTATTTATCAAGCATTCGAACCACTCACACACCTGGGAACTTCTTCCATATGATCCTACCTTCCTTAACAGTCTTCAGAGCAGTACTGTGTCAAATGCTTTTCGGAAATGTAGGAATTTGGAAGCAGCCTGTTGCTCTTCACCATAGTTCGCGGGGTATCATGTGAGAAAAGTGCAAAGTGAGTTTGGAACGACGCTCTCTGAAACCGCGCTTATTCCTGGGCATAAGCTTTTCGATCTCTAGGTACTGAAATGGTGTCCATAATTTAACCAAGGCCGCACAAACGTTGGTTGTGCTGATCGGGAAGTAACGCAGTTGACATCGACCACAAACAATAATATCCGAACAATCGAGGAACTGATCCGCAGCTATCGTACATTCTTCAATGTTCAAATAGCTGTTCTCGAATGACTCCGTGATCAAGGAGCGGACTTCTGTCGTCAAGGAATTGAACGATTGGTACAGCGTTCCGACAGCTGAAAATGGTGATATGTATCTTTGTCACTTTGAAGTATAGTGCAGCATCCCATAGAATTTACTTGGCCTCCGATAATAACGTGTAACTCACTTTTAAAAGTTACCTCGTACACAGCCTTAATTTCTTCTCCATGTGTTGGACCACCTGCATGTATGGTGTTAACGAATCTGTCTGCTGGATTACGTTGGATTCGCGATTTCGTGGTTTGAACGGGGTACGGAATCGGATTTTGGGTGAAAACGATTTTCGTTTTATTAGCTTATTACATTCCTCAGTGTTTTCTCTTTAAAATGACATATCATATATGGCTCTACCAAAATTATAATTATTTTACTTTTATATATTTGTTAGATCGGTTATTGGTCTTTTGTGATACACTTCCGTCATGGTTGACCAAAAACTTCTTAGCAGTGAAAAATGAAATGTTCGTTTGGCACTGATAGCCGGAGGCCCCCTCCAGTGAAGTTCTACCGCCGAGTTGCATGCCTTTTTTCAGGAGACGCCACACTGGGCGACTTGCGTGTCGGTGATGAAGAATGATTGTGACAAAACAACGCACAGTCCACGAGCGGAGAATATCTCCAACGCGACTGGGAATCGTATCCGGGCCCACTGCACGGTAGGCAAACACGTTACCTCTTACCTAAGCAGGCGGACTTCTTTGGCAGTGCATTCATATGACATGAATTCAAATATCCCGCTTTCCAGTAGCTCTTTACACACCATTTGTCAGAAATTGTTTGTCTGTGGTTCTATGAAGTTACTCTTTGAGTTTTTTACTCTGGATTGTTCGTAAACAGTGTGCTACACTGAAGTTCTTATGTCCAGTTCTTTCATATTTAGTGTTTCATTTTCCTCAGTGAAAATGCCTAGAGCCGGGACATAAGTATTTAAAAGGCTTGTAAACTGGCAAAAAGAAAGGAAAAAGGTGATTCACAATCAAAGCGAAGCATACCTTCATCATTATTGTTGGAAAATGTGAGACCACTTACTTCTGATTTGCTGAACGAACTTACTCCAAATGGAAACAGTGTATTTCATAAAATACTCAGAAATTTGGAAGAGAAATATAATTTATTTCATAAACAGAAGGAAGTTTTTGAACTCACTGATAAGAGTATATTGCGCGAAGCTCTTGAAAACAGTGTGTGATGCAAGAAGGTCAAGGAAACGTTTCTCTGAAAGTAGAATCGATGTCGGCTTGTCTGCCCAGTTTAATTTAATGCGCAGTGTTAGTAAATACAGCGGTTTCCAAGATCTGTTTCCGTAACTGTAAGTAACTGACACAAGAAAACTGAATTTTATAGTGCAAATGTTAGGTTAGTCTAGGGGTTGCGAACATTTGGTAAGTGGAAAGCAGCAGATGATATGCTATGTGGTGTTCTTAATCTTACCTTTGTGCCCTCAAAGTCTTGTGCTTACAACAATGTAATAGGATCCGCATCTGAAGATGTGGCACAGAAGTCAATGGAGCAAGCTGTGGAAGAGCTGGTGAAAGATAATAACAACTGTGACCTCACAGCAGTTTTTGTTGGCACGTGGCAAAAAAAGGGGTCATATATACAAGAATGGTGGTATCACAGTAACTGGTGTTGATACTGGTAAGGTTGCTGGTGTTGCGATGATGTCCAAATACTGTTGATGAATGGTTAGCTTGAAAAATGAACATCGCGATGATTGTCTTACTGATTATTATGGTAGTAGTGGTGGCATGGAGTTTTCTGACGTGAAAAACAATTTTCATCGCTCTTCTGAGTGGTATAAAGTACTCTATGTTCAGTATCTGGGAGGTAGTGACTCTAAAGCATTCAAAGAAGGTGGTGGTGGTGGTGGTTAGTGTTTAACGTCCCGTCGACAACGAGGTCATTAGAGACGGAGCGCAAGCTCGGGTTAGGGAAGGATTGGGAAGGAAATCGGCTGTGCCCTTTCAAAGGAACGATCCCGGCATTTGCCTGAAACGATTTAGGGAAATCACGGAAAACCTAAATCAGGATGGCCGGAGACGGGATTGAACCGTCGTCCTCCCGAATGCGAGTCCAGTGTGCTAATCAAAGAAGGGAGTTTTGGAAAGCAAACCAGATGGGAGCAGTGTAAGTACAAGCAAAATTTAATACACTCCTGGAAATTGAAATAAGAACACCGTGAATTCATTGTCCCAGGAAGGGGAAACTTTATTGACACATTCCTGGGGTCAGATACATCACATGATCACACTGACAGAACCACAGGCACATAGACACAGGCAACAGAGCATCCACAATGTCGGCACTAGTACAGTGTATATCCACCTTTCGCAGCAATGCAGGCTGCTATTCTCCCATGGAGACGATCGTAGAGTTGCTGGATGTAGTCCTGTGGAACGGCTTGCCATGCCATTTCCACCTGGCGCCTCAGTTGGACCAGCGTTCGTGCTGGACGTGCAGACCGCGTGAGACGACGCTTCATCCAGTCCCAAACATGCTCAATGGGGGACAGATCCGGAGATCTTGCTGGCCAGGGTAGTTGACTTACACCTTTTAGAGCACGTTGGGTGGCACGGGATACATGCGGACGTGCATTGTCCTGTTGGAACAGCAAGTTCCCTTGCCGGTCTAGGAATGGTAGAACGATGGGTTCGATGACGGTTTGGATGTACCGTGCACTATTCAGTGTCCCCTCGACGATCACCAGTGGTGTACGGCCAGTGTAGGAGATCGCTCCCCACACCATGATGCCGGGTGTTGGCCCTGTGTGCCTCGGTCGTATGCAGTCCTGATTGTGGCGCTCACCTGCACGGCGCCAAACACGCATACGACCATCATTGGCACCAAGGCAGAAGCGACTCTCATCGCTGAAGACGACACGTCTCCATTCGTCCCTCCATTCACGCCTGTCGCGACACCACTGGAGGCGGGCTGCACGATGTTGGGGCGTGAGCGGAAGACGGCCTAACGGTGTGCGGGACCGTAGCCCAGCTTCATGGAGACGGTTGCGAATGGTCCTCGCCGATACCCCAGGAGCAACAGTGTCCCTAATTTGCTGGGAAGTGGCGGTGCGGTCCCCTACGGCACTGCGTAGGATCCTACGGTCTTGGCGTGCATCCTTGCGTCGCTGCGGTCCGGTCCCAGGTCGACGGGCACGTGCACCTTCCGCCGACCACTGGCGACAACATCGATGTAGTGTGGAGACCCCACGCCCCACGTGTTGAGCAAATCGGCGGTACGTCCACCCGGCCTCCCGCATGTCCTCTATACGCCCTCGCTCAAAGTCCGTCAACTGCACATACGGTTCACGTCCACGCTGTCGCGGCATGCTACCAGTGTTAAAGACTGCGATGGAGCTCCGTATGCCACGGCAAACTGGCTGACACTGACGGCGGCGGTGCACAAATGCTGCACAGCTAGCGCCATTCGACGGCCAACACCGCGATTCCTGGTGTGTCCGCTGTGCCGTGCGTGTGATCATTGCTTGTACAGCCCTCTCGCAGTGTCCGGAGCAAGTATGGTGGGTCTGACACACCGGTGTCAATGTGTTCTTTTTTCCATTTCCAGGAGTGTATGTTGGAAATGTGCAGAAGAGAATTGGTGCCAGGCTGAGAAGGTTAAAATCAGTTATAAAAAAAAGTCCTAGATGATGGGAAAACCTTGGATGGGAAGGATGATTGACTGATTCCATGATAGGCCTCATACGAAATTGCTATGGCCTAGCAATCAGGAGAAGTAAAGGCAATCTTGAAGAATTGAAGAAAGCTGTATGGGCTTTGTGTTTCCCCACGGCATCCACAGATGAGCATACGGAACACTGTTTGTGCCCCAAAGGTGAAAAAACTGGTGTAAATACAACAGGGGACTAATAACTGCCGGCCGGAGTGACCGAGCGGCTCTACAGTCTGGTCGCAGGCTCGAATCCTCCCTCGGGCATGGATGCGTGCGATGTCCTTAGGTTGGTTGGATTTAAGTAGTTCTAAGTTATATGGGACTGATGACCTCAGGAGTTAAGTTCCATAGTGCTCAGAGCCATTTGAACTAATAACTGGGGAGAACAATAGTCATCACCACAGTCTACCAGTAACCGTTACGGAAGAAATTAAATCCACCTGCAGAGATCTGGCTCACAGAACTCTTCTGATGAAATGCCTTCATGGAAGGATGCAGAACCCTAGCGAAAGCTTGAACAGTCTGATATGGCATCGCCTCCCAAAAACATTTTTAGCTAGAATTAATACAGTGCATTTTGGAGTGTCTGATGCTGGGGCAACATTCACTGCTGAGAGTATTACTAAATGCAACGTCCTTGAAAAGTTGGGTTTGCGTGTTCTACCCCGCATAGTACGTGCTATGTTGACTTTATATCGGCACAGACTAAGGGACGCAGACAATATAATCAAGACGCTAATGAAAAAAGCAATGCAGGTGCCAAAGGAGACTTGAAGATGGTTATGAAGACTGTGACGGTGTTAGTTGTTGTTGTAGTTGTAGTAGTGGTAGTAGCTTTATTCATCCGTAGATCTCTTTTTATAAGGATATAGGACATGTCAAAGTATTTACAAGTTTAGATCAATTTAAAATAAGTTAATTCGTATATACATATATTTACAGAACTCTAGTTAGAGACAATCGTTAGATTTACTCCTGGTATACAATACTTTTCTTACAAATAACTTATTAAATAATGTAATGCCACACTGTTCACTCATATCTCACTATCAGTCACTGCACACACTATACACACATTGTTTCATAAGGCCTCACGTCACTCACTACACACACACACACACACACACACACACACACACACACACACACACACACTGGTGATTTCTGGGCCATTTTCTGTACCGCAACTTCCCATTCGCTATCCTGAAAACCTGAGCCAGCGTCCCTCCATAGCCGGCCGGAGTGGCCGAGCGGTTAAAGGCGCTACAGTCTGGAACCGCTCGACCGCTACGGTCGCAGGTTCGAATCCTGCCTCGGGAATGGATGTGTGTGATGTCCTTAGGTTAGTTAGGTTTAAGTAGTTCTAAGTTCTAGGGGACTTACGACCACAGCAGTTGAGTCCCATAGTGCTCAGAGCCATTTGAACCATTCGTCCCTCCATAATGAATAAGATGTTGAGCTCGGAAAGAGGAAGAAGTGTTAGTATTGTGCTATGGATACTTTGGGGTAAGTATTTCTAGAAAGGAAAGAAGAAGGAAGAAAAAACATGAAGTGAAGGTGTTATGTGGAATGTTGGATGTTTTATTATTATTATTATTATTATTATTATTATTATTTATTTGTATAACATTTTTTTATAAAACACCTATTCTGTTTTATCTAAGTAATCCTTCAATGTATAAAATGTATTGCATAACAGGTACTTTTTAGCTGCCTTTTTAAATAAGTGTATTTTTGCAATTTCTTTAATCTCTTTAAGTAATTTATTGTAGAGTTTTATTCCTTCGTAGAAAATGCTGTTATGAGTTATATGTTTATTTTTTCTTCGTAAATATATGTTGAGTCTATCCCTTGTTGCATGGCATGCAGAGAGCTGTTTGTGAAGTAATTAACAATGTTATTTTTGATGCGTACAACTGACTGGTAAATGTATTCACATGGGGCAGTTAAAATCCCTTGTGCTTTCAACAGATCTTTACAGTGAGCTCGACTAGTATTTTTTGTTATTATTCTTATGGCTCTTTTGTGGAGTTCGAAAATTGGGTTCATATTTTGTGCGTTTGTTCCCCAAAAACGAATACCATAGCTAAGAATTGAGTGTACATAAGAATAATACGTAACTAAAAGACACTGTATGTTACACACTGATGATGGAGTTCTGTGGGCATAACATGCTGATGACATTCTGTTTGCAAGTACCTTTCTGTGTTAACTATGGATCAGGAATGTTTTAATCTTCTTTCTCTCGTAAGTTTACTTTTTACTTCTTGTAACAACATTATCTCAGCTACTGCTGAAACTAAAAGTCTGAAACATTCGTGTCACAGTCACACGGGGTTTTCGTACATACTGAAACACTGATTTTTGAATTACGTCATTTACAAAAGATTTGAAGGTGATAGTTGAAAATTGATGAAAAATTAACTGTAAGGTAAGTCTAAAATATCTATAAGTAATTTATATGAAAATACTGTTGCTTCAGTAATGTTACAACGTGTCAATGCACAAAATTTTATCTCTATATCTCAAAAAATGGTTCAAATGGCTCTAAGCACTATGGGACCTAACATCTGAGGTCATCAGTCCCCTAGACTTAGCACTACTTAAACCTAACTAACCTAAGGAGATTACACACATCCATACCCGAGACAGGATTCGAACCTGCGACCGTAGCAGCCGCGTGGTTCCGGACTGAGGCGCCTAGAACCGCTCGACCACAGCGGCCGTCTCTCTCTAGCTCCTGTAGTTTGTGAGCAAATGTGCCCTATAACAGGCATAATTTCACATTGCGAGGATAGGGGATTCTCTATCCCTTTAAGATAATCACGCAATACTCAGCTCACTATTTACCGACAGCATCCCGCCCCCCCCCCCCCCCCTCACCCCACCCCACCGAGTTTCATATTGCTGTCGCCTTTTTGTTCGTGTTCTCATAAACGCAACTCATTTCGTCTCCGAGTGCGACTGCCGCCACATTTTTTTCGCTCTCATTTTGTACAGTTTCGGGAACAATTTTGCGGCTGTGGGTGGCGTGTCGGCGTTGTGCAGGCTGCAGGCCGACTCATTCTGAGCGCCGTACGCGCCTCGGGCCCTCGACGAAACCACGCGGCGGGCTTCCCTTCCGGCGACAGTCTTCTATCTGCGCGGCGCACAGCAGAGTCGGCGGTGGTGTGATGCCCGACACGCACAGTCCTCTGTACTCTGCTATACTGTCATGATGTTTCTGAAATAATTCCGAGAAGAGAATATGAATTCAAAAATTAAAAACAGTCGTGTAAAATACTCCTCTTCCAGTTTTGTATGTTCTGACGAGAATAAAATAATGGCACATGCCACAAACAAGCAGAAAATGTGAGGGAATATTATACCACTGGATAAAATATTAGTCAGCCTCAGGAGACATTACTCTGTTACGTGTAACACAGCCGCTAGTGTGGGTAACGGCCTCAGTTCCGAGGAAGAGTACAGAACTTCTTCAGACACGCCACACAGTATCCAGGAGAATGAGTGGTACGAAACTAAAGCGACAAAACTTCGGAACAAATAAACAAACTTATTGAAATAAACATTGAATCTGTAAGTAGGCTGTTTAGGTTTTTATATTGGTAACGCCACGTAGCGCTCTGTATGAAAATCACTGGCTGTGCTGTGTGCACTCTGTGGCTGGGTGGCATTGTTGTAATATTCGCTATTGTAGTGTTGGGCAGTTGGATGTGAACAGCGCATAGTGTTGCGCAGTTGGAGGTGAGCCGCCAGCAGCGGTGGATGTGGGGAGAGAGATGGCGGAGTTTCGAGAGCGGGTGATGTGGACGTGTGTCCATCAGAGACAGTAAATTTGTAAGACTGGATGTCATGAACTGATATATATATATTATGACTTTTGAACAATATTAAGGTAAAAACATTGTTTGTTCTCTATCAAAATCTTTCATTTGCTAACTGTGCCTATCAGTAGTTATAGTGACTTCAGTAGTTTGGATCTTTTATTTAGCTGGCAGTATTGGCGCTCGCTGTATTGCAGTAGTTCGAGTAACGAAGATTTTTGTGAGGTAAGTGATTCATGAAAGGTATAGGATATCGTTAGTCAGAGCATTCTTTTGTAGGGATTATTGAAAGTCAGGTTGCGTTGCGCTAAAAATATTGTGTGTCAGTTTAGTGTTGATCAGAATAAGTAAAGAGAGAAATATCTGAGTACGTTCAGTTCTGCTCAGCTGTTTGAAAATTAAATAACGTAAGGGGTTTATCAGGACAATCATTCATAAATTTTTCTAAGGGGAGGGGCCAGCCGGAGTGGCCGAGAGGTTCTAGGTGCTACAGTCTGGAACCACGAGACCGCTACGGTCGCAGATTCGAATCCTGTCTCGGGCATGGATGTGTGTGATGTCCTTAGGTTAGATAGGTTTAAGTAGTTCTAAGTTCTAGGGGACTTTAACCTCAGAAGTTAAGTCCCATAGTGCTCAGAGCCATTTTTATAAGGGGAGGTTTGAAAATATATGCTATTATATATCATACGCGCCCTTTTACTTGGTTTTGAATATAATACCATAGACATTACCGCTATCAGGTTTCTTGCATTCCTCCAGGCAGCGCACGAATAATTCTGTGACCTGCATGGTTTAACCATGGAGCTGACGTGGCGCTCAGTATCTGTAATTCATTTACACCACGGTCAAGATGAAAACGGGCCTCATTCCATGTCAGTCAGTTGTTTCTCACCTGCGGGTTGGCCCCGAAAGTTGCAGGAAGTGGAAGGTGGTAGTTCGATGGCATTATTCGTTTACTTTCTATACGACATTCAGTTTGTATGGATGGATGAACAGGTTGTCACAGATGGTGTGCCGAGGGAACGACCTGAAATTGTTTGTGCCAAGGCAAGTCTCGCAGCAGAAGCCTGAGGCCTTCCGTCAAGTGCTTGATGCAACAAGTCCACTCTCTCCGCGGTCTGTCGCGACCTTCGTCACGCTAAAGTTCTCTCCTTTGGACCAGATGCAGGAGTCTGGAACTTTCTCACCTACCGCACGCTCGTCCAACGATCCGGGACTTCCTCATGTCGTTTCAACTCGAAATGGCGACGTAGCAGTTGCTAAACTCTCATGGAAGGTTCATAATTTTCAAAAATACGCCTCAACAGCAAAAGCTCCATTCTCAGGACTCCACAAGGGCCTAAATTCAAATGGAAGCCATTCCTCAATGCAGAACACACACATTTCGCGCAGGCCAACAGCGGAGTCATACTAAATTACCCATATCCTTCTATTCATTCTGCACAGCTCTGTATAACTAAAGCCCTCAGAGTTGCCGATTGAGGGGACTGCCATGTTTCAACTTCCAAACAGTTCCACATAATTTCTGTGGGATAATATTGGGCGATTTACGCTCAATCTCATAAATTAAGGATAATTGCTAATGTCATGCCACACAACGTGGCACTACACAAAACTTGCGGTAGTAGCATAGGGACATAGGGAACACACACGACGCAGTTCTGTAAGTCCACGGTATTGGAGATAAGTTTAGAAAACCGGCCCGAAACACATGTGCTACAAAACGCCCATCTACACCGACATCAATATGGGATATGACCACCATGCACAAGTACACAGGCCGCACAACTAGTTGGCATAATCTGTATCAGGTGGTCGAGCAGCTGCTGGGGTATAGCCTCCTATTCTTGCACCAGTACCTGTCGGAGCTCCTGAAGTGTCCAATGGGTTTGAAGACGTGCAGCGGTACGCCGATCGAGAGCATCCCAGACGTGCTCGATGGGGTGTAGGTCTGGAGAACATGCAGGCGATACCATTCGCCCGATACCTTCTGTTTCAAACTACTACTCCAAGATGGCAGCTCGGTGGGGCCGTGTGTTATCATCCATCAGGGGGAAGGTGGAACCCACTGCACCTCTGAAAAGGCGGACACACTGGTGCAAAATGACGTCCCGATACACCTGACCTGTTACAGTTCCTCTTTCAAACACATGCAGGGGTGTACGTGCACCAGTCATAATCCCACCCCACACCATCAAACCACGACCTCCTTACAGGACCCTTTCAAGGACATTAACGGGTTGGTATCCAGTTCCTGGTTCATGCCAGATGAAAACCCGGCGACAATCACTGTTCAGACTATACCTGGACCTGTCCGTGAACATAACCTGGGACAACTGCTATAATGACCATGTACTGTGTTCTTGACACCAGGCTTTACGGGCTCTCCTGTGACCAGGGGTCAGTGGAATGCACCTTGAAGGTCTCCGGGCGAATAAACCATGTCTGTTCAGTCGTCTATAGACGATGTGTCTGGAGACAACCCAGTGGCTGCGGTAAGGTCCCGAGCAAGGCTACCTGCAGTACTCCGTGGCCTTCTGCGGGCGCTGATGGTGAGATATCGGTCTTCTTGTGGTGTTGTACGCCGTGGACGTCCCGTATTGTAGCGCCTGGACACGTTTCCTGTCTGCTGGAATCGTTGCCATAATCGTGACATCACACTTTGTGGCACACGGAGGGCCCGTGCTACGACCTGCTTTGACCAAACTCCAGTCGCCCTAGTATTCTACCCCTCATAACGTCATCAATGTGTGTTCTTTGAGCCATTTTCAACACACGGTCACCATGAGGACGTCTGAAAACGTCTGCACACTTACTTGCTGCACCGTACTCTGACATGCACCAACACTCCTTTGTGTATGTGGACTGCTGCCAGCGCTACCGCTTGGTCATACCCCGAGGTGATTTAAACCCGCAAACCGTCCACCATAGCGTTGTTTCACCATGTATCAGCATTGTGTTTAATTTATGAGCATGAGTGTAGATGGCTTGTCGTGGTATGTTAGAGGAACTGCACGTCGTACCACGCAAATATGCTTCCAACTATGTGAACAGATCTGTCGTCATCTTCAAAAGATCCGAGTAGCCACAATACCTTTCAAAGAAATCGGGACAGAGAAACTGCCGACAGCAAAGTAACAGCTAAAATACAATGTGGAACACAAACTCTAAAAAAATTTTTTTTTTTTACTATAAGTTTGAAAAGTTTGTGTGTTCTCCCCTCGTGATACGGTATACATCTACCCATACCTAACCTAGGTTGTCAGAAGCTGCTACAAAATTGTACCGCAAGTCGTCGAGGTTCTTTGGTAGAGGTGCAACATTAACTCTATCACTGGTGAAACCCCACAAGGAAAAATTGCAAACGTCAAGAATGGTGGCCACGGGAGTAGCGCCAGATGAAAGTCATCAACGCAGCCTGACCAGCGGCGTGATAACGCCTCATCCAGAATGTCTCTTACACAATCGACGGAATTTGGAGGTTTGCCATCTTGCTGGAAGATGAAAGCAATGCTATCAGTATTACACTGTGGCACGAGCCATAATTTCAGCATGTGGAGACAAGTGATACACCACTGACCTCTAAGTGAAGAAGAATAGTCCATTGACCGTGTTTTTGGCACGGCACAGAACACGTTAACTTTACAGAATTACACAATCGCACACGTTTTCGACATACGCATTTCACTTTTCTTTCCCCATCAAGTGTGTGTGTGGCGTCCGTTGAAAAATTGTTCCAATGTGTGTGAAATCTTACGGGACATAACTGCTAAGGTCATCTGTCCCTAAGCTTACACACTACTTAACCTTACTTATCCTAAGGACAAACACACACACCCATGCCCGAGGGAGGACTCTAACCTCCGCCGGGGTCAGCCGCACAGTCCATGACTGCAGCGCCGAGACCGGTCGGATAATCCCGCGCGGCTGCTCCGGTGAACTTCCTTGAAGGATGAAAAGTGACTTCGTTACAGAAGATTAATTTGCTTTAGTAGTGGTCATCTCTAACATCGTTTTGAATAACAACGCCGAACCGCATATGGCACAGTTTGGCACATTGTCTTATGGTTTGCAGAAGCTGCAATATCTACTGTTCCACTGTTAATCGTTTGCGAAGGATTCTTCACACTATTGCCTGAGGGATGTATAGTTCCGCACCATTTCAACAGGTAGACTTCGTGGGACTTTGCAACATCAAGTGCTTCACACGGTGCACTGTCTGTTCTGACTCGGCCTGTCGGCCCGTACGTTTTGCATTGCACAACCGACAATCCTTCACAGTTTTCTTGTACCACTTCACTGTTGTAAGCTGATGGTATCTTGTGACAGTTTCCAGGATATCTCCTTGCACACTCATTATCAACTGACATATTAGCTTAAAAAGTGCTTTTTGTGTCTTATTCGCCCCCATTTTCAGCAACTAATATTTGCGGTGGCATTTTCGACGCTTTCTCAAACTAACTTGGCGGCACAATATGCATAGAAAACTTCGAGGGTTTGTCTTTCACTTACGTACGCTCTCACTTGTTACGTTATGTTTAGCCATTTACCTATATCGATTTTTAAAAACGTTTCACGAATTTTATAATTATCCTCTTTGCCCATCATGAAGAAGTGGAACAAAAAGTAACACTTGGTCCCCGAGGATGCCAAAATAAGCATATCGAATCAATTTCACTGTAATCTCAGTGTGTGGTCGTTCATGATACCAAAAATGTAAGGGCGTGCATAAAAGTAATGCCTCCGATTTCTTATGTGAAAACTCGAAGCTTTCTAAATAAAATGAACTTTATTAACATCCTACATCTTTATTCTTCATGTCTACATATTTATTTGTGAACAAAGTTACCCTGTCGATGAACACATTCCTCCCAGCGACAGACCAGTTTGTTGATGAATTCATTGTACACTGAAGCGCCAAAAGAACTGATATACGGATGCGTATTCAAATACAGAGACATGTAAACAGGCAGGATACGGCACTGCGGTCGGTAACGCCTATATAAGACAACAAGCATTCGACGCAGCTGTTAGATCGGTTACTGCTTCTGCAATCGCATGTGATCAAGATCTGAGTGAATTTGTACTTGGTGTTATAGTCGGCGCACGAGCGATGGGACACGGCATCTCCAAGAAGCGATGAAGTGGGGATTTTCCCCATACGATCATTTCACGGGTGTACCGTGAATATCAGGAATCTGCTAAAACATCAAATCTCCGACATCGCTGCGGCCTGGAAATGACACTGCAAGGAAGGGACCAACAACGACAGAGGAGTCTTGTGCAGTGCTACCCTTCTGCAAAAGTTTTGCCGGTGCAGCATTTCGTGCGCGGACTGAACTTTCGATTATGTCTCATAAATCAGGAATGGGTTTCATGTGGGCGATCTAGGTGACCAAATCATTCGCTCGAATTGTCCAGAATGTTCTTTAGAGCAATCGCGAACAATTTGGGCCCGATGAGAGGAAGCATTGTCATGCATGAAAATTCCATCGCTGTTTTGTTTGGGAACATGAAGTTCACAAATGGCTGTAAAGGGTCTCCATGTATGCAAATACAACAATTTACAGTGAATTATCATTTCGACCAGATAACCCACTCAATTCCTTATAAACAGAGGCCACATCATTGTGGGGCCACCGCCAGCTTGCACAATGTCTTCTTGACGATCTGGGTCCATGGCTTCGTGCGATCGACGCCACACTCCAACCATACCTCGGCTCAACCGAAATCAGAATTCATCTGACTATCCCATGGTTTTGCAGTTTGGCGGTAAGCCCAGGAGCGGCGCTACAGGCGATGTCGTGCAGTTAGCAAAGGCACCAGCGTCGGTCACGTACTGCCATAGCCCATTAATGACAAATTTCACCGCAGTAACGGATACGTTCGTCGTTCCTCCCACACTGAATTCTGTGGTTATTTCACTTGGTTTTGCTTGACTGTTAGCACTGCTCTCGGTTGTCCGTAGTGAAAGGTAATTTCTGAAATTTGGTATTCTCGGCACAGTCTTGGCACTGTGGATCTCGGAATTTTGAATTCTAAAAGATTTGTGTGAAATCTTATGGGACTTAACTGCTAAGATCATCAGTCCCTAAGCTTACACACTACTTAACCTAAATTATACTTAGGACAAACACACTGCCATGCACGAGGGAGGACTCGAACCTCCGCCGACCAGCCGCACAGTCCATGACTGCAGCGCCCCGGACCGCTCGGCTAATCCCGCGCGGCTATTGAATTCCCTAACGATTTCCAAAATGGAATATTGTATACGTCTGGCTGTAACTGCAATTCCGCGTTGAAGATCTGTTAATTCCCGCTGTGAGGCCATAACACCGTCGTAAACTTTTTCACATGAATCACCTGAGTACAAATGACAGCTCCACCAATGCGCTGCCCATTTTCTACCGCCATCTGTACATGCGCATATCTTAAGCGTGTGACTTCTGCCAAGTCAGCGTATATGCTCCTTGATACCTAGGCAACAGTATTTGAGTGGGTCGAGCATTGGGAGTGAATGTTAACTGAAATATTGTAATGAGCTGAGACTTCCATTCTTACTTGGTGATTGAGCAGGGTCAAAATGAACTTACAAGTAAAAGATAGCTCCCTAATTCTTCACACACAGAGTCTCTCCGAGTATGAGGAACTGTGTTCGAAGTGTCTGCATTCTGTGTAAATTACCGTATTTTGTCGTCTTCGTCGAGGATGATGCTAAAGAAGAAGAAGAAGAAGAAGAAGAAGAAGGAGATGATGCTGATGATAATGATAATGATGACGATGACGAATACCGACGGTCAAAGAATATAAAGGACGTAATTCGCTACCTGACGTATCCTACTCCTCTTGAAACGCACCAGATTAATGTCCTCGTCCCACGGGCGAATCACCACCAGCAGCGTTACATGTCCTCATTCCACTCAAACCAAACATTTTGATATGGCAATCAATGAGACCGTCCGAATCTTGTCGGGATGTATGAAGCGAACTCTAGTCGATAAAACCCACCCGATTGTTGGAATAGCTGCCTCCACTTTTAGAAGGGCTGTTGCTGCTGCTGTAGAGAGGGCTAAGCAAACAGGGTCCCCGACATCCACTGCATGATCATCAGGCTGTAGTCCGTCGGCTGAAGTCGACAGAGAGCTTCATCACCAGGACTCAACCACTAGAGGGAACACCAGAGTCTAACCCCATCACCAGATGGAAGAGCAAGCTACCACCTAATATCCCTGTAAAGAAAGAGCTAGCTCAATGAAACGCCCTACCCTATTTGGGGATCGCTCAATCGTCTTAGGGAGGGCGTTTCTCTTTGCAAGACCAACATGCGAATATGGGGCATTCTTCCAGTTGATGGAGATACATCCTGCGAGTGCGGCAGAACGCAGGACCCGGCCCACCTGCTAATTTGTCCTCAACTTTAACAACCCTGCACAACACAGGACCTTAACGAGGGAAACAACAAGGCCATCGGAGTTGCTACCTTCTGGAAATGCTGACCGGACACGGAAATGAATGAATGAATTCCACGAGACCCTGCAGAGAGGTATGGTATGTAGTTGACATTTGGCCCAAAATCTAACGAGCAAGAGCTTCATACCAGTACGCCACCGCCCCTTGCTAATCTAATACCGGGAATGAAAATTTATTTTACGTTTCGGACCGGCAGCCTTCCAGCTGAGCGCCAGTGCCACTCTGACCTTAACCACTCCTGCTCTTGAGCGGATGAGGAACTTAGTGTTCATTACTACATTTCAGACAACACTCTTTCCACAGTTTGGTGACTGTTGACACCATTCCTTTCCTTTAACAGAATAATAATACTCGTCTCCAAAAGGAAAAATAAATCAGAATGATGTGCTCTAACATGGTGATCGAAGTTCAACATGAACCGCAATGAACATTTTAAGATTAAATAGAACATCGGTTGTTCGAATAAAAAGATAAAAATTGTTCATCGTGCTTTAGGACGATTGGAAATTAACAGCACATTAAACTTTCATTAATCCGGTCATAGGTACTGAAAAAAATTGTTTTCGGTTTTTGTATCTAAAAGAATTGTTTAATTTTCTAAATATGTGGTGATATATGTTTGTCGTGACATTTCATCTCCCTGAAGTCGGTCGTTCAAAGTTTGTTGCCACAGTTGTCTAACATGGCACTTATTGTTTGCTATTCAGGCTGTTTCTGTAAAATAACGTAATATCTTTGTTGTTACTATGGAAATTGTATTCTTAACTTAGTGCGAACGTACAGCGATTCAGTAATGTTTTTAAATAGAGGAACATCCAAGAAGATACTGTATGTAAGGAACAGAAAAGTGTAGTCGTGAGATAGTGTGAGGAAACATCAGCATTCACTGAAACGATTTGAGGAGCAGAATTGTAGTCCAGATCGCGTTATTCACTTTCTCATTCTGTGAACTAGCATGCAGACATCTATTCAGTAAAACAGTACCAGTCAGATGTATAAAAATTGGTTGTATGATGTTCATAGCTGCGTTTGACAGATTATAGTTATATCTGCAAACATGCGGTGAGACTGTGTCTTGCATTTGGAATAGGTATGTGAAAAGAAGCCAGGTAAAGATTGAAGATTTGTACACAGAAAATATTATATTCTACATCTTGTATTATTTGATGCTACTGTCACTTACAGCAAAATAATATTCTTGGCATGTGATCTGTAAAATACATTAATGGCGCTAAGGCTTTCATACCCAATGAGAACAAAAGAAATGCTGAGTGGAAACCAAAGAATTTAGAGCGACAAGCTACGGTAAGGACGAAAGCTGCTGAAAGAATCATAAATGTTGAGTCGTCTGGTTACTTAGTAAATCTTTTATATGGTCCGGGTTCAAATTGTTGTTGAAATTTCGCAGCATCCATAAAATTTGCTTCTTTGCCATATAAAAGAAATTCTCAGAGATTAAGATCTTCACACAGCCTAAAAATTTAGCGTTTTCTTAATACTTCAATTATAAAAGATCAGTGTAAACAGAAGATTTTACAGCCTGCAGAAGAATATCATCCAGAGAAAAGTTACCAATGTATCGAAATCTCTTTGACAAAAGGTGCCAAACATCCCCTTTGTGTATTCAGTGTGAAAGCAAATGTCTTCCCACTGTCCAGTTTTACCTTTGCCATGATATCCCTTATTAACCTCGATCCTTAAATTTGGCACGGAAAGTCTAGCAGTATGTGTGTCTCCTTAATGAAAAGCGTATGTGGAAGAGTTAGCGTTGCAATAAAAGCGAAATAAGATCCATGTGGATTCGACGGAGAGAATTCGAATTGGTACGGAGCTGTTTACAAATACAGTGTACATATCTTTGTTAGCCCGTAATTGGAGAAATGCGAGAGCATTTCTGTGCCCGTTTTAGTCATCCTAATCATTTGATCGATTTTAGAGCAAAGATATTCCTGTATTACAAAAGAAAGCTACAAAATTTTTCAGAGAGAACTTGAATGAGTGGATTCCGTCCATTCGAAGGAGAATTGTACGGAAAGATTACGCTTATCTAACGTCGAATTAATGACGTCTGCGCTGCGTTTCAACATACTTCACGCTTCCGTGGTGTTTCATTATCCCATATGAATTCTGCTTTCTGCTGGGAGATTTCTTAGGAGTCGCGTATTTCACAAACTAAAACGTTCCATGTCGTTTCAAAATTCCAGTAGTTCTACCTACATAATAACGTAATTAATGTATCTGTTGAAGTAATTTGAGGCGTAAAGGTTTTCCAGATGGTGTTCGAAACGATTATGGCGGAGCAGTACTTGTGTGCAGACCACACCGGTCGCATAGCTCGCGAATGATTTCGTGTCAGTTCCCTGATGGCACATTGATCAGCAGCCTCGAGCGACATTATTCATCGCCACACGCAGAGCCGCTTCTGACACGCGATCGGGAACGTTGATTTGTGATGTCTGAATAAGGAATACCAGATGCTGCTGATTTGTTCCGCGAAATACGGACGCTAATTGCTACAGCTGGCCGTTAATGTAGATACTATCTTGCATTATAAGGGTAACCTGCACATTGTCCGTGGAAACGGCTGACGCCGCAACAACCGTTATAGCAACTAAAACCAGAGCAACACAACGCCAGACTCCTCTGGATTCGTAGGCTGCTTGTACAGTGTGTAAATATCTACAACCACCGAGAAAATATCCACGTTGAGCATCAGTTCGCATGTTCGGTAGTAGATGTAGTTGGAAGTCTTTTAATTTGCTTTGATTGAGCTTCCGGTGCACTATGAGGGCCACCGACGATGGTGTGCTGGGGGAGTTCGACAAGGACAGGAAGTGTAATTGATTAGTTAGTTGATAAGGAACCATCTCAGCACTGGATTGAATTTATTTAGAGATATCACGGCAGTCAGTGTCGAATGATATGCCGGGGTGGATGGTGGAGCCATTTTTGGGTCGGCAGCATACAAATCGCCGTTAAGCTCCTTCCTAGTGTTTCTTGCCACGTTTGTTGAAGTTAATACAGAAAGTTGCTTGCTACACAAATCATTTCCCGTCAAATAAGCGGACAAGCAAGAAGGGAAGAAGAAAGATTCAGGCTTAAACTCGCGACATTGCATTATTTACGGAGCACAAGGTCGGTTAGAATCAAAATGTGGAAGGAAATCTGCAGTGTCCTTTTAAAAGTAATCACGTCGGTATTTGCTTTTATCGATTCTGAGAAATCGCAAGGCAATAAGGATGTCTCTAGGCGTAACAAGGAGATGGTGCTGATGTCAAACAAATTATTTGTTGTGCTGGTAACGTGAGGGTAATAATACAATTAGGTGTCAAGCTTCCATCCGATTCTTTTTAGTTTGTACAGCTTTCTAAATTAGACTCCATTTATGTGTTTAATCATATGGATAAATTGGAATACTGTGCCGTCACAAGATTATTCTCTATCAGCTGAGGAACTGTACTGCCAACACACAAGTTTCCCGGTACTTACATTTGTTTGTTAACGTTAGCGGGGTCCCACTGCTCAAACAGTCAGTAATATATATTTCGCAAAGCTATAATTCAATACTGCTGATATGTTTGAAGAAAAAATTCGAAACCAGTGCGGTTCGCAGCGACGTCTCCATTTCGGAATAACTGATGGCATATTGACATCTTTCACCTAAGGTAATAATTCTATATTCCGGCTGATTTATTGCTGATGGCGTCCATTTAATGGCAGATGAAGTCTTGCAAGGAGACGAATCCGTCATTACGCCTGTTTGGAAATGGGTAGCCCAATTAATATGGGGACGTATATCGACTGACAGTGGTCCAAGTAAAAAGTGTCCACAAACTGCTACGATGCACGAAATCCTTGAACGGCTACAACACATGAAGTAAATTGTGAGCAGTAGGTGACACCGAGTTCAAAAGTTTCCCTGTGGTAGACTACTCCTATTCTGGGCCAGATTTCCTCACAGTAATCGTGAACTTTTCTTTGGAATGTGCAATTTATTGTTATAATCTCTCACAGTTTTCCCATGTTTTCTTTTTTTTTTTTAATTCTTCATCTGTAATTTTTCTAACAACATACTGTAAAGCATGCGCCTCCGTAGCTCAATGGTCAGTGTGTCTGGCTGCTAAGCGGAGAACCCGTGCTTGATTCCTGGCACTGCCACGGATTTGTTCCTTGAAAGCTACTGGGTTCACTTAGCCTTGTAATGCCAATTGAGGAACTACTTGAATGAGATGTTCAGGCTCCAAAGTCAAGAAAGTTAATCACAACAATGATATCGGTGTGTTGACCCCATGCTCCTCAATACCCCATCCACATGATGCTATTGGCAGGAGATGACACGGTAGCCGGTGGCCGGTCCATCCCGACTGGCCCTTGTGGAACAAACCGCGGAACTTTGCTTTTTGCTGTTCTGTTAAGTACGGTCTCACCCGTTCTATGACTACGTACTTTTAGCTCACTTGGTCACATAGGTAAAATAAAAATACGTAAAAAATATGGATGTAGCTTAAAGAGCACAATAAGTTCTATAAGAATATTTAAATATAAAATACTTTTTTATTCCAGTCTGATCACAATATCAATTCTTTGGACGGTGACCGGTTTCAGTCCGTAATGACCGTACTCAGACCTTTTTTACACCATGTCCTAAAGTGATACTGCCATATTGGCATATTTACATATGCTAAATCTTCCTGCAAGGTGAATCCGGTGTTTGTTAACCGGTGACCAAATTTAAAATTTAAACGCGAAAACCTGTGTTTCAATAATGTTCATACACATTTAAGAAGACTTCAACCCAATTCGGGAAATGAATGAGTAGGAGATACAGAGTAGATTCCCCTAATATATTTCGTAGTTGATGTCCAATGTATCTACATAACATGCACAAAATTAATTATCAGATATTTGCCTATTATACAGGGTGCTCCATTGATCGTGACCGGGCCAAATATCTCACGAAATAAGCGTCAAACGAAAAGAAACTACAAAGAACGAAACTTCTTCTAGCTTGAAGGGGGAAACAAGATGGCGCTGCCATAGGTCAAACGGATATCAACTGCGTTTTTTTAAATTAGGAAACCCAATATTTTATTACGTATTCGTGTAGTACGTAAAGAAATATGAATGTTTTAGTTGGACCACTGTTTTCGTTTTGTGATAGATGGCGCTTTAATACTCACAAACATATGGCTCAAAATTTTAGACGAACAGTTGGTAACAGGTAGGTTTGTTTAAATTAAAATGCAGAACGTAGGTACGTTTGAATATTTTATTTCGGTTGTTCCAATAGGGTACATGTACTTTTGTGAACTTATCATTTCTGACAATGCATCTATTTCAGCGTGATCACCTGTAAATACCAAACAAATGCAATAAATGCTCAAAATTATGTCCGTCAACATCAATGCGTTTGGCAATAAGTGTAACGACATTCCTCTCAACAGCGAGTAGTTCGCCTTAGGTAATGTTCGCACGTGCATTGACATTGCGCTGACGCATGTTGTCAGGCGTTGTCGGTGGATCACGAAAGCAAATATCCTTCAACTTTCCCCACAGAAGGGAATCCGGGGACGTCAGATCCGGTGAACTTGCGGGCCATTCTTCGACGACCAATCCACCTGTCATGAAAAATGCTACTCAATACCGCTTCAACCGCACGCGAGGTATGTGCCGTACATCGATCATGTTGGAAGTACATCGCCATTCTGTCATGCAGCGAAACATCTTGTAGTAACATCGGTAGAACATTACGTAGCAAATCAGCATACGTTGCACCATTTAGATTGCCATCGATAAAATGGGGGTCAATTATCCTTCCTCCCATAATGCTGCACCATACATTAACCCGCCAAGGTCGCTGATGTTCCACTTGTCGCAGCCATCTTGGATTTTCCGTTGCCCAATATTACGTATTATAACGGTTTACGTTACCGCTGTTGGTGAATGACGCTTCGTCGCTAAATAGAACGCGTGCAAAAAATCTGTCATCGTCTCGTAATTTTTCTTGTGTCCATTGGTAGAACTAAACACGACGTTCAAAGTCGTCGCCATGCAATTCCTGGTGCATAGAAATATGGTACAGGTGCAATAGAAGTTGATGTAGCATTCTCAACACCGACGTTTGTGAGATTCCCAATTCTCGCGCAATTTGTCTGCTACTGATGTGCAGATCAGCCTCGACAGCAGTTAAAACACCTACTTGGGCATCATCATTTGTTGCAGGTCGTGGTTGACGTTTCACATGTGGCTGAACACTTCCTGTTTCCTTAAATAACGTAACTATCCGGCGAGCGGTCCGGACACTTGGATGATGTCGTCCAGGATTCCGAGCAGCATACATAGCATACGCCTGTTGGGCATTTTGATCACAATAGACATACATCAACATGTTATCGACCTTCTCCGCAATTGGTAAACGGTCCATTTTAACACGGGTAATGTATCACGAAGCAAATACCGTCCGCACTGGCGGAATGTTACGTGATATCCGGTACTTATAAGTTTGTGACTATTACAGCGCCATCTATCACAAAGCGAAAAAAGTGGTCCAACTAAAACATTCATATTTCTTTAGGTACTACACGAATATGTAATAAAAATAGCGGTTCCCATTAAAAAAATACAATTGATATCCGATTGACATATGGCAGCGCCATCTAGCGGGTCAAGCATAGCGCCATCTGGTTCCGCCTTCAAGGTAGACGCGTTTCGTTCTTTGTAGTTTTTTCGTTCGACGCTTATTTCGTGAGATATTTGGCCCGGTCACTATCAATGGACCACGCTGTATAATGTTTTTCTGAATGTACTTCGCAGTATTAGTTTTTACAACATTAAGTGCTTTAAATATGACAAGAACGAAAATATCGGTTGATACTACTGATCAATGAGCTACAAACTTTAATTCTTATTCGTTGGCTCCAGCAATTCACAATTAATGTAATAAATACGTGTAGACACATGGTTGACGACATATGGAGGTTTGAGTCTGGCCGTGAGCCAGAAGTATCACACATGTGAAGCCGTAATTTCACACCACAAACCGAACCGAACTGTAAACTCTGAGTAAAAGCTGATGAGTCGGCATCAAAAAATGCATTGTCGATTTCACATGCTGGAAAGGATAAGCAACATTTTTTGCTGTGCAAAACTGTTTCGTATACAGATTAACCGGAATAAGAGTAGAATAACTAAAGAACTGTACGAAAGGTATCTGGGCGAAGCAGGTACATAATTACGCTAGAAGAGGACTGAAAATACCTAAGATGTAGTTATCAGTTAAATGAAAGTCTATTTTGCAACGAGAAATTTAGGACATTGGGCCTACTTCATCAAGTTTAATCCGGCTCTGCCATCTGCCTATTCCAAAGTAACATGAAATTTTGTCTAGTATTAATCTGAAACGAAGGAGACCACGTTAGTAAAGTGGGAGAAAACGCCTTGACCTCAAAAGTAAACAGAAGTGCCTCACCGACGTAAACAGTCTTTCATAGGCGGGCGTAGGAAATTTAACTATCGCTTCGCAACACTCTTTGAGCGAGGAATTACGCTCCGGAATATCAGAGGTCGTTTTACCTCAAAGGAACACTACGAAATGCCGCCATTTAGAATTTTACCTATGCTAAAATTATTAATGATCGGACTTATGGCGTGTGACTGTTGTATGCAGTGTTACATGAAACTTACCTGATACGTACAGTGACAAATCCTTCAAGCCGATGCGTCCGAGTACTATTTGAGAACAAGATGAAAGAGACAGTGAGGTGAAGAAAGTAGCCTCCAACATCAATCTTATGACTACAAAAAGATGATTTGACGTATTGTCGAACAGATGTGCAGAACTATAGATCTATATCTCTAACGTCGATCAGTTGTAGAATTTTGGAACACGTATTATGTTCGAGTATAATGACATTTCTGGAGACTAGAAATCTACTCTGTAGAAATCAGCATGGGTTTCGAAAAAGACGATCGTGTGAAACCCAGCTCGCGCTATTCGTCCACGAGACTCAGAGGGCCATAGACATGGGTTCCCACGTAGATGCCGTGTTTCTTGACTTCCGCAAGGCGTTCGATACAGTTCCCCACAGTCGTTTAATGAACAAAGTAAGAGCATATGGACTATCAGGCCAATCGTGTGATTGGATTGAAGAGTTCCTAGATAACAGAACGCAGCATGTCATTCTCAATGGAGAGAAGTCTTCCGAAGTAAGAGTGATTTCAGGTGTGCCGCAGGGGAGTGTCGTAGGACCGTTGCTGTTCACAATATACATATGTGACCTTGTGGATGACATCGGAAGTTCGCTGAGGCTTTTTGTGGATGATGCTGCGGTATATCGAGAGGTTGTAACAATGGAAAATTGTACTGAAATGCAGGAGGAACTGCAGTGAATTGACGCATGGTGCAGGGAATGGCAATTCATCTCGATGTAGACAAGTGTAATGTGCTGCGAATACATAGAAAGATAGATCCCTTATCATTTGGCTACAAAATAGCAGGTCAGCAACTGGAAGCAGTTAATTCTATAAATTATCTGGGAGTACGCGTTAGGAGTGATTTAAAATGGAATGATCATATAAAGTTGATCGCCGGTAAAGCAGATGCCAGACTGAGATTCATTGGAAGAATTCTAATTATATGCAATTCGAAAACAGCGGAAGTAGGTTACAGTACGCTTGTTCGTCCACTGCTTGAATACTGCTCACCGGTGTGGATCCGTACCAGATAGGGTTGATAGAGGAGATAGAGAAGATCCAACGGAGAGCAGCGCGCTTTGTTACAGGACTATTTGGTAATCGCGAAAGCGTTACGGAGATGATAGATAAACTCGAAGACTCTGCAGGAGAGACGTTCAGTAGCTCGGTACGGGCGTTTGGTGAAGTTTCGAGAACATACCTTCACCGAAGAGTCAAGCAGTTTATTGCTCCCTCCTACGTATATCTCGCGAAGAGACCATGAGGATAAAATCAGAGAGATTAGAGCCCACACAGAGGCATACCGACAATCCTTCTTTCCATGAACGAGACTCTAATAGAAGGGAGAACCGATAGAGGTACTCAAGGTACCCTCCGCCACACACCGTCAGGTGGCTTGCGGAGTATAGATGTAGATGTAGACTTATTCTTACCTGTCAAAGATCTGTCGTGGATCGGACAGCGTTGGAACGAGCGTGAAAGATCCTCCTGAGATATTTGTTGGCCGCCATCGAGTTCCCCACCTGTCTGTACTGAAGTATCAACAAGGAGAGTTTGCGACAGTTGGTACCAGAAGCACCGTGGACGTCCGACTGCAGCAGGAACATCGCTGCACGTAAACCAACACCGCTGCCCGCTAGAATCACCCCCGCGGAGCGGCAGCTACACCAGGACACGCGCTTAAGTAACCGTGCACCAGCAGAAGTCATCAGACGCAAGTCTTAAGTCAGTCCGACTCTTGCCAGGGAGTTTCTGCTGAACTTCCGTCCTGATTCAAGTCTTCTAGTCATCGAATAATACGGAAACAGTGACCGATAGATAGACACTGGTTACTCTTGATAAGAAACAGTACAGTGAATAGTCTTCAGCAAAAACTGCACAGTGAATAGAATTATAGTGCAATGGACAAAAAATGGTTCAAATGGCTCTTAGCACTATGGACTTAACATCTGAGGTCATCAGTCCCCTAGAATTTAGAACTACTTAAACCTATCTAACCTAAGGACAGCACACACATCCACGCCTGAGGCAGGATTCCAACCTGCGACCGTAGCGGTCGCGCGGTTCTGGACTATAGCGCCTAGAACCGCTCGGCCACTCTGGCCGCCCTAATGGATAGGGACAGCCTGCTTGGAGATGAAGTTCAGTACTGTTAGTTTGGAATTGTTCTCCGACCAGTACTTCAAGACAGAAGACAAGCTTTTTCTGACTTTACTTCAGAGAACAATCTTAGATGTGTTAATGGAACTGCAGTCAGAGCAGGACAGATGGGCTAAACCTGCATTCTACAATTGCTGTAACCTGCGTTACTAAAGTTGAGTAATATATTTCACTATTCAGTATTCTGTGCTACTTTCATTGTGTGCGTGTGCTGTCCTAGAACACACGCATCCGTCCTACTAGGACATTTGTATCAAACTTTACCAGCGGCAGCGAGATTTTCATCGTAGTGGACTCCCCAGTCCACAACATACTGAAACTCCACCTCCTTACGCTTAAGAACTGTGAACGTTTCAGAATACTTTTGCGAAATATTTACCATAGAGCCACTGCGCTTCTAGAAAGTTGATGGTACGTCCCATTAGACGCAACTTAGATTATAATATGCAACGTCATCTACTTTTAAGCATCCAATCCGCAGAGTGCAGCGAACTACCATTCCGCGCCACTTACGACGGATGTGAAGAGAGTAAAGCGCTCCGTAATACAGCCATAATGCAACTCAACGCAGTTAGAGACATTAAAACGTATTCCATGAATTGCCTCTCTAAGTGTCTCTCTAGCAAATTTAACGAAGTGAATGGCATTGTAAGTTCCGACAACGTAATTTCAGGAAGAAAATAAAACTGATGAAGATTTTCTACTCGTCATTCGCGTAGCACTAGCTTTACAAACGCTGAGAGTCGCATGTAGCGCCCTCCATCTAGATAGCTGACTCACATCCACCAAAACGCTGTTAATACCAGGTGTACAAAACCGTGATCAAAGGTATTTAATCAAAAGATACAACAAAAAATTAAGCAAAAATCTTACCTGCAAGAACATGAAGCGTCAGTTATATAGGTATGGTGTCTGTTCTTTCGCACATGCATGTATGAAAGATCACACACACAACTACAGGGTGTTTCAAAAATGACCGGTATATTTGAAACGGCAATAAAAACTAAACGAGCAGCGATAGAAATACACCGTTTGTTGCAATATGCTTGGGACAACAGTACATTTTCAGGCAGACAAACTTTCGAAATTAGAGTAGTTACAATTTTCATCAACAGATGGCGCTGCGGTAGTACTCTATAGTACGATATTTTCCACATATCCACCAAGCGTAGCAATAATATGGCGTAGTCTCTGAATGAAATTACCCGAAACCTTTGACAACGTGTCTGGCGGAATGGCTTCACATGCAGATTAGATGTACTGCTTCAGCTGTTCAATTGTTTCTGGATTCTGGCGGTACACCTGGTCTTTCAAGTGTCCCCACAGAAAGAAGTCACAGGGGTTCATGTCTGGCGAATAGGGAGGCCAATGCACGCCGCCTCCTGTATGTTTCGGATAGCCCAAAGCAATCACACGATCATCGAAATATTCATTCAGGAAATTAAAGACGTCGGCCGTGCGATGTGGCCGGGCACCATCTTGCATAAACCACGAGGTGTTCGCAGTGTCGTCTAAGGCAGTTTGTACCGCCACAAATTCACGAAGAATGTCCAGATAGCGTGATGCAGTAATCGTTTCGGATCTGAGAAATGGGCCAATGATTCCTTTGGAAGAAATGGCGGCCCAGACCAGTACTTTTTGAGGATGCAGGGACGATGGGACTGCAACATGGGGCTTTTCGGATCCCCATATGCACCAGTTCTGTTTATTGACGAAGCCGTCCAGGTAAAAATAAGCTTCGTCAGTAAACCAAATGCTGCCCACATGCATATCGCCGTCATCAATCCTGTGCACTATATCGTTAGCGAATGTCTCTCGTGCAGCAGTGGTAGCGGCGCTGAGGGGTTGCCGCGTTTGAATTTTGTATGGATAGAGATGTAAACTCTGGCGCATGAGACGATACGTGGACGTTGGCGTCATTTGGACCGCAGCTGCAACTCGGCGAACGGAAACCCGAGGCCGCTGTTGGATCACCTGCTGCACTAGCTGCGCGTTGCCCTCTGTGGTTGCCGTACGCGGTCGCCCTACCTTTCCAGCACGTTCATCCGTCACGTTCCCAGTCCGTTGAAATTTTTCAAACAGATCCTTTATTGTATCGCTTTTCGGTCCTTTGGTTACATTAAACCTCCGTTGAAAACTTCGTCTTGTTGCAATAACACTGTGTTCTAGGCGGTGGAATTCCAACACCAGAAAAATCCTCTGTTCTAAGGAATAAACCATGTTATCTACAGCACAGTTGCACGTTGTGAACAGCACACGCTTACAGCAGAAAGACGACGTACAGAATGGCGCACCCACAGACTGCGTTGTCTTCCATATCTTTCACATCACTTGCAGTGCCATGTGTTGTTGAAAATTGTAACTACTGTAATTTCGAAAGTTTGTCCGCCTGAAAATGTACTGTTGTCCCAAGCATATTGCAACAAACGGTGTATTTCTATCGCTGCTCGTTTAGTTTTTATTGCCGTTTCAAATAACCGGTCATTTTTGAAACATCCTGTACATAGTGTATGGATCCGACGGTGTATCGATCGATCTCTTTGTGCAGCTGCAGAATAATAATCGACCTCTCCCGGGAATAGCGTAGAGCTACTGTCCTGCAGTGTGCGGCATATCGAGATTTGCGTTGGACACGAGACGTGCTCGGATAGCCGAATCGATTCAGGTCAGCGCATGTGGAAATTTGGAAATTTGTGGTAAGCTCCTATGCGACCAAAGTGCTAAGGTCATCGGTCCCTAGGCTTACACACTACCTAATTTAACTTAAACTAACTTAGGCTAAGGACAACACACACACCGATGCCCGAGAGAGGACTTGAACCTCCATCGGGGGTAGCCGCGCGAACCATGGCAAGGCGCCGTAAACCGCACGGCTACACCGTGTGGCTGAGAGCTTGTGTAAAGCGGGAGATTAGGGTTCGGCTCCTGGTCCAGGTTAAATTTTTGTCTGTCGCCTCTGAGTTATTTCCAGTGCAGCAAAGGTCGACAATTTCTTTCGTCACATATAAAGCGTCAGCTATTATTGTTGGACTCCTATTTACTTTACATGTAAAGTGAGCTATATATACACTCTTTCTTGCGACTACCATCTTTCCGTGGTCAGTTTTTATAGTATGTACTCAGTTTTGATAAGGTAACTAATTAAAGAATGATAAGAGGCAGACAGAACCTAATTCACCATAATTTGTTCTACGTCAACATTCGTAACTCTTTCTTCTTATTCCTTGTTCCTCTAAACAGTTCCTAGCAGAGGTACAATGATTCTCATTTCTGAGGTATGTTTTAAGTTTTGGTTATACTGTCCCGAATACGTATTTTAAATAACTGCTCTTCTTGCAGTATCTGAAGAGATACGTTTTGAAAAATGAAAGTGCTCCATAAGTACACCGATTTAATTTTATTTCTTTAACGTTCGTGTTCGCTGTCTTTCTGTAGCGTTGTTCCATTATCAAAAAGTCATGTATAAAAGTAGTACATAAAGTCTGTGTCACTTCATAAAAAACCAGTCTGCATAAATTAGATTACCAAAGAATTACACTGCCACTAGTGTATGTAATAGACGTTTAATTGTCTACAAAGCATGAAATGTAGATAACTGAAATACAGGTTCGTGAACTGTGAACAAAGACCCTACTTCGTCAAAGGAGTGAAACAGATACTAATCAACTTGAAGAGGGTGAAAGTATCAAGGATGAATAATAACTAGAAAATACACAACGTAAATAAACATTCATTGTTAAGAGCAGAATTTAGCTCATGAACATCACTTTGGGTGCAACTGTGTGTGTGTGTGTGTGTGTGTGTGTGTGTGTGTGTGTGTGTGTGTGTTCAAAATGGTTCAAATGGCTCTGAGCACTATGGGATTCAACTGCTGAGGTCATTAGTCCCCTAGAATTTAGAACTAGTGAAACCTAACTAACCTAAGGACATCACAGACATCCATGCCCGAGGCAGGATTCGACTGAATTATGGTCAACACATCATTAAATATAGTATTGTGCCGTATAATACATTCGCAATACGGTATTTATGCGAAACAACACTGCAATACGGTATTTATGCGAAACAACACTGCCAAACATTGGAGTAAATGCAAAAGACTCACTGGATCATACAAATTGAAGGGGAGGCTACTTCAGATTAGTGAACACGTAAATGGTTCGAAGTCGCACTTTCGCTAAAGTAAGTGAAAAGATCCACATGTGGATAGTTGTGCGGCACTAAATACGCATTTGTATTCTGTAGCCTACTGTACAGTGCAGGAATTAGAGTTCTTCGTAACAAAAGTCGCGTGTTCTGTACCAAGCGCCTGAATCTCCCTCACGTGGCCACTATGTGCGAGGTGTAAGACAGTGGCAGCGGAATGGTCGGCGCATCCTTCGTCGAATACGGGTTTTCTAAATCCACCCTACAGAGTTTCGCATGACTGACATTTCTGTTATCCGATCATCTATGTTACTTTCCACGTTCACAACCAAACCATTTGTCAAACTTTACTATATTTGTTTAATATTTGAGCGTGTTGTACACTGACGCGCTTGTCAAACATAGAGCGCATTTGATGCATCTGAGAGAAAATTTGATTGATGGCAGATTAGAAGACTGCGGACGTTGTTTATGTTGATGTTTACCGAAAAAGTGTTTCATTACAATTTATGTAACTGTATGGTGAGTCTCCACAACACTGGGAACCACGATCAGGGAAACAAGGAAAATGGTACTGGGAGTTACCAAAATTCACATTCACGCCAAGAAATAAAAAATACCACAAAGGAATTAAGGGATTATCTGAGTGGGACTAAAATCGGGCCGGCCGCCGTGGCCGAGCTGCTCTAGGTGCTTCAGTCCGGAACCGCGCGACTGCTACGTTCGCAGGTTCGAATCCTGCCTCGATCATGGATGTGTGTGATGTCTTTAGATTAGTTAGGTTTTAAGTAGTGCTAAGTTCTAGGGGACTGATGACCTTAGATGTTAAGTCCCATAGTGATCAGAGCCATTTGAACTATTTTTGAACTATAATCAGTAGATGTGGTGTACATTTACAGCTAACAAATGATCACGACTTCAGAAAAAATAGATGATTTATTCAAGAGAAACAGCTTCACAAATTGACCAAGTCAATATCATGTTGATCCACCTATGGCCATTATGCAAGCAGGCAATCGGCTTGAAATTGCTTCACAGAATTGTTGGATGTCTACCTGAGGCACATCATGCTAGATTGTGTCCAACTGGCCCGGGGTTTTGGAGGGCCCTGCCCACAATTCTCCAAATGCTCTCAATCCATGAGAGATCCGGCGATATCATTGGCCATGATAGAGCTTATCAAGCATGAAGACAAGTACGAACTCTCGCTGTGTGCTGACGGGCATTACCTTGCTTAAATGTAGGCCCGGGGTGGCTTGCCATGAAGGGTCACGAAATAGGGCATACAGGATCGTCAACATACCGCTGTGCTGTAAAAATGCCGTGATGAGACCAAGGGGGTCCTTTAATGAAAAGAAATGGCATCCTTGTCACTCCTGGTTTTCTGGCCGTCTGGAGGGTAACATTGAGACTGGTACATCCCCACTGTCCGGGTAGTCCCCAGACAGGTCTTCGGCCTGGAATATTATTACTGGATTAGAATTGTCTTCAGTCATGAATCCTGCTTCGAGCTGAGCCCCGATGACCAGTCAATCGATTGCTCTTACGAGTGGAACTGAGGTGATGCAAGAACTTCATTAATATATCTTCTCCATGAAGACACACTTTGGAAGTATTGTCTTCATATATCGAAATTACGGTTAGTTAGGGCCCACTAATTCGAACGTTCTCATTCCAGTGTCCTCCATAAAAACGGTAGCCATCAGGGGAAAAAGAGGCGATGCCATTAACCTACTCAAAAAATTCTTGGTTGAACATAAAATAGGCTGAAGAAAGACCATTCCGAAATAAAACAATGATGAAGTTAAAATCTTCTGGGCTATTAGGCCGTGTCATATTACCTCTAAGATGATCGACATTTCGACCCCTCTACTGGGATCTTCCTCAGGATCTTCCGGTATCCGCTACTACTAGAAGACAGGCAGTTGGTACCAGAAGCATCGTGGACGTCCGCAGTAGTGGGCACCGGAAGACCCTGAGGAAGTTCCCAGCAGAGTGGTCGAAACGTCTATTATTTTAGAGGTAATATGGCGTGGCTTAATAACCCAGAAGATTTTAACTTCAGTGACAACGGCTACGAAAACCTGCAGACTTACATAAAACAATGATTTCCATCTCAAATGTATTACTAATTAGTGCCAAATACTCTGCAAGAAGAACCCTCATAAACAGTGATACTACAAAGCTAACTAAACTGTCAAAACTGCTTAGAAGTAGAGCTCCCAGTATACTGATCAAATTGTCCAAGTTACATATAAGATGTGATCATTTCGTCATCATGTGTCTCTTCAAGGAAGGAAGATGATTAGGTAAATCATATACATGAGCACGAATATTGCTAACTACTGGACGTGTAGATAAATCCTATACATCATTAGGGAGGCCGTACAGCTTGGATGGCTGTATGATCCTACTCTCTTGTATACTACCCACACTCTATGGCTGAAGACGGTGTACTGGATAAATAGGGAAGAACAAAGGAAGTAGAAAAATTATAGTTTTAACATGGTTCTTTTTGATCAACACGAACGTAAAAGGTTGAAGGTTTACAAACATTTTGCCAGGCTTTACACTATTTGTAGACACGTGTGTTTTTTAATATCAACTAGCCATTTTCATCTTTGGAAGCCCAGTTAAGCGTAACTTGCATGTACATAACCATGAATGCGCATCATAAATAAATCAAACGGTGAGCTGTCGTTGTATTTAGTGCAAACATACATTGAAATCAGAAAGTATTCAATAAACGATAATCATTAAAAAAAGAAAACGTGATAGAAGGTAAAGAATTACACATGCATGAGTTTCACTTGAAAATAGCTGTTGACGTTCATACAGAGGTTTTTGGAAACAGTTCAGAACCTCGGTGGAAAATTGTGTTATCGAACAAACTCTTGGCGGTGGAAAAACATAAAAGGTGTAAAGTGTTAATTATAATAATTAAACAATAAAGTAATCCAGTACTTTTATCAATCGTACTGATAGCATCGATAAAGGTAGTTTCGACAACCGCTTCTTAGTCAGGAGTATCCACCCATTCATTAGGTTTGGTTTGTTTTGGGGAAGGAGACCAGACAGCGTGGTCATCGATCTCATCGGATTAGGGAAGGATGGGGAAGGAAGTCGGCCGTGCCCTTTCAGTGGAACCATCCCGGCATTTGCCTGGAGTGATTTAGGGAAATCACGGAAAACCTAAATCAGGATGGCCGGACGCGGGATTGAACCGTCGTCCTCCCGATTAGCGAGTCCAGTGTCTAACCACTGCGCCACCTCGCTCGGTCACCCATTCATTAGGATTTATTCAAGAGAACAATGGGAAATCCAAATGAGGACTGATAAACTATGTGGCTGCGATATTCAGCAGTTCGTTTCTTTCTCTTTAGATTGCTTTGTGGATTCCGTGTATGGAATGTGTCAATGTGTGAGTTAAATGAGGGTCTGTGTTTCATATCAATGAAGGTTTTTAGTGGTTGCTCTTCTTCGTTTGAAGAAACATAGAGATGCAACTTTTTCCTGAAACGATTTATTGGCGAAAATTACGCACTGGTCAAGACAATGATGGAGAAAAAAATCCCAAACCGCAGAAGTTAAGGATTTCTGTTAGTTCGTTCTGTTCCATAGATCACAATCACGAGAAACGTTATGATGTGGAAAGTGGACGGAACAAACAAATATACAACTTAAAAATATGTATAAAAATAATATTTATAATAATATTTATATGGATACATGGTGATGATTAACAGTTTTTTAAAATAAAGACTAATTATCTGCATTCAAGATTGCTCTACGGTACAGAAAGCGTTGTTAAGCTGAAAAAAAATTTACATCGAATTTAAAAAACTTCTGGTAAGTGTCAGACATGTTATTTCCGTGGGTAGTGTGTCAAAGAGTTTTATAACTGCATATTTCACCCCTTTCTGTGTCAAAGTTAGATGCATTAAAGAGGAATGCTGATAATTTCTCCTTTTAGTGTTTACTATGATTATCTCTGTTACTCTCCAACTGAAATGGACTGCTGAAATGAATAAATACACTGTGAGGCTATGACTAACCCTCCCAGCTGCTTAACAGGTGTACACGTGTCAATGCCACGTGTAACTCTAATTACTTTGTTTTCTGCAATGAATAATTTTTAGCTAAGGAATAGTTGCCTCAGAGTACAATCCCCTAAGGCCAATGAAAACACGCAAAATATGTTAACTTACTGGTTTCTATATCCCCAAAGCTGGCAATTGTTCTTGTGGCACAGGTAGCCGAATCTAAGCAGTTTAGTCGGTCCAATGACTTTTTTAATGTATTCATCAGTATGTACACCTAAGACATTACCAATTCCTGCGCTGTTTTTTACTTCTTGGTAGCCGGCCAGAGTGGCTGAGTGGTTCTAGGCGCTTCAGTCCTGAAACGCGCGACCGCTACGGTCGCAGGTTCGAATCCTGCCTCGGGCATGGATGTGTGTGATGTCCTTAGGTTAGTTAGGTTTAAGTAGTTCCAAGTTCTAGGGGACTGATGACCAAAGTAGTTCAGTCCCATAGTGCTCAGAGCCATTTTTACTTCAGTAACACGAGGTGGGATGATTTTGACGGTATGAAACTGAATAATTTGGTTTTCACAAAGTTTGAAACTAACCCATTTGTGCAAAACCATTCAGTAACTTTCGCAAAAACATCATTTGCTATTTTCTATGTTCATACTTCTTTACTCGGCTTCCCAAAAATGTCATCTACCAACCGGAGTAATTCACCTGACTCAAAAATCACATATCATTAAGATGAAACAAGAACTGTAGTGGGCGGCCAATGATAGTACCCTGTGGGAATCTCATTGTACCATCTCCCCATGCAGTTGATGCAGCATATCCCTCTCTGTGTTACCCGAACAGTCTATGCTAACTTTCTGCATTCTGTTTCTTAAAAAAGAACTAATCCAGCCATTTTCTGAACTATATATTTCATAAAAACTTAACTTTTGTGAGAGAATGTTATGACCAACACAATCATATACCTTTGGTAAGTGTGCTCAGTAAATGCGTACATGTCTGGCCCGGTAGAATGGCCCATTGGGAATCCGAACTGTGATTAGTTGAAATTTAAAAAATTCTATTTTCAAACATTTTTGAAATGCCTAGATTGCATACATACGTAAAAGTTAAAAAATGATGCCTAGACACAGGTTGAACAAAAACTGGGTGTATGTAAAATATAGAAAGGTCATCATTATGCTTTGACTTTGAATGGGTATTAGCCAAGTTATCACTGGACACAGGACTAGCTTATTTTCCTGTTGACAAATTACGAGGTGCAACTCCAGGATTTTTTTTTACAACTTCCATAATATGTCAATGTACTTTTTACAATAAGAAACCATTTATAGGTCGTTAGTTGTTTTGGATATTTTGTAAAATCCCTTTCTCGTTGTGAAGAGACTCTGATACCTGCTGTGAGCCACTGTTTCTTTAACGACATGCCATTATTAGATTCAATTGCATTTTTAGAAAATCTACTCTAAACACGTCGTGTTGCTGCACATCTGTATGCTCGCGGGGGCACTACACGATATTAGGTAGTTGTACCAGTTTCTTTGGCTCTTCAGTGTATAAAGTGCATGTATACTAACAGATTCCATTAACTTGTTTATGCACTTTTTCTTTAAACTTAGCCTATATTTCAAATATTATTCACGTCTCAAAAGAATAGCTTTCACGAAAATATGAACAGTATAAAAGTTGCTCAGTTCCCTGGCATCTGAAACTAAAGCCAGGAACTGGTTGACTACAAAGATATTTGAGCTTTTGAACATAGAAATCAAAATCCACTATGATCTGGTTTATAATACTCTAAACCTTAGAAATTAGACGATGCCTTCAACTACGATCTCCTGCGCAGAGAGATTGCAAGAATGTGTCTACATTGAGACGAGCATCCAAAAAGAAAGCAAGATGTCATGGACCGAGGAGCACAAGGGAAGCCCGCAGCAAGGCTTACAACAATAATAATAATAATAATAATAATACGTCCAGCAAGTGAAGATCTTACAAAACCTTACCTAAATAAATGGCTGGTTGTTTTGTGCCTTACGAATAGACGACTCAAAGTTTTGTTGCACGTGTACTTTATGAATATTAGTTTGATATGCAATAGAGGGCACTATAGTCATTTAAAGCCTGGGAAATTGCTGTTTCCAGATAATTACAGTCACATTCGCATTTTATTAAATCAACGCGCCCATTGGTGCACTCCAACAAGATTCTTATGTCTCAGAAGCGTAATGTCCTCATGGGTACAAAACCTCAAGTCCGTATATTGTCTTCACTCGCATGCAGCTACTGTGAAATCAAGTAACTACCAATTAACGCCATCTGCTAAGAGTACCTCCATTGTTTCGAAGCTTATTAACGCACCAGTCATCAGCAGCGATAAAACGATGACGTCCTGTAAATGTAGGCATCTTCGTTTTGTGCGTTAAAAAACGGGCTGCTGTTCCCATGCTCATAATTAGTGAGGGAACAGAGATATATTGTCGAGGGCACTTCCAATCTCGCCGAAAGTGCTTCGCGGCTGCAGTGTTTACCAGTGAGGCGAGGGAAGCGTCGTGAGTCAATGCGAAAGGCGGCGCTATATCGCGCAGAGGTCGTTCAACGACCTTGCAGAAGTCAGCCTCGACGAGACGGAAGAAGGCGGACGCGAGCACGACCCGCAGGCTGCCTTTTTAATCCGCGCCGACCGAGTGGCGTTAGTACGCCAACGTACGAAGGCGCTTGCTCGTCGTTATATACACAAATAATTTCGTATTTCACAGCCTCTGTTCTTCTATAAAAGCCGTAAATTTGATACCTAATGGTGAACATACTTTAAATTATCTACAATATCAACTCGGGTCTTCTGACACGACATCTTGAAATCTATATTAATAGATTTACCAGTGCCTCGGGCAAAAGCAGTATGAAAATCGTTTGAGTTGGTGCTCAGCAACGCTTATTAATGGAAGTATGGTCACACAGCGTTTCAAACTAAATTAGTGAATGTATTGTATTAATGACACGATGTATTAATTTATCGCATGTTACAACGTATTGACATGAAATAGTTTTAATATAGGTCGCAGACATGAGAGACAATATTTTTAAATGTGACTTAGTGCGTCTTTCACGCAACAGTTTTAAATGAACTTTCCCCAGTTGCGAGTTAGTCGTAACAATATACAATCTGTTACAATCTGTATTTGGCCCAGGAGGTTAGCGTAGTATTTTCACGTAATAGTTTGACCAGCGGTAAGATAATCAATCAGCGTAATCGCTTTCACATTGCAGAAAACGAACGTCATGACCTTTCCGGTCGACAATAACACCCTTCCCCTCTTCGGTGGTGGTAAATCAACTCGTTTACACCGCTCTGACTGTTGTTTTCTCTCTGGAGTAGGGTCGTGGACCCATGTTTCACCTGTTGTCGTCGGGGATGCTAGGTTTTCTCTGATTCACTGTATGTTACGAGAGTAATTATTTATGAATTTTCTTTTGTTCTGGATTTGTCTACGACGTTCTATAGCTGTAGAAGTATTCAGTTAGCTCCCAAACGATTTCCGTGAATAAATCCAAGATATTTGAAAAGGTAAAATAGTTTTCATCAATAAAACACACTGAGATAATTACCGATAAAGATAGACAGCATTCGAAGAGTTGGAATCCATGAGGAATGAACGTGGGTTTGAGCCTGTCTGTGCTTCGGCTTTACACTGGAAGAATTTTCTCCGTTAAAGTCGTTACACCCACAGGCTGTTGCTAAGCCATGTCTTCGCAATATCCTTTCTTCCAGCAGTGCTAGTTCTAAAAGGTTCGCAGGAGAGCTTCTGTGAAGTTTCGAAGGTAAGAGACTAGACACTGGCAGAAGTAAAGCTGTGAGGAGGGGGCGTGAGTCGTGCTTGGGTAGCTCAGTTGGTAGAGCACTTGCCCGGAGTCTCGGTCCCGCACACAGCTTTAATCTGCTAGGAAGTTTCATATCAGCGCACACTCCGCTGCAGTGTGAATATTTCATTCTAAAAATTTTGTCCTTAAACAGACCAGTGATCATTACTCAATGGAGACCGCTACGTCGAAGGGTAGTCTACGGCCTGTCTGAAGTGCTCCGCTGAATTCTTTTTCAAGTCCCAGTATAACAAGAACTAGGATCTCCAGCGGCGTGAAGCGTACAGAATTCTACGGTGACCGTCTTCTCAGTATTTTCTGTTTTACGAGATACCGGGCAACGTGTACGACAAAAACAGAATGTTATCAGGAAATATCTATGTCTCCAATTTCTTTTTTCTCATTTAACCATAGGAACTTTAACAGATCTATACAACAGACTTAAATGAATTGAAATTTAAAAATCTTAGTTAGCCTTTAATGAACATCAGTGAGTTAATCTTGACTAGAGTAAGAGGTTAGTGAAGGTCGGTAATTCTTAGTACGATTTCATTTAAATCGTATATTGCCTTTACACAATTAAATTTTTATTTTAATTAAGCACTTCTGGGTAGGGAGGACATAGTGTGCTATTCTGGAGGAAGGGTGTTTGGCAGATGTAGAAGTAAAGTGCTGGCTCAGAGAATTGCGATGGGATCCTTACCATCAAAGCCGTACAGCCTTATTACTGGCCACGGAGACAATATTACGACAACTTGAGTCCGCGACCACACTCCAGAGCGAAAACAACAGTCAGAGCAGTGGAAACGAGTTGATTCACAACCACCGAAGAAAGGAAAGGTAATAGTGTCGACCGGATAGGTCTTTATGTCCGTTGTGAAAGCGATTATGCTGATAGATTATCTTCCCACTCGTCAAACCATTACGTGACAATACTATACTAACCCTCTGAGCCAAATACAGCCTAAGACAGGCGAAAAAAGGCTAGGATTTGCAAGGAAGAAGTCATCTTTCATCAAGACAATGCGCAGCCAAACAAGTGTCGTTGCCGTGGCAAAACTTCCTGAACAAAGGTACCATTTGTTACGAAACTCTATCTTATTCGGCTGATTTGGCGATTTCAGTCCCACCTCCTTCCCAAGCCCAGAATTTTCCTTGGTGGGCGGTGATTCTCTTCAAACGAGAAACTGACGGCCGAAGTTGACGGGTATTTTGCAGGTATGAAGGAATCTAGTTTTCGATATGAGTTCAAGCCTTCGACCATCGCTGGATAAAATGTATTACGTTACTCGATGACTACATTCAAAGATAAAAATGTTTCACTGAGGTAAGTCGGTTCCTTCTTTTGCATTAAGAGACAGTTTCAGACTCACTCGTAATAGTAGTGTCAGGCTTTTTGCAATTGGTGCTGTTAACTATCATGAAATAAGTTATTATCCGAAAAAAGCTGCATAAATGTCACTAGATCGTGATTTCTACATCGTCCAAAGATTAGTAACACGCTTTAAATGACGAGTAATGTATAGCTGCGCACTTCACAAAATGAAGTAAAGTGCCACCCTATGATCACAATGTCACCGAGTCACAACTAAAATCAGTCAACCCATACAAATACCTGGATGTAACAGTTGGCTGGGATGTGAAATGAAATGATCATATCGTCTCAGGACAGGTAAAGTGGATTTATTGGTAGGTTGCTGGGGAAGAGCAATCACTCTACAGAGGTGGTATCTTACTAAACACTCGCGCGACCCACTCTCTGAAGTTAACTCTAGTGCGCCGGCGCCGTATCAAACAGAACTAATAGGAGAAACTAAAAGTATCGAAAGATTACAACATTAGAGTGATTAACATACAGAGGCTTGATCATCCATCGTAAATAAATCGCTGATATACTATGGTGAATTCGTACAACAGAAATCAGATGTTTCACTCACAAAGTTATGTAGATGCACTGTATGATGTGTAAAACGTACATTTATACGTTGAATGTGAAACATGTAAAACAATATTCCTTAGCTATTTTTGTGCATCAGACAAAACACTAGGGAAAATTCATAATTTTTATCCACCATCTTATTTAACGTTTGAGCGTAGCACAAAGCTCAAGTACAAAGGAACACGGATGGAACTCTGTGCAGCTTCACAAAATGTATTCTCATGCTTCCTTCAGGTCAGCAAACCGAGATACGACTGAAGAAATATGTAAACCATAAGAAACATGCAGAGCGTACATGTCCAGCTAGTAGTCAAAATCACCGACGTTGTGCATGCTGGAAACATATAAACACCAATATCAAACCATTAGTGCTCTGGAGAATCAATTGTTAAATTCTGGTAATACCGAGAACAGGTATTTTGTTTTTTCACTGTTTATAAAATTGTTTTGAAACAAACTGATCTGAAAGCAGGAATGGCGGAGAATAGCCCAGGAGTGGAACTTTAATCAGAGAACACATGAGCTCATATGGATGCAAGCAACTGCGATTTACATATTTACCTTTCTGCACCAGCCATCTTTGCGCTGAACGCTGTCCACTGCTATAGTGGCTAAAATAACACGACTTTCATACTATCGGTGAAGTGCCAGTAGTTTGTAGATCGCAGTGCCAACTGCCTATTTAGTGGCTTCCAGACAAATAATAGGTGTTTCCAATGCTGAAGACACAATACGTCTTTTAAGAAACATTCCACGTTACGTTTCTAACGTCTAAAACATTGTGTTTTATTGCTGTTGACACTTTTACATCACTGTTCGCGATGGTATATTATGAGTCACTAGTTTTGGAAGCAAACTACAATTTAATGCGAAAAGCGTATGTGATGGCTAGTTGACTTTATTAAAGAGAACCAAACCGATCACATTTGCAAACTTGAGTACTACGTGAACTAAAGTTGTGGTCAAAATTGCGCTATATCAATCATTTTTATACACCAGCAGTATATTGGCGTAGACTTTCTTTTAATAATTCGTTGTCAGCAAAACTTTGTTAAATTCATTTTACTACATGGAATATGTTCTCATCAAAAGAAATGTTCATGCTGTTGTATCATTAAATTACAATACACGTATTTAATTTGCCTGCAATGTTTGTACAGACTTTGTTAGCATTGGCATTTAAGATAGAAATATACAGAAATATCACATGACGGGAATTGTAATCAGTGACAAAATATAGTTACTTCGAATTAAAGAGGTTCCCATTTCTATTACATCACTAACGTTTTGTGGAATATTGGGGCCTATTTCGTAAATTTGAACGTTTGAAGTCACAATCAATCGTTATGCAATAAAAACTGAACGTTACCAGAACACCGTAACTGAAGTTTCGTATAGGGAAGACGTTCCAATCACAGACAAAAATTAACTAGGGAGATAACTAACAAAGCATCTTCATGTATTCGTCGGTCTTGAGGCTATAAATGCAAATACATGATAACCTCATGCATCTGCTACCATTAACATCCTGGAGAGATCGAGCAGGTGAATACCATGTTCGCACACAATGCATTTTGAACAGTATAATAGTAATTTCATGACATTACAGTGAGCTCTCATTTCATAAGAGTACACTTAAAATACCGATCACTTACTTCTTTCCCTAGATCTTACTGAAAGTGAGACAGTTGTCTAAATTACAGTTAAGTTTCAGCAACAGGTAATATGTTCCAGGAATGTTATTTTACGACCACTTCTAACGTGAGTTTGTGTTTCATGCTGCCATTGCAGTGTATAATGTTGAAAGGCTTTACGTTTAAGAAGTCTCCTAACTGCAATCGTTTACAATATATCTCAAACGAACAAAAGTTTCATTATATGTGAAGAACTTCCATCGGCAAACGACGATCTAGGTCACACCATAGTGCTACAGGATTAGTCACATTATTATCGGTGTTCTTCGATGTCGATGTCCCGCCGGCTTCGACAATACGCAATATTATTTAAAAAATCAGTAATGAACTAAGAGATAATTGGATGAGAGCATAAATGTAAAAAAGATATACCAGTTCAAAACCGAAACAAAGCAGTTAACAGGCATTTTAGTTTCAAGTGCATCTTGGATGTTACGTGTAGCTGATTTTAACGATATTTCGTCTATATATTAATTCCTAAACGTTATGGGTATCTTAAATATTCAGGGTGAAACAGCAAAATCTTACACAACTTTTTTTGGTGAATGGTTCAAGATATCGGAACAGAGATTTCCGTATATGGTAAAACGCAGAGAATCACCAATTTTGTTTTTCCATGTATAATCCTCTTAATTCCTGTATCCATGATATACAGAAGCAAGTATTTTTTAATTGGAATGACGTATTTTTCTGACAGCATTCTAAACTTGTTGAAAAGAACTGTAATGATAGTATAAAGCTTCTTAACGTGAGCGTTGAAACGTTACGTGAGTGTGTGTGACGAAGGAGCTGAAATTCGCTATTGCGACGTAAATGGGGCTCTTATGCCAGTCTCCGTCATTACATGCAGCAAAGTGATAGCGCTGCTCTTCTAAGATCAATCATTTATTTCCTCTCGGTCCTTCGACATACTACAAATTATTCTAATTTGAATTATATGATAACGTCTATCGTATCTGAAGACGTTTAGGAAATCTACTTCATTTGCGTGTAGATGTGTTTCAATGACAGCTCCCTTGAAAACAAACTGCCGAAAGGTTTGACATGACGATGTATCCTGGCCGTGTTTACACCACAATAGCCACCAACGGCCGCTTAGCCTTTCACTTTTATACTTCTCAGATATATAGTTTTAGCACCAATTAACATCCGTTATATCACTGTACTCATCTTTTTGAGAGTTTTCGGAAGTCCTTAAACTTGTATACCGCTATATTAAAGAAAAGACGTAATTGCTTCAGTATCCCGTTTGGCTGTAAAGGAAGGAAAGAAGATAAAGGTTTGAGGTCCCGTCGACATTGAGGTAGTTACAGACGGCCAGGGATGGAATTCAGCGTTGCCATCTCCAGAGGATCCATCGCGACATTTGCACGGAAGGATGTAGGAAAATGATGGAAAACCTACACGTGAATGGTCGGACGGGGATTTGAACCGTCGTCCTGCCGAATCAGAGTCCAGCGAGCTAACCAATGTGCCACCTCGCTGGATTAGTTTACACGAGTTAAGTAGATTAAACATGCAAGGAAATCACGCGACCGTTTGTGCGCTATCACATGCTGTAAATCTCATTTCGATATCTTGACCGGTTCATAAAATAAAAAGCGTGCAATTCTTAGACGATTCAATCTGTGTTAATATATTAACACTTAGCGCGCGTCGGACTTAGTATTATGTCACGCCAGTTACGACGGTTTCGTGTTTCGAAAGTATTTTTACGGTTCCTATAATCATCTGTCAGACCTGCAGGGTATCTAGATGACAGTAGCGTTATTGACATCTTTGTTATCGCTTCTTGTTTCGTAGGCTTTCGGTGACGTTCGATTTCTCTCTGTTCCGTGCATTTTGTGTGCTTTTTGTTACGTTCAAAAGTGTGCAGCGAAGAGGAGAAATGATTTACAATGAACTCGAGGAGTCTGTACATGATAAGAACGAAATATTTGGGCATTCACATTAAACGACATCTGAAAAGTGCAGGAATTCTTTACGTTTTTGAAGATGAGTTATCGTATTATTTTCACAGATTCGAAAAGTCGGTGTTGTTGTCAAAGGATATTGTGTTTTGTGTGTTACCTTAGACGTAAACTGGCTGTAAAAGAAATGTATACAGGAAGAGTACGTGTTTGCTTAGATACTTAGAAACGAACTGTTCTCTGCCATTTCTACTATTACTGCTAAATTGAAGTTCCGTCGGTGTATTCAAATTTTATTACTACCAACAGCAAAATACGTGTAGTCAAACTAGAAGGTCTAATAACCGTAAAAGTGTTTTGAAACTCCAACTGAATATTTGTACATACGAATTATAACTTAAAATATAGATAGTTTAGCCAGTCCACAGGTAATGGCATCTACCTAAGAGACTAGCACCGTGTTAACAGAAAAGAGGCACTGAGCATTGATTGGAGACAGTTTGTTACTAAATATTGCGTTCAAACAACGATGTGAAGCATGAATCCTAATAAAGATCACGTTTAGTTTTGCACTCGTATTATGATACAATCACACGTCTAGTTGGGTTTCATGAGCAGTAACAATGGCCACGTAAGCCTATGCTCAATGTTTTCAACATTATATTCGAGGCTCATTGCAGGAGATTGTCGCGTTTATTTGGCAGTCCAGTGTAATAGGAGGGCCCCTGATTTGTTTTGTTGTCAACAAGGTAAATATCACGACGCGTGTCTCCACTAGCGGAACACTGTGTGGACACCAGTGAGACACGGAGGGGCGTTGTGGTGTGCGGACACAGGACACGGCAGCGAGAGGAAGCGGCGGCCGTACTCACGGGAGTTAGGCGCCGCCGTCGGCTGCTGAAGGGCCGGGCCCTGTGCCTGGCTTGCGGAGGCGCGCGAGCTGTCTGGGAGCCGCGGACCCACTGGCTGGCGGGCGCTCGCAATCCGCGCCAACAGCGGCGTCGCCGGCCGCGCGCATGCGCACCGAGCACCCGTGGCCGCAGCGGCCGAACCCACGCGGGCGGCGGCCGCGTCGCTCTTCTGCCGCCGAGGCGCTGCTCGGCACCTGCTAGCTCCCCGCGAGGAACAGGTGCTGAGCAGCCACCGCGGTGGCCGGTTCGTTGGAAGCGCGGTCCCCGCCGAACGAAAGGGTAAACAAACGTGACAGTGGTACTGCACTCAAAGCTGGACCATTCGAGGAGCGAAGCAAAATATCTCAAACTCCATATGGATTTCCCTCCGTCTCACATACGAGGTGCGATAAAAAATAGAGTGAATAACTTTAATGGAAATAATATAATCTTACATATACACTAATGGCCATTAAAATTGCTACACCACGAAGATGACGTGCTACAGACGCGAAATCTAACCGACAGGAAGAAGATGCTGTGATATGCAAATGATTAGCTTTTCAGAACATTCACACAAGGTTGGCGCCGGAGGAGACACCTACAACGTGATGACATGAGGAAAGATTCCAACCGATTTCTCATACACAAACAGCAGTTGACCGGCGTTGCCTGATGAAACGTTGTTGTGATGCCTCCTGTAAGGAGGAGAAATGCGTACCATCTCGTTTCCGACTTTGATAAAGGTCGGATTGTAGCCTATTGCGATTTCGGTTTATAGTATCGCGATATTGCTGCTCGCGTTGGTCGAGGTCTACATCTACATCTACATGACTACTCTGCAATTCACATTTAAGTGCTTGGCAGAGGGTTCATCGAACCACAATCATACTATCTCTCTACCATTCCACTCCCGAACGGCGCGCGGGAAAAACGAACACCTAAACTTTCTGTTCGAGCTCTGATTTCTTTTATTTTATTTTGACGATCATTCCTACCTATGTAGGTTGGGCTCAACAAAATATTTTCGCATTCGAAAGAGAAAGTTGGTGACTGAAATTTCGTGAATAGATCTCGCCGCGTCGAAAAACGTCTTTGCTTTAATGACTTCCATCCCAACTCGCGTATCGTATCTGCCACCCACTCTCCCCTGTTACGTGATAATACAAAACGAGCTGCCCTTTTTTGCACCCTTTCGATGTCACTAGCAGTGGAGATGACAGGCATCTTATCCGCAGGCTGTAACGGTTCGTGGAGTCACGTCTCGATCACTGAGTCAACAGATGGGGACGTTTGCAAGACAACAACCATCTGCAGGAACAGTTCGACGACATTTGCAGCAGCATGGACTATCAGCTTGGAGACCATGGCTGCAGTTACACTTGACGCAGCATCACAGACAGGAGCGCCTGCGATGGTGTACTCAAAGACAAACCTGGGTGCACGAATGGCAAAACGTCATTTTTTCGGATGAATCCAGGTTCTGTTTACAGCATCATGATGGTCGCATCCGTGTTTGGCGACATAACGGTGAATGCACATTGGAAGCGTGTATTCGTCATCGCCATACTGGCGTATCACCCGACATGATGGTATGCCAGTTGGCCCCCTTTTTGTAACACCCTGTATAAAGATACGGTGTACAGGAAGACCACTGCCCGGAAGCTACTCACATTCCAGTTCTGTCAAACAAGAGGCTGTTGTTCTACAGACGTCCTGTCTGTTACCAACGGGGCGCTGCTTCAGGAGACCGATACCGTGTCATATTTTACGTGAACGTGTTTAGAACTGACTCACATACTCGCGGGCTTGCAGAATATTTATATGCCCCTTACAGGTTTAGTTTTAGAGCAACTGAACAAGAAACTGTCGAGCTTCACGACATTCACGAGCCGGTGTTGTATAAGACCAAGGTGGCACAGATCGTAACTGAACTTCAGGTGGGAGGAGGGGGGGGTGTGAGATTGTGAAGGTACAGAATTTCTTCCAGTACCGGCAGATCTGACGCAAACGACGGTCTGCCTGCGTAGCGCAGCTCTAGCGTTATCGCCTACCACGCTAGGGGCGCGGGTTCAATTCCCGGCAGGCGACTGGGTGTTGTGTGTCCTACATCATTATTTTCATCATCACTGACACGCAAGTCGCGAAGTGGCGTCAACTAAAAAGACTTGCACTATGGCGGCCGAACCCCAAAGGGGCTATCCCGGCCAATAAATGCCATACGATCATTTCATTTTTACACAAATCACGGACATACACCGAATGCTACATCCGTACGTCAAGTCTTACCAAATTTCTGGAGCTCATACCTTTCTTTGTTCCATCTTCCTCCAGGTCTCTTAACAATCGGTAGGTGTGATTTGACAGTGACTAATAGCTCCATCACGAGCCTGGTATTTTATTAAGTTCTGAGACTGTCTCTCTCTTCACTCGCGTTCCTCTCTCGAAACGTTAGACTTACTTCTTAATCGATGTCCGGTTCTATGAAAGGAGTTGCAGTGGGATCCCTTCGTCATGTGTTGTCGCCAATTCTTTTACGGAATATTTCGAGGAACCTGCTCTGGATTCGGTAGGATTGTAGCCGCCATACTACCCCTCCAAATAATTGCTTCAGTTTGAAGGATGAAACAAATAGCTGCCTTGTGCTTTCTTGATATTTTGGTCAGGAAGAATGATGACTGCACATTGGGACGTGCGTTTTAAAGAAAGCCATCTGACAAGGATCAATAAGGCGGACACACGGATCTACTTGACACATTGGCCCATAGCACCTATGACGTCCCAAACCTTGGACGTTTGTCAGCTGAGTTAGCTAATCTTGAGGATACCTATCGCTGGAATGGGTGTAGTGGGAGCAAATCGCGCGCGAGTCACGCTATCGAACAATCGTGAATCGGATGAGCAATGAAAATAACTGTGTAGCGCTTAACTCTACAGATTTCTTGCCAGACCTAAGTAGTATTTTTAACAGGATTCTGAGAGCACATGGCATGAAATGCGTTTTTCGGCCACCATACATTCGGGCCCAAATAGAAACTGTAAGGGAAGCTTTTAGTTTGCATAAGGCGGGTAGCATTCCATCCACAGGTCATACCATCTGGACTATGGAGGAACCTTATTGCCGCCGCCCGATGCACTAAGGCAACACGCTGTGTCGTGCAGTTACAGTTACTGGGACTCTATTATTAAGGAATCAGTTGAGACAAAACTAACAACTGGCCGTATAAAGGTGGAGGTTTATGCTTAAGTTCTGCCTGGAATCCTGTAGTCTCCCTACTCGAACAAGAGAGGGACAATTTTAGCGCACTTTCTCACGGCTCATTAATTAATGTATCACCATTAACAACTTCTGGCGTTGGATATCCCTGGTTATGTGACGTCAATAATTGTTCACAGTAGTGTTGTCCCTCTGCATACACCGTCCTCTGTTTCTGGTTGACGTAACCCGCCCATCGAGTGCAATACACAGAGATTTCTCGTTTTCATTTGTTCCTTGAAAATAAATGGGTGTTCACATGTCAAAATATCGAATGTTGCTAAGGACGTTACTCGGCTGCAGTTCCCTAAGTGATCAGAACATTCGGTATGCCAGGAAAAGCCCCGGTTTCTCAGCTGTTAAATATTTTACTATACAGAATAAAGACTATTCACTTACAACTTTGTCTTTACTCAGCTGTCTTTATGGTTTCTATCGATTTCGAAGCTCTATGGCTTCGTAATGAGGCACTTAATTTCTATGAACAACATACTTGGGGGTGAAATGTTACATCAGTCTCAGAAATAAGTCATAGAGATCCCAGATTGACTGCAAACAAACAAAACAAAGTAAACACAGCTTAGTAGAGACAAATTAATAAGCGACTATTTATTCTGCATATAAAATCGTAGAGAGGCATATCCAAAATGAAACCGTAATAAAGCGTTCATTAAAAATCATCCCGTTGAATAGGCGAACATAGTATATTCTTTGCTTTTGCGCTCGTTATAGCAATGTGTTTGATCTACAAAATTCACCAGAGTTTTACTTCACTGAGAAGAATATTAAAAATGAGCACTACCCGAAAGCGTGGTACTTCTGTCAAAGAATGAATCTTTTGTAACTGGCACTTATTAAATGTAGCTACTTAAGATTTTGTATGAAAATGTCTTCATTTGCCTGCAGGTGTGAGAACGGGCTACTGTAAGTGTAGCATCTTTGACTGGTTATAAAAGTCCTGGGTCCAGGGTTAGATCCCAGCCAATGCTGAAACATTGAATAAAAATCGCCAGACATGGTCGACGGAAGCTTAAGTGGACCCAGTCGTTAGGGAATGTCCTACGGTTGATCATGCTATCGTTGCTATGCTTTCCTCAAAACCTCCTTCTTCAATTCAAACTAAACTTGAAAAATGCGTAATTTGTCACATTGTCTTCAAAGTTTATTAGTGATACAACAGTACCATTGTTATCACAGTATAAATTTCAAAACAGGTACCTGAATTGAAAAATTGACATTTAAAAAAAAATCAAAATCTTTGTCAAAACCTTTTAATTGATTGCCGTAATTCTTGCACATTTTAACAAAAAAGATGTACTTAGTCTCTGTACCAAGTATCAGAGGAAATTGTACCTAAAGCTAAGAATTTCATGCTTTCGGGAAAACGCCTTTAAAGTCGTTGACAATATTTCAAAGTGGTTTCAAAGTTCAAATTCGCCAAGCCCATAGCTGTCACCGTCGCGGATTTCTGTACCCTTACGTCTGGTCGCCCTCTTTTGAACTGCGGCCACATTTGTGACTTGTAGGGTACTTTCCTCAGTCTCCCGCACCTTCAGCTGGTCAAATGACAGCATTCTTAATATTCACCCCACATTCGATGATCATATCACAAAACTTCCAGCCCGCTTGGTGACCCATCATTGTAACAACACTGCATCCATATCACCAGTTTTTAAGGGGCTTGAGGCCCACAAACACTGTTTTAGGCAAGCATTCCCACACACAGTCATTGAATCTTTTATTGAAATTTTGAGTTTGTTTGTTTTTGTGTGTTTGTTTGTTAGTTGGTTTACAGTATCTATAGATACGTTTCATAACATCTGCTATTGACATTGGTAGGGCAGAGTTTATATTCATCACCAGTTAACAGTTATATTACGTCTCTCATATTTACACCACGATCAGAGGCCTGATGGACAGAGCGAATACCGTGATCCTCTGTTACATTTAAATTTATTTCTGCTGTTAAACTTTCTTTCTATGTTTACAATTTGCGCGGTATAAGATGTAACCATAAACCCAATGGAATTATTTCCTAAAATCAATTACTATTTCACATCACTACGACGAATAAAACTAAAACAGAACGCTCAACCGAAGTTCAACTGTTACCTACACTCACTTAATACCAAGCTGACCAACTTGCAAAACAGTGGTCGAAGAATAAATAGAATTAAGGTAAAGCCTGCTGCAGCCTTGATGAACAGCTCAATTGACACCCGACAGAAAGAGAAGCGTAGTTGTTTAGAAAATGGTCTTGAGTTCCTGTTAATATGCACAGCACATGCTGAAACGATACATATTTTGGTTCAGGAAAGACTGGGGTGTAACGTGGCACAAATATTCGTTCTCTCCATTCATTTAAATATTTTCACTTGGTTCCCTTAAGTGATATTGGGAGTCATCTTCGTTCCGCCAACAGTCTTGCCAAAATTGGTGAAGGAGCGGTGAGGTCGGGAGCCACTTCAGGGTGTGAAACTGCTGTTTAAAGGCGTAGTAATAAACAATGATAGATAGCACGAGGATGCAGGAGGCAGTGGAAACCACTGCATTAAAGGCACACGATGTGTTCCGACAGGACATGTACCCATAACTGAAAGAGTGTCCTCATGATCTCTCAATTGCATTAGCCGGCCATTCGGATATCCCGGAGGCGGCTGCCAATTGGTAAATGACCATGAGAAAAAGATCGATACGAAAGGATAACCTTTACGAGACAGAGCGTGGAATTTCAGAAGTTTTAACGGTATCGGGGACATAGAATATCTGAAAAGGGGGAATGGAAAGGCTGAATCTAGACATACTGGAGTGTGTTGAAGTGAAACGGAAGGGAGGAAAGCCTTTCTGGTTAGACGGATACAGGGCAATATCATCAGCAGCAGAAAATAGTAAACAAGAGACAGACCACCATGAGTAAAAGTAAATTTATGTTAACAATTCAGTGATTGGAAATTCTCATAAGAATCGACAACAGCCGGCCGCTGTGGCAGAGCGGTTCTAGGTGCTTCAGTCTGGAACCGCGCGACCGCATCGGTCGCAGGTTCAAATCCTGCCTCAGGCATGGATGTGCGTGATGTCCTTAGGTTAGTTAGATTCAAGTAGTTCTAAGTTTAGGGGATTGATGACCTCAGACGTTAAGTCCCATAGTGCTCAGAGCCATTTGAACCATTTTTTTAATGCAAAGAACAACAATTTCATGCATACAGGCCAACTTCAGAAGCAGAAGACGAAGAAATAGAGAAAGAATATGAGAGTATCAGAATAGTATTTCAGTATTTATAGTATTAAGTACTAAGTACTAAGTACGAAGGAATGACGAGATACGTTTGAAGTTCTCTAACGCTATAGATACAGCAATAAGGAATAGAGCAGTAGGCAGTACAGTTGAAGAGGAATGGACATCTCTAAAAAGGGCCATCACAGAAGTTGGGAAGGAAAACATAGGTACAAAGGAAGTAGTTGCGAAGAAACCATGGGTAACAGAAGAAATACTTCAGTCGATTGATGAAAGGAGGAAGTACAAACATGTTCCGGGAAAATCAGGAATACAGAAATACAAGTCGCTGAGGAATGAAATAAATAGGAAGTGCAGGGAAGCTAAGACGAAATGGCTGCAGGAAAAATGTGAAGACATCGAAAAAGATATGATTGTCGGAAGGACAGACTCAGCATACATAAAAGTCAAAACAACCTTTGGTGACATTAAAAGCAACGGTGGTAACATTAAGAGTGCAACGGGAATTCCACTGTTAAATGCAGAGGAGAGAGCAGATAGGCGGAAAGAATACATTGAAAGCCTCTATGAGGGTGAAGATTTGTCCGCTGTGATAGAAGAAGAAACAGGAGTCGATTTAGAAGAGATAGGGGATCTAGTATTAGAATCGGAATTTAAAAGAGCTTTGGAGGACTTACGGTCAAATAAGGCAGAAGGTATAGATAGCATTACATCAGAATTTCTAAAATCATTGGGGGAAGTGGCAACAAAACGACTATTCACGTTGGTGTGTAGAATATATGAGTCTGGCGAAATACCATCTGACTTTCGGAAAAGCATCATCCACACAATTCCGAAGACGGCAAGAGCTGACAAGTGCGAGAATTATCGCACCATCAGCTTAACAGCTCATGCATCGAAGCTGCTTACAAGAATAATATACAGAAGAATGGAAAAGAAAATTGAGAATGCGCTAGGTGACGATCGGTTTGGCTTTAGGAAAAGTAAAGGGACGAGAGAGGCAATTCTGACGTTACGGCTAATAATGGAAGCAAGGCTAAAGAAAAATCAAGACACTTTCATAGGATTTGTCGACCTGGAAAATGCGTTCGACAATATAAAATGGTGCAAGCTGTTAGAGATTCTGAAAAAAGTAGGGGTAAGCTATAGGGAGAGACGGGTCATATACAATATGTACAACAACCAAGAGGGAATAATACGAGTGGACGATCAAGAACGAAGTGCTCGTATTAAGAAGGGCGTAAGACAAGGCTGTAGCCTTTCGCCCCTACTCTTCAATCTGTAAATCGAGGAAGCAATGATGGAAATAAAAGAAAGGTTCAGGAGTGGAATTAAAATACAAGGTGAAAGGATATCAATGATACGATTCGCTGATGACATTGCTATCCTGAGTGAAAGTGAAGAAGAATTAAATGATCTGCTGATCGGAATGAACAGTTATAATGAATTCTACTCTGTAAATGATGAAAGTCTATATGAATGCAGCTTGCCGCTAACTTGGTGTAATGTTTTGTCTGTACAGAAGTGTATCTGTCGCCTTTATCGCTCTTTCACCCTCACACATAAATCGGTACAATAAAGTCAGGGATTCGTGTTTTCTTATTAGGCTGATCCGTGAAAAGACAGACAAACAATTATGCTAATGGAGGATTCTGAGTAATTTCTCGAATTCCATTCACTCTCTCTCTCTCTCTGTACTTTATCTGTGTACAGTTTGAAAATATTAATTACGTGAAATCAGCCTAGTAGAATCTCTGGTGGAGCCCTTCGTCTTAATGTTCAGCGGCTGGCTTGCTGGAAAAGATCTTTACATTTGTTATTATTATTAAGCGCTGCATTCAGTTGAGAAAATCGATCGTTTGAACAATTCCTTCAGTTTACGACAGATCTAAAATTTCAGATGTGGACGAAGCCTTTTGGACGATTTATAAAAACTCAGAGATTGCAGGCTCTCTTCGTCACAGCTGAAACTTCCCAATTAATTACAGGGCCCAGACAATCATCAATGTTTCAGACAGAGAACTCATTCGTCATTCACTCTAGAATAAAATGGTCACAAACCTTATTTCTGAAGAAAATTGTATATTGAATCCATTTCCGTACATGTTACGTTTTGTATGGGTTCCAAGTCTCATGTAATTTTCTTTTACAGGGTTGTCGTTCTCTTTATATATCACGCTAGCGGCACAAACTTCCTAGCTCGCTTTAGCGCGAAGACGAGTAAATAAATCTCTTTTAGCAATCCGATAATCTTCCAACCGATACTTCCGAAGCTGTTCCTTTTTCCCTCTATAATAACCATGGAGCATACATCTCTGTACCTCTGTTGTTCCAAAGAATAAACGTACTAGAAAAATACCTTGGCGTCGACGAGCTGTCGGCGCATATATTACTAGAAAATCTGATCAGATACTTTTCAAACGTAAATACATGTGGATGATTTGGTTGACCATTATTAATTATTGCGTGGTAGAGGGTAATTTTCCGTGGGGAGATTACACAGTCTAATGAGTACACAGTATGGTTTGAGAGTAAATCGGAGAAAGACGAAGGTAATGAGAAGTAGTAGAAATGTGAACAGCGAGAAACTCAACATCAGGATTGATGGACACGAAGTCAATGAAGTTAAGGAATTCTGCTACCTAGGTAGTAAAATAACCAATGACGGACGGAGCAAGGAGGACATCAAAAGCAGACTCGCTATGGCAAAAAAGGCATTTCTGGCCAAGAGAAGTCTACTAATATCAAATACCGGCCATAATTTGAGAAAGAAATTTCTGAGGATGTACGTCTGGAGTACGGCATTGTATGGTAGTGGAACATGGACTGTGGGAAAACCGGAACAGAAGAGAATCGAAGCATTTGAGATGTGGTGCTATAGAAGAATGTTGAAAATTAGGTGGACTGATAAGGTAAGGAATGAGGAGGTTCTACTCAGAATCGGAAAGGAATATGTGGAAAACACTGATAAGGAGAAGGGACAGGATGATAGGACATCTGCTAAGACATGAAGGAATGACTTCGATGGTACTAGAGGGAGCTGTAGAGGGCAAAAACTGTAGAGGAAGACAGATTGGAATACGTCAAGCAAATAATTGAGAACGTAGGTTGCATGTGCTACTCTGAGATGAAGAGGTTAGCACAGGAATTTTGGGCCGCATCAAACCAGTCAGTAGACTGATGACAAAAAAAAAAAAAAAAAAAAAAAAAAAAAAAAAAAAAAATGGAGGTTGAAATATTATAGTAAGTGATGTTTAGAACTTAGTTGCGAAGGCACAGAGGACATATGTACGGGGGAGTAAGGTTTAAATAGAATATGAGAGAAGAAAGACTGATTGCTACAATATATTCCAGCTTAGAGTAGCGAATGCACTGCTCAAAAATCACAATAGGAGGAAAATTTTGGACATACATTGAGGATTCAACTGGTTTACATCTTGGTCAAACAGGGCATTCTAAGACAAACACTAAATTGTAAGCCGTATTCAGGAGCAGACATAGACTTGGATCACGTTTTGACATTAAGACTGTTAAACGACTGCGGAGAAAACAGGTAGCCGGAAAAAGTATACTGAAGGCCTCTTTAGGTTACGGACAGGGGGTGATGGGGACGGCGGAGGAGAAAGAACTGTGACTCGACACTGGATGTGTTTTGTCAGTTTTCCAGAGCTTTGAAGACTTCTGATCAAATAAGACGGAAGACATAGATTACATTCTTTCGAAATTTCTAACATAATTGCAAGAAATGTCAACTATACTACTGACGTCAATCTCTGAGTCTGCAGACGTACCTTCAGTGAACCGTGGGGAAGTGGCCGGCGCCAGTGATTCTCTTATCTGGTAGGGGCAGTAACCCCGTTCGTTCTGGCATGCGCGTTTTCTCTTTGGTTTTTCTCTTCTGGCCACTATTTAAGGGCGGCACTTCCAGCAGCCATGGTTCTCTTGTTTTCCCGCTCCGGAGCCCTAGTGGTCCTGCTTGCCCATTCTTGGGCATATGTTGTGTTGGTGAGTCTTGGAGTGGCCGTTACGGAGGAGCGTTGGCTGCTCACGGCGCTCTGTTATGAGTTGAGGTGTGTGCGGTGGGCTGGTGGTGATGGCCTCCAATGCACTAGCAAGTGTGTATATTGTGCTACCTGATGTGGGAGCCTATGTGTGCTATGTGGAAATCAGCTATTTCTTCGAATTTGTGCTTTGTGATCCATCTGATCGTAATTTGTGTTCACAGCCGGAAACAGTGATTTGTCTGTGATTATCCCCCCCGTCGCGGGAATAAGGAATTCACTCTTGGTTCCGGTATATGTTGAGAAGTGGAATCAAGAGTGTAAAACACTGCTCAGTGACGGGAGCACTAAACGTGAGTAGTGTGAAGGCTGCATGAGTCATTCTAGGATAGTGCGCAGGCCTCAGTGTTAAGACGATGTGCTTGTAATGTTACTTGAGTATCTTATGCTTTATTCTGTGGTGTCAGTTTGAGGGCGCAATGACTTTGGTGTCTTCTATTATGGGTTTTTATGCTCTTGGTTTGGTAGGCCGTTTACTTCTCCAGACTTTATGCTTGTTATTGGGGTCTGCCTGTAAGAGTAAAGAATTATAGGCTGTAAGAAGTGAATAATTATCCATGCTATTTGTTTGAGGTCTTGCACGTGTTAAGGGTATTAAATTTAAAGGGAGGGGGGGATATCTCTTAAATAAGAGTGTTTGTGTTGTGTTCTTTGGTTTGGTTATCTCTCATCGTTTTTTTTTTTTTCTTAAAGGTTGCAGTGTACTACGAGAGGCGGGCGCAGTCAGTTCCAGAATGGCCACTACAGGGTCGGCGCCTTCACTGAAATATGTTCGGACGCCGTTAGCTAGGCCAGCTACGTTTTGATGACGCTCGGCAATATTGCGCTGTATCCTGTCACAGTCGCTGCTCGCCCCAGTTGTTGACAGAAGTTGAGTATTCTCTCCTACAATTATTTGTAGAGTCCCCTCGTTACTGTGTTCGGGCTGCGCCAAGGTGCGGCCCCTGTTCTTAGTAGTTTGCTCACTCTAGTATTAGGGTGGTTCATCCGTTGTGGTGTGCCTGCTGTTGCGTGAAACTGACTATTAAGATAACTTCCTTTTCTGCCTAACAATTGTCGTTTCACGAGTGAGTTCAGTGGAACAAGTCACTATATAATTGGTGGAATTCCGTTGTTCTATTGTTTATTGGATTATTTATTGGTCTAAGATTCACGTTGGAGAATTTCTTCTTTATTTAAAATTTATTATTTAATATTCTGTACTGTTGCTTGTTTTATCAGTCGGGATTTAGTCCCTGTAAAATCGTGTTAAATTTGTGTGCAATTACGCTTGTCATCTATATTTGTCTGGGGCTATTTGTTATATAGTTAAAAGGAAGAACCTATACTTAATTTGATTCATTCCACATACTCTTGTAAAGGCTGTCTAAGGTTTTTAATCATATTTGTTATTGGTGGCTATTGAAAGAACAGTTTTGTAAAAGGTGTGGTGTCACCGCCAGACACCACACTTGCTAGGTGGTAGCTTAAATCGGCCGCGGTCCATTTAGTACAATGTCGGACCAGCGTTTCGCCACTGTGTGATCGCAGACCGAGCGCCACCACAAGGCAGGTCTCGAGATACGGATTAGCACTCGCCCCAGTTGTGCGGACGACATTGCTAGCGACTACACGGACGAAGCCTTCTCTCATTTGCCGAGAGACAGTTAGAATAGCCTTCAGCTAAGTCCATGGCTACGACCTAGCAAGGCGCCATTAGCCTTACAGAGTTGATAGTTATCGTATGAAATGTCTCATCAAGAATGCTGTATTCACAACAAGGATAAATAAAAGTTAAGTATTCGAGGAGCTGCATACTTTTCTTATTAGCATTCAATACTTATCCTGTTCCAGAATTCACGCCCGTCTGCGTTAGATAGCGTGCATTTAGGCCTCCTCTATGTACAAGGTGTTGGCACATTTGCCAACACATCAAAAGGTATTGTAAATCTGTTTTAGGGGATATGTGTAATAATAGTGGCCGGCCGGAGTGGCCATGCGGTTCTATGCGCTAGAGTCTGCAGCCGAGCGACCGCTACGGTCGCAGGTTCGAATCCAGCCTCGGGCATGGATGTGTCTGATGTCCGTAGGTTAGTTAGGTTTAATTAGTTCTAAGTTCTAGGCGACTGATGACCTCAGAAGTTAAGTCGCGTAGTGCTCAGAGCCATTTGAACCATTTTGTAAAAATTGTGAACTACAACTGTGTTTTCGTTTCCTTGTTATTTCCCTCTGTGAATGGCTTCAGGAATGTAAATACGATCACCTCGCACTCAGAATACAGAAAAAGTATCGGTAAGGATAGCAAACGCAGATAACCGCGATGCGAGGACTGTTGTAGAATCATCTCAACTGCTGAAGCATCCAAGTTACTGACTATAATAACACAAAGAAAAGATAACTGGGAGTGTCTTAAATAACTACCAGTTTAGCCTGAAAACAGGTAAACTCAAATCTGGCATTATACTTGACAATGGAACAAAAATCAGAGCACGAATACAGAATTTGTCAGCCTAAAAAAAGCGTTCGACAATGTAAAATGGAGCAAGACGTACGAAATTATCGGCAAAATAAGTACAAACTGTAGGTGATATACAATATGTATATGTGTTTTGTGTTGGCCACTGCTAGCTTTTCTACCTCTGTGTAGTTTCATAAGTCATCAGACACTTTTTTCACCACCTTATATATGAAATTGTCCCATAATATAGTGACAGAGTAATCTGTTAACATACTGTAAGTGGCTTATGACTGTTTTTAAGATGTCGTTTAAGTCCATAAATGTGTGACACGAGGGAGGATAAGTATAAGCCTTGGGGATCACCTGTGGTCTTTATACCAGGATATCGTGGATCGTTTAGTAATATATCAGTGGATACTGAATATGGGTAGGGCAGCTTTGTCGAAAGGCAGAAGCCGTCCTGAGAATCAGATCTTGGATTTTATACCACAATGCTTAACTATCCTTTACTAATCCTCTGATTCTTCTGGACTTTTAACTGTGTTGCCAGCAGGATTTCCACACTTTTTCCCCGTTTTTCTTAGTAACGACTCGTGACAACGTGCCCATATTGTGATTAAAAGACTGCAGTCAAGTTTCCGTAACTGCATTGGCAGTTGCGATAAAGAGAGGTAATGGCGGAGTCTTCTCCGGCTTCCACCACGGCGGCTACGTCGGAATTCCGCAACGTTTCGACGAGTGTCACTTTCATCAGCTTCCGGGTGGCTGCGTTGAAATTCTCATCTCCCTTGGCGAAGGAGATGAGGATATCACTCATCGAAACGTCGCTGAATATCAATGTAGCAACCCTGATGGAACCCCGATAAGATTTCGTTAACAGCACACACCGGGGAAGTCTGCATTCACGTAGAAGGGGTAATGACTTATGAGTAAACTTACCCGAAATCAGGGCTCCGTTTAATTCTTCGCCTGTCACCGTCTTTTTATCTGACACCTAACGTGCGCCGGGGCTGTATTCGACAGTAATAAATAACTGAAGTTCTGCTATACTTCCATTCTCTTCTGTTTGGGCAATTTCTTAGTTTTTGGCTATACCTGATTACAATTAAAGCAAATTTGTTAGGTAGACGTATACCCTTCTGATTTTGTTCCGCTGTCATTGCTGCTCATTCGTCCTAACAAAGCCTCTACGACAACAGATTTTTGTTTGAATAGTATAGTTCCTGGAACGAAGGCTACTGCAGGTTCTTCGGTTTCTCATACCCATTCTTTGGATGATCAGTTTCTACTTAGATCTTCAGTTTCTCTGTTACAATTTTACGTTGTTGTTGTTGTTGTCTTCAGTCCTGAGACTGGTTTGATGCAGCTCTCCATGCTACTCTATCCTGTGCAAGCATCTTCGTCTCCCAGTACTTACTGACACCTACATCCTTCTGAATCTGATTAGTGTATTCATCTCTTGGTCTCCCTCTACAACTTTTACCCTCCACACAGCCCTCCAATGCTAAATTTGTGATCCCTTGATGCTTCAGAACATGTCCTACCAACCGATCCCTTCTTATAGTCAAGTTGTGCCACAAACTCCTCTTCTCCCCAATTCTATTCAATACCTCCTCATTAGTTATGTGATCTACCCATCTAATCATCAGCATTCTTCTGTAGCACCACATTTCGAAAGCTTCTATTCTCTTCTTGTCCAAACTATTTATCGTCCATGTTTCACTTCCATACATGGCTACACTCCATACAAATACTTTCAGAAATGACTTCCTGACACTTAAATCTATACTCGATGTCAACAAATTTCTCTTCTTCAGAAACGCTTTCCTTGCCATTGCCAGTCTACATTTTATATCCTCTCTGCTTCGTCCATCATCAGTTATTTTGCTCCCCAAATAGCAAAACTCCTTTACTACTTTAAGTATCTCATTTCCTAATCTAATTCCCTCAGCATCACCAGACTTAATTCGACTACATTCCATTATCCTCGTTTTGATTTTGTTGATGTTCATCTTATATCCTCCTTTCAAGACACTGTCTTTGCCGTTCAACAGCTCTTCCAAGTCCTTTGCTGTCTATGACAGAATTACAATGTCATCGGCGAACCTCAATTTTTTATTTCTTCTCCATGGATTTTAATGCCTACTCCGAACTTTTCTTTTGTTTCCTTTACTGCTTGCTCAATTGATTGAATAACATCGGGGAGAGGCTACAACCCTGTCTCACGCCCTTCCCAACCACTGCTTCCCTTTCGTGCCCCTCGACTCTTATAACTGCTATCTGGTTTCTGTACAAATTGTGAATAGCCTTTCGCTCCCTATATTTTACCCCTGCCACCTTTATAATTTGAAAGAGAGTATTCCAGTCAACATTGTCAAAAGCTTTATCTAAGTCTACAAATGCTAGAAACGTAGGTTTGCCTTTCCTTAATCTTTCTTCTAAGATAAGGCGTAAGGTCAGTATTGCCTCACGTGTTCCAACATTTCTACGGAATCCAAACTGATCTTCCACGAGGTCGGCTTCTACCAGTTTTTCCATTCGTCTGTAAATAATTCGCGTTAGTATTTTGCTGCTGTGACTTATTAAACTGATAGTTCGGTAATTTTCGCATCTGTCAACATCTGCTTTCTTTGGAATAACGATTTTACGTATGTTCACACAAATCTGCTTTTAAAAGCTCGTAGCACGGTCGATGACTTCATGTGATGAGAAAGAAATCCCCACGGCTTTTGGTATCTGATTGGGCGTTGCGATCCGAGTTCTCCTAGATACATCTGTTTCTCGTGGGCGTCTCATCCCCATTTTTTTCTAAGCGGTGAGCCAGCCATGTCTTCCTGATTTACTTTTGTTTTAGATTTTTATCCTGTGTGCAGTTATGATCTTAATAACATGTTTCAGATTTGCATTCCTCTCGATAACCATCCAGGATGTGTGAACTGCTCAGTTCATGCTAGCGACGTCTCTGATATAGTAGATGGGGCTACTTGATTCCTCTTGAAATATTCTTCGCTTGTTTTGCTACTTTTAGTTGAGAGATACATAGTTAAAGGTTGAATGCTTTTTAAGGTGTTGAAAGCTGTTCTGATTAATATGAAATGTTCAAGAACGTATGACTCATTTTTAGCAAACAAAAACAACTGACTGATACTTTGTACTCTATCTGACTGACTCTGAATACTTCATCTGATCAAGGTTGCTTGTTTAAGCGCAGAACAAAACAATTCTATGCAGCGTACCATTAGTCATTAAACATGCACAAAAGATAAGATCGAAACGTATATCAGAATTACTTTAACAAACAGGGCACATAGGCTAACGATTCTGGCTACAACAGTACAACACCATCTATTCTGCGAAGGCGAGCTGATAATTAATGTATCTGAATTTGTAATCTGAAAACTCTTAAGATATTTTTTTAAATAAAACGAACATTATTAACATTCTACATCTCTGTTCTACATGTCTGCATATTTCCAGTTCTCTGCCGTAGAGAGCTCCGAATGGTAGCGTATAACACGGGGCAGTGTAACGAACCTATGTCGGTACTTGAGAACCAGTGCAGTAAACGATATTCGAATTAGAAGTGTTCATCTACACATGGAACACCCTCTCCCTTAGCGTGACAATGCCAGACCACACACGAGCGTTGTCACGTCTGCTACAGTCCGACGCCTTTGATCCACTGTCATCGGTCATCCTCCATACAGTCCCGACTTGACCTCATCCGATTTTCATCTGTATCCAGTGCTTATACGAGGGTGATTCAAATGAAAACCTTAAATTTGTAATAACAAATCGAAATTTCGCGCCGTTGTCCTGAAAGTTGGTAAGCCTGCTACAAGCAGCGTGCAGAATGGCCTGTAGGGGACAGCATAGTGCACATGCACACATACCGTCGCAGTAGCAGTATAAAGGTGGCCGCCCCACTTGTGACTTGCACCAGGGAATAACTGTGTTCTGTTATTCGGTTTTTGGGTAGTCAAGGTGTGAAACCTATTGAAATTTATCGACGAAGGGAGGTTAAGGATGGTGATGCATGTTTGTCGCAGCAGCAAGTCTACGAATGGAGTAGGAAGTTCGCAAATGGTGTGACTTCAGTGGAAGATGCTCCTCGTCTAGGTCAGGCACAACGAGTTGTAACTCCACAGAACATTACAGCAGTTGAAGCCATAGTGAAGGAAAACCGCCTTGTGACAGTGAATGACATTGCAGTATGTTTACAGATTAGTCATGGGTCAGCACACCACATTGTGCATGAAATGCTCCAGTTTCACAACGTGTCTGCAAGATGGGTGCCACGGCAGCTGACTCCTGAAATGAAAGAACGACGTGTAGATGCTTGTGAAGAACTTCTTGGGCGCTTTGAACGAGAAGGCTATGGCTTGATTGCAAGAATCGTTACTGGGGACGAAACCTGGGTTCACTCCCACCAACCGGAAACGATGAGAGCGAGCAAGGAATGGCGCCATTCCTCATCACCAAAACCAGAGAAGTTTCGAACAGAACCATCATCAGGGAGGATTATGCTGACTCTCTTTTGGGATGAAAAAGGCGTCATTTTGGAACATTACATGCCTAGAGGGATCACTGTCACTAGTGCATCATACACACATCTCCTAAAAAATCGTCTGCAGCCTGCAATCAAATCAAAGCGACGCGGATTGCTGTCAGCAGGTGTCCTTATGCAACATGACAATGCAGGGCCCCACACTGCCCGTGCAACAGATCCAACAATAACAGACCTGCATTTTGAGTGCCTTCCTCATCCACCATACTCACCAGACCTTGCCCCAAGTGATTTCCATATTTTTGGACCACTCAAAGACACAATGGGAGGAAAGAAGTTCCGTTCTGATGAAGAGTATGAGTGGTTGCGCGGACTACCAAAGAATTTTTTTCTAAAGGATTTTATGCACTTCGTAAGCGCTAGAGGACTTGCATTGAACGTGGGGGAGATTATGATGAAAAGTGATACAGCTTTGTACCACTTCTGCACAATAAATAATATTTAAAGAAATATTTAAGATTTTAATTTGACTCACTCACTTAGAACATCTTAGAGGACCTCAGTCTGAAAGTGACGAAGCTAATTTGGATGGTTTGGAGGATGACGGCTTGGGTAGGTCGAATGAGGAACTCTGGCACTAGCAAACTATCAATGAAACTGCATTACGTATGAAAGCGGAAGATTTACAGGCAGATGAAATAGAAGTAATGGGAGCTATGTTAGTGCATTTGATGTATTTGTTTGATCCAGGTGGTCCATTACCAGCAATTCCAATCATGCAATACGCAATACCAACAGGGAATAATGCTCCAGTGTACACGAATCCCTATCAAGTTCCAAAGTGTGCAACATGTAATGAAAGAATTTATCGACCAAAATCGAGCTGACTTTGTTATTGGGTATAGTGGTAGTTCCTGGTGAGCATTCGTAATTTTGGTGCTGAAGAAATCAACAGGTAGCCTTAAGAAGCACAGAGTTTGCTACGAGGGTCACTCCAAAAGAAATGCACACTATTTTTTTAAAAATGGAGTTTTCATTCTGCATGTGTGAAAGTCTTACAGTGTGTAGATACATCCTTCCCGCTTGTTTTCAAACTTGGTTCAACTTGTTCCCGTGAGTGGCACCGTCACAGCATGTCTTCAAGATGGCTACTACACTTGACGTTCGTCAGAAGTAACGTGCTGTCATAGGATTCCTGTGCTGTGAAAACGAGACAGTGGGAAACATCCACAAGAGGTTGAAAAAGGTGTATGGAGATTCTGCTGTCGATCGCAGTAGAGTTAGCCGGTGGGCAAGCAGGTTACGTGATGAAAGCGGATTGTCCTCGCACCGGCAGGCCTCGTACTGCACACACTCCAGACACTGTGCAGAGAGTTAACGAATTGGTGACTGCTGACAGACACATCACAGTGTACGAATTGTCACGCTACGTTGGGATAGGGGAAGGAAGTGTTTGCAGAATACTGAAAGTGTTGGCGTTAAAAAGGTTTGTGCTAGGTGGGTTCCCAGGATGTTGACAGTGGCTCACAAAGAAACAAGAAAAACAGTATGCAGCGAACTTTTGGAACAGTACGAGAATGGTGGAGATGAATTTCTGGGAAGAATTGTGACAGGTGATGAAACATGGCTCCATATTTTTCACCAGAGACGAAAAGGCAATCAGTGGAGTGGCATCATGCAGATTCACTCAAGAAATCAAAATTCAAAACGACACCTTCTGCTGGAAAAGTTATGGCAACGGTGCGTTTCGATTCTGAAGGACTCTTGCTTGTGGCCATCATGCCAAGAGGAACCACCATAAATTCTGACGCGTATGTGACGACACTGAAGAAACTTCAATCTCGACTGAGTCGTGTTCGACCACATCGGCAAAAGTAGGATGTTTTGCTGTTGCACGACGATGCACGGCCACATGTCAGTCAAAAAATCATGGAAGCGATCACAAAACTCGGATGGACAACACTGAAATACTCGCCATACAGTCCTGACCTGGCTCCATGTGACCATCATCTCTTTGGGAAACTGAAAGACTCTCTTCGTGGAGCAAGGTTTGAAGATGATGACTCACTTGTACACGCTGCCAAACAGTGGCTCCAACAGGTTGGTCCAGAATTTTACCGTGCGGGTAGACAGGCGCTGGTTCTGAGATGGGACAAGTCAGTTGGTAGGGATGAAAATTATGTGGAGAGATTAAAATATTGTTCCTAAAGGATGTATCCACACACTGTAAAACTTTCAAATATGTAGAATCAAAGATGGATTTTAAAAAAATAGTGTGCATTTCTTTTGGACTGACACTCGTATGAATACTGATACTTCAGTGCATGAATGATTCCTGATGCGTATCTGATACCAAACGTAACAGAGACCCTCTAAAACTTGTTTCAGTGTAACTATTTCTCCACAACGGATTTAAGAGCAGATTCCATCATCTAGAGGTAGCGCCACAGAATAGACCAAAGAACACATTTTCCATTCCAGAGTGTCATTTCTAGTATCGTTAAAATGCCATTTCGACTCAAGCTTGGTCTTACCATCTTTCAGAGATTTTTCGATGGGGCACTTAGGAGATTGAAACCAAAGCAATGTGTGATCAATCTTGTTGACATTATACTGTTTTCAAAGGACGTGCAAGAGCGTGTGCAGTGGTTGGAGGAGATATTCAAAAGACGGAGAACAGCACGACAATTGTGATTTTGCAGCAACAGATGTAAATTATCTTAGGCACGTAATTAGCAAGAAAGATGTGAAGACAGATCCATGCTTGTTTGCAGAATTTCAGAATTTTTCGCAATGGAAGACAGTTTAGCAGTTGCAGAGTTACATCGGACTATGTAATTATTATAGTCGATTTGTAAAGGAGTTTACTGAAATTATGGGACCTTTGAACCACTTTTTTATGAAAAGAAGGCAAATTTGAAAGATGTACCAAATATTAGACGATATTTGAAACTGCCAAACGATCGCTGACGTTGGATCCAGTTTTGATATTCCCCAATTTTGAAGAAGAGTTTATTCTGTTTTGTGGTGCAAGGAATATAGCTCTTGGGGATGTCCTAGGACGCAATTCAGATGGTTAAGCGCATCCTGTAGTGTAAACGTCATGACAGTTGAACAATTGTTCCACAACTGAGAAGAAAATTTAGCAGTAATCGATGGTATTACATACTTCGGCTGTTATTTATATGGCCAAAAGTGCAAAGTAGTAACCAATCACCCTGGTCTCAAATAGTTATTAGGAGTGAAAGACCCTTACAGCCGATTTTCAGGTGGGCGCTCCATTTAGAGTAACTGGTTATGAGGTAATACATAAGATAGGGAAAAGGCATGCTAACGCTGCCAATATGAGAAGAAGAAATGAAGTTTGGCAAACACTGGGAATAGCGTCACTGAGGTTCGAAATGCTCAAGCTGCTGCTGCTGACTATCAAAGCCACGATCTCAGTTCGTGATGTACAATGGCTTGCTATGCATAACCAAAAAGTGCAGGCTATAAGTAGTAGTAGCTATAGCATTCTGGAATAAAGTATTGGTGGAAGCACATGAGCATACGTTGTCAGGGCCTGGTGGGCGAAGAGTAACTGAAAGAGGAATTGCCGAAATCTTTTGGTGGAGGACTGGACAAAGTGATGTCACGCAGAATCTCAGGAACTGCGTACCTTATGCACAGCAAGCTGCTCATAGCCACTGGCCGTATACTGAAATCATCTAAACAGTTTGAAATGTCTGGGGTGGATATTTCAGGACCCTTTAATTAAACGCTAACAAGAAATAAATACATGTTTAAAATAACTGAACATTTTTTGCATTGTATAGTAATGGTTGCAAATCCTGGCAAACAGAGTGTACAGTTGCTCAACCGTTTGTATAATAATTCGTTGTTCACATCGGGAATTCTGGACACATTAATTGCAGACCAGGATAATAGTTTCAAGTCCGATCCTAAGAAGCAGTTGTGACGACTGTTCCGATTTTGGAATCTGCGAACAAGCCACTTTCTCCTTCAAGCCAATGGGAGAATGGAGAGAGTTCATCGTATGATTTCCAGGATGCCAAGCTATTAAGTTAGAAATAATCATGAAAACCTCCCCATGAACCATGGACCTTGCCGTTGGTGGGGAGGCTTGCGTGCCTCAGCGATACAGATAGCCGTACCGTAGGTACAACCAAAACGGAGGGGTATCTGTTGAGAGGCCAGACAAACGTGTGGTTCCTGAAGAGGGGCAGCAGCCATTTCAGTAGTTGCAAGGGCAACAGTCTGGATGATTGACTGATCTGGCCTTGTAACAATAACCAAAACGGCCTTGCTGTGCTGGTACTGCGAACGGCTGAAAGCAAGGGGAAACTACGGCCGTAATTTTTCCCGAGGGCATGCAGCTTTACTGTATGATTAACATCGACTATAGATTTAAGTGTGAGGAAGTCATTTCTGAAAGTATTTGTATGGAGTGTAGCCATGTATGGAAGTGAAACATGGACGGTAAATAGTTTGGACAAGAAGAGAATAGAAGCTTTCGAAATGTGGTGCTACAGAAGAATGCTGAAGATTAGATGGGTAGATTACATAACTAATGAGGAGGTACTGAATAGGATTGGGGAGAAGAGGAGTTTGTGGCACAACTTGACCAGAAGAAGGGATCGGTTGGTAGGACATGTTCTGAGGCATCAAGGGATCACCAATTTAGTATTGGAGGGCAGCGTGGAGGGTAAAAATCGTAGGAGGAGACCAAGAGATGAATACACTAAGCAGATTCAGAAGGATGTAGGTTGCAGTAGGTACTGGGAGATGAAGAAGCTTGCACAGGATAGAATAGCATGGAGAGCTGCATCAAACCAGTCTCAGGACTGAAGACCACAACAACAACAACAACAATCATGAAAATTGGTAGACGTGTTTAAATTTTATAACTGGTTCACAAAATTCAAAATTCCATACAGCTACCAATGTTTCACCACACGAAGTAATATATGGAAGAAAAACGCTTTCACCTTTAAAACCTTGGGTCCAACGTAGAATCAGTAGTAATGTTTGCTAAGGAATTACGAGGCATTTGACAAGTAAAACGTACTAATGCAAAAGCTTCATAATAACAAGAGCAGACAAGACAATTCATATGGAGGTTATTGCAATTTAGTGTTGGCCAGCGGGTATTAGTGACGAATCCAAACGCAACAAACGGCAGAACAAAGAAATTGCTGACCCGATACCAAGTAGTGGTAGTGATGTCACCTGTCAATGTTAAAATACAGATGCCAATGAAAACTTCGATTATTCACATGGGGCATTAAGCCTTTTATGGGAACTATCGATCCAATGCCACAAATACCAGCAGTAGCAGAAGTACAGAATACGAAGCGTCGTGGAACAACTCTGGTGACCAGAGTACGTCTAAAATTCCTTGCGCCCTTACGCCGATAGATGACATTTGAGAGCGTTAAACTTCCTGGCAGATTAAAACTGTGTGCCTGACCGAGACTCGAACTCGGGACGTTTGCCTTTTGCAGGCAGGTGCTCTACCATCTGAACTACCCAAGCACGACTCACGCCCCTTCCTCACAGCTTTACTTCTGCCAGTATCTCGTCTCCTATCTTCCAAACTTCACAGAAGCTCTCATGCGAACCTTGCAGAACCCTTGCAGAACTAGCACTCCTGCATGAAATATATTGTGGAGACATGACTTTGCCACAGCCTGGGGGATGTATCCAGAATGAGATTTTCACTCTGCAGTGGAGTGTGCGCTTATATGAAAGTTCCTGGTAGATTAAAACTGTGTTTCATATCAGCGCACACTCCACTGCAGAGTGAAAATCTCATTGTGGAAGCATCCCCCAGGCTGTGGCTAAGCCATGTCTCCACAATATATTTCTTCCAGGAGTGCTAGTTCTGCAAGGTTCGCAGGAGAGCTTCTGTGAAGTTTGGAAGGTAGGAAACGAGATACTGGCAGAAGTAAAGCTGTAAGTCGTGCTTGGGTAGCTCCGATGGTAGGACACCTGCCCGCAAAAGACAAAGATCCCGAGTTCGAGTCTCGGTCCGGCACACAATTTTAATCTGCCAGGAATAGGTAAAAAATCAGTAGAAAAGCATGGTGAATTTTCGAAAATCTGAAGCCACTAGGAGGGCTGACATCAAGGGAAAAGCAAGACAAGTGATGTCAGTTCCATTACCACCATGGCAGTGCGCATGGGAAGCGCCAACGTAGATACACCAACTTCTTAACAAATGCTGAGTGAGGATTGCCGACTGCCCAGTGTGGTGCAGTCCCATCCCTTGTGTCAGTTCAGAGGACAGGCTATGGAAGTCAACCCTCGGAAGCCTAGCTGCCTTTGATCGGCTATGGAGCACAAGTACGGTTGGCAGGATGCCTCTGTCTCCAGCTGCAACTTCTGAGGCATTGCTGATGGGCCGCAGATGCCACCAACATCACCAAGCCGACAAGCTGGAGAGTTGACCTGCACGACCAGGACGTTGTTCATCATCCGCCACTCATCATCCGCCATTGAGAGGTAGGGCCACTACGCCTGCTCGTCCCGAACCTTAGCGCCGATACCTGCGAATCAGCAAATACTTAAGGTAGGCCTGGAGGCATGACTCCCGAATGCAAATCTTCGATGTTAACGAGAGAACTGTAGTGATCGATACATAGCCCTGGAGGCTGTTGGTGTCCATAGGTCGACAGCCACCCCATGACGCTGCAACCTAAATCTTCGCTAAGCTGGTGGAAACCCAAATCATGTGCATACCATCACTCTTCGTCTGACGAGGACGCTGCTGTGCCCGCCTGCTGTGGCACAACGATTTGGGAAAACCATTATATATTGCAGCTTAATAAACTTGTTATTGTCAATGTCATCTTGGCGTTTTCGAGCGTAGCTATATTCTCATCACTGCATCCCATCCAGCTCTCTTCTGATGGCTGTAGGAGTCTGGGTTTGGACTCCTGTGTGACTGACGCTGATTCAAGGTCACGATGTCTAGCGCTGATCCTACCTGCGTGCTGGAGATTATGCATTTCAGTGTGCTCGTGACTATTGATAAGTTTTATTTTGGAAGTTTTAGTCGACCAAATAATCCGCCAGACCGTTTGTGATGAGAGGAAATAAAAAGAACGAGTGTTATGGCACTATTATTTAGGAAATTCTGAGCGTTGGGCTCAGCTGTTTACACTGCCTGACAAAAAAAAGTGAAGCAGAAGACACGGTTGGATTTCAGTGTAACTTCATACATACACGCACACACACACACACACACACACACACACACATATATATATATATATATATATATATATATATATATATATATATATATATATATATATATATATAAAACCCATCGTTGGGTATCTAACTGATTGGAGTTTCAATATTTTCTGTGACATGCATCATGTCCAAAACAGTGTATTAGTGCGGTTCGTGTTTCGTGTTGTTATTTGTCGTCTTAGGGCATGTAATGCGTGTGAACAGTGTCAGATGTTAGGAGATCACTGTGAAGGACACAGAGATGGTGATTGCTTGTGTGAAACATCGCAATCAGCTCCTGACACAGTAAGAGACTGGTTTCATAGCGGAGCTCCATTTGGCCAGCTGTTCAAATAGTGGAATATTAAGGTGTGTGAGACTTCTGGAGTGACAGTGACCTGTCGTTGCGGAGGAATGTTAGGGCAGGCAGAAGCATCGTCAAGGTTCCGGTCGACGTTTGAACACCACAATGGAGGATCAGTGTATTATGCACCAAGCACATACTAACCCCTTCACAGCTGCATCTGGATTAGCTGAGTGGCCGTTGGACTACGGAATTACCAAGCCACACATTGACTGCCATTTACACGACAAGGTAAATGGGTGATTATGAAATGGTTCTGTGTCAAGGAACCATGAACTTCAGAGTTCTTATTTCTATTGCTTTGGGCTATCGATGCTGAGCACCCCGTATTCAGTACACACCAAGGACTGGAGAAGAACAGTGTAACTAAAGCCCTTGTTCTTTCATTGATCACACAATGGGATTACATTCGATAGAGATTTAATCTGAGCAGTCGATGTAACGCTGCCTAGCTGTTATTAGTGACCATCATTGCTCTTTGTCTGTAATGTGGAACAGCATTCCGAGTTACCAGTGCGTACTCGAATTAGTTAAAGCCTTCTTGCAAAAAGCTAGCAATTAGACATCTTGTATAGAAGTATTTTTTCTGTATTTATTTACTAAAAAAATTAAAACTTTTTAAAATTGCGAACTTTCTTAAAGGTTTCTCTGTTAAAACAATTATGAGTATTATTCTTTTAAAAGTGTTTGGTCTCTCTTAAATCCTCATGCATTAAATTTCCACAACCATCCCAAAACTACTGAGTCATAGTCAATGCCGAACGGTCGTGTATTTGTAACTTACATCTGTTGTTGTCACCTTGTGTTTTAAATTTTACCCTGTGTGTATTTTAATTTACCAAATGTGATCTGAATGAAGGGACCTTGTGACAATTCCTGACCAATAACCAGATGGTAATTGTTCCAGTTCTTTGAGTAGTGATTTAATATTTTCAATTGTTTTCACACTTTAAGTTTTTTTAATAGTGATTCTCTCGCTGTTTATCGCATTCAAAAGTCTGATGTGCCAAACGTTAGGTTTTTCAAAAATGTTTATTAACTTGGTCATTAACATTGTGGGATTACTTAATAAATTTTGGAGGTTCTTACAGGTTGTTGCTTGTAATGCTACTGAGACGAATAAATGTTGTTAAAAGTCTTTGTTTCATTCGTTTCAGTATCGTATCACTCTCACTTAATTTCTAAGTACAGAGGTACTGCAGGTGACGAAGGTGCTGTTGGGCATTGCACAGAGCACTGAAACACAAATTCGGTATGACTACTGCCAACTTCATTGAGGTACGGGATGCTTGCGCTGTGGGGAGGAGGCGAATATTGAATTGCTCCAGGGTACCTCCCCTTCACGTTCCCAGGTATTCAGAATGCAGGCGCCTTTAAATCATTTGTGTAACCACGCTCTGGACTTACGGGCAGTGAATATTGACTCGAAATCAGATCCTGTTACTGAACAACTTCACAATTATGTCATTCACCTGCAACATAGCACCAGTAATACCTTACCAAACTGCTAAGATACTACTAGCCAGGATGAAGTGTACCGTTTTTCCTCTGTTATGATATTGGAGTCACAGTCAAGATTAATGGGGCAAGTGGTAACGGTTAAGAAAATTATCCAATCCACTCTTCTCAATAATACGAAACAACAATAAATTTTTCACAAAAACAAGTTGTGAAATTATTGACCTTTTGTGGCTAACTGCGTTTACAAAATGCAGCTGATGTTCTTCAAATGATTGATACAGCAATAATTCCGACTATCTACCCATTAATCTGTGGCAAATCAAGCAGATTTACAGCCCAAGCACTTGATAATGGTGAATCAGTGATTGAGTAGTATAAATAAGCTTTACGAATATTCGTGAAGTTAGAGGTGAAAATGAATTGGCCAGTGGAAATTTTTACCGTGTTCGAAAAATAATGAACCATTCGTACGGTACACTGAAGATATTTGGATAGACATGTTATCTTTTTCAAAATTGTTCAAATGGTTCTAAACACCATGGGACTTAACATCTCAGGTAGTCAGTTCCCTAGACTTAGAACTACTTAAACCTAACTAACCTAAGGACATCACACACATCCATTCCCGAGGCAGTGTTCGAACCTGCGAACGTAGCAGCAGCGCGGTTCCAGATTGAAGCGCCTAGAAACGCTCGACCAAAGTGGGCGGCTGTTATCTTTTTGCCTTAGGATTACTTAACAGAAGTGGTTGATAATATGCTAGAGGGGCTGCACGCGGAAGTTCTTTTTCGTATTCTATTCTCTGACAATCAAATCACTTTTGCCGAATAATATAATGTGTCTGGCAGTATATGGAACCCACAGTTAAGTGACAATAAGTGCGGCACTTTTGAATGCAAGTTGATCCCTTTTCTCTTAAAAACACAACATCTGATAAGTAGAGAAACAAATAGTTTGCTTCTGATGGCAGAACTTGTGTCCGCAGGAAGAAATTAGGTCTCATAGCGCGCAACTTTCCAGTACTGCGAGGCAAGGTTAAAAAGAGAGCTGACACCATCAGTCAGTACCTCTCAGTGAGAATCACGATGGGCCATCAAGAAGCTGTCATAAGATGGTATGCGTTGTGGTACTGAATTTTCCATTTGTTTGCGCCATCCTAAACAATGACCCGGATTATGTTTTGTTGGATTCAGGTAAGAAAATTTTTCTGCTTGATGATCAGTGGTATTGTTAGCGTGCTCGTAGTTGTTAATATTTACTTTCTTGCAGTTAAGTTTTATGTGAACGAGGAATTGCTGCCTGTGTCTGGGGAAATCCTTGTCAAGGAAAGAGTTCATGGGTTGTCATGACCGATAGGTTCTACCGATGTGAATGCTTCCTCCGCTGATATGTTTCTTGGCTGCGATTTCATAAAGAAGACATGGAGCGTCTCAAATTACTCGGGCAAACAGGTTTTTCTCTTTAACCCACGATCGCTCACACTTGAAAATTAAATCTGAGATTCGTGATTCGTATTGCAATATGCTTTGAAGATATTGAAGAGTTGACCAAACAACGCTTTCTTTGATATCTCTACCTGCAACTGAAGATAGGAGCTTTGTTTTAAGTAGTTGGAATTGTTGACATTTTTCTCACGCTGTAGGTATTACGGTCCAATGTCTTTTGTAACGGCCGTGACGGGTAGCCGCGTGGTCTACGGCGACTCGCCGCGGTTCGCGCTGCTCCAACCCCATCGGAGGTTCGAGTCCTCGATGGGGCATGGGTGTGTGTGTTGTCCTTAGCGTAAGTTAGTTTAATTTAGATTATGTAGTGTGTAAGCCTAGGGACCGATGACCTCAGCAGTTTAGTCCCATAGGAACTTAACACAAATTTCCAACTTCGTCTTCTGTATTCCCGAAACCCAGCCTTGTTTCTCTTAGTCTCTTTCTTTGTGCTAATAAAATGCGACTGGGTTAATTTTTTCTCCTGCACGTATTCTGCATTTATTACTTTTTTGTAAGCTAAATAAATATTCCTATTGTGTTTTACATGTTGAATGAAATAGTTGCTTACACGCTCTTTCATGACAGACGAATAACTATTGGCGTGGCGAGAGGAACAGCTCGATGAAAATGTCTACATAGAGTGCATGACTTCAGGTACCGACATACAATATGAGCATGAAGAGATCGGCACAGTGACAGAGCCATCTGACAGCCATTCTGAAACTGTGTGTATTGAATTCCCAACTTCTGCTAACCGTGTTACTCACCAAGGAAGAGATGGAAAACTTAATGGTTCATGAACGCAGCTCCTCCAGCAAAAACTACTCGTCAGAATACTGTGACACAGTTTCCAGTAGTAAAGGTGCAAACAAAAAATTCAAAAACGGTTCTGGATTGCTGGAAACTATTTTCTCCAGACACTAATTTACAGTATTTTGTAACACACAAACCAAAAACTATTAGACAGAATGGCAGCAGCTTATTCATGGAGTGTTCAAGATTTCATACGTACCTCGTAGAAGTGAAAAAGTCACAAGGAGCTGGATCTGCCACAGTCTGGTCAAACGGGAATGAAATTCACCTTAGTTTTTCACTTACTATGATTATGTGGACGCGCTGGTAGCGAGGATATTATGAATGTAGTGCTGAGCTGCTGTAGGTTATCAATATACATGTTTCATTTGATGGTCATACGTATTTGCAATGTGCTAGCAATAATGAAGAAATTTTCACGAGAAATGTAGTTTGGTATAAAACTTACAGCTAAAAAACGTAAAAGTTATCTTTGTTAGAAAGAATCTAACACAGGGGCTATAGTGTAACAAACAACAGGCACGAACGATCGCGGGTTAAGTTCCAGCCCGCCAAAGATATTTGTTACGTAATGATTATTTTATTCAGGTGTTTGTGATGCTCAAGATAAAGTAATTACTTTTAGTGTGGACCATCTGAACGTATTATAAACCTTACTGACAAATTAGCGGTCACGAAAAAAAATTATGAAATTCAGCTTACAGATCAATTTCTTGTATGCCAAGCTCTTCATATTTTGCCCCCTCTTAAAAATAAAGGAATTACTTCAGATCATAGATCACTTTTTGGCCAACGAAGTGGTTGGGCTCTCATTTTCACTGTATTCTGCACCTATTTTCATTGTGCCGAAACCTAATTGTGCGTGTTATCCCCCGGTTGAGGATTTCTGGGTCCTGAACCAGACGGTTCTATTGGAATCGGTCCCTTCAGCGGATCTCCATAATTGTTTTATTTGGTTTGTTAGAGTCCTGCATTTTATTATTATTTACCTTAATCAGGCCCATCAGCAGGTGCAGCTGATCGAAGGGTGTAAGCCACCTACCCGATTCTGTGTGGACTAGAATTTGTTCAAATATCGCGTTGTTCCCTTTGTGTTGTTCACTTGTGGACTCCGTTGTCACGTTTTCTGTTTTAAATGAACTGAAATTCAAATGTGCTTACTTTTATGTAAATGATGTTGTCATATACATTAAAACTTTTCGTGAATGTCTTGATCCTTTAGGCCAGGTTTTGCATCTTATACAGGAAGCCGGGTCAACTGGAAAACCTCTTAAGGTCAATTTCAGCCCACTGGAAAATATCCTCTTTCGGATACATTTTCTCGGTTGATGGCATCAGGACTGATCATGATAGCATTTAGGCTATCAATTTCCTCCATCTAAGGAAAATTTATTTCAGATATCGCCCAATTGGCCGAACCTCTAAATCAGTTACGTATGTTGGGTGAAAAATTCCTCCGGATTGAAGCCCACCAATCTAAGGTCGATGCTTTGAAAATGGCTTTAAGCAGCTTCTCTATTCTGGCTGTTTCTTATTTTGAGCTCGTATATTCTTCAGACAGACACATCTAATACCAGGACAGCAATGTGTTACTGCATGACTATAATGGTGAACCAAAGCCAGTATCTTGTGCTTCAAGCGCCTTATCATCTGCCAAACGTAAATCTTCATTGTGCACGTTGGAAGCCCTGGGTCTCCTCTTTGCTCTTGAGAAATTTTAAGTCAATCTCAAGCATAAGCAATTCTAGCTAGAAACTAATAACCTGGTCTTGAGCTGTATGTTGGACAGGCCCTGTGAAACAGATGGAATTGCCCATTGGACTTCCGTTTACAAGTCAGACATATTAGGGGTACCGACAACCAAATCGCTGATGCTCTTAGTCGTATGTTTCAGTGTTAGCCGAAAGTAGCCGAACAACTGCTAGTCAGCCAAGAATCCGCATCTTTCTCTACGGTCATGACCGAAGTACCGACGTTGTCAGGAGGCTTGCAGGAGAGACAGAATCAAGATGCTCATTTAAAGTATTTTTAAACAGCAACTTAACGACAGTCAAAAGATTTTGGGGTATTATATTGACAAAGGCCTGTTGTGTTACCATACCCGCTATGATGGTAGATTAGTAAATTTTCTTCCTAAAGAACTGGCTCCAGTATGCCTTAACTATTTTCAACAATCCTTATGCTGGGGCTATTTGGGCATTTACGAAACAATCATGAAATTTAAGGACCATAATTTCGAGATCATAAGGACCTTTCTTTATTAATTTCAGTATGACAGTCTTGAGAACAGTACCATGTTACACCATTTCTTAAAATGTACAATGGTTCAGTATTTAGTAGACTATTCGGAATAAAAGCACTGTAGAATGAAGTTAAGCAGAGAAATTCATCTAACGGCTTTTGGTTCTTGGCACTGGCGAATTTCAGTTATTTCCATGCGTCAACATGAAATTTCTTCCAACAAGTGCTAATGAGCTTTTGTAAACTCACATACCTCACTAGCAAAAAGAGATTTAGAGGTTTCCTTGCATATGTAGTTTCGAGATTACGAAATTTTGTTTGTCAGTTTAATTTGTGACTGATATCTTTCTTCATAGGACAGTGTGAGCATTTGCTACAACGATTTTAGTTTGCATGATCTCCTGTTGTTCAGACAGTGCCTCATTTCTAGGCAATACATTGAGCTTATCTAAGATCACAGTCCTGTCTAATTTCTTAATTTTGCATTACAATTCCATTAACAAATCCACAATATGTTGGTCGCTAGTGGCGAGATCAATATCCGCCATGACCTTCTGAACATTACCTTGTTGTACGGTTTCCATCTTAATTTGATTATACATCTGAACCATACCATGTTAAGTTAATGGGAAAATTAAAATCTCCTCTAACATCAATATTGAGAGCAACAAGAGATACAAATTTACTGATATTAGCTGAATGTTGCCCCAATTAAGCTATATCTATATAATTTAATAACAAACAGTTTAATGGTGCTTCCAAAGAGAACACGTCACATGCACTGTCCTTCGTCACTAACTGATGCTAGTTACTTCTACACTACACAACGGCGAAATGTCGAATCTTTCCAGAATTCTAATCAACTATTCCACCCTTCATATAAGTTAATGGAAAAATGAAAATGTATTCTATTGGCTTGTGATTTTCAGCAACTTATCCTTCCGTTTTTTCAGTCCACTCCTCGCTTATAATTGGTGTTGTCGATCCTCACCAACAGTGCAGGACCTACAAAACACATTAATGCAATCTCACAACGATTACAAATCATATATTTACAGTCAATGTGGTACAGTTTCTTTCGTCATGTCACAGTGCCACCAGTATAATTTTACAATGTGATAATATTTTAGCTCAGTTTTGATTATTTGGTTATTATAGTTCATTTCAAGTAATTCTTCTGAAACAGTTCCTTCAAGTCAAAGTCGACGGCAGAGAAACGACTGTACCACGTGCAAGGCACGTCAGCTAGGCGGTTTATGGCCGGTGTTATTCTACAAAAGTAGTACGATAAGAAATCGCTGGATTCTGGAACTTCACATAAATTATTAATATGACATGCCAAGAGTTGATAACACAATGGGAAATCCAGATTATTCTCAGCTATAAACTACGAGTTTTAAACGTCAGTTTGAATTTACATCTCACCATGTATGTCAAGTGACACATTTATTCCTCTTCAGTCTTATGTTCACAATTAATTAAAACTGGCAAGATGGCACACAATAGGCAGAATAATTTGCATGTTTGTATGACACGTCAGTTTTTGCAGACCCCAAGTAATCTCCTCTTTATTCATGACATTCAGTACAATCCAAAAATAGTAGCCACATGCACAATTTCACGGAGCACTAAAGACCGCTACACACCAACACTAATAAATCTAGTTGACGTTAACTTATGAACCAAAAGCATTATGGTTCAAAAATGGCTCTGAGCATTATGGGACTTAAGACCTGAGGTCATCAGTCCCCTAGAACTTAGAACCACTTAAACCTAACTAACCTAAGGACATCACACACATCCATGCCCGATACAGGATTCGAACCTGCGACCGCAGCGGTCGCACATTCCAGACTAAAGCGCCTAGAACCGCTCGGACACTCTGGCCGGCCAAAAAGCATTATGCACTACATTGTTATGAGCTTATTTTTTTATACGTCGCTCATTAAAATACTCGTTTGTTGAGTTGCCGCAATTATTTACAAAATTACTGAGCCACGACGTCTGAGATTTTTGCTATACGAATCTGTTTTACTTCTGTTGTCACCTTGTGGCTATCTGGTTTCTGTTCCTCAAATCTGAACTGAATGAAAGGACTGTGGTATGTCTGGCCCCTGCTCAATTTCATCACCTACGCCAGCACCTAACTGATAGCGAAATATACTTCTTTTGCTTCTTGAATTATGATTTAATGTCGTCACTTGTTTTCACTGTTTAAATTTCATTAATATTACATTCAAAAGTCGTATGTGGCGAACTTTAAATTAAAAAATTGGTAACTTGAAGTTTCATACTCACTATGGGATTCATTGATGGTTTTATGGTGGCTCTTATAACGACTGTTTCGGACGGCTAATAATGTTTAAATGCTGCTGGAATCTCCTGTCTTTTTTCCCGGTTCAGCATCTTACCACTCTGAGCTCCACGCTCTCTGCCATTTCAACTGGGGCTCGGTTTTTCAGTGGAAAAGGCTCGTCCATATGTAACGTCGTGAGCCAATACGCAATCGCATTTATTGCATTACTCTGCAGTACGGCGCTAAGCTTTGGAGCCGTTGGCGGTGACAGAAACAGCCACTTGTGTCTCAGTGTGACTCATTTGCACCTGTCGCTAGCCTTGCTGTGGGAAGCAACAGAATATTCAAGCCCCTAAGAGTCTAAATGAACTACGTTAACTATTACTCAAATTAGGTAAAAGTCAATATACTGCTCTTTGTTATTATAAACAAGATTGTGTAAAAATATCAGTTTTCTAGCTGGCATACTTTCAGAGTTTTAGGAAATTACCTATAACACCCCAAATCGACACTTGTAAGATTAAAGTCAGTTAGGATCCATAACAATTTGTCTTTTAGTATCATTTGAAATCATTACGGAAGTTCACAAAATGTTAGGTCAATTTGTTTGTATTTTCATAATTAAATACGTTAAGTATTTTTCATTTTCCTAATATAAATTTCAGAAAAGATAAGTATTTATTTAATGTGTTGTTGTGTGAGTAAATGAGAATGAGTGAGAGTGTGTATGTGGGACATAAGAAAAAAATTCAATATTATCTCATGTTAAACATTACATAACTATGTCATTGGAAAGTGTTAAGCAAGCAAGTTGCAATGAAAAATGTAATTTCCCCACCGTGCTGATGACGTATGACCAAGGGTACTTGCTTTTGTAAGAAGACAGTCAGAATAGCCATTTTCAGAGGAATAGTTTTCTAAAGTTATTTCAAGATTAGTTTTCTTTTCGTTTGCTTTTGTTGAACATTTTATTAAGACTTGCATGATGAAGTGACATAAATGCATCTGTGAATAATGATTGGCGTAGGACAGTTTTAGTGCGAAAATGATCTCGAAGGATTGTTTTGATTGGCTGGTCAGCCAATCAGAGTTAAGCATTTCCCAAACACTGGAAGTAGTTACAGGCTCCGGAAGGAATCGTTAGCTAGCTATTGGACGTACAGGTCATGTTGGACGTGTCCGTCTACATTATGAGTAAAATGAAGAAGTTACTGGTATTTCGCGTCCGGATGGTGTTGCTGTGAAAGCAGTTGCATTTACGGAAAGATTGTGGGAATTTGAGCTTTGTGAAGTGTAGTTGGAAAGATAAAAGCGTGTGAACTTTCGGCCTTTGTAGAATTCCGCGTGGCATGTTTCATACTCATCTATAGAATAGTTGGCGAGCAATTTCTTTATTAGAAATCCACTGAAAGAGGACAGAATGGGATACTCGTACATTGTAGCAGAGTAATGACTGGAAATCGCTTAAGAATTTGGGTTGGACTTCAGTACATTCTTGGCTGCCTTGTGTGTGTACGGCGTTGTGAGCTGAGGGCAATGATATTAGTCGTTAATTAAATATGGGATGATGGCAAATATTTTATTTTGGACATATTGAAATAAAAGAACTCGTTGTAGAATTTTGCCGTTTTTCTAAAGAGATGAAGCAATCGCCCTCTACCTGAAATTTGTTATAACATATTACAGGATAGCTTGCTACCACAGTTTACGCAGACTTTGCGAACGTAAGTATTGACGGTGTTTTTCTTCAACGCTGCTTTTAACATCCTCTGGACAGTATCTACGTATGGAGATAAACTGACTCGTGATCATACGCTGTACTGAGGTTGTAGTTAACGCAACAACGAGAGACAGTGACAATCAATACGCATTTTTCAAACCCGCCCCGCCTCACATACATGGCACTTGTCTCTATGAACTGTCTGCAAGACTGTGAGATACTCCTGTGGTCATAAAGATTCCTGGATCTGTTCCCGATGGGACGTGCATGGGACCAGCTTGCACGTCAACTCTGTTCTGGTGCCAGCATCCAAGGTATCAAAGACGCAAGAGTTGTGGACCGGTTCGCCTCAGGTGAGGATACAACGGCTTCATCACACCATTCTCAATAGAATCACTGGAACTATCGAGAGCAGAGAGGTGCAACGTCATATTGGGAAGTGGGCTCATTTTGCCAATTCCTTTATAAATTGGACTCGATTATGTAATCACTGAAATAACATCACACAGCCTCTCACCTGTCAAGTTTCATTTCGTTTCTTCCTGCATTTCTGTATCCTTTACTGTTATCATTAGGCACAACTCCCACTCACAATCACCCCTTCTTCAACGATGTGTGGGACTTGCGTCGTTCGTGTATGTTGTGCGATGCAGCTGGTAAATTAATTACTTCTTCGTCTTCTTAATGTAACTGTTGCATCAAGCATCTGGGTGGGGAAGGTGAGGGGAGGGGGGCGGGTGGATTGACCGCTGGAGGTCGTTTCTGTGGCGAGAGGTTTGGAGGCTCTGTGTAAACAGAGTGGAGAGGCGGTGTTGGCGGCTCGGAAGTGTGCGCCGGACGTGTGCCGAGTAGCTTTGCTGGGCTGCTGCAGTGAACTTTGCTGATGAGTGCTGGCAGCGGCTGCCAGCGTTTGTACGTCACGGAGTTCCGACACGTGTAGTTCTGCTTGTATTCACAGAACCTGCAGCACGCCTGCCTTCTTCGTACAGCACTTGTGCAACTGCAAGGCTTACGAGAAACTCGCTTTTGGAAATACGTAGTTATCAAGCCCGCGGGATTCACTCGCCTTTCAGTACCAGTGTCACGACAGTGAGGATTGCATACCGTCAGCGGTTATTGTACCTTGTGATTTATGTTACTTGAATGTGTTGTCATATTTTCTGAGTCACACAATCTATGTCCATTTGGTGCTCATCAACGTAGATGAGTAAAGTCGAACTTCTGCTACAGGTCGTGGATAGCACCGCTCATTTCCAGTATATAAATAAGTTTTAATTTAATTTCTGCCTTGGCAGCGTTTCTTGATTATCACCGATTAACATTAAGATATTTCGTAACCATGTATAAATTTCACTATGGTTCAGGTGGCGTTTACTTAACTTTGAAAGTGCAAGAGTCACTGATCTCTATAAGATTTATATACCTGTCGTTTGCACTAGGTCTGTTAATGTTCAGACTTTATTGCGACGACGGTATATTCGGACAGGACTGTGTTTGTTGATGTCGATACCTCATTGCTAAGGTGATTGTATTCTCTTATTTGTATTTTACTTAATTACTGTAATTCGGTCTGTATTCCAGCTTACGTACGGAAGCTCACTGCTAAGTTAACAGAAGCCAGTTGAGGCCAGGTGACGGTTGCTCCTTGGCTCAGTTCAAATTTGTGTATCGTCCGTGCCATTCTGCCATGTAGAGTGGACTTAAGTCTCGTCGCTGGTGTTGATAACTTTAATTTAAGTGTTTGCGCAGTGGATTGTTGAGGATCCAGTCTCGTTGACTCGGTGAGTAATTTAGTTCATTTGAATAGCACTATCTTTTAATCTCTTGTTTTAATGCTAAGTAATATCTTGTCAGAAGTAGGCGATGTGAACGCCACACTTTCAAACTTAGACCTTAATCAAAATCTGTTGCCTGTTATCTGATTACTCCACTGAAGTAACTGTTACTAAGGATCCAGTGTGGAGCGGTGGGTGTTGTGAAATTTGGATATATTGCTTTTACGTTTGTCCTTTACGAACGGTTAATAAATGGTTCAAATGGTTCTAAGCACTATGGCAGTTAATATCTGATGTCATCAGTGCCCTAGACTTACAACTATTTAAACTTAACTAAGGGCATCACACATATGTCCGAGGCAGGATTCCAGCCTGCGGCCGTAGCAGCAGCGCGGTTACCGACTGAAGCACCTAGAACCGCTCGGTCACAGCGGCCGGCCCAACGGTTATTCCTTGTGTAACTTCGAGTCGTGTGTTTCATAGCTGGCCCATGACTGCTAAGAATTTCTCATTCCGTACTACTTTGTCGAGGTCGGTTTATATGACTTTCCACTGCTGACACGGGTGTAAATTGTTGAAGCAAAACAATGCTTGCTTTCTTTGAAGGTGCGGCACCTCACGTCCTGTTAGTGTATAATTTGGGACCATTTTAATTAAAGGTGTCTTTTTTAAATCCCAACTCTATTGTCTCCTTCCGTTTCCTTAAAAGTGACATTCGTCACCTCTAAGCTATGTTGTGCTTGAATAAATTTATTTTTTTTCTTAAAAGTGGCATACATCTACATCTACATCCATACTCCGCAAGCCACCTGACGGTGTGTGGCGGAGGGTACCCTGAGTACCTCTATCGGTTCTCCCTTCTATTCCAGTCTCGTATTGTTCGTGGAAAGAAGGATTGTCGGTATGCTTCTGTGCGGGCTCTAATATCTCTGATTTTATCCTCATGGTCTCTTCGCGAGATATACGTAGGAGGGAGCAATATACTGCTTGACTCTTCGGTGAAGGTATGTTCTCGAAACTTTAACAAAAACCCGTACCGAGCTACTGAGCGTCTCTCCTGCAGAGTCTTCCACTGGAGTTTACCTATAATCTCCGTAACGCTTTCGCGATTACTAAATGATCCTGTAACGAAGCGCGCTGCTCTCCGTTGGATCTTCTCTCTGTCTTCTATCAACCCTATCTGGTACGGATCCCACACTGCTAAGCAGTATTCAAGCAGTGGGCGAACAAGCGTACTGTAACCTACCTCCTTTATTTTTGGATTGCATTTCCTTAGGATTCTTCCAATGAATCTCAGTCTGGCATCTGCTTTACCGACGATCAACTTTATATGATCATTCCATTTTAAATCACTCCTAATGCGTACTCCCAGATAATTTATGGAATTAACTGCTTCCAGTTGCTGACCTGCTATTTTGTAGCTAAATGATAAGGGATCTATCTTTCCATGTATTCGCAGCACATTACACTTGTCTACATTGAGATTCAATTGCCATTCCCTGCACCATGCGTCAATTCGCTGCAGATCCTCCTGCATTGCAGTACAATCCTCCATCGTTACAACCCCTCGACACAACACAGCATCATCCGCAAAAAGCCTCAGTGAACTTCCGATGTCATCTACCAGGTCATTTATGTATATTGTGAATAGCAACGGTCCTACGAGATTCCCCTACGGCACACTTGAAGTCACTCTTACTTCGGAAGACTTCTCTCCATTGAGAATGACATGCTGCGTTCTGTTAACTAGGAACTCCTCAATCCAATCACACAATTGGTCTGATAGTCCATATGCTCTTACTTTGTTCATTAAACGACTGTGGGGAACTGTATCGAACTGTACATCACGTCTGAACTATGTTTTATATCTTTCGAGTCTGTTTCCGTGAGTTTGGATATAATACATCTTTTGTTTCTGTTAAATTACATTCCTCTTTTCTTAAAGATGACATACGTCACGTTTAGATATGTTATATATTTGATTTAGTCTAAGTCAAATCTTGTCTTTGTCCAAGGTGACATAAGTCACGTTTTGCTAAGCTACACGTTTTAATGCAATTGCAGTAAATGATTGATTTATTTAAGGTGACATATGTCACATCTGAACCTTGGAATATTCACGTATGCTAGCCTCTGATGGATTTGAAGGTCGATAGACTGTACCTACTGTAATTTAGTATTGTTTCTATGCGCTAGTGTGATTAATATCTTGATATAACAATTTCTTACTTTTCAATAAATATTGTTTATATTACGTTGTTGCTTTTTGAGGGCCAGCACGTTATCACTCCGCCCACCTTTTGCTCTGTGCCTTACCATATCTGCTGAGTTTTGGTGACTGCAACAAATGTGTATAGTGTGATGCTGTATCAATGATATATGAGGATGATTGTAGGGAGAGAGTGAACCCATATCCGGCACCTAACCTACTCCTGTAGATTTGCACCAAGGCGACCACGGGGTTTAACATTCTCAATGAAGAGAGCGTCACACGCCGCCACTGCAAGATATTCTGAGGAGGAATTTAACTCAAAATATTGGGCTTGGGTTTGGATACGAGGAACCATTTTCCATTGCAAACTTCAGGCCTATGTCATACTCATCACACTGTTGTTGATTCTTCATACTACTCGTAGCGGTAAGTGCACGTGGGTGTGGCTCCCGATTATCGAAAATACTTTCATTTCCTTGTTCTTGGACCCCTTCTTGGACTTTAGAAGCGATTTCTTCAATTTTTTGTCATCTTTTTTCAAGTTGGAGCTTCTATATATAGTGAGGGTAGTGCTTCACCCGTTCAAACTACTATGTCCATACGTTTTCCGCATTATTCGTGAGGGCAAGTGTGCCACCAATATTGTGAATAAAGAGATAGGGTCTTTTCAGTCTTCTTACATTTTCTTGTAACAAAACTGCAGTTACCAGTTTTGAAAAACATCATCTGACTGTCTGAACGTAAATGCCAATTTTCGAAAGTGTCCGACAAGTTGCCACAGGTAACGAAGTAGCTTTTTGTGAATATCCACTGATAACATGTTACAGAAAAATTTAGCTGCAGAATGACCATTGTTCGCCCTTAGTCAACAGGTCCTCTTTCACAGAGTACAAGAAATTTGCAGAAACCCATGACAGAAAGACAGAAGAGACCTGTTAATCTTTAGCCCACTCACGCTGAAACCCGGAGAGTTTTCTGAGACGTATAAAGCACGTGGAGAAGCCTCAGCAGCTGTGTAGTCCAGCCACCTTACAAGGAAAGAGAGATGAATTAACTTGAAATCACGTTCCCAATCATGGATTCATTTTGTGTAGGTAAGTGTTCAGTGACAGTAATCACGGGTATCTAAATGAGTTAATTAAAAAGTTTATGAAATTAATCAGTCAATTTATGTGCTGAAATTAATTTTACCCAGCAAACTGAAACCGCCGATTGTTCGCCTGAGTAAAGGACCATCAAATGGAAGAGCAGTCATAGTAATTTTCGTGTTCTGTAACCAGTTAATTCAGGAAAGTCACAAGTTGGAGAAAATTTTTAGACTTTTAGTGCAGTTACTTTCAAATTCAAGCTGCGATCTTTTTGACATGTGAGGGCACGAGTCCCTCCCACGTTCAGAGAACTGGCGCCACCACAGTGTCACCAACCAGAGATTTCGAATGCGTAGCTGCCCCTCCGGCTGATAGCAGCAAGAACCGTTTCCTTTGCCATACCTAGTACTGTTACGCAGTTTCATTTAAAAAGGTTTACGTGATATTTCCAATCAGTAAGAAATACACAGTTTACTTACCTGTACCTTGTGCCAGGAGAACTAAAATTTACAGAAACACTATAGCTCCAAAGTCCGACACAACAGACAACGTAGTCTTCACTGGTTGAATGGGCGCTCCAGGGAGAATAAGGTGATGCATCTCCCACGCGATCCCGGCACCTCGTAGCTCCAAGGACACTTTGGCCACCATGGCCACTTTGGTCGGCTCTCCCTTACTTGTGTCGGCATCCATCACTTCGGAAGCAAGCAGGTGTAGAATCAATCAGCTGTAGTCAAGATGTTTCATTGTAGAACGGTAGTGGCTACTTCGGCCATGATTAATATAGAAATACAGTGTTTCCTACATGAACAACGGGCATTAAGCTCCGTCGATGCTAAGGCGGTAAGAATTGTTGTGTCGTACCTGTTTGTGTGCTTTTATTGCTTGATTCCTCATGTCTAACTGCTTTAATTCGTGATTCGCAGTTCCCAAAGTTCTTATAAGTTTTTCCGATCATCATCCTCGCCAAGGACTGGATGAGTCATTATAGTTTCCCTTTGATTCTCTTCGGTTTTCGGGAATATTTATCTTGTGCTACAGCAATTCAGCAGCTCGCCATGTATCCCAGAATCATGAATTGGCTAAAGTTCATTCTTCGTAACGAGAAAACCTTGCACCTATGTGTTTTCCTTTTGAATATATTTTAATTATTATAAATTAACTGCCTGGTGCTAATCTGTGGTTGTCTTCCTTTCACCTCCTTTAGCCCATATAATAGAACTGCCTGCTATAAGTGATGTATGTCTGCATAGTCCAGGGAACAAAAGATCAGCAGGTGAGACTGTTCTTGTCTGTTGATACGGATACAGCGACAGGCGGTACATCTCATTTCCATACGACACAGCTAAAACCAAAACAATTCCAGTGTCATCTAAGCGTTTGCTTTTGGCCCTCGGGGCATATATAGGAAAATATTTTGAGCGGTCTGCTTAAAAGAAGAAATTTGATTCCTAGAGTTCTCTCTACAACTAAATGTATGTGTTCGCTCCATCTTGAACCTCTCCAGGTGCAATCCACTAGATATCTGACGCTTGTAACTGATTCAGAAAGAGTACAGTCGATGTTCCGAACGAATCCAACTCATGCATTCTATACAGATTCACATTAAATTCAGTCCCATTGTCATCGCCTTTCATTAACACCATAGAGATAATAATTATCTCTTACAGTAATACTGCATATGTAGTGATCACATAGAGTCCGTAGTAAACACTAGGCAACAAATCTAAAACTGAACAGATACGTACAAACAGAGTGTAAATAAATAACGAGAAACGCCTATGGGGTGGTATTTACTTCCACTTTTCTCAGTAGAGATAAATTCTTGACAGTGACGCTCACTTCAAACTTTCTAAGACCGCACTGTCTCAACACTCACTTTCGTTGACACACTTTTGCAACAGCGTGCTGGCGCGGCCTGATCCAGTGCTTGGAATACAAAGGTTCGAAACAGTGACTCTAGTACCTATCAAATGGATTAAGACTATGTAGTGTAACACACGTAGCTGACTGAAAAAAACACTGTCACCCAACAAAAATCAACTATTATTTCGGAGTAGCCGACACTGGGAAAGTCGAGTTGCTTGTGACACTGCAAGTGTCTTTCACTGTTATAAAGGTTATTCCTGATATTCTCTACAGCATTAGAACTGGATTATTCATCATTTAGATTTGCAGCTCCTTGTGTTTCCCGCGTTTTCAGTTAAAAATGAACATACCACACTCATAAGTCCTCAGCCAACCTAGGACAAAACAAAAACACAAACAATGACCACACACAAGGCGCAACTGAGCAACAAGATACACACAAAACGAAATGGCATATACTCATCTACAATAACAAAACTGTTCACATATTAAAGAAACAGGGACTCCAAATAGGATACAGAACGGAGGACAGAACACAGAAAAAAATCAGAACACGGGAGACAACCACGAATAAAATTAACAGATCAGGAATATATGAACTCACATGCAACACTTACCAGTCACTATACATAGGACAGACATGCAGAAACTTCAAAACCAGATATTCAGAACATCTCAGAGCTTTAAATATTAACAACTCCCATATCACATTTGATGACTACCTAATAATCCACAATACCGCCCAACCACAATAGAAACAGGCTTAAGAATACTAAAATCCAGCCACAGCCTATAAAGCAAACTGACCATTGACGAAATCTTCCATATACAGAAGACAATAGAAGAAGGAAAACAGGTCATAAATGAATACATTACACTCTGCAAGGGAACACTGATTAACACATTAAAGATACTTTACAAAAAAGGCAACACGAACAGCTAAATAGTCAAACTAGACGCACACACACAGACACACACAGACACACACACACACGCACACACACACACACACACACACACACACACACACACGAAAAATGGGAACACTACACTCGGCAAGGACTCACCATTTTACACAATAAAAGAACACCACGTAAAAGGAATCACAAACAGCTAAGAAGCGTACAGAACATTCGCAAATCCAAAAATAAATTGGAAACAAAATTCAAATTCGGCGTCAAATTTACTGGTGAACAAATCAATACTGACTGGGCTGAAGTTCAAAGTGCTTTTACGGCCATATTTTGTGAAAATATGTGTAATTTTTCGTTTGCTTCACAACACCTCATCATGATGCTGAGAAAAAAAGGGCTTTCCACGCAAAAACGTAATTAAAAACGAATATCGCGACGAACTAAATTACGTTTAGAGCATAAAACGATAGGTTAACTCCCAATAAGATTTCCCATCAACATAATTTGGTTGCAGATGACAAGCTACCACTAACAAATAATACACAAGTGATCCTGAAAAACTATGAAATCCGGTGTAAAGGTACTAACTAGATGAATCAAATAGTTGATCTAAATATTCCTATAATTTTGTAATCATCTAGTAAAAATGTATACATTACAGATTAAATAAAACAGAAACCCACTAATGACGGCAAAAAGGTACTGAATCATCTTTGAGAACTTGGAAAAAACGATGTTTTGCATAACTGACGGACCTACAACCAACAAATCAAAACCGGATTAATTTGTTCTCAGGCTACAGTGACAAATGGCTGGATTTTTCAGTTGTTTCGTCGCAAGAAAAATTGTTTAAATAATCTGGCAGCATTTAGTAAGTCCTTAAGATGTTGAAGAGACTTGATCCAGAATAAAGAGCAAGATGTAGGGTCAGAATACACTGAATTATCAGTCAACGACACTTATTCTTTCAGTTTCCAGCGGAGTAATTTTTAAAGTTTTCTTTATTGGTCCTTCTGACAGACGACTCGTCCTCAGAAGGCCGTAGAAGCTTAGAAAGTTAGGTGAAGGTGCCAGCTGAACTGAAGCTGTTAGGGTGGGTCGTGCGTCGTGTCTGCATAACCCGGTCTGTTAAAACACATTCATGGAAAGCAGCGTTCCGGGTTCGAGTCCTGGCACGGCTCGCAGTTTTATTCTGTCAATAAGTTGCCGTCAACGATTCTAAATTTCATCTAGTCACGTAAAGATATTATCTGAGCATCGATACACGGGAGCTGGTAAGACAGCTGCTAAACGCTCAAATAGTACATGAAGCATGCGAAGGCACCACTTGACCATAAAAACAGCGATAAATTACATTTCATCTACTAGAGGGATTACTTACAGACTGTTTCAGCTTTTTTGCTGATATGCTGTGCGGACGTGCATCGTGTTAACATCTCTGCTGAACAACGGTCTTTGATTGTGTACGTTTAATAGAGATCATAGCGGTTTTCTTTTTCGATTTGTGTGAACCGGTTTGAGAGGTAATGGCGAAAAGTAATTACAAACAGCTATCCGAATGAGCAGTAAAATTAACTTTATATTTCAGGAATTATTTTTTCCTGGGAAACGAAATACGTGTTTAGTAACAATAACAGTTATGCGATTATAGCAACTGCAACGTCCACCAAGTGTGGAATGCGAAAGATCTTGCGTGGAAATGGTACAGCGAGAACTACAATATGGTCGACGCTCACATTCGTTTGGAAACGGACGTGACGCTATATGTGGACTAGGTTTTGTTTTTCCTCTCACTGAGCAAATTTCCTGCATAGTAGTTGTCGAGCACTTTCCTACGCTTTCCGGACATCCAAGTCCTATTACTCATTTTGGACTTCACCAAGCGTTATTGTAAGTGCTTTATCGTAATACACGTCACCGCACCTCATTATTTCAAAACTTTCCTAACAAAACAAACAAAGGTATTGAGACTCATTTTTAAGATATTCATTTCACACATAATGAAATAAAACTGAGAAATTTTCTTCGAAAATATACGGTGAGTCCAATACAGGATTATCCACTTGTAGAAAAGACTTGGTTGGATACAGTAAAATCGTCTGGATTCGCAAGAGAAAATATAATTCAGAGTACTTTCAATTTGCACAAAGCCAAGATTAACCTTATGAAGCTGATTAAATAATATTTTCTGAACGTCCGAATTTATGTAAAAATTAAACTACTTTCTACCGAAATTTTCAAGTAGAATTCTCGCAGTGGAGCACACCAAAGAGAATTTCGTTCTTTATAAATTTGTAGAAACTGTTTATAATGCAGCTTAAGCTTATCAATTACAGATGTTTGAGAACCGTCGACTATGTTTTCAATAAAAATACCGAAAACAGTAAACAGTCACTTTTTTGAGTATTCCTTCATTGCGTTAACTTTTCTTTAACCCTTTTCAGGTGCACGTGGAAGTTACATAACTATCTCTAAAGCGCAATAAAGCATACTTGCTCCAAGACAACAAGGCAGTTAAAGAGGTTCTAATGTATCTCCATAAGTAATGTTTGTACCGCGAGTTGTATCGAAAAATGGGTTATGCTAGTTACTGTTTCAGTACGTGTGGCTTTGTAATTAGTATTTACCTGGCACCTTCCATTGTGATTGCCGATAGGCCTCAAATCACCCCTTTCTACGAATATAAAAATATTCCGATAGATGAATAATAGCCTATTTAGAAATAATGCTAACTGTGTGAAAGAAATGGGAGAAAAATTGAAGAACGTTCAGCACAATATTAGAAACGAGTTTAAACAAGAAAGTAAACGAACAATTAAATGTTCATGTTAATGAAGCATGTAGAAAATGAAGCTATTGAAACACAAGTAGTACTATTTAAAGGAGATCTCTCAGGTTAATAGACAACAACGCTACAACATTGGACACCCATGTAAACGAATATAAACTAGAAAAGGTAGTAATGAATAAGAAAATAGTTAGGTTAGGTGAAGGAATCAGTAATTTTAAGATTATGTCTAGCCAAGATCTCGAAGAGAATATTAAGGATACCCATCAGTGTGAATAACAAGGTTCAATATCTTAGGGAAGAAATCAGTGCGTCACTGGGCACTTCTAAAGTTGATCATGCTCGACTACAAGAGGACACTATTGAAAAGCTACGATATATTTTAGGTAATTTACAGGCGTAAGTGTGCTGTATAAAATGACAACAGGAAAGCGGTACGACTGATCTAGAAAATATGGGAACTTATGTTAAGAGTCTACATCTTCCTCAGCAGCAAGGAGATGAATCAAGGCCACTGTAAAGTTATATTGTTAGAAAAGGAATAATGGAAGAAACAGGTACGTGACCTGTAGAGAGTACATTCACGAAGTGGTAAGAGGACAATCACGGTAGTACAAAGCACTGCACCATGGATAGCTCTAATGAAAGGTTCCAGGAAAATGAAACGATAGAGGTGAAGAAAGAACCCTCTGGTTGAGGCAGAAACTTTCTGGAGTAATGGGGACGTGAGAGTGAAATGGGGTGCACTAAATAGATCCTGTCATTTAAGCCTTGGAATGGACTGCATCCGCCCCTTTTCTGAAGTCACTCGAAGGGACGACTACAAAAAGGTAGAGTTTGCCATGGATAAATTGGGGGATGGGGCACAGGAGAGGGGAATCATGAATGCAAAGTATTTTACTGAATTTATCAGATTATTCAAGAATGCAGGGGACTAGGAGAAAACTGCCCTGGAACTTTCGGATGACCCTATAGGAGGAAATGGAGAGTGTATAAAATTATTTCAAATGGAATTTACATATGGCCAAACTCCTAGGTAGGCCAGAAGATGAAGTGCAGTTAATCTGTGTATTAACTAATCACCCATCTATCTTCGTACAGCCCAAGCTACTCATGAAGGGATGCATCAAAATTAATGAACTGCTACATTATTTTGGACATTTACACACTCCCCATGAAGAACAGGAAAAAGAACAGGTGGCCTGGCAAAATCAAAATGTACTTTCAGATAACTGGGATAATCCAAAAACAAAGGTAGAAACAAATAGTAATCAGTTTTGTGAAACTAAAAGAACGAATTCAACAATCAAAGAATGAGAAACCACACTAGTTATATCTACCAAGGCCAGCACCCTAGTAGTCCATCCAACAATCAGCAGCAAACTGGGATGACAACAGTTGAAAACGGAAAATGAAGAACGTTCTGTGAGGTGGTCAGTTACATTCAAAAAGGAATAATGAACAACAGGCCCAGCAGATTACTATTCTCATACCTGAAGTCAAGGATGACAGTTAAGAGGGTAATTACTAGAAGAAAGAGAAGTTTTTCCAGAAAATAAAACTACAAAAGAAATAACAGTGGTAAAAATGGGATGATACATTGTGAACATGATTTGAGGCTCAGGCAGTGAAATTAATGTTCTAAGTAAGGAGTTGTTTTGAGAAACAGAAAGGCAAAGGGAAGTGTATGATATGATGTACAAAGGGAGTACATGTAGTCAGAATTCTTAGAGTTCAAATAAAACCTGTAAGGGAGAGGTATTATTACCCATTCTACTTGAGCCATTGAAATGTGTTCAAAATTTCTTAATAGTTCCATGCTAAAGGTAAAGGGAAGTGTATGATATGATGTACAAAGGGAGTACATGTAGTCAGAATTCTTAGAGTTCAAATAAAACCTGTAAGGGAGAGGTATTATTACCCATTCTACTTGAGCCATTGAAATGTGTTCAAAATTTCTTAATAGTTCCTTGCTATAATGTATCACTGCCCCCTGGACTGAATTGGTTAGAAAAATATAGAGTGGTTCTGGATTTTGCCAATAAGACTGAAACTCTTATTATTCTTATTAACTCTGCCAAATCCACGCCATTATATTGAAATACCATTCATTGTTAGTGGGACAAATGTGAAAACGCATAAAAACCTATTGGAGATTTTGTCCAACACATATGAAATGATGACTGTGGGATGAACTACAGAAAATAAAGCCATGGAGATTGAAAATAAAGAACTTGACTGGAAAACAGTAAAGAAGTATCAAAGTAGTGAACTCTTAAGTATTCAAGAAAAGGAGGAGTTATCGGACATACTTATATGATACAGAAAAGAATTCTTAAATCAACATGGAGCTATCCAGAGTTACATGTTGTAATCTTCCCCCTCCTTCCTACTTCCATCTATTGTTCAGTCCAAGTAATTAATAAGCAAAGTCATTTATGAAGATTTGAGAGGAGCAAAGATCACAATAAGCTTTCTAGTTTACCTAGCTTGTCATGTTGAGATTGCTCCAGTTCTTCTTGTCTAGAGTTCTGATGCTTAAGCTCAAAATCTCACATCAGGTGTTGGTTTGAACTAAAGAAAGCTGAAGATCGTTGTTGCAGCATTTTTTGACATAAACATATTTTCTCACATTACAGTATATCGTACAGTGTTTTGATTTTTCACGTTTACAAAGCATAATTACATTGTTCACCCAAAATTACAAAAACACGTCCGATCACAATAGAGGCAAGCTTAACGACTCTCTCACTCTATGGAAATAACAATTTCCAAAGGGTTTACAGTTTTTCTTAACAAACGAATTTCTACTAGCTTTGATTTATATTATTATTTCATCAATGAATCTAGAAATAAATATAGTGAACAATACAGAATTGCATAATTAATAACAGAATTCTTAAGTGTGCCTATATTTCGTAATTTCAGATGTTTCTAAGAAGTAATTTTAACTGTATATTCAGAACTAGTACTTATGGATCATAACATTGAAACAAGAATATTCTATAAAGTAATTCCTTTTCATAAATTTTCTTTTGAAACATAACATACTGTTGTAAGGTTTTGAAGACAGAACAACAGCTGTGTCAGCTGTCAATATTTTTGGTTTAATGTTTCAATCTTATCACAAAGATACACGCATTTACACAGTTGACAATGTTAACAATTGTCAGAAGAATGCATCTCGTCCTCAGAAAGTTAAATAATCCTAAACACAACTATGGTAAATTTGAACTTGAAGTTTCTTTACAAAATTATTCTCTCGACTACATCATTATGTTGGCCACGACTACGATAAATCATTCAAGTCCAGTTCGAAGTTTGGTACTATTTAGGAGGAAAATCAAGTTTATGGAGGATGGTTAGTTTTGTGACAAGCTGAGCGAAAGGTTACCCAAGGTCGCTCTAGTTTACGGTGGATGCTAGCTGGTGAACCAACAAGTTTACACCTCTGCTTACGGCATTTACTGAGCTGTTGTCTGCACGGCTGCTCTCGTCCTCTGAAATTCCTATAAAATGTAGTTAAGCCTTTACTGCTTTTTCCAGCAGAAACTCTCCCTATGTTTTCGTTACTCATCCATACTTTTGGAATATGGCGATATACATGCACATGGCTGGAGCAGCGTGCATATTAAAATGCCCTTTCAGTCCTTCCAGGAACAATTAACAAACTAGCTGGTTCGTTTCTCCACAGCTGGAGCTCAACGATGCTACAGCTAATATGTAGGTGAATGTCAGCCGCAGCGAATGCAGTGTTCACACATGTTTCTCCTCTGCATCATACAGAGCACAATGCACTCCATCGTGTACTTGAAACCAGTTCACAGAAGAGCCCCCCAAAATTTTGCTATTGTCTTTCTCGTAGCCGAACTGTCTCCCCACCCTGGTTCTTCACATCACTGCTTTTCTCGGGAAATAGGAGCGTTCCTCTTACTTTTGTGGGAACTCTCTCTGCCAGTTGCAAGGGCCCTACCATTAAACTGCGTCAAAATCTCAGCACTTTACTGCTTTCTAGTTCACTTCCGCCAATCATACACTTTGCACCCACTCCAGACGCCTAGAACTTACATGCGTACATCACATGTGTACCACTCGCTGTTCACGTTATCAACTGCATCACTGGTTTTGTTCATATACGTTTGGAATTCCGAAACGCGGTTTTCTAAAGCTACTTTCTGTCCTACCTCTGTTGGCCCATTACTTGCTCTCCAGTATGCATCATCTGTCTGGACGCTGACCCCCACCACAGGACACCCCCTAAGAGGTTTTCGCTGGTGCCTTCCGTGGTGCGGCCTCTGTTTCTGCCCGCGCCTGCTTCCGCACAAAACGATTCCTCTCGCAGCTTGTTTCATCTTCTGCTCATTGACATGCGTTATATAGGAACGGGGTGTTCATACCGTTGATTAAGCGTCATCCCTCTTGCATTACATCCTTATAGGCAAATCGGCTCACTACTGCCAAAGTGTCATATTCACCTTCCCATTACGAAGTATAAAACTCTTATGTAAGGTTGCGTAATTTACCTTCATTTATTCTGCCACCTTACACTGTGTATAAAATTATATGACATTTTTCAGTAAATCAACTAATATAATTCTGACCCGTCCAAAATTCGAAAAGGGATACTCGTATTAACAGCCACTGTTGAGGAGAAGTAATGCTAAAGGAGGATGTCCCATTACAATGTATCAGTTAAAAATTATGGAGAGTAAATGTTTGTTTATGAATCCTTATTCAGTACCCTTTGCTTTAATAATGTGGTAAGAATGAAATTAGTGCGATATTCGTACAAGGAGTAACTGAATGCTGAGACAGTCTGTACAGAATCCTGTCTTAGTTGTGAAAAAGCTCTATGGCAATTTATGGCAAGTCCTTGACATATGTCTGCTAAACCAGTATACAGAAGTGAAAAGGGACAGACCAATTCTGACTAAGGGAATTTTGGTAAAATAAGGAGGACTGAAGTATATAAACTGTTGAACGTGATAGCTAGATATTGGCAAGATCTGTTACATCCAATATCTAGTACCATAACAAGTTACTTTTCTGAGGTAAATCGTATCATTTACTGTTGTACCATTCGGTCTGCTTGTGTCAGTGAGTGTGTTTAGGATGTGTCTGAACAAGGTTTTTGGTCCACATTTAGGGCAAGAGCTCATAGTATATTTAAATGATGATCTGATTATTGCTAGAACATGTGAAGAGCATATCTAAAGACGTAATGGAGACGTTCCTTAAAAAAAGGTACTACTATCAAACTGAGGAAATCATCATTTGCAGGCCAAGAATTCAGGTCATATCGTCAGTAGAGCAGACGTAACACTGACCTGCACAGAACAGAACCAATTTTCAACTGTCCTTATTTGGAGTCATAGAAGAAATTAATATTTTTTCTCACCATGGCAGGAACCGATAGTCAATGTCTGCTGGACCTTAGCGCAAGACACCAAGACGTGTTGAATTTCTTGACATGGAGTAAGAGAGAGAAGGAGGCTTTCAACATCGTTAAGAGGGAATTAATGAATTCCAATGCTCTACACCATCTATAATTTAATGAGGTATTCAAAATTCTCCAGATGCCTCTGATTACGATATTTCGTGGAGATTTAAAGGCTCCTGAGAACCACAGAAGCATTGGCAAAGCAAGTCGCTTGTTGAGCAGTCATAAACTGCAAAAGAGGCTTTAGCCTTCGTTTCGTGGTTTAGATAGTCAAGACCTTCTAACTGGACACAAATCTATTACTTATACTGATCATAAAACTCTGTTGCTGTTAATAAATAGCAAATTATAACAAGAGTTATTCAAGTAGTGAGTATACTACCTGCAAGAATTTGGTTTGTGCTGGTGTATGTGGAAAGAAAACAAAATGAAATTGCTGGTGCTCTCTCGCGTTTACCAATCGGTATGGATGGTGCACCAATTAGTAGCCAAGAAACTACCACACCTCTATTTGGTAAAATCGCATAAAAGACATTAATGAATGAACTCTGCTGCAAGGGATAGTGAAAGAAGAAAAGATCGACCTCATGTACTCCAGGTAATTCAAGCTTTGGAGGACAATCGTTGAGTAAGATAGAAGTGTGATTATTGGTTAATATTCCAGGACATCTTATATTGGAAGAGTGACGTGAAAAGTAATTGGCGTACCAGTGCATGTAACACATCAGCTGGACACCATTTATTCAATCATACATTGTTACAGAAACTGCAGTCTACGGGTAATACGCGCTGTACAATGCAGTCACAGGTACAGTATGTGTTGAAAATGGTTTACATGTGGCTCAACGAGTGCTTGTATGCTCCGTAGGGTGTTTTGTTTCACATGTTCACATCGAAAAGGCTGTAACCGAATAGTGTCACAGGCAGCATGAATACGCTGCTCCAGTGTCTCCACGTCTGGAATGGGCTCTGCATGCACGATACTTTTGAGATGGCCCAGTAACCAGAAATCGCACTGGGTTGAGATCCGTTGAACGAGCAGGCCATGCAACTAGAACCTCTCGCCCAATCCATCGACCGTGGAAGAGACGATAGAGAAGCGTCCAGACGTTAACGGCGAAGTGGGCTGAAGCGCCATCATGCAGCAGCCACATAACCCCTTGAATCACCAGTGGCACGTCTTCCAGCAGGGGAGGCAAAGTCACCCGCAAAAAACGCCGATAGTTCCGGTCAGTTAAGTGATGTGGAAGGAAGATTGGTCCCCAAATGCGGTCGCCAAGTATCCCGGCCCACAAATTCCGCCTGCACCGATAATGATGATTCCCGCTGTCATACTATCTCACAGATGATTGTTGTGAAAGTTGAAGATACCACTCAGCCTAAAGGTGGCATCATCTGCGAATAAGATGGATGACACAAATACCGGAATCGTGGTTGCCTGACGAAGAAACCAGTGACAAAACTGCCCTGCCCGTGAGTAAGTGATGAGCGTAGTAACAATCGTCACGGGGATTGTTCCACACGGCCGTCTGGCTTACCCGGTATATAAGGGCCAGCTGCCTGGTATTGACACGGTGGTCGCCTTCCTGAGTATTAATCATATTTTCCACCAAGTCTGATGTCCTAACATTTCGGTTACGTCCTTCATGTTTTCTTGCTTCCTGAAAAGATGCTGTCTCAGACAAACAGTGAAACACTGTTACGAATATTGAACGCTGTGGTTGTTGTCGGCGGGGAAATGTCCCCTGATACTACCTTGCTGACCGCCACCAGTTGCCATTTGCCTTTCCGGCAAGCTCTCCATTCGAATACGGAACGATTGTGTACAACGCTGTATCACATCCACTGCAAGGTGAGTCCTCAAGAGAAGTGAATCTGACGACATTACCAATTACTACAGCAGGAAAGGACTCTAGGGCATGACGTATGAGGAACAGTATCACCTTCTGGAAGGAAACCATGGATACTGTAAATGTGGCTGCGCGGTGCAGCGCATATTAGACCGCAATCACTGTAACAAAGTATGATTGAATAAAAGGTCTCTAGCATAGAAAACATGCATTTCCGGACATAAGTTCATTAGATCTTTTTTGTTCCGTATCATCTCATCGATCAATCTCTAGAGTTCGCACACGATGGAAAAAGTCACCCTGTATCCATCTGCAATACGGGATTTTTCTTTTTTTTTACAAAAAAGTGCTTGATGCATCTAAATAAGTCTTGTTATTGCAAGAACTTAGCAAGATTATTTAAGAACAAGATTATTTAAGAACAATATTCAATTATGTACTAAATGTGAGTGGGCGAAGGACCAAAATCATGATCGTACATTAAAATTTTATGCAGTAATACGTAAGGGTTTATAGGATTTGTGTGTGTCAGATTCCTTGGACGCATTACCAGAGGAATGATTGCTCTAAAGTACATCCTTGTTGTACAATAACATTGGTCAAGTGTGGTGCACCTGCATGGTTTAAAACAGCTATCGCTTCCATCACAATCAGGTGTTTAAGAGATGATTATTTTGTGAAATATCAAGTGCCAATGAGACTGGTGTTGAACAATGGCAGCCAGTTTCCTGGTAAAAGGTCCACAAGATTCTTAAAAGGCATGAGAATGAAACACATAAGAATATAAAAGGTCTGTCCTGAAGAAAACCCTGTAAGTCGGACAACGAAGGAATTTCGCCAATTATGCAGAACGTTTATTGTGATCAGTCTTCTGAGGTATAATGTGTCTCTCCATGAATTCCTCTCTTGTATAAAATTCATCATTTCAGAGTAGCTCTTCCATCCTACATCCTTAGTCATTTGCTGGATGTATTACAATCTCTGCCTCCAAAGTTTTTACCCACTACAGTTTCCTATAGTTCTGTGGAGCTTTTTGTAGATGCATTTCGTCATCCTTTCCCTTCTCTTGTCAGTGCTTTCCGTAACTTCCTTTCGTCAGCGATTCTGTGGAGAACCTCCTGATTCCTTATCTTAGTAGTCCAGCTGAATGTCAACTTTTTTTTCTGTAGCACTATATTTCAATCCCTTCGATTCGCTTCTGCTCCAGTTTTCCCACTGTTCATGACTCACGACTGTACATCGCTGTGTTTTGTACATTCTCAGAAATTCCTTCTCCGATTTGAGGCCTATGTTTGATACTAATAGGCTTCTCTTAGTCTCTGCTAGTCTACTTCTTAGACTACTTTCTGATCATAAATTTTGATGAGGTTTCATACTATTCTCGTTTCTGATACTTCTCATTACTTTTGTCATTTTCCAGTTTCTTTTCAGTGTATATTCTGTACTCATTACACCGTTAATTCCATACAAAGAAAACTACTGAAATCCGCCCGCACAGGCGATGAAGGCACAACGGAACCGACCGGCCGCCGTGTCATCACAGGCGTCACTGGATGTGGTATTAGAGGGGCATGTGGTCAGAACACCGCTCTCCCGGCCATATGCCAGTTTACGGGACCTGGAATTCCACGCAACAGATCTTGTAATTTCTTCACTTTCACTGAGGAAATTAGAGCTTACCGACAATCATTCTTCCCACGCACTATTCGAGAGTGGAATAGGGTAGGAGGGATCAGGTAGTGGCACCGAAAGTACCCTCCGCCACATATAATTAGATGGCTTACGGAGTATAATGTAGATGTAGAGACGGGCCCAGGCGAGGCGTAAAGCTTTGTGCTGTGCAGTCATCAAGGGTACACGAGTGGACTTTCGCCTCCTAAAGCCTATATCGATGATGTGTCTTTGAATGGCTCGCACGCTGACACTTGATGACCCAGCACTGAAATCTGCATCAGTTTGTGGAAGTCACGTTGAAGAATTCTCTTCAGTCGTCGTTGGTCCCGTTCTTGCAGGACCTTTTCCGGCCGCAGCGATTTCGGAGATTACATGTTTTACTGGATCCTGATATTCACGTTAAACTCGTGGAATGAGTGTACTGTAAAATCCCGACTTCATCGTTACCTCGGATATGCTGTGTGCCATCGGTCATGCGCCGTCTACAACACCACTTTAAAACTCACGTAAATCTTGATAACCTGCGACTGTAGCAGCAGTAACCGATCTAACAACTGCGCCAGACACTCTGTCTTATACAGGCATTGCCGACCACAGCGCCATGTTCTGCCAGTTTACATAACACTGTATTCGAATACGCGTGCCTACACCAGTTTCTTTGGCGCTTCAGTGAATTATCCTTGTCATCAGCTTGGATGCTAATTGCGCATTAGTTTTCGCACTTGTCTGCGTTACTATCTTCAGAATTGGGTAATTAATATTTTTAATAATGACTGACAGTACGTCGTCAGAGATCCTACACACCAGCTTTATCACAACTACATTACGATCTGAGTCTATAGCTACTCCTGGGTACGCTTTACAATCCAGTGAACCTCTGCCTGACCTTGGTGTAATCCAGTTAGAATCTTCCCGTGTTTCCGCGTTTTTTTGAAGTATACTTCCTTGTTTTTTGATTCGCTAATACCATCTGAAATTTGTTGAAGAATTCAGTTACTCTTTCTCCTCTTATTCATACTGTCTTAACCAATTCCTCCCGTAAACTTTTCTTATGTTCCTTCACTTGCAACTGCTTCCGGTCCCTCGTGATTATTTGATTTTTATCTCCTTTTATAAAGCAAATTACCCGTTCGATATCTTCATATATTTTGTGAAATCCTCATCTTCTGCTTGCGACGTCAGCACATATACCTCGACTATCATTGTCTATTTGCTGTCGAATCTGACAAGAACAACCCTACCACAGAACTGCTCTTGGCACCTCACTTTCTGCAGTACTTTCCCATTCATAACGAACTTTATTCTCATTACTCCATTTTTTTGTTGCTGCTGATATTACCGTATTTTCATCTAACCAAGAATCCTTATCTTCTTTCCATTTCACTTTCCGACTCCGGCTATCTACACTGGTCCTTTGCATTATCCGTCTCACATTTTGTGGCGCTGCTACTAGGTTGTAAGTCCCGAAATTCTATGCTCCGACTCGTAGAATGTTTCCCTCCGTTGGTTATTTCATATTTTCCTCATGGTCACCTTCTTCTCCTGGATATCCGAATGTGGGACTAATCCGGAATCTTTCACCAGTGGAGAGATTATTATGAATCTTTTTCAGTTACAAGCCACGTCTTCTGCGGCTACATTACGTATCTTCAACGCACTGGTTTCCATTGCCTTCTGCATTCTATACAGTTGATCATTGCTGATTCTTCCGCCTTTTAGGAGTTGTTGCCCAAACCAAAGGCAAGATATTGCACAATGTATATCCCTTCCTCCATCCTCTTTGACAAGGCCGTTAGCAGAGCGAAAATAACTTCTTATGTTGGATGTCTTTGGCCTAAATTTCTGGCAATTTTTATTCAAAATTTAAGCAGCGACAGTTTTAGAACCTTGGTTCCAGGACGCTTTGATTAGAGTGAAAGACGCTGTTTGTAGGCCACGATTTTGAGAGCGTAATGCACGAATAGGGGAAAAAATTGCTCTGAGCTCTATGAGACTTAACTTCTGACGTCACCAGTCCCCTAGACCTTAGAACTGCTTAAACCTAACTAACCTAAGGACATCACACACATCCATGCCCGAGGCAGGATTCGAACCTGCGACCGTAGTGGTCGCGCGGTTCCAGACTGTAGCGCCTAGAACCGCTAGGCCACTCCGACCGGCGCAAATAGGTAAAGTTAAGGGATATAAAGTCTTAGAGGTTTCGTGACTAATGATCGAGCCGCCACATGGGAGTGCAGGACTGGCAGCATTAGAAATCTCGGGCAGTTAAATAGCAGGACAGACTTTATTAAACAGATTAAAATGGCCATCCCAGTGTACAATAGAGGTAATCCTTATTCACCATACAGTTTAACGACGACAGAAACAGAGTGCACAGAAAAGAAGACCACTTAAGAAGCGAGTGAGGCTTAGTGATTAGTCTAAAGAGAAAATAAAAAGGTTTCACTGACACAACCATGAAACTTGGGAAGTCGTGGCTATTGAACAATATAAGACAGAAACACTAACTATCTGGTTACAGGGGAATACAAAGGTCTCTACAATGTCGAAGACGTCCAGATGTGCAGAATGTTTCTAGGCCTCTATGGCGAGAAAAAAGAGCAGGATGATATATGGTATAGCTGTTCTCTTTATTTTTTACTGTTATATTAATTTTACCTGAATACGTCAATAGAAACCTAAGATGGAAAATATTTAAGAGAGAACAGTCTATCATAATAGTTTTCAAACGAAAATCCAAAGCGTTTCTGGTCGTATCTGAGTTATGCTAGTGGCAAGACGCATCAGTGCGTTCTCTGTGTGATAGCAATGGAAATATTGTCGATACAGTGCTCCTAAAGTAGTACTACTAAACACTGCTTTCCACAACTTGTACAACAAGGAACACGAAGTTAATGTTCTAGGATGCGAATCAATGCCAACATGAGTAATTTAGAAGTGGATATCCTTTGAGCAGTGAAGCAACTTAAATCACATAATAAAGACTAGATTTCTGGTCCAGATTGTGTATCAATTAGTTCCTTTCAGAGTATGCTGGTACTCCATACATAACAATCATACAGAACTGCTTGCTCGATGGAAGATCCGTTCCAAAAAATTGGAAAGTTGCGCAGGTCATACTAGTATTCAAGAAAGGCAGTAGAAATAATTCAGAAATTTAGACCATATCATTAACATCGATGCGCGGCAGGATTCTGGAACATATATTATGTTCGAACATTATGAATTACTTCGAAGAGGTGGGTCTATTGACACACAGGTAACGCAGATTTAGAAAACATCGCTTTTGCGAAACTCAAATATCTCTTTTTTCAAACGAAGTGTTGCGTGCCATCGATAAGGATTTTAGGCTTGATCCCATATTTCTGGATTTTCTGAAGGCTTTTGAAACCGCACCTCACTAGTGGCTTGTAATCAGATTGCGTGCTTATGGAATATCCTCCCAGTTATGCGACTTGATTCATGATTTCCTCTTGCAGAGGTCACACTTCAGAGTAATTGATGGAATGTTATCGAGTATAGCATTAGTGATTTCTGGCATTCCTCTATTTAGTGTTTCAGTCCCTCTACTGCTCTTTATCTGTATCAACGATTTAGGAAACAATTTGAGCAGCCGTCTTAGGTTGTTTGTAGATGATTCTGTCATTTGTCTCCTAGTAAAGCCATCAGAAGATCAAAACAATTGCAAAACCATTTAGATAAGGTAGCTTATGGTGCGAAAATTAGCAATTGATGTTGAATAATAAAAAGTGTGAGGTCACCCTATAACTCCCCGCGTCGTGTTGTGCCGACTCCGCTGTAGCTTGAATGGATTTTTAAGTTTGTTTCATATGCCCGACTTCTAATTTCATCACACAAGTCTCCAGGGTTGAGCAGTTATTGCCCGATGACGACACGCAATATACTTTGTTAAAGCGAAGTTCGCCGTTATTAATTATGTTTTTAGATTTAATTTTATTACTGGTACAGAGACTCAACGTTCCTTCGTTTAACAGCGCGTCGTCAAAATAAGTACGAAATGCTAATGTCTTTGGAATACATAATGTCGACTATTGAGTTAAAGTTCGTACCTATTTTGCCATTTTAGTGAAGAGAAACCTTAAGCGCTTCTGCTTCTATAGTCTCAGTATCAAATGTTCATAAATTTCAATTTACTTCCTATCTCAGTTCAGTATTTAACACAAATTATATATCAATGTCATTTCAGAGATATTACGTCGGTTCCACACTAACGGAATAACACGTAATTGTCATTTAACATCACTTTTATTAATAATCATTTTTCTTATGATGTAAATGAAAATAAATGATCACTATCTAGGAGGAAAGAGGGATTGATCCTAATCATAACAGCTTTCAATGAGCCTTCAATCGTTAATTAAACAAAACGTCACGTTCAAGGATGATATACGAACAACTTTCGTTACGTCCGTTTTCACGTATGTGTCAAAACTAATTCTGTCGCCCACAATTCAAATTAACGCTGAAGTTAACCCCTTTTGTCGGAACATCGAATCGTAACTATTATGTGAAAGTTTATCATAGTCCCCGAATTAATTACTTTCAGATACGCGCACGACCGAACAGCAGAACGGTACACAAACGACTTGTTTTAACAGCCGAACAACGCAATGACGTTACATTACGACAATGTCCACCCAATGAACATCACTTTGACTTTATCAGCTCTACTCTGCTTAGTTAAATTATTCCTAATTACGATTTATTCAGCTATTTAACGAAAACATCTAACAAAAAATAAAATAAATTTATCCCAACGTAAAAGATCCGTTAAAACCCACATGAGCGCTAAAAGGAATCCGGTAAACTTCGGTTACATGATAAATCAATGAAATTTAATGGCTGTAAATTCAACTAAATACTTAGGAATTGAATTATGAACAAGTTGTTGGAAACAAAATATGGAAAAGTTTTGGAGAAGGCGTACCAAAGACTTCATTGTATTGGCAGAACACTTAGAAGGTGCAACACATCTACTAAAGAGACTGACTACACTTTGCTTAGCTGTCCCCTTTTGGAGTTCCGCTGCTTGTTGTGTGGATCCTTACCAGATAGGATTAACAGAGTACATCAAGAAAGTTCAGAGAAGGGCAGCACATTTGTATTACAGAAAAATAGGGGAGAGAGAGTATGGACATGATACAGGATTTGGGGTGAAGATCATTAAAACAAAGCCGTTTTCCGTTGCAGCGGGATCTTCACACGAAATTTCAATCCCCAAATTTCTCCTCAGAATGCAAAAACATTTTGTCGACGCCGGCATACATAGGGAGAAATGGTCATCGTAATAAAATAAGGGAAATCATATTTCGCATGGAAAGATGTAGGTGGTCGTTTTTTTCCCCGTGCTGGTCGAGAGTTGAATAGCAGAGAATTATTGTGAAAGTGGTTCGATGAACTCTCTACCGAGCACTTAACTATGCTTTGCAGAGTAGCCATGTAGACGCAGATGTAGATGTAGATGTAGATGGTAGGGTTCTAGTTTGGCACGGACCCCACGAAGCCATAGACCTGTGTTGTCAACAAGCACTGTGCAATCTGGTGTTGGCTCCACAAAGGTGTGAGCGGTCTTTACATGGAAAAGATTGGGTCCTCTGATCCAACTGTACCGATCATTGACTGGAAATGGTTATGTTCAGCCACTCATACCCTTATTGTTCCCAAGCAACGATGAAATATTTGTGGAAGACAATGTGCCATATCACCAGGTCACAATCGTTCACGATGTGAATGAAATGGACACCCGGATCTCCAGTCGTGAATCTCATCAACATTTATGGGTCATAATCAAGCGGTCAAAAAAAAAAAAAAAAAAAAAAAAAGCAACTGGCTCTGAGCACTATGGGACGTAACATCTGAGGTCATCAGTCCCCTAGAACTTAGAGGTACTTAAACCTAACTAACCTAAGTACGTCACACACATCCATGCCCGAGGCAGGATTAGAACGTGCGACCGTAGCGGTCACGTAGTTCCAGACTGAAGCGCCTAGAACCGCTCGGCCACACTGGCCGACAATCAAGCGGTCAGTTCATGCACAAAATCCTGCAGGGCTTACACTTTTGCAGTTACGGAAGGCTGTTGAGGCAGCATGGCTCAATATTTCTGCAGGGACTTTCAGCGGTTAGTTGGGTCCATGATACGCCAAGTTCCAGCACTAAGCTGGGAAGAGGGAGCTCCGACTCTATGTTAAGAGGTATCCCGTGACTTCCGTCACTTCCTGTTTTTTTAATATTTATATACGCATAAATCTGCAAGAAGACGTAGTATAAATTGTTTCCCGAATTGTAATAGCAAGGGCTAACGACACTTTTGGTGAGGAAGAGGAGAAATGAAATGTGGAATGCACTGAAATTTTATCATTATTTTAAGAGCTTTTGCTGTGGGAAGAGATGCCTCACTTACGTTTGAAACAACGTGGTTACAATGTATCTGCTTCTGTTTGCATACGACAAAGCTTAGTAAGAAAGTGTTATTTACCGTACTTAATTTATTGTTAAAATTATATGTAATGTAACGTCACGAAAAAAATATATTGAAACTTATTACCTAAAGTACCACAGATGGGAAAGTTTTAGTGAAAAAATATATTTCCCCATATGGAATCGTATTATGGGGTGCGCATTTAATAATGTAAGTGGATAAAGGTAGTAAGACATTAGGAAACACTGTTAGTGTTGTGACAGCCAATAAGAGAAAAAGCAAATGTAAACATTACTTAGAGACGAAAAATGGGCATCATGCACATGGTGGATGATAAAAAATATACATTTCTACTTAAACCATAGTATCACGAGAATGTATCGGAAGCATATATATATATATATATATATATATATATATATATATATATATTTTTTTTTTTTTTTTTTTTTTTTTTGTCATCAGTCTACTGACTGGTTTGATGCAGCCCGCCACGAATATCTTTCCTGTGCTAATCTCTTCATCTCAGAGTTGCACTTGCAACCTACTTCCTCAATTATTTGCTTGACGTATTCCAATCTCTGTCTTCCTCTACAGTTTTTGCCCTCTACAGCTCCCTCTAGCACCATGGAAGTCATTCCCTCATGTCTTAGCAGATGACCTATCATCATGTCCCTTCTCCTTATCAGTGTTTTCCACATATTCCTTTCCTCTCCGATTCTGCGTAGAATCTCCTCATTCCTTACCTTATCAGTCCACCTAATTTTCAACATTCGTCTATAGCACCACATCTCAAATGCTTCGATTCTCTTCTGTTCTGGTTTTCCCACAGTCCATGTTTCACTACCGTACAATGCTGTACTCCAGACGTACATCCTCAGAAATTTCTTCCTCAAATTAAGGCCGGTATTTGATATTAGTAGACTTCTCTTGGCCATAAGTGCCTTTTTTGCCATAGCGAGTCTGCTTTTGATGTCCTCCTTGCTCCGTCCGTCATTGGTAATTTTACTGCCTAGGTAGCAGAATTCCTTAACTTCATTGACTTCGTGTCCATCAATCCTGATGTTAACTTTCTCGCTGTTCTCATTTCTGCTACTTCTCATTACCTTCGTCTTTCTCCGATTTACTCTCAAACCATACTGTGTACTCATTAGACTGTTCATTCCGATCAGCAGATCATTTAATTCTTCTTCACTTTCACTCAGGATAGCAATGTCATCAAGGAATCGTATCATTGATATCCTTTCACCTTGTATTTTAATTCCACTCCTGAACCTTTCTTTTATTTCCATCATTGCTTCCTCGATGTACGGATTGAAGAGTAGGGGCGAAAGGCTACAGCCTTGTCTTACACCCTTCTTAATACGAGCACTTCGTTCTTGATCGTCCACTCTTATTATTCCTTCTTGGTTGTTGTACATATTGTATATGACCCGTCTCTCCCTATAGCTTACCCCTACTTTTTTCAGCATCGGAAGCATATATGACATAAAAGAAGTGAAAGTGGGTTAAACGGAATAACAATTCACATCTAGAATAAAATGTAATTCAGGCATAGATGACTCTGAATAGAGAAAGAAGATAGCAGAATCAAGTCAATTCCACAATAATAATTGTGTGTGAATTGTGTATTACTTAGCATTAGAGTAGTATATAGGGATGGAGCTGTATTGTAAATCTGTAAGAAACAAGAGGTCACTGTAACAATTAGATTTATTACGATAAATCATCAACATACAAATTATCCACTGTGATAGTATATCAACATTTAATAAATGGACAGGAGATTAAAATTGTAACGTCTGACCTTGGCACAAATGGAGAGACATAATAAAATCATAACTACGACAGTGAATTGTGGATGGGGGCCATGGTTGCAAGAATGGCTAATAGATTAAAGAAAGAGCCCAGAAAAATACACATACACACCAGTGGAATGGCCAAAGCGCACGACGAAAGTAGCTAGTTGGCTGTGCAATTATACCCTGATGTAAGTTAACTAACCTTGTGTCCCCCTTAATCCAGTGTCTAAATCACCGGCTCATATTTACCACTCTTATATAGCGTGAATGTGGAAGATCGCAGCAGTAATGGTTGGAAATTCTGAGTTCAGGCTCACCCGTCTGTACTCCGTGCTAACATGGAAACCTCAGTCTGCAACACGCAGGTCTCATGTCACTGGCCGTGTGGTAACAAGTCTGTACTCTTTCATCTCCAAGCAACAATATTTGCTCTCGTAGTTGTCTATCCAGAAGCGTTTTTGTAACTTGAACTTTGCAAAACTTGCGTTGTTCTGCCAACGTAGATATCTCCCCGACTTGATGCAGCAAACCTTGTGAGTTCCAGCCAATAATAATTTTGTAAATAAGTTAAAACTCCACAGTTCAGATTTTGTCGTGATTAACCAACTATGGCCTGGCATGGGGAGGAAGAAAGAAATTATTCTCCCATTCCAAGACTGGTCTGAAACCCTCCTATATCGTGTGGCATAGATACACATGGGTTAGCGCACTTTCTTCAGAAACAATTAAACGTGAGCCAGTCAGAGAACTCGTTGCGAGGAGTTTAAACTGATATTCTTTCGCGCTGAGACCGCAGAGCAATGATGGATCCTATATTTTCACATTCTAGCGTCTAAACCTTGCTCAAAACGTTATCTTTCCAAAAGGATTTCCTTAGATGTCTCAGAAAGGTGTTTTATGACAGATAGGCTAGCATGTGTAGTCTACCTCCTTTCAAGAACACCTATTGGCTCTGAACTCATTTATGACCTCTCTTGGCCCTTTTCAATAAACTTATATGTCGTCTGTGCCAGCCAGAAGACGTTCAAGGCTGCTGAAAGTAATAGGCTCCTCAGCGTAATAAAAAGAAGGGAGGAGAATTAATTGGCTGTGTAGTTACTGATACTGTTCGATATAGACTGCAGTTATGATGCAGCGTTTAATGATCGACTACAATGACCATGGGGTTCACTTTAGGAATAAGTTGCCATGTAACATATGCCTACTTATATTGAGAATGGATAAAGAGAAAAAAAATAATTTCTATTGTAAATATTTCACTCTGTTACGAGATCTCGATTTGTCAAGAGTTTTAATCTGGTTTAAGTAGCGTCGTAATGGCCACAATCTATTGAATACATTACAAAGTTACTGTAAAACTGTTTTTACGTGGCAAGACGCCATATACTTTGTGATGGAAGAAAAGTTTTCAAATTTATTTAAAGATCTTGGTGTTCTAATTCGAGAATATTTGAAGAATTGGTACTACAACAGGAAGAGCAATGAAAATTAAAGAAAATACACTGATATAAGATGTGATTTAAATAAACACTAATGAAAAAGTGAAAGTTATCTTTAGTTGATAAAAACTTAATCAATTGGGCTTTATTAATCTGGTTTTTAATAAGAGATCGGCTTCAAGTGACAACAGATAACGAAATATTTAGAACACTCTGAAAGGTTCAGTGAAGTGATTGTTTCATTTCAAGGCCAAGTTGCAGTTAATCAAAGACACTATCATTCAATCATAGAGTGGGAGTTATAATCTCTGATGAAAATAAATTACGCAGAATATATCTAAAGAGCAAATTTAGAAAGTTACATGAAGCTTTACATGCATATATCTTCTATATGTCAAAAGTGTTTCAAATTATGCATTCAGTTTTCACACACAATTGGATGACTGTTGAGTAATTGGTTTTTAAAGAACAAGATTTGCTGTGACTAGCAAAGTATGTTGCTGATAATCTCTGCACAGGAAGGGGGGACAGCAGTGCGGTTCCCTATAATCTTCCAACACAACCAAACAGTGTTTGCTGGGAGGCTTGTAGAACTATCGCCCGCTTCCAGAATGCGAGAGCGGACAAGAACCTATCATAACTGCGGGTAGATGTGAGGTGCGATCTCTGTGAGTGTGGCTCGTGATATGACGAAGAGTAGGTACATTGTTTTAAATACGTACTTCTGGCTGAATAACAATGCTACGACACAATAAGAAAGTCGTATCAGTACAAAAACAAGAGAATAGAACCTACTGAAATGTGATGCTACAGAAGAATGTTAAGATTAGATGGGTAGGATACGTAGCTAATGAGCATATACTCAGTAGAACTGGAGGTAAAAGAAATTTGTGGTATATCTAGAGTAAAAAGAAGTATACCTTGATTAGGAGCATTCTGAGACCTTAAGGGGATCACCAGTTCAGTATTGGAGGAAAGTGTGGAGGTTAGAAATTGTAGAGGGATGCCAAGAGATGAGTACAGTAGGCAATTAGCAGTAGTTATTCAGAGATGAAGAAGCAAACGAGACATACTCAGGAAGGTGTAACATGGAGAGCTGCATTAAATCAGCGTTTGGGCTTAACACCCCATCGATAATTTTCCTCCTACTCCTCATTATTTTCGTCTTTCATTTGGTTTTCTGTCAACACATTTTCCTCCCACAGTAGCGTTCTTTCCATCCAACAAGTCCTATAATTCCTTCTTTACTTTCGCTTAGCATCTCTTAATGATGTCTTCGTTGTCTGTTCCTCACAGTTTAAAATTACCAATGAAACCAGGACTCGAACCCTAAACTTTGCCAGAGTATTTTAGGCTATAGTCCAACCAAATGATTTTTTGATGTAGAAAATGACTACTTTAACGTGTTCAGAAGGCGATAGTAAAATGTAGGTCCCCTCCAGCCCCTACCCCCCTCCCCCCCTCGCCCTGCAATTATGTGGCTAAATCTGTTCAAAGTTTGGATGAATATAATAGCATACTGTCTTCAACAGTCTAGTTAAGCGTTGCGAGGCTGGTATCATATTTCAGGCTGAAAGCAGCTGTTGTTAGTTCAGGGCACATGAAAGCCATGGTTCCAGATTCGAGCCGCGATCTTGCACGTAGTTCTTATATATCAGGAAGTTTCCTAAGAGCATTCAATCAGCTACAGTGTTAAAGACTCTGGGTCGTGAAATCAAAAGAAAACGGAAACACAGGCCTGTAGTTCCCAAAGATTTATTACACATATCTTCAAAACAGTTTTACAAAACCGGGTTTGCAATAGCCACCAATAACAAGGATAATCAAAGCCCTTTACATGAGTACATAGAATGAAACAAGTAAAGATCCTTCAATTTCAGTGAAACAAATAAACGGACCCCAATGAATAAAAATGACAATCGTAATTTCCCACAAAGGTAAAAGGAATTTACCGGCACAAAGTCCCCACAGGTGTATTAAGCAATAGTTAGAAAATTTAATAACAACTTGTTAAAGAGAAATTTCAGCAGTGGGAAGCTTAGTCCATTAAACAGTTCAACGGAATTCCACTAATAACATAAAGACTATTTCACAGAACTCACTCGTCGAATTCCTTCCAAACATAACACCAAATACGTGCAAAACAATTATTTTAACAGTCACTTTAAAATTCCACGTAACAGCGGGCACACCCCGACGAATGACCCACACAAATGCAGGAGAAACCAATTACTACGAACAACTTGAACACCCTAACGAGAGAAATCCCCAAATAATAGCGAGGGAAAAATACTCAACTTCTGTTAACTACTGGGGCGAACAGCGACATTGAGAAGATGCAGCAAAGTAGCTGGAGAGCCACCAAAACGTAGCTCGCCGAGCTAACGGCGTCCGAACACATTTGGCCAAAGGCGCCACCCCCCGTATCAGTCAATCCGGAACTGGTTGTGCCCGCCGCGGGTAGTACACTGCCACATTTTTAAAACAAAAGAAGGACAGACAACCAAACCAAAAGCGGCCACACAAAACATTCTAACTCAAATGTTATGCCCCCTTAAATTTAACATCCTTAACAGAAAGAAAACCTCAAATAAATGACATGGAAAATTATTCCCTTCTTATAGCTGATAATTCAAATTGTTTACAGACAGCCCTCCCCCCCCCCCTTCTCCACCGCCCCCAATAACGGGCATGAAGTCAGAAAAAGTTAAGGCCTGGCAAACCAAGAATATTAAAACTAAAATACAAGCCACGAAGATCACGGCCCCTTCAAACGGAGACCACAGTAGAGATCACAAGATGCTTAAGTAGATTAGAAACCCACTGTCTTACTGCAAAACATGGCCCGCGCACTGTGTTAGAATGACTCGTGTAGGTTTCACACTATTCACGCTTAGCACTCTCATCACTGGGTTGTATTTTATACTCTGAATACCACTATTTAATATATATCTACTGGAACCAAAAGTGAATCCTTATTTACGTCTCAGCGGGGCTAATCACAGTCAAACACTGTTTCTGGCTGTGAACGCAAATTACAATCAGATTGACCACCAATGTCACTTCAAAGAAAATAGCGGTTGCCCATTGTTATTAACAACAAGCTACGAGACTCCACATAGCGTACGTAGGCATCCAGCATCAAGCAAGTCGTACTGTACACGCTCTCGCTGGTACATTAGAGACTATCACCACTAATCCGGCGCCGACACACTTCTCAGATCATAACAAGACGCCGCGAGCAACCAACGCTTCTCCGTAGCAGTCACTGCGAGACTACAACACAACGTACACCCATACCCAAGGGCAAGCACGACCTCTAGCGTCCGCGAGCCGAAAACCAAGACACGTCGCCGGAAGCGCCACACTTAGATACCTGCCACAAGAAGAAAACCAAAGAGAAACCAAACATGCTACAATAACATGGATTGCTGCCCAGACTAGAATCATTGGCGCCAGCGATTCCCCCACGGCTCAGATTCAGTCTGACGTAATTTTATAGAGCGATGTAACCGCACCCTCGTTAAGTGTCTGCACTTGTGCGAAGACAGCTTATTAAATCCAAGCAGATTCACTTGAGTTGCTACAGCTTATAGCCTAGACAAGTGACGTTAACATCCCTATAGTATTTGTGAGTTGCCTAATGATACTTCTGTCCAACTTTAGACACAATTACATGCCCACAGGTCTTCGAGATCCATATTTACCAAACAAGTTATTATAAATTTGAAGCTTTGGCAGTTTGTGATCATATTTCACCAAGGATAACCGATATACAGTGGCAGTAAAATACCTACCGACGTTCGTAAGTATCCGTGGTACTTGGAGAAATGTTGCAAGTATACATAATTGTTAAGTTGTGCAGCTGACATAATGAAAGTGGAAAGGAATAATATAGTTGGCTGTTGTTAAAATGCTCACAAGTCAAAAATTATATCTGCTATATTATATCAATGCCTGCGAATCAGAAACGAAAGTCACGTGAATGCGTAAATTGAAGTGGTTAATTACTATAATTTTAGGTGCTTTTAATGTCCTCTCCCCCTTCCAAAAATCATATAAATCACAGTTTTCGATTTTTGAAATCTTGTGATACATCTTACCACGGGAAATTATTTCTTATAAAATACTGTTCCTAAAGTTAGCCTTTAAAACATAATTTATTTTAATCAAAACAATAAAACGAGAAGATTTCATATCAAAGCGATATGCACTGATCACAACTTGGGAATGTAGCTGAACTTCCCTGCTTGCGCTGCAGACCTATGAGATTGTTGGCGTCGTAAACAAAGACAGTCATCACGAGAATGTTGATTATTACATTGGTCCCCACTCTCACGTTCAGCAGCGCGGCAGCAGATGATAGTTACGCTGCGAATCAATATACGTGTACTGTTTTAAATTACCGCTACCGACTTTTTCCGGAGGGTTCAAAAAATTTCCCTGCGAGGAGCCAAAATGCCATTCCGGCCAAAATTAAGCCCTGTGTTGCAGCCTTCCATTGATTGGTATATTACACATATACGAAAGAACGCCAGTAAAGACCGTAATATAAGTTATAGTGCACTGATATCAGACTAGTAGTAATAACCAACTTGCGCACATCAGGGTAGGCAAGAAGGAAGAATATTGGTTCAGTTTTTATACATCGTATCACAAACAATCGACAATCTCATATTGCAAACGGCTGAAGAAACATTTTGGTAATAAATCTGAAAAACCGGTTTTCACTGAGGCATTTCGACTCACTTACTAAATGAGAATATAGAGTTATATTAATACCAACAAAAGTGGAGGTATTTAGAAAATTTCAGTATGTATTTTTTATCCATAAACCCTAGGGCTGGAAAAGTTAACAGCACTCTTTCCATTTAATTCACACAACGGAAACATGTAATAAAACACAAACAATTTTTAATTGCTTCTGTTTCTATGAATAGCCTGTTTCGGGTGACTGCGTTTTCCTGTGCTCGTCTCGTGACAATGGACAGTGGTGCCAAACGGGCCTCGTCGTCCTTTCAGCTACTCACGTATGCTAATGGGACAGTAGGCTAATAGCACGGCCGCTGAGTGCATTCTGAACCTCGGTCCCATTGTTAAGGTAATCAAGGCTGCTAGGAACACAGACAAATTAGTTCGCTCGGCAAGCAAATGCGCTTGGCTACCGGAAATTCCATTTCGCTATTTGCAAAATACATGAGCCGAATTCTATTACCTTTATAAAACGAAACAATCGCGGTTCAATCTCCTGCAGGCCTTACAGGTCGAGATGTGAACGTGGCATGGGTTTAGCTTACAGTCTGGAAAGTGAATCAGTAATACACTCATATCGATACACGTTGAATAATTTCACTATATTATGGTGCTATCTGAATTACAGTGACGGCAATGTTTGTGACGACGTTTGAAATTAGGTCGTCAGACGGGGTGATAATTTCCCTATTGGCCACACAGTTAATTATTTTATTGCCAGCCCGTAGATAAACGCTGATTACTGAATATGAGCTCTTCGTCTTTCTGGTACCTCCAGTCCCATGGGAGCACAGCATAGCCGAGCACAAACTGCTCTGTGTTCGCAGACTGGGACGTCCTGTTTAGCCCCCGAACAAGCAATTCACTTGAAAAGTGACCATTGTAGCGGATTTTATCATTTCAAGGGTATTACCGAACGCCATCAGAAATACAGGGTGGTCGCAAATTCCCTTTACAAACTTCTAGGACATGTAGAGGGTAGTGAGTACAGAAAATTTTTGAATAGGAACCCACGTCCGGAATCGAATCGTTTCCGTTCTGCGACGGTTTCAATCCAGATGTGTACCTCGTCAACGTCTGCTTGGAGAAAGAGAAACGTCTCAGAGTTCCCTGTCCTGGTATGCAACAGGGTAGACACGATGACGTGTTCTACGTCCAACTATCCTCAGATGTCACTTACTGTCCGCTTTACTGTGAGACCGAGTCAATACCTGTGCATCACCGACAGAGGAAACATGGTGCAGTACACGTTTACGGAATACGCAGACATTCTCTTTGTGTACTGCGAAGCTGGAGGTAACGGAAGAGCTGCTAGTCGGCTGTATCACGAACGTTTCCCACACCGTCACAGTCCAACGCACAAACAGTCTGCCCAAGTTACACAACGCCTACGAGAAACGGGTACCTTCACCGTGAGGAGGCAGGACTGTGGTGCTCCACGGCGACGCCACACTCCCGAATTTGAAGAAGGTGCATTGCGTCGCATTGAAGATAGCCCGTCAACGAGTTCGCGAACAATTGTGCGTGCAATGGCTGTTAGTCACAGTACCGTCTTGGACGACCATCATGAGCAACAACTACATCCGTACCACTTACAAAGGGTAAACGCTATGGGTCCAGCAGACTTTCCACAGCGCGTCGCCTTCTGCACTTGGTTGCTGCACCGTTGCATCGATGCGCCCCTATTTTCACTTCGAGTTCTCTTCACAGATGAATGTTGGTTCACAAGGAATTGTGTTCTGAATGCTCGAAATAGCCATGTCTGGACGGACAAAAACCCTCATACCACGCATGTTCAGGGATTTCAAGACAGGTTAACGTGTGGGCAGGTATTCTGGACAGTCATGCGATTGGACCATACCTCCTTCCATCCAAGCTCACGGGTCCCACATACTTAGTCTTTCTACGACATGTAATGGACTCTTTTTTGGAAGCTGTGCGATTGAATGTCCGTCAGGAAATGTGGTTTCAGCATGATGGAGCACCACCTCACATTTCACTGGCTGCCCTGAGACATCTCGACAGACGGTATGGTGAAAGATGGATAGGCCGTGGTGGTCCAACAGCGTGGCCGCCACGATCGCCGGATTTAACCCCTATGGACTACTTCTTGTGGGGTCGTATGAAGAGCCTAATTTATGGGACATCTGAAGAGACAGAGGAAGATTTGCTGCCACGAGCTCTGACCGCTGCACAATGTATTGAAGAGAAACCAGATGGGATGGAGAGAGAGTACCAGAACATGCTTCTGAGGTACAATGTGTGTAACTACGTTGCTGGTCGCCACATCGAGCCGCTGTTGTAATGCATCGGTATGTTGCGGCTGGTGCCGTAGATGCTTGGTTCTTGTTATTGTCGACTAATGTAAACCATAATGTGTTAATTGTAATTCAAATGCGTATGTAATAACGGAACAAGTCAGTATTCTTTTGAAATGGATTGCGACAATTGTACTGGGTCACGCCTACGTACATTCCTGACGTGGGTGTGGATGAGATAATCATCTGCATTGAAACTGTCGTAGTACGGAAACGATACGTTTCTGGACATGGGTTACTATTCATAATGTTATGTACTCACTATCCTATACATCTCCTAGAAGTTTGTAACAGGAATTTCCGACCACCCTGTATAGAGTTAAAAAAAAAAAAGTTGTTTCTTGAATATCGCAGCACGTTGTCGTTGCGTTTGTGTTACACAGAACTGTTTTCGGCAGTCTGTGTGCACTACAGAAGCAGAGATATAATTAAGGCCACCACTGGGTGACGTCATTTGACCCTACGTTTAGCAAGGGAGTGTCTGCTGCCTGGAGCACCACCCTCGGTGTAGACCAGTGAATTGGAGCATTGTCGCTGCTGCGATCTGACGAACCTTTTTGTCTGGATCTCTACTGCTGCCGTCGGTGGCTACAGCAGGTGGAAAAACATTTGTGAAGTACGACGCAAATGAACCCATGCAGCAGTTTTAGAGGATACAGAATAGATGGGTAGGGGGTATGAACGTACAAAAAATGAGAATAAGGGCTATCTCAACTCATTCACCGCTGATATGTCGACTAGTCAGCTGAGATCTGTGTTTTCGCCGTCTCACGGTCCTCGTCGGGACATCCAGTTGCTGAGCGGCCAGTGGCTCACTGCCTAACGAATTTTTGATCTCAGCAAGGTGGAAAGCCATACTTGCTTGCACAATGATGGAAGACTTCTCTTTTCTAGGACATTATTACCACATGCAGCCTATGACCTATGAACAGACTACATCTTTACATGGGACGTGACTTAACACCGTCTGACAATAAATGTGAAGAGCCTAGATGCGGAGGAGAAAATGAAATGAAGCTTATGAAACTTAACAGGTTGGACGGGTAAGTGATGCTATTTCAGGGGTTACAATGTCGAGTCAAATTTACAAAGAACTTGGCGATATGAGCCCACATCTCAGTATGACGTTGCATCCCGCATTTTCATGCGAAATCCCTGAGGTAAGCTGGCCAATAACAATTGTAGTGTCAGGGACAGAGATGGAGGTCTTGTCGCCCATCGGAGTACCTCAGTATCACACAAAGTTCATAGAGACACGTGCCTTGAGTGGAAGAGCATTTAACTATTCAAACATGACAACATGTGGAAGTTTAATGTTATAACTAAACTCATATCGAGATATGTAATTTGCAGTGCAGGGCAACAGAACCACGTGAAAATCTTATTTTCAACGGGAATACGTGGAGCTCGCGCTACACGATGCGAAATCCAGAGTAGCCGGTACATATGCAATTCACCTGCCAGAAAGCAATCCGTTATCAATGAAATTTACATATGCCATCTGACTGCAAAACAAAATGATTCACATCAAAATGTTTGCCCAGAATTTAGCTAATCTTTATCGTTAGTATTGCAAACAACCACTGTACTAGAATTGTTATTATAATTACACAGCAACTGAACATAGAAACTAATGCATCTAACTTTGTGATAAAATTGCTTGAATATTCACAGATATCAGAGTACTGAATTCTACTAGTATTAAGCCTCTGAACTGATGTATTATTTTCACATAAACCGCTCTGATAATCACTGTGCCTTATAGTGGACATGAAGTTTGATGGCAATTAATTTTGTTGATCTACCTGTGCGCAAGGAACCATCGACTGCAATGCAACCTGCCGTTATTAGGAATAGTGATGTGACTGTCAAAAATCGAACTTCATTTACCGTACATGCGATGTGAAATTCAGGACGGTATCTTATCATTTTGCATAACTGCTTCTCAGTAAACAACTCGCGATGTGTAATGAGAGTAGGCAAATACAATCATGAAAGTAAATATGAAAATGGGGAACTAAGCTTAACGACTGATAAATCAGAAAAAAGACTCCAACTTTAACTATGCTTCATTAAGACATGACAACAATACACCTTTCCATAAAGTTTTCACACCTAGACAAATTAGCAAAATATATTTCAATAACTTTCCCGTGTACAGTTACCTTCATCGACACCAGTTTCAACTATAAGACAAGACAATATGTTGCATTATAAAATTACTATAGCAGACATCAACCATAGGAAATATTTTAACAATAAGAAACTACATAGCTACAACTATTTTAAAAAATGGATTAGCTGAAGAGTTGGCTGATCATTCTTTCATTAATGTAATGTCATCAATATCTTTCCTCAAAATTTTTATTACAAAATCTTATTTTAAATAATGCTGCCTCCAGTAACGACAGGCTAGTTTCCATCCTTTTCGCACCAAATACATTGCCAGACTGTCCAACTCTCTTCTAAAGTAGTAACTTCTGTGATCAACATCTCTCGCCACTGTGTTTGCACAGTCTTCCAAACAGCCGGACGGGGTGGACGAGCGGTTCTAGGCGCTACAGTCTGGAACCGCGTGACCGCTACGGTCGCAGGTTCGAATCCTGCCTCGGGTATGGATGTGTGTGATGTCCTTAGGTTAGTTAGGTTTAAGTAGTTCTAAGTTCTAGGGGATTGATGGCCTCAGAAGTTAAGTTCCATAGTGCTCAGAGCCATTTGGACCTTTTTTTTTCTTCCAAACAATACATCGATATTAGAGAGGTTGAGTACATTTATCAAATTCACAACTTCGTTCACATTTATGGTCGTGGGAAATAGGACAGACCAATTTACCACGATAGTGTCGCTTGGGAGTTGACGCATCGGGACGCTGCATGTCCACGATGTACCATTGTACCATCTGAGTGCCTTCAGTCACTGCCGCTCGTGACCCGCAGTCATAACCAAGTGCTCCGCACAGAGTGACACGAAAAGTAGTAATTCTGTGCGTCTCGAAATAATGTGATATCGCCGCAGATCGCCGCTTAAGTCACCGACGATGATCATCTGGAGTATAGCATAACCGTGATTCATCGTTTAACACAAAGCGACGACATTCATTAGCAGTGGGTCACCCAGAGATAGTCTGATGTCACTGTAACTTCGTACACGTAGACACTTTCGGTGGGTATGTAAGTGGTTAGATTAATTCACTATTAGAGGTAGAATGACCACCAAAGTGTTGTTTGTATTTAATTAGTTGAGAAATGTCCGGGAAACCTCGTAGTATCGTTTCGGAGCCCCTTTTGCTGGGAATAGTGCAGCAACGCGATGTGACATGGGATCAACAATTGTGGTCCGCGGACATGGCGCATTGTGATCCATAAAAATTCCATCGTAGGTTGGGAACATGAAGTCCACGAATGGCTGAATATTATCTCCAAGTAACCGAAAAACTACTTCCAGTCAATGATGATTCAGTTGGACCAGAGGATCGAGTCCATTCCATATAAATACAGCCGATACCGTTATGGAGCTACTATCAGCTTACACAGTGTTTTGTTGATAAACTTGCGTTCATGGCTTCGTTGGGACTGTTCCACATTCGAACACTACCATCAGCTTTTAGGAACTGAGTTTGGGATTCATCTGACCAAGTCACGGTTTCCAGTAGTCTAGGGTCCCACAGAAACAGTCAGGTGGTCAGGACATGAGCTGCAGGCTATGCCGTACTGTTAGCAAAGGCACTCACGTCTGTCGTTTGCTGCCACAGACCTTTAGCACCAAATTCTGCCGCAGTGTCCTAGCGGATACACTGCCTGAAGTCTCATACCGATTTCTGCAGTGTTGCTTACCTATTAGCTTGAAAACTGTACGCAAACGTCGCTACTCTCGCTCGTTGAGTGAAGGCGGTCGGCCACTGCGTCGTTCGTGGTCAGAAGTAATTCCTGAAGTTTGGCATTCTCGGCACACTCTTGACATTGTGGATCCCGTAATACTAAAACCCCTAACGATTTCCGAAATGGAATGTCCCTTACGTCGAGCTCCTGCTACTGTTCAGTATTCAAAATCTTTTAATTCCCGTCGCTCGGCCTTATTCACGTCGGAAACCTTCCCATGTGAATCACCTGAGTGCAAATAACAGCTCTGCCAATGTACAGCTCATTAATACGCTGTGTTCGCGATACTAACGCCATTTGTAAATGAGCATATCGTTATCCCATGACTTTAGTCAGTATCTATTGTAATGTGTCGCATTACCAACAACTTTAATCTTAGCACAGTTCAGTTAACCCATACGGACACAGACTCGGATTCATTCACCTTGCGACGATTCTTTGTCCTAAGAACCAAGTAGTACTGGTAGCGTCACGCTAGAACACCCAGTAGGCACCGAAAAGTACCTACAACGCCGCACGTAGTTAAAATGGTTCAAATGGCTCTGACAACTATGGGACTAAACATCGAAGGTCATCAGTCCCCTAGAACTTAGAACTACTTAAACCTAACTAAACTAAGGACATCACACACATCCATCTCCGAGGCAGGATTCGAACCTGCGACCGTAGCGGTCGCACGGCTCCAGACGGAAGCGCCTAGAACCGCTTGGACACAACGGCCGGCGACCACATAGTACACTAGCATATCGAAGATATATATCGTAGCAACTGGCAGAAAATGAGTATTTGGTGTATACAATCAAAGATGGGAGCACAACTGCCCCCATTGCCATGGTTCCCCACTCTGAAATGTCGGTGAATCAGTATCTGGATGACTTGCGATGGGTCATTTACCATGACTCAATAGGTTTCCTTTTTGCTGTCGTGTAATATTTATTATTATTTTTTTTATTTTATTAGTGAAAGGAAAGGTACGGTTCTTTATTTCAGTTACAGTCTTATTCTTCATGGTCCTTCAGTGTTTTGTGGAAGCATACTGAATTTTACATTTACTAATTCTGATGCTAGTACACATGGTAATGGTTAGGTTACTGTGGCTCTAGTTCGTCGTGCTAAAGTGGAGACTGTATCACGGCTGGAGACTTTTAACAGCCGACAAGTTATTGCTTATCGTACATTTCAGGTATGTGAAGTGTATAACAGAGATCGTGGTTCGTCTTACTACATGTCTACAATGTCGTAGGCTGTTAGCACAAGGAATCGCCGTAAAGTAAATGAATGAAAGTCTGTGTCCGTATGGGTTAAAGCTGCACTGGATTGTGCTAAGATTAAAGTTGTTGGTGATGTGACACATTGCTATAGAAACTGAAATAAAGTACCTGTCTTTTGCCCTATCTAACCTATTCACTCACCAGCAAACAAACTAATAAATAAATGAATACAGGTGGCAGTTTTGTTAACTATTCACAAAAATTTTTTCAGTAAGGGGCTTGTAGATTCCCTATCTTCCATCAAAGATTTCTTAAAGTGCCACATGTCTCCGATTTAAGCACGTTATACTTACGAGATTTTCTATGTAAAATGTAGTTTAGCATACGCTACAACGTCTTTGACCAAGCATTTATTTCTTTTGTTGATGCAGCTTTTGTATCTCTGATAACACAACGGCGCAGTTAAATTCGCCGACATGTCTGGGCCCTTTGATTTAAAGACGTTGACCACGGTAAACGCACATTTTAATTTGCAACGTGACGTGACGGACATTCATGTGATTAACGTTGGCACTAACAATAACGACCTGCTATCCAGTAGAAGAACGAATGTGTGTACAGATATCTGGCGAGCGGTAATATATACTCTACTGCGGCTCTTAAACTGTGAGTAGTTTGAATCGATGTATGAAGGTACTTGTTGCCGGAGTTAGTGTACCGTGGATGTAAATGATTATATACACTGCAGGGGCAAGTCATGGTAATGCACATCGGAAATGGTTACAGGATGCAGTACTTCGAGAACCACAGTTTCAAGAGCGTTTCGAGAATACCAGACTTCAGGCACTACCTCTCACCACAGACAAGGCAGTGGCCTTCATTTAACGCTCGAGAGTAGCCACGTCTGCGTAGAGTTACCAGTGCCAACACATGAGCAACACTGCGTGAAATAACTGCAGGAATCAATGTGGGACGTACGAGATTCTGAAAAAAGTAGAGGTAAGCTATAGGGAGAGACGGGTCATATACCATATGTACAACAACCAAGAGGGAATAATAAGAGTGGACGCTCAAGAACGAAGTGCTCGTATTAAAAAGGGTGTAAGACAAGGCTGTAGCCTTTCGCCCCTACTCTTCAATCTGTACATCGAGGAAGCAGTGATGGAAATAAAAGAAAGGTTCAGGAGTGGAATTAAAATACAAGGTGAAAGGATATCAATGATACGATTCGCTGATGACATTGCTATCCTGAGTGAAAGTGAAGAAGAATTAAATGATCTGCTGATCGGAATGAACAGTCTAATGAGTACACAGTATGGTTTGAGAGTAAATTGGAGAAAGACGAAGGTAATGAGAAGTAGTAGAAATGAGAACAGCGAGAAACTTAACATCAGGATTGATGGTCACGAAGTCAATGAAGTTAAGGAATTCTGCTACCTAGGCAGTAAAATAACCAATGACGGACGGAGCAAGGAGGACATCAAAAGCAGACTCGCTATGGCAAAAAAGGCACTTCTGGCCAAGAGAAGTCTACTAATATCAAATACCAGCCTTAATTTGAGGAAGAAATTTCTGGGGATGTACGTCTGGAGTACAGCATTGTATGGTAGTGAAACATGGACTGTGGGAAAACCGGAAGAGAATCGAAGCATGTGAGATGTGGTACTATAGACGAATGTTGAAAATTAGGTGGACTGATAAGGTAAGGAATGAGGAGGTTCTACGCAGAATCGGAGAGGAAAGGAATATGAGGAAAACACTGATAAGGGACGAGATGATAGGACATCTGCTAAGACATGAGGGAATGGCTTCCATGGTACTAGAGGGCGCTGTAGAGGGCAAAAACTGTAGAGGAAGACAGAGATTGGAATACGTCAAGCAAATAATTGAGGACGTAGGTTGCAAGTGCTACTCTGAGATGATGAGGTTAGCACAGGAAATGAATTCATGGCTGGCCGCATCAAACCAGTAAACCAGTCAGTAGCCCAAAAAAAAAAAAAAAAAAAAAAAAAAAAAAAAAAAAAAAAAAAAAATAAGCGACGAACGTAGCCGTGAGGATAGTGAGGCGAAATTTGGCGTTAATGGACAATGTCAGCAGGCCACCCAGCACATTTGCTAACATCACGAGGTAGTCTACAGCGCCTCTTATGTGCTCCAGACAATTGGACCCCAGACGACTGGAAAACCGTGGTCTGGACAGATGACTCCAGATTTCAGTTAGTAAGAGCTGATGGTAGCTTTCGAGTGAAGGACAAACACGCCGAATAAGGCACTGTATAAGCCGGTGGTGTTTCCATAATATGGTGGTCTGTGTTTAAACGGAATGGATAGGATCCTCTGGTCCAATGGACTGATCATTGACTGGAAGTGATTGTGTTCGGCTGCCTGGGTAACATTTAAAGCCATTCGTGGATATTATATCCGAAAAACCGATGGAATTTTTACGGGTAACAATGCGCCGCGTCACCAGGCCACAACTGTTCGCAATTGGTTTGAAGAACATACTGGACAATTAGAGCAAGTGATTTACCCAACATGGATCCCATCGAACATTTATGGGTCGTAGTCGGAAGATCAGCTCGCCCACAAAATCCTGCACCGGCAACAGTTTTGCAATTGTGGGCTGCTAAAGAGGTAGCATAGTTCAGTATATTATCTGCAGAAGACTTCCAGCGATTTGTTGAGTCCATATAGTATGCAGACAGAATAGCGCCTTTCTTAGCAATCATATACAACTGGCCACTTGACGAAAGGTCTGTTCCTAAAGACTGGAAAGTAGCACAGATCAAACCAATATTCAAGAAAGGAAATAGGAGTAACTCATTGAGTTACAGACCCATATCACTGATCTCAATTTGCAGTAGGATTTTCGAACACATATTGCACTCTAACATTATGAATCACCTTGAAGAAAATGACTTATTGATACATAACCAACACGGATTCAGAAAATATCATTCTTGTGCAACACAGCTAGCGCTTTATTCCCTTGAAGTAATGAGTGCTGTCAACAAGGGATCTCAGATCGTTTCCATATGCCTAGATTTCCAGAAGGCTTTTGATACCGTTCCCCACAAGAGACTATTAATCAAATTGCGTGCATATGGAGTATCGTTTCAGTTGTGTGACAGGATTCGTGATTTCCTCTCGGAGAGGTCACATTTCGTAGTGATAGACGGTAAATCATCGAGTAGAACAGAAGTGATACCTGGCGTGTCATAGGCCCTCTGCTGTTCCTGATTTATGTAAATGATCTAGGTGATAATCTGAGCAGCCACCTTAGATTGTTTGCAGATGACGCTGTGACTTACCCTCTAGTAAAAGCATCAGACGATCAATTCCAATTAAAAAATGATCTAGAGAGAAGTTATGTATGGTACTAAAAGTGGCAATCAGCACTAAACAAAGGAAAGTGCGAGGTCATCCACATGGGTACTAAAAGAAATCCGATAAATTTTGGGTATACGATAAATCGCACAAATCTAAGGCTGTCAGTCCCACTAAATACCTAGGAATTACAATTACGAGCAACTTAAATTGGGACGACAACATGGATAATATTGTGGGGAAGGCGAAACAAAGACTGCGCTTTGTTGGCAGAACACTTAGAAGATGCGAAAAAATGGTGCAAATGGCTCTGAGCAGGTCATTAGTCCCCTAGAACTTAGAACTAGTTAAACCTAACTAACCTAAGGACATCACACACATCCATGCCCGAGGCAGGATTCGAACCTGCGACCGTAGCGGTCTCGCGGTTCCAGACTGCCGCGCCTAGAACCGCACGGCCACTTCGGCCTGCTAGAAGATGCGACAAACCCACAAAAGACACAGCCTACATCACACGCGTCCGTCCTCTGCTGGAATATTGCTGCGCAGTATTGGATCCTTACCAGGTAGGATTTAGGGAGCACATCGAAAAACTGCAAACAATGGCAGCTCGTTTCGTGTTATCGCGCAATAGGGGTGATATGATACGCGAGTTGGGGTGGCAGTCACTGAAACAAAGGCGGTTTTATTTTAGGGCAAGATCTATTTACAAAATTTCAATCACCAACTTTCTATTCCGAATGCGTAAATATTTTCTTGACACTAGCCTACGTGGAGAGAAATCATCATGATAATAAAATAAGAGAAATCAGAACTCGAACGGGAAGATTTAGGTGTTCATTTTTCCCACGCGCCATTCGAGATTGGAATGGTAGAGAAGTAGTATGAAAATGGTTCGATGAACCATGTGGATGTTGATGTAGGGTACCGGTACTAGGTGGGCAAAATGTGGTCCTACACGATTATCAGTAGGTAGCCCATGAGCTATGTCACCTCAGTGTACACTATCTCCGGATAATCCTAATTACCTGTTTCCTGAAGCTCATGTTGGAAACAACTTAACTACGATGGATATGTTACTACGGATAAATACACTCCTGGAAATTGAAATAAGAACACCGTGAATTCATTGTCCCAGGAAGGGGAAACTTTATTGACACATTCCTGAGGTCAGATACATCACATGATCACACTGACAGAACCACAGGCACATAGACACAGGCAACAGAGCATGCACAATGTCGGCACTAGTACAGTGTATGTCCACCTTTCGCAGCAATGCAGGCTGCTATTCTCCCATGGAGACGATCGTAGAGATGCTGGATGTAGTCCTGTGGAACGGCTTGCCATGCAATTTCCACCTGGCGCCTCAGTTGGACCAGCGTTCGTGCTGGACGTGCAGACCGCGTGAGACGACGCTTCATCCAGTCCCAAACATGCTCAATGGGGGACAGATCCGGAGATCTTGCTGGCCAGGGTAGTTGACTTACACCTTCTAGAGCACGTTGGGTGGCACGGGATACATGCGGACGTGCATTGTCCTGTTGGATCAGCAAGTTCCCTTGCCGTTCTAGGAATGGTAGAACGATGGGTTCGATGACGGTTTGGATGTACCGTGCACTATTCAGTGTCCCCTCGACGATCACCAGTGGTGTACGGCCAGTGTAGGAGATCGCTCCCCACACCATGATGCCGGGTGTTGGCCCTGTGTGCCTCGGTCGTATGCAGTCCTGATTGTGGCGCCCACCTGCACGGCGCCAAACACGCATACGACCATCATTGGCACCAAGGCAGAAGCGACTCTCATCGCTGAAGACGACACGTCTCCATTCGTCCCTCCATTCACGCCTGTCGCGACACCACTGGAGGCGGGCTGCACGATGTTGGGGCGTGAGCGGAAGACGGCCTAACGGTGTGCGGGACCGTAGCCCAGCTTCATGGAGACGGTTGCGAATGGTCCTCGCCGATACCCCAGGAGCAACAGTGTCCCTAATTTGCTGGGAAGTGGCGGTGCGGTCCCCTACGGCACTGCGTAGGATCCTACGGTCTTGGCGTGCATCCGTGCGTCGCTGCGGTCCGGTCCCAGGTCGACGGGCACGTGCACCTTCCGCCGACCACTGGCGACAACATCGATGTACTGTGGAGACCTCACGCCCCACGTGTTGAGCAATTCGGCGGTACGTCCACCCGGCCTCCCGCATGCCCACTATACGCCCTCGCTCAAAGTCCGTCAACTGCACATACGGTTCACGTCCACGCTGTCGCGGCATGCTACCAGTGTTAAAGACTGCGATGGAGCTCCGTATGCCACGGCAAACAGGCTGACACTGACGGCGGCGGTGCACAAATGCTGCGCAGCTAGCGCCATTCGACGGCCAACACCGCGGTTCCTGGTGTGTCCGCTGTGCCGTGCGTGTGATCATTGCTTGTACAGCCCTCTCGCAGTATCCGGAGCAAGTATGGTGGGTCTGACACACCGGTGTCAATGTGTTCTTTTTTCCATTTCCAGGAGTGTATAACGTTTCGTTATACAAGTCCTGGCAATGCACAGTAGTAGTCTGTTAAATGTGGTGAGTTTAGCATAATGTAGCTTAAGACAGTAAATAATTGTTCTTTTTACGTCAACCGCGTTTTGTCATTATCAAACAGAACTTCTTATCAACCATTTTCCCATGAAGCCATCTCGCGGAATCCTAATGATGAAAGAATACCAACAGGTAACCGCCAGTGGTACAACGTGCAAGCCATAATCAAAGTCCAATATGAAACAAAAATATTAGTTAAAGGACAAATTAAAATGCGACGAGTAACGAGGTAATATCATCATAAAATAGTACACCCAACAATGAAAAAATTAATGTGAAGTAAATTTATCGAAGTCAGGCAACTCTGAAACGTACTAGCCAAGTGATTCTTTTTGTTTCATGGAAAGTAAAAGTTAAAAAGGTATTTGATTATTTTCTTGTTCCTTAGTTACCTATTACCCAAATTTTAGTGACACTAAGCCCCCCGGAGACCTGGGGTGGTGAAACTAAATGAGATCTCCGATTTGCTTGGGAACTGGTGCATTTTCAGTGTACACCGTAAAAATATTAATAATAATATATAGGTAATTGTTAACAAAAACTTATGTGTTTGAAATGGGTGTACATTATGCTCTAGTAATTGTAATATACATGCTTACAGTATGTGATCAAAAGTAGCCGGACACCCAGTTGAGCTCGTGGCGCCGTCCATCGGTAATGCTGGAATTCAACATGGTGCTGGCACACCCTTAGCCTTGATGTCAGCTTCCACTCTCGCAGAAATACGTTCAAACAGGTTCTGGAAGGTTTCTTGGGAAATGGCAGCCCATTCTTCACGGAGTGCTGCAGTGAGGAGAGGTATCAATGTCGGTCGGTTAGGCCTGGCACGAAGTCGGCGTTGCAAAACATCCCAAAGGTGTTCTGTAGGATTCAGGTCAGCACTCAGTGCAGGCCAGTCCATTACAGGGATGTTATTGTCATGTAACCACTCTGGCAAAAGCCATGCATTATGAACAGGTTGTCGTTCGTGTTGAAAGATGCAATCGCCATCCCTGAATTGCTCTTCAACAGTGGGAAGCAAGAAGGTGCTTAAAACATCAATGTGCTGTGATAGTGCCACGCAAAACATCAAGAGGTGCAATTCCCCTCCATGCAAAACACGACGACACCATAACACCACAGCCTGTTGGCACTACACACGCTGGCAGATGACGTTTACTGGGCATTCGCCAAACCCACACCCTGGCATCGGAGCGCCACATTGTGTACCGTAATTCGTCATTCCACACAACGATTTTCCCCTGTTCAATCGTCCATTGTTTCAGGGGATGTCCGGATACTTTGATCACATAGTGTATATAGGTGAGAAACATAGAATAAGAATCAGCCTTTAGTATAGTAACCATAAGGCAGAGATTAAAGAAAAAATAAAAAAATCGGGAAACAAGGATTGTACAATTATAATATCAATTAATTTGGTAACTTCGATAAGAGATAGTAGTCACCAGGGGCGTTCAATAGGTAATTCAACACATTTCTTTTCTCTGCCAATTTCCATTCAAAAATTGCAGAATTTGCTGTGGGACACCGCACAATATTCTCGATTCTCGCTTGAGACGCAATAATTTCACGAAGTTCCGATGGGTGGCGGTGCTGTACTTACGAGGGGACCTTCTGGGAGGTACATCGAGTTATGAGCTCCCACTCCGCCTGCTTATAGTGTGGTTAGGCACCTGTCACACCCTAAAATTGTAGGTGCCAATGCGGCCTCGGTTTTGAAATATTGCCTGTTAAAGTTTGGGCAGCTCTTTATATACAGAAAAGTTACACTATTGTGCAAGTGGGCGAATAGCCGAACTAGGCTCCCGTCCAGGCGACCCTGGTTCAAGACCCGTCTATAATACTTTTGTATTATTTTATTTGATACTATGCATGTGCCCCTTTCGGCATCACTGCTTTAACTTTTCCATACACCACCCCGATACCGCTAAATTTGTTGTGCTGCAACAAAATGTGACTTGTAGGGGAGATGTGCTATTGTGTTTAGTTCGTTACATCTGCTCGGGGCGGACGTCGTAAGACATCCGTTTAAGTTCGTTGATCGATTAACTGAGTTCTTTTATCACAGAGGGCAGGTAACCCTCTGACCGAACACGCTGAGCTACCGTGCTGGCTGCCAATCGGCTACTCGCTCACTTGCCACATTAGTGAAACTTTTCTGAATATAAAGAGCTGCCCAAATTTTAACAGGCAATATTTCAAAAACATGGCCGCATTGGCACCTACAGTTATAGGGTGTGATAGGTACCTACCCACACTGTAAGCAGGCGAAGTGGGAGCTCATAACTCGATGCACCTCCCAGAAGGTTCCCTCGTTAGCCTTCAGAATGGTGTCTGTAACAGGAATGCGCTGACAGCAGAGAACTATTATCGGGTGTCTTTCGGTGGAAAAGAGGAGCATTACATGTATTCATACTCGCTTATAGATTGTCTACGGAGACCTGGCAGTGAAAGAAAGTACGGCTAGTCGTTCGGCCCAATAATGTCACGGAAACATGTCCGATCTCTCGCGTGCCTGCCAGCCACACACAACCGTGACGCTTGCAATGTTGGGACATGTGGACACTCTCACTCGAGGTGATCGACTGAACACAATCAAACACCTTGCAGCACAACTGGACGTTTCTGTTGGTTACGCTGACGCACTCTCCACCAGTTGAGGTACTCAAAAGTTTGTGCCCGCTGGATTCCTCAACGCCTGACAGAAGACCTTAAAGAGCGGAACAGCTTGCTTGTTGCGAGGCTGATCGTGATAACCTTTTGTCGAACATCGTCTCAGGCGATCAAGCATGGGTTCATAATTTTGAATCTGAAATGAAACGGCAATACATGAAGTGGCGCCACGGCGCTGTACTCCGAAGAGAAAGTTCAAAGCTGCACCTCAGGAGGTAAAGCCATGGCGACGGTCTTCGGGACTCTGAAGGAGTTATTCTGTTTGATGTCTTTCCTCATGGTGAAAACGATCAAGCCAGTTGTGCTACCGTCAGAACGACTTCAGACATTTGAAAACGAACTTCTCTTTCTCCATGACAACGCAAGACCTCACGCAAGTCGCACCGGAGGGTTACTCTCAAAACTTCATTGGGGTATTCGTCCTCACCCACCCTTCAACCAAAATCTCGCTTCTTCCGACTTCCATCTCTTTGGCCACGTGAAGTGTGTACTACGTGGGAAGCAGTACGAGGACGATGGGGAGGTTATTGATGTGGCAAGACGTTGGCTGCGGCGTCGACCAGTAGTTTGGTACCGCGCAGGAAAGCAGGTCCTCCCAGCAAAGTGTCTTAAGGCCGTCGCATTGAACGGAGATTTTTTGAAAGACATCATGTTTACGCCATTGACTGTTAAACTTTTTATTTCCACTATTGAAATATGGGTCTTAGGCCATTATCAAGTGCAAATGTTTTGGCTTTAAGCCATGTCAACTTTATATAATAATGGTTTATTGTAATCCTGAATAAAAGACCAGCTTTCAGAAAAAGCTGCTGCTATAATTTGTGAAAGCACCCTCATATTACTGAAATCAGTAGTCTACATGTTTTCGTGCCTTTGAGTTTACTTAAATTGTTAATAATTTCGTAGACATCTCACTTTAAACTGTTACTTCAATTCATAAAATGGACAGATTGGGTAGTCTTTCTTGATTCACCGTCGAACAAAGATAATTTTTCATTTGTTTCAGTACAGAAAAGTTTTCTTGCACGATGTGACCAAAATACTAATGGTGAGGAACTATTTGCGAATAACATTTGTAAAAGTAATTTTAGACTATGTTACTTTAATCAAAATATTGACCAATCACTGGTTAGCGCTTCACTGCACTAATGCGCATATTTTTGAACTGAATAGATATCAGAGAATGTTCGACGTAGAATAACCGTATCTTGCAGACAACTGGATACCATTCTACAGTTTTCAAGTTTGATGAACATTTTACAAAAGTCCTACGGAACACAGCCACTGACAGATGCCATAACAGGTATAAGTACTTATGACTTTGTATACGTATGGGGCCCCGAACTCCAAAATGCCACTTATTTGCTGAACATATTTCGGCCTTGTTTGGGATTTGATTGAAAATAGTCTGGTCGTCAAGTTGTGAGATTCTCGAGATTTAGAGGCCCTCAGTGATCAGAGGCCCGGTGGGGGTGCCCCTCGGCACCCCCTCCCCCCACCCCCCAAGTTTCTCATATATCCTGTTCCCTCCTGTACGGTTATAACTTAGGGGTTTAATATTTCAACGATCTGGCCCCAGATATCTTTAATACAGCTGATAGTAGAACAGGGTCTCTGTACTGCTGGATGCCCAATTTGGAAGCCGCTACTACTTTAGTACATTTGAAAAACGAACTACCATTGAAAAAGGTATCGTTTCGAAACACACACACACACACACACACACACACACACACACACACACACACACACATGTACATACATACATACCGCATTGCTGAGCTGATATTTCATCGGTAAATTCCTTACGTTTACACCTGCACTTCGACACGCACTGTTGAAAGGAAGCTGTCGCGTGACGGTAGTGTCACTTTGTCGGTATCATACGGCCTTCTAGCGCTTGAAGGCTGCCTTCGACCAGTTTGTAGCGGTTTCTTTATTATTTGTTACTTCTATCTTTGGACCTCATAAGAGCTGCTACTACTAAAGAATTTGATCCTTATCGAAGCAATGTCAGCGCCGTAATTACTGCAACAGCTTGAAGTAACAACTGTCAAAAAGAGATGCAGTCGTTCAAGGGCAATTCCATTTTCCACCATCACTGTTATTTACATTGCTGTCAGCTGATTTAGGCCGTTATACATTTCCAACTGAATACTCCAGTATTCTCAAAGACAACGTTCTATGCCTTAAAATAACTACTACTGCAGTGACATACGTACGAAAAAATAAACTCACCACACTGCTCGCACGTAACATTCTCCTCTCTAGGTCAATTCGACATTGGTAATTTGCCAGTGAGCAACTGTTCAGATATATACTAACAGTTTCCAGTACTTAACTGATGACGCCTATCACTAAGTGCCACGTCCTTCGTCTATGTGTTTAAATTATGGCACCTCGTTTAAGGGTGATCGGAAATTCACGTTACAAACTTCTGGGACTTGCACAGTGGAGTGAGTACATAATACGAGGCCTGTTCAGTAAAGAATGATCATAATTTTTTTTTTGACATGCCTTTACTCATTATCATAATTTTGATGGTTCTTTGCAAAGTAGTCTCCCATGAATTCGATGCACTTGTCCCAGTGTTTCTGCAAGTTTTCAAATACATGCTGGAAACCATGTTTCGAGAGGTCCTTCAGAATCGCCTCCGCAGCCTTCACCAATGCTTCTGATGGTAGATAATGCCTCACACGAAGGCGTTTCTTCATGTTAGGGAATAGAAAAGTCACATGGGACTAAATCCGGATTATAGGGAGGGTGGAGGATGCAATTCAGGTTGAATTTTGGCAATACGTAGCCGCGCAATATCGTGGTGCAGCATCCAGCCTGCTTCACGTAAATGTGGTATTTTGCTCCTCAAAAGGATTTGCAATGTTTTCAGGACTTCCCTGTAATATTTTCCTGTTACTGATGTGCTTGCAGGTACAATATGCTGATAAACCATTCCACTGACATCAAAGAAGGTATGACCATAACATTCACAGCCGAAGAAACCACTTTTGCTTGTTTGGTGATTGGTGATGAAGGAGGTTTCCACACTGAGCTTTGCTGTTTGCTCTCAGGATGAAAATGATGTAGCTAAGTTCATCAGCATTCATAACATTAGAAAGAAACTCTGGATTTTCCTCTAACATGAACTTTAACTATATGCAGACATACAAGCGAATGTCCATTTGTCCGCGAATCAACAGTCTTGGAACCCAGCGCGTACAAACACGTGTCATGTGTAATTTTTCTGTCACCAACTTGTGGGTGGCACCCAATGAAATGTTCAGTATCTCAGAAAGTGATCTTAAAGTAATTTATCGATCCCTTCTCAGAATGACAGCAGCAGTGTTGATGTTTTCTTCCGTGAAAGCAGTAACTGGAGCACCTGGTTCACCTTCCTTTGAAATAGCCCGGAATGAATAGCCTTCGTATGCGTATTGATTGGTAATGATTACAGGACCCAAGAATCTTGCACGTTTTGAATCCTTGCAACACGTTTGAATTTGAATTGAATTTGTAGTAAGGTCTTATGGGACCAAACTGCTGAGGTCATCGGTCCCTAAGCAACCATTTGAAACTACGTTGGTTACGCGAAGACTTTTACAAGTAATTGATTGGGCCTGACCCATCACTTCACTTGTTTTAGAGTTCCACTCATTAATAACCAAAGAAGTTGCTCGTGCAACCGTTGACGGGTATATTCTCTCTATAAAGTTCAAGGATATATTACTTGCGGCACCCACGTGGAATTGATTTGCTAAATGATTCTTGCGCAGCAGCCTCAAAATCATCATATGAGTCATATAGCGGGTTTATCTTTCACACGAAACTATCTAATCTCTGAAAAAATGCTCTATTTAGCCATCCTGAAGCTGCAGCGTCTGCCGGTTAGGACTGGATTAGGTCGTACAGTGAAAAACGTCCGACATAAAGTAGGACAAAAGTGAATGTTTGGGACTGGGGATACTTATGCTTTTGATGTATTGGGAGAAAACCGAATCGCTGACGTAAACCAGGTCAGGGCTATAACTGCGTATCCAACGTTATAATTTTCCGTCGCGTTCAAATCTCAAATAGGAAGACTCATCTTATCTCATTCTATCATCGCTTCACCATTGTCATCGTCATCTCCATAACCTCAAACACTGCTATGACTATTTAAGTCACTCTACTTTAACTACTGAAATACCATACAACAGACTGAGTGCTTTGGCTAAGTGTATTGCTTGGTTCATGGAAAGAGGAACTTGTACCATATGGTTTAGATACTGGTGAAACTATGCTGCTGCTCATCTCAACTGACAGAATTTCAACATCATTCACATCCGTCTGTGACTCCTGAGGAGAGCACTGACAACCCTGTGCACAGGGCCTGGGGTGAACGCCCACTAACCTGCGGTCTCGGTTGCTGTGGCGAGTAGATGTGAGGGTACTACATCGGAAATAAAGCTACCCTGCCTGACATTTCATATCTGTGGCTATAGATTAAAATATGTTAATCTTTTTCTGTCCTCTATGGACTTCTAAAAAGTTGTTCTGAATGTTACCTGAACAGTTTTTTTTTTTTTTTTTGTTAAGTGGTCTGTATTAGGTCATATTCTCGCCGATGCACGTCATGGGACACTCGTGAACTAGGGGAAGCGTCTTTCACTAGTAGTCAAAACGCCCACCACAGTTTAAATATGGAGTAAAAATCGCGAGCAATGATGACCGAAGACTTCCGGCATAAGAAGTCAGCACATCATTCTGCCAACGACCCTATCAAAGAGGGCTGAAGAGCGGGCAGAGGTTCAGGGCACTTTCGTCTCCTTGTTATAGGAAACTGTGTCTGAAATTCGGAGTAGTGAGCAATGAGGATGCAGAAGGCAATGAAAACCACTACATGAAAGACATGCAGTGTGTATCGACAGGGCATATAGCCTGTAACTGAAAAAGTGATTATTCAGTTGACAAAAGATTACGGACTAGTCCCTCATTCGTATCTCCGGGAGAGACTGCCAATGGGGAGATGACCATGAGGAAAAGAGCGAATAAATCAACGAAAGTGTAACGTTCTACGGGTCGGGACGTGGAATGTCAGAAGGTAGAACGTGATAGGGAAGCTAGAAAATCTGAAAAGGGAAATTCAGAGGCTCAGTCTATAGAGGATTCAGTGAAGTCAAACAGAAAGAAGACAAAGATTTCTGGTTAGATGAGTATTCAGTAATATCAGCGGCAGAAGAAAATTGTGTAACAGGAGTAGGATTCGTTATACGAGGGCAGTTCAATAAGTAATGCAACACATTTTTTTCTGAAACAGGGGTTGTTTTATTCAGCATTGAAATACACCAGGTTATTCCCCAATCTTTTAGCTACACAACACTATTTTTCAACGTAATCTTCATTCAATGCTACGGCCTTACGCCACCTTGAAATGAGGGCCTGTATGCCTGCACGGTACCATTCCACTGGTCGATGTCGGAGCCAACGTCGTACTGCATCAATAACTTCTTCATCATCCGGGTAGTGCCTCCCACGGATTGCGTCCTTCATTTGGCCACACATTTTAAAATCCGACGGTGCGAGATCGGGGCTGTAGGGTGCATGAGGGAGAACAGTCCACTGAAGTTTTGTGAGCTCCTCTCGGGTGCGAAGACTTGAGTGAGGTCTTGGCTCAAATGGCTCTGAGCACTATGGGACTCAACTGCTGAGGTCATCAGTCCCCTAGAACTTAGAACTAGTTAAACCTAACTAACCTAAGGACATCACACACATCCATGCCCGAGGCAGGATTCGAACCTGCGACCGTAGCGGTCCTGCGGTTCCAGACTGCAGCGCCTTTAACCGCACGGCCACTTCGGCCGGCTGTGTGAGGTCTTGCGTTGTCATGAAGAAGGAGAAGTTCGTTCAGGTTTTTGTGCCTACGAACACGCTGAAGTTGTTTCTTCAATTTCTGAAGAGTAGCACAATACACTTCAGAGTTGATCGTTTGACCATGGGGAAGGACATCGAACAGAATAACCCCTTCAGCGTCCCAGAAGACTGTAACCATGACTTTACCGGCTGAGGGTATGGCTTTAAACTTTTTCTTGGTAGGGGAGTGGGTGTGGCGCCACTCCATTGATTGCCGTTTTGTTTCAGGTTCGAAGTGATGAACCCATGTTTCATCGCCTGTAACAATCTTTGACAAGAAATTGTCACCCTCAGCCACATGACGAGCAAACAATTCTGCACAGATGGTTCTCCTTTGCTCTTTATGGTGTTCGGTTAGACAACGAGAGACCCAGCGGGAACAAACCTTTGAATATCCCAACTGGTGAACAATTGTGACAGCACTACCAACAGAGATGTCAAGTTGAGCACTGAGTTGTTTGATGGTGATTCGTCGATCATCTCGAACGAGTGTGTTCGCACGCTCCGCCATTGCAGGAGTCATAGCTGTGCACGGCCAGCCCACACGCGGGAGATCAGACAGTCCTGCTTGACCTTGCGGGGATGATGACACACGCTTTGCCCAACGACTCACCGTGCTTTTGTCCACTGCCAGATCACTGTAGACATTCTGCAAGCGCCTATGAATATCTGAGATGCCCTGGTTTTCCGCCAAAAGAAACTCGATCACTGCCCGTTGTTTGCAACGCACATCCGTTACAGACGCCATTTTAACAGCTCTGTCCAGCGCTGCCACCTGTCGGAAGTCAATGAAACTATACGAGACGAAGCGGGAATGTTTGAAAATATTCCACAAGAAATTTCCGGTTTTTTCAACCAAAATTGGCCGAGAAAAAAAATGTGTTGCATTACTTATTGAACTGCCCTCGTAAACAGGAATTTAAGGTAGAGAAGGGTTTACTGCGAATGGTTCAGAGATAGGGTTGTTCTCATCAGAATCGACAGCAAATGAACACTGACAACAATGGTTCAGATACACATGCTGATACCGTAACCAAAAGTTTACTTGACAGGGAAAGTATATGAAGGAGATGAAAATATAATGGCCATGGGACATTCGAAAGAAATTGCAGGCGAAGGAGTAGAAGAAACGGTTACGGGAGAATACGGGCTTGGTAGTAGAAATAGCGGAGCAGAAAGGTTGAGTTCTGGAATAAATTTAAGCTAGTAACAGAAAATACTATGTTTAAGAACCACAAGAGGAGGGGGTATACTTGGAAAAGGCCGGGAGATACAGAAAGACCCCAGATAGGTTATATAATGTCCAGGAAGAAGTTCCTGACCGTTATGGACTGTGAGGCGCACCCATTCAGGTGACAATTTAATAGAGATGAAGAATGGGGTAAAGTTTGAGACTATTGAGGGAGAATCAATGAGCAAAGAAGTTGGATATAGAAGTACTGAGGAATGAAGATACACCCTTGAAGTTCTCTGACACTATAGATAATGCAATAATGAATATCTCATTAGACAGTTTCGAAATAGACATCTCTAAAAAGGAAAACGACAGATGCCGGACAGAAAAACACAGGCAAAAAGAAGATGTTTGTGAAGAAACATAAAGTAGTAGTAGAAATACTTCAGCTGATCGGGGAAAGAAAGAAGTGAAAAAATGTTCAGGGAAATTAAGGAATACAGAAATACAAGGCGCATAGGAATGAGATAAATAGGAATTGCAGGGAATCTAATGCGATATGGCTGCGTGCAAAATGTGAAAATAGCGGAAAAGAAATTTCTGTCGGAAATACTGATTAAGAACGCAGAAAAGTCGAAACAATCTTTAGTGAAATTAAAAGTAAAGCCATTAACATTAAGAGTGCAATGGAAGTTCCGCCACTAACTGCAGACGAGAGACCAGATTAGCGGAAGGAATACACTGAAGGCCTCTATGAGGGGGGGGGGGGGGGGGGAACTTGTCTCATGACGTAAGAAAAAGTAGGAGTTGACAAGGAAGAGATGGAAGATCCAGTACTTGAATCAGAATTTAAAGGAGCTATGTAGGGCTTAGGATAAGAAAGGCAGAAGGGATGGATGACATCCCATCGAAATTTTTAAAATGATTGGAGAAGTGGCAATAAAGCGACTATTCACGTATGTGTCTCTACTGTGTGACACTGGCGGCATGCCATCAGACTTTCGGGAAAACATCATCCACACGGTTCCGAAGATAGCAAGAGCGGTCAGATGCAAAATTTACAGCACATTCAGCGTAACAGCTCATGCATTCAAGTTGCTGAGAAGAATAATATACAGAAGAATGGAAAAGAAACTTAGGGGTCTGTTACATGATGATCAGTTTGACTTTAGGAACGGTAAACGCACGAGACAGCCAGTTCTGACGACGCGGTCGATAATGGAAGCAAAACTGAACAAAACTCAAGACACGTTCATGGGATTTGTTGGTCTTGAAAAAGCGTTCGTCAATGTCAAGTTACTGAAGCCGTTGGAAATTCTGAGAAAAATATGATTAAGCTGTAGGGAAAGTAGACTGATATGAAATACTAACAAGAACTAAGAGGGAACAATAAGAGTGGGGGACCAGAAACGAAGTGATCGTATTAAAACGGCTGAAAGGCAGAGATGTAGTCTTTGACCCCTACTATTTAATCTATACCGGGTGTCTGAATAGGAACTCCCTTATTTAAAGTATAAATTTGATGGGGAATTAATGAAAAATTACGTCAATGAGTACATATCATGAAACAGAATTCCTTCTAGTTTTGTTGAATGTCAGTAGACGTCAATGTGGGATCCATTTGTTGCCCTGCACACGCCGAGACGATATTCCACTTCTCGACACGTATTCATCAACATTTCAAGAATAACGGTCCGAACCGCTGCGGCTATTCTTTCCTGCAAATGATTGATGTCTCTGATCTTTTCATTGCACACAACATTTTTTATGTGGCCCCAAAAGGAAAAGTGCAGTGGCTTAAGTCTGGGCTTCGTGTTGGCCAAGGTATTGGGCCAGTCCTGCCTATCCATGGTTATTATAATGAGGTGTGGCGCCATCTTGTTGGGGAAACACAAACCACTTTTCCGCCTCAATATCGTTCATTTGGGGAAAGATGGACTCTGTCAACATGTCACAGTAAACATTTTCGTTTATTGTTTTTCCTAGAAAAATGAAAGGACCAATCACACGATCTTCCATCAAACCGCACCAGACATTAACTTTGGGAGAGTCATGTTGATGCTGAATACCTTCGTGTGGATGGTCTGCCCCCCAAATTCTGCCGTTATGACGATTAACTGTTCCACTGACATGAAATGTAGCCTCACCAAAAAAGAGAATCTGTTTTTTAAAAAATTGACATCATCAACAATTCTGTGTAGAAAGTCAACAACAAACTCATTTCTTTCGATTTTATCAGTAGGTTTTATTTCATGTAACAGTTGCAATTTGTAGGCTCGCAATTTAAGTCTTTTACGCATAAACGTACCTTTAGGCATTCCTAATTGTACGAGGGCTATTCAGAAAGTTGAGAACGTTTCCGTCTGACGCCGCTAGGCTCACGCCGATCGCGTATATTTTAGTATGTGTGTGCTCGGCAGCTCAGTCGGCATCCGTCCGTGACAGTGGGAACGTCTCTGTGTGTTTGGGTTTTTCGATATTCGAATTTGAGTGTGCGTTGCAATCGAAAATCCCGCCAGTTGTGAGGTGCGGTCTGTGATACGGTTTTTGTTGGCAAAAAACCTAAAACCTATAGAAATTTTTCGTGAATTGTGCGAAGTGTACAGAAACAACGTAATGAGCGAATGTTCTGTCCAGAAATCGTGCATTCGGTTTAAAAATGGCCGAACCAACGTTCATGATGAAAAGAAGAGTGGATGCCCGAGCATTGTGAAAGACGATGTTGTAGCTATAGTTGATGAAACTATTCGTGAAAACCGCCGCTTCACAATAACGGAGCTTTCGCTTTCTTTTCCAGAAGTTTCAAGGAGTTTGTTGTTTAAAATTGTCACTCAAAAGCTAGGCTAAAACAAGTCTCAGGAGACAGAAGGTCTTTCAAGGCTTGTCCACTGCTATTATAAGTGCCTCAATGTGTTTGGTGACTATGTGGAAAAGTTGTATGGCAGTCGTTCTTTCAGATGTATATAATAAATATATTTCTTGTACTTAATTTTTTTAATGGCAAAACATTCACTACTTTCTGAACAGGCCTCGTAGACTGTCTTACCAATGAATTCCTCGGGCTCCAAACACATGAAACTGGGTCTGTTCAACAACATCTTCAAAAGTTCTCAGCTCTCAGACAATGACAGATATTTTTTCTGTAGGTGGTTCACCACCATACTGCCGTCTGAAATTACCTTGCACTAAGTTTTCACAAGCCAAATAATACTGCGCTTTCTGTTGCGGAGTACGCATTGAAATGATCGTATGGCATTGTTGGCCGGGTTGGCCCCATTCTTGGGAGTAGCCTATGTCTGGCCAATGACTTCCTCGGGCTCCAAACACATGAAACAGGATCTGTTCAACGACGCTTCATAGGTTATCAGTTCTGACGTCTGAAATTACCTTGCATTGTTATAACTAACTATGTTTTCACAAGCCAAATAACACTGCACTTTCTGTTGCGGAGTATGCATTGAGATGATCGTATGGCATTGTTGGCTGGGAGGCTCCATTCTTGGGAGTTCAGCCGCCGAATTGCATGTACTTTTTAGGTGACGCCACATCTGAGACTTGCAAATCAATGATGATGAAAATGACAATGAAGGACACTACAAACCAGCCCCCTGCCAGTAATCGAACCCGGGCCCCGTGCGTGGTAGGGGATAACGCTACCGCTACACTACGGAGGCGGACGGAGTACGCATTGTTGCTAAGCTGCTCTGCAGTCCACTGCACGCACGGCTGGAGTGAACTGAGGGAACAGAGAGAAAAAGCAGCACTGGTGCTGTCTCAAGGTCAAGCAGACTTCCCAAGTGCAGGGAAGCCAAACTTTGAGAGTTGATGAATCAAACACGACAAACTGGAATAATATGTGTCACTTTGTACAGATTTTAGGACACATTAAAACTAGGGAATTCTTTTGGAAACACACTGTATATCGAAGACGCAATGACGGAAATAAAAGAAAAACTTCACGGGTAGAATTAAAATTTAACTGGAATCGATATCAATGTTAAGATTCGCTGATGACATTTATATCCACAGTGAAAATGAAGAAGTTAGACTGGATCTGCTGAATGGAGTGAACAGTCTAGTAAATGAGCAATAAAGCGAAGAAAGGCGAAAGTAATAACAAGTAGCAGAAATGACAATAGCGAGAAACTTAACATCAGAACTGATAATCACAAATAGATGAAGGTAAGGAATTCTGATACCAAGTCAGCATAGTAACCTATATTGGACAGTGCAAGGAGGACATGAAGGACAGACTAATGACTAATACTGGCAAAAAGGGCATCCCTGGCCAAGGGGTGTTTACTAGTATCAGACATAGAGTTAATTTTAGGAAGATATTTCTGAAAATGTATTGTTTGGAGCATAGCATTGTATGGTTGTGAAAATTGGACTGCTCGAAAACGGGATTAGATGAGAATCGAAGAATTTAATACGTCGTGATATAGAAGAATGGTTAAATTAAGTTGACTGATAAGGTAAGGAATGAGGAGGTTCTTTGCAGAACAGGCGGAGAGAGGAATCTACAGAAAATACTGGCAAGGAGAAGGGACAGGATGACAGGATATCTGTTAAGACATCAGGGAATAACCTCTATGGTACGGGAACGAGCTGTAGATGGTCAAAACTGTAGAGAAAGACAGAGATTCGAATACATCCAGAAATAATTGCGGATGTAGATTGCAATGAGGTATACTCAGGAATGAATTTTGATTACACTCGCAGTTTTTCTCTTTCTGGTACCTGCTATCACTACTTATCCATATGCCTGTGTCTGTAAAGTGTCCTCCGTAAGAGGATTCTGCTGGTTCGTCAATTCTAATATAATATTATTTGAGTTTAAAAATTATGGAACATGTACTTTTATGGATTACTTTTCTACATAAAATGTTAATAGGCTGGTTTCTGTGAGTCTATACACAGCCTTCGGGTTATTTTGACCTACGATAATATGCTTTCATAAAGTTTACTACACTGAAATTTAATGGAGTGTCCAGTGTTAAATATTTTACGAAATTCGTTATTCCTTCATGTAATACTTGTAATGTTCTGCAAAACATATTTCATAGCGTCTGTTTCTATGTTCTTAAGTAGTCTTTGGCCGTTGCTTATGTGTTGAGCAATAAATCCACTACTTCTGGCATGCCATCAATATTTGTAGTGAGCCTTTTATATTTACTATCGATATTTGTCGAATGTTTGGATGTATGTGTATCGTGGACATAATCATAACAGCTGCTGTAAGTTGTCGAGTTGCAATACTTAAAAGTTACCATTGTGTGACGTGAGGTTGTAGCATTTTTGATGTGGGTTCACTGCTAATGTAATTATGGAATATGGCATCTGGTTGTACATGTCTAAAGCAAAAGAATCTCATGACTGAAATTTTTTATGAAGTATTTAGAGGCTGTGGATCCTCACAAAAACTAATTTTTAAAAGCGAAATATTTTATTAAAACGTGGGCAGATATATTTGTAGCATCTCGTTGCGTCGGCCAAATGCTGAGGAAGGAAAGCGGTCCACAGCGGCGGCCGGTGCGTCGTGAGGTTTGCTCTACAGCTATCAGGCCCAGATCACAATCAGTGGGTAACACCTTCCGCTCTCATCTTTAAACGTTAAACAGTTCCTCATAAAATCCTACAACGCAACTCTCAACTGCTGACATTTTCTTACGCTAGACATGTCACCATGGGATATCACCATGTCACGCTTAGCTTCAACCTCGACTACAAACGGATCCTCCTGAGTACTGCTTTACAATATCGTAAATACTGGGATACATAATTATTAACACTACTCACATAAAAAATTCACTCACTTAGCAATTATCTTTTATTTTTCACTTTGAAACTGAAAAACTCTTTCTACCTTAATAAATTATCTGGAATAAATTTTCATTAACAGCACTTAGTTAGACTCATAAATTCTTGCGGTTGTCATCTTTTTTGCCTGTGCGGTGTTCGTTTAACCTACCGTTTTGGAACACCATTCAGAACTTCATCTCTGCTACAACCTTTCTCCTTATTCTTAGAAATCATATTCCCAAACCCATCCTCGCATCCGTACTACCTCACATAATACTCCAGCCAGTTCCACTTTTCTCTTTCACTGTAGGGCTCATCACAGACTTACCTCCTGTCGAAATTCTTGGCTTTGTGATACCCATGCGCCCCGAAACAACATCCTGATACAGTGTTGCACATTGTCGTATGAAAAGCCTTCTTCTTCTTCTTCTTCTTGCGTTACGGCCTCTGTGGGGCCACGGGTAGCCGCTTCTTGGACTACATTTTCCTTTTCTTCTCCCAGAACCTGTTCATTCTTTCTCTTCTTCTCTCCCGCTCTTCTTCCGAGATCTGCAGTGTCCGTTTCTCCTGTCGGCTCCACTAGTGGCACTCTAATCTTTTCCTGTATTCTTCTCTGTTATTGATCTGCGGCGTGTTAGTCGGTGTATATTTCTTCAATTTTCCTTTCCTTCGACCTTCAGCCCCAATTCCAACCAGTCCTTCCGAAGTTCAACAACCCACTTGGTTCCTGTCTTTCCCTTTGTCCTCCCTGTTGTTTCCCACACTCTCTTCGTCATTCTGTCCATGCTCATCCTAACTACATGTCCAGCAAACATTACCCTCTTGAGTCTGATTTCCCCGGATACTGTTCTCATGTTCCGGTACAATTCTTCCCTAGGTCTTCGCATCCACCTCTTTTGGGACAGAGTATTTTTCTCAGTATTTTTCTCTTTTCGTTCTCTAGTTGTTCTGCCCCATTTCTTCCTAGTGTCATCGTCTCTGCAGCTTATAATACTGCATTCCTCACCGTTGTCTTTTAGTGGCATATCTTTACCTTTGTGGATATATTCTTTTTATTGTATATCTTTCTCGTCATGCAGAAGGCTGAGCTATTTTTCCTCTCTGTTATTCCCTTCTTGCTCCTGTTCCTTCCTGTTATAAATTCTCCCAGGTATTTAAATTTGTCCACCATTTGCACAGTGCCTCCCCGTGTTTCCCCGTTTGCAGTGATATTTAATGTCTTTGTCTTGTTATAGACGATCCTCAGTCCCACCTTTCTGGCCACCTTACTTAAGATGTCGAGTTGTGTCTTTGCGACTTCTTCCGTCTCACTTACTATTGTTATGTCATCTGCAAAGGCTAGGCAGTCCACTTGAGCCCTGTTGTCCTTTTCTTTCCCCACATGGATCTTTGGTATTCCCATTTCCTCGTTTATTGCTCTCCACTGCCCGATCACTTCGTCCAGTGCTATATTGAACAACAATGGTGACAATCCATCTCCCCATCTTGATCTCAAATTCTTCTGACAGTGCTCCTCTGACTCTCATCATTGCTTTTGTGTCTGTCAGAATTTCTTTTATGAGTTCTTGTGTAGTTCCATCAGGTCCTCTGTTCTGCAGGATCCTACCAAGTGCCTGTCTGTCAATGGAGTCATATGCCTTACGTGTTTTGCAGAAATTTTATCAATTTGTCCGTGTAACCTCAGATCTGCCTTGCGTCCTTCACCTATTTTATACTTGCCCCGGACATCAGACTGCTGTAATCAGCTCATAGCTCGTGTCAGCAGCTACCTATGCAAGACTGTGACCCAGTGCTGGCTTTACTGCAGCATTACGAACCGCAGGAGCACAGTCCTGGACAGATTACGCCTTGTTGGCCCGATCACTAACTTCAGGAACAGTCTCCTTTTTCCTTTCCTACGTTCACCCTGCTTGTGAGGAAATGTATGTGTCTGTACTGTGCCGGCCGAAGTGGCCGTGCGGTTAAAGGCGCTGCAGTCTGGAACCGCAAGACCGCTACGGTCGCAGGTTCGAATCCTGCCTCGGGCATGGATGTTTGTGATGTCCTTAGGTTAGTTAGGTTTAACTAGTTCTAAGTTCTAGGGGACTAATTACCTCAGCAGTTGAGGCCCATAGTGCTCAGAGCCATTTGAACCATTTGTCTGTACTGTTTCTTCCACAACATCTACGCCGGCCGATGTGGCCGATCGGTTCTAGGCGCTTCAGTCTGGAACCGCGCCACCGCTACGATCGCAAGTTCGAATCCTGCCTCGGTCATGGTTGTGTGTGATGTCCTTAGGTTGTATTGTATTGTATTGTATGTTAACCGGGGACCTAGGAACGACGGAGTGGCTCCGTCCCCGCAGCAGCCGCAGTGGTCCACAACCCTACGACGACTACCGCAGTCCAATTCACTCCTCCGCCGCCCCACACCGAACCCAGGGTTGTTGTGAGGTTCGACCCCCGGTGGACCCCCCAGGGAACGTCTCACACCAGACGAGTGTAATCCCTATGTTTGCGTGATAATGTAATGGTGGTGTAAGGGTACGTGGCGAACTTGTTTGCGCAGCAATTTCCGAGGTGGTGTAACTGAGACGGAATAAGGGGAACCAGCCCGCATTCGCCTAGGCAGATGGAAAACCGCCTAAAAACCATCCACAGACTGGCCGGTTCCTTCTCGCCAGGAAAGCAGTGCGTTAGACCGCACGGCCAACCGGGCGGGCTGTCCTTAGGTAAGTTACGTTCAAGTAGTTCTAAGTTCTAGGGGACTGGTGACTTCAGATTTTGAGTCCCATAGTGTTCACAACCATTTGAGCCATTTGAACAACATCTACAACCATCAACTTCAATAACCTCCTGTGCATGTCCCATAGTATCTAACATAACATCATCGTCTGCAGCTGCACACTGTGCGACACAATAATCAGTGGCACGTGTACTTCGCTGTACATCTGCCCAATGCTAAACGGCCTCCAAACAGAATCCCTTATCTCCTAGCCGGCCGGGGTGGCCGAGCGGTTTTAGGCGCTACAGTCTGGAACTGCGCGTCCGCTACGGTCGCAGGTTCGAATCCTGCCTCGGGCATGGATGTGTGTGTTGTCCTTAGGTTAGTTAGGTTTAAGTAGTTCTCAGTTCTAGGGGACTGATGATCTCAGAAGCCATTTGAACCTTAGCTCCTAGTGGGGCACATACTACCGCACTTAACTGACGCGTGTTGCTATCCTTATTCTGTCATGCGTAGCACAAGGTCACTTCGTCTAACGCTACAGTTACTTCACACTCCACAATTTCATATGGTATAGGAGCTGAGACATCTACGTTACTTCCCTTAACATCAACAACAACATCCAGCACTGATTAAACCGACAGGAAGTTGCACAACGGCATTATTCGCTTCACTAATTATCTTAAATTTCCCACTCAAAAGATTGTTCCACCAGTGTTCAAATTTCGTCCTACTCCTCACCTAAATCATAGGTTTAACAATATCAGAGGTCTCTGGGAACAAGTGAACTGGACACAGGTCTGATTTCCTCCGTTTCCACTTTCTCCATCATCTTCCATTCTGCTTCTTATGTTTCTTCCCATCCTCACTTTTTTCTTACTCCCTCAGATCTCCTCCGGAATTTCTCCTCGTATTTAGGAGACTCCCTATCTGCCTAGCTCGAAGTGCTTCCTGTCTCTCAATGTCCGCTCGTGTCTTGCCTGCTTCGTCTTCTACACTCTTCAAAACCTCCTCCACGGTAGCTCCTGTGGTCACTGACCTTCACACATTACTCAGGCGCAAACCGCAAGAACACTTACTTGTGCTACTGTCCCAATACTTTTCACTACGTTACATGCTCACGCACCGAACCATATTCCTTGCTCAGCACCTTTATCCGTCCCAAACAACGCTGAATAACATACATTCCCTACAGTTCTCAGACTCCAGCTCCGTGAAATCTTTAAATAAACTTGTAGACAACAGGCTACACCTTTTGCACCTGATAACACATATTACAAACTTACATTCTTAACTACACAGAACACTGTGTATGACTAAGTACCCACACTAACCTATTTAATTACATGTTTGTTCCATTGATACTCTCAATCAAAAAGAAACACGAACAAAAAGACCGCAAGCACTTCACCATATGTAAACAAGACTGCAATACTGCAGTACTCGAGACATCTTCTCCATCTATGAATGGCTGTTGCAGGCATTGTCTACCACGGCCTTTCCACCAAATGAAGTGCACATTGGGTGGAGGGCAGTACTCGAAGCATCTCCTTTATTCATGAATGGCGTGTAGTCATTTTCCACTTTACCACCAAATGAAGTGGACCAAGTTTGATGGCCACTTCTATGCCAGGCAGGGTTGTGTGGGTGGATCATGCCCTAGGTGTAAACCGATCGCAGCTCACATAACATCATAAGTGGACTACATTTATATCGTTATGTGGAGTGACCACACCCACTCTCAGCATATGGTGAGGAATATGCGTGGTGTGCAGTGACTGTTAGCTGATGGGCAGTGGGCGTTATGTCTGTGCCCAGGAGTGTTGATACCAGAAGTCTGCCCAACAGTGAGCGTCCCAGTCAGGCTCAGCACGACTAATCGCTGGTGGTGGCAGCAGAGTGCAAGTATCTCACAACACGTGTAGGAGTTGACACAGTCCAGTGTTGTGTGAGAAACCCTGGCAGTGGCGAAGGGTGAGAGACTGTAGCTGATCTGCTGCTCTCCAGGGTAGGTGAATGGCTGCTCCTGCAGTTAGCCTGAATGGAGCACTGGGTTCGACAAGTTGGTATGGCGGTGAAGGACCATCACGGTGTCTGCTTACTGTCCCATATTGTTATGGCACCTTCGCTGCTTCGCCTTGTCTGCTTCATACTGTATAAGAGCCCTATCGCTGAAACCAGCCCTGTCGCTAGGTCCTCAGGGGACCTTCACTTCCTGGGACTGAGCTGCCAGTTTCTGCAGTAGCACCAACCAAATAGTGGCGGCGCTACACATATCTGACAAATATTGCTATGCCTTACTGGCGATGGGATCGTTCAATTATAAGATATGTTCTATTTATTTAAAGTCTTCTTTCGTGGTTATCTCTATGAACCTTCTGAACACACATGATATCATACTGATTTTCACAGAAAAGACGCTGGGAGATCTCCTCTTTCACTGTTGATATTTCCTCTGTACTGAGAGATATGACTGTCGAAATTAGTCTTAAGAAATATCCATTTGCTGCCGATTGTACCCACTGCTCTAATATGTTTGAAAAATGTCATTTTAACGATTCTCGCTACTGGAAAAAATGCCTTGTTTAAACAATCAGTTTCAGTTGTCTGACCACCACCAGGTTTGTAAAAGTACTGTCAGCATCATGCCAAACGAAATATAAAATCGTTCTCGTCAGGTGAAAATATCGTAATAGAATCGTATGCGAATCTTTTTAGAGCGTTAATGCCAATTACAGTTGTAACATTAACGTGTACTCTATCTAGCACACTTTTTATTGATTGATTTTTATAGATTGACCTAATTTATATTATGTAACGATAGCAGGTTTCATCAGTAGAAGATAAAGATTTTATATTTAGCCTAACATGAAGCTGTGAATACTTTTATGAACCTGATGATGGTCAAACGACTGAAACAGGTTGTATAAAGTAAGTATTTTACGAGTACCTCAAGGCGCTAATGTGTCATGTTTCAAATTAAGAAAGATGGTTTGCAATGATCACTTCTGGATCTGGATGGATTACCCTCTAGGAAATCACTCATTTCATACGTTGTACAAAATACGCCTTGGTTGAGGCTCCATTTATGTACCAGTTTCAAGTATTGAACAAGAGAAATGGGTTAAACGCTATTCTCTACGTGCTTTAATAACAAATTTCACTTGTGTAATCATGATTCACAGGCAGTGAATTTTAAACTTCCTCGATAGTTCCTGTAATAAATATTCACATTGTTCCATAGAAAAATGTTCATTTTAAAAACTAGAACCGTTTACAGGATACAATAATTAGCAACTTTTGTATTTTATTAGACTACGCACATATTTCTTATAAATATTCTTTTGGAACTTAACAAAACTTAAATCATTATGTAGAGATATACGTGTTTACGTATCTACGTTGACATCTGTAGTATTTCAGTCACCTTTGGTCCAGTCACTGTGCAGAACCCGAAGCTCAGAATAGGAACAATAATACTTCATTACTTTTTGCATGGTATCCTTCAATGGGTCTGCGCCCATTTCTGGCTCAAACAACTTACTATAGTCTCAGTCGCCAATGTATTAGGGAAATGTAATACATTTAGCAGCTTATGACCTGTGGGCTTCTTGTTTTCTACTTGTAATGGAACTGATCAATGGTTCATTTCCGCCACATATTGGCTTTGCCGATATAAACAAATAATCTGATTACTCGATACACAGAAAATAATCGGATTACCCGATACACAGAAATAAGCGTACTCCCTTCTACACAGACATCCTTCTGATACAGGGAAAAATTGGTTTTTGAGTAAACAAATAGTAAAGTATCGTGTTATTTATTTTCAGATATAAAATTAAACGATAAAACGATGCAACTAATATAAATAGTAATGAATTAATTATTTTCCAAATAATATAATTATTGCTCATGTATTCTATTTACTTCAAAATTGTAATTACATTTGAAGTCATTGACACCGGAATTAACTATGACTTTTCAGAAGAACGTCAGGAATGATAATTGACACGTAACTCATTTGTTAACAAAATTAATTCCTTTGGTGTATGTATAACCTTTGTTGCTTTTTACGATTACTTGGATGTTGCTCTTGTATGAAGTTGATGGTAAGCTGCTGTACTGTGTATGCGATGTAGTATTGTGAAGGATTTCTTTAACCGTCGAAATTGAATTGTGTGTCGAAAAGAAGAGAATTAAATGTTTGTTCAAAAGATAATGTGGCTGCAACAGCTCATTCTAAGTACACATCCTAAATGAAAACATATATATTCTGCTACTAGCAGAAATCATACTTCTGATCGAGCCACCAAAGCAATCGAAATACACTGAAATGAAGACAACAAGTACTAAAAAATTACTAAATTAATTCTTTTCACAGCCATTACCTCATGAATAATTCAGTCTCATCTCGTATAAGTTCTCACAATCTGGGGGAGAACAAATACTCAAATATATATGCTTTAGGCCGTCGAAAGTTCCAAAACATGTTTTAATGAAGCTGTTCCACTACAGAACACAGAACATCTCTTTACAGAAACCTCCTTCCGAAATCCTTGTTGCAGGGAAATGGAAACATAAAGCAAAAGCTAGCCAAGGGTAGCATGTTAGTTCACTCATGCGAGAAAGAGGATTACGTAGTCCACTTTGGCATTCATAAATTTTTCACTTTCCTTCTCGTTTAATTATTTTGACTGACTGAGGCTTGTACTTTTGGCTGCAGGCTGAGCTAATTAGTTCCTTCGTGCGTATTTTGCTGCAAGGGCTCGGCGGAGAATAGATTTCCGTAGTGTTTTATTTTCGTACACCAAACGAGGAAGAGCGGGCCGGAGAGAATGAGACAGGAACGGATCCTAAGTATGTTCTGCACAGACAGAATGGTATATGTAGTCTCGAGAGGCTACACTTCAGATTTCACTGGTAAATACTACAAAAGGAAATCGTGATGACACCTAGAACCATCTCGTTGGACAGCAGGAAAAAGGTAAGCAAGTTTTGCGCCTTTTATGAAACAGACTATTTTTTACCCTATGACGATCTACTGCAGCCACGAATACTCTTCTCACCCTATGTTCAGTAGACAAAGTAAAAATTCATACTTTTCTCAATTTTTTTCATATATGTTTCACAATATTGAGGATTATTTATTTACGCTATGCTTGGAATCGAATGACAACTATCCATACACAAAATGACAAACGCGTTTGTAACAGTAAATTAATTTCCTCTAGGAAATGAAACTAAACGGGTATTACAGAATAAAGAAACAGCATCAAGATAATGTTTTCGTGAATTAATATATGATTATTACTTCTCGTAATAACTTCAACAAATAGGTAGAATTACTGAAATCAAAAGCATTATACGTGTAGATGTGGGAATATTCTAAAAGATGAAAAGTTTTGCATTCATCAGCAATCAAACTAATAAATAAATGGGGACAGGTATATGTCGACAGATATCTGTTTTGTGAACTATTTGTAACCCTTTTTTTTAATAAAGGACTTCTATATTCGCTGTCTTCCACCTAAATTTTCGTAAAGTTTCTCATGTCTCCGATATAAGCACGTTTCACGTTCGAAATTTTCTGCGTAACCTTAAATTTAGTACATGTAGTAACGTCTTTAACCAAGTGTTTATTTCGATTGTTTCAGATAATTTTTCTATCGCTGATGACACAATCGTGCAGTTAAATGCATGCCATTTGGTTTTGACATTGACCACGTCATGGAGAATTTTATTTGATACTTAAGCAAAAGGATTTTTGTGTGGTTCACGCTGATACAGCGATAAAAGCCGGCTCGAGTGTTGGATTTTATAATTTTACATATGTAATTCACATATGTTCAAGTTGTAACATCGTCTGACGGTAATATTAAATACAATTCATATTCTTACTGTGCCAACTAGTTATATACATGCAGGTTGTAACCGTTATCACCACGTTCACAGTTAACCTTTATTAGGTATACAATTAGATGATACTTTCTTCACGGTACTGTGTGGAAGCTTTGATACATGACTACTGTTTATCACTGTCACGAGTGTGTGCAATAAGCTGTTTTGTACATTTCTATTTTTCTATTTTTGAAGCCTCTGTAACTTGTGTCATTTGTTTCGCTACCAGTTAATTTGAAAACACCTAACTGGGATAAATTATCTAATTACATAAAGCCATGAAACAAAGTCTTTGTTCCGTAAATAAAAACATCCTACCCAAAACAATGACTTCGATCAGTAACTTTTACCTCAAAAACACAACGATAAAGCTATTTTACGAAATACAGGTCTTTTTTTTTTTAACGACGCAACACCCAATCTTCCGAATGCATACTTACTAGACGACATAAAGATGAAAAGCTCGTTAACAGTTGTCACAACCAAATCTACACATACATTTTCAAGTCACGGAGACTAGATGGTTGCTTTATTATTTCCATAGACACCGAGTAAAGATACATTTAATTTGCATGTGATGTAATTCTTCTGTTAAAGTTGAAAGTCAGTGAAATAGGGTGGTTACAAACAATTACCACTGCAGCTGCAGTGGTTGTGGCTCTAGGTGACACAGCCTTGTTTCATGACTTTTAATGACTAGCTGACATGTAAAAATATTACTCTACCCAGACAGTTTTTATTGTGTAGTGTATCCTTAAAATATCACCTACAAATTTTGAATTACATGTATCGCTGCAATTTGATTTTCATCAAACAAGGAACCTTATAAATCTTCAATGTTAGTACATGTATAAAAAACAATAAGCGTTAGTTATTACTATGGATTCGAAATTGTGATGTTCTTTTTATTCTTTGTTCTCAATTTCCCTTTCTCGTGACAGTCTATTCATTCCAGGGCAGCGTCTATAATTAAACAACTTAAAATAAAACTGTGATTGTGTTAGGCGTTCGTCATTTTGGCTTTAGATAAGGTAAAGGCACCAGAGTGGATGTTCTGGCGTTGCGCTTGTAAACGGAGATATACTTAGGAAACATAAACAAAATTTCGTAGGATTTGTCGACCTAGACAAAGTATTGGGCAGTCAAAAATTGTGTAAGATTTCCGAATTTCTCAGGTAATTCTCTGTTACATCGAACGAATGCTACTCTACAATATGTACGAGAACAAGGAGGTAACAATTAGAACTGAAGACCAAGAAATATGTTCTCGGATTTAAAAGCGTGTAAAACAGGGATGTAGCCTGGGCTACGTTCAGTCTATACATCGAAGAAGCCACATCGCGAGTATAAGAAAGTTTCAACAATTGAATTTAGAGTGTACAGTATCAATAGGAGTGGCTGATGATATTGCTATGATCATTGACAGTGAAGAAGAACTGCAGGATCTGTTGAACGGATTAAACAATCTGATGAGCACACGTTGTGGACTTGGAGTAAACTTAAGACCGACCACTTACTGAGGTGTAGCACAAATACACACATCAAAAAAAGTTTTGCAACGCCTCTGTTCCAAAAATTCCGGGACCTGTACAGAAAATTCGATTGGAGGTCAACATAAACATCATTTCCTCCTTTTTATTATATTTTGTACCACCATACAGAAAGATCTTCAGAGGTGTTGGGTCAGACTGCTGTACACTGCGGCACCTCTAATACCCAGTAGCAAGTCCTCTTGCATTGATGCATGCCTATATTCGTCGCATACTGTCCACAAGTTCATCAAGGCATTGTTGGTCCAGATTGTCCCTCCCATCAACGGCGATTCGACGCAGATCACTCAGAGTGGTTGGTGAGTCCCATTGTGCATAAACAGCCCTTTTCAATCTATCCCAGCCATGGCCGATATGGTTCATGTCTGGAGAACATGCTGGCCACTCTAGTCGAGCGATGTCGTAATCTTTGAGGAAGTCATTCACATGATGTGCACGATGGGGGCGCGAATGGTTGTCCATGAAGACGAATGCCTTACCAATATGCAGCCGATATGGTTGCACTATCGGTCAGATGATGGAATTCACGTATCGTACAGCCGTTACGGTGTCTTCCATGACCACCAGCGGCGTACGTCGGCCTCACATAATTCAGGGAACCTCCACCCTGTTGCACTCGCTGTACAGTGTGTCTAAGGCGTTGTCTGTCGAGGAGTTCCTTGAAAAAGTAAGCTGATTCTTATTGTATTGCTGATAGCGTTTGCTTAAACTTATGAGCTGACTTTTTTAATGTTCATGAACATTTATCTGTTATTACTTTTATGTTGTAATTTCATGTACTGAAACGTTCCATGAACTTGGAGATTTGCTCCTCAATTTGGTCCTACGGAATTTCATGTGTAAACCCTGAACGGGTTGTCTCCAAGCACATCTCTGACGATTGCCTGGCTTAAGGCATATACGACACTCATCGGTGAAGAGAACGTGATGCCAATCCTGAGCGGTACATTTGGCATGCTGTTGGGCCCATCTTTACCGCGCTGCAAGGTGTCGTGGCTGCAAAGATGGACCTCGCCATAGACGTCGGAAGTGAAGTTGCGCACCATGCAGCCTATTGTGCACAGTTTGAGTCGGAACACGACGTCCTGTGTCTACACTCAAAACATTATTCAGCATGGTGGCGTTGCTGTCAGGGTTTCTCCATGCCATAATCCATAAATAGTGGTCATCAAATGGCTCTGAGCACTATGCGACTTAACTTCTGACGTCATCAGTCCTCTAGAACTTAGAATTACTTAAACCTAACTAACCTAAGGACATCATCACACACATCAATGCCCGAAGCAGGATTCGAACCTTCGACCGTAGCGGTTGCGCGGTTCCAGACTGTAGTGCCTAGAACCGCTCGGCCACACCGGCCGGCTAGCGGTCATCCACTGCAGTAGTAGCCCTGAGCGTGGCATGTCGTCAACAGTTCTTGTCTCTCTATATCTCCATGTCCGATGAACATCCCTTTGGTTGACTCCCCGACACTTCCCTTGTTGAGAGCCCTTCCTGGCACAAAGTAACAATGCGGATGCGATCAAACCGCGGTATTGACCGCATGGTTGAAGTACAGACAACACGAGCCGTGTACCTCCTTCCTGGTGGAATGACTGGAACTTGTCGGCTGTCGGACCCTCTCCGTCTAATAGGTTCTGATCATGCATGGTTGTATACCACTTTGGGCGGGTTTAGTGACATCTCTGAACAGTCAAAGGGACTGTATCTGTGATAAAATATCTATAGTCAACGTCTATATTCAGGAGTTCTGGGAACCGGGAAGTTGCAAAACTTTTTCTGATGTATTTATTAGCGATAATGAAAATTGGATACCACGAAGTACATGATGGGAACAAACTCTGCTACGCTGGAAGGGAAACAATACACGACAGTAGAAGCAAGGAGAAAATAAATGACTAACTAGCACAGGCAAAGAAGATATTGCTGTTCAAAAGAAATCCATTAGTGTCAAATTATGGTCTTAATACAAGGAAGAAATTTCTGAGAACGTAATTTTGGAGCACAGAATTGTACTAAAGTGATTCATGCAAAACGGGAAAATCGGAAATGAAGGGCATTTCAGAGTCTGAGATGTGGTGCTGCAAAGGAAGGGTGAGAGTTAGGTGGGCAAGTAATATAAGAAATGCACAATCGACGAGAAGAAGAACATTTGGAAAACATTTATAAGAAGAAGGAACACGTGTCAAGACATCAACGAGAAACTTCCATGCTACCTGAGGTTTATACATAGAGGAAAGATAGAGTGTGATGTATACAACAAATAATTACAATGCAAGAGACTGACATGAAGCGAGGGAAGCTCATGACTGACTGCATCGAACTAGTCAGTGGACGCAATAAAGCAAAAACAACAAAACATATTATTACTTATGTATATTCCAATCTTTATCTTGCGATACCCTCTATAGCTCCCTCTGGTACAATGGAAGTCATTTCCTAATGTCTAAACACATATCCTACCATCCTACCCGTTATACTTGTTGGTGTTTCACGTGTATTCATATACTCAGCAAATCAGCGGAGGTAAGATTCTGAATCGTTCTGTAAAAATGCGTTTCAGATCCTTCGCTTCTCTTCTTTTCTGCTTACCCACAGTCCGTGTATTACTTCTACACAATGGTGTGCTCCACATGTAAATTTGCATTAACTGCTTTCCCAAATTAAGGACTGTGTTCGTAACTACTAGACGCTTTCTTCCGAGGAATGATCTGATACGTGTGGCAGCTGCGTTCTACGTCGTGAGGTGACCGATTGTCTTTGGTCCCTAGTAATCAGAGGGACAACCTACGTGGCATCCGGCGCTCATGGCTGATCTCTGCATTGCCAGCACGTGACGCTCACATTACGGTGTCGACTCGTTTTCTATTTGTAATGATGTCAGTATCTGAGGGGGTGCCGAAATGTTGGTCTCAAATAAATTCGCACAAAAATACACGAACTGTCCACGAAGTTTCACAAAGAACAGAAACAAAATTTTTATTTTACGGTTCTGAACAAATACCAGACTTGGAACTTTAAGATACAACAGTGGCAAAAGGTATCAGTGATTTGACTGACAGGGACGAAAATGGCTTTTGTAGCAAAACAAATGAATTTTTAGCCTGTTTTTAAACTTTAAAACACTTTCTTGGTGGCTTTGGAGACATTATTCATCGTCCAGATCAAAGAAAACTTGTGCAGTACTGCACGATGCGAAGCTTTTCGCCGATGATGCTGTTGTATACAGAGGAGTAAGGATCCTGGAAAATTGTAGAAAAATGCAGAAACACTAGCAGGGGATCGAAACTTGGTACAGAGAGTGGCAATTGACCCTCAGCGCCGGCCGGAGTGGCCGTGCGGTTCTAGGCGCTACAGTCTGGAACCGAGCGGCCGCTACGTTCGCAGGTTAGAATCCTGACTCTGGCATGAATATGCGTGATGTCCTTAGGTTAGTTAGGTTTAATTAGTTCTAAGTTCTAGGCGACTGATGACTTCAGAAGTTAAGTCGCATAGTGCTCAGAGCCATTTGAACCATTTGACCCTCAGCATAAACAAATGTAACGTATTGCAAACACATAGAAAGACCCTTTATATTATGATTAACAAATTGGAGAACACTCACTGTAAGCAGTTACTTCCAAAAATGCCTACGAGCGATTCGAAGTGGAACGAACGTATACAATTAACCACCAGTAATGCAGATGCCAGACTGAGATTCATAGGAAAAATTCTCTGGAAATGTGTTCTATCGACAAAGGAAGTATTGCTTGAATATTGCTCGTCAGTATGAAATCTGTAACAGATAGGACTCACAAGCGAAATGCACAAGATCCAAAGAAGAGCAGCACTTTTCGTTACAGTTCATTTAGTAAGTGAGACAAATTACGTTATGATCCATTCCTAAAATTCCGAGAGCGTAAGTTCCTAGGAGAGTCTATCAGTCCATTTTCTTCACCAGCGTATATCTTGCGGAATGACCATGAAGATAAACTGAGGCAGAGTCGAGCCCACGGCTACTTACCAGCAATCGTTCTTTCCGCAAAACATTAGCGACTGAGTAGTAATAGGGGTAAGGGACATTGGTACTTGATGTACCCTCCACCACGCACCTTAAGATGGCTTGCAGAGTATACATGTGGATGCAGATGTACATGTATACATCCAGAATGCTTGGATGTAGTGATCAGTGTACTTTTCAATAACGAGCATCTTAGAAGTTGGTCATTTGATGGCTACGGAAAGAAGACATGACGAACCTTTTCGGCCTTTTAAACTAGTCACTGAACCATTTATTGCCAGTGCCTTTCACTGTTGGACATTCACCCTTCCTTTCATGTATGATTTGCTCATCCTTAGAATACTGCAATTCCTTCGGTCTGTATTTCGAAATAATAACGGTTACCCGAGGCTTTTATAGTTTACATCTTCAGTTAGTCTTGCTGGGATGGCTAGGATGTGTGCATGCTGCGTGCGAACGAAAGAGGAGCTGGCCGCAGTTCGCGAAAAGCTGAATGCGCTTTTGGCTGCCGTCAATCACCTTCAGGTTGCTATCTCTGGGTGTAGCGGTGGCGAAGAATCTACGCGTCGCGTGGGATACCACAGGTGTCGCTTGTTTTGCCCATGGGCTCTGCTTTCGAGGAACCTGCTAGCGCACACGACGCAATGGATCCGCCCTCTAAGCAGGGCTGGTGATAACGCGTTTGCGTCGCTCGAGGCGGAGGGCCAATGTGGAAACTGGCCATCTGACCTCACCCCTCCATCCTGTGTGTGGACAGGTGGTCGTTCCTTCAGCAGGGTCCGAGCAGGCACACTGGGAGGGGTTTACTAGTTATTGGGAGCTCCAATGTCAGGCGCGGTTTGGAGCCCCTGGCGCAGCAGCGTTCAGGGCTGGAAGGAAAACAAATGTGCACTCTTGTCTGCCGCGGGCCTCGTCCGAGATGGTGGGCCTTGCCTGCAGCTATCGAGTGTGCAGGATGCAGTCGTCTACATGTTGTGGTTCACATCGCACCAACGACATCTGTCGCTTGGGTTCTGAGGCGATCCTCAGTTCGTACAGGTGGCTGGCGGAAGTGGTGAAGACTGCTGGCTTCGTGCGCGAGCTGCAAGCAGAGTTCACAGTTTGCAGCATTGTTCCCAGAGTTGATCGGGGCCCCTTGGTTTCGAGCCGAGTAGAGGGTCTCAACCGAATACATCGTCGACTCTGCAGCGGTCTTGGCTGCTCATTTCCCGACCTGCGTTATCGTGTGGGGCTTTGTAGGTCAAGCGTACTACGCAAAGGAAGCAGCTATTCGGAAAGCAGTGGACTTGTGGAACGCACATGAAGGTTTCTTAGGCTAGACAGTAGATTGAGGGGCTCTGATGAAATCTCGCCAGTCGATATTCAGCAAGGGAAGTCAAACGCCGGCCGCTGTGGCCGAGCAGTTCTATGCGCTTCAGTCAGGAACCGCCCTGCTGCTACGGTCGCAGGTTCGAATCTTGCCTCGGGCATGGACGTGTTTGATGTTAGTTAGGTTTAAGTAGTTTTAAGTCTAGAGGACTGATGGCCTCAGATGTTAAGTCCTATACCGCTTAGAACCATGCGTGTGGAACTCAAACGGCGTTCAGAATAAAGACACTTCGTCTGTCATAATTTTATTAGTAAACTGTCCAAGTATTCGTGTTAACGTTCATGAATTTACTGCTCTCCACGAAAGATATCAAATTATTCAAGAGATCAAGAGCTGACTAAAACTCGAAGTGACGTATTTGGCATGTCGTGGAACGGTGACCGGACAGACAGTTTAGACGCCGTAGGAGGGGGAGAATTCATTGCAGTTGACAAAAGTATTTTCTCTAGCCAGGTCGAGGTTGAGTGTGACAATGGAGTTATCTGGTCGTGTATAACAGGTGTAAGTGAAACCAAGTTAATTGATGTTTTTACTGGCCACCCGATTCTTCTGTGACAGCTGTAGAGTCGTTCAAAGATAGTCTAGGCTGAATAGCGAGTAAATACCCAGCTCATGCAATATTTATTGGGGGAGGCTTTAACCTATCGAGTATAGAGACTGGGATGTCTATGGATTCATTGCGGGAGTACAGACAGACAGTCATACTAAATACACTACTGGCCATTAAAATTGTTACACCAAGAAGAAATGCAGATTCATTGGACAAATATACTAGAACCGACATGTAATTACATTTTCACGCAAGTTGGGTGCATAGATCCTGAGAAATTAGGACCGAGAACAACCACATCTGGCCGTAATAACGGCCTTGATACGCCTGGGCATTGAGTCAAACAGAGCTTCGATGGCGTGTACAGGTACAGCTGCCCATGCAGCTTCAACACGAGACCACAGTTCATCAAGAGAAGTGACTGGCGTATTGTGACGAGCCAGTTGCTCGGCCACCACTGACCAGACGTTTTCAGTTGGTGAGAGATCTGGAGAATGTGCTGACCAGGGCAGCAGTCGAACATTTTTTGTATCCGGAAAGGCCCGTACAGGACCTGCAACATGCGGTCGTGCATTATCCTGCTGAAATGTAGGGTTTCGCAGGGATCGAATGAAGGGTAGAGGCGCGGGTCGTAACACATCAGAAATGTAACGTCCACTGTTCAAAGTGACGTCAGTGCGAACAAGAGGTGACCGAGACGTGTAAACAATGGCACCCCATACCACCACGCCGGGTGATACGCCAGTATGGCGATGACGAATACACACTTCCAATGTGCGTTCACCGCGATGTCGCCAAACACGGATGCGACCACCATGATGCTGTAAACAGAACCTGGATTCATCCGAAAAAATGACGTTTTGCCATTCGTGCACCCAGGTTCGTCGGTGAGTATACCATCGCAGGCGCTCCTATCTGTGATGTTGCGTCAAGGGTAACCGCAGTCACGGTATCCGAGCTGATATAGTCCATGCTGCAGCAAACGTCGTCGAACTGTTCATGCAGATGGTTGTTGTCTTGCAAACGGCCCCATCCGTTGACTCAGGGATCAAGACGTAGCTGCACGATTCGTTACAGCCATGCGGATAAGATGCCTGTCATCTCGACTGCTAGTGATATGAGGCCGCTGGGATGCAGAACGGCGTTCCGTATTACTCTCCTGAACCCACCGATTCCATATTCTGCGAACAGTCAATGGATCTCGACCAACGCGATCACCAATGTCGCGATACGATAAACCTCATTCGCGACAGGCTACAATCCGACCTTTATCAAAAGCGGAGACGTGAGTGTACGCATTTCTCCTCCTTACACGAGGCATCACAACAACGTTTCACCAGGCAACGCCGGTCAACTGCTGTTTGTGTATGAGAAATCGGTTGGAAACTTTCCTCATGTCAGCACGTTGTAGGTGTCGCCACCGGCGCCAACCATGTATGAATGCTCTGAAAAGCTAATCATTGCATATCACAGCATCTTCTTCCTGTCGGTTAAATTTCGCGTCTGTTGCAAGTCATCTTAGTGCCGTAGCAATTTTAATGACCAGTAGTGTACTTTTGAACACGTTATCTGAAAACTGTCATGAGCACTAACTCAGGTGCCCACACGCAATGGAAATATCTTTGACCTTGTAGCTACAAATAGCTCAGACCTTATCGACAATGTCAGAATAGAAACGGGGATTAGCGATCATGATGTTGTTATGGAAAATGTGATTACGAAAGTTAATAAATCAGTCAAGAAGGCTAGGAGAGTGATTCTGCCAGATACAGCAGATAAGCAGTTATTAGCTTCTCAGTTAGACAGTGAACTGGCATCACTCAGTTCCAGTAAGATGGATGTAGAGGAATTCTGAACAAAGTTTTAGCAGATTTTCAAACGTGGTCTAGAGAGTTATGGGCCTAGTAACTGGACCCACCATAGTTTAATAACAAAATTAGAAGGGTGCAGTGGAAGCAGAGGCTGTTGCGCTCTCGGCTCGAAAGAGAAAGCACACATAACGAGAAGTGAAGTTTAGCAGAGATACCGGCGTCTGTGAAAAGATGTACGTGAAAGGTCTGTCAGAGAACCCTAATAAATTCAGGACTCATGTAAAATCACTAAACGGGTCTAAGGCTTCCATTCAGTCTCTTGTTGACCAATCTGGTGTGGCATTTAACGACACCAAACGAAAGCTCGAGTTTTAAATGTCACGTTCAAGAAATCGTTGACACAGGAGAATCCTACAAAGATACCGTCATTTGGCCATCGGACAGACTCCCGTATGGACGATATAGTAATAAGAAGCCCTGGCGCAGAGAAACAACTGGAAGGTTTGTAAGTAAATAAATCACCAGGTCCAGATGGAATCCCAATTTGATTTTACAAACAGTACTCTACGGCATTGGCTCCTTATCGAGCTTGCATATATAGTGAGTCTCTCACCCAACACGAAGTCCCAAGCGACTGGAAAAAGGCACAGCTGAATCCAGTATAGAACAAGGATAAAAGTACGGACCCGCAAAATTACACATCAGTATCCTTCTGTTTGCTGCAGAATCCTCGAATATACTCTCAGTTCGAATATAATAAATTTTCTTGACACTGAGAAGCTTATGTCCACGAAAAAGCATGGTTTTAGAAAGCATCTCTCTTGTGAAAGTCAGCTTGACCTTTCTCATTTGATGTACGGAGAACTATGGATCAAGAGCAACAGCCAAATCTCATATTCCTAGATTTCCTGAAAGCATTTGACACGGTACCCCACTGCAGGCTGTTAACGAAGGTACGAGCATATGGAATAAGTTAACAGATAGCCTATGTGAATGGCTCGATGACTTCGTCAGTAATAGAACCCTGTATTTTCTCCTCGACGGCGAATTTTCATCAGAGACAATCGTATCGTCAGGAGTACTCCTGGAAAGTGTGGTAGCACAGCTGTTGTTCTCTATATACATATATAATTTGGCGGACAGGATGGTCAGCAATCTGCAGTTTGCTGATGTAGCCTTGGTGTATGCTAAGGTGTCGAAGTTAAGTGAGAAAGATACAAGACGACTATGACAAAGTTTCCAGGTTGTGTGATGAATAGCAGCTAGCCCTAAATGTGGAAACATGTAAGTTTATGCAGATGAGTAGGAAGATCGAACCTGTAATGTTCGGCTGCAGTATTGGTAGTGTCCTGCTTGACACAGTCAAGTCGTTAAAATGTGAGGGTGTAGCGTTGCAAAGCGATATGAGGTGGAACGAGCATGTGAAAACTGTGGCAGGCAAGGCGAATGGTCGCCTTCAGTTTATTGGGGGACCGTACCATGTCGGATTGAATGAAGACATGGAAGTAAATCAGAGGCGGGTTGCTAGATTTAATAGGTTCAAACAACACAGAAATGTTACGGAGGCGCTTCGGGGGCTCCAGTTGGAATCCCTCGAGGGAAGGCCACGTTCTCTTCGAGAGACGCTATTGAGAAAATTTTGAGAATCGGCATTTGAAGGTGACTCGAGCACGAAGATAAGATACGAGAAATTTGGGTTCGTACGTAGGCATATAGGTTCAAATGGTTCAAATGGCTCTGAGCACTATGGGACTTAACATCTGAGGTCATCAGTCCCCTAGAAATTATAGCTACTTAAACCTATCTGACCTAAGGACATGACACACATCCATGTCCGAGGCAGGATTCGAACCCGACCGTAGCGGTCGCGCGGTTCCAGACTGAAGCGCCTAGAACCGCTCGGCCGCACCGGCCGGCAGGTATATAGGCAGTCTTCCCTCGCTCTGTTTGCGAGTGCAACAGGAAAGAAAATGCCTAGCCGTGGTACAGGGCACCCTCCACCACGCACCGTACAGTGGCTTCCAATCTGTGTCGATGTAGATGTAGATTCACAAAGAAGTGTAGTTCGGGAACTTTGAACACCACAATTAGATATTTAAAATTCTGTGGTTTGAGGCAGTTACGAGAGGCAGTCAAAAATAGATCCTGAACGATGTGCGATCACCGCTAAGAGGTAGCGCACATTTGGCGTATTATCTGACGTACTAAAATGGTATTAACTTATATAGTTAACGGGTGATGACACTCACCAGGATTTTTTACTTTTTATAAATTATTGTAAAGACAATTTTATCGTGTAACTATTTGACGAAAAAATTCGTAACGCCTTCAGAACTGTGCCAGCCATCCTACAATAAGTAACAGACTTCCTGCAACATTCTACGTCATTCCGTACCATTGGTTGGACTGCAGTATGGAATTATTGTCCCACTTGTGCGCTGCTGTTAACACAGCAGCACAAACAGCTGCGTTTGGGAAGCACCCAGAATGCTCATTAATGTTGCCCCATTGTGTTCAACGATGAATCGCCGTTCTGCACTACCACGGAGACCCATCGTCGGCGAGTATGGTGGCGACCAAGGGAGAGGTCGCATTATTCCAGTGTTTTGGAAAGACACAGCGATGTTACTTCTGACACTGTGCAATGGTAAGCTATCAGGTACGACTTCAGGTCACGGCTGAAAGTTACTGAAGGACATCTGCAGGCACGACAGCATGTCACGGAGATACTGCGTCCTCGTGTGTTACCTCTCATGTGACAGTAACGTAGTGCCATTTTTCAACAGGATAATGGTCCCCCACACGTGGCACGCGTCTCATGAACTATGTGTGTTTTGCTCTCGTGGGCAGCAAAATTGCGTTATCCGTCCTCAGTAGAATACGTGCACCGAGCGAGGTGGCACAGTGGTTAGCACACTGGACTCGCATTCGGGAGGACGACGGCTCAATCCCGTCTCCAACCATCCTGATTTAGGTTTTCCGTGATTTCCCTAAATCGTTTAAGGCAGATGCCGGGATGGTTCCTTTGAAAGGGCACGGCCGATTTCCTTCCCAATCCTTCCCTAACCCGAGCTTGCGCTCCGTCTCTAATGACCTCGTTGTCGACGGGACGTTAAACACTAACCACCACCACCTAGAATACGTGCGGGACCAGCTGAGACGTCAGCTCTGTCCCAGTGACGGTATCTCGGATATCAAAAGCCAGTTTGCCACCGGAGGCATACAACAGTCTCTACAGCTACGTGGATACTCTGCAAATCACACTTAAGTGCCCTTCCCAACCGAATTAGCACATACATCCAATCCAGAAGAGGTGCAAACGCCATAGTGATAAGGGGCTCGTACTGCCAAGTTCTTAGGAAATTAGATCACATTTTGTGATCAGTGAAATAACACCACATACCATCAATGTAGTTTCATTTCGTTTTCTCCCCCCCCCCCCCCCCTTCATGAGATTCACTTTTTTGTCAGTTGACTCGACTACGGAATTTGCTGAGTACTTAATTAAATTCATTTTAGTGTCTTGCAAATGTGTTGTAGCAGTGCACAAATCTCTGAATTTCTCTTTCCGGTATTAAGACCCATACTGGCGTTCCATTCATTTCAGTGTCCAATCCGTAAAAATTTCTTTTTTTTCGGTTACTGATGAGGATATGACCAGCGATTACCACTCTGTAATTCTGTAAACCACATCAATACGATACAGCGATGTGCACATAACAAGAAAGAAGTATATTGTATGAGCACTGATTTACTGTGGGACCTTGATAAACGGTATGCTGTATGAAACTTCCTGGCAGATAAAAACTGTGTGCCGGACTGAGACTCAACTCGAGACCTTGCAAATTTCGCACGAGAGCTTCTTTCAGGTGTGGAACGGAGGACACGAGGGAAAGCTGTCGGGCGGGTCGTGAGTCCTGCTTGAGTGGTTCAGTTCGTAAAGCACTTGCCCTCGAAAGGCAAGAGTCCAGAGTTAGAATTTCTGTCTGGCACACACTTTTAATCTGCCGGGAACTTTCATATCAGTGCACACTCCGCTGCAGAGTTAAAATTTCATTCTGAAATGCTGTACATCTGATCGTTAAGATTGTTTCATTTGTGTTGTATCAGTTTATGCTGCTACAAATTGTACCCGGTGTATGTTCTACAAAAAATTACTGTCTTTGTGTCTACCGCTGGAACACTTTATGATACGATGTTACTGTATGGTTAAGAAAAAACTATTATGCGTACTACAATTTTGTAAGTTTGCCAATTATTCTGGAAAAAAGAATATGTAAATATAAAAGACTGAGTGTATTTACGAAACAAAAGCGAATGAAATTAACTGTGATAGCTGTAGTAAGATTCTCTTTCCCGGAATATGTAGTACGCATCCCAAAAGTTTAATGAACAATGAGAAAAGACACTAGCGTTAATCTTCCTTGTTTACAACGGCAGAGAACAATTGTTTTTTGTTGTTTTTGATACTAGAACATCGTTAATCTGACAATTCAGGAATATGCAAGTTAATTATAATACCTGCCACGTATTAAACCTGCTACGACAGTGGGAAACAATCTGGAAAATTAATGCTTCTGACAAAACCACTTGTCGGAAATGATACCCAAAATAGCAAGCAATTACATTTTTCAGCTTGCCGCAAACGATTAACGACTATAACATACATGGAAATCATGTACTGTCAAACAGTACAGAGATTTTTGTTCTGACCGAGTAAATCAGCTTTAACGTATAAATATTGGGAAAAATATCCACCAGTAATAGCATAAAATTACAATATAGACACAAGGGAATGGACAACATTATCTGCCAGTGTGCATTGATTTAAATCAATGGGGAAGGTTGGAAATTTGTGTCGGATTGGGATTTGGACCAAGGTCTCCCGCTTACTAGACAAATGCACTGACCACTACGCCATCTGGACACAGCAACCAAGAACTGCACAGAAAACCCCAGCACGCCTCCCGTCAGACCTAAATTCTGAACTGATCTACACACTACAAATGTAGTGATCATCGACCACTGTCCCTTTAAGTGCGGTATATTGTCGATTACTGTAAGAGTTAGAGCATGGTATGCATCTGCAGTGAAGTGATCATTGGCCGTCCTCGCCTTAAGAATACATGTGGGGTCTGTACTATTGGACTCATCAAAAGAAGATACACCACGTTGATCCTGCAGCTAATATGAACAAGACACGAAGGAATTGACGACATTGGCTACCAGTGGGCATTGATTAAAGTAATGGGGAAAGTTGAGAATTAGAACCCGGATCTCCTGCTTACCAGGTAGATGTCATTAATTCCTTTCTGTCTTGATTCATAGTAGCTGCAGCATCAAAACAATTTATCTGTCGGTTGACTATACACGTTGTCGATAGGAGCTTCGCATGAGAAGGAAATGTGTATCTAGAGATAGCACGTATTTAAGGATTATTGGCGCACATTTGGAGCGCGCCACGGCGTTTAGAAATGTGCTGGAAGTGTTCTTGTAAAGTGAATTGCATGCACAAGACAAATCACGTACAAACGAAAGTGCAACCAGTTCTAGAGCTAGTGCGACCATAACTGCTGGTTCAGCGTTTGGAGTCCTTATGAAGTAGACATGACAACAGATCTTGGATTCAGAGGAGTACTTCTAAGTTGGGTAGATATAGCACATACTAAATTGCAATAGAGATAATAAAGATGCTAAACAAACTAACATGGGAATCTAGGCAAGAAGAGGGATTATGCATCAATTTGCATATCTAGCAGTACGAATAGAGAAAATAAAATTAGAAGGATGAAGGTGTTTGCAGAGAAACACAGTCATTTTTCACTCAGTATATTGTAACCACGACTGGAACGCTCACGGGGTTGCCGAGAACGAAGCGCGGCGGGACCAAACGGGAGCGGCCCGCAAACAAGAAACGAACGGGAAAGGACGGACGCGAACAACGACGGACGACCGAGCGAGACGTTACGACGACATCACGCAAGAAGCAACGGGGGGACAAGAGACAACCAAACGAATCCACAACGTCCACTCTTACACGGAAGCAAAGTACTGTAAACACACTGTATGTTGCTGACATGTCGATAGACTCCACAAACTTCAGACTGCCTAGCAGAGCTTTTTCTTTTCTTTTTCTTTATTGTGATTTTATTCCCCTGCCCCAAATGAGAAGGGGAGGGTTGTCAGCGTCACAATCCGCCGCTCTTCAGCAGAGTGATATAACAACTAATACAAGTATAAAATGTTACATACAAGGCGATAAAAGAAGGGGACATAAAGCAGAGTAAGGAGAGATAAGGGAGGTAAAAAGACACTGACATGGAGACGTTTATGGGGGGACAGTTAAAACAGTCGACATAAAGATTAAAAACACAGTTACCGATTTGTAGAACACAAAAAAGACACTGAAGTCACACACACAGGTTAAAAGGGGACTACAGTATTAAAAGCACTCCAGAACAACATACTTTAAACTCACTTGGAGCACACATGATAAAGAATAAAACTGCCAGGTGGGACCTGCCGAGGCAGAGGCCTGAGAGGATGAAGGGAGAGCAAGGTGCAGCAGGGGAGGGGGTGGGATGAAAAGAGTAGGGGGCGTCAGCGGGTGCACCAAGAGGCAGGAGACAGGTGGGCCAGGAGAAGAAGAGGGAAGACAAAGCAGGAGGGAATACAGAGACACTGAAGGAGCACATGAGACGGAGGGGTTGGAGGAGGGGAAAGCTGGTCAGGAGAAGGAAGGGGGAGCCCTGAGGAGGAAGTAGGAGGAAGATGGGGTTAATTTGGTAGGAAGGGTAGATGTCAGGGCTAAGCTCATTAGCCAGCTGGGGTGGCCGAGCGGTTCTAGGCGCTACAGTCTGGAACCGCGCTACCGCTATGGTTGCAGGTTCGAATCCTGCCTCAGGCATGGATGACTGTGATGTACTTAGGTTACTTAGTTTTAAGTAGTTCTAAGTTCTAGGGGACTGATGACCTCAGAAGTTAAGTCCCAGAGTACTCAGAGCCATTTGAACCATTTTTTTGAAGCTCATTATCCAGGAGGGTTAGATGGTGGAAGCTGCGTCGGGAAAGGAGGTGGAGGGTGTGGAGATGGAGAGAGGGTGGAATACAATGGTAAAGGCATGGCAACAGGCTGGGGGTGGAGAGGAATGGAGACACCAGGGGGTGAGGGGCATCAAGGTGGCAGACAATATATACTGTGCAGATGTGTTCAAGAAAAAGGAGAAGGTTGGGGAAAGGGATCAGGTCGTAGAGGATGCACATGAGGAATGGAAGGCGGATGCAGAAGGCGAAGCAGAGTGCATGGCGTTCAAGGATTTGGAGTGATTTATAGAACCTGAGAGGGACGGAAATCCAAGCAATGCTGGCATAACAGAGGATGGGGCATATCAAGGATTTGTAGGTGTGAAGGATGGTGGAAGGATGCAGACCCCGTGTCTGGCTGGACTGGAGTTTCAGGAGGCTGAGTGTGTTATGAGCTTTATGTTGGATGGTAAGGAGATTGGGAGTCCAGGTGTGGTGGCGGTCGGGGGTGAGACCAAGGTATTTGAGGGTAGGAGTGAGGTCGATAGGATGGCCATAAATGGTGAGATAGAACTCATGGAGACAGAAAGTGCTGTTGGTGCGGCCTATGATGATCACTTGGGTCTTGGAGGGATTGACACAGAGGAATCACTAGTTGCACCAAGTGGTGAATTGGTCAAGGTGGGTTTAGAGGGTACGTTGGGGCTGTTGAGGGGTAGGATATAGGGCTAGGAAGGCGGTGTCATCAGCAAATTGGAGGAGATGAACAGGTAGGGGAGGTTTGGGCATATCAACAGAGTACAGGAGATAGAGGGGAGGCAAAAGGATGGAGCCTTGGGGCATGCCATCAGAGGGATAGAAACTACAGGAGTTGGAATTGTGGATATACACATAGGAGGGACGACAGGAGAGGAAGGAAGCAGTGAGACGGATGAGGTTGATCGGAAGAGCATAGGTCTGGAGTTTTTAGAACAGCCCGAGATGCCAGACACGGTTGTAGGCGTTATGGAGGTCGAGGGAAACAAAGATAGCATAGTGACAGGAGTTAAGTTGGAGGGAAAGAAGATTGTTAAGGTTAAGGAGCTGGTTGTCAGCTGAGAAGGAAGGCCGGAAGCCACACTGGGTAAGGGGGAGGAGGTGGTGCTGGGTAAGGTGTCGGCGAATGTGGTGAGAGAGGATGGTCTCGAAGACGTTACTGAACACGGAGGTGAGGCAGATGGAACGGTAGGAAGAGGTATCAGAGGGGCGTTTGTTGGGTTTAGGGAACAGCAGGACATGAGAAGTCTTCCACAGGTCGGGGTAAAATCCAGTGGAGAGAAGGACATTGTACAGGGTAGCAAAGACAGCCAGGAAGGATAAGGGGGGGGGGGGGATTCCTTGAGGTGGCGTAAGTGACGCAATCATGACGAGGGGCGGTGTTGCATTTAGAGCGGAGTGATGTCGTGTGCACTGAGGGGAGTAACTGATCGAAGTAATGGAAGCTAGGGGCGAGTGGTGGGACCTAGCTGAGCGAGAGACAGGCGATTATATATAGGATACAGTACGTCGCTATTGGGTGCTGGGACCACGTGCTCCAACGTGGCGTCCTCACTTTATACACGTGACAGGAACATGCTCAGCCACGGCTTAAGGCGCGACGGCTGGATAGCCCTCCAGTGGTAATCGAGAACCATGCCGTCTGGCGCGGATTTAAAACCCGCTTGGTACCAGACAGTAAGCGCGTACTAAGGACATAAAGGCGCTGAGATTGGTATGAAGTACTCTCCATGACACATTATACAGTGACTTCTAGAGTATATATACACGTATTTTATGTAAAAATATAAATGATATCAAGCATACCAACAATAATAACAGTAATTACACCAACTGAAAAAATAAATTAAGTATCCAGAAGGAGAGGAGGAAACGAAATAAAAGTTCACGGGCTGACAGAGTATGTCTTGTTATTTTATGATTACAAAATCGAGTCTAATTTGCAATGAAGTTGCCTCTATGAGACCGCTCATCATCATTACTCTGTCCTAGATGCATGCAATAACTCCGATAGAAAGGCTTTCAGAGAGCCTTTGTATCCTCTCCTGACACAAGCTGGTCCACAAATGTTGTAAATGTTGTAACTGATCCTTAATATCCTGGATACCGGCTCTAGGACGGACACCTAAGTTGGCCTCACAGTCGTTATATCGGGAACGGATCGGAGAACCTTGGTGGCATCAGAGTACGTCAACATCATGCAGTTCATAGACGCGTGACGTGTGTGGACGAGCTTTGTCCTGTTGGAAAGTGCACCAGGAATCTGTCACAGGGAAAGTAATATATGAGGACGGAGGATCTCCATTAATTGGAAAAATTGGACCTCTCCCAATGTGGCCCCTATATTCGTGGACGATAGACATACACGATAGTGCAGCACGCCAATTCGTCGGTGAACACAAAGCGACGCCATTCACTCCGAAAGCGGCGCCACACCAAATGCAACAGTTTGTGCCAAGGTGTTAACAGCAGCGGCAGCCGGCGTCTGGGATGGAAATCGCTGATTCCGGCTGCTGCTAGACTCCGACCAATGATGCAGAATGACGCAGGATGTTGCAGGGAGTCCTTTACTTGTTCCCGGTTGCCAGATGCAACTCTGAAGCCGTTATGTTGTTCTTGGTGCACAATATGGCGATCCTCCATTGCGGCGATCATACGTGGTGGACTGGAACGTGGAGAACGAGTACTCCTGCGCTCACGTACACACTCAGTAATTTTTACATCTGAATTCTCCACGAATCTGAATGTTTTACGATTCGGCCTGCCGGCCAAATGGAGAACCCCAATGATCCCCATTTCAAACTCTGTCAGGAACGTACACTGAAGAGCCAAAGAAAGTGGTATATCTGCCTAATATCGTGAGGGGCCCCGCAAGCACGCCGCAGAAGTTCGCAGCACGCCCTGGCATGGACTCGACTAACATCTGAAATAGTTCTGGAGGGAATTGACACCATGAATCCTGCAGAGCTGTACATAAATCCGTAAGAGTACGAAATGTGGAGATCTCTTCTGAACAGCACGTTGTATGGCATCCCAGATATGTTCAATAATGTCCATGTCTGGGGAGTTCTGTGGCTCGCGGATGTGTTTAAACTCAGAAGAGTGTTCCTGGAGCCACTCTGTTACAATTCTGGACGTGTGGGGTGTCGCACTGTCCTGCTGGAATTGCCCAAGTCAGAATGCACAATGGACATTAATGGATGCACGTGACCAGACATGATGCTTACTACGTGTCACCTGCCGCAGTCGTATCTAGATGTATCAGGGATCCCATATCACTGCACCTGGCCACGCCCCACACCATTACAGCGCCTCCACCACCTTGAGCAATACTCTGCTGATGTGCAGGGTTCATGGATTCGTGAGGCTGTCTCCACACCTGTACACGTCCATCCGCTCGACACAACTTGAAACGAGACTCGTCCGATCAGGTAACATGTTTCCACACATTAACAGCCCAATGTTGATGTTGACGAGCCCAGTCGAGGGGTAAAGCCTTATTTTGTGCAGTGATCAAAGGTACACTAGTGGGCCTTCGGCTCCGAAAGCTCATATCGATAATGTTTTGTTCAATGGTTCGCACGCTGACGGTTGTTGATGGCCCAGCATTCTGCATCAGTTTGCGGAAGGCTTGAATTTCTGTCACGTTGAACGATTCTCTTCAGCCGTCGTTGGTCCCGTTCTTGAAGCGTTGTCGGAGATTTGATGTTTTTGGGGATTCCTTATTTCACGGTATACTTGTGAAATGGTCGTACAGGAAAGCCTCACTTCGTCGCTATCTCGTAGGTGCTGTAGATGCTATGACCCACCTCTCGTGCCCCACCTATAACACTACTCAAATAACCTGCCATTGTAGCAACAGTAACTGATCAAAGAACTGCGCCAAACACTTGTTGTCTTATGTAGGCGTTTCCGATCGCAGTTCCGTACTCTGCCGGTTTACATACCTGTATATCCGTTTTTAAATACGCATGCCAATACCAGTTTCTTTGGCGCTTCAATGTATAGCGCTCTCTCATTCGAGTACACGGTATCTACGGGTGCTTCACAGTTCTCTCCCAATATCTGACGGTCTTCACGCCCCTTATCTACCTTATCAGGCTTGGTAACAACAATAAACAAGAACTACATTAAAGCACTCTGGTAGCGATCGTACTTGTCGGAGAGCCGGCCGGGGTGGCCGAGCGGTTCTAGGTGCTACAGTCTGGAACCACGCGACCGCTACGTTCGCAGGTTCGAATCCTTGGCATGGATGTGTGTGATGTCCTTAAGTTAGTTAGGTTTAAGTAGTTCTACGTTCTAGGAGACTGATGGCCTGAGAAGTTGTCCCATAGTGCTCAGAGCCATTTGAACTTGTCGGAGAGAATTTCAGCTCTGTTCGTCTAAGTACCCGCGACGCTGGTTACGCGTGGAAAGTGTCACTGACGTCGGACCCAATGTTCTTTCTGTTTCACTTCTTTTACCAGGCACTGTAAGATGGCGGTCTGAAAATTTCGCGGTCTCATAATGACAAAGACAACTTTTGTTTTCAAAGAAGTTTTATTTTTCAATATATTCTTCTCTAATATCAGTATATTTCATGCAGTGGTGTTCCAGTGGCATTATCCCACCTCTGAAGTGTTGTTTCAGAATTGCTGCAAAGTACCTATCTAGCGCCGAAATGGCTTCTTGATTGGAGGAAATATGCTGACGAGTGAGGAATTTTTTAAGTTTTGAGAACAGATCGAAGACCGAGAGTCCCAAACCTGGGGAATAGAGTAGAAATTCATGCGTTCCATAACTCAAATCCGTCAATTTCACCATTCTCACACATTTGTGGGCAAGTCCATTGTCCTGACGGAAGATGATTGTTTTTCTTCTATAAGTCAGGTTTGTTTTCAGGAAAGCTTGCGTTCAGTTTCATTAGAAGTTGCAAGTATATTCTTCAGTTATTTTTTTTTTTTACCTTTTCAAAGAAGTCAGTCAGCAAAATTCCTCCCGCACCCCAAAACATCATCATCATGATCTATCCCGCTGATTGCTCCGCCCTAGTTTCTTTGGAACTGAAGAACCGGCTTCCATCCACTGCAGAGACTGCTGTTCAGATTCGGATGTGTAGTGATGAATCCATTCACCTCACGTATCGATGCAAAACAGCCCTACTGTTTTTTTTTTGTCTTTTTTTTCGGAAATGTCGTGCGAATGCACTTGTTACCCGCAGTAAGCATACGCAGCACCCACCCTCCGCGAAGTGACCAACACGTTCCTTTGATATCGCTAGAGCTTCAGTAATTTCACATACCTCTATGCGCAGATCTTCCAAAGTCATGTCATGCACTTTGTCGACGTTTTACGGAATGCTTGCAATTTTTGGACCTCCTTCGCGTGGATCACCTAGGACGCTTTCACAGCCACGTATAAACTCCACCGCCCATTTCTCCACGGCGTTAATTGAAAATGAAGAGCCACCATGTCCACTTATAAGCTGCAAATTAATTTCTGTCTGTGTTAGACCTTATCTGACGGAGAATTTAATCGCTGCACAACACTCCGTTTTCCTATTTTGAAAAATAAGCGCACCAAAACTTCAGTCAACTGCTGCCTGAAATGTGGCATGTATTAACACATGTACGAACGTAAGTCTAAGTAATGCTGCGATAATTTGGCGAGGCCGAGATATTATTTATTATTATTATTGTGTTATGTAACAATGTATAATAGAACTATGAAACTACACAACCTCTCACTGACATATGGATAGACTCTTTCCATAACTAAAACAGTATTTTTCACAACGCTATATTCACAGCTTAAGGGATGCATCGGATACGCAATTCGGGAGAGCCACAGCTGTCACCCTTTATCTTATGGAAGTACGAGTAGCTTTATGTGAGACGCACTGCACTGCAGGCGGAAAAGCTACCATGTCTTATCAGAGGGCGCCCACGTCTCAGAGACCTGGCCTACAAGACAATTTAAGGGGCCGAAACACTACAACCTCCATTTTGTCGCCTATAGAAGTTTAGGTGCAAGCGTAACCGGTGTAAATTCAGCTGCTGATCTGCGTATTATATAGACCTACGTATGCACCGTAATAACACCGACCTGAATATAAGCTAGGTATTCGTGACTGGAAAGTCTTCGTACCATCTCATTTTGCGCTAGATACATGCGTAGTCGTGCCATCGTTGTTCTGTAATGACACGGAACGCAGTTTTCCGGTTATCTTTCGCATACCAACCATCGTTTACCATTTTTTGCTACGGTCGAAAGCATAATTTCCAATTCCACATGCACTCTGAGAACTGCAATCTTAACGGCCAGTAACATTACGTGTGCCATCATTTCCCGTTCGAACATTCACCAATAGATGTACGGCACAGTTTAAGCCTAGTTAGACTAGTGTGTTGTCATTGATTCATGAACTGGGACTCCCTGTCCTCGATTAACTCATTTTCAGGAAAACTGAAATGCTAGTTACTTAATGTGGTGGATTACAAGGCTGCTTCATTATTTCATTATTATAATAAGTGCCTGCAGGACCACCGTCGAAGATGAACTGAAAGATTCTTAACAAACGGCTGAAAGTTACACAGGTCACACCAGCACACAAATACGGAAATAAAAGGTAATGCAGTCAATTAGGAGTATAAATTCTTATCACCGACATCCAATTCAGGTAGAATTTTTCTACACATACTGTGGTCCATCATTATGAAATACATCGAAGAAAACGATCTATTGACACATACATAGCACGGTTTATTCTTATGGAATACGGCTGACTCTGTTCATACGAAGTAATGCATGCTATAGGGAAGAGATCTCAGGTTGCCTCCATATTCATAGATTTTCAGAAGGTTTTTGACGCCATCTCAAACAAACGTCTTCGAATAAAACTTTCTGTATTCTCTCAGTTGTGCGAATGGATTTGTGATTTCCTGTTAAAACCATTACAATTCCTAGTAATTCATGGTAAGTCAGATAGTGAAACCGGAGTTAGATCTGGCGTTTCCCAAGGAAGTTTTTACAGGTCCTCTGCCGTTCTTCATCTACTCGTACATAAGTGATTCAGGAGACATTAATAGCAGCTCTTTTAAATCGCGTACTGATTATTTTATCAGCTTCTAATCAGAAGATCGAAACAAATTGCAAAGTGATTTACACAGTGTGCACAAAGTGGTAATTGATCCGACATAAATGGAGAGAAATGATGTTCATTACAAAATACTTTGTTGACTCCCATACATATATATATAGGGATAAGTGACATTCATAATAAAATGAATCAGTGCTCGCACGGAAAGAGGTATTAATTCTTCCTACTTGCTATTCGAGAATGTAACGGCCGAGAAATAGACTGAAAGCGATTATAGGAATCAGGTTTCAAATTCGTACGTATGAACCCGTGTGTATATGTAGATGAAATACCGTTCTGTGAGTCAATGATACGAGTCTCTCCACTACCTTGCCGGCCGCTGTGGCCGAGTGGTTCTAGGCGCTTCAGTCTGGAACCTTGCTGCTGCTACGGTCGCAGGTTCGAATCCCGCCTCGGGTATGGATGTGTGGGATGTCCTTAGGTTACTTAGGTTTAAGTAGTTCTAAGTCTAGGGGACTAATGACCTCAAAAGTCAAGTCCCATAGTGCTCAGAACCATTTGAACCATACTTACTACCTTAAAGGTAAGCACCATGAACTGTCAAGTGCCGGCCGAAGTGGCCGCGCGGTTCTGGCGCTGCAGTCTGGAACCGCGAGACCGCTACGGTCGCAGGTTCGAATCCTGCCTCGGGCTTGGATGTGTGTGATGTCCTTAGGTTAGTTAGGTTTAACTAGTTCTGAGTTCTAGGGGACTAATGACCTGAGCAGTTGAGTCCCATAGTGCTCAGAGCCATTTGAACCATTTGAACTGTCAAGTTTCAGTAGTGTACTGACGCTATTGTCATGATAAGAAATTAATCGTGGCTGAATTACACATGCCGACGGGCTCAGCAGATGAAATGCATGTCCGTAGACCTGCAGAGCTCTGCTCTTTAAGCACCAGTTGTGCTGGAATGAATTAACAACGGAATACAAGAGTCGTGACGCTGATAGAAGCAAATAATTTCTGTAAAAGACTCTATACAGGGTTTTCCATAATACGCGAAAGTTCACGTGCCTTGTCGGAAAACACGAAATAATTGAATATAAATCGGGGTGAGTCGTTTCAATGGTCATATTACACCTGCAAGTAGAACTTTTCTGTGATGATAAACTGACGAGATTATATAACGTGTCTGTTGTGTTTCTGAGAATGACAAAATCGGAACGGGGCGAAAATTAATCCCGTTACCAGACATATCTGCTCGCTAGAGAGCTTGAGATTTAGCTCAGCATGCCTCATTTTCCACTACGTCAGTTAAATTTTGAGGTGTACGATAAGGAGTAGTACTTCCACGACTTTTCCCAACTCAGAGTAACACCAACATCTGTAGACATTGGCACCTCGTAACTGAGGCCATAAAATCAACTCATTTCGGAATATCGTTAAAAGAGTAGGAGCATCGTAAAAGACTTCATGTGTAGAAGACATTTTTGATTATTTTTAAATGTGCAGATACACTGAAGCGCCAAAGAAACTGATACAGACAGGCATACTCAAATACAGAGATATGGAAACAGAATACGGCGCTGTGGTCGGCAACGCCTGTATAAGGCAACAAGTGCCTGGCGCAGTTACGTCGGTTACTGCTGCTACAATCGCCGGACGAAGTGGCCGTGCGGTTCTAGGCGCTGCAGTGTGGAACCGCGAGACCGCTACGGTCGCAGGTTCGAATCCTGCCTCGGGCATGGATGTGTGTGATGTCCTTAGGTTAGTTAGGTTTAACTAGTTCTAAGTTCTAGGGGACTAATGACCTCAGAAGTTGAGTCCAATAGTGCTCAGAGTCATTTGAACCATTTTTTTGCTGCTACAATCGCAGGTTTCAAGATTTAAGTGAGATTGAAAGTGGTGTTATAGTCGGGGCACGAACGATGGGGCACAGCATCTCCGAGGTAGCGATAAAGTGGGCATTTTCTCGTACGACCATTTCACGAGTGTACCACGAACATCAGGAATCCGGTGAAACATCAACCGGAAAAGATCCTTCAAGGACGGGACCAACAACGACTAAAGAGAATCGTCTAACGTGACAGAAGTGCAGCCCTTCCGCAAATTGCTGCAGATTTCAGTGCAGTGCCGTCAACAAGTGTCTGCGTGTGAACCATTCAACAAAACATCATCGATGTGGGCTTTCGGAGTCGAAGGCTCACTGGTGTACCCTTGATGACTGCATGATACAAAGCTTTACGTCTCACCTAGGCTCGTCAACACCGACATTGGACTGTTGATGACTGGAAACATGCTGCCTTGTCAGACGAGTCTCGTTTCAAATTGTATCGAGCGGATCGACGTGTACGGGTGTGGTGGGAACATCATGAATGCATGGACCCTGCATGTCAGCAGGAGACTGTTTAAGCTGTGAGAGTCTCTGTAATGGTTTGGGGCATGACTATCATGCGACACGTACGTAAGCATCTATTCATTTCCATTGTGAATTCCGACGGATTTAGGCAATTCTAGCAGGACAATGTTATAGCCCATACGTCTAGGGACACGTCCAGGAACACTCTTCTGAGTTTAAACACTTCCGCTGGCCAGCAAACTCCCTAGTCATAAACATTATTGAGCATATCTGGGATGCCTTGCAACGTGCTGTTCAGAAGAGATCTCCACCGCCTCGTACTCTTACGGATTTATGGTCAGTTCTGCAGGATTCATGGTGTCAGTTTCCTGCAGGACTACTTCAGACATAAGCCGTCCATGCCGCGTCGTCTTGGGGAACTTCTGCCCGCTCGCGGGGGCCCTACACGATGTTAGGCAGGTGTGCCAGTTTCTTTGGCTCTTCAGGGTAGTTCAGAAGAGAAAACAAAACAGAAAAAGCAGAAACGAAACAGAACAATTAGATCAATGCAAGCTTTGTCTCATATCCGCGTTTCAAACAACGAAAGTGATCAAGAAGTTAAACGTAGAACCATTTAGGCAGAGTGCAGGTGGGGGGATGTGAGGCGGGAGGAGGTAATACCTCCAGTGAGGCACTAAAAATTTGTGGCCCTATAATATGTAGTGTATTTGGTCATTCATGTAATGCACTATTATTTCAGGGTGTTTCACCGGGTAGACTGAAATATGCCAAGGTTAGAAGTCCCTGTAAGAAGAGTGACTCAATTACTTCTGGCTATTGTCAGCTCTTTTATCACTTTTTAAAGTTTTTGAGATGGTAGTATACTCCAAGATTTTCATTCTCCTTTATGGTAATGCGGTACTTGGACTATTTAAAGCGGGCGCTCTACTGAGACAGGCATTTATACATTTACTTAGCACATACTATATGGTCCAGTCTCATTAATATGACCCCCCATATTTTCGACCTTAACTTACAATAACCACTCACATACGACATGTGGGAGCATGCCATATGCAGGAATTATTAAATGTATCAATTGGGTGGGAAATGTTGGGGTTTCGACGCCGAAAAGAGTGCATTCACTGTCGTAATGCGGAAACGCAGCGAACTACCTGACGCCTAGAAGGTCATGACTTCCTGGCCAAGAGTTTAAGCACTTCCGAAACGGATAAGTTTATAAACTTATCGTGTGCCGCCGTGGGTAGAGTATGCAGTACATGTCAAAGTGGCACTATCGAAAACCGGCACCGAGGCAACTATTAAGCTCCACGGGCCATAGATAACAGGGCGACCGACAGCTGCGAAGGTGTGTACGGTCGAACACATATGCAACTATCGAGCTTCCGAGCGACGAGATGCTACCAGCAGTGTGTCCACAAAGACCGTTCAGCGAATGTTGCTGCATACTGGCCTCGCAGCGGGCTTCTGGCTCTTTCACCCTTGCTGCCTGGCGTTCATAGTCAACAAATCGTGGAATATGCACGCCAGTATTGTAACTGGAAGTCTATTGAGTGGCGACAGGTGACCTTTTCGAATGCATCACGTTTTATCCTCTGTCGAACAGTAGGTTGTTGGCGAATTCGGCGTGAAACGTCTAAAACCAAACACGCTGCAACCTTCTTCGGAACGGAAATGTTTTCCTGCCATTCCCCGGCTGCTCTCATGATTCTGGGAGGGACAGTGGATGAACGTCTGTCACCTCGGATCATTACCACCCCTAGGGCACGCAGTCGACTTACTCTGCACGATGGCTTCTACCAGCAGTACGGTGCAACATGTCACACAGCTGGCAGTGTACGCGAATGGTTCCATGGACAACAGGATGAGTTTAACGTTTTTCTGAAGCTCACCGGATTTAAACCCGGTCCAGAATCTATGGATCACGACGCGTGGATCCCCAACTGAAAAACCTAGCACAGCTGGTCACTGTATTGGAGTCAGCATGGCTTCCTATCCCTGTCGGTACCCTCCGAAACCTCAGTGACTCTGTTCCTACACGTCGTGCAGTGGTCCACGCTGCAAATTATGGTTATTCAGGGTTTTGACAGGTGGTCACACTAAAGTGACAGGACAATGAAAAATTATAAAGTAATAACACATCATCAGATCGGATCTTAAATGCTTTGTCAAAGGTATTTGATCGGGTCAATCAAAATAATATGCTAGAGAAGGTAAAAGAGCAAGCTTTCGATGACTACCTCCATTATCACGTGGACGAAGTCATCGAAAGAGTGGAATTTTATCTGAATTTGACATGGAAACTTTACCGAAAACTTTTTATGTGAGGACTCCATCGCGAATCACTTAGAAGACATTTTCGGACATTTACGAGAAAACTGTTTATGGAGTATGTAGCTGAACACAAGCTTAATTGAATTCTTATTTAACATTTTCGAGATGGGGCCCTTGTCTTAAGGCATTTTAATTTATTAATTCTCTCTCTCTCTCTCTCTTTTCCCTCCCTCCTTCTTCCTCATTCCTTCTCACTCCCTCTGTCTCTAAAATCACGTCGATCCTATTCACAAAGTGAGCTTAGGGACTGCCCATGTTTGATTTTCTCCAAACTGTTAGGATTAACTTTCTTCTGTTATTTCACTTCCCTACGTATCAGTAAATGGAAACGTTAACCAACAGAAATTAAGTCGTACTTTTGTTTTTGATTACTGGTGTAAAATGGTTCAAATGGATCTGAGCGCTATGGGAATTAACTTCTGAGGTCATCAGTCCCCTAGAACTTAGAACTGCTTGAACCTAACTAACCTAAGGACATCACACACATCCATGTCCGAGGCAGGATTCGAACCTGCGACCGTAGCGGTCGCGCGGTCCCATAATGTAGCGCCTAGAACCGCTCGGCCACACTGGCCGGCCTACTGATGTAAGGGGAGGAACTTTGAACGGTTTTCAGACTTTTCCTCTAGCTAGCACTGTAATAGAAGCTTAACATACTTCGTTGTTCCGTTCTTAAATGATAACATCGACCTTTCGTGTGTCGCAGCCTATTTTTGGAAACAAAAATCGGAGTCGGCGAAAGAAAGGTTTGTCCAAAGGCGAAAAATTGTTCCAAGGCAGATCATGGTCATGTAGTTGTGAACAAACATTATATTTAAATATTAAAGCGTTGCAACCGAGAAAATCTTGACAGAACTGTGTTTAATGGCGCATCTGTTATACTATTACTCTACTATTTTCATTTTTCATTTATTTATTTATTTATTTAACTTTATCTTGTTAGGGCCTTCAAACCATTTCTTACGTCGGACCAGCGTTTCACACATACAATATCTTTTTTACATCGAAGTTACCTAAGAAGTAACAGTTTTGATGTGCGAAACAGTATTAAAATGATATGAGTGTCTATATTGACACCGTGAATAAGTAATACTGAGTATGAATTTATTAAGTTAATACTGGCAATAGAAAATAAGATGAAGAAAGTTTTACAGGTGGCAAGTTCGACCCTTCAAGACAAAGAATGTAAACAGCTGCTGGTGAGGATGTGGACAGTGGTAAAAAAATGGCTCAAATGGCTCTGAGCACTATGGGATTTAACGTCTGAGGTCATCAGTCCCCTAGAACTTAAAACTACATAAACTTATCTAACCTAAGGACATCATATACATCCATGCCCGAGGCAGGATTCGAACCTGCGACCGTAGCGGTCGCGTGGTTCCAGACTGTAGCGCCTAGAACCGTTCGGCCAAACCGGCCGGCGACAGTAGTAAACCGATGGATTCATGAGAAGTGTGCGCAGGACATACCAATTAATGGCCCGCTGATATGACAATAAGGCTTAGAATTCACTATGTTGCTCAGTGATTATAATTTTAAGACAAGTAACGTACGGTTGCAGAGATTTAAGGAGAGACGTGGAACATGTTTAAAGTTATTTCACGCGAAGAAAAGTCAGCACCTTTAGGTAACACAGAATGTTGGCAGAAAAACAGCACGTGTAAACTGGTGGAGAGGTACAGTCACGAAGACATTACAATGCAGATGAGATGAGACGGGATTGTAAAATGTAAAGGAGAGAAGCCATCTGACGTCCGCGTGACGGTTTTTCTCTGCAACAAGGCGTCGGGGACTTATATGTTGACACCGCTGGTGATCGAACGACCATAATATCCCCGATGCTTAAAAAAGTGGAAGAAGCTTGCCAGGTAATAGTACATGCATTTAATTTTACCTTTCTTTAATTTACAAGCTGAGTCAGTATTTTCAGCTGTAATGTTATGTGTATGCATGAAGAGTATATACAGTGTATATCTCTAGCAGATTAATTTAGTGTTCCTTTTTTTTACGCTATTCTAAACGTGTTTCTTTTATTGTGGTCAGTTGCAGGCAAATCGAAAAACATGGATGACGACTGCCCTCTTCAGTGAGTGGCTGCCTTTGCTTAGTAAAGAGAGGGCGAGGAAAAATAAAAAAATTGCATTGCTGGAGGATAGTTCTATTGCACATAACAACATGCCAGCGTTGAAGAATAGAAAATTATGCTATATGCTACCATCCCTCCACCCCCCCCCCCCCCCCCCCGAACTGAACTGTACGATCCTTCAGCCACTAGACATGTGTATCGTTAAGAACAAGACAATCACGGCTAGTTTAACACGAGATCGCAAACACTGAAAGATAGGTTGAGATTCACTACAGTTTCAATATGAAGCAGGCTTGAGACATGGCTGCCAGTTCCTGGAACAGTGTAGAGCAAAAAGTGATTGCGAATTGCTGGAAAGAAACAAGGATTTCCAAAAGTGAAGATGTTGGTGAGAATGTTGTGGTGGATGGATAAATGCAGGATTATGTTCAAAGTGATCTTGAGATGTATTCAGAAGTAATTGATACAACCATAGATGTATCAGTATTTTAACGTGTCAGTGGATGATGAGGCGTTGGTATTTGAAGCATACACCTCCTCTGATGGAGCTAATAGATCAGTTGTAAACTATTAGCAAGTAACTTCTTCAGTCGCCAGTGTTTCAGCGGAACAGTCGATTGCTTTAGAGGTGATAAAGACAATATTTGTAAAATAATTGTTAAGGAAAAGGAAACAAAGAAAAGCAAAGGAATTTTTCTGTGCAGAAGAGTAATAAATTTACCTTTTAATGTTATTTGTCATCAGAAAAATACTGCAGTACTATATATACCGATCTTTAAAGTATAATATTGCAGTAGTATTTATTAACAAACACTAATTATAACAATTAATCTGCTATTCAAGGTTCCATGAATATTTTTCCATCGATGTTTCACTATAGCTACTGAGTTTTGCTCTTCGTTACAGTGGCAAGATAAACTTGGAATTATTATTTATTTACTCACAAAGTCCACGCACTGTTGTTGTAGTCCAATGTCCTTCATATACTCTTTTTTGCATTCTTGCAAATCCTCTCTGTTCCGCTTCTGCTTGTAAGCAATATGATTGTCAGGCACGGGGTGCAGTTTTTATGCCCAAAATGCTGCGTCTCTGAGATTCATGAGTTGTTTTAATTCTTCAGTTAGCCGGTATACAGCTTTCCTTCCTAGTTTCTCGGTACTTAGGGCACCTTATTTGTCCTATAGTTGAGTAAGTTCCTTAGTTCATCCCTGAAGTACTACGTTTGTATCTAAGAAGGGATAGATGTGGCACCTGCGGTCTAGGGATAGCGTCTTTATTAATAATGAGAACGTCCTCGTCAAGGATTCGAAACATCCCCATCCCCTCCCCCCTGCTTAAACTCTAGATTAGCACTGGTGGCTGAAGACTACCGACAAAAGAAGTCACCTTCATTCTGCCAACGGCCTTGTCGAAGACGGCGGAGGAGCGGACAAAGATTCAGGGCACTCTCTTGCCCTTGGGGCGGGAAACTGCTCTTAAAGGCGGAAGAATCACCAATGATCAACGGCATAAAGATGCAGAAGGCAATGTAAATCACCTGAGACGGTCCACATCATTACGAAGTGCCGTATTCATGATCTATAGAACAAGTATTAATCTAATCTAATCTAATCTAATCTAAAACAGCATTAAAACACATAAAGTGTATCCACAGGACATGTGGCATGTCATTGAAAAGTGTCATGATGATCTCTTCATTCGCAAAAGATTGTGAAATGGTCCATCATTCGGATCTCCGCGAGGGTGCTGCCAAGGAGGAGGAAACCACGAGGAAAAGATTAAATAATCAACCAATCGATAACGTTTTACGAGTCATAGCATGGAATTTTGTACGGAAGAAAATCTGAAAAAGGAAATGTAGGGGCTCAATCAAGATACAGTAAGGGTCAATGAAGTGAAGTGGAAAGAAGACAAGGATATCTGGTCGGTGAGTATAGGGTAATATCAACAGCAGCAGAAAACGGTATACCGGTAGTAGCATTCGTTACGAATAGAAAGGTAGAGCCAAGAGTGTGTTACAATGAACAGTCCAGTGATAGGGTGGTAGTTCCTGTCAGAATCGACAGCAAACCAACACCGACAGCGATAGTTCAGGTATACATCCTGACGTCCCAAGTTGAAGATGCAGAGATAGAGAAAATGTATGAGGGTATTGAAAGGGTGATACAGTTCATACATGGAGATGGAAATCTAATAATCATGGGGGACTGGTATAGTGTTGTAGGGGAAGGATTAGAAGAAAAGTTTACAGGCTAATTGAGTTTTGTAATAAATTTCAGCTAGAAATAGCGAGCAATGTGTTCAAGAATCACAAGAAGAGGGGGTGAAACCGGAAGATATCAGTTAGTCTCCATCATTGTCAGACAGATATTCTGAAATCAGATATTGGATTGTAAGGTACTTCTAGGAGCAGATATAGACTCAGATCAAAATGTAGCAATTATGAAGAGCAGGTTGAATTGATTAGCCAGGAAGAATCAATAGGCAATGAAGTGGCATTGGGAAGTACTAAAGGATGAAGATATACGTTTGAAGTTCTCTAAGGCTATAGATACAGCAATAACGAATAGCTCAGTAGGCAGTACAGTTGAAGAGGAATGAACAGTCTCTAAAAAGGGCAATCACAGAAGATGGCAAGAAAAACATAGGTACAAACAAAGCAACGGCGAAAAAACTGTGGGAAACACATGAAATACTTCAGTTGATCGATGAAAGACGAAAGTACAAAAATGTTCAGACGAGTTAAGGAATACAGAAATACAAGTCGCTGAGGAATGAAATAAATAGGAAGTGCAGGGAAGCTAAGACAAAATGGTTCCATGAAAAATGTGAAGAAACTGAAAAAGAAATGAACGTTGAAACGACAGACTCAGCATACAGGAAAGTGAAAACAATCATCCGTGACATTAAAAGCAAATGTTGTAACATGGGAATTCCACTGTTAAATGCAGAGGAGAGAGCGGATAAGTGGAAAAAGTACATTGAAAGCCTCTATGAGGGGAAGATTGGTCTGATGTGATAGAAGAAGCAGAAGTCGATTTAGAAGAGATATGGCATCCAGTATGAGATCAGAATGTAAGAGAGCTTTGGAGGACTGAAGATAAAATAATACAGATAAAATAATGCAGAGGGTATAGATAACATTGTATCAGAATTTCTAAAATCATTGGGGGAAGTGGCAACAAAACGACTATTCACGTTGGTGTGGAATGTATAAATCTGGCGACATACCATCTGACCATCTGACTTTCAGAAAAATATCATCCACGCAGTTCCGAAACTGTTAACATTTGACTAGTGTCAGAATTATCGCACAAACAAGATCTCATGCATCAAAGTTTCTGTCAATAGCAATATACAGAAGACTGGAAGAGAAAATTGGGGATGAGCTAAGTGACGATCAGATTGGCATTAGAAAAGGCAAATTCAGCAGAGAGGAAATTCTGACGTTGCGGTTGATAATGGAAGCAAGACTAAAGAAAAATGAAGACACTTTCATAGGATTTGTCGACCTCGAAATAGCGTTCGACAATGTAAAATGGTGCAAGATTTAGGAAATTCTGAGAAATATGGGTTAAACTATAGGGAGAGACAGACATATAATTTATACAACAGCCAAGAAGGAATAATAAAAGTGGACGACCAAGAACGAAGCGCTTGGATTAAAAAGGGTGTAAGACAGGCACGTAGTCTCTCCCCCCCCCTCTCCCCCCATAATACTGTTTAATTTGTACGTCGAAGAACCAATGATGGAAATGAAACTAAGGTTCAGCAATGGAATTAAAATTCAAACTGAAAGAATATCAATTATTCAATTCACTGAGCGAAAGTGAAGAAGAATCACGTGATATGCTGAATGTAATGAACAATGTAATGAGTACGGATAATGGACTGAGAGTAAATCGAAGAAAGACGAAAGTAATGAGAATTAGCAGAAATGAGAGCAGCGAGAAACTTAACATCAGGATTGATAGACACGAAGTAGATGAAGTTAAGGTATTCTGTTACCCAGGCAGCAAAGTAACCAATGACGGACGGAAAAAGGAGGACATCAAAATTAGACTAGCCCTGGCAAAACTGGATTACTAGGCAAGAGAAATCTAGTAGAATCAAACACTGACCTTATCTTGAGGAAGAAAATTCTTATTATATATGTCTGGAGCACAGCATTGTTATGTAGTGAAGCATGGACTGTGGGAAAACAGGAACAGAGGAGAATCGAAGCATTTGAGATGTGGTGCTACAGGCGGATGTCGAATATCAGGTGGAGTGATTTGGTAAGGAACGATGAGGTACTGCGCAGAATCGGAGAGGGCAGGAGTATGAGGAAAACATTGATAAGGAAAAGGAACAGGATGATAGGACATCTGTTAAGACATGAGCAAATGACTTCCATGGTACTACAGAGAGCTATAGAGGGAAAAAACTGTAGAGGAAGACGGATTGGAATACATCCAGCAAATAATCGAGGACATAGATTCGAAGTGCTTTAAAGAGACGGAGAGGTTGGCACATGAGAGGAATTCTTGGCGGGCCACATCAATCCAGTCAGAAGGCTGATGACCCAAAAAATAAAGAACGGAATAGAAGACATTCCTTCCCATATTATTTCTTACGCCTCAGTTGCAAGTTCAGATAAATTAATGTACGGTATTTGAAGTTATGGTATGTAGTCAGTAGGTTATAAGTGCTTTTCTGAGACGAAGAGGTTGGCACAGGAGAGGAATTCTTGGCGGGCCACATCAAACAAGTCAGAAGACTAAAGGCCCAAAAACTAAAACGAATAGAAGACGTCCCCCCTCCCCCATATCATTTCTCACCCTTCAGTTGCAAGTTCAAATAAATTAATGCATTTGACGTTACGATACCTAGGTAGTAGGGGTTTGTTTCTGGGACATTCTAACGATTATCGTAAGAAAATTATGTCTTGCATAGACATGAAATGTGGAGATATTAGACTGGTACGAATATTGTGTGGATTTCGTTGCAGATTTGTCTATGAGAGTGTGACTACTATTTTTATGGTGGGTGGGAACAAGCTGAAGTAGCGACACGTTTGACGAAGATAGAATCCTCTTAAATTTTGCACTGGAAGGAGTATTACATAGAAAACTTTTGTTAATGTCACTAGATTTAATTATATGCTCGTATGTCGATTCGAGACTTTAAAGAGCATCTTCGTAGCAGGCAACCTTCCTACTTTAGGATATTTGTAGAGGACACATGCCAGGTACTCTGTGTTATTTGATGTCTATGAACATAAATTCCACTTGTTTGTCTTCATTGTTGTTGGATGAGTGTTGCACAGTGGGTAATAAATCAGGGTATGTGTTCACTCCTATTCCAACCTCTCGTCTGTTACATCTGTCATGTCTTGCATTTGATAGAAATGTTACATGGATGTTTATGTCCTGAAATATATGTCATGGAACACGCCAAGGTGAGATAGGAGGGACTGCACATTTACGTGTGCAATGTGGAGATTGGTATGTTCAGGTGCAAAGGTTGCGAGGATGTCGCTGCTGGGCATTAGCGACTCGGTCAGTGCTGTTGAGGGAACAGAGCATAGCGTAGCATGCTGTGGTAGAGGTACGGGTTCATGGAAGTCAAAGCGGCAGTTATTTACAGGAAGGAAGAAGGCTTAGTGACCAAAAAAAGATAATGATTCCAATGGCTCTGAGCACTATGGGACTTAACATCTGAGGTCATAAGTCCCCTAGAACTTAGAACTACATAAACCTAACCAACCGAAGGACATCACACACATCCATGCCCGATGCAGGACTCGAACCTGCGACCGTAGCGGTCACGCGGTTCCAGACTGAAGCACCTAGAACCGCACGGCCACACCGGCCGGCATTTAGTGACCAAGACCAGCCGGCTTTTCAGCGATCGTTAAATAGTTGACCGGCGGCTGGAAAAGAAACACTGTAAACAGAGCTATAATAATCTGTGTGAAACAGTACTGAATACAAGATAAACGAAAGAAAAGATGCTAATGACGAATAAGAACGATAATATCATAACAAATTGCTAAAATATAAATGGAAGGTATAGTAAGTAGATACAGTAATGGACAAAGAAAATAAAAAACAGTAGGAACTGAAATGAATAACTATGTAAAACAGAACAATTAACTATAAGTTAAGTTACGCTTACCTATAATACACACAGCAGGGAAAAACACATAGTACGCCCTGTTTGAGGGGTCCAATTCACTCAAGATTCGTTGCTGCAACAGTGCATGTCGAGTGCATGAAACGATTGCATTTACAGATCAATAGCAGAAGTGGTTCTGAGGTACCAGGTAGCGACCCATGCTTTAGCACCAGAAGTAGTACGGGGGGTAGCCTCCACAGCCGGCTGTTCGGGGGCTGACGCTAACTTCCAGTAGATAGTGCAGATGGCGAATACTGTCCTGGGATACGTTATGCCAAGTCTGTTCGACCTGTTTGCGAAATTCCGTAAGAGTTGTTGGTTGACGAGTCGCACGAGTCACATCTCGCTCCATCACATCCCACACCTGCTCAGTTGTTGAAAGTCTGGAGATTGTGCTGGCCGGGAAAGTTTCTCTCGTCTTGTAGTGGACATTGAGTTTCATACGTAGTGTGGGGGCGAGTATTACTCTGTTGGAACAACACATCATCTTACTGTTGCAAGACCGGCAAAAAGAATGGTTCTAACAACATTCTGCCTATACTAAGCGCTGATTAGCGTCCCCTCCACAAACATCAACCGTGAACGAGAGTCGCAGTTTATCGCACCACACACGAAAAGGCCTGGGGTGGGACCAATGTGTCTCAGAAAACTGCAGTCTACGGGAAACCGCTCACCAAGTCTACGTTGTAAAAGCAAACGATCATCACTTGCGTACAGGCAGAAACTGCTTTCACAGCTGAAGACCACGGCTTGCCGTTTCATCTTTCAAGTGATCCTCTGACGGCACAGTCGAGCCGTGCATGTCGATCCTGTGGCGTGAGTGGAAGACGAGATAGAGGTGTGCGTGTCTATAGTCGGACAGCTAATAACTGGTTCGCAACAGTTCGTACTGACACTTCCCGGTTCACAAGCCCTCTTATTTATGCTGTACGAGATATGCGATCTGCAACTGCTCCCCTTACAGTACGATGATCCTGGCTGATTCTGTGTTGTGTGGACATCCAGAAGCTCGACACGGGCGTGAGAAAGTTCACGTGGCCACTGATACCAGCATCGCTGCCAAGCTGACGCAGCACGTCCAACTTGTGTGGCAATTCTCCGAAAGGACCATCCGGCCAGTCACAAAACTACAATTTGACCAGCTTCAAACTCGCTCACTTGGCTGCAGGAAGTACGAGTGTCGGCCAGAGTGGAGGAGCGGTTCTAGGCGCTACAAGCTGGAGCCGCGCGACTGCTACGGTCGCAGGTTCGAATATTGCCTCGGGCATGGATGTCTGTGATGTCCTTAGGTGAGTTATGTTTAAGTAGTTCTAAGTTCTGGTGGACTGATGACCTCAGCTGTTGAGTCCCATAGTGCTTAGAGCCATTTGAACCATTTGAAGTGCGAGTGCGACTCTGCGACTTGGTTGTCTGCTTCCTTCACACGTTTGCACCACACTGAGTCTTCTGCCTGTGAGCATTGCCTATTAAGGGGTAGATGGCCGCTCTGATAGCTTTGCAACTACGCTAGCGGTTGGTGGATGACGCTGAAACCATTATCAATACATTTACTATTCCCTGGTGGCATGTGACTTCATCCGATCATCGTCATTCCACGTGTACTAATTTTGTTTTTCTGGCGGTGTACAATAACAACATAAACACACAATCTAGCGGCAGCCGGAGTTGGCATGTCATAACCTCCTAAAGCACAGACTGTTGAGTTCTTTTGAATTTTCCATTTTCCATCTTCGCCATTATCCTGCCATCATTTGTCCATACGTTTTGTAGTTCAGATCTCAACATCGCGTAATACAATCTCCTTAATCTTTCAGAGTTGGGATCATTGAGCCATGGCCGGATCGCGTTGATGCCGTTTGTCCTTTAGCATTTTGTCTCAATCGAGTGGCCTTTTATTTCTCCCCGAGTTACTACCATAACGAGTTGCTGACTTGCCTCCGTCAGTAGCAGCAGCATCGCTTGTCAATACTAGTATTGCTGAACCATCGTTGGTGTGATCGCTACATTTACGTGTGGTGGTGTGTGTGGCAGTCGGTCGGTCGGGACAGAGTCTCCGGGGTGCAAGATAGGCCTTCAGCCATGTGTATTCTTTAAATGAATTTTAATAATGTATGTTCAGGCCTTCGGCCGTTCTTGTTTTTGGTATGAATTTGGGCTTTCAGCCCAGGAGGTATAGCAAGTCTCTTAACTAGGCCTTCAGCCGTATTGTTTTAATTTGATCCTTTTAAGGCAATGTGTAGTTAAGTAGTTCTTAGGAAAATAAAAGATTGTGTGTTTTGTGCAACTAAAAGTAACTGATTACGACCCCCTCCACAGCTATAACGTGATCCGCTCTATCCTGCGAAACCAGAGTTCAATCGTCTCGTATTGTCAAATCTGATTTCGCCAATTTATTCTTTGAAAGTCCTGGGTTTTGTAAATCCTGGTGTCCTACGTCTCATTCTATCTCTCACAGTCCTTCAGTGTCACCTGCGTACCTAGCTTCTCGTGGATCAAATTCATCACTAAATCCCCTGCATTCTCAATTTTATTCTCTGGAGTCACGAAAAGTCTGAGATTATTGCGTCTCTAACGTTGCTCGAGTAGGTTAGACTTCTCGGCCGGTTTCTGTTCGAGCAATCGTGCCCTATTCTCGGTTTCTTTTAATGATTTGTTCATGGAACCGATCTCACTCGCATTCACCTCCAAAGTTTGCTGTATTTCGTCCGTCAGTGCTGCAGTGACAGCATCAGCCATGGTTCGGACAAGAAACCGAACTGTGTCCTGTGCTTGTAGAACGGCACTAAACTCTGGCTTGACTAGTGCGACGACGTCAGCGGTGCCAGAAGACGCAGCCACTACTTCCGCTGTCGGTTCCATCCAAGCATTCTCGGTGGCCTGGTCGAGTCAAACCAGCGCACGCCAATCATTCTCCTCGCAGCCATCTTGCGCCTTTACTATATACATAAACAATAAATGAAATCGAATGAAGAAGAACATTTATGTAAAACGAGTTACAACTTAAATACACACATCGAAACGAATTTTTCATCACCTCGGTTCCGAGATCTCCGGAATCTGTTGAGAAAATTCGAATACACATCAACATAAATATCATTTTCGCCCTTCTTACTGCTCATGAAAACAACACATTGCATGTTGTACCACCACACAGCTGACATTCAGAGGTGGTAGTCCAGATTGCTGTACACACCTCTAATACCAAGTAGCACGTCCTCCTGCATTGATTCTTGTCTGTATTCTTCGTGGAATAGTGTCAATGATTTTATCAAGGCACTGTGGCTCCAGATTGTTCCAAATGGTTCAAATGGCTGTGAGCACTATGGGACTTAATATCTAAGGTCATCAGTCCCCTAGAACTTAGAACTACTTAAACCTAACTAACCTAAGGACATCACACAACACCCAAAACGAGGCAGAGAAAATCCCTGACCCCGCCGGGAATCGAACCCGGGCGTGGGAAGCGAGGACGCTACCGCACGAGCTGCGGAGGCTCCAGATTGTCCCACTCCTCAACGACGATGCGGCGTAGATCTCTCAGAGGGGTTGGTGGGTCACCTCATCCGTAAACAGCCCTTTTCAATTTATCCTAGGCATGTTAGATAGGCTTCATGTTTGGAGAACACGCTGGCCACTCCAGTCGAGCGATGTCGTTATCCTGAATGAAGTCATACACAAGATGTGCACGATGGGGGCGCGAATTGTAGACCATGAAGACGAATACCTTGCCAATATGCTGCCGATATGGTTGCACTGTCGGTCGGAGGATGGCATTCACTTATCGTACAGCCCTTACGGCGCCTTCCATGACCACCAGCGGCTTACGTCCACCCCAGATAATGCCACCCCAAAATAGAAGGAGACCTCCACCGTGCTGCACTCGCTAGACAGTGTGCCAAAGCGGGTTATCTCCAAACACACCTCCGACAATTGTATGGTTGAAGGCATATGCGACACTCATCGATAAAGAGAACCTGATGCCAATCTTGGGCAGTAAAATTGGCATGTTATTGCGCCCATCTGTACCGCGCTGCATGCTGTCGTTGTTGCGAAGATGGACTTCGCCATGGATGTTGGCAGTGAAGCTGCTCATCATGCAGACTATTGCGCACAATTTGAGTCGTAACACGACGTCCTGTGGCTGCACGAAAAGCATTATTCAAAATGTCAGGGTTCCTCCGAGCCATAATCCTTAGGTATCTGTCATCCACTGCAGTAGTAGCACTTGGGCGGCCTGAGCGAGGCATGTCATCTACAATTCCTGTCTCTCTGTATCTCCTCCATGTCCGAACAACATCGCTTTGGTTCACTCCGAGACGCCTGGGTACTTCCCTTGTAGAGAGCCCTTCCTGGTACAAAGAAATGATGCGGACGCCATAGAACCGCGGTATTGATCGTCAGGCCATGGTTGAACTATAGACGAGCCGTGTACCTCCTTCCTAGTGGAATGACTGGAACTGATCGGCTGTAGGACCCCTTCCGTCTAAAAGCACTGCTCATGCATGGTTGTTTACATCTTTGGGCGGGTTTAGTGACATCTGTGAACAGTCAGAGACTCAATCTGTGATACAATATCCACAGTCAACGTCTTTCTTCAGGAGCTCTGGGAACTGGGGTGATGCAAATCTTTTTTTTTGATGTGCGTATATTCTGAAGCTGTTGGAGACTAATGCTAATATGTATTTGTAAGCTAGCAAAATTTGGCTTAAACGTCAACATGTTGAACAACTGATTTTACAAATATAGAGAATTTTACTAACAATAAAGTCCTGTAACTAATATCTTTAACATAATGTACAGAGCTTAAACGTGTAGAACTCACAATACTTACAAATAATGCACTAAACACAACTCGCTGAAAACCACTCATGGCTGTCCCTAGTGTGTTTTTCTTCACGCCATTATGAAATTGGCGACTAGCTTCAAAGTCCTACACGAAACATGTGTTCCTCGATATACTGTCCTCAGGGTGCAACAGTCTCTCCTAAATGTATTATTCTCTCGAGTTTCTAGAAATAAAAAGTATTTTAATTTCTATTTGAGGTGCCGGCCGGGATGGCCGAGCGGTTCTAGGCACTTCAGTCTGGAACCGCGCGACCGCTACGGTCGCAGGTTCGAATCCTGCCTCGGGCACGGATGTGTGTGTTGTCCTTCGGTTAGTTAGGTTTAAGTAGTTCTAAGTTCTATGGGACTGATGACCTCAGGAGTTAAGTCCCAAAGCTCTCAGAGTCATTTCTATTTGAGGTTTCGCATTTTTGTTCCAAATATTAATTAATCGTATTTACCTACATTTTCATGCGACTAGTAATGAAAAGTAATTTTTGTTAAAATTATGTTCTTGTATTTGTTACTGAATAACCAATTTAAACAAAATCAAGAATAGTTTCCACCAGCGATATTCGAATCAACCACTTTACTCTTTACGGCTCTTATACCACTCAAGTGTCAGCTACTCCACTGATAGGACTGAGACGTTGTTGACTTAATAGCGCAGTATTTTTGAGAATTGTGTCATAGTACTTCAGGAAATTGATGTTGAGACACTGAGTACCAACTAGCTTGCATAAAGAACAACCGCAGACAGAAGCAGATATCTTGAATAATAACCTCTTCGCTGCTCTTGTAAATAATTTATTGAACTACTTGTTAGAAGCCACTCCATCAGGTTAAGTCTGTTAATTTAGAAAAAGCGTTCTCTATAGTTGTGGTCGAATTACAACTATAATCAATAGTTAGAAACAGAAGAAATTACTTAGGTGATGAATCATGACAAAGTTGCGACGTATACGAGACCGAACGTTCCTAGTCTTCGAATAAATGATACACTACGGTAACTTTCAGGTAAGCGAAAAATCTGTTCGATCTCGTCCACGTAGCATCTTTGATGTCATGATTGACCCCTGTAAGTAATTTGCTCTGTTTCTCACTACTGATTGTAACAAAGTAGACCAGAACTGTAGGGAACGCTTTTTCTCAATTCATATATTTATGATGCTATGGCTTCTATGCTACGAAACCGGTCGTTAAATAAATTATTTACAAGATCAGCCATGCGGTTATTATTCAAGACAACTGAGCAACAAGTACTTTGACACAGTCGCATAAAATGACGAGCTGTTCAAATGGTTCAAATGTCTCTGAGCACTCAACATCTATGGTCATCAGTCCCCTAGAACTTAGAACTACTTAAGGGGAGCCGGAGGTGGTCAAATCCAAAAAATTACGATTTTTTTTGCTACCGAAAATTATTTGGAACATTCCTCTTTAATGTAAACTTTGAATTATTGTTCTACTCGCCCTAGAAGTGGAGTTATTATCATTTTCCCTCACGCCTGCAGAGGAAATGGGCGGCCGCTGAATGCATCTAACACCCTTTCGTGACTTCCTGGCGAAGTGCTTGGGATTTTCTCGGCCTGTTATGCATACAGCGCCTTATGTTACGCATACGGCGAGTGTGCAAGGGTTTGCTACATTGCTTTCTGTGACAAATATTACCCGTATTTACTTACAGCTTACTCCTATTTTCCTCAGAATTTCGAACATCTTGCTCCATTTAATATTGTCGTACACTTTTGTTCTGGTTACGATGCCACATTTTAGTAACCGTGTATATAAGAAGAGGAAGAACGTAGGGAAAAGAAAATTAACACTAATACCAAGTTGCCATACTACAATGAATAAGAGCGCGGAACATCGTCTCTTTGCTGTTTACCGTTTCGAATTAGTTCAGTGTTGCGCCTGTTGTTGTTAGTATTGTACTTCTTGTGTAAAGCGGGTAATATGCAGTATCTACAAGAATCAGGAGGGAACAATAAAACCAATTTTTCATGACTTAGCACAGCCAGAATTGTTACACAAATGTCTACACGGAAAGACGCAGAATCCTAATGAGTGCGTAAACAATTTGATTCGGAAAGTGATTCCTAAAAGGGTGTTTGTAAGCATAAAAACACTGCACTTTTGCATTTATGATGCAATAGCAACCTACAACCAAGGGGACAGTGTGAAGTATGAAGTTCTGAAGGCATTAGGAGTTACAGCTGGAGTGAACACTGTACGAGCACTAAGAAAGATTGATAGAGAAAGGATAAGAAGAGCAGAAAGAAGAGAAAGGCACATGAAGTATGATGGAACAACAGGCCAGAAAAGAAAACAGAAGAGGAAGCTTTTGGAGGATGAAGAAGAAGACCCTGATAATCCATCCTATAGTGCAGGGATGTATTGAGAAACTTTGATAGCCATTTCCAGTAAATTAAAATTTTTCGAATATAAGGAACATTTTCTCAAAATCCACTCAAGCTAGAGAGATGAAATTTTTATACAGCACTCCTAGTGGTCAAACTTACATTGTAACACAGCCATTTGGCAATATGTTCAGTAGTTTCATTTCAGTTTAATTATAAAGCAATTATTTGTATAAAATTTTGGGTCATTAATAAAAAAAAATAATTGGAAGGAAACTAGAAAAGATACTCCAAAATACCTCTGTCATAACTGCAATACTAAACCACTCTATATGTAAAAAAAATTCAAATTTTTCTATTTGGTAGTTTATTCATAAATGTTCCTCAAACTTAGTGATTTTAACATGGGCAGCATAGGCACCTCTGGCTCCCCTTAAACCTAACTAACCTAAGGACATCACACAACATCCAGTCATCACGAGGCAGAGAAAATGACGAGCTATAGTATCATGAAGCTGCTATTTGAATCTTAAGATGAAATCAGATTGCAAATGCGAGCTTCACTATATCAGAGCACTCACTTCGATTTCGAGCTAAAAGGATGGCTCTTAAACGTATTCTGAAACGCCAAGTGCGTCAAGTGGTAGATTATCATAGTAATCACGGTGAGAATGAGGAGAGTTTCCATAAGCCTGTTGATAGCGTTTTCAACAATGATAACGAAGTAAGATATTTGACTTTTAGTGATTCGGATTGTAAAGAAACAGTAGTTCAAAGTAACCTCGAGTATGACGAGTTTGACGTAGATCTTCAAGACCAGATGACAGCTCCCTCTCCAATCATGGGACATGCAGTGAAGCAGTATAAAAAGACACTTCTTATCTTATCGTTATGCGGATTTTCAGCTGCTGTATGGTTTACATGGAGATAAGTGGAAAGGAAGAAAACTGCTACACCGACTTCAGGATCAACGTTGCAGAGAGAGAGCACGAACCTGAGCTTTCCGTCCGCAGGCGACCACCTCTACGAGATTTAAGGCAAAAGCATGAGCTCATTTCAAATGCACATATCAGCAACTAAGAAGAAAAAATTACAAAAATGTGTGCTGTGTGTTACATAAGATAAAGAACAAGTCTAAGTGTATGGTAGTGTACAAAGTGTTGTTCAGCTCTTGATTTAGAAGACGTTTCTCAGGTGTAGCGTACCCAACAATAATACTGACTGATATGTGAATCAATCTAACTAGGTGATGTCTATTGAATCTGATTTCTCAGCAAGGAGGACGAGGTTTAAATACTATGCCATGTTGTTAAATACTGTATGATTATGATTAACTATAGATACTCACAGAGGTCCAGTGAGGCTGTAGTCACCGGATGGCAGCGAAACTTCACAGATATGCTAATGCGAACCGATTTAGACTGGAAAAAAATAATTAAAAATTTGGCCAACAAGTGAAAATCTGGCATTTTACACTGCCTTTATGTCAATTCATGCTGTCATGTGATAAACAAGTGAAAAGTATGACTGTCGAGAAGACAGACCGTGCGTTTTTTGTGAAACTGTTTAATGTGATCGGGAGGAGCTGCAGTGCTGCATCCAGTGCAAATCACTGACTGAAAGGTCTGAGGAGAAGTGCGATGTCATTAAATGGTTTAAAGAAGATCATAATATCCATAGTCAACGTCCATCTTATGGAGTTCTGGGAAACGGGCTGATGAAAAACTTTTTTTGATGCATTTATATTCTGAAGCTGTTGGAGACTAATGCAGATTTGTAGTTTCAAGCTAGAAAAATTTGGCTTAACCGTGAACATGTTAAACATCTAATTTTTAAATATAGAGAATTTTACTAACAAGAAGTTCTGTAACTGAAGAGTTAAGTATATCTTCCAAATATCTTTAATACATTGTACAGAACATAAACGTGTTTAATTCACAATATTTACAAATGCTGCACGAAACACTACTCGCTGAAAACCACTTATGGCTTTCGCTAATGTGTTTTCTTCATGTCATTCCGAAATTGGCGACTAGCTTCAAAATCCGAACAAGAAAGATGTGTTCCTAGATATAGTATCCTCAGGGTACAACAGTCTCTCCTAAATGTATAATTCTCTTGAGTTTCTAGAAATAAAAAGTATTTTAATTTCTATTTGGGGTTCCCAGTATTGTACCAAGCAAAACAGGTGTGAGCTTGATGTGTAACCTGAAAGGCGTCCGCTCGCGGTGGAAGTTGCTGAGTAGATTGCTGTTGCTGTAGCTGGCAGTGCAGCACGTGCTCCGGGTAGTGCAGCGTCAAGAGTATGGAAAATCTTGCGGCCTATTTTACACTGGTGCAGTAACTGGAGTCTCATGACCTGCAACTAGACTATGTGATCAAAAGTATTCGGGCACCTGGCTGACAATGATATACAAGTTGGTGGCGCCCTCCATCGGTAATGCTGGCTTCAATATGGTATTGGCCCACCCTTAGCCTCGATGACAGCTTCCACTCAATCAGGTATTGGAAGGTTCCTTGGGGAATGGCAGCCCATCCTTCACGGAGTGCTGCACTGAGTAGACGTATCAATGACGGTCGGCCAGGCCTGGCACGAAGTCGGCGTTCCACAACATCCCGGAGGTGTTCTATAGGATTCATGTCAGGACTCCGTGCAGGCCAGTCCTATACGGGGATGTTATTGTCGTGTAACCACTCCGCCACAGGCAGTGCATTATGAACAGGTGATCAATCGTTATGAAAGATCCAATCGCCATTCACGAATTGCTCTTCAACAGTCGGAAGCAAAAAGGTTCTTAAAACATCAATGTAGGCCTGTGCTGTGATAGTGCCACGCAAATCAACAAGGTGTGCAAGCCCCCTTCATGGAAAACACGCCCACACCATAACACCACCACCTCTGAACATTACTGTTGGCATTACACACGCTGGCAGATGACATTCACCGGGCATTAGGCATACTCACACCCTGCCATCGGATCTCCACATTGCGTACCGTGATTCGTCACTCCACACAACGTTTTTCCACTGTTCAACCGTCCAATGTTTACGCTCCTTACACCAAGCGAAGCCTCGTTTGGTATTTACCGGCTTGATGTGTGGCTTATGAGCAGCCGCTCGAAATCCTAGTTTTCTCACCTTCTGCATACCTGTCATAGTACTTGCTGTGGATCCTGATGCAGTTTGGAATTCATGTGTGATTGTCTGGATAGATGGCTGCCTATTACATATTATGATCCTTTTCAACTGTCGGCGGTCTCTGTCAGTCAACAGACGAGGTCGGCTTGTACGCTTTTGTGCCTTACGTGTCCCTTCACCTTTCCACTTCACTATCACATCGGAAACACTGGCCCTAGGTATGTTTAGGAGTGTGGAAATCAGACGTATGTCACAAGTGATACCCAATCACGTGACCACGTTCGAAGTCTGTGAGTTCTGCGGAGCGCCCCACTCTCCTCTCACGAATGACTACTCATCTCGCTGATATGGAGTACCTGGCAGTAGGTGACAGCACAAAGCACCTTACCAGAAAAGCATATGTTTTTGTGGGTGTCCGGTTACTCCCGATCACGTTCAGAATTTGTTCTTTGGTTTTTGAGACGGATGGAAGTTTATGACATATACAAGGGCAATAATTTGCGGTGTGACAAGGCCGACTTTACATTCCAGGGCACAGTGTAGATACAGAAATGCCAAGTTTGGGTTCTGTTAAACGACGTCTTGTGCAGAAGAGCCATTTCACTCGCATTATGTGACTGCGTGGTGTGGATTGACAAGTATATTCTTGGCCAATTCTTCTCTGAAGAGGATGAACCCAGATGGTCTGTCAGCTGTACTGTGACGTCTGCATGTTAATGAGACCTCCTTGTACAGTATATGATTTCTTAATTGGAAGAGTGGAACTGTGTAGAAAACACTGTTTTCACCGAATATGCGGCACCACCTCACGTAGTTCGACCAGTGAAAGATCTGTTTAATGCAAACTATAACGAACGTGTTACCTCCAGCGGTTTTCTAGATACATACCTGCAAAATACCTCCTGTGCGTCCACGTGACTTTTGGCACTGGGGATGTCTAGATGAGCCCGTGTACCTGAGACACGTTTGGTCTCCACCTGATCTGCAGCGGAACAGCTGCAAGCGACTGCTGATCACGTGGTTTTCCGGATGCAGGATGTCGTCGAAGTCTTCCAAGCTCGTACTGAACAAATTGTTTAAGCGGAGGTTAGTAATAAAATCAACATTACACTGAGGTGCCAAAAGTACTGGGGTATTTCCAACTATCATGCCAGAATTTTTTCCAAATGTAATGTATCAACCCAACGTAGCATTACTTCACAAGTCGTCGGAAGTACCCTGCAGAAATATTCAACTACGGTGTCTCTACCGCCGTTCATAATAGCGAAATGGTTGCCTGTGCATGATTTTGTGAACGAACTGACTTCTCAATAATGTCCTAGAGATGTTCGATGGGACTCATGTCGGGCAATACGAGTGGCCAAATCATTCGCTCGAGTTGTCGAGATTGGTCCTCAAACCACAAGGGTGTCCTGTGACATGACGGCATGTTATCCATAAAAATTCCATCGTTGGTTGGGAAAGTGAAACCCATGACAGGTGTCAGATGGTCTCGAAGTATCCGAATACAGCCGTTTCCAGTCAATGATCGGTTTAGTAGTACCACAGAATCCGTTCCATTCTGTATAAACACAGCATACACCATTATGGAGCCGCCAACAGTGCCTTATTGGCAACCTGGATTCATGGCTTCTGCACCACACTCGAACCCTGCTATGAGCTCTTACCAACTGAAATCGGGACTGAAATATGACCAGACCACGGTTTCTTTCCCACTCTAGGGTCCAGCCGATATGGTCACGAGCCCAGGAGTAGCACTGCAGACGACGTCGTGCTGCTAGCAAAGGCACTCGCGGCGATTAACGCCAAATTTCGCCGCCCTGTCCTAAAAGATATGTTCGTCGTACGTCCCCATTGATTTCTGCGGTAATTTCACGCAGTGTTGCTTGTGTGTTAGCACTGACAATTCTACGCAAACACGACTGCTCTCGGTCATTAAGTGAAGGCCATCAGCCACTCCATTGTCCGTAGTGGGAAGTACTGCCTGAAATTCGATATTCTCGACACATTATTGACACTGTGTATCTTGGTATACCGAATTCCTTAACGATTCCAGACGTCTTATGACGACGCGTCTAGCTATTACAACCATTTCGAGTTGAATGTCTTAATCTCTGTAGTGAGGTCATAACCTCGTCGGAAAAATTTCACACGTATCAGTTGAGTACAAATGACAGCTCCGCCAATGCACTGCCCTTTGATACCTTGTGTACGTGATACTACCGCCGTCTGTATATGTACACATCGCTTTGTCACCTCGGTGCATGCCTTTCTCCCTTGTTTGACGTTTTTTGTGCACCTACCATTCCTAATACGTTATACAGGGTGGACCATTTATAGTGACCGCGCCAAATATCTCACGAAATAAGCATCAAACGAAAAAACTACAAAGACGAAACTCGTCTAGCTTGAAGGGGGAAACCAGATGGCGCTATAGTTCGTCCTCTAGAAGGCGCTGCCATAGATCAAACGGATATCAACAGCGTTTTTTTAAATAGGAACCCCTATCTGTTATTACATATTCGTGTAGTACGTAAAGAAATAAGAATGTTTTAGTTGGACCACTTTTTTCGCTTTGTGATGGATGGCGCTGTAATAGTCACAAGCGTATAAGTGCGTGGTATCACGCAACATTCCACCAGTGCGGACGGTACTTGCTTCGTGATACATAACCCGGGTTAAAATGGACTGTTTACCAATTGCGGAAAAGGTCGATATCGTGTTTATGTATAGCTATTGTGGTCAAAATGCCCAACGGGCGTGTGCTATGTATGCTGCTCGGTATCCTGGACGACATCATCAAAGTGTCCGGACCGTTCGCCGGATAGTTACGTTATTTAAGGCAACAGGAAGTGTTCAGCCACATGTGAAACGTCAACCACGACCTGCAACAAATGATGATGTCCAAGTAGGTGTTTTAGCTGCTGTCGCGGCTAATCGGCATATCCGTAGCAGACCAATTGCGCGAGAATCGGGAATCTCAAAAACGTCGGTGTTGAGAATGCTACATCAGTATCCATTGCATCCGTACCATATTTCTATGCACCAGGAATTGCGTGGCATAGTATGACTTTGAACGTCGTGTACAGTTGTGCCACTGTGGACAAGAGAAATTACGGGACGAAGACAGATTCTTTGCACGCGTTCTATTTAGCGACGGAGCGTCATTCACCAACAGCGGTAACGTAAAGCTGCATAATATGCACTATTGGGCAACGGAAAATCCACGATGGCTGCGACAAGTGGAACATCAGCGGCCTTCGTGGGTTAATGTATGCTGCTGCATTATTGGAGGAAGTATAATTGGCCCCCATTTTATCGATGGCAATCTAAATGGTGCAATGTATGCTGATTTCCTACGTAATGTTCTACCGATGTTACTACAGGATGTTTCACTGCATGACAGAATGGCGATGTACTTCCAACATGATGGATGTCCGGCACATAGCTCGCGTGCGGTTGAAGCGGTACTGAATAGCATACTCCATGACAGGAACATTGGTCGTCGAAGCACCATACCATGGCCCGCACGTTCACCGTATCTGACGTCACCGGATTTCTTTCTGGGGGAAAGTTGAAGGATATTTGGTATCGCGATCCACCGACAACGCCTGACCGACAACGCCTGACAACATGCGTCAGCGCATTGTTAATGCATGTGCGAACATTACGGTAGGCGAACTACTCGCTGTTGAGAGGAATGTCGTTACATGAATTGCCAAATGCATTGAGGTCAACGGACATAATTTGGAGCATTCATTGCATTAATGTGGTATTTACAGGTAATCACGCTGTAACATCATTCGTTCTCAGAAATGATAAGTTCACAAAGGTACATGTATGACATTGGGAAAATCGAAATTAAGTGTTCAAACGTACCTACGTTCTATATTTTAGTTTAAAAAACCTACCAGTTAGCAACTGTTCGTCTAAATTTGTGAACCATATGTTTGTGACTATTACAGCGCCATCTATCACAAAGCGAAAAAAGTGGTCCAACTAAACATTCATATTTCTGTACGTACTACACGAATATGTAATAAAAAAATGAGGGTTCCTATTTAAAAAATACACAGTTGATATCCGTTTGAGCTATGGCAGCGCCATCTAGCGGGCCAACCATAGCGCCATCTGGTTTCCCCCTTTAAGCTAGACAAGTTTCGTTCTTTGTAGTTTTTTTGTTTGATGCTTATTTCGTGAGTTATTTGGCCCGGTCATGATCAGTGGACCACCATGTATAAGGAAATGTTTCTGTAAGTTTTTCTTTCATTCACAGCGCCAGACTTGCACCTGGTAGCCGAAATTGGAACTATTTTTTCCAGCGCAAATCTGGTCTCAACGTCACATTAGAATATCTATCAAGTTTCACTGCATTAGCTTAATTGCAGTTCTCAGTGGACTCCTGTGAGCAGCTGTACTTTAATTACAAACACTCGGTATGAAGAAAGGCGAAGAGTTCGCTTTTCAGCCGCATAGATACGTCCGACCGGTTACGCGCTGGCCGATACAGCAATCGGAACGATTTGTTTACGGAACAGTCCTCTACGGATCCAGGAACGGGCGAATAAAGCGAGAATGTGGGATGAGGCTGGCCGTCAGACCACCGCGCTCACCTGCCTCGCGGGGGCTACGGCGCCCCATGCTCCTCGCAGTGTCCTTTGCATACGGCGGGCCTGGGAAGCGGCGGCGGTCACCGACAGATGCGCCTGAGGCGCGCCGGCCCCGCCTGAGCTGCGGCTGACAGCGCAGCGGCACTCGCCGTCACGCGATGCGCGTCCCTCGAACGCTACAATCTCTCTGCCATACGGTGGCGGCGAGAGACGCGGAGGGAGGCGGAGAGACGAAAATGCAGGCGGCCAGGGCAGGCGTGCATTATTCATGAGCGGCCGCCGAATGGGCGCCGTCGCTGCCCATCCCCTCGCCGAAACACACACACACACAAACACACTCACACACACACACAAACACACACACACACAGTCGACTCTGCCGCAGCGAGACGGACACCGACACCGGAAAAAGGATAGGTCCACTAACTCTAGCAACAAAGACGTCATGATACCATCCACACACTTTCGATGTTCGGCAATTCTTTTATTTATTTATTTATTTATTTAGTTTATAGCTATTTCCGCCGTCAGTCTTCTGACTTGTTTGATAATGCTTGGGTCACCATGTTTTAATCTGCAAAAACTGGGAAAATTTAGATAATGTTGTAGAAATCATGCTCATATAAAGCTCAGCTTGCCTTTTTCTCAAATGATAGTCTGCGATTTGTGGATGAAGAGTAAAAGCCAGTTTTCATATTGAGCCGTAAGGCGACGTCGACAGCTAGAGCCATGCGAACTGAACGCTTTCTTTGTCAGTTCAAGGGTCTTTTGTCTGTCTCTGTGGTAGGAAGGAGGGAGTGGAGCGAACCAGAAGGAAGTGCGATTGTTGGTAGTGTTCTTCGGCGGACCGTACGTGCTGGATGCTGAGCAGCTGGCCAGTATCGCTGGCGTACGGCGTTTCTGGTGCGAGCGTCGTGAGCCGGTGTGTACCTTTCAGGACTGTGCGGTTGCTGACGTGACGGCCTTGACGAGCCCACATCTGTCTGGCTGCTCTAGTTGGCGTGGTTTTGACGTTCCTCCTGGGGAAGTCAGCGTGATTCACTGAAGCCTGGGGATCGTGCCTCGGGCTGCCCCAGTCGCTCGGAACGCCATCATAGTAGGATTATGTACCATGCCGGGTCAAAGCCTCCTTTGGTTTTCCGCTCGATGATAGAGCGACATCCTCCCTCCTTCTGTTTATACGTGAGCATATTTGTAATCCAGATTGTGATTTTCACTCTGCAGTGGAGTGTGCGCTGATATTTGTAATGTTCGCCAGAAACTTGTCTCGGTTGTCTGCAGTTTGTTGAAGAAGTTGGCTCTTGCCTTCCACTTGATTTTCAAATTCAGTTGTGCAGCGTTCCACATGTTTCAAGTAATTCATGACTGATGATTGTGCTTAACTCCTTCTCTTATGAAACTTGGCTAACCTGTTCAGATTGTGTATATTTAAAAAAAAAAACAATTGGGGGCCCAGTTTTAAGTAACAGTCCAGACGGTTATTTTTTATGATTTTTTGACGCTTTGCGGCCTCTGCTCGATTTGATGCTGACATTTCATCTTTAACACTCTATCGAAGTCCGAGACTACACTGCTCTTGCGGTTTGGTTTTAAAGGCTACAGGCGACTGTAATTTAAGTCCCGACGGCAGTTACTTTAACTTGCAAGCCTTCCACTTGTCTACCTGGCCATCTATCTGCTAAATTGATTCTGCCCTTTGACAGCGGTTGTTGTTGCTAGCCTGCATTGGAGGTCATAACTTTTATTAAAATCTTAAATGAAACTTGAATGCTGAAATAATTTAATGAACGGTGGCCCTGTCGCAATTGTAGTCAGTTATTAATGGGTGATAAATGTATCAAAACGGGCTTAATCCGTTATAACAGATTACGGTAAAAGTTTATTGGTAATAAAATAGGACAAACAACTCAAGCGAATGATAAAACAATGATAAACTTTTGGCAACAAAAATAGAGAAAAAGAAGCACTGTGCTGGGTGCTGATTGTTTGCCATATACTAAGGCTTCTGCCTTTAATCTATTTACTCTGGCTCAAAATATGGATAACGCAATCTGAAATTATCTAAAGCTGAATAGATTTTATGCGTCTATTCTACACAAAAGTTGCACTACGTCGGTGCAGCTGAGAACAAGTGCCGAGGCTGTGATTCTGTTTTCCATAGCAAACCGAAGCAGCAATACTGTACCCCTTTATCGACGCGCAGCGCTCTCTCAGGTCACTCTCGTAGTGCAAGCGTCTGCAGCGTAGCGATGTGCGGCACCTTTGAGTCACTATCGCCGTCTCGAAATATGCACAGTTGCGGGCTGATGATCTGTTACACGGATCGCTATTATTCTCTGATGGAGCCGTCAAATCTCGGTGGATTCCAGCGTGTGACAATCCCGTTCGCCGGTCATGCCATTGACCAATCTGACTCATACGCCTATGAACACACAGATATAAAAGGTCAAGGCACAAAAAAATGGCTCTGAGCACTATGGGACTTAACATCTGAGGTCATCAGTCCCCTAGACTTAGAGCTACTTAAACCTAACTAACCTAAGGACATCACACACATCCACGCCCGAGGCAGGATTCGAACCTGCGACCGTAGCGGTCGCGCGGTTCCAGACTGAAGCGCCTAGAACCGCTCGGCCACACCGGCCAGCCGGTCAAGGCACAATCCTGCCCTAGGCACAGCGAGTTGTTCGAGATTACCTAGGTATAAACAGTTATAGATCACCACAGTTAGGACAAATGTTACTGAGAGTTGACACTCGGGACGAGTTCCCCAAACCCTCCGGACTGGAGTCCAACAGGAAGCCACGTTTCTCAACTCCTCCCTTTGCATCAGACCTCTGAAAACTCTGAAGAAGCACCCACAGAACCATCCACACAAGGGTTTTGTGCCAGTCACAAGATTCCACGAGCGCCATGACTTTCTCGTCTTCTATACTCTCCAGCCAAACATAACCAAATTTGCTCGAACTGTCCATGGGTATACTGCCGGTTCATAGTGTCCATCGGGCACAATATTTCGGCGATCAGACATGTCGCCATCGTCAGCTGCGCTGACGAGCTGAGCTCCTGTGGGCGGGCGGCCGATTTAAATCCCCTCCCCCCGCGGGCCGCTCTCTTCGCGCCGGCGGTCTCGTAGACGTGGGCGTGGGAATCTGTCGTAGTTTCGATGTGCTTGCTACGTCCGCCCTGTTCGCCAGTTCGTACTTCTTGCTGAGAGTCTTATTAATAACATTCAATGCCGGGTCCCAAGCCTTGCTGAGATTGTAGCCGCAATCTCGGTTGATAATATCCTCACTGGTGCGAATTTCGATAGCCTCCCTTATAATGCTGTCCCAATATTTAGAGGTCTGAGCCAGGATCCTGGTACGCTCATAATCCATCTCGTGTTTCTCGGACAAACAGTGCTCTGATACCACCGACTTATTTGGATATTTCAGTCGAGTGTGCCTTTGACGTTCCGGCAACGATCTTCGATGGTGTATACTGTTTGTGCGATATAAGTCTTCCCACACTCACAGGGAATTTGGTATATGCCGGCCTTCCTCAAACCGAGGTCATCTTTCACACTTCCCATTAATGCCCGTGTTTTATTGGGCGGGCAAAAGACGGTTCCGTGTTTCTTTAATATACGGCAGATTTTCCCTGATAGTGCGCCATTGTACGGAATAAAGTCAGTGGCTACCTCTTCTCCAGTGACTTCATCAGTCTCCACAGATTGTGCTGTGGTGGTGGGGCAGAGAGCGCGTCTAATCTGCCATTCCGAGTACCCGTTTTTTCGGAACACGGTTTTGAGGTGTTCCGATTCCTGGGGCAGATTGTCTGCGTCTGAGATGCTGCGCACCCTGTGTACTAGTGTTTTTAGTACTCCATTCCTCTGAGAAAGGTAGTGGCAGTTGTCTGCATGCAAGTACACGTCAGTGTGCGTTTTCTTCCTGTACACACCGTGGCTCAGGGTACCATCAGCTCTTCTCTTCACCATGACGTCCAGGAATGGTAATCTTCCTTCTGCTTCGGTCTCCATAGTGAATTTGATGTTTGGATGTATGGAGTTTAGGTGTGTAAGGAAATCCAGGAGCTTGTCCCTACCATGGGGCCAGATCACGAACTTGTCATCGACATACCCTCCTGCGGGGGGAGGGGATTTAAATCGGCCGCCCGCCTTCAGGAGCTCAGTCCGTCAGCGTACCTGACGATGGCGACATGTCTGATCGCCAAAATATTGTTCCCGGTGGCCGGCCGGAGTGGCCGAGCGGTTCTAGGCGCTACAGTCTGGACCGCGCGACCGCTACGGTCGCACGTTCGAATCCTGCCTCGGGCATGGATGTGTGTGATGTCCTTAGGTTAGTTAGGTTTAAGTAGTTCTAAGTTCCAGGGGACTGATGACCTCAGAAGTTAAGTCCCATAGTGCTCAGAGCCATTTGAACCATTGTTTGTGCCCGTTGGACACTATGAACCGGCAGTATACCCGTGGACAATTCAGCAACAAACACGCCGGGAGAAACTGAAGAATCACATAACCAAAGTTAATAATACCTATATATACAGACGCCGGTAGTATCGCGTACACAAGGTATCAAACCGCAGCGCATTGGCCAAACTGTCATTTGTAATCAACTGATACGTGTGAAATTTTTCCGACGTGATTATGACCTCACGACGGAAATTAAGACATTCATCGCCAAATGGTTGTAAGAGCTAGACGCGTTGACATAACACAACGGAAATAGTTAGGGAATTCGGTATTTCAAGATCCACAGTGTCAAGAACGTGCCGAGATTATCGAAATTCAAGCAGTACTTATCACCACGGACAATACAGTGACCGATGGCTTTCACTAAATGACCGAGAGCAGTTGTGTTTGCGCAGAATTGTCAGTGCTAACACACAAGCAACACTGCGTGAAATTACCATAGAAATCAATGTGGGAAGTTCTACGAACATATCTGTCAGGACAGGGCGGCGAAGTTTGGCGTTAATAGCCGCGAGAGCCTTTGCTAACAGCACGACGGCGTCTGCAGTGCTTTTCCTGGACTCGTAACCATATCGGCTGGACCATAGACTGTGAAAGCGGGGTCTGGTCAGATTTCAGTCCAGATTTCGGTCGGTAAGAGATCATAGTATGGTTCGAGTGTGGTGCAGAAGCCATTAATCCAGGTTGTCAACAAGGCACTGTGCTTATGGAAACTCTCCTCATCCTCACCATGATTACTGAGATCATCTACCACTTGAGGCACATGGCGTTTCAGAATACGTTTAAGAGCCATCCTTTAGCTTGAAATCGAACTCAGTTATATGATATAGTGAAGCGCGCATTTGCAGTCTGATTTCGTCTTACGATTCAAATGCTATAGTAGCTTCATGAAATTACAGCTCGTCATTTTATGCGACTGTGTTAAAGTACGTGTTGCTCAGTTGCCTTGAATAATAACTGCATGGCTCCTCTTGCAAATAATTTATTTAACGACCGGTTTCGTATGGTAGAAGCCATATCATCATGTTAAATATGTGAATTTAGAAAAAGCGTTCCCTACAGTTGTGGTCGACTTTGTTACAATCAGTAGTGAGAAACAGAGCAAAATGAATCATGACATCAAAGTTGCGACGTGGACGGGATCGTACATTCCTTGTTTTTCAATAAATGCGAACTTTCCGCTTACCTGAAGGTTACCGAAGTGTGTCATTTATCGGAAGACAAGGAACGTTCATTCTCGTCCACGTCGCAACTTTAACTACAGGATTCACCATCTAAGTAATTTGTTCTATATCTAACTATTGATTGCAGCTGTAATTCGACTACAACTATTTCTAATTTAACAGCTTTAACCCGATGGAGTGGCTTTTAACATACGAAAGCCGTAGCTAAATAAATTAATTACAAGAGCAGCGAAGCGGTTGTTATTCAATATGCCTGCTCATGGCTGCGGTTGTCCTTTATACAAGATAGTGGTTACTCAGTGTCTCGACATCAATTTCGTGAAGTAGTATGACACAATTCTCAAAAATACGGCGCTATTAAGTAAACAACGTCTCAGTCTTGTTAGTGGAGAAGCTGACACTTGAGTGGTAAGTGGTTCAAATGGCTCTGAGCACTATGGGACTTAACATCTGAGGTCATCAGTCCCCTAGAACTTAGAACTACTTAAACCTAACTAACCTAACGACATCACACACATCCATGCCCGAGGCAGGATTCGAACCTGCGACCGTAGCAGCCGCGCAGTTCCGGACTGAAGCGTCTAGAACCGCTTGGCCACCGCGGCCGGCTTGAGTGGTGTAGTATAAGAACAGTAAATAGTAAAGTGGTTGATTCGAATATCGCTGGCGGAAACATTTTTCACTTTGTTTAAATTCTATATTTACTATCAAATAGGAGAACATAATTTTAAGAGAAACTCAAGAAAATATAAATTATCCAGTTGACTGCTTCTGCACATTTTCCATCTTTATCTGGTTGAGAGAACGTCGATTGTGGTCTGTGCATCTAGCACGTGAAAGACGTTTGAAAGAAACATTTGTTAGTTCTCTAGACATGGGGAACACAAATTTTGTAAATTATGACTTGGAATCTGTTATATCTCCGACTTCGGTATTCACAAGAGTAAATATCAGTTTCCTCTATTTTCTTCGAATTTTCACGTAAAGGTCATCGCAGATGGGATAAGTTGAAGTTTCTACTTACTCGGCGGTTTACAGCACACTGCACCTAGCTAAAGCCTTGGTTTTCTAGAGATATAATTTCTAGTCTATATCATTGGAGTTATACTGTGCAAGCGATCGGTAGCATTCGGCTAAATGCTTGATATCGAGAAGTATCGCGTAAATGGTATATTATTCTGGCAAACCATGTGAAAATACATGTGTTCTTGTAATCCCAGAATCTGGAGATAGGTACAGAAAGCAAGCAAGCAAGCAGGTAGGGGCCAGAAATAGTGACGCCTTTGTGCAGAGGGAAACCTTTGTACAACAGTCTTCACGGTGTATGTATGAATGACTGGTGGTCGCTACTGTGTGTCCTATTATGAGGGAGGTATAGATTCAGCACATCGATAGCCATAAGGGGAATGATTTTGTTTGTTACGTAGGAAATTATGTGCACTATAGGTATTGAGATCCATTCCAGAACTTCGCTAAAATAGACATAATGTCTGAAGGGATACCGCAATCACTGGTTATACAATGTTACTTATAACCTGTCTTGATTGTAAAAATGTTTATTCACATCACCGGTTTTCGTTCCTATAGAACCATCTTCAGATCTACAATTTCGGTTACAGGAGTAACCCGTCCACACACAGCAACATTCACATGCTGCATCACATTAAATTAGTTTTTGGACATTAAATGAATGTGACGCAGCATGTGGAGGCAGAATAAGTGGACGGGTTACTCCTGTAACTGAAATTGCAGATCTGAAGATGGTTCTAGAGGGACGGAAACCGCTCATGTGAATAAACACTTTTGCAATCAAGATGGATTATAAGTAATATCATTCCAGAACCACAGCCGTCAAGAGGAGACATTTCCAGTACATAGCTCGGCGTCAGACTGTAGCAGCAATCCTAATATTTAATTGTAGATACGCTGATAAATATGTACCTCGTACCCAACATTCTTGTGAGTCTGGAGATGGCTGTAGAAAGCACAGCAGCAAGCAAGCACGTCGCAGCCACAAACAACATCTCAGCAGATGCCTTGTTCAGAGCTGAGGCTTGCCCGTCTTTTGTACACTTTCCGAGAGTCCAAGGGCGCTTCTGGCTTATGACAATTTCGCTCACAGCTCCTCCTGAACGGGTGAATAGTGAACTAATAACAAGTTTACGTTGACTCGCCATCAGGACCAAGTATGTTTGTGTACACTTTGTGAAAATTTGAGAAGATTCAATACGACAAGTGTTTGCACTGTGAGTATTGATAGGGTTCGAACTCCTGCCGCCTAGATCTTCCTGACGTGGAGGTTGTCCATGGTCAGCTGGCCTCTCTCTGGCTGCGGCTACGGTCATGAGCCGCGTTTACGGCGGCAGTTTCCTCCATTGGTGCTGCACTGAGGCACGGTGTGTATGTGAGATGAATTTGATGATCTTTAGACCACTTCTGCGGGGTTTAACTGTCAGTGCAATATGGCGATCTGTACCAGATAATTTTGCCACTGAAAGTCTTGTCTGCAGAAAACAATGGCGGACAGTGCTTCCAAACCGGAAGCGTAAGTAATTTGGCAGGCAACTTCAGTAAGAGCCAGTAAGAGTACTCCATTTAGTCACAAGCCATCCTTTGTGCTGGGGCATAGGAGTCTCTATAGAATGGTTCGAGCAAGATGGAGAGCAAGGTATCAACAAAAAGTTCTGGGAGACAAGTTGAAGCAGACCATCCATATCCAGCAGGATGCTGTCCTTCACCTGCTATTATGGCATTAGGACATCTCCAGACCAGCAGCTGCAGGACACCAAATATTCCAGCCATGTTACGCAAACATCTGACCACTGTGCATCAGTGGGATGGGCTCTCCCATTAGGATGGCTAAGGAGAATGCAACCCGTGGTATTTTGCGAAGCATTACCACAGATTTCTATAGCGCCTCCAGATATAGACTTGGTTGTTATTTACATAGACATGTAGCCTCAGTATAATATAGAGATCATTTTAGCTGTATCTGTAAGGGTGAGCCGTTATGCAAATATCTCTCTCAGCACTGGACCCACAGCTATCGTCATCCCACCAGCAACGGTGCCTAGGTGAACATGTGTTTTGAAAAGTATTTCTCAGGTGTCATGTCTGAAAGGGATGCCGTATCCTCATCCTTGTGGGGCCCGAATTGACACCAACGCAATGTTTAGCAACTGACAGGCATGTCATCAGTATGCAGGGGCTGCTGGTGTATCGAGACTCCTGGGGACGTGTGCAGAGTCGGAGGCGTCGGCGTGAAGCGTCGGGTGGCGAGCCAATACATGTGATGGAAATAGATTTAATTAATTTCCATAATTAATTAGCATAAATGTTTTATTTCAATATGGTGTTAGTGGTACAAAAGTTATGGGGAGGGTGTGGGTGGGTGAATGACGTGGAGCAGAACAGCAGGTTAAGTGCAGAAGACTAGGTAAATTTGCATAATTTTTATGTAAAACGCAGTACAATAGTTTAACGGTGAGGTGTGTATGACAAAGAAGAGTTCGCCAGAAATGGCGCTAAAAAGCATGTGAAATTCGGAAAGTGTACCAGAAAATGCTGAAAGGACATAAGCAATTACTTAATTTGGTATCAAAGCAGAGTACAGTACCGAACATTAGGTTATGAAATATGTTTGCCCCATGTAACTAATTCTTACAAGACCTACATCTTTCCAAACAGCAGAGAATGATGAGCAAGAGAGATCCAACCCTCGCAAACTGAATTTTTTTACAAATAAACAATATGTCCGTGATTGAGATTTCCATATTTCCCACACACTGTCCTGAATCCCATAAGTTGTTTAAATAAACAATATTCTGCACATTGTCTAAATTGTTTAAACAACATAACATACACTGAAGTTGATTTCTGAACAAATTCTTTAACTAAATAAGTAAACCACATTTTGTACACAGCCATAAATAATTAAACAACATTCTATACATTGTCTAAATTGTTTAAATGGTGTTCCATAAAATGGAATAGAATTCCAGACAGATTCTTTAACTAAATAAATAAACCATATTCCTTACAGGGACATAAATTAGAAAACAATATTTTATACATTGTCTAAATTGTTTAAACAATATTCCATAAACTTCAAACGAATTCCCTTCAACTGAGTCCTCTCCCACTAATTTCCAGGAGGGAGGGTGGGGTGGGAGGGGAGGGTGTATGCCAGAGTAGAAGGGGTTCATTAGCTGATCAATTTAGTTATGTAGTTAGTCAAGTTCATAAGACTGAGAGGGGCTATTCCAATAATTCAGACCTGAAAGTGTACCAGTAGCAGAGAGGGGAGGGGATGGGTTGGAGGTTTCCTGAGGGGTTGGGGGGGGAGGAGAGGGCGGGGAACAGTAGGTTAAGGACCTGTCAATCAGAAGAGAACAATAGGTTACAGCCTGTCAATCAAAGGAGAACAATAGGTTTGCCCTGAGTGCAAACCTGCTCCTTATGTACGCAACCCAAAAAAAAAAAAAAAAAAAAAAATCACCAGGAGTGCTGTTCCCCCACTACTGACATCGAACTGGTTCCATATCATTAGATTTCCATTACGCTTCTGACACCATTCTTGACCCTTAGTCAAATTGTGTGGTGCCTGTGGAGTGAGAGGGGCTATTCCAATAATTCAGACCTGAAAGTGTACCAGTAGCAGAGAGGGGAGGGGATGGGTTGGAGGTTTCCTGAGGGGTTGGCAGGGGGAGGATAGGGCGGAGAACAGTAGGTTAACTACCTGTCAATCAGAAGAGAACAATAGGTTACAGCCTGTCAATCAAAGGAGAACAATAGGTTTGCCCTGAGTGCAAACCTGCCCCTTATGTACGCAACCCAAAAAAATAAAAATCACCAGGAGTGCTGTTCCCCCACTACTGACGTCAAACTGGTTCCATATCATTAGATTTCCATTACGCTTCTGACACCATTCTTGACCCTTAGTCAAATTGTGTGGTGCCTGTGGAGTGAGAGGGGCTATTCCAATAATTCAGACCTGAAAGTGTACCAGTAGCAGCGAGGGGAGGGGATGGGTTGGAGGTTTCCTGAGGGGTTGGGGGGGGGGGAGGAGAGGGCGGGGAACAGTAGGTTAAGGACCTGTCAATCAGAAGAGAACAATAGGTTACTGCCTGTCAATCAAAGGAGAACAATAGGTTTGCCCTGAGTGCAAAACTGCTCCTTATGTAGGCAACACAAAAAAAAAAAAAAAAAAAATCTCCAGGATTGCTGTTCCCCCACTACTGACGTCAAACTGGTTCCATATCATTAGATTTCCATTAGGCTTCTGACACCATTCTTGACCCTTAGACAACGTTTGTGGTGCCTGTGGAGTACTATTTCAGTTATGTGATTGCATTCGTTATTATCTGTCAGAAATGACACAGTTCGTAATAACTGAGGAGAAGTAATCGAGTAAAACATAAGTAAGGCCTGGCATTCACTAAGGAAGTGTTGTTCCTCATCTACATAAATGATTTAGGAGACAATCTGACCAGTTTTCCCCGGATTGTTTATAGATGATGCTGTCATTTACCGTCTTGTAAAGTAGTCAGATGATCAAACCGAATTCCGAAATGATATATGTATTGTACAAAAAGTGGCAATTGATTCTAAATAATGAAAAGTTTGAAGTCATCCTCTCGACGGTTACACTATATATCACAAAGATCTAAAGGCTATAAACCGAACTAAATACATACAAATTACAATTACAAAAAACTTAAATTGGAGCGATATGATGCGGCAGCGTTGTGTCGTTCGCAAGAGTTTTACGTGGTGGATACCGAGAGCCTTCAGTTGATGTAACATTGTAAGTCATTTTGCCTGGTGCAAAGTTGTTCTATGAGGCTGAGTGAGGATACATACACAACGTTGTGAAGAAAGCAAACGAAAGAGTGCAATTTATTGCCACAACACGTAGAAAATGCAACAGGTCTACTACAGAGATGGCTTGCACTACGCGTGTCCGTCCTGTTCTTGAGTCTAGTTAAGTGGAATGGGATCCTCATCAGGTAGGACTGACGGAGTGCATTTAAAAAGTTCAAAGAAGGGCAGCTCGTTTGGCATTATCGCGAGAGTTCCACAGATATGATACGCGATATGGGGTGATAGTCATTAAAACAAGGGCGTTTTTCATTGGGCAGAATCTTCTCACGAAATTTCAATCACCAACGTTCCGCCCAGAATGTAAAAATATTTTGTTGGCGCCTACCTACATAGGGAGGAACGGTCATTATACTAAAGTAAGAGATATCAAGAGCTCGTATGAAAATATCTAATCGTTTTCCCGCACGCTGGTGAGGAGAAGGGTGAGGTGGGCGGGGGGGGTCCAGGTACTTAATTGTGAAGTGCAGAGTAATGATGTAGATGTAGATGATGATGTGATGTTGATGTTTGGTTTGCGGGGCGCTCGACTGCGCGGTTATCAGCGCTCGTACAAATTCCCAACCTTTGCTCAGTCCAATCTCGCCACGTACATGAATGATGATGAAGTGATGAGGACAACACGAACACCCAGTCATCTCGAGGCAGGTGAAAATCCCTGACCCCGCCGGGAATCGAACCCGGGACCCCGTGCTCGGGAAGCGAGAACACGACAGCGAGACCACGAGCTGCGGACGGATCTAGGTGAACTTGATTTACAAGCTTAAAGCCGTATGCTGCCAGATAGAAAAAACAAATATTTAATCATTTATTCCGCCTCTAAATGCGTTGCACATTGTAATGGTGTATAAGAGTGTATATAATAGCATATTATGTCGACAATTTGTGACGATCTTCTCATGCCAGAGAATGTTTATGTTGCTGTCATTATTAGGGCGGGGCAGTTCCGTCGGAGGAGGACACACATGGCACCGGTAGACCGATGGCTGAGAGCATATTCTTTCCAAGATTTCACAAATTATTGTATGGTTGGAATTTCACTGCGCGTACTTTATTGTATCCCTTTTTAGCGTCCCTTTTTTAAGCGTAGCTTAAAAAAACAAATAGTTGATGGTTGTAATCATTGGATCAGAGAAGATGAACGTAATGTTCAGTCATGACGTTGACAGTTCCACCAGGAGACGTATTTGATTACACTGATCAGCCAGAACATTATGATCACGTACGTAACAGCCGGCATGGCAATCGCTGGCAGCGGCGAGGCGTAGCGGCGTGGAAGCAGTGAGGCCTTGGTAGGTCGTTGGAGGAAGATGGCTTCAAATCTGACGCTACGTTCAATCACCTCGACCATGTGTTCAATCGGGTTGGGAGCTGGCCAGTTGGGGTACCAGCACGTCAATCGGAACTCGCCACTGTGTTCCTCGAACCATTCCAACACACACTTGGCTTTGTGACATTGCACATTTACTTGTTGAAAATACCATTGCCGCCGGGAAACATGACCGTCATGAAGGAATGTACATGGTCTGTAAACAGTGTACGGCACTCCTTGGCCGTAGTGATGCCTTGCACAGGCTCCACTGCCCCCATGGGTGCCCAAAAGAATGTTCCCAAGAGCATAACGGTGTCGCCGCCAGCTTGTCTCCATCCCGCAGCGCAGGTGTCTAGGAGGTGCTCCTTGGAAGACGATGCATTCGTGTCCTGCGATCGGTAAAGAAGGTATCGAGATTCATTAGACCATCCGATGCTCTGCCACTGCACCAACGTCCACTGCTGATGGTCACCTGCTCGTATCAGTCGTAGTTGTCGATGTCGTGGTATTAACATTGGCACATGCATGGGTCGTCGGCTCTGGTGGCCCATCGCTAGGAGTGTTCGGAGCACTATGTGTTCAGACACTCTTGTACTCTGTCCAGCCTTAAAGTCTGATGTTAGTTCCGAAACAGTTCGCCGCTTGTCCTGTTTTAGCACTTCACCAGTCTACGACGTCCGACATCCCTAATGAGGGGGGCCGCCCAATCCCACGACGTCTGGACATCGTTTCACCATTGTTTCGCCACGTGTTGAAGACACTCAGCATAGCACTACTCGAACACCTGGCAAGTCTTCTCTAGTAGTAGTGCAATTTCCGAAATGTTCGTGCCAATCCTCCGAGCCGTCACGATATGTCATCGGTCAAGCTCAGATAGATCGCTCACCTGCTCCATTCTACTCACGGACAGCACGCTCAGTGATACTACATGCACCGTGCGTGTGCCTGACTAGCAGTCATTCCTCGCCAAGTGACACTCATGTCACCTGGACAGGTTTAGAGCGACAGCAGATACTGGCCATAATGTTCTAGTTGATCAATGTATACAGTCCGTGCATTAGTCAAGCATGAAGAAAACCGCGGACTTCAAGCAAACAGGCGATCTTTGTGACTCTTGTGAAAACGAAACTTGTATTTCCATCCTCTAAGTACGACGGCATTCCAACACACACGCTGCCTGACATGAAAGATAAATGTCTCGTGCGTGCAGTTGATGCATTCGAGTTGGGTACCAGGCCGAATAAGGAAGAGAATCTAATAGAGGTCTGGCAAATGACCGGCCTGCTCCAGGTACTAACGAATTCAAATATGCGACGCCGCGAATAACGAAGGGTAGTACGGGCGAATTCCAACTCCCGTGGCCCCTCTGTAGTTGAAGAAAAATTCTGGGAGGCTACAAATGTTCTTCATCTGGCGGCCTCACACAAAATTGTACGTACGTGCGTGAAGTATGAGGGAATTTTCCATTATAGTGTACTCAGTTTGAAGTAAACTTTAAGGTCTTCTCGATAATCTTTTCTAATTTCTCCTTGTATTCTCCCCGCTTTCATTTAATTTAGAGACTTTCTATACTGTGTTTCACTTTTCCTCTATACTTTTTTTTATATCATGCCATACCTATCTTCTGTGTGTCTGATACGCACTAGCTGATGGTCCGTGTCTCTGTCTGCCCCTCAACAGCTACTAATTTCCATAATGTGTGGTGCGTGAAGTTTGTATATAATAACATTTTATATCTGGTCTCTCGTTCAAATGTGTGTGAAATCTTATGGGCATTAACGGCTTAGGTCATCAGTTCCTAAGCTTACACACTGTTGTTGTTGTTGTTGTTGTTGTTGTTGTGGTCTTCAGTCCTGAGACTGTTTTGATGCAGCTCTCCATGCTACTCTATCCTGTGCAACCTTCTTCATCTCCCAGTACCTACTGCAACCTACATCCTTCTGAATCTGCTTAGTGTATTCATCTCTTGGTCTCCCTCTACGATTTTTACCCTCCACGCTGCCCTCCAATGCTAAATTGGTGATCCCTTGATGCCTCAAAACATGTCCTACCAACCGATCCCTTCTTCTAGTCAAGTTGTGCCACAAACTTCTCCCCAATCCTATTCAATACCTCCTCATTAGTTACGTGATCTACCCACCTTATCCTCAGCATTCTTCTGTAGCACCACATTTCGAAAGCTTCTATTCTCTTCTTGTCCAAACCAGTTATCGTCCATGTTTCACTTCCATACATGGCTACACTCCATACAAATACTTTCAGAAATGACTTCCTGACACTTAAATCTATACTCGATGTTAACGAATTTCTCTTCTTCAGAAACGATTTCCTTGCGATTGCCAGTCTACATTTTATATCCTCTCTACTTCGACCATCATCAGGTATTTTACTCCCTAAATAGCAAAACTCCTTTACTACTTTAAGTGTCTCATTTCCTAATCTAATTCCCTCAGCATCACTCGATTTAATTTGACTACATTCCATTATCCTTGTTTTGCTTTTGTTGATGTTCATCTTATATCCTCCTTTCAAGACACTGTTCATTTCGTTCAACTGCTCTTCCAAGTCCTTCGCTGTCTCTGACAGCTTACACACTACTTAACCGAAAGTATCCTAAGGACAAACACACACACCCACGCCCAAGGGAGGACTCGAACCTCCGCCGGGACCAGCCGCACTGGTCTCTTGTAACTCCCTCTGGAGGTACTCATGTGCACTACTTATTATATTTCCGTCGATCCCTTATGCTTTATATTATCATCTCCTTCTCTCTGGTGAAATATCTCAACCTTAGTGCGTTATTATTACTGAAATCGTGCAGGCTTTCTTTCCCCTACTGTGTTCCTACAAATTTCTTATTTCCATGTTTTTGCATTCAGATCTTCACAGATCATCCTTGCAACATGCCTTTGAGCTTTGCTGATATCCTCTTTGAGGAGTGAAATGCTTCCTGCTCGATTTCATCTCATTCCTCCTCTGGGGTATAGGCATACGTCATCGTAACGTCGAAAATGGGATACTAACTCTCAAAGAACACAGCCTATCGCTAACTGCTTTGAAAATAATTATTTGCTCTATGTATAAGAAAACTAGTACTGTAATGGCCTGCATCTCTCCACTTTGCAGTATATTTTTTCCCAATGCAATCATTCCTTGTACTTTCCATCGCATATCTTGTAGTGCAGGTCATCACTGTATACTTACACATTTCGTCTGTATTTTCTTGCTGTTTGCCAGACCTCTTAAGTGTCCTTAGACTCCAGGAGGCTATCATGATATCCATTTTCCCTCTTATTAACCTTCTTCCTTGCCGTGACGTCATCCTGTAACCCATATCCTTCCGAGACCGATGTGTGATGTCCACAACGCATCCATTTTACGAGGTGGGATTGTTAGCCCCACGTAAAAATTGTAGAGGACTGCAAATACTCCTCATGTGGTGCCTCCACACAAAATTGTATGTACGTAGGCAGCGTCTGAAGTAATCTTTCAGTGTAGTGTAGGCGTGCTCAGTTTGAAGTAGACTTTAAAATTCTCTGAATAACGTTTTCAAAGAAGTTGTATGTCGGAGAAGTTATGAAATTAAAATGCACAGTCGGCAATGGAAAGTAGTATGGCATGAACAAGGCGGATAAAGACGATTTTCATTATTTTCGGTACGCTACAAAAAAAAGACATTCCCATAAACCAAGATATTTTTGGATAACATGATGGCTATTGGGTATGTCTAAAGTTAGCCCAACTTCTGGAGATCACAACAAAGCGCCCCAGACGAGAACTTCATATGCAGCCTTCTTGGGTACTCTACAGACAACGTCGCAATTTATACATGTGTAGTAATTCTATGTACGAGGGCAGTTCAATAAGTAATGCAACACATTTTTTTTCTGAAACAGGGGTTGTTTTATTCAGCATTGAGATACACCAGGTTATTCCCAAATCTTTTAGCTACACAACACTATTTTTCAACGTAATCTCCATTCAATGCTACGGCCTTACGCCACCTTGAAATGAGGGCCTGTATGCCTGCACGGTACCATTCCGCTGGTCGATGTCGGGGCCAACGTCGTACTGCATCAATAACTTCTTCATCATCCGCGTAGTGCCTCCCACGGATTGCGTCCTTCATTGGGCCAAACATATGAAATCCGACGGTGCGAGATCAGGGTTGTAGGGTGCTTGAGGAAGAACAGTCCACTGAAGTTTTGTGAGGGGAAGGACATCGAACAGAATAACCCCTTCAGCGTCCCAGAAGACTGTAACCATGACTTTACCAGCTGAGGGTATGGCTTTAAACTTTTTCTTGGTAGGGGAGTGGGTGTGGCGCCACTCCATTGATTGCCGTTTTGTTTCAGGTTCGAAGTGATGAACCCATGTTTCATCGCCTGTAACAATCTTTGACAAGAAATTATCACCCTCAGCCACATGACGAACAAGCAATGCCGCACTGATGGTTCTCCTATGCTCTTTATGGTGTTCGGTTAGACAACGAGGGACCCAGCGGGAACAAACCTTTGAATATCCATACTGGTGAACAATTGTGACAGCACTATCAACAGAGATGTCAAGTTGAGCACTGAGTTGTTTGATGGTGATCCGTCGATCATCTCGAACGAGTGTGTTCGCACACTCCGCCATTGCAGGAGTCACAGCTGTCCTCGGCCGGCCCGCACGCGGGAAATCAGACAGTCTTGCTTGACCTTGCGGCGATGATGACACACGCTTTGCCCAACGACTCACCGTGCTTTTGTCCACTGCCAGATCACCGTAGACATTCTGCAAGCGCCTATGAATATCTGAGATGCCCTGGTTTTCCGCCAAAAGAAACTCGATCACTGCCCGTTGTTTGCAACGCACATCCGTTACAGACGCCATTTTAACAGCTCCGTACAGCGCTGCCACCTGTCGGAATTCAATGAAACTATACGAGACGAAGCGGGAATGTTTGAAAATATTCCACAAGAAATTTCCGGTTTTTCAACCAAAATTGGCCGAGAAAAAAAATGTGTTGCCTAACTTATTGAACTGCCCTCGTAATTCCCGAACTACATAACAAGAAACATATCACCTGACGCCAACGGCGTGTTTCCGTAGGCATTGTTATGGACTTTTTGCGTTGTCTGTAACGCTTTGGAATTGTTTATGAGTGATAAAGAGATATTACTCTTTAATCGTGTTATATTTGCTTTTAGTTTGTGTTTCAATTGTTAGGCTGGAAAAAGTACTTTGGTATCTAACTTACGAATCACCCCTGTAAGTGGCGGTAAAAATTTTATGAACTTCTTTAATTTAGTGGGTATTGGATTGATACGAGAACAAAGTGGTCATACTGCACTTGCCATTGTGTTTTATTTAAGGTAGCCTTAAAGAGACATAATGGTTTGATTATAGAATAAACACGTGGCTCTTTGCATATGCTGTTAATAGCGGCCTTTATTGATCACTAGTAATCATGAAATCCTTGACTGGTGTGTTATCGATAGAAGACTTCTTTGTCGAGTAATATTAGTGTATCGGTTAATAGTCGTAGTCCAACTATGAGAGAAGACCATTTCCAAATTGGAGATGAATCAGATTCAGAGACGATTAAATATTCGTCCTCCTGTTCATCACAAACAGCGGCATCTGTCGTTAACCATGGTTTCGACACCCAAAAAGTTTGGCCAAGGACAGTCAATGGCTAAACCATTTGCGATGAGCAGTTTTTGAGGGCTCTCAAAAAGAGTAGAAAGTGACATGGAGATGATACGATCCAGCACGAAGGCCTGTTATGTTTAAGAGCCAATCAGCGACGGAAGTTCCCGTCCATCGTAGGCTAGTGTTTGCCCTTAGTGTTTCGATTACATATGCTGCTGATCATCGGAAATTTTTATCTTTAAAGGTTGAGATCATCTTCGGCCAGCAAAAAGTAAGGTGTCAGAAATTATTCGATAATGAAATTCTAGCACACAATAATTAAACCCACGATCACAATTTCTATTTAAAAATATATCGGTAGTCTCTTTATTGTATAACTTCACGATGAGCACTTTCACCGAAATTATTTTAACCGAACGCCAACTGCGAAGACGCATTTCTGAAGCTGATCTTTATACAGGCTGAATCACTAACTATTGTCCACCCCCGGTAACTGAGTGGTCAGCGCAACAGAATGTCAAACCTAAGAGATTTTCTCCGTTCGGGGACTGAGTGTTGTGTTGTCATCATCATCGTCATTTCATCCCCATCGACGCGCAAGTGGCCGAAGTGGCGTCAAATCGAAAGACTTTAACCCGGCGAAAGGTCTATCCGACGGGAGGCCCTAGTCACACGACATTTACATTTTACTAACTATTGCCATCAAGAATAACTCCAGAAGTATGATTGGAGCTGAAAAGTTTGTGGGACAAAAGTTGCATGGGACAACAAGGGCCATTATATGACGTTGGTTTTTTGTTGCTGGGTGGGGTCGCTTCGGAGACATGAAGGTCAACTTTGTTTTTTTGAGTAGGATGTTATAGTTTCGTACTTATTTTCCGATAGCGGGTATCGGGACGGACCCAGTGACGTGTAAGAATAAGGTCTTTAAAGTTCAACGAAGGTAACAAAGGTGGCATGACGTCCATTTACAGAAGGTGTTCCAAGTGATGACTAGTGGTATCAATGCAGTGCAGCGGCCGGGAAGAGTTGCAGCACTAACGGAGGAGGAAAGGATGTACGGTAGCATCCAACAGCATTAAGCAACTGCTCATACTCTGAGCACATTTACATAGTCTTCATGCCTGACAGAGTTATTAGGAGAGGTCAATCTAATCGCGGCCTCAGTTGGCCAACCACGTCATCTGATCTGTCAGTGTGCGATTACTTTGTGTGGGGAGCCCTTAAGTCTAAGATGTATCGCAACAAGCGTCATAGTCATCAAGGACTGCTGCAGAACATTTAGGATGAGACTGCAGCAGTTCCAGGAGTCCACCTTCTATCCTGCTTCAGCAACATGCTGATTAGGGTCGAACAGTGCTAAGAGATGAATCGTGGTCACTTTCAGTATCTGCCATAGTTAGGTTATTGCTTACTTCCTTTCATCTGCTGTATTTCTTCTCACCCTGGAACTCAGTTTTGAACTCCCATGTGGCCAAGATCTGACATGCGTCAGAAAGCCATAGGCGCGTCACCTAAAAGCACGGCAAGTGAGCATATATACAGACATCGTCCGCATATTGAAGGACTTTGACGGTGGGGCTGCACACAAAGTGTCTAGGTCGGCGAATATAGTAAGAGACTCAGTATCACGCCCTGCGGGAGGCCACTAAACACTAAGCTGGGTCCATGCAGCACATTTTCCTCATCGCGGATATATATACGATACGGCAACCAAGCAAACTATATATAAACCGTAATATCACCACTGGGAGATTGGGAGATTCTGTAGTTGCAATTTGTTGATAAATTCCGGTATCAGGACACTGCCATACGCTTTCAGTAAATAATACTGTTAAATATCCGTTGGTGAAGAATGTCTTTTCAATGTCCATCTCAAACAAGGTAATATTATCATAAGTACTTCTGCCATTACGGAAGCCGTTTTGCGTCTGTGGGAGCAAGTTATCATCTTCAAACCACCGACCTAAGCGAGACTTAAGGGGAAGTTCCAATCTCTTACACACGCAGAGTGACAGTGCAACGGGGGCGATACGATGTCGCTTGACAAGTTTTTCCCAGGCTTCAGTACGGGCTCCAGTGTCTGAGTCTTCCAGTCCTAGGGAACGATTCCATCCCTCCAGATGTCATTAAAGATGTTCCCAAGAACACGCTTTCCATCGCCAGACAAATTAACAATGATGGAGTAATGGATCTGCTCATATCCAGGCGATGTATCTGATGAGGACGTCAGGGATCTCTGGAGTTCAGCAAGCGTCTCGTAGATCGGCAGCGGCACCTGCCACCGCGAGATTGGTCGGTTCCGACATGGCAGTTGGAGGTACAAAAATGGCGGCCAACTCGTCTATCCAGATCTACAACCTTTTTGGAGGTGCCGCCTTCCGTTTGAGCGAGTTCACCATCGACCAAACACGTCCAACAGGAGTGTGCAAAGATACTTGGTCACAAAACTTCCTCCAGTGTTCTTTCTTGGGGGGCCTCAAGAATGAGCTTAGTGGACGCAAAGGCAACATAGTTTCCCCACGTGCTACGAATGTTTAAGACACTGAAGCCAGTCTCCGTTGCGCCAACCGACGCCATTGGGGATCAGCTGGTGCCAGCCATCATTCTTTTCTGTCTGATAGTATGTGATGCCGCTAGATTGATATAATTCCTAAACATACTGCACCATGCCTGCGGGGACGCCACGGTGTGAAATAACGCGCTTTTGGCATCCATTAGTGCGCCATACTACATCTTATCTGCATGCATAACGTTCCATTCACGAGATGGCCTATAGGCCGTGATAGGCACTGCAGTAAATGTCGACAAAAGAGGAGCGTAGTGGTTGGATCCCTTAGGATATGGAAGAGTAGTCCATGTAGAAAACGAAGAAAGTAACGCCAAATACAGAATCAAATGGACGTCAAAGGGTCTCTGTCCGGGTAACGGAAGTAACGTAGGGGATCCACCATTGAGAAGGAACTTATCGAGAAACTCAAGGTTCCTGTCACTCAACCTATCATTACATCCAGGCACCACAGGTCATTGTGCAATTTAAAATCGCCACAAAATAGGAATGGAGGTGCCAACTGCCTAGCCAGTGCGTGCCACTCTTCACGGGGAATATACCACCTTGGCCGGCTGTGTAGAACCACGATGATTAGGCGACCGATGAGAGTAGAGAGACTGGCTGCTAACTCTAGAAAACTGTCGATAACCTCGTGGTATATCCGTACTGGAGTGTGACATAGCCCATCATTAATGAAGAGAGCGACACGTCCTAGAACATCTTCTCTGTCTTGGCGGTAAACCTGTTATGCTTGAAAACAGACAACAGAATGTGGTTGGAACCACGTCTCTGAGATGGCAGCCACTGCTATCTTCCGCGTCCAAATTTCATGTCGAAGGACACCTTCATTGGCAGTCGCAGGTCGTACATTTCATTTGAGGATCCTAAGCCCACCACAGCTGCTAGGTGTAAGTAGCGTCGTTAATAGTTGTCGTAGAGGCTGTATGTGTAATGTTACAGGTGGCTGTGTCCTCGCGTCTTCCAAGAGGTGCACTATAAACGAGATAATCTTTTCGATGACATATGCGTTGCTATTACAGAGTGGCAGCGATTGTTGACTGTACTCGTGACAGAGATGGCACTCGATCTGTCTGCCGACTGGAAGTCATTTTGACGATGCGCGGCACCCTATGGAAGAGAGCCCAACTGGAGAGTCACCGGCTGTGGCCTTGTTCGTGTACAAGAATAGGGGAAAGCGACTATTGGTTTCGGAGAGTGCCTTGGAGGTAGAGGAGGGAAATCCAGGGGATTTTGAGGACCAGGAGGCTGGCTGAGATCAGCGGTGTATGAAATCCGCGAGCTTCCAATTACTCTCTCAGAAGTGGCGTAGGCTCTTGTTGATAGAGAAAGGCCGCGCATGAGCGGTCTGTCACTGGGTGCGGAGCAGAGGAGTTTAAACACGTCGGAGACGGCTCCATATGAGTCCGCTGGGTGAGGACTTTCACACTTGCTGCAACGAGTATGACTTGTACATTGTCTTGTCGTATGGTGAAAACGCCAGAAATTTCGACATTGGGTGACTGGAGCGACGGTTCCACTGAACGACGCTTCCCCAGAATACCAACATATGAGGGCAGAGCCTGGGAGCGAAACGAACGCTAGACATACTGGAATCGGCACCGTTTGTTCAGGATGTGAATGATGTTTATCGATTGATACTTGCGAATGGATATATGCTCTACATTGCGTCAAGATCTCCTTGCCTGTCAAGCCAATGTCAAAATCACGGATAATGCCATGCATATGGTTCAGGAAGTTGGGTATAAAGACACTAGACTTACGATCTTTGAAAACAGGGTCTTCTATCAAAGTGCTGTTAGCCGCAGCAGTTTTCAGCTCTAACTTGACTCTGTTTCTGCCTGATGAACTAATGTCAACAATGTCATGGTAGGAAAATAATAACTTGTCTACCGACGTAAGGTGGAGTTTTCTACATGGATACTCTGCAAATCACATTTAAGTGCCTGGCAGCTCGCCACAGAGGAAATATAGGGGCCTGCATCTGATCGATTGTACCGACTGTTGACACTTGGCCGTACTACAGCAGCAGTGGAAGTCAACGGTTGACTCTGAGTGTTCTGAGTTTGTCTGAACCGTGCCACTACTAGAAGGGAAATCAGAACCCGCTAACTCACGCATAGCACAGTCTGGGACAGGAGGTGAGTAGACACACAGCCATTTACTTAGGGCGCCACTTTCCTGCTGCTGAGTTGCGGGTGCATTAGCTTCAACCGTGAAGCTGGGAGGGTTGCTGTAATGGCTAACTTGCTCACTAATCTGATGCAACTGTGGCTGTTAGTGGTGATATTGCTCGAGTTGTACCTGTATCTGCAACAGTTGAAAGGGTAGCTTTTGACCCAGTTGTTGCTGCTGAAACTGCATTTGTAGATGATGGTGCAGAAGCTGCTGTTCGCGTTGATGTTGTAGTTTCTGTTGTTGCTGTTGACGTTGGAGAAACTGTGTGCTCTGGTGGTGTGATAATTCACCCTCCTGCATCTCACCATGGTTGTCGGACATCGTTAGCAACGGAACATGTGTAAGTACGTGCTGACGGTAGATTCCTAGTGCCGAGTGTACGACCAGACCCCTATCAGGAAAACGGCCATTTTACGGTGAACGTGTAACACCATAGCTCTAATGCTGTGCGGATTTATTTTACTTTTGTTTTATTTAATGTTACATTGTTGAGCTTCTGTAAATGTGTTTGGATCGATAACACAAAATTGTATATTACTTTCTTTGTAAAAACTTTGATGTCATGATTTGATTGTATGCAATGTAGTGTATCTGCCATTAAAATTCTTTGTCCCATTTGGAGGGAACAAAACTTACTGTATATATTTGTAATTTTGTGTGAATAATTTTTTGTAGAAATGTCAATATGTGCAAATGTTCTGTTTTATTTAAAATGTTTGTTTGCTGTTATGTAAATTGCTGATCCTCACTTAGGGTTCTTAGTTCTTTAGCACGTGAAAGATGTTGTGGTTCCCCTCGGGAACGGCACTGAGTAGCGCGCGCAAATTGTGGTTGGCCTAGGTGAAAAAGGTGGAACAAGAGTCAGTCGGGGGCGAGCTACCAAACTGTGCACTGTCATGTAAATGTTGCATATTGTGCTGGTTCAGAGAGAGGCTTTTCCTGCCCCTTTCCAATGCCTCTGATGAATGGATAAATAGCTGGAACTATTCTGGAATTTGTATCTATCATCGCCACCAAGAAATGACAGAGTCCAGCAATTCTACCTGCAATTCCACCCACCAACATGCAATCGCCACCACATTGCGCAACCACTGTAATGGAGCACTATAGTAATGTACAGTGAAGGATCAGCTTAATGGATGTGTTAGTGTGCTCAAATCTAAGGTAATTTATAACTGAATTTATGTACCTACCTTGATTTTTTCTCCTTATGATAACACCTCTCAGGTTCCTCTCCGTTTGAACTAAAGTGATTTCTGAGTGTCCTTACTGAAAGAACATTAACGTCCAGTGTTTTGCTAATTGATGCCTCGTGAACATAGTAAAAAGAAAGTTAAAGTTAATGTGGCAAGAGAGTGAGTTAAAGTTAATGATGCTTGCTGAAAATAATTTTTCTAGTAAAATTGCTTATTAATGTGTTGTTGCCAACTTCAAATTAAAAGTTCTTAAGACTGAGGCTTATAAAGTTTTGCTTAGTAAATGATCTCATTACTGCCTGTTGTAAATCGCGGAAGGTGAGTCAGTATCTTACATATATGTTAATTTTGTGTCTCACTGTAGTAAAAGTGGAAAACTGCAGTTGTGAAACGTTATATACTCATGTTTGCTAAGTGTTTGTCTCTCTTGTGTGTTAGAAGTGCGTATTAATAGTATAACAGGATCCACAGTTTGTCTATTGTGTTAATGCTCGGTAACAAGTAACGGAAAGATCACTAATTATGAAAACCATAATTTCTTTATTCAAATGATAGTGAGAAGCAACCTGTTAGTGGATTCCAACTAAATTTCATTTTAAATAGTAAAGCATTTAACTGAGAGAGACTTAACCTATGTACAATTTATGATCCTGCAGTGAATGTTAATAGTAATGTTATAAAGACCGTTCAGTTTGAACAAGCCATGAAAGTAATAGTGTGTTTCGGTATCTGTTATATTTTTGCAAATAGTTTGTGCTGCTCCAGCTGTTAGCTTCGATCTTAAAACATATGTATGTGTCAGAGTTCATTGCACTCGCGTGTGGCCAAGTCTAGGTTGTGTTTGCCCGTTATTGTTACTTATACCTACTTGCTTAAACGAGAACGTTAATCTTTCCCTAGCCTAATTTGGCTGGCGACCGTTTTCCTTATTCTTTAAACTGTATAGCTAGGAAAAAATATTGTTTGTTACTGTTCGAATATTTACGTAATTCTGACTTTCATTTACCTATAAGCTACCTCCATTAGGTACACGGTCAACATAACAAAATTCCTCCCAGAGGGTAACACTGCTCTGTTGCGTTGTACCATAATTGCTATAATGAAATACACTCCTGGAAATGGAAAAAAGAACACATTGACACCGGTGTGTCAGACCCACCATACTTGCTCCGGACACTGCGAGAGGGCTGTACAAGCAATCATCACACGCACGGCACAGCGGACACACCAGGAACCGCGGTGTTGGCCGTCGAATGGCGCTAGCTGCGCAGCATTTGTGCACCGCCGCCGTCAGTGTGAGCCAGTTTGCCGTAGCATACGGAGCTCCATCGCAGTCTTTAACACTGGTAGCATGCCGCGACAGCGTGGACGTGAACCGTATGTGCAGTTGACGGACTTTGAGCGAGGGCGTACAGTGGGCATGCGGGAGGCCGGGTGGACGTACCGCCGAATTGCTCAACACGTGGGGCGTGAGGTCTCCACAGTACATCGATGTTGTCGCCAGTGGTCGGCGGAAGGTGCACGTGCCCGTCGACCTGGGACCGGACCGCAGCGACGCACGGATGCACGCCAAGACCGTAGGATCCTACGCAGTGCAGTAGGGGACCGCACCGCCACTTCCCAGCAAATTAGGGACACTGTGGCTCCTGGGGTATCGGCGAGGACCATTCGCAACCGTCTCCATGAAGCTGGGCTACGGTCCCGCACACCGTTAGGCCGTCTTCCTCTCACGCCCCAACATCGTGCAGCCCGCCTCCAATGGTGTCGCGACAGGCGTGAATGGAGGGACGAATGGAGACGTGTCGTCTTCAGCGATGAGAGTCGTTTCTACCTTGGTGCCAATGATGGTCGTATGCGTGTTTGGCGCCGTGCAAGTGAGCGCCACAATCAGGACTGCATACGACCGAGGCACACAGGGCCAACACCCGGCATCATGGTGTGGGGAGCGATCTCCTACACTGGCCGTACACCACTGGTGATCGTCGAGGGGACACTGAATAGTGCACGGTACATCCAAACCGTCATCGAACCCATCGTTCTATCATTCCTAGACCGGCAAGGGAACTTGCTGTTTCAACAGGACAATGCACGTCCGCATGTGTCCCGTGCCACCCAACGTGCTCTAGAAGGTGTAAGTCAACTACCCTGGCCAGCAAGATCTCCGGATCTGTCCCCCATTGAGCATGTTTGGGACTGGATGAAGCGTCGTCTCACGTGGTCTGCACGTCCAGCACGAACGCTGGTCCAACTGAGGCGCCAGGTGGAAATGGCATGGCAAGCCGTTCCACAGGACTACATCCAGCATCTCTACGATCGTCTCCATGGGAGAATAGCAGCCTGCATTGCTGCGAAAGGTGGATATACACTGTACTAGTGCCGACATTGTGCATGCTCTGTTGCCTGTGTCTATGTGCCTGTGGTTCTGTCAGTGTGATCATGTGATGTATCTGACCCCAGGAATGTGTCAATAAAGTTTCCCCTTCCTGGGACAATGAATTCACGGTGTTCTTATTTCAATTTCCAGGAGTGTATATATATATATATATATATATATATATATATATATATATATATATATATATATATATATATATATATACACTCCTGGAAATTAGGGGAAACTTTATTGACACATTCCTGGGGTCAGATACATCACATGATAACACTGACAGAACCACAGGCACATAGACACAGGCAATAGAGCATGCACAATGTCGGCACTAGTACAGTGTATATCCACCTTTCGCAGCAATGCAGGCTGCTATTCTCCCATGGAGACGATCGTAGAGATGCTGGATGTAGTCCTGTGGAACGGCTTGCCATGCCATTTCCACCTGGCGCCTCAGTTGGACCAGCGTTCGTGCTGGACGTGCAGACCGCGTGAGACGACGCTTCATCCAGTCCCAAACATGCTCAATGGGGGACAGATCCGGAGATCTTGCTGGCCAGGGTAGTTGACTTACACCTTCTAGAGCACGTTGGGTGGCACGGGATACGTGCGGACGTGCATTGTCCTGTTGGAACAGCATGTTCCCTTGCCGGTCTAGGAATGTAGAACGATGGGTTCGATGACGGTTTGGATGTACCGTGCACTATTCAGTGTCCCCTCGACGATCACCAGTGGTGTACGGCCAGTGTAGGAGATCGCTCCCCACACCATGATGCCGGGTGTTGGCCCTGTGTGCCTCGGTCGTATGCAGTCCTGATTGTGGCGCTCACCTGCACAGCGCCAAACACGCATACGACCATCATTGGCACCAAGGCAGAAGCGACTCTCATCGCTGAAGACGACACGTCTCCATTCGTCCCTCCATTCACGCCTGTCGCGACACCACTGGAGGCGGGCTGCACGATGTTGGGGCGTGAGCGGAAGACGGCCTAACGGTGTGCAGGACCATAGCCCAGCTTCATGGAGACGGTTGCGAATGGTCCTCGCCGATACCCCAGGAGCAACAGTGTCCCTAATTTGCTGGGAAGTGGCGGTGCGGTCCCCTACTGCACTGCGTATGATCCTACGGTCTTGGCGTGCATCCGTGCGTCGCTGCGGTCCGGTCCCAGGTCGACGGGCACGTGCACCTTCCGCCGACCACTGGCGACAACATCGATGTACTGTGGAGACCTCACGCCCCACGTGTTGAGCAATTCGGCGGTACGTCCACCCGGCCTCCCGCATGCCCACTATACGCCCTCGCTCAAAGTCCGTCAACTGAACATACGGTTCACGTCCACGCTGTCGCGGCATGCTACCAGTGTTAAAGACTGCGATGGAGTTCCGTATGCCACGGCAAACTGGCTGACACTGACGGCGGCGGTGCACAAATGCTGCGCAGCTAGCGCCATTCGGCGGCCAACACCGCGGTTCCTGGTGTGTCCGCTGTGCCGTGCGTGTGATCATTGCTTGTACAGCCCTCTCGCAGTGTCCGGAGCAAGTATGGTGGGTCTGACACACCGGCGTCAATGTGTTCTTTTTCCATTTCCGGGAGGGTATATATATATACAGGGTGAGTCACCTAACGTTACCGCTGGATATATTTCGTAAACCACATTAAATACTGACGAATCGATTCCACAGACCCAACTTGAGGAGAGGGGCTACTGTAATTGGTTAATACAAACCATACAAAAATGCACGGAAGCATGTTTTTTAACACAAACCTACGTATTTTTAAATGTAACCCCGTTAGTTTTGTTAGCACATCTGAACATATAAGCAAATACGTAATCAGTGCCGTTTGTTGCATTGTAGAATGTTAATTAACATAAAGTTGACGCTTGAGTACCACTCCTCCGCTGTTCGATCGCGTGTATCGGAGAGCACCGAATTACGTAGGGATCCAAAGGGAACGATGATGGACCTTAAGTACAGAAGAGACTGGAACAGCACATTACGTCCACATGCTCACACCTTTTTATTGGTCTTTTTCACAGACGCACATGCACATTACTATGAGGGGTGAGGTACACGTACACACGTGGTTTCCGTTTTCAATTACGGAGTGGAATAGAGTGGGCACCGACATGTCAGGCCTATAGATGTTCAATTTGATGGCCATCATTTCCTGCACACAATTGCAATCTCTGGCGTAATGAATGTCGTACACGCCGCAGTACATCTGGTTGTTTCATATCCTCTGGGGTTGTAGGCACATCACGGTACACATTCTCATTTAACGTACCCCACGGAAAGAAGTCCAGAGGTGTAAGATCAGGAGAACGGGCGGGCCAATTTTTGCGTCCTCCACGTCCTATGAAACGCCCGTCGAACATCCTGTCAAGGGTCAGCCTAGTGTTAATTGCGGAATGTGCAGGTGCACCATCATGCTGATACCACATACGTCGACGCGTTTCCAGTGTGACATTTTCGAGCAACGTTGGCAGATCATTCTGTAGAAACGCGATGTATGTTGCAGCTGTTTGGGCCTCTGCAGTGAAGTGAGGACCAATGAGGTGGTCGCCAATGATTCCGCACAATACATTTACAGTCCACGGTCGCTGTCGCTCTACCTGTCTGAGCCAGCGAGGATTGTCCACGGACCAGTAATGCATGTTCCGTAGATTCACTGCCCCGTGGTTTGTGAAACCCGATTCATCGGTAAACAGGTAGAACTGCAACGCATTCTCTGTTAATGCCCATTGACAGAATTGCACTCGACGATTAAAGTCATCACCATGTAACTGCTGATGTAGCGACACATGAAACGGGTGAAAGCGGTGACGATGCAGTATGCGCGTGACACTACTGTGACTCAGTCCACCGGCTCTCACAATGTCCCGTGTACTCATGTGTGGGTTCATGGCAACAGCAGCTAACACACCAACTGCACCCGCTTCTCCTGTGACGGGCCTGTTACGGACCCGTTTGCGTGCTACGACCATACCTGTTGCATACAGTTGGCGGTAGATGTTTTGCAATGTGCGGCACGTTGGATTCTCTCTGTCCGGGTACCGTTCTGCATATACCCTGCAGGCTTCAGCTGCATTTCGTCGACACTCGCCATAGATGAGTATCATCTCCGCCTTTTCAGAGTTCGAATACACCATGGTCACAGTTCCTACAACACTACACTATCACAGACGTCTGGTAACACGGTGTACTACAGTACGTCTGCGTGCGGAGACGAATGCAGAATAACAATAGCAGCAAGCGCTACATGCGGACACTGCGACAGCTAGACCAAACCACAACAGTGCACTACAGCCACACTGGTAAACACGGTCGCCATCGTAAACATGTCCCTGCAGATGCTGCTCGCCGACCGTGGCCCGTGTTTGTTACAACATGCAACTGAACGTCGGAGGTTTCAAGCGTCAACTTTAGGTTGCAATATCTCCGGATCTAATTAACCTTTTACAATGCAACAAACGGCACCGATTACGTATTTGTTTATATGTTCAGATGTGCTAACAAAACTAACGTAGTTCCATTTAAAAAAACGTAGGTTTGTGTTAAAAAACATCCTTCCGTGCATTTTTGTATGGTTTGTATTAAACAATTACACTAGCCCCTCTCCTCACGTTCGGTCTGTGGAATCGGTTCGTCAGTATTTGATGTGGTTTACGAAATATATCCAGCGGTAATGTTAGGTTCAAAAAAATGGTTCAAATGGCTCTGAGCACTATGGGACTTAACTGCTGAGGTCATCAGTCCCCTAGAACTTAGAACTACTTAAACCTAACTAGCCCAAGGACATCACACACATCCATGCCCGAGGCATGATTCGAACCTGCGACCGTAGCGGTCGCGCGGTTCCGGACTGTAGCGCCTAGAACCGCTCGGCCACGGTAACGTTAGGTGACTCACCCTATATATATATATATATATATATATAAATACTAGTATCAATCTTGTATGTCATACGTCTGAGAATGTAAAAAATTTGCAACTACTTTATCTCTCGTTTCGGAATGTCATTCGTTATTAAGACGGAATTTATTTTGGCTACAAGCTAGCAGTCGTTATCATCCACGACTTATTAGTGAAAGTACAGCCTTCAGAATAAGCACTGTGTTTGTGATTTGTGGGGGAGGAGAATTCGCGCGCGCAGGTTTGTGTGTGTGTGTGTGTGTGTGTGTGTGTGAGTGTGTGTGTGTGTGTGTGTGTGTGTGTGAACTGGTTGGATGGGGACGGGGAATGGTGGTACAGATAATGTGTACTCCAATGGAACTTGTGAATTACGAACCTTAGAAGCAGAAGACTATCGCTTCACGAAATTGCAGAAAATTATATTTTCAGTCTTTTCTATAAACCTAGATCAACTTTTTATTAGTTTATTACAGCATATAAAGACACACAAACACACAGGCGCACGCACACGCACATTCACACTCAGTAGTTTGGAAACAGCAACACACAAAGAGGAATAGTGAGTAAAAGGAGTAGTGTATACTGTTTAATAGTAATAATGTAAAGCATTAAACCTGTTTACAATCCCCGGCCAGAGTGGCCGAGCGGTTCTAGGCGTTACAGTCTGGAACCGCGCGACCGCTGCGGTCGCAGGTTCGAATCCTGCCTCGGGCATTGATGTGTGTGATGTCCTTAGGTTAGCTGGGTTCAAGTAGTTCTAAGTTCTAGGGGACTGATGACCTCAGAAGTTAAGTCCCATATTTCTCAGAGCCATTTGAACTTTTTTTTTTTTTTTTTTTTTTTTTTTTTACGATCTTCTGAAACGTAAGAAAGGCAGATTATTAAAGTGACCACTGAACTTGCTTTTAAATAAAGTGTAACGTTTGTGATCTAAATAACACCTTTATTAAAATCGCAAAAGACGATGCATAACATATATTACCTGAGTAGTGGATACGTGTAGGTCTAGCTGACATACATGTTTGAAGCACTGTTGCAGTATATGTACCTTCCGAGCGAGATGGCGCAGTTGTTAAGACTTCTGATTCATATTATGAAGGAAGGTGGTTTTAGTCCTCATCTGGCCATCCAGATTTGGTTTTCCCATGGGCAAGCCTTAAGCTACTTGATGCCCCTTTCTTTACTCGATTGGCAGTCGGTACAATTTCTAAAGGACGTTTAGGAGTAGCAGTGAAGATTTCTTCGTGGTGATTGACTAGCTACAATTAATTTCACTGGTGCATTCATAAACTGCCCTACACGATTCAGGTCTGGGGACCACGCAAACGCGTTTAGGCAGTGTACTCGTATTTTTCACATGCAATAAATTTATCTATTGAAGCAGACCTATGCAAACTGGAATGAAAGAAACGTTTTCGCAATTGTAAATACGGACTACCATCAGCTGTAGAATGGAATGATGCCAATGAAAATTTGTGCCGGTCTGGGACTCGAAGCCGGGTTTCCCGCTTATCGCGAGCGGTCGCCTTACCCTTTGGCTACCCGTGCATGTTTGAAGCGCGGGAGGGAGGGGGATGGGTACGACGTCTCCGCTATGGCCATAGAAGGTCACTTGAGCAGAAGTCTCAGCACTTAATTTACCCCCTAAGAAGTCAGTACGTTGACATGATTCATGAAAACTGCCCATTCCGAACTCCCGCTAAGCCGGGCAGTGTTCGGTCCCGATTAGTTCGGAATAGCGGGACTGTACTGGAATGAAAATGTCATTTCTGTTCGTCTTATTGCATGTTTCTCTCATTTCTGTGCTCTGCTCTGCTGTACCGTACACTCCTTTCTTTGTACGGCGCAAGTTTCACGAAATCATGGTTCTTAGCATTGACACATGATGCGAACGTCATTCTCGTCCTCAGGTTTTGCGCACCAGTGTATAACGAAGTAGAATAGTAGTTATTGCACTCTAGTAATCATCGTGGCAAAACATGAGATTGCCAAGTACCTCAAACTGTAATCCGACTAAAGTTAACAGTAAGCAAATTTGGTTGGAGAAAATCTACCGCCGAACGAATACCTCCATATAATCTCGTAAAGCTAAAATTTAATCCAAATGCGAGACGCTGTTAAACGGATTCAGTAAACTCAGTCGCAGCGAAGTATTTTCTACCTCGAATTACAAAATAGTGTTACGATGTGGAAGGAATGGGAATTCGTGAATCGACAGAAATCAAATTTCATAACTTTCGTACTCGTGTCGTATTCTACAATTTCACCATACCTATGGCAGTAGATCACGCCCATAAATCGTCATCATTGTCATGTCGTTCAGCTGGGAATGTATAGGGAAAGATATGCAATTGAAACACATTTGTTCAAAAGCTATTCGCGAAAGAGGAGTTTTTTACGTGAAACATATTTCTTTTTTATCTTACTCTTCTCATTTCTCTATAGTCATGTTCAAATGAATCCGTGTAATACTGTGCCACAGACCTGATGGCTTTATACAAGCATTTACTACCAAAGCCCTACTCTGCTGTGCATAGACTGATCGGTGCGGTGATACCGTGCAAGGTACAGCTAAATTCCTCTGTTCGCTTGTGTCGTACTATAAGAAACCAACAGCAGCGAGGCAACTGTTCCTAAAAATGTCACTGATTGAACTTCTTGTGGCGTCTTATCACTTGCAATCTGAAGACTGGAGTGTGACTTTACTTTTTTGTTTGTTTTGGATTATGGTTTTAGAGCACAAAACAGGTATGGTCTCAAGCGTCCACTTGTGGCTTTACTTTGCCACACAACTTAAATGCTGCTTGCGATGCCACATCGAAAGGCACTTTCCCAATCCTCCTCAGCGGCAGCGAGTTGACGTTAATGAGACGACTATCCCCAGTGCTACCGGATCTCTCCAGGACGATCGTTCCTGCCAAAGCACTTTTGATGCTATCAGACACGCAATCAGACATCGTATGTAGTAGAATTTCGGCAGAGAACGCCTCTCTGAATGCTTCTACGGTTTTCGGTCTCCATGACTATCGCTCAAGTTTTAATAATTAAACGTTCGTGCTTCGTTTAACGTCTCGAGAACTTTTAGCAGAAAGTACTGCTTAAGTACATACAAAATCATCATTAAAATATTTGCCTTACAACGAAGATATTGACTAGAAATTTCTGAATATTAGTTCCTTTGTTGAATATTCTTAGGAAGAAAACTGATATCTGAATACTGAGTTTATCTTTTTCTCTAACACAGATCATTAAGGAATTTCATTTTCTACTTATAACTTCATGAAGCTTCTGCTTGCGATATAAAGAACTTTTAATGACCAAAAGGATTGCTTGTATCCAAACGGGTAGAACGTTGCTTTAGAAATTGTTTTCTTGTTTCAGATATGCACAATTACGGTATTACAGAGACACTAGTGCAGCTTGAATTACCTTAACCTGCAATCTTCCTGTAAGCACGTATCAGTCGGTAACTTTCTGAAAATCATACGATGTACTCGAAAATTTAGTTCAGTCTTCCTTGCTAATGACTGATCGTTATCACACAAGGCCTATATTTCTCCTAAAGCTACAGCGAATACACTAGTGATAGCTGCATAAACATCTATTGAACATTTAATTTCAACTGTTCAGGATTAGATAGATGTTATGTTGCCCGTCCAGATTCTGCTATTGCTTTGTTGCGACGCCATTTTTTTTAAAAAAAAAAAAAAAAGGAAACGCCAGTTTTTTGAAACATATCCCCTGGACGTAATTTCATAAATGTAGACATTTGGGGCTTGGCTGTTCAGTTCTGCAGTGTCGACATTTATTGTTTGTGATATTTTGTCGAGAACTAGCGTGGTAGTATCACGACTACGCAAAAATACACGTTCTAGCGAGCACATGCACTTAACACTATTAAGGGAGCAGTGGAGATTAAATGTGCTTGAAACCTTACTCACTCCCTGGCCACAGGACAGAGCAATGGAGTTATCGGTTCTTGCTCACCTGATGGCTATTATATTCACTATCGACAACTTACCGACGGTCGTCATCATTGGTTCTGTGGTGGAGCTAGTTGATTTCGGTATGTACCAGATAACTGCAATTAAAGTGCAGCTACTCACGGAGGACCAGTGTGAGCTGTAATTATCGTATGTAAGCGAAACTTGGTAGATATCCTAATGCGTTAATGCAGAACCAATATGTACACAAATAATTACAATTTTTACCATCAGGTGCAAATCTGGCGCTGTACAACATCTCGTTGACGTCTCCGGTTCTCATACTGAACAAATTGTGTAAGCGACTAATAATAATACAATCAACATTATGCCGTTCTCACTTTTTTGGCCTTTTCTGCTCCACGTCCAGTTCGCAATCCACTACATATGGGAACATTTCTATATATCTTACTTGCATTCACAGCCCCAGATTTGCACCTGGTGGCCAAAACTAGCACGAAAATTCTTTCCAGCGTAAATCGGCTCTGCATTAACACCTCATTAACACCTCAAAATATCTACGAAATTTCTCTGCATATGATAATTATAGCCCACACTGGACCTGTGTGGTAGATGGACTTTAATTAAAACCACCGGCTATGTTATCTTTCTGCAAATGTCGTTTTATGGATCTTGGTCAGTATCGTCGTGCCTACCGAGATGTTTAAATTTCCTTGCGCAAACGCTATCTAATTGCATTTGTGTCTTGAAAATGACATCGTGCTCCGCTGCATAAATAACGGACACTATCGAAGAAGCCACCGGGATGCATTCCCGAAAATTTTTTGAATATTTTACGTGTCGTGGGATTTCACTGTTCCTTGTTCGCGATCTTATGACACGACGGCCTTATAATTTCCACATGTTATTCTGTATGGCTTCGCGGTTTTTATTAGGGGTTTTCTACATTCAGTCTTTACTTGAGTTTTGTTTTCTAAGGTTCTGATGGTTTTCTGACGTCACTTTGTTCTGATCGTTGTTTTCTCGTAGTGATTTGTTGATGGTGTGCTTCCGAGCGTTCAGCGTAATTGTTGATTCCATTTTATGCACAATATTTTTAGGGCGACCCATTTGTCTTCTTCAAGTACTACGACTATTGATGTACCAACCAGACTGTGATGTTTCGTTGGTGTACCTGGGTCAGACCGACCTCTATCTCCACGCCTCGAACCATCACCATCTGTCAGAAAGACGCTTCGTGCTAAAGACTGTCGTTCAAGGAGCTCAAAGTCCGTTAGCCAAGGAGATCCTCTCCGCAGTATTATACCACCTACGAACGGTGTTCTGACGAATGAGTACTCAGATAGACGAACAAAACGGACGTTGCAGTCGAAATTAAAAACACCCGATGGAAAGACTGAAACAGAGTAAGAAAAAGGGAAGCCAAGAACCGCTTACCTAAGTACCGAGTTTAGTGCAAAAGTGTCATTCAGTACTTGGACGCTAGTTCTACAACAGTCGAGGAACTGTGCAAGAAATATCAGAACCATACACAGCTAACAGAACAAAGGGAATCAGTTGTCGCGGAGCACTATCTAGAGTATAATTACCAAACAAAATACGACGAGATCAATGGTCTTGGTGCAAATGCAAGTCTCTGGGATAGCGTAATTACGCTTACTACCTAAATAAAGAAGTCGTGAAACCAAAATAACTGGGATGTTTAACGGACTCTGAATAATGAAGTGGCACACCGAGTGTCGAGAGTCCACACCGTGAGTACGCGGAGCGAAAGAATATGCTAGAGTGGTCGTCGAAATTTTGTGCATAACTCTCTGAACAGAATGAGATTTTCACTCTGCAGTGGAGTGTGCGCTGATATGAAACTTCCTGGCAGGTTAAAACTGTCTGCCGGACCTAGACTCGAACTCGGGAGCTTTGCCTATCGCGCGCAAGTGCTCTACCAACTGAGCTATCCAAGCACGACTCATGCCCCATACTCACAGCTTTACTTCCGCCAGTACCTCGTCTCCTACCTTCCAAACTTTACAGAAGCTCTCCTGCGAACCATGCAGGACTAGCACTCCTGAAATTAAGGATATTGCGGAGACGTGGGTTAGCCACAGCCTAGGGGATGTTTCCAGAATGAGATTTTCACTCTGCAGCGGAATGTGCGCTGATATGAAACTTGCTGGCAGATTAAAACTGTGTGCCGGACCGAGACTCGAAATCGGGACCTTTGCCTTTCGCGGGCAAGTGCTCTACCAACTGAGGTACCCAGGCACTCCTGAAAGCACACCATTGATCTCTCTGTTACTTAGCGTACGTTCTTTGGACGAGTTTTATTTCGGCCCACTGCTTTTGAAATGGGTCAAATGACTCTAAGCACTATGGGGCTTAACATCTGAGATCATCAGTCCCCTAGACTTAGAACTACCGAAACCTAACTAACCCAAGGACATCACACACATCGATGCCCGAGGCAGGATTCGAAGCTGCGACCGTAAGAGCCGGGTGGCTTCTGACTGAAGCCCCTAGAACCGCTCGGCCACAGCACCCGGCACCACTGCTTTTCTCTGTACACAAACACGCCACCAGTAGATTACCTTGTTTACTCTTTTTGAGGTAGCTTCTTCCAGTGAAGGTTGACAGACTGCCCGGTAGCAACAGGCAAAACGTGGGAATTCATGTGTAGTAGGATTATTTCAATGATAAAGCTAGCACAGCTACAGCTAAACCTTCTCCATTAGTCATCCGAGTTACGAAGTGCCTTTGAGCTTGTATTTACGTTACCCGTAAGCACATGTTGCAGCACTCAGTGTAGCTGTTAGACATTAGGTGAACACACACCATCAGCTTTAGCTGCGAACTTGTAGCTGGTCGCTCTTCCGGCAGATGCTTTCCTGCAGCAGGAAAGCTTCCGTATAGCGAAGTGGCGTGTCTGTGTTCCGTACAGCTCTTTCATGGAGCGTACGTGACGTGAGAGACTAAATTAACAGCAGCTCCGTGTTTGTCGTACACAAGTGGCACGGCCCAGACAGAAAATATGATGACGAATGAGAACCACATTGGTAGTACGACTGTGTTCTTTCTTGAAAAAGAGCCGAACAGTATCGAAATGTCAAACTGGACGTCCTGCAAACTGGCTACCAGTCGACAAGTCTACGCTGGAACCGATACGTCTGAAGGAGGGTGGAAATGTAGTAGATATTTAATATCCAGCTGCTCGCACAACTCTTCATCACACAGTGGGTTCGAACTAGAAAAAAAAATGGTTCAAATGGCTCTGAGCACTATGGGACTTAACATCTATGGTCATCAGTCCCCTAGAACTTAGAACTACTTAAACCTAACTAACCTAAAGACATCACACAACACCCAGTCATCACGAGGCAGAGAAAATCCCTAACCTTGCCGGGAATAGAACCCGGGATCCCGGGCGTGGGAAGCGAGAACGCTACCGCACGACCACGATTCGAACTAGAACAAGACAGCGACTGGTTCAGTTCTTCCACATAATGAAATTATACTTAACGTGGCATCAAACAAGAAGAGATTGCTCCATAGACGGCCGCTGTGGCAGAGCGGCTCTAGTCCATTCAGTCCGGAACCAGGCGGTTGCTACGGTCGCAGGTTCGAATCCTGCCACGGGCATGGATGTGTGTGACGTCCTTAGGTTAGTTATGTTTACATAGTTCTGAGTCTAGGGGACTGATGACCTCAGATGTTAATTCCCATAGTCCATAGAGCCATAGTTTCGGAGTAGCGTGACCGTCCCGTAAAATTAGACTTCCTCCTTCAGGTTGGGTAACTAATGTGTCGTTATTGTGTGTGTGTGTGTGTGTGTGTGTGTGTCTTACATTTCTCCACAACAAACCGATAAAAGTTCGTGAAAACACTGATGGAGCAACATTATGTCCGCCAGATTATTGGCGTGTTGGTCTACCATGCGAACGCAATACTGCAGTTGTTCTGCATGGAATGAATACCGAAAGTCCTCGACAGGCTTCCGTAGGTATGTGGCACACGTCTCGAAATTCTTCTCAATTGCAGGTCAGTGGTTAGTTGGCGCCGAACTAGCGCGATAGCGTACCAGGTGAGTTACATCGTTCTCGGCACAAGCGAATTAGTTGGTCAGGACATGAACGTATGTTCACACCGTGAGAAACAAATGCTTTATCATGAATGCAGATGATAGGTAGACCTGCTGGAAGCACTGCTTTATTTGACCACCAACAGCACCTGTGCAACGCTATGAATACGTTTCCAGCGACCAGAACAGTGTAGTTGTGACTGCGTTATGTTGAAGCAAAGTGAATTCGAACGTGGGCAAAATGCTGTTGCTTGAGCGGAAGGTGCTTCCGTAACTAAGAGAGCCAAATTATTTGGTGTTTCAAGCGGCATCGTGTAGAAGATGTATACCGTGTGGTGTCACCACCAGACATCACACTTGATAGGTGGTAGCCTTTAAATCGGCCGCGGTCCGTTAGTATACGTCGGACCCGCGTGTCGCCACTATCAGTGATTGCAGACCGAGCGCCGCCACACGGCAAGTCCGGTCTAGAGAGACTCCCTAGCACTCGCCCCGGTTGTACAGCCGACTTCGCTAGCGATGGTTCACTGTCTACACACTCTGTCATTTACAGAGACGACAGTTTAGCATAGCCTTCAGCTACGACCTGGCAAGGCGCCATATTCAGTAATTAGAATGAATTCTGAACAGACAATATTGTGAATCATGTACCGTCACGAGCGCTGTTCATCATTAATGGATTAAAGTTAAGTATCAATCTAATTACGTCTGCATTCTGAATTCTAATCCCTTGTTATGTTCCAGACCTCACGTCACTATAGTTCTTCCCTCCTCACGCCAGCCTGCGTGAGCTAAAACGCGTGGATTTCGGCCAGCTCTAGTAACACGGTGTTGGCTCTTCTGCCAACACAACATACCGCATACAGGGAAAACGGAAAAAACGTCATCTGGTAAGTCATAACGCGAAAGAAAGTATGTGTTATGTGATCGTGGAAGATGGTCTTTGAAGCAGAAAATTGGAAATTTGTGCTAAGTTCTATGGGACCAAATTGCTAAAGTCATCGATCCATAAACTTACACATTACTTAATCTAACTCAAACTAACTTACGCTAACGATAACAGACACACACCCCTGCCCAAGAAGGACCCGAACCTCCGACGGGGGGAGCCACGCGAATCGTGGTAAGGCGCCTAAGACCGCACGGCTACCCCGCGCGGCTTTGAAGAAGATTGTAACGAGAAATAAGAAGAGCATCGCAGCAAAAGTCATTGCAGAACTGCACTCGCGAACCATGTCAGCCACAAAAAAGTACGAATGGATCCATATATGCTGTCAATCGCAGGGGGATCTCTAATTCCGAAACAGCACATCAATGATGCAAATTCCAGTAACAGGATAACATGGTGTCGAAGCCCCTGTGGAGAACTGAAGGAGATTCATTCGGTCGGATGAGTCTTATTTCACACATTTTGTAGTGTCTGGCCGAGTAAAACCCAAGAGTAAAACGTGGCGGGGTTTGCTGGTGATTTGGGCAGCCATATCGTGGTATTCCACGGGATCCATGGGCACTCTGTAAGGTCGCATCTGTAACCATTTTGGCTGATCAAATCCAGTCCGTAGTTAAATGTTTTTTCCTCAAAAGCGATGCAGTGATCAACAAGACGACAGGGCCCCTTTCCACACAGGTCTCTTCGCCCTGGACAGGTTTCATTTGCACGTGGATAAATTTTCGTGTTTCACCTGGCCACCACAGACATCATATCTCAGTGTTACTGAGCTACTGTAGTCTGGTTTGGAGAGAAGCGTGATTGATCGCCGTCGACCTCCGTCATCGTTATCTGAACCACACCACTGTTTTGGAAGAAGAATGGGATAAGAAACCCTTATTCTTAGAGGACTGGAAACTGTTTTGAACGTCAATGGGTTTCACACATTGGATTACCTATGGTAATGTCTACCACACATCAAACTACCTAGACAGCAAAATAACCAATGAAGGACGGAGCAAGAAGGACATCAAAAGCGGCGTCGCACTGGCAAAAAAGGCCATTGCTGTCCAACAGAAGCCTACTAGTACCAACCAAAGGCATTGAGGAAGAAATAGGCCTTGAGGAAGAAATATATGGGAGTGTACGTTTGCAACACAGCATTGTATGGTTGCGAAACATTGACACTTGGGCAGCCAGAACAGAATAGAATCGAAACATTTGAGATGTGGTGCTACAAATGAATGTTGAAAAGTAGTTAGTCTGGTGAGGTAAGAAATGAGGCGGTTCTCCGAAGATTCGGAGAGGGAAGGAATATGTGGAAAACAGAGCCAAGAAGAAGAGACATGAAGATAGGACATCTGTTTATACATCAGGGAATGACTTCCATGGTACTAGAGGGAGCTGTAGGGGGCCAAAACTCTAGAGGAAGACACAGATTGTAATACATCCAGCAAGTAGCGGAAGACGAAGGTTGCAAGTCCTGCTCTGTAATGTAGTGGTCGATGCTAGAGAGAAATTTGTAGCGAGCCGCATCAAACCAGTCAGAAGACTGCGGCATTAAAAAAAAAATGCCTGCTTGTCTTCTTCGCATCTTTGGAAAATGGCTATATTACTGCTGCGAGCGCGCTCTGCTGGGGCTTGCGTTCGGATATCAGCTGTGTGAGCGACAGTGACGTGTGGCGCTGTGGATGTATGCAGCGTGGTGAGTGGCCGAGTAGGTACGACGGTGGGGCGTGGTCACCTACTGCGGCGTGTTTAGCCGTTGGAATGCAGGTCCATTGCCGACGGTGATTGGGGTTTCCTTGAGATTTTAAGAACAGAGTTCCTTCGCGTCTTTTACATGTTACTTAAAGAGAATTAACTGGAGTCGTCGAATTGTTCTTTGGTGGGTTCTGCTCATGTTAACTGGATACGCGAGTGCACTGAAAACTATCTTGATTGTTTCAGTTACTTATCACTGTATTATTTTTGAATGCATTATGTGAACAGCAGTGATCAATGTCTTATAAATAATTACTATTAAAAACAGTCTTGATCACAATTTATTTAACAAGGTGACCGGTTTCGACCACTACTGTGGTCATCTTCAGACCATTGAGTAGGAACAGAAAGAGGTTCCTACTCAATGGTCTGAAGATGACCACAGTAGTGGTCGAAACCGGTCACCTTGTTAAATAAATTGTGATCAAGACTGTTTTTAATAGTAATTACTTATCACTGTATTTGGTCTTGCCACCTGATATGTTGACGGCATTTAAGGGAGTGTTAGCTAAGCACAACAAATAGACATTAAGCCGAGCTTAAGGCGTAGCTAGAGGTCATACCAAGTAGTGCTTGGCTTTCGAGAGCGGGCCGAAATAATTTCCCTTATTTCCTTTTTCTATGTTATAATTTTGTTTGTTTGTTCTAGAGAAATGGCTAATCAAATTTTAACAGCCGTTAGTGGGTAAGTGGTCATGTAGGTTAGTTCTGCTTGGGTTCATTTTGTGCCGTGTATGATTAAAGGCTCATTTATAACCAGGTGGGCAGATATGTTTTGTGCATCTGATGCGCCAGAATGGCGTCTGCCGCTGATGACTTTATGTTTCAGATAATTGGCAGTGGTCGACGCTAGAAAACTCTGATCGGGGTATCACGGTGGAAGAGGGAAATTTAAGGACCTGGGTCGGTGTCTATGGTTACGTTGTTAGTATCTTGCAGTTCCGTCTTTCCGGTGGAGCATTGGGATTTTCCGGAAGCTTAAGTGTAGCTCAAGGTTGAGTATAGTTGTATTTCACCTTCTGGTCAGTGAATATCCCGTATCTGTTAGAACCTTTCGGTCTGCTCGCGTCCATCACCAATTTCCAACGTAAAATTGAAACGGCTTCATTTTAAGACTATTTTGTATGCTATTATTATATTCTGAGGATGAAATGTATGTGAACCTCGTACCTGTAAGTAATACTAAAGAGAAGCGTAGTTGAGTGTATTAATCTGATAATACTTATAATTTGTTAGAAATTGCTTAAGATCAGTCCATGGAACATGTCATAGTTGTTGGAAGCAGTTTTAGAATTTGATATGAGTTATGTGAAAGCCAGTTTCTATATAAGTCATGAAGCATGTTTAAAAGGTTTGTGTGATCCAGTTATGTCAGTTAAATTTGATTAATGGTGGTTTCAGGAACATTGTTTTAATTAGTGAAAATTGGTTGAGTAAATTTTTAAAGATCTGTGTCTATCGCACTTATATGGATTAAGGTTTTAATTTGAGTCCTGGTGGTGGTTCTGTAGAGCAGGTGCCTTTTGTTATAATCGTCGTTACTGTTAATTTTAGTAAGAGCATGTAATAAAGAGGTGTATAGCAACTACAAACTGGTTATGTGTTTAATTTCGATATGACGAAAGGAATAACACATCTCTTCCGTTACAATCAACAGTTAGGAATAGATCAATGTTGTTGTCTGTGTGAGACACAAGAAAAAGAACCGAGCATTAAACATGATTATATCACCAACGGTTAGTAAACGCTGGACTCCGAATCTTCTCATGATTTTATTTCACACATCTCTGTCCTGTTACAATTTTAATGTCTTCGAATCCCTTTTGTTCTTCTCGTAATTCTTCCTTCTTGTTCTCCTTATTGATCTTTTTTCTTTATCTTATCCAACCGCCTGTTTCCATTTCCATTCAGCCTTCTTAATTTTTTTTTCTCATCTCGCACGATGCAGGCCTACGGAAATGGCGACGAAGGCAAACGCACCGTTGCCACACGCTATTAATGCCGCTGCCCAGAGTCTGGCTTACATTTCTGGTTGAAAGTTTCACACCGACTCCGAGACAGTTATCACCAGAGGACGCGCAGCTGGAAGCTGTTGCCCCTGAACAGCGGCTGGCTGTGGCGGCAGACACACAGCGGACCTGATTCAGTAGACAAAGCGACGCAGTCCCGCTCCTGACGTCTGTATCAGGCCTCAGCAATCCGGAGCGTCACGTCGCACTGTCGCGTTCTCACGCGGATAAGAAGGCAAGCCTCTTCCACCGGTCGATGTTCAGTACGGCCTGGCAGCAGCTGAGTCGCCTGCTTAGACTATCACCGATAGCTGACTAAGCAGAACAACTTAGCAGGAGCCATGGGCAAATGTATTTTTTTCTGTTATTTGCATTTTCTTCTGACATCTGTTTTCCAACTCTTTCATGCGGCCCGTCACGAAATCTTCTCTCGTGCCTACCTCTTTCTTTCAGAGCAGCACTTCCACCGATGTCATCATTTACTTGTTGAATATACTCTAATATCTATCACTACACTTTTTATCAAGGAAGTTACTCCGTGCTACGACAATACACGTCCTATCATTATGTTCCTTCTTCTTGTCAGTATTTCCCACATGGTCTTTGCTTCGCTGATTCTTCGGAGAACCTCTTCATTCCTTATCTTAAAAAACACACCTAATCTTCAATCTTCCCATACAGCACCATATCTCAAACGCTTCGAGTCCTTCTTTAACGATTTTCGCAGTATTCCATCATTCACGCTAAGCTCCAAAAGTACATTCTCAGAAACTTACTCCTCAAATTAAGACCTGTATTTCATACTAGTAGACTTCTCTTCGACACCAACGAATGTATTTTCTCCACTTTGTTTCCTACATGGCTTTATTCGTCACATGTATTTTTCCTTCCGAGTAGTAGAATTCAATCACTTCATCTACTTCGCCGTGTAGTTCTTCTTCCCTTTTACTGAAGATAGCAATTTCATCAGCGAATCTTATCATTGATGCTCTTTCATCAGAATCTAATCCCACTCTTGAACCTTTCTTTCCGTCATTGCTTCTTCTGTATATTACTGAACAGTAAGGACAAAAGGCTCCGTCCCATCATACACCACTTATAATCAGAGCACATCATCCTTTGTGATCCGCTCTCAGTGTTGCATCTTAAATCTTGTACAAATTGAATATTACTATCTTCTCACGTAGCTTAGCCGTATTTGCCCGAGAATTATTTGTATCTTGTAGCTTTTTCCATCTTTGTTTTTGTAGGTAGATGTTTTGATATCTCTTAATAACTTACGCCTTTCATCAAGGTCAATATCATAAATATTTCTCTGGTGCCTTTACCGTTCATAAATCGAAACTGATCATCATCTAAACGATCTAAAGTTGTCTTTTACATTCATTGTATATCATATTTGTCAGCAGCTTGAATGCGTGAGCCGTTCAACTGGTAGTTGTGTAGGGCAGTGTCTACGTTTCACGGTGTCTCTGTATAGTTAGATGCAACGTTCCTTCTGATATGCATTCATATCCGAAAAACCTTCCGCCGAACTATACACACACTGTAAAATACAACCACTGCTCTACCATACTTCACGGCAAACCAAGGCAATCTCACGAAAAAAGCAATGTCTCTCCCTGTGCGTAAATCATATGATTTATATGCGAGCACTATGGGAAGTAGATGGCTGTTTGGGTCGGGCCGTCAGTCAAACAAGGACAGCCCGAATGATTAAAACTACTGCTAACGAAAAGCGGGATATACGGGTTCGAATCCCGGTGCGGCAAAAATTTTTATATGTGACTATAAAATAGTATAACTGGTGCACAATCGTATTCCCAATTTACGAATACATTTCTTACTCTGATAGTTCTCGCAATGATCTGACGTAGCTGTCTTCGAGACTGTGCCGATGATATTTTTTTCGAAAGTCTAATGCTGTGCCTCCAGAGGCAAAGATACTACAGACCATCTTACACAGTCGTCTGATTGCCAATTCCTCAATTATTTTAGAGAATCTAAAGGAGTGTTATCTACGCCTTCCACCTTATTAGATGACAAATCTTCCAAAATTCTTCTTCAGACTGATAATGGATCCCCCACGTCTTAGGTGTTGGCTCCCATTTTTTATTCTAGTGTGTTATTAGACAGACTTTCCTCTTCATTGCCCGTGGAGGAGTACAGCGTCACAATACCTTTTACCGGTGAGTAGACAGTGTACAAAGATTTGAAGGTCAGTACGCAATCTTAATATCACGCCTTTGCTTTTTGTTTCACCGTAGGCTGTTTTAACTTTATTGCATTCTGACTCAGTCCTTTCGATCACTATTTCTGTCTCTCTCTCTCTCTCTCTCTCTCTCTCTCTCTCTCTCTCTCTCTCTCTCTCTTCCTGTCACTTCCTCGTCCTCCCCGTCCCTCTCTCTATCTCTCTCTGTGATGACTGAAAGAACGAAATAGTAACGGCGTCATAGCATACTCTTAGATGATTTCTGATTAACGCGCTTTATTTGTCGCGGTGAGTCTACACACTTAACATGATTATTCCTGACAAAGCTGTTTACTGATCATTTTAGATTCTTTACACGTTTCTTCTTCTTACATGTCAAAAATCACAAGAAGTTCAAGGTGTGTTTTGTGTTGATAGTATTGGATTATATTTCCTTTGACAGAAGGTTGGCATAATGATTAATTGAATAGGATTCTCGATATTGTAATTTTCATTCACGTTTAAGAGAAATAATACATTTATTATTAACAACACGATTTAGATAGTAATTTAGTAGAGGGATCCTTCTCTCTCTTCATTTCTTACTTAAGTATGTCTCAAAGATTGTAACACAATTTTGTTAACATTTCACAGATCAACTGATGACGTAACAGACATTGTGATTCTTAAGTTTATGTATCGAGTGACAGACGTTGCTGCAAGGATCGACCTGGGAAAGTCCCTCAAAATTTCACGAGCGATGAGACGGGCAGCCAAGAGTTGCATCCACTTGACGAGATGGTAACTCAGACTAGTGGCAGTTTACGCGCATGGCCAATAATCATTTGCCGAATCTACCTAATGTCCGATGACCAATGCAACGATTTAGTAACACACCCAAGCTGGAACCGGTGGTGAGGCCTACGTCTTCAGACTCTGGTGTTTAGAGCATCCAGAAGCAGAAAGGAACCACTATTACCAGAGTAGGAAAAAAAGTAACACCACCCGGCCCACAGATCGAGGAAGCTGGCTTACTACACGCCTAACCGGACATCAGCGGCAAGGCGAAGAGAAGTACACTGCCATAACATGCGCTAAGCTCCAGGGTAGGTAACTGGGGCGTTAGCGGCCACTAGGAAGGAAAAATACCACTGGTTGAACTTCACAAACGATAACATATTGAATCCAACAATTAATAATAAGAAGTGATGGAAGGCTAATTAAGTTTACCGTCCCCAAAGGCTCCAGTCACTGCTCTTCGTCTCGGCGACACTGCGAGCAGCAGCATGCAAGCAAATGGCGAGATCTCACAATAGTGGAGGTTTAACTACTTGAATTAAGGTCCACTCAAATTAAACTTCCTGGGTCCGGTTGACTACGAAGTTGTACCCCTTGCGACTGCAGACCTTCCACTCGGCAGGGCTTGCGTGCCGCCATTGGTCCCGGCGTGTTCCCGCGCTGCGCGGACCTGGCTGCTCGTCCGTCCCCAACCGAACAGCCGACTCACCCGACACGGAAACACCACAACGTCGCCCCAAAGATAGTCCCACCGTTACTAAATATCGATAACCGCCGCTGCTGGCACTAGCGGGCAGACAACGCTTGCAAACGAAGTGGCGCTAATGAACACAAGAAGAAGAAGACAAATTATACCAACTAAACGACGCCAACCTAGCAACGGCACCAACGCGAGCCTCAGCATGGCTCAAACTGTTTTGGCAGAAAACCACAACATCGCAGATGTTCACAGGCGCTTCAGAACTCTACGGAGACCTCGCAGTGAGCAAAAGCGCGATGAGTCGTTGGGTGAGGCGTCTGCCATCATCGCAACAAGTCGCGCAAAAATTGTCCGCTCTCACGCGTCGCGGGAGGCCCACACTGCTGTGACACCCGCATGGTTGGAACTGGCGGACAGTCTCATTCGAGTTGATCGACGGATCATTCAATGCCCAGTTGGACGTCTCTGATGGTAGTGCTGATGCACTTGTCCTCCAGTTGGATACTGAAAGGTGTGTGCCCGCTGGATTTCTCGCCGCCTAACAGAATCTATCTGTGCGGAATTTCTTACGCGCTACGAGGTCAATCTGTTTGGGACAACGAAGGATGAACATTTGGCGCCAGAATTATTCACAGGTGTTCCTAGCAGTGATTTCTTAATTTTCAGTTTTTATTATTGCATACTGTAAATGAAGAATGACAACATTGTTGCGCCAATCGTTCAGCTTGCTATTTAGTAGGCTTTTAAGTAAGTCTGTTTATGTAATATGGTTGTATCCTAAGTTTATGTAGCAATATAAATTATTTACATAAATTATTATCATAAACTTCGCACATTATTTAATCTATCGTTCGGTATAATAATTAAGTTTGCTGTTATATTGCGCACTGTATGAGGGATTGATGGTTATTACTTGCTCAGAAGTTTACGTATACAGTCCCATGCGTATACGAATAAAATGTGTGCAACTATAAAACAAAAAATTAAAAAAGCAGTAAAAAGTTAAACAGAATTTAAAAAATACAAATATAAAATGGAAAACAATAAAAATAAAAATGAAAAATATGAAAACGTTAAAAAACAAATCAAAAGCCTCCCACGGATACGTGACCTCAGACTTGGTGTTGAGGCTTGTATGTTATCAGGACACAGCAACCCATGCTGGATAGGTTGAACCAGGTAACCTTAGAGGAGCCAGACTAACTACGTCCAACTCAAGCAACATGCTTCGAAAGACAAAGAAGCGTGCAACAGAGGCGACTTAACACTAGTCAATCAAAAATATTTATCAGTTGCCAAGCGATGGCTGTCTAACATGAATATTATGGTTGAGTAAAAGTTGGCAACCAGAATGGAAAATGTTCCTATCATAGCAGAAAAAATGCGAGTATGTCCTGGGCAGAGTTAGGGTTGTAAAAGAAGGGAAGTAGTTTTTCGACTTATCTGGCTGCTTGAAAGATACGTAAACAAACATACGTTTGTATATAAACGCATTTTTGCGAGTTAACCTACTTTTCAAGCGTAGTCAGCTCTCTTATATGCAAGATGTTGGCACACTTGCATCCTGCAATTTATAGGCGCAAGTCCTTGCTGCTGTGCCCAAAATCCAGAAGATTAGCCAGCCCTAGTTAACAATACATAATGCCATATGGCTAAACAGCATACACGTAATAGCAAAAATTGTTTTCTGGAGAGGTAAAATTTCTGTGGATGGATTCGTTTCGGGGAGTAGGTTTAGAATATTTTCTGATTTATGGCTGGAGGGTGGCGTAGATTTTTTGCTCTCGGGGACCATTTCTCCCTCAAACCCATCCCCTGTTGCATGTAGGTGAGGGGTGTAAGAATAAATAGACACAATCAAGCGCTTCTAGAGAACTGAATGAATCTACAAAAGGAAGCATCCGAGAGCCGAGGTGCATCTATTATAGGAAGTATTCCAGAGTGAGGATGCGTACAGCCTATACATTAATGATACATTGTGTCGTATTGCACTACATGACGAATGTGATGTTGGATGACATGATGGCATGTATCATGTTATACGATATGGTGTCATGTAACACGTTGCTTTACTTGACACGATGCAGTACATCATATGACTTTTTATTAATGCTAACAAGTAGAAATGCGCGAATATCTCAATGCCTTTGAAGATGCCAGATAAGTCGAAAGGACAGTTTCCTTTCTATGCATACGTAATCTGCACAGAACATATTAGTCTTTTATTGTGCTGTGATAGGAGCAGAATTACGTCAAAATATTGTCGAAAGACGTCAGTCAAATATAACATTTCATATCCATAATAAATTAAAACACGCACAGCGCACATGATAGTGTATGCCTTAGACGGTTCTGATAAGAAAAATATAATCTAAGTAGTTCGCGTTTGGTATTTACAACACCAATGTTGACAGTTTTTGCTTTGCGAATACAGAGTTATTTAGGGTTTCCCACACCTCTGTCACAGGTGGCCTCAGGGTGCTTAAGATTTGCATCTTGAAACAAATCTCTGTGTTGTAATGAAGTCAGCGATGAAACTGTCACGTTACACGAAGTATGATTCAACACTATAATCATTATCTGTATTCACTTTTACTGTCACATGATTACGATGAAGGCATTGTTGTCTTCTTCCCACTTCTTGCTAGAGCCTCGCTATTAGCATGTAATTTGTTAAACGAGCTCTGTATTTTATTGTGAAACAATAATTAATTTTATCTTATTGAGAAGTAGTGGGCCTGTTACTGAGTCTATTCCTGTTCTTTACTAATGATTCATCTCTGTATTTTTCAGCCTTTTAAATACACTGGTGTACAAATTTAAAGCAACGAACGGAAATTTTGCAGGGTTGCGTTTGTTTTGCCACAAAACGGTATAAACAGGTCATAGTGAAGTAGAAGCAATGTAAAGAATAAATAACGACAGAAAAAATGGTCTTCGTGTTTCTCCAAATTTATCAATTTGCAGACAAATTATGACAAATGGTTAAAGTGCTCAGTATGGGGTGTGACCGCCTCCGGCACCAATACAGGCCTGACAACGATGGGACACGCTGTGAATGATGTCATCAATCTCGTGTTGATGCAATAACGCCCATTCTTCCTGCAGAGCTGCTCACAAGTCTCGGAGATCGGTTGGTGGGTGCTGACGTGATGCAACACGTCGCTGTAGTGCATCCCAGACATGCTCCATGGGATTCAAATAGGGAGAGCGAGTAAGCCACGCCATGCGTACAATATCTTCCGTTTCCAAAAGAACATCGGTCATCAGTGCCCTATGAGGCCAAGCATTATCGTTCATCAATACGAAGTCGTCTCAGTTATTTGACTGCATTAGTGATTTCCGGTCAGAGAGGTCAAACTTCTTAGTAACTGGCGGAAAGCTACCGAATAAAACAGAAGTGATTTCTGATATTCCCCGAAGTACTGTTATAGGCCCTTTGCTGTTCCTTATCTATATAAACGATTTAGGGGACAATCTAAGCAGACGTCTTAGGTTGTTTTCAGATGACGCTGTTGTTTATCGTCTAGTAAAGTCATCAGAAGATCAAAACAAATTGCCAACCGATTTAGGAAAGCTATCTGTATAGTGCAAAAATAGGCACTTGACCCTAAATAACGATAATTGCGACGTCATCCACGTGAGTGCTGAAAGGTGTATTTTCGGTTACACGATAAACCAGCCAAATCTAAAGGCTGTAAATTCAATAAATGCCAAGGAATTACAATTACTTACAACTTAAAATGGAAGGAACACATAGAAAATGTTGTGGGGAAGGCTAAACGAAGACTACGTTTTATTGGCAGGACACTGAAACAAACGGTGATGAGGGTAAGGTTCAATAAGGGGCATGGAATGATGAATAAAATATGAAACGACTCCATTTATTCCATTAACTTTCACAGACATACAGAAAAACAATAAATTACAAATTTCACGGCCAATTTCTATGTCTATATCTATACCCCGCAAACCACCGTGAGGTGCATGGCAGAAGTTAAGTACCATTGTACCAGTTATTAGGTTTTCATCTTGAAGAGCGTAGCGTTCCTAAGGATTGGAAAAGGGCACAGGTCATCCCCGTTTCCAAGAACTGACGTCGAACAGATGTGCAGAACTATAGACCTATATCTCTAACGTCGATCAACTGTAGAATTTTGGAACACGTATTATGTTCGAGTATAATGACTTTTCTGGAGACTAGAAATCTACTCTGTAGGAATATGCATGGGTTTCGAAAAAGATGATCGTGTGAAACCCAGCTCGCGCTATTCGTCCACGAGACTCAGAGGGCCATAGACACGGGTTCCCAGGTAGATGCCGTGTTTCTTGACTTCCGCAAGGCGTTCGATACAGTTCCCCACAGTCGTTTAATGAACAAAGTAAGAGCATATTGACTATCTGACCAATTGTGTGATTGGATTGAAGAGTTCCTAGATAACAGAACGCAGCATGTCATTCTCAATGGAGGTAAGTCTTCCGAAGTAAGAGTGATTTCTGGTGTGCCGCAGGGGAGTGTCGTAGGACCGTTGCTATTCACAATATACATAAATGACTTTGTGAATTACATCGGAAGTTCACTGAGGCTTTTTGCAGATGACGCTGTGGTATATCGAAAGGTTGTAACAATGGAAAATTGTACTGAAATTCGGGAGGATCTGCAGCGAATTGAGGCATGGTGCAGGGAATGGAAATTGAATCTCAATGTAGACAAGTGTAATGTGCTGCGAATACGCAGAAAGAAAGATCCCTTATCATTTAGCTACAATATAGCAGGTCACCAACTGGAAGCAGTTAATTCCCTAAATTATCTGGGAGTACGCATTAGGAGTGATTTAAAATGGAATGATCATATGCGGTTGATCGTCTGTAAAGCAGATGCCAGACTGAGATTCATTGGAAGAATCCTAAGGAAATGCAATCCGAAAACAAAGGAAATAGGTTACAGAACGCTTGTTCGCCCACTGCTTGAATACTGCTCAGCAGTGTGGGATCCGTACCAGATAGGGTTGATAGGAGAAGATCCAACGGAGAGCAGCGCACTTCGTTACAGGATCATTTAGTAATCGCGAAAGCGTTACGGAGATGATAGATAAACTCCAGTGGAAGACTCTACAGGAGAGACGCTCAGTAGCTCGGTGTGGGCTTTTGTTGAAGTTTCGAGAATATACCTTCACCGAGGAGTCAAGCAGTATATTGCTCCCTCCTACGTTTATCTCGCGAAGAGACCATGAGGATAAAATCAGAGAGATTAGAGCCCACACAGAGGCATACCGACAATCCTTCTTTCCACGAACAATACGAGACGGGAATAGAAGGGAGAACCGATAGAGGTAGTCAAGATACCCTCCGCCGCACACCGCCAGGTGGTTTGCGGAGTTTGGATGTACAGTCGTACTCAAAAGTATCCGAACGACCTGAATTGCATTTCGCCTGATTCGCATGCAACCCACATAATGCAGCTGTCTAGCAGGTCCTCCAATCGCTCCTTGGTACAGTCGTTTGACTATTGAAAATGGTTCCAACAAGTCACCACTAGAAAACACTGATCTGTATCGAAATAACTCAAGATGTAAAGTAATACTACGATACTACAAAGTAAACCTGAAATGAACAAACAGTCGCAGAAGTTAGCCCTTTTTCCACATGCGACTATTTTGGTTTGAGAAGTGAAGGAAATTATGTTACAAGTTCCATTATATTGATAATTTTAGCAGACAGCAGAATTGCGTTTTAAAAAATATAGCAGTCAATGAACTCGAACTCGCGACATCTCATCTACCGTGCGCGATAGCTGACACGCAGCTGTAACAGCTGCAGAAGTCAAGAACAATTCCTCCAGAACTTCTGCGTTCCACAGCGCTGTGGGATAATTCATATCGCCAGGTCAATACTTATGAGAAACAAACAGTTGTACCTTTTCTTTTGCACTGCACGACGTTTTCAACAAACCGATAGCGCAATAGAGTAGCTCAAGTGGAAAGGAATTCTTCCTGTTTCAATTTCTGCATCCTACACTGTTGGCAGTTCTGTGTTCGTGGTAATTACGTGATTTTATTTTGGTGATTGCAAAATAAAGATGAATGCATGCACTGGGTAGCCGAGGCAGCTAGTTGATGGTGATTCGGTCAACCAAGTAAATGAATTTACTGAACATGCTGCAAATTGATACAGGGAGCCAGTGTGTCAGAATTCTCAGACAGTATGGTACAACGGCGTTATGATAAAAAAAGGAGTCACAGGGAAAAGGATTTGGTGGTCTGTTGGACTGATTTTAGGTTCATATACCTATGGTCTGGGTTCAATCACAACTTCTGTCAATGATTTTAGATAGGGGAGACAGATTCCATTCTCTTCTGGCTACACCAAGTGAAGAAGATACAATGGCATTGTGGTCTGAAATTCACATTAAAAATGATATTCCTTCTCTACCAAGTAGACGTTATGTTGAGCCACAATAAAGTCTGAAGTGGCGACATGTAGAAACTCTTATCACCAGTAACCTTTCTTATACTAGTTATTTATTTCTAGTGACGAAACAAACGCTATGTAGGCTCACAGGACACTTATTCCATCTTTTATCTGAGCTTCTGTATGTCGATAAAATTGGTTCTGAACTGGGAATGCAACTTAGACCGCCCTTAACGCGGAATTTGATCCCTTCGTGACAATACAAATGGTTCAAATGGCTCTGAGCACTATGGGACTCAACTTCTGAGGTCATTAGTCCCCTAGAACTTACAACTAGTTAAACCTAACTAACCTAAGGACATCACACACATCCATGCCCGAGGCAGGATTCGAACCTGCGACCGTATCGATCTCGTGGTTCCAGGCTGCAGCGCCTAGAACCGCAGGGCCACTTCGGCCGGCGTGACAATACAGCTCGGCTACAGTTTGTTGTTTGTTGAAAACTCCAGATTCTTCAACATCTCCACATATTACGCGTGAGTGGGTTCGAATCCTGGCCCAGCACTAAAGATTTCATTATGTATTATCAAGCTCTAGCATGAGAACACCTATCTGCTGGTGGATAATAATTTCGATTTATAATGTATTTTCATGCGCTGTCAACATTAACGATATTTGTCGTTTTTGACTCCCAGTGAGACATAGAACTATTTGTGAGATCACTGTAAGTTCAAGATGTTATTCCGAGCTGCTGGTGGAGAAAAATTTGGTAGCTGACGTCTCTTTGTGTGTAGTCAACAACGATATGCGTGGAGCTCTATTCCCAGTCAGCACTGAACTCTTCCTCATATTATTTCTAGTTCAAAAATCATGCTCACATGTCGCTGCTGGTGCAACAAACCTATATTTATCGTTCGTTTTCTCTAGAATATAACAGCGATAAGTGCCGGGTTGGAGTCCTGGGAAGGAAAAAATTAATGTTTCGTCTCGTCATTTCAGTTAAAACATCTAGCTACTGCCGAGAAAATCCGATATGTCATAGTTGATTGTGCTTCAAAATCTATCTTATTAGGTTCTGGGATCGAATCCCTGTCCAACACGAGGCTTTACCTCACTGCATTTCAAATAAGTTACTTGTTAAGAAGCAATATTTAACATCTCTCGTTGTTTGTTAACAGGGACAATTGGTGCTGGGTAGGAATTCGTGTCCGTTAAAAATGTTTGTGTTTGTAATTTAAACTTGGTGTTTGCTAACTGATACTGTCTAAAATCGAGGTATATCACTCTCTGTATGCTTAATCAGGAATGACTGTTAGTTTCCGTCAGTCACGAAATCTTTGCTTAGTCTGCATGACCTGAGTTTGAATCCATATGCAGAACGAGACGGTTCGTCGTGTCATTTGAAGTTCATACATATTATCAACAAGCTGCTCGTGAATAACTTAAATTTTTAAGTACTTGGAAGAGGAAATCATGAATACGACGAACTTACTACGTGCATTACCTATCTGACATAATAATGAGAGTGGTAACATTTCAGGTATGTCATTTACTGTAATAAATGTGAGCTTATAAGCCTTAATGACAGTCTTACCTGTGATAAGGTGTTCACTGATATTTGTAGTATCGTAGTATTACTTTACATCTTGAGTTATTGCGATACAGAGCAGTGTTTTTCTATTGGTGTAGTCCGGCCCCGGTAGCTGAGTGGTAAAAAAAAAAAAAGTTGTCAGCGCGACAGACTGTCAATCCAAAGGGCCCGGGTTCGATTCCCGGCTGGGTCAGAGATTTTCTCCGCTCAGGGACTGGGTGTTGTGTTGTCCTAATCATCATCATTTCATCCTCATCGACGCGCAAGTCGCCGGAGTGGCGTCAAATCGAAAGACTTGCACCAGGCGAACGGTCTACCCGACGAGAGGCCCTTGTCACACGACATTTCATTTCTAGTGGTGACTTGTTGGAACCATTTTCAATAGTCAAACGACTGTACCAAGGAGCGATTAGAGGACCTGCTAGACAGCTGCGTTATGTGGGTTGCATGCGAATCAGGCGAAATGCAATTCAGGTCGTTCGGATACTTTTGAGCATGACTGTAGATCGATGTAGATGTTCGATTCACGTATGGAGCACGGGAAGAATGATTGTATGAATGCCTCTGTGCGTGCAGTAATTATTCTAATCTTATCCTCACCCGTCCCTACATGAGCGATATGTGTAGGGTTGTAGTATATTCCTAATCATTTAAAGGTGGTTCTTGAAACTTCGTTAACAGACTTGCTATGGACACTGCAAGAGTCTTCTAGCACAGTCCCTTCAATGAGTCTGACACTTCGCCTACCCTCCCCCCCCCCCCTCCTCCACCACACGGCTTATACAAACATATGACCGTTCGTGTTGCCGTTTTCTGTATACGTTCAGTATGCCCTGTTAAACCTTTGTGGGATGGGTCACACACACTTGAGCAATATTCTAGAATCAGTGGCACGAATGATTTGTCAGAATCTCCCCTGTAGACTGAATGCACTTCCCCAGTATTATTCCAATAAACCGATGTCACCCACCTGCTTTAGTCATATGCAAAGCAATGTGATCATACCATTTCATATTCCCACAAAGTGTTTCGCCCAGGCATTTTTGTGAGTTGGCTGACTGCAACAGTGTTTCACTCATATTATAGGATACTACGTTTCTTCGTTTTGTGAAATGCAATGTTTTACCTGGATGAATTTTAAAAGCAAGTTACCAATCTATGCACCACCTTGAAACCTCATCAAGATCTGTCTGAATTTTTATGCAGCTTCTTTCAAATAGTATTTCATCATAGATTACTGCATCATCAGCAAAAATCCTTATTTTACTAGTATTGTCTGCAAAGTCATTAATAAACAACATGAACAGCAAGGATGCCAACATTTTTCCCTGGGGCACACCCTGAGTTATTTCTACACATGACGGTTACCCTCCATTAAAAATAACATGGTCTGTCCTCTCTACCAGAAACTCCTCAATCCAGACACAAATTTTACGTGATACCCCACACGATCGTGCTTTTGAGAAGAAGCCTGAGTGTGGTACTTTTCGGAAATCAAGAAATACCATCTCTACCTGACTCCCTTGATCCATGGCTTCCAGTATGTTACGCAAGAAAAGTCTGACTTGAGTTCCATATGACCGATTTTTCCGAAATTCACGCTGTTTAGCATCGAGGAAGTCATTCTGTTCAAGGTGCTTCATTTGACTGGGTATGGGGAAGAAGGGGCAAATGAATCATCTCACTATTCTTCACAGTGGTTTGTCGTGTGGTAATGGCAGCGGCAGTCTCAGGGTTGGTACAGCCCGTCACCTCGGTGCTGCACGGTAGCGAGTCGACAGGTGTCCTCCGTGTCCCAGCTTAGCGGCGAGGCGGGGACCGGTCCCCGCGTAGACACCTTGTTGTGGTGGAAGATGCGATATCGCAGTATCGGGAGACAGATGAAGGCAATGGAAGGAAGAGCCTCCAAATCCTTTCGCTTCTGCGCTGTATCACTGACACTCTTCCACCCTCCTCAAATTCTGTGAGCTCAGCGACTTGTTGAATTTTTCCTCTCTCGATGTCGTTGGCGGACTACATTTGCAATGCGGTCCAATGACTCAAAAATGATTCAAATGGCTCTGACCATTATGGGACTTAACATCTGAGGTCATCAGTCCCCTAGAACTTAGAACTACGTAAACCTAACTAACCTAAAGACATCACAAACATCCATGCCCGAGACAGGATTCTAACCTGCGACCCTAGCGGTCGCGCGGTTCTAGATTGAAGCGCCTAGAACCACTTAGCCACACTGGCTGGCTGGTCAAATGACTGATCGCCCTTTCATGAGCAAGCCTCGCAGTGCACTGCGGAATTTCTCGACGCAGGATCGAAACTTTCTATCTTTTGTGGGTTGGTGCGTGTTTCGAAATTTGGCCTCTTTTTCTCGTAGTGTAAGGTGTCAGGCAAATCCAACACCTTGCATGAAAACCCTGACATGATAGCAAATCCGGCAGTATGTCACATAGCTCCGAATAAATCCTGACATTACATTAACCAAAGTAATACTATCAACGAGTGAGCAAATGGAATACAATAGACTAACACAAGAACGCCTAAATGCATGTCATACCTTCCCACCGTGAAACAGAAGCAGTTCCGAGGGGAGAAACAAGAACAGAAGCCGAGAGCAGAACTGTGTTAAGCTAGAAGGCCCTACGATAAGGGACGGACACCCACGTCGCCAGCTGACCGCCAAGACAACCCCCAGCCAATGTTAAAAGATACAGCCCTCCAGAAGAACAGTATAGATCTTACGATAACATTAAAAGGGCCACACTAGCTGCAAGTTTTAGCGTGAGACTATACGCGTCTCTGTTACGTTGCAAACATTAAAAACATTGCCCCACAAGGAAAAGTATAACGTTTCTCATTGGTTAGACAGAATTTTTGTAGGTGGAGCTTAAAGTTGACATTGAGACCCTGACTGATCAGTTGAAAACACAGCCAGATAGTTCTTCTAAAACCAACTTCGGCAAATTGTAGTAAGGAGAAGTTAGAGAAGAGTTGCTTCCGAGACGGCGAGGTGTGTGGAGCTGCGCCGTCCACCGCCCCCTGACGGTGCCTAACCAACGACAAGGTAATGAACGCACGCGATGCCGCACTCAGAACTGCAGAAGTCTCAACTGTTACACCCCCTTTTTGCATAATACTAATGTCGATCGTCAATTAAAGCTCATGGTATTCACATTTGCTACTAGAAGTTGAAATCTGAAATGCGACGATTTTTCTGTTATATAATTATTGAGAAGCCACATCAGCCACTGTAATTTACAACAAGTTAAATAAGTAATTAAAGATAATTGAGAATCTCTGTAGACCATTATTGATAGTTTTCTCTTTTATGTAACTTAATTTAAACCTAGATTATAGATGTGATATGGCACAGGTCATCCTTCGATCCATTGTAGAACTTGGAAACCCATTCAGAGAATATTCGTTCACATTTTGTTGTACGCACTTAGTTTTTATCATCCTGTATTAAAATATTTCCTTTCATCAATAGTGCAATTTATAAACAATGTTTTGTGAGTAGAATAAAAATTCCAATGGTAAACTTAACTACTTTCTCGACGTTGTTTTACGAGCTAACTAAAAATAGGAAAGCCTTGAACCCCTTCTACTAAATTTAGTTGGTATTAAGATTCTTTTACAGGGAGTGCAGTGGAGCTGACACTGAAATTATTAAGATTTGATTATATCATCGCTAGTCTCACTGAACTCTTCTTAACTCTACATGTCATGTGTGGTCTGGCGTCTCCGTACCAGCAACAGGTCGCAGGTTCAAACTAGTAATTCACTAAAAAACACTTTCAGAGCGTCGTTGCGCGAAAGTGGTAGGGAGACTCGACTCAGAACAGACAGACACCACGCAGAATGTTAGAGTCGTCACTGTCAAGGCTGTTCCAGCGTTGATCTCACACTGTCTCGATGTTTTTCTGCATTCCTACGTTGCTGTGGAAGCAGTCACAAAACGCTTCTTTGTAACATTTCTTGGCGGAAAGCCTGGAGAGTCTCATATTTGTGCTTCGTCTAAGGACCTGTTTGCGTTCGCGATTTATAAGCAACCTCCTTGACGTCCAGAAACATTTCTTTTAAGCAAGCTGACTTCTTCTTTAGTGCCACACGGCTCCCTGTGAGAATTCTTGGCGCTTTGTCTGCATTCCGTCTCAGTGCCTGTGGGGTACTGGAATTGTCGACTCGTTCTCGCTTTCTAAGGCAGATAAAAACGCCTGCTGCCAGCCAGAAGATCCATACACCTGCACGTGTGCGTTCTCGACGCTTTTTGTGTCTATGTTCCACCCCAGTGGTTGCATGGTTTCATCAGTTTTCGGCACGCTTCTCATTGGCCGCCAGGCTTTTCGCGAGGTGTTCATCCTCAAGCGTGCCGAGGGAATCATCCACGCGTGTTTGCAGAATGCATCTCTGGCGCTTTCCCTATGATGTCCGACTTCCCTCTCGTTCTGAGTAGCTGTCGCTGTGAATCATCGAAAGTGGTACCCGGCGGACGTTGCATGACATGTTGTCCGTGTACTGCAGATCACGTGTACCTCAACTTGTGTTAAATGTCGCAGTAATCACAGAGCATCTGCTTTTACACTTTAAAGAAATTGAATTTGCTTTCACGTTCCGTAATTTACATACGGCTTATCACGCCAACACTAAACTCATTCCTGTTACATCAACACCTTTCCAAGGCCTATGATTCCTTCCGTAATATTGAGACACATGTTGTGAGGTTATTTAATGTGCGTGCACTGCTTAGAAAGTGGCTAGTGGCTTGTCATTCTTTTCATAATTGGACAGCAAAGCAGCAATAATGACGTGATCGCTGCGTTCATTATGCAAACGTGTCATCTTAAAGCACACTTATTTTGTCGATCAGTTGCGTGTTCTGTGGAAGGTTCATGAAGAGTCTTCTGGTCAATTATGTGCATTATTAATGATATCGAAACAAGATTCCCGCCGGTGATAAGAAGCAAATAAGAGAAGGTGTTGCTATTATTATTCTATTATTATGATTCTCGAACATATCATTTACCGAGATATTCGTATTGAGGCAAATATTTTATGAAATGTTTTTTGAAGGACACACGACACCTTTTGAAAATAAGAGCAGGGGATATAACCCTATCTGATATTTTCAGTTGCACATCTATTAAAACAGGAGGAATAACCGGGAAAGTGGCAGACCCAAGAAACCAGGATGGCAGGGTAGCCAGTTTTTGTTGGGATGAGCTGTAAACTATGCTCAACGACCCTCGCAATGACATTTTCTGCGTATTTATGCGCAAAGATTCCCTTAAAACATAAAAAGATATATGTCACTGCATAACTCTTTCCAAAAGCTTCAGATACCATTTCAATTATATTGCAAATCTGTTATGTTTGCAACGATATCAAGATAAATTACACCCTACGAATATTGTATATATAACAGAACACTCCCCGTTTTGCGCTTTAAAAACCTTGTTCTGATATGTGTAGGCACTTATGAACGATTGCAGGTATGAACGATTGCAGGTATCTAAACGACACGAAGGGACTATGTGCTTTATGAAAGCCACACCAAAAAATGTTTGAACTTGTGACGAAGCAGGATGGGAACCCAAAAATTTGGTTCTCATTTTGTTGATCCACGTACAGTTCGCTTACAGTGCCACGGTTAATGGCGCCCCTCTCAATGATGTAGCACAGAAGAGAGAAAGAATTCTACAGACGACAACGAAACTTAAATTTTGTTTAATATACTAGGTGAAATTACTGAACTGTCGCTATCCTACAAAACGTAAGAAAGTCTCTCTTTCATTTGTGCTACGGAAGTGGTAGGAGCGTATTCCCTATAGGGTAAAATTTCTTAACAAGTGAAGCAGATTCGGCGTAACATAAAAATAAACATTATAATCAATGAAGTACCGTAGTTTAATGATAGAGTACATTCAACTAAAATGGTAAAGAGGAATTATGTAAAAAAGCAATAATAACATCATAAAAGAATCAAAGAAGGGTAAAATTACAGCTGTGAATTTGAGAAACCTGAGCGTATAAACTGAAATAAACACCGGTTTTGTCTTTGGAAACGCTATACAAAATTTAACAATGTCAATATATAATTCACTCGCTTTACTACGGTTCAATGCTGTCGACACCACCTAACTCCATTACACATCCGTTTTGTGTACGTGTAGACATTATGGCACAATTTCTGAGTGATGGGACCGCTGAAGGTACTCTGCTCTTGCAAATACACACATCAACAAAAGATTTTCGTCATCCAGTTACTTCAAAATTCATGGCATAGAAAAGAAAAACTGACTCTTAGGCATGCGAATATATTGATGTGCAATGTGTTCAGGTCACCTAATCGAAGAAACAAACATTTGTGTAATGACCAAATCGTTTTCTTTTTCCCATAGGGAATTTTCGCCGATCTCCAGAGCTGCATCAATACGTGTATGAACGTTCGTTCCCTTGCTCGGATGCAGACTTGAATCTGTTGTGGTATAACATCGATGAGATCAAGCCAGCCCAGGTCACATTTGTCCCACTCTTCAATGGCGATTGTGAGTTAAGTCACGCACAGTACGTGATCGTTGTCGACGTCCAAGTATAACTCGCTTTCATCGATCATATAGGTTCATTTGGGTTCACGTCCGGAGAAACGGCATAACACTCCATTCTGGTGGTCGTACCATGCTGCAGGAACGTGTTCACGAGAACAGCACGATAAGCACCCGAGTTATCCATCTATGAGAATGAAATTGACATAAAAATGTTGACAATATGGTTCCACTATTGGTTGCAGAATCTCGTTCCTGTACTGTAGAACGGAGAGACTGCCCTGAACGACCAGGAGATGTATACAGTGACTCGATGTAATGCCACACCAGAACATCACTCTACCATCAATTTATTGCAGATGTGTGACGTAGGGTTGAAGGCGGTGAATATTATTGGGTTGTACCCAAACTCATTTTCTGCATCAGCGAACAAACAGATCCTAGTTTCATCCAACCCCAGTCCTGGTCCGCCCATTCAACATGATATCTTGTTGATCTGGAATTGAGTCTACCAAGCTGAAACGTAGATATAGTTCTCGTCATGGCTTTCAGGGACGGAGATCTAAATCCTCAATCGTCTCCTGACAGTTCTAAGCGATAAATAACATCCTGAAACCAATTCTAACGACGAACTGAGTTTAGGAGCACTCATCTCAGATTTCTTTTGCCTCCAAAGTCGTAGGTATCGATCAGTCTTTGCACCTGTCGAATGTGGACGGCCGATGCCGTTTAAGTCCTCAACAGTACCTGTTGACTGCAACTGATTCCATGTCCACACCACATCACTTTGTCTCCGGTGCACGGGACGGGCAACTTCCCTGGTTGACAAGACCTGCGCATAACGCAATCATGCAGACTATCATTTGTCGTGGATGTTCTTCGTACCGTGATTGATTTTATCATCATAGTTTCGCAGACGTCTCTAAAGCGTCTCTACTGGTACTTTACTTTCAACTGAAATACCGCAATGCATTCCGGTGCGACGTTCTACCCAGAGGTAGCATTAATAGTAACTGGTTGTTTACAAATATTGTCTAGGGCGAACTATGCGATCGGAACAGGTACAGTCAAAATAAAAACACACCGGCACGACCTACCAGGATAATGCAACACCCTGTGTATAGATGCGCCTAATCGGCTTGTAGGATCTTGCACCGGAGAGGGACAATGGCAGACACATCCGCAGCAGCGTTAAATATTCCGTTTGAGGTCCCCAACAGACTTCCCCCCCTATTTCCCCGTACCCATTCAAGAGAATACATTCACCATCTACATGGACGTTGCCTCATTGACACATAGTATGTGTCGCCATATGTGCTTTCCGACGATCCATTTCCTTTGTTCAACGTGTACATATGTGTCATAGGTAGAAAAAACTAAGAAAAAGGAGAAAAAAGAGAAAAAATGTTCATTAGAGCAGGTGATCTTAATCCATGCTTCGAGCTTGAAGTGCTCCTGAGCAAATGCTAACCTCTATGCTGTTTGTTGTGGATCGGTGGCTTCTGTACCAAATGGCGTGACGCTGATTATGGATGGTATTTCTGCTCAGCGGTCCTGTTGTACAGTATTGGATTTTTGAGTGGTCTGGTGTATCGAGAAGCGTCTGTCCTTTGAAAAAGTCGAAAACGAATCTTGTTTTGTTGTCCACCGCACTTTTATTTTGGCGATGGCGCTCTCGAGGTGGTCCGTCAGCACCATTGAGAACTCAGAATATGGCTGTAATCGAAGAAACTGATATCGAGCGGGTTTTCTAACGTTCAATTGCCATGCTGAAGCAATTACAAAGTCTTACTACATGCTAGTCACGTATAGTGCAAAAAGTAATCCATTCCCCCTAGAACGAGTGCTGTCTTTAACTGAGTTGCTGTTTTTAATTAAATGCTTCATGGCTGAATGAAAGTGAAATGTTACATAGCCATGTGAACGTGTTACCTTACAAGAAAATGTTACGGTAGTTGTCGTGGGTGTATTGTTAGTGACCAGAAAGGAACACTCTTTGTAAAGTTTTAGCTGCTATACTGCAACGGTATTGACAAGAGACTGAGGAATAGACAGGCCGATTATAGGTCTCCTCCCTCTCTACTAAAGCCCTACATTTTCGTATCGCTCTGGAAGCAGCGCAGTCACCGTACGTCAGGTGAGTTTGTATTTCCTGTTACAGTAGATTAGACTACCTTTGTGGTGTGGAAGTGTGTTCTCAGAGATAGTGTTTCACCCTGGACAATGAGACAGGCAATAATAATTAAATTATTCGGCATTACTTTGGTATTGCAGAAGATGCACTTACAGCAGAAGGATGTGCTATTTAAGAACAATGAGACAGGCAATAATAACTAAATTCTTCGGCATTACTTTGGTATTGCAGAAGATGCACCTATAGCAGAAGGATGTGCTATTTAAGAACAAATAAAGCATCAAATGTTGACAGAGAAGGATGCTGTAATAGCAGAGGTTAGTACACTTTTAATAGATAAAGAGGCATCTGATGATAAAAATGATAGTGTCATGGCTGTGAGAGATGAAGCAATGTCACCAATGGCAGAGTTCCTGGGAAGCAGCGGTTCATTTTATCAGCTGTCACCTCAAAGAAAATAAACGAAGTTTCCAGAAGGGTACCGGGATGATGCGTATAAGATATGGACCAAAGAGCAGGAGGAAATGATGGAAATGTTGATCGTCCCTGTTTGTGACGTGACAGATTGATGTGACACCGTGCCTTAAATTTACAACTGTTGAGACACATTACTGTTCATAGAGATTTAGGGCAGCTGAAAACAAAGAAGAGAAACGACCCTCACAATTCATATTTGCATGCCCTTGTACTATGTGGTCATTCAACTTAAGGCCACTCTGGATAGCTACCGAGATGTTTTACGGCAGGTGCAGTCTGCAGCTGTTTGTTATCAATAGTGTAGCTGTACAGTAATGGTTTTCCTTTTTATGCGCATTATTTTACATTTACTTGCGTTCAGGGTCAACGGCCAGAACCTGCACCATTCATCAATTCCCTGCAGGTCGTTCTGCAGATTCTTACTGTCTTCTGGCGTTGCTACTTCGGTATAGACAACTGCATCACCTGCGAATAGCCTTAAAGAGCATCCGACTCTTTCTACTAGATCGTTTATATATATTGTAAACAGCAACGTTCCTATCTCACTTCCCTGTGATACTATGGATATTACCTTTACATCTGTCGATTTTGTTCTGTTGAGAGGGACGTGTTGAGTTCTATCTGCAAGAAAGTTTTGAATCCAGTCGCAAGTCTGCTTCGATACTCGGTAAGCTCGTATTTATTTCACTATACGGCAATGCGGGACGGTGTCAGATGCCTAACTGAAATCAAGGAACACGGCATCAGCCTGAGCACCGTTGTCCACTGCGCTGTGGATCTCGTGGAGGAACAGAGTGAGCTGAGTTTCACAGGATCTCTGTTTGTGAAAACCATGTTGATTTTTGTAAAGAAGACCTTCATTTTCCGAAAACCTCATAATTCATGAGCATAAAACATATTCCATAATTCTACAACAGACTGACGTCAACGATGTTGTTGTTGTTGTTGTGGTCTTCAGTCCTGAGACTGGTTTGATGCAGCTCTCCATGCTACTCTATCCTGTGCAAGCCTCTTCATCTCCCAGTACCTACTGCAACCTACATCCTTCTGAATCTGCTTAGTGTATTCATCTCTTGGTCTCCCTCTACGATTTTTACCCTCCAAGCTGCCCTTCAACACTAAATTGGTGATCCCTTGTTACCTCAGAACATGTCCTACCAACCGATCCGTTCTTCTGGTCAAGTTGTGCCACAAACTTCTCTTCTCCCCAATCCTATTCAATACTTCCTCATTAGTTATGCGATCTACCCATCTAATCTTCAGCATTCTTTTGTAGCACCACATTTCGAAAGCTTCTATTCTCTTCTCGTCCAAACTATTTAACATCCATGTTTCACTTCCATACATGGCTACACTCCATACAAATAATTTCAGAAATGACTTCCTGACACTTAAATCTATACTCGATGTTAACAAATTTCTCTTCTTCACAAACGCTTTCCTTACCATTGTCAGTCTACATTTTATGTCCTCTCTACTTCGACCATCATCAGTTATTTTGCTCCCCAAACAGCAAAATTCCTTTACTACTTTGAGTGTCTCATTTCCTAATGTAATTCCCTCAGCATCACCCAACTTAATTCGACTACATTCCATTATCCTCGTTTTGCTTTTGTTGATGTTCATCTTATATCCTCCTTTCAAGACACTGTCCATTTCGTTCAACTGCTGTTCCAAGTCCTTAGCTGTCTCTGACAGAATAACAATGTCATCGGCGAACCTCAAAGTTTTTATTTCTTCTCCATGGATTTTAATACCTACTCCAAATTTCTCTTTTGTTTCCTTTACTGCTTGCTCAATATACAGATTGAATAACATCAGAGAGAGGCTACAACCCTGTCTCACTCCCTTCCCGACCACTGCTTCCCTTTCGTGTCCCTGGACTCTTATAACTGCCATCTGGTTTCTGTACAAATTGTAAATAGCCTCTCGCTCCCTGTATTTTACCTCTGCAACCTTTAGAATTTGAAAGAGAGTATTCCAGTCAACATTGTCAAAAGCTTTCTCTAAGTCTACAAATGCTAGAAAGGTAGGTTTGCCTTTCCATAATCTTTCTTCTAAGATAAGTCGTAAGGTCAGTATTGCCTCACGTGTTCCAGTCTTTCTACGGAATCCAAACTGATCTTCCCCGAGGTCGGCTTCTACTAGTTTTTCCATTTGTCTGTAAAGAATTCGTGTTAGTATTTTGCAGCTGTGGCTTATTAAACTGATTGTTCGGTAATTTTCACATCTGTCAACACCTGCTTTCTTTGGGATTGAATTATTATATTCTTCTTGAAGTCTGAGGGTATTTCGCCTGTCTCATACATCTTGCTCACCGGATGTGGATCTGTCTTACGGCGCCGGTCGCGGTGGCCGAGCGGTTCTAGGCGCTTCAGTCCGAAAACGCGCGACTGCTACGATCGCCGGTTTGAATCCTGCCTCGGGCATGGACGTGTGTGATGTCCTTAGGTCAGTTAGGTTTAAGTAGTTCTAAGTTATAAGGGACTGATGACCTCAGATGTTAAGTCCTATAGTGATCAGAGCCATTTGAACCATTTTATCTTACGGCCTTCCTTAAAAACGGGAATGAACTGCGCTTTTCTGAAGTCGTTAGGTACCTTCCGTTTCTCAAGCGATCTGCGATAAATTACTGTTAGAAAGGGAGCAAGTTCTTTTGCATAAATTTATAGAATCTTATAGGTATCTCAACTGGTCCTGACGCATTTCCACTGCTAAGCGATTGTAGCTGCTTTTCAGTACCCCGATGGGGTATCTCAATAGCCGCCATTTCGACGATCGTACGACTATTCAAAGGAGGGACAGTGTTACGATCTTCCGTGGTGAAATAACTTCGGAAGATCGAATTCGATATTTCGACCTTCTACCTGTTATTTTCCGTTTCGGTGTCGGTGTGGTCGCTGAGGGAATGAACAGATGATTTTGACCCTCTTACTGATTTTACGTGCGACCAAAATCGCTTGGGGTTTCTTCACAGGTCGGTTGACATCGTCTTACTTTCAAAATCATTGAACGCTTCTCTCATCGCTCTTTTTACGCTCATTTTCTCTTCGTTCGGCTTTTGTTTGTCTGCTAGGTTTTTACTTCTCTTGAGTCTGAGATGAAGTGCTCTTTGTTTAAGTATCACTTTTCTGACACGGCTGTTAAACGATGTTGAATCTTTCCTATCCCTTAAAACCCTACTCAGAATATACCTGCCTATGAGACATTAAACGATGCCTTTGAATTTTTTCCATATGTTCTCCACATCTTCGTCCCCATCACCAAATATTAGTTGCTGACTGCTGAGATATTCTGAAATAAGAGATGGCACGAACACGAGCCACGCACGGCTCAGAATGTTAAGAAAGGTAGGACGATATATTTGCTCAGCAATGGTGACTATACTGTCACCATTTCTGAGCAAACGACGACCGGGAAGTACTAGCAGTCCAGCAAAGATAATACGCAGGGCTCATATCGATAAGCGCTGCTGCTGCCGCTCACGGGCAGGCAAAGCAGCAACTCAGTGACACCAGTAATTGAAACTAACATAACGAGGTGGCCCGTCGTGACTATACTGTTACCATTGCTGAGCAAATGTATCCTCCTACCTTTCTTAACTTTCTCAGCCATGCGTGGCTCGTGTTCGTGCCATCTCTTATTTATCATCCTGTTTTGGCCATACTGCCACCTCGTTATGTTAGTTTCAATTAATTGTGTCACAGAGTTGCTGCTTTGCCTGCCCATGAGTGGCAGCAGCAGCGCTTATCGATATAAGCCCTGCGTATTATCTTTGCTGGACTGCTATTACTTCCCGGTCGTCGTGTGTCTACCTGTCAGTTGGAACGTGCCAGCAGTTAGTTCGTATCTGGCAGTGTTTGAGTTGGCAAGTGGCACAAGTTCAGTCGGGGCGCAGCAGCAGTGAGGTCCAGACCGCCATGACTCGCCCGACGGTTGCCGACACACATGATTGGAGTAACGACGCCTTTGGTTGGTCGTCGATCGGCCGTATTGCCGGACGACGTGTATTTGGCCGGCGATCGCTTATGGGTTGGCTGTGTGTGCCGACTAGTGTCTCGTCCCTGTTATTGTACAGTCACTGCCGTTAGCATTGTCTAGTTCTTTGTGCAAGTGTTCGTGAAACTGTGTGTAGTTTGTGTGCTTTTGGTTGTCAAGTTATTTTAAATGTTGAAGGCGTACTGGCTCTGATGAGTCGGTCGGTTAGCGTGGAGCAGTGAGGAATTCTCGGCGGGGCGAAGTTTGGCCCGCTGGCTGTTTCTACGCGGTGTGTGAGAGTGTGCCGCTGTTTGCATTGCTACGAGGTCCGTGGCTCACCAATCCTGGACACGAAAGTTGAGTTGTTATTTAACCTACCAGCAAGTCAAGACTGTTCACATTGTGTCGTTTGGAGTTCGTTGTCGGCTGTTGGGATATTCCCGCAAACAACAATGTGGTTTTCAAGTTGGAAAATTCTAGCCACCCTCCAGTGGAGTTTCACTGTAATTGGTTATTTGAATTGAAGTGCACCAGCGGAATCTTCTGCCTTGTGGCCGTTAACGTACCGGGTACCTGTCCTGGGCGTTGACGTAAATTTCAGGCAATGTAGATGGTGTCCAGCACGGTGTGTAGTTTGACAGCTCCGTGTCTGATTGGTTGTGGGCGCCAATACCTTCTACGTTGTTCGATTGAACTCCCTGTTGTGCCTTGCTCGGGTGAAGTGTAAGTTATCTTGTCAGTGGGTCCGCTGACTGTCGGTCGGTTGGGTTGTCGTCAGATCGTGAATGGTTGGCCCGACTGCCTGTCTCACCTAAGTGTGCGTTAAGTGTTTGAATTACAGGTCGACCCTCGGACATCTGGGCGCCCTTGTAGACTGCCAAATTTTTTTTTTCTTAATTTGTTCTTGTTGTTGATACTTGTACGGCTTCTAGGCGGTTTTGTGTTTTAGTTTAGAGTTGATGTACTCTTAAGGCCTTCATCCTAGTTGAAAGTACTGTTTCACGTAAGCCCTTTGGCATTTAAAAGTTTTTTAAAGTTTTAAGTCTTCAGCCTTCAGCCGATTTGAATTTAACTTGTTTACTTCAGCCCAACTAAAGAACTGTTTTAAGATAAGGCTTGTCTTTTCAATTTTTAAGTTATTGACCTTCAGCCATTTTAAATTAAAGTGGCTTTCAACCGGTAATTAAGGCCCCAAGGATTAAAGATGTGTGTTTAAAAAACTTTTTTGGGCTCTTGTAATGTTTGATCAAATAATAAAGTTGTATGTTCGAGTGTAACTGGCAGCCCCTTATTTAGGCCCCTTTCCACAATTTATTCTATCTTTCCTGTCCTGCGGGTTTAGCAGAGCGTATCACATTCCTTGTAGGACCCGTCGTCATAGGTGATGTCAACGCCTTATGATTACTGATACCTTCCCCTAATTAACTGATTCGATAAGTTCAGGTCTGTTGCCAGGAGGTGTAAGACGTTACACTCTCAAGTTAGTTGTCTATCTTCTCAAGGTAATTTTCGGACAAGACATTCAGAGCAATGCCACACGAATCCCTGTCTCTGGCTCCATTTTTGATGGCATAATACTTCCAATTTATACCTGGCAAGTTGAAGCCACCCCCTATTACAACGTTCTGTCTGAAGCGCTCTACACTACACATCCTGACCCAGGTGGTCTATAAAAGCAACCGATCACCATTTTTGACCGTTCTTTGATGTTCAGTTTGACCCACATTAATTCATATTCGGAATCCGTGAAAACTTGTCTTTACTTTATAGAATTTCTTACTGCAATAAACACGCCACCGCTATTGGCGATTAACCTATCCTTTGGATAAATATTCCAACCTTAACTTAGGATTTCTTTGTCACTGATCTCTGGTTTCAACCAGCTTTCTGTTCCCCATAATATCTGTGAATTACAAACTTCAGTAAGTGATACTAGTTCTGGGATCTTTCCTTGGATGCTCCATCAGTTTACTAAAATCATATTAATCTTTTCTGTCTCTGATATGCGAGGACCAAGATTCTCTACGGTCGCTGTGACTGATTTAACAGGCAAATCGTGTGTGATCCCAAGAGAGGGGTTCTCTAACCTAAAGCCTAAAGTACTTGCCCCACGTACTCCGCTACCATAGCAGCCGCTTTCTGCGTGTAGTGCACGCCTGACCTATTAAGGGGAAACCTACAATTCTGAACCCGGTAGCGGAGGTCGAGGAATTAGCATCTGATACCGGGTCTTCTGAGTTTTCTGAGCCTGTGGCTTATATCTTCCACATGGCTCCAAACCAGAGGACCACGATCAACCCAATGTGCGACACTAAAAATAGACAGATTAGCACCATGCGTGCGTTGCTAGTTGCCTTCACCAAATCAGCCAGCCGCCTAAAGGAACCGAGAGTGGCCTCAGAACCTAATCGGCAGGCGTTATTCGTGCCGACAAGAGCCACCACATGCAGCCGGTTGCGCCCAGTGCGCTCGATAGCCACCGGCATCGCGCATGAGATCTCCCGGCAAACATACTGGTTGCACACTCGAATTCTTTCCCGCCTTGCCTGCTATCTCCCTGAGGAGATCCATCACACGTATAACGTTGGAGCTCCCAATGACTGGCATACCCACCCTCTGCACTTGTCCGAACTGCGCAGGAAAATCTGTAGCAGCTGCATTTTTGTATGAACTATGCATATTTTGTTGCTTTATTAACCGCGCTATGTATGAACACCATTTTCGAGACAACATTATCTTTCCTCGTCGCGTGAGAAAACAGAAAAGAGATACGGCATTTAGATGTCCCTTAGTGTGTCTCCTTACGCTTACGACTTTACTGCAACAACAGCAAACACTGTGGATAACCGTTACTACATTAGTGATTTACGAATATAATAACTGGAGAAAGTGATAAATTGACATCGTTCTTTTATCGTGTTCAAGCTGGAGGGGTGAAACTGTATTTGTAGTGTAATAACGAAAAAATTTCATTTACATCTATTCATAGGAACACCTTTGAAATTATGAAACAGTCCTACAAAGAAATATGCAAAATGTACAAATGTATAAGTACAGTATCCCGAACAGTTTCTGTTCCCTTAGCGCAGCTGATTCGTGTGTCTGCAACGTGAGTTTGTAAACGTTACTTCATAGCGCTATAGACGGCTACCGTTTTCGCCTAAAGCAGTTTGCGCTTAGCAGTTCAAAGATGTCAGAAACGCTGCCAGGTGTCAGTGGTTCCCTGATGTTGACTGCAGGAGTGACAGAAAGCTGGTTCTTAACCCCCCACCATGTTGCCTCTCTGTAAGGGATGTGTGTACAAAATTTGGTTGAAATCGATGTAGTGGTTTAGCAGGTGATTGGAGCTCACACTCTCGCTTGACACACACACACACACACACACACACACACACACACACACACACATAAGCACACACACACATTTCTTACAACATGTATGGATGTTTCAAGTAGTGAGTTGCCACTTGAAAAGGTGTCTAATAATTTCCTGTTGAAGCTCCTAAATGTGTAAGTGTCTGGAAAATCCCATACATCGTAAACCGTAAGTATCGTAACAAGTGATACGTACTAGTGTTTCTGCATGACAATAGTGTGCCGCAGATTAGACGTAATTTTTAGCTGCGGGAACCGACGCATCGAAGTAACTGGAACTATTAGTTCCCTCAGTAAAATCCCAAAGGAAAAAGAAGTATAGGCCAGCCTATCTTTTTTTTAAAAAAAAGAGGATGTGAGCGGTTCTGACGTCGAACAGGCCGATAACTCCACTTTTTATTTTAATGGCAATGATGAACGCGTTTCTCTTTATCTGACGACTTATTTATGGTGTACTGGTTGAAACTAATTAAAAATGTATGTGAACTTTGTCGACAGTGGCCACCAGTCCCCAAGGTCATCGGAACGAATGACCCCCAAATCGGGACAATTTTATTTTATATCTCATGCGTTTCCTCATACTTCATTTTCCTAAATATAATTGAAATTGAAAATATATTTGCGCAATACGCTTACAAGTATGAAATGTTGTGTGAGATAACAAACGAGATGAAATTAAAATTGCGGTACCGGTGTAGCATAACAGTGCTTATTTAAAAGCTCAATAACAATCGTATATTACCGAAGTGAAACAAATACATTATGCTTCTTAGTATATGCAGTACGTTCCGTTTATTCCGAAAGCAGAAATAAATTCAGTTTTCATAATTCTGAAACGGGTTTTTCTCTATTTTTTTTTTTTTTTTTTTTTTTTTTGGATGATCCTGTATCGAATAACGTAAATCCAGAGAGACAACGTTAAAGCTGTCATTACTACACTGGATTACTACACGTGAGGATTGTGTGTTTGTGTGTGTGGCCAGGGGTGGGGGGTGGGGGAAAGGAGGGAAGGAGGAGAGGAGCCCCAGTTCTCGTCGGTGTGTACTGGTTCAGTAGATGGGTAATTTTGGAAGTCAATTTAAGGAACGTATAAAATGCTACAGTCTGGATAAATGTAACAAATCAGCAGTAGTCTTAAGACAATTTTAAAGTAATAGACATAAGGTGTGCCAATCTAAACAAACGACTGCCAGACTGTCAGTATCCTGTACATTGCTGTAAAATGAGGTGATGGATACTCCTCCAGGCTACAAATGCGCCATATTGAATTAAGTACACCGTGTTTACGTGTATGTAGAAAAAATTATACAGCGAATTATGGCAAAAAACAGCGACAAAATAAATAATACACAGCGTAATGTTACACAACAGCACAGCAACTCTACCAAGGATAAAAACGAAGCTTCCGGGCGCCAAAATCGAAAGTGAACAACTGTCATGCAGAAAAGTGTCTCATACGGTTACCGTAACACAATAATTGATGCAATACTATCTTGTATCGCACACAAGATGTAGTGCCAATCATAATAAACAGCAAGACACAGCTCCACCCAAGCAGAAGATATAGCTGGACGTCAGTCTCTGAGCAACCAGTGCTCCCCACCCACCCCCCCTCCCTCCTAATACCCAACAGCCCCCATAGCAAAGAACAGTTAACAAAAAGTTCTATGTTTATGTAGTGCAAGACATTTTTCCGTATGCATAAACGCATGAAGATGGGCAGAATATGCTTGAATCGCGCTGCGTTACGTGAAATTAAACATAAAACAAATAAAAATGACTGGTGCAGAAAATACAAATACATCATTGTTTCACTCAGTCAGCATTCCCAGACATAGCAAGTATGGGAACAGTTAATTAATATTAAAAACATGAAATTCTTGCAAAGCACTCGATTTGCTCCAAGGGGCCTATTTACCACTTAACTAAAAGGCAGACTTCTATTTCTATTTGGATGGTTTTCGTACTGATCCATCAGAATTATTCGAGCGAAGTTATTTTTCTCTTCAAGTCACAAGTCGTCTGACACATTTTTTATGGGGCCTTCCCAGCTGCCCATGTAATTTAATCTGCTGTCTTTCACAAAATCTGTCATCTGAGCCATTATTGTAGTTAGTTTTTTCTATATATTCTAAGCTATGCAAGAATGTTGCACATAGGTGAGAAACAGAGAAAAGTAAACTTAAAGTAGAGACACATTAAATATGTAACTATAAGGTGTTTGGGACATAAGTGCAGGTATTTCCATTATTAGAACCTTAAAATGTTCTTTTTTTTCTATGTCTAGCAGTCTTCCCGCAAACTCGTCACGTACTGTGCCAATTTTCTACTTGATGTTTTCGGCACAGTCGTTAATGCAACACTAAGTGAACTACGTCTGTCAATATAGACAAACCATTTGGTATATACGTGTATACAGGGGAAAATAAGCATTTAGGACTTCCCACATTTGGTTGGAGGTACTAACCAGCCTAAAGTCATGTTACTCCAAATAGCTATAACCATTAGGCTACAAATGAAGTGAACCGTGATGTAATGTTGTTCAGGAGGGTATCCGCAGTCACCAGTATCTGCACTTATACCCTCAAAATTCTATATTAAGGGAAATAAGATCAGAGCTTTGGTTTCGAGCTGAAAAAGTTTATGGTGTATGAGTCAAAAGTCGACTTAGTTTAGAAACGTGAAAGCCAGCTTAGATTACCTTACTTTTACATAAATACATTGCAATTTCCTAACAACGCTGGGTTCGGAAAATTATTCTTCTGATTCATTCCAGTTAGCGATTCTCGACTCAAATGTTGGTATCTATTTGGAAGAAAAATGTAGACGCTTACTTGTTAGTTGTGTGACATCGCAACGGCAGTGGAGGAAAGGTATACACTGTTGCTAATATAGTTACTCGTCATCCATATTGTGACACGACAGCTTACTATATAATAATTACATGTGCAGTATTTGTAGCAGTAATCTGGAAAATAACAGTGTCGTGTGACCTTCCGCTGTCATTTGACGTAAAGATATGCTACATCACAGGTAAGATGGTGGTAAATAACAATAGGATTTTCAAGCCCCAGTAATCCCCTTTAGTTAAAGTGGTATGAGCTGTAAGTATTGAGAGTTGATCTACTGACGAACCGCGACTTCATCCTCGACTTAAGACGTATTTACAGGACAATATTCGATGGGCATGGGATAAGCGCACTTCTCTCGGGTCGTGTCCTCCAACGCCGATCATCCTGTATGTCGATCTGCAGCAGATGTTGGCAAAGCTCAGCTCTCTGACATTTTCTTTCTCGAAGTCGTGACTTCCTTCTAAGGGTAATAACTGCTACTTTAACTAGCCACGGGCAGTGACTGGCGGCAGGACAAGGAAGCGTTCGTTTTTTATGACGACCTGAATACACAAGATAGTATAATGACCATTTCATTCGACTACTCATGATCATATCAGACTGCAGTTATCCTGCGTCAGCGTCCGATTCTCAAACAACGTTTGAGGTCCCATGCTGTTTATTTAAGTCATCAAACATTGCAACGGTTTGACGCTGTCCTACAGACTTTCCTATCTCGGGCTAACATTTTCATATCTACTAAATGGTTCACCCCGTAACTTCTTTATTGTCCTGTGTGGACGTCATCCACCAGGATGTAGCGGCTGCAGACGTCCTGGCTGTTGACGTGCGAGCCGCCTGTTGAGTCGTTATGCTTTAGTAGGAGTTCGAAGGGCATCTGAAAATCGAACAGGGGAGTGTCCATGACACAGGTCTGCGCACGATTCTGAGAAAGTTCTTCTGTATCGCCCAAGAAATATCTAGGGGCACATAGTGTAAAAGGAGTCTTTCTTGACAGGTACAGTCATGTTCAAAAGTATCCGAACGACCTGAATTGCATTTCGCCTGATTCGCATGCAACCCACATAACACAGCTGTCTAGCAGGTCCTCTAATAGCTCCATGGTACAGTCGTTTGACTATTGAAAATGGTTCCAACCAGTCACCACTAGAAAACACTGCTCTGTGTCGCAAAAACTCAAGATATTAAGTAATATCACGATACTACAAATATCAGGGAACACCTTATCACAGATAAGACTGTCCTTAAGGCTCGTAAGCTTACACTTATTACAATAAGTGACATACCTGATATGTTACCACTCTCATTATTACATCAGATAGATAATGCAAGTAGTAAGTTCGTCGTATTTATGAATTCCTCTTCAAAGTAACATACCGTATTTATAATTTAACACAAAATGACATTACAAAATTTGTTATTCTCGAGCAGTTTGTTGACAATATGTATGAACTTCAAATGACAGACGAACCGTCTCGTTCTGCACATGGATTCAAACCCACGTCATGCAGACTAAGCAAAGATTTCGTGACTGACGGAAACTAACAGTCATTCCTGATTAGGCATACAGAGAGTGCTATACCTCAACTTTAGACAGTATCAGTTAGCAAAATGCCAACTTCAAATTACATAACGCAAACATTTTTAACGGACGAGTATCCTTACCCAGCATCTATTGTCCTTGTTAACGAACTACTGGAGATGTTAAATATTGCTTCTTAACAAGTAATTTACTTGAAATTCCGTGAGTTAAAGCCTTGTGTTGGACAGGGATTCGAACCCAGAACGTAATGGGATTGATATCGAAGCACAATCAACTGCCACATTTCGGATTTTCTTGGCAGTAGCTAGATGTTTTAACTGAAATGACGAGACAAAATATTAACTTTTTCCTTCCAAGGACTCCAACCCGGCACCTATCGCTGTTATATTCTAGAGAAAACGAAAGTTAAATATGGGTTGGTTGCACCTAGTAGCGACATGTGAGCATGTTTTTCGAACAAGAAATAATATGACGAAGAGTTCAATGCTGACTGGGAATAGAGCCCCACACATATCGTTATTGACTACACACAAGGAGACGTCAGCTATCGAATTTTTATCCACCAGCAGCTCGGAATAACATCTTGAACTTACAGTGATCTCGCAAATAGTTCTGTGTCTTACTGGGAGTCAAAGACGTCAGATATCGTTAGTGTTGACAACGAACGAAATAGATTTAAAATCAGCAGATGGGTGTTCTCATGCAAGAGCTTGATAATACGTAATGAAATCTTTAGTGCCGGGCCAGGATTCGAACCCATTCACGCTCAATACGTGGAGATGTTGAGGAACCTGCAGTTTTGCACAAACAACAAATTGTAGCCGAGCTGTATTGTCACGAAGGAATCAAATTCCACGTTAAGGGCGGTCTGAGTTGCATTCCCTGTTCAGAACCGACATACAGAAGGTCAGATAAAAGATGGAGTAAGTATCCTGTGAGCCTACATAGCATTTGTTTCGTCACTAGAATTAAATAACTAGTATAACATAGGTTACTGGTGATAGTTACTACATGTCGCCACTCCAGACTTTATTGTGGTCGAACGTAACGTCTACTTGGTAGAGAACGAATATCATTTTTAATGTGAATTTCAGACCACAATGCTATTATATCTTCTTCACTCGGTGTAGCCAGAAGAGAATGGAACCTGTCTCTCCCTATCTAAAACCATTGACAGAAAGTGGGATTGATCCCAGACCATAGGTATATGAACGTAAAATCAGTCCAACAGACCACCAAATCCTCTTCCCTGTGGCTCCTTTTTTTATCATAACGCCGTTGCGCCACACTGGATGAGATTTCTGTCACACAGGCTCCCTGTAGTAATTTGCAGCATGTTCAGTAAATTCATTTACTTGGTTGACCGAATCACCATGAACTAGCTGCCTCGGCTACCCAGTGCATACATTCGACTATTTTGTTATCACCGAAATAAATCACATAAGTGCCACCTATACAGAAATGTCAACAGTGTAGGATGCAGAAATTTAAATAGGAAGTGTTCCTTTCCACTTGAGCTACTGTATTGCGCTATCTGTTTGTTGAAAACGTCGTGCAGTGCAAAAGAAAAGGTGTCACTGTTTGTCTCTTAGAAGTCTAGACCCGGCCAAATGCATTATCTCTCAGCGCTGTGGAATGCAGAAGTTCTGGAGGCATTGTATTTGAGTTATTCATGTATTATTGCTACCTCTCAGCTAGTAGCGTAATGGTAAGCGTCGCACACTGTCGATAAGATGTCGTGAGTTCGAGTACATTCTTTGCTACATTTTTTAAAACGCAGTTCTGCTGTCTGCTAAAGTTATCAATCTAATGGAACTTGTAACATAATTCCCCTCACTTCTCAACCATAAAATAGTCGAATGTGAAAAAAGGGCTAACTTCTGCGACATTTTGTTCTTTTCAGGTTTAATAGACAGCCTGGCAGCAGATGTATCTCGAAACTTTTGTAGTACGCATGGGGAGAGCGAATCGTGCCAAAATACGTCGTAAAAGTATTTTCTACATTAGCTGCCGTCTGGTAGGGGCATTTTATTTTTCTTCATACCTTGTTTGACAGCTTTAACTCAGAACAAGTTTTCTACATGCATGTAATCAATAAACTGCACGTGCATGTTCAGACTGTTATAGATACCATCAGAGAATTCGTATATATCGTTGCTTATTAATTTCTCTCTCATGTTTACTATCGTTTTAACAACACTAAAGGAAACCTAACGAAAATTGTGAACTGTACCATAACAAATGAAATAAAACTACCCACGGTAACCTTACGACGAAAGTCTGTTTTTATAAAACTGAGTATCTGTACACAAGTGTGCCTCCATCGACACAAATTAATAAAATGCTACTCACTTAGATTTTGACTGGGTCTGAGTTTAATTGGTATGCTGTGTCATACTCAAGAAGTATGCAAATGTATTCCTACAGGGAGCCTGTGTGACAGAAATATCATCCAGTGTGGCGCAACGGCATTATGATAAAAAAAGGAGCCACAGGGAAGAGGATTTGGTGGTCTGTTGGACTGATTTTACGTTCATATACCTATGGTCTGGGTTCAATCCCAACTTCTGTCAATGATTTTAGATAGGGAGAGACAGGTTCCATTCTCTTCTGGCTACACCGAGTGAAGAAGATATAATACCAAAGTGGTCTGAAATTCACATTAAAAATGATATTCGTTCTCTACCAAGTAGACGTTACGTTCGACCACAATAAAGTCTGGAGTGGCGACATGTATTAACTGTATCACCAGTAACCTATCTTATACTAGTTATTTAATTCTAGTGACAAAACAAATGCTATGTAGGCTCACAGGATACTTACTCCATCTTTTATCTGACCTTCTGTATGTCGGTTCTGAACAGGGAATGCAACTCAGACCGCCCTTAACGCGGAATTTGATTCCTTCGTGACAATACAGCTCGGCTACAATTTGTTGTTTGTGCAAAACTGCAGATTCCTCAACATCTCCACATATTGCGCGTGAATGGGTTCGAATCCTGGCCCGGCACTAAAGATTTCATTACGTATTATCAAGCTCTAGCATGAGAACACCCATCTGCTGATTTTAAATCTATTTCGTTCGTTGTCAACACTAACGATATCTGACGTCTTTGACTCCCAGTAAGACACAGAACTATTTGCGAGATCACTGTAAGTTCAAGATGTTATTCCAAGCTGCTGGTGGAGAAAAATTCGATACCTGACGTCTCCTTGTGTGTAGTCAATAACGATATGTGTGGGGCTCCATTTCTAGTCAGCACTGAAGTCTTCGTCATATTATCTCTAGTTCAAACGTGCTCACATGTCGCTGCTAGTGCAACCAACCGATATTTAACTTTCGTTATCTCTAGAATACAACAGCGATAGGTTCCGGGTTGGAGTCCTTGGAAGGAAAATGTTATTGTTCGCCTCGTCATTTCAGTTAAAACATCTAGCTACTGCCGAGAAAATCCGAAATGTGGCAGTTGATTGTGCTTCGATATCATTCCGATTACGTTCTGGGTTCGAATGCCTTTCCAATACAAAGCTTTACCTCACGGCATTTCAAGTAAATTACTTGTTAAGAAGCAATATTTAACATATCTCGTAGTTCGTTAACAGGGACAATAGATGCTGGGTAGAAATTCGCATCCTTTAAAAATGTCTGAATTATGTAATTTAAAGTTGATATTTACTAACTTATACTGTCTAAAATCTAGGCATATCACTCTCTGTATGCCTAATCAGGAATAACTGTTAGGTTCCGTCAGTCACGAAATCTTTGCTCAGTCTGCATGACGTTGGTTTGAATCCATATGCAGAACGAGACGGTACGTTTGTCATTTCAAGTTCATGCATATTCTCAACAAGCTGCTCATGAATAACTTAAATTTTTAATGTCATTTTGTGTTAAATAACAAATACGGTATGTTACTTTGAAGAGGAATTCATAAATACGACGAACTTACTACTTGCATTACCTATCTGATGTAATAATGGGAGTGGTAACATTTCAGGTATGTCATTTATTGTAATAAGTGTAAGCTTACGAGCCTTAAGGACAGTCTTATCTGCGATAAGGTGTTCCCTGATATTTGTAGTATCGTGGTATTACTTAACATCTTGACTTATTACGACACAGAGCAGTGTTTTCTAGTGGTGACTTGTTGGAACCATTTTCAATAGTCAAACGACTGTACCAATGAGCGATTGGAGGACCTACTGGACGACTGTGTTATGTGGGTTGCGTGCCCAAGGCAGGGTTCGAACCTGCGGCCGTAGCGGTCGCGCTGTTCCAGACTGAAGCGCCTAGAACCGTTCGGCCACACTGGCAGGCAAGTTCAATCGTATTTACATTGCAGACCATTCAGTGCAGTGCTCTGACAGAGTACCAATCTGTATGTTGAGTGAGAAGCCTGAGGGATCCATCCGGACGTTTGGGAAAATGGGGACTTAAGTTTCATTTTGGAAATTTGTGGTAAGGTCTTATGGGTCCAAACTGCTGAGGTCATTGGTCCTTAAGCTTACCCACTACTTAATTCAACTTACGCTAAGGAAACACACACTCCCATGCCCGAGAGAGGAACTCGAACCTCCGAAGTGCAAAGCCGCGTGGACCGTGACATGGCGCCCCGAGACCGCGCGGCTACCCCGCGAGGCTATGTTTCATTAATAGGCGACTAGGTAGTGTACAAAAACGAATGTGTGCTGGTCGCCTTCGCAGAGTTCATATGATTCATCTACGCACTAACGAACATTCCATCTGAACATAAGGAAGATGCAGCATTACTGAAGATAGAGAAGATGGATGCTATCGGGACAGAACACTGCATGGGAGGAATTACAGCTTCTTCAAGAGTAGCATTTACACCCAAATTCGTTATTTGTTTGTTATATTCCTATGACTGTCTTCCCCTAGAGTTTTTTTGTTCTATGCGGTAGCCCTTTCTTCCAGTCAGTGGTTTCGACATATTGCTCTTCTTGCTGATTCTGCGGAGAACTTCTTTCTTATTGGTCAACTTAATTTTAACATCCTTCTATACCACAGCAAGTCAAACGCTTCGACTCTCTTCTTTCCTGGTTTTTCCACAGTGCATGATGCAATTTCATTCAATATAGTGCTCCAGACGTAGATTCTTAGAATGATCTTCCTCAAATTAATACTTACATTGGGCACTACCAGGCTTCTCTTAGCGAGGAGTGCCCTTTTTGCCTGCGCTAGTCTACTTCATATATCTTCATACTGCGTCCGTCATGTCCTATTTTGCATCCATAATTGCGTTATTTATTCCCTGTTCCTGTAACTCTGCCCTAATTTCGCTGAGTATAGCAATACCACCAGCGAATCTTATCATTAATATCCTTTACCCCGAATTTTAATCCCACTCCTGAAACTTACGTTAATATATATCATTGCTTCTTCGAAGCTTAATTTGAACTGTGTGGAAGATACTCTGATCTACGCCATTCTTATGCCAGTCATAGCTCTTAGGGTCTTCCATCATTTGGTTCCCTCTTGGTTATTGCATATTTTGTATATTATCTGTTTTTCCTGACCCGTGATCCAAAAACCAATACGGCAATTCAAATATTACTTTAATTTCAACCTGAAGATGCTTAGAATGTATACATGAAACAGTTCATCATCCAGACCAAAGAGCTAAGGCATTTTGCACGGACACGAACTTATGCCCCCCCCCACCCCCCTCCCGCCACGGTTTCTAACGCCCCACAACAAGCTGTAAGCTAAACATATATTTTTTTCATACGTACGTCAAATCGATGAATAATAAGAAAAATTAAAGAGCAGCTTTGGTCCGTACTGAATGCTGCGTCGCTTCTCAGACACTACCAATGACAACTGGAACGAAATTTTACACGAAGGATGCAAATGAAGAGACATGTCGCACATATACTTTACATGAAATTTGTAAATAATAGATTTCAGCTCTCAGTCGTCCTTTGGAATTTTTTTATGGGCAGGTCTAAATTTCAGCTAGAAACTAGCCATTCTCAATGCACTACATGCATTACATGCATTGACAAAAAATGATAGTGCATTGAGAGTGGCTAGTTTCCAGCGTAAATCTAGATCTGCCAATAAAAATTACAAAGGACGACTGATAGCTGAAATCCATTTTTTACAAATTTCATGTAAAGTATATGTACGACATGTCTCTTCATTTGCGTCCTTCATGTAAAATTTCGCTCCATTTGTCATGGTAGCGTCTGAGAATAGATAGTTTAGTAGCTATCAGTCGTCCTTTGGAACTTTTACTGGCAGATCTAGATTTTTGCTGGAAAATAGCCATTCTCAATGCACTATCATTTTTGGTCAATGCATGTAATGCATGTAGTGCTAGTTTCTAGCTGAAATCTAGATCTGCCAAAAAAAATTCCACAGGAATTTACAAATCAAAATAACGGTCGCTGCGTGCAACAACCTCTGAATGGAGGGTATCCTGATTTACATGAAATTTTCCCCTCCATGCGCTTTAAACCTCTCCTGAGGGAAACGCACGTGCTCCCGCGCTCGCGGAGTGGTTTCAGAGCTTCACATTAAGTTGAAAGTTAGGTCTGTGTAACACATTTTCTTGCAGGCCCTCCCAAACCAGACAACCTCCAGTAGATAAACAAGACAACGTAACTTGCACGACACTCAATCTCAATTTTATCAACTGATCCTAAGTATCTTTACAATAGCATTGACTGTAACGTATTTGAAAACCTGATTTTGAAAGTCCTCTGCGCGATCACAGCTGGTGTTAAGATCTCTTATCAAAATAAGTCACTGTTGGAGACGTGTAGTTAATGATCCAGCCACATCCAACAAACAGCTATTTGATGAGGGAACAATGGCTAAATGAGATACCGGTAAGAGTACAATAAATCCTATACACTAGGGAACCTTTACCAAAATATGGAAGATTCGGCTGTGATCAGTTGTTAGGGAGGTACCGGAAAAGACTGATTAAAGACATAAAAGTCCGTCCTCAAGACATGTGGTCGTCTAATAAAGCTTTATGTCGTCCACTTTGTTGTCTACTTTCTATACATCATAAACAGTCGCTATTGCTGAGACATAATGAGTCTCACCTTCATCTGTGATAATAATGTAGGTTAAAGCAATGAATTGGTAATGGCCTTGCCGCAGCGGTAACATCGGTTCCCATCAAATCACTCAAGTTAAGCTATGTCGGGCAGGGCTAGCACTTGTACGGGTGACCATCCAGTCTGCCGAGCGCTGTTGACAATAGGGGTGCACTCAGCCCTGGTGATACAAGAGTTGTGATTGAGAAGTTGTGACGCTGCATCAGGCAGCCTTCACCATACTGACAATTTAAGGAGAAAATCAAAATGGGCTGAGGCATGAATTGAAGTTTGTGTTAGGGTGGGCATCGGGCGAGAAGTCCGAGCAGCTCTGTTATTCTCAGTGCCGATGTGGTCTTGTAAATAATACATCTGCCTAGTAAGCAAGAAATCTGTGTTCGTGTCTCACCCATAGCACAAATTTTAATTCACTACGTCAGCTTCTATATTTACCGAAGGCTTTTTTAAGTTGTACATCCGATTATATGGACTCAACCTGCTCAGGAAGAGTTTATTGTGAGTAACAGTATGAAGCTTGTCTTTCAAGTGTTTTAGGGATGTTAGAATGTCTCAACAGAGTTAGTTGTTTCGAAGTAAGTAGAAGCTAATAAAGTGGGGCGCAAAGAAACGAAAGATTAACCAGAAGACACTAAGACAACACGAAAAGCTTCAGCGAATTTTTGAACAGGCGATTTGTAGCGTTACGAGTTGGGAACTTCGATACAAAGGCAGTTACTATTACTTTTATGAACTAAAACGAGTGAACACCACTGCACAGGGCTATGGGCAATTCAGAGCTGATGATATGTAAGTGGAGAATATGTACAAAGTAGAGTGAACATGTAACATTTTACGTGTAACGAAATTCTCATTGGCCTGTGAGGTTATAATAGTATATCAGCAATGGTAACTGGAAGGAGTTGACAACAGGAAGAACAGAACAAGGAAGAACTTCCAAAGTACAATAATTCATTTCATTTAGTTGAAGCAAACACCGTTATTTAAACCAACAAGAAGACTATATACACTCCTGGAAATGGAAAAAAGAACACATTGACACTGGTGTGTCAGACCCACCATACTTGCTCCGGACACTGCGAGAGGGCTGTACAAGCAATGATCACACGCACGGCACAGCGGACACACCAGGAACCGCGGTGTTGGCCGTCGAATGGCGCTAGCTGCGCAGCATTTGTGCACCGCCGCCGTCAGTGTCAGCCAGTTTGCCGTGGCATACGGAGCTCCATCGCAGTCTTTAACACTGGTAGCATGCCGCGACAGCGTGGACGTGAACCGTATGTGCAGTTGACGGACTTTGAGCGAGGGCGTATAGTGGGCATGCGGGAGGCCGGGTGGACGTACCGCCGAATTGCTCAACACGTGGGGCGTGAGGTCTCCACAGTACATCGATGTTGTCGCCAGTGGTGGGCGGAAGGTGCACGTGCCCGTCGACCTGGGACCGGACCGCAGCGACGCACGGATGCACGCCAAGACCGTAGGATCCTACGCAGTGCCGTAGGGGACCGCACCGCCACTTCCCAGCAAATTAGGGACACTGTTTCTCCTGGGGTATCGGCGAGGACCATTCGCAACCGTCTCCATGAAGCTGGGCTACGGTCCCGCACACCGTTAGGCCGTCTTCCGCTCACGCCCCAACATCGTGCAGCCCGCCTCCAGTGGTGTCGCGACAGGCGTGAATGGAGGGACGAATGGAGACGTGTCGCCTTCAGCGATGAGAGTCGCTTCTGCCTTGGTGCCAATGATGCTCGTATGCGTGTTTGGCGCCGTGCAGGTGAGCGCCACAATCAGGACTGCATACGACCGAGGCACACAGGGCCAACACCCGGCATCATGGTGTGGGGAGCGATCTCCTACACTGGCCATACACCACTGGTGATCGTCGAGGGGACACTGAATAGTGCACGGTACATCCAAACCGTCATCGAACCCATCGTTCTACCATTCCTAGACCGGCAAGGGAACTTGCTGTTCCAACAGGACAATGCACGTCCGCATGTATCCTGTGCCACCCAACGTGCTCTAGAAGCTGTAAGTCAACTACCCTGGCCAGCAAGATCTCCGGATCTGTCCCCCATTGAGCATGTTTGGGACTGGATGAAGCGTCGTCTCACGCGGTCTGCACGTCCAGCACGAACGCTGGTCCAACTGAGGCGCCAGGTGGAAATGGCATGGCAAGCCGTTCCACAGGACTACATCCAGCATCTCTACGATCGTCTCCATGGGAGAATAGCAGCCTGCATTGCTGCGAAAGGTGGATATACACTGTACTAGTGCCGACATTGTGCATGCTCTGTTGCCTGTGTCTATGTGCCTGTGGTTCTGTCAGTGTGATCATGTGATGTATCTGACCCCAGGAATGTGTCAATAAAGTTTCCCCTTCCTGGGACAATGAATTCACGGTGTTCTTATTTCAATTTCCAGGAGTGTATTTGGAAAAGACTAGGATACACAGTAAGATTGAAAGGTAACCACAGTATGATCAGACAAAAGTTTACGGACTGAATACTGTTTCGTGTAACATAGGAATGTATAAACACTAAGAGCAACTCTGTGGTGATGAATAGTAGTCAGCAACTAATAAAAACAAGAAATGTTGGACATTTCGAAGTTCAGGAAGAATGAGACGAAACAGAAACTGAAACTTTCGTAATTGCGCTTTGCGGAAGGGGACCAAGAGGCGCCTCACCGGCTTCCACTGGTAATGCTCTGGCTACGAGGGATTTCCAGCCACAAATCGTGACCCGTCGTCGTAACCTCATTTCTGGCAGCATATTACTTTTACTTTCACAACTGTGCTGAAGCCCTCCTTCATATCTTCCTCCACTGGAGCTCTGAGACGAAGGGCTTCCAGGTAACTATAGTCTACGGGTAGTTTTCAGAAACTAAACTTTCATTCTGCAGCGAAGTGTGTGATATTGTGAAATACCGTAGCAGAGTATATGTGGGTGCTGGACTGAGAATCGAACTTAGCCGCTAGCGTTTCGCAAGCGAAGATGTTACATACTGTGATATGCGGTTAAAGTAATCAGTCCGCAGATTCAATTTTATCTGTAACTCTCTCCTACTCTTCCTAGGCGCTTCAGTCTGGAACAGCGCTACCACTACGTTCGCAGGTTCGAATCGTGCCTCGGGCATGGATGTGTGTGATGTCCTTAGGTTAGTTAGGTTTAAGTAGTTCTAAGTTCTGGGGGACTGATGACCTCAGATTTTAAGTCCCATAGTGCTCAGAGCCATTTGAACCATCTCTTACTCTTCAGAATTTCTCATTAAAAAAAATTAATAAAAGGCTAGAGTTAACAAGAGAGAAGTAACCTACAGGAAATTGTAGTATCATGGAAGAGAAACTGTCGGGACGAATAAGAAGTTAAGATATTTGAAGGGCACATGTCAAATTTCAGATGAGTGCAAATGAAAGAACCGCTACATATTCACAAAAGCGATAAGATAGGTACTTGTTACTGAGAGCCTTAGAGAAGCAGGTTGATGGAAAGAAGCGCGATATTCAGCGGTGGGCTCAGATTTTGCTACAGCTCTGGATTATCTGACCTGTCACACGTTAAGAGAAGTCAGTATTATCACGGTTACATTAAATCCACGTGGGTTCTTTTATCTAGCGTCGAAACAGTGGAACAGATTTCAAATATACCTTAATCATCTCTTTATCACAATGAGAGAAAGGGATGAATGTGAGAATACTTGAACAATCATATGTTTCTGAAATGATATTATGAATAATATATTGAAGACTTGCAAGAAACATTCGAGTGAGCGAAGACCACTCTAAGTTCAGAGAATTAAGATATACATAGGAAAGTAACATTTCGAAACTTACACTTAACAGCTAACGGACATTTAATGGAATGCCTTTTAGCGTGCATTACATTTGTTGACCAAGAAAAGGTCTTTGAAATAATAAGGTGCAGTACGACGTTCGTTTAGTAGAATAGAGATGAAATGCAGAGAATGTAGAATGACGCATAACGGCTACTGAAGATAGAATGATGTAGTTAACTTTGAAAAATCTATAAACTCTATCTGATGTTGGGGGGCGTAAAGCTTAAAATTCAGCACAATGTTATATCTATGACGGTAGTATCCACCAGTGTTAAAATTCGTAGACAACGTCGTCCGGTTCAAAACAGAATCAGATACGGAAGGAATGAATTGTTAGTAGAACGCAGTGTAGTAAAGAAGTCCATACAAAATGCACACGAGACAGAACAGAATTGTGGAACGTGCACTATGGTGATTCTGAATGCACTTATCTCGTAACGTACTTTTATTTGGAAATGAGAGGAAAGAGTGTTCGGTTAATTGGAATGAAAATGTCTGATTAAAGAAAATCTCTTTTACGTTCATTAAAATCCACAGCTAAATTTTCTCAGGGCGCTATGGCCAGAAATATCATGCGTACTCCAACGTGAAGACATCCGTCTTACTCACGACGAGTAAAAAAAATCTTCCTTTACTATTAGGCGATAAGCAAATTAAATATAATATGCAAATAATTATTTTTCTCTGTGAGGCTTGATGCCCTAGTACAGCTGCCGACGTACAATGGCAGCGTACACGATTAGAATACTTTATTTCAATAAAACTGTACCTCTGGCCAAAAATGAAATGGAAATTATTATGAGACGCCGTTTTCCTTTTACCGAGACCAAATTCTCTCAATACTTTCAGAATTAGATAGCTATGAAAAAGTTTTTATCAAATTTATCAGCAATGGTCAAGACAACATTTAATTGTTACGTACTTAAATAAAGAGGGCAGGGAAGGTACATGCTTGCTACTAACAAAAACACATACTGTATTACTTCATTAGATATTGACATATATATTTTGCAAAAATTTAAATACACTGCGTATGGTAAAAATGATTTCTTTTACCGACCGTAATCTGTATCTTCGACATCAGAACCAACCAGGCACAGAAGACAAAGAAGAAGAAGACAAGAGAAAACAATGAAATCTTTTCTTATACAGGGTGTCCCAGCTATCTTGTCGACCCAAAATATCTCTGGAACAATTACAGCTATCGGAAAACGACTTTCAACGGTATCAATGTAGAGCTGGGGCCCATGAATGTACATATTTGGAAACATTCTAAAACGAAAGCATATGTGTTTTTTAACACAAACATGTTTTTTTAAATGGACCTCCTGTATTTTTTCTTCGGCAATCCATAGCATGACAAAGCACATACACAATGGCGTTGATTGCATCGCAATATTCCCATTACATCCCGAGATATTGAGACGCGAAGTTGACGCTTAAAACACCCGACATGCGCTGCGAGCGCACGTCCTGAGGCTCAGGCGTGAACCCCATGCTGCCCGTAACCGCGATGTGATTGACATGTGTAATCACACCTCCATACTTATCAAGAGGTCCGAAACGAATAATACGGTCTGCTGCCATTAACTCTCATAAGCACATAACGGTTTCCCTCTTGCACGTTTTACGTATCTACGTACACAATATGAACCAGTACCGATCGGTGTACACCCGTCAGGTTGTCTTATTTATCCTGCACACCCAAAATAAGGTTTATCTAATGCGTTATATGACCCATTGTGCCTGTCGTGCAGGGCCTGGCTCTACCTAGTCAAGTGTCCAGCGTAGTTCCCACTACTGCCACAGTTACCACTTCGCCTTGTTTATGATTTGCGACCCATGCATACTCCTGTACTCCACCACCCTCCGAGCATCTCATCTGTTGTTGCTTTGGCGTGCAGTACAGCGCTTGCCAGTGTAGTCGTGCATCAGATTAATCTAGTGACGGCACGGAGGTAGTACACATTGTGAATAAACGTTGAGTTGTGGAACTTATACTGTACAGTATAATGTACACACATGAAGATATGGTAGAAATGCTGCTGATCTATGGAGAATGTACGTTGACGGGAAATACGTTATGAGATTGCTTGTTTGTTGATAGTACTGTTAGCGAACATTATGATTATTAAGTTAATATGTCTGTTTTCTACCCTACTCTACATACCTGTACTGTACCCTGTTGTAGGTGGACGAAATGCTGTTCAGGCAGACGACTGTACAGAAGACGATTCCCTGCAAGCCATCGCCTTCGCGCCGGATGTTTGGTCGTCTCACATCTTGTCTACGTGAATCGAGAAGCTTCAATCCAAGACCTCGACATCGTCCTAGAACACGCACAGATGAACGTGCTGAAGTTGCTGTGTTCGCTACCATAGCTGTGAATCCTCAAATCAGCACACGTCAAATTGAACGTGAAGTTGGTGTGTCGAAATCAAGTGCACAGCGTATTCTGAAAAGACATAAATTTCATCCTTACCATGTTCATTTACATCAGGATCTTCATGGAAATGACTTCCGCAATAGGGTAACATTTTGTCGGTGGGCTCAGCAAAAACTTCTGACTAATCCAAATTTTTTTTGCAGATGTTCTCTTTACCGACGAGGCATCATTCTCCAACAAAGGAATTGTCAATATTAGGAATATGCATTATTGGTCCGCAGACAATCCAAAATGGCTCCGTCAGGTAGAGAATCAGCATCCGTGGAAAGTTAATGTTTGGTGTGGGATTATTGGAGATACCATTATCGGACCTTTCTTTATAAATGGCATCCAAAATGGCAGACAATACTCCAGATTTATACGACACAATCTTACTGTTCTCTTCGACACCGTACCTCTGAACCGGAGAATGGTCATGTGGTATCAGCATGACGGATGCCCTGCACATAACGCCTTACGAGCACGACAACTTCTGAACCGTAAGTTCTCTGGTAGGTGGATTGGACGAGGTGGCCCAGTTAGGTGGCCTGCCCGATCTCCGGACCTTACACCGCTGGATTATTTTCTTTGGGGAGCAGTGAAGGATGTTGTTTACCAGCATGAACCAACAACACCAGAGGACATGAAACAACGCATTATTGATGCTTGTACAGCCATCAAAGAGGAAACAGTAGCACGAAGTAGGGCATCCTTCATCCGCAGAGTGACCCTATGTATGCAACCCAATTGGCATCACTTTGAGCATGAGATGTGAACGCTGTGTTTAGTATGTAGTGCTGGTATCACAGTGGAAGTTTCTACAAAGGGCCATTTTACCCAGTGATGTTAAGAAACATTTGTTTACAACAATTTGTCATTTAACGCATTAGATAAACATAACATTGATAATTATGTGATAATAAAACTAATTGGTTAAACATGTTCATCTTCTATGTCCTACCTGAACTTTCCAAATCAAAACATTTTTACCTAAACAACGGTAAAACTTTTAGTCCACTTGCTCGTTTCACTAAAACCATCAACATGAATTTTACTATTGTGAGTGAATGATTAACTGTCACTTGCGCTAGATCCGCAGTAAAGTAAAGTTTTAACGCTGAACGGCATTGTCTTTTTAGTAACGGATTAACGATAAGCGAAGTTAACTTTGTGACTAACGTTGCGGTACACAGATATGTTACAGAACCGCATCACCCCTAGCTTATGGGATAAATACCTGCTGGGATGTACGACGTTAATGCAGGATGGCAGCAGACCGTATTATTCGTTTCGGACCTCTTGATAAGTATGGAAGTGTGATTACACATGTCAATCACATCGCGATTACGGGCAGCATGGGGTTCACGCCTGAGCCTCAGGACGTGCGCTCGCAGCGCATGTCGGGTGTTTCAAGCGTCAACTTCGCGTCTTAATATCTCGGGATGTAATGGGAATATTGCGATGCAATAAACGCCATTGTGTATGTGCTTTGTCATGCTATGGATGCAATGCTGAAGAAAAAATATAGGAGGTCCATTTAAAAAGAACTTAAGTTTGTGTTAAAAAACACATATGCTTTCGTTTTAGAATGTTTCAAAATATGTACATTCATGGGCCCCAGCCCTACATTGATACCGGTGAAAGTCGTTTTCCAATAGCTGTTATTGTTCCAGAGATATTTTGGGTGGACAAGATAGCTGGGACACCCCGTATACTACGATACAGAGATAATATTAGCTACAATTCTCTGAGCACGTATAGCGATTCCATTCTAGTCATATATCGATAAAACAATTTACATTACTTTTTTCAGTTAGCGATGCTATACACAGGAATGAGCAATGGTGAGGAACGGCGTGTCAGCAAACAAGTATTTAAATAGTAAGGTAGTTTAGAGAAAATATCGCGTGTATTTACTTGCTAAAGCACAAGAAGTATAAGACAGATGACGTGAAACATGAATTAAATTAATCCATAGCAACACAAGAAGTGAGAACTCATATATAGATCTTTCATGAATCAGTCACGTGAAATATTCGCTGAATAAAGAATAAGAACTCCGTCTTACAACTTAAATATCTTCCACGTAAAACAGTAAATATAGACTATAAATTTCAGTTACGTGCTGATAAGTAGAGAGATACCAGTTTAAATATCATCTATAAATTCTTCTGAAGAAATAAAGATTACGTAACGTAGTCGGTTTCTGATCTGCTGAGGTGTAAATTTAGTACAATGTTTGTGATTAACAGAGAGAATAAGTTCTGCGATAAAGCCAGTTTTCATGGCATGAATGGATACGATCCCTCCTAATCACGGGTTTGACTCGATAAACTTCGAAAGCACATGTTCTCAGCAGGCGAGGCTGAGGCTGGATAACACAGAGCATCGCGGTAACATTCCTGAATACCCCGGCCGCCAGCGGTGTTTCTGGTCGGTGTAGTCGGAAGCATGCAGAGCAGAGGTGGCAGGGTGGTGACGAAGACGCAAAGTGTCGGCGCAGCAGATATTATCAGCGGGCCTCGTTAGTGCCCTAGGCAGGCGTACTAACAAGGTGCCGACAGCCCGGCTGGCGGGCCTGCAACAAAACGCGCCGAGCCGTGCGGTCCGTTCTGAATTTCAAATTCTGCTTCTGCTGCAAGACTTCCGCCGCTGTGTCCACCTGGACCGAGACCTCTGAAAGAACTCCCGTGAGGAACGGCACTACCTGGGTGGCGGGAACCCTTGTTAGCCAGTGAGATGGTGCGCTTACCTTTTGTACATCTACCAGCTTGAACACTGCAGACAACATCATGGGTGTGTGGAATTTGATCGGTATCTTTGTGTACTCGCCGTATTTCGCAGGGGGAGGTCAGTTCACAGCCAGTATGATGCAGTTTTAGGAAGAGCTACCAACAAATCGCCCATCGTCTTGACTCTGCTCTCTTTTAAGGTACCTCAGCTGCGTGTTCTCCCGCCGATGTCTCTGCGACATTTTTGACAGACTGAGCGTTGGCATAGTCGCTTCTCGACATGAAAATTGTCAGTGGCGATAGGATGGATTGCTTGTTGACAAACAAAGCTCAGTATGTCATTCGTAATGGAGAAGAAAAGTATTGCCCGGCGTACTGCTAGGGCCGTTCGTGTTCACTGTACATGGTACTTAAGAATATAGTGTCGCATATTCCCAGAAGAGGTAGTTGAGCCGTAATAAAATTTACTAGTTTGAAGAGCGCACCGCAGCACGTAGTGTGAAGCAGTCGCCCTCCGTTTCTGGAGGTGGCGCCGCTGTGGCAATCGCAGCTTTGGGGTCTTCCTCTGGTGTGAAAGGGGAAAGGTAGCCTGTTCACGTGCATTTAAGGGGCGCTATGAGCTCGCTAGGCCCCACCCTCACCTACCTTGGCCTCACCATTGACCGTCACCTCATCTGGATCCCTCCGCTCCATCCAATCCAAAGCCCACAACCGCCTCCGACTCCTCTCTGGCAGGACATGGGGTTTGCACCCCTTTACCATCCTCCACACCTACAAATCCTTAATCCGTCCCATCCTCTGTTATGCCAGTCGTGCCTGGATATCTGCCCCCCCCCCCCCCCCAAATTCTATAAGTCCATCCAGATCCTTGAGCGTCATGCACTCCGCCTCGCCTTCCGTATACGACTCCCGTCCCCCACGCGGGTCCTCTATGATCTCATTCCTTTCCCCAACCGAGCGAGGTGGCGCAGTGGCTAGCACACTGGACTCGCATTCGGGAGGACGACGGTTCAATCCCGCGTCCGGCCATCCTGATTTAGGTTTTCCGTGATTTCCCTAAATCGCTCCAGGCAAATGCTGGGATGGTTCCTTTCAAAGGGCACGGCCGATTTCCCTCCCCATCCTTCCGTAATCCGATGAGACCGATGACCTCGCAGTTTGGTCTCTTCCCCCAAACCAACCAACTAACCAACCATTCCTTTCCCCCATCTGCTCCTATTCCTCGAATACATCCGCATCCTCTACACCTCCCGCCGCCTTGAACCCCCTCACCCCCCTGGTTCCTCCTCTCCTCTCCCATCCCCACTCCCTGCCACGTCTTCACTGTTGTGTCAACCCTACCCTCCATCTCTACACCCTACATCTCCTTTCCCAAGGTGGCTTCCATCAACTCCCCCTCCCAGATGATGCCCTCTCTCCCTCCATTTATCCCTCCAATCAACTCTGATCCTCCCTCCCCCTCCTTTCCTCTGTCCTTTTCCCGGGCACCCCCCCCCCCCTTCCATACTCTTTCTTTCTCCCCTCCCCTCTCTTTGGCCCCTTCTCTCCCCTGAGTCCTTTTACATTTCCCTCCTCTGGCTCCTCTCATTTCCTCTCGTCTGCCGTTCTCCCCCTTTTTTAATCCTCTCCCTTCCTGGTTCACCCCCCCCTTTTTCGTTTTTTTCCTTCCTCCCTCCTTGTTCTTCCCCCTCCTCCCGGTCCCCCCCCCCATCTGCCTTTGGCTCGGGAGTGTCATCTATGTGCCGCCACTTTCGTGCAGTGTTCTACAGTGAGTGTTCTACAGTGCGTGTTTTACAGTGACTTTTCCGTGTTGTGTTTTTTGGGAAGTGTTGCGAACGGCCATCATACTGTCGCTGGGTGTGCCTTTTATCTCTTGCGAACAGAAACCAGACTGTCGCCGTGTTTTTTACTTTCTAACTTTCCGCATTTTCCTCCATTTTACACTTGACGTCACCGTTTTATCGCCTGTTTTTCTTGTTTCTTTTCTTCTTCCGTTCTTTAAAATAAAAGTCTGTAGGCTCTAGAGCAGCGTACTAAGCTGCTGCCAGCCCGCCCCCTTCGGGGGGAATTGAAGATCAATGAAGGAAAAAAAAAATCGCTAGGCGGCGAGTCTAGTCAGTTGGTCAGCCGGGTCAGTGTGGGACAGTTAGTGTCTGTCTGTCGTCCGGAGTGCTAGTATGTGTTAGGCCACCAGTTTGCTCGAGTATGTTCAGGGAATGGTCATTGGCGGTTGGATCGATCGGTTGGTCGGTCGCGCACTGAGACACAAGATGACTTGTCCGTCTTGAGCGTAGGAGCATATGAGGTCGCCACGTGAGTCCAGTGGGCCGCGCCGTATAGCAATGGGTAGTGGCTTCGCGGCCGACACGAGAGCAACAGGAGTCAACCCACGAAATCAGTCTGGCCGGTGTGAGCTACGACGCCATGAGACGGGAGATCGGCGCGCCTTCCTGTGTCCTTTGAAGCGGCTGGCAGCGGACGGTTCGGGAGAGCGTTTTGGGGGTGCTGCGCCAGGTCTTCGCCAGATATCGCAGTTTATTAGAAGTGATTATTGATATTTTGTTTCATTTACTTGTTAAATTCTACTTGTGTTCTTGGTCAGTCTCTCGCCCCCAGCTTGCTCGTCTCTCTCTCGTCCGCATTTGTTAGGCAGTGTCTGTCTGTCTGTCGGGCTGTCGTACGTTAATAGCTGCCCCTGTCATGTTTGTCGGATTCGGTGTTAACGAATTTATTGCTTGATGTGTAAAGGCAGAATTCCTGAAATATGTTTTTATCTTGCCTATCACCTTGAGAGGCAGTATATGTGTAATGTAGAACATGTTTTATTTAAATCGTAATTATAGTATATAAAGTTGCCACCCTTCCACCGTAAGAGTTTTTTTTTTTTTTTTATCAAGTTGCACCTTCGGTGACAAGTTAATTTTTTTGATGTTAGTGTTTGGTATCATTTCCATCCCTCCTACGGGGTGCTTGTGTGAGTTGTTAAAATCTTTAGTTTAAAGTAATGTGGTGTGGCGTGTTGCAGATTAGCACCAGTGTAGTCTTTCAGAGGATGTTGTGAGCAGTCGTGACTACGGCCGTGTCAAGAGGCACCAGCAAGGTTCTCAGCCCGAATACTCATACTGTCAATATTTGATCTTTCTGACTTTGAATAAAATTGTAACTTGATATTTTGAGGAGGCTTTCTGATTATAATTTTAAATCTATTTAAAAAAACGGGCTTTTAGGAATAAAATTTCTATTTGTTGAAAGAAATTTGTTTTCATCCTATACCCACTGGCACGTACTTCCACCCTCACATAGTGTGATTAAGTGTGTTAATGTTCTTGATGAAACGCTAGTAAATAAAGTAAATTCTTAAGAAAAGGTTTTGAAAGTAACTTCACGGTTCAGTAGTACTGGTGAAAATACGAAGAATGTTTCCCGAGGCGGTATGTCCAGAAACTAACACCTGTTAAGATATGGGGCAATCTGTCGTCTTATGCCACCTGTCTGTTACGTAGAAACAGATACTATAGGCAGACCTGCAGGTGGCTACCACGTATCCTGACGCATCCTTCAGTCCCTCTTCGCATGAATCGTATGTCCAGTCGGACTGCATTACTTGCATCGGTCACGTGCTCCTGCAACATCTGCATACAGTTGACGTGTTGGGCACACACCAATACCGTTAAATTTCCCCACAGCCAGAAACACAACGGATTCTGGTCTGGTGAATGGGTAGTCTATGCTAATGGATCACCTAAAAAAAATGGTCAAATGTGCGTGAATTCCTAAGGGACCAAAGTCCAGAGGTCATCGGTCCCTAGACTTACACTATTTAGACTGACTTAAACTAACTTATGCTAAGAACAACATGCACACCGACGCCAAAGGGAAGACTCAAAGCTTCGGCAGGAGCGGCTGCCAGTCCGTGACATGGCGCCTTATACCGCTCATCCACACCGCGCGCCGATGGATCTCCAAGATTAATCCATCGTCCATAATGGAAACCCGGTAGGACGGCCTACCTATTCACTGGAGCTGAATCCGTTGGATTTCTGGCTATGGGGACATTTAACGGTGTAAGTAGCCTGTTTATGAGTTTGTATGTTGGCAGCGCTATGCATCGCTATAGACTATACTAAAATCTCTGACAGCGCTGTGCGCCCTCTGTAAGAGACTCTGTGGCTGGTCGGACTCGCAGATGGACGTTAATAGCCAGCAGTTGTGAGAAGTGTTGGAGGTTTGCAGTATTAACGCAAGCTTACAGTCTGGACATGTGTCCGTCATGGAGATTTAATGTAAAATGATAATGGATTTACTGAGGATTATATAATTTTTCGAACTGGTGGTCACATGTTTAAGGTAAAATCTGCTAAATACAATGTTTGCTCTGCAACAAAATCTTTATTTTGGCAACCACATACCTATTTGTAGTTAGAGCCTACAGTAGTTAGAATCTTTTTATTTAGCTGGCTGCATTGGTGCTTACTGTATTGCTGTAGTTCATGTAATGAAGATTTTCTGTGAGGTAAGTGACTTATGAAATGTATGGGTTATATTAGGATTTCTTCTAATTCTGGGCTATTCTTCTGAGTTAATTTTAAAGCAGTGAGCGTTATCCTTGAATGCTGTGGGTAACTAATGAATAGCAGAAGTTCGAGTTGTGTTTGTCACGGCAAATTCTGTTCGTCAGTGTTGAAACAATAAAGACAAGCAAAGTGACAGTACGTCAGTTTCGCTCAGCAGTTTAAGAAGGTTCACTTGCATTCAGTTTCGCTCAGCGGTTTCAAAATTAAATAAATAGGTTTCGCCGTCTCAGTTATTGCAATTTAAGTAAAAAAATTATCAAACAAAGAAGTTTCAACGGTAAGGTATTGCCACACGATTCGCAGAAAATGAGTTGCGTATGCGTATACCACAGTCGTTGTCTTTCTGCGAGGATAACGTTCTCCAATAGCGCTGGTAACGCACAGCGCAGATCGGTCACGGAAAATTTGTGGCCACTGATAGTGAAGTGGTCCAGATGTCTCAACTCCATGATACATCTAGGATTTGCATCAACCAATACGAGCATATTGTGCTGATTTACTATGCCATCTGTTGCAATCTTACCACAGCTGTAAATACAATACAGTCTCTGATCTGAGGATCTTCAGGGACCCCTATCTCAAAAGCTGTATGTTTTCGGCAATATCATTATGGGATTTTTGGCTAATGCTATTCAAGTGGTTCAAATGGCTCTGAGCACTATGGGACAACATCTGAGATCATCAGTCCCCTAGAACGTAGAACTAATTAAATAGAACTACTTAAACCTAACTAACCTAAGGCCATCACACACATCCAAGTCCGAGGCAGGATTCGAACCTGCGACCGCAGCAGCAGCGCGGTGTCGGACTGAAGCTCCTAGAACCTCTCGGACATTGCGGCAGGCGCTAATACTACTCCATTTAGGAATAGTAAATAGGTAAAACGATGAGCCAAAACAATATTGCCACTGGCTATCCCAAGAGTCGACACCTCCTAATGGCGCAAGACGAGGTACGCAAGGCTGAAATGAATGGTAGATTGTTCTAGCGGCGATACAGGCCATAAATAAGGAAATCCACTCGTAAAAGCGACTTTGACAAAGGTCAGTTTCCTATGGACCGGCGCCTTTGAACAAGTGTCTCGGAAACGACGAAGATGGTTGGCTGTATTTGTGCAAATGTCTTCAGCACCTTAGGTTGAAAGACGGTGAAACCGTGAACAGGTGACCGGGTATTCGTCATCCAGGACGTGAGCGTCGGCAGTCTTGTCCGCTCTGTAAATCAGTATACAGTGTATCCATGATCAAAGTTACAGTTTTAAAAAAATGTAGAAACAGAATCATTGCTTAGAATGACTTCAAATTTGAACAGCATGTTCTTGACGCAGGGGGAAATGTTGTGGAACAAAATAAATGTTTAACGGAAATTTGATCAATAGACGGCCCTGTAAGCGTCAGGAAACGGTTATGCACACAAACGGAAGCGCGCAACACGCCTGCTCTTCAGTTGCACCCGAGACACCCAGCATGGCTGTCTCCATGAAAGATGGCGCGTCGCTGGTAAAGCTCTTTTACAGGAACCGTGACTGTGTGCCATTAACCACGTAGAAGTTCCGGACAATCAGTGATACTGAAAAGAGGCATTGTTCCGCTTTCTGCTAAGTATCTGGAGAAAATGATTACGAAATTCGAAAAAAGAGGTTCTTTTGAACTGCAGTGTGGCAGAGGGAGGAAAGCGGGTGATCATCTGGCATCTGTTGAAGATGTAGCCACAGCATTGCATAAGGGCTTGAGTGGTGGTGTGCAAACGTCAGTGCACGGGGAATTTCCCGAACATTAGACATGCCATAAGAGACATGCCATAAGAGTGGTTTTCCTCTGCGTCCCATTGTCACCAACTTGGGCGCCGCTACCTATAAATTGGCCAAATATTTAGCTTCCGTCCTCAGGCCGTATGTGGGAAAATGTGAACACCACATATCAAATTCGTCCGACTTTATTCGACGATTAAAATGTTTGTACTGTGATCCTTGTGACTTGCTCGTTAGCTTTGATGTTATTTCTCTCTTTACTCGGGTTCCTCTTGAATCGTCCCTGTTATTAATCGGTGGGAAATTACATGAAGAAACTACCAAGTTATATCGTCATGTGTTGACTTCAACGTATTTTCTTTTTAATGATGTATATTTTGAGCAAATTGACGGGGTGGTCACGGGGAGTCCACTCTCCACACCTTTTTATGGAAGACTTTGAGGACATTGCACTCAAAACTTCGTTTCTTAAACCAAAGTGTTTTTTGAGATACGTTGATGACATTTTTATGGTTTGGCCACATAGAGTTGATGCTTTGAATCGCTTCCTAGATCATTTTAACTGTCTATATTCAGGTATTAAATTTACTATGGAAATTGAAAGTGATGGTAAACTTCCACTTCTTGATGTTTTAGTTCAAAGAAAGGATGATGAGACTTGTGGACATAGCGTGTATCGGAAATCTACTCATACTGACCGCTATCTTCATGCGACCAACTGTCATCCACCACACCAACGTAGTGGAGTTTTGCGGAGTCTGCTGAAAAGAGCTTATGCCATTTCTGACGAGGAAAATTTGAAAGCAGAACTTGATCATTTGAAGATTGTTTTTAAACAGAATGGATATACGGAGCAACAAATATGCCGTGCTCTTCAGTTTGGTCCGTCACGTGACCCAATAGAGGATACTTTTGAAGCTGTTGCTTATTTACCGTTTGCGGGAAGTATATCATCCAAAATGTCAAGAATTTTAAGAAAATACAATCTTAAAAGTGTTTTTACGCCGGTGGCCAAGACTAGAGCCCTTATTGGCTCAGTTAAAGATAATTTGGGCTTGAGGAGACTCGAGGTTTATGAAATTCCGTGTCACTGTGGAAAGAAGTATATTGGTCAAACTATTCGAACCATTCAGGACCGGTGCGTGGAACATGATCGGCACACTCGGTTGTTCCAGCCTGGGAAGTCGGCAGTGGCGGAACATTGACTTAACGAAGGACACAGCATGATGTATGATAAGACACAATTGATCTCTCCTGATTCTCGCTACTGGGAATGTGTTCTTAAAGAAACCATTGAAAAAAGGGTCCAAAGGGCTCTGAGCACTATGGGACTTAACTTCTGAGGTCATCAGTCCCCTAGAACTTGGAACTACTTAAACCTATCCTAAGGACATCACACACATCCATGCCCGAGGCAGGATTCGAACCTGCGACCGTAGCGGTCACGCGGTTCCAGACTGAAGCGCCTAGAACCGCACGGCGAATCCATTGAAATTAGATTATCCAGTAATATTATTGACAGTGATAAAAGTTTTCCTCTAAGTAATATATGGAATCCGATTTTGTCCGACATTAAACAACAACGGTCTTCTTTTCGATCATTGGATTCTTCCAACTAGTGCTGTTTGCGACTTATCGTTTCTGTCGTCTTCTCCCAACGGCGCGCTGCATGTCTACTTGCCGGCAGGAGGCGCTGCCCATCATCTCACGCACGCGCGGTGCTCTCTTCATGGTGTATAAAGTCTCCGTCGCTGCGGCTGGAATTCAGTTCCGGCGAGGCAGTGCACGAGCATTAACTCACCTGAAGATGGCGGCCAGCTGGTCTGGCGAAATATTGTGTCTGGACAACGACATGAACCTGCTGCAGACCCGTGAAGAATATCAGAAGTTATTACGCTGGGAAAGTTTACAAAATTAATATCCATTCTGTTCAACATCTCTTGCACGTCTTTAACCGTCTCTGACAGATTTACAGTGTCATAGGCCACCCGTGAAATCTTTATTTGTGCTTCATAATATTTAACTACGTTCCCTAATTTCTTCTTGCTTTACTTCACAGCTTGCTCAGTGTACAGATTGAATTACATCAGGGATAGGCTACAGCCTTGCCTCACTCACTTATAACTGTGGTTTCCCTTCCACGTACTTCGTCTCCTACAAGTGCAGTATGGTTTCTGTAAAAGTTGTAAATAAAATTTCGGTCATTGTATTTTATCCCTGCTACCTTCAGAATTTCAGAGTGCAGTTCTTTCCATAACGTTATTTGCTTTTCCTAAACTACGGATCCTGTACTCGTAGATTGGCCTTTCTGCAACCTGTCTCTTTTGTAAGTCGTAGGATCAGTAATGCCTCACGTGTTTGTACACTTCTCCGGAAACGAAGCACATCTTCCCCAAGGCCTGAACTTTTATCGGCTTTTGCATTCTTCTGTAAATAACTTATTAGAATTTGCTACCATGACCTATTAACAACTGTCAGCTCCTACCTTCTTTGGAATTTGAATTATTACTTTCTGAAGTCAGAGTATTTCTCATGGCCCTTATATGTTACACACCAAGTGGAATAATTTTGTCGTGACTGGCTCTCCGAATGCTATCGGTAATTCTGAGAGAACATCGTCCATCCAATGAGCGCTGCTTCCTCTTGGGTCCTTCAGTACTTTGCCATATTCTTCTCGCAGCATCATACTTCACATCTCCTTTTCATCTACTTGTTCTTTTTCTATGATACTATTCTCAAGTCTCCTCCCCTCATATAGACTCTTAAAATACTCCTTCCACCTTTCAGCTCCCCCTTCTTTGTTTAATACTGACTAGTGTGCGTTGGCTTTCACCTCAGCTCACTAAATGAGTACCGAAGCAGTTAAATAATGCGCGTTGTAGTCATAGCAAATTGGTGTTGCGAGCAGCGCAACTAAAATGTGGACCTATGGAATTTCTGGAAAGCAAATTACATATCACCATCTGATAACCGCTCTATGCTCCATAATTAATTACAACTCTGGGACTTCTTCGGATGATTGCAGCTTCAGGTTGTACGACAAGAAGAAAATGATATTAAAAGTTAGTAACAGCCTCACGCCAATGGGAGATCGGTGCCACGACGAAATATTGCGTCTTTCCCACAAACAGTAAAACGATTATTAACATAAATGTATACTCTAGTATTGTAATAAAGTATCTGAACACACTTTTGATTAACAGCTAGTGCACTCTGTCACAAATTATTGAGAGCTGCGGGAAACGGTGCTTACATGACAAGATCAGTACAGTAAAAGACAAAAGGGAACAGCCAAGCATCTCCTAGCTGCCCTCGAAAAAACTGAAAGCCGAGTCCTCGTTTATTTGTGTACATAGTGTAAGTACTCCACCATTCTGATTTCCCGGCGGGGAATACTCAGGAGGAAGTCGTCATCAGGAGAAACAGAACTGGCGTTCTACGGACCGGAGTAAGGAATGTCTGATCAGTTAATCGGGCAGGAAGTTTAGAAAATTGAAAAAGGGAAATGGATAGGTTAAAGTTAGGTATAGTGGGAATTATTGAAATTTGATGGCAGGAGAAACAGGACGTTTCTCCTTGAATAAAACAATAGGAACGTGGATAAGCTACTACGAACAGCATAGTGAACACATTGTTGTAGCAAAGATAGACACGAAGCCCACGTGCATCGCAGTAGTACAATTTTATATGCCAAGGAGCGCTGAAGATGGTGAAGAAATTGAAGAAATGTATGTTGAGATAAAAGAAATTATTCCGATAGTTAGGAGAGAGAAAAATTTAATATTCATGGAGGACTGTAATTCGGAAGTAGGAAAAGAAAGAGAAGGAAAAGTAGTAGGCGAATACGAACTGGCGGTAAGGAATAGAAGAGGAAGCCGCCTGGTAGAATTTTGCACAGAGCAGAACTTAATCATCGCTAGCACTTGGTGTAAGAATCATGAAACAAGGTTCTATTCGTGGAAGAGACCTGGACACACCGATAAGGTTTCAGATTGATTATACAGGGTGATTCAAAAAGAATACCACAACTTTAAAAATGTGTATTTAATGAAAGAAACATAATATAACCTTCTGTTATACATCATTACAAAGAGTATTTAAAAAGGTTTTTTTTTCACTCAAAAACAAGTTCAGAGATGTTCAATATGGCCCCCTCCAGACACACGAGCAATATCAACCCGATACTCCAACACGTTCCACACTCTCTGTAGCATATCAGGCGTAACAGTTTGGATAGCTGCTGTTATTTCTCGTTTCAAATCATCAATAGTGGCTGGGAGAGGTGGCCGAAACACCATATCCTTAACATACCCCCATAAGAAAAAATCGCAGGGGGTAAGATCAGGGCTTCTTGGAGGCCAGTGATGAAGTGCTCTATCACGGGCTGCCTGGCGGCTGATCCATCGCCTCGGGTAGTTGACGTTCAGGTAACCTTTTTCGTAGGACTCTCCATACAGTTGACTGTGGAATTTGCAGCTCTCTGCTAGCTCTGCGAGTCGATTTTCCTGGGCTGCGAACAAATGCTTGCTGGATGCGTGCTACATTTTCATCACTCGTTCTCGGCCGTCCAGAACTTTTCCCTTTGCACAAACACCCATTCTCTGTAAACTGTTTATACCAACGTTTAATACACCACCTATCAGGAGGTTCAACACCATACTTCGTTCGAAATGCACGCTGAACAACTGTTGTCGATTCACTTCTGCCGTACTCAATAACATAAAAAGCTTTCTGTTAAGCAGTCACCATCTTAGCATCAACTGACGCTGACACCTAGTCAACAGCGCCTCAAGCGAACAAATGTACAACTAAATGAAACTTTATAGCTCCCTTAATTCGCCGACAGATAGTGCTTAGCTCTGCCTTTTGTCGTTGCAGAGTTTTAAATTCCTAAAGTTGTGGTATTCTTTTTGAATCACCCTGTATAATGGTAAGACAGATTTAGGAACCAGGTTTTAAATTGTAAGACTTTTCCAGGGGCAGATGTGGACACTGACCACAATTTATTGGTTACGAAGTGTAAATTGAACTGAAGAAACTGCAAAAATGTACTAATTTAAGGATGTGGGACTAGAATAAACTGAAAGAACCAGAAGTTGTAGAGAGTTTCAGAGAGAGTATTATGGGACATTTGACAAGAACAGGGAAAAGGAATACGGTAGAAAAGTATGGTTAGCTTTGAGAGATGTATAGTAATGAAGCAGAGGATGAAGTACGTCAAAAGAGGAGGGCTAGTAGAAATCCTTGAGTAACAAGAGATATTGAATTTAATTGATAAAACGAAAAAATATAAAAACTCAATAAATGAAGCAGGTGGAAAGGAATACAAACGTCTCAACAATGAGATCGACAGGAAGCACAAAATGGCTAAGTGGGAATGGTTAGAGGACAAATATAAGGATGTAGAAGCATATACCGCTAGGGGTAAGATACATGCCGCCTACAGAAGACCTTTGGAGAAAAGATAACCACCTGTATGAATATCAAGACCTCAGATGGAAAACCAGTCCTAAGCAACGAAGGGAAAGCAGAAAGGTGGTAGGAGCACATAGAGGGTCTGTACAAGGGTGATGTATTTGGGAGCAATGTTATGGAAATGGAAGAGCAAGTAGATGAAGATGAGATGGTAGATATGATACTGCGTGAAGAAATCGACAGAGCACTGATAGACCAAAGTTGGAACAAGGGAGAAGACAACATTTAATTAGAACTATTGATAGCATTGGGAGAGCCAGCCCTGACAAAACTCAACCATCTGGGGACCAAGATCTATGAGACAGGCAAAATACCCTCAGACTTCAAGAATAATATAATAATTCCAATCTCAAAGAAAGCAGGTGTTGACAGATGTGAAAATTACCGAACTGCCAGTTTAATAAGCCACGGCTGCAAAATACTAACACGAATTCTTTACAGGCGAATGCAAAAACTGGTAGAAGCCGGCCTCGGGGAAGAGCAGTTTGGATTCCGTGGAAATGTTGGAACACGTGAGGCAATAGTGACCCTACGACTTACCTTAGAAAATAGATTAAGGAAAGACAAATTACATTTCCAGCATTTGTAGACTTAGAGAAAGATTTTGACAATGTTGACTGAAATACTCTCTTTCAAAGTCTGAAGGTGGCATGGGTAAAGTACAGGGAGCGAAAGGCTATTTTCAAATTGTACGGATACCAGATGGCCGTTATAAGAGTCGAGGGCTATGAAAGGGAAGCAGTGGTGGGGAAGGGAGTGATACAGGGTTGTAGCCTCTCCCCGATGTTATTTAATCTGTATATTGAGCAAGCAGAAAAGGAAATAAAAGAAAAATTCGGGCTAGGAATTAAAATCCATGGATAAGAAATAAAAACTTTTTGGTTCGCCGATGACATTGTAATTCTGTCAGGGACGTGGAAGAGTAGTTGAACGGAATGGATAGTGTCTTGAAGGGAGGATATATGATGAACATAAAAAAAAGCAATACGACGATAACGGCATGTAGTCGAATTAAATCAGGTGATGCTGAGGGAATTAGATTAGGAAATGAGACACTTAAACTAGCCGATGTGCTTTTGCTATTTGGCAGCAAAGTAACTTATGACTGTCGAAGCAGAGAGGATATAAAATGTAGACTGGGGATGGCAAGGAAAACGTTTCCAGAGAGGAGAAATATGTTAACATCGAGTATAGACTCAAGTTCCAGGAAGTCTTTTCTGAAAGAATTTGTACGGCGTGTAGCCATGTAAGGAAGTAAAACATGAACAATAAATAGAGATTGGAAATTTGGTTCTACAGAAGAATGCTGAAGATTTGATGGGTAGATCACGTAACTAATGAGGAGATACTAAACAGAACTGGGGAAAAGAGGTATTTGTGGCACAACTTGATTAGAAGAAAAGAGGACGCATTCTGAGGCACCAAGGGACCACCAATTTAGCACTGGAATGAAGCGTGGAGAGTAAAAACCGTAGAGAGAGACCAAGAGATGAATACACTAAGCAGATTCAGAGAGAAGTAGGTTGCAGTAGGTACTGGAAGATGAAGAGTCTTGCACAGGCTGATTTCCTTCCAGATCCTGTAAAAAACGATCCGAGCTTGCGTTTGTGGTGATGGTCCTCACGTCTCCAGTGTCCCGCACCGCAATCGATAAGCTGCTCTCGAAACACTCCAAGCGCAGCAGCTGTATGGGTCGGCAGGAGAAGCCTCATTTGAGTATTTCTTCATATTTCATAAATAGTAATTGCTGAGAATATTTCTGAATGAAGATAACCTACGCCGTCCTTCTGCCCTCTCAACAGCGCACTGTCTCTAATGACCTCGTTATCAACGGGACGTTGAACCCTAATCTTCCAATCTTCCTTCCTTCGTTTTCCCTGAATGATGATATGTTTGTCGTCCCATGAAAATATGGTTCTTAATCTTATACTACAAGCTTGTCCTTAAGGTAAGCTAATAATCGAAAAATAGAGGATAGCTCGTGCTGATATTACGAATTACTTCCCGTCCTGTTCTAGTGATGTCTCGAATAAGAAAAGAATCATCTAGCTTACGTCTCTGTAACATCGACATCGTCATCATCATCTCTGACAATAAAATTTTATTATTCTTGAATTCACTTTTGCAATTTCGCCATTGGGCAATTCTCATATGGAGTACTGTGAGAATCTATGCTTTGTCGCACGTCAAAATTTAATTTATCCTGCCGGCGTAGTGTAGCTACTGGCAGGATCACCCAAGCCAGATTGGTCTTGACGGAGGAGCCAGACGAAGTGTGTCCCACAACATAGGGCAGGCATGGCTCTAGAGGCGTAGTGAAGCTAACTTCCCTAAAGGGGTAGAGAGGTCTGAAGATGGTCAGTAACACACCGAAACCGGGAACAACAAGAGGGACTTGCGTTAGAGACAGTTTATATTGATTTTAAAGGACTAAGCAAACCACTGTTCTCTACGAAAAAATTCTCAAAAATTACTGAAGGTAAAAAATTTGAACATATAATGGGTAGATTTAATGAAATAACACCTAGAATTATACAAAGGAGTCTGAAGGCCCGACTTTCTAACTATTCATTGATCAATGTACGTGCATCTACAGAAGTAGTAGATGATCAGGATAAAGACGCTTTCTATGAGAACCTCAAAGAAGGCTATGACAGATGCCCTGTGCGTGATCTTAAAATGATTATTGGAGACATGCACAGATTGGGAAAGATCAATACGGTCCAGCAACAGGAAAGCATAGCCTCCATGAATATATAAATGATAATGGACTCAGAGTTATTCAGTTTGCGCTGGCACAAAGCACGGCTATAAGTAGCACTATGTTCACTATGTTCCCACACAAAAGGATCCATGAAGCGACACTGTGTAGCACTGATCAGCATTTTTTTTTTTTTTTTTTTTTTTTGGTCATCAGTCTACTGACTGGTTTTATGCGGCCCGCCACAAATTCCTTTCCTGTGCTAACCTCTTCATCTCAGAGTAGCACTTGCAACCTACGTCCTCAATTATGTGCTTGACGTATTCCAATCTCTGTCTTCCTCTACAGTTTTTGCCCTCTACAGCTCTCTCTAGTACCATGGAAGTCATTCCCTCATGTCTTAGCAGATGTCCTATCATCCTCTCCCTTCTCCTTATCAGTGTTTCCACATATTCCTTTCCTCTCCGATTCTGCGTAGAAGCTCCTCATTCCTTACCTTATCATTCCACCTAATTTTCAACATTCGTCTACGGCTGTTGTGTTTTACTGCACGAGCGTTTGGGATCCCTATCAGGTCGGATTGTGGGAGGGCATAGAAGCAATTCAGAGGCGGGCTGCTAGATTTGTTACTGATAGGTTTTATCATCACACGAGTGTTACCGAAATGCTTCAGGAACTCGGGTGGGAGTCTCTAGAGGAAATCGCTACTGAGGAAATTTAGAGAACCAGCATTTGAGGCAGACTGAAGTACAGTTTTACTGCCACAAAGATAAGATAAGAGAGATAAGGGCTCGTACAGAGGCAGTCATTTTTCCCTCGTTCTGTTTGGGAGCGGAACAGGGAGAGAAGACGCTAGTTGTGGTACGAGGTACCCTCCGCAACGCAACGTATGGTGGATTGCGGAGTATGTATGTAGATGTAGTTGTGTGGAAACAGCACCGAAATCAGTCATTCTGATGGCGGCGTTCTAGGGCGACCAACGAAATGAGGCAGTCCTATGGGTTGTGGGGACACTCACAATAGGAAGCTACGTAACCACACAAGTAGCTTCTTTGCCAGAAATTTCAATGTCTAGCCATGTTATTTGTGCTGTATCATCACAGTAGCAGTGCTAAAGTAACATTTGAACATCAGTGCCAACCGTTAGAACACAAACGCTTAGATTTACATCGACAATTTAAATCGTAAGTGAAGTGTAGAATCAGACGTATCGTTTCCTAACTGTAAAAACAGGCACATTCAGTATAAGTCGATTACAGCACCGTCTACAACAATGCGAAATAACAGTTTGAATAAACTGTAAGCATTTTTTGTCGTAGAATTCGAGTATACAATAAAAATGAGGGGTTCCCATTTGAAAATATAAAATTAATCCCGCTCACCCAGGAGGTGTCGTTAGATGGTGACCAGCTATCGCACGGGTGTCACCTTTAAAAATACTAATTTTTCACATAGAACATTTTTTAAACGATGCGTCGTTTACGAGATATTTGGCTGTCTCAAGTCAAAACGAACACCCTGTAAACTAGGAGACAGCAGGGAAGTTTCAACTTCCTCTGTAATTCGATTTTTCTTCAATACGAAAGAAAGAACTCTACAGAATCTACGACAATGTAACTTTCTATGCGCCAGATAGCTAGGCCTCGAAGAGACGACCTTTTTCAACAGTGCATTTCAAATTTCCCTCAAACCGCTAGTAATTTTTTTTTATTGCTCTAATTACTTGCAAGCAGTAATCTTTTTTTTTTTCCTTGCAAAGCTAAACCTTACGGCGGTCAGGTTGATATTCCATTGGTCCATGTCCCAACGTTCGTTTCGCTATGAAAATTCGGACAATAATCTGTTGCATAATTTCTGGGACGTCTTACCGGGTGATCAAAAAGTCAGTATATATTTGAAAACTGAATAAATCAAGTAATAATGTAGATAGAGAGGTACAAATTGACACACATGCTTTGGATGACATGGGGTTTTATTAGAACCAAAAAAATACAAAGTAAGACAAAGCAAAGGTGATGTTCTCTACAGGAAATGCTCAATATCTCCACCATCATTCCTCAACAATAGCTGTATTCGAGAAATAATGTTGTGAACAGCACTGTAAAGCATGTCCGGAGTTATGGTGAGGCATTGGCACCGGATGTTGTCTTTCAGCATCCCTAGAGATGTCGGTCGATCACGATACTCTTGCGACTTCAGGTAACCCCAAAGCCAATAATCACACGGACTGAGGTCTGGGGACCTGGGAGGCCAAGCATGACGAAAGTGGAGGCTGAGCACACGATCATCACCCAACGACATGCCCAAAAGATCTTTCACGTGTCTAGCAATATGGGGTGGAGCGCCATCCTGCATAAACATCGTACGTTCCAGCTGATGTTTATCAGCCAGTCTGGGGATGATGCGATTCTGTAACATATCGGCGTACCTCTCACCCGTCACGGTATCAGTTACAAAACCAGAATCACGCATCTCCTCGGAAAAAAGGCCCGCTAACGGTAGATATGTTAAATCCAACCAATACCGAGACTTTCCCGTCGTCCAATGGAGTTTCCACGACAGTTCTAGGATTTTCGGTAGCCCAATTTCTGCAGTTGTGGGCGTTGACAGACTCTCGGCGCGTGAACTTCGTCGGTCCACAACACGTTACTCAACCAACTGTAATCTTCCGCCATCTTTTGAAACGCCCACAACGCAAATGCCCTCCGCTTCACTAAATCACCAGGTAACAGTTCATGATGCCGATGGATTTTGTACGGATAGCATCGGAGGGTACACCTAAGTGCCAACCAAACAGTAGTGTATGGAATGCCGGTACGACGTGCAACTGCACGAGCGCTTACTTCCCCGTGCATAGACGAACCCGCTACAGTCTCCATTTCCTCCTGAACTGTCTCAGCAGCATTACGCCTTGTGCTCGGTCGGCTACTACGGGGTCTATCGTCTAAACAACCCGGGGCTTCGAACTTCGAAATCATTCTCGCCACAGCTGCATTTGTCAACGGAGCTTTACCAGTTCGAATCCCCTTCCTATGGCGATAGGATCGTAACGCTGAACTAGCACATTCCACATTCTGGTAATACAGGTTCACTAAAAGCGCCTTTTCAGGTAACGTCAACATGCTGCGACTGCTGGCGCATCTGATTCTCTCTCTCTCATTACAGCTCCTTTTATACACGATTGTCATGCCCAGTCACTGACGTTTTACTGTCCAGCGCAATCTGTCGGACATTTTGTGAACTTTGTTTTTTTTTGTTCTAATAAAACCCTATGTCTTTCCAAGTATATGTGTCAATTTTTACATCTCTATCTACAATATTCCGTGGTTTATTAAGTTTTCAAATTTATACTGACTTTTTGATCACCCGGTACTTTCGCTCCACTGAAATATTTTACCAACATCAGTTAGGGACATGTAAAAACATGTAACAGTACTATGTATCGTAAGAAAGTGTTAATTCAAGTTGTTAGTGTACTGTGGACAAGTGTATTTCTTTAAAATGTTTCTAGAAATATTGGGAATGATGGAAATGTCGAAAACGGCTTAGCCAGTGAAGAACGTTTAAGTGAGCATTGGCTGTTAACCTGTGTAGTCAAATACATATGTTTTCCCCATAAAATTAACTGCATCTTCCCTAATGACTTCTACCAAATTATATCTTGCGCTCTTCTGTAGTTCCCTGCATTTGTTCCTTTCCATATCGCCATACCATTACCATTTAAACGATGTCATAGGCAGCATATGTTCGCCACTGAAGCTGTAATCGTTACAGAATTAATTCTTCTCTCTCGTCCGTACGCTAGCCATGTTTCGGATGTTACATATTCGTGAATGATTGTCTCTCGTGTTCACTTGCGTGCCGCTCATTCCGTTGGCCCTTAACAAGAGAGCGTACGACACACGCAGCTGGCGAGACGGGCGTTCCGCCTTGCAGGAGCAGAAGCGCGAGGAGGAGACGTGCGCGCAAGGAAATATATAGTTGAGGAATTTAATTAAATGTGCGCTGGCGGGCGGCGTGTCCGCGGACATCCATCAGGGTGAGTTAGTGCGCGATAGCATCGTTTTAATACAGGCCGTCGCTCAGCGCCGCTGATGTCCGTCCGCAGCCGCGGCCGCGGTCGCTGGCCCGATAGCGATCGGCGGACCGCCCAGCCACTGTGCGCTCGCTTTTGTTGCGGCTGAACACCGCGCAGGTGTTGCAGCATCGTCCACTACAGCGTGACCGGCATAGGTCAGCACATGTTAGCAACTTAGCAGGTAATGAGTGCGCTTACGATTCTGCACACTGCCACTGGTGTTACGAAAATTGTTTGAAGATTAACAGATTAAATGGGCCATTTTGCTGCCCGTTTCTAATTTTCTGGAATCGTTTCTTGCTGTATTGCAAGTAGATTTTCTAGTATGTACGGGTCAAACGTACTGACTAGAAGAACAATGTGATCTCTCAAAGGCTTTTGATTGTGTAAATCATGGAATACTTCTAGATAAGCTCAAGTACTGTGGTATGAATGGGACAGTGCTCAAATGGTTTAAATCATATCTAACTGGAGAGTGCAGAAAGTTGAAATAAACAGTTCACATAATATGCAAAAAACTGGTGATTTCTCAAACTGGGGAACAATCAAGAATGGGGCGCCACAACGTTCGGTCTTGGGTCTCTGCTGTTCTTAATATATATAAATGACTTACCACTCGATATTCACGAAGATGCAAAGCTGATACTTTTTGCCGATGATACAAGTATAGCTATCACACCCGACAGACAAGAATTAACTGGTGAAATTGTAAACTATGCTTTTCACAAAATCATTAAGTGGTTCTCTGCAAATGGGCTCTCATTAAACTTTGACAAAACACAGTATATACAGTTCCACACAGTAAATGGAATGACACCATTAATAAATATAGACTTGGATCAGAAATCGGTGGCTAAAGTAGAATATTCAAAATTGCTAGGTGTATGCATTGATGAGGGGTTGAACTGGAAAAAACACACTAAGGATCTGCTGAAACGTTTGAGTTCAGCTACTTATGCTATTAGGGTCATTGCAAATTTTGGCGATATACATCTGAGTAAATTAGCTTACCACGCCTATTTTCATTCTCTGCTTTCGTATGGCATCATATTCTGGAGTAACTCATCATTGAGTAAAATAGTGTTCATTGCACAAAAGCGTGTAATCAGAATAATTGCTGGAGATCATCCTGTAGACACATATTTAAAGAGCTAGAAATCTTCACTGTAGCCTCACAGTATATATATTCACTTACGAAATTTGTTATAAACAATCCGAACGAATTCAAAAGTAATAGCAGTGTACATGGCTACAACACTAGGAGAAAGGATGATCTTCACTACTCAAGGTTAACTTTGGCTCAGAAGGGGGTAAATTATACTGCCACAAAAGTCTTTGGTCACTTACCTAACAGCATCAAAAGTCTGATAGGTAGCCATATAGCATTTAAAAGGAAATTAAAAGAATTTCTTAATGGCAACTCCTCCTAATCATTAGATGATTGTTTGGATATAGTAAGAGGGTAATTTCCCAACCTCCACAAAATAAAAAAAAGAGTGTCATGTAATATTTTGTCTAATGTAATATCTTGTATAGAGACCTTTTACTAACCTGACACGTTCCACATCATTACGAAGTGTCGTATTCATGATCTATGGAACAAGTACTAATCTAATCTCTAAAAGATGATACTGGCAGTAGATTTAAATACATGGTGACAAGAGTAAACGGCATTGGATGTCGAAGGAAATAAGATTAAACTACTAAACAATCTATACAACGATCAGTTATAAGGCAGTACAGCGAGGTTTTCGAATGTACCAGTCTGTGGTATGTTCGGTTTCACAGCTAAGTAGTAGGAGTGATAGACTGTGAGATTAAGGAGCAGTGAGACTTGTTATTTGTTATCTTAATACTGTAAATTCTGCTAATCAGTATCCAACAGATTCGTGATAGAACAAAATATTACATATAAATTACGTAGCCCAGCTCCACAGATTTTGTTAACGCAGTTAACAGCTGCCGTCATTCCTTAGGAATAAATGCTCGTGTAAGAGTTACAGGCTATCATATATATGATCTTTCTTCAGCACTAGCTTAAATATAATACACAAGTCGAAACATTTACTAACCTGAAAAACAGAACTAATTAGAAACGTGCCAGGACAGGAAAGTCACCATACCGACACGTTACATCCACTGAAGCACAGAAAATGAACTCTTTTTTACCGGTTGTAATGTTCCAAGTTTATTTTTACTGCTAGGTTTAACTAACCTCTGCAGCTATAGTACCTGCTTACGACTTAGAATCGCATCGTTGGAATACAATTCTGCTTTTCATTTATTTAAGACATGAGAACATGTATTACCTCCGTTTTATTCTGCCTAGTAGGCATCAGCATCATTACAATTATTCCACATAGATCGCATTTTCAGTAGAACATTGTAGTATTTCGACATTCACTTATTCGGTCAGTGGTGTGCGTCTAATGTAATTTTTCTGTGGAGAAGCATTTAAGCTCAGTTACATACTTTAAGACCAACACTTTTCTGAATTCCTTACTTCACACTGTTATACCTGCATAGCCGATGTTATTTCATGTTGTACACTGCTATATACACTCCTGGAAATTAAAATAAGAACACCGTGAATTCATTGTCCCAGGAAGGGGAAACTTTATTGACACATTCCTGGGGTCAGATACATCACATGATCACACTGACAGAACCACAGGTACATAGACACAGGCAACAGAGCATGCACAATGTCGGCACTAGTACAGTGTATATCCACCTTTCGCAGCAATGCAGGCTGCTATTCTCCCATGGAGACGATCGTAGAGATGATGGATGTAGTCCTGTGGAACGGCTTGCCATGCCATTTCCACCTGGCGCCTCAGTTGGACCAGCGTTCGTGCTGGACGTGCAGACCGCGTGAGACGACGCTTCATCCAGTCCCAAACATGCTCAATGGGGGACAGATCCGGAGATCTTGCTGGCCAGGGTAGTTGACTTACACCTTCTAGAGCACGTTGGGTGGCACGGGATACATGCGGACGTGCATTGTCCTGTTGGAGCAGCAACTTCCCTTGCCGGTCTAGGAATGGTAGAACGATGGGTTCGATGACTGTTTGGATGTACCGTGCACTATTCAATGTCCCCTCGACGATCACCAGTGGTGTACGGCCAGTGTAGGAGATCGCTCCCCACACCATGATGCCGGGTGTTGGCCCTGTGTGCATCGGTCGTATGCAGTCCTGATTGTGCCGCTCACCTGCACGGCGCCAAACACGCATACGACCATCATTGGCACCAAGGCAGAAGTGACTCTCATCGCTGAAGACGACACGTCTCCATTCGTCCCTCCATTCACGCCTGTCGCGACACCACTGGAGGCGGGCTGCACGATGTTGGGGCGTGAGCGGAAGACGGCCTAACGGTGTGCGGGACCGTAGCCCAGCTTCATGGAGACGGTTGCGAATGGTCCTCGCCGATACCCCAGGAGCAACAGTGTCCCTAATTTGCTGGGAAGTGGCGGTGCGGTCCCCTACGGCACTGCGTAGGATCCTACGGTCTTGGCGTGCATCCGTGCGTCGCTGCGGTCCGGTCCCAGGTCGACGGGCACGTGCACCTTCCGCCGACCACTGGCGACAACATCAATGTACTGTGGAGACCTCACGCCCCACGTGTTGAGCAATTCGGCGGTACGTCCACCCGGCCTCCCGCATGCCCACTATACGCCCTCGCTCAAAGTCCGTCAACTGCACATACGGTTCACGTCCACGCTGTCGCGGCATGCTACCAGTGTTAAAGACTGCGATGGAGCTCCGTATGCCACGGCTAACTGGCTGACACTGACGGCGGCGGTGCACAAATGCTGCGCAGCTACCGCCATTCGACGGCCAACACCGCGGTTCCTGGTGTGTCCGCTGTGCCGTGCGTGTGATCATTGCTTGTACAGCCCTCTCGCAGTGTCCGGAGCAAGTATGGTGGGTCTGACATACCAGTGTCAATGTGTTCTTTTTTCCATTTCCAGGAGTGTATGTGTTTAAGACAGTGTAGACTCAATTTTCTGTTGACGTTCCGTTTTTCACTAACGCCAAAACGAGAGTACTATAAGGTAAAATTTTTCACCTTGCTATCACGACGATGACGAAAGAATAAGAACCTGCTGGTGAGGATACTTTGCAAACTTCATTACACTTCAACGATGTGCTACATATATAGAGTAATTTTTCTTTAAATTGTGAATGATTGCCATACAGTTAATTTAAGAGACACTAATTTTTAATAAAATGGAAATACAACCGTTGAGCTAAAAATTTACCTACGCTAATGATAACTTAAGAAATTAGCGGACCGAGCTCACTTTAAAATTTCAAAATCTCTGAGACAACATCGGAAGAATTAGAGTAACAATAGCTAAATATTTCTTTAAAATGAGCTTGCAAATTTGAGTATTAACAATCAGAACAAACGCCATGATTAAAAACAACCTTAATTAAAAGTATAACCCATATGCAGTGTAACGCAGCTACACATAAATGGTCGTTGTGCAACTCATGCACGACGAATGACGAAAAATTGCGCCATACATCAGACGCCCAGTACATACGCTAAACTAAGTAAAGCTCAGGGAATTTCAGGAATACAGAAATACATTTTACTTAGGAATGAAATAAACAGGAAGTGCAGGAAAGCTAATGCGAAATGACTACATGAAAAACGTGAAGAAAACAAAAAAGGAACTCACTGGCGCAAGGACTGACTTAGCATACAGAAAAGTGAAAACAACCTACGGTAAAATTAAAAGCAACACCGGTCACATTTAGACTGCAGTAAAAATTCCAATGCTAGGTGCAGAGAGGAGAATGGATGGACAGAAAGAGTGTGTTGAAGGCCACTATGTGGGGCACACTTGCATGATTACGTGATAGAAGAACGAACACTAGTTGGCCGGGAAGAGATAGGGCATCCTATATTAGAATAATGTATTGTATTGTACTGAAAAGGGGTTCGAGAAACGACGGAGAGGCTTCGTCCCAGCCGTAGCCCTCAGTGGCTCACAACAGGCTGCATCAGTCCAGTCGCATCGCCGCCCCGCACCAAACCCGGGGAACGTCTCACACCAGTCGAATGTAACCCCAAATTTCTGCATTGTAGAGTAATTATGATGTACACGTACGTGGAGACAGTGTTTGCGCAGCAATCGCCGACATAGTGTAACTGAGGCGGAAGAAGGGGGCCACCCCGCATTCGCCTTAAAAACCATCAACAGACTGGCCGGCACACCCGACCTCGACACTAACCCGCCGGGCGGATTCGTGCCGGGGACCAACACGATGTCTCCAGGAAAGCAGTTCGTTAGACCGCACGGTTAACCGGGTATGCTAGAATTATAATTAAAAAGAGTTTTGGAGGACTTACGGTCAAATAAGCCAGAATGTATGGATAAAATTCCATCAGAATATCTAAAACCGTTGGCAGAAGTGACAACAAAGCGAATATTCACGTTGGTGTGTAGAATGTACAAGACTGGCGGTATACCATCAGGCTTTCGGAGAAAAAAATCGTCCATTCAATTCCCAAAATAGCAAGAGCTTACAGAGTGCGAGAATTGTCGCACTGTCAGCTCACAGCTCACATTCATCTAAGTTTCTGGCAGGAATAATATACAGAAGAATGGAAAAGAAAATCGCAGTTCTGTTAGATGACGATCAGTTTGGCTTTAGGGAAGGTAAACGTAGCAGAGACGCATTTCTGAAGTTGCCGTTGATAATAGAAACAGGACAGAGGAAAAATAGAGACTTGTTCATAGGGTTTGTTGACGCTGTAAGGTGTTCGACAGTATAAAATGGTGAAACATGTTTGCAGTTATGAGGAAAGTAGGGGTAAACTGTAAGGGAAGACGGGTAACATACAATATGTTCAAAAATCAAGAGAGAGAGATGAGTGGGAGACCAAGTACGAAATGCTCGGAGTAAAAAGGGTGTAAGACAGGGATGTACTCTTTCACCCCTACCATTTAACCCATACATCGAAGAAACAAGGACGGAAATAAAAGAAATATTCAAGTGTAGGATTAAAATTCCGGTGGAAAGAAATGTATATGATAAGATTCGCTGATGATATTCTAAACATTCTGCGTGGTGTCTGTTGGTTGTATATAGTGTCTCCCTGCCACTTTCGCGCAACGACGCTCTGAGCGTGTTTTTTAGGGAACTAGTTTGAACCTGGGACCTGTTGCTGGTAAGGAGACGCCAGACCACACATGACATGTAGAATTCAGAAGAGTTCAGTGAGACTAGCGATGATATTACCAAATACTTAATGATTTCAGCGTCAGCTCCACTGCACTCCCTGTAAAAGAATCTTAACACTAACTAAATTTAGTGGAAGGGGTTCAAGGCTTTCCTATTTCAAGTTTGCTGGTAAAATAACGTCGAAAAAGCAGTTAAGTTTACCAGTGGAAATTTTATTCTACTCACAAAACATTGTTTATAAATTGCGCTATTGATAAAAGGAAATGTTTTAATACAGGATGGTAAAAACCGACTGCGTTCAACAAAAATGTGAACGAATAATCCCTGAATGGGTTTCCAAGTTCTACAATAGATCGAAGGATGACCTATGCCATATCACATCTATAATCTAGGTTTAAATTAAGTTTCACAAAAGAGAAAACTATCAAAATGGTCTACAGTGACCCTCAATTGTCTTTAATTACTTATCTAACTTGTCAAAAATTACAGTGGCTAATGTGGCTTCTCAATAACTATATAACAGAAAAATCATCGCGTTTCAGATTTTTACTTCAAGTGGCAAATGTGAACACCATGAGCTTTAATTGACGATCGACACTAGTATTACGTAAAGGGGATGTAACAGATGAGACTTCTGCAGTTCTGAGTGAAGCCTTATGCGCTCAAAAATGCGGCATCGCGTGCGTTCATTAGCTTGTCGATGTTCGTCAGGGGGCGGCGGCCGGCGCAGCTCCGTTCAGCTCGCCCTCTCGGAAGCAACTCCTGTCCTAACTTCTCCTTACTTCAATTTACCGAAGTTGGCTGAAAAAAAACTATCTGGCTGTGATTTCATCTGACCAATCAGGGTCTGAATATTAACATTAAGCTCCACCTACAAAAATTCTGTCTATCCAATGAGAAACGTTATACTTTTTGTGGTGGGGCAATGTTTTTAAAGTTTGCAACGTAACAGAGAAGCGAAAAAGTCTCACACTAAAACTTGCAGCTGGTGTGGTCCTTTTAGCGTTATCGTAAGATCTATACTGTTCTTCTGGAGGGCTCTATCTCTTAACATGGGCTGGGGGTGGTCCTAACGTAACAGAGACGCGAAAAAGTCTCACGCTAAAACTTGCGGGTGGTGTGGTCCTAGCAGTTAGCTGGCGACATGGGTGTCCGTCCCTTATCGTAGGGCCTTCTCGCTTAACACGGTTCTGCTCTCGGCTTCTGTTCTCGTTTCTCCCCTCGGAACTGCGTCTGTCTCACAGTGGGAAGGTATGACATGCATTTAGGCATTCTTGTGTTAGTCTGTGGTATTCCATTTGCTCACTAGTTACTCGTATTACTTTGGTTAATTTAATGTCACGATTTATTCGGAGCTATGTGACATACTACTGGATTTGCTTATCGTGTCAGGGTTTTCATGGAAGGTGTTGGATTTGCCTGAAACCTTACAATATTGCCATCATTAGTGAAAGTGAAGAAGAGTTAGAGGATGTGTTGAATGGAATGGTAGTATAATGAGTACAATTTATGGGTTGAGAATAAGTCGGAGAAAGACGAAAATAATGAGAGGTAGCAGAAATGAGAGCAGCGAGAAACTTAACACCAGATTTGGGGTGAAGAAGTTGATGAGGTTAAGGGATTCTGTGATCTAGGTAGCAAAATAACCCATGATAGTCGGAGCAAAGACGACATAAAAGCAATAAGCACTGGCAAAAAGGGCATTCCTGGCCCAGAAGTCTACTAAATCAAACATAAGCCTTAGCCTGAAGATGGAATTTCTGAGAATGTGTAACGAAGCAAGTTATTACGAAATAACATTCGGTGCAGTAAGAAACGCAGCCATGCTGCACGGTGGCTTCAGGATGGCTATGTTTTTTCTTCGTTCTGACTCACAGCGCAGCTGACGTTACCAGCCGTGACAACTGTCTCGAGTAACATTTAGTCGGTACGCAAATTCATACCCCGTAAAAATCTAAATATACCATAGTAATTATCATCCGATTTTGTTCAAACTTGGTAGGCAATCTTTTATTATTAAGAATGGGATCCTGTCAAAATTTCAGATTAACAGCCAATAAGAATTAAGCGGTCCTCTCGTGCAGATACTTAGACAGGCAGAGAGGAGAGGAGCATTGTGAGAATCACTCGCTAACTTGTCTCCGAGAAAATAGTATGTAAAATGAAGAGCTAGTGAGATCATTTCAGATAGAACATGTCGTGACTAAAGCGGTTTAAGTTACGAACATTTTGAGGAAAGGATGATATTTCGGGAATAATCAGTTGAAGTTTTATAAGCGTGTGATCTTTTGATCGTACAGACAATTCCGCGTGGCATATTCCGCGATCTTGATGGAATACTTTGACGAGCACTTCTGACATGGACAGAAAGTTAAACTCGTTATGGTTAGATGCCAAAAATAAATAGGGACGGACTTACAGGAATTCTGGCTACTTTTATGTGTGAAATATATTAGATACACAGTGAGCTTGGATGATAAAGCATTTGCATCATTAAATAATGACTTGATAGCCATTTCATGTGCTTTCTTATGTATACAAAGGCATTAACAGAATTTTCAAATGCTTTCTGCAGTTAAACTGCATTCTACCGCCCGAAATTTGTGAAAATGACCTTACAGGGACTCATTTGCAACTTGAGTTATGCGGCCCCTGTGAGGTAGGTATTAGATAGTGGTTTCATCAATTTTGCTTTACACTACCTAGCGTGTATCTACTACTGAAGCGTGAAGGGACATCGGGACATCGAATGAAAGAAATATAGGGGTAGGTGATCTGTTCGATGAAAGTGACAGAGAGAGTACGGAGACAAAAGGACGAAAGGACGACAGAACGGCCCCCCTCCGCCGCAAATGTACCTTTGGAGTCAGTATTGTGTGGTAGTGAATCATGGACAGTGGGAAAACCGGAACAAAAGAATATAGAAGCGTTTGAGAAGTGGTGCTGCAGAAGAATGTTCAGACTGATAACGTAGGGAATGAGGAGGTTCTACGCAGAATCAACGAGGAAAAATAATATGTAAAACGCTGACAAGAAGAAAGGACAGGATGATACGACACATGTTAATGCACCAGGGAATAATATCCACGGTACTGGAGGGAGTTTTAGAGGGTAAAAGCAGTAGCGAAAAACAGAGACTGAAATACATTCAGGAAACAATTGAGGACGTAGGTTGCAAGTGCTACTCCTAGACAAAAAGTTTGACACTGGGGAGGAATTCATGGCGGGCCGCGCCAAGCCAGTCAGAAGACTGATGACTCATAAAGAAAAAAAAAATCACCTTAAGCAAGTCAATCTAGAGATCATAACACCGAATGTTGGAGGCATCAACATTGCTTCTAGAACCTGTAAGATGTCTCTGATTATAACTAAGAGACCATTGGTACTATCTATTGTATGACACTGTCGAGCGAGTTAATACGAAAAAGAACGCATGGATGACAAGTTGGTTAAACACCTAGAAAAACGACAGAACAGGAAAGAAAGGTAATTCGTGTTCGGTATACCATTGGATATACTGCAGTTTGTTGCTCTGATGTTTGAGCAAAGAGAAAACAAAACTCCTTATAAATCACACAAAAGGGCTTTGGTCGAATATATTTTGCCAAGCGAAAAGTGAGAAGTGGGCAACTGTGATATCGGATTGACCACAGTGATATCTAGTTTTGTTATAACATGTTTAATTGATTGAAAGTAATCAAGGTACTTACGAAAAACTACATTTGTGACTTTATGGAATACTGAAATATTTACCGAGCAGCTGCTGGTAGCTAATCGAAGTGACAAAACGCTAATTTCATCAATGTTTAAAAATTTTCCGTGTAAAAGCAGCATTGGTTCTATATTTAACTGTCAAAGTGGCCCTCTCCGAATGGAGTAATAAATTTAACATGTCAGGAATATGAAGTAGGTGTCTAAAACATCACGCTTTCTCAACAAAGCTTGAAACTAAAACACTTTTAAAAGAATAGGTTCTATAGATATTTTACACGTGTATGAAGTTCAGCAAATGAGGTGCCGTTTCAGAATTTAAAGTCCAGTGTTAGAACCTTAGAATTGTAAAGGGTATTAGAGGATATTGGTCAGCTGGATTTTGTAGACCGTACAGCATGCTGTAGTGCGGTCTTGACAATTTTTTATCATTATCATCCGTAGCCATTGCCCAACAAGTCCTCAGCCTTAAAAACTTTTCAGTAGAGAATACTTTAAGCACCAGGAAAGAGAAGAGGCATTGCCAAACGGCACCCCATTTGATGAGCATTACTTCGGACATCATTCAAAACGGCGTCAGATGTTTTTCTAATCTATCTTACTTGTTACTGTTAGACAAATCATGTCACATAACATTTATAGTTCTTTTTGTTTTTTGTGCTAAAAATGTAACGGAAGTTTGGTGCTGAGTGTAGGACTCTACTTTGGCGTTTACTTTCAACATCAACTGCTGGAAAGTTGGCATACTATTTGAAAATCAGTACATGCTGACAATAACATCTCCGTAATGGACTGGCCTGCACGGAGTCCTGACCTGAATCCTATGCAACAGCTTTGGGATGTTTTGGAACGCCGACTTCGTGCCAGGCCTCACCGACCGACATCGATACCTCTCCTCAGTGCAGTACTACGTAAAGAACGGGCTGCCATTCCTCAAGAAACCCTCCAGCACCTGGTTTAACTTATGCTACGAGAGTGGAAGCTGTCATCAAGGCTAAGGGAGAGCCAACCCCATACTGAATTCCAGAATTATCGAGGGTGGACACCACGAACTTTTAAGTCATTTTCAGCCAGGTGTCCGAATACTTTTGTTCACATAGTGTGCCTGCAGAAATTACGACACAGTGTCAGCCTAGTTGCTGCTCTATCCCCTGTGGGTTAGGCAACACCTTCGACGCTCCGTGGGTAGGATTTGCCTGTCTTCAAGCGATAGAGTAGCCATGGGACTGAGCTGATGTCAACGTTTCTGACATAGTTATGTAACACATACAACAAAGCTGCGTGGATGGCATCGAGGATGCAGCTGAATCGTGTGGGTCTTGCCATTTTATTCACGCACATGCTAATGTTGCACTCCACCGTGATCAAGCCACGTGACGTTTGCAAAAGGAAAAGTACCCTTTGCTGCTTCGGATCACGTTCAAATTCCGTCAAATGATTTTGAACTATCCCTAATGGTTCCAACCTGTACGAGAGCAAATGTGTACGGTCGCGCTGCACTCAAAGTGATGAGCCCACATTCAGTGGGGATGCAGCCCCACAGAAGGACTGAGAAGTTCGAGGAAGTCAGAAGTGTCAGAGGTAGTCAAGGATATTTTCTTTAGTGAGATTTTCACTCTGCAGTGGAGTGTGCGCTAATATGAAGCTTCCTGGCAGAGTAAAACTGTGTGCCGGACCGAGACTCTAACTCGGGACCTTTGCCTTTCGTTGTGCAAGTGCTCTACTATCTGAGCTACCCAAGCACGATTCACGACCCGTCCTCACAGCTTCAATTCTGCGTGGATTTCTGTATTTTCTTGTTGCTCATCGTATTCCGAACCGCCGTTTTCAGCTGCCAAAGTTATGGAAATCAAAGACTCGGGAAAAGTGGTGATTCCATGGACGCCCTCTATGTCATCTCCTGAGGTCTCTTTGTGTCTATTCTGAGCGGCGGTGTGTATCAGGAGCAGCCAAAATTTGTGTACTGCTCGTTAGCACATCCTGACACGATACCACAGGAAGCGATAAAAAATGGAATCATAGAAAACAAGACCACCGATTTAACGTAAGCTACAGACAAATTAAATTAAGCGAAAGTCAGATAATTTTTTTTTTTTTTTTTTTTTTTGCAATAATGATGGATACTACATTTCGAAACGAAGGAACGCACTGATATCAAAGGAAAGGAGAGACGAGTCTTCAGTCAAGCGCAGGAGTTCAAAACTCAGAAACTGCTTTGATGCCACTCACTGTTTTGTGCTGACCTTGTCATTCATTCATTCATTCATTCATTCCACACATAAAACATCCAGCTTTTTTGACATTTACTTCGTTTACTGTAAGCTTTGTCATTAGAGTTCTGGTTTTTACTGTTCCTAGGACTACTTCCTGGGATATGCAGATATTCGCTATCCTCACCCTTCACCGACTAGCGGGTATCCACGCATTGGGTTCCTCTCAGACACCAGGCGGAAAATTAATGCAAAAAACCTATTACACCCTATTGATTTCATGACAGAACAGTTTTTGCCATTCTATGATATGTTTGATTTCGGTGTTTAAAAACCAGTATGTAGCTACTAAAAATAATTTATTCCAGTAACGGATGATAAATAACAAATATTTGCTTTTGTATTTTACGCCATCGTTCAGTCCGTTCTGGTAAGGAAAACAATGAAAGTCTACAGTTGTTAAGAACCACTGTTTGATCGAGTAAAACACCTAGGCCCCACTTATATCCTACTGATACGAACAGATCTAGTCAACGATTAATAATTCAACATGCAAAAATTCTGTGCTGCTTCAAGAACACCTGCATAATGCTATACGGTACAAAATACGAGTAAGTCAAGCAACAGAGCTTTCCATCTGTCGCACTATCTAGTGGTAAATTGCCATGAGCTGTACTCGAGTAGACTTGTTCAAGAATGTAATTATGCTCAGCACCTTCGCCATGTAAACACTACAGATTGGATTGTCACAATGAAGATCTATTATTGCATATATTTGTAAGTCGGATTCTAAATTATAATACGATCATCTTTTTCTTTCTATAGAGTTGCACAAACATCCTCGAAACTTCTAAAAGGATGTTCGTAAAAATAGCTAAAAAATAGCTCTTACATTTCGCTGCTTGTAATTCACAGAAGGTATTTGAATAGCAGGCGCTTCGTTCTTCACAGCTAACTTTAGAGCCTAATCGAATAAGGGCTACAAAATCTATAGACGGAATGATTAATACTAATTATAGCAAAACTTACGTCAAAAAATGGCTCTAAGCACTACGGGACTTAACATCTGCGGTCATCAGTCCCCTAGACTTAGAACTACTTAAACCTAACCAACCTAAGGACATCACACACATCCATGCGCGAAGGAGGACTCGAACCTGCGACCATAGCAGCAGGGCGGTCCCAGATAACTCGTGTAAAGAAAGTGTTTACGGTGTTGGGGTACTTTTCGCGAGAAAGTCAGAATACAGCTTTGAGAGTGTCAGCGTGGTGTTGCGAGCATAATTATGATGTAGCCTGAAAGTTAAGAAAAAAAAAAGAAGGACTGACTGACAAAAAGAGAAATAAACAGAGGACAGCATCTGACACTGTAGTTTTCTGCTGTATAAAGAGCAGGAATTTACATAATCCACTTTAAAATTCCATTTTTGTAGGTCTTTTATATCAGTTCTGAGTGGTAAACTTGAAGGAACGTTTGTGCTTCGACATGGTTTGCGCCAGCTCTTCAGTACCTTATGCAAAGCAGACTTCCGGACTGGAATTTCGTACATCCTCGAATGCACCATCTGAATATTTTAGGCGTAGGAAAGTTTAGATTACCATACATTAAGCAGCCTCAGTTCTTTTGCACATCTCTTTCTTTTGATGTTGTCCATTACCTTTATCACCATTTACAAATGTTAAAATACGTAATAATTTATCCATACCGAATTGTGTACGACATGATAACATGAATGTGCTTTCTGATACAAGCCCAGAATGTGAAACTCAATAAATAGATATTCTAACGGAGAGCGCCAAACAGAATTTACTTTTCGCACACTGAGAGAAATACATCACGTATTACATCAAGTATAACTAGAGAGTTTGCGTATGTAAATTACAGTGACAATGACCCTATCCGCACATTATACAGCAGAATCAATCAACACCATTGAGAAAGGTACGTTCCTTCTTGTTAAGATCACACAGGATAAAACATGCAATACAACATTCACATCTATACTCAGCAGTCCATCTTACGGTCCGTGGTGCAGGCAGCTTCGTATACAGTTGTCTTCCATTTCGCCGTGTTTCTGTCACACCTGTAAATTATGAGCTTGCGGAGATACTGTTGGCATGCCTCAGTATGAGTTCTGCGTTCTTTAATTGTCCTGTCACTGTCACGTCGCAACGTACTGATGGGAGGAAATAATTTGGTGCTTTGTTTTTATGGTACTCAAATATCTGTTATTTTAACAGTGAATTACTCCGTATTACGTAATGCCTTCGTAACATGTAGTATACCACTAGACTTCGATGCGCACTTCCCTGCCCCACCTCACGATCATTAAACGAACCCGTAAGGAAACTGGCTACCTTTCTTACGATGTACATCTATATCTTCATACAAAATACGCAAGCCTTGGTGTGGGAAATGGGGGGGGGGGGTTACCATGTTCCAGTACTAGTCATTTGCTTTCCTATTCCACCCGCAAACAGATCGAAAGAGAAGCGACATGCTTCCTTACAAGACTAAAGCCTCTTGTCTTCGAAGTCCTACGCGAAATGTACGTTAGCAGCAGTAGAATCTATCTGCAGTTACCTGCAAATGCTCGTTTTCTGAACTTTATCATATTTTAGGCGGGGCCCGCGTAGAGCAGAACACAGATTTTTATTTTTTCCTATTGCCCAAATACGTTTCGCTGAATCTTCAGCATCATGAGTAGGCTTCTGATTTTTTTTTTCAGTTAAACAACAAGAAACGGGTCCTTTGTAATTTGTTCATATAAGAGTTCAAGTTTTTAAGAACGCATTTACTAATTTGAAAAAGCAGACAAAGTTTTCCGTATACACATTGTTAGCACTTATGGTGGTTTTCCTGCATTTTTTATGTTCTCTATTATAGTTGTTTTCCTTCCACAGTCTGTCACCAGCAGGTATACACATATTAATGTAGGAAACCTGTTTACCTCGAAAATTTACGACTGGAAATATGGTTAGGTCCACCATCAATTAATTCTGACCGCCCACGCGCCTGGCTTGTCTGTATGTGTGTGTGTGTGTGTGTGTGTGTGTGTGTGTGTGTGTGTGTCTGTGTGTGTGTGTGTGTGTGTGTGTGTGTGTGTACGTGCGTGCCTGACCCCTTTCCTTTTGTTTTAATATTGTGATTCAGATTATCTACAGAAACGTCACGTCCATTTTCTAAACTTACTTGTTTCATTATCTAAAGTTCATTTTTGTTGTTGTCTTCACTGAGTAGATGTTATTCCTGTCTGTGCAGCATGCGTCGGAAACCAGCTAGTTTGTACGCAATCAGATGATCCGAGTATTTGTGTTAGGCTGTGCTGATTATGGTGACTTTCCTGAATATGGGGAACTGATTTTGGTTGTTGAGTCTATGTGTTGTGAAATTTAACATTTTATTATTTCCTGTTTCTATGGTGGAAGTTATGCTTCGATGAACTATGTTTACGTCATCGTGGAGTCGCTGAATGCGACTGGGTGTTTCGTCTAGAAGGCATGTGATGTCATCTACGTAGCGACTACTACCCTGTATTGCTTAGGTCTTACATGGTTGCAAATATTCTTTTCTCAAAGAGATTGAGGAAGATGTTGGCTAGGTGACCCCATGAGAAGCTCATCATCTTGTGAGTGGAACTGGTTGTCAAATGAAAAATAGTTCTGCTCTGTGATTAGTTCTAGAATGTTTGTCATTTCTTAATATGGGGTCTGGAAATACCTTTCTGTTTTTTTGGTTTCTGTGGTTGGAAGATTCATGTAAATGGATGTTGTAATGATTTTTTCTTAAAATTATATAGAAAATCTTTACTTTCGGTGACACTGCGTGTGAGTGAGCAGCACTGTAATGACAATTTATTTGCATTGTAAGAGAGAAATCATCGCGTTTTATAAAAAGTAGTTAACTTTCAAATGGCGTCATTAGGGGCATGCTTCGTTTTAATTCCAGGGATCCGGTCCCACATTGCTTATTAATACAAGCTTGAAGCACTATTTCCTGCATTCAAAATACGTAGTTTGTTTCTCACTCACTGTAAAATATCCAGTCACAAATACAATTCAGTGTCAGAATAAAGAACGAACATACATAATTGAAAACAGTTTCATTGTCTTTCTAAAATCCACACGTCTGCTGCTGTTGATATCATCCAAAATTCGTCTGACCAGAGGCACCTTAGTTTCATTCCACTTCACAGCCTCCTGATACACACCGATGTTCCAAAACATATGACTACTGCCGACTGCTTCATTGAATGCTGCCTGGTGACTGTGCAGTCAAGTCACATGGTACAGAAAGTGTTACTGCCTTTTAGCACAGGATGGAGAATGGAGAGGCATACAGAATCACCGTACACCCAGTGTGTATGAAATGGCTAATGATAGCAGTAGCATCTGTCCAAACGAGTGGAGACAGGCATCAGGAAATTGAGAGACTGGTGGTCCATGTAGACTCACATATTTAGACTCACAAACTGTTGTAGGTCCCACTCGTATCTGGTGGCTGGTAGACTACAGTACCCCTAGAAATGAGAAGTATGTTTACGGATTTGGCACGTCCTTGTTCTGCTAACGGTAAGATATCAGCCACGTAAGCCATAAGAGGACCATGGCCCAAACGTTAAGCAATTAAGGCACATAAACCATTGTGGCTCTGCTTTTATGCTGCTTTGATAATATCAAGACTCAGTATCACGACTCTGGTCCACGTGCTGCTCGGGGCTATGTGGTAACTGCTCAACATTTCAGTGACATTCCTGATGCAACTTCCTTTGACTGGTCGAAAATAACCCACATCCGCAGCCTCTTATATTAGTCATAGAAGGTGTGTCAATTTTATTCTACTGTGACCAGTAAATTACCTGCAGCACAAAATACCTGACTCATTCGAAATACCTGGATCTATGGAGCCAGCTCAGGACATTTCCGCAATGTCTCGATACATACTTTGACAGTTATATACCATAGAGTCAGTCTCCTATTTTACACTAGTTGACTTTAAACCCGAATATACATTCCCTCTTTCGTATGGTTAAACACTGTTACGCTATGACAAAACAATGACAAATGTTGTTACGTTGGTTCTCCTATATGCTAGAGTTTTGGCGTTAATTGTTGCTGCACCTTACATAGCCAAACTAGGAACTCTCAGGAAGATAGCAAAGAAGAAGTTAACTGTTCATGTATCAAGTGATGTATCGCCTCCTGCCAATGCTGCCACCTCCACCCTTGCATCACCAAGGATGTCTGCCAAGCATCATAGCAGCTTTGCTACAGCCATTCTTCCAACCAGTAAATTTAGTCAAGATTGTACATGTCCAAATCCCGCTTAGTTGTATCCCAAATGGCTCTCAAAAGGCTCTGAGCACTATGGGACTTATCTGTGGTCATCAGTCCCCTAGAACTTAGAACTACTTAAACGTAACTAACCTAAGGACACCACACACATCCATGCGAGGCATGATTCGAACCTGCGACCGCAGCAGTCGCGCGGTTCCGGACTGAGCGCCTAGAACCGCGAGACCACCGCGGCCGGCCAGTTGTATCCCAGTCGCCGTCTTCAACTTTACCCCCTACAAGTCCCTCTAGTACCATGGAAGTCATTCCCTGATGTCTTAATACATGTCCTATCATCCTGTCCCTTCTTCTTATCAGTGTTTTCCATATGTATTTCTTTCCTCGCCCATTCTGCGGGAATCCCCGTCATTCCTTACCTTATCAGCCCACCTAATTTTCAACATTCGTAAGTAGCATATCTCAGATGCTTTGATTATATTCTGTTCCGGTGTCCCCACAATTTATGTTTCACTGCTATACAATTCTGCGCTCCAAATGTATATTCTTAGAAATTTGTTCCTCTAACTAAGACCAATATCTGATGCCACTAGACTTTTCTTGAGCAATACCATCCTTTGGCAGTGTTAGTCCGCTTTTTATGTCCTTCTCGTTCCGTCCATCATGGGATATTTTACAGCTTAGGAAGCAGAGTACATTAACTTCACCTACTTCATGATCACCAATTTGGTGTTAAATTGCTCGTTGTTCTCATTTCTGCTACTTCTCATTACTTTTTTCTTTCTTCGATTTAATCCCAAATCATATTCCGTACTGATTAGACTGTTCGTTCCATTTAACAGATACTCTTGAACCGTCCTCTGAATTCCATCAGGGACGAAAAACTAGATGCTTTTTAATCCTTGAATTTAGTTCTTGATCTTCCACTTTTAATTTTCCTTCTTGATTCTTGTATATGTTGTATACTACCAGTCTTTCCTTACAGCTTACCCTATTTTTCTCAGGATTTCGAACAACTTGCACCATTTTATGCTGTAGAACGCTTTATGCAGACTGACAGATCCTACAACATATCTTGATTTTTATCAGTCTTGCTTCTATATCAACAGCCACGTCTTAACTGCCTGCCTGATGCCTTTGCATTTCCTAAAACTAAACCGATAGTCATTTAGCGGATCCTCAATTTCTTTTTCCAATCTTCTGTGTATTATTCTTGTCAGCCACTTGGATGATGTTTTTCAGATAGCTTGACGGTACATCGAGAATCTTATACATTCGAAGCACTAACACGAACAGTCGTTTTGTTGCAACTTCCACCAACTGTTTTAGAAATTTTTATGGAATGTTCTCTACCCTTTCTCTCTTATTTGATTTTACATCTTCCAAAGCTCTTTAAATTCTGATTCTAATACTGAATCACTTATCTCTCCCCTGTCGACTCCTGTTTCTTATTTCATCATGTCATCAGATAAATACTTACCCTCATTGTGACCCTCAATGTACCCTTCCCATCCAGTAGTTCTCTCCTCTGCATTTAACAATGGAATTACCATTTCACTCTTATTGTTACCACCCTTGCTTTTTTACTTCATTGAATACTGTTTTGACATTTCTATATGCTGAGTCAGTCCTAACAGTCATTTATTTTTCAATTTCTTCACATTTTTCACGTAGCCATTTCGCTTTAGCTTCCTAACACTTCCTGTTTATTTCATTCCTAAGTAATATATATTTCTGTATTCTTGAATTTCCCTGAACATTTTCGTATTTCTTTCTTAAATCTATCAACCGAAGTATTCCTTCTGTTAACCATGGTTTCTTTGCAGTTATCTTCCGTATCCATGTTTTTCCTTCCAACCTCAGTGACTGCCTTTTTAGAGATGTCCATTCTACTTCAGCTAAACTGCCTACTATGCAGTATTTACAGCTCCAGATAACTTCATGTGTATCAGTTCATTTCTTCGTGTTGCTGTATCCCACTTCTTTTCGCATTCGTTCAACCTATCTATTCTCTTAAGCTTCAGCCTACTCCTCATCATCACCAAATTCTGAGCCGAGTCTGCTGGGTATGCCTCAAAATCCTATACGAGATTATGGAATCTCTGCCTGACCACCATATTATCTAACTGCTATCTTCCTGTATCTCCCTGATTTTTCCAAGTAATCCTCCTCCTCTTGTGATTCTTGAAGACGGTATTCGCTATCACAATATGAAATTTTACTGCAGAACACACTTTCTCCTCTCTCATTCTTACTACCAAGCCCATATTCCCCCACAACCGTTTCTTCTACTCCTTCCCCTGTTACCGCATACCAATCTCCCATAACTATTACATTTTCATCTCCTTTTACGTACTGAATTAGCCGTTCATTATCTTTATATACTTTCTCTATTCCTTCATCCTCCGTTTGCGAGGTCGGCATTTATATCTGGACTACCGGCGTAATGAACAGTCCATTAATTTCGGGCATATATCCGAGAAAATAAACTTTTTTCACTAATATTTCGGCCGCATATTGTCCGGTCACCTTCAGAGAAAGTCGCAAGTCTGAAGACAAGGTGCCAAACGCGGCGTTATATGCTCCAACGCGGCGGTACTGCGATGCGGGTCACAGACGCTGGTCGGTGGCAAAGAGATACGCTTACAGACGCGGCGCCTGTGGCGAAGGCGTACAGAGATTGGATTCGTTTATCGAAAGTTCGGCGGGGTGACACCATGACGACTTCTCTGCAGTTTAATTACCGCAAGAGCCGGATCTATGATTTGTCCAAACTAAAACCATTATCCCTATTTATTAAAGTATTAGCTAATCTGATCTCTATAGTTTCCTTAAAAACAGAATCCAGAAAACAAGATGTGGATGTTAAAATCTTCACATCACTGTAGTTCATGAATGGCCTGTATCAATAAAATGTTCGGCCACAGCTGACTTGTCTGGCTGTGATAAGCATGTGTGTCTTCGATGTTCCACACATCTCTCATCTCTCCACATCTCTCATGAACGGTGTATGTTGTTTATTGCTTCGTTCGGCGGGTGTGCAGCAGATTCCTTGTTGATATTGTGAGAAGTCATACAGAGGTCAAACAACACCTACCGTTCATCAGAGATGCGTGAAACATCGAAGATACACACGCTTATCACAGCCAGACAAGTCAGCTGTGGCCGAACATTTTATTGATACAGGCCACTCATGAACTACAGTGATGTGAAGATTTTGACATCCACATCTTGTTTTCTGGATTCTGTTTTTAAGGAAGCTATAGAGATCACAGTCAGCTGTGGTCGAACATGTTATTGATATAGGGCAATCCAGGAACTACAGTGATGTGAAGATTCCAACATCCACCTCTTCCTTTTGGGATCCTGTCTTCAAGGAACCTATAGAGAGTAGATTAGGTAATAATTTAATTAATAGAGATAATGGTTTTAATTTGGACAAAGCATGGAATCCGGCTCTTGGGATAATTAAAGTACAAGGACATCGTCATGTTGTCACCGTCGCAGAACATGCATCGATAAGCGAATCGAATGTCTGTACGCGTTCACCACAGGCGGTGCGTATGTAAGCGTATCTCTTTGCTGCCGACCAGTGTCTCTAACTATAGTCGCGTACTGCCGTGGTGCAGCAAGTAAGGCCGCGCTTGGCGCCTTCACACGCTTGCGACACAATACGCCGCCAAAATATCAGTGGAAGAACTTTTATAGGTGCGACTGCATACCCGAAATCTACTTTAGCAGCAATGTCGTTAATAGTGTTCCCATTGCTACTGCGCGGGGAAGGCATCATTGTGTCTTAACATTTCCATACTTTAATGTGACCGGAATCTCTTTCAATTTTCTGCAAGGTTTTGGATTCTCTGCCAGCTTTTGGATTTTTGGCCAGGTTTAGAGAAAGTTTAGTTGTGGAAACTAATATAAGCATCTTGCTTTGAAGTTCCCGCAAAATTTCGAGCTTCTGTAAAAGAAAGCAAACCTTGGAGATTTTGCGCTCGTTTAAATTTGGCATGCTTTTTTCTTTGTTTCTACAACAATGTTCTGACCCGTTTTGTGTACCAAGGGGGATCAGCTACGTCGTTCGTTTATATTTTTGGTATAAATCTCTCAGTCGGTCTCGACACTATTTCTTTCAATTCAAGTCACATCTAGGCGCTGCAGTCCGGAACCGAGGGACTGCTACGGTCGCAGGTTCGAATCCTGCCTCGGGCATGGATGTGTGTGATTTTTAGGTTAGTTAAGTGTAAGTAGTTCTAAGTTCTAGGGGACTGATGACCTAAGATGTTAAGTCCCATAGTGCTCAGAGCCATTTGAACCCAGCCAAGTCACATCTGGTCTATATTTGCATTGTTAATTTGAAAGAAGTGGAGACTGTCTGTCAGGAAGTGTATTTTTCCTTCATTTTTGGAGGATTTGGAGGTTACAGTATCGAGCCACGCTATGAAAACCCTGTGCTCAGTAATACCTGTATCGGCTATTAGCTCAGGATTATTTGATAATTAATTGAAAACCTCAGCTGCCGGCTGGTGTTATTGATTTACCACGATGGGGACAGCTGAAAACGTGTGCCCTGACCGGGACCTGAAGCCGGGATCTCCTGCTTACATGGCAGACGCTCTATCCATCTGAGCCACGGAAGACACAAAAGAATAGCGCGACTGCAGGGACTTTCCCATGCACACTTCCTGTGAGGCCCACATTCCCAGCCGTCCACAATCTACATAGATAATGTACCTAATACACTCCTGGAAATTGAAATAAGAACACCGTGAATTCATTGTCCCAGGAAGGGGAAACTTTATTGACACATTCCTGGGGTCAGATACATCACATGATCACACTGACAGAACCACAGGCACATAGACACAGGCAACAGAGCATGCACAATGTCGGCACTAGTACAGTGTATATCCACCTTTCGCAGCAATGCAGGCTGCTATTCTCCCATGGAGACGATCGTAGAGATGATGGATGTAGTCCTGTGGAACGGCTTGCCATGCCATTTCCACCTGGCGCCTCAGTTGGACCAGCGTTCGTGCTGGACGTGCAGACCGCGTGAGACGACGCTTCATCCAGTCCCAAACATGCTCAATGGGGGACAGATCCGGAGATCTTGCTGGCCAGGGTAGTTGACTTACACCTTTTAGAGCACGTTGGGTGGTACGGGATACATGCGGACGTGCATTGTCCTGTTGGAACAGCAAGTTCCCTTGCCGGTCTAGGAATGGTAGAACGATGGGTTCGATGACGGTTTGGATGTACCGTGCACTATTCAGTGTCCCCTCGACGATCACCAGTGGTGTACGGCCAGTGTAGGAGATCGCTCCCCACACCATGATGCCGGGTGTTCGCCCTGTGTGCATCGGTCGTATGCAGTGATTGTGCCGCTCACCTGCACGGCGCCAAACACGCATACGACCATCATTGGCACCAAGGCAGAAGCGACTCTCATCGCTGAAGACGACACGTCTCCATTCGTCCCTCCATTCACGCCTGTCGCGACACCACTGGAGGCGGGCTGCACGATGTTGGGGCGTGAGCGGAAGACGGCCTAACGGTGTGCGGGACCGTAGCCCAGCTTCATGGAGACGGTTGCGAATGGTCCTCGCCGATACCCCAGGAGCAACAGTGTCCCTAATTTGCTGGGAAGTGGCGGTGCGGTCCCCTACGGCACTGCGTAGGATCCTACGGTCTTGGCGTGCATCTGTGCGTCGCTGCGGTCCGGTCCCAGGTCGACGGGCACGTGCACCTTCCGCCGACCACTGGCGACAACATCGATGTACTGTGGAGACCTCACGCCCCACGTGTTGAGCAATTCGGCGGTACGTCCACCCGGCCTCCCGCATGCCCACTATACGCCCTCGCTCAAAGTCCGTCAACTGCACATACGGTTCACGTCCACGCTGTCGCGGCATGCTACCAGTGTTAAAGACTGCGATGGAGCTCCGTATGCCACGGCAAACTGGCTGACACTGACGGCGGCGGTGCACAAATGCTGTGCAGCTAGCGCCATTCGACGGCCAACACCGCGGTTCCTGGTGTGTCCGCTGTGCCGTGCGTGTGATCATTGCTTGTACAGCCCTCTCGCAGTGTCCGGAGCAAGTATGGTGGGTCTGACACACCGGTGTCAATGTGTTCTTTTTTCCATTTCCAGGAGTGTAGATATTTCTAGGAGATCCCGGGTTAGAGTACCGGTCGGGGCACACATTTTCAGCTGTCTCCATTGAGGTTTATCAACAACACCTGTGAGCAGCTGAGGGTTGCAGTTAATTATCGTTTATTCTAGAGAAGCTGTACGGTTATCAGTGGTATATGTTCTTTCGATAACAGTTATTATCTTCATATATATCAGGTTTATTTGTTGATAAGATGTCAAGTGTGTTTTCACAACCGTTTACTATTCGCGTGAGCTCATGAACCAACTGCTCGAAACAATTTTCAGAGACGGCGTTTAGCACAATTTTGGATGACGTTTTATGCGTACTTCCGGGTTTAAACATGTATTTTTGCGAACATATCGAGGGTAAATTAAAGTCACTGTCAACAATAATTTTATGATCGGGTACGTTTTTGAATTTAGTTTTCTTTGAGGGTTTCAGCAATTGTGTACTATGTGTTTGGAGGGCAATAAAAGGATCAAATTATTACTTTATACCGGTTTCAAAATATGACCTCTGCCCATACTAACTCACAGTAACTATCTACATTAATTTCACTACACGGTTAGCTATTTCTGACAGCAACAAACACGCCACCGTGAACTGTATTTAACCTATCCTTTCTGAACGTCTTTAGGTACTTTGCAAAAATGTCCGCAGAACTTACCCCCTGCTTCAGCCAGCTTTCAGTTCCTATAACGATCTGAACGTCAGTGCTTTCTATTAGAGCTTAGATATCTGGTACTTTCCCAGCACAGCTAAGACAGGTTACAGTCGTTATACTGATGGTTCCTGGATCTACGTTCTTCCTGTTCGGCCTGCACCCTTTGATACTGAAGCCCTCGTCTCATCCCGAGACCCTCTAACCTAAAAAACCACCCAATCCACGCTATACAGCCCCTGCTACCCGTGTAGCCGCCTGCAGCGTGTAGTGGATTCTTGATGTCTTCTGCAGAACCCGCAATGAATCAACCCTATGGCGTAAGTCGAGAAATCTACAGCCTACACGGTCGCACAACCGTCTGAGTCTCTGATTCATACTCTCCACTCGGCTGTGTACCAGAGGTCCGCGATCGGTCCTGTCGACTATGCTGCAAATAATGAGCTCTTCTTTCATCTCTCATGCAAGACTGGCAGCCTTTACCATTGAATCGCTCGAAACCAGGGAAAATGTCTTTCAATCCAAAGCAGCACACGTCACTAAGACCGACGTAAGCTAACACAGTTGACTGCGTCCTGTGCTCTTTATGGTATCCGGAAGGACCTGTTCTACGTCAGTAATGACTCCACCCTGTATATACACGGAGTGCACATTAGCTTTATTCCCCTCCTTGGCAGCCATATCCCTATGGGGCTCTCGACCGCGCATAACACTGGAGCTCCCAACTACCAATAATCCCACCGTCTGTGATTGCCCGAATCTTGCAGGCAGAGAGGTTTCCTCTCAAACTGGACAAGCGACTGCAACTGCAGAGGAAGACGGGAGAATTGTTTGTATTAAATATTAAATTAACACGCAGAAACTCAAGAAACTATACTACCGAAGCACACAGATGAAATTATACAATTCGCTCCAGGTTATAATGGCTCTGAGCACTATGGGACTTAACTTCTCAGATAATCAGTCCCCTAGAACTCAGAACTACTTAAACCTAACTAACCTAAGGACATCACACACATCCATGCCCGAGGCAGGATTCGAACCTGCGACCGTAGCAGTCACGCGGTTCCGGACTGTAGCTCCTAGAACCGCTCGGCCACTCCGGCCGGCCAATTCGCTCCAGGTTAGTAGCGTGTTTATCACACTGGATTCACATTCTTGAGGAACGTGAGCCCTTATGAGTATCACTTCGCCATTGAAGGGTGGATAAAATGAAATTCTCTTTTTCTCTGGAAACGCTGACAACTACTCGGTTTATCCACAGTTAATAAATACCTGTTTGAGTAGAAGAAAAATGTTTCAAGGACAGTAATCATATTTGTTAAGACCTTTCCAGCAAATATGATGCTGTCCCCATTGAAATGTTACATCGTCTTCTACAGCAGCTAACGGGCCACATATTAAACTTCTATGACGCCACTCCATTCCCTAACAGATTCAACATCAAGTCGTTTCATCGGGAACGCGGAATGAATATTGAGCCGAGCTAAGGAGATTGTAAGAAAGAACTTATTTGAATGGAAAGGGCGCATATTCCCTTCGGTCTTATTGAGAAGCAGGAAAGCGGAGGAAAGTAGCCGTCAATGAATGAATCCCTCCCCCCACGAGCGCCAACGTTCTCTAATCCCCTACCTGCATCTTCGCAAAGTCCAGTATGCCTTCAGATGCTACTGTGACTGTGAGAAGGAATGTCTTGACGGAAAGAGGCGAAAAAGTAATTTGCAAAAATCGACGTGAAGTGCTGAAGATCCTAGAACGTGGCTTTCATTCCCACGTCCGTAAGTGGCGCAAAGGAAAATGAAATCGAATTGTAAAGACAATAATTTAAGAAATAGGAACTGTCAAAAAATTTGCTAATTCGGTACACAATTTCATTCAAGAGACGTTGAAAACTCTAGCAGTCTTCATTTTCTACTGGGCTTTCAGTGCAACGTTCTCAGAAATTCGATTAACTGATCTACGCTCTTAAGTGTGAATTACAGAGTAGTCTTTCAGATGTAGATACAGGGTCAAGTTTGACACCTACAATAACCAGAATAATTTCCGATATTGATGCACACATAACCTAGATAGTGTGGCTTCTGTATAAAAACAGAAAGTCTTCCATTACATTAGAAATGCTGAATAGCACTAAATGGGCTTAATTTCTTCCAGTGACAAGACAGTATTCAATGACGGAGATTTTGAATGCTGTGGAAGATGTTTTATTATATCCCCGTGTTAACTGAATCAATCAAGGGCAATTGTTATCATCTTGGCTTTAGTAATCTCATCATCGGCGTATGTAGGCTGGGGGCAACCGGTCAATGCCCCATTTTTCCGATGATAAGTCCCCTCTGTAACTCAGAAGAAACGAAGATAAAGACAAGACGATAAATTAAAATTGATATAAAAACCGGCAAGCTATAAAATACGACAAACATCTACATATGTTCACAACTGTTAGTAGCATGCTGTGTTCGATCTACCCACTGTGACCAAACAGTTAACTAACAGTAAATGATGTAACGTTCTTGGTGATATTTGTTTTATGGGCACTAGGCCATGGTAGAAGGCTTATTTCTCGGCCTGACATTTTGTCTTCCAGTGGCGGAGATATCAACAGAGGCTAAAACAACTCGTAAAGAAGCTATACTCTCAAAGGAGCTCATGAAGCCGAACTGTTTGTACGTATCTAGGCAATGGTCGGTTGGTGACATCAGATGGTTGCATAAGATCGCGGAGTGTCGCTGATATGTGTTATGCAGTCTTTTAGATGTAAATGTGGCACAGGAACAAATATCACACCTGTAATAGCCTGTATAATCTCTAACATCGATGCATACGTAACCTAGATAATGTTACTAAGGCCACAACGTGTCTAATGTTAATAGTACTCTTTCGTATTAAAGTTGCTATGTGTTTTTGAATTTCTATGCCTTCTGTGGCGTAGCCTCAGAGAGACGAATCCTATGGTTCCCTGGTCGGAGCACATGTTCAGCTACTGCCGAAGAACCCATCTTGCCCAGACTACGAATGCTCCTGCGTTCCTTAAGACGTATGTTAATGGTTCCTTTTCGTAGTTTCTACGTATGCTTGATCGCATTTGTAACGGATTTTATACACTCCATCCTTCTACATGGTAACTACAAAGAGAAGCGTTAACACATGCCTTAAGGAACATAAGAGAAATTGTCGGCTGCATATCACAGGTAAATCGGTAGTAACAGAACATGCACTCGGGCCAGGGTCCCACAAAATTCTTTTCTCGAATACCATAGTTTAATCAAATCGAAGTGTTACTACGTTAGGATGCACAAAGAGGCCATAGAAATTAAAAAGGCACGTAAACATCTTTAACACAAGGGAAGACGAATTAAAATTTGACCAACTGTGGACCTTGGTACTAAAAGTACTAAATAACACTCTACAAATCACGTCATTGCAACTACGTTATCTCCGGGTCTCCGAGCAGCGGTCCGATGACCCCACGAAAGAAGCGTAGCCTGAATACGCACACTCAGTTGAGAACAACCATAGGATACCTCCTAATATCGTAATGGTCTTCCCTTTGCCAGGTGCAGAGCACAAATTCGACATGGCATGGACCCACCAAGTCTTTAACGTCCCCTGAAGAAATACTGATCCACGCTGTCCCTACAGGGTTCCACATTGTGAGAGTTTTACGTATGCTGTCTTTTGTGCACGAACTTTCCATTCGATTAGGTCTGTTAAATGTTCGATGGGGTTCGTGACGGACGATCTGAGTGGCCAAACCATTCGCTCGAACTGTCCAGAATGTTCCGACGTGACGCATTGTCATCCATAAAAATTCCGTTGTCGTTTGGAAACATGAAGTACAAATGGTCTCCAAGTCGCGAATATAACGATTTCCAGTTAATGATCGGTTCGTCCAGTCCATGAAAACAGAGCACTCAGCATTATGAAGCCAACACCAACTTGGACAGTGCTTGATGACAACTTGAGTCCGTCGTTTCATGTTGTCTGCGCCTCACTCTTAACATACAATCAGCTCTCATCAACGGAAATGGTATCTACAAGGCCAGTGTTTTCTAATAGTCTAGGGTCCGACCGATATGGTCACGAGCCCAGGACAGGCGCTGCAGGCAATGTCGAGCTGTTAGCAAAGGCACTCGTATCGGTCGTCTGCTGCCACAGCCCCTTAACGCCAAACTTCGCCGCACTGTCCTAAGGGATACGTTCGTTGTACGTCCCACTGAGGGAATTAGGTTAGGAAATGAGACATTTAAAGTAGTACATGCGTTTTTCTGTTTGGGGAGCGAAATAACTAATGGTCGAAGTAGAGAGGATATAAAATGTAGACTGGCAATGGCAAGGAAAGCGTTTCTGAAGAAGAGAAGTTTGTTAACATAGGGTAGAGACTGAAGTGTGACGAAGTCTTTTCTGAAAGTATTTTTATGGAGTGTGGCCATGTATGGAAGTAAACATGGGCGATAAATAGTTTAAACAAGAAGTGAATAGAAGCTTTCGAAATGTGGTGCTACAGAGAATCCTGAGGATTAGATGGCTAGATAATTTTTTTTGGTCATCAGTCTACTGACTGGTTTGATGCGGCCCGCCACGAATTCCTTTCCTGTGCTAACCTCCTTATCTTGTAGCACTTGCAACCTACGTTCTCAATTATTTGCTTGACGTATTCCAATCTCTGTCTTCCTCTACAGTTTTTGCCCTCTACAGCTCCCTCTAGTACCACGGAAGTCATTCCCTCATGTCTTAGCAGATGTCCTATCATCCTGTCCCTTCTCCTTATCAGTGTTTTCCACAAATTCCTTTCCTCTCCGATTCTGCGTAGAACTTCCTCATTCCTTACCTTATCGGTCCACCTAATTTTCAACATTCTTCTATAGCACCACATCTCAAATTCCTCGATTCTCTTCTGTTCCGGTTTTCCCGCAGTCCATGTTTCACTACCATACAATGCTGTACTCCAGACGTACATCCTCAGAAATTTCTTCCTCAAATTAAAGCCGGTATTTGATATTAGTAGACTTCTCTTGGCCAGAAATGCCTTTCTCCGATTTACTCTCAGACCATACTGTGTACTCATTAGACTGTTCATTCCGTTCAGCAGATCATTTAATTCTTCTTCACTTTCACTCAGGATAGCAATGTCATCAGCGAATCGTATCATTGATATCCTTTCACCTTGTATTTTTATTCCACTCCCGAACCTTTCTTTTATTTCCGTCATTGCTTCCTCGTTGTACAGATTGAAGAGTAGGGGCTAAAGGCTATAGCCTTGTCTTATACCCTTCTTAATACGAGCACTTCGTTCTTGATCGTCCACTCTTATTATTCCCTCTTGGTTGTTGTACATATTGTATATGACCCGTCTCTTCCTATATCTTACCCGAATTTTTTTCAGAATCTCGAATAGCTTGCACCATTTTATATTGTCGAACGCTTTTTCCAAGTCGACAAATCCTATGAAAGTGTCCTGATTTTTCTTTAGCCTTGCTTCCATTATTAGCCGTAACGTCAGAATTGCCTCTCTCGTCCCTTTAGTTTTCCTAAAGCCAAACTGATCGTCACCTAGCGCATTCTCAATTTTCTTTTCCATTCTTCTGTATATTATTCTTGTAAGCAGCTTCGATGCATGAGCTGTTAAGCTGATTCTGAGATAATTCTCGCACTTTTCAGCTCTTGCCGTCTTCGGAATTGTGTGGATGATGCTTTTCCGAAAGTCAGATGCTATATCTTCAGACTCATATATTCTACTCACCAACGCGAATAGTCGTTTTGTTGCCACTTCCCCCAATGAGGAGGTACTGAATAGAATTGGGGAGAACAGGAATTTGTGGCACAACTTGTCTAGAAGAAGCACTTGTTTTAAGGCATCAAGGGTAGCATTAGGCTCTCTTCAGTTGGAATCCGCCTGGCATATGATATGCCCACTTCATCAGATTTGGTTGCGTTTTCCATTGCGTTCTATTCTCTGATCCACTAGTATGTTACCCAACAAGTGTTGTATTGTGAATTGCAATGAGCGTTAAGAATCTAGTTTCGTTGTCATAAGTCAAAACTTCCAGTTCACGCGATTAGTGAACTTTGCGTTTCACACACACATTTGAGGCTTGGTTTGCAAACCACATTTGGTTTAACAGAAACATCCCATGCAATTTATACGATTCCTGCCTCAATCGGTGAAAACGGAACCCTTATAGAACCAATTTGTTTTCTGCCCGTCCGTCAGTCCCTCTGTCTCCCTGTCTGTCGGTCCGACTGGTAAGATCCCTCTTTCTCAGGAACAGGCAGTGATATCACGTTGAAATATATGTCACATGCTGTGGTGTACATGCTGCAAAGTATATAACGTCATAAGACACAGCAGTCAAAAGATACAGCCTTTTATGCCACATATTTCTATACTGGTAAAATCATTCATTAAAGCCTAAGGGGACTTCCCGTTGACCCACGATCATGAAATGTGACGACAAAGAAGGTTACACAGTACAAGTAAAGGAAAAATTTCGAACATTGTTAACCTGTAATTATATCACATTAAAAATACTTGTTTGTCATTTTTTGTCGGTCTGTCGGACTGTGCGTTAGCTAAGACACCTTTTCGTCAGATACATAATGTGTATCCACAGGACATGCGGCCTGTAATTGTAAAAGTGTCATGATGATCTCTCCATTGGTAAAGGATTCCGGAATAGTCCTCCATTTGGATCTCTGGAAGGGGACTGCCAATGGGGAGGTCACATGACAAAAAGATTGAATAATCAAAGAAAGGATAACGTTCTACAAGTCGGGAATGGAATGTCAGAAGCTTGAACATGGTAGGGAAGCTAGAAAATCGGAAAGGGAAATGCAAAGTCTCAATCTAGATGTACCAAGAGTCAGTGAAGTGAAATGGAAAGAAGAAAGGATTTCTGGCCAGATGAGTGTCGTAATATTAACAGCAGCAAAAAATGGTATAACAGGAGTAGGATTCGTTAATTCGTTATGAACATGAACGTAGGGCAGAGAGTGTGTTACTGTGAACAGTTCAGTGATAGGGTTGTGCTCATCAGAATCCACAGCAAACCAACACCGACAGCGATAGCTGAGGTATAAATGCCGACGTCGCATTCTCAAAATGATGAGATAGGGAAAGTGTATGAGGATATTGAAAGGGTAATGCAGTACGTAAAGGCAGGGGGGTTAAAATGGCTCTGATCACTATGAGACTTAACTTCTGAGGTCATCAGTCCCCTAGAACTTATAACTACTTAAACGTAACTAACCTAATGACACCACACACATCCATGCCCGAGGCAGGATTCGAACCGGCGACCGTAGCGGTCGCGGGGTTCAAGACTGAAGCGCCTAGTACTGGCCGACCACACCGGCCGGCTATTAAGACACAAAGAGTTTTAGTACCCGCATATGTGACAGAAGAATGATGCAAAAATTATATATAGTATCTTTGTTTCAACGCGACAGGTACTACTAGAATAATTTGTGTCACAAACAACTTAACAATTCACCTTATCGTATTTTCTGACAGCCAGTTTACTGGTTTACAATTTGCTTGGTATTGCAGAATGTTCCACAACACCACTCATCAAAGGAATGGAAACTTACTAAAACAATGATCTTAAATTTACATTCAGTTCCCCAAAAGGACACATACAGACACTTCAAAAAATGCGTAATTAAGAAAAGAAAAAAAGCCAAGAGGTACGATGCTGTGTGAAGCTTTTTTTTAAATTATTTTTGCCCACGCGACTACTATTGATCAGGAGGTAGGACGGTCCGCGACTCCACCCAGGTACTTAGATACTCAACATAAATCAGATACAGAAACCACAACAGAGATAATTCTGTGCATGGCGCTAGTAATTACTAGTATGTATTACCTGGTAAGAAAAACGATCTTGAATTTCAACAAATAATTAAATCATAAATGATACTTCGCCCCTCAGTCATGAAACTGAACATAATACGGCTAACAGCGTAACTACGCACCTACATATCAATAAAGGGGCAGAAACCAAGCCCTCCACTATTAACAGTAAAAAAACAACCTGGCCTTATTATGAACACACACCAAAATCTCGACGAAGATTCGCCTGCCAACCGCAGTTCAGTTTCAAAACAACATAGCGTGAAGGTAGCAAGGGGCCGCCGCGCAGGACGGAAAATCAACAAGATTTGAATAGATCCACAAGGTTGGCAACGAACTTTGATTACATTAGCAGGTAGTACTTCAAATACCAAGAAATTGGCAGGAGTCCTTTTCTCCCAGAATTGATAATTAGCAAACATCAAAGGTACTCACAACAATAAGTGAGGTAACTTAAATTCCACAAAGCTATCATGTATAAGAAGGTAAAAAGAAAGTATGTTGTAATTACAGAAAATCACAATGCACGCCGATATAATAAGTAGTTGGCACAAACGCGTACGGGTCTCTGAACTTGCGCTCAACGTGTTCATGACCGGGGCATAAGCAAGCAGAAGATTGACTCCTAATCGCCGTGAAGGCGAGTAAGGCGCTTAAGCAAACGGCGTCGCACTTTGGAAGAGAATACAAAGGAACATTTTGCGAACCTTACACTGTCCCCAAATCCACTCAACAGAAGTAAGGTAACTCACCATAGTTCTAAGACGCCACACTTCCATGTTAACTAAGGTGCCGCAATCACGGAGTTTCCGAGTAGGAATAACTTCGCCCGCCTCATGTCCTCCGGAACCGCCAGGATGAAAACTGATTCTCCGACACGAGAATATTGAATTACAGTCTTCTCTTAGAGAAATCGCACGGCTCAAATCACAACACGCCTTGTCTGAATAACCCTTCCTGCTCCACCCCCCGCCGCCGTCCAACTCACACTGCCACTTGTTTACATCAAAACGGCTCGCGTATGCCAGAGACAAAGATGTCATGCGGAAGACGTACCGCGACTTATCGACACAGTACGGCTACATAACAGACGGTATGTCCACCTTTGGCAAGGAAGCAATGAAACCTTAGTAGGTCGCTAGAGGAAGTTGGCACCACATCTGCGCATACAAGTCACCTTATCCCGTAAATTCCGGGGAGGAGGACGATGAGATCTGAGCCCACGTTCAATCACATTCCAGATGTGCTCGACCGGGTTCAGGTCTGCCAAGTTGGAGGAGAGGCACTGTGGCGGGGGGATGGGGGGTTTTGAGGGGGACATCATATCAATAGGAACTCGCTACGTGTTCCTCGAATCACTCCATCAGCCTCTTGGCCTTGTGACATGGCGTATTATCTTGTTAAAAAATACCACTGCCATAGGGAAACACGATCATCATGAAGAGGTGTACGTGGCCTGCAACCGGTGTATGATACTCCTTGGCCGTCATGATGCCTTGCAGGAGCTCCACTGGACCTATGGATGCACCAGTTCCCCATAGCGTAATTGAGCCGCCGTCAGGTTGTCTCCAGTCAGCAATACAAGTGTCAAGTGGCCCTCCCATCAGCATGATGAAGACGGTATCGGGATTCATCAGACCTTGCAGCGCTCTGACACTGCACCAAAGTCCAGTCCCGATGCTCTGTGTGTTCACATACATTGGTACTGTTTCCAACATCACAGTCTGATGTTAGTTCCGCCGGAGATTGCCACCTGTCCTGTCTTACCAGTCTGCTCAGCCTACGACGTCTGACGTTTGTAAGAAAGGTTAGCCACGACGTCTAGACGTGGTTCCACCTTGGTTTCATCACGTGTTGAAGACACTCACCACTGCGCTCCTAGAACACCCGACAAGTCGTGCAGTTTCCAGAACGCTCGTGCCGACACTCCAGGCCAACACAATCATTCCTCAGTGATAGATAGCGTTCTACAAACGGACAGAACGCTCACTTATACTACCTGCACGTGGGTGTGTCTAAGTAGCAGTCATTCCTCGCTATGTGACACTGCTATCACCTGGACGGGTTTATATCGGTAGTAGGTAATTTGTCATAATGTTCCGGCTGATCACTGAATTGTGCGTCCAGCAGCTCCCGGCAGGGTGAGGAGTGGTGGTGAAGGCCCAGTGGATACGTTACTGACAGACAAAAATATTTTATGCAACTTTAAATACACATATCTATAGATTTCTTTGTATGTTTCACTCTGCATAATACAAAGTTCTGCGTCCGTATCCTGAACGGCTGTTATGTTCGTTGTTCTGTAGACCTTCATCTCAGTTGCTGATTATTTAACTTTTTTCGTAGAACAGTCCATTAGTTCGGTGTGTAAAACATCTTGCAATAAGTCTCCGTGCTGATATCTTAACAAACTTGTCTTGTGTTGAATGGTTGCAATGTTCCAGAGGCCAGGACAGCACGTCTTTTCATCGGCTAATTTCAGTTTAACGCTTCTATTCTCGCCACATTTCCTAGCCTTTGCAGTGAGTGACACTGTTCTCATCGATTTAACTCCTGGCTAGGTCTGTTGCAGATCTGAAATTCTCATTGTCTGCGTTGATAGCTTGGTCGATATCTACCGTTTTGTCTGCTCAGCCGGACTTGCAGTCCGTGAAATCCCGATCACCATTGTGTCAGTAGGATGTCTGTGCGTCATTAATCTGCCTTGACACTCGCTTTAGGTTGAAATGCTCACAGAGTGCGTACTGGCTGTAATATCTTTTAATTGCATAGCGCCTATCCTTTACATCACAAGGATCCCTGAATGTTGCTTATTCATTAGTTGTTTCAATAGCTGTCCTGTGTTCTTCGAGCAAATCCAATATGTCTACAAATAACAGAAAAGATTCCATGTCATCTTCAGGGAAAATGGCCAGTTTCTCTCTCCGGCTCCGATGGATAATTTTTTTTAATATTCGCAGAATATCCGTCTGTGAACCTCCCGGGCCCAGAAGATGGCCTTTTCCAAGTATTTCTCAAAATATTGATGAAGATTTCTAGTGGTGGTGATGGGGTGGTGCTGAAAGATTCATGATTCATTCCCTGAGGGAATGCTCTTTGACCCATATTTGCCAAGAAAAGTTTACTCGATATTCTCAAACGTTTTAGACAGATATGCTGCTTCGGCAGCCCACAAGGTGTCACTGCCTTACATAAATCCACCAGCGAATACCATCGTTCGTTTGCCGTTCTGAATTTTTGGTAACACGTCTCAGAATGACTTGACAAAATCCACATCGGTTGCCGATCTTTCTTCCCTGGTAAAAGAGTTGCAAATTGTCAGTGCTTGAGCATACCTTCCTCTCAGAAATGCCTCGTTTCTACTCTGTGGACTTGCATAATCTGCAGCTATTCTCGTCTGAGTCGCCATCAATAAGGTACTCTCCAGGCTGACATCTTACAGAGCCAACTCATTTTGAAAGGGCACTCCGAACTTCCTCGACTGCGACTGTGTGGTGCAAAGCGCTAACTCTCGAATTTACATTCATTGTAACCGTACTTACGTTCAGTCCCTAACGTCCGTCTCATAGGGGAGCACAACACTTCTGAATGTATAGTTGGCACACCTGCACAGTCAAACTAACCTGAGATTTTTTCTATGCTTAATTCGTGAGCTGAACTTGGTATTACGTGGACATTATTGTTTCATATTCGCGACAGCATTATTTTACTCTCGCACACACGTGAGCCACATTGTCTGATAAGTGGCTATTACTGTAAAGTTAAGATTTTCTCTCCACCAAATAGACGGATATTGCTTTAAATGAGTAAGTTTTTTGTACTATACTCCCTAGTTTTCAAATATGTCATTAATTGTTGATGGCTACTAATGGAGGGATACAGAAGTTTCATGCACAACGACCTCATACCACGAAAATTTTGCCAGTAACAATGTAATAGGGTCGTATAAGCCTCCATTCTGTCATCAAAAGAACGGTGCACTTCGACAGGAGTGATTAGAACTATAATTCAGACATCTCTATGTTCCGGAAGAACATTACATATCAGATTCAGACGATGACAGGGATCCTGAAATAAATATGTATGATATTCTCAGCACGTCCGAGAATGAACAAGGTGGTTTTGACTCTGTCCAGGAAGGGGTAAATCATAACACCGAAATGGACACAGCTTATCACAGTGAGATGAACTATTTGACTTGGGAGTTCCAGAGCGCCCAACAGTGGTACTAAGACGCTACACAGAACGACAATAAAACTCAGCGTAATCAGAGGACATATGCATATAATGTTACAAATTCAAGACTGACCGGATAACGACTAGAAAACCATTTAAGATAGTTTCGTTGAATGGCAAAGAGATGGGGATCCAACAAAAGAGAAAGAAGTTCCAAGCTAGGGAAGAGAAAAAGAACTGTCATTATTTTCCCTTCACACTGAAAAAAATGGTGGCCTACAAGTATGTGATAAACTCAATTATTCACAATGCTCCACGAAAATATTTAAAATGTGTGTAGAAAGTTTGTGATATTTCCTTTGCTTGCATATGAGTGTATCAAGCTACCAGAGATTATATCTATAAACTTTATAAACTATTTCACTTGAAACACTGATACTTCCGTTTGTTAACTGTGCATAAGAGAAGCTACTTTTTAAACTATTTCGTTTTAAAAAGCTCATACTTAATAGTGCTACTTATGTATATTATGCATAGAATATGATTTAAGTAAACACGTTTGTATTAGATATTAATAAAGCTCTTATATTGTTATTTATTTTAGGTACTTTCTAACGTTGACATACAATGCAACTTTTGATCATCTTAATTACAAGAAAACCCAAGAGTGCGAAGTCGTAAAACGCCAATGTTGTTTACGGCATTCGATGCCCCACGTATTGTTTACCATTCAACTACAATATTGGCTGCTAATGGCAACAGGGTGCGGGACTGAAGGTATCCAATGGTGAGCACAGTCTGAGGCTATGGAGCGTCGTTGAACTGCTTAGTCGACAGGTAACGCACAGTGGTGCTACAGTGCTCATGGTGTTGATACAGAGCAGAGCAATGGCAACGATAAACAAAATCAACATTGCATTGTATCCTTAACAACAGTTGCCGAAGTTGACATTCGTCAGACAGGAACCAAAGGAATTTCACAGAGTGAGAATGAAGCGACAGGTGAAATGCTGGCGTTTCTGCACTTAACATCCATTTCCTACATGCTTGTAGATTGCACCGCCGCCTCCCACTTTTCTGAAGTCTTCTTCTTTTTCTTCAGGGTCAGAATTAGTTTCGAAGTCTTCGATCTCTGCCGGCAATATTTCATCTACATGCCTCTCGTTCACAACAGTGTTTAAAAATTTGTTCTATTGGCTTATCCCATTTCTGTCCTTAGATTTCAATCCACGTAGGTGAACTTCTCACCAGCGATTTTATGTAACTGCTGATTTTTAATGGTGCTCCATTTTTTAAACTTATTGCTGACCTCCGTATATAACCTGTCTAATTTACTTCCTATTTCTTCCAAAATTGCTTTACCAACTTCCTCAGAGACTGGATTAATTTGATTGATGTCCTGAGTTATAACGCTGATCAGTCCTACATTCATAGAAAGTTCAGAAATTTTGATGCGTAGCTTATTTATCATAGTGACAAAGTCAACTTCTTGTACAAAAAAATTGTTGTTGGTATACAGTGAAACTGCTAACACTGAACGTATATAAATATTTGCGCCCGAAAAAACAACAAAAAATTTCACAGTTGCATTCACTAAAAGCAACTTTTGAAGCTTTGCTTCCATATGCAACAATGCTCTACACTATATTTAATTTAATGGTCATTACGAAAGAGCTACTACTCGAGCTTAAAAGAATCTAAAATGTTAAACACTAAATACTCTGCAAATTTACGGATACAGAAACCACTTCAAATTAAAGTTGTCAGCTTGCGTGCTTTTTCGCTAACGCTATTTGGTCCAATTTTCGTCTCATTTTTGATCTGGTAAGTTAGCATGGCCCCTGCGTAAGGATGACACGCAAAATCGTGAAGCGTTCCACATTTTTCCGTAGCTCGTGGTCTTGCCGTAGCGTTCTCGCTTCCCGCGCATGGGGTCCGGGGTTCGATTCCCGGCGGGGTCAGGGATTTTCCCTGCCTCGAGATGACTGGGTGTTGTTGAGTCGTCTTCATCATCATCGATCATCCTTATTACGGTCGGAGGAAGGCAATGGCAAACCACCTCCGCTAGGACCTTGCGTAGTACGGCGGTGCGGGTCTCCCGCATCGTCCCTTACGCTCCTCGGAGTATGGGACCTCATCTTCAACAAGTTCGATATCTCTCTGTCTTTCCACAGATTCTTCTCATTCTCAATTTTAGAATTCTATTTTTGATTACACGAAAAAGAAATTTTCTTGTTGCTACGATAATAAAACGTATGAGTCACTTCAATAATTACATTCTCCCTATGTTTCCAGACAGTATATCTGAAGACTGGTGCTTGGACACATGTCATAACTGCCGCTTATCCCCAAAGCTGTCCATTGACATTAAAGTCTAAAAAACTTAGTTGTTACTTCTTGCTATCGGGAAGTTATGCTGCCTGCCTCTGGAAAGTGGAGCTGAAACCTCTTACATGTTTTGAGGTTGATTAACCTTAATTAACTCTTTTGAATAACAATACTTATAAGTCAGATGTTTTTATTTTTTAATAGCGCAGCTACAGAAATTTACTTACTACAAGATGTCGAGTTTCTATTTTTTTCAGATTCACAATTTCGCATGGCAGACGAACGTAGGCGCCTTGCAGGGATAGCTATCACAGCCTGGTTAAAATCTCTGGACGTAACTTATTCAAACGGAGCATTGTGCGCAACTGCGTCGTCATAAATGAAAATCATACCAAAAAAAAAATCAAAGATAAATTGGTGAGAAGAGATATTAATACACGCACTCATGTCTTTGAAATATGGCATATTATCTGGTTGGCTATTTGAAACAAGTGTGAGAATGTTGTTATCAGGAAAATGTCTGCTGTTTGGGAACATCCATCCACATTTCACGAACTGCATAAGTAATTATTGGAAAAGTTTGGCTGGAAAGTTTCCGAGTATCCATTACACAGACCAAAACTCGCAAAAAGGGACTTTTCTAGTTTACAAAGTTAAACAGGAAGAGATCTTCGATGTTTCGCTTTCGCTGCTTCTCCAGTTCAGGTGCGGACATTTTCTAGCACAGCAATTGGAGTCATGGTGGAAACTCGCTAGCAGCACAATACGTGAATGATCAATTGAGTTGCACGTCAGCCTCCACAGAAGAAAATTTCTGCATATTAACGATGAAGAAGAATAATTAAGTCGTCGGCAATTTCCTCGGTTTCCATGGATTTCGACGATGTACTGAAAGTTTCGGAACGTATCGTTTAACTTCAAATAGTCATACAAATTTATTCCACAGTAAATTGAATACTAATGACAATGACAGCAATTAGTGTAATTGCAGGAAATTCAGACTGGGAACATTCAGGAATGAGTCAGATCAAAAGAACGAAGCAACTTTTCATTTGAAGTCCTGCGCGGCACTTTCACAGACTGCAGCAGTTAACTTCGAGATATATCCCTTTTGAGCGGAGGGCGATGTGGAATTGACTGCAGTTAAAAATCGTAGAAGCTGCGGCGGGTGAATTGGGGCACAGAACGCATTCTTTTTTTGATGTGTTGTTGTGTTCATGTAGCTCGGTGGTGAGGTTACCACTGAAATAGCGCTCACTGCACTTGACGAGGGTTGTGGAAGATTTTAGCTTTTTGGACAACTACTGTCGCGAAATTAATAAAATATCTACATTTACTGTGGAACAGGAGAGCAACACTCATTAAAATTTTCTACGTTTAACCATAGAGAAATGTAACAATAAAAACATTGAAATCAAACATATACTTCGGTGTACGGCTATCATCATCGACGAGACTGCCATCTGCAGGGACCTAGCAAGCTTGAATTCGTTCGCTCATTAACAGACGTAAGGCTACTACAGGACATCAATTACTTGAAGTAAAAAAAGAGCTAAATATGTTGAAGCAGGTGATACCAAGAAACGAATGTTATGGTACTGATTTAACTGGGTTACATCAAACGTGGATCACGGTGTAAAACAAAATATAAGTAGCATACTAACGTCAAAATTAAATAAATGCTTGGTTTACCGAAATTTAGAAGGAAAATTTCCGTTCGAATCAGACAGTTTTTTTCAGAACATCACCATCGTCATTTTAATCTCTTGGTCATATTAGGATCTGACTGCCAGGTCTGCGTATAGGGATTGGTCAAGTCCATATATCGGGTTTTAGGTCTCCTTAAGTTTTTTCGTCTATTTGGTTTATTTTTATAGTATTTTCTATTGTTTGCAATTGTCCAACCCACTGATGTTCTCTTTCTAGTTTCTCCTGTATTCCTCATGTATATTTTCTTTCTTTTTTTAAAAATTTAGAAACATAAATCCGGTTTTTTTTCTAATTTACAAACATAAATCCGCTCGTACGTCTACATTTCGCTTTCGAATTTCCTTTATGCAACCTGCTACCTGTCAGAACTCTCATTTCCACAAACCATTTCTTTGAGTGTCTTTTTTTTAATTTTTATCCAGGTTTTGCATTCATAAACTATAAATGGAGGTGATACCGTTTCGAAAAACTTCAGAAGTTTCTCTTTTCTTACCATCCTTTTTGAATTTGGTCTAAAAGTACCAACAGCCAAATTCCTGTATCTTACGTAGAAAATCAATTGTGTCTTCATGCAGTACACTGCATCCTGCTTATTCAAATTCCTTACATCCTCTGCAGATTCTGGATATAACCTGATTTTTCCCATTAAATGAAATCATCGTTACTTGTTCTCAGATATCAGCAAGTTCTTCGAAGTACACATTCTTTGTAGTTGGTAAGCTGCTCGTTGTAGATTGTTCTCAGTCTTTGCAATTACTACCGGATCATAAACGAAGAACAGTGTCCTTACATTGTCTAGATTTTTGAGATTAAATGATTAAAATGGTACTCCACTCATCCGTGCAAAAATGATTTCTGTTATGTACGTATAATTAAAAAAGCTTGGGTGATACACTTCAGTAGGTGGACGCTCTATCTGCTTTGATTATCTTTGGTCGTAATGGTTATATATGACTCTTCTTGAGTACTTTTTGTGATTTCAGTTACATGTTTATGGAAACTCGTGTTAAGTATGTGAAAGAGCCCACTTCCTTTAATATGATCAGAAGCTCTAATGATATCAGTTACGGTCATGTATGTTACTTTGTTGTCCTGCATATACTTTTTTACAATTTGCTTTTAAGTAAGCTGACAGTATAGCTCCTCCTGTCCCGTATCTTGATTGCCGTTTTTGAAAATTTCAGATTATTCGTATATTACCCTGAAATGATTTTGGAGTAAATCTTGTATGTTGATATAAGTAAGCTTACCTCGAACGTTCAGGTAAAGGCGCAACGTCAGTACAATTAGAACAACATTCAATTTCTGCGATGAATAAAAAGCAATATGCGAAGAATGTGAGATTTTAAGTAAGGCAGACAAACAGTAGCTTTGGGTTACAATTTAAAGAGTTACTGTGATACAACAAAATAGCGTCGGTGTACAACTTAAAACACGAAAATAGTCAGAAGGCAGCATTGAGTAACGTGTCATTTCTACAGAGGCCACCAAAAAGTCGCCTGCTAAATACGCCCGAATAACGTACAATATATAGTTACCACAGCACGCTCTGTTCGTCTATTTGTCATATAATAGATGGTGGTACGTCCCTTGGTCCCATGTTCCTTGGCTTACAGAAGGTGTTAGATACAGTTTGGCATGTAAATGCGTGCGTACGGATATCGGAACAGCAGTGTGATTAGATTGAAAACTTCCTAGCTCTCACAGCCGAAAACTCTCACATACTTGAGAATGACTTCGGATCTGGCACAAAGGAGTGTTATAGAACCGTTTGTAATGACCTGATAGATTACGTCGGAAATTTCACGAGTTTTTCGCGACTAATGCTATCACATACTGAAAAGTCATAAGACCAGAAACTTGCAGCAAAATGCAGAAAGACCTGCAGAGAATCAACGCATCGCACACACACACTGCGATATGATGTGCAAAATAAACAACGTATAGCATATCATCACGCAGAACTGCCTAAAAATGGTTGACATGGCTCTGACCACTACGGTACTTATCATCTGAGGTCATCAGACCGCTAGTACATAGAACTACTTAAACCTAACTAACCTAAGGATATCACACACATCCATGCCCGAGGCAGGATTCGAACCTGCGACCGTAGTAGTCTCACGGTTCCGGACTGAAGCGCCTAGAACCGCTCGGTCACATCTGCCGACCAGAACTACCCAGTGTAGTATGACTACACAACAGAAGACCGATCACTGCCAACACTGACAACCATAAAATATCTAGAAGTATGTACGCAAAGCGATGTAAAGTGTAACGTCAAACAAAATTAATTACAGTGAGGAAGATGGTAGACAACCTGTAGAAGAATTCTTAGGAAGTGCTGTCCACTCTCAGAGACAGAAGCTTACAATCCTTAGTTCCACGAATAACTGAATATTGCGCGTCAGTCTAGTATCCGTACTACATAGGATTGATAAAGTAAATATAGAAAATCCAAAGAACAGCAGTGCAATTCATAAAAGATAAATTTAATAAGAGTGAAAGCGTCACGGAGATGTTCAGCCAACCCTAGCGGTAGACGTTACAAGAGAGGCATTGTTCATCTTAGTGAGGTTTACTATTAAAATTCTGATATCATACATTGCTAGAGCAGAACATCTATACAGGGTGGTCCATTGATCGTGACCGGGCCAAATATCTGACGAAATAAGCGTCAAACGAAAAAAAAACTACAAAGAACGAAACTTGTCTAACTTGAAGGGGGAAACCAGATGGCGCTATGGTTGGCCCGCTAGATGGTGCTGCCATAGGTCAAACGGATATCAACTGCGTTGTTTTAAATAGGAGCCCCCATTTTTCATTACATATTCGTGTAGTACGTAAAGAAATATGAATGTTTTACTGGGATCACTTTTTTCGCTTTGTGATAGATGGCGCTATAGTCACAAACATATGGCTCACAATTTTAGACAAACAGTTGGTAACAGGTAGGTTTTTTTAAATTAAAATACAGAACGTAGGTTAAGTTTGAACATTTTACTTCGGTTGCTCCAGTGTGATACATATACCTTTGTGAACTTATCATTTCTGAGAACGCATGCTGTTAAAGTGTGATTACCTGTAAATACCACATTAGTCCAATAAATGCTCAAAATGATGTTCGTCAACCTCACTGCACTTGGCAATACGTGTAACGACATTCCTCTCAACAGCGAGTAGTTCGCCTTCCGTAATGTGCGCACATGCATTGACAATGCGCTGACGTATGTTGTCAGGCGTTGTCGGTGGATCAAGACGGCAAATATCCTTCAACTTTCCCCACAGAAAGAAATCCTGGGATGTCAGATCCTGTGAACGTGCGGGCCATGGCGTGGTGCTTGGACGACCAATCCACCTGTCATGAAATATGCTATTCAATACCGCTTCAACCGCACACGAGCTATGTGTCGGACATCCATCATGTTGGAAGTACATCGCCATTCTGTCATGCAGTGAAACATCTTGTAGTAACATCGGTAGAACATTACGTAGGAAATCAGCATACATTGCCCCATTTAGACTTCCATCGATAAAATGGGGGCCAATTACCCTTCCTCCCATAATACCGCACCATACATTAACCCGAGAAGGTCACTGATGTTCCACTTGTCGCAGCCATCGTGGATCATCCGTTGCCCAATAGTACATATTATCCCGGCTTACGTTACCGCTGTTGGTGAATGACACTTCGTCGCTAAGTAGAACGCGTGCAAAAAATCTGTCATCGTCCCGTAATTTCTCTTGCGCCCAGTGGCAGAACTGTACACGACGTTCAAAGTCGTCGCCATGCAATTCCTGGTGCATAGAAATATGGTACAGGTGCAATCGATGTTGATGTAACATTCTCAACACCGATATTTTTGAGAGTCCCGTTTCTCGAGTAATTTGTCTGCTACTGTTTGCGGATTAGCCTCGACAGCAGCTAAAACACCTACTTGGGCATCATCATTTGTTGCAGGTAGTAGTTGACGTTCCACACGTCGCTGAATACTTCCTGTTTCCTTAAATAACGTAACTTTCCGGCGAACGGTCCGGACACTTAGATGATATTGTCCAGGATACCGAGCAGCATACATAGCACACGCCAGCTGGGAATTTTGATCACAATAGCCATACATCACCACGATATCGACCTTTTCCGTAATTGGTAAACAGGCAAATTTTAACACGGGTAATGTATCACGAAGCAAATACCGTCCGCACTGGCGGAATGTTACTTGATACCACGTACTTACACGTTTGTGACTATTACAGCGCCATCTATCACAAAGCGAAAAAAGTGGTCCAACTAAAACATTCATATTTCTTTACGTACTACACGAATATGTAATAAAAATGGGGTTCCTATTAAAAAACGCAGTTGATATCCACTTGACCTACGGCAGCGCTATCTAGTGGGCCAACCATAGCGCCATCTGGTTCCCCCCTTGAAGCTAGACAAGTTTCGTCGTTTGTAGTATTTTCGTTCTATGCTTGTTTCGTGAGATATTTGGCCCGGTCACTATCAATGGACCACCCTGTATATTGTTTCTTCCTATGTACAAATCACGAGAAGAGCAGAAAGATAAAATCAGAGAGATTGGAACTCACATGCGGGCTTCCCAGTAGTCGTTCTTACAGCAGATCATACGTGACTGAACAGGAGGTGAAGAGGAGGTGAAGTGATACTACTACACGAAGTACTCTTCGCTACACACCATAAGGTGGCTTGCAGAGTATAGATCTAGATGTAAATACAGATACACAACAACAACAAAATGTTGCAAACTTGGGAAATGGATTCAACCAGCACATATACTCGTACTTCGAAAACTCTAAAGGTGTGTACGACTAATTTGCATGTCTGTTCTGCACGCCGATGGCGATGAGCCACCATATACAAATTGCCTGGTCCGCCTGCTTCCACCCTGTGCCGGAAAACGAGTCAACGCCGTTCATAGCTGACACCTCAGCTGAATACTGCACTCACCGTGATGCAGCGACGCCTAGACCGCAATCGAAAATATAACTACGAAAATGCCCTGAGATATCTTCAGCTCTTTTCAGTTTTGCAGCTTTAGTATTTCATACAAGCGGACCCGACAGTGCTTCGCAAATGCTAAATGTAATTGGATATGTATGTACGTCCTTATGTCCGTCTCCCGCCCTCTTTCTCTCTCTCTCTCTCACTCACTCTCTCTCTCTCTCTCTCTCTCCCTCTGTCTCTCCCCCTCTCTGTCCTAACTCTCTCTTTATCCACCTCCTCGTCTTCCCCTTCGGTCAGTCCATAACCTACTCCTTGTCTCTACGTCTATTTTCTCCCCCCCCCCCACCCCCCACCCCTGTCCATCTCCACTTCCACTCTCCTCCCCTTCCCAATTCTCTCTGACTTTGAGCCTTTTTTATTGGTACTGCAAACGAAACCTTGATCCGGAGTTGAAGCCGCTTAAAATAAATGAGTAATGCATTTGCGATCATTGTTTTAAGAGGTATGAGAGAGACCCCCAGAGTTGCCATATCTGCCAAGATAGTAGCTTCAATCGAAGTATTTCACATAGTCTCAGATTGCGAATGGATTACAATGTTTCAGACAATTCAGATTCCTGAGCAGATTTCTCATCATAAGCCTAGGTCCATAAATAGAGCTTTCCTGTTTTCTGTTAAAATAAATTGCGAGGAAGAAAACGAAACAACAAATTGTTGTATATGCAGTTTTTAGTTTAACATTATAAACTGGGTGGTCAGAAACGATCTGAAAAGAGTGCAAAGGTGTTGCAGGACAGGTTGCGTTGACAAACAGCTGTTCAGCGATATAAAACTTCGGTAGAGGATGCAATCATTCACTTTATGAGAACAACTGACACTAATTGTATCTGGCGGGCCGCTTGAAGTTGTGTGCACAACGGTCTGACTGACTAACTTCAGTGCTACTTAACTCAAAAATCGAGCAACGTGTTCATTTTCTTTTTTTCTCAGCACAACGTACCCTGCAACATGCTTCCAAACTTAAAAACTGTTTCTGTACTGTTTATAAAGTTCCGCGCACTGCATGGCTGCTTCAAAATTAGAATTATGACAGTCCCCAAACGACTGTATGCAATTCATTATGATTTAGCAGTATAGCTTCTTTTTCTCTATTTATACGTGACTTTTGTTCCAGCTTTTTTAAATCTGAAAAAATTGACAGTAACTGCCGAAACCTGCAATCGTCTGTATTAAATTGCAGCTGCGACTCACGTGAATAGCTTAAACACACAGTTCCTAGCAGTGTTCGGATTTAGACGCAGACACTACAGCTTTTGCTGTTGGTGGGTTATCGTAGGTTACTTACACATCAGTACATCTTAAGTGAACCGTATGTACCAGTCTTCCTGATCGTTCCCTGTGTAATTGACTCCGTTTGGCATTACGCCTTGCTCTTCAGACCTGTTGGTCGTGGGATCTCTGAATAACGACTCCGCCTCCTTAGGAAAAATGTTTCAAGTAAAAACGATCCACGCGAGCATGCAGCACGAGACCGCCTTAGAATGGACGACATCGCCTGCAGAACCTCTCCTGGACTTGTTACCATATCGCCGGCCGGTGTGGGCGAGCGGTTCTAGGCGCTTCAGTCTGGAACCGCCCGACTACTACGGTCGCAGGTTCGAATCCTGCCTCGGACATGGATGTGTGTGATGTCATTAGGTTAGTTAGGTTTAAGTAGTTTTAAGTTCTAGGGGACTGACGACCTTAGATGTTAAGTCCCATAGTGCTCAGAGCCATTTGAACTATTTTTGTTACCATATCGTTTGGACGCAAGCAACTGGAAATCCGTGGCCTCGTCAAGTGAGTCCCGATTTCAGTTGGAAACAGTTCATGGTAGAATTCGAGTGTGGCGCCGACTCTATCCAGCACATCTTCCTTGTCGATGCTGGAATGTTCCATTACTCCATTTATGTGGTCTGTCCAAGAACGACGTGGTCTTCCGCGCTTCCTACCACCGGGTAGTATCCTATCATAAACCTCCTAAGGCCACCGATGATCTGGCATTCTCATAATATGTCCGTACCATTTTAATGATTTTCTTTCGATTCTGTCTATGACTGTATCATTTGCCTTCATTCTAGCTCTTACTTCATTGTTAGTTTTTCTTTTGGTTCTTGATATTCTGGCACTCCTGCGCAAATAATCCATTTCCATAGATCTTCTTTCGATATCCGCATTTAAGCTCCATAGTTCTGATCCACAGCATAGCACTTATTCAACCATTATCTTACCTCCTCTTTTCCTATTGCTGTTGGAAATATTCTTATCCACCAAAAAGAATTCATACACCCTAATATTCTTTTGCTTTGCTGTATTCTATATTTTACTTCTGTATGGTAAAATTCATTTTTGCCAACACGTGCTCCGAGATATTTAAATTTCTCTACATGTCTCATAACTGCTTTGTCATTGATGTGCACTTCAAATTTAGTATCACTATTCACCACCAAATATTCTGTTCTTGTTAGACTCATTTGTAGACCCCATCTGTTGTCTTCCTGATATAATCGTCGTCTCGTGAACTCAAGGTCATAATAATCTTGTGCTATAATAGCTTGATCGTCAGCAAAACTTGATGAAAATATTTGTTTATCGTTAACAGTGATTCCCATTCCTCTGCAGCTGTTCTTGCAATAGTGGAGGGCCATTTCTACACATAAATTGAACAAGATGGGTGACATACTGCAACCTTGTCGCAAAACCCTTAGTGACATACATAAATTCTGACAGCTTTTAACCTCGTTTAATCTCTGTACATTTCAATAATAATTTGTAAAAGATGATCATCCATACCTACATCTTTCTTAGCTTCCCACAGCCTAGCTTTTGCTAGGCAATGTGTAGCTCCTTCCCTACTTCTATAAATTTCTCCATTACATATTGAAAATATATAGGTTATCTGTACATTATCTGTTCTGCCTAAACCCGCTGTGGTCCTACCGAATATGGTGGCCAATATTTTGTCTAATTGTTTCAAACATTGTCTTGCCAAATAAGCGGCTCATTGTACAGTTGACACTAATAACTCCATAGCAGTTCATGCCTTTTCCTATTTCCTTTCTTGAAAATAGAAACCATATATGACTTTTTCCACTCTGATGGAATTTGAAACCTTTGACAACAGTTGTTCATCAGGCAGGGTATTCGTTTCTTCCGATCTCTTCCTCCAGCCTTCAATAATTCAACAGGAATGTTTGCTGGACCCGGTGATCAGCCAGTCTACATTTTAATTAATGTACGATTCACTTCCTCTATTGTAATGTTTGTATTTTGATCAGTAACTTCCATTTTTTCTTCATTCCCTTGCGTTTAACATGGCCTATCTTCAGTTAAAAGGTCTGCATAATGCTTTTTCCATTCCTTTTAGAGATTTCTGTTGTCTACTGCTTTGTTTACATGTGTTTTCTTCATACTGGTAATTGTCCCCCACACTTCCGTTGTTTCTGATACACCTATTAGACTCTCAATTTGAATACATTTCTGTGCACACATCTTGTTGTTTTCAAATTTTATCCGTTTCTAAATTCCTAACTCGTTGTCTGGTAGTTTTGCCTGTCGTGTAGTGATTTAGTTGGTAACCATTTCTTATAAAGATTTTTCTTTTCTCTAATCAACATCTTCCAGACATCCATGGAGGATCCCGTTTACTTAGACTCTTACTCTCAGTCCCTAGTACCTCCAGAGATATTTTTGTAAGTGCTTTTGAATATTTTCATATTCCACTTCAACATTGTCATCTCCTGGATTCGCTATTAGTTCGTTTTCTAATCTACGTTGAAATAAATCCTTGATGCTGAACTGCTTCAGGATAACTTCAGTTGGAAGCGAAATATCAAATCCTTAGCTCATTAATTTATCACTATTTAAATATTTTAGAAAAAATTAATTAATTATTTAATGAATTTGCTGTATAATTACTACAAATATCACAAGATATTTTATAGTCAAGGTTTTATAAACTGATATCGTAGAATTAGGTTATCAACAGAAAACAACAGTTTATAAGATAAATGGCAGAGAGCTACTGCTCATTCCTGCTTATGGCAGTGGCGAAATAATGTGTGAATATGCTGATTAGAACAGTGGAGCAAATGATGTATGATATTGCACAAGAATTTAAAATAATTTAGTGGTGTTAAACAACGACCCAGCTGACACCATTATAGACGATTTACCCATAACAGGTCACAATCAAGGCACACTTCGACCTGTGTAGCTGAATATAGAAACATAAACCACAGATCAAGTGGAAGACTGTGGGAGTTTGGCACTGCTTCCTATTTTTGTCAGATTTCTCCTCCATTCCTTCTCCACCCCCGATCACAGACCAATTGCCCTACGCATATAATTGTGAGGAATTCAAAAACTGGCGCGAGGCTCAAACAATCAAAGATGGCAGATATCGATCACTTGTCTTAATATAAAAGCTAGGATGGTGAACCTTAAGATTGTCTATATGACGTCAGATTCCCGGATTTTCAAATGACTTGACTGAAATGAAAAATTTATTTGTAATGGTAGCACAAAGTAACAGCTTCAGACGATTTATACCACGAATGAAGGTGGTGGCTCCATAAGCGTCAACTGCTCAGAGCAGTTATGGTCTGAAGATGGTTGCATTCTGACCAGAGCTGATTACTGTTACAAATAAATATTCTACTGTGGTCAAAACTGTTTTAATGCATCTTAATTTTAGCTAGACTGCTGCTTTTATCAAAGAGTAATATTTTAAAAAATTACAGAATCCCAGATGGTGACCCTAAATGGCAGACCAAATCAACTGCCTTAAGCATAAAATTGAAGATGACTGACATATGCCATACGTTGTACTGCGATTGCGCTAGTCCCACAATAACAGAAGCCAGGATTTGGAACTGTGAATAGTGGGCCAGCCAATAACTTTGGCAAGTCACTTGTGCTGAATATACAATCCAAGATGCCTTACGTGGGGATAGCGGACCTAGCGTGCATGGTTGCCAGATGTCTTATGTTGAAGAGGGGTATCCAAGATTTCCACTTGCTCTAATGGGTTTTCCGCAGCTCTGTCATCTAAGAGTTCCAGATGGCGATCAAAGGTGGAGCATCTGGTGGTATCGGGTCAGTCACCTTGGTTGTCAGATTTCTCACGTTCCTATGAGTCGCCCCTCCGATATCACAGCTCAGTAGCACGACCAGTATGGTTACCAGGTCGATTATGCACATTTTAGAAATCTGTCTTAAGTGTAAAATAGTGGAAAACTCGCTTTTCCTAAATTTAAGTCCATTGTGGTGTGCTCGTACGTAATGTTTAAGCAATTACAGTTGCGTGCGACGGGAAGCGGTGCTATTCAACACTGGCGTCATCACCCCAGTACCTTTCCACGTCAGTAAGGTTCTGGCGATGAAGTTAAAGGCTGCTTTCTTCATGGAGTTTGTCAACAGCCGTTGGACAAAAACGCTTACCAGACTGTGTCACAGCTACCGTTGCTGACTGAGCTGAAAGCTGCCTGTCGACGAGATTTGTTTCCTTTGCCGCTATTAGCATCCGAAATACTAACATTTTCGTGGTCATCATCATAACCATCGTCTTCATCGCCATCATCATCCTTTTACCGATTACGTCCTTCAGCCTGTTACAGCCTCAATCCTTCTACACCTTGGTCGTCCTGGGTCTCTTCAACCAACACGTCTTTATGACAGAGTACTTTCAGAATCCTTCTATTGACCATTCTTTACAAATGGTCTTCCCACTTACTTCTATGTTCGTTCATTTGATCCCGTTTTGTAAATATTTGTGACTGAAGCCGTATATACCCATTTCTTATTTCATCAAGGCGTGTGTGTCCCATTAATGCTTCAAGGAATTTTATTTCGGTTGGGTTTCAATAGCTGTGGCCTTCTGTAATAATGTCCACGTTTCACTGCCACATACAATAATCAGTATTCTCGTCATCTTGTGCAGCTTTAGCAGTTTTTTGTTTCTTGCTGTGTTCAGTGTTCTTCGAATAGTTTCACATATTACTTAGTATATTCGTGAATGATTATTTATGTCCCTATCGTAATCGTACGCCTAATCACAGCCTAAATGTCCGGCCACTGTGGCCGAGTGGTTCTAGGCGTTTCAGTGCGGAACCGTGATGTTGCTACGGTCGCAGGTTCGAATCCTGCCTCGGGCATGGATGTGCGTAATGTAAGGTTTAAGTAGTTCTAAGTCTAGGGGACTAATGACCTCAGATATTAAGTCCCATTGTGTTTAGAGCCATTTGTACCATTTTTGAACAGCCTAAATAATTAAAATGTTGATGCTGTTGTAAAATTCTGTCATCCAAAATCAACCTTGCTCTTTTTGCGTGCTTGTCCTGGAATGCCATGATTATAAATTTTAAGGTAGAAATTTTTGTTATATCCTTTACAAATCTTGTGTGGTGAATAAATAGTTCTTTGAAGATTATCTTCAGCGCTTTGCGTAATCACTGAGTCATCATCACATGTTTGCCAGTTTAAAGTGGTCCTCCGTAACTTAATTCCAGATAGCACCTGATCCATCTGTGTAATACGTCTTCTTTATAAATGTACGTGATAATACACACCCTTGTCTTATCCATTGATTGATAACTATATTTCCCTCAGTGTAATCAGATAAATTGAGTCTGAAGCAGGTGCCATTCTATTAATCTTTTATACATATTACTATGTGCTTTCATAGAAGATACATTGTCAATACAAGCTATCCATTTTCGGAAACTTTACAGTTGTTCTTGCAAGGGTGACTGTGCTTTTAGCTTTTATCGGTTATTTATTATACCAACGGATAATCCGTGTATTGAATTAAATAAACTTATACCTCAGTACTTCGTAGGCTTATTTCCTTTCCCTTTCTTAAATATAGAAGGAACAGTATAGGGATTCAGAGATTAAAATTCTTCTGGATTTGAGGCCGCATTGTCAACTATAGAATTCCGTTTCGGCGACTATTGCAAGACGCCTTCCTCATGGTGTATTGCTAACTGCTGAATGAGCACTGGTTTCATACTATGGAGGATTGCTGTTATTGGATTTGAGGGTGAGGGGGAAGGGTATCAGGTGCAAAGCGTGTTGTCATTGGCGGAAATAGGCGTTTTCCATTGGAGTTTCCTTTATTGCTTGCCATTGGTGGAAATCGGCGAATAGGAGACTGAGCGGCGACTACGGTGTAGCGTTGTTTACTAACTGCCTAGTATCGACCTGGGCGCATCAGCGCTCTGTGTACCCTCCGCCGCTGTGGCCTACCGCCCGCCTGTTGCTTTGCGAGAGCTGGCCTTCCGCAAAGCTGTCACTGTTGGCAGCCAAGACGCTGGAAGTCGATACTCGTCTTCTCTATTCATGTTGTCGGGCCGCTTGGCTATTTCTATACCTTCTCTAATATTCCTTCTCAAACTAAATGGCTGTTTCGACAGTATTCGGGCCTCTCGAAATTCCATCTGCATCCTGCACTGTTCCTGGTGTTCTGCCAAAGCTGATTTGTTGTATTGTTTGAGAAGGATATATCTCCAGATAACCTTGTGTTTATTGAACACCCAGTCTCACCTACATACAGCAGTCTACATTCATATACTCCGGCAACATGAAACCTGTCAGTTGTATCTTTCTTCGTGCCCAGATGCCTTTTATTTTGTTATTGCTTAATACCTGGCCGACCGAGAATTTCACCCAAACGTTCAGTGACCCCTTTACCTATGGTAGCAATGCGATGTTCCGTGCTTGGTTCTGCATCTAATACCCTTCCTCCTTACTCACATATCCTATGACAGCTCTCCTCCTCCGTAGTACAAAGAAATCAAACTAGTGCTCATTCAGACGTTAGCAGTACACTCTGAGGAAAGCGTCTTTCAATAGTCGCCGAAACGTCGGAATTTTATAGCTGACAATGCAGCCCCAAACCCAGAAGAATTTTATTGACTGACAACGGCCGCGGAAGCCTACGTTTACAGGTATCGGGATTTCTCATATAAGCCAACAGGTTGGTACACGAAGAAGGCAAAGTCAAAGATATTCATTCTCTATGAGTTATGTGTTTATGTCCTCTAGTCCCGGTGATTCTGGGTACTCCTGTTCTCTTATTACTGTTTCTATCCCTCCTGAGGCAAGGAAGTCAATACTTTATACTAATTCTGCAGTCTTAGGAATTAATAGAGACCAGTAAATCCTCTATTCTTTAAAGAATATAACTCTTATGAATAATACACCTTGAAACGTCTGATTACATTACAAATGTGTTAGCGTGTTAAATATTTGTCTCTAAAAATGTAAGTAAGATGTTTAGAAAAGGTTTAAAATTAACCTTGAAGATCATGGGAAGTTCCTAACTACTATGAAACACTGAAAAATGGCTCTGAGCACTATGGGACTTAACATCTATGATCATCAGTCCCCTAGAACTATTTAAACCTAACTAACCTAAGGACATCACACACATCCATGCCCGAGGCAGGATTCGAACCAGCGACTGGAGCGGTCACGCGGTTCCAGACTGAAGCGCCTTTAACCGCACGGCCACACCGGCCGGAAACACTGCATGAACATACACTAAACAATTTGTGTTTCATTTTAAGCAAAAGTTAGTTTTCCACGCATCTAAATGTTCGAGATGTCATATCTCCTGAGCTGTGTGTGTCCTACAAGGACATAATTCAACAGATAAATTTAGTTGTGTATGTGGACACTGTTTGCAACCTGTACTGCAAACAGAGTTAGTAATAAAGAAGTAATAAATTAGACGTCATGCGTGATGCTGAAGTCTGACTGCATGAACAGCGAAAATGTAGAACAAGACACATTTATTTCCGTCATGTTGCGGGGACGTCAGCGAGAAAAAGTTCCGTTAAGGTTTCAAATAATGTGTAAAGCCGCTAAATGCTCTCATTCTCAATTAATGGATGAATGAAATCCGTGTATTTGCACACCGTCAGTTACGCTGCTCAAAGACAAACACACAGTCCATTACTGAAATAATTGTTTCATTGTGTTTAACTTTTAACATAAGGCTCTACCTCTTAATGAGTAGATTTATTAAGCATTTTAAATTTTTAAATTCCATCAACAATTACGGGAATTTGTTGCAGTGTCTGTGTTCATCAGCATACGATGCAATGTTCTTCGCACATGCACGCATGTCCTATGGAACAGGTACTGCGGCGACTAATGTACTGAAATATATTCCCAGTTGCAAATATGAACAACCATCAGCTGCACGATGGAATGACGTCAATGACGACAAAGTAATTTGGCATAGTATTCGAAATAACTCAGGCACTGCACTGTTGTATTAATTCGCCTACACGGGCAAGCAACTTAAAAATAAAAAACTCTCTCCTGGGCGGGAATATACGTAATGGAGGTGCCAGCACAGATTGCAGACACGTGTTTGACGACATATGGAAATTTGAGGTGGTTGTGAGTTGTGCTCAAATAGCCAAATAGTCAGGCGATCAGTTCCAATAAGCGGGAAATCCGTGTTTGAGTTCCTACAGCGGACAAATTTTCATTGTCGTCATTCCATTATACAACTGGTTGTTGTTAATATTCGCAACTACGAACAAACTTAATGAATTATGGGAAATACTGAATATTTTAATTTTGCTGGCCCCACTCTACAACTTGTACTCGGATACGGGCTCTGATACAGCGTTTTAGCAATAGCGATGTCAGCCTCAGGGCTAAACTAAATACTTTAAATTTTCAGTCGATTTTTCATCTGTTATCATGTCTATACGTGCTTTGTCTCTTACTCGTTCATTTAAAATCTTAAATAACTTGTAGCCAAAGTCTGTCTCCCTCATTACTCACCAATTTTTCAAAAATGGCTCTGAGCACTATGGGACTTAACATCTATGATCTTCAGTCTCCTAGAACATAGAACTACTTAAACCTAACTAACCTAAGGACATCACACACATATATGCCCGAGGCAGGATTTGAACCTGCGACCGTAGCGGTCACGCGGTTCCAGACTGAAGCGCCTAGAACCACACGGCCACACCGGCCTGCCACCATTTTTTTTTTTTCAACTAAGTTCTGTTCTGCCGAGCAGCTATATACTGTTCTCTGGATTGCACCGTATATTTCATATGCTAGCTAGGGCCTGTTCCATTTCGTCATTGCATATTCTCAGTCTTTTGTTTCCAAGTGATTCGTTTGCCCAACAGTTTAACCATCGCTCTTTTCATACAGTTGTTTGACCTCCTTCCATTCTTCATTAATATTCTTCTTTGTTTCATTTTCTACTAAATATCTTTTTATGCTGATAGAGATCGGCTACGGATTTTTCTTTCAACTGTTCAGTTCTATAACTTCCTTCGTTTTCTCTTCTACTGTTAACAATTTGGTTCTTAGTTGTAGATCGTCTAGTTCTGAAATTACTTCGTCAGTCAGTAGGTAATGGTAGCTGCGTATCTCACATACTCTGTATACTGTTACACCATTCACTAGAAACGCTCTTCTTCTATTACCTACCATGTCGTCTAATATTGTTCGTCAACCTCTATCACTCCAAAATGTATTAGTTACAGGCATTATATGTGCAACTTCCGGCATTTTCTCGATTTTACTGTTAATTCCCCGCAACGTCCTTGATCGGAAATTCCCAACTCGATCATTCTGTCTCCACAGGAGTACAGTATATCTGTTTTATTACGCTCTTTGTTGACTGAATATAGCTTCTCGTTGAATTTCTCCATCTCCTATTTTACCCTTATTCCGTTTTATAAACCTCTACCGTCATCATTTAAAAGCGGTTGTAAGTCACTCATAATATAAAGTGTATGCTGTTATTCTTTTTGCCTTTATGGCCTAGCATTATGTCAATTCCTGATTGAACTCTTATATTTTTCTCCATGCCACTGCATAATGAAATGCAGAGGTGTGCAAAAGTAACTTTCACACGATGCGTGGCTGTCGAGTAACATAGCTAGATGAAACTTGGACCATACATAGAAAGAAGTGCTGCAGTATAGTACAGAAAGTAGCTGAAAGAAATACGCAGATGAGCTGAAAAGACACTTTTATTCATAGACAGTAATTACACTGAACTCAAACCGACACGTTACAGCCAACACATTAGAAACATGGGACATGGTTCTTAATAGGATGTGTGATAACTTCGGACAGCAGTGTGCAACGTGCTGCCATCCCACTCTGGCCACACGGTTAGTAAATAGTTCATGTGGTAGGGTGTTCAATTTTTCCATCTGTTGCTGCATGTGACGTGCTATAATACGTTGCCCAACGCATCCCACATGCGTTCGATGGCATTTAAGTCGGGCAAGCCAGCCCGTTTGTCGACTATCCCCACGTTTCTAGAGCTCCTCGAACTTTTGCTATTACAAGCGGCGGCACATTGTTATCCATGAAAATAATGCAAGGTCCGAATTCATTCCTGACAAGACACGCATAGAGAAGGAATACAGCGTCGCAATAACGATGACTGCAAGTGTATCATGTTCGGAGATTAGTAAACTGTATACTCGTGCAACATTAATTCTCCCCAAACATTATGCATGAATCACCAAAACTACCCCGGTCGCCCATACTAGATGTACTGCCACATGGCGATAGGTAGACGTAATGCATCGATGAATATTGTTGAACAAAATCATTTTGGGCTGCAGCGTCCACCAGCTCGGATTTCATACTCATGGAAAGTACTCTAGTTCACCATTTTTTTCGCCTTTTGGAATCTGACATCATACAGGGTACTCTGAGGTGCGTCACCAGGATCTTATACGTAGGACAAGTGACCTATCTCCATCATCTCGGATTCTTGGAATTTCGCTCTAATATTTGAATTTCCCGCCATTTTATACATTGGGCAATTGGACAAAGGGATGGGCTGAGGAGAGATGGAAAAATCTACCAACAACGCATTACGTCGTCTTCGACAACATGAGATTCGCCTGGTATGTCTCTGGCTCTACTGCTAACATATGAAGAAATCTGGAAGAGACCTTTGGTAAATAGTCGAACTTCTAATGAGTACTGCCATATTAAATCATTGCTTCTAACGGGAAGAAATGTGTAAATATTTCAGTGAAAGTCGTAACAAATTTGCCACGCAACTTCAGGTCGACAGAAATGGCCTTCTTCTATAATCTATGGAGCTTTGAGCGGCAGCAAGGCGGTAAATGAAAAGTTACCCGCTCGTTCCCCCGAGTCCAAAATTGCCCTTAAGGGCACCGCGGCCTACGCACAGCGCGCTGCGGTGCCGACTCCCCTAATAAAGTTGAGAGCAATTTCGTTCTGCGAGGCGCAGCTAACAGAATAAGCACTGAGAAATCCATTTGGGCCCAGAGGTGGTGGCAAACTGGGTCTGGTGCCTCGTGCAAAGGCGCCTAAAAGTGGAGGCTTACCTCTCAGAGTTCAACGTCGGAATGACAGGGTTATCTACCGCTCATTCCCACAGAAGCTACGGGAGTACTAAGCGGATGTGAGACTGGTCGCACTATCTAATAGAATACAGGGAAATTCAGTACAGTCCTCCTAGGATTATCTGGAAAGTGACGACGCAAGTGCCGCAAAGTCTTTGAATCAACTCTGGCAACTCTGTTTAGTCAATTGATTCATGATTACCAAAGCCACAGTTCTCATCGAACTCTACCACACATCGTACAGTAGAGACCGAATTACAGTTGGAGATGTTTTTGTGAGAAAGTTAAGTAGCAAAGCACTCAACAAAATCAAGGAAAAACTGAAAACCTCAAGGAGTATAGCAGAACTACGCAACTCATCTTATAAAGGTTGGATGGACGATGTCTTGTCAGTCATGACCGTTCCTTGGTTAGAATATTATTCACATGCAGTTTTCGCTTTATTTTTGTGCAAAAAGGCTTAATTAAGTGCATGATCGATGGTCTACAATTTTTATCTTCTTAGATTTCTAGGGGACGGCCACGTATCTGTTCGACTGCCCTGTTAGTTTTCTGTTAATTTCTGCGGATTAACTAAACTACTGCTACGATTATCACTGTCAATATGAATAAATGTCTTTAAGATCAGCAATATTCAGTAATTAAGTTGTTCACTGAAACCTTGCTAAATATTGTGATTGCAGTGAGAGATTGATTCTTGAGCTCGATACAGTATCAGCACCCGTTCACAGATGACGCTGTCGTGTAGGGGAAAATATCGTCGTTGAATAGCTGTAGAAGGATACAGGGTGACGTACGATTTTCAATTGATGCGACGAATAATTGCAAGTCCTAAGTATGGAAAAATAAGTTAATGAATATGAGTAGGAAAAACAGTCCTGTAACGTTCGAATACAGTATTACTTATGTGCCGCTTGACGCAGTCGCATCGATTAAATACCTAGGTGTAACGCTACAATTAGGTCAGAAATGGGTCGAGCACGTAGAGCGCGCGCATAATATGGTGGCAGAAGCGCAATGACCAGCTTTTGTCCACAGCGCTAGGCGAGTTCGGAATGGAGGCCGACAGTGTTTGTTCCCCGTTCGGCCGGTCGCCGATTACAGAATCGAGGAGCACACCCTGCAATGTTTCGCAAACGGTTTTACAGAAACTATTTGGTACGAAAATAGATTTTTACGTTAATTTCTGCTCTATATGTCAGCTTTTTGATGATGTGTCCATCATTTCGTTAATTGTCATAGTTACTGTGCTATTTGCATGGAAGTAAGACATTGCGCGAAGTTCGAATAAATTTGCAATGAAGAACAGGCGTCGCTATGATCTTGCGTTTGCTGCATTTTACATAATATCTTGCTGCATATGAACTCTAGTTAAGATATTGACCTTTTCCTTAGACCTGGGTGGAGTTCTCTATCTGTCCCTGTCTTAAGAAAACTGATCCGATGTACTACACTCATCTCCCATCGTGCGCGCCAGCAGTGAAATATCGACAACATTCCTCATATTTCAAAAATGGTTTGAGATATCTAAATGAGATATTGGCAAATGATAGCACGCAAAGAGGAGAGTATTTTTCCATAAGTTTATGATGTAAAACTTTATTATCTACCGTGTTTTTTACTTCAGATTTTTTTTTATGGAAGATTGTAATTTTTAAGGACCATCGATAACTGGTAAAAGCAGAAACCACTATCAATGCAGAAGCATACTGCCAAAACCTGAGAAAGCTACGCAGAGTGATTCAAAACAAAAAACGCGGTATGTTGAGAAAGGGAATTGCCCTTCTCCACGACAGTGCAAGACCTCACACTGCTGGTCAGAATCTGCGATTTATTGGACAGTTTTGCCTGGGAAGTGTTAGACCACCCACCCTACCGTCCCGATCTGACGCCTAGTGATTACCATCTGTTCATCCAACTCAAACAACACCACAGTCGGCCGGCTGGAGTGGCCGAGCGGTTCTAGGCGCTACAGTCCGGAACCTTGCGACCGCTACGGTCGCAGGTTCGAATCATGACTCGGGCATGGATGTGTGTGCTGTCCTTAGGTCAGTTAGGTTAAAGTAGTTCTAAGTTCTAGGGGACTGATGACCTCAGAAGTTAAGTCCCATAGTGTTCAGAGCCAACACCGCAGTAGCAATCGTTACAATGATGACGACGACGTGAAAACGGCAGTCAACTCTTGGTTATCGGAGCAGGTGGCAAGTTTTTATGAAGAGGGTATTTTAAAATTGGTTGAGAGGTATGATACATCTGTTCAAACTTGCAAACTATGTCGAAAAATTGAGTGAAGTATGTACTTTCATAAAATAAATTTACTGTTTTGAAATAACCTTTCGTTGTGTACTTATGTTCAAACGGACCTTACTTAAGAAAATACGCCTCATATTTTATCGGTAGGTTCGATAAACAAGCGAGTGAACTGAAATCCGAATACGTGGAGGGAAGACGAATTTCTTTCTGCAGAACACTATTGATAAATTTAGAGAACCGGCTTTTGCAGCTGACTGCAGAACGACTCTGCTTCTGCTTCCGCCAACGTGCATTTCGCGTAAGGACGGCGAAGAAAAGATATGAGATCTGAGAGCTCGTAGGGATACATACAGACAGACGTTTTCCGTCGCTTCATTTTCGAGTGGAATCGGAAAGGAAATAATAGTAGCTGTACTAGGTACCCTACGTCATGCCGTACACGGGGGCTTTCGGAGAATGTATGTAGATGTAGAATGCACAAAGTCCAGCTCACCATACTGCTGTTCAAAGTTCGAAAAAACGGTTGCGGTTATCTTTCAAAGTCCATGAACCTAAGGAGAAATTTGGCAAGCTTTAAAACACGACACTGAATTTCAGAACCTATTCGTACAGAAGTTCCGACACAATCTAAAATAAAAAAGTCGAGTAGCCTGAAGAAATTAAAACACTATAATCCCAACTGACATGCCGCTCATTGCGCATATCTTGACTCAACATCTCGCAAAGCTAATTCATCTGAACCAACATGCGTCCTGCCCTTATGTAACCTTGACCTACTCTAACGACCGACAAAATTATGTAAACTGTACACATTCCCATTAAATTTACATATCTAAATTCTTTACATGACTCACGCTGGCGCTCTGATTCGTTCCAGATGTTAAGAATCCCGGTTTTATTACCTATTTATTAGTAAATCTAACATTAATGTCTCTCGTTAGCTATGCATGAACATCATAACAAACAAGAATTACATGAAATTAATCGTTACGAAAGCATTAATGATTTAGGAATAGAATTGAAAAATATTTTCTGTTATAATATTAGTATTATGCTGGGGTGCTTAGTTATGGGGCTATTTGCATGTTATTCGGAGAAACAGGTCAAAATTAGCATTATGTACTACTACCATGTACTAACCTGAGCAGAATCAGATTTCTACACATAGCTGCTGTAGTCTGTTATACTGTACGAATAGGGGAACTTACAGAATTTTTCGATAGACACTTTCATGCACGTTAGTTCAATTTGTATTGTACTGAAATGTGTCTTTATTAATTTTAAAAAGTGGAATTTGACAATTTGAAGTCTGTCTCTTTTTCCTTCATGATATACTATACAGAACAGAATTTAACGAAATTTGAAATCAGGACTCGGCATTGTTAACCGAAACTGGAGTATATTTATGCTTACGCCATAAGGTCCTTAAAACTTTATGCTACAGAAGTCAACTGTTTCATTTCTTATTTCGTTTTTCGGTATCTATATTTGCAACGCCTGCATTAAATCTGATATTTTTCCTTTCAGAGTAGTATAGAGTGTTTAACTATCTGGATGAAGAGACAGTGATGACCATTGACAGCCGTTCGAAATAAATTCGACATAAATTAGCTGTCAATAGTCGTCAGTGTTTAATCATGCATACATGCAAGTAAATATTACCTGCAGAGGCGATATCATAGGCTTAGATTCCTTGTGATCTCACACTCACTGGTGCAGGAAGAGAAAAGCTGCGAGCATGTAGTAACGAATGTAAGAAACTATGATACAGGGATGCAGACAGTGTGGCATATGGAAGGTTGGGTCTGTCCGGGAGACGTGCTCGGATAACCTAATGGTTAAGGGGACCACTCCAGATAAGCGGGAAATTCGGGTTGGAGTTTTTGATATGTCACCAATAGGTAGTACTTTTATACCCAACACACCTGATGCCACGTTATTCGCATTCGGTTGATTTATTTCGAGTTAATACTATTCTGAAAAGGAAAATATCACGTTCAATTCATAAGCTACAAATATAGGTACCGAAAAATGAAATAATAGATATATAAAGGCCAGTACCAGAATTAGATTGTTGTTTATTTACAGTGATCAATTGCCTAAGATGGGATTCTGTCATATTCAAATGCGACAGTGTGCCATCTTACGCAATTTATAACACTTAAAACACTTGATAATGGCACTTTGAAGCCGAAATCATGATTGTGTAAGTGCAAATGTAACACTGTAAATAAACAAAGGTCTAATGGCGGTAATAACTTCAAAGAAAGATATTATGACTATGGCCCCATATTACGAAAAAATTATGAAATAATAAATGGAACAGTTGACTTCTGTACCATAAAGCTTTAAGGACCTGATGGTGTAAACATAAGTAGATTATTTCAATTCACAACACGAAATCTTGATTTCAAATCTCTTTAAATGCAGTTCAGTATACGTATTTTTCTCTTCTTCGTAGAAGTTAATTTTTAGTAGATCATGAATGAAAAAGAGACGTCAACCGGTCAAACGCCACTTTTTAAAAATACAGCTTGGATGCACGTATAACTTAGGGCCAAAATGTAATCAACATCACCTGGAAAGTATAAAAAACTGCATGCAAGAGTGATCTATACGATCTAGACCTATAAAAATTGTGGAATTCTTACAAAGAGTTTTTGGTTACGAACTGCAAATTAAAACAGATGAAACTGAAAGAAATTAGGTAAGAATAGATTAGATTTACTTTCATTACAATTGATCCATAATGAGGAGATCCTCCAGGATGTAGAAAATGTCAGAAAAACAATAATACATGACAAATGTTTACAACTGAAACAAATAACCTAATGTACCTTCCACAGATCCCAAGTGGAATGATCGTCATTTTTTTAATGAACACTACATGAAAAATCATTTTACAAACACTCATTTACTAAGATCGCATTAATACAATGAATTTAAAGTTAAAAAAAATGTTTTTTATTTATAAGGCAATAAACATATAATAGAACTACTACAACACTTATTGACAATGAAAACATTACTGCACTGAAATACTGCAGAAGCTAGATTGTACCTGTACACACACACACACAAACACACACACACACACAAGCACATACACTTATTTACAATGAACAGATTACTGCACTGAAATGGTACAGAAGTTAGATTGTTCCTACACACACACACACACAGACAAATCAGTTGGTCAGTTGTAATGGGACCTGCCTTAACTGTATGAAGCAGAGGTTATTGACTGATTCAAACGGAACATCAGTCAGTTACTGGCTTGAGAGAGGGGAAGGAATATAGCAGAAGTTGTAAGGGTTGCTTTGACAGACGAAAAAGTGAAAGCAGCAGAAGACCAAGTAGGCGAAAAGACAAGGCCCTGTAGAAATCCTTGAATACCATACGAAATACTCATTTTAACTTACGATAGGACAAAAGGGAATAGGGTCGTTAAAACACGAGATTGGCAAAATTGCAAAGCAACAAACGCTCGAAGACAAGTGTTTGGCTACTGAAGCATGTACAATTAAGGGAAAATTAGACACCGTCTGCGGGAAAATTAAGGTAACCTTTGGAAAAAAAAAAGATAAATTGATTTTTGAATATCAAGAGCTCTGATGGAGAGGCAGTACTAAGAAAAGAAAGAAGAGCTAATAGGTGGACGGAATATTTAAAAGGTGTACAAGCGAAATTGACTTTAACACAACATTGTAGAAAGAGAAGACTCAGTAAATGAAAATAAGAATGGACATGCGATACTTCGACAAGAATTCGACAATTCAGTCAAAGAGCCAAGTCGAAACAAGAACATCCCCTCTGAACTTGGTGTCCCAAGCTGCCACTGTTAACTGTGATAAGTCCTGTGCGGTAATCTCACAGTTGTGTCGCCTCTGGCACTCCTCTCAGCTTCGCTCCCAAAGTGGCGACATTTGGCGCTTGTGTTTAAGCAGGACTCGGACATTGTAACTCAGTCAAGGCAATAGAACACAAGGAAGACCAGATGGACGGAACAGATAGTCATTAAACGTCCGTAAAATACGAATATCAACAAACGCACAATAGAAGCAATGAAGTGTAGCTGGATTACGCCAGACGATGCTGATTAGGAAATTGGAAACTAAAGTGCATATGGATTCAAGCGGTGAGTGAAAATTTGTGCCAAGACTGGAATTGAATCCGGGTGTCCTGTTTACTAGGCAGGTGCGTAAGCCACTAACCCACTCTTGGTACAGAGTTTCACATCACTGCATGCATTACCCTGGTACGGCTCCCTCCTCGATCCAGATTCACACTGCCGCCCCCGTCTACTTTAAACTGTCCCTTACACATGAACAGAATTGCCGAGGCTTTCCATGTTCTGGAATTGCATCCGATCTTATTTGGGCAGAAAAAAGGTTGATGACTGCAGAAGTAAGGAGAATATAAAACAGAAAATAGCAATAGCAAGTAACCTTTTCAGAAAATGGGAAAAATGTTGACATCGAATACAAAACTGTGAGTCAGGAGGTCTTTTTCTGGATGTATTTGTCTGAACTGTAGTCTTGCATGGAGCTGGAACATGAACAATAAACAATTCTGACAATGGAAGATACTGAAATGTGGTGCTACAGAAGAATGATGAAGATTTAACGAGTAGATAGAATAATTCATTAAGTACTTGAGAAATGGAGAAAAAGTAAATTACCTAATTAAAACAAGAGATCGGCTGGCAGGACCGGACCTGAACGACAGAGTCATCGTCGGTTTGGCAATGTTGGAAAGTGTGTGTAACAAGACTTCTAGAGGAAGACCGAGGCTTCAATGTAGTGAGCAGACTGGAATAGAAGTATGTAGCAGAAGTGATGCAGACATGAACAGACTTTCACAGGATAGGCCAGGGTGTGTGTGTTGCCCAAAAGGAAACTGTTTACTTAGCTAACTGTTTCTTTTCTTTCGTTACCTAGAATATTGCGATGTGCTTTTATCCAAGTCATCAGTGGTGGATCGTGCAAAATTTTATCGATGTGCTAAAATGTGGTGGCCTATAGCCTTTTGATTTACAAGGGAGGTAATCATAACAAAACTGAATGTAAATGGGTTGGGTAAAAAGCAGGGGCAACACTGCAGGTTGTGTGTCAAATTGCATGCGCATTGTCTGTAGATAATAGCAGAAGTTCAGTTGAAGTAGAACAGTGAAAAGCGACTCATGTGTTGCGGTATGTACTGACTGAAAGTGTGGGAAGCCAGTTCAGTCACTGCAGCCTACTACTGCAATGTGTTGCGACATTACCTTCACCCCACAATCAGAAGAAAGTGATGACACCTTCTGGTACTATATCCCATGGTAATTATACAGTGTCACACTTCGAAACCCATGTCGGCACTTCTGCATACAGAAGGTGGGAGATTCTGACCATTTGACATATTCACCTGATACGAGTCGATGTGATTACGACCTGTTCTCCGAAATTAAGTAACCTCTGTGTGCATGCCCTACAACACGAAAGAGGACATCATCCTCGCCACAGGGCAGTCCTTGTGAAGTTTGGATAGAGAGAAAAAATCAAATGGTCGTGTGGCATTGATGGGCGGGAGGCTCCGTCGAGGGAAGTTCGGCCGCCGAGTCGCAACTCTTACTTCAGGTAACGCCACATTGAGCGACTTGCGTGTCGGTGATGATGTAACGATAATTAGGAAAAGACAACACCTAGTCCACGAGTGGAGGAAATCGCCAACCCTGCTGGTTCAAAAATGGTTCAAATGACTCTGAGCACGATGGGACTTAACAGCTATGGTCATCAGTCCCCTAGATCTTAGAACTACTTAAACCTAACTAACCTAAGGACATCACACAACACCCAGTCATCACGAGGCAGAGAAAGTCCCTGACCCCGCCGGGAATCGAACCCGGGAACCCGGGCGCGGGAAGCGAGAACGCTACCGCACGACCACGAGCTGCGGACGCCAACCCTGCTGGGAATCGAACACGGGCCCACTGCATGGTAGGCAAACACGTTAACACTCAGCTAAGCAGGCGGAGTTTTGAACAGAGATGGACACACTGACGGTTTACAAAGCCTTCCATCTGTGTGTCAGCAGGGGCGATTAGGCTGATAGTATGTTACACAGCGAACGTATCTCGATAAAATGCTCATACATTACTCTCATTTGTATTAACTGAACTGTTCAAATGTATTTCTTCATACAACTAACAGTTTAACACTGACATTAATAAAACAAAGTGAGGGAAAACGTCACAGCAGGAATCGAATCCAAGCCGACGCATTGTCAGTCAATTTCACAGCGCCATTGCTTCAGATGCTCCACAAATATCCTCATCCCCCGCGCTTGCACAATACGTTACATGCACTGTCAAAGAAAAATACTAACCTGGTGCTGTGAACAAAGTAGCACACATATTACCGGAAGGGATGACGTCACATCAGGGCATGTACAGTAGAAAACAGCTGCCTCCATCGTAGCGCAGCTGACCGTCATTTCAGCACTTGACGCTGATTCCTAGTTATACGAGAGAAAACACGATAAAACATTTAGTCCGTGCATTTTATTTGCATACCAGCACGCATTCCAAGAGAAATTGTGTAATTGTAGTGCAATTTACAGTTCCAATTCGAAGAGAAATGGCATAGTTTCAGTGCGGTTTTCGGCTTGCATTTTCAGAGAAACACCAAAATTATAACCCAGCAGTTACAGTGTGCTGTAGCACATTAGCAGATGATAACCTGCCGTCACTGGAAATCACAGAGACTTTGTTGTCCTTGTATGCTTATCTTTGTACCGACTTCAAAGCCTTACGTGGTTACGAATGCTTTGGTGTATGATTAGAGTGATTTTGTAAAACTCTCAACGTAGAAAGGAACTCCAACGCACCACGTGATTCAGCAGATATATCCTGAACGGTTTCATATGTAGTAACTCTTTTCTCATCCTGATGAACTGTGAGAAAGTTCTCAGTCAAAGGCGCATTGTCTCTTTTCAGAGATTTAGTAATTATTACACAGGCATCGATTTAACTTCGCTTATTCAGATGGGGCTGTTGCAATTTCTACTCCTAATATAACTTTCAAAATCTCATCAGTAGTTTTTCATGAGTTATAGTACCTGTATTCTGAACAGGAAACCATTTGCAGTTTTATGTTAGTTACATTTTACATAGGTCATTTGAGCGCACCAAAATGATATGGAATGAGTCAGTTTACAATATACCTAAACATGATTACTGTTAACATTTATAAACACGTATTTTAGTTCTACTCAGTCAACTACACTAACTGCTCTTAATTTTTAAAATTCTTTCGTTTGTCTGTTTCTAATATTTGACTCTTTTTCTAGGCAGAAGTTCGTGTTCTTACATGGAACTGTCATGTTAGAAAGGTGGGGTGTTCTGCTTTGACACAACTAAGAGTCTGTTCACAAAGGTGGAAGAGCAGACAACAGTTTAATTTAAACCAGGTACTAATCTCACAAGGCTACGTGTACAGGGTGGTTATACTTAAACTTTCAAACCGCTGTAGAAATAACACCACTGGTCAGAATGACTTTTGCGTTAGCCGTGTTAAGAGTGGGGGCCGAAATGCATGCGTTTTAGCTCAAGCAGGCTGGCGTGAGGAGGAAAGAACTATAGTGACGTGAGGTCTGGAACATGACAAGTAATGAGAATTCAGAAAGCGGACGTAATTAGTTTGATACTTAACTTTAATCCATTAATGATGAACGTCGCTCTTGACGGTACATGATTCACAATATTATCTGTTCAGAATACATGTTTGAAGATAGTACTTATAGTAACTGAATATGGCGCCTTGCTAGGTCGTAGCAAATGACGTAGCTGAAGGCTAAGCTAAATTGTCGTCTCTGCAAACGAGAGCGTATGTAGACAGTGAACCAACGCTAGCAAAGCCGGCTGTACAACTCGGGCGAGTGCTAGGGAGTCTCTCTAGACTAGACCTGCCGTGTGGCGGCGCTCAGTCTGTAATCACTGATAGTGGCGACACGCGGGTCCGAAGTATACTAACGGACCGCGGCCGATTTAAAGGCTACCACCTAGCAAGTGTGGTGTCTGGCAGTGACACCACAATGACGTCAAACTGCAACGGAATATTAGCGGAGAAGGTGAAAAACATATGGCAGAAGAAGATAAATAGTTACAAAAGGTAGCAACAGACGGCGCTGTAAGCATCATAATTTAATAGTGGTCGACTAAAAATGACAAATGGCTCTGAGCACTATGGGACTTAACTTCTGTGGTCATCAGTCCCCTAGAACTTAGAACTACTTAAACCTAACTAACCTAAAGACATCACACACATCCATGCCCGAGGCAGGATTCGAACCTGCGACCGTGGCAGTCCCGCGGTTCCGGACTGCGCGCCTAGAACCACTAGACCACCGCGGCCGGCTAAAAATGACAAGTGAGTCATACAAAAATGCCTAAGATGTACGTCTAACATTAAATAAACTGCACTACTCAGTGTGCATGGGTGTACAGGTGTGATACTGTTAACTACGCAAGCCCATCCACCACGGCAAGGTCATATGACAATAGATGGGAAAAGTCGGTTTATAATCGTCCCGAGGCCAAAAACCACGTAAAAAGCATCATTAACATCGGTTTTTAATGGTCTTGAGGCCAAAAATCAAATCAATTCCGATTATTAATTTCTGTGTGACTGGCGCAAAACATGTTCAGTATGCTGTCCACCGTTTTCTGCAACAAGTTGAAACCGAGAAGCAGCATGTTCCACAACTGATGGAAGTGTTTCCGGGGTCACGTTCAGAATGTATTGCTCAATGCGTGCCATCTATGTAGTTAAGTTTGCAAACGGAACACTGAACACAACACCTTTCAGATAGCCCAACAGCCAGGAGTCACACTGATTAAGATCAGGTGATCGGGACAGCCAGGCTGTAGGGAAATGGCGGCTGATAATTCTAGCATTTCCGAAATGTAGCTTCAGCAGTTGCTTAACTGGATTTGCAATGTGCAGATGTGCGACATCTTGCATAAAAATGAATCCATCCATACATCCACGCTGTTGGAGACCTGGAATGACGTGGTTGCGCAAAAGACACTCACAGCCTTTACCAGCGACGGTACAGGTAACAGGCCCGGAAGTAATTGTCTCTTCGAAAAAATATGGCCCTATGATAAATGAAGCTGTAAACCCGCACCACACAGTGACCTTTTCAGGATGAAGTGGTGCTGGTTGATTTGCGTGCAGATTTTCCATTGCCCATATTAGATAATTCTGTGTATTAACATTTCCTGTCAGATGGAAGTGGGCTTCGTCTGTCCACAAAATCTTCCACGACCAATCATTGTCCCATGCGGGCAAGAAATTCTAAAGCAAAAGTCTCTGTTTCTGGGAGGTCAATAGGAAACAACTCGTGCACATGAGTAATTTTGAATGGATAGCAAAGAAGTACGTTTCGTAGGATTTTACGCACTGTGGTCACTGATATGTCCAATGTTTGGCCAATTCTCCGTGCACTACACGTTTGCACAACACCACTCATCTCCTCCTGCATTGCTGTGGCCACTGCTTCCACTGACGTCGAATCAATTTGTTTCCTCCCTCTTCCAGGTTGCACACCAAAAGAATCCGTCTATTAAAATTTCCGAATCATTTTCTCCAGACCCACGGCAGTCATCGGACCAACGCCTGTTTTTAAATCCTTCAGTGTACGGAACTTCAGAAGAGCGACGTGTGCACAGTCATCATTCTTGTAATACGGATTTACAAGCATTGAGACAGCCACGGCGAACGTCGCCGACACGAAAGGAGGAAAAGCCCTGTACCAGGCGTATTTATATCATCTTCAGTGGGTCATGCAGATAACAGGGGTTTTCATTTACGTATTCTGACACATACAGCGCCATTTTCACAGTACTCTTTTTCTTCTGCAATTCTTTTTCCCTCCTTCTCTGATAATATTCCGTTGTAGTTTGACGTCATTCTGACCAGTGATATTATTTCTACAGCATTTTTGCCGGCCGGTGTGGCCGTGCGAATCTAGGCGCTTCAGTCTAGAACCGCGTGACCGCTACGGTCGCAGGTTCGAAACCTGCCTCGGGCATGGATGTGTGTGATATCTTTAGGTTAGTTAGGTTTAAGTAATTCTAAGTTCTAGGGGACTGATGACCATAGGTGTTAAGTCCCATAGTTCTCAGAGCCATTTGAACCAATCTACAGCATTTTGAAAGTTTAACTTTAATTATAATAAGCCTGTACATTGTTTAATAAGTATTGCTATCTTTTATGTTATAACGTGACGATATTCTTACTTATCGCCGGCTTCTGGATTTTAGAAGCTGAGCGCGCCCTTTCTCTGAAGGGTGCATTGTTTTGCAGTGTAACGTCAACCATGTCCCATAGTTACTGATCACGCGTTGACTTTGTTTGTGCAGTAGGGTCGTTGTTGATCGTCAGCACGGAGCGGTCGCACACAAGCTTGTCACGGGTTAATAGTGTGAAGAATTTGCTAGGAAGTGTAACTGAGAGTTGAAAATGTTACGTATGTTCGTATGAGATTGAGCAATTCAGTTATTTCGAGAAGAGGCACACGGGAATGTTCGTATTTTACCACTGTTCGTGGAGGAACATTTCGATAGTGGAACGTGAATGAAAAGGATTCCATGATCAGCGATTATCCATTCAAATTTAATTAATGTGAAAACGCAGCATAGCTATGTTTTAGCGTTGCCATCCATTCAGTTTTCAGTGGGATTGTCCCGGAATTTAAAGTACTGTTCAGGATCCCGGAGCACAGTTTTACCCTCCTTGTGCCGAATTTTCAGATCATGCGAAGAGAAAGAATGATGAATTTCCTCCCCTAAACACTATACGTGATTAAAGATACCCATTTGCCTGTTGAAGTGGGGATTACTGCGTTGTTAAGTTCCCAGAGCATTTCACGTCAAGCCTGAGCGTTTTAGAATCAGAAACAATCGGCTTTCGGAAAAGATGTTTCGTCTGATAGTGAAGAAACTTCGTCAAGTTCGTCCGTTATGAAAAAAAAGTTGAAAGATACACAAGTTCCTACAAAGACTAATTATAAAACAATCATTTTTCCACATGGTTGATAAAAGGAAGCGACTTCACAGCAATGTGTGTGATCTGCCCCGCCACGTTTTCGACAAAATTTGAAGGAAGAAAAGTTGTAGTAGATCGTCAGAAGATACAAATCACATTGTGGAGCAACACCAGCGCGGTAAAAATGAAACAATTACTACTTTCTTTGTGAAGAAACACACGTCTGAAGAAGATGCCATGATACGTGCTGAAGCTGCGTCTGTTCACCACAGTGCAAAACACGGCCTTCGCTAAAAGTCACTGGATTGCCAATACGAATTAAGTCATTACATGTTTGCAGACAATAAATTGTATCTGAAATTTCGCATGGAATAAATAAGGTAATGACGTTCTCGAAAAACGTTAGTGGCCCATACAGTCAATATGCAGTCCTAGGTGAGTTTCATTAAGCCTTTGGTTTTTCTGTGTCCGCAGATACGTCGAACCGAGAATATACAACACCTTACCTTCATGTTAATCATGAAATACGTCAGAGATTGCTAGATTTTTGTGAAAATACCATAGAAACACACAAGGCATTTTCATTGCAGTAATGAAAATTACAGATCTAATGGCTCTCATCTCAATCAAGTAACCGCATAAATGCTAACAATGTCCCAGTGAACTATGACAAAAACAATTAAGTTTTTGTCTTACTGGAAAACGAAAATCCTTCCATTTTGAGAGCTAATTGCAATGGTCGTATCAAAATAATACTGTAATACATGGTCGTAAAACATTTGATAGTGATGTAGAGGCATTAGTTCTCAAATTTTACAATTTGGTTCCTCTGCAACAATTGTTCAGTCACTCAGACGATTTTCCGAGTTTGCAGAAATAGAGTTCATGGAAATAATACGACACGTCCATATAACATGTCTATCGGTAGTACCTGCTATTGACAAAATTGCGATTGACTGGTCTGCCATCAAATCATATTTTATTTCAAAGAGCGAGAAAGATCGTTCAAGATCGGCTTGGCAGTTTGTGACTTCAAAGTGGGAGTATGATGCTTAAGAAACTGAATACTCACTTCCTGAATGCTATCTACGGTTCTTGCAGCCTTAAAGCCATTGTTTGAAACTGGTGTTGAACAATCTCGAAAACTGCTCATTTGCTTCTGTTAAGCAGGACAGAACAATAACGGACTTTAAGAGCAAACTCGAGAGAGTAGGAGATAACATAAATTCTTGGAAAAGGAAGTTCATAAAATCTTACAAGAAATACCGAAGCTACAGAGGTTGACTTTTGTAAATGTTGTACAGTCTTTTTTCTCACGTTGCATTGATTATTTGTCACAAAACGAAACTGTGTTGAATCTGCTTACAAACCTTTCGCTTAAAAAACAAGAAGATTTTCGTCTGCAATGCAGTGTGCTGTAAAGGTCACCAGCAAACTGAATATCAACCTGCATGAAGGCCAGTCATAGAATGAATTCTGTGATTTACGAAATGCATGTGCTGGACTTATCCAAATTGAAGCAAAAGACAGGTTTGTGTAGATTTCTTTAAGCAACAGACCACAACTGACATCTTCCATTACCACTTGGTTAGGCTTGTATCACACGTATTTGTTCAGTTCCTGCGAGTAACTCATCTCCTGAAGGAATCCTCAGTATGATGAAGAACCAGTGATCAAAAGAAAGAAATCGGATATCCATGGCATTAGTGAAAAGAGAGCTTCAAGTGAAAGTGAACTTTCCTGAAAGTTGCCGTGACTTCTTGAATTTTATGAAGGAGAGGGGCGCGTGAAGGACTGCTGCAAGCAACAAAGAGAGCAACATAAAAATACTTTGAAAATACGAAACAGTGATCACGTTTCTGTCAGACGTTTCCTCAAAATGTTTTTATCTCTCTTTTTCATCTGAATTGAACTTACTACATTGTCTGTAAAGGTTCATATAAAAATTCATTTCACGTTTAAATCGCAAATCCAAACATTAAAAATAAGAATGAAAAGGAGAAGGCTTTTTCTTTTATTTGTATGTTAACACAATATTATAACTAAATTTTGATATGTTCAGAAGTTATAGGTACAACAAACTGGTTTTATTAGTTATGGCATTTATAGTTAACTCTAAGCATTTTCTTCATGCCGTAAGAGGGAGAAGTTGTGCAGCCCAGAGTTTCTTGAAAGGTGTCACCTTTACAGTTATTTCAGTATAAATGTGAAAGGAACTGAACTTTTAACGCAAGACTTGACGAGTTTAGGACTGTTAGGGATGTGTTATACGAGGTAAAGCGACGATGAAACAATGTAATTTGACTCGTACTGTTATTTTATGAAAGTGACATTTTACATTTTTCTACTGAATAATATTAATATTAGAACAAATTTACGATGCACGTGTTCATATTAGGCAAATACTCGGTACTATTTCGTATTGAAGCATGTTCTCGCAGTGAAGGCAACAAAGTGGAGTCTGATAGCTGCATAAACAAATTAAAAGACTGAAGAGACAGTGAGAGACATATTACACTTGTCTCCGCGACAGGTGACAGTTTACATTTTATCACCATAGCAGAAGAGAAGAAGAGCAGTATATTAAAACTGCGGAAAAAAATACGCAATACCCTCAAGAAAACCGTCATTTAATCCATTGGTGACGTTACAGAGTAGTTCATCATTGTAGGAGTCGGTGGGGGTTGCTGTGTGAGAGCACGTGAATACCCAAACTTTTAAAACCTTGCAGATTTATTGATTATTTTTCTTCGCATGCTTTTAGACGTAACGGATATGGCAAACTGAAAATGTGGCAATTAAATCTACCGCGCTACTCCACCAGGCTCAGAGAACCCTGCTGTCAGGGTCGCGAGCATATCTTCACGAGTTTTTGCGCCACTTCGTTGTAGCAAACTGCAGCAAACTGAGCATAAATCCACTAATCCATTCACGGGGTACCACACTTCTCATATACGTCAGTTAACTCACTATATAATAAAATTTGTTTAGACCCCAGTATGTGTTACTGTTATACTGGCAGAAAACCTATTTTGTGGGTTTCTGAATGAGCTATAGTGAATTAAGTTTTGCGTTTCATCATACTGTAATCAAAAATGGTTCAAATGGCTCTGAGCACTATGGGTCTTAACATCTATGGTCATCAGTCCCCTAGAACTTAGAACTACTTAAACCTAACTAACCTAAGGACATCACACAACACCCAGCCATCACGACGCAGAGAAAATCCCTGACCCCGCCCCGCCGGGAATCGAACCCGGGAACACGGGCGCGGGAAGCGAGAACGCTACCGCATGACCACGAGCTGCGGACCACACTATAAACCATTTGTATTCTAGTCAACAGACCATGTCAGTAGACATTACTATCTGAATTTAATCATTTCCAAAAACCGCAATTTGCGTTTGAAGTTGGTTGTTTACTGGGCAGAAATCGGCTTTCGTGTGCAATGTCAACGCGAACTCTGTTGAATCTACCTTAAGTGCCAACAGAAAAGTAAATTACCAGGATAAGTTAGCCGCAAAGGTAGTAAAGCGTCGCAGACCAGATCCGTTGACTGAGAAAGTGACGAAATCAAATAAGCATGACTACAAGCAAACATTTAACAAAGAAGTGTAGAAGAGGCGTAAGTGGTTGTGAGGTTACAGCGTAAGAATGATTTTACAGCCCTGAAGTTAATTTGTGGGGTGATACAGCTTTTAGGGATCTAGTACGCTTCTACGAAAAAATAAACAAGCACGAATACTCCCACTTACACAAAAATGCTCAACGGAGTGTAGCAAAAGCTTACACATTCTGTATTTCGTGATTGCTCTAGACTATACTTAATTATGTACAAAACAACAAAATTCTACAAAAATAATTCTTTCGTCCGACAAGTTATGCATATTATTGTTGTCATTATTATTAATGGCAGCGGCTGCAGTTGCATTAATTTGTTCATAAACGTAACTGTTATACAGCTGATGCTATTTCACACTCTCAAATTTAATTGAATCTAAAAATTTGCGAACACCCAGAATGTATAGTCACGAGCTACCAATGTTTGGAGTATATGATAAAAAATTCAGACAAATGACACAAACATGTCACAGTCGAAGATTCCCACATAGTCGCTTCAAAGTGGTTCAAATAGCTCTGAGCACTATGGGACTCAACTGCTGTGGTCATAAGTCCCCTAGAACTTAGAACTACTTAAACCTAACTAACCTAAGGACATCACACACATCCATGCCGAGGCAGGATTCTAACCTGTGACCGTAGCGGTCGTGCGGTTCCAGACAGTAGCGCCTTTAGCTGCTCGGCCACCACATAGTCGCATCAGTAAATAGTGCAGCTCCTCTGGCGGCAACGCAGGGGTGTGCTCACTCATGCAAAGGACCATAAAAGTGCCGAATGGCATCCTGCGGTACAATGCCCCAAGCATCTTGTGGCTGTTATGGGAATTCGGCATGGTTCTTGCAGGTCCTGAAGAACGAGTAGGTTAACGCTTCATCATGTCACATACACTACTGGGCATTCCAATTCCTACACCACGAAGATGACGTGCTACAGACGCGAAATTTAACCCACTGGAATATGATGCTGTGATATGCAAATGATTAACTTTTCAGAGCATTCACACAAGGTTGGCACCTACAACGTGCTGACATGAGGAAAGTTTCCAACCGATTTCTCATATACAAACAGCAGTTGACCGGCGTTACCTGGTGAAACATGTGTTGCCTCGTGTAAGGAGTAGAAATGCGTACCATCACGTTTCTGACTTTGTTAAAGGTCGGATTGTAGCCTATCGCGATTGCGGTTTATCGTATCGCGACGTTGCTGGTCGCGTTGGTCGAGATCCAATGACAATTACCAGAATATGGAATCGGTGGATTCAGGAGGGTAATACGGAACGCCGTGCTGGATCCCAACGGCCTCGTATCACTAGCAGTCGAGATGACAGGCATCTTATCCGTATGGCTGTAACAGATCGTGCAGCCACGTATCGATTCCTGAGTCAACAGATGGGGACGTTAGAAAGACAACACCCGCCTGCATGAACAGTTCGACGACGTTTGCAGCAGTATGGACTATCAGCTCGTTACCCTTGACGCTGCATCACAGGCAGGAGCGCCTGCGGTGGTGTACTCAACGACGAACCTGGGTGCGCGAATTGCAAAACGTCATATTTTCGGATGAATTCAGGTTCTGTTTACAGCATCATGATGGTCGCATCCGTGTTTAGCGACATCGCGGTGAACGCACATTGGATGCATGTATTCGTCAACGCCATACTGGCGTATCACCCGGCTTGATGGTATGCGGTGCCATTGGTTACACGTCTCGGTCACCTCTTGTTCTCATTGACGGCACTTTGAACAGTGGATCCCTACGAAACCCCACATTTCAGCAGAATAATGCACGACCGCATATTACAGGTATTGTAAGGGCCTTTCGGGATACAGAAAATGTTCGATTACTGCCCTGGCCAGCACATTCCCCAGATCTTTCACCAATTCAAAGTCTGGTGAATGATGGGCGAGCAACTGGCTCGTCACAATACGCCAGTCACCACTGAACTGTGGTATCGTGTTGAAGCTGCGTGGGCAGCTGCACCTGTACACGCCATCCAAGCTCTGTTTGACTCAATGCCCAGGTGTATCAAGGCTGTTAATGCGGCCAGAGGTGGTTGTTCTGGGTACTGATTTCTCAGGATCTATGCACCCAAATTGCGTGAAAATGTAATCACATGTCAGTTCTAGTATAATATATTAGTACGATGAATATCCGTTAATCATCTGCATTTCTTCTTGGTGTAGCAATTTCAACGGCCAGTAGTGTATGTGTTCCATTGGCGAGGTATCTTATGCTCTTGATGGCCAAATCCTCAATGAGCCAACTGCGTGGCAGCAGCCGTACGTAAACGTGCCCTGCTGGAAAGGCACATCTTTCTGTCGAATAAATGGCAGTACCACGAAGATAACAGCCTGTGCAGTGCACCAGGGACTGTTTTCTTTAGCTGGTAGAAACGCCAAATGTAACTGTGAGCTGTAACTGATGATATCCACATAATGATGCCTGGGATGTGGCCTGTGTCGTGGGCAAATGCTCTCTGGAATAGGCAGCTCACCAGCTCTACACCATACACATGAACATCCATTACTTGCGTAGAGACGGAACCTACTCTCATCAGTGTATACGACAGAGTGTCATTTCACTCTCCAGTCAACTCTTTCATCATTGACGGTGTCGTGGTGTCAATGCTATCCTGGTCAGATGCACAAGTGATCTTAATCCTACTGCAGGAGACGATTCCTAATGGTCTCTTGCGAACCAATGGGTGCCACATGCTCCCGAATTTCTTCCTTGAACGAGCGTCTGTAGTACGTGAACGTCCAGAACCTGATGTACGGGTGCAGGAGTGTTCCACAGACCACTGCTGAAAGCACGACACACAACTGATACATTGTGGGCAAATGTGCAGCAATCCCACAGGTTGTACTATTTCATTTTATCTAACAGAATTTGCACGAATAAATTGTTCTTAGAACAACTGTATTGTAGCAGAAGAAACCAAGTAGTGCAGTTGCCGCAGTCTAGTGGCTATGGTATTCGCTTTGTTACATAGAGGGTCATGAGTTCAACACTCACCTGATCTTGAACATTTTAATTTCTATATTCGGTTCGAGTAAATTCTTTAAGTATCCACAAATGGCAAGAATCATTGTACTGGAATGTTCTGTAGCTGCATATATACCGTATGTGTTTTGGCCGGAGGCAGTTCGCTCCGCGCCGTTGTATGTGCAAGAGATGAATAAGCCTTCGTTAAGTAAAGTTAGTGTTCGTAATTCACCTACGTACACCTTCCTCTACGTGACATTATTCTGGTGGAGAACGATCTCACTAATCGACGACACAGTGGCTCCCATCAGACCACGACAGAGCCGCCGTTTACGTGGCGAGAAACCCGAGTTCGAGCCATATTCAACAGATCGTAATCTATCGGAGACAGAAGAAAAAGAGGATGTCACGATTAAAGCAACTGTGTGCCACCACATGAGACATCCTTCCGGGTTCTCAGGTAACATGTTTCCACAGCGGACGACCGGGATATATGCTGCGCTATTGTCGAGAGAGGCGGCGGATATTTGATGACGCCCGCGCCAGAAGACAGCAGACCGATCGTAGCCGACGCGAACTCCGGGACGACGAATAAGAAGATATGGGTGCAGGACGACGTAGGTCACCATCGCCGCAAGCTAGCCGCTGGAGAAGACGCTGCCCAACACGCCGAGCAAGGTCTCCATCGCCGTTCATTTCCCTTTACAACTTTAAAAAAGTCGAGGCCCAGGCAGTTACGTAACTACAATGCCGCATGAGGAACGTGTTTGGGCACCAAGGAAGACTGATGTCTGGAGGACGCAGGATAACCAACATGTATGCTTCCACTGCGAACGACCAGGACATGTGGTGCTCCATTGTTGGGAAAGGCGGTGGATATATGATGATGCACGAGACACAGCACAGCAGACCGACCTTAGCCAATGCCAATTCCGGGACGACGAAGATGAACAAGAAGGTGTGCGGTATCACAAGTGCCAGTATCCGGCGCAGGTCGACGTAGGTCACCATCGCTGCAAGCTAGCCGCTGGAGAGGACACTCCCCAACACGGTGATAAAGGTCTCCATTTCGAAGCTCCTGCCCATCTCACTAAGGAACAACAAAAGAAGCTTCTTGCCATTCTTCAACAGCTCTCTGAATGCTTCAGTCCACAGATGAAGAGCAAATTAGTCAAACTGACGCCGGATTAGCACTGGAGACTATCAACCAATAAGCCATAGAGCTTACCCTGTGCCAGCAACGGATCATCGAATAATTCGCGAGGAGGTAGAGAAAATGTTGAAGAATGACGTCATTCAGCCTTTGCAGAGCCCATGGTCGTCACCAGTGGTTCTCGTCAGGAAGGAAGGACGGCAGTTGCCGCTTTTGTGTTGATTACAGGAAGCTTAACAAGATGACTAAAAAGGACGTTTACCCTCCTCCACGAATTGACGATACACTAGATTGTCTGAAGGGGGCTAAGTTTTTCTCAACCATGGACATGTACCCGGGAACTGGCAAATCGAAGTAGATGAGGCTGATCGTGAGAAAACTGTATTCATCATCACCTGAGGGCCTGTATGAGTTTAAGGTAATGCCGTTTGGTTTGTTTAATGCACCAGCAACTTTTGAACGAATGATGGGTAATCTTCTAAGGCAACTGAAGTGGACGATGTGTCTTTGTTATTTAGATGACATTAAAGTTTTCTCAGAGACATTTGATGAACCCATAAAAAGACCGAGGGTCGTTCTTAACTGTTTCCAAGAAGCCAGACTGAAACTCAATCCAAGAAAGTGTCTCTTTGGAGCAAAAGAAATCAAAATACTTGGCAATCTTGGGTCAAATGAAGGTGTGCTGCCAGACCCAGAAAAGGTGAGAGCTATAATGGAATTTCCTATTCCCAAAAGTATTAGAGATGTGAGAAGCTTCCTCGGATTGTGTTCTTATTATCGTTGTTTTATCAAAGAGTTTTGTATCAAAGCCAGGCCACTCCAAGAGTTGTTAAAAGCCTATGCTAAATTTATCTGAGGTGGTGTTCAACAAGATTCGATGTGCTACGAAAAGCTCTGTCGACTGACCCTGTACTTGGTCTATATGATGAGACAGCACCTACAGAACTACACACAGATGCCAGTGGGTATGGGATCGGTGCTGTTCTGGTGCAGATTTCGGATGGAAAAGAGAAGGTTATATATATCTTATGCTACTAGGGCAGTTACAAAAGCCAAGAAACACTACTCAACTACAGAAAGAAAATGTCTTGCTGTGATCTGAGCCATGAGCAAATTTCGACAATATCTCTATGGATGGCCATTGACAGTTGTTGCAGACCATCAATCACTTTGTTGGTTCACAGGTTTTAAGGATTCAACAGGACGACTCACCAGGTGGGCACTGCATCTTCAAGAGTATGACATTACCATAGTGTACAAAAGTGGAAGAAAACACCAAGATGCCGACTGTCTCTCAAGAAACCCTGTGCAAGACCATCAAGACTTTGATGAAGATAGTGACTGTCTCGCTGCACTCCAGGATCTCTCTGCTGAGCAGAAGTACGCCAAGATATCTCAAATTATGCTTGCCTTAAATCAGTCAGAGGATGTGAAAGGACAAATTAAGGTCGTTAATGAATTACTTTGCAAGAAAAACTTTGATCCGTTTGGAAATAGTTGGCTACCAGTGATTGATAAACACATTAGGCATGCCACTTCGCAACGGACTAGGTCAGATACAAAAAGTATTAACAAATGAGTTGCCTGGCTGACGGCAACAAGTCGACGAGTTAAAGCGTGTACTCCGGTAATACTAAGTTCGCCGCGAACGGCTACATTTCCACAACTCTTTTTGTCTGATGTTTTGGCGGGGGCGAGTGAAAGCAACGTAACGTTACTGCAACATGACTTTACTGTCTTTATTGAAATTCCCCACTGGATCCCTTGGGTGCAGTAACAACTTTAACCGTGGTGTTTGTGAAGGAAATACTACTGAAGCACCGTCAATTTCAGATCCTGGGCAGATCGTTAAAAGATACAATTTACAGCAGCCTATGTGCAAGGCGAAGCGGCGCTGTGGGCCTCAACAACAGCCGAGCAGTGTTGTATTCACGAACAGTTCGACCAAGCGATCTTGGACACATATTTTGTCACCGCATATACAAGCCTGCTTGCGAAGGGAACTATTCAATCTTGAGATATCCCTCTTTAAACAAGGGAGTCTCCGCTAATATTTGGAAAGGTAAATTAACAAGACGCAATAATGAGACAGTCCTATCGCACCGAAGGAAAATTGCCGGTGAATATAACCGAAAAACAGATTCACGCGCCAAACGATAACATTGAGGATTTTTTAACTGTTGCTGATTCGTTGAATATTACCCACGATGAAATGCGACACACTAGCTATAACGGTGGCGCGCCAACAGTGCATTCCGGCAGCTACAGTAACAGTGAAAGGAATATGGCTGCTTGCAACGGTGCGACCCCACCCCCTCAAGCTGCGCACAATGTAAACAGAAATCAGCAAGCGCGTAACGGCGCTCGGTTCCAGCGCAGGAACTGGAACAATTGATTCCACTCTTGTTATCAGAATCGTCGGAATGGAGTGCATGCAGCGTTGTGGTCATCCGGACACAAACACGATAGTCAGTGGGGACAAAATTACCCAGGACCTAATAATCCTCAGGACAGGAATAACGAATGGAATCGGTCTATTTCCGTTCTGAGACCAACGATACGATGGTCGCAACCTCAGTGGAATGAGACTGTGGTGTCACCGCCAGACAGCACACTTGCTAGGTGGTAGCCTTTAAATCGGCCGCGGTCCGTTAGTACACGTCGGACCCGCGTGTCGCCACTATCAGTGATTGCAGACCGAACGTCGCCACACGGCAGGTCCCTAGCACTCGCCCCAGTTGGACAGCCGACTTTGCTAGCGATGGTTCTGTCTACATACGTCCTCATTTGCAGAGAGGATAGTTTAGCATAGTCTTCAGCTACGTCATTTGCTACGACCTAGCAAGGCGCCATATTCAGTTACTATGAATGTATTCTGAACAGATAATATTGTGACTCGTGTACCGTCAAGAGCGACGTTCATTATTAATGGATTAAAGTTAAGTATCAAACTAATTACGTCCTCTTTCTGAATTCTAATTCCTTGTCATGTTCAGACATCACGTCAGTATAGTCCTTCCACCCTCACGCCAGCGTGCGTGAGCTAAAACGCGTGCATTTCGGCCTCCTGTAGTAACACGGTGTTGGCTCTTCTGCCAACACAACAGAGACAATACAGGTAATGGAATGCATGGATGAGCGACCTTCACAATAAATAATACGTCAAATTAAATGTTCATCTCGCTCCCTTATTGTGGCCGTGGGAATTAAGGCTACAGTTCTAGTGAACTCACCGACATCTTTCATTATAATGATAGTGAAGATATTCGAGATGAACTTTGCATTGATTTGATATCATGCAATGAAATTTGGATAGATAATGTACAAGCGGCAGTACATGGATAGTCGGAGATATTAGAATGATAGACAATGGTGCTAGTATAAGTGTGATGGCCACACACGTCAGAGAAAACAAGGATTCCGATGTTACCGATGCGAAATTGAGTTATTGGTGCCCGCACACATGGAGTAGAGATCCCGGTACAGGTTTTTTTGAATTTGAGAACGGAGCCGATGGGCGGACGTTTTTAGTGATTGAGTGTCTAACCGTAACTTGCTTGGTGGGGATGGAGCTTCTAAGATGGAAGGATGCGTGCTTCAACCTCCAACGCGGAATATGCACCCTACTTATTGCTAAGAACACCCTACTTATTAATGACAAGTTGATTCGTTCCAAGGAACGTCAGAACGAATGGTGCCAAGAACTGTCATTTGTCAATTAAATTAGTTGGTGTAAGTGTGCTGGGGGCAGACAGTCATTTTCCCACCTCCCGTTCAGAACCAGTGTCAGTCGACATGAATGACGATCTGCCTGATGTAAACAAAATTCATGCCAATACTCACAGGAGCCTGAGTTTCTTGAACAGAAAAAAATTAACTAATGCAGAATAAAGTAATCCACTTACTGATGACGAATGTACTATTCTTCTCTAAGACACCTAGCGTTTTGAAAGGATACATTTATCACATGAATGTTGCCCTTTTGGCATTGTAATCAGACTTATGCTAGACTGTGGTCAAGAGGGGAAGTGGTGAAACGTAGAATGCTAGAGGGTCATTATTGATATTTAGCTTTGTCCCTATTGTGGTCCGCTATTAGTTATAGTAAAACCAGGAGATGCTGTGAGCTTAGTCCCAGATACACGAAGCGAATAGAATTATCGTGCCTATCGGATCCCGTCCTGAAGCTCTCGAAGAGTTAATGCAAAAGTTTTCTGGGATTACACTAACGACACTCGATTTCCAATGATCGTACTGGCAGATACCATCGTCAAAGAAGTGTAGAAAGTATACTGCTGTTGTCTTCTATGGACTGTCACATCAGTTTAAGGTACTTCCGTTCGGCCTGAACTTAAACTCTGGTTTGTTTATTGCAGCCCTGGTGTCAGGTTGGGTCTGTTGGACAAAGTTACAGTCTATGTTGGCGACATGTTAATAGCCACACCTTCCTGGGAAGAGCACATACAACTTTTGGGGAAAGTTTTGAAACGATTTTCCGATTCAGGAGTGACTGCTAATTTGGAGAAGTCGAAATCTGATAAACGGAAGATCAAGTTTTTAGTACATATCTCTGGCAGGTAATGAGCCCTATCCAGATAAGATACAAGCAACAGCCAAATGTCTCCCACCATCATCCAGAAAACAGCTGTAAGCATTTCTGGACATGACGTCATCCTTTTGACCGTTAATTTCAAATGAAATTTTAAACAGTCCAGATCGTTGTTAAAGAAAAATGCTCCCTGGTCCCATGTCTCCAGTGCCAGGAAGCTTTCGACAGAATTAAAAATGCGCTGGTTCACCCTGAAATCTTGTACTATCCTAGTATCGAGGAGGATTTCTGTATCGCCTCAGGTGCGTCGAACACAGTACTCTGACCCTGTTTATTTCAGACAGTAGAGGTTGAATGCAGAATGGAAGTCCGCATCATCAGATTCACTAGCAGTGAGAGGTCATACTCTGCGACGGATCTAGAGTCCCTCGCTGGTCATATAAAAAGTTTAGTTATTATCGGCCGTCTGCATGTCAAAGTTTTCCGACATCGCAAACCTTGAAGCTTTCTTTTAACTTGCCGGAGATCAATGTGGTGGAAGTTGTTTCTCTAAGGATATGATTTTGAAATTATCTTTATCAAAGAAAATGAAAACGTTCTCGCTGATGCCCTATCGAGGTTACCCTGTGGTCTGCCTTGGTTTAGTGAACTTGTGGAACGCGTGAGGCATTACAAAGTGTTATTAAGGAAGGACCTTGTTCACTGACGGTATTCTCTGGAAATGTGTAAGAACGACCGCTACGGTCGCAGGTTCGAATCCTGCCTTGCGTATGGATGTGTGTGATGTCCTTAGGTTAGTTAGGTTTAAGTAGTTCTAAGTTCTAGGGGACTGATGACCTCAGCAGTTAAGTCCCATAGTGCTCAGAGCCATTTGAACCATTTGAACTACAGGATGCGGATCCTAAGTGGTCTAAGGCCAAGCATGTACTGGTGCTTCAACCAAATCACAAGCTGAGTCAGTATTATACTTTCATAATTATGAACTGTTCCATCGGAATAACACTGGAAATGTGTTATGGTGCGTGTGTATACCTTTATACCTTGTGCTTACCAGGATTTCCTGATAAGGTATATGCACATGCCCTGGGAACATTGTGGAACTGAAAAATGTTAAAAGAACATTGCCACTTACTGTTACTTTTTGCACAGGCACGTACATCGTTTTTTGGGAGTGTGCGTTGTCTGTCTGAAAACCAAACCCATGATCTAGCTTAGTAAAATTCCTTTCCATCCGATTCGACGGACTTACCCTGCAGAAATGGACTCCATTGGCATAGCTGGACAGTACCCTCTCAGAAGGGGAGGTATTAAATATGTGGTTGCGGTGATTTTTTCTCAAAATATGCCTGATTATATGTCACATAGTCCACACACGAAGCACCAATCGCAAAGTGGTTGAAGAATGCCGGACGGAACACTGTCCGATAGTGCTTAGAATTTTGCTCTATGAGCTTAGCGTTAATTTTTCAAGAGCATGACATCAAGCAGATTTCAATTTCCCGTTTCCATTCGGGAAGTAATTGTACAGAAGGAATTTACTAGGAATTCAACCGTTTTATTCGAATGCATGATCCCATACTCCGTACAGTGGGCAGACTTTGGGCAGACTTTGTCACCCTCTTTGGCAAAATCGTTAAGGATTTTCCACATCTTGCCACAGGCCACACACAAGCGGGACTTTGTCAAACAAAGCTTCTATTCTCTTCTTGTCTAAACTATTTGTCGTCCAAGTTTCACTTCCATACATGGCTAAACTCCAAAAATTCTGCGAGGGCATTTAAAATGTACCTGTATACCGTGTCCATGAGTGCGTGTGGCGTCCCTTTAATATGAATGTGAGTTTAAGAGACCTTTCTGCTCTGTCAAGCAGAGATGTTTATTTAGGTTAAATGTTTTGAACGCTAATAACGGTTGGCCGGCAGACAGGCTGTACAGTACAACTTAGAGACAGTGGGTATAAACAAGTCCCTAGAGCAGCAGATAGTGACCGACGATTTATATGAAACACGAATGCGCTTACTGTGAGAGGCATCAGTTCAGTACATAGCTTTGCGTGAATAAGACGTTATTAAACACTGTTGCTGCTATTTTACTTTGTTTCATGAATTCTGTGGCATACTGAACAAACAGTTAGCAACATTTCAGAGTCTTGCGACGAGCGCCTATGCACTCGACGCACGCTGATTCTGCATACCGCCACTACCATGACGGTGTGGATGGAGGGGCTGCCTGCAGTCATCAAGAGGAGAAGGGGAGGATCTGCCTCTCTCCCGCCCTAACTCCAACTGTTTTTTCTGCAGTTGCACGGAACATATAGGCAATGAGTTTACATTCAGTCTAAATCACCTAAGCAAATTTTAATAAACCACTACGTCAACCCGGCGTGTTTGGCCGAGCGGTTCTAGACGCTTTAGTCGGGAACCGCGTGACCGCTACGGTCGTAGGTTCGAATCCTGCCTCGGGCACGGATGTGTGTGATGTCCTTAGGTTAGTTAGGTTTAAGTGTTTCTAAGTTATAGGGGACCGATGACCTCCGATGTAAAGTCCCACAGTGCTCAGAGCCAAGCCACTACACCTAATGCCCATGAGTCTACTTTCGTATTCATTTTCTATGAAGTTTTCAACAATACTCGACAGACATTGAGTCTGCTTTGATTTGGTATAAATTCACCATATTTGGACTTTTTTCCGTCACCCCCCGTCAGAAGCCTTCGAGTCGACTTTGATTTTATATAAATTCACATTTCTTTGAAAGGAATTCCTAATCCGTTCACAAAGGAAATAGCGTCTACATTGTGTTTTTCTAACATCAACAGTCTCCTTGGACTATCGCTGACCATCGATCCATGAGGACGTCGAGTATAGTTGGCATTGCATTGAGCCAAATTTCTAGAAAGGGTTGTGGACTGCATCATAATTAAGTCACGATTCATTCTATGCAGACTTATGAAATTATTGAAATTGGCTACATTATGTGTAATTGATAACCGAGTGAGTGCTTGTTCATCATTTGTCTGAAAAACTTTGTTATTTCTGTGAACATTTTGATCACTTCAGTCTATGATTGATCCATGGGTTCTTACGTTACCTGTATAGATACAAATGCTTTAAAAACTGGAAATGAATCATAATTTTCTGTAGGAATCGCAATATGTGTAAATAACTATTCAGTTTTTTCGTCTGGTTCTACTATCTGAAATACTTTTCGACTTTATTACTGTACACGTGTATTAAAACATTACCGATTGCCGTTACGTACTAAAGTACTTTGTGAGGTTAAAACGATGCATCTTAAGCTACCATCGCTTTTACCCTAAAGTTGGTCGTAGGTTTGAAGGTATTCGGTGTTCCGTATAACTTCATGGCTTCAAAGGGGCGATGTGCCATTACATAACGTCTATCAGAATTTGCACGTATGAATTGTTCATGCAATAACTGTATAAAAGATGCACCTGTGCTCTTACTCTGCATTTAATCAATTGTTTTGCTGTATCGCCGGCCGCGGTGGTCTAGCGGTTCTAGGCGCTCAGTCCGGAACCACGCGACTGCTACGGTCGCAGGTTCGAATCCTGCCTCGGGCATGGATGTGTGTGATGTCCTTAGGTTAGTTAGGTCTAAGTAGTTCTAAGTTCTAGGGGACTGATGACCACAGATGTTAAGTCCAATAGTGCTCAGAGCCATTTGGACCATTTTACTGTATCGATAGTTACAACAACGATAATGTAAACTCTGGACTATTTTTTATCCGCTATTTTTGTTCTCCTGATGATTCGAATAACATTGTTAGAGTCGTCTTTCTTGGTACGATATCTCAGCCATTTTGGTGCGGTCGTATAAGGATTCCTGTGAAAAGCTCGTATGAGTTACCTTAATACATTACAGAACCTTTGTCATTACAGCGCAACCATACTTTAGTAAATGTCACTTACAGTCTAATTTACAGTATAACATCTGCCGGGCATTGTTGTATGTCACATGATTCACAGCAGTCATGCGCGACCACAGTGTCAGTCAAAGTTGACCACTTCAAAATACCAGCTAGTCTGACTGTTACTGTGTGTGTAGACTCACAGGTATCCGCTTAACATTGACTGACAGTGGCCTGCCATGACAATTGTAACTTGTAACATATACGGCAACTATATTTGTGCAGTGTTTCAAATACGTATATTCTAATAGCGATTGTAAGTGACATTGGATGTTAACACTGTAATGACAAAGTGCCGTATTTATTCCCTAGTTCTAGATATCGCACGTTCGTATCCTGCTTCAAGGATGACCTTTTAAGCGGTTGCAATAGTAATCAGCGTTTCCTATATTGTGATCTTGGGAAAATAACGGATTTTAAAAAATTTGCAACAGTCAAATTTACAGATTACCATCTACACTCTGTCAGGTAATTATCATTTAGCCTTTAAGATTTCTTCAATGAAGCAAGGGCCAATCAGTCTCCAGTAACCCCATATCAAACCTTCACACTACACTGCCTCTGAGTCTGAAATCATCTCAGACAGTGCTGATTCTTAGGGGCATATTTGTTACCTTCAGCTCATAAGCTTCATCGGTATAAAGACTTCCTTGAAGGAAGAACCTATTTTCGTGGTGTAGCATCAATACCGAGCTACAGTGACCCATGTGTCTTCTGCCACCTCGCTGATTATTGTGCTTCTGAGGTCACACATTATGCAGATATAAGCTGTTTGCTCGCAGAATGCGCAAATAGGTTGCTGACTAATTCCAGATTCACTCGCAGTCTCTTCAGAACTCACACATGGATTATTAGTAACAGTTGCCTGAACATCTATATTGCCCACCTCGCTCTTTGCTGCCTTGCTCCTCTGCATAGTATTCCAGTCGCCTACCAAAAATCATTTTTTAAACACTCACTGAATCGTCAGTCATTTATTGATCTTTTACCATTATGGCTGATCAGGTCCACCCCATGGTACAATGTTTGTTACCAAGTGGTGATGCTGTTTTCCAAGACCAAGGGTTCTTTGTTCACAAAAGTCGTCGGCGAGGACAGGTTTTGTGAGCACGATGGTGGACTGTCGGATCTCGCCTGGCCACCAAAGTCATCGGATATCAATACTATTGAGCCTTTGTGGTCTACATGTACAGAGAAGGGCCCCAACTCCATCATCTTTACTCGAACGTGCCGCTATTTTGCATGAAGAATGGTACAAAATTCCCTTGAAAACCATACAGGATCTGTATTTATCCATCCCGAGACTAACAGAAGCTGCCTTGAATGCCAGCTTTTTCCCTACACCGTATTAGGCGTGGTAATGTGTTTTTGTTATTTCCATATTTTTCAGCACCCCCTGTAGGTGTAAATTAGTTGTATTTACCCAATTTTCCCGTGAGACGAATTTCCGTTGTTACAAACATTCGACGTAAGTAAGGATTTAAACAGTGTACTGACAATGCTGGAACAGTTATCGCACTAACAGGTGAAGGGATTTTGCAGTGTTACAATACTGAAAGCTGATACACCCTTGAAAATTCAGACGACTTCTTCATCTAGGAAAACGGCACCGTGGTACGATGTTATGACTACGCCGCAGGTCGCAGGTGACACCAGTTGATTGCTACTGCGAAGACAACCAATCGGAAAGCAGGCGGATGGCGATGTTTCCACACCCAGCGCCTCGAACCTCATTTGTCAGGCTCGCCTTCTGAATAAAAGAGCGTTGTCAGTCGATAGAGCCGTTACTAGTGTTAGTTCTGTTGTTCTGGTTGAGAGCGCACATGATTAATGATCGTACCCTGAGAATTTTCCAGGCTGGCCGTCTGCAAAAAGTAACCTGTATAGAGAGGAACAAATCATCACCAATACTTACTTACATTCCAGAAACACCGCGGATCAAATTTGAAATCTATCCCTGTACGTAAGCGAATGAGTGCACGGTGCAATTACATATCTCCCAGAAATGTAATTATACATCAGTCTAGTTGACTTATTGAGAATATGTTCCAAATATAATAATACAACTCCACACTGGTTTGTGAAATATATAAAACTTGCTAAACAAAATATGGACAGAACCAATTAAGACTACAGGAGCAAATATAGGTACGTTAGCAATGGTGATTCGTCGACAACAACTGGGGAAGACTGAACCGTTGCGCTTTCGGGCTCATGTTAAGTGTTGTTCAAATGTGTGTGAAATCTTATGGGACTTAACTGCTAAGGTCATCAGTCCCTAAACTTACACACTACTTAACCTAAATTATCCTAAGGACAAACACATACACCCATGCCCGAGGGAGGACTCGAACCTCCGCCGGGACCACCCGCACAGTCCATGACTGCAGCGCCTAAGACCGCTCGGCTAATCACGAGCGGCTCATGTTAAGTGGTTTCAAGCTTGGTCGCTAGGCGACACCACACCACTGAGGCCGCGATGTGTACATGATTACTTCGGAGATTGTAATAACCAAATATTTACATAAAAAACCTTTTAAAACTGTGTTACATAGCAAAGTTATAGACATTAGCGTAGTTTCAACTGGACAGTAAATACTGACACGACTCATAGCACAAAACAAATACATAACCACGTATGTGGTCGAATAGCTTATAATCTATGATTACTATAGGTACCCATTACAAGTACATAGTAGTTTCATTCCCCGAACAAGACATTATTACTTGATGTAAATGACAGACAGTAAATGGAAGCATATAAACATAGCTTTGTACTGTGCACATTCTTAGACACATCATATGCACATAACATAGTATATCAGTTGTAAAGTGCTAAATAACAGAACAACTGGGTAAGATTTGATTCATAAGAAAAGTTATAAGCAATGGATGGTAGTTTCGTAAGGCAATTAGTATTTAGCATAATCTTAGAAATAATCGTGTACACATCGGTGCCTTAGTGCGGTGGCGCTGCCTGGAGGCTATGCTTGAAGTCATTTAACATGATCTCTGAACCTCAACGGCTCAGTCTTTCTTAGTTGTCGTCGGCGCATCATATTCAGTGATGGACCTGATTTTGCTCCTATACTATTTATTGATGATATGGACATTTTATTTGGCAAGTTTTACATACTTGACAAACCAGTGTAGAGCTTTTCCCAGCTACTGCGCCAACTTACCCCATGGGAAGAGTAGGTTGAGCCAGGTGGTATTACTATACAAAATTTATTTTTGTGAATAGGGTATCAGTGAGACACCATAATAACTTAGTTGTGAAGGTGCTGAAACAATGTACCAATGTTCCCACATAAAAAGGGTAGTGGAAGCATTCAAAATAGAGTCTGGAAAAAATCAAGAAGAAAAATTGGGCTAATCTGCCTCGGTCTCCCTATTACATTTGGAGCATGTTCTCAGTATATCGACATGATTGATGTTTAGTTATATTTCTAGAAGGCATGTCACATTTAATGTTCAGGTAATATGGCTCTTTGTATGTAGCTGTTCTATGGTCATGCAGCTTACTACAGTAACACTGTTATATCCGTACACTAAAGGTCTGAGAACCTGGAGATGACAGCAAGTCATTGTCGAATCTGGTCATGAAATAAGCTATTTCACATTAAGCGATCTTGACTTATAATACTTTTGTTATGGTCTCAGTCTTCTGACTACTTTGATGCGGCCCACTACGAATTCCTCTCCTGTGCCAACCTCTTCATCGCAGAGTACAAGTTTCAGCCAACGTTCTAAATTATTTGCTGTATGTAAGCCAATCTCTGTCTTCCTCTACAGTTTTTACCCTGCCCAGCTCCTTCTGGTACCATGGAAGATATTCCCTGATGTCGTAAAAAATGTCCCATCATACTGTTTGTGGTGTCACCGCCAGACACCACACATGCTAGGTGGTAGCCTTTAAATCGGCCGCGGTCCGTTAGTATACATCGGACCCGCGTGTCGCCACTGTCAGTGATTGCAGACCGAGCGCCGCCACACGACAGGTCTAGTCGTCCTAGCACTCGCCCCAGTTGTACAGCCGACTTTGCTAGCGACGCTACACTGACAATTGCGCTCTCATTTGCCGAGACGATAGTTAGCATAGCCTTCAGCTACGTCATTTGCTACGACCTAGCAAGGCGCCATAGCATTTGATAATTAATATTGTGAAGCTTGTACAGTAACGAGAGATGTACACCAATTGTGGATTAAAGTTAAGTATTCCAACAGCTGCGTACTTTATTTGCTAAACTCAAATCCTTTAACTGTGCCAGACCTCGCACCAGTCAGCGTGTAATTAATCGCGTGCATTTCGGCCTCCTCTAGCAACACAGTGTTGGCTCTTCTGCCAACACTTCACTGTTCTTTCTCCTTGTCAGTATTTTCCACATATTCCTTTCCTCTCGGGTTCTGCGCAGCACCTCCATATTTCGTACTTTTCTACTCCACCTAACTTTGAACATTCTTCTGTAAAACCACATTTCAAATGATTCGATTCTCTTCCAGTTCCCGCACAGTCTATGTTTCACTATTATACGATGCTGTGCTCCAAACGTACATGCCCAGCAGTTTCATTCTCAAATTAAGGCCTATGACGGATACCAGTAGAATTCTCTTCACCAGGAATGCCCTTTTTTGCCAGTGCTAATCAGCTTTTAATGTTCTCCTTGCTCCGTCCGTCATTTATCATTGGCTTAAATTCATTACAGAACTCAATTAGTCTTTCTCCTCTCTCAATATGTGTCCCAAGCCCATATTCTCCCGTAATCTTTTCTTCTACTTGTTCCCTTACAACGGCATTCCAGTCCCCCATGACTGTTAGATTTTCATCTCGCCTTACGTACTATATTACCCTTTCTCTATCCTTCGATATCATTGTGTGTCCCAACTATCGTTGTCGGTGTCCATTTGCTGTCTATTCTGGTAAGAACAACCCCATCACTGAACTGTTCACAATAACACGCCCTCTGCCCTGTCTTCCTATTCATAACAAATTCTACTCCCGTTATACCGTTTTCTGCTGCCGTTGATATTACCCTATACTCATCTGACCAGAAATCCTTTTCTTCTTTCCATTTCACTTCACTGACCCTTATTATATCTTGATTTAGCCTTTGAATTTCAGTTTTCATGTTTTCTAGCTTCCCTAGAACATTCAATCTTCTGACATTCCACGCCCCGCCACGTAGAACTTTATCCTTTCGTTGGTTGTTGAATCTTTCTCTCATTGTCATCTACCGCTTCGTAGTCCCCTCCTAGAGACCAGACTCTGGGACTATTCCGGAATCGTCTGGCAACGGAGAGATCATAGTGATCGTTTTTCAATTACAGGCCACATTTCCTGTGGATATATATTACGATTCTGTAATTCAGTGGTTTCCATTGCCTTCTCCATCCTCATGCCGTTCATCATTGCTGATTCTTCCTCCTTTAGGGGTAGTTTCCTACCCCAAGGACAAGAGAATGCCCTGAAAGCCGGTCCGCATCTCCGCCCTCTTTGACAATGCCGTTGGCAGGATGAGAGTGAAGTCTTCGGTCACCAATGCTGTTAATTAATCAAAATTTAAGCGGTGGTGAGTTTCGGACCCCGAACCGAAAATGAAGTAATTGGAACGTCCTCAGTCTTGGAATGGAAATCGGCGATTGCCACATTTTGAGCAAAAATCGTCAATTTACAGCATAAGAAGTCAACCTTGTTCTGCTAACCAACCTGTGAAACATTGCGAAGGGACTGGTAGCGTTTCGGGGCATCCTCTTGTTCTTGGAGAGAGGAATCACCCCTAAATGAAGGAAGGAGCAGTGATGCGGAAAACAATAGAAACCAACGCAGTTCAAAAATAAACAATGTGTATCCGCCAGACATGTAACTAAAAGAAGAAGTGTCAGAAAGGTCTCTGCATTAAAGATTCCGGTTTCGTCCTCCGATCGGATCTAATGAAGGGCACCACCTAGTATGAGGAGGCCATGAAAAAGCCACGAAAGATTAACATTGTAAGAGACGAAGAGTGGAATTTCAGAAATTTGAAAGCTCACCCTAGATAATCTAGCATCACCCTAGATAATCGTTCAGTGGTTGAAATGGCTCTAAGGACTATAGGACTTAACATCTGAGGTCATCAGTCCCCTAGAACTTAGAACTACTTAAACCTAACTAACCTAAGGACATCACACACATCCATGCCAGAGGCAGGATTCGGACCTGCGACCGTAGCACTCGGCCACAGCGGCCGGCAATCATCGTGGCGCTAAGTGGAATGTAAAGGAAAGAGGAATGGGAAATCTGTTCAGGCGACTGTAGGGTAATACGAGGTGCATTGAAGTTCTAAGGCCTCCGATTTTTTTTTCTAATTAACTACTCACACGAAATCGATGAAACTGGCGTTACTTCTCGACGTAATCGCCCTGCAGACGTACACATTTCTCACCACACTGACGCCATGATTCCATGGCAGCGGCGAAGGCTTCTTTAGGAGTCTGTTTTGACCACTGGAAAATCGCTGAGGCAATAGCAGCACAGCTGGTGAATGTGCGGCCATGGAGAGTGTCTTTCATTGTTGGAAAAAGCCAAGTCACTAGGAGCCAGGTCAGGTGAGTAGGGAGCATGAGGAATCACTTCAAAGTTGTTATCACGAAGAAACTGTTGCGTAACGTTAGCTCGATGTGCGGATGCGTTGTCTTGGTGAAACAGCACACACGCAGCCCTTCCCGGACGTTTTTGTTGGAGTGCAGGAAGGAATTTGTTCTTCAAAACATTCTCGTAGGATGCACCTGTTACCGTAGTGCCCTTTGGAACGCAATGGGTAAGGATTACGCCCTCGCTGTCCCGGAACATGGACACCATCATTGTTTCAGCACTGGCGGTTACCCGAAATTTTTTTGGTGGCGGTGAATCTGTGTGCTTCCATTGAGCTGACTGGCACTTTGTTTCTGGATTGAAAAATGGCATCCACGTCTCATCCATTGTCACAACCAACGAAAAGAAAGTCCCATTCATGCTGTCATTGCGCGTCAACATTGCTTGGCAACATGCCACACGGGCAGCCATGTGGTCGTCCGTCAGTATTCGTGGCACCCACCTGGATGACACTTTTCGCATTTTCAGGTCGTCATGCAGGATTGTGTGCACAGAACCCATAGAAATGCCAACTCTGGAGGCGATCTGTTCCACAGTCATTCGGCGATCCCCCAAAACAATTCTCTCCACTTTCTCGATCATGACGTCAGACCAGCTTGTGCGAGCCCGACGTTGTTTCGGTTTGTTGTCACACGATGTTCTGCCTTCATTAAACTGTCGCGCCCACGAACGCATTTTCGACACATCCATAACTCCATCACCACATGTCTCCTTCAACTGTCGATGAATTTCAATTGGTTTCACACCACGCAAATTCAGAAAATGAATGATTGCACGCTGTTCAAGTAAGGAAAACGTCGCCATTTTAAGTACACTCCTGGAAATGGAAAAAAGAACACATTGACACCGGTGTGTCAGACCCACCATACTTGCTCCGGACACTGCGAGAGGGCTGTACAAGCAATGATCACACGCACGGCACAGCGGACACACCAGGAACCGCGGTGTTGGCCGTCGGATGGCGCTAGCTGCGCAGCATTTGTGCACCGCCGCCGTCAGTGTCAGCCAGTTTGCCGTGGCATACGGAGCTCCATCGCAGTCTTTAACACTGGTAGCATGCCGCGACAACGTGGACGTGAACCGTATGTGCAGTTGACGGACTTTGAGCGAGGGCGTATAGTGGGCATGCGGGAGGCCGGGTGGACGTACCGACGAATTACTCAACACGTGGGGCGTGAGGTCTCCACAGTACATCGATGTTGTCGCCAGTGGTCGGCGGAAGGTGCACATGCCCGTCGACCTGGGACCGGACCGCAGCGACGCACGGATGCACGCCAAGACCGTAGGATCCTACGCAGTGCCGTAGGGGACCGCACCGCCACTTCCCAGCAAATTAGGGACACTGTTGCTCCTGGGGTATCGGCGAGGACCATTCGCAACCGTCTCCATGAAGCTGGGCTACGGTCCCACACACCGTTAGGCCGTCTTCCGCTCACGCCCCAACATCGTGCAGCCCGCCTCCAGTGGTGTCGCGACAGGCGTGAATGGAGGGACGAATGGAGACGTGTCGTCTTCAGCGATGAGAGTCGCTTCTGCCTTGGTGCCAATGATGGTCGTATGCGTGTTTGGCGCCGTGCAGGTGAGCGCCACAATCAGGACTGCATACGACCGAGGCACACAGGGCCAACACCCGGCATCATGGTGTGGGGAGCGATCTCCTACACTGCCCGTACACCACTGGTGATCGTCGAGGGGACACTGAATAGTGCACGGTACATCCAAACCGTCAGCGAACCCATCGTTCTACCATTCCTAGACCGGCAAGGGAACTTGCTGGTCCAACAGGACAATGCACGTCCGCATGTATCCCGTGCCACCCAACGTGCTCTAGAAGGTGTAAGTCAACTACCCTGGCCAGCAAGATCTCCGGATCTGTCCCCCATTGAGCATGTTTGGGACTGGAAGAAGCGTCGTCTCACGCGGTCTGCACGTCCAGCACGAACGCTGGTCCAACTGAGGCGCCAGGTGGAAATGGCATGGCAAGCCGTTCCACAGGACTACATCCAGCATCTCTGCGATCGTCTCCATGGGAGAATAGCAGCCTGCATTGCTGCGAAAGGTGGATATACACTGTACTAGTGCCGACATTGTGCATGCTCTGTTGCCTGTGTCTATGTGCCTGAGGTTCTGTGTGTGATCATGTGATGTATCTGACCCCAGGAATGTGTCAATAAAGTTTCCCCTTCCTGGGACAATGAATTCACGGTGTTCTTATTTCAATTTCCAGGAGTGTATTTAAAACAGTTCTCATTCTCGCCGCTGGCGGTAAAATTCCATCTGCCGTACGGTGCTGCCATCTCTGGGACATATTGACAATGAACGCGGCCTCATTTTAAAACAATGCGCATGTTTCTATCTCTTTCCAGTCCGGAGAAAAAAAAATCGTAGGCCTTAGAACTTGAGTGCACCTCGTACAACAGCAGCAGAAAAAGTTGTAGCGGGAGTAGGATTCATCAACAATATGTAGGGAGAGCAGAGAGTGAGTTCGTACGATTCTGATAATAATTCTGTGATTCAATAATCAACAAAAAATAAGAATATTTACGATATGTATGCCTAAGTCACAAGGTCATAATGGAGAGATAGAGGCAGTAAATGTGGCTATTAAAGGAGTAATACAGTATTTATAGGACTATAAAAAAATATAATAACTATAAACTATTGCAAGGGAAGGAAATAGAAGCCAGAGTTATGGGAGAATGTGGATTTCGTGTAGGAACGAGAGAGGAGATATTGCGTTCTGCAATATATTTGAGGTAGTAGTACCGAAAAAAACTCGGAAGGCACAACGGTGCCGACCTCTGTCGTGTCATCCTCAGCCGACAGGCGTCACTGGGTGCGGATGTGGAGGGCCATGTAGTCAGCACACCGCTCTCTCGGCCGTTGTCAACTTCCATGACCGGAGCTGCTATGTTTCCATGGAGTACCTCCTCAATGGGCCTCATAAGATCTGAATGCACCCGGACGGTAATCCATCCTGGTGCTCGCCAAGCCCGACAGCGCATAACATCAATGATACGACAAGAACCGGTGCTACCACTATGGCAAGGCCGTTTACAGTAATAACGAAGACTGTGTTCAAAATTACAAGAAGATGTGATAAAGACCTGGAATCCTCCTGTAGAAATATTAAGCCATGGTGCCTCTATAGCCATCCATAATTGCGAAAGTGTTGCCGGTATTGGATTTTGTTCATGAGATGACCTCTCAATTACGTCTGATAACTCATAGATGGACGGTCAAATAATTCGCTCGAACTGTCCAGAATAGTCTTCAACCCATTCGAAGAAATTGTGGTCTGGTGACATGGTATACTGTAATCCATAGAAATACTATCGTTATTTAGGTACGTGAAGTCCACTGAATGGTTGAAAATGCTCTCCAAGCAGCCGAACATAACCATTTTCAGTCAATAACTGTCCGGTAGAATCAATGTGGAGGGAATTGGGAAACTGTGGTACTGAAGAATTGTGATGAACATATTAAATTCTCTAGAAATGAAGGTACTGCCATGGTAAATACCACAGTATGTATTTCTGTTGAAGAGTAGTGAAAATCCCTAAAAGAACCACACAGAACCATCACTCACCTGACCAGGCCATAGTTTTCCGGTCACATAGGGTCCAACCGATGCTGTCATGAGCCCAGGAGAAGTTCTGTGGGCGACGTTGTACTGTTCAAAAAGGCACTCGTGGCGATCGTCTGCTGTCACAGCCCATTATTGATAAATTTCGCCGCATTGTCTTAACGGATACGATCGTCGTAGATCCAACATTGATTTCTGCGTTTATTTCACCCAGTGTTGCTTGTATGTTAGCAATGACAAATCAATATGGGATATAGTGAAGGAGGAGACCGGTAGAACCCGACATGACGAGGATCAAATAACATTAAGAGTAAATGATACATTGGTGACAGATGTGTATGTGTTGCAGAACTTTTTAACAAACATTTTAAAACTGTTACTGAAAAGATGGGGTTGTCAGGTTCGGTAGATGTTGCTATGCAGTACCTCAGACCAGACATTTCAAGTAACTTCCATAATATGAATTTGACCCTCACTACCCCAGCAGAAATAATGTCCATCATAAAATCTTTAAAATCAAAAATATATAGTGGGTATGATGAAATATCAACAAATTAAAGAATGTGATTCTGTGCTAAGTAACATATTGAGCTATCTGTGAAAATGTGCTTAGTCATTAGACAAAAAATTGCAGGCAACTAGTATATTTTGTGATCTGTCAAAGGCATTTGACTGTGTAAATCACAATATCTATTTAAGCAAATTAGAATATTATAGTGCAACAGCAAATGCTGGAAATGGTTCAAATTTGATATCTCAGCCAGGAAACAAAGGGTGTTATTAGGAAAGAGACATGTATCAAGCTATCTGGTATCATCCAACTGGGATCTAATTACATGTGGGGTCCTACAAGGTTCCATTTTGGGGCCCTTACTTTTTCTTGTGTATATGAATGACCTTTCATCAGTAACATTACCAGATGCCAAGTTCGTTTTGTTTGCCGATGATACAAACATTGCAATAAATAGCAAATCAAGTCTAGTTTTAGAAAGAAAAGCTAATAAAATATTTGTGGAGATTAATCACTGGTTCCTAGCCAGTTCTTTGTCACTAAACTTTGAAAAAACACGCTACATGCCGCTCAGAACTTGTAAGGGGTGTCCCACGAGAATATGCCTAACATACAATGACAAGCAGATAGAAGAAGTGGACAGTGTTAAATTCTTAGGATTACAGCTTGATAACAAATTCAACTGGGAGGAGCACACCATGGAACTGCTGAAGCGTCTTAACAAATCTCTATTTGCAATGCGAATTGTGTCAGACATAGGGGATACAAAATTGAAAAAGCTGGCATACTATGCTTACTTGCATTCCATAATGTCATACGGGACTATATTTTGGGGCAATTCATCAAGCCAAACTAAAGTTTTCTGGGCACAAAAACGTGCATTTAAGAGTTATATGTGGTGTGAACTCAAGAACATCCTGCAGAAGCCTGTTTAGGGAACTAGGGATACTAACAACTGCTTCCAAATATGTTTATTCATTAATGAAATTTGTCATTAAAAATACATCGCTCTTTCAAACCAACAGCTCAATTCATGGAATCAGTACTAGAAATAAGAATAATCTTCACAAGGATTCAAAGTCACTTAGTCTTGTACAAAAAGGTTGTTTTATTCAGGAACACACATTTTCAATAACTTGCCAGCAGCCATAAAAAGCTTAACAAGCAATGAAATTCAGTTTAAGAAAAGCCTAAAGGATTTATTGGTGGCCAACTCCTACTCCATTGATGATTTTGTCAGTACAACTAACTGATTTGTGTGTGTAATATTATAACTTCTGCACAATTTCAGTGCAGTAGTGTTTTCATTGTAAATATGTGTGTGTTTGTGTGTGTGTGTGTGTGTGTGTGTGTAAGTACAATCTAACTTCTGTACCATTTCAGTGCAGTAATGTGTTCATTGTAAATAAGTACTATAGTAGTTGTATTAAACGTTTATTACTTTATAAATAAATAAATAAACTTTTTATTTTAAATGCAGTGCATTAGTATTTGTAAAATGACTCTTTCATACAGTGTTCATTAAAAAATGACAATCATTCCACTTTGGACCGTGGAATGGTACATTAGCTTATTTTTGTTGTAAATATTTGTCCTGTATTGTGGTTTTTCTGACATTTTCTATATCCTGGAGGACCTCCTCACTACGGATCAATTGGAATGAAAGTAAATCTAATCTAATCTAACCTCAGTCGTTAAGCGAAGGCCATCTGCCACTGCGTTGTCTGTGGTCAGAAGTAATGCCTCAAATCTGGAATTCTTAGCACACTATTGAGACTGTGGGTCTCGGAATAGCGAATACCCCAACCAATTCCGAAATGTGGTGTCCCATGTGTCTAGACACAGCTAATATTTCGAGTTCAAAGTCTGCTGAATCCAGGCGTGCGGGCGTAATCAAGTATGAAACTCTTTCTCACGACTCACTTGAATACAATTGACAGATCCGCCAATGCACTGCTGTTTTATACTTTATGTACGCGAGACTACCACCATCTGTATACTTGCACATCGCTATCCCGTGACTTCTTTCATCTCATTGTAGATACACGGAAGGTAATGGCTGAGAAATCGGTAACGTAAGAAAAAATTCAGGTGATAGATGATAGAAATAAGTACAAATAAGACCCGTAACGAAAGAAGTACGACAATATAAGCCACTTAGAAAAATACTAACAAGATGTCTTTAAAGAAGAATGCTGCAACTAGTAGAAACCGTCCTTGGGGAAATTATTTTGGATTCCGGAGAAATGTAGGAACACCCGAAGCAATACAGACCCAATGACTTCTCTTACAAGAGCGAACCTAGGTTTAACCATTTGTAAGCTTCGAGAAAGTTATTGACAATGTTGACTGGAATACTCTCTTTGAAACTCTGAACATAGCAGGAGTAAAGTAAAAGGAGCAAGAGGCTGTTTTCAACTCGTATAGAAATCAGAACGGAATGGACAGTTTTTTAATGGAGGACGAAGACGAAAATTAACAAAAGCAAAACAACGATAATGGAATGTAGTCGAAATAAACCATGTGGTGATGAGGGAGTTACATTAGGAAACGAGACACTTAGAGTAGGAGATGTTTGGACAGCAAAATAACTGAAACTTCCTGGCAGATTAAAACTGTGTGCCCGACCGAGACTCGAACTCGGGACCTTTGCCTTTCGCGGGCAAGTGCTCTACCAACTGAGCCACCGAAGCACGACTCACGTCCGGTACTCACAGCTTTACTTCTACCAGTACCTCGTCTCCTACCTTCCAAACTTTACAGAAGCTCTCCTGCGAGACATGCAGAACTAGCACTCCTGAAAGAAAGGATATTGCGGAGACATGGCTTAGCCACAGCCTGGGGGATGTTTCCAGAATGAGATTTTCACTCTGCAGCGGAGTAGCGCTGATATGAAACTTCCTGGCAGATTAAAACTGTGTGCCCGACCGAGACTCGAACTCGGGACCTTTGCCTTTCGCGGGCAAGTGCTCTACCAACTGAGCCACCGAAGCACGACTCACGTCCGGTACTCACAGCTTTACTTCTACCAGTACCTCGTCTCCTACCTTCCAAACTTTACAGAAGCTCTCCTGCGAGACATGCAGAACTAGCACTCCTGAAAGAAAGGATATTGCGGAGACATGGCTTAGCCACAGCCTGGGGGATGTTTCCAGAATGAGATTTTCACTCTGCAGCGGAGTGTGCGCTGATATGAAACTTCCTGGCAGATTAAAACTGTGTGCCCGACCGAGACTCGAACTCGGGACCTTTGCCTTTCGCGGGCAAGTGCTCTACCAACTGAGCCACCGAAGCACGACTCACGTCCGGTACTCACAGCTTTACTTCTACCAGTACCTCGTCTCCTACCTTCCAAACTTTACAGAAGCTCTCCTGCGAGACATGCAGAACTAGCACTCCTGAAAGAAAGGATATTGCGGAGACATGGCTTAGCCACAGCCTGGGGGATGTTTCCAGAATGAGATTTTCACTCTGCAGCGGAGTGTGCGCTGATATGAAACTTCCTGGCAGATTAAAACTGTGTGCCCGACCGAGACTCGAACTCGGGACCTTTGCCTTTCGCGGGCAAGTGCTCTACCAACTGAGCCACCGAAGCACGACTCACGTCCGGTACTCACAGCTTTACTTCTACCAGTACCTCGTCTCCTACCTTCCAAACTTTACAGAAGCTCTCCTGCGAGACATGCAGAACTAGCACTCCTGAAAGAAAGGATATTGCGGAGACATGGCTTAGCCACAGCCTGGGGGATGTTTCCAGAATGAGATTTTCACTCTGCAGCGGAGTGTGCGCTGATATGAAACTTCCTGGCAGATTAAAACTGTGTGCCCGACCGAGACTCGAACTCGGGACCTTTGCCTTTCGCGGGCAAGTGCTCTACCAACTGAGCCACCGAAGCACGACTCACGTCCGGTACTCACAGCTTTACTTCTACCAGTACCTCGTCTCCTACCTTCCAAACTTTACAGAAGCTCTCCTGCGAGACATGCAGAACTAGCACTCCTGAAAGAAAGGATATTGCGGAGACATGGCTTAGCCACAGCCTGGGGGATGTTTCCAGAATGAGATTTTCACTCTGCAGCGGAGTGTGCGCTGATATGAAACTTCCTGGCAGATTAAAACTGTGTGCCCGACCGAGACTCGAACTCGGGACCTTTGCCTTTCGCGGGCAAGTGCTCTACCAACTGAGCCACCGAAGCACGACTCACGTCCGGTACTCACAGCTTTACTTCTACCAGTACCTCGTCTCCTACCTTCCAAACTTTACAGAAGCTCTCCTGCGAGACATGCAGAACTAGCACTCCTGAAAGAAAGGATATTGCGGAGACATGGCTTAGCCACAGCCTGGGGGATGTTTCCAGAATGAGATTTTCACTCTGCAGCGGAGTGTGCGCTGATATGAAACTTCCTGGCAGATTAAAACTGTGTGCCCGACCGAGACTCGAACTCGGGACCTTTGCCTTTCGCGGGCAAGTGCTCTACCAACCGCTGCAGAGTGAAAATCTCATTCTGGAAACATCCCCCAGGCTGTGGCTAAGCCATGTCTCCGCAATATCCTTTCTTTCAGGAGTGCTAGTTCTGCATGTCTCGCAGGAGAGCTTCTGTAAAGTTTGGAAGGTAGGAGACGAGGTACTGGTAGAAGTAAAGCTGTGAGTACCGGACGTGAGTCGTGCTTCGGTGGCTCAGTTGGTAGAGCACTTGCCCGCGAAAGGCAAAGGTCCCGAGTTCGAGTCTCGGTCGGGCACACAGTTTTAATCTGCCAGGAAGTTTCATATCAGCGCACACTCCGCTGCAGAGTGAAAATCTCATTCTGGAAACATCCCCCAGGCTGTGGCTAAGCCATGTCTCCGCAATATCCTTTCTTTCAGGAGTGCTAGTTCTGCATGTCTCGCAGGAGAGCTTCTGTAAAGTTTGGAAGGTAGGAGACGAGGTACTGGTAGAAGTAAAGCTGTGAGTACCGGACGTGAGTCGTGCTTCGGTGGCTCAGTTGGTAGAGCACTTGCCCGCGAAAGGCAAAGGTCCCGAGTTCGAGTCTCGGTCGGGCACACAGTTTTAATCTGCCAGGAAGTTTCATATCAGCGCACACTCCGCTGCAGAGTGAAAATCTCATTCTGGAAACATCCCCCAGGCTGTGGCTAAGCCATGTCTCCGCAATATCCTTTCTTTCAGGAGTGCTAGTTCTGCATGTCTCGCAGGAGAGCTTCTGTAAAGTTTGGAAGGTAGGAGACGAGGTACTGGTAGAAGTAAAGCTGTGAGTACCGGACGTGAGTCGTGCTTCGGTGGCTCAGTTGGTAGAGCACTTGCCCGCGAAAGGCAAAGGTCCCGAGTTCGAGTCTCGGTCGGGCACACAGTTTTAATCTGCCAGGAAGTTTCATATCAGCGCACACTCCGCTGCAGAGTGAAAATCTCATTCTGGAAACATCCCCCAGGCTGTGGCTAAGCCATGTCTCCGCAATATCCTTTCTTTCAGGAGTGCTAGTTCTGCATGTCTCGCAGGAGAGCTTCTGTAAAGTTTGGAAGGTAGGAGACGAGGTACTGGTAGAAGTAAAGCTGTGAGTACCGGACGTGAGTCGTGCTTCGGTGGCTCAGTTGGTAGAGCACTTGCCCGCGAAAGGCAAAGGTCCCGAGTTCGAGTCTCGGTCGGGCACACAGTTTTAATCTGCCAGGAAGTTTCATATCAGCGCACACTCCGCTGCAGAGTGAAAATCTCATTCTGGAAACATCCCCCAGGCTGTGGCTAAGCCATGTCTCCGCAATATCCTTTCTTTCAGGAGTGCTAGTTCTGCATGTCTCGCAGGAGAGCTTCTGTAAAGTTTGGAAGGTAGGAGACGAGGTACTGGTAGAAGTAAAGCTGTGAGTACCGGACGTGAGTCGTGCTTCGGTGGCTCAGTTGGTAGAGCACTTGCCCGCGAAAGGCAAAGGTCCCGAGTTCGAGTCTCGGTCGGGCACACAGTTTTAATCTGCCAGGAAGTTTCATATCAGCGCTACTCCGCTGCAGAGTGAAAATCTCATTCTGGAAACATCCCCCAGGCTGTGGCTAAGCCATGTCTCCGCAATATCCTTTCTTTCAGGAGTGCTAGTTCTGCATGTCTCGCAGGAGAGCTTCTGTAAAGTTTGGAAGGTAGGAGACGAGGTACTGGTAGAAGTAAAGCTGTGAGTACCGGACGTGAGTCGTGCTTCGGTGGCTCAGTTGGTAGAGCACTTGCCCGCGAAAGGCAAAGGTCCCGAGTTCGAGTCTCGGTCGGGCACACAGTTTTAATCTGCCAGGAAGTTTCATATCAGCGCACACTCCGCTGCAGAGTGAAAATCTCATTCTGGAAGCAAAATAACTGATGATGGCCGAAGCATAGAGGATATAAAATGTAGAGAGGTAATGATAGGAGAAGCGTTTCTGGAGAAGAGAAATTTTTGATATTGAATACATACCGGGTGATCAAAAAGTCAGTATAAGTTTGAAAACTGAATAAATCACGGAATAATGTAGATAGAGAGGTACAAAATGACACACATGCTTGGAATGACATGGGGTTTTATTAGAACCAAAAAAATATAAAAAATGTCCGACATATGGCGCTTCATCTGATCAGATTAGCAATAATTAGCATAACAAAGTAAGACAAAGCAAAGGTGATGTTCTTTACAGGAAATGCTCAATATATCTACCATCATTCCTCAACAATAGCTGTAGTCGAGGAATAATGTTGTGAACAGCACTGTAAAGCATGTCCGGAGTTATGGTGAGGCATTGGCGTCAGATGTTGTCTTTCAGCATCCCTGGTGATGTCGGTCGATCACGATACACTTGCGACTTCACGTAACCCCAAAGCCAATAATCACCTGGACTGAGGTCTGGGGACCTGGGAGGCCAAGCATGACGTGAGTGGCGGCTGAGCACACGATCATCACCAAACGACGTGCGCAAGAAATCTTTCATGCGTCTAGCAATACTTTGTTTTTTTTTTGTTCTAATAAAACACCATATTATTATAAGCAGGTGTATAACGTATCCTTTGCTTTGTCTTACTTTGTTATGCTAATTATTGCTAATCTGATCAGATGAAGCGCCATCTGTCGGACATTTTTTTAATATTTTTTTGGTTCTAGTAAAACCCCATGTCATTCCAAGCATGTGTGTCATTTTGTACCTCTCTATCTACATCATTCCGTGATTTATTATGTTTTCAAATTTATACTGACTTTTTTATCACCTGGTATTTAAATGTTAGGAAGTGTTTTCTAAAAGAATTTGTATGAAGTGTAGCCATGTATGGAACTGAAGTAGGGACAATAAACATTTTAGACAAGAAGAGAATAGAGGTTTTTGAGATATGGTGCTTCAGAAGAATGCTGTATATTGGTAGGTCACATAACTAATGAGATGGTACTGATTCTGAAGGATGTAGTTTCCAGCAGTTAGTGATGAAGAGCCTCACGCAGAATAGAGCAACATGGAGAGCTGCATCAAAGCAGTCGTTGGACTGAAGACTACAGCAACGACAAGTCAATTAGAAATGGAATACATCGGATGTTAAGACGAAATGACTGCGAAGAAATCAGAACTGAAGTGGTCGTCGGAAGGGCTGTTTCAGCAAATAGGAAACTGTTAGTGAAAAAAGAGAACAGCCAGCTGGAGAGAATACTCTAAAGACCACTGTGATGAACTGTCTGGTGACGTGACAGAAGAAGGAATGTGAGTCGACATGTGAGACGCAGGGCGGGGAATCCTATATTAGCGTCAATGTTTTGGAAGACTTAATATCATAGGTAACATTCGTACAGAATTTCTGAAATCATCAGGGGAAATGGCAGACATACAACTATTCAAGTAGGTTTTTAACATAAATGAGTCGGGACATGTACCATCAGAGGAAGATATGGGGAATGACGGATAATATATATTATGAACATGAACGAAGAAGGGACACTGTTGTGCCATCTATACATCGATGGGCCGACGACGGAAATAAAACAAACTTTCAAGAATGGAATTAAAAGTGGGAGTGAAATGATATTAAGATTGGCTTGCGACATTACTTTCCACAGTGGAACTGAAAGAGAATTACAGAAACTATTGAATGGAATGACGAGTCTAATGTGTACAGAAAATGAACTTAGAGTGAACTGAAGAAATCCAAGAGTGAAGAATGATAGACTTAACATCAAAATTCATGACCACAATTAACATACTGAAACACCTGCTGAAAACATGCGTTAGTAGTAGACTTTATTTTTATAACGACTTAAGCTATACAACTACTTCGTGCCAAAGCCTACAGATTTTAAGATCAAAGACATTTTCCAAACTACATTTGAGCAATGAATGAAAATATGTAAAAAAATTTTGTTCTGGAAAAATTTGCATTCACTTTTTCAACAACGAATACACTTTCTGTATGTGGTCTTATCTCCTGTTCTAGCTTCTAATTGCAGATTTGTAATTGTTCATATGACTTATGACACCGACGGAAGATGCACTGGATTTGTTCCACAGACACTGCTCCCTTCTGCTTTACCTCAATAGGTTTCGCGACAGAAAATAGCCTTACAATCAGCGAATGCGATTTTATAACCTTTCGATAGCGTGTAGGGCACCTAGTAAGTACTCCCGAAATTCCTCTTCGTCTTCTATCACTGGACTCTTGTATGCGATCTTCTTAACACATGAACTGCACTTCAGAGGAATTCCGCAGATGATCACAATTTTTCGTAATTGCAAATGTTCGCGTTTGCTTCATTCTACATCACTTTTACGGTTTATAAATGTTGTGATGAGCTTCATAAGTTGCAAGGTAGCGCTGTCGTTGTTGAAATGATCTTCAGGCCGAAGACTGATACACGCAGACCTCCACTACATTTTCTGCTGTACAGGCCTCTACACGCTGTACGGTCGGTATTGCCTCGTGCGTTCCGCGTGTTCCTACATGCCTCCGGAGCACAAACTGACGTTCACCGTGGTCAGCCTCTACAAGATTTTCCATTCATTTGTAAATTATTTGTGTTAGTGCTATGAAACTGTGACTCATTGTAGCTTGGTAGCATTCAGACGTGTCAGTATCTGTATTTTTTGAAATGAGATTTATTGCATTCTCTTTGTGTTTGAGTGTATTTCGCTTGTCTCATATGTGCCGGAAACAGATGGAATAGTTTTGTTATGGATAGCTCTTCCAAAGATATCTAGAGTTCCGAAGAAATATCTACTCGGCGGATATAGTTTCAGCTTATATCTTTTAGTGCTCTGTCAAATTCCTTTCGCACCGTCTTATCTCCCATCCTATCTTCATTTACTTCCTCATATCTTTCTGTAATGTTGTTATCATTAGACAATTAAAGCATTGACTCCGTCTACAGAATCTGGCGGGCTCATTGGTATCGACAGACCGCTGTGTCAACTAGTTCTGTTTTCAAACAAATTGCTGCTGCGAATGGGTGTGGTATTAAAATGGCTGATATTCTTTTCCAAAAAAAGTGATCAGAAGAGCAGTCAAGTAGGAAAACCATTTCTAAAAATGTTCTACATGGGATCTGATTCTGATAAGATCAACAGATTGTTTATAAACACTGACATCTAACTACAATTCTCTACCACCAATATCTTACCAAATAAATTTAAACTCACTGCTGGAAATTACAAATGTCCATCTTCAAGGTCCATGGTATGTAAATTAAGTTGTAAGGTTGCCTTAAGATATACTTAGGGCCGACATACTGTAGTTTAAAAAAAAGGTTTGAAGAGCATAAGGTGGTTACATCGCGTAACAAATCAGTGTTTGGACATCTGATCTAGGATAAAAAATTCATAATGTGATACAGAATTTTATCTACAAATCCTACGCACTGTCCTTAAACATTTTCTGGTAAGTATCTTGGAAGAACTTGAGGTTTTTATTCACCAAAAAACAAGACCAATCACTACTGCTTAATGAACACACAGAATTATGAGATAAAACATGTTTCGATCTGTTTGAGAATATGTTTGAACGCAAGGACCATGATGTTCATCTTTTAATTTATAATCCTTTCCCTGTCATCCATCTTATCTTTGTTTTATGAAAACCATGTTATAATACTATTTTTATTCGTATTCTGCTTGTATTTTACCACTACTTCATGTTGTGGACAAGCCTTCTGTCCCACATAAACTGTTTTTCATTTACGTGGGGACCATCTAGATTAGTATGTATCGGCGCACATATATAACGTTTCAACGTCTTTCCATTCCCATAAATCGCTAAAAAAACATTGATGTGTCTGCTATTCAGACTAGATGGCATACTCTGGATCAGGTGGACCAGCAGCTGCTGGGGTATAGCCTTCCATTCTTGCACCAGTGCCTGATGGAGCTCCTGAAGTGACATGTTCCACACCCAGGAGGCTCCTCTCCTTTGTGGGACTATGGAATGAATAATTAATCTAATCTAATCTAATCTAATCGTAGGGGTTTGAAGACGTGCACCGATACGTCGACAGAGAGCATCGCAGACGTTCTCGATGGGGTTTAGGTCTGGAGAACAGGCAGGCCACTCCATTCGCGTGATATCTTCTGTTTCAAGGTACTCCTCCACGATGGCAGCTCGGTGGGGCTGTGCGTTATCATCCATCAGGAGGAAGGTGGGACCCACTGCACCCTTGAAAAGGCGGACATAGTGGTGCAAAATGACGTCCCGATACACCTGACATGTTACAGTTCCTCTGTCAAAGACATGCAGGGGTGTCCGGGCACCAATCATAATCCCACCCCACACCATCAAACCACGACCTCCATACAGGACTGCAGGCAGCGCTGGTCGAGCGGTTCTAGTCGCTTCAGTGCGGAACTGCGTGACTGCTACGGTCGCAGGTTCGAATCCTGCCTCGGGCATGGATGTGTATGATCTCCTTAGTTAGGTTTAAGTAGTTCTAAGTTCTAGGGGACTAATAACCTCCGATGTTAAGTCCCATAGTGCTCAGAGCCATTTGAACCATACAGGTCCCTTTCAAGGACATTAAGGGGTTGGTTCCTAGTTCACGCCAGATGAAAACCCGGCGAGAATCACTGTTCAGACTATACCTGGACTCGTCCGTGAACATAACCTGGGACCACCGTTCCAATGACCATGTACTGTGTTCTTGACACCAGGCTTTATGGGCTCTCCTATGACCAGGAGTCGGTGGAATGTACCTTGCAGGTCTCCGGGCGAATAAACTATGTCTGTTCAGTAGTCTGTAGACTGTGTGTCGAGACAACTATTCCAGTGGCTGCGGTAAGGTCCCGAGTAAGGCTACCTGCAGTACTCCGTGGCCGTCTGCGGGCACGGATGGTGAGATATCGTCATCTTGTGGTGTTGTACACTGTGGACGTCCCGTACTGTAGCGCCTGGACACGTTTCCTGTCTGCTGGAATCGTTGCCACAATCTTGAGATCACACTTTGTGTCACACGGAAGGACCGTGCTATACGACCTGCTGTGTTTGAGCACCCTCCAGTCGCCCTAATATTCTACCCCTCATAATGTCAATATGTGTTCTTTGAGCCATTTTCAACACACAGTCACCAATAGCACGTCTGAAAACGTCTGCACAATTATTCGCTGCACCGTACTCTGACATGCACCGACACACCTAGACTGGTCCCTTTAATCCCACAAACCAACCAACCAACACACCTCTGCGTATGTGGACTACTGCCAACGCCACTGTGCGACGACCGCAGATCAAATGCACCGCATAGTCGTACCCCGAGGTGATTTAAACCCGCAGATCGCCCGCCAGAGCGTTGTTTCACCATGTATCAGCATTATCCTTCCTTTATGAGCATGAGTGCATAAAACGGCAGTGCATTGGAGGAGCTGTCATTTGTACTCAGGTGATTGATATGAAAAGGTTTCCAAAGTGATTATGGCCGCATGACTGGAGTTAACAGACTTTGATCACGGATTGGTAGTTGGAGCTAGACGCATGGGATATTCCATTTGATACATTGTTAAGAAATTCTATATTCCGAGATCTGTAGCTCATAACGATCAGGAGCAGCGGCGTTTGCGTAGAGTTGTCAATGCTAAAAGACAAGCAAGACTGCGTGAAATAATCACAGAGATCAATGTGGGACGTACGACGAACGTATCCGTTAGGACAGCGCTGCGAAATTTGACGTTAATGGACTGTGACAGCAGACGACCGATTCGAATCGTTTTGCTAACAGCACGACATCGCCAGCAAGGCCTCCCCTGTGCTCGTTAACCTATCGCCTCGACCCTAGACGACTGGGAAACTGTGACCTCGTCAGAGGACTATAGATTTCAGTTGGTGAGAGCTGGTGGTAAGGTTCGAGTGTGGCGCGAAGCCCTCACGAAGCCATGGATGCGAGCTGTCAACAAGGCACTCTTCAAATTCGTGGTTGCTTGGCAATGCACTGTGCTTACGTGGAGTGATCTGCGTCCTCTGGTCCCACTGAACCGATCATTCACTGGAGATGGCTGTGTTCGGCCAGCTGGGGAACTTTTGCAGACATTCATGCACTTCATGTTGCCAGTCAAAGATGGAATTTTTATGGGTGAGAATGCTCCATGTCACCCAGCAACAATCTTTCGCTATTGGTCTGAAACATTCTGAGTTGACCACCTATATCCCCCGACGTGAATCGCGTCGAAAATTTGTGGGATGTAATCGAGACGTCAGTTCGTGCTCAAAATCCTGCACTGGCAACACTTTCGGGATTCTCGATGGCTATAGAGGCATCATGGGTCAGTATTTCCGTAGGGGACTTCCAGCGACTTGGTAAGTCCACTCAACGTCGCGTTGGTGCACTGCGTCGGGCAAAAGGAGATTATACATGATATTAGAAGGTCTTCCAAGGTGTTTTTCACCTCAATGCAGCATCTAAGGAAATAAAGAATAAGAAATAAAATGATGCATGATGAAGGACGGACATCGGTAGATGTGATGTACATGTACAGAAAGTCAAATAATTACAGTTTGAGAGCCGGCCGCGGTGGTCTTGCGGTTCTAGGCGCTGCAGTCCGGAACCGCGGGACTGCTACGGTCGCAGGTTCGAATCCTGCCTCGGGCATGGATGTGTGTGATGTTCTTAGGTTGGTTAGGTTTAAGTAGTTCTAAGTTCTAGGGGACTGATGACCTCAGATGTTAAGCCCCATAGTGCTCAGAGCCATTTGAACCATTTTTTACAGTTTGAGAAGAAATGGATGATTTGTTCTAGCGAAAGAGCATCACAAAGTGAGCAAGTGAGTAACGCACTGGACCAGCTCTGACCTTAAGCAAGCACATATTAGTATTGGCACTGATTGACAACGTTGTAGGATGTCCACCTATGGGCTATTGTGCCAAATTGTGTCCAATAGCCGCGTCATATCATCAAAAACAGGAAGTTGAGACGCCTTGCTTATAATTCGCTAAACTATTTAAATTTCGGAGAGATTCGGCGACCTTTCCGGCGAAGGTAGGGTTCTGCAAGCACGAAGATAAACCGCACAAATTCTCGCCGTGTAGTGAGCGGGCATTCTCTTACTGAAATGTAAGCCCAGGATTGTTTGCCATGAAGGGAAACGAAACGGTGAGTGGCATATCGTTGACGTACCGCTGTGCTGCAAGGGTGCTGCGGACGAAAACCAAAGGGGTCCTTGATATGTAAAAGAAATGGCATCCCAGACCATCAGTCATCATAGTTGGTCAGTATGTCGGATGACAGTCAAGTTGACATCCCACCCCTGATCATGACGTCTCCAGACAAGTTTTCGGCCTGTAATCTTATTTCCAGGAGTTGAATTGTATTCAGTGATGAGTCCCGATTCGAATTGAAACCGAACGACCAGCGAGGACGCGTTGGAGACGTCAACATAACTGAAGCCCGCCATATGGCCGACAACCATGGGTGATGGTCTAGGCTGCCATTTCTTTTCATAGCAGGAACCCTATGGTTGTCATCTATGGCACCCTTAGCGGTACGTCGGCGATATTCTGTACCCAGTTTTGTTGCCCTTCATGGAAAGCCATACTGGGATTACATTTCAGCAAGATTATGCCCACCCACATATGCCTAGGGTTTCTGCAGCTTGTCCTCCTGCTTGTCAGACCCTATCTTGGCCAACAAAGTCGCCGGATATATCCAATGTAGAAAACATTAGGAGAATCATGGGCAATGCCCTACAACCAGCTCGAGATTTCGATTATCTGACATACCAGTTGGACAGAATGTGGTATGATATCCCTCGGGAAGACATCCAACAACTCTGCCACGCCGATTAATTACTTGCGTAAGGGCCAGAGGTGATGGTCGACGAACGCGTTATTGATTTAGTTTGTGAAGCTCTTTCTCTTGAATAAATAGTCCAGGTTTTTGAAAGTGTAATCTTTTTCTTGTCTGTACTTGTGCGATATAAGGAGCATGTTAATGTTGTGGTCTTCAGTCCTGAGACTGGTTTGATGCAGCTCTCCATGCTACTCTATCCTGTGCAAGCTGCTTCATCTCCGAGTACGTACTGCAGCCTACATCCTTCTGAATCTGCTTAGTGTATTCATCTCTTGGTCTCCCTCTACGATTTTTGTCCTCCACGCTGCCCTTCAATGCTAAATTTGCGATCCCTTGATGCCTCAGAACATGTCCTACCAACCGGTCCCTTCTTCTTGTCAAGTTTTGCCACAGACTCCTCTTCTCCCCAATTCTATTCAGTACCTCCTCATTAGTTATGTGATCTACCCATCTAATCTTCAGCATTCTTCTGTAGCACCACATTTCGAAAGCTTCTATTCTCTTCTTGTCCATACTATTTATCGTCCATGTTTCACTTCCATACAGGGCTACACTCCATACAAATACTTTGAGAAACCTTGACACTTAAAACTATACTCGATGTTAACAAATTCCTCTTCTTCAGAAAAGCTTTCCTTGCCATTGCCAGTCTACATTTTATATCCTCTCTACTTCAACCATCATCAGTTATTTTGTTCCTCAAATAGCAAAACTCCATTACTACTTCAAGTGTCTCATTTTCTAGCCTAATTCCCTTAGCATCACCCGACTTAATTCGACTACATTCCATTATCCTCGTTTTGCTTTTGTTGATCTTCATTTTATATCCTCCTTTCAAGACAGTGTCAATTCCGTTCAACTGCTCTTCCAAGTCCTTTGCTGTCTCTGACAGAATTACAATGTCATCGGCGAATCTCAACGTTTTTACTTCTTTTCCATGGACTTTAATACCTACTCCGAATTTTTCTTTTGTTTCCTTTACTGCTTGCTCAATATACAGATGATCCACATCCGCACACAGCGACCTCTTCCCTCTGTAACAGTTGGTGTTGGGAAAACTGTTGAAGGTGAAGATGAAGATAGACGACCAAAAAAAGAAGAGCTATTGCCATAGTTCCTTAGTAGTACCTTTGTGAAAGGGGGAAGCGAAATGAAAGAAAGGAGGATAAGGAATATCAACAAAAGCAAAACCAAGATAATGTAATGTAGTCGAGTTAACTCGGGTTATGCTGAGGGAATTAGATTAGGGAATGAGACACTTAAAGTGATAAAGGAGTTTTGCTATTTGGGGAGCAAAATAACTGATGATGGTCGAAGTAGCGAGGGCATAAAATGTAGACTGGTAATGGCAATGAAAGCGTTTCTGAAGAAGAGAAATTTGTATGGAGTGTAGCGATGTATGGAAGTGAAACATGGACGATAAATAGTCCGGACAAGAAGAGAATGGAAACTTTCGAAATGTGGTGCTACAATAGAATGCTGAAGATTAGATGGATAGGTCACATAACTAATGAATAGAATTGGGGAGGAGTTTGCGGCACAACATGACTAGAAGAAGGGATCGGTTGGTGGGACATGTTCTGAGGCAAGGGATCACCACTTTAGTATTGGAGCGCAGCGTGGAGGGTAAAAATCGTAGAGGGAGACCTAGAGATGAATACACTAAGCAGATTCAGAAGGATGTAGGCTGCAGTACGTACTCGGAGATGAAGCAGCTTGCACAGGATAGAGTAGCATGGAGAGCTGCATCAAACCAGTCTCAGGACTGAAGACTACAACATCAACAACAACAACATACCATTCGTATGAGTCCTGTGTGGAGAGCCGGTTTCCTTTTCTTTGTCATAAGAGTCTGTTACATGAAGAAAATATGAACGATTGGCTGTATGCGTTGGTTGCACTCTCCGCATGTCTGTCCGCAACCTGTTATGTGATAGGGATCATGTTAGTATAGAATAGCTTAAGAAGCTATTTTATGCTCATCAGTATCTTCTTCTGTTGCGAAACACCTCTCCCATCTTCGCCGGATATCCACATCCGCACACAGCGATCTCTTCCCTCTGTAACAGTTGGTGTTGGGAAGACTGTTCAAGGTGAAGATGAAGATGGACGACAAAAAAAAAAAAAAGAAGAGCTATAGCCGTGGTTCCTTAGTTGTACCTTTGTGAAAGGGGGAAGCGAAATGAAAGAAAGGAAGACAGTGTGCAGAAGATTCATCTCGGATATAGACATATGTAAGTAGCAGCCTCAATTTTAATATTCACTCTTGGGGTTTCCAACATCATTTGATTTGACCTTTCTCCATTTTCTCATAGTGTGGGGGTTAAATAATGTTGTAGTATGCGGTAAGGGACCTAATGCCGAATTGTTAGCTCTGGTAATACGCACCCAGTGCAAATTACGTGCTCATTTCGTTCCGCGCACTGTGTCACATCCAGTGGTTCGTTGGTTCTGGCGTAAAAATGGGAATTACACCAGCCATTGCTGACAGTGTGCCTGGCTTAGGGATGGGAAAATTTGGGAATTTCGAAAACATTGGTAATTTCGTGCAGATGAACCAGAAGAGGCATAAGAATGTTTGCTGTAAATAGGAAATGTGTAGAGTAAATGTTTTGGTTTGAGTAAGGACTGTGGTGGTAATAAAGCAGTGGCTAAGTCAGGAATATTAGAAGAAGTAATCTGGGCAGATGTTACACCTAGGGAAAATTGTTAGCAGGTACTACTTAGTTCGTTCAGATAGGTTTAAGCTGTGGTACATTGCTTATGGATTACAACTAGAATAATGAGTCGCAGCGGTATTGTTTCGTTACGTTTTACAGTCTTCCCATCGTGTGGCACTGTCCCAAAACAGTAAAAAATGCTGAGATACAACACGGATGCTAGGTGATCGTTAGACGTAATCGTATCAATTAAAATGTTCGAAGTGTCTCGGGACGCCCTGTTCGTGATAACGGTAAATCTACTAGCAATTGCCAACCAAGCGAAAGAAGTGTTGGAAGGTATGCGGAAATTAAAGAGATTTTTATTGGACAGAAGAAGTGGGTCTGATATAGTGCCTGTAGCTGGAGAAGTGGTATCGGATGAGTCTCTCAGAGAGAGAGGAAACAAATGGAGAATGAAAACACTGATATTCGTAAGTTATGGGAGTTCGGTTAGATTCACCCATCAAGATGCTCTGAACGTGACCAAAGCAAGGTTATAATGGATCTCCTACTATTATAAATAAACTCTTTCGAATTGCGAAGCAAATTTGGAGCAAACGGCTGAGGTCACGCAGGCCAGTACGGCAGTGAAAGAGCCATTGTGGTTCCACAGGGAAGTTCAATTCCACCTAGCTTATGGTAGAATGTAGCCCGCTGTACATATACTCTCCTCGTTAGGTGATAAAGATAAGTTGTAAGATGTTGAACTTGCAGACAGTTTTCACTACTTGCTAGGCCATGGTGGTCAAGTATCGGTCATGTTGGTCAAAGAAAAGAGAAGTGTACAGGTCAGGAAGTGCCTGTTTCTTTACGTTTGCACCGTATAGCATGTCATATACTTAGCACATACGTGAGTTCTGACTTAACGTTATAAGTGAGACTTCTATTCGAGCTTTGTAGGAAAGTGATATAAATAACATGAGGACACGGAAGATACGGATTTAGCGTACAAAAAGTATTTGGGTCAGAATGCCTTCCTGAGTCCCATTATCTTTCCATGAAGTGAAGTGACGTAGCTGTTACCAGGACTACAACTTAAGATAATATGAAGGCCAAAGAGACACTGTGGTGGAGGCGGGAATGTGAAGTATAAAAAATTGTCAACTGTGCTTCAGAAAAATTCGAAGGGGAATTTATTTCGCAGAAGGGAGGACATTTTAAAGGTCAGGTTTGTGAACTAGACTTGAAACCGATCCTCGATGAAACCAGGTCTGTCAATGAACTGCAGCTCTGCCTGCTGCCAATTACTACAGCCAGTCATTGCCTTCATTCCTGATAATTCGACGTGATCCACTAATGCTGCGCCTCCCTCAGAGTCATTGAGATTTAGCAGTCCTTAAGCCCGCCCAGATCAGGGCATCAGCTTTCGGCCAGATGGGATTATTTGACGCGCTATCATGCCAGTCGGAGTCACTGCCGTAACTCTTGTTGCCGCGCGGCAGATGACGGACATCTGCTTGTCTGCTCAGCCCAGTTAGCCAGCCTGCTCTTCAGAATCGGTCCAGACTTCGACTCCTGGCAACGCCATCACCACGCTGCTGAGACGCCAGAACATTCCGCTATGCTGACAGACTTCGCCAGCCTAACCTGCGGCAGAAAGCCACGAGCGGTGCTTGCCTGTCCCTGCCAGTTCGTCGCTGACATCTCGGAGACGCCATCTTCCCACACTGTCTCCCGAGCAGCACATGTCCACCGTATACTGCACCATCATGATGCAAGTGCGCCAGAATATTCTGTGAAGACGGAAAGGCACGAGAGCGACTATATGAGTTTTTTGGATTAATTAAAGATTTTTGTGTTAGTCCTCTGTTCGCAACTAGTGGAGTCCAAGCTGTATAAATTAGTAAAGAGTTAATAAAAAAGTTATTGTATCCTCACTAGGACCTTCTTATGGTGCTGGAAACGTCAATCCCAAACGTCCATCAAAATGGCTCTGAGCACTATGGGACTTAACATCTATGGTCCATCCCTTCTTCAGAAGAGAAACACATTTATACACAGCGAAACATTTTTTTCAGACTGCGACATGGTTGCGAATAGAACAGTGATCCAGGAAGTGTACTATAAATTTCTTTATTTCATTCTATAATCACAAACTTGCTAGGTCTTCAGACTATCTTTTTCGGTCAGCAATGACCATCTGATTTAAAGCAAAACATGGGAAAAACCCAAATATAAGCAGTGGATTGTCTACAGCTAGAACAGTAAGGTAGTGCTCGATGAGAAATATTATTGACATACGTGCGAAAATTATGCGCTTTAACGGGATTAGCCGAGCGGTCTCGGCGCTGCAGTCATGGACTTTGCGGCTAGTCCCGGCGGAGGTTCGAGCCCTCCCTCGGGCATGGGTGTGTGTGTTTGTCCTTAGGATAATTCAGGTTAAGTAGTGTGTAAGCTTAGGGACTGATGACCTTAGAAGTTAAGTCCCATAAGATTTCACACACATTTGAACATTTCTTCATGCGCTTTAAATATGATGACGTGTACCTGTTTTGAAACATGTTCTAACTAATTGGAGCCATAGTAACATCGTCAAAAAATAAACACAAAATCAGCTTAGCATCGTCGAACGTCTATAAAATCTGGTATATACCAATCTTGTTAACAGCATTACTGGTCATAATAAGCTCCTGTACAGTAGCCACGAAATATTTGTGTCGTAGGCTCGTTAGATGTCGCTAGTGTAGGCGTACACGTACTCTCCAATCATATAACTGTGCGATATGGAAATGAAAGATGAATACAGTCGGTAAAGTCTGTAGTGGGTTTACCAGATGTACGAGTCATTACACTAATAAAATGGAATAAATTCAAAACACGACTAAAACACGACCTACGATTGATAAAAAGGAAATAGGTAAGTGACAACTCGTTTAATATTTTCCAACAAAAATTGGCTAAATTGATCAAACCTCAGATTGCAAATGCTGTAAAAACTAACGATTACATTGGACAACATCGCTTCAGTGACAGTTTACCTAATTTTACTAGTGCTGTTCTAACATTCTGTGTGGTGTCTGTTGTTCTATGTCGTGTCTCCCTACCACGTTCGCGCAACGATGCTCTGAGCGTGTTTTTTAGGGAATTGACTAGTTTGAACCTGGGACCTGTTGCTGGTAAGGAGACGCCAGACCACACATGACATGTAGAGTTCAGAAGAGTTCAGTGAGACTAGCGATGATATAACCAAATACTTAATGATTTCAGCGTCAGCTCCACTGCACTCCCTGTAAAAGAATCTTAATACTAACTAATTTTAGTGGAAGGGGTTCAAGACTTTCCTATTTTTAGTTACCTGGTAAAATAACGTCGAAAAAGCAGTTAAGTTTACCATTGGAAATTTTATTCTACTCACAAAACATCGTTTATAAATTGCACTATTGATAAAAGGAAATGTTTTAATACAGGATGATAAAAATCAACTGCGTTCACCAAAAATGTGAACGAATATTCCCTGAATGGGTTTCCAAGTTCTACAATGGATCGAAGGATGACCTATGCCATTTCACATCTATAATCTAGGTTTAAATTAAGTTTCACAAAAGAGAAAAATATCAAAATGGTCTACAGTGACCCTCAATTATCTTTAATTACTTACCTAACTTGTCGTAAATTACAGTGGCTGATGTGGCTTCTCAATAATTATATAACAGAAAAATCATCGCGTTTCAGATTTTAACTTACGTAGCAAATGTGAATACCATGAGCTTCAATTGACGATCGACACTAGTATTACGTAAAAAGGGGATGTAACAGATGAGACTTCTGCAGTTCTGAGTGAAGCCTTACGCGCTCAAAAATGCGGCATTGCGTGCGTTCATTACCTTGTCGGTGTTCGTCAGGGGGCGGCGGCCGGCGCAGCTCCGTCCAGCTCGCTGTCTCGGAAGCAACTCTCTCCTAACTTCTCCTTACTACAATTTACCGAAGTTGCTTTAAAAAAAAGCTATCTGACTGTGTTTTCATATGACCAGTCAGGGTTTCAATGTTAACCTTAAGCTCTTCCTACAAAAATTCTGTCTATCAAATGAGAAACGTTATACTTTTCGTGGTGGGGCAATGTTTTTAAAGTTTGCAACGTAACAGAGACGCGAAAAAGACTCACGATAAAACTTGCAGCTGGTGTGGCCCTTTTAGTGTTATCGTAAGATCTATACTGTTCTTCTGGAGGGCTCTATCTTTTAACATGGGCTGGGGGGTGGTCCTGGTGGTTAGCTGGCGACATGGGTGTCTGGCCCTTGTCGCAGGGCCTTCTAGCTTAACAAGGTTCTGCTCTCGGCTTCTGTTTTCGTTTCTCCCCTCGGAACTGCGTCTGTCTCGCGGTGGGAAGGTATGACATGCATTTAGGCATTCTTGTGTTAGTCTGTGGTATTCCATTTGCTCACTCGTTACTCGTATTACTTTGGTTGATTTAATGTCACGATTTATTTGGAGCTATGTGACATACTACTGGATTTGCCTATCATGTCAGGGTTTTCATGGAAGGTGTTGCATTTGCCTAACACCTTACACTGTAGTGAGTGATGATGAAAATACTTTACTGAATAAACGTTTACAACATAGTATCACTCAAAAAATTAAGCGAGTGATAGTTGAGACTAAAATGGCACGCCAAGCAGCTAGATTGATGAAACTAGAAATTGTGGACAGAGTCTTTAATATCAATAGAATTTTATCGGTTCAAAACGGTTCTTGTAAAGTTGTGAATCACAAGGATCGTACTGTTAACAAATCTTCGTGCAAAGACAGAGAAAGAGAAGGCAACGGTCGTTAGAGCAGACAAGGGGAATACAGAAGTCCTTAGATATGAAGATGACTGCATTAGGAAGACGGAAGAGTTCTTTGTAGAAAACAATGTAATAGAAATCTAAAGAGATCCAACTGAGAAGATTCCGACTAGTTTGCATAAAAAGATAGACTGCTCACAATTTGTTCTTAACGATTATGAAAAGAAACTTTCCCAGCTTAGATCCCTGGTTCATATTCACAAAAATCAAAATTCGGTTCTTCCGGTTGTGAAAAACATGTCACCACTATGCTATAAACGGAACACGTTTCTTAACGAAACTTAAACCTGAGGTTAAAAACAGTTTTGAGCTTGCAAATGCAATAGGGATGTACATATACCAAATAATGCGGCGTTAGCATCCTTGGATGTAATAAAATGTCTACAGTAATGTCCCGATAAAACAAACTATTGAAAAAATTTGACGTAATCTGCTTACCAATAACGAGATCAGCACTAATTGAATTTCTACTTTTTCTTTAACTTGCAATTTTTTTACCGTCAGCGACAAAATATATTATGAAAAAGATGGGCTTCGGATGAGTAACAGTCTAGCTGGTACCTTAGCAGATATTTTTATAAACGATTTAGAACGTAAATTTTTTTCCAAGTTTCAACAGCTAAGAGAAAACGATGTATTATGAACTGTATGTTGACGACATTTTACTACTGATAGAGCTGTGGTTCCCAATCTTTCTTAAACCATTATCCCTGTGTGCAAGCAAGCATTAGCTAGAAGCCCTGCCCTCCCCCCTTGCCTATTTTTAAAATTATGAAATGAAAGACGAATGATATTTAGTTTGTGTGTGTATATGTGTGTCTGTGCGTTGGGGCGGGGGGGGGGGGGGGGGGCGGTCAGTTACAATGAATGACGTAGGTATTCGTGGTGCATCACATGTGTTACCCGCAACTCCTTCTTAGATAACAAAGCTAGGTGTCCACATTGACGGTAGACCCTACTCCCCTGCATTACTCTTCTCCACTGCGACAATTGCTTGACCTGCACACTGCACGTTTAAAATCAACCAAGTTAAAAGGTGTGCGCTGTAATTACTGCTCGTAAATCAGTTGATTGCTGCACTCCTTAGGTCTGAAATGGAAGAAATTAGATGATTTCAGGCTGTTGATGCTTTGTGTCTGACCACAGCTATTAATAACGATGGTAATGATAATAATACTGTGTAGAGCACTTTAGTACCACTTATGTAGTTAATACTGTGTCGTACGGTCAATTAATTCAATTATCTGTTTCAAAGCGAGTAATGAAGCAATTTAGGGACTACTGCCGGTACTATCTACAACTTGGAGAAGACATTTTCTGGAGATATTTAACATTTGATACGTATATGTCTCACTTTTATCATCAGCAATGTGCGTGATAAAGCACAGCATGTGTGTGTAGTGGGTGGACTATGTGATCAAACTGTAACATCCAACGTATTAATGCAACTATTTGTGAAACAGTAATTATTGATAAATTATATAATCAGTATTAGAACCTTACAAAATTGTGATGATGTTAGTGATCTTTTGAAAGTAATTCAGTTTCGTGACAGAAACAGAATCAATCGTTTGGTTTTCACCCCACAGAAAATTTTATTCTACCGTTCAGGGGTAATTGCCCTCAGTTTGGGAACCACTGTGATAGAGGGTGACATCATTATGGTTAGCAGATTTGCCCACGAAATAGGCAGCATGTACCCAAACATAACTTTTACAACGGAAGTTGAAGTAAAGTTAGTAGTAAAGAGTAGTAAAACAGAACTCCAGTAACCACCTTGACCCTACTATTAAGAACATTGACAAGTATAAATTCTTAATTTTCTAAAACCTACATGTACCGAATGTACCGATAGTATAATCTGTGGTATCGAAAGCTACGATGCCACGGCGTAAGTGCAAGTTCTTAAGTTGGCACTACGACAGACACCGACGACAGCGCCCTCTAGTCAGCGCTGTGGAGCTCTACGAACTCCAGATTCAGCCCATTTTATCAACAGCAGGTGGCCGGACACTTCGCTTCAGGTTTGCTCTACATACGGCGGGTCTAAGGCTTTGCACCTACGTACAAAGTTATGTATGCCTCTGTATATATTCACGTTATGTATTCAGTTACTATGGTGATATAGTGAAACCATTTCTAAGAGCAGCACCGAGAGATTTTCACCTTTTCCTGCTCCTACTCACTTCCTGCATTCGGCCAACATTTCAGTTTTCAGGCGGGATACAAAATAATCAATGCCAGCACATTCCATCGCCCACGATACAAAAAAAAGTCCTTCTTCATCTCAATGATTCACCAGCACCTTCGTCCACCTTTGGCCGAAAGCGAAATACGCAAAGAACTCATTATTTTGAAGCAAATTGCAACATATGACGATTTTTCTGTAAATGATGTCACGTGACCTTACAATCGGCTAAAGAAGTGAATAATAAGAAATAGCAGGCAGAGGCACACTTAATCAAAAAATACAACCAATAAAGAACAAATGAAAACAAACGCCGTCATTGCTGGTCCCAAGCCCGGGACCTCATCTCGCAAGTGATGAGGAAGGAGGAGGGGAAGGGGAAACACCTCGTTAAAAAAAAAAGAAAAAAGAAAAAGAAACTGAGTCCATCTGGTCCGACTGTAAGGACCCCTCCCTAGGATTACTAGGTGAAACCTGGTCACTAGTCTCGAAGGTGGAAGAGGAATCCGATTCCCAACAGCAGAGACAGCGGAAGAGTCTAGTGGAATTAACCATGAATGAAAAATCAACTCAAAATCCAAAAGAAGCTTTTCTCAAATTTGTCAGCCTTTGCTCAGCGTCTATCTCCATGTAAGGGGCGGCTGTGAACAATCTTCCCGAGTTAACAACCTCGGTTGTAATAAGGGTGGCAGTCCGCAGCTCGTGGTCGTGCGGTAGCGTTCTCGCTTCCCGCGCCCGGGTTCCCGGGTTCGATTCCCGGCGGGGTCAGGGATTTTCTCTGCCTCGTGATGACTGGGTGTTGTGTGATGTCCTTAGGTTAGTTCGGTTTAAGTAGTTCTAAGTTCTAGGGGACTGATGACCATAGATGTTAAGTCCCATAGTGCTCAGAGGTATTTGAACCATTTAAAAAGGGTGGCTCTAGAAGTCACCCCCAGAACTCAAAGAATCATGAATCATGGAACTGTGTGATGTGAAACTAATTACCCCAGGTGGTCAATCCACCGCACATAAGTGCGCAAGCAGACATTCGGATTCTGGGGAGTCTGCAACGTGACGCAAAGACGAATCAGAGAGTCTTGGAACCTCAAACAAAACAAAATACACTAAAGCAAACTACTTAGCAACTTTTAATGAAAATTCACTTTTGAAAGTGGGGGAACTTAAGACTCTAACGGACACATTAAATGAACATAAAATCATCATTACTGCTTTGCAAGAGACCAGGTTCTTGGATGAGGACAGTGGAGGACTCAGGGTACTTAAGGGGAAGACGGGGACAAGAGTTATGTAAAATGCGGCCCACCTTGGGAAAGGTTTCGTAATTGACAAGAAAGTATTAGGCTCTGAGTCTAATTCTGAAATGCTGTCCACACTAACGTTTAAGTCGACTAACAAAACATATACCGTTGTAAATGTTCACGCCCCTATAAACATTGACAGCAAAAAGAATAAGGGGTGGAACTATTCTGGGACAAACTAGATGACACGACCCAAAAGATCCCCGAAAAACATAACGTCACCCTTCTATGGGATTTTAACGACCAAGTGGACAGGGAGAAAAGGTTCAAGCATATACTGGGGAGATACCCGGCACATTACAGGACGAACCAAAATGGTATCTGGCTCACCGAATAATACCAGGCGCAGAGATTGGTCTTGTAGTCCACTAGCTTTAAGAAATTGCCAAGAAAGCAGGGGACGTGGATTTCACCTCCTGAGAGAATTGTAGTTCTATCATGTTGCGATAAAGCGGAAATTTTATAAGGAAACCTAAAATGTTAGGGTTCTCAGAGGGGCCAACCTCCTCTGACAACTACCTACTAAAGTGGAACTGAAGATTATCCCTAAGAATAACTTTCATAGGGAAAACCTTGCACGAAGGAGATATAATCCAGCGAAAATAAAGGAGAAGAAGGAGGCATAGGGCAAGTTAACCAGCGACCTATAAGACCAGGACTGGAAGCAGATGGATAAGAGTCTTAATACCCAAGGCAGAACATCTTGGTCCTGTTACCAGACTGAAGAAGCACAGGTGATGGAACGATGAGTGTCATAGACTACTTGATCTGAGCAAGAAGGCTTGGCACATCTCGCAAACCAAAAATGTCGAGAGTGCCTGGCAGAATTTTGTGGAAACTAGAAAGATGGTGTCCAAGGAGATCAAGAAAGTTAAGAAGGAGCAAGAAGACCAACTGCTCAGGAAGATAAATGACGACTTTGGTAGGAACAACATGAGAAGCTATTACCGGATCTTCATGGAGATGATAAACAGATATGATCCCAAACTCTCCAACTTCAGGACAAAAAAGGGAACATGGCGTATAGTAACAGGGCAACTGTAAGATACTAGCAGACTACTTCAAGGAACTTCTAAACTGCCAGGAACCACACCGATGTTGGATCGAAGTCATCCCCCAACCCAGACTCTAACCCCCATCTGTTAGTGAGATCCAGGCAATACTAAATAATATGGAAAATTTCAAGGCATCGGGGGAAAAAAAGATAACAGCCGAATTATGGAAGTACCCTAGCGAAAATGTACTTGTATTACTGCAGAAACCTTTTGAGGAGATATGGAAAAAAGGAATCATTCCAGAGGAATGGAAAGTGGCCCTGATACACCCTTTTCACAAAAATGTCCTAAATCTGATCCCAACAACTGTAGAGAGATTTCCCTGGTGGATGTGGCCTACACGATATTGTCCAGAGTTTTACTAGAAAGAGAAGAATCTCAGCTGGATTGCCAAATTGGAGAGTATCAAGCAGAGTTTAGGAAAGGAAGATCCTGCTCGGAACGGATCTTAAACCTCAAAAACATTTTAGATTATCAGCACCAAATTGCAAAGCCGTATATAGTGCCTTTTGCACACTTGAGCAAAGCTTACGATTCCACATACAGAGACTTGTTGTTCAATATTTTGGAGCAGTTTAGCGTGGACGTGAAAACTCGAAACATCATGAAGGAGACGCGCACAAATACGTCCTCGAAAGTCAGATTCATGAGTGAACTATCGGAACCTTTTGAGATCAGAGGTCCGACAAGGGGATGGCCTCTCACCCCTGCTGTTTAACTGTGCGCTCGAAAAAGTTGTGAGGGAATCGAATGCAAGAAATAGAGAGGGAATAAGACTGTGAACGAAAACAAAAGGAATAACGATTAAGTGTTTGGCATTTGGTGACGACATGATGCTGCTCGCGGAAACGTGGGAAGAAGCTAAAGAACAAATCGCCGAGTTACAATATCAGGCAGGAAAGATAGGACTTAACATATCTTACAAAAAAACGAAGCTTATGGCGAATATACTAGATACTCCTAAGAGAATTAAAGTAAGAGCTCAAAAAATAGAGACGGTTAGGAGTTTCAAGTACCTAAGGGAATGGATTGAATGGAACGACCTTGAAGGAAAAGCTATTGAAGCAAGAAGGACCAAAATTGAGATAGATTTCCAGAAAACCAAAAACACCAATAATAAAAAGTCGTCTCTTGGAACATCAAGGCCTCATAACACTCCGGCCATCCTGATTTAGGTTTTCCGTGATTTCCCTAAATCGTTTCAGGCAAATGCCGGGATGGTTCCTTTGAAAGGGCACGGCCGATTTCCTTCCCAATCCTTCCCTAACCCGAGCTTGCGCTCCGTCTCTAATGACCTCGTTGTCGACGGGACGTTAAACACTAACCACCACCACCACCTCATAACACAGTAACTAAACAAATCTTGTACGTCTTTTACAAAATAATAAAAAAAAAGATTAAAACCAACACCAGGAAACCAATTCAAATATCAGAGGAGGGAAGAAAGAAGAAATCAGATAGAATGAAGACCTATTGGGAGAAAATGAGAGCAGAAGCATCTAAGAACTGATTGGTCTGACGTACGTCAAAGATGGGTGACTAAGTGAAAAAAATGAAAATATTGCACTGAAATTTCACTGCAAAATGACTCACAAAATAGAGAACTGTTTCAGCAAATGTAGTGAGAGATGTGGGTTTCAAGTTAACAGCACTCTGAAACAAAGTATAACATAAACCGGAACATGCGTATGACAAATTTGACGTTTCTGGAATGAGAAATTTAATGTCTCACGAATATAGAGGATTGAGCTCGATAACTGTGATAAATATCATATTAGCCAAACAGGCTGCTCTTGTGACGTAATGTTTAAGGAGTATTCATACCCGCACAACAAAACTGCTTTGGGATTGTATTTATCAGACACTGATCACTCTACACAGAGAACTGTGAATAATATGCATATTTAAATATCTTCAAAATTTCGCGGCCCTGTCAGCAACTGTACAAATATTAATTTTAATTTTAATAATCAACAGCCTTAACTACACCGTTTACCTAGAATTTACCTAGGTTTCAGTCGGGATAACCAAACCTTCTTCAGAAAAACAGTAACTACCGTTGGTCCATAGAGGACATCGTCAAGCTAAAACTACAAATCCATAAATTATCGCCAGACTGTAAAAACTTATTTGAAACTGCCTCGGCCGGCTAGAGTTGCCGAGCGGTTCTAGGCGCTACAGTCTGGAACCGCGCGACCGCTACGCTCGCAGGTTCGAAACCTGCCTCGGGCATGGATGTGTGTGATGTCTTTAGGTTAGTTAGGTTTAAGTAATTCTAAGTTCTAGGGGACTGATGACCTCAGATGTTAAGTCCCATAGTGCGCAGAGCCATTTGAACCATTTGAAACTGCCTCGGGCCCACTTCGCGACTGCGATGTGGCAGCCACGAGTGCTGTACTGGAACTCCAGTATAACACTCTTGGCTGCCGCATCGCGGTCACGAAGTGCGGCCGAGGCAGCTTCAGATAAGTTTTTACAGTCTGACGATAATTTATGGATTTGTAGTTTTAGCTTGACGATGTCCATTGTGGACAAACGATGTTTACTGTTATTCCGAAGACGGTTGGGTCATCCCGACTGAAACCTAGGTAAATTCTATGTAAACGGTGCAACTGAGGCTGTTGATTATTAAAATTAATAGGCATATTCTCTGTAAGGAGCAAAAGACCGAGCTCTCAGATTGTTCGAAGAGCTTGAAATTTGTAGGGCGGAAAAACAAATGCAAGCAAAAGTGCTCAATGGACAGAGCAATTTTGTACCCAGTGTCTGCTTTGCTTTGCTTGACGTCGCTCTTCTTTAATCGCTGATCCCCCCTCTTACATATATCTCGTCTTCGTATTTATCTAGTATACAGTGGTTTACGTATTTACTTCGTTTTCATGCGTTGAGCGTATTACTCTCGTGCCTTGTTCTGCTTTCTCTGTTTATATATTTCACAAACTAGTTAATCTTGTTAATTGACTGGTACGGTGTTTTACCATTCTGTTCTTGAAACGGCTTGTCGCGGGTACGAAGGTCCTTTGGCGATTGAGTTCCTCTGCCCACTCCTTGCATATGCGGCCTTCTGGCGGTCCCATTTACAGGCGGTGCTGATTACTGATGCAATCAGTTTTCATTATTCTTTCACTATTTATTTTATCATTTTTATATTATTCTGTGAATTCTGTAAGCTTGTTCTGATGTATGTCACTATATTTTTATCTAGAATTGGCCGAATGAGTATTATTGCCAATTAATTATTTCCTTTCCAACAATCTCACTTAAGTCGTCTTTTTTTATTTATTACGTTTTGTTGCTGTAATGAGCTGAAAGTATGGTAAATCCACTACAGACTTAAGAGATTGTATTCTTGTTATTTCATATCGTACAATTATATTACTGAAGAATATATGTGCGTCTACAGCGACATCTAACGAGCGTACGACACAAACGTTTCGTGGCTACTGTATAGCAGCTGGTTATGAACAGTGGCGCCATTAACAAAATGACTCTAGTGTACAGGGCGTTAATTTTAACTGAAGGCATAGAAATATCTCGAGAACTATACATCGGATCAAAAGGAGCTGTAACTCCAATTGTTCCTCTCGGAGGGGACATACAATACTTGACCCGCTACCCCACACCGTGCGTGAGTGGCCGGGGCAACTTTGATATCTTCAGCAGGATCCCCTGTTTCTTATTGGAGATTACGATTTTACGGAAAGGTCTTCATACGTTTTGTCTGAAGCATTTTCTTCGTTTCACCACAGATGGTGCTGTAGTCGGAGGAATAGATACGAGTACAGAATCGTAATTTACGACATGCTTCTCCTTCGGAAAATGGTTTCCCAGATTGTGCAATTCTTAATGCGATTTTAAAACTTGCTCGCAATGAACATTTAGTGTGGTTGTCATTCTGGAAAATTGAAAACAGTACATTGTACAGCTTACAGTAAAACAGACATAAATGTAACACAAGAAACTAAGAGTTCAAGAAGTATCAGTTACTTTGACGTACAGTAAAATCGAGTTGATGTGGCTCAACCATTTTCTTAAGGACATTTAATTTTGCTTGCCGTTCTTCACTGTTGAGTACACTACACTCGTATTTGTGATATGCATTTTAATTTCTTTCAATTGAAAACTTACGCTGGACGCCTATTATTCAGCGGCACAGCAAACAATTATCACCAACGGCTACAAAAAATAATTGCAGTTCCCAGTCATTTTTAAACGACTGAGAACATAGATCTCCCGTCCTTTGCTTTTTCACAGTACTTGCCACTTCTCAGTACTTCTCTGTTAAGGTTACGGTCACCAGGGGTAAACGAGACTGGATATGTTGCGCTCTTGCTTGTACGACAGGGAAGTGGAGCCGCCGCGTTTCATTTAGGACACATGTCTAATAACAGATGTCGCTGTCGCACACGTGCGCACATGTACAGCACTTCCGCACGTCTGCACACTGTGCAGAGTTTGGCCGGCCCTGAATAGACAGTACACTGCGACCGGGACTCACGTATTGTGCAGACGTAGAAGAGATAGAGGTTCTAAAAGTTACAATATTTTCACCGCGTTTATTGCTTGCACATTTTTCCATCATTTGGAGAACAGACATACAAATCAACGTTGAATGTGTCAGCCACAGCCGGCCGAAGTGGCCGTGCGGTTAAAGGCGCTGCAGTCTGGATCCGCAAGACTGCTACGGTCGCAGGTTCGAATCCTGCCTTGGGCATGGCTGTTTGTGATGTCCTTAGATTAGTTAGGTTTAACTAGTTCTAAGTTCTAAGGGACTAATGACCTCAGCAGTTGAGTCCCATAGTGCTCAGAGCCATTTTTCTTTGACAACCACAGGAGGAAAAAATTGAAATGACTCTGACTTAGGGAAAATGTAAGAGAAACGCTGAGACTGCTGTTGCCTTGTATGCCTAGCGTTCGATCGTTCTCGTTCCTACTTTTACCAGGTTGTGAATGCATTTAAGCCTGATGGCAGCGTACAGAGAGGCAAAAGGAAAAGAATCAAACGTGTTACGACAGAGGCTAATGAAATACTGTACTAGCGGCAGTACACCACTATCCATGGATAAGAGCCCGACAATTACACCGCGTTTCCTGTATGTCTGTAGGTAATATTGTCACAACACTGCATCGTCATAGCTGTAATCCATACGACGTGTCACTGCATCAAGAACTTAATGGCGCCGAGGTCCATAACCGGATAGTGTCTTGAGAATCGGAATGTCAGTAAACGACTCCCGCGTTCTTTTCCGAGGTACTATTTGCCGATGAAGTTGTCTTCACAAACCATGGTAGCGTTAACCGACATTACATGTATTACTGGAGTGTACGCAATCCCGACTTCTTACGGCAAGTTGACCAGCAAGGTCCTTTATTGATTAGCATATGGTGAGGCATCATGGGGAGTAAACAATCTGGTCCGTATTTTATCAATCGTACGGTGAATGGATGCAAATATGGAATGTTTTTGGAACAGGAACTACCGTTACCACAGCAGGATGCTGCCCTGGCTCGTTCGACACCGTATGTGATTTAAGTATGACGGATGCCCAGCGCATTACGCAACTGAAGCATGGGAGACCGTGTTTACACTGGTCGGCGGATTGACAGAGGAGGCTTATTAACTGGGCCGCTAGGTCACCGGATTTGACGTCGCCAGATTTCTTTGTGTGGGAGTATTTATAATGTAAGATGAACCGGCAAGTGGTTCAAATGGGTGTGAGCATTGTGGGACCTAACATGTGAGGTCATCAGTCCCCTAGAACTTAGAACTACTTAAACCTAACTAACCTAAGGACATCACACAGATCCATACCCAAGGCAGGATTCTAGCCTGCGACCGTAGCGGTCGCGTGGTTCCAGACTGAAGCGCCTAGAACCGCTCGACCACATCAGCCAGTGAACCGGAAGTGCGAAAAGGCCATGAAGACATGGTCGACTGCATCAGAAACGCCTTTGCTGACTTTCCCGCAGGTATGCTACCGTCCTGTGTACGGTCATTTTAAAAGTGTATTGAAGTTGGCATTGCTACGTTTAAATACTTACTCTAATTGGAATGATAGTTTTTCTTAAAAGACATCATAGTCGCCGTTGACTCTACGAAATATTTATTATCACGATTGCAATTTCAGCCTCTGCGCCATTTTCAAGTAACACTGCAAAAGTTATCTAAACACAAAAAAAAACACAAAAATGAAGCACAAGGTGTATATACATAATTAAACAAACATTTCATTAAGATAGTAGAAGAATTATGAAAATTGGTGAGAAATATAGGTAACCTACATTTAGTCAGAATATAAGACTATCTGACATAAGTATACGTCGTTGTCAAATTGTAGCCTTTTGACTGCGAGAGGCCCAAAAGATCTGATGAGTATGACACTTATTCCAACGTAAAATGTTGTTAGATATGTGCTGAATTGTCAATGTTACCATCGTTCTAATAATCTATCACAAATAAAAGAAACTTCACGGATATTAGTCAAGCACGAAGACTATATTCTTTATTGGAGGAGGAAGCAAGTGGTGAGACGCGATGTATGGCATTGTGAGAAGAATATAGTGTCTCTGCGTCGGCCATCATCTGTTATTTCACTCTCCAGATATCAAAACCATTATGCCTCTTTTAGCGTCTCATATCCCAATCTAACTTCCTCAACATCCCCAGATTTCATTCGACTGCATTCCATAATCATTTTTTCTTCTTAATCCCTCCTTTGGCACAGTTCTTTCCGTTCAACTGCAAAGCTCTTAACTGTCTCCGATTGAAATGCAATGTGAGCAGCAAAATTTAATAAATTTATTTCTGCTCCCTGAAGATTAACTTCCTTTCAGAAGTTCTGCTTTATTTCGTTTACTGCTTGCTCAAAGTACACATTTAATGACATCAGGGCCTACAACTCTGTTTTCAATAATTGCTTCCCCTTCATGTCCTTCGACTCTTGTAATATTCAAGGACAACCCAAATTAATCTGTAAATTTAGAATGCGAAACTGAAGATCACGAGTGCATATTCAGCTGTTTTATATTAACAAATTTATGCTGCGGCGTCACAATGATAACTCGTATTACGAGATTTCTGTAGACATAACTATTGCTTTTTTGAAGTAAGAATTAAATTTTTTATTTACGGTGTTTATAGAGGTATGAAGTAACTTTTTTGCATTTTGTAAATAATTTACATTGCCTTTGTCGTAACAAATAAGATATATCACCAGCACATCTATTTAAATTTATTCATCCGTAGCATTTACGCAATAAATATATCATCAATAAATATATCATTAGTCAATAGGTGTCATACACGATACCAACAGGTTTTATTTTTTTCTCGGGAGTGTACGCAGCTGAACGTTTTAATCATCTACGATGTACATCGCACTTGCCACTCCGCCGTTCTACATCCTTCTGCCGAGCCCCACGAGGGCCAAACTTCGGATTCTGCAACTGCACAGCATGCTTCGGCGAAATAAAGGGGCTGTCTGTTTTCAATTATAAGAGTATTCACATACTGTAGTAATTTATTAGAACGTTACAGACTTTCCTCAGTTATTAGCTAACTGTAAATTAATATTATAACGGACACATGAGCTTCAAACTTTCATGTATTATATACGATACCTGGGGACTCTATGCCAAATTTGTTTATCGTTAGTAGTAGCGGGGTTAACGTTTTTTTACCTTGATTACCACGCGTACCTGCCACGTTCAGAAGAACAGAACAGAATGCCGGATCATAGGATGTGAGCAGCGCAAAGAATTCCTTTGATTCACTACTGACAACAATTAATTTACACACTCCACACACAGTAAAATGAAATTAGCACAAGTAATGTTAACTTACTACTGATCCATATGGAAATATCAAGAAAAGCAATGATGCTTTGAGAAATTCTGCTATTGTAATTTTAAGTATTTTGAACTGTTTATTTACAATTCTTGAAATTTTTGATACCAACTGTGTATCGTGACTTATTCTAAAGTCTACAACAGACATGAGGAACATGTGAGACGGATATATCTGTTATTTGGAATAAAGCAACACGAAGATACAAAGTTTTGTGTGTAATAGTTCCGCTTAAGTTGTAAGAGGTCCATGAATAAGGAAGTTATTGCTAGCGCACTCGAGCAGATGTAATTTCGATAGTAACTTCCGTATTCATGGGCCTCTTACAAAGTCTTGAGGTATCACATATCATACCGTTTATAAAAATTTCACTAGTGTTTCAAAAATATTTTTCAGGGTCAATCATTGTTAACTAACATTAAAAGACAGCAATTTAACACAATAGTCGTCCACTTGTAGTTTTAATACGTACTTGATGCTCAAGGGTATATGCAGTACAAAACATTATACAACAATCTGTTCGTAACTGTGTGTAGTAGAACGTAGAGATAACCTTAAAGTAAATATTAATTTTATATCGTAGTCCTGCATTAAGTACCTCGTCGTATCACGAAGCAGAATTTAACACATAGTAAATAAAAGCATGTATGATCCTTCTGTGCTAGTTGTCTGAAGATTTTTTTTATGAAGGAACAGTAAAATCGCTGCAAAGGATGTATTATGGCTCACAGGACGAATCTAAGCTTGCTTCGTTATTCTGAGAGGTCGGTACCACTATTGATGCAAGCATAAACTTGAAAAATTACGACCAGTACGCGCTGTTTTCATGAGAGCGTTTAAACGTCAAGAGCGTAGCACCTCTGAGCGGTACATAAAAATGCAAATAATCTTCTTAAGACCTCGTTGTACTTCATCAGCAGACAGAAGAACAATTTTTATAGTTCATTTTACTAGTACACGTATAAATATTGTAAACGACTTTACACAGCTTTTACGAGCGGACGCGGTCAGACTGACAGGTGCTTAACAGTGCAGAATTGGACATTTAAGGATGTTGCTTGGAACTGGTTTCTGTTCCAAATGAAGCATGGAGTACTCCTCGATAATAACGCGTGTGGTAACGTGCAAGCCTCCATGTTCCGCAGGGTCTTTGCCAGTCGCACGCACCACGCGCAGGATCTTCATAGGACAGTGATGCCAGCCGCGGCTATCTCGCTCAGACATCTGGACGTAAATCTGTCGGGCAAGAGTAGCGGTGCCGCGTAAGCCGAAACGACGGCCATAAATAGTTTTTTTTTTGTTTAACGCGGTTGGCCGCTGTGGACCGCGTGGAACGAGGCGCAATTAAATGTGCTAATGAGTGGAGGGACCCACATCTGGCTGTCGCACAAGCGACAAAAACCGCCTGGTGGCATCTCAGGGCGAGGCCTACCTGGACGCTCGACCACAAGCCAGTGCTGCCAAACTATCATCGATGTTGAAGCGTCCATTTTCATCCTATGGATTACAGCGACACTTCCCGTTCAAATGGGAAAACGTGTGCTATCGTCACCAAGGAGCGTGGCTTGAGAGTGCGTACTTCTTCTTCTTTTTTTTTTTTTTTTCTTTTTTTTTTTTTTTACATTTTTCGTATGATCGGCATACAGGTTACTCCTAGTAGACACTGACTCGTGCATGGTTACCACTGACAGCATCATAATAGTTAAGTGCTACCGTGCGTCACAGCAATTGCTAAAAATCAGATACTAAGACGATCTTTTCGTTGTAGTAATAGGAGGGGAGGTGTAAAAAAAATACTGCGCTGAAGGCGTTAATCGATATCTGTATGTGTTTTGCAAAATATATGTGAAATTTATCACATTCTGATTGTGTACCTGGCTGTTGCTCGTGTATCTCAATCTTCTATTTGTCCATCTTCTCCTTTCCCCTGTCTCTGCCCATCTCCTCCATCAACACCTCTCTGTTAATGTCCTCCACTTCGTCTCTCTGTGCACCTACTGCACATGCTCCGCAAGCCATCAGAGCGGTGTATCGACTCGTGCTACACCTTGTGTTTAGATTGCATTGGTTTTCCTTTTCTTCCGCTGACATGTTTGTCTGATATGTTGTCTGTCATTAAGTGGCTGCTTGGTTGTCTTTTCCCTCTGCTATCGATATCTGCGTTTTTGCTTCCGGGAAACTGCTATGGAGGAGGTGAGATCTTTGACCGGTTGTAACCTCGTGTGGTGGAGCGGAAGTAGGGGCGTTGCAGAGAGAGTGTGGTGGACACGGGAGGGCAGTGTGGCTCTCCAGCGCGAAGCAGGCGTGGTCGGTTGTACCGAGTCGCCACGTGATGTATGTCGTTTGTGTGTCGAGTTGACGGAAGAGCTCCCCGCGTGTTGGTTGTATACAGAATCGCCCCACGAGTGGTTGCTGTTCATTTCGCCTTGGTGGGACGTTAACAAGCTTCTTTCAATCCTCCGTTTCAACACTGGAGTTTAAAAGGAGACACCTAACATGAAGGGTCGGTCACTACCCGTCAACGTTGTAGAGAAGACGTGAACTCCGGTGACAGAGCGTGTTGTCGCGTGACCGTAGCGTGTTGGGTACGCTGGCGACGTGTGCGCTGTCGGATGTGTGGATCCTTGCCATCGGAGGTCGTGTACTGCCTGTTCGAGCACAACTGCAAGTTAAGTTCGTGAAAGGTCTAATCATTAAGTAATAATTTTGTGTAACCATCGTCTCTTCTGCCTTGTGGCCTCCGGCGACCGGGTTTCCTGTCCCCAGCACCGGTGTAATTGAAGACAGTGATCTTTCCTCCACCTCCTCTCGTTACTGCCCGATGGGAGGTGTAGTTTTGGCAGTTTAATTGTTTCGCTATCCTGTCGTGGGTTATGAGTAAATTCATGCATCTTGTTGGTTGATCATGTGGTCGCTCATTCAGGACTGTGTGGTGTAATGTTTCCTTGCACGAGGTTAGCTCTAATTCTGTCAGCAAGTTAAGCCATCTTATAACAAGTTTTCGCTGGCTAAAAGTCGATGCTGTGACCAGCCTGAGAGTGGCAATTGTGTTTACGGGCGTATTTAAATTGGTCAGTATTCTGTCTAGCCAGAGAATCCCTGAGTAGGTGATTTGTGGCCGCCTTACACGAGTCCGTCATATCTGTTATGTTCTAATGATATTCCAGGACACTTTTGTTTAAACCTTTTTTTGAATTCCTCAAAGTTTGTAAATTCCATTTATTGTCATTAATCGTGTGTTTGCTGAGACCTGTTTAATTTGATTAGTGGCAGTGCTGGTAGCTTCACTACCTCACCGTACTTTATTAACAAGGTTCTGTATTTAGTAGGCTGTTTACTAATGTTCTTTAAATTTTTTTTGAAATTGTTGTATTGCTATAAATTACTTTGATTGTCGTTAGCGGCGTGTTTTAAAAGGTAGTTTATTGCCGTATTGCTAGCTTCTGTGTTTTTTTTAATTTAAATTGCTGTATTGTTATAAATTATTTGATTGCCGTTAGCAGCGTGTTTAAAAGGCTCTTTATTGCCGTACTGCTAGTTTCTGTAAGGTACGAATAAAAGATTTGTGAAAATTTCAACTCGACAGTAAACTATTAGAAATTTGGCCCCGTTTCCCAACTTGTGGTGTGGCTTGTAGTAACCGTAACCACTGTGTGTGTCACCATCATACGGTTTGTGCCGGAGGGTACGCTGTACCACATCTAGTCGTTTTCTTCCCTGATCCACTCGCAGATAGTGCGAGGGAAAAATTACTATCTACAGGGTGTTACAAAAAGGTACGGCCAACCTTTCAGGAAACATTCCTCACACACAAAGAAAGAAAATATGTTATGTGGACATGTGTTCGGAAACGCTTACTTTCCATGTTAGAGCTGATTTTATTACTTCTCTCCAAATCACATTAATCATGGAATGGAAACACACAGCAACAGATCGTACCACCGTGACTTCAAACACTTCGTTACAGGAAATGTTCACAATGTTCTCCGTTAGCGACGATACATGCATCCACCCTCCGTCGCATGGCATACCTGACGCGCTGATGCAGCCCTGGAGAATGGCGTATTGTATCACAGCCGTCCACAATACGAGCACGAAGAGTCTCTACATTTTGTACCGGGGTTGCGTAGACAAGAGCTTTCAAATGCCCCCATAAATGAAAGTGAAAAGTGTTGAGGTCAGGAGAGCGTGGAGGCCATGGAATTCGTCCGCCTCTCCCAATCCATCGGTCACCGAATCTGTTGTTGAGAAGCGTACGAACACTTCGACTGAAATGTGCAGGAGCTCTATCGTGCATGAACCACATGTTGTGTCGTACTTGTAAAGGGACATGTTCTAGCAACACAGGTAGAGTATCCCGTATGAAATCATGATAACGTGCTCCATTGAGCGTAGGTGGAAGAACATGGGGCCCAATCAAGACATCACCAACAATTCCTGCTCAAACGTTCACAGAAAATCTGTGTTGATGACGTGATTGCACAGTTGCGTGCGGATTCTCGTCAGCCCACACATGCTGATTGTGAAAATTTACAATTTGGTCACGTTGGAATGAAGCCTCATCCGTAAAGAGAACATTTGCACCGAAATGAGGATTGACACATTGTTGGATGAGCCGTTCGCCGTAGTGTACCCGTGGAGGCCAGTCAGCTGTTAATAGTGCCTTCACACGCTGTACATGGTACGGAAACAACTGGTTCTCCCGTAGCACTCTCCATACAGTGATGTGGACAACGTTACCTTGTACAGCAGCAACTTCTCTGACGCTGACAATAGGGTTATCGTCAACTGCACGAAGAATTGCCTCGTCCATTGCAGGTGTCCTCGTCGTTCTAGGTCTTCCGCAGTAGCGAGTCATAGGCTGGAATGTTCCGTGCTCCCTAAGACGCCGATCAATTGCTTCGAACGTCTTCCTGTCGGGATACCTTCGTTCAGGAAATCTGTCTCAATACAAATGTACCGCGCCACGGCTATTGCCCCGTGCTAATCCATACATCAAATGGGCATCGGCCAACTCCGCATTTGTAAACATTGCACTGACTGCAAAACCTCGTTCGTGATGAACACTAACCTGTTGATGCTACGTACTGATGTGTTTGATGCTAGTACTGTAGAGCAATGAGTCACAGGTCAACACAAGCACCGAAGTCAAGATTACTTTCCTTCAATTGGGCCAACTGGCGGTGAATCGAGGAAGTACAGTACATACTGACGAAACTAAAATTAGCTCTAACATGGAAATTAAGCGTTTCCTTACACATGTCCACATAACATCTTTTCTTTATTTATGTGTGAGGAATGTTTCCTGGAAGTTTGGCCGTACCTTTTTGTAACACCCTGTATATTTCTCAGTATGAGCCCTAATTTCTTGCACTGTGGTCTCTACGCGAAGTGTATGTTGGCGGCAGTAGAATCGTTCTTCAGTGAGCTTCAGATGCCAGTTCTCCAGACTTTCTCAGTAGTGTTCTTCGGAATGTAGGTCCTCTTCCCTCGAGAGATTTCCACCTGGGCTCGCGAACCATATCCGTAACACTTGCATGCTGATCTCACCTACCAGTAACAAATCTAGCGGCTCCCCTCTGAATTGCTTCGATGGCTTCTTTCAATCGGACCTGGCACGGATCCCAAACACTCGAAGAGTACTCAAGAATAGGTCGCACCAGCATCCTATATGCTGTCTCCTTTACAGGTGAACCACTTTTTCTTAAAATTCTCCCAATAAACCGAAGTCAAACATTCGCCTTCCCTACCACAGTCCTCACGTGCTCGTTCCATTTCATATCGCTTGACAACGTTACGGCCAGATATTTAAAGGACACTACTAATACTGTACCCGAACATTACTTGTTCAGTTTTCCTTCACCAGGGAAGACGAATGGAATATTCTAGAATTTGAAACACGAACAGCTGCCAGCATGAGTTCCTTAGAAGTAGATACCGTAGGGGTTGTGAAGTAACTCAAATCGCTTGATACGGGCAAGTCTTCATGTCCAAATTGTATACCGATTAGGTTCCTTTCAGATTACGCTGATACAATAGCTCCCTACTTAGCAATCATATACAACCGCTCGCTCACCGATAGATCTGTACCTACAGATTGGAAAATTGCGCAGGTCGCACCAGTGTTTAAGAAGGGTAGTAAGAGTAATCCATCGAATTACAGACCTATATCATTGACGTCGGTTAGCAGTAGGTTTTGGAGCATATACTGTATTCAGACATTAGGAATCACCTGGAAAGGAACGACCTATTGATACGCAATGAACATGGTTTCAGAAAACATCGTTCTTGTGCAACGCAGCTAGCTCTTTATTCGCACGAAGTGATGGCCGCTATCGACAGGGGATCTCAAGCTGATTCCGTATTTCTAGATTTCCGGAAAGCTTTTGACACCGTTCCTTACAAGCGACTTCTAATCAAGCTGCGGGCCTATGGGGTATCGTCTCAGGTGTGCGGATGGATTTGTGATTTCCTGTCAGGAAGTTCACAATTCGTAATAATAGACGACAAATCATCGAGTAAAACTGAAGTGATTCCAGGTATTCCCCAGGGAAGCGTCCTGGGACCTCTGCTGTTCCTGATCTATATAAATGACCTGGGTGACAATCTGAGCAGTTCTCTTAGGTTGTTCGCAGATGATGCTGTAATTTACCGTCTAGTAAGGTCATCCGGAGACCAGTATCAGTTGCAAAGCGATTTAGAAAAGATTGCTGTATAGTGTGGCAGGTGACAGTTGACGCTAAATAACGAAAAGTGTGAGGTGATCCACATGAGTTCCAAAAGAAATCCATTGGAATTCGATTACTCGATAAGTATTACAATTCTCAAGTCTGTCAATTCAACTAAGTACCTGGGTGTTAAAATCACGAACAACTTCAGTTGGAAAGACCACATAGGTAATATTGTGGGGAAGGCGAGCCAAAGGTTGCGTTTCATTGGCAGGACACTTAGAAGATGCAACAAGTCCACTAAAAAGACAGCTTACACTACGCTCGTTCGTCCTCTGTTAGAATATTGCTGCGCGGTGTGGGATACTTACCAGGTGGGATTGACGGAGGGCATCGAAAGGGTGCAAAAAAGGGCAGATCGTTTTGTATTATCACGTAATAGGGGAGAGAGTGTGGCAGATAAGATACGCGAGTTGGGATGGAAGTCATTAAAGCAAAGACGTTTTTGGTCGCGGCGAGATATATTTACGAAGTTTCAGTCACCAACTTTCTCTTCCGAATGCGAAAATACTTTGACGAGCCCAACCTTCATAGGTAGGAATGATCATCAAAATAAAATAAGAGAAATCAGAGTTCGAACAGAAAGGTTTAGGCGTTCGTTTTTCCCGCACGCTGTTCGGGAGTGGAATGGTAGAGAGATAGTATGATTGTGGTTCGATGATCCCTCTGCCAAGCACTTAAATGTGAATTGCAGAGTAATCATGTAGATGTAGATCCGCATGAACATACATTTTTCCACTTTAATATCCAGCTGTCACTCATCACACCAACTACAATTTTTGTCTAGGTCATCTTGTATCAACCTACAGTCACTTATCTTGAACCCCTTACTGTACAGTACAGCATTATCAGCGACCAACCGCAGATTGCTGCCCACCCTGTCTGCCAGATCATTTAGGTAAACAGAAAATAGCAACGTTCCTATCACACTTCCCTAGGGCACTCCAGATTTTACCATTGTCTCCGATGAACACTCGCCTTCGAGCACAGCATAAATGCAAACTAAGGAAGAGTCCAGTAACCTACAGTACTCTTTGTAAAACCGAATTGGGATTCTATCCGTCCCTGGCGACCAATTTGTTATCAATTTTTTGATTTGTTTCTTTAAAAGGCTGCTTTTAACTATGACACCTATGCGGGAGTCTGTACGATGGTGAAACGACGGTACATTTGTACGTTTGTCCTCCATGAAAGATTTCTTCAACATGGAATTTAGAATTTCGGCCTTCCTTTTGCTGTCTTCTACTGCTAAACCAGAATGGTCAACGAGTGACTGGATGGACGTCTTACATCCGCTTAGCGATTTCACATAGTTTTTCGGATTCTCCGCCAGATCTTTAGCCAAGGTATGACGGGGGTAGCTGTTGTACGCTTCGTGCATAGATTTTGTTACAGAAGCACAAATCTCTACTAATCTACGCCTGTCGTCATTTGTGCATCCTCTTTTGAACCGCCCTTAATCCACTTACTAGGCACACACTTGTCGTGAGCACGATTTACAGTCTGTTTAAACTTTGCCCATAATTCCTCTATTTTCATCATTCTGGAACTAAATGATTGCAGTTCATTGTCTGAGTGAGATGCTAACAACTGCTTGTCTGCTCTTTCTAGGAGAAACACTCTATGAATCTACTCCTATCCCTCTCTATATCAATCTTCTCCTCCCTCCGTGCATCTGCACCTTCACCTGACGATGTTCTCCCACTCCCTTACATTCCATCTTCTCTTCTCCCTGTCTTGGTTCAACTCCCCCTCTCTACACATCTGCTCCTCCCCGAGACTGTCCATAACTGCCTCCCTCCTACCTCGGGGCTGTGGCTAAGCCATGTCTCCGCAGTATCCTTTCTTTCAGGAGTGCTAGTTCTGCAAGGTTCGCAGGAGAGCTTCTGTAAAGTTTGGAACGCAGGAGACGGGGTACTGGCAGAAGTAAATGAAGTGTCGGCAGAAGTGCCAACACCGTGTTGTTTGAGGAAGCCGAAATGCACGCTATAAGCTCACGCAGTCTGGCGTGAGGTCTGAAACAGGATACGTAATGAGTGCTATAAAGAAAAGTACGTAGCTGCTGGAATACTTAACTTTAATCCACAATTGGTGAACATTGGTCTTGTTGATACAGTATTATCATCTCAATATAACTTGGTGATGGCGCCTTGCTAGGTCGTAGCAATTGACTTAGCTGAAGGCCATGCTAACTATCGTCTCGGCAAATGAGAGCGTAATTCTCAGTGAACCTTTCCTAGCAACGGCGGCTGTACAACTGGGGCGAGTGCCAGGACGTCTCTCTAGACCTGCCGTGTGGCGGCGCTCGGTCTGCAATTACTGACAGTGGCGACACGCGGGTCCGACGTATACTACCGGACCGCGGCCGATATAAAAGGCTACCACCTAGCAAGTGTGGTGTCTGGCGGTGACACCACAGTAAAGCTGTGTGGACGGGGCGTGAGTCGTGTTTGGGTAGCTCAGTTGGTAGAACACTTGCCCGCGAAAGGCAAAGGTCCCGAGTTCGGGTCTCGGTCCGGCACACAGTTTTAATTTGCCAGGAAGTTTCATATTAGTGCCATGTTGTTACTTACCATAAGTCAGTACCATTTCCCAGATTCATGTCGTTATTGATTAACTATTGTGCTCAAGTATTGTCTCAGTCATATTCGATTTAATTAAAATGTATGCTAAGCAACAGCCTTCCACAATAGCTGTATGCTAACTGTACAATTTAAAGTACTAACAGAGAGCGTCACCATTGCGCAGATAAATGTAAGAAGATTTATTATTTCAGGTATAGCATTTATTAAGCACAGGAAGCTTTATTTTGAAACTGATCAAGTTTTGTTTTGTTACCAGGGCCAGTTTCAGATCAATAGTGATCGATCAGATCCAGTTTTTTGTGTTATGTGAATTCATGCATCTTTGGTTTGGTTTAAAGTTATTGACAATTTACATTTTTCACCGTCATAAAATTTCAGTACAGGGCAAAGCGCTTAAGTGATGAGGAAAATTGCACGTTCGCATGCCATTCGCATTGGAACAGATGTGTTGCAGGTAACTGTCAGTCACCTAATTTCAATCATCTTTCAGACTTACATGTTTCACTTGGCGACAACTTCGTGCAGATCGAAGTTCTTTTTGGAATATTTTGAAATGATACAATCAAGCATACGCTCTGCTCTTTGTTGGTTAATAATTGTAGTTATCAAATTTGCGCTGCGCAATTACTAATCTGTGTCAGTTATTCGTAGCAGGTCAACGGCAAATTCGTCATTATTTCTTGTCTGTTTGTTTGTTCTTTGATTGTATCTGTGCATCATGCCGCGTAAAACGATTAATAATACTACGCGTATTTCAGGCATGGACAATGCCGCAAATACTTATTTGCAAATAACTCTGTTGCAATGAATACCAATTCTGACAATCCTGCGTTGACAACAGTGCATCGCACGACAGGCAATGAAAGTGCATCTTCAATGCCATCCAGTCAAACTATCTCGAATTTTACTTTACCTACCGATGTCGAAATCAGATGGCACATTCCTCAAATACGGAAGCCGCTGATATACTTCCCATGCACAAAATTTGCACTCTGATCATTTACCTTTAGAATCGATTCAAAATGAGGATACCCAAAACTTAACAGACATGTCAAATGTTGACACTGTTGAACATTCTACTTTGAACACTGATGGTCAATTATCGAATAATGCCATTATGTTGCGGTTTCAACAAAACATAGATAACAGTAAAAAGTCACAGCAGAAACAATGCGAATGTTTTACACAAATTAGTGAAGGGATAAACTAACAGACACAAAATCATGAGGAATTGACACACAGTATAGAACAACAAGAAACGCGACTTAATGAACGCCTCAATCAGCAGAAAGAGGCATGTGTCGATTTGAAGAGCAAAATGAGACCGTTCACCAACAAAACAAAAAGATCGAACAGATACGTGAAAGTCTTGCTCACCAGCAACATAAAATCAGCAAAAATGTAATAGCTCCCATATAAAAATACATAAAAATTTGATACAGTAAGGTTTCCTGTTTTCTTCAAACCGTAACAGACACAAACACGCAGCTCCAAAGCGATTTTACAGAGCATGAAACACAAATAGAAACTCGTTTGAGTCAACAGTACAAAAAAACACCAAGAAAACGTACAAACTGTCACCAGTAGACTTGAGCAATTAGAACTTTAGACTGTTTCTACAGTAGTCAAACCTGACATACGCAAACTTAATAAGTGTACAAAAAAACTGCAGAATCAGATAGACGAAAATGACTCCAATAATACTGCTCAGATTTCATCACTTACAGAAAAACAAGGTGACCTTTCGAACAGAATAGAAATTCTAGAAAGTAACGCCGATACTAAATCTGAGGACACATTGCCTTCTCCTTTCATTATGTCTCAACAATCTCAATCTATGAACCGCGCAACTAATGTGCTGAACTCACATAGCATTGCACTCATTCGTAAAATTAAGTTTGCACCATGAAATTGCCACGTTGAGATGAGATACCATACAATCAAGTACATAGTAACCTACAACACAATCATCCAGAACAATTTGACATTACACCACTAAAGCACAGTCATGGTAGATTACGACATGTGAGACAATTAGACGCCGAACAACGTCCGAAAAGCACAACAATGAGTCGACACAAAATTTCCGACGCAATGGTTTCGATTACAAGCATTTCTTCTCAGCAGGTAAGTTCGATGTATTACGCAATAACAAAATAGATCTCCACCCCTTAGACTGGGCACAACGGTTTTAATTCTTGTTACCATCTAATTGGCCTTTTATTCTTAAATTGGAATTCATTTGCAATTTTTTGGAGAACGTGTTCGCCGCCAAGATGCGCCCCATTGCAGAACAATGCTACTCATTAGAAGAATTTCAAAATGCCTTTTTGTCAGCTTATTGGTGGAAACTACGCAACGAGAAATTGAAGATCAGTTAATCAGTTTACTGTCCTTTGAAAATTCTGACTTACCGAGCATTATGAAAATTTTTGAACACATGGTTCAATAAAATCAGCACCTTACCTAGCCATATGGTGAATCAACATTAATACAGCTATGCATCACTAAATTGCAGCGTTCGTTATGAGTCTCCCTGTTACCGAGCCACAAAATGAAAGCACTGCTGCATTGCGCGATCGTTTACCAGCTTTGGAAGTACAAAATTTAGACTATTCATTTGTCAATAAAAAAATTTCCCAAAATAGCAACACTAATAATACGAATTTGTATCCAAACTCATCGGGAAATTTTAATGGCAGACGTAGTCAAGGTTTAGGAAAGTCAACAACTTTAAGAATAATTTTTCACAGACCTCAAAATTTTAATAATCAGTTTTCACAAAACCAACAACAGTACCAACAGTTTGGCAGAAAAAACCAGAATATTCAATAACAATTTCACAAACAAAACAAACCAGTTGGAAATTTCGGAAAACAATATTCTCAGCAAGTTAAACCCAACCTAATTGATTCACCGCAAACTTTCGTGAGCATGCAACAGCATAGCAATAATAGTACACCACAAGGCAATAATTTCGTGTGTAGAAACCAAATATCACATTTCAACCGAAGTGTTCCGTATCAGATTAATTACAGCAACAGACGTAGAGGTCATAATCAGAATTTTCAGCGTAATTATGGCAATACCAATTTCATCCAGAATCAAGGACAATTTCAACAACCATCTCCACTTTTTCCGAATGAACTTAACAAACGTTTACACGCACCTCAAAAACCGAGCGAGGTGGCGCAGTGGTTAGCACACTGGACTCGCATTCGGGAGGACAACGGTTCAATCCCACGTCCGGCCATGCTGATTTAGGTTCTCCGTGATTTCCCTAAATCGCTCCAGGCAAATGCCGGGATGGTTCCTTTGAAAGGGCACAGCGACTTCCTCCCCCGTCCTTCCCTAATCCGATGAGACCGATGACCTCGCTGTTTGGTCTCTTCCCCCAAACAATCCAATCCAAAATCCACCTCAAATTCCTAATTACCACAATAGTAGAACTGTACAAATTATTGAGACAAGCTTCGACAGTTAAATTCAGAGTAGTACATGACTAGAGGACAACCTCGTTGTTTTATCCTGCAACGACGATCACCAATTAGAAGATAACGAAACAGTAACTTAAAATGTAATCACTTTCGACAACATTAGAGAAACGCTTCGACAAGAAAATAATCAGACTAAGAAGACAGCTTCACACCCCATCACCGAAATACAAATACGTACACATACATTTATCGCTGTGACAGATTCAGGTTCACCTGTTGTTGTGATAAGTGATGCTGCTTTTAATAAGTGTAACCACGATAATCCCTGTCCATCTATTCCACTAAGAAAAACAAAAGTGCATGGCGCAGTTTCTAGCAAAGGTTCAAAGAGTTCAAACACATTTACCTTTTCCTGTTGAACCGCCGAACAAAAATAAGGAATTAATAGCATTTTCTGCTTTACGACTACGTACCATGAGATCGACATTGCAATCAACAATATTAAGCGTACAGACGAACGAAGAGAGAAACGACAGAAACAGGCAAGTCATTTCCGCAAATTTACAATTAATCAAAAGTATTAATACGCACTTATCATCTTTCCAACACAGCCAAAAGTAGGTGCAACAAGTTCGAGTTTCTGCGGAGTAGCCCGTACAGAATAATACATTTCCGCATCGAAAAGTTGTTCATGTAGATGCTTTACGTACGACAGAGCCACGAGGCAATCATCGCATGAGTAGTGTAAAACATTTTATTGAATGAAACCGTTTTCTTTTCGTGATTGAGACAATATTGGATACTACACTATCACAGTGTGACATAATAATTCCCTTCTGCATTTTTCTATAGTTTTAGCACTTTTATTTCCACTGTGCACTATATATTTGTTATTTGTCTTGTAACTTAGTACAATTTTAAGCTCTACTACCTCTTAGTTAGAAACAAAGTTTCAGGATTTCAATGTTTACTGTATATGGTCGTTACTATTTACTCATCACGCTCATTCACTGTTCCAAAGTAAGTTGATACCATGTAAAGTAAAATAAAAAGTGAATATATATATATATATATATATATATATATATATATACACACATCGAGGATACGCAACATGTTAATGGAAAATGAACGAAACAAGTGCAATAAAGGTCATCCTTCGTTATGTACCAACTAATTTATTTCTTGCATGTTTTACAGGAGACAACAAAATAGAAACTTAAGGGTAACATCCGTATACTGCAAGCTTATTTATATGTTTCCACTAATCAATTTTTATAGCAATACCAAGAATGACATGTACTAACGATTTTGCTATGTATGCTAGATGCAATTTTCAAATTGATTATGGTAATATTTTATGAAGTGATAATCATGAAGACACAATGTTGTTCTACTAATGATAATAATGATTTTATGTGAATGATAAGGTAAAGAAATTGGATGACACAAGGGTCACACTGTTATAATGTGAAATGCGGAATAATAGTTTGAAGTTAATGAAAACAGAACAATGGATTAACGGAGGTACAGAACTATTTTTAACTGTTGTAGAAGGACGTGACATACATATATTACTCCTTGGATTGCAAAGAAAAAATTTCCTTTGAATGGTAAAGTAGTCATACTTATTCCTCTTGATATACTGAGCTAATGCTGCTTTTATATAATACGCATACTAACATTTAGCACCTGCTGATATTACTTTCGTTTGCATTAACTATGCCATTCACAATACCAGCTAGTAATTTTCTCGTGCTTTACAGGTAGAAAGAGCCGTTTCTCATCACCGATTTCTTTTCTTTTGTATGCTTCGCAATCTGTGATTGTAATATAACCTTCTCGTTCCTAAGGCATACAGATTTCTTTGGGGATTTTCTTCTCTATGCTTAGTATAGTGTAATTATCATGCATTTTTGTCTTGCTTTATTGTGAGTGACCAATTTGTCGACTATGAACGATAATGCGTTTCTTTTGCAGCAAAAGTACACTTCCCTTACCTTACTCCTACCTTTACCAGTAGTTATGTGCATTCCTTACATCTGTTATTGTTATATTTTCCCTTCTCTGTATAGTCAATATTTACAAGAAATACCATTTTAAAATCTCATGTTCTGTAGAGATATTCTACTATACTGATCTTTCTTATGAATTCTGACAGCATTTAGACTGGTTACTTATGAACTATGTATTTTGTCATTAATTAGCGTCAACCTCCACGTACTATTTTCTAGAATTACTGCCTATATGCATTAAGTCCCCCCCATGAACCATGGACCTTGCTGTTGGTGGGGAGGCTTGCGTGCCTCAGTGATACAGATAGCCGTACCGTATGTGCAACCACAACGGAGGGGTATCTGTTGAGAGGCCAGACAAACGTGTGGTTCCTGAAGAGGGACAGCAGCCTTTTCAGTAGTTGCAAGGGCAACAGTCTGGATGATTGACTGATCTGGCCTTGTAACAATAACCAAAACGGCCTTGCTGTGCTGGTACTGCGAACGGCTGAAAGCAAGGGGAAACTACAGCCGTAATTTTTCCCGAGGGCATGCAGCTTTACTGTATGGTTAAATGATGATGGCATCCTCTTGGGTAAAATATTCCGGAGGTAAAATAGTCCCCCATTCGGATCTCCGGGCGGGGACTACTCAAGAGGATGTCGTTATCAGGAGAAAGAAAACTGGCGTTCTACGGATCGGAGCGTGGAATGTCAGATCCCTTAATCGGGCAGGTAGGTTAGAAAATTTAAAAAGGGAAATGGATAGGTTGAAGTTAGATATGGTGGGAATTAGTGAAGTTCGGTGGCAGGAGGAACAAGACTTCTGGTCAGGTGACTACAGGGTTATAAACAGAAAATCAAATAGGGGTAATGCAGGAGTAGGTTTAATAATGAATAAAAAAATAGGAATGCGGGTAAGCTACTAAAAATAGCATAGTGAACGCATTATTGTGGCCAAGATAGACACGAAGCACACGCCTACTACAGTAGTACAAGTTATATGCCAACTAGTTCTGCAGATGACGAAGAAATTGAAGAAATGTATGATGAAATAAAAGAAATTATTCATATTGTGAAGGGAGACGAAAATTTAATAGTCATGGGTGACTGGAATTCGAGTGTAGGAAAAGGGAGAGAAGGAAACATAGTAGGTGAATATGGATTGGGGCTAATAAATGAAAGAGAAAGCCGCCTGGTAGAATTTTGCACAGAGCACAACATAATCATAACTAACACTTGGTTTAAGAATCATGAAAGAAGGTTGTATACATGGAAGAACCCTGGAGATACTAAAAGGTATCAGATAGATTATATAATGGTAAAACAGAGATTTAGGAACCAGGTTTTAAATTGTAAGACATTTCCAGGGGCGGATGTGGACTCTGACCACAATCTATTGGTTATGATCTGTAGATTAAAACTGAAGAAACTGCAAAAAGGTGGGAATTTTAGGAGATGGGACCTGGATAAACTGAAAGAACCAGAGGTTGTACAGAGTTTCAGGGAGAGCATAAGGGAACGATTGAGAGGAATGGGGGAAAGAAATACAGTAGAAGAAGAATGGGTAGCTTTGAGGGACGAAGTAGCGAAGGCAGCAGAGGATCAAGTAGGTAAAATGACGAGGGCTAGTAGAAATCCTTGGGTAACAGAAGAAATATTGAATTTAATTGATGAAAGGAGAAAATACAAAAACGCAGTAAATGAAGCAGGCAAAAAGGAATACAAACGTCTCAAAAATGAGATCGACAGGAAGTGCAAAATGGCTAAGCAGGGATGGCTAGAGGACAAATGTAAGGATGTAGAGGCCTATCTCACTAGGGGTAAGATAGATACTGCCTACAGGAAAATTAAAGAGACCTTTGGAGATAAGAGAACGACTTGTATGAATATCAAGAGCTCAGATGGAAACCCAGTTCTAAGCAAAGAAGGGAAAGCAGAAAGGTGGAAGGAGTATATAGAGGGTCTATACAAGGGCGATGTACTTGAGGGCAATATTATGGAAATGGAAGAGGAGGTAGATGAAGATGAAATGGGAGATGTGATACTGCGTGAAGAGTTTGACAGAGCACTGAAAGACCTGAGTCGAAACAAGGCCCCCGGAGTAGACAACATTCCATTGGAACTACTGACGGCCTTGGGAGAGCCAGTCCTGACAAAACTCTACCATCTGGTGAGCAAGATGTATGAAACAGGCGAAATACCCTCAGACTTCAAGAAGAATATAATAATTCCAATCCCAAAGAAAGCAGGTGTTGACAGATGTCAAAATTACCGAACTATCAGTTTAATAAGTCACAGCTGCAAAATACTAACACGAATTCTTTACAGGCGAATGGAAAAAGTAGTAGAAGCCGACCTCGGGGAAGATCAGTTTGGATTCCGTAGAAACACTGGAACACGTGAGGCAATACTGACCTTACGACTTATCTTAGAAGAAAGATTAAGGAAAGGCAAACCTACGTTTCTAGCATTTGTAGACTTAGAGAAAGCTTTTGAAAATGTTGACTGGGATACTCTCTTTCAAATTCTAAAGGTGGCAGGGGTAAAATACAGGGAGCGAAAGGCTATTTACAATTTGTACAGAAACCAGATGGCAGTTATAAGAGTCGAGGGACATGAAAGGGAAGCAGTGGTTGGGAAGGGAGTAAGACAGGGTTGTAGCCTCTCCCCGATGTTGTTCAATCTGTATATTGAGCAAGCAGTAAAGGAAACAAAAGAAAAATTCGGAGTAGGTATTAAAATTCATGGAGAAGAAATAAAAACTTTGAGGTTCGCCGATGACATTGTAATTCCGTCAGAGACAGCAAAGGACTTGGAAGAGCAGTTGAATGGAATGGACAGTGTCTTGAAGGGAGGATATAAGATGAACATCAACAAAAGCAAAACGAGGATAATGGAATATAGTCGAATTAAGTCGGGTGATGTTGAGGGAATTAGATTAGGAAATGAGACACTTAAAGTAGTAAAGAAGTTTTGCTATTTGGGGAGCAAAATAACTGATGATGGTCGAAGTAGAGAGGATATAAAACGTAGGCTGGCAATGGCAAGGAAAGCGTTCCTGAAGAAGAGAAATTTGTTAACATCCAGTATAGATTTAAATGTCAGGAAGTCATTTCTGAAAGTATTCGTATGGAGTGTAGCCATGTATGGAAGTGAAACATGGACGATAAATAGTTTGGACAAGAAGAGAATAGAAGCTTTCGAAATGTGGTGCTAAGAAGAATGCCGAAGATTAGATGGGTAGATCACATAACTAATGAGGAAGTATTGAATAGGATTGGGGAGAAGAGAAGTTAGTGCCACAACTTGACCAGATGTAGGGATCGGTTGGTAGGACATGTTCTGAGGCATCAAGGGATCACCAATTTAGTATTGGAGGGCAGCGTGGAGGGTAAAAATCGTAGAGGGAGACCAAGAGATGAATACACTAAGCAGATTCAGAGGGATGTAGGCTGCAGTACGTACTGGGAGATGAAGAAGCTTGCACAGGATAGAGTAGCATGGAGAGCTGCATCAAACCAGTCTCAGGACTGAAGACCACAACAACAACAACAATAACATGCATTAAGTTATCCTGTCTACTTACTGGCACATCCACTGTTATTCTGTATGTAACCACTGATGTTCTGCCGGCAATCACTATCAGTAAATGTATTTATCACTAGCCTACTACTGGAATAGTACAACTATGAGTCTAAAACTACTTTAAGTACCGTATCCCTAGATAATGAGCTATGAACACAATTTCTCGCTTATATATTAATGGCGCTGCCATAAAGAATGCAGTTGTTACCTGCATAAGCTTAGAATGTTGTATTAATATTCACCACTGTCATTTCTTACAATCTGAAAAGCATGTAATGCCTCTTTAAGTTCCATTTTCCCTTTATGCCATGGTCCTTCTGTAGCTAATCCACTGAGATAATCATGAAACATGCAGTTGTTCACGTGTCTGCACCAACATAAATATATGCAAGTGTACTGATGTCGACAATAATACACTACAAATGAGAGGGCTGTAATGACACCATTCCTAGCGCTCACGATTGTACTAGGCAACACTTGCGTGCACGCTCGTGTTCATTCCATTTATTGTTTGTCATCTTCTATTACGGTACTGCCGGCCGAGGTGGCCGAGCGGTTCTAGGCGCTACAGTCTGGAACCGCGCGACCGCTACGGTCGCAGGTTCGAACCCTGCCTCGGGCATGGATGTGTGTGATGTCCTTAGGTTAGTTAGGTTTAAGTAGTTCTAAGTTCTAGGGACTGATGACCTTAGAAATTAAGTTCCATAATGCTCAGAGCCATTTGAACCATTACGGTACTGACGCCTCGTTTTCTTATTCCATTTACTGGCGTCACTCACTTCCTGCCTTACTTGCCCGTGAGTGGCAGCAGCAGCGCTTATCAATAAGTGCACTGTGGTACCGTCTCTGGAGCGACCGATAGTATTTTCGGGTCGTCGTGTGTCTGGCAGTCAGTTGGAAGCCGACAAGCAGTGCAGTCGGGACGCAGCAGCAGTGAAGTCGGGACGGAGCGCCTGTGAGGCGCGGACAGCCAGTGCTCGCCGACCACTGTCCACACCCATGGACTGTCCGACGGAGGGAGATTGGAGCGGGACGACTGTTGGTTGGTCGTTGGGTTGGCCGTCTCATCGTCCGACGTATGTTTGGTCATTTCACCGTTTCTGGGTCGGCGTAGTCGGTCAGTTGTCGTGGAGCAGCAAGGAAGTCTCCGTTGCGCGTACTCTGGCTGGGGTCGCTGGAGGTGTGCACGCGCGGTTGGAGTGTGAGTTGATAATTGCGAGTGCTACAAAGTTCGTCGCCCACCGATCTTGGACATGAATGTTCAGTCCTCACTTAACCTACTACATGTTTACATTTCTTCGTTTGATCCTGGTTGTCGCTTTTGGGACATTCCCGTGAGTAACAACGCGTGTGTATTCAAGTCGGCCAAGATTCCAGCCATTTTCCTGTGGAGCTTAATTTATTCCCTGTTATTGAAGTCGACCAGCGGTGTTATCTGCCTGGTGGCCGTTGACGTTCCGGTTACCTGCCCTGGTCATTGACGTAATTTTCTGCAGTGTATTTTCCCCGTGCTGTTGCTGTCCAGCGCAGCATGTAGTTCAACAGCTGAGGTATTGTTTTTTCCTGCGGGCGCCAATATTCTGTGTGTCGTTGTATTAAAATCTTGTGGTCGTTTTGCTGTTTGCGTGGAGCGGAACTGATTTTGTTGATTGGTCGGTTGGGTGTCTGTCGGTTGGGTTGCCTTCACATTAAGAAGTCTTTGGACAGGCTGCCTGTCTCACTTAAACGGGGGTTAGTGTTACAATCCCAGGCTGCCCCTTGGAAACTGCAGAACGCCGTTCCCTGTGTGTTACATAGTAATTTCCCTGTTTGGGTTTTAGGTATTTGGCTGAAGTGTGACCTTCAGATGAGTATTAATGTCTTAAATTAAAGTTCTTGTCTTGCCCTTAAGGTATGAGATTGTTATTATTTATAACAGCCGAATTTTATATTAAATGTTTTAAGATACGGCCTTCTTCCTTTTAAAATTGAAACTCTTCTTTCTAATACTTAAGTCGTTAAATTATTTGTTGATGTGCGGGCTTCAGCCGAGTTTTAATATCTCTTAAATTAATGTTCTTGCCGTTAAGGTGTAAGATTGCTATGCTTTTGTATGGGGCCTTCAGCCGAATTTTGTATGAAATATTTTAAGATACGGCCTTCTGATTTTTGATTGAAACTCTTCTTATTGCTTAATATGCGGCCTCCAGCCAAGTTCCATTAAAATTAAATTGCTAAGGCCTTGAGCCTGTTTAGATTGCAGATTTAGAAAGTATTCTTGGGTGAAACCTCCAGAAGAAGCTTGTATTTCAATTTCTTGCTTAGGCCTTGTGTCTTGGATTTTGAGCGTGGCCTTCAGCCAATCTAAAGTTAATCAAAGGAGGTCGATTAAAGTTTTGCATCCTTGTTGTAATATTGTATGTAGGCAACGTCCTCCGCCGACGAGGTTTCAAACCAATTTTTCGAAGCAGTCACAGGGTCCACGAAATGATGGGTTCCACCAAGGACGTAGTCAACTATCTTAACACTGCAGGTATTTACGAACTACGGTGTGAGTACGGAGCTGCCTTCATAGGAGAAACAGGGAGACTTGTCAGCTTACGAGTAGCAGAACATGAACGCTATGTACGGTTACAACAACATAATAAATCGGCGATAGCGGAACACCACCGTGACTGTGGACAACCTATCAGGTTCCTGGAAGCCCGGGTACTGGTGAAAGAATCGTGGATGCGAGACCGCAAAATACGGGAGGCGATCGAAATTATTAAGCAGCGTGACAACATCAACAGAGAAAATGGCTACAAACTCCCGGCGTCCTGGCTGCCGGCCATCCCAGTCTAACGGACCGCGAGCGGGTAGCGGGGCAGAAGCTGCACTGTTCACAGGCGTATCTGCACAAACAGCTGTAGAGCAACTGTCAGTCCACTTCCGCGCACACCAGGAGGAAAACTTGCCGTCCAGAAGCAGAACGCTGATTGGCGGACAGCTACCAATCGTTGACGACATGGACATCCACGATTAGCCTCTTTCTTTCCATCTTCCATAATAGAAGGGCAAATTAAAAATTTTACAACCGTGACGTTAGACATCGATAGTCTGTAATAAATAGAAGAACCTATCCACATGCAAAACCTGTCGTGTCCTGAGGAAGGCCGTTGCAATTCGGCCGAAACGTCGGTTTTAGTTTATTATTGTTGTTAGTTTTTAGCAATGACGCGGCATAATACCCAGAAGAATTTTAATCACTGAGGCAAAAGAGTTACGAAAGTGTCCATCGGAATTATTAAAACCGTTGGGGGAATTGACAAATAGTCGGTTGTTCACATTAGTATGTAGAACGTGTAAGGCTGGCGATATGCTATCATAGTTTCGGAAAAAGCTCATCCACACAGTACCAAAGGTAGATAGAGCTGAATGCGAGAATTATCGCATATTCAGCTTAGAAGTTAATGTATTCAAACTGCTGATGTATTCAAAGTGCTGACATGAATAGTATATTAAAGAATGAGAAAGCATTGAGGGTCTGTTAGATGACAATCATATTGGCACAAGGAAAGGTAAAAGACGCCGGAAAGGCAGTTCTGGCACTGCGGTTGATAATGAAGCAAGACTGAAAGAAAATCAGGACACCTTCATAGGATTTGTCGACCTGGAAAAAGCGTTCGACGGTGTGAAATGGTGCAATATGTTCAAAATTCTGAGAAAAATCAAGGTATGCTATACGGAAAGTAGGTCTATTTTCAATATGTACTAGACCAAGAGGGAACAATAAAAATGGAAGACCAAGAAGAAAGAGCTCGGATTAGAAATAATGTAGGACAGGGATGCAGTCTTTCACCCAACTGTTCAACCTGTACATCGAGGAAGCAATGACAGAAATAAAAGAAAGATGTAAGAGTGGGATTAAAATTCAGTGTGAAGGGACATCAATGATAAGATGGTCTGACATCATTGCTATCCTCATTGAATGTGAAGAAAAATTACAGGATTTGTTGACTGGAATCAACAGCGTAATGAGTATAGAACATTGGTTGAGAGTAAACTGGAAAAGAACGAATTTAATCAGAAGTATCAGAAATGAAAATTCATAGAATGTATTCGCACTTTAGATTACCGACAACCATAAGCAATATAGTGAAACGAACACAATGAACTCAGATTTACCGTTTTACGCGAGCGGTGGGCTTAACAGCTTTGGCTATCCATGCAGGGACTCCCCCCGGCCACCGTCCCTTGTACGGGTCTTACGTAACTTGAACGTGTGCGGATAGTGACGCAGGAATGAGGATATATGGAAGGATCCGGCCGGGGTCGTGCACGGCTAACCGAAGAGGTTAAAAAACTGCTCGCGTAAAGCGAGAAATCCAGGTTCGCGTCCCGTCTGGCACAAACTTTGATTGTGGTCATTCCGCTATACAGCTGACGGTTGTCCGCATTCGCAACTATCAGTATATTTCACGCACTTCATGACGTCTGTAGTCGCCTCGATGTCTGTAACCCAGAAAATACATGCACGTTTGAAGGAACATGTCATCGTAATTCTTAACGACACAGGTAATGCAATATCATAGCAATGAACATAGCGACAAATTTTACCTTCAAAATTGGTGGTCACTAATAGACGAAGTTAACGAATTCTGTTACCTTGGGATCAAAATAATCCATGTCGGACGAAGTGAGGAGGACAAGAGACCATTCCTGGTCTGTACTGGTATCGAACGCCGGCTCTAATTCGACTAAGAAATTTCTAAGAATGTACCTACGGAGCACAATGATGTGTAGTGATGAACTATCGACATAGGAAAAAGTGGAACAAAAAAAGAAACGAAGTGTTTGGGATGTAGTGCTACAGAAGAATTTTGAAACTTACGTCGATTGATATGCTAAGGAATGAGGAGTTTCTCAGCACAATATGTGAAGAAAGGAACATTCGGAAAAGAGTGAAAGCAGAAGGGTCAGGGTGGCAGAATATGTGTTAAGATATGAGGGACTAACCTCGGTGGTACTAGAGAGACCTATAGAGGGTAAAAACTGTTGGGGTGGACAGAGACGGGAATACTTTCAACAAATAATTGGAGATGTAGGGTGCAAGTGTTACTCCGAGATGAAGATGTTGTATGGCAGAAGTACTAGTGGCGGGCCGCGTCGAAGCAAGCAAAATAAATGATGACTCAAAAGATCTGTATAATTCATACCAGGTGTTTATAAGGCTATCATTTCCAAAAACATTGTTTCTAAGAAATCAAACAACGGAAAATCTAGGATGGAATGTAACAATATAGTGGAGACGCTGGGTCACTGATAGGCAAAGACTGTCACATATAAAGCTTTCGGCTAGTAAGGCCGTCAAAAATAGATGACACACACACACACACACACACACACTCGCAAAAGCAAGTCACACACACACACACACACACACACACACGACTGCAGTCTCAGGCAACTGAAGCCACATTCAGCAACTCAGCATCTCCGGCATATGGTGAGTAGCAACTTTCCTTATCATGATATTGTTTGTAATAAAGTTAAGTGAACTAAAAAGTAAAATGCCTCGGAAAGATCATAAAAATACCAATCGGCGATATGTTATTTAAGAAATTTGGTGAGAGAAGGTGTACAATGCATAGTTTTTAGCTCAACCCTTTGATCAACCCTATGGAATCCAAAGCATAATAATCCAAATAAATTTTATCTAATAAAATTTGAGACCATTTTAGGGTTCATTATTTTTTCGAATATTTTGGGCAAAGACATCAGGAAGGAAATTGGACAATCATCGTTAGTGTCTTTCTTGTCCTCATTCTTATAAAGAGGTTTAACAACGGCAATAATTAACCTGTCTGGAAAAAGCCCTTGCGTTAGTGATGCATCACATACATCACGAAAGATCTTATCGGCTAAATAAGACCGTTTCTTCAGAATTTTGTTTGAAATTACATCAATACTATATGAGCTTTTGATTTTGAGAACTATAATAGACTTTATTAATTTCAACGGAGGACAGTGGTGCTACTTCCATAGTTAAAGGCATTTGCAATCACGAACGATGGCGGTCGAGTTTGATATTGTTCTGCGTACCTACGTCATGCGCTCTCCGACTACCAATGAGCGTTCCATAGCGTTCTGAGCTCTCTGATGTGGACGTCGTAGCTAATGCGAGCATTAAACGTGATCTTAAGGAGTTATTTAATCAATTATTAGTCCATTTGTTGTGAGTTGTCGCTAATGATGATGGCAAGCGACAAATTCTACGTAAGTAAGCTAAAGATATAATATGCAAGATACACGTTTTCTTCGGACGCAAAGCACGTGCACACGCTTACAAGGCATTACACGTCTGTGCCTCGCGACCTATGTAAACTGCTCTCGTTCGTGAATCGGACTTTATTTGTATAGAATTTTGTGAAGTGACACTTTAATATATTCATTTGCTTGTGCAACTGAAGATATGATCCTATTTTGGGTACAAAATATCAAATTTTATGAACACTCACTGCTTGAGGGTTATCGGTCACAACAGTCATTTAGTTGACAGTACCTTGTGCATCCACGGTTTAGCTAACTCTATTGTTGACACACCCTCCGCAATGTATGTGGTACGTGACGGAGTATCTTGTTCACTGATTGGTCGTTCTGTCTCTCGTTTCTCAATATTCCATATAGTTTTAATCTTATTATCTGCATTACTAAATGAAATGTGATGTCGTTCCTGAAATTCATGCAAACTGTATAGCATCATGACTCCATAAATATAATTACCAGCCTCGTATTTTCTGTTACTTTCCCATTGCTACTGTCAGTGACAAGAAAGCACGACATCGTCGTGCAGAATTATGTTGTTACAGGGATAGACTCACTGAGTTCGTAACAATAGTACATTGCTCAAGAAAGTATCACTGTTTGGAAGCCATGTAATGGTCTCACATGTTTTAAATGTGGTTCTAAGATTCCTGTCTATACGCGCAAAACGGTGGTGCTCTGCGACCTCACCCTTGATCTCTGCATGTTTCATACGGCAAGTTGTCGCTACATTCGACAAAAAAGGTCTGAGTTCAGTTCATCTGAAGTGTTAGATGAATTAGTCGCATGGGCGCCAAATTTCACCACAATTCCGTCTAGCGCCGTTGTGAATGTGTCTTACCCATATTTCAGGCATTCTTTTAAGACCTCTCTAATAGAGGTCAGAACTGTCATACACAGCGTTGAAATCGTGCGATTTTCTTATGGGTGCCCGAGGAAAACATTTCAGACGCACCGCCGCTCGGGATTGACACGAATCGCCCTTGAGAGGTGGATAAAGGGCGTCAATGAAATCACCTCTTCCATTGGAGCGTTGATTCCCATACATTTCGCAGTCGAAGACGACAGTTCGCAGTGTGACGAGCAATATGATGAGCAATAGGCCGACACCCTTGACGACGCCTCCACTCTAGCTCCTAAGGGAAGGCAACCCCTCGACATCTCTTATGTGGGGTTGCCTGCCCATAAGCGTTAGAGCAGCTGAGAGGCACCTCTCAGCTGAATGGTTGTAGAAGTCTCTCTACGTACAATTTTAACGTGCTGAATGCTGAGATGTGTTAGTGTCACCGAAGGTGTTGCGGAATTGCCGAAACGGGGGTGGCGGGGTGGGGAGAGGGAGGAGGATGGTGGGCTAGGGAGGGCAAGGGTGTAGTGGGGGTGGCGGAGATGTTTCGGGCTTCATAGAGGGACGCCCTGGTGTCTTATTTATGCACATATCTACGTTGCAATCATCCCACACGAGGGCACAAAACAAGAGGAGTGAAAAAGCGTAAACGCCCCTTAGCTGCTTCGGTTCAGACTTCTTCGAATTGTTTTGAATGGTCCCTACTGGTTTCATTTTGTACACCAGAGCAAATACTGTATTCGCATTGCATTGCAAAGGGATCAGCCCCAGTTCAATGGGGCTGTAGCTCAAATGTTCAAATGCTTGTGAATTGCTAAGGGATAAAACTGCTGAGGTCATCGGTCCCTAGACTTACACACTAATTAAACTAACTCATACAACACACACACACACACACACCCGTGCCCGAGGGAGGACTCAAAACCACCGGTGGGAGGGGGCTATAACCCCGCGATGTTTGTAGAGTTGATTGAATCACCTCAGGGGTGTCTTCAGTGTCGAACGTTGTCAAGAACGTCGTCGTTTAGCACACCACATTGCGAACTATCATTTTCGACCGAGAAATGTGTGAGAAACACGACCCAAGAGAAAGTACAGTTTCATTGACGCACTTTATAAAAGTTCTTCATGGCTATTCTTGTCGATTCTGAGGGGCAGTGTGTATGAAATGTTTTCCTCGGCACCCAAAAGAAAAACGCATGATTTCACGCGGGATGTAACTATTATGACTTCTATCGCAGAGGCGTGAAATGTGGGTAAGAGGGATTTGATCACCTTCCAATCATGTGAAACGTCCACGGTGGTGTTGGGCAGAGTTTTGGTGAAATTTGTTGCCAATGTGATATCATTAACCCACCTTACAGCTCACGCGAACTTCTGAACTCCGGTCTTTTCTTGCTCCTTCCTGTACGAAGCGTCGTCCACCCCGGGGGTGACATCGCAGGGTGCCACGATATTGCGCTTACAGAGAGGAATGTTGTAGGCACCTTAGAGCCACATTTGAAATACATTGGTTGCAAGGGAGACAATCATAGGCTACGGAAAAAAGATATAATTTTTTGCTGTACGTATGACTTCTGAAGTAGTGTAATCCTGTTTTGAGAATCGTACTATGTTAATAAATGTAACTGAAATGCCATGAAGCGGTCGATTAGCACAATTCCCGTAATTAACTGGATCTCGGTGTGGTCGTATTATCGGCTTGTGGTTTTAGCCATCACATTAGTGAGCAGCCATGAGTGACCGCAGGGCACCCACAGTGCAAATTACGACCAGTGGTGCACTAATTAGGACCATTTCCGAATGCGAGTATTCACAGGAGTAATTACTCGTGATGCATTTTAACTGGGGCTGGAATTTTAGGTTCCTCTGCGCCTGACTCAATAGACGTCCGTCTATGGCTTGGGATGAGACCTCAGTTGTCAGCGAAACAAAAGCTTTTCCTGGTTTCGACTGGAAGGTTCCCTTGCTTATACGCGCTGCTGCTAGATGTTGGACTAGTCTTCCGACATTATATGCTGAACATTGTGGTTGGATTCCAGTGGGCTCATTCGACTTTTAAAGAATTCGCAGGAATATCAGATACTGTTCCCCAGTCATGTAAGTGGGACAATAGGTTATGAAATATGAGAATGTCCGCTTCTAAGAAATATCTTATCACAAAGCTGATTCGTTGAAAGTTCCAGGTGTTTAAAAAGCCCGCAAGGGTTGCTTGTGGCTCACGAAATCTGGGAGTCAAGCGAATAGAACCATTATTTGTAGTGCGTGCTGAAGCGAAAGTGATGTTCTGATGTGTTAAGGGTTTCTGAAGTCGGTGGTTAGTGAGCGATAGTGATCAATAAAATTATTCTTACAATACAGAGAACTTCGAATAATTCTGAAATGTATTTCCACATCTGGCCGATATAACAAACTGTATCCTGTTTTTGTAAGACGACGTTGTGGCTAAGTGCATGTGTATGTGATTGGCCAGCGTCAGAGCTGTATTAGATCGTAGAACAATTGGGATGCAGTAGCAACTACAAGTAGCAGCAACACCTTTCACAGATGTACAGTAAGAGCAGATTCACATTTAAGTAGAAGCAATTTACGCAGCAGATAACATTTTGGATATCAGAAGGGTTGCTCGAGTAAGAATGTTTATATACTCTCTCATCAAATACGACAACATTCAACAATAAAATACCACCGGTTCGTATGTTTTGTTGGTTGGTTGGTTGATTTGGGGGAGTGGACCAAACAGCGAGGTCATCGGTCCCATCGGATTAGGGAAAGATGGGGAAGGAAGTCGGCCGTGCCCTTTCAAAGGAACCATACAGGCATATGCCTGGAGCAATTTACGGAAATCACGGTAAACCTAAATCAGGATGGCTGGACGCGGGATTGAATCGTTTTCCTCCCGAATGCGAGTCCACTGTGCTAACCACTGCGCGAGATTTGTCTGCTCCACTCCTGTTTCTTTTCCAGTGTTTCACAATTCCTATTACAGGCTTCTAGATGTTGTAGAAGGGACTTAGTAGATAAAGTTTGGATGAGGAACCCATGTCTGTAAACGTACTGTTTGGACATAAATTAAGTTTGAAGATAGACTTACGTTCAAATCCCAAAGTTAATGTTTCGACAAGCAATGGCAGAGCAGCACAACACCTGTATCGAGAAAGTTTTCTGGATCGCCTGAGTCCTTCACTCACCATTTTTATCCGACTACAACAACTGGTATGTCCTCAACAAGGGAGCATATTACTGAGCTACTCAGTGAATTAAATGCAGCTACTTGATATCTTCGTATAAATGGTAGTCTTGTAAATAAACGAGTGAAGCCACTACATCTATTGCCAATTTACACTTAATAATGCGTTATGGATTAATTATACAGGCTAAATCATAATTTGACTTTCAGAATGTATATATATATATATATATATATACGCTAATTATATTTGTTATAAATAAACGATCGCAATTTCAGAAAAACACATACTGGAGTGTATCAGTACATCTGTCCAAATCCATGTTAGCACTCTGTCACTCCAAAAACGACGGGTGTGTATAAAAAGTGCAAGTAAGTCTCATTAACATATATAACAGTGCTGTCACTGTAACTTTGCTTTTAAATTACTCAAAAATAATGCTGGTGACCTCGTGATTTCTTTCTCATTAATAATTCCTGCTCCTTACATGTTTACTACGACTATGTCTTAAATCAGTACTAAAAATCGTGCAAACATATTACCCCACAAGCTATTAAAAATAGAAGCATTGTTCTCAAAATAGGATGTCCATCAAACATTGTGGAATTAATGTATCTCCAACAAATGGCACATCTGTTAGAATCATCAATTCGCGATGCAGCGTCGTCTTTGTAAATGACCCAACTTCCTTGTCTTCTAGGACATGTTACAGCTAATCTTAGTGACTGTGTCCGTTTCTCTGCCCTCAACTGCATTTCAAGGTATGTGCGTAGTATTTACTCGTAACACCAGCAACATATGATTAGACTTCAAATGGAGAGGGTTGTTTACATTAGCCTTGTACGTCATGAATTTGTACACACAATTCACTCGATGTTTAGTAACTCACAAATCTCCTTAACTGTCTGCTGGAGAGCATTCCGTTCACCACTGCCACTGTCCCTTTCTTACTCCAGTAGTTAATGGAGCTCGAGAGAAGTGTTCACTGTAAGGTCTTTAGCTTGTTTTTGGTTTTCAAGAAAAGTGATGTATGCCCTGTTTTCATTTGATATGTCATACTTCATATCTGAATATGGATATTTATCTAACAGAGGTTTCCAATAGTCGATATGTTACGCCACAGAGTTTCTGAGCACTAGCTCCGCAGATGATGACGAGATCGAAGAAATGTAAGATGTAATTAAAGAAATTATTGAGATAATTAAGGGAGACTAAAATTTAATACTCATGGGAGACCGGAATTCGACAGTAGGAAAAGGAAAAAAAGGAAAAGTAGTAGGTGATCATGGACTGGAGCTAAGGAATGAGATAGGAAGTCGCCTGGTAGAAATTTGCACAGAGCATAACTTAATCATAGCTGACACTTGCTTTAAGAATTACGAAAAAAGTTTGTATATGTGGGAGAGACCGGGAGACACTCGAAGGTTTCAGATAGATTGTATAATGGTAACACAGAGATGTGGAAATCAGGTTTTAAATTGTAAGACGTTTCCAGGGGCAGATGTGGAATCTCACCACAATTTATTGATTATGAACTGTAGACTAAAACTGAAGAAACTGCAAAAAGAAAGTAATTTAAGGAGATGAGATCTAGATAAACTGAAAGAACCACAGATTGTGGTGAGTTTCAGAATTAGCATAACGGACGATTGAAAAGAACAGGGGAAAGATATACATTAGAAGTAGAATGGGTGGATTTCAATTAAGAAATAGTGAAGGCAGTAGAGGAACATGTAGGTAAAAAGAAGAGGGCTGGTAGAAATCCTTGGGTAACAGAAGAGATATTGAATTTAACTGATGAAAGGAGAAAATATAAAAATACAATAAATGAAGCAGGCGAAAAGGAATGCAAACGTCTCAAAAATGAGATCGAGAGGAAAGGCACAATGGCTAAGCAGGGATGTATAGAGGACAAATGCAAGAATGTAGAGGCATATACCAATAGGGGTAAGATAGATACTGTCTACAGGCAAATTAGACCTTCGGAGAGAGGAGAACCACTTGTATGAATATCAAGAGCTCACATGGAAAACCAATCCTAAGCAAAGAAGGGAAAACAGAAAGGAGGAAGGAGTATATGGAGGGTCTATACAAGGGCGATGTATTTGAGGGCAATATCTTGGAAAAAAAAAGGACGCAGATGAAGACGAATCTTCTTGACAGGAGGGAGGTGTGCTGCGCTAGTTGGCAGTGTGTGGTAATAATCGGCAGCCAGTAGGCCAGACAGGGTAAACATGGCGCGGAGCTGCAGCGGTTCATTGCACGTACGACTTGTTTGGAATGAAGCAACAGAACTAGCACTCGTTTCTTTCAGGAGTGCTTGAGTAGCTCAGATGGTAGAGCACTTAATCGCGAAATTCAAAGGTTCCGAGTTAGAGTCTCGGGCCGGCACACAGTTTTAATCTGCCAGGGAGTTTCATATCAGCGCACACTCAGCTGCAGAGTGAAAATCTCCTTCTCTGCTGTGTTTATAAACTGACGTAGTGTATAAAGTGACTTAGGACGGAGAACAATGCTGTCTCCGTTAGCATGTGGGAAACTTATATTGTAGTACTGAAGCACAAGCAAAAGTTTTGCACAATATTTCGGTCTGAGGTCTAAAATTAGCTTTGAGTTATTTTAATTTCACAAATGTAAACTATTTAAATTTTACTGACCAACACATTTCTTTTCATATGAGTTACATGTGATAAATTGCAGCCAGCTCTAAATGTAGAGAAATGGAACTTAATACTAAGAAGTAGGAAAAAGGAAACTGTAATGCTCGAATACAGCATTATTAACATGCTGTTTGACACAATCATGTCAATGAAATATATAGGTCTAACGTTGCAAGGTAATATGAAATAGGAAGAGCATGTATGAGTTGTAGCGTGGAAGGCGAATGGTTGACTTTGGTTTCTTGAGAGAATTGTGGGAAATTGTGGTTCAGCTATGAAGGCGACCACATATAGGACGCCAGTGGGATCCATTCTTGTGCATTGCTCGAGTGTTTAGGATCTCTCCGGAATAAAGGAAGATATCGAAGAAATTCTGAAGAGGGCTGCTAATTAGTTACTGGTAGGTTCGAACTGACGCAAGTATTGCTTCGGGACCTCAAATGGGAGTCCATAGAGAGAAGGCGACGTTCTATTGGAGGAACAATACCGAGAAAATCTGAGAACAGGCATTTCAAGTAGACTGTAGATTGCAATTTTTTTTGTGCTCGGTTAAAATACAGCGTCACTCGTGGATCACTGTCTTACTGTTTTGGTGGAAGGCAAAATTGTTCTGTCTGACAATAACATTCCAAGGACATCATTTGAGTTCTGCTTGATGGTGTGGCAGACTTACCCTCTGACGGTGGAAGTTCAAGGTGCAGGCAACAGGTAACACAACTACATTAGGTGCCGACATCAATGGCTTATGATGGTTGACACATATCCAGTGGTCATATCAACACTGACGCTTCATTACTGGCCGTAATAGGGCTATCGCTAGCCATGGACGGAATATGATTCCTCAAGCATGGTGAGAGGAGCAGGGTGGCGGGGCCAGGGCCGGGGAGTCGTGGTGCCAGTGTTTTGAAAGCCCGCAACCGTGTCGCGCGTGGCAAACGCTTTGTCATACAGACGCCTTGACTTCTCTCGAATAGACGCCATCAGAGTGACCATGTTCGTTTCCTCGTGGAAGGTAACTACCCTCGTGAGGGGAGGGGCATGAAGGCTTCGCCGAAACATCTTATTCTGTAGGCGCTGGAGGGTCTGCATCCGGGGACCACTATCGTGGCCCCTGCGGAGGAATCATGGGCCAGGGAAGGTTGGATAACCATCCGGTACAGTCGGAGCTTGGTTTCTAGGTTTACATTTGGTACAACGCTTTTATCAACTTGTGTCCTTTTAGGGTGATATATTCTACATATCGATGAAAGAGCAGTTTTTTATCCATCCGGAAACCTAGATATTTGGTATCAGGGGACCATGGGACCTGGACGCTTGCAATAGTGATGTTGTGTCGGAGGATTTGACGCCGTTTAGTGAAGCAGACTACCGTAGTTTTGGTGACATTGACGACAATCTTGTTTGAATGACACTAGAGCACTGTCGCATCCCCCTGCCTCTGCAGACGAGCAGTGAGGTGGTCCATGTTGCTGCCGGTTATCATAGGTATACTGCGCCATGTGGCAGTGTGGGATAACTGGAATTTCATTAACATAAATGTTGGATAGGATGCGAGACAATACAGAGCCTTGAGGGGTACGTAAGCTTGAGCGTTGTCCTTGCTGAGTAATCAATAAGGTTCTATCGTGGAGGATATTATCCACGGTAGATTGCTAGTTCGTGTCGTTAACTTTATACAGATAATTGAAGCGGTGACGCATGTGTAAAGGCAGCCGCTACATGAGCGACCTCTATCGACTTTCCAATACCATCTATGGTGTGCAGCAGCATGCGTAACGGGGATACTACATGTTCACACTCTGTCGGAATGCGGGCTCGTGGAACTAAAATTCGGATGAAAAATTAATAAAATTGTCACTGACCATAAAATGTTAAGTCACTTGGTCCCACTTCATACCCAGTTGAGAGCCGCCATCACACTTGATAAGGTCTCCCGACTAACAAACATCCATCAATTTCTTAATAACGGAATCCCAGAAGGATTTCGTCAAAAATTTCCGGGGCAGAATAATCCATGGAATGTCCTAGGGAGACACAAAGCTTGGCTATGGCTGACTTATTGGCCTGCGAAAGGTGAGTCTGGTGATCACGTTCAACGCATCTTTCAGGCACTGTGCGCCTGTGTGGAGGACACACTGATTTACAACAACAAAAAAAAATCGTTGGAAAACAATGTTGTACGCAGCAATACTAATCTATTTATTGAGTAACCGGTCATAAACACACCATCTTAAGGTATATCGTTACATCGTAATCAGACGTGTAACAGCCCATAACCTCTATCCAACGTCATGTTACCAACCAAATTTTCCGTACAACAACAAATCAGGGGCACATGTAACATACAGTAAATCTGTGTCGAAGAATTTGACAAAGTATTTAAACCCATCAAATAAACAAATAGATCTGTTACTTTAACAGTACTAACTACAAAATAATGTCGTGGATGTTGTTATTACTCATAAGAGATGACAAAGTTTCAGAACATTTAGCCAGCGAAAGGTGTTGCAAGATGTTGTGTAAACGAATAAAATTTCCTGCATAAATTTGACACAAAAAAGTAGTAGGAAAAATTAGCTTTTGAATGAAAGGCGGCTCTTATATTCCGACCACGCAGGGCGCTAACTGACAGCCACAAGCTCGGAGGAGGTCACAGGGTGCGAATCCCGTCGGAAGGGCTCAGGACAGAAATTTAATTAAACTTAAAAGAGTTCAAGAGAATGCATCGAAAAGCTGCAGTTTACAGCGTCTGTCATCCAGCTTAATTGAATAGACGTCGGTCGTCAGGAAATTAGTATCAGATAGTCTGTTTCTCATTCTGTCCGTGGCATTTTTACGTTAAATGTTCCATAGCGGTAAGCATCTTTCTCCGAAGTCTGAATGCACCAGCACTTCACATACTGTAATCAACATGTTTCCCTGCTGATTACATTCCGGATGCAGCTGTATTCAAAGCACACTGCCTCACTCATTGCCAGCTACAGACTGACACTGTTCGACTCTTTTGACAACAAATAATGTCTTTGCGCTACTCAGCGCAGTTCTTTTGTGTGCAGATTTGTTTGACACTTTAACGAAAATGTTTACATTCATATATTTCATTTTATACTACCCACTCCCCTATTTGCATATTTTTGGATCATTTAAAAAAGTACCATAAAATGATAACAAATAAAGTTGAGTCTCTACACGGAGAAAATGAAGTATTTACACATATATTCGTAGTTCTCCGCGCTTCTAACAGGTGGCAATACTTTTATCTTTGTGGAACATAGGTGTATTTTTTAAGATATCTTAAGCTGAATTAGTAAAATCCTGACCAAGGAAATAAAGAACATTATGTTGTGTGTCAGTGTCTTCAAATAGTGTGTGTCTTAAATCTTTGTCTTGAATTTCCTGTGCCATTACAGCAGCTGCTTGTCGTAGCACACAGGTTCGGGAATTTTCGTCCCCTTAACTGTAGGGCGTACTCCTCAATCTGAATTCTCTCCAGACACCACATTTACGCATTTCCAATTGATATATTACATTCTTCGTCTCTAATCGCCTATGCTTTACACTGTAACGTTCCCTGGCAGCACACACATTATTAATAAAATGAAATGACACACAGAATTGCTGAACTCGAGCGTGCACATTTGCAAAGGCTTAACAACAACTGTGGCACGCCTGTTAGGAACGTGTACGGTAATGAGAACACTACGTACAGTTTATACCAACAAAAAAGCAATTCGTATGTACTTAATTGTTTAACAAAAAATATTAAATAATTTTGTGTAATGGACGTTGGGTATTATTGTAATATTTTCTGTAATAATATTCTCGATGTATTTATGATTGTAATATTTCTATACTCATATTGTAATTACGAAATATGTTAATATCTGAGATGAAAAAAATGTAAAATATAGCCACAGAGGAAAATAATGTTGTAAGATTACAAAGAGATGTTCATTATCAGCAATACTATAAAAAGCACTACATAATGTGCATTCTTTGTCGTCTTTCTCGAGAGCTGAGAGAGAGAGGAACCTGTGACGTAGCATTATATGAATGAGTAGACTTCTTTTGTCAGTATCTATCTTTAGCCGCCATTAGAGGAGAAATTATAAAGGTGTGTAATTTTAATTATTGTTATGGTCTAAATACATTATAATTTATCAAAATTGTGTATTACTAATGTAAATTAGCTTGCCCATGTCATCCATAATATTTCTTTAAAGAATTTTCAGCATTTTTAGCGATTATCGTTGGTGTTGCTGGGCTGTGCCGCGACCGAACGATTTGCAGCGGCGGCACATTTAAAAAATTGTTCCGCTATAAAATTAACCAAACCCGTAAACCGGGAGCAGGTAAAATTAGCAGAGAATTACGAAATATTTTTCTTTTACAGCGATCCTGAGGCTGTCTGATTTTATTATTGGTTTTACATTTGTGCATTCATAGGCGGATAATTAACGTTGAAGTTGTTAACCATTTTATGCTAACAGAGACAGTCTTGTGTTCCATAGTTAACCCCGGGAAAGAATTCAGTAAATATTTAAAAAACCCACTGCATCTAGGAAATATGTGCCTAGGCCGAAATACGTAAAAAATTTAATTTAAATAATTTTCAAAGTCATAAATGTTATTAATCAGTTAGTTTGAATTTATCAGCAGGAGAGAGTTGCTGAGGTTCACGTAATTTTAAATGTGCTTAATTCTGTCTAAATGAATTTTTATTACCACACGTAAATAAGGGGTTCTACAACAAAGTTCGTACTGAAAGAGTAAATAACAAAAATATTTAAAGCGATTTCTTCCCTTCTTCTCCATTTTCATCCATTCATATTTACATTATATATATATATATATATATATATATATATATATATTCAGTGGCTCCTATGGATCAACCCTTCCAAAACCGACGATAATTAAAAGACTCAGAAACCGCGCCTCGTATCTACAACTTCTAACTTACCACTTACGAACACCCTATATAGTTAACCATCGACGAGCAACTGCTGTGGAAATCTCATCTACTACCCATCCAACAGAAAGCCCACAACAGACTAAAACAACTTAGTGGCCGAATGTGGGGACTGCACTTTCCCCACAAGGATTCTTCACAGATTGATCAAACCCACACCTCTCGTGACTCACATTGAACACCTCTGAACAATCTACATCATCCGAAAACTCTATTCCAACGATCCTACAGTTTTTGCTCTGCTTTTCAATCCTAGTACGCCGCCACAAATACATGCATCCTACCAACCATAGACATACGCACCTTCCACATCAATCTTACCCTCCCATATCATGAACTCCGTTCCGACATCTACCCAGCCTAACAACTTTAAGTCTCTTTCCCTTCATTCCATATTTCCTCCTTCCCTTGTTCTCCCCTCTTATCCCACACCCATTTTCCCAAAACCTTTACCCTCATCTACTCCACCACCACTTGTATCACAACAACCCACTACTACCTGTCGATAATGCGCAACCGTCCCCCATCCTTACACCAAGACCCTTCTCTACGATCAACTACTAGCCCTTCAAAAGGACTACCAATTCCTGGGTGGGTCCATCCAGTTTTAGATTCCAGTGAAACACTTCTTTTTAGCATCAGCGTTTTGAATCAAATGGTTCAAATGGCTCTAAGTACTATGGGACAACATCTGAGGTCGTCAGTCCCCTAGACTTTGAACTACTTAAACCTAACTAGCCTAAGGACATCACACACATCCATACCCGAGGAAGGATTCGTACCTGCGACTGCAGCAGCCGCGCGGTTCCGGACTGAAGCGTTTTGCATCATGTTTCAAATGTTTTTTAATCTGTTGATTCCTGAAGACTATTCTACTCCAGTCAATGAGATTCCAGGCCAAAGACGTGTCTGAAGACGCCACGGATAGCGGTGGATTGCAACCTGACTGTTGCCCACTATACAGCTCAACAACCAAGAGTAATTATCTGGGGTGCCGTTTCTTTTCATAGGAGGACCATTTTGTTAGCATCCGCAGCACTTAACGGCAAGCCAATGAGGGTTACATTTGCGAAAGATCTTCGTGCTTGCCAAACCGTTCCTCTGCCATCAAGGTCGCTGGATCATTCCCCAGATGACAGATTTTTGAGCATTTTGGGCAGGGTCCTCCAACTATATCGGGATTATGACTATGTAACGTGCGAACTCGACAAAATTCGGCAGTCAATACTAAGCCGAAGAACTGCTTCCATAAAGGCCAGGGGAGGACCGATGCGATATACAGTTGCTAAATTTCTAAAGCTCTTCTCTTGAATATGATATCCAATTTTTTTCTGAAGGTTCTAACAATCCTACCACAACAAAAGTCAAAATTTTAATAACGATTGTGGTGTTGCTCACGCTGCTAAATACTGCATTTTCGGGCAACAACAGTCATATTATGTGGCAGGTGTCATTAGAGCACAGTTAATAGTCATTTCACGTAATAATGAAAAAAACTAGGCACTCATCTTTTTGTGTTTCCCACGCTGGTCTCGTCGCAAAATCATGGCTCAATCGTTGAAAATCTAGGTGGTTGTGATTCCAAGCTCGGATGCAAAGAGGCCTAGGTTTTATCCTGCTATATTCAAAAGTTTTGTAGATGCTCTTCACAAACCATTCTTGGAGATTAAATCTTTCAAAGTTAGCACAATAGTGATGTAAAAAAAAAATCATCACTTCGAATTCAAGTTACACTTCCCTTTAATTGCTTTTATTGCAATATCACGTAACACACAAAACATCGCTTCACAATACAAAACATACTTGACAACAGCTCTCTCACAGTCACTGTTAAAGTTCACATTGTATAAGCGGACTGCGTTATGCGTCTTTCCAACATGACATTCAACACTTGAATTTCTCAATGTCCGACTCTCTAACAACTTAACAACTAACTGTTAATCGCTTACGCGCCAAAAAATCAGAGTTACAAGTACGTCAAAGATCATAGTGACAAAAGAAGGAATACACATAAGAATAATATGATTGCAATATAGACATATCGATGTATCAAAAGTGAAATCAAATCTGAATGTTATCTCAGAAATATGTTAAGTAGTTAACAGAAATACAGTAGAATATTACTGGTATCGAGAGGTTCAAATAAGGTGCCGTAATGGTTACGTAATTCAAGTACCATTACAAGGTGTTATCATTGTTTTGTTTGTACATGTAGATCACATCTACCAGTTTCCTTCCCCTTTCAGATACTTCCTTGATGGCGCGTCGTTTTTTTTTTTTCCTTAGAGTGTATAAAAGCTTCATTTTTCTGTGAGTGTTTTTCATCTCATTATGTTTTCTTGTCGATTCAGTTGGTGGCTGAAGAGCTGGTTGACTGTACCGCTCACTGTCACCTCTCACCGACACTCATATCAGTCGATGTGGGGGGGATGAAATAACGATAAAGGGAAAAAGCTCAATCTGAGACGTGTGTACTGAGAGAGGTTTTCGACCGTTTAATGTTTAGGGTTTTAGAGGATCTATGTCCTATGTCTGTTACACAAATAGTGGATGGTCCGCGCCCGGTTGGTGGATCCACGTCAACGATTTCCAGTCGTGCGGCTGAGCGTTCTTCTGTGCATTCCAGCGAGAGAGGAATTCTGTGCACTGGCATATCGTGCTGTTTGACAGCACGTATTGAGATGAACTCGCTGCAATTAAGTCATTTCAAGACCATCTGATCTACAAAAACAGAATTTTCAAACGCAAGAGATTTTTCACGCGAGAGAGAGGATTTGACTGCATCCTCTCATGCAACGAAGATGAACGAAGGGATTCACTGAACACATACCAACTGCCTCAAAGACAGAAATTCTCAGAAATCTGTTGGACATCTTTACGCAGTTTACTGCGTAGAAAATAAACTCTTGAATTTCTGTGATTCTTTAACTCTAAATCTGTATATCTTATGTAAGAAATAAAGATACAAAGGAGATATGAGCTTACTTACCACATTTCTTCTGATGTGCCTCGATCAACTTTTCAAAGCCAAGTATTGTATTTGTCCTGATCTCTTTCCTTGCCTTGCAACTTGTTTCTTCGTTCTTATAGTCTTCATGCGTTGCATCCAGTGTGTGTGTTCTTCCCTCAACTTCACTAATTAATACTTCAGTGTAGAACTCACTAGACATTGTGGAAAATTTTGAAAATATTCCACGGAACAATCTCATTACCATACTAGTGAAATTCTTATCCTGAAATGAAATTTTTCTGCTTCGTCTGTGAGGGGTATCCGCAGGGCTGTGCTCGCACCAAATTGTTTCTGTTTATTTAACCGACGCGCTCACTTAGCGGCGTGAAGGTCTGCTCGTATGGTTCCATCGCGTGCGGACCGTCCAGGCAACTGTGAAATGTTCCTTACGAATACGTGACTGCCAACCGTGGGCGGAAGGCGGAGCGGGCCATCCGCTTAAGTGTGTAACGCTCCTAAAACCATTGCAAAGTAGAAAGAAAAGAAAGAATGAAAAAAAGGAGGAATCAGATCGTTCGTTGGGACATGCATATTTTTCGATGTAAAGGTAAGCTACTTCAGTTTCCTAAACCATAGCATTGGTTTATTTTATTTTGAAGTTATATTTCGCATTACGCTTTCATGAATAACAAGTAGTAGAATCTGGAAAAGAAAATGCACTGAACCACTCATATGCAGAAACAGCATTATAAGAGCAACACTAGTGGTGCCTTTTGTGCAAGTAGATAAGACGCCACGATTTGTGATCCTTGAAATTTTCCTGACGTAAAGAGTATTCCATGATGTTTTGGGATTGTAGCTGTATGATCTTGACTTCTTGCGGCGACATTTTACCTCACAACCACTCATCTATACTCAGCTTATTGTTTTGTAATGGGGACTGCTATTTCACATCGTTAAATCTGTATAAAAAGCAGGTGCGGAGACTCGTGCGCAAAGGCAGCCGCTAAAACTCTGTCGAGTTTTGCGCCCTCTTCGATTATGACTCCATCCATGATGCTCAGGCACATGCGTAACGATGATACGAAGTGCACCGTCCCTGTCGGGATGCGGGCTCGCTGCGCTAAAATTCATGTGTCAGATTAATAAAATTAGCTATCGTTAGACGTGTCATAGGTCATAAAATGTTTTCTTTACCAACTGAGCTACCCAAGCACGACTCACGCCCCGTCCTCACAGCTTTACTTCTGCCAGTACCTCGTCTCCTGTTGTGAGGACGGGGCGTGAGTCGCGCTTGGGTAGCTCAGTTGGTAGAGCACTTGCCCGCGTAAGGCAAAGGTCCCGAGTTCGAGTCTCGGTCCGGCACACAGTTTTAATCTGCAGGGAAGTTTCATATCAGCGCACACTCCGCTGTAGAGTGAAAATTTCATTCAAGATGCAAGATGTTTAGCTAAGTCATACGTCGCAGCACTAATATTGTTTACAACAGAACTTAATGGAAGAACTGCTTTGTGAATCTTTGGAAAGCCATATAACCTTAGTGGAACAGAGCTGTGAGTTATTAATCTTCCGCAACTTCTTAGTATAATGTTAGCAATTTGAACTGACAATCTCCAGGACAAAACACTCACGTTAAGGTGGATGAATGGTTGCCAGCCGAAATGTCGCGGAAAAAGGTCGTCCGGCTACAATCCCAAGAGTTGCTAATAACTTACCGTAGAATGGCAGGACTGAAACTAGAGCACTACTTAAATGCAACAGCCGAATACCTGATGCTCAGACTAGAGTGCAAGTCGACAGAAAGAATTTAAAATATTCTGAAGACCCCGCTGATGTAACACCAAGCCAACGACTGCTCTCATATTCGCAAGCAGATGTCTTTTAGCCCCTCCAATCGACAACTTTTCAGCTCTTAGTTAGTATGCTTCTCCGAAAAGATGTTCACTTGACTTGTTTCTGGTTTTGGTTCTACCAGCTCCCAAAATATTCTACACATATTTTAATACTCTGCGAGTTACAGTTCTGTCAACGGAATACACGGTGTTAACAATTTGATGAACTGCTCTCTCCAAAACAAAATGTTTTTACTTTCACTTTCTCTATCCCAGTGCTATTTCCAATGCTGATTCTTCCCCTATTTAACCCTAGATTATTAAAGCCTTGTCAAATTTACGATTGCAGTAGGGTATAAACCAGGATATATTGTACTTAATTTAGTATATAACATATCATATGTAACATATATATCATAAAGACATGCCATGAAGACAATGTACAGAGGACACAATTGTAGAATTACACCATTGGAGAACTCTGAATACTTCGAAATAAGACAAGGTCTTAAGCAAGGAAGTATTCTGTCTACTGCACTTTTTAATGTTGTGATGGAGGTAATGAATAGGGCAGTTGGAGAGATAGTAAAAGAAAAAGACAAGAAGATAATTTTTGCAGATGGTATGGTAATATGGGGTGATGAAGAGGTAGATGTACTGTGGTGTCACCGCCAGACACCACACTTGCTAGGTGGTAGCCTTTAAATCGGCCGCGGTCCATTAGTATACGTCGGACCCGCGTGTCGCCACTGTCAGTGATAGCAGACCGAGCGCCACCACACGGCAGGTCTAGAGAGACGTACTAGCACTCGCCCCCAGTTGTACAGCCGACTTTGCTAGCGAAGCTACACTGACCGATACGCTCTCATTTGCCGAGACGATAGTTAGCATAGCCTCCAGCTACAATTCCTACGACCTAGCAAGGCGCCGTATTCGATTGATAATTAATATTATGAAGCATGTACCGTAACGAGAGATGTTCTACAATTGTGGATTAAAGTTAAGTATTACATCATCAACGAACTTTATTTGCATTTCTCAAGATATTGTCCTGTTCCAGACCTCACGCCAGTAAGCGTGTAATTAAACGCGTGCATTTCGGCCTCCTCTAGCAACACAGTGTTGGCGCTTCTGCCAACACTACATGTACAGTTACAACTCGATGCGTGGAAGGAAATAATGCAAAGGTATGGATTAAAAATAAATATAGATAAGAGTGAAATAATGGTATTTGGAAGAGAGGATGGGATCAACGGAAATATTACCCGCAAAGTGGTAGAAAGTTTCACTTATTTTGGGAGTGAAATATCTAGAGTTGGAAGAATAACCAATGAAATTAATAGGTTACAGAAGGGAGGCAATTTCTACCAAACAATAAAACACCTGATTTGGAATAAAGAATTTTCAGAAAAAGCAAAACTCTTTATGTATAAGAATTATTACTTCCCTATGGTGGAGAAACATGTACAATGACAGAAAGGGACTGGAGCAGACTGCAAGCAGGGGAAATGCAATTTCGCAGAGCAGTTAAGGGAAAAAGAAGAATGGACAGAGTAAGGAATGTAGAGATTAGAAAAGACCTTAAACAAGAAAGTATCAAAGAAGAAATTGAAAAAAAGAGATTAAGATGGTATGGGCAGTTTGAGAGAATGCATGGGCAGAGACTCCCCAAAATTATGGAAGAACTAAAGATGGATGGAAAAAACCTAGAGGGCACCCAAGAACACGGTGGAAAGTGGGAGTGAGAATAACTGTGGAGAGGAGAGGTATGACTTGGTAGCAAGTGGAGGAAGAAAAGTGGTGGGAGGACCGAGCCAAATGAAGAGGACTCGTCAACACCCAGACCCGGAAGTAGCTGGAGCGGGATTCGGATATAGATAGATAGATATTATTCGAGATATAATAATGGTAATAATTAATGCATAACATATAAACAATGACTTCATTTATACAAAATGTTGAGTAGTGAACCTGACGATTATTTTCCACTGCTTTAGTGTTCTATGGTTCAGGACGTTTTTCCACCACAGTCGTAGCTCTCCCCAGATCCTTTCCTGTTTCTCTGTTAGGAGGTCGTTAGCAAAAGAGCATTGACTTCTTATAACATAAACTTTCGGTAACGAACTATAGAACGAAATTACTTCGCCTCTGACTGCAATTAAATTTGGTGCAAAATACGGGAAATATTCCTAAGCTTTGATTTAACTATGAAGCTCATGGAAGTAACAAAAAACCGTCCGAACATGCCGGATAGGTCAGTGCTATCATATGAGTCCACATACTGTCCGCTGAGAGAGGAGTGACCGATCTTCTGGAGCTAGCCGCCAGCTAGCAGCCAGCGAACCGGCCCTGCTGCCCACTCATGTCAAGGAAACAAGTGCAGATTTATTCTACGTAAACGACCAGGTGCGAATGTTCTTCGGCTGAAAGGCATGACAGAGGTCAGTAAGGCCATACATCACGAGCAGCGCGGAGGTCGTGGGACGTTAACTGTGGAAGAGCCGGCGGCACAGCACGGAGCCGCAAATTTTTCCTCCTTCGACGAAGCCGGTCTACTATAGTGGCATGATCGAAACATCCCGAGTAAGTGTTGATAGGAAACAAACAAATTTTCTTGAAGAATGGCAGTGCTAAACTGTTTTCAATGTAAAATCTGACACAAGATTGCCTTTTTACATATTCACTTAATTTTTATTTGTAGTTTATGTACCCATTAAATGTGCCCGCTTTAGTTATATATTTTTTCTCGTATCAGGAACATACATATTGCACATATTGCACACGGTTATGACTAAAACCTGGCCACTTCCAGTGCTCTTTCTGTTCTTTGATGTTGATCCCCTGTGTAGGAGGCAGGACACATTCGTCATTGAAGCTTTGAAGAAAAGCAGTGTGGTTTTCTCCACAGTCACACTGAATATCATCTTGGTGTAGCCCCATCTTGCCAAATTAATCTTTGATCTTCCAATTTCTGACCACAGTCCGTTCAGGGACTTCCTAGACGTCCATTTCCCAGCACAGGCAGGAGGTACAATTTCTGAAATCCTTTTCCAGCTAGGGCGAAGGTAGCTCTCCTTAGTTCCAACCTAGCTTTTTCAGCAGGTGTTCTAAGTGCCATCGATGTTGTACCGCAACTCCTCCTTCACGTAAGTCGTTGCGGGTGCGGATCGTGCTCATACACAGGACGCAGTTTCTTCTGCTCCACTTTTTTTCACTCTCATTCGCTGCTATTTGTTTTCGAACAGGACGAGGTGCTGTTTTTACGAGTGATAAAGCTATTCGACTGGAGTGGATTTCAAGCAATATGTTATAATTCTGCATGTGTCATTGAAATCTACATCCATCTGCTTGGCATGTGTTGAATTATACCAAGCACGACCTGCATACTATGCCGCAGAACACCGTAGTGCCCATTGCAGTGGTTTATAGAGTTTCAGGTTGACCACTCCATTGTGATCCGGCCAGTTTCCGTAGAATATCGTTCCTGGTGGAAAACTGTTGACTTGCAGTTCATGCAGTGCTTCTTGAAAGTAGCATATCTATCAGGTGTCACTCCTATATGTTTTTCCCACTTTGTAGCACAATAAAGTGAGTGGCTGAAAGCCACGGGACATTTTGTCTCATTTGTGTGTCACGTACAGGGTGTTTCCATAAGAGCGTACTGAAATGTAGCAGGACATAGAGAATGCTCCACTGAGCAATTTGAGGTACGGAATCTGGGGTCGGAGAAGCCAGCATAAGGAGATACGGAATTAAACTTGTATACCGCTTTGTCTAACATTAATGTTTTCCAGCTTATCTACAACTGACATGCGTACAATTTTAGACGTATTGTGCTGTTTATTTAGATGGACATCTTTTATTTCCTGCAAGGAAGCAGGAAGGACAAGCCTGATTGCTGGGAAGTCATGCAGGTTTTCTTTACTTTGCTTGTCAGTATCGTGGCTCTGTCATATCGCATTTACGTTGTTCCCTTGGCTATTCGAGAGAGCATGTGGATACAGTATGGCGGTGCACTGCCTCCCTTCAGTGTGGGTGTTCCCAACCACCTCAGTGCCTTATATCCTGGTGGCTGGATTGGAAGGGGATGTCCTATTCCATAACCTGCAAGGTCTCTCCACATGAATCCCCTCGATTATTTCCTATTGGGATATCTAATCACTTATCTGTGAGACCACAATGGATACGGTGATGCAATTAGTTTGGGGAGGGGGAGGGAATTGTCGGTATTCTGATTGAGCTGATGAGGCCCGCTATGGATTATCCTGCTGCGCCAGCCTGTTACTCTCCGAGTTCCACTGCACACTACGACATCGATGGCGTTGAGTGAGTTTCAGTTCGAACCTCTGTATTCCCTTACAGATCTTACCTTCCATAGTTCTGTCAAGTACCACTGTAGTTAATACTTAATATCTGAACAAAGGTAACAAAGATCCGATCATCTTGTCCTTTTTTCTTGTCAACGTGTTCCAAGTGTTCCTGTCCTCTCCGACTTTGATGAGAGACTTCTCATTTCTTATCGGTCCAATAAATTTTCAATATCCTTCTATAACCTCACGTCTAAAACGATTCTTTCCTTTTCCCGAGTTTCCACTGTCCATGATTCACTTACAATCAGTGCTATGCTCCAAATAAATGTACATTCCCACTATTTTCTTCCTCTAATCAAGCTCCGTGTTTGATACTAACAGAATTATTTTGGCGAGGAATACCTCTTTGCATGTGCTATTCTGCTTTTTATGTCCCCTCTTGCTTACTCCGTCATTTGTTATGTTCCCTCATAGGAACTCTTTCACTTCATCTACTTAGTGGTCCTCTATTTTGACATTAATCTTCTCGTTAATCTCATTCCTCCTACTTCTCACTACTTTCGACATTATATGGTTCACTCTCAATTCATATTCTCTACCCATCAGATTGTTCACTTCACTCAACAGATCTTGTACTTCGCCATCACTTTCAATGTAATCTCCCTGATTTTTTATTTCCCTCATTGCCTCTTCGATATATAGATTGAACAACAGCGGTGACAGACTTTATCCCTGTCCAATACCCTTTCTAATGCGAGAATTTCATTATTGGTTTTCCATTCTTATCACCTGCCCCCCTTAATTCTAATAGGTATCACCATTTTCCTCCTATAGCTTACACCTATTTTCTGTAAATTTCAAACACCTTGCACCATTTCGCATTGTGCAACGTTTTCCTAGGTCAACAAATCCAGTGAACATATCTTTGATTGATCTTAAGTGTTACTTCCATTGTTAAACGTCTGGTGTCTTTACTATTTCTAAATTCTAACTGATCGTCATGTAACAGATCTATAGTTTTCTGTCCCGTTCTTATGTATATTATTGTTGTGAGCAAGTTATTTGCATGAGCCAACTAAGCTACTTAAACTGAGTGATGGGAAGCACTTTGCGGGTGATGTTCTACGAACTGCACCATCTAAGCGTTTCTTCAGTTGTAAATGAAGAAACAAGCCTTCTTTACGTCGGTATGGTGGGATCATTGGAATCGAATACCGTATGGATGATGAAGTCCGAGAGGAGCATAAACATGAATACGACACGGATTATGAAGGTAGTCACCTCCGGCCTTTTAGAAAGATTCGTTGTGACAGCCGCCTCAGTCTTTACAGGAAAACCACACAGAATCCTAAGGCGAAGTGACTGCACGGAGGTTTGTAACTCGCTTCCTCCAATTTAAAGGAAACGTTTATACGCATGAACGATTAATATGTTTGTGTTATACTTAATATTTCAGAATGAGATTCGAACGTTCGAAGCCGGTCTTGTAATTTATCGGTCACAGGCAGCCTTTGAATAAAAACGCGTTGCAATGTTCGTCTTGTTGGAAATGCCACTCTCTCACTGAGATGCGCTAGTCCACAACATACACCGACGTTGAACTAAAAAAAAAAAAAAAAAAAAAAAAAAAAATTTGTGCGAATCGTAAACAGACATCTCACGTGACATAGTGTTCCAGGTGGAAGGTTGAGATCCGTTTAGAGTTTCTGGTGGAACTGGTTTCTTTTAGTTGGATCAGATGAAAACTTTAATTACTATGAAATGGAGTGTTCGCGCCGAAATCCCAAAAATCAAAATTTTATCGCTGATGTAAAGTAATGACCCATTGAGTGAGTTTAGCAGCTACAGAGATTCTCCACATCGGTAACTGTGGTACTTTATTCTTTTTCAAATTGACGTTTATAGATTTGTCACGGAAGCCATAAACTCGCTGCCTTTGTTTTGAAGCATTTGACAAGTATTAGGGATGACACTGTAAAAAAAAGGAGGTTACTCATTCTCTACAATGAAGTGAAAGTCATGGGGTACCTCATAATACCGTCTCGGTCCTCCTTTTGCTCAGCGTTGTTTAGCAGATCGACATGGCATGAACTCAACAAGTCGTTGGAGGTACCGTGCAGATACAGTAAACCATACTGTCTCTATAGCCGTCCAAAATGCAAAAGTGTTGCCAGTGTAGGAGTTCGTGCACGAACTCACCTCTCGATTATATCACATAAATATTAGATGGGATTCACGTCAGGCCATTTTGGTGGCCAAACTATTCACTCGAACTGTCCAGAATGTTCTTCCAAGCAGTCGCGAACAGCTGTCGCTTGGTAGCATGGCGCATCGTTGTTTGGGAGCATGAAGTTCATGAATGGGTGCAGATGGTCTCCTAGTGGCCGAACATAACGATTTCCAATGAATGATCGGTTCAGTTGAAGCAGAGGACCCATGTAAATACAGCCAGCACCATTATGGAGCCACCACCAGCTTCAAAAATGGTTCAAATGGCTCTGAGCACTATGTGACTTAACTTCTGAGGTCATCAGTCCCCTAGACCCTAGAACTACTTAAACCTAACTAACCTAAGAACATCACACATATCCATTCCCGAAGCAGGATTCGAACCTGTGACCGTAGCGGTCGCACGGTTACAGACTGTAGCGCCTAGAACCTGCCCGCAACCAGCTTGCATAGAGCCTTGATGAGAACTTGGTTTCATGACTTCATGGTGCCTGCACCATTCTCGAATCTTACCATCAGCTCTTACCAACAAAAATCACATCTGACTAGGCCAGGGTTTTCCAGTCGTCTTGGGTACATCGATATGGTCCGGCGCCTAAGAAAGGCGCTGCATGTGACGTTGTGCTGTTAACAAATGCACTCGCTTCGGTTGTCTACCGTCATAGTCCATTAACGCCAGATTTCGCCACACTGTTCTAACAGATAAGTTCGTTGGACATACCACATTGATTTCTGAGGTCATTTCACGCAGCGTTTCATGTTTGTTAACACTGACAATTCTACGCAAACAACGCTGCTCTCGGTCGATAAGTGAATTTCGTTGGCCACTGGTTGTCCGCGGCGAGGGATAATGCCTGAAACTTGGAATTTTCACCACACTCTTGACACTGTGGAGCGCGGAATATCGAATTCAATAAAGATTTCCGTAATGGGGCGTCCCAAGCGTTTAGCACCAACTACACAACTGACCATAAAAATTGCTACACCACGAAGATGACGTGCTACAGACGCGAAATTTAACCGATAGGAAGAAGATGCTGTGATATGCAGGATTTCAGCAGGATAATGACGGCCGTATGTAGCAGTTCCTGTACGGGTCTTTCTGGATAATGAAAATGTTCGACTGCTGCCCTGGCCAGCACATTCTCCAGATCTCCCACCAATTGAAAATGTCTGGTCAATGGTGACCGAGCAACTGGCTCGTCACAATACGCCATTCACTACTCTTGATGAACTGTGGTATCGTGTTGAAGCTGCATGGGCAGCTGTACCTGTACCCGCCATCCAAGCTCTGTTTGCCTCAATGCCCAGGCGTATCAAGGCCGTTATTACGGCCAGAGTTGGTTGTTCTGGGTACTGATTTCTCAGGATCTGTGCACCCAAATTGCGTGAAAATGTAATCACATGTCAGTTCTAGTATAATATATTTGTCCAACGAATGCCCGTTTATCATCTGCATTTCTTCTTGGTGTAGCAATTTTAATGGTTAGTAGTGTACCATTCCGCGTTGAAAATCTGTTGGTTCGAGAGTTGCGGCCGGAATCACGTCGGACACCCTTTCGCATGAATCATGTTGAGTACAAATAACAGCTCCGCAAATGTACTTCCCTTTTATTTCTTGTGTAAACGGTACTCTCGTCATCTGTATACGTGAATACCGCTATCCAATGACTTCTATCGCCTCAGTGTAAGCTTTGTCTTTAACCGATCGAGGCATATTGTCAGACAAAACAAGGTAAGTCGCATTTTCTCGTTAGTCATTGGATGCATAAGGCGATTTTCTTAACTGCACTGAAAATACTGGTTTACTCTTATCTCCATTACGCGGAGGCCTCTACGTAGCGATTTCTATTGGTCGAAACAGCATTGAGATTTTTCTAAATAAAATAAAATAGATTAAGTCTATGATATTCATGGGAGGTTCGAGCAAAACCTTTTCCCAGCAGGTTATTTACGTGCATGTATGCCGTATCCCAGTGGAGTTTAAAGAACTCTGGTCCACAGCTCCTGGTCTAGTGGCTAGCGTTGCTGCATCTCGATCACGGGGTCCCGGGTTCCATTCTCGGCAGGGTTGGGGATTTTCCTCTGGCTGGGGTCTGGGTGCTTGTGTTGTCCTCATCATTTCATCATCATCGTCATTATTCGTGACAGTGGATAGATTGGACTGTATAAACAATTGGACTGTATAAACAATTGGACTGTGTAAACAATTGGACTGTGTAAACAATTGGACTGTGTAAACAATTGGTGTTAACAATTGTGCTGTGTACAAAATTGGGTCTTTGTACGCGCGGTAATGCCCGCGCAGTTGAGTGCCCCACAAACCATCATCATCACCATTAAAGAATTCAGTGGGGAGCAAGTGCAACTGCTTTTACAAAATGAAACCTGTAGAATAAGCGTGATCAATTCAGTATTAAATTTTCTATGGGAACGTATTATTTTACATACATGTTTTACTTCTCCCTTGTACTGTTATGTAAATGTTATTATAATAGTGGGCATCTATTTAGATGCAGGACTGTTAATCAGTTTTAGTATAATTGGCCTAGAGAGATGAACCATATTTCAGTCTATTACTAGAAGACCCTCAGCAAATTATTTGATAATAAAGTATAGCAGACAGCTCTCTTGTATCGAAGAAGTCAGACGTTAACAACATCACAAAACTGGCGAAAAGTTAATTAGCATTCTGCATAATTTTCGCAGGAAAGTTTTATGACATGCTAATGTGAGGTAAAAAGTTTATTCTGTTTTCCATTTCATGAGGTGCAGTACACTGACAGTTTTCAACTTTCCAGGAGTGAGAACATCGCTTTTCTATGCGTCGACTTTCAAAGAAATTTCTCGGGAATTACAATTTAATTTTCGGGTAGTTCCATCAGTTTGTACTTATTGACTTTCTTGCCAGTAACAGCTTTAACCTTCACTAAATGCTCTGTTTCCAGTACTCGACAATTGTATTCTTGTTTGCAACCAAATACTTCACTAAAAATTTGTTCTTACACGAACGCAATTGCCACGGCTTACGATAGGAAGCCTTGTTTGTTTTCAATCTTTTTTATTGCACTCCTTTCTTATGCTTAAGAAATCCTCACCCATCGAATGGATGGTGAATTTTGCTTAATCTGACTGACCACGACAACACTGCAAATGTCATCACCCAACGTCTCAGGAACTTCGCACAGTGGAAGAGGAGACAAGTAAGTGGACATGTGCCTTGGCTTATCCGTAGAAACTCGACCGGTTCTGAGGAAACGATGGTCAAAATTTTGGACGTATTTTCGAGGATATTGCACAGCAAAAGGCACATAAAGTGCCTCGAAAATGCGTCGAAAATGTTGACGGTCATTATTATCTACAGACCAGGCGAGATACTTGTTCGCCTAACTTGTCCCCTCTTCCAATGAGCGAAGTTTCTCGGAAATCGGGTTATGGCACTTGCCGTGTTCTCTTCGTTACTCATAAAAAGCGTGACGATGAACCAGATCTCCACCGACAAAAGCGTTCGGAACTCGCTCAGGGATATTTTTGCGGTATTTTAGCAGAAGAGACCCGCGGTCTCCCATTACTCGCTACAGATAATGTTGTGGGTAGAGCCAACCAAAGACTGCGACTCATTGGCAGAACACTGAGAAGGGGCAACAGGTCTACTGTAGAGACTGCTTACACCACGCCTGTCCACCCTATTCAGGACTACTGCCGTGCGGTGTGTGATCCGCATTAGATGGGAATGAGGGATGATATTGAAAAAGTACAAAGAAGGGGAGCTCGTTTTGTATTATCGCGAAGTAGGGGAGATAGTGCCACAGACATGATACGTGAATTGGAGTGGCAATCATTAAAACAAAGGCGTTTCTCGTTGCGACGGGATCTTCTCATGAAATTACAATCACCAATTTTCACCGCCGATTGCCAAAACATTCTGTTGGCACCCACCTACACAGGGAGAAATGATCATCACGATAACAAGAGAAGTGATGGCTCACACAGAAAAATTTAATTGCTCGTTTTTCCCGTGCGCCATTCGAGAGTGGAACGGTAGAGAGACAGCTTGAAGGTGGTTCATTGAACCCTTTGCCAGGCACTTTATTGTGAATAGCATAGTTATCACGTAGACGTAGAGAGTAATTGCATTTCGCCTCTTTCCTTACAGTCGTTTATTTTTGTATTTGTATTGCACCGAAACTATCTGCGTAATAATGCATTTGTCAACGGTTTGAGCTGGGTATTTTGTTTGGAAACTAACTTGTTCTGTTCACTGACAGGACTTGACTCTTCGCCTTCAAACTTGCAATCCGTACTACTCGAGATATATATATATATATATCTGATTTAGGCAATTCGTAATTTTCTTGCTGGTCAAGAATTTCAAGTACGAAATAGTACTGCAGTTATAGGTCATCGCAAGCAAGTGAAGTTTGAGTTTGTATGAGACCGCCAAAATCAATGTGTTCACTTAAGTCACGACTGGGTCCTGATTGCTAGACAGTTTCGTCATTCAATCCTAGGGACAACTTCTGTTTCAGGGCACAGCTGAATCACCTAATAACGTATAATTTTGTAATCCCGAATGTCATTCTATATACATTTTTGTATATAACACATTAAAATCAGACAATTGTGAGACCTTCAAATAATATTTTGAATGCTGACGTGAGACTGTCAGATTTTGTGGCTACACATATGCTGACACAATTGAGCAATCATATCTTGGAAACTACACAGTCTAGAAGGCTGTGAATATCTTTATTTCGTGCCTACTCCTTCGTCTCAAAAGCTGGCATTACGAATAAACAAATCAGTCCTTTGTTTCTGATACTAGTTTTCGTTGAAGGTAGTGTGATCATCTGCTATTTTTGTAGTAAGCTAACTTCTATTGCTTTTTATACATAAATAAAACGACTTAGCGTAAAAGTAACTTCAAGAAACGCAAATTTGCGGGTAACAGATATGTGAGACCTGCATTTTCTTCTGAAGTACTTGAAAACACGTGTGCTAGCAGTGAAAAAGCCATGTCATGCTTTGTGTCCATCAGCATCAAACACTTGGTGTAAATATAGGCAAGCTGAATTTTCTGGCACCCTGCATGAATTTACATAAAAATTCTCTTCCTTTGGTTATAATGGAGACAATCAAACCTATTTACAGAGATTTGGTAAATCCTGAGCTACTAAAGAAGTGTTAACATGGGAAGACCCAGAATGTGAATGAGTCCTTCAATAATGACGTGTGGTGATGTGTGCCTAAAATATATATTCGTTGACCTTATGACTAAAGTTAGCAGTGTCAGATGCTGTAATAACTTTTAATGGTGGGAACTATGAAAGAAGTTAGGGGTAAGATTTGGACAGAACACAGCTAAACGACTGCGGGAACTGGATGAGCTTGATGTATGTAAAGCAGAGTTAGCTGCTCAGCAAATGACAAAAGAAGCAAGAAAGAAAAGGAGGCAAGCACTGGGCTGTTGTGACACTGAAAAAGACGCAGACTATGGGGCAGGGCAATTCTAGTGCATAAAAGACGCAGAAATGTAAGTCTGCATAAAAATATGTACCAAAAATGTTTTAAACATCAATATCTCTGAACTACAGTTTTCGCAAAAAATGGCTCGTTTTCTATAACAGTACGGATGGTAGAGACATGAAATTTTCACAGCATTGTGTGAGATTCAACACATATGGAACCAGAATGATTAAAAATATCCTGAGATGTTTTGTTTTTATGTTCTTTACTTTACAAAATTCTGTCAAAAATTGAATGATTGAAAAAAAAAAAATAACATGACCCACAATACAATTTTAGTTATAATTGTAGTTCAGTGTATCTAGAAAGTTGCATTCAATAATTTGAAAAATTGTAAGTTGGTGTCTTAAAACGTTGCCAAGACAATGGATCACAAAATTCGATAATTTATCATTGGCGGCATTGGACATACACTGTCCCCTAAATCATCTTACGCAAGTGGTATCCAGAGAGTGTACGATCAATTCAGAATAATTAGACTGATGCAATGTCTGTAATATTCACACTGTGAATATGATGTGACCATTCATCATAAGTTGGGTGATTATATTTCGAATTATATTCGGCGATATAATCCACAAACAAGCTCCAGACTGCGACAAGACGCGTGTATTTGCAATTCTTTTTGCACGCATAAAATTGAAATTAACGACTGAAGAAGAATTTTTTTGTTTTATTGTAATATATGGTGACTGAATACGGTAAGACTATAGACAAACGGTTAACTGGTGAAAAATTCCAGACTAAACGAGAGATAAAATGCCTCAAGTAGGTATTAGATAAGGGTCACTCTTCCTAGTGAATGTAGCCGGTTGAACATCGGTTATTTTTACGATGATCATAATCAGCCCACTCCTCATTTCTGATGTGGGTGTCGAATCGGTACTTTGAAACATGAAGTCTAAAAAGTTATAGTCGGTAATTTTAGAGTGACTGCTAACGCATACACAGGTGTGTGCAACAAACAAATGAGTTACGTTTTCTGCGTTCATACCTTAATATTTCTTCGCAGGCTCTTTCTGTGTAATGAAACAGTGAACTGCCGTAGGGCAGTCTTGTAACCTGTTGCTACGCGGTACTAAATTATCGCCCCAACAAATTACCGAGGGGCTATTGGTAACGAGGTTTCACAAGTATATGTTATTTGCTCATTCGCGATTCGGAAGATTATTTGGGTTATATTTAAAAAAGTATACATCATCGTCAGCAATAGACTGGCAATAGCCAGACAAGATGAAAAATAGCTTATGCTACTAAACAAGAAATATTGCTGTGAAATAAGATTAGTCGACTGCTAGTAAGTGTCATTTTGTACACGGAGGAACTCTTCTGAAAGAGAAAATCTGTAGTCATTTTCGAATGAAACGATATATCACCCGTAACGATGAAAGTGTTTGGGGACAGGGAACATTTAACAGGCTCTGCAGGTTAATTAAGCTATACTGCAAAAATTAACTTACGCTCCTCACATTTTGGTATCTTACTCACTGCTGTTACTGACAAATCTATGTAAGACATTTAAAGTTTCTAAAGCCCTTATTTTGTCGAGAATGTGTTCAAAATAGCGCTATCCAAACACGCTCACGGATCACCACGTAGCGTTTACATGTCATTGGCTTTACTCTAAGGTTTAGAAATAGCTCAAGTAGTGCAACTGAAAGTAATGAGTCTGCGGAAAACTGTAACCCTTCCACTATGCTACACTATTACATGTTTCTAAAATTGCTTGCAGCTTGGGGAAAGAGTAAATTCTAGAGATGAACTAGGAAATATGAGGAAATGTATGTCTAAAGGTCGTCAGTGTTCTGACTGGTTTGATCGAAACCACCATGATTTCCTCTCCTATGTCAATATATTCATCTCCGAGTAGGTCCTATAGCAAATGATCCCTATTATTTGTTGTATAATTTCTCTCTCTGTTTTCCCTAAAATATTCCCCTCTACCTCTCGTTTTAGTATCACAGATGTAATTTTCAGACGTCTTATAACACCCTACCATCCAGTCCCTTCTGCCAATCAGAATTTTCCCCCAGTTTCTATCCTCAGGAATTCTGTAGAGGACCATCTCATTTCTTATCAGTCACCTTAATTTTCAGCATCCCTTTGAAATACTATATCTCAAACCTCAAGATTCTCTTCGCTTCCGGTTTCCCTACAGTCAAAGATTGTATTATGACAACAACGCTGAAAATAATTTTTATTATTGCTAACATTGGTTAGAGGAGCGTTAGCTAGAAGTGAAATTGAACGAGATTACGTTATGATTTCAATGCCTATATCTTGTAAGAATGCCCGTATTATATTACCTTGTACTTAAGATGATCTTTGGTGAAGGTGACCACAGCAAATGCACTCGAGACGTCATACATAAAACTTGGTCTTCTGAACGTATTGAACTTAGCCACGGAACAGTTTTAAATTTAGCAAAACATATTTCGTTTTTGTAACAAGTGCGGTACTAAATCGAGATTCAGAATTTGTTTTCCACTATAAAAAATAATCGCTGACGAAAGATATATATATGCCCTGACATCCTCATTTATTTCGTCTTCTTCTTCGTTGATCGATGTCTGCAAACCGCCTAAGTTTGTGTCGCCTGCCCACGAAGAGCTGTTGCATAACGATTTGATTTACGCATGCAGTTATATGGCTCCCTCCGTGTATAGCGATTACACGATTATGACGTGTGCGGCCTGAAGATGGCATCAACGTAATGCCGAAACTGGTAGCACACAAGAAATTCATAAAATAAATTTCTGCAATACACACGGCTGTTGGTAAATTATTGCATCAAAAATCATTGATTTCGCGTTGACCACGAGAAACGAGAAAAACATTCTTCATTAACTTTTCAGATTTGTATTGTTTCGTAAGAAGTACTATAGAGATCGAAAATATTACTTTCCCCTGCATGTATGATACTGATTTGTTTCTTGGTGAATAGTACAATAAATGTGACTGCATAAATTTCAAATTCACGTTTGGGACATTTAAGAATGACTCACATTAACATTAGTACGAAAACAGATATCGCACGTGATTCGATAACCTAAGCAACAATTTGCTGTGAGAAGTGTTCATTTGAGTGGAGACTGATCTGGAACAGAATGCAGTTGCAACTCTTAAGAGCGCACAAACTGGTCTTATTTTTTTTCTTGCTGGATGCGTCGACAATCAGATTGTATCAGAAGTAGCACTACTGAAATCGATAGGGGTCTTTCGAGGAATCAATCAAGTCTCCAAAAATCGGTGCAACAATCATAACAACGATTTACGGGAAGTACGAAGGGTCTGTATAAGAATTGCTGTAACAGGAATTGAATATTGGCCTTTTGGATTATTTAATTTTTTTGTATATCCATTTATTTTACTCTGCTGTGTCTGGGTCAACAATCACTTGGCTGCATCTATCGTCGTCAGAGAACCGATCTACAATTGAGTGTACAGAGTGTATGATACATGAGCTGCACGTTGTAGATTTGGAAAAGCCCTGGTCTAGTTTGACCGACAGAAACTAGAATCGAAAAATCAGCAAAACACTCAAAGTACACACCCATCTCGAGCTGTTGCAAAAATATCTTTTAAACTGATTAGAAGCAGAGGCACAACGCTGTAACATAAATGAGCCACTGGAAATGTGACAAAATTACCGTGTGGTGGGAGTACAAGGCCCAAATGTTGTAGAAAACGAACACGCCAACTGGTTGTGAGGCTTCCAACTTCATCGAAAGCTACAACACACCGCATATCACAAAAGTGGAGAAAACAAAAGTATGCATCCCTGGAACTGCCATACAATGTGTTAGCCGAATCGACGAAAAACAACGGGAAAAACTTACCATATGCGAGGACTTGTAAACTGAACTAAAGCAACTCTGGCGTAAACCAGTGAAAGTGGCCTCAATTTTCGTCGAAAGTCTTGGAGCGGTGTGCACTTGAAAACAATTAGAATTGCAAAACTATCCTTATAAGATATCTTCTGGTAAACCTCCCGGGATGTAAGGTGGTGGTCCATGAAACTCTTCAGCTCCTAACATTTCGTCCAGAGCTGTGCTGGACATCTTCAGGGGGGTGTTTCTCGTCCGTCGGCAAGACTCACCGGAGGAGAAACACCCCTCTGAAGATGTCCAGCGTAGCTCTGGACGAAACGTTAGGAGCTAAAGAGTTTCATGGACCACGACCTTACATCCCGGAAGGTTTACCAGAAGATATGTCATCCGGTCGTGGAAGCTTTCATACTATCCTTATAAGAATTATCTGCATATATATCATGCAATCTGACTATTGATTAAGTACGAAATCTGACATTTTGTGAGTTGTAATAATAACACATGTGCATAGCATTTGTCATAATATAACAATCTCGAAAGCGATCATATGATGTACATGATGCTGATGTACATGGTGGTTTATTTAATTGTCTTGATCGCAAAGTTTTTTGAACAGAGCTTTGTCGACGAACGGCACACGGGTCAGCGCATCGCTTCGTGCAGCAACATCCGTTACCCGAGCAGCACGACGAAAACTGTAGCCAAGAGAAAGTAACATGCAACTGCGCTTAGCCTGCTCCATCTAAAGACGACTGCTCCGCTTCACTTCCTTCTCACTATAAATTATGCCATCTCTCATTTATTTTATTGAAATACTGTTTTGTTTTACTTTTATTTTACTTGACGTGCATTATCTTCTCATTTTCATTTTTTTAAAATTATTGTTCTAATTGCTGTATCAGTTTGAATACGAAAAAACAGAAAAGTAAACATATTCTGAAAGTTTATTTAATATACTATCTTTAGTATACTGCGAGTTCTGTAATGAATTTTTATTTTTTGAAGATTTTGTTAAATTGTGGTGAGCTGTAAACTGTCAGCCGACTAACAGATTTTTCATACGATTAAATATATTTTTTGTTTACTTACAACTTTTAAAAACTTTACTTTTAATTGAACCTTTTGTTAACACATTTAAAAACTGCAAATTGAAAGTTATGAAGATAGTACGAGGCATATCCGGAAATTAAGTGCCGTTTTGGAAAGAAACTCATAAAAACATTTCATTTCAAACCAAAATTTATTTTGGAAAGAGCTTTTCTTAAACTATATTTCTACATAGCTACGACCATTGTTCAGAAATTCGGGTAGTGAGAACAAACTTTTCAATGGCCTCTTTATAGAAAGATGCTGATCACCGTTTTTTGCGTCTTCATCGTTGTCAACGCACCTTCCTTCGTAATTACACTTCAAGGCCAGGAACAAGTTGTAATCAGAAAGTGCGAGATCGGGACTGCACGGCGGTTGATCGAACTCCTCTCAACCGAAATGCTGAATAAGATTTTGAGTGACACCAGGAGAACGGGGACGTGCATTTTCATGAAGCAACACAATACGTTGACTGAGCACCCCCCTCCTTTTCTTCATTGTTTTTAATTGCACGCCGAAGTTTTCTCAGCGTTTCACAACATGGTATCGTACTGTCGTACTGTCCGTTTCCCCTATGGGAAGGAACTCAAGAAGCATAATGGTCTCTCTGCCTCAGGACTCAGTGTACGACATTCATTACGCTGATAAATTAGTTTTGAATTTATTGTGTTCTGGGGGATCATTAGCCACTCCACACCACTGACTGTTGTTTTCATTATGGAGTGGCACGACAAAAACAAGTTTCATTACCACTCATAATTCTGTTTAATAATTCATCTCTCTCATCGCTGTGACAGGTAAGAAATTTCAGAGCACTGCTTAGTCACTATATTTCGTGGACACCCGTCAGCATTATCGAAATCTAACAGAAACACAATTTGCAAAAATGTGATTTGTGACAATCTCATACAAAACAGTTTTTGAAACTTGTGGAAGCCCATCATTAACTATTCTCATTGTGAACCATCTGTCTTGACGAATTTTCTCATTCATTTTCTCAACCAAACTATCACTGACAACAGAAGGCCAGCCACTCCGTGCTTCGTCATGGGCACTAGTTCGTTCATTATTGAACTGTTTCTCCCACTTGCTCACCATTCTATCAGTCATTAAATTTTCATAATAAAGCTCTACAAGTTTATGACGAATTTCCGCTGGCTTAACACTGTTTGAGTTCTAAAATTGCCTTAAACATTTTGAACGATCACAAACAACTGTAAACACAACAAAACCTGGCTCTAATGGCATCAGTGAAAAGACAATGAATCAGATAGACGAGTCCGAATATGCGGAACTGCGATACCAGCCTTGTGGTGGCGGTAGAATGAAACGGTACTTTGTTTTTGCAAGTGCCTCGTGAAAATTATAAGCTTCATGAAGATCTGCCAAGCTTTAAGTGTAATCCCTAACTACATTAACATTAAGTACCACAGTAAATTTGCACATGAAGCCAAATTGAAGTAGAAAATAATGTGATTCAAAGCTAAAATCAGATACCTCTACAGGCAAAAAGACATACTGAACAGCCAAATATGTAAACTATGAGGGTATCAGTTTTTTACTGTTAGAATAATAAAGGTGAACCAAAAGCACGCCTGAAATTCATCGAAAAACCACCACTACAGACGCAGTTATAATTAGTTCTTCCCGCTGGACACAGCAAAATGTCTTATATCAGGTCTATGAAATACGATATACATAAAATTCCCCAAGGTACATCTTTCCAGGAAAAAGAAATTGTTATCAAATCTGTAGCTAAAATTAATGACTATAAGCAACAAACAACTGACCACTACTACAATGAAATTAATTATATGTAATCCTATGTAATTTTTATTCTGATGTAGACCACCTTTGAGCTGTCGAAACCATGGTCAATTTGACAAGTTTTATGCAGCCGAGGTGGCTATACGTACATCCTGTAATTTAATTTGGCTAATCTTGGGACAATTGACGAGGTCCTCCTTGAGCGAGTCACCCCTCAGGACACCCGAGATAATTGGGGAAGAGCCAGGTGCAACATACAGCTCGAACTCAGGCGTCAGGCGTATAGTTGCGATCGTGGGAGGCGAGAGTTCAAGGGGAAGATTGGAGACAACGTGTTCGTGCGCAGGTTTAATGTTGGAGCTAAGGCCGGAGTAAACACTTCTAGTAAACTGGCTCAGTGTTTTGTAGGCCCCGCGACATCCTAAGATTTCTGTGTCTAGTTAACGTTCTGGTCTGTAATGAATCGAATGGGAAAATCCCAAGACTACATTTTAGTCAGATTAAGGAGGTGTCAGTCCCCGCAAGGGCATCTTTGGGTATGAGTGGAGCCACTTGAAACGTGGCAGCTCTATTCATTATCTATTTCTGCTCCGGTTTGGCGTCGTGCCTTTATAGTGCGAAGGGCTTCCATTGGCGGCATCGGTGCTTGCCCTCGTAAAGAATGGAGGGTGGTGGAACGACAGCGGGATCGACATGGTCTGGCGTGAAGATGGAACGCCACCTTTTGTGGTGACTCCCTTGACGAAATTTGAGGTGTCTCTCGGTAGTGTCAGCTATCGTGCTGAGATACGGCGTTTTGCGGACACAGGAAACTGCTTCTGGCAAGGGTCATCAGCCTAGTTTGCGTCAACTACGATCGCCTGTTGTGAGACCAATGTCTGTTAGTAGGGACATGATACACTTTGATTGCTGAGGCAGACTGGAAATAATTTGCCCCTGTGCAACCAAAGGACGGCGCCCATGTCTTTTATGTAATTTCGCACATGTTTCTTGTTTTCCGACTTTTCCTTTATTTGAAAATGGTTCAAATGGCTCTATGGGACTTAGCATCCGAGGTCATCAGTCCCCTAGAACTACTTAATCCTAACTAACCTAAGGACATTACACACATCCATGCCCGAGGCAGGATTCGAACCTGCGACCGCAGCAGCAGCACTGTTCCGGACTGAAGCACCTAGAACAGCTCGGCCACAGAGCTTTATTTGAGATTAAACCGTTGGTACTCAAGCATAAAGGTGTTTTCAAAACACAATTAAGGCTTAAGCTGGTACATAGCAAATTTCAGTATCAGCTCCCTGGCTAATAACGGTTTTGCTATTTTAAAGAATTGCGACAGCTGTTAGAATATGTTTCTTAAACTGGTGAATGATAAGAAGTCATATGAGCTGTCTACTTCGTAACAGTTTTGCTATTAAAAAAAATAATGAATTGTGACAGCTGTTATAATATTTTTCTGAAACTGACGAATACTAAGATATGATATGATATGAGCTGTCTGCTTAATTAATGATTTTTTCCATTTTTTACAAACGTGACAGCTCTTAAAATATTTTTCTTAAACTGGTGAATACCAAGAAGTATTGTGAGCTGTCTAATAGCTGCTATGCTTTTTTTTTTTTTAAATGTAGCAGTTGGTAAAATATTTTTCTTAAATTGAGGTGTACTGAGAAGTCATATAACTGTTTTTTGGCAATATAACATTATGGTGACTCTTAGAATACTGTTCTAATGATGGTAATGTACAGCGAAGTGTCATATGATTTTCCTGCTTCACTAATGTTTATAGCTTTTAAAATTATAGTATCTGTTGTAATCATTCAATAATTTAAGAAAGGAAATCTTATTTAATGAGCAGTGAATACTGAAGGAACTGTACGGGGCTTCAGTCCTTCCATTAAGATGACCTAAACCCGATTTTCTACCGGAAACTCACCGGCATGGGAATTAAGATTAGGCTTAGTGCTCTAACAGCTTTCACACTGCCCCACCAATATCCTTCGTCATTGTAAATGGTAGGGCAAGTAACGTGTTGATCGATGTTCATAATAGTATTATAAATCTGTAAGTGCCCGCCTACCATGGAGCTGTAAAAATAACTAAATACGGGAACTACGATGTCCTTGCTCAAACAGATCTTCGGAATGTGATCGGCGTATTGTTTGTAGCAAAGCCGTCCCCTAACACATATTCTCCACGCAAGAATCTTTCCTAAATATCAGCAATAGCAGACTCCTTTTCCTTTTTTTTCCTTTAAATCCGCGAACACCTCCGGCATCTCAGTCAGCGCCACTGTTACACAGTCATCAAAGGAAGCCGTCTGCTTACCGCAATCTGGTCCCTCGCCATTTAACATCCGACTTAGGGCATCTCGAGTCCTCCCTCGGGCATGGGTGTGTGTGTTGTCCTAAGGGTAAGTTACTTTAAGTTAGATTAAGTAGTGTGTAAGCCTAGGGACCGATGGCCTCAGCGGTTTAGTCCCACAGGAACTTACCACAAATTACCAAAGAGCGGCGGAAAAGTGGATGGCCCATCGAGCAATTCTTAAAGATTTTTTGGAATGCGCCAGAAGTCAGCACCCCTAAAGTTCTGGTTATCGGTTTCTAAAAGATACTCTCCGTGCTCCAGATAACACTTGAATTTTTAGATAGAAGGGACAGCCGATAAGGCTTCCCATTCGTACGCAGGACATTTCATCTCGGCAGTTTCCTCCATGCGTAGGTTATTGGACATAGTTCACCCTCTTGAAGATGAGTGCCGCCGCCCCAGAATTAGACGCATCCATTTGGACCACAAACGGGAGCTCAAAATTGGGAATAGCCAAAACGGGAGGGTTGCTGTGCTAAAGGTTTAAAAGGATGCCTGATAGCTTTCGTCCCACCTCAAAACGACACCCTTTATCCACAGATCATTAAGAGGCTTGGCTATACGAGTTAAACTGGGCTCAGCTTTGCAAAAAATATTGACCATGCCAAAGAATCTTGCAAGTACTTTCTCATTCTTAGGCGCTGGGAATTTGCGCAAATCACTAGTGCGCTCCTGGTCAATCTAATGACATCGGTAGAAACTAGATGCCAAAAAAAGGGAACTGACAGCGACCTAAGGAGATTTTAGATGGCTTCACTTGCACAGTGAATGTAGCTTTTCTAAGACCGATCAGAGCTGCCTCCAGGTTTTGCAGATGTTCCAAAAAGGTCGTAGTGTAAATGACCATGCTCAACCAAATAGAGAACTTACGATCACCCAAAACACAATCTAGAAGACGGGGTAAGACATCAGCTCCTCCTTACAGTCAGAATGTCACCCTATTGAATTCATATGGATTCTGATCAGTACAAAAGTCTGTAATGTGCTTGGAATCCTAAGTTAAGGGAATCTCATCGTATGTCTGGTTGAGATCAAGAGCTGCAATAAATAGGGTTCCAGAAACTTGTAACCAAACATCAGACAAAACTCACCACTCTTGCCCTTAGGTGCCAGAAATATGGGTGAAGCATAGGGTGGTGTGGTAGTCCTAATGACCCCTTTGTGCAACACACCGTCAATCAAACTCCTTATATTGGGCGAGGAAAGCCTGAACAGAGCTTGCAACACTGGAATATCATGACGGATTTTATACTCTGTTTACTTGTAACCCCCAGTTAGTCTGTCAACACATCTGGTAAGCGACCAAGGACTTCCAGAAAATGATTTGGCTCCACCATACCCAAACGTTTGATCTCAGATCTTTAGGGAGCCTGTAACACACTGAAGATTCCCAAGCAACTTCGACAGGAGCACAAAGCCAACATCTCAGTAGGACGAAACATAAAGCAAACAACTCTATCCCGACAATCGAACATCAAACCTGTACTATGTATACAATCATTATCCAAAACCCAGTTCACTGATAAATTCTTAATCACCACCAAATTAAATGTTCGAAACACTCAATTTCGCTAACGGCTCCCCAATCACGTTAACAGCCCAACTGTACTTTTATTAGCTTCCTTTCTTAAAAAAGTAAAGCGTCCTTATATGCTACGTATATTATCATAGTCACTTAAGACATCAGTGGCTTAAAGACAGTTGATGGTTTCCAAAACACCTGTCCTCTGTGTTTGCCTCAGATAGCTATTATGTGATAATTCTGGATCCATTTCTTGATAAGCAATGGGCAAGAAGTAATTCTGACTGAAAACTCATGTATATTTACAAATTATTTTAATAAATAGTTGTCTTGTTCTTCTCTTCTTCATGGAGTAGGCATTACTGTCCACTCTGGCTAAACAATCTCCACCGTGGCCTGGGTTGTCCTCCATCTTTTTCCCCACGCTATGTAATCCAACGCTGCCTTGCGAGGTACGGCATTTTCCATTCTTTGTAACTGACAGGTCCAATTCTACCTTCTGTTTAGTATTTTATTATGTACTGATTGTATATGCAACTCTTTCCTAATACCTTATTTATGTTCCTATCCATTTTCATACAAAGGGCTTCAGTGACATTAAGGAATACAGGTAAAGCCATTGTTTTATAGAATTTCATTCTGTTCCTTTCCCAGCATAAATCTTTAAGGGTTTGTGAATAATCCCACATACAGCTTGAAGTTACATCACTTTTTCTCAGTGTTCTTGTCTTTATAAAAAATTTTGCCATAACCTCCGTATTTAAAATCGGTACCCATTCTAAAATGTCGTTCTCTAGCACAGTTTTTGATCTGGCTGGATACTTTCCTAAAAAAGTCGTGAAATTCTTTTCGTTAACTGAGATTTTACAATTGTATGTTTTATGTAGAGTATCTGAAAGATCGATAGATGCCTGTAACTGAGTCTTGATGTACTTGAGTCATTATTTCATCATCTGTAAATAAAATATTGTCTAAATAGACATTGTTTGATAATATGATTCCAGAATCTGCTAGAAATTTCCATTTCTTTATTTTGTCGTCAGTTTATCCATTAATAAGAGCGGGCTATAAGTTAAGTTCTGTATTAGGTGAAACATGTTAACTTCTTTAATTCCTATGATAAAATTAATAATTCTATACAGATTGCATATTGCCAAAGTTTGGTGTGGTGAATAGCTCTAATTTTCTAGTATTTGCCACAATTTTATTTGTCTTGGAAAACACCTTAACAAAAGCTATAAAAGCTGGACATGTTTTCAAATTATTTTTTTCTTTGGTCTATTACATATCTAATGGTAAAGACAGTATTCACATTGCTGCTCCCCAAGCAGACAATATAAGATAGCTTTTAATGTTACCTATTATTTTAGTACAGTTTAGATATCCTGTATTCATGAGACTAGTTCATCTATAATTTTAAGGGTCTTCGTGGTTTTCTCTTTTGAATGGACTTTTAACTAGACGTGTTGACCAAGAGAGAGATATTTGGGGATTTTCGCCCCAGTTATTCAGAGTATGTAAAATTATTGGTCTGCAGATTTTTTATATTCACTCCATCCGACGCAGGTGATCCATTGTTTATGGATGTCAATACCATATGTAGCTCATCTCGTGTTATAGTGTCTACTTCTGGAATTTTAATTTCAAGGCAGTTTCCTGAAACAGTTTCAATCAGTTTCACATTATACAATAATTATTGGTAATATTTAACCTGTTTTAACTTACTAGGTTCAACCTCGCAGTATCTTTTATTGATTTATGTGCCTAACTTATTCACAACCAATTATCTGCCTCAAATATAAATCATCTGTCTCGCAAAGCAATTCCATGCTTCCATATGAGCCTTTGTGGTTATTTTCTTGATAACTGGTCTTTCCTCTCTCTATGTATCTCACAGGATATACCTGTTTTATTTTTTAAACCTGTGGTGTACATTTTCCATTTTTTTCAGTAGCTCATTTTACGTCTTCATTCCATATTTTCTTAAGCCCTTTTCATATCTAACCGTTCTCTTGTTTCCTAAAACTTCATTTGTAGATTTTTTTATTTGCATTATATTTTCCTATTCTATATTTACATATTCATCAGTGTGTATTTCCAATAGATATTTTGTACATCTGTTTTCATAAAGAGTTGTTAAACTTCCTTCCTGCAGAAGATAACACCTTATGCAAATCTTCATAAGACTCCCACGTAAAAGACAGTAATAGGCATTCCTGCGTAGACAAACAACTGAAAGAGTTCAAAACAGATCGCCAGTTCCGAATGGATCCCAGTTCGGTTTTACAAACTGTACTCTGTGGCACTGGCCCATTACTTAATTTGCGTTTATTGCGAACCTCTCGCCCAGCGCCAAGTCCCAAGCGACTGGAAAAGAGCGCCTGTGCCTCCCTTTGTACAAGAAGTGTAAAAGACAGACCCGCAAAATTACAGGTCAATATAGATAATATCGGGCTGCTGCAGAACTCTTGAACATATTCTCAGTTAAAATGCAATAAATTTGCTTGGGACGAAAAAGCTTCTGTACAAAAATCAGCTCTGTTTTAGAGAGCATCACTCCGCCGAAACTCAGCTTGACCTTTTCACTCGTGATATCCTGCGACGCTAGAGTGTGACAAGGTGCCCACTGTGCACTGTTAACGAAGGTATGAGCATACGGAGTAGGCCCCTAGACGTGATTGGTTCGTAGACTGCTTAAGTAATAGAATCCAATACGTCGTCCTCGAGCGCGGATGTTCATCAGAGTAGAAGGTACCGTCAAGAGTGCTCCATGGAACTGTGATAGTATCACATTCATCCAGCTCCTTAGCCGTATCTTCGTGTAACAATAAATTTTCGCCCGTTTGCTTCTCCATTTCAGCCGTGAGTCTTATCCCAGATTCCTCTGTATTCAAGAGAAGATAAAAAATGTTTTCACTGGGGTTGCTGCGCTCTCCGTATATGACAGCTGTTCTTTTTCATCCAACAGGAAACTATACATTCGCCATTCTTTTCTATTTCTGTTCTCTTCAATCTCATCTACACTCCTGGAAATTGAAATAAGAACACCGTGAATTCATTGTCCCAGGAAGGGGAAACTTTATTGACACATTCCTGGGGTCAGATACATCACATGATCACACTGACAGAACCACAGGCACATAGACACAGGCAACAGAGCATGCACAATGTCGGCACTAGTACAGTGTATATCCACCTTTCGCAGCAACGCAGGCTGCTATTCTCCCATGGAGACGATCGTAGAGATGCTGGATGTAGTCCTGTGGAACGGCTTGCCATGCCATTTCCACCTGGCGCCTCAGTTGGTCCAGCGTTCGTGCTGGACGTGCAGACCACGTGAGACGACGCTTCATCCAGTCCCAAACATGCTCAATGGGGGACAGATCCGGAGATCTTGCTGGCCAGGGTAGTTGACTTACACCTTCTAGAGCACGTTGGGTGGCACGGGATACATGCGGACGTGCATTGTCCTGTTGGAACAGCAAGTTCCCTTGCCGGTCTAGGAATGGTAGAACGATGGGTTCGATGACGGTTTGGATGTACCGTGCACTATTCAGTGTCCCCTCGACGATCACCAGTGGTGTACGGCCAGTGTAGGAGATCGCTCCCCACACCATGATGCCGGGTGTTGGCCCTGTGTGCCTCGGTCGTATGCAGTCCTGATTGTGGCGCTCACCTGCACGGCGCCAAACACGCATACGACCATCATTGGCACCAAGGCAGAAGCGACTCTCATCGCTGAAGACGACACGTCTCCATTCGTCCCTCCATTCACGCCTGTCGCGACAACACTGGAGGCGGGCTGCACAATGTTGGGGCGTGAGCGGAAGACGGCCTAACGGTGTGCGGGACCGTAGCCCAGCTTCATGGAGACGGTTGCGAATGGTCCTCGCCGATACCCCAGGAGCAACAGTGTCCCTAATTTGCTGGGAAGTGGCGGTGCGGTCCCCTACGGCACTGCGTAGGATCCTACGGTCTTGGCGTGCATCCGTGCGTCGCTGCGGTCCGGTCCCAGGTCGACGGGCACGTGCACCTTCTGCCGACCACTGGCGACAACATCGATGTACTGTGGAGACCTCACGCCCCACGTGTTGAGCAATTCGGCGGTACGTCCACCCGGCCTCCCGCATGCCCACTATACGCCCTCGCTCAAAGTCCGTCAACTGCACATACGGTTCACGTCCACGCTGTCGCGGCATCCTACCAGTGTTAAAGACTGCGATGGAGCTCCGTATGCCACGGCAAACTGGCTGACACTGACGGCGGCGGTGCACAAATGCTGCGCAGCTAGCGCCATTCGACGGCCAACACCGCGGTTCCTGGTGTGTCCGCTGTGCCGTGCGTGTGATCATTGCTTGTACAGCCCTCTCGCAGTGTCCGGAGCAAGTATGGTGGGTCTGACACACCGGTGTCAATGTGTTCTTTTTTCCATTTCCAGGAGTGTATTAATCTTGCCTTACTTTTTTCTCACTGTATCTGTGAGCAATCAACTTTTTGACGACATAGATTCCTTCTGTACGGTTATCGCACCTTCCTATTATATATCCATTGAAGAAGAACATAGTGAGAAAGTTATTGATCTTAGTAATAATTGACATTTATTAATTTCCAGATAACCATTACAATATGTACGGATATTATTATTATTGGTAGTATTAGTATTATTAATATATATTGTTGACGTAAAGTTGCCTTGTCAGTGATGTCTGGTCACATGTAAGAGAGCGACTGAAGGCACTAATTTTGCCAGGTGAAATAAAAGCATAAATAAGACACAATGAGGCCCAATGCAATGTCTACGAACAGCTGTGGCGTCTTCTAATAAAGCATGACGAGACGGCTGTGTTGATGGTCATGCGTCCGGCACATATGAAAAATGCTCGTGTGTACTGAGTGCCGAACTCAGGTTCTCAGCATAGCTAACACATGGCATAGCTATATCTGCGGAGACAGACGTAGAAAGCGGACTCTCGCAGTTATTTCCATTATCATGATGAGGTTCTTCGCAATAATTTAGTAATATCAGTCTTCTCCGGAGTACAAGAAGTCTGCAAAGGCTCGTTTGTCAGCCCGTGGCCACTGTAGTAACGACGAAGTATTACAGATAGCGTGTGACTGAACCAGCTTTACACATAAAAGGGACCACTGAGAGATTGTTCGTGCTCTCTGGAAATCCTTCCTCGAAAGGCTAGTCACGTCACAACGCGGGTCGGCTGTGAAGAGCACTGTTTCCTACTGGAGAGACCTTATTGCGAAAAGCTTATGACTGACGTAGGGTACTCACGTCCAGTCGTATTTCTGCACTAGGAAAACGCTTCCTTCTTTGAAGCCTGCGTCTCCTTGAAAAACGCAACGGATGGGGGAACTAACCTGTTTGCCGCTGTGCGACCACTCTGAAGAACCCTCAACTGGTAAGCGTATTTGCGAAACGCCGCAAACCGTCATCCTGCGAAACGAGACCATGAGAAAGATTTCTCAACGAGCCTACTTGAAAGTCGTCCTCATCAACGGAAAACTGGCATCCTGAAAACAGGAAAGAAGACGAGGCGAACTAGCCAGGAGGAATCGTCTGTTGGCTAGCACTGAAATATAGTCAACGTCAACCAGTGAATATGTGATGATGAAATTTCATCATGGAGGGACAAGACAGGGAAGAACTTGAAGCTGAGTAGCCAAAGAGTTGAGGGACTACTGTCAGTACAGTGTTCACGTTAAGTGCACTTTTCCGGTGGGAGTACTTTGTGATAAATGAGACTTTGTTACGTGTCTTTCGGGATCATGTTGAGACTTCATTTCAGGACTCGGTGGTCAGGACTTGGTCTGCATTTTCCCCTGGTACTGAAACGATCTCGTCATAATTTCAATCTAGTCCACGCTGTCCTTCTTCTGATTCTGATCCCATTCTGGATTTCAGTAGCCCAATGGTTATTCTCACGAGCATTGCATTTTTTTTCTTTTTAACCAGTCACTGTCTCTCTCCTTATGCTGCTTTTTCTGTATGATCCCAATAATGATCCGAGATGTGACTGTGCTGCTGACGTAGTATTCCCACGATCACCACCATTCGTTTCAAAGCAGTTCCTTGTGTGTTGCCTCTATTATCTAGTTTCAAACAAAACTTAGGGCAACCGTTCCCTTATGAGGCCGCTACTTGAACAGTGAACGCTCCAACGAAGAAATACTCGAAAGCGAACTGCGGTGCTTATTCTCTGGGTCTGCACAAAGGGAATAGGCCTATCATCCAATGCACTCCGCTCGCAGAGGTGAAGGACAACAGCCAAAGATACGAGCTGCCGGAGATCGACTCTCACCGGAAGCCCTCTCTGTATTGCCAACAGTTGGTTCGAGACTTCGGTGATGTTTAACGGCTCCTTGGAGATTCCGACCGTGGCACTGCTCACTCTTTTGTAGATGCCGCTAGTGTCGTGGCACTTTCGACCAACCAGTTTCCATTACCGAACAGTGCCTGTCCCACTTTCGTGGCTTCCTTTGACGCGGCAATAGATACTTGTATCATCATTGCTACTCCTTCCACTTGCAAAAATTTAAGCTGAGCACTTAAGGCCCTGTCGAAACACATCTTGGGAAATAGCGATAGAAATAAAGAGCCAAATGTTTGTGACCAGCAAGAATATAAATGTCGATACTATTCCATACAGCTGCAGGGGTTTTAACTATACTCCTAGGTTCCTGCGTAGCAACCCCCTCAAAAATTGCTATATATTCGGAAAAAAACAGACATCTATTTGTGACAAGCAGAATATGAATATCACTACTGCTTGTTTCACTATAAGCTCCTTTCGTCCCTGAAACATGCTTATGTGTTGTGTGCATAAGCAGAATGGCCTGCACGGAATTGATGAACTGTGCAGCGACCTGCAGCGGGATGACTACATAAATATCAGTAAAAGCAGATACCAGACTAAGATTCATAGGAAGAATTAAGGAAATGTAACTCATCCACACATAATTCACATATAAGGCACTTTTTCGACCCATTGTTATATGTTCTTCATCAATATGGGATCACAAAAAGTGGCAAGTTTCCTTACGAGATCGTGATCGTTTATTCGAGGCGTGAGCGTTGCGGAGATGCTGGAGAAACTCCTGTGGCAGACCTTACAACAAAAGTGGCGTCGTGCATCAAGGAGAGGTTTATTACTGAAATTCAGAGAGAGAGCATTTTCCAGGAAGTATCGGACAACATATAACTTCCTCCCACAAACACTTCGTGAAACTGTCGCGACGAGAAAATTCCATAAGTTAGAGCTAACGCAGAGGCTTATCGACATTCTTCTACACACCACTCGGGAGCGGAACAGAATAGTGGGGGTTCAGTTAGTGGTACCAGAAATATCCCCAGTTTGTGGAGTGTGATGAATCTGTTGATGTAAGAGTCCGGAACCGCGGGACTGCTACGGTCGCAGGTTCGAATCCTGCCTCGGGCATGGATGTGTGTGATGCCCTTAGGTTAGTTAGGTTTAAGTAGTTCTAAGTTCTAGGGGACTGATGACCTAAGATGTTAAGTCCCATAGTGCTCTGAGCCATTTGATTTTTTGTAGATGTAAGCCTCGATAAAATGTGAATGGCTGTCCTTATTACAAAAAGGTGCAAAATAGACCGCTGAAATATTTGTGGTAGGAAACAGTACGTTGACGTCAGAGGTCGCGAAGTTCAATTCCGGCAATTCCACAACACCCATCTCACTCAAATGCCAGCTCCTAGCTCCTCCAAAAACCAATCTGTCCCATTTCTCCCAGACCAAGTAAGCTGAGACACTGTATTTAATGCTTTTATGTTTTTTATGTTTTTGTATAACAAATTGTTATGATACTGCTGTCTGTGTTCACCTCTGTCATTAAGATGTTCACGTCCAGCGAAGAGGTGACTTTGGGTTTCTGCCACCCAGAAACTAGGGCTCAATTTTTCTGTATACTCCTGCTATAAATTCATTCACAATACTTTAAGTGCCCAGCATCGGGCTCGACATCACACCTAATCGGGACGAATGGTGCTGCAGGCGTCTGAATGGGGATTGGCTGCTGCCTCATTAGCTTCGCTCCTCCCACTGACTCGCACCAAGTTGTTTCACAAACTTGCAGAGTGGTTGTGCCGTCCAGTTTTCCACAAATTTGCGGCAACTGGCTGCCTAACTTGTGGAGGAGCGGAGAAATTAATTGCGTTTGTCTGCGAGGGAGGACTATCGCAGAGTACGCTTTCGTTACCGTTAGACGACTTTCTACCCATTCGCAGTAGTCCTTTTTACACTCTGACACGTTTGAGAGTTGTTGGACGTTCTCTAGCTTTTATACTATACGAATAAACAACTTAACAACCGTACACAGTCAACAGAAAACCAGTTTGATCTACAGCTACATACACGTGACTACTCCGCGATTCACAAGTGTTTGGTACAAGGTCCCCAGTACTCTGGGGAAAGGTGAGGGGGGGGGGGGGTATAGAGGGAGAGGGGTCTCTCCTTAGCTGTCATGGAGAGGAAATACGATAGGGAAATCGTGTGCTTTTCTTTCAAGAAAAGATTTAATAGTTGGTGCCATGAAAGCTTTTAATAAGGTCGGAAATGGAACTATTTATAAGTCGCCGTTTGTTTCCCAAAATATTAAAAGTTCTCTATACCCCAGATCTACCCCTGCCTCCCCCCCCCCCCCCCCCCACTCCCACACACACCCTCCACAAATTATCGTTTGGGAGAGGTTTAGGTTTATGTAACCACTTTCAGTTTCTCACCAATTGCATTTTACATCCATGAGAGTTTCTCCTATTTCTCAAAAATATGTTCTTTGCTGCCTTTCTTTGAACTTTTAGAGGTCCTCCATCAATCTTACCGTATTTGGAAAGGATCCCATAAAGTGCAGCCCTCTCCAGAAGAGGACGGACAAGCATAGTGTAGGCCTTCTTCTTAGTACATTTGTTGTATCTTGCAATCTGTCAGTGGAACCCGATATTTGGTTCGCTTTCCCCAGAACATTTTCTATTTAAGGTTTCGAACTAAAGGATGTTCTTAAGCTATTGCATTCCTTTACTAAACCGCATTGGTATTCAATACATTCGGCTGTGGGGTGGTTGGACCAGGGCGGCAACAACAAAGCAAACAAAATTCAGAATCTCAAAAACTTTGGTTTAAATCAGTTGCTAACAGCATCAATAAATGAAAAATTTCACTCTTAAAAGTCAGCTGAATGAAGTGGCTTAGTAAACAACATTAAATAAGTACAACAGCGATAGAATGTAAAAGTAAATTGCTTAGTAGACCAAGGCTCAATATGAAGCCAAAGTGACGTTCCAGTCAAGTAGGACGCCGACTGAAGTTCCCGGTAAACAATGGCCGGGTTCACGCAGAAAGACAAGTTAACAGCAGGCCAGAGCAGACAGACCACTGTTGAAAACTATAAAACGCTGAAACTAAAGTTAGAGTACACAATAACAGACTGATTCACACACGAAGCAATACATCTTTACAAGTAGGACCAGAGAGGAGAGTGATACGAGAATGGCCACGCTCAGCTGACATAACCTAATCCTACAGGCCTTTCAACATCTGTCAGTAGTCACAATAAAACTGACTCAAGTATTAACGCAAAATCTTAAGAGATCATCTCATAACACGCTAGACAGTGATGAGCTTACATAAGTGGCCTATATACGAGGGTTGCCAAGACAGTAATTTTTTTTCTCACCCGAAAACAATGCTACGAATGCAAAACGTTATGTATGTATTACTTGAAGTCTCCTGTGTGAGCGCTCCAAGTTTCCGCCATTTCCGACAGAACGTGTAGGTGCAGGACAGTCTGTAGGTGATGAGCATTACAAGCAACATGCCGTCATCGAATTTCTCATTGCAGAGAAAGAAACTGTGGTGAATATTCACAAACGCTTATGCGAAGTCTATGGAGCATGTGCTGTTGACAGAACTACACCTAGTTGCTGGGGACGCAGAGTGAGGTCATCAGAAGGCGGTTCGACGGAGCTCCACGATTTGCAGCGGCCGGGGAGACCATCCACGGCTGTCACATCTGACAGCCCTGACCAAGCGCTCTCGTACTTGCGTTGGTTTGGGCCATTACGGGATGACATTCGTGGAAGGCATTCTGAGGGCGATGAGGAGGTGATTCACACAGTGAAGCAATGGCTCCGCCACCAGGGCAAGGATTGGTACCGACAGGAGCCGGCCCCGGTGGCCGAGCGTTTGTAGGCGCTTCAGTCCGGAACCGCGCAGCTGATACGGTCGCAAGTTCGAATCCTGCCTCGAGCATGGATGTGTGTGATGTCCTTAGGTTAGTTAGGTTTAAGTACTTCTATGTTCTAGGGGACTGATGACCTCAGATGTTAAGTCCCATAGTGCTCAGAGCCATTTGACTCATTTTTGGTACCGGCAGGGCATATACTTTCTTGTTTCACGCTGGAGGAACGCCATAGGGCAGGATGGAGATTTATGCGACTGCAGTCTTCCTCGGCGTATTCCAATGATGAATTCTTCTCTGGTTATCATCCGAGTGGTGGCGTCGTCTTGTCGCAACTTTTCGGTGAGTATCATACCCGTCATCTTCTGGCGAAGATGGTAGGTACGAAACTCATCGAAACGTTGCGACAAGACGACGCCCCCACTCGGATGATAACCAGAGAAGAGTTCACCATAGAATGGAGATTACGTGGGAACATTGGGTGTGTGGATAAAACATCATTCTTTCGTGTGTGTAATACTCATTATGTTCAATAAAGAATTGATTAAGAAAAAAATGCGGTGCATTACTTTCTGGGCAACCCTCGTATTTTTTTAAACTAGCACTGTAATTATAATTACAGTGTGGGCCAATTTTCAGGGAATTTTTACACTAAAAAACGATTAGAATAATACGGTATCCAACTGATGACATTAGGTAAGGGTAAACAGTAGACCTATAGTGACCGAACTGAACACCATGCTCACATTCAGGTCATAGTTAACTAACAGCCATGAACCCAAGATATACTAAGCGGTCAGAAAGCTTAATCAGTTGACGTGTTCATTTTCGATCTATCGATCGTCAGCTTCGCTGAGCCTGTTTGGACAGTCTTTCGTTGAAAGAGGGCGCGCGCGGCAATATGGAGACTCTTCTTAAACCATACGTAAGCTCGGATTGGGAGGATTATAAAAGTTCAGACTGGACAGAACGCGCGCGAGGCTCATGTGTGGCGGACGGCTTGGTCGCCGAACGTGATCCTCCCTGGGCAAGCGCAGTGCGAGTCAGAGACGCCAGCCAGGGACCGCCAACGCTGTTGCCGTGGACGACGACGTACACAGCAGAACTCAGCGGCCAGCGTCTGGACGAGGAAGGGCGTGACGCCTTCATGGTCACCGTATCAAGAGAGGCCGTGACCCTGTCAGTCATCTCGCTGATCTGTAATTAGTGACCGCCTGTAAATTTTTCTGTTTGATGCAAGGCCAACATTGTCTCCTGGGGTGGCTTTCTAACCACAGACAAGCACAAGTGCCTCTGAAAAAACAACTAAGGTCGTACACGCCCATGTTAGAATCTTAGAACACTAAGAGGAAAAAGGAATTAAAAGCACCTACACGTTAAGCCCACTCGATGGAAGGAGAGAGAGCTAAACAACTTCATCTTAGAGAAAGATCCACAAAATATGGCGTAGAGGCATCGGAGGTCCAAACTAAAGAATAGATGTCCTTCATCATATTGCTACGATGGATAAAAAGTAAAACGCGGTCGACAGCCCACACGTTGTCCTCTAAAACGGCCGTTAACACAGACGTCAAAAATACATTAGAACGTAAGGCGTTAAAGAAAGGGCATTCGGTCAGGAAATGATGAACAGTTGAAGGTTGATGACAACGAGCACAAAGCGGTGGGGGATTTACACTTAACAAGTGGCGATGGTTGAAACAATAGTGCCCAATACCCAACCTATGTCACAAGATGCAGTGCACGGCCTCATATCGGGCGAAGAGTTCTACTGTAAATACTGAGCTGTGTTCTGGAAGCCAGTCCCGATAATGGTCGGTACCAGTGACGTAGGCACACCCGACACCACGGCCAGTCTGAGAGCAATCAGTGTACACAAAGGTACTATCGCTAAATTCCTTCCAAAGGTCGAGAGACTCATAGAGATAAATGGAATCTACTCTTCTTAGGAAGCGAATGAAGTCCGAGTTTAACATGGTCCGCCACATGAAGCCAAGATGGCGAAGGGTGCACTTCCGCTCGGAAAGTGGCAGGTAGCATCAATTTAAGTTGACAGAGCAAAAGCCGAAAGTAAACGCCAGGAGGTAACAGACAATAAGCGGAAACACCATACTGAGGGTCAAAGGAGTTTTCGAGGAAGGAGGCATAGGATGAATGGCCATGCAAGGCAAACAAACGGCATGCCTATCTGTATACGAGAAGTAGTTCAACAATTCCTGCATAGGGGCTCTCAACTGGACTAGTGAAAAAGGCGCCAGTGGCCAAATGGATTCACATGGCTATCGGTATACCAGTGGTAGTTTGGCAGTTGCTGAATAGAGGCTCTCAACTGAGCTTCTGTGAAAGGTGCCAGTGGCCAAATGGATTACGCATGCCTATCGATATAACATCGGTAGTTCGGCAGTTACTGCTTAGAGGCTCTCAACTGGGATAGTATTAAAGGCGCCAGTGGCCAAACGGATTACGCATGCCTATTGATATAACAGCAGTAGTTTGGCAGTTACTGCATACAACCTCTCAACTGGGATAGTGTAAAACTCGCCAATGGCGAAACGGATTACGGATGCCTATCGATATAACAACGGTATTTCAGGAGTTACTGCTTAGAGTATCTCAACTGGGATACTGTAAAATGCGCCTATGGCCAAACAGATTACGCACGCCTAGCGATATAACAGCGGTAGTTTGGCAGTTACTGCATAGAACCTCTCAACTGGAATAGTGTAAAAGGCGCCACTGGCCAAACGGGTTACGCATGCCTATCGATATAACATATTATGAGCCAATGACTATGGCCCACCAATGATAGCCACATGAGTTTCAATTAATACTATCACTTCTCCAGCACGAACGGCAGAAAGCTCCCCCCTTTATAAGTGGACGCGACACTCGTCTCTGACAGTGTTCCAGTAGTTGTGGACACCAAAATATCCTGAGGAATATCCCAGCAGAGGCGTCGAAACGTCGAACATTTTAGAAGAAACATGACGCAGCCTAATAACCCAGAAGATTTTAACTTCAATAACAGCGGTAGTTTGCTAGTTGCTGAAGAAGATCAATACATTGCTGAAGACGCCGCTCAAGGAGGCATGTCCGTTGAGAACTGCAATCGATAGCAAAATCCCCAACAAAAAAGGGAGCCTAGATGCCTGGAGGAAGACACGCTATAGTGGTAAATGACGACAGCGAAGAGGACGACTTTAGGGGTCGATCCCTGAGATGCCCCACTTTCCTTGATAAAGATGTACCACATTGCAGCACCCACACGTGCCTTGGAAGCTCTACCTTTTAAAAATTCCGGAGGCTAATGAGCCAGGCAGCCTCGGAAGCCCCAGGATGGAACCATAAGGCACCCCGTTTTCTTGGATGAAAGTGTCCAACATGGCAGAGCCCACACATACCTAGAAAACTCTGTATTTTAAAAATTCCTTAAGGAAACGAACCTGGCGGCCCCGGAAGCCCCACGTCGAGAGAGTACAGAGGATAACAAGTAATGTAGGCTTTCTCCAAATCCAAAACCATGTCCACAGTCTAGTATTTCCGCCCAGAATCGTTCATGACATGGGTTGGGAAACTGACGAGATACTTAATTGCAGAACGGCACGGTCGAAATACACACTGTGAAGTAATTAGTAAATTGCGAGACTCGAGCCAACATACCGGCTGGGCATCAATCATACATTCCATCACGTGGCAAACACAACTGGTGAGAAAAATGGATCGGTAGCTAGGCTGAGGTCATGACAGTGGCTTCATGTCAGCATCTGGGAAACACGCCATTCGGCCGGGTGATACCGTATGTATGAACGAGAAAGTGCTTGACTGCAAGAGAAAGGTGCTGCAATATGTGAATGCGAATATCGTCCAGCCCTGGGGTGGAAGAAGGATATGGAGTGAGAGCATGATCTAGCTACCACATAATAAACGTGGCATTGCAGAATTCACAACCCTGAGAGGAGATCGCTTTTACTCCTCTTCCGTTACTTTCCGATGGAGGAAGGCAGGTATGTAGTGGGTGTAGTTCGAAATCTCCGCAAAATAGCGGCCCCAAAACGTAGGGGATAGTAATGGATTCATCTGCTACAGTCAGGCCCCCAGATATTGGAGAATGAACCTTGGTTCCAGACAGCTGTCGGAATTTGGCCCACACGATGGAAGAAGATGAGCAACTGTTAAAATAACTGGTAAATGAAATCCAATAGCTGTTCTGCTATTCCAAAGAATGCGACGACATTGTCCACACAACAGTTGATAACGAATGCAGTTCGCCACCGTAGGATGACGATTAAAAATGTCGAGAGCACGTCTCCACATGTGAACAACGACCAAGTGATCAGGACACAGCGCAGAAAAGGTGAAGTGCGAGGAACAGAATGTTTTACAAAGGCAAGGATAACATTTGCAAGGTATTCTACTTGGTCATCGCACCTGTGGAAATGGTGTTCGTCGAAGGCCACCATGGAGGAGTAAAGCTACCAGTCGGCCTCAGAAAGTTGCCTGTTGGGTTTACGAGTTGGTGGGGTAGGACTCAGCAAACTGATAGCACACGAGCAATGACCGCTCGAGTATGTGTCATAGAGAACGGGCCACTCGAGACGATGGGGAAAGTGGAGAGTGCAGGACAAGAGGTCCAAATGGGAATAGGGGTGCGTGGAGTCTGAAAGGAATGTGGGAGCTCCAGTGTTAAGGTAGATGAGGTTAAATTGAAGATAAGCCAACAGGGCAACACTCGGACAGGTTCTTGAAGAGCCACATAGAGGTTGGTGCACATTAAGGTCACTGAGTAGGAAAAAGGGGTGAGGGAGTTGCCCAGTAAGCTGAAGGAAGTCTAGTGACACAAAACGGCAGAGGGTTGTAGACGGTACAAGAAGAAAAGGTAAAGTAAGAAAAATGCGGACTCTTACCGCTCGCAGCCAGGTGTTCAGTGAGATGGTTTGACTACGAACGTCATCTTGGATGAGCGGCATGACTCCGGCATGAGATGGGATGGCGTCCTTGGGGGGAAGATGGAAGGGGACAGGAAAGAAATGCAAGAAATCAAAGCATTCGCAAGGATACAATTTTGTTTCCTGGAGGTAGAAAACAAGCGGACGCTGCTATTTCAAGGGCAACTGCAACCCCATCGTGTTGGATCTAACGCCACGAACTTTCCATTGGAGAAGAGTCTTGACAGGGAAACCAAAGGAGGGAAAAAATGGTTTGCCACCTTGGTGGCTGCTGGCCTTTGGAGACTCACTGCTACAGGGCGCAGAGGCTGGAGGATCCTGCTCCATGAGATTCACAAAGGCATTGGCATTCTCACTGCGTCGCACGTAGGTTCCAGGGTGGGAAACCGTTGGCAGTCGCACTGGCGAAACTGAGGTCGACCGGGTGAGGGTATTATGTGACGACATCGTTGAAGAAATTTGTTTGATTTGTTGGAACGTTGGCAGTTGGCAGATGAAAACAGATGCTTATTGGCTGGAGATCTTTCCAAGAGTGTTCCTTTCGTCCTTTCCAGCCTGCCAGTTGTGTAGCAGGTCGTATCAGCTCCAGAGGTGATAATTTAGCGGTTTTTTGCACAGATGGAGGAGAAGACGACGAGAATGCTACTATGACACAGAGCGATTTTACAACCACAGTGCTGTATTTAAGATGGCAAGTCTTCTTGGCCATGTCATTTGTGGAGCGAGGTGTAGCAAGAACGGTACTGTAAGTGCCAGATGGTAAAATGCAAGGCTTGCAAGTAGCCAAAAACTTCCGGGCGACAAGGTAAGGCCGTTTTTCCTTCACCCGCATCTCCTTGGTCGTCGTGATAGAGGGACATTCTTGGGATGAGGCTGTATGGTCGCCATTGCAATTGATACAGCAGGGAGAAGGAGGTGGACAATCGCCCATGTGACTACCTCTACCACAAGTAACACATTTTGCCACGTTTTTACACAACATGCAAGTTTTCAAATTGTAACAGTGCATTGGGTTCAGAATGTACGCCTCGACTGTGATGACTTCATAGCCTGCTTTGACTGTTGATGGAAGCACGACTCTATCAAATCTGAGAATAAAAGTGCATAAACGCATTAAGGATGTATCAACATTTTTCATGAACCGATGGACTGCAATGACGCCCTGATCGGAGTGGTAAATTTGGATTTCTCCCTTAGGCATGCCATCGAGCAGTCGAGTTTACACACCACATGAAGAATTCAACATTAGATGGACCTTGACACGAACAGGATGGCCATGGAAGAGTGTAGCTGCAAGCAGATGTTGTGTTTCAGAATCAAAATTAGTATCCAAAAGCAAACTGGCGTTGTGTAAACGGGCCAGGTCTCATTTTGTTTACGTTTAGTACACATAGACCAAGATGGTGATTGGTGCATTGCGAGAAAATCCCCCATGAGTCCCAGTCTCTTCGAAGGTGCGCTTCTTCCAACTGGGATCCCCTCAGAAGGGTGGTGGTTCACACGTCAGGTCACACCTCCCGAACTTCTGGCTGAGGAAGCAATTGGCAGTCTGGGAAAGTAATGGGTCAGGCAATCACCTCTTCCTGGGCCTGGCCTGTACTGTGGATGGATATGTGAGTCCTATCTCTCGATCTGGGGCTGGGAATTACGCGTTACCCAGTCGAAGTGGCAGATGCGTGGACCGGCCTTCAGGATCGCACAGGGAGGAAGAAGACAAAAAGAAAAAAAAAGGTTCAAATGGCTCCGAGCACTATAGGACTTAACATCTGTGGTCATCAGTCGCCTACAACTTAGAACTACTTAAACCTAACTAACCTAAGGACATCACACACATCCATGCCCGAGGGGGATTCTAACCTGCGACCGTAGCGGTCGCGTGGTTCCAGACTGTAGCGTCTAGAACCGCTCGGCCACTCCAGCCGGCAGAAGAAGACACAAAGAGGAACCTCAAACCATGAACTACTGGAAGGACAGGAGATGGAGAAAAAAAAGAAAGAAAGAAAGAAGAAACAGTGGAGGGAGTGTTTTGATGTCAGACTAATGAAAATTCAGAACACATTCCCAAATATTATCCCGGACATGTTCCCCATTGGAGGGGAAAAAGAATAGTAGGAGGATAGACTTGCAGCACAGAAGGGAAAGGTGATACATAGTTCGGGGCCCTATGGTAGCCAAGCACGAACTCACCAAAGAGTGGTGAGTCTCCTGGGAGGGCGAGGGGATGCTTCGGCTGTAGTGTCACTAAAGTTCAGCTCACGTCTACGCCATGGAGTGATTGCCTGTCTCATAATCGTTAGGCCAGTTATTGTGCCCGTGATATGATTCAGTATTAAACTGTAAGCTATTATTTTTCTACATGGGTTAAAACTGAATCAGTTTTGTTATTCAGGTACCAATTCCTGTGAGGCATGTTAGTTTTTGATGTACATGAATTGCTTCAGTATTAAATTGTGCACAGTTAGCTTGTTACAACTTCTAAAAACCAAATAACTTTTATTTTTTATGTGCCATGTCTTGCGAGGCCTGATCTAAACCCAATGAAGTACCTCTGTTATAACGTCGACGGTCACTACAGACCCCAGCCTCGAGCTTCACTACTTTCTTTAGTCTCAGTTGTTCAGGAAAAATGAGCTGCCATTCCTGTACCGACCTTTGGACACCATACTGAAAATAAGCCAGCAGAGTGAAGGCTATGGGTGGACACGCAAGACAATTAAGACGCCTTTCATGTTCTGAATGCCCTCCTTAGCAAAATACTGCCCCCGCCGGTATACGAACCTGGCGCAGTGCACATTTAATTTGGTTGAGGGTATATCAGGAGACGACCATCGAAGTAGAGTCCGAGATTTTTATTCCCAGGCGCCGGTACATCAAAATTTGTTCTTTTTCAGAGTCGCTTATGACAGTGGATTTTCTCATTTGTGACCCGATTCATCACTAGAATGATACACCGTTTGCTCCGCTTATATCTTTTCCTGCGTCACGTGTCCGCTGATGATGAAGCCCACGAGAAAGACAGGTCGTGGCGCGTACGTCACAGCACGTGAAACTGAAGGTCTTGCGAATGCCAGCAGCCGTCTCCAGCGCTGAGCGAGTAACTATTTTAGATGAATACAGCACTTCTTGATTCGGTAATTAGATGCTGAGAAGTTCTCGATAGCACACGACAAAATGAAGACCTTTACTGGGCACTTTTTCAATTAAATATTGATTTCCCATGGGCCCTACACGGAGCCGAGCATTCACGAAGTTTGGCGGATAAGCCGAGTAGTGTGACGTCACAAGTTCGTTGCATGGCTCGTATGCCTCCTTGGCCACGGCAGAAGTCACAAATGGCGACATCGTTATTTAAGGACGAGACCATCGACGACGAGGCAGCAACTGATAATTCGATAGCGGTCGAGGAGAACTGTGCCCATTGTCCATAGGACGCTGATGAAAGCCGGAAAAGATGTTTTTAATGTGATCATTCTGTCCTACGAATAATGGGTGGCGACTGAACATTCATAATTGTCTCACAACTAAAAAAAAAAAAAAAAATTTTAAAAAATAAAAAATAAAATCTGACGAAACCACTTGGTTGGACTGAAGTATACAAACCTTCTTTCCACTTCCATTTCCTACTAGTTTGAAGTTTTGCACGCTGCCAAGCAGTTACCTACATCAGAGATCCAGTAATAATGCGCTCTGCAATAAACGTAATAAACAAGGGAGGAGAGTTGGAGCGAAACTATCTACTAAGTCGATGTATTTCTCTGTTAATTTCTCTTCCAAATTCACTAATAGCACTTTTGCTTATTAGCTGTACTTACGGTAGGTGACTGAACACATTAGTCATGTCAGTGAAATGTGTGAGGAAAGTTCCATTCTATTTCCAGACGGCTAACAGGAAATATTAGGTCTAAAACTTTGCTTCCGCCATCAAGGAACTGCCTGAGTAGTGGCAAGCACTGGTGTAGGTTCTAGGTCATAAGCGTCTACAATAAGCTTAGGCATTTGTAAACTTAGCACCATCAAAATATTAGTCTATTTGTGTTTGTATCATAAAGTTAATGTCGGCTGAACATTTCAACATACGAGCCCAGTTCTCATCATTTCCGGAAAGTTTTAATTTTCTGGCTTAACATGAAAAAATACTCTGTTGAGAGGCACCTATTAGCGAAAGAACGAGCAGAAAATGGTTTCAACGCTACAAAGATGGTGATTTTGATGTCGGAGACCGGCGCGGCGGCAGGAGAGAGATGATTTTCTAAGCTGTTAAACCGACGGAGAAAATCAGCTGAGGTCGTTAGAGAAAGCAATTGATGCGTCTTAGCCGAACGCTGAAGGACAAACGGCCACAATACACCGATATACAAAAGGTGATTTTGCAGCATGACAGTGTACTCGTCAAAACACACTTAGAAACGATGAACTGGAAATTCCTACCCCACCTGCCATATTCTCCAAACGTTGCTTCCTCTGACTACCATCCTTTTCGATCAATGGCGCGCGGCCTGGATAACCAGCACTTGCGGCCTTATGGAAAAGTGTGAAAGTGGATCGACTCACGGATTTCCTCTAAATACGCCCAGTCCCTGCGCCCTGATACTCGTGTGGTGTCAGAAATAAGGGAGAACGTAGTGGCCAGCCAACACTTGGAATTGTAAATTTTTGTAAGCTTTTCACAATAAAGCCTCGAACTTCGAGAATAAATGGCAGAATCAAAGTTGTAGCAGTAATGTATTTCTATCAAAATCAAACAAAATAAAATTTAATTCTCAAATGAGAAAGTCAATAAAATTATTGGTTTTGCCTGACTGTCGGGTACGGTGTCATATCTTCGAATACGACATCTATGGGTATGGTTGGCTGAATATCAGCTGAAAGCTCTCCATAAGTGACAGAGGTACGTAGCACATAATTGATTTTGGTTGTATATAACCTTTTATATCAAAAGTAAACAGATTATGCTTCATAACTTATGTTGCAGAAACTTGGGCATTTTGGACAGTGTACTGAAGGAGTGCACACATTTGGATAGTGTGTTATCTAATTTTGGATAGGGTTATTTCATAAGAAAAATTCAAGTTTGCATACTTATGGGCATATTGTTTTGTTACAAACAAGCAATGTTGAGATAATCTCCGTTGGTTTCAATAATAATACATTTGTAAATGCTTTGATTGTATCATTTGTAGTTTTGACATTTGTGCGTCTTCCAGCCATTTTCTCAGTCTTAGCACAGCTTTCTTCATATTTTCCTATGAACAGTACTTTCTTTTCTTCTCAGACATCTCCTGAAAAGAGATGAAAAGCGAAATCTTTAAAGAGGCCCAGTCGGAACTAGACACTCTAACAGTATCCCATACTAGGCACCGATACCACTTGACATACATGACTGAACTACTGAATTGATTTATTGCATTTAAATGCTACTCACAAGTTTCATTACACATGATGTATCACTAATAAGTAACTCTAAAATACGAGACTACGTACAATGCAACTGCGATGCTTACGTTGTATATACAAAACATAACGTTCAAATGCAAGATATTAAAGGAAAGACAACTGCAAGCGTAGAACACAACTGATGGGCTTGGCGGCAAGCCGACTCAAAAACGGCCGAAGTATAAGGAGTTCGGTTAGTTTCCGCATCGGCTGCACTCTCCAGGGAGCAAACATCTATTTGTCAGGAATTAGAGCATCATCCGAAAATAGGGAACCTCTATTAACTACATAGCTGAGGCTTCAATTGCTTCTAAAGATCTCACAGTTGCAGGTACTTAATACAATAATTAGTACCTAATAAATATAAGCCACACGTTTAACTTATGTTTGTTTGATTGTCTGTCATTCGATCTGAAACATTATTTACTGATAGAAAGGCATACCGCGTGTCGTAAAATTTAAGAATTGGAGACCGCATGGACTGTGCTTGCTAGAATTTCACCGAGTTCCACAAAGCCATTGGGAATCTTGTAGGAAACAAAAGCTCTACAGATAATATGTGGTAAGACTTTTTGCTAGAGTTTCACTACATTCAATGCGGAACTGGTGGATAGCAGAGTTTTAGTTAATTTGAGACGTAAGAATAATATTTTAATTTCTAAGTATTTTGTTATCCTTTAGTATCGTGTCTTTTCATATTCCCTAGCTTCACTAGATTTGCTTCTTCTTTTATTATTGTAAATATTTGTACTTCATTAAGCTGACAGACATCGAAAATTATTGTTTTCATTTTATGGAACATGTGTTTTTGCGACCCGCTACAGTCAACTAGGCAACAACTCACGTAAGTTTTGGTTATCGATATATGTTGATAGCTATATTAATTAGCTTGCAGAAATTCAAATGGTTCAAATGGCTCTGAGCACTATGGGACAACTTGTGAGGTCATCAGTGTCTCGTTTCCTAATCTAATACCCTCAACATCACCCGACTTAATTCGACTACATTCCATTATCTTCGTTTTGCTTCTGTTGATGTTCATCTTATATCCTCCCTTCAAGATACTATCCATTCCGTTCAACTGCTCTTCCAAGTCCTTTGCTGTCCCTGACAGAATTACAATGTCATCGGCGAACCTCAAAGTTTTTATTTCTTCTCCACGGATTTTAATACTTACTCCGAATTTTTCTTTTGTTTCCTTCACTGCTTGCTCAATATACAGATTGAATAACATCGGGGAGAGACTACAGCCCTGTCTCACTCCCTTCCCAACCACTGCTTCCCTTTCATGCCCCTCAACTCTTATAACTGCCATTTGGTTTATATACAAATTGTAAATAGCCTTTCGCTCCCTGCATTTTAACCCTGCCACCTTCAGAATTTGAAAGAGAGTATTCCAGTCAACCTTGTCAAAAGCTTTCTCTAAGTCTACAAATGCTAGAAACGTAGGTTTGCCTTTCCTTAATCTAGCCTCTAAGATTATATAATCTATCTGAAATCTGTCAGTATCTCCAGGCTTCTTCCATCTATACAACCTTCTTTTATGATTCTTGAACCAAGTGGTAACTATGATTAAGTTGTGCTCTGTGCAAAATTCTACCAGGCGGCTTCCTCTTTCATTTCTTAGCCCCAATCCATATTCACCTACTACGTTTCCTTCTCTCCCTTTTCCTACTACCGAATTCCAGTGACCCATAACTATTAAATTTTCATCTCCCTTCACTATCTGAATAATTTCTTTTATCTCATCATACATTTCTTCAATTTCTTCGTAATCTGCAGAGCTAGTTGGCATATACACTTGTACTACTGTAGTAGGCGTGTGCTTCGTGTCTATCTTGGCCACAATAATGCGGTCACTATGCTATTTGTAGTAGCTTACCCGCACTCCTATTTTTTTATTCATTATTAAACCTACTCCTGCATTACACTATTTGATTTTTTTTTTTATCCTGTATTCGCCTGACCAAAAGTCTTGTTCCTCCTGACACCGAACTTCACTAATTCCCACTATATCTAACTTGAACCTATCCATTTCCCTTTTTAAATTTTCTAACCTATCTGCCCGATTAAGGGATCTGACATTCCACGTTCCGATCCGTAGAATGCCAGTTTTCTTTCTCCTGATAACGACGTCCTCTTGAGTAGTCCCCGTCCGGAGATCCGAATGGGCGACTATTTTACCTCCGGAATATTTTACCCAAGAGGACGCCATCATCATTAACCATACAGAAAAGCTGCATGCCCTCGGGAAAAATCACGGCTGTAGTTTCCCCTTGCTTTCAACCGTTCGCAGTACCAGCACAGCAAGGCCGTTTTGGTTATTGTTTCAAGGCCGGATCAGTCAATCATCCAGACTGTTGCCCCTGCAACTACTGAAAAGGCTGCTGCCCCTCTTCAGGAACCACGCGTTTGTCTGGCCTCTGAACAGATGCCCCTCCGTTGTGGTTGCACCTGCGGTACGGCTATCTGTATCGCCGAGGCACGCAAGCCTCCCTGCCAACGGCAAGGTCCATGGTTCGTGGGGGCTGTAATAAAATGTATCCTTAACGAAATATTTAAAAACATTAACAGGTCGTTTAAGGAAAGCACAATTTCATCGAAGAGCAGTACGTTGACATCATCCACCCGTTACAGTATGTGAATGATGCCACGTAGCAGAAGATGACTCGAACGCCTGTCAGCATCGCGCGATCTTCTGAAGCAGAGTTCTCGCTTCCCGCGCCCGGGTTCCCGGGTTCGATTCTCGGTGGGGTCAGGGATTTTTTCTTCCTCGTGATGACTGGGTGTTGTGTGCTGTCCCTAGGTTAGTTAGGTTTAACTAGTTCTAAGTTCTAGGGGACTGATGACCATAGATGTTAAGTCCCATAGTGCTGAGAGCCATTTGATCTATTTTTCTGAAGCAGAAACTTAAATAACAAAATAAGGGTGGTTGGATCAAAAGCCGTCAGGGTGTAGCGAACGATACTGGCGCAAATCAGTGAATCAATCTAAAAATATTTAAGAAAATAATTACAACACCTGTGTGGTTATATTAGAAGACGTTCAGATTGCTGCTTCGGTGACAGCCGTTTCACGTTTCGTGTCAGATATTTGTCTGGCAGACAGTAGCATAACATTCCCTTCAGACACTGCCAATTTCAGCTGTGCTCTTTTCCCCAGCTGTCAAGCGGCTGCTCCGCTGTTGAAGTCGTTAATCTGACGATTTGCTTTCGCGGACAGTGGCCTGATAGCTTCTTTCACAATCTGTCCATGCAGAAATCCAATCGAGAGCGTAGCATTAGAAGTATTGCAAACAGCATTATGCTATCAGCAGACACTGGATCAAAATCTATGCTTACGTTACAAGCAACTGGAGCATGTCACATATGGGACATGAAATGAAGAAGGTAGTGGCTCCCTAATCAAGTTTGTGGTCTCAGAATAACTACGACGTAATGCCGATAGTGTTAGAAGGAATGGGAGGTAGAATACTCAGAGTCCCTCACCAAATCAACGCTTCATGCAGATGATATAGTCACTCCTAACGTGCCTGCCATATTAATTCTAAAGGTACATTCTCGCCGTTCGCTAGTACACACACCGTCTCATCGCGCACAGTGCGGGCATCCCGGAAGGACTATGTGATAGTACTAGTACATCTGCCATCTGCTACGTGAGGAACACCTCGACGCCAACACTTTTAGAAAGCGGACTTCAAGCATGTTATGATTTACACTTCAGCGTACGGTCGCTTTTGCGCAAGCGGCAATCTGTAGTATTTTGTAATATGCTTTTGGCGGAATACTAAAGTCCCGAATTAGCTGTTTACATCTTCAGAAATGTAATAGCCACATGTTAAATATATCTAGCTGTGTATAGCGCCAACGCCATAAAAATTAATTGATTAATTTTAAATGGCGTTATTCATTAATTAATTAAAGAGGAGATACATTATTTTGTAGAGAATAAGAAGTCTGATTCTTTAGTGGAAGACACTAAAATTCTCCTCGGATGTGGTATTTTCAGCAAGTGTGATTTTTGGTTACTGTCAAAACAGCACAACTAACCAGATGGAAGAGACGCAAGGGCTCATCATCTACAGCCAGAGATAAACGAAGCAGCTTCAAAGTAAGAAAATCACATGTCTGCCAACATAGATTGAGTTATTACTTAATATACACACTACATAAAGTGATATGAACCTAGAATGTGAAAATATAAAATATTTTGTAAATAAAGCCGTAGGAAAACATGGCAAAAGGAAAACTGGATTAAAATTGAGAATGGGGGAATTTAAGAAATAATTAATGATAAACAAAGAGCTTACGAGTGCTTTCTGCAATCTCCCAATGGCCGAACGGAAGAAAACTACAGGCTGATGAATAATAAAGCGAAATCACTGATAAGAAAGATTCATCGAGACAGTTGTGTTACAATCGTAGCAGTGATAGAACATGGCAGGCAAGACTTCACTTTCAAAATCTTAAGACACTGAAGCGAATATGAGAAACATGTGGCAATTCAGGAACAATGGACAGGATACTACAAGAATGTATGGAATAATCCAAAGGCAAGTAACCATTATGAAAATATAACTGGTTACATTGATACATATTTAACTACACTTCAAGAAACGGATTATGTTATTTAGAAAACTGGAAAAAATTCCAAGAACGTGACGGAATTAATATAGAATTGACTAAAGATGGTTGATTGTTGCTTAAGCTGAGAATTTTATGTGTAATAAATACCAGCTTGCTAAATACTAAAATTCCAGAATTTTTGATTAAAGCAAATGTGTTACCACTGTTTAAAAATGGGGATCGCAGCAAAACTTCAAATTATAATAGTATGTTGAACAGCGCCTACGAAACAGATTAAATAACGGATTAAAGATTATTACTGAAGAGCTACTTCTTCAAAAGAGGAAGGTCATATATCGATAGTATACTCGTATTTACCGTGTCACAGCTAATACAAGATAGAGGAAATTTAATTTACCAACTTATCAGACTTTCGCACAAATAAAGATAGAATTAGCCTATATGAAATTATGGCAAAACTTGGATACCAAAATCATTTTATAAATTGCGTCAAGATGTTGTGTAATGGAATTTACAGTATGTTTGTCATACCCAATCACACAGGGGAAAATATTTTAATAGACCAAGAAGTTAGACAAGACTATATCCTATCACTTACTCTCTTTAATAATAATAGATACGATGCCATCTGGAAACGGAAGGAGTTCCAGATCGGAACCGTATTCACAAGAACCTCTATAATATGCTAACAACTATACATTAATGGAAAAGTCTGAAGACGAACTACAAAAATCAATCCACCTTTTAAACTTACTTAGAAAGAATTATAATTTTAAGACAGCAGTATATAAAACTAAGACAATGTCATTCCGTGGCAATTACCCAGTACGAAGGAAACGTGTAGTCGAAGATCACAATTTTGGAACATGTTCAGCATATTAGTTGCCTAGGGACCTACATTACTTTTAACAAAGATAAGGATGTAGATATTAAATTCCAAAGATATCAAAGTATATATGACACTATAAGTAGAAAATTAAAAAATACACGTGGAGGGTTAGAAATAAAATTATATTAGGTCATGGCTGCGGCTGGTGAACTGTATGGCGGAGAATCCTATGTTTTGAAGAGGAAAGGCATTACTCATGTTCAGGCAGTAAAAAGTAATTTATAAAATCATTAAAATGATGCACTAAGTTGGACAGGATTCCTAATGAAAATATTAGACAAGAACTAATTAATTTTTCAGTAAATTACAAAAGAGAAGACCGTGAACAAAATTGGAAGGGACATCTGTAACGAATGGATGAGGCTAGGATTCCAAAAATGGCCTTGCAACATAATCCCAAGGGAAATATTGACACAGAACGGGCTGTTAAAGGATGAAACTGGGAGCAGAAGACAACTAAATGCCTGATCTATGAAAGGCAAAAGAAGAAGAATAAATTCATTATTACGTAGATTAAAACTTTGATTCTGAGGACTCAGTAATGTGGTCCGGTGTGTTCAAATAGTAGTAACGTGACGAGGATTTGACGTAATCTAAGTTAACGGACAGCCATTGATTTCTTGCCACTCATGTGTTCAGGAAGTTGCTGTCTCATCCCCTTTCGTCCAGGAACGTAAAAGATTTCTTGTTGAAATACTTAGACGAATATGTGCAATGCTGTATTAGCATTTTTTCTGTGTTAAATGCTTGACTCCAAGTGGGCGTAAATGACAAGTTAGTCCAAAGACGCAAGCTCTCAAAACTCACATTATTTTGTGAGCCCTTTAACGACGTAATTTTCCTCTAGTTTAAACATGAAAGTGTTTCTGAAGTAAACTATTGATTGGCATTACCCAGCGACTTCGCAGTTTCCGTTCAATACTGGAAAATACCTTGTACAAATAAACACATCCGTATTGGGTAACAGTGTGGATTATTTCAGGTACGGATGCAAATAATTCTGTTTGAGGTATTGTTGCAAAGCGGATCTTCCGTTGTGCATATAGCGTCGTTTAATTTAAGGGTAGCGAGGAGCAGTTTCTTATGTATGTTTTAGTACGACAGAACAAGTATTCAGCACCTCACATGAGTAAAGCAGAATACCTAACTATTAGAGACTTGGATTAGATTACGATGCTAATTATGTCACTAACTGTTACATATCTGGATAAGCTTACTATGCTAATTTTGAATATGTTTAGTGGTCCACCAAAATTGTTACACAGTTTGAAGGTAATCAAATTTCAGCGCAAAAACCAATTACAAATGCTCACAATTATTGCAAATTATGACCTACAATTCGAGTTTAAAGTATTCAGACCTGTTTTGTTTGTAATCAAATGTTACACTGACGGCACAGATTAAATGTTAAAATAAAAATACAAAATATTGTGTTTTAGAAGTAGCTGGCTTGGTTAATTGTTCTGGGATTGTGAATTTCAAGTATTTCAAATGCGTCAATATTGTTGGCACTGGCAAATCAAACTTCTAAATTATAAAATCAAGTAGTCTCGATGTAATTATTACAATTAGTAGTTATCTCGAACAGATAGCCGTGGCTAACCTGATCATGTCGAAGCCGGCTAATACTGATCATGAAACAAACTCACCGACAGTTCCAAAGGAAAGGTTGTTAAAATACATATATAGCATTAATGGCAGAAGAAAATGAAGAGACACAATGAAATATATCTGTTTTCTGGTAACTGTTATTATGGAAATTAACTTACATAATTATAAACGTCTGTACAGATGCGAAGCAGGAGGAGAGCAGATAACAAGCGAAGTGACAGGAGAGGGTAGCCACACGAAGGAAGCAAACACTTGTCAGAGATATTTCTACAGTTATGAATACTTTAAACTCCCACTCTATGTAGGTATCTTTTTATCAGGAAAGAAAATATAATGCTCAAGGAACTCTTTACATCTGCCCGCGTAAAGTAATTCATAAGAGCAAATAGTGTCTCTACATGTTATCTCAAGCATTACAGATATGATAATAGTTCTCTCACAATTACAGTAATACATGAGAACGAACAACACTGTTTCATTATGCAGATATTGCATGAACGCTTTGGCTCTATGAATAATGTGCTCGTTTTGTTTATAACACGTTAATTACTCCGTATTCAGGATACATCGCCAACTGAGCCCTCCGCAGGTGGTATGAACTGGAGAGACGCGCTGACACCGGATATTTCAAGAACACTGGGCTATAATGAACATGATGGGCAGTCGCCCCTGTCACCGGACGAGCGTGGTCAGCTCCTCAGAGTATATACGGGACGACGTGTGCCTTTTTGTAGCTGGCGGCGGAGGAGGTAGATCTTTCTGCCACACCGATCATTAACCTCCACGTAGGAAGAGGGAGACAGAGAGATTAGCGTTCTGGCTAGTTACTGTTAAGGAAACTATTACCAGAATGGTCCACGTACAAGCTAATTATTCGTACTAAATGTATCCCGCGGAATGTGGTCTCTTGGATAAAAAAAGGTCAGAGACGTAAATTTAATTACATTTAAGTGGAGTTCAATGAAATTACTTAACGTTACCAAACACTATTGTGGTACAATACTAGTTCTAGCTACAAAATAATCAAAAACGTTAAATTTAAGGTTAACTCTGAATATCTTCAAGGGATTAGAAACTGTCGCCCAAAAGAGAGCGATTGAATTCAGTCATAACTCCACCATACTAACTGCATGACATTTAATGTGCTTTGTCAGACTGATTTGAATTCATGTACCTGGCTTCTTTTCCTGCTAATGTTGACTTTGCGAAGGCTTTGAAGAGAATGTTCATGGTCCTAATTTAATGTTTATTTCATTACGTAGAGAAAAAGAAATTATAGTAATACCAAAAGGCATATACAGGGTGTCTCATTTATCTTGACCACTATAATTAACTCTTTCTCCAGATTCAAATTACGAAATGATTCAAGCAGATGTTCTTTAGCCGTCAGGGGGACATCAATCAGTATGATTGCCTTCGTTGCATCTTTGTTTATTTACAAAGATATGAACATCGGTATGAGTTTTTTAAATGACACCCTGTATTGTTTATTCGGTAATTCATTTCCTATTCAAGAATGTATTAACTGAAATACAACGTTATTAATTACGTAACACAACACTGACTTTGAACTCGGAATCACAAACTTGCCCACTTGCTGGAGTCGTCAGAAAATAAATGAAAACCAAGTAAAAACATAACACAAAATTGACTTTGACTCTCCTGTCCCATTTCCCAGGAGCAGAACATTCAAAGGTGCTCAAAGTGGTGACCCTGGACACCGATACACTAGTGCACTCGTTGAATGAAAGAATTATTTACTGCTTCCAGTGTTGCCTGCTGAAGAGAACTACAACCAAGCACGGTACGTTCCTGCATGTCCTCTGGAGTTGTTGGAATATCGCGACAGACAACATCTTTAACGCATCCCCAAAGAAGAAAGTCCAGAGGATTTAAATCAGGGGACCTAGCAGGTCAATTAACTGTTCCTCCTCGACCAATCCAACTGGCAGGATACCTTCGGTTCAGAAAACGACGTGTACACAAGACATCAATTGCTGGACATCCGTCGTGTTGATACCACTTAAGCATTCTGGTTCTTTGCGGCACTGCATCCAGGAGGAAGAATACGTCTAGCAAGTTGGCATACGCTGTGCCGTTTAGACTACCATTGATGAAATAAAGGCCAGTAATTGTAGTACCAATCATCCCACCCCAGACGTTAACTCTCCATTGACGCTGATGTTCCACCTGCCTAAGCCATCGTGGGTTGCTGCTGGACCAATAATGCATGTTCTTTGTATTTAACTGTCCTTTGTTTGAGAAGGAACACTCATCGGTAAATAGAACATTCGAGAAGAGGTTCAGGTTGGCGAGGATTTACTGCTGTGCCCACTGACAGAACTGTACACGATCCTGGAAATCATTCCCATGCATTTCTTGGTGTAAGTGTACATGGTAAGGATGGACCCGGTGACGTGTAAGAATACGATGTACACTGGTTTTAGGAATGCCAATCTCGTGTTCAAGCTGTCGTGTGCTCACATGTAGATTCATATATAGCAACGGAAGCGAGAACAATAACTTCGGCAGCTTCATCTGTGCGTGTGCTACGACGATTGCGTTGTCGTGGGTTGAAACTTCCCGTTTCCTGAAGCGTCGCAACAAGACGAGAAAACATCCGTCCGGAAGGTGGGTTCTTGTCGGGGTATTACTCTCTGTACAGTTCCGCTGCCTGCGTAGCATTTCGCATACCTTCAACAACAACAATAAACGTTATGTCGATGCAGATTGTAGGAATGACGGCCTTTACCGTATGCCTACTCTACAAAACAGTATATAAAATGACTACTGAACTAAATTTAGCCGTGCATAAGAAAACAGTATTGCAATTAGTGATCTGCAAATTTACATTCTCCATAGATGAGTAGAATTTCTACCTTCTCTTCGTTGGTGTACATTCTACTCGCACAACTCTTCAACTGACGATGGTTGACAGAATGACCCGTGTGCATTTCTACTTATGTTTAAATTTGTCCTCTGTCAACGTCAGCACGTGGATGTGTTCCATTACCCGAGTACCTGCACTAAGCGCTGGGAGCGTCAACGTCATGTTATGTAATTAATAACGTTGTGTTTCAGTGAATGGTTCACTGATAAATATTTGAATAGGTCTTTAGGAAAGGAAGAGAATCACCGGAAAAATATAGAGGGTGCCCTTTAAAAAAGCCATGCCGCTGTTCATATATTTGTAAAAAACAAAGCTACAACGAAGGAAATCATGCTGATTGATGACCCCTGACGGCTAAAGAACATTTGCTTGAAACTTTTTGTAATTTTCATCTGGACAAACAGTTATTTAGGGTGGTCAAGATAAATGGGACACCCCGTGTAATATGAGTGCTTGCGCGCGCACGTGTGTGTATGTGTATGTGTGTGTGAGTGTGTGTGTGAGTGTGTGCGTGTGTGTGTGAAGTTGTCAAAAGAGTTTTGAAGTAGACACTGCGGGATGCTCTACAATTGACACCACACATTATTATTACAGCCTCTTCTATAATGAAAATGCTGTATCCGTAACTTTGTCAACAACAGTCTCGCTGTGCTCAATGAACGATAATGTTCTGAATCATGTATCCCCATGCTCTGTGTTACGTTGTTTAACCAAATTTTGCGAATACGTACGTCCTTCATTAACACAGTTATGTCAAAGTTCTCTGCAAGTACGTAGAGTGATTCCAACATGCACCCGCAAAAACTCTGGGACATGAACATTATTTTAACATAATCAATTATGAGTCTGCTGTCATTTTACATAGAAGCAAACATCAGTATTTAACACTAACTAAATCTTATACTTGAGCGGTTTTTCTTATTTGAGTGTTAGCTATGTGTACTTAAAGTTTTCTATTTTCTGTACGACGTGGAACTGTTACTTACCACTGCACTGATGAAATATTTTCTTACTCACTATTCATGTACAATAACTCTGAAAACATGCCATATAAAAAGGGCTGTGCAATAGTAAAAAGATTCTGTTTAGCGTGATAAAAAATATTTCGCTACTACTGCCTTAATTTAATCAAGCAACCGGCCCGCTATACGCAATGCGAATGTCACAAAGCTGTTTCGCTGCCAGTGTTCAGATGTTCAAAGCCGGTGCAGACTGTTATGACATAAAATCCAATGCATGCATGACATGCTGCGTAAGACCTGACACAGAGCTGAAACCCGGCAGGAACAAACGAAATGGGCTCTCAAAACTCAGCGTACAACGGCGCCGTGTTTGTAATGAAAGTCGTACTAAAGTCACTCTCTTTGAACTGCGCATTCTTTGTCGCTGTTGTTGATCCATGTGCCCAAGTTAATGAGGCCTATAGGTTAACTCTTCCGAAACAGAAATACCTCCGTGCATACGTATTCACAAAGCAAACCGCTCTGGAACCACGATGTACTGAATACACGACGAATTAATTAAACCAGGATTTCAGATATAAAACGAAACGCCACAAACATGTACATTGCTTCCTAACCTGTGCGTGTTGTTACAAGTGAGAGTGGTTTGTTGGCATCAGCAATCAATCATACACTCATAGGTCTTCACCAATGCTGATAGTCTTTCTAGTGATGTCCATGTCGTACGTGTAAGTACCTCACCTAAAACGTGGCTCATAAATAAATTATTTTCTTCTTTATTTTCTTTCGTCGCGGTCTGTGTAGGAGCTAATCAGCTCATAGTAAAAAATTACTTACTTACTGAGTTGGCCACAAAGACTGCAGTCGGTCTTTGGCCTCACCAATCAGCGTCCTCCAGCGTCCTTTCCATGCATTCTTCTTCAGACAGCAGCAGCGTATACTCTGTGACCTGATCAATCGATCGGAGTCGTGGTCTTCCACGTTGTCATTTGCCTCTAATATCTTTCTCCACTACTTGCCTGATGATCTGGCCTTCTCGGCGCACTAAGTGTCCATACCACTTCAGTCTTCACTCTTTGAGCACTGCCACGATGTCATTCGACTTGCAGAGCTCCTGCAATTCACAGTTCTTTCTTTTCCTCCATTCATCTCCATCCTTCACTGGCGCAAAAATCTGGCATTTTTAAATGTCAGGAGTTTTCTTTCCATCTTTTGGGTGATGATCCAGGTCTCTGCTCCATATAAAACTACAGGTTGTATTATAGTCTTGTTGATCTTGGTCTTTGAGGATCTCGATACCGGGACAACAGCTTTCCCTGAGCAAACCTTGATCTGTTTTCTGCTTGTATTCGTGCGGTAATTTTCTGGTCCCTCTCGTTCCTTTCATTGGGTACAGGCCCAAGATATTTAAAGTCTTTTACCGTTTCAAAGACTCTGTCCTCCACCTTCATGGGTCTGTAATAATTTTAACTACTAGATATCTTGTCTTATCCATATTCTACTTCAGACCTGCTCTCATTACCTCTTCCATTAATGTTCTTGTCATCTGAAACAGCTCTCGCTCTTTCTCTACTATTAAAACTACATCATCCACATAGGCCAGGGTGTTGATACTTCTTCCCAGCTGTATTCATGTCTCTAGGCTTGCTACCTTTCTCAGGGCTCTCTCCAGTACCAGGTTAAACAGGAGAGGGGAGAGACAGTATGCTTGTTGCACTCCAGTTCTGACCTAGAACTTCTTTGATATGTTTCCATTTACTTTCATTATGCATGTTGTCTCCTGGGTGCATATCTGTGTCAGTTTTATGAGTTTTCTGGGAACTTGAGCTCTTTCGAGTTCTGGCCATATTGCTTGTCTAGTCGTACTATCATATGGTTTTCGGAAGTCCACAAAAAGGCAGTGGGCATTTTTGCGGAAACCCAGCTCTTTGCAAGCACTTGCCATAATGTATGTAAGTGGTATACACTTGACTCTCCCTTTCTGAAACCTGCTTGTTGGAATCCCTGTACTTTCTCAACATGTGGTTTTAGTCGCTTCATAGTAAAAACTGTGTTACTAATAGGAAAGCTACTTCCGTGCCTGGATTCTGCAAGCAAGTGTACGCCACCTTTGGGAAAGCGAATAGCAAAAATGCTCCCATACTCTGATCGGTGATATTAACACCAAAGCTTTCAATGTTAACTGTGTAAAATGAATTTAGCTGATAAACGCGGAAGAGCGATGAGGGATAAGGTTTCACTGAAAGCCCTAGTGAGTTGGAGGAACTGTTTGATCGGGTAAACACGAGATACGATACGAAAAACATAGGGAATCCGTTGCAAGAGTCAGAAGTTAACACAGCTTTGGAGGACTTGTGATCAGATAAGAAGGAGTATCTAAAGAATTTCTTAAGTCGTTAGGGTTAAGCAAACAACTTAAGTTTGTTGGTAGAATCTATGTCGGGAAGTATACCATTAGACCTCCACATCCACATAATCCCGGGACGGCAACAGCATAGAAGTATAAGAGTTATCCCACAATCATCTTAATGTTTTATGCATCCAAACTTCTTACAGGAATAACATTCAGAGTAATGGATAGCAAATTTGTGGATCTGTTATATACGATCACTTTGGTTCTAGGGGATGTAAAGGCACCACAGAAGCAATTCTGATGGCGCATTTGACTATCACATTGAAAGTTCCTCGTTTAACAAGCAATTCTTGAACAATTTGTTTCCAGTAACTATTTAACTGGTCTGAGTCGCGGTAGCTCGTTTCTCCTTCTGACTATCGATAACTTTTAGCTAGCGTCTCACTAAGGGGCGCGGCTTTACTCCCTTGTGCTGTTATCACTGACTCGCCTAGTCTTCAAAAGCGGCCGCAAGTGTCACGTCTAGGAGAGGCCTCCGAAGAGCGAAGTGCAGGCAGTTGATGAGTAGTTTTCGCACTTTGTGGAGCTGGGGGCATCAGCAGTGCTTGGAGCAACGGACCCTCGGTGCGGATCGGCACCACGTCTTTCTCCGCCAGTTCTGGGCAGAAGGCAATGGTCCCTTTCGTTTTCGCTGTGCGCAGCTAACTGTTCAGCTCTGTGCACCGGTTTCCCGCTCCGGAAACTGTTTGAGCAGGCGCTCATTTTTACGTTCATTGAATAATCATGCAATCTTTATTATTTAGCTCTGTGGTTCTAGAACTAGTGTACTGCGCTGTCTGCTCTGTGTGATTTTGACTTCTCTTACTGTGATGGTCAGCGTTCTCTCTAAAAAAAATTGCTATTGTTAATGGTGTTATGATTACGTAATGCGCCCGGTTCTCATGAATAGCTATAGCAGGGGCCTACGACTTATTTAGCTTTTCAATTGTGTCTGTTTTCAAATTCGTATGCGAGAGTACTAGCTGTTTCTAAATTTTAATGATTGTTATCACTATAAGACCCTAGCGAGTTGTTTAATATAATCCTGGAAGAAATTGGAGCTCTCTTGCAGTAGTTCTCTGTTAGCGCAGCTTATTTCCTTGGGCGTATCAACTTATCGGAAAGGCTCTATGTGTACAATCCTGATTAAACCATAACATTACTTGTAGTATGCTTCTTGTTTGTTAACAGCTCTTACTAAGTTGCTGGGAGAGTGTTCCGTGTCGGCGGCTTCTTGCAGCGTGGACCTGGCTTTCTTGTGGTTGTGTGCACGGCTCTCGAGCATTCCCAACGCGGCTTCCTGTTTGTCCGCAGTCGCACGCGTCCAGGTCGTATGCGCTCAAACGGAGTATTTTACCTTATCTGACTTGCAGTGTAAACAAAATTTTTGCCGTTGGCCAAAAGGCCTTTGGTTAACTGGCTTCGAACACGAAATTTTCCCTTTAATGTTTCATAATATTGTATCCATGATATAAGTTTATTGTAAAATTTTTCGTCTAAATATTTTCAGTATCTGCCTAATGTGTTGAAGAAATTTATCTAGAATTATTTTAATTGGGTGGTTTATCTAAAACTGTTTAATTTAAAAAATTTAAAAAGGCCAATATTCTTAACGTCTTATTTCTTCAATCTCTTTGTTATTATTATTGTAATTCAAAGGCTGTCTGATTCAATATTTTCGACGACATCATCTTTGTAACGGCAAATTAACTTCAATTTTCCTATCTGTTTTTCAGAGGGGACCTGTTGTTAACTAAAAAACTATATAAAAGTAAATGTTGTTGTCCAAGGATAAATGATGCTACGAGGCCTGTTCAGAAAGTAAGCTCCGATTGATTGCCAAATTGAAACCACAGTGAACATCAGAAATGTTTTACTTGTAACAATTAGCTACACCTTTCAGCTACTTCTCTACGTAGTCGCCGTTCTGACTTAGACTTTTGTCATAGCGTTGTAACAACTTTTCAATAGTCTCATCATAGAAGGCAGCCGCCAGTGCTTTCCGCCAATTCTCCACGTTGGCCTACACCTCGTTGTCTGTGTCAAAATGTTGTCTTCAAAGACAGCGGTTCATGTGACCAGAGATGAAACTCAGGGGGAGACAATTGCGGACTGTATTGTGGGTAATCTCACATTTCCATTTGAAAACGATGCAGGAGCATCTTCATTGCCCCTGCAGAATGCTGCTGAGAATTGTCGTGAAGACGAAACAGCACGACAGTTATGTAATGTTAGTTGCATAGCTTCAGGCGAAATTTCTCACCAGGCTCTCGTACTTGGCGGCAGACACTATTTTCTAGACATCTTTACGCACTCACTGCGAGCTCAGAAATGAGAAGAGCGACGTGATGCTAACTGGGGTTATACTAGAGAGACTACCCAACACATCTGTGCAAAGCTTTATCGGATTTTCATAGTCGTTTCCATTTCACGACCGATCGGAGCTTACTTTCTGAACGCCCCTCGTAGTTAAAGAGGCCTAGTCCTTCTTTGTCATTTCCCTGATCATGGTAACTCCCGATTAGCTAGTCTGTGTTGTTACTTTACAAAGACGCTCTGTAGCCAGCGCCGACACATACAGCGTAGATTCTTTGAGATATACAGGGTGTTACAAAAAGGTACGGCCAAACTTTCAGGAAACATTCCCCACACACAATTAAAGAAAAGATGTTATGTGGACACGTATCCGGAAACGCTTAATTTCCATGTTAGAGCTCATTTTAGTTCTTCCATCTACGCTCAATGGAGCACGTTATCATGATTTCATACGGGATACTCTACCCGTGCTGCTAGAACATGTGCCTTTACAAGTACGACACAACATGTTGTTCATGCACGATGGAGCTCCTGCACATTTCAGTCGAAGTGTTCGTACGCTTCTCAACAACAGATTCGGTGACCGATGGATTGGTAGAGACGGACCAATTCCATGGCCTCCACGCTCTCCTGACCTCAACCCTGTTGACTTTCATATATGGGGGCATTTGAAAGCTCTTGTCTACGCAACACCCGTACCAAATGTAGAGACTCTTCGTGCTCGTATTGTGGACGGCTGTGATACAATACGCCATTCTCCAGGGCTGCATCAGTACATCAGGGATTCCATGCGACGAAGGGTGGATGCATTTATCCTCGCTAACGAAGGACATTTTGAACATTTCCTGTAACAAAGTGTTTGAAGTCACGCTGGTACGTTCTGTTGCTGTGTGTTTCCATTCCATGATTAATGTGATTTGAAGAGAAGTAATAAAATGAGCTCTAACACGGAAAGGAAGCGTTTCCGGGCACATGTCCACATAACATATTTTCTTTATTTGTGTGTGAGAAATGTTTCGTGAAAGTTTGGTCGTACCTTTTTGTAACACCCTGTATATCCCTTTCTGAGAAGTTGCAGAAGAAGCATGGTCCTTTGACCATTTTGTGTGCTTTCATCCGATTAGCTCGCCGGTAGTTGAAACTGTACGCTCCCAGACAACTCTAAAACAAACTTCTTCCGGGAAGCTTGTTATTGACAGTTGAAGGTCAGTTGCTGTGTGGTTAATTTTGCAGTTATCGGAGAAAACGTTTCATTTATTAGAAGTTTTTGCTAAGAATTAGTAATGTGACTGCCCGGTCGATACTCGTTTGTATGTCGATATATCACTGTGAGCTGCACTGTGGTAACGTCTTCGTTAGTTTATTATAGAAAGCTCAGCATTTCACGATTTGTCGAAGCTGAGGCCGCAATCTCTGTTAATTAATTTCGCCGCCAAGCGAATATCAGTTGCATTTTTCAGCAGTGAGCCCCCAAAAATGAAGTATACGTTATAATTGTGACATACTGCCATGATACTTCGAATGCAAATATTTAGCCATCTTCAGCTGGAATACTGTCGTGCCTCCAGGTCTTTTACAAGTATATAACCTTTTGTGTTTTCTGAACATATTCGGTGTCACTTGTTGAACTGAACTGCACAACTTCTTCCTCTGTCATTCCTGCTACCTAGGCTATATTTAGCCGTAACTCTATCTTCTATCACTTCCCCATACTTTAGTGTTCCTATCACTCATCATTATTAGATATCATTCTCTTACTGCGTACTGAATTATACGCTCAATACCATGGTACAATTCCTCTCTATCTTCATCTCCTGCTTGTCACATGTACCTGTTGTTAGTGTTGGTTTGCTTTCGATTTTGATGAGCGTAATCCTATCGCTGAACTATTTACAGAATCTCAGTCTCTGCCCTACCTCCCTGGTCATGACAAATCCTACTCGTGTCACATCATTTCCTGCTCTTGTTGATATATTCATGTACTCGTCTTACCAGAAATCCTCATCATATAATCGTCTGACCAGAAATCCATATCTTCTTTTCATTTTACTTCACTAACTTCTACTATATCTAGAACGAGCCTTTGCATTTCCCGTTTTAGATTTTCTAACATCCCGACAAGATTCAGACTTTTGACATTCCAAATTCTGTCTCGTGCAATGTTGGCTTTATGTTGATTATTTAGTCTTTCTCTCAAGGGCACTTCACCTATGGCAGTTCCTTCTGGGTATCCGAATGAAGGAATAGCCCATGTCCCGTGGATACACATTATGTGTCATTATGGCCGTGGTTTTCATATCTTCTGCATTATCAATTCGTTGATAAATTCTGACACCGCAGTTCCCTTCTCAAGGAGAAGAGGGTTTTCTGAACCTTGAAACTCTGTCCACTCCTCTGCCCTCTCAGACAATGCTGTTTGCAGAACGTGTATGACTCCGTACAACTGAAGACTTCGTCTGCCATTGCTGCTGATTTTTACTCAGATCTTAAGCATTGGCTGCTTCTAACCAGGGACACAAATCGTTCAATTTACTAGTCACAGAGGTTACCTTTGAAAACGGCGTATCTTGTATCCCAAGCACTTAATATATGTTATTAAACATCCAAGAAATGAAAAAAATGACTCTGAGCACTATGCGACTTAACTTCTGAGGTCATCAGTCACCTAGAACTTAGAACTAATTAAACCTAACTAACCTAAGGACATCACACGCATCCATGCCCGAGGCAGGATTCGAACCTGCGGTCGTAGCGGTCGCTCGGTTCCAGACTGTAGCGCCTAGAACCTCACGGCCACTCCGGCCGGCAAATGAAATTCATAATGGAAAATATAGGCAGAAGATTGGAACTATAAAATTTTATAGACATGTTACATAATGGCTTAACTTATCGCACATATTTTTTTAGTATCAGTATCGACAACACCGTTATGCAATGAAAAACGACATATCGACGTATTAAAAGAGGATGTTCAATCACGAACAAATAACTTCACTAAAGGGTAGAGACGCTCTGCAAAGGCAAATTATATCCTGGATCAGGTATGCAAGGGCTACAATTTTAACATATGTCATACGAAAATCATAGCATTTAAAGGAAAAGACACTGTATGTTCCAAAATTGTGCTAAAAGGTCATGTTTTAGAATATGTTTCTCATTTTAATTTGTTTAATTTTGAGGTACACCACCATCACAAAAATATAAATACGAACGCAAATAAATATGGATGATATGCAGCACAATGAACACAAAAATAAAATTTTGTGAAGTAAGGGGTACACCTTGACATACAGTCAGATGTGTACATCAAGGAAGTTAAACTTACTGAGAAAATAAGCCATAGCAGCGAAATTTGAAAGCGTGTCAAAGGTTGTAGTCTGTAGGATTAGATAAGAAACGATGATGATAATTTCGGGAGTCTCAATGGCCGACTGTAAAATTTTAATTGGAGCCCACGCATGTGCCTAATCTATCCTAATTATCCAACTGGGGAAGGAGGACCTACAGTTTAAAACGAAATCCGAACCACGTGATCCAGAGACTCCACACATTGAAACTTGAAACTTCCTGGCGGATTAAAACTGTGTGCCGGACCGAGACTCGAGCTCGGGACCTTTGCCTTTCGCGGGCGAGTGTTCCACCAACACACATTGCTGAGAGATGAAGGCCAGATTGAAAGCAGACTGAAAATTTGCGAAGTTCCCCCAGGGATTCGATACCGCGACCTCTTGATTTCCAGGCGCGTGCCTTACCGCTAGCCAATTATGCACGAGTGACCGAATTAACAGAGCAAAAGACAATGAAATGGCCAGAACACATCAACAGGATGCTAGAAGCAAGAGTAACAAGACAAGAGCACGTTAGAGATGGTTGGACTGAGATCGGAACAAGCAAGGAGCCTCAAAAATACACATTTCTTAATGTGCTTCTGTGTTTCTGTATTTCAAATGTATCTAATTTATTTTCCTCTAAAATTACCAAATCCTCGTTTAATTTCCAAATCAATCTGTGGGCCTAATGTTCACTTTCGAAAACTACCTGCTTATTATTATAGATATTTGTGGAATTCCGCGGATGAAGATAAGTCTTCTTCACATTCTCATCTCGTGTTATCTTATTTCCTAGAGAGGACTGTGTTTTCCTAAGTTTTGCTTCTTTATTTTCAATCCCATGTAATAATTACAAGTCACGCCTGCATTCAGAAAGGAACACACGTCTCAGTGAGGAGCAATAGGGGCTTTCCAGAAAAAAGAATTGTCCAGTGAGTTTTTGGCGCACAATGGAATCACCACTGACATAACTCTCGGAGACATTGAAAGCTTTAATTATTTGCCCCTCAAGAAATGGAAAATTTGTTGCTTGGTGCCAAAGGCAGATAATATCTATCCACCTTCATGGGAAAAAACAGGTGTCTACGTGTAAGCGAGAGTGAATCACGACGGTGCGGTGGTTCCCTTCTTTCTTCAGAAAGCAATTTGTAGCTCAGGTTGCAATTTCCTCATTCCAGATGCGGCCAAAAACAATACAACGTCGTCCACACCAAAAATTCCCGGAGGCTAAATTAGAACGCGGCTAATTTCGCTGCAGCCTGGCGAACAATTGCTTTCACTGCTGCCTCACATCGCTTGAGATACGTAGCCTCCATAGACAATGGAGGCTTCCACAATTGTTTCCGGTTTTGCTTTCCTTGGGAAATGAGTGAGGACATCTTTCAGCTTGACTCGAGATATCGTTGTCGTTGGCAGTTATACCGTATAACAGCTGGCTGTAAGTTTTCTATTCTTCTTACCTTTATTGAGTATCTGATTATTTCGAAACTCTGATGAGATGAAATTCAGGTTCTTCAAGTCCATTAGGATGAACATTACGCTGACGGTTGAACGTCCAGGACAGAGTACTCAGACATAATGAAACAGTTCATGGAAATAAATATTTCAGGTGGTACGAGGAGTTAATGGTGGTATGGGTATGAAACGCATCTTCTATAAAGTCCTTACCTTCCATAACAACTGTGTACGACACTAACTCGGGTGCCGCTGGTTATAGGAATCCCTTTGAATGCGACGAGTCCAGTTCAGTATTTAGTAAGGCTCATTGTAAAATTTTGTCTTCACTTTAATGACAGGAAAAATATTGACTGCTAATGAGTCACCATGTGCATCACGAGGACGATAGAAAGTGTGTGTCCGAGAGGTTCAGAGATCAATCTTCTATGGGACGTGTGTATTACACTTCAAAAAATGGATATCGTCGACATTCAAGAAATGTCCAAAATGAGCCATTAACTTGCACCATGAACACCGAACGGAAAATGACGCGCCACGGTGATCACAAAGATTCGCGCCATCCAGATCGAAGGCAAACTCCCAGGGAAATACAAACAACGTGCATGACATTCGGCTAGGTATCAAATTTTAAAGGATGCATGTAGAATCATATTGGTGTAATAGGGTGATGAGAACAGACGTAAAATGAAGGCATGCTACCGAATGCGATAGTCTGTCGTGGAGCTTATCGTGGAACTGGCTATCCATTAAAGCGTAGCTCCAGGTAGTGCCATAAAATGTTTTATACGCATTGAAAAAGCAAAAATCCAGAGGCTGAATTTCTCCAGTGGTTCCAGGTGGTATGAACTGTAATGTCACACATTTTTTGGAAGGGATAGTTTGCTCTAAAGGAGAAAGATTTTCATACACAAACCAGGAATCAAGAAAAGGCAAGTTATTTTAATCAGTTGTTGGCCAAAAGCAGTACTCACCCACATTTGTAGTTCTCTATGTCCATTCTCCCACTCTTGCTTGATGTGACTTAAATATTCGCTGTGGACCTTGAAAGATAACGTAAACGAGACAGAATTGTAGAGGGCAGAGCACCTCCTATTTCTCACAGCAGAATAAATAACTTTCCAGTCAATTTATCAACCACATTTTTCAATGCCAACCTTGTACAGAGCAATAAAACGGGTAAAACTTTCGAAGTCCAAGAGTGAAGCTATGTCGTTACATTGTGGCAATGTCAACACGACGCGGCTACAATGAAAACATTTCGTCACCGAGACTGGTGCAGGGCAAAACCCTAAATCGGTGTTTCTAGCGAGCCATGCAGCAGACTTCAGCATAATGTAATGGGTCAGAACAGCCGAACAGGGCTACGTCACGTTCGTTATGTGACGAAAGAAAGGCTAAAATGCAACAAACGGGACTAAGAACTTGTGCGAACCACTTTTGTACTATAATGAAGAACCAAAGAAACTGGTTACGTCCTCTTCGTTATGTGATGAAAGAAAGACTAAGTCGAATGCAACAAACGGTACGAAGAACTCGTACCAACCAGTTCTACATACACTGAAGCGCAAAAGAAACTGATATGGGCATGCGTGTTCAAACATAGATATTTGTAAAAAGGCAGAATATGGCGCTGTGGTCGGCAACACCTACATAAGACAACAAGTGTCTGGCGCAGTTGTTAGATCGGTTACTGCTGCTACAATGGCAGGTTACCAACATTTCAGTGAGTTTGCACGTGGTGTTACAGTCGACACACGAGCAATGGGACACAGCATCTACGAGGTAGCGATGAAGTGGGAATACTCCCGTACGACCATTTCACGACCATTTCCTCATATCAGGAATTCGATAAAAAATCTCCAACATCGCTGTGGCCAACAAAAGATCCTACAAGAACGGGACCAACGTCTACTGAAGAGAATTGTTCAACGTGACAAATTGCTGCAGATTTCAGTGCTGGGCCACCAACAAGTGTCCGCGTCCGAAACATCATCGATATGCGCTTTCGGAACCTAAGGCCCACTCATGTACCGTTGATGACTGCACAAGATTGACAAGTCTCGCTTCAAATTGTATCCAGCTTATAGGCGTTTACGGGTATCGAGACATGAATCCATGGAATCTGCATGTCAGCAGGGGACTGTCCAAGATGGTGGAGGCTCTGTAATGACGTGGGGCGTGTGCAGCTGTTGTGATATGGGAACCGTGATACGTCTAGATACGACTCTGACAGGTGACACGTACGTAAGGATCCGGTCTTATCATCTGCGTCCATTCCGGTCCATTGTGCATTCCGAGAGTCGTGGACAATTCCAGCAGGACAATGCGACACCTCACACGTCCAAAACTTCTACAGAGTGGCTCCCGGAACACTCTTCGGAGTTAAAAACTTCTGCTGGCCACCAGGCTCTCCAGACATGAACATTATTAAGCACATTTGGGATGCCTTGCAACGTGCTGTTCAGAAGCATCCCTCGTATTCTTAGTGATTTATGGACAGTCCCGCTGGATTCATGGTGTCAGTTCTCTGCATAACTACTTCAGGCATTAGTCGAGTCCACGCCACGTCGTGTTACGGCACTTCTGCCTGCTCGCGGGGGCCCTACACGATATTATGCAGGTGTACCAGTTTCTATGCCTCTTCAGCGTATAACAAACTCGTTAAGCAAGCACGGCAGAAGGAAATGCACTACGTAGTCATGACGAACGAAATCGGATAGACGTAAATACGTCAGTAAGGCAGTCGGTCAGACGGATCGCTGGCGTACGTGACGTTCATACTCGATTCCCTGATTGTGACGAAGTGACTTCTGGCACAAGTTCGTTGTGGATTTCCTGCGCACTACAGACAACGACAGTCGCTACTGGGAGAAATGGTTACCTCGCCAGAACCACCAGTCACAGAGTTCAACACCAAGTCTGCCTCTGTCGCAGATGACAGGACTTGGAGATCTTTTCTTTCCACCAGCATTAGGACACCACCGTTCATGACATTCCGCCGGACTGAACGGTGTCTACCTGGACGCAGACCAATATCGTCGAACTTCACCACTACATGGCAACCGGTCTGGGTGTGTAAGTTCAATACACGCCCTGCCATTATTCTGTGCCGTGGCGTCGCGGTACAGGCGGAGCCGAAACCACTCAAAAGGAGCGAACCGACAGTGCAGCAGACAGCTCGAACGAAGTGTGCGATGTCAACTATCTCGAGTAAGCTGAAGGCCACTTACAACGAGATTCATCAGAGGGCATTGACTGACGATGCCAACCACGAGTCGAAACGGTACCTGCACCTTTATATAAATAAATAACTAATTCTGAATTCTTACAGTGCGGCTACCGACGACCACAGGTCACTACCATCCTAACAAGAAAAACTGACAATGAGCGAACTGGGAGAGGGCCTCCCGACCCACGCCAACAGCTACAACAGTTGTGGAGCCAGTCACTGAAATGCTTTGTTTCTGACACATGTGTGTTTTGGTGGTGATCACTTCCAGAATAAGACAGCGAGTCAGAGTTCCTTTTCGTAAGGCCTAGTATCTGAATTTAAGGAGAATTGTTGTTGTTGTTGTGGTCTTCAGTCCTGAGACTGGTTTGATGCAGCTCTCCATGCTACTCTATACTGTGCATGCTTCTTCATCTCCCAGTACTTACAGCACCCTACATCCTACCGAATCTACTTGGTGTGTTCAGCTCTTGGTCTCCCTCTACGATTTTTACTCTCCACGCTGCCCTCCAAAACTAAATTGGTGATCCCTTGATGCCTCAGAATATGCCCCACCAACCGATCCCTTCTCCTAGTTGTGCCACAAATTTCTCTTGTCTCCAATTCTAATCAATACCTCCTCATTAGTTATGTGATCTACCCATCTAATCTTCAACATTCTTCTGTAGTACCACATTTCGAAAGCTTCTATACTCTTCTTGTCTAAACTATTTACCGTCCACAAGGCTACACTCCATACAAATACTTTCGGAAATGACATCCTGACTCTTAAATCTATACTCGATGTTAACAAATTTCTCTTCTTCAGAAACGCTTTCCTTGCCATTGCCAGTCTACATTTTATATCATCTCTACTTTGACCATCATCAGTTATTTTGCTCCCGAAATAGCAAAACTCATTTACTACTTTAAGCCTCTCATTTCCTAATCCAATTCCCGCAGCATCACCCGATTCAATTTGACTACATTCCATTATCCTCGATTTGCTTTTGTTGATGTTCATCTTATATCCTCCTTTCAAGAGACTGTCCATTCCGTTCAGCTGCTCTTCCAGATCCTTTGCCGTCTCTGACAGAATTACAATGTCATCGGTGAACCTCTAAGTTTTTATTGCTTCTCCACGGATTCTAATTCCTACTGCGAATTTTTCTTTTGTTTCCTTCACTGCTTGCTCAATATACAGATTGAAAAACATCGGGGATAGGCTACAACCCTGTCTCACTCCCTTCCCAACCACTGCTTCCCTTTCATGTCCCTCGACTCTTATAACTGCCATCTGGTTTCTGTACAAATAGTAAATAGCCTTTCGCTCCCTGTACTTTACCCCTGCCATCTTCAGAATTTGAAAGAGAGTATTCCAGTCAACATTGTCAAAAGCTTTCTCTAAGTCTACAAATGCCAGAAACGTAGGTTTGCCATTCCTTAATCTATTTTATAAGACACGTCGTAGGGTCAATATTGTCTCACGAATTCCAACATTTCGACGGAATCCAGTAAAGTATATTCTGTACTGGTAGACTGTACAATTTGTAATTCTTGTGGTTGTTGTTGTTGTGGTCTTCAGTCCTGAGACTGGTTTGATGCAGCTCTCCATGCTACTCTATCCTGTGCAAGCCTCTTCATCTCCCAGTACCTACTGCAACCTACATGCTTCTGAATCTGCTTAGTGTATTCATCTCTTGGTCTCCCTCTACAATTTTTACCCTCCACGCGGCACTCCAATACTAAATTGGTGATCTTGTGGTAGGTTTATTCAAATGGCTCTGACCACTATGGGACTTAATATCTGCGGTCATCAGTCCCCTAGAACTTAGAACTACTTAAACTTAACTAACCTAAGGACATCACACGCATCCATACCCAAGACAGGATTCGAACCTACGACCGGAGCGGTCGCGCAGTTCCAGATTGAAGCGCCTAGAACCACTCGGCCACATCGGCCGGCTGACTTATTCAACTTGCAGTATGGTCATGAAAACGAGTGCTTTACTGTCATTAGGTGTCGATGAGACGAAGCAATGAGCAAAAAAAATGGTTCAAATGGCTCTGAGCACTATGGGACTTAACATCGATGGTCATCAGTCCCCTAGAACTTAGAACTACTGAAACTTAACTAACCTAAGGACATCACACACATCCATGTCCGAGGCAGGATTCGAACCTGCGACCGTAGCAGTCGCGCGATTCTGGACTGAGCGCCTAGAACCGCGAGACCACCGCGGCCGGCAGCAATAAGCAAATTTTGATATTCATTATAATGTATATTTGGTGCATAAGGCTTGCTATGACAGAAGGAAACTGCACAACTATGGCACAAGCGCAAGCAGATATTACAGCAGACACGGAATCAGCTCTGACAGAACAGATTGAAGTATTGAAAGAACACAACGAGCAAATGGCAAAGTAGTCACGTAATCAAAATTAGATCCTTCACAATCAGTTCGCAGTGAAGTTAAATCAATACTGGCAGTACCTTTCCTTTTCATGGATCCTGTAGCCGTTAGTCTTATTTCCCGTTTTCCTGGCAAAACGCCCGCATCACGTGGCCGTGCGGTAGCGTTCTCGCTTCCCACGCCCGGGTTCCCAGGTTCGATTCCCGGCGGGGTCAGGGATTTTCTCTGCCTCGTGATGGCTGGGTGTTGTGTGCTGTCCTTAGGTTAGTTAGGTTTAATTAGTTCTAAGTTCTAGGCGACTGATGACCTCAGCAGTTGAGTCGCATAGTGCTCAGAGCCATTTGAACCAACCTGGCAAAACGTCGGAGATGTCACTATTCTTATTCAAGACGTGTTATCCTGATTCAGCTTGTGGAACTGGTCTGAACAAACACCATTGCAGAAGGAAAAATTCGCTTGTTGGGTGAGGTTAAAACGTACATCGCGTACTGTGAGGTTTTAAGCAAAGTAATCACATTTACAGAGTAGGAAAATGGCTTAAAGGAACGGCACGACAAAGCAGTGCTCGTTTCCTTCGAGAAAACTTAAGTAATATGAGACAATTTACAAATGAAACTGTCGAAGCGTTTCCGGAAAAATCTGTCGAACCGTTTTCGGAAGGATACGCAAGTTGGACGCCCAAACCTATGAGTTGACTGAGAAACCGGACAATGATGCAGTTTTATTGAGAGAGGCTGGGGATAGGCCGCTGGATGTGTTCCTAACGTGGATTTCTCCAGAATGTTCTCGCAGAATGAGAATGTAAGCTCCGTAAGGTGCAGCAGCAGTGCTGCAGGCCGCCAGTTATCTGCAAGAGATAACAGTTCTATCAAGTCTCGTTACAATTAGAAAATGTTTGTGTCGAACAAAGAATGTTATCGCTGCGGAAGGACAAATCATGTTAAAGCACAGTGTCACCAACCGCCGCGTCTTAATCGTCAACGGATTGGTCAGAAAGCACAGAGGTGTAAGAAACAAAGTGCTATAATGTGAAATAGAAATCGTTAAACGACAACGGGAATCTTCCTTTCATTGAGAAGCGACCCCATGAAACAGAAGCGCATTCAATGCGCACGCAGAGACAGAATGTTCGCTGGTAGCTTGTTTGAAATGGAAACAATATGAATTTTTGGTGACTGCAGGGGCATACTTATTGATTCTCGGTACACTACTACAGCGATGGTATAGGTTGCGCGCAATAGGCTGCTATGTAGTTGATTGAATCAGAATAGGAAACACAAGGTTTCATGAGCAAATGGAAGTGTTGCCAATAGTGGGACAGAGTGTCGTTGTGATACTTGGGTTAGAATTTCTGGTTACTGGTTAGGCGTCGTGCTACAATCAATCTTTGGCAGCAGACGATTGAACTCGATGGTAAGTTATTTCCGTTGGTTAGAACAGTTGCAGTGGTAGTCTAACATTAGGGAGTATCGTGATTGTGGGTAAGTAGTCACCAGATGCGACTACTGATTTTTATATGAAAAAACAATAACAGGTGTGTACCTGAGCAATAATATCACTGACTCATTATATAATTTTGGTCAGTCTAAGTTCTTTTCTACCCTAGATTTAAGAAGTGGTCATAATGAAATCGAGGTGCACCCTGAGCATAGACCTAAAACAGCATATACCACGACATCTGGTCACTACCAATATTATAGGACGCCTTTTGGGCTGAAAAACGCACCAGTTATATTTCAACGCTTATTGGAAGGATTACTCAGTGGTTTAAAACCAAACAGATGCATGTTGTATCTCTATGATATATTTATATTTGCAAAAGGCCTGCTGGAACATGTTCAGCATTTGGAAATGATATTTGACAAGTTGAGCAGGCTCAAATGGATCAAATAGCTTTGAGCGCTATTGGACTTAACATCTGAGGTCATCAGTCCCCTAGAACTTAGAGCTACTTAAACCTAACTAATCTAAGGAAATCACACACATCCATTCGCAAGACAGGATTCGAACCTGCAACCGTAGCGATCGCGCCGTTCCAGGCTGAAGCGCCTAGAACCGCTCGGCCCCACCGGCCTGTGAGAAAGGCTCGACTAATGCTTAACGTTGATAAGTGTCACTTTGCCCAATCACAAATAAACTATCTGGGGCATACTATTATCCAAGATGGAGTAAATAGATCCGCATCTTAAACCAGCAGTACATGACTTTTCGCTCCCTCAGATACTTCCATTGATTAGCCAATTAGTATAGAAAGTTCGTGAAGGGTTTCTGAAGTGGTGCAGCCACTAACAAAATTATTTCAGAAAGGTATTACATTTAGCTGGACACCTAAGCGTCAGACAGCAAATCAAAATCTGAAAGATATATTAACTTCATATCCAGTTTTGTTTCTTCCAGATTTCATAAAAGAATTTACATGTTTTATGTGAAACAAGTGGTAAAGCCTTGGGAGTAGTTTTTGGCCTATCACTGATGGGACAGAACACCCAGTTGCATATGCATCTTCTCAGCTTAGTAAGGCCAAACAAAATTATTCTACCTCTGAAAAGGAGATGTTAGCATTTATATATGGTATTTCTTATTTTAGATGTTATCTATATGGACTTAAGTCCACAGTGATTACCGATCATGCAGCTTTAAAATGGCTATTAGGGCTTAATGATTCTTCAAGTCGTCTAACAAAGTGAGTTTTGAAGCTAAGTGGATTTCAGTATAGTGTGATTCACAAACTGCTTGTTAAATAGCAAATTAAGGCACACTTTGTAGAGAGATTGAGGCAGTTCAGGTCCCTGAATTTGATCTAAAAGATGTGAACAAAGCACAAGCAAATGATAAAGAGTGTCAGATGCATTGCAGAAAACCACAATTTGTCATACAAAATGGAGTTTTGCGCAGATTAAACAAGTGTGAATCGCATGCTGAACTCCAACAGCTTTGCGGACAGAAACAGCAAGCACACGGTCATATGTTATCAGGTCATGAGAGTAAGAGAAAAAGGGACAAAAGTTTAGCATAAAGACTCTGGTGGAGACGCAAGATGCGCTGATATTCAACAATACATCACGAAATGTATTCTGTGTGCACAACGTGCTGATTTATGCCACTAAAAGTACAATTACAAAGACTACCAGAATCTATCCATTTCAATTAATAGGAGAAGATATTATGGGACCATTTCACAGGAGGCAGTCGGATACCAAGTATGTATTAACAATTATTGATCACTTCTGAAGGTATCTGCTAATGATAGCAGTACTAGATGAGAAAGCAAGCACAGTAGCTCACGCTATGGTAAATCATTGGATACCTAAATCTAGGGTGCCACAAGGGATAATTACGGATCAGGGGACAAATTTCATTTCCGATCTCATTAAGCAGTTGTGTCGCTTACTCCATTCCACCCGCAGGCAAATAGTCATACAAAAAGAGTACATAGAACTATATTTAAGATGCTAAGCTATTACATTAATTCTCAACACCTAGACTGGAACGTAAATTTAGATTTTGTAAATTGCGCCAACAATTCAGAAACAGGATTATCACTTTACGAGGTGCTGTATGAACGCAAAATGCCTTCGTCGATCGATGTGATTCAACCAATGTTGGAAAAAGAAGGTGAACACGTTAAGGTATTCGCAAAAGCTCTAAACAGAGTTTGGCAAAAGCTAAAATGATCCTAGAACGTCAATAGCATGTAGGTTTATGTAAGACGAATTTACCGTAATTTCAGATAGGTCAATGGGTATTACTACCAAACACTTACACTTCTGAATGTAAGACAAAAAGTTGTTGACGAGGTTTCAATGTTCCCACCAGGTGGTTGAGGTAAAGTCGACTGTAAATGTAAAGTTATAATTACCAGGACGAATTTCTGTGGCCCATATCAGTACAATTAAACCTCTGCAGAGGATCCACAGATACCTTTCCTCAAGCACTAGTGGAGATGCTACATACTGGAATGAAGAAGGAAAAGAGTAAATAAAATACCGCAGAATAAGCCGTATGGGTTGAGGCCATGAAATACATAGTTGTGCATGTAGAGATACAGATAATAGTAGAATCTTCTTTCTTTGTTTTCATTGTTTCATGTAGCATACTTAGGAATATAGGTCCTTCTCCTGTATTCCCATTTATTTCTAAGGAGGAAGTGAGTACATTTATTTCGTCTTAATGATGGCGAGGATGAAGCCTAGATGGAGTATAGTAAGTGATGCAGTTCATCCATATGGAAGTGGATGGAGTTTTATTAACAGATGGATTATTTTTTTGGTTAATAAAGTATTATTTTTATCTAAGCAACACGAAATACCCATAGTTTCATCAGTAGATCTTGGTTAGCTTTTTAATGAAATTATTATCATTTGTCTTGCTTGAGTAGTTTAAACAGATAACCGATCATGAGAATTATTATTATTCTTGGTACATATGAATGTACCAGAGTGTAACAAGGTAGTTATAAAGTGAATCGGAAATTACTGGATTTCTTCTACAGACAAGCCCAAACGGTAAAAATGAAGTCTTATAAAACAAGACTTTTACAGGAATGACTAGAGTAGAATTACAGCTTAACCATCAGAACTTAATGTGATACAGAGGGAGTAGACTTTCACCTGCCAGCAACCATCGTATGTACTACAGTAATTACTAGTGCACAACCGGTGTTGTATTGGCCAGAAGTTCCCTTCAGCATTTTACCTATTCAGAATATTTCCTTTCTAATTACACACTAGATTCTACGGTATTACAAAGTATAGATAAACTGATTGATGCAGAAAGGGGCTAATTTGTGTCGATCAAATGTTAAAACATGCTCAGGAATATCACACTGAGCGAAAGCAGGTCACAATTACCATCATTGTAGCAACCACTAGTGTTATCACAGTGCTAGCAGTCACTTGTTCAGTTTATCTTTCCACAAGGAGTGCAATAACGAAATCAGAGTTAAAGCCCACACACGAGATCCAGCTGGAATGGGTTGTACCAGAGAGGAGGAAAGAAATTGTAACATAGGTTAGATTGGTAAAGAATTTTATCTGTGGATTAAGATTATTACAGTACCGGTTAAGATTTTTCGGTTTTTCTTAAAAATGCGGGTCGATTATTATTATTTTTTCTGTTTTTCATACCAGTTTGTATAGGGCAGTAAAATGGGCAAAATTTTCAAAGTCTCAGAACGAAGTTATCTTGTTACATTGCAGCAATGTCGACACGAGATGGCCATCAAGGCACTACATCGGTTTTCTGGCGAGCCAGGCAGCAGACTTCAGCAAAATCTAGTCGGTCACAGCAGTGAAACAGGGTCACGCCATCTTCGTTATGCGACGAAATAAAGGCTAAGGCGAATGGAACAAACGGTAACAAAAACTTGCACGAACCAATTCTATAATGTAACGAACTCTTCAAGCAAGCGCAACAGTAGGAAAACCGCTTATACCTTCGTAACAGCAAGCATTATGTCATCATGACGAATGATATCATGTGAACATTAGCCATTACATCTCTCCATAGATACCTCAGCAATTTAGCTGGTAAGTCAGTCGGTCAGATGAATCGATGGTGTGCATGATGTTCACACTCGATTCCCTGATGGCACCAAAGTGACGTCTGGTACGAGTCTGTTGTAGATATCGTGCATGCTACAGCCAACAACAGTCGCTACTGTGAGAGAAGGCTACCTTGTCATAACCACCAATCGCAGAGTTCAACACCACAGTCTTCCTCCGTCACTGAAGGGACGACTTGGATGTCTTCCCTTCCCACCAGGATCAGGACACCAGCGTTCCTGACATTCTGGAGGACTGAATAGCGCCTACCTGGAAAGCAAGCCAATGTTGTCGAACTTCACGGCAACCGTCATCGCGATACAACGAATGACGAAGGAGGTTGGTGAGCGGGAAGGGACAGAGCACCTTGCAACTCGGGGTTTGTAAGCAACACATGCGCTGCTGTCACTCACTGCCGTGGCGTCGCGGTTCAGTCGGAGCCGAAACCACCGCAACCGGCGAACCACCTGTGCAACAGGAAATTTGACACATGGATAGGTTGAATAAACCCACAGAGAGCTGACCAACATTTTTGACAAGGAATTGTTCGCTCAGTACAATTTGAAGACATTGTGCTGAGTAGTAAGGCAGAAGACTCATCAATAAGCACAAGTCATCTTGCCAGCGAAATGCACTTCTTCAAGATTAAAATGTGGTTAATCCTGGTGGGCATGCAGTTAACTTGTCTAGTATTTTCTTCAAACAATGTTGCGTAGCTTCCCTTTATTTATAGGATAGTGCCATGAAACTACAAAAGGTGTTGTGATGTCAATATTTATTCAGACATAACCATTTCCATTCAAGAGACAATCTTCAAATCACTTCTTATCACTGCATCAACTTGAATCAAAGTTACATGGTATTAAACATATAATGGTTTTTAACTGCAGCAGTCGTAACATATACATGCACTTATTATGTTATGCATTTCTCATTACTCATCGAGTGCAAAAATTGATAGTCGCGGTGTTCATATACTGCCTGTCTAAAATAGCCTGATCAGTTTTTGATATGAGTGAATCTTATTTCCACTCTTGAGCCGTTCTTTTGTTAATACAAATGAAATGACGCAATTTGACAGATTTCATTGGTCTCATACAGATATTCATGTAGACTGAAGTGGAAACCGAAAATTTGTACCAAGTCCAACTGTGAAAGTCATGCACGCCATCAATTCATCTGTCCGACTGACTTAGGAACCAATTTCTGGGGTACGTGGGCTGTTCGGAAAGTAAGGAACGATAGGTCGCGAAATGGAAACCACAGTGAAAATCAAAATTGTTTTATTTGCAACGGTTAATTACACATTCCAGCTACTTCTCTACACAGTCGCCGCACAAACTTAGACATCGATTTCTCATACACAAACAGCAGTTCGCGGCGTTGCCTGGTGAAACGTTGTTGTGGTGCCTCGAATAAGGATCATAAGTGCGTACCATCACGTTTCCGACTTTGATAAAGGTCGGATTGTAACCTATCGCGATTGCAGTTTATCGTATCGCGCCATTGGTCGAGATCCAATGACTGTTAGCAGAATATGGAATCCGTGGGTTCAGGAGGGTAATACGGAGCGCTGTGCTGGATCCCAGTGGCCTCCTATCACTAGCAGTCGAGATGACAGGCATCTTATCCGCATGGCTGTCACGGATCGTGCAGCCACGTCTCGATCCCTGAGTCAACAGATGGGGACGTTTGCAAGATAACAACCATCTGCACGAACAGTTCGACGACGTTTGCAGCAGCATGGACTATCAGCTCGGAGACCATGGCTGCGGTTACCCTTGACGCTGCGTCACAGACAGGAGCGCCTGCGAACGTGTACTCGACGACGAACCTGGGTGCGCGAATGGCAAAACGTCATTTTTTCGGATGAATCCAGGTTCTGTGTACAGCATCATGATGGTCGCATCCGTGTTTGGCGACATCGCGGTGAACGCACATTGGAAGCATGTATTCGTCATCGCCATGCTGGCGTATCATCCGGCGAGATGGTATGGGATGCCTTCGGTTACACGTCTCGGTCACCTCTTGGTTGCATTGACGGCACTTTGAACAGTGGACGTTACATTTCAGATCTGTTACGACCCATGGCTCTACCCTTCATTCGATTCCTGTGAAACCCTACATTTCAGCAGGATAATGCACGACCGCATGTTGTAGGTCCTGTACGGGCCTTCCTGGATACAGAAAATGTTCAGCTGCTGCCCTGGCCAGCACATTCTCCAAATCTCTCACCAATTGAAAACGTCTGGTCGATGGTGGCAGAGCAACTGACTCGTCACAATACGCCAGTCACTACTCTTGATAAACTGTGGTATCGTGTTGAAGCTGCATGGGCAGCTGTACCTGTTCACTCCAACCAAGCTCTGTTTGACTCAATGCCCATGCATATCAAGGCCGTTATTACGGCCAGAGGTGGTTGTTCTGGGAGCTGATTTCTCAGGATCTCTGCACCCAAACTGCGTGAAAATGTAATCACATGTCAGTTCTAGTATAATATATTTGTCCAACGAATACCCGATTATCATCTGCATTTTTTCTTGGTGTAGCAATTTTAATGGCCAGTAGTGTAGTTAGAAATAATCAGTTGGTGACTTTAACGAAGTTTTTACCACGAGGACTTCTAATTGAATAACATGCCAAACCCAGTGACCCTTTTACGCTTGTGTCTACAAGAGCGGAGCTTTTTTGGTAACGGAAGCAAATAAATGTAAGACACAGTGCAGACGCACGAGATACACTTAATATTTTGTAGGTGTATCTCGAATATCATGGTGCATAGAGAATTTAAAAGTACCTGTTTTATAATTAAATTCTGGAACGTACACGAGGCCTCGAGACATCAGCGGTATTGTTGTTGGTTTTGCTGTTATTGTCTTCAGTCCAAAAATTGATGAGATGCAGCTGTCCGTGCTGCTCTACAATGTGCCTCTTCATCTCTAAATAACTACAGCAACCTACATCCTTCTGAATATGCTTACTGTATTCATCTCTTGCTCTTCCTCTACGATTTTTACTCCCACAGTTTCTTCCAATACTACATTGGTGATCCCTTGACGTCTCTCAATTTGGCCTATCAATCTATCTCTTCGTCAAGCTGTGACACAAATTTCATGTGTCCCCAGTTCTATTCGATACCTCAATAGTTATGTGACAACATCCTTTTGTTGCACCACATCTCGAAAGTTTCTTTCTGACTAAACTGTTTATCGACCATGTCCTAGTTGCATACGTTCTTACACTCCAAATAGTCTCGGAAAAGATTTCCCAACACTTAGATCTATAGTCGATGTTAACAAATTTCTCTTCTTCAGTAATGCTCTTTTTCTCATTGCCTATCATTCTCTCTGCTTCAGTAATTCTCAGGTATTTTGCAGCCCAAATAGCAAATCTCATCTAGTGCTTTAAGAGATATGAATCTTAATCTAATTAAAACATTAATAGACAGGGCGCACAAAATGTATGAACCAGCTCACTTAGATGATTGAACACCTTAGAGTGACCTTCAAGAAGAATGGGTATTTCAACACAGAGATAGATCGTGCACGACGCCGGAGACTGACAACCAGGACGGACGAGAATCGACACCAGCCCAAGGGTAAAGTGCTCTTACCATTCATCAGTAAGGTCACTGATCGCATTGGAAAAATTTTATACAGGTACGATGTCGAAACTGTTTTCAGACCCACCACGAAAGCATAAGATTGTTTAAGGTCTGCCAAAGATCAACGACATCCTCTAGCTACACCAGGTGTGTATAAAATTCCGTGTATTTGTGGAAAGGTCTATACAGGGTGTTACAAAAAGGTACGGCCAAACTTTCAGGAAACATTCCTCACACACAAATAAAGATGTTACGTGGACATGTGTCCGGAAACGCTTATTTTCCGTGTTAGAGCTCATTTTAGTTTCGTCCATCAACGCTCAATGGAGCACGTTATCATGATTTCATTCGGGATACTCTACCTGTGCTGCTAGAACATGTGCCTTTACAAGTACGACACAACATGTTGTTCATGCACGATGGAGCTCCTGCACATTTCAGTCGAAGTGTTCGTACGCTTCTCAACAACAGATTCGGTGACCGATGGATTGGTAGAGGCGGACCAATTCCATGGTCTCCACGCACTCCTGACCTCAACCCTCTTGACTTTTATTTATGGGGGCATTTGAAAGCTCTTGTCTACGCAACCCCGGTACCAAATGTAGAGACTCTTCGTGCTCGTATTGTGGACGGCTGTGATACAATACGCCATTCTCCAAGGCTGCATCAGCGCATCAGGGATTCCATGCGACGGAGGTGGATGCATGTATCCTCGCTAACGGAGGACATTTTGAACGTTTCCTGTAACAAAGTGTTTGAAGTCACGCTGGTACGTTCCGTTGCTGTGTGTTTCCATTCCATGATTAATGTGATTTGAAGAGAACTAATAAAATGAGCTCTAACATGGAAAGTAAGCGTTTCCGGACACATGTCCACATAACATATTTTTTTTCTTTGTGTGTGTGGAATGTTTCCTGAAAGTTTGGCCGTACTTTTTTGGAACACCCTGTATAGGCACAACGAAAATAGCCGTCAACACCGCCGGCGGAAGTGGCCGTGCGGTTAAAGGCGCTGCAGTCTGGAACCGCAAGACCGCTACGGTCGCAGGTTCGAATCCTGCCTCGGGCATGGATGTTTGTGACGTCCTTAGGTTAGTTAGGTTTAACTAGTTCTAAGTTCTAGGGGACTAATGACCTCAGCAGTTGAGTCCCATAGTACTCAGAGCCATTTGAACCATTTTTTTGAACCGTCAACACCCGTCTGGGTGAACACAAAATAACCTGCCGCCTCCCACATATTGATAAATCGGCTGTAGCGGAACATGTGTTTCAGGAAGGTGATCATGAAATAAAGTTTAGTGAGACGACCGTCATAGCAAAGACGTCGCATTATTATGCGCGAATGTATGGAGAGGCCATTGAGATTGCCAAACACTGCAATAATTTTAATCGAAAAGATGAAGGCATTAAGCTGGATAAGATATGGATGTCAACATTGCAGCAATAGCATGACAATCGATTAATTTCAATTGAGAAATTGAGAAAGTTGGCAATATCAGAGATCATAGCACAGCCGACGTCACGTGATTGACGGCGGCGCCCTCTGGATGGCTTACATATAAGGCGCTCACTCGTGTTTTCGTTGCAGTTCGCCGTTTGTCCTCGGAGGATACCTTCCGCAGTCGAAGGCGAAACGTCAGGGGAGAGTCTTTGTATGAACCACCGCATCTCAGCCCGGAAGTGTTAAGTGGTATTTATCCTTCTCTTCCTTTTCCTACTATTGAATTCAAGTACCCCATCAATTTAATTTTTGTCTCCTTTAACAATCAGAATAATTTCTTTTATCTCATCACACATTCCTTCAATCTCTTCATCTGCGGAGCTAGTTGACATGTAAACTCGTACTACTGTGGCAGACATGGACTTCGTGTCTATCTTGGCTCTGATACTGTGTTCGCTGTGCTGTTCATAGTAGCTTACCCGCATTCCTGTTCTCTCATTCATTACTAAACGCACTGCTTTATTACAGACGTTTAATTTTCGATTTATAACTCTGCATTCACATACCAATAGTACTGTTCTTCCTGCCACCAACCTCATTTCCCTTATAAAATTTTCCACCCCATTTAATTGTTCTGTTAAGTTATCTTATATTTCACGCTGCGATCCGTAGAGCGTTAGTTTTATTTCCCCTTATGACAACATTTTACGGAGAAGTCCCCGCACGGAGATCCGAAAGGGGGCTACTTTACTTCCGACATATTTTACCCAAGATGACGCCATTATCATTTAACCGTGCAGTAGAGTTTCATGCCTTCGGGAAAAATTACAGTTGTAGTTTCCCCTTGGTTTCAGTCGTTCGCAGTACCAGCACAGCAAGGCCGTTTTGGTTGCCGTTACAGGGCCACATCAGTCAATCCTCCAGACTGTTTCCCTACAACTAACGAAAAGCTGCTGGCCCTCTTTAGAAACCACACATTGGTCTGCCCTCTAAACAGATACCCTTCCGTTGCGGCTGCGCCCATGATACAACTGTCAGTATCACTGGGGAGCGCAAGCCTCGCCGGCCGTTGTGGCCGAGCGGTTCTAGGCGCTACAGTCTGGAACCGTGCGACCGCTACGGTCGTAGGTTCGAATTCTGCCTTGGGAATGGATGTGTGTGATGTCCTTAGCTTAGTTAGGTTTAAGTAGTTCTAAGTTCTAGGGTACTGATGACCTCAGAAGTTAAGTCCCATGGTGCTCAGAGTCATTTTTGAACCACGCAAGCCTCCCCACCGACGGCAAGGTCCATGGTTCACAGGGTTGAAGGAGAGGGAGGGGTGGGGTGGCGGGGAGTTTCAGTTACATCATAAGGGCAATATCCCTTTTATTACAAAAATTAACGTTAATTCTGTGTCAATACGATATATGACGACGTTTAAAGTTTCGAAAGCAAGCCACCGAGCTGCTACTGGGAGATGCTAACAATCGTCGTTTGGGCTGAGAGCAAATTGAGAGAATTACTAATAAACAATAGAATACTGCTGTATGTTTTCCGATGTTACAAACCTTTCTTCAGGAAATTTATACATCAGTACTACAGTGGAAAAAAGAAAGTTGATACTTAAGTTTACCGCGAATTAAAGGAAAATAATATTCGCACTCTACTGGTGGCTGCGACAATATACGGACCAAACTACCAACTACTTTTCTAAAACGAAAGAAAGAACATAATCGGAATCACTTAGAAAGTACTTTGTAACTTGGGAAGCACGGAAGGAGCCTCCGAGTATACATTTTCCCTCGAAGCTACCATAGGACTGGAAAATGCTGGCGCTTCCTGGAAACGATGTCCATGAGGACATAAGCCAATCCCTCCACCACTGAAGGAAATCAAATAAAAGGCACTTCTGGCAATCGTCTCTTTTCTGTTTTATTTAATATGTAATGTGAACATTTTTACTAAATGATTACAAAATTATGGAAATATTTAGTTCAAACAACTATTTCTTTCTGTTAGTTAATACCTTTACATTCGATTTGCATGGTTTTGCATGACCACTTTCGAATTCTTTCGTACAGGTAGCTTGTCATCTGCTACCAAACGATGTTGATGTGAAATTTCGTTGGGAGTTAACCTATAATTTTATGCCTTAAAGGTAATTTGATTTGTCGCCATATTTTGCCCATATATTCGCTTTTATTTACGTTTTTGTGCGGAAAGCCCTTTTTTCTCAGAATCCTGATGTGGTGTTGTGAAGCACACGTAAACGTAACACATATTTTCAGGAATCTGGTCGTAAAAAGCACTTTACAATTCACCAAAACACACTGTAATCGTGGTGGTCGTGTGTCGCAGCCCAGTCAGTGTTCATTTGTCCATCAGTGGGTTTGGCGCCAAATCTGAATTTTGTTTACATTTTATCTTTCTGTGTGTGTGTGTGTGTGTGTGTGTGTGTGTGTGTGTGTGTGTGTGTGTGTGTGTGTGTGTGTGTTGTGTGAGAGTGGGTAGACTTTTTAGCTGTTTGTCTTTTCAGTAAAGTACCTTTCATTTGTTAAATAGCTATCCCTAACGCATATAGGAAATATACAGAGGTGTATTAGCACATAGGTCCCAAATTAATGGAATGCATCTAACCATAGAGATACTTCACACTAAACATAATAGTGCAATTTTCATTAGACCTGATTTGGCCTTTACTTCCACAGGGAAAACTGCAGTAAGTGATACTGAGCTCTTAACTGTAGAACGCGGAACCTTCACAGTAACATTCGTATATAAGGCCCCAGGTGAAAACCGTAAGCTTATTATGTTACAGAATTTCAAAAACAAAAAGACACAGCTTATCGTAGGTGACTTCAACTGCTATAGTGTAAACTGCCGTTACGAAGAAACTAATGGCAATGGCCAGCTGTTAGAAGAATGGATGGAAGACAATAACTTCTTTCTCCTACATGACTCAAAGCTATCCTATTCCTTATTGAGCAAAATTTCGAAACGAGGCTACAATCCTAAAAACTGCTTTGTCGGCATCAATATCCAAAACAGATTGCGTAAAAAAAAAAAATTCAACTTAGGCCCCTGTAACTGAGGTCTTCTTGGCAGTCAAACTTGTTAAAAAAGCTGAGGTGGGTGTATATTTCCAGGGAATTAGATGAGGAAATTGACAACATAAATCCCGTACCCGGAAACTACACACTTTTCATACGAATTCCCAGAAACGTGCCAGAAAAAGACATTCCAAGATTCTGTAGACAGGACTTCATACCAAACCTCTCCGAGGGCATCCAGAACATCTTAGCGAAACTGCACTCAAAAGACCCTTTCAGTGACGACACAACAGCTTGTGGCAAAACTCTTGCAACAGCACTAACAACAAGTGAATTAAGGCAAAAGAAATGGGTCGAAACCTTGGAGAAAATGGACTTGATACGTAGATGCAAAATAGGACTCGCAGAATCAAAAGCCTGGCTCACCAAGTAATTATCGTTTCTGTGCCACACTTTCTAACTGTATGGAAAGCTGATCCTTAATCAAATCAGTAACATCACTGATTCAAAGTTAGTCACGCAGCCAGCTGGCTTCAGGCCTGATAAATCTTGTACTGGCCAGAACTCACAGAACATATAGAGGTGGGATATGAAAATACATTAAAAACATTGATAATGTTCTTGGCTTTGGTGGGCCTAAGTGCCGCCTACGACACAGTAAACCACTGGAAGCTAATACTGAAAATTCATGATATTACTAGGGACCATCAACTAGTAAAAATTATAAATTCCTTGTTGCAGAATCGACAGTTTTACATCAAACTGGAAGGGAAGAAATGTCGCTGAAGGAAGCAGAAAAAGGGTCGTGCTCAGTTTAGTGCTCTAGCCCCCATCCTCTTCAACATGTACACGAACGATCAGCCAATACGAGACATTTTCTCTGTGCTGACGATTCGGTATCACAGCGCAAGGAAGAATCTTTGAGGAAGTAAGGTTGGAGAGTACTCTAGAAGCTATATCAATATATTGCGATGACAACTCTCTCAAACAAAATCCCACTAAAACGAGAGTTTGCACTATTCACGTGCTCACATGGCTAACAAATAGAGAGCTGGATGTTACGTGGAATGCGTCTACCTTTGAACACACAGACTAGTCGAAATACTTCGGACTGCCGCTTGACTGGCTCCTCACATACGAACATTGGGGTGTGGGTCATAAGGGCACACCGAAATCACAATTGTGATCCGTTGTAGTTGCCTCACACTTCTTTATTCGATCATGAAGCATTATCAAATCACAATCACAATAATAAAAGCGACTGCCTTATAAAGCCAGATCACTTGGATAAATGACGAACAAATTTCTTTAACTAGAACAAGACCCATGAAAACCTTAAAATTTAATATAACTATTTAAACTAAATGGCTCAACTGGCTCTGAGCACTATGGGACTCAACTGCTGTGGTCATAAGCCCCCTAGAACTTAGAACTACCTAAACCTAACTAACCTCAGGACATCACACACATCCATGCCCGAGGCAGGATTCGAACCTGCGGCCGTAGCGGTCGTGCGGTTCCAGACTGGAGCGCCTTTAACCGTGCAGCCACTCCGGCCGGTCATTTAAACTAACTCAGATAAACTTCGTTACTTAGGTGGAACTAATATCCACACGATTCATACCAGAACTCTAATTACTTCCAACGAGCTAAAGAATACATTAATTGACAAAAGACAGATCTTTTAAGATTTGGCTAGCCAACTGTCCTAAAGAAAACACTATTCCTAAAAGCTTTATTACAATAAAAATCACTTCCGCGACTAAGGAGGTGCTTTAATTTGACCAAACAAATTTTCAAGTTTACTTAACTCAGTAGATTAATCAACAATGTTATTAAAATCATTACTACTAGAACATGACCACATGACGACAGCCCCTAAAATGAGGCCGCTTTAGTACTGCATGTGAATTAGTGATATACGCGAGCACACCAAAGGACTTTAATCAATACAAGATATCCACGAGACAGCAAATTAAACATAAATATACTCAACTTTGGACAGCAATGAAGACTTCAGACACAATAACTCTTCACGGGAAGGATGTAATCACAAGATAGCAACAACACAACCAGAGATGTAAAGGGGTGGGACTTCAGAAAGATAACTCTTCACGGGAAGGATGGAATCACAAGACAGTAACAACAAAACCAGAGATGTAAAGGGGTGGGGGACTTAAATATCACTCTGCCACCGTGGTACTCTGTTCCCAGTTTGCTCGCGTCGAACACTGCCAATTAACTGCAACGCAGAACACATCATTGGCGGACAATATTCTGAGACAAGAGATACACAATCTTTTCTAGAGAACAGGTGAACAATACTATCAATGAAATCAGCCTCCGTGAGTTACTTCGCCACTCACGGCCATTAAAATTTGATTAATCAATTCACAAAAGGAATATTAAGATAATATCCTAATACACTCTGGATCCGCGCGACCGCTACAGTCGCAGGTTCGAATCCTGCCTCCGGCACGGATGTGTGTGATGTCCTTAGATTAGTTAGGTTAAAGTAGTTCTAAGTTCTAGGGGACAGATGATCTCAGTTAAGTCCCATAGTGCTCAGAGCCATTTGAACCAATAATGTCCTAAAGTTAAAATGACAAGAATTATCTCGGCACACATTTAAACGCCAAACTACAATAATGAACTACAAGGTGGAAAGGAAGAAATATCTCAGCATGGCTTGCAACGCCAGACACCGACCTCCGCACTACTCGTTGCACTGCAGGCTACGTATATAGCCACGCTTCATGTCGGTTTGTTGGACGTAGCCACACTTCCTTAACTGCCGTCAAGTATCAAGTCACGACACTGAGTTGCGTGATAAACAACTAGAACAATTCCAAATAGTTTGTAGTACACTGGCATGTTCAGTTAAGATGCACGCAACCCCCCGAAGCAACTCGACGACTCCAATTCATTCGGCCTGTGTAGCTTGTAACAGACTCGATAGAACTTGTCCTTCCAACCTCTGGGAAAATAAAATCACCATGGGCAATGGATGGGCGTTGCACGATTCAACACGCCGTAGCGGCTGGCCACGCTCCTTCGTCGTGCCGAATCGGCCTTTCCGCGTGCTGCCTACGTACACAGTCCCACGTCACTGCACCTCACACCGCCGATACCCACACAAGATGTCCGGCAGAACGCACGCTCAGCAGTTAAATGCGCGCCGCCAAAGATATGAAAGAGGGCAATCAACGTCGAAATCGATTCAAAGATGAAAATGAAAATCGATTGCAACTGGGGCCAGAAACGCAGCAGCTCAAACATCAGTACAAAAAAACCGAAATAATGTAGCTGCGAGGAACAATATACTTAGAACGCTGACTGGCAGTAAGTGTGGTGGTAAGTCCTTTGTGCTTAGAGCCACCGCTTTAGCACTTGGTTTTTCCGCCGCTGAGTACGCGTCTGGTCTAGATCGGCGCATGCAAGAAAGATCATCGTTAGCCTTAACGAAACCTGCAGGGTAGTCGCAGGATGCATGGAGCCCATTGTTCCTGAAAAACTCTAACGAGCTTCAGGTTTCAGCGGTCCCAAGTCTCGTAATGGAGCTCACGATTGTAACGAGCAGTTCGAAAAGGTATTTGATGAGTGCCATCCACTATACGGTACTATTTATCGATCCAAAAGACTAAAATCAAGATATCGGTTCCTCAGTTACACCTTGGATGAATCTCCTGTCGGCTACCCTATTTCAGAAGGCTCACCATGTGGTGTTGAACTAAACTACAGGTCGTGGAAAATGCCAAATCACATCAGAAATGATGTATCCCTCGTCGCAACGAATCTGATAAAATGGAACCTATTACAACCTGATAACAATATGTGCGAATATGGAGAAACACAACAAAAATTTCTAAATTATTTCAAAACAGGGAAATGGTACACTGAAGTGCCAAACAAACTGGTACAGTTACCTAATATCATGTAGGGTCCCCGCGAGAACACAGAAGTGTCGCTACACGACGTGGCGTAGACACAGCTAATGTCTGAAGTAGTGCCGCAGGAAACTGACACCATGAATTCTGCAAGGCTGTCCATAAATCCGTAAGAGTACGAGGGAGTGGAGATGTCTTCCGAACAGAACGTTGAAAGGCATCCATGATATGTTCAAAATGTTCATGTCTAGAGATTTTGGGAACCAGCGAAAGTGTTTAAACTCAGAAGGGTGTTTCTCGAGGCACTCTGTAGCAATTCGGAACGCGTGGGGTGTCGCATTGTCCCGCTGGAATTGCCCACGTCCGTCGGAATGCACAATGGAAATGAATGGATGCAGGTGATCATACATGATGTTTATGTTCGTGTCACCTGTCAGAGGCGCATCTAGACGTATCAGGGGTCCCAAATCACTCCAACTGCACACGCCCCACATCATAACAGAGCCTCCACCAGCTTGAACAGTCCCCTGGTGACATGAAGGGTCCATGGTTGTCTCCATCTATCCGCTTGATACAATTTGAAACGAGACTCGTCCGTCCAGGAAACATATTTCCAATCATCAACAGTCCAATATCGGTGTTGACGGGCCCAGGCGATGCGTAAAGCTTTGTGTCGTAGAGTCATTAAGGATACACGAGTGGGCTTTGGGCTCCGAAAGCACATATCGATGTTTTTTCGTTGAATGGTTCACACTTTTTGATGGCCCAGCATTGAGATCTGCAGCAATATGCGGAAGGGTTGCAATTCTGTCACGTTGACGATTCTCTTCAGTCGTCGTTGGTCCCAATGTTGCAAGAATTTGTTCTCTGGCTGCAGCGATGTCGGAGATTTGATGTTTTTCCGGATTCCTGATATTCACGGTGTACTCGTGAAATGGTCGTACGGGAAAATTCCAACAACATCGCTGCCTCGGAGGTGTTGTGTCACATCGCTCGTGCCGCGACTATAACACCACGATCAAACTCACTTAAATATTGATATCCTGCCATTGTAGGAGCAGAAACCGATCTAACAACTGCGCCAGACACTTGTTGTCTTACATAGGCGTTGCCGACCCCAGTGCCGTATTCTGCCTGTTTACATATCTCTGAATTTGAAAACGCATGCCTATACCAGTTTCTTCGGCGCTTCAATGTATAATCTTTATTTGTGATGGTAATGAGTTCTACTCCTGTAATGTAGGTAACCGTTTGTGTAAACTAATTCGTTGACAGTAATAGAGAGCTTTCACCATTTACTTATTTCCATAACGATTATATGCATTTTTTCAAATTATTGTATTTCATTTGTTAGTTATTACTACATTTAATTTCTTAGTTGTCTAGTAAATTGAGTGTGCTGATTTCGTGTGTGAAGCATCAACATAAACTGAGCCTCAGTCTTTACCGGAAACCCATCCACACGGACCAACACCTGCACAATGCCAGCTACCACCGTCTAGCGCAGTAAAGGCCCGTTGTGAGAATTATGCTGCATGAAGAGGAACTCCTTTCAAACGCCAAAATGTTGCGGGAAGAACAGAGCCGCTTATAGAATGTATTCTATGAAAAGATTGTAACAAGCGACAATTTTCGCAAGACACTTTACCGATGATCTCTACATCTACATCTACATCTACATCAATACTAAGCAAGCCACCTGACGGTGTGTGGCGGAGGGTACTTTGAGTACCTCTATCGGTTCTCCCTTGTATTCCAGACTCGTATTGTTCGTGGAAAGAAGGATTGTCGGTATGCTTCTGTGTGGGCTCTAATCTCTCTGATTTTATCCTCATGGTCTCTTCGCGAGATATACGTAGGAGGGAGCAATATACTGCTTGACTCTTTGGTGAAGGTATGTTCTCGAAACTTCGACAAAAGCCCGTACCGAGCTACTGAGCGTCTCTCCTGCAGAGTCTTCCACTGGAGTTTATCTATCATCTCCGTAACGCTTTCGCGATTGCTAAATGATCCTGTAAAGAAGCGCGCTGCTCTCCGTTGGATCTTGTCTATCCCTTCTATCAACCCTATCTGGTACGGATCCCACACTGCTGAGCAGTATTCAAGTAGTGGGCGAAAAAGCGTACTGTTACCTACTTCCTTTGTTTTCGGATTGCATTTCCTTAGGATTCTTCCAATGTATCTCAGTCTGGCATCTGATTTACCAACGATCAACTTTATATGATCATTCCATTTTAAATCACTCCTAATGCGTACTCCCAGATAATTTATGGAATTAACTGCTTCCAGTTGCTGACCTGCTATTTTGTAGCTAAATGATAAGGGATCTATCTTTCTATGTATTCGCAGCACATTGCACTTGTCTACATTGAGATTTAATTGCCATTCCCTGCACCATGCATCAATTCGCTACAGATCCTCCTGCATTTCAGTACAATTTTCCATTGTTACAACCTCTCGATATACCACAGCATCATCCGCAAAAAGCCTCAGTGAACTTCCGATGTTATCCACGAGGTCATTTATGTATTTTGTGAATAGCAACGGTCCTACGACACTCCCCTGCGGCACATCTGAAATCACTCTTACTTCGGAAGACTTCTCTCCATTGACGATGACATGCTGCGTTCTGTTATCTAGGAACTCTTCAATCCAATCACACTATTGGTCTGATAGTCCATACGCTCTTACTTTGTTCATTAAACGACTGTGGGGAACTGTATCGAACGCCTTGCGGAAGTCAAGAAACACGGCATCTACCTGTGAACCCGCGTCTATGGCCCTCTGAGTCTCGTGGACGAATAGCGCGAGCTGAGTTTCACACGACCGTCTTTTTCGAAACCCATGCTGATTCGTACAGAGTAGATTCCTAGTCTCCAGAAAAGTCATTATACTCGATCATAATACGTGTTCCAAAATTCTACAACTGATCGACGTTAGAGATATAGGTCTATAGTTCTGCACATCTGTTCGACGTTCCTTCTTGATAACGGGGATGACCTGCGCACTTTTCCAATCCTTTGGAACGCTACACTCCTCTAGAGACCTACGGTACACCGCTGCAAGAAGGCGGGCAAGTTCCTTCACGTACTCTGTGTAAAATCGAACTGGTATCCCATCAGATCCAGCGGCCTTTCCTCTTTTGAGCGATTTTAATTTTTTCTCTATCCCTCTGTCGTCTACTTCGATATCTACCATTTTGTCATCTGTGCGACGATCTAGAGAAGAAACTAAAGTGCAGTCTTCCTCTGTGAAACAGCTTTGGAAAAAGACATTTATTATTTCGGCATTTAGTCTGTCATCCTCTGCTTCAGTACCAATTTGGTCACAGAGTGTCTGGACATTTCATTTTGATCCACCTACCGCTTTGACATAAGACCAAAATTTCTTACGGTTTTCTGCCAAGTCAGTACACAGAACTTTACTTTCGAATTCATTGAACGCCTCTCCCATAGCCCTCCTCACACTACATTTCGCTTCGCGTAATTTTTGTTTCTCTGCAAGGCTTTGGCTATGTTTATGTTTGCTGTGAAGTTCCATTTGCTTCCGCAGCAGTTTTCTAACTCGGTTGTTGTACCATGGTGGCTCTTTTCCATCTCTTACATTCTTGCTTCGCACATACTCATCTAACGCATATTGTACGATGGTTTTGAACTTTGTCCACTGATCCTCAACGCTATCTGTACTTGAGACAAAACTCTGTAATCTGCTTTTTGTCTTGCTAAACAGAAAAATCTTCCTATCTTTTTTAGTATTTCTATTCACGGCTCTAATCATCGATGCAGTAACCGCTTTATGATCACTGATTCCCTGTTCTGCGTCAACTGTTTCAAATAGTTCGGTCTGTTTGTCACCAGAAGGTCTAAAATGTTATCGCCACGAGTCGGTTCTCTGTTTAACTGCTCAAGGTAGCTTTCAGATAAAGCACTTTAAAAAATTGCACTGGATTCTTTGTCCCTGCCACCCGTTATGAACGTTTGAGTCTCCCAGTCTATATCCGGCAAATTAAAATCTCCACCCAGAACTATAACATGGTGGTGAAATCTACTCGAAATATTTTCGAAATTATCCTTCAGGTGCTCAGCCACAACAGCTGTTGAGCCAGGGGCCTATAGAGACATCCAATTACAATGTCTGAGCCTGCTTTAACCGTGACCTTCACCCAAATTATTTCACATTTCGGATCTCCCTCAATATCCTTCAATACTATTACATTTCTTATCGCTATAAATACGCCTCCCCCTTCACTGTCCAGCCTGTCTCTGCGGTATACGTTCCAATCTGAGTTTAGGATTTCATTACTGTTTACGTCTGGTTTCAGACAACTTTCTGTCCCTAGTAATATATGGGCATTGTGACCATTTATTAATGAGAGCAAATGTGGGACCTTTCTATAGACGCTCCTGCAGTTTACTATTAGCACATTAATATTGTTAATCCCTGTTGCATTTCACCTTGCCGCGTCACAGGAGGCGTCTTGTCGGGCCTAGGGAGGGATATCTCAGCAACAGCCCTCCCCGCGTACCCTCCACCAACCACCACCCCCACCCCTGCCCCCGACGAAAATAGAAAGTCTTGCCGTTTTTGCCGTGTGCGGTTCAGTAACAGGAATGATTAAGTGGCTTCTGATGAGGCGTAAAATCGATTCAGTCTTCAGGCCTCCAGTGAAAATTCGACAACTTATGAAGCCTGGAACACTTGGAATGTGCCAAAGCTCATAGGGACAGTTTTGTTACTCACTACCTATGTGCACCATTAAACAGTCCCATACGGAGCGCGGAAGGTGTTTCCGCTCACATAATTCCGAAATGTCAGCGAGATCAGAACATACTCTTGTAAACCGACACCGAACTGCATATGGCGAAGCATCATTGTTCATACGGATGGTTTCAAAGTTAGTATAACGATAGAAGCGAGAGAGATAGAAATACCCCGCTTCAGTAAGGGCACAGGCAGAAAACTAATGGAAACATTGTCTTATTCGGGGCTAGACTGGGTACCACTGACGTGACAGGCAATTCACGGCTGTAGGGGCTGATAATTTGTCCCACTACCATGAAATTAGTACCGCATGTGCACTCTGACATTCAGTGACATCAGCTCGTACTACGTACTTCTTAGAGCTCTATGGTTAGCTACAACTTCTATGTGTTGAGGAATAGGTCGTCTTAAGACAGCTTTGATTCCGTTGTTGTTTTCAACCAACTTTTTTTGTACATGGCGAAGAGAATCACTGTTTTAAGTAGTAACATAATGATTTCTTTGTGAGCGGAACAAACGTGAAATAATCCTAGTTTTCTGACAGTAGTGAATCTGTATTAGTTGTGTTTCATTTGTAGGGAAATAACAAGGAGAAAATTACGACACTGCATATAAAAGCACCACTGTAAGTTCCCAATATTGAACCGGTACAATTTTAGATACTCGCTCGTAAAAAATTCTTTTTTAATATTATTGGAACATAATGTTTAGAAATGACTTCATGAATCTTCTAATGTGTTTCTTACCCTAAGTTAAAAATTCTATAATTGTTTTGTATTAGAATATGTCAGCATAAATACGTTATGGAAAGTGAAGCACAGACGAAATTCATTTATCTGTAAAACTATACATAAATAACTGAGTGAATCTGTACATATATTAAATGTTCCTAAGGCAACAATGAATAAGCATTATGGAAATAAAAACGAGAATTGCAAACGAGCATACAAAAATGTTAGGTTGCAATGAAGTGTTTTCAAAAGGAGTAGCAAATGATTTGGGGGAGCACGTCCGACGTAGGAAAACTGCCTTCGAAATTGCAAAATCAAAAGGACTGTCCCGTAGTTCCAGCGTGGAAGAAGTTGAGTTAGGTAAAAAGGCCAATTCAGGGGGAAATGACGGAAGCTTTTCGAAAAACTTCAAGGGCTAGGCAAGAAAGGTGTAAGGTCAGTAGCAGTCCATCGAATCAAAGGGCTAACTGAAGCAAATGAGAAGAATTACAGCTGGAACTACAACTGCACCTGTGAGAAGAAAGTGTTTTGAAGACTGTGGTAAGACGACCACGAAAGCTCATTCGTTATACAGAGAAATGGAAGAAATGAACAGGTGCACGAAATTCAAAATGTCGATTCAAGAGAGGGAAAGAAGTGGAAAGGTTATATTGCAATGCCTGCTATAATGTTGTAGAAACTGAAATATGGAACATTTGCATAAACTTAGACTAGTACGTCTCTTTAAGCTCAGAGACATAGTTTATAAGGCTGGCACAATTTATGAACCCACTGATACACTAATTACATAACAATATTCCTAATTTGTACCACTTGCAGATGTTGAGAAATTTGAGTTTAGTGTGTTTGTTTGTAAACATTTTTAGAAGGTTACGTAATGTATAAAATGAATATTTGAACCAGCAGTTGTTTTTATTTTAAACCCAAGCATCTACCGGTTTCGGTCTTGGATCATATTTACAGATGAAGAATTAAAATAATTTAAGTCCCCATATTGCAATATTTGCTTTTCACATAGTTTCCATTGTTTGAATCACATTCCAAGCGCAACATCCTGCTATTAAGTTAATATTATTTAAATAATCTTGTAACTTACTGTTTGTGGTGTAATAAATAAAAATTCAAAGGCGGTACACTTAAAGAAACTCCCCTACAATGACGCAAGCATGCATTAGTCACCACTTGGCAATGACCGACGAACAACCGAACGAAATCTCGTTGATATTGAATAACATCGAGACTGGAAGGTCGAAAAAGAACTCACCAGTTTATACAGCCTTGAGATCGAGCATTCGTACAGTCACTGCAGGAAAAAATTGGTACACCTGGAAAGAGAACGTCAATTTTGATCCGACGGCATATACCACCTGTGGGATAGTAGATGCAATGATAATGGTTTCAGGGTCGCCTGTCAACATATATCGTAGTGGAATAACTGACTGACAGAGCGTCACCTGTGTTTATCCTATAATAGGGGATGCTTGCAACCAGAAGACTCAGCGTGGTGCAAACGTATGAAGCGGGTAGGCAGCCATACCACAGAGATGCACCCGTGCTTCCTGCAGCCAACTGAGAGGGTTTGAAAGAGATCAAATTCTAGCCTTCCGGGTAGCGGAATAGCCGTTTCGGATATTTGCCACACAAATTCTACATCTACATCTACGTCTACATTTATACTCCGCAAGCCACCCAACGGTGCGTGGCGGAGGACACTTTACGTGCCACTGTCATTACCTCCCTTTCCTGTTCCAGTCGCGTATGGTTCGCGGGAAGAACGACTGTCTGAAAGCCTCCGTGCGCGCTCTAATCTCTCTAATTTTACATTCGTGATCTCCACGGGAGGTATAAGTAAGGGGAAGCAATATATTCGATGCCTCATGCAGAAACGGACCCTCTCGAAACCTGGCGAGCAAGCTACACCGCGATGCAGACCGCCTCTCTTGCAGAGTTTGCCACTTGAGTTTGTTAAACATCTCCGTAACGTTATCACGGTTACCAAATAACCCTGTGACGAAACGCGCTGCTCTTCTTTGGATCTTCTCTATCTCCTCCGTCAACCCGATCTGGTACGGATCCCACACTGATGAGCAAGTATAGGTCGAACGAGTGCTTTGTAAGCCACCTCCTTTGTTGATGGACTACATTTTCTAAGGACTCTCCCAATGAATCTCAGCCTGGTACCCGCCTTACTAACAATTAATTTTGTATGATCATTCCACTTCAAATCGTTCCGCACGCATACTCCCAGATATTTTACAGAAGTAACTGCTGCCAGTGTTTGTTCCACTATCATATAATCATACAATAAAGGATCCTTCTTGGGTGTGCTGAGTCAGTTGTGCAACAATGCTGGTAACAATGATCACCTAAACACTATCTCGCCCGTAGACGAGGTTTTGAACTTCCACGCAGCACAGACGCTCGCCGGGATTGTCGTATTGTAAGGGCAGTACAAGCAGATCGTAGGGCTACCACAGCACATAATAGAGGGCTTGTCAGCCCGGATGTGTCAACACGAACAGTCGCGAACATGTTATTAGCAGTGGGACGTAAATCTCTAGCATATCTTCTACTCAAACTACAGCATCTACGTGCACTGCTCGCCTAGTGCCCACAGAGAACCACACTGGAAGATGGAATAGTGCGGCGTGGTCTTCAGCAATGGAAGAAGATTCTGCATGCACGCTGACGATGGTCGTTGCACGCACGACGTATACATTGTGAGCGCTGTCTTGTAGAGTGCATCCATCGATGACACACTGGGCCCAGCCCAGGCCTTATCCTCTTGGTTGCGGTAAGATACATCATTCGTTCACCTTTGTTTTTCTGGAGGGGATGCGAACCAGCGCTCGGTACGTGCAGAACATGGTTAGACCCTTTCTTTACCCGTTTTTGCAACAGGGAGGTGATGCATTTGAGCCGTGCTGCGGCTCGCGTTTTTGCTGTCTATACGTTTCCGCCCTCTGTTGGAGGCCAGACGGTATTGTTTAGTTGGCATGGTTGCGGTTCTTCGTCTCCTTCTCGTGTTGGCTGGCGCCACTCGGTTTCGTAAGCGCTGCCTGTCCACTAGTGGCAGCAGCGGCGGTTATCGATATGTAATAACCTGTCGCCCTATCTTTGGGGCGACATCGTTGTTTTTCAGGATTGGGTGAGTGGGCTAGTTCGGTTGCGGACTCAGGTGGAGCCATGTCCACGCAGTACGAGAACACGCCGGGACCACTTGAGGCACGTTTGGACTGCCGGATGGAAGGGCTGTGGTCACGAGGGTGCACGACCTCGTCGCAAACTGGATCCAGCAAGCTTTAAGATGAGTGCATTTCAACCCAAGTAGAGAAACCTCCACCATTGTGAGATGTTGCGATTCTCCAGTGACTTGGCTTCTTGTTGCTGCTCGTAGTGTCGCCGAGGCGCTGAGCATTGAGTGCAGTGCTTGGGGAAGGTGGATCTGATTAGCTTTCCTCGACTTCTTATCACTATTTACTGCGTTCAGCTTTTTACAATTTGTTAAGTTCAAACAGCGGTAATTTTTCTTGCCTGGTGGCCGCTAACGCCCCAGTCACCTGCCCTGGGGATAGTGTATGTAACGGCAGCGTACGTTTCCTCGCCTTGCTGCTCCTGTCCGGTAAGGTGTGTAGTTTTGACAGCTTTCTTGATTGTAGGCCGGTTGGTGATTCTTCTACTCTGATGCTAGTGATTACTTTCTCGTTTTGGGCCCTCTATACACAGTATTCTGGGTACGTAGAGCAGACCGCTGGTCCCGGCTTTGGCATATTGTTCCATCGTTGCATTTGGTTTATCGGACGTCAGGTAGCTTCAGCAAGCTTATTATTACTCACTCGTTAGATTGCCACTAGTCTGAGTTACCATCTTGTGAAGTGAATGCAACTCTTGGCTGCCTATCCCATCGCCCACGAAAGTGTTTGTTGCCTGACCTTCTCAGAGGTCGATTCCTGGAGCACCGTCTGTGGCCCCTTGGTTCTTGTAAGACATGTGAGGTCTGATGTCCTGTAGTTCAGTGTAACCCTCCATCAGTCCACGCCTTCTGCGCGTATAATCTTCCTCAGTGCCCTTTAAGAGACCTATGTACTGGTCCTTGTGGTTTATTGGTGTATTATTTATTACAATACCTTGTAATGCCTACATTAAAGGTTATATATGTGTAGTTAATAGATATGGTCGCCTTCTGGAATAAATCTAGCAGTGTAGTGTTCAGTGGATGTTAAGGGTTGTGTTACAAAGTTTACCATCATCTCATTTCACCCGTTTGTTGATCAGTTGCTTGATTGTTTTAATTAACCTTTGATATTGTATTTGCTGTTTTCAGCAGGTTTCTAAATTTTTTTTATATTGTTGCCGTTCCTGGCGTGTAAAGCCTTCAGCCGTGATTGTGGTCATTTGCCTTAATATTCTAGTTTGGTATTTGTATTTTATCAGTAAATCTTAAAACCTAATTTACTTTTGCTGTGTTTGTGGTGACTTGGCTTTAATATTTCAATAAATGTAATTTGTAAGTTGCAGAGAGTTTTAAACAATTCTTACTTTATTGCCATTCCTGGCGTGTAAGGCCTTCTGTCCAGATCACAATGGCTTGCTTCTAAAACATTATCTGCTGTATCTGTATTTAGTTGTGATTTGCTAAATTGTAATTCACTGAAAATACTATTATTTGTACATTTGTTTATTCCTTCATTGATAACGTATGGTATTTTCATTTATTGTTGAGTCTGGAATTGTATGTGACTGTAAAAAACAACCAATAGTAACTGATTACCGCCCCGTCCACAATCGTAACCGAATCCTGCCTTCTCTTGACTACCAGGTTTCAGTATTGTTCCAACAGGATAATGCTCGTCACTACAGTGGCCGTATAACTCAATGTGCTCTGCAAGACACGCAGCGACTTCCTTGGAAAGCATTATCTCCAGATTATCTCCAATCGAGCATGTGTGGCGTATGATGGAATGAGAAATGACTCGTGCGACTGGCTGACCAACAACTCTTACAATACTATGTCAGCATGCCAGGACAATATTCGCCATCTTTAAGATCGATTGGATGTCAGAAAAAAATGGTTCAAATGGCTCTGAGCACTATGGGACTCAACATCTTAGGTCATAAGTCCCCTAGAACATAGAACTACTTAAACCTAACTAACCTAAGGACATCACACACACCCATGCCCGAGGCAGGATTCGAACCTGCGACCGTAGCATGGATGTCAGAGTCAGCACCTGTATTGCTGCCTATGGAGGATACATCACGTGCTAATGTGGGTGTTGCAGCATGGGTTGATACGTGGTACATCAGAATCGCTGTCCTGCTGACCTGTAAATTTAATCATTCCATGTACTCCATATGCACTGTTGCAACGACAAATCTTGAGTGAAATGTAAATCTCTAAAAGGGTGTATTAATTTTTTTTCTGGCAGTGAATATTTTACAGTGTAAGAGCGACTCTTTCTTTTATAAAATTCCTAACTGCCGAGCTTAACTGAATTTCAGTTCTATCCTCTGTTTACACTAGTACGATTTAAAGGTATAATGATGGAAAAAATCCGACTGGTATGTGGTAAAAGTCACTGAAAAGTGGTACCCTGATAGTCGTGCCTACAAACAAGAGGTATTACACCTGGTAACAACTCACACGAGCATAAAATAGAGGCGGAGAACTGAGCACAAACAGGAAGAGGCGTTGGCGGCAGAGGGCGTAATTAACGGCGCGAGTTGGCTTCTCATTATTGGCCGTACACGGCATAACTTCGTCTTCGGTCACACCCACAGGACCACAGGAGCGGCTTCCGAACGTTACGAGCCCGGTGTTAACGAACCGGACCCGCGCTAATTGATTCTGCGACTCGATTAGGAGCAATTACTCTGCCCCGCCCGCAGGCCGAAGCTATATTTATCGCCCGGAGCGGCGCGTAAGTCGTGCCCCGCCATTTCCTGCCGACACTCAGCTGTTTCCACCGCCACAGCCGCTGCCGGATCGCCGTATCTCTGGCCCGTGCTACAGGCCCGCTGCGCAGAGCCGCTGGCGCCCCTGTCTTTCGCCGACGGAACAATATTATCTCTGGCTGAGCGTAAACCACCACGCCGGCGTAAGTCAGACGTCAGTTACGTTTCCCACGTTTACGATATTGACCGATTCACGGCAAGCATTATTACCGACGACTATGTCAATCAGACAGGCCTAATATCTTCACACAAGACGTTTTTGTTGATCCGCGATTTTTTATGTCATAGCAAATTATAACACTTTTGAAACAAATGGTTGTAGCTCCGTTATAAATTCCATGGAGAAGTATCTCTTACTTCTTGATGTAGATTCGGACACCTGAGTCCATTTCCAAACCATTCGTATCGTAAGGCTGACAATACAGTCGATAGCCTACGTATAAAAAGGTGCCACTGCATTGTGATCAAGGTGGCACTAATGCAGACTCAACAACATTAAACAGATCACATAAAACGGACATTAGAGTTGTCTGATTATCGCACAATCAGCTTAACAGCTCATGCATCCAATTCGCTGGCAAGAACAATAATCAGAAAAATGGAGAAGACAATGCAGAATGCGTTACATGACGATCAGTTTGGCTTTAGGAAAGATAAAGTCACCAGAGAGGCAGCTCTGACATGTTGGCTGATAATGGAAGCAAGACTGAAAAAAAAGTCAAGTCACGTTTAAGTGATTTGCCGACCTGGAAAAAAGCCATATAGTGCAATATGTGCAAAATTCTGAGAAATATAGGGGTGAGGTATAGGGAAAGACGGGTAATATACAATATGTATAGCAGTCAAGAGGGAGCATTAAAAGTGGAAGACCAAGAACAAGTGTTCGGATTAAAAATGGTGTAAGACAGGGATGTAGTATTTCGCTCCTACTGTTCAACCTGCAGATTGAAGAAGTAATGACGGAAACAAAAGAAAGGTTCAAGAGTGGAATTAATATTCAAAGTGAAACGATTTCAATCATAAGATTTGCTGATTACTATCTTCAGCGAAAGCGAAGAAGAATTCCAGATCAGTTGAATGGAATGAATTGTCTAATGGATACAGAATATGGATTGAGAGTACACCGAAGAAAGAAAAAAGAAATGAAATTTAGCAGAAATGTAGCAGATCAGTTGAATGGAATGAGCAGTTTAATGGATACAGAATAAGGATATAGAGTACATCGAAGGAAGTTGAAAGTAATGAAAAGTAGCATAAATGAGAGCAGTGAGAAACAACTTCAGAGTTGGTGATCATGAAGTAGAGGAAGTTAAGGATTTCTGCTACTTAGCAAAATAACGCATAACGGACAGAGCAAGGAGGACGTAAAAGCAGGCTAGCACTAGCAAAAACTGCGTTCCTGGCCAACAGAAATCTATTACATCTACATCTACATTTATACTCCGCAAGCCACCCAACGGTGCGTGGCGGAGGACACTTTACGTGCCACTGTCATTACCTGCCTTTCCTGTTCCAGTCGCGTATGGTTCGCGGGAAGAACGACTGTCTGAAAGCCTCCGTGCGCACTCGAATCTCTCTAATTTTACATTCGTGATCTCCTCGGGAGGTATAAGTAGGGGGAAGCAATATATTCGATATCTCATCCAGAAACGCACCCTCTCGAAACCTGGCGAGCACGCTACACCGCGATGCAGAGCGCCTCTCTTACAGAGTCTGCCACTTGAGTTTGCTAAACATCTCCGTAACGCTATCACGGTTACCAAATAACCCTGTGACGAAACGCGCCGCTCTTCTTTGGATCTTCTCTATCTCCTCCGTCAACCCGATCTGGTACGGATCCCACACTGATGAGCAATACTCAAGTATAGGTCGAACGAGTGTTTTGTAAGGCACCTCCTTTGCTGATTGACTACATTTTCTAAGGACTCTCCCAATAAATCTCAATCTGGTACCTGCCTTACCAACAATTAATTTTATATGATCATTCCACTTCAAATCGTTCCGCACGCATACTCCCAGATATTTTACGGAAGTAACTGCTACCAGTGTTTGTTCCGCTATCATATAATCATACAGTGAAGGATCCTTCTTTCTATGTATTCGCAATACATTACATTTGTCTATGTTAAGGGTCAGTTGCCACTCCCTGCACCAAGTGCCTATCCGCTGCAGGTCTTCCTTCATTTCGCTACAATTTTCTAATGCTGCAACTTCTCTGTATACTACAGCATCATCCGCGAAAAGCTGCATGGAACTTCCGACACTATCTACTAGGTCATTTATATATATTGTGAAAAGCAATGGTCCCATAACACTCCCCTGTTGCACGCCAGAGGTTACTTTAACGTCTGTAGACGTGTCTCCATTGATAACAACATGCTGTGTTCTGTTTGCTAAAAACTCTTCAATCCAGCCACACAGCTGGTCTGATATTCCGTAGCCTCTTACTTTTGTTTATCAGGCGACAGTGCGGAACTGTATCGAACGCCTTCCGAAAGTCAAGGAAAATGGCATCTACCTGGGAGCTTGTATCTAATATGTTCTGGGTCTCATGAACAAATAAAGCGAGTTGGGTCTCACACGATCGCTGTTTCCGGAATCCATGTTGATTCCCACAGAGTAGATTCTGGGTTTCCAAAAAGACATGGCACGCGAGCAAAAAACATATTCTAAAATTCTACAACAGATCGACGTCAGAGATATAGGTCTATAGTTTTGCGCAAAGGCCTTAATTTGAGGAAGAAATTTCTGAGAATGTACATTTGGAGCAGAGCATTGTATGGTAGTTATTCATGGATTGTGGGAAAACTGGAACAGAAGAGAATCAAGGCATTTGAGTTGTAGTGCAACAGAAGGTTGTTGAAAATTAGGTAGACTGATAAGGTAAGGAATGAGGAGGTTCTTCGGTGAATTGGCGATGAAAGGAATATGCGGAAAACACTGGCAAGAATGAAGAGACAAGATAGTTGGACGTCTGTTAAGGCATCAGGGAATAACTTCAATGGTACTAGAGGGAGCTGTAGAAGGTAAAACCTGTAGAGGAAGACAGAGATTGGATTACGTACAGCAAATGACCGAAGACGTAAGTCGCAAGTGCTACTCTGAGGCGAAGAGATTGGCTCAGGAGAGGAATTCGTGGCATGCCGTATCAAACCAGTCAGAAGGCTGATGACTCAGTTAAGAAAAAAGTAAGAAAAAACACAAGCTCATGTAACAGTTTGCCTCGCCACATCTGAACCAGAAAACCATCAAGTTCAACAAAGCTCCTGGCTGAATTACGCATTCCCGTCTCTCACCATTTTAGATGGTAGGCTCTGAGCATTTGGTTTAGGATTATGAGCTCCATTAGTGGATAGATGGCAGGAGAGAGTTTTTCCTATGAGTTAAGTGCCTGCCACACTATTCGCTTGTGGCAAGGAACGCACTTAGTTGCAAAGACACATGAATGAACAAAATGGCAATGGTCCTCTAAGACTACTCTCAACACTCTCATGAACATACTGCAAAATATCTTGTCAATGCACCTCACATGTGTTCGCCGGCCGCTGTGGTCCAGCGGTTCTAGGCGCTTCAGTCCGGAACTGCGCTGTTGCTACGGTCGGAGGTTCGAATCCTGCCTCGGGCATGGATGGTACTTACGTTAGTTAGGTTTAGGTAATTTTAAGTCTAGGGGACTGATGACCTCAGATATTAAGTCTCATAGTGCTTAGAGACATTTGAACCATTTGAATCACATATGTTCGATGGAACTTAAGTTGGGGGAACGGGTACGTTAGTCCATTCGCTAATCTCCTCTTGTTTATAGAGTTTTTCAATTTGTAAAGTTCGAAGCAGTGGCACTGACTGGGGAGCGATACCATGTTCATAAGTTTGGTTGTCAATACGCCTCGCACACAATAACATGGACCTCCAAAATCCAAATAAAGTTTTACCATGTTACTAGACGATTTACGTGTTCCCACCTCTTACCGGATGAGGCTGTAGACGGTGATTATTGGTGCGGAATTATTGGAGATTACGTGACTAGTCGTTACTTCGTTACTTAATGGCCAAAAAACAGACATCACTCCTTACCAAAATGCTACTGTATTTCGTATGGAAGTACCACGAAATACATAGATGTATATGGGGCTACAAGATGAATGCCTGGCTCACTATAATCTGGTGACAGTGTAGGCACTCATTCAACAACATTTACACGTGCACGAATGAATCAGCAAAGGATCCCTTTAAGACCGCCCACTTCGGTAATACTGCCGGTGTCAGCACGCACTGTTTCACTCACAAGAAAATGGTGATATTTCAGTCCTGGGCGTCGCAGTTCTAACCTCTATTGCGCAGGCATCAAGTGAAGAGGTTAGATGCGACGAACTCCCCGTTCTCTGACTTGTCGTTGAGCAGAATTGTAGTTAAAATTTGGTACCGATGTGACATCATTAGCCCACTTGACGCACCACAAGAACTTCTAAGCTTCAGTCTTACTCCAAATGTGTCGACACGTTTCTTTTTGAAGCGTCGCTGAGTCCAAGGATGACATCGCAATGGGCCATGCCTTTTCACCGTTACAGAGGTAGGATGCAGGTACTTTTGAATCAAATTTGAGACTTCAGCGTTTCAGTCGAGGTATAAGACGGGGATTCCAGCAAGTGACCCTTCAATTCTTTCGCGCACTGTGTTTCTCGGTAGCTGGATAGGCGCCATGAGGGCCGCATCAGCTGTCCTGCACGTTTTGATGATCTGACGTCATTGGAAATTTTTTCTGTGGGGTAATCTGAAAGAAGAAGTTCATGACCCAAGAGAGTTTAAAAAATAGCTTTGTTGAAAAAAATGGTTCAAATGGCTATGAGCACTATGGAACTTAACATCTGAGGTCATCAGTCCGCTAGAACTTAGAACTACTTAAACCTAACTAACCTAAGGACATCACACACATCCATGCCCGAGGCAGGATTCGAAGCTGCGGCCGTGCTTAGTTGAAGCATGTGTAATTCTTTTCAGTCTGTCCAAAGTCCTCTCACTAGCGATTACAAACGCGTATTGCAGTAGACAGTGAACGTTTCAGTTCCTCGATTACATTACTTTCAAAGTAGTGTTCATAACCCCTTCTTGCGATTTTCTCTTTATTTCTGTTGATGTAATTTTGCAATGTAAAGCTGTATCTCATTAAACGAACTTATTATTTAACTATCTTTACATTTCTATTCAATTTTTGACGTGCGCCTGTCTTTCTAGGTTCCGGAGAAATAAGAGCAGAAGTGTTAACGTATTCAACTGGTGAACCATATTTAGATGCCAATCCCTATGGCTTCTAGTAGGTGTGTCCGTCTATGCACATGTAATCAAGTGTAATTATAATCGGTTTTTAATTATTTTCTCACCTATTCAGCTTTTATGAGGAAACTTTCTAAGCAGCGTCAAACAGAATGCTTTGTTCACAATAGGGTAATCTTCCGTTGGTGTTGTGGAACTTGGTCAACTAGAACTTTATAAAATATTTGTTTGTATTGCTTTCTCATTAATTTAGTCCTTGTGTCAGTGTTCATCAAAACGTACCTCATGCCTGGGTGTTACTTAATTCGACCAGCCAGCCACTTGCTGGCCATAGTGGCCATTTACAAGTGCTAGTAAAATTTTCCCGAACTGTTCACTGGTTTGAAACTTTCTGACATATCAAAACTGTGTGCCGCACTGGGACTCGAACTTCGGGCCCTTGCCTTTGGTGGGCAAGTACTCTGTCGACTGGTATCCAAGCATGATTTACGACCCACTATCTTTACTTTCGCCAGTACTTCATCTCCTACTTTTCAGACTTAACAGTTCTCCGGCATGCCTGGTACTACTTCCCTCGCAAAATACAATATTACACAGTATTAGTTTAGCCACAGCCTATGGGATTGTTCCCAGAATGTATTTTCACTCCGTAGCGGTGCAAGCGCTGAGTTGTAACTTCCAAGCAGATTAAAATAGTGTGCTGGATTGCATTCGAACCTGGGACCTTTCTTTCGCGGACAAGTGTTCCACCGACTGAACTATACAAACATTATCATGGCACGATCTCACAGCCGATCTTCCGCCAGCGCGTCTTCTGATAAATTCCAAAGATCCCAGGCTCGAGACCGAGTCAGAACCTGTTGCAAATCAGCGCACTGTCCGTTGAAGAATTGAAATTCATTCTGGAAACAATCCTGTAGGTTGTGGATAAGCGATGTCTCCGCAATATACCTTAATCCAGCAGTGCTAACCCCACAAGCTATGCCAGAAGATTACAGTGGTTTGGAAAGTAGGAGAAGAAGTACTGGCGGATGTAAAACTGTTAACAATGTCACATAATAGTAAATATTCGTTCTGTTCGTTCACAAAGCTCTTGCAGTCGGACCATTGCGCGCCCATTGTTAAAGCTTTCACAGACGTTTGTAATGCTAAACATGGTGTCCACGTGTACGAAACTGCGTCCACATTGGTCTATTGTTGGACCATAGCTATTTAAGTTTTTTTTTTGTTTTATTTGTTGTGGAACTTGCTGTCCCTCTTTAAGGTACATGTGCACATGGGTGGTTTGCGCCTAGTAACCCTACTTCTCTTCTTGCCTCAGCTGAAAGATGATACGTGCGTATAGATGTATGCCTCTTTCTAACCACTGCCTCTAAGTGTCGCATTTATACCTACATACAAGCCTGCAATATATTCCAGTGTTATTTCGACAGTATAATGAAACTACGAAAAGAAGGGGAAGTGATGCGATTGCCAAACACATTACTAGTGCGGTGCCGGACTTGAGGACTGTAACTAGTACACCGCTTAAACATTTTAGTCGTAATTCAGAGATGGTGTTCTAAATTACTGAAATACTGATAGCGAGGAGAAATAAGAAATGCCGGGTCAGTAGCAATGGTGACGAAATGAGCTCTACACATTGTAGTTTCATGTTCTAGTTCCTGGTCTCTACTGTGTTCATATCTAATATGATCTGAGAATTTTGTCTGGCTCCGCTGAAATCATAGGACAGCTATACTGAGGTAAGCTGACAACAATAAGCATTTTTTTATCTGGAAAACAAAATATTTCGTTTGGTGCTTAATGTTTACAGCCAGTAGTCCAAAATACGCGAATCTGTTTGTGCCCAAACATGGAACGCTGTAAATATGGGATGAAATCTCTGCAAGAATAACACGTTTCGGTTTACATAATTATGCGCCACTAAAATGTGGACGTCTGACAAGAGCAATACGAAACCGTATGTCATTTTGAAGTAATTTCGGGACTGTGACACTGTCTACTGGCTTTGGATCGCAAACATTCAGTGCTTGAAACTAGTAGTCCAATACCACTGTAAAAGTTTGTCCCTTACCTTATCAGAATGAAGGAATATTTTCTTACACCATGGACACCAGAAGCGCTCGTTTTATTCTTGTTTTCGTTGTATGAACACCAGAAGTGCAGAGGAAGGCACCTTTGTCCAGGTTTACGTTTTCCGTTTCCAGTGTGAACTTAATGACCGAGGAACTGTAACCCTCCATATTGTCTCACTCCGTCCTTATAGTGTGCGGGATCAGTCAACAAGAAACAAATACGTTATCGATCTTCCACAAATTTTACAAGTCCATTGTTGTTTATCACACGGGCTTAGCGTTAACGCATAGAGAAATTTAAATGCATACGGAAAAGCTCAAGTCCAAAGCTGATTTGGTGATGTACGTTTACCCGAAGGGCCGCCCTGCAATCACAAAAGTGGCAGGAGCGCAAATTTGGTTAATCTCTTAGATGTTGATCAATTTGACAATAGGAACTGTGAGTGCACCAGAGAGGCAGCTCTGACGTTGCAAGTAATAACTGAAGCAAGACATAAGAAAACTTAGGGCAGATTCATAGGATTTTTCGACTTGGAAAAGGCGTTCGACACTGTAAATCCGTGCTACAAATCAAGAGGCATAAGCTGCGTTGCTATACAACGGCACGTCGTTTTGAAAGGTACTGGACCGATTTACCTCAAATTTTTAACGATACCCTGATGAAACTTCGGAAGGACATAGGTTATATATATATAGTTTTGAATCACCTCGGTTCCATGAATTTCGGGACCCGTACAGAAAATTCGAATACAGATCTGCATAAACATCATTTCCGTCCTTTTTGTTGCTCATGAAAACCACTCGCTGCATGTTGTACCACAGTAGAGCGAGACCTCCAGAGGTGGTGGTCCAGATTGCTGTACTCACCGGTACCTCTAATACCCAGTAGTACGTCCTCTTGCATTGATGCATGCCTGTAATCGTCGTGGTATACTATCCACAAATTCATCAAGGCACTTTTGATCCAGATTGCCTCACTTCTCAACGGCGGTTCGGCGTGGACCCCTGAGTGGTTGGTGGGCCATTTTCAGTCTATCACAGGCATGTTCAATAGGTTTCAAGTCTGGAGAACATGCTGGCCACTCGAGTCGAGCGATGTCGTTAACCTGAAAGAAGTCATTCACAAGATGTGACGATTCGGGTGCGAATTGTCGTCCACGAAGACGAACGCCTTGCCAATATTCTGCTGATGTGATTGCACTATCGGTCGGAGGTTGGCATTCACGTATCCTATAGCCGCTACGCTGCCTTCCATGACCACCAGCTGCGTTCATCGGCTGCACATAATGCCACCCCGAAACAGCAGGGACCATCCGCCTTGCTGCACTCGCTGCACAGTGTGTCTAGACCGTTCAGCCTGACCGGGTTGCCTCAAAACACGTCTCTGACGGATGTCTGGTTAAAGGGAAGAGAAATTGGTGCCAGTTCTGAGCGGTCCATTCGGCATGTTGTTGGGCCAATCTGTACCGCGCTGTAAGGTGTCGTTGTTGCAAAGATGAACCTCGCCATGGACGTCGGTAATGAAGTTGCACATCATGCAGCCTATTGTGCACAGTTTCAGTCATAACTCGGAGTCCTGTGGCTGCACGAAAAGCATTATGCAACATGGAGGCGTTGCTGTCCGCGTTCCTCTGAGCCATAATCCGAAGGTAGTGGCCATCCTCTGCAGTAGTAGCCGTTGGGCGGCCTGAGCGAGGCGTGTAATCGACAGTTCCTATCTCTCTGTATCTCCTCCATGTCCGAACAACATCACTTTGGTTCACTTCGAGATGCCTAGACACTTCCCTTGTTGAGAGCCCCTCCTGGCACAAAGCAACAATGTGGACGCGATGGAACGGCGGTATTGATCGTCTAGGCGTGGTTGAACTACAGGCAACAGGAACCGTGTACCTCCTTCCTGGTGGAATGACTGGAACTGATCGTCTGTCGGACTCCCGCCGAATAATAGGCGCTGCTCGTGCATGATTTTTTACGTCTTTGGGCGGGTTTAGTGACATTGTGAGCAGTCAAAGGGTCTCTGTCTGTAATACAATATCCACAGTTAACGTCTGTCTTCAGGAGTTCTGGGAACCAGGGTGATGCACAACTTTTATATATACATATATATTTACGGAAAAAAATCGCGACACCAAAAAAATAATGTAGGGTAATAAAATTTCATAAATACATTTGTCTAGGTAACATATTTAAGTGATTAACATTGCAAGATCACAAGTTAGTACATGCACGAAATAAACCACTACAAATGTGAAATGCTGGTACATTAATAACCGGTGTACCCGCCAAAATGTTGAACGCAAGCATGCAAACGTGTATGCATTGTGTCTTACAGGTGCTTGATGTTAGTTTGTGGGATGCGTGTCGCACGTGGTCGGTCAATACAGGGGCGGTTAATGCTGTTTTTGAATGACTCCGCAGTTGTCGCCTGATGATGTTCTCTATTAGAGACAAATCTTTTGATCGAGCAGGCCAAGGCAACATGTCGACACTGAAGGGCATGAGGGTTAGCATTATCCTATTCGAATACACCCACTAGAATCGCGTTCGTGAATTGCGACACAACAGGTTTAATCACTGGATTGACGCACAGATTTGCAGTCAGGGTACGAGAGTGCTCCTGCTCCTAAGTGAAATCGCACGCCTGACCATAATTCCAGGTGTTTCTCCAGTGTGTCAAGCTCACAGACAGATTGCTTGCAGGATTTGAACTGGCCTCCTCCTGACCAACACACAGCTATCACCGGCACCAAGGCAGAACCATCTTACGTCAGAAGACACAACAGGCCTCCACGCTGCCCTCCAATGAACTCTCGCTTGACACCACTGACGTAGCAAATGACGGTGATTTAGAGTCAGTGGAATGCACAATAAAGTATGTTTGGCTTTCTTTGCAGGAACCAATTTGTAACAGTTTCTTGTGTCACTCTGGTGCCAATTCAAGTTTAGATTGCTTCTGCAGATGCATTACGATTCGTCAGAGCCATACTCCGGACGCAAAGGTCGGTTGAGAGCCCGGTCTTTTTGCAACAACATATTCCAGTGACCACATCGGCCAGTAATCATGTACAGTGGCTACGTTCCTGCTAAGCCTTTCTGCAATATCTCAGAAGGAACAATCAGCTTCTAGCAGTCCTATTGCATAGTCTTATTTCACGACTTCGTTGAAACTCAGTGGGGGTGATGATAAAGACATCTTTGCCACTTTAAAGACAATCTTGACCAACTTTAACTCATCACGTCCAACCTCAATGTTAACTAACGCTAAAAACCGTTACAGCGTATATTTAAGGCAAAGCAGGTTGATTGGTTAGTTTAAAAGAGGGGGCAAAAAGGACCAAACTGCGAGGTCATCGGTCCCTTGTTCCCAGTAAAATAATTACACAAGGGAAAGAAGAAAATAAAGCAGACGTACAGCACAATAACACGAGAAAGAAAGCACCAGAAGAATGGCAGAAGGACAACCAACACCACTATGGACAAAATAAGAAAAGAAAACCACAGAGAGAAGCAAGAGAACAGATGACTGTGGCTGGCCGACCACGAGAATAAAAAGGAAAAGCCAGCCACTCTGCGACACATTAAAAACATCCATCCTAAAAGTATTAGAGTGCAGAACACAAAGGAAAAAAGGACATGCACTAAAACTTATATAGAATGATAAAACCCACCGTCACGTATAAGACGTAAAACTAAATTAGCCAATGAGGTGGTCAGCTAACATTAATGGCAACGAGTCCAGTAACTGAAGAGTTCGTCGCAGGGCAGCCAAAGAAGGACAGCTCATCAAGATATGGGCCACTGTCAGCCGGGTGCCTCATCAACACTGAGGTGGGTCATCACGCCGCAGGAGGTAGACGTGGGTGAACCAAACGTGGCCAATGCGGAGCCGCCAGAGAACCACAGAGTCCCTCCGAGAGGCTCGCATTGAGGACTGCCACACATTCATAATATCCTTAATGGCACGTAGTTTGTTGTGCGTGCTGATGTTATGCCATTTCGTCTCCCAAAGCCCCAAAACTTTGCAGCGTAATACTGAACGCAGGTCAGTTTCAGAAAAGCCTATCTCCATAAGCGGTTTCTTTGTAGCCTCTTTGGACAGCATGTCGGCAAGATAGTTGCCTGGGATTCCGGCGTGACCTGGAGTCCAGACAAACACTGCTGAATGACTAGACCGTTCCAGAGCATAGTTCTACTGCTGGATGGTCGCTACCAAAGGATGACGAGGGTAGCACTGGTCGACAGTTTGTAAGCTGCTCAAGGAGTCAGTATACAGAAGAAACGGCTCTCCAGGGTATGAACTGATATGCTCAAAAGCACGAGATATAGCCACCACCTCGGCCATGAAAGCACTGCAGCCATCAGGCAAGGAATGCTATTCACCATGGACATAAACGAAGCCGACGTGGCCGGGGGAGGTGGTCTCGCGGTTCTAGGCGCGCAGTCCGGAACCGTGCGACTGCTACGGTCGCAGGTTCGAATCCTGCCTCGGGCATGGATGTGTGTGATGTCCTTAGGTTAGTTAGGTTTAAGTAGTTCTAAGTTCTAGGGGACTGATGACCACAGCAGTTGAGTCCCATAGTGCTCAGAGCCATTTGAACCATTTTTGAAGCCGACGTGAGCAACAGCCATCGAGCAGCGGACGGCATTGAGATGCTGCCAGCACTTCCGCTTAAGCTGCCGAAGGTGAGGTACCCAAGTCAACTGGGTACAAAAATCAGTCCTAAGAATCGATATGTCTCCTCTACAGTGAGTGGATCGTCATTAAGGTAAACTTCTGGTTCTGGATGAACGGTGTGATTCCGGCAGAAATGCATGACACACGTCTTCGCGGCTGAAAACCGGAAACTGTGGGCTAGAGCCAATGACTGCGCCTTGTGAATGGCTCCCTGTAGGCGCCACTCAGCAACACCAGTACTGCAGGAGCAGTACAAAATACAGACGTTACTCGCATACAGAGAAGGTGAGACCGACAGCCCTACAGCTGCTGCTAGACTGGTAATAGCCAGTGACGCTCAATACTGAGCACCGGGTTTGAGCGCTGGAATGATGGTGCTCTCCCGCCATTGCGATGGAAAGACGCCATCGCACCAGACCCGGTTGAAGATGACGAGGGGACGTCGCATGCAGTCAGACAAGAGATGTTTCATCAACTGCCTATGGATCCGATCTGGCCCAGGAGCTTTGTCGGGTCAATGTGCAAGGGCACTGTGTAAATGGGGCATTATAGGAGTCATTGTGGCGTGTAGTAAACGAAAGGACTTTCCTTTCCAGCCACCGTTTGAGAGCGAGCAAGGCAGGGGGTAAATCTCCGACGCAGTTGCTCGAGCATAGTGCTCAGCAAAGTGCTCGGCAATCGTTGTAGATAAGCGCCATTTATGTTAACACTGGGAACACCTGTTGGTATCTGGTACCCGAAAACACGATTGATCTTTGACCAGACTTGGAAAGGTGAAGTATGGAGCCCAATGGTCGAGACATATCTCTCCCAGCACTCCAAATTCCGTCGTTTGATAGGTTGGAAAACGTGGAACGCAGCCGTTTAAAGGTTATGAGGTGTACCATGGAAGGGTGCCACTTATGCTGCTGTAGAGCTCGCGGACCTCCTTTATTGCCTCAGCTACTTCTGGCGATCACCAAGGAACTGCCTTTCGCTGGGGGCAGCCTAAAGAGCGCGCAGTCGTGTTTTCTACTACGGAAACGATTGTCTTAGTCACCTTCTCAACCATCACATCTATGTTATCGTGTGAGGGAGATTCAGTGGTGACAGCATAGGTTAAAGTGGCCCAGTCTGCCTTGTTTAAAGCTCATCTGGGCAGGCGTCCGTGGGCCTGGTGCCAGAGCAGTGACAGGAAGATGGGGAAGTGGTCACTACTACACAGGTTGTCATGTGCTCTCCAGTGGATAGATGGGAGAAGTCCTGGACTGCAAATTGAAAAATCAATGGCCGAGTAGCTACCATGAGCCACACTGAAATGTATGGCGGCCCCAGTATTTAAGAGGCAGAGATCGAACTGAGACAGTAGAGTACTGACATCTCTGCCTCGGCCAGTGAGCACAGTGCCACCCCATAATAGGTTATGGGCGTTAAAATCTCCCAAAAGTACGACAGGTTTAGGAAGTTGATCGATCAGTGCAGTTAATACATTCAGGGATACTGCACCATCTGGAGGAAGATATACATTGCAGACAATTATTTCCAGGTCGACCTTATTCTCACAGCCATAGCTTCAAAAGGGCTTTGAAGGGGCACAGCTTCACTACAGATTGAATTTAGGACATATACGCAAACTCAACCTGACACTCTATTATAGTCGCTACGATTCCTGTAGTATCCCAAATAGCCATGGAGGGCAGGAGTCTGCACTGCTGGGAACCAGGTTTCCTGGAGGACAATGCAGGAAGCAGGTGTAAAGCTTAACAGTTGCCATAGATCAGCCATGCGGTGGAAAAAACCGCAGCATTTCCACTGGAGGACGACGTCATTATGAGACTGGGAAAGCATGGATCATTCAATGAGGCAATTTATGCCTCAGGGTCACCTGCTGCCACAGACTTTTTGCCTGAGGAGTCTATATCCATTGTGTCTGAGGGTCCACCGAGATCTAGGTCCTCAGCGGACGCCAGAATCTCCACTTCATCTGCAGATACAGAGCTTGTAGGTAGCTGCGGTGTGAGTGCCACCGCAACTCTCTTGGTCTTGGGGACCTTCTTTTCGGATTTCTCTCGCCGCTTCTTGAGTTTCCTGGCTGAGAGGACATCACTAATTCTCTGGGACTGAGGATGAGCGTGAAGCCCTACGACTAGCTGCTTTTGGACTCTTCAGCTACTGGTGGGTGTCATCTTTCCACTCCCTGGGAATGGAGTGACCCAAGGGAACTTTCCTGGCCAGTGAAGCCAAACACTTCCTCTTCTCTGGCTCAGAATTGGGGACTGATATCCCTGATGGTTGGGGGTGGGGTGGGGGGGGGGGGGGAGTGTTGCTCCTAAATTAGTTGGTGTGGGAGCAACAAGGAGGGAAGTGTCCTCCCCCACCATCAAGTGTAGTGTTCTGGTTATGAGAGGCGACAGGAATGCGACAAACTGATGAGGCGACAACTGTTCTCGTAGTGGCAGTGTAAGAACAGGTCATAGCCACAGGATGCAGGTGCTCAAATTTTCTAGTAGCCTCAGTGTAGGTCAGTCAGTCCAGTGTCTTATATTCCATGATTTTCCTCTCTTTCTGTAAAATCCTGCAGTCTGGCGAACAAGGAGAATTATGCTCTCTGCAGTTGACACAGATTGGAGGTGGGGCACATGGAGTATTGGGATGTGATGGATATTCACAGTCTCAAATGTGATGCTGGAAGACATATGGCTAAACTTCCATCACTTAAGGCACCACATCGGGGGAGGGATATATGGCTTTACATCACAATGGTAGACCATCACCTTGACCTTCTCGGGTAATGTGTCACCAGCCAAGATGAAGGCACCAGTGGCAACCTGGTTATCCCTCAGACCCTGATGGACGCACTGGACGAAATGATCACCTCGCTACTTTAAATTGGCGCGCAGCTCGTCGTCAGACTGAAAAAAAATGTCTACATCTACATCTACATCTACATTTATACTCCGCAAGCCACCCAACGGTGTGTGGTGGAGGGCACTTTACGTGCCACTGTCATTACCTCCCTTTCCTGTTCCAGTCGCGTATGGTTCGCGGGAAGAACGACTGTCTGAAAGCCTCCGTGCGCGCTCGAATCTCTCTAATTTTACATTCGTGATCTACTCGGGAGGTATAAGTAGGGGGAAGCAATATATTCGATACCTCATCCAGAAACGCACCCTCTCGAAACCTGGCGAGCAAGCTACACTGCCATGCAGAGCGCCTCTCTTGCAGAGTCTGCCACTTGAGTTTATTAAACATCTCCGTAACGCTATCACGGTTACCAAATAACCCTGTGACGAAACGCGCCGCTCTTCTTTGGATCTTCTCTATCTCCTCCGTCAAACCGATCTGGTACGGATCCCACCCTGATGAGCAGTACTCAAGTATAGGTCGAACGAGTGTTTTGTAAGCCACCTCCTTTGTTGATGGACTACATTTTCTAAGCACTCTCCCAATGAATCTCAACCTGGTACCCGCCTTACCAACAATTAATTTTATATGATCATTCCACTTCAAATCGTTCCGCACGCATACTCCCAGATATTTTACAGAAGTAACTGCTACCAGTGTTTGTTTCGCTATCATATAATCATACAATAAAGGATCCTTCTTTCTATGTATTCGCAATACATTACATTTGTCTATGTTAAGAGACAGTTGCCACTCCCTGCACCAAATGCCTATCCGCTGCAGATCTTCCTGCATTTCGCTACAATTTTCTAATGCTGCAACTTCTCTGTATACTACAGCATCATCCGCGAAAAGCCGCATGGAACTTCCGACACTATCTACTAGGTCATTTATATATATTGTGAAAAGCAATGGTCCCATAACACTCCCCTGTGGCACGCCAGAGGTTACTTTAACGTCTGTAGATGTCTCTCCATTGATAACAACATGCTGTGTTCTGTTTGCTAAAAACTCTTCAATCCAGCCACACAGCTGGTCTGATATTCCGTAGGCTCTTACTTTGTTTATCAGGCGACAGTGCGGAACTGTATCGAACGCCTTCCGGAAGTCAAGAAAAATAGCTTCTACCTGGGAGCCTGTATCTAATATTTTCTGGGTCTCATGAACAAATAAAGCGAGTTGGGTCTCACACGATCGCTGTTTCCGGAATCCATGTTGATTCCTACATAGTAGATTCTGGGTTTCCAAAAACGACATGATACTCGATCAAAAAACATGTTCTAAAATTCTACAACAGATCGACGTCAGAGAAATAGGTCTCTAGTTTTGCGCATCTGCTCGACGACCCTTCTTGAAGACTGGGACTACCTGTGCTCTTTTCCAATCATTTGGAACCCTCCGTTCCTCTAGAGACTTGCGGTACACGGCTGTTAGAAGGGGGGCAAGTTCTTTTGCGTAGTCTGTGTAGAATCGAATTGGTATCCCGTCAGGTCCAGTAGACTTTCCTCTATTGAGTGATTCCAGTTGCTTTTCTATTCCTTGGACACTTATTTCGATGTCAGCCATTTTTTCGTTTGTGCGAGGATTTAGAGAAGGAACTGCAGTGCGGTCTTCCTCTGTGAAACAGCTTTGGAAAAAGGTGTTTAGTATTTCAGCTTTACGCGTGTCATCCTCTGTTTCAATGCCATCGTCATCCCGTAGTGTCTGGATATGCTGTTTCGAGCCACTTACTGATTTAACGTAAGACCAGAACTTCCTAGGATTTTCTGTCAAGTCGGTACATAGAATTTTACTTTCGAATTCACTGAACGCTTCACGCATAGCCCTCCTTACGCTAACTTTGACATCGTTTAGCTTCTGTTTGTCTGAGAGGTTTTGGCTGCGTTTAAACTTGGAGTGGAGCTCTCTTTGCTTTCGCAGTAGTTTCCTAACTTTGTTGTTGTACCACGGTGGGTTTTTCCCGTCCCTCACAGTTTTACTCGGCACGTACCTGTCTAAAACGCATTTTACGATTGCCTTGAACTTTTTCCATAAACACTCAACATTGTCAGTGTCGGAACAGAAATTTTCGTTTTGATCTGTTAGGTAGTCTGAAATCTACCTTCGATTACTCTTGCTAAACAGATAAACCTTCGTCCCTTTTTTTATATTCCTATTAACTTCCATATTCAGGGATGCTGCAACGGCCTTATGATCACTGATTCCTTGTTCTGTACATACAGAGTCGAAAAGTTCGGGTCTGTTTGTTATCAGTAGGTTCAAGATGTTATCTCCACGAGTCGGTTCTCTGTTTAATTGCTCGAGGTAATTTTCGGATAGTGCACTCAGTATAATGTCACTCGATGCTCTGTCCCTACCACCCGTCCTAAACATCTGAGTGTCCCAGTCTATATCTGGTAAATTGAAATCTCCACCTAAGACTATAACATGCTGAGAAAATTTATGTGAAATGTATTCCAAATTTTCTCTCAGTTGTTCTGCCACTAATGCTGCTGAGTCGGGAGGTCGGTAAAAGGAGCCAATTATTTACCTAGTTCGGTTGTTGAGTGTAACCTCCACCCATAATAATTCACAGGAACTATCCACTTCTACTTCACTACAGGATAAACTACTACTAACAGCGACGAACACTCCACCACCGGTTTCATGCAATCTATCCTTTCTAAACACCGTCTGTACCTTTGTAAAAATTTCGGCAGAATTTATCTCTGGCTTAAGCCAGCTTTCTGTACCTATAACGATTTCAGCTTCGGTGCTTTCTATCAGCGCTTGAAGTTCCGATACTTTACCAACGCAGCTTCGACAGTTGACAATTACAATACCGATTGCTGCCTGGTCCCCGCATGTCCTGACTTTGCCCCGCACCCGTTGAGGCTGTTGCCCTTTCTGTACTTGCCCAAGGCCATCTAACCTAAAAAACCGCCCAGCCCACGCCACACAACCCCTGCTACCCGTGTAGCCGCTTGTTGCGTGTAGTGGACTCCTGACCTATCCAGCGGAACCCGAAACCCCACCTCCCTATGGCGCAAGTCGAGGAATCTGCAGCCCACACGGTCGCAGAACCGTCTCAGCCTCTGATTCAGACCCTACACTCGGCTCTGTACCAAAGGTCCGCAGTCAGTCCTGTCGACGATGCTGCAGATGGTGAGCTCTGCTTTCATCCCGCTAGCGAGACTGGCAGTCTTCACCAAATCAGATAGCCGCCGGAAGCCAGAGAGGATTTCCTCCGATCCATAGCGACACACATCATTGGTGCCGACATGAGCGACCACCTGCAGATGGGTGCACCCTGTACCCTTCATGGCATCCGGAAGGACCCTTTCCACATCTGGAATGACTCCACCCGGTATGCACACGGAGTGCACATTGGTTTTCTTCCCCTCTCTTGCTGCCATTTCCCTAAGGGACCCCATTATGCGCCTGACGTTGGAGCTCCCAACTACCAGTAAGCCCACCCTCTGCGACTGCCCAGATCTTGCAGACTGAGGGGCAACCTCTGGAACAGGACAAGCAGCCATGTCAGGCCGAAGATCAGTATCAGCCTGAGACAGAGCCTGAAACCGGTTCGTCAGACAAACTGGAGAGGCTTTCCGTTCAGCCCTCCGGAATGTCTTTCACCCCCTGCCACACCTTGAGATGACCTCCCACTCTACCACAGGTGAGGGATCAGCCTCAATGCGGGCAGTATCCCGGGCAACCACAGTCGTAGTCCGATCAGGGGATGCGTGGGACGAACTGGACGTCCCCGACAAACCCCCATCCGGACCCCCACAGTGATGCCCATTGGCAACAGCCTCAAGCTGTGTGACCGAAGCCAACACTGCCTGAAGCTGGGAGCGAAGGGATGCCAACTCAGCCTGCATCCGAACACAGCAGTTGCAGTCCCTATCCATGCCAAACACTGTTTTGCAAAGAACGTCTGAACTAATCTACAGAGAGCGCAAACAAATCGACAAAATTTAAACGGTTGTTAAAATACAAGATTGCCTAGTAAATGCAGTAATGCTGCTGCTTGCGCACTGCTGACACTGCTCGGTGGCGGAAGGAGGCTACGCGAATTTACACTATTCAGGTACTAAAACGCGATGCTACACTCTCAAATACTATAATACGCTCGAAATTTATGAATTAAACAATGCAAGTACCAAAAACACGCAAAGAAATTAAGAATTAAACTATGTAACAAATGAGTGAGCTAGGAGTATACGACTTGCTGCTGCAGCTGCTTATCCAACGGCGGCAGGGAGCATGTCCCTGTGGGATACATTACCCTGGACCATATTTAAGCTCTTATGGGGTCTGATGGTAACAGAAACATCCTCAAACTTGTCACAAGGGAGTAATGCCTGTGACTGGGCAGAGGATACTGTTTTTATCAAGACTGAAATAGAGCGCATTTTGGACAAGCCCCCCCCCCCCCCCCCAAACAAGTCCTATAAATGCTCCACAAAACACTGAGGCTTCATAGACATGAAAGATTCCCCATCACCTCTTGTACATAAAAGGTATGGGGGCGAATTAGCTTCACAGCTATCTTTGGCCTGAAGTTCCTCCCACAGTGTGGGCAGAGAGGGAAAGGATTTGGGGTTGTATTTCTTATCACTGAAGTTCGACTTTGCCCACTCAGAGACCATTGACGGCGGACCAACAGCAAGAGACGACGTACTACGCTTCATGGTGAGTCATCCACCCTGATGCCACCCGCTCCGACCAGGAGCCCTCCCCACGGGCACCACCCAGCCTCAGCAAGGTCCACCTGGTAGGATGGCCATTGCCGGGAGTCCCGATGCCCCAGGGAGATGAGCATCTACTCCATGGCATATGTGGGGAGTTAACAGCAAAGGCATCAGCAGACGGATCCCTGTATTGTCAGGGGGCTACAACCAACAGGGTACAGGGTGGCCCCACCACAATGGACTGGCTACCGTGCTGGATATGAGGTGCAAAGAATTCCATGGTCATCAGCGCAGACACTGCATAGTGGGTGGAGGAAATTTCACCCAGGAATGTGTCCTCACTCAAGAGATGGAGAATGACCGGGACTGCAATGCCATGACGAGAAATTGGGGTAAAGACTGCAATGCATGATGGATCAGGAAGACTTGGGAAAATGGAGGTCCAATCCTACAGGGGACCATCACATAAAGGCCGAAAGGTGTGAGACTCCCCTTAGTCGCCTCTTAAGACAGGCAGGAATACCTTGGGCCTATTCTAACCCCTATGCCCACAGGGGGATAAAGCAAACCATCTTTGCATCCTCATAGCGACGCCACAAGTGCCATTCTTGCGCGACTGATGCGAAATTTCAAAAGAAATTTTCTTTCAGACATAGAAACACATCTACCTACTTTCGTTGATGTCGCACAGTTTCTCCTTGCTTCAGGACTTTTTTCACTATCAGTGTGTATACATAAAATATAATAGGAAACTATTGTTAGCAATTAACTGTTAACATTCTGGATCGCTTTATTGCAAATTTTTACACGTTACTCTATTAATCATTTGGATGGACTTGGGTTACATATTCTTTATATACATGGTATATATAATAAATAATAGTGGAATGCTACAGCTCTTGTAATATCATGTAGCTGCAAAAGGGAGGGGTCAGCATTCTTGGGAACCAGGTTCCCTGGAGGGGAATGCAGTAAGCAGATGTAAAGCTTAACTGTTGCTGTAGCTCAGCCAGGTGGTGGAAAAACACCGCTGGAATTTAACTGGAGGATGATGTGATCGTGAAACTGGGAAGGCGTGAAATAATCAGTGAGGTAGTCTACGCCTCTGGGTCACCTGCTGCCACCGACTTATATCCTGAACAACATATATCCATTGTCTCTGAAGGTCTGGCGAGATATGGTGTTTGCTGAGGACCTAGATCTTCACCTCATCCTCAGACGCAGAGCTTGAAGGCAGTGGTAGTGCGGATGCCACAAAAATTAATTTGCTCTTGGAGGTCTTCTTTTTGGATTTCTTTTGTTGATCCTTGTTCTTCTGTGGCTGGGAGGGCTCACTGATTCAGTCTCTGGGACTGAGGATGAGCGTGAAGCCCTATGACCAGCTGCGTTTGGACACTTCAGCCACTGGCAGGTGTCATCTTCCCCACTATCAGAAACCTGGGAAGGGAGTGGCCCAAGGGACCCTTTCTGGCCAGAAGAGCAGAGACTCTGGCTCAGAACTGGGGACTGTTGCCACCGATGGTTGGGGAGGACAGTGCTCCTGAGGTGGTTGGTGTGGGAGCAACAGGGAGGGAAGTGCCCCCACCATGAAGGGGACAGGTGTAGTGTTCTGGCTGACTGGAACTCATGGAACTGATGGGGCTACAACTGTTTTTGTAGTGGCGACATATGAGGTCATACCAAATGATATAGGAGCTCAAATTTCCTCTTTGCCTCAGTGTAGGTCAGTCAATCCAGAGTCTTGTATTCCACGATTTTCCTTTTTCGCTGTAAAACCTGGCAGTTTGGTGAACAGGGGAACGATGCTCTCTGCAGTTGACACTGTTGGGAGGTGGAGCACATGGTGTATTTGGATTTGATGGACGTCCAAAATCTCGATATGTGATGCTGGAAGTACAGCAAGAAGACATGTGGCTGAACTTCCAGCATTGGGGGAGGGATCTATGGCTTGACGTCACAGTAATAGACCATCACCTTGACCTTCTCAGCTAATGTGTCATCCTCAAATGCCAAGATGAAATCTCCAGTGGCAACCTGATTACCCCTTGGACCCCAATGGATGCGCCGGATGAAATGAACTGCTTGACGCTCAGAGTTGGTGTGCAGCTTGTCATCAGACTGCAAAAGAAGGTCCCTGTGGAATATAAAACCTTGGATCATATTTTAGCTCTTATGAGGTGTGATGGTAATGGAAACATCCCCCAGCTTGTCACAAGTCAGTAATGCTCGTTACTGGGCAGAATATGCTGTTTTTATGAAGACCGACTTTGTCCGCGTTTTCGACCAGTCTTCCACCTCCCCAAACTTGTCCTATAAATGCTCAACAAAAAACTGGGGCTTCATCGAGAGAAAAGAGTCTCCATCAGCTCTCGTAAATGAGGTACTGTGGCGAATAAGGTTCGCTGCCATCCTTAGCCTAGCATTCGTTCCATGGTGTGGCCAAGGAGAGGAATGATGTAGGATCATACTTCATTGTATTGTACTGAGAGAGCTTAGAGACTGCTGGCATTCGATCACCAGCAAGTGATGATCTTGTACACTTCATTGCGCGTCATCCGCCCTGATGCCACCCATTCTGACAGGGGCCCAACCGACGGGCCCCACCCACCCACAGAAAAGGCCACCTGGCAGGATGGCCATTGCCAGGAGTCCCAATGCCCCAGAGTGACAGCATATACTTCTTGGCATATGTGGGGAGTTAATGGCGCAGACATCTGGAGAGTGATCCCTGTGTTGCCAGGGGGCTGCAAGCAACATGGTACATGGCGACCCCACCACAATAGACTGGCCATTATGCTGGATATGAGGTGCAAAGAATTCCATGGTCCTCGTCGACGGCCGGTCTAAGTGGCCGAGTGGTTCTAGGCGCTACAGTCTGGAACCGCGCTACCGCTACGGTCGCAGGTTCGAATCCTGCCTCGGGCATGGATGTGTGTGATGTCCATAGGGTAGTTAGGTTTAAGTAGTTCTAAGTTCTAGGGGACTGATGACCTCAGAAGTTAGCTGGCCATGGTGGCCGTGCAGTTCTAGGCGCTCCAGTCCGGAGCCGCGTGCTGCTATGTTCGCAGGTTCGAATCCTGCCTCGGGCATTGGTGTCTGTGATGTCCTTAGGATAGTTAGGTTTAATTAGTTCTACGTTCTAGGGGACTGATGACCACAGCAGTTGAGTCCCATAGTGCTCAGAGCCATTTGAACCATTTGAATCTCAGAAGTTAAGTCCCATAGTGCTCCGAACCATTTGAACCTCGTCGGCGCGGGAAACGACACTCTATAGTGGGTGGAGGAAAACGCACCCAGGAAGTTGCCCTCGCTGAAGAGGTGGAGGATGAGCGGGACTTCAATGCCGCGACGAGAAAGTTGGCTAAAGATCTCAATGCACGATGGACACGATGCACCATGTAAGGCACCCTTCGCTAGATGGCTCTCTCTACGGGAAAATTTTGAAAAATGGAGGTTAAACCCCACAGGGCACCATCGCACAAAGGCCGAAACGTGTGAGACTCCTTCTAGTCGCCTCTTATACCTTGAGCATATTCTAACCCCCTGGCCCAGAGGAGGGTATTACTGCAGTGGATGACAGCTACCTACAGATCATGGCTCGGAGAAACGTAGCAACGCCACCATATTGAGTAATGCTTTTCGTGGAGCGACAGGACGTCGTGTTACGACTCAAACTGTGTGTAATAGACTGCATGATTCGCAACATCTCTCCTGACATCATTAGAGAAGTCCATCTTTCCAAACATGACACCATGCAGCGCGGTACAGATGGTCCCAACATGTCGAATAGACCGCTCAGGATTGGCATCATGTCCTCTTCGCCATTGAGTGTTGCGTATGCCTTTAAGCAGACAATCGTCTGAGACGTATTTGGAGGCAATCCTGTCAGGATGAAATCCTTACATACACTGTCCACCTGAGTGCAGCAAGGTGGAGGTTCCCTGCTGTTTTGGCGTGGCATTATGTGGGGTCGACGTACGCCGCTGGTGATCATGAAAGGCGCCGTAACGGCTGTGTGACACGTGAATGCCATCCTTCGACCGATAGTGCAACCATATAGGCAGCATGTAGGCGATGCATTTGTCTTCATGATAACAGTTCGCGACCCCATCGTGCACATCTTGTTTATGACTTCCTTCAGGATAACGACATCGCTCGACGTGGCCAGCATGTTCCCCAGACATGAATCCTGGGATAGACTGAAAAGGGCTGTTTATGGACGACGTGACCCACCAACCACTCTGAGGGATCTACGCCGAATAGCCGTTGAGAAGTGGGACAATCTGGACCAACAGCACTTTGATGAACTTGTGGATAGCATGCCATGACGAATACAGGCATGCATCAATGCAAGAGATCGTGTTACTCGGTATTAGAGGTACTGATGTATACAGCAAATTGGACCACTACTTCTCATGATCTCACTGTATGGTTGTAAAACATGCAATGTGTTGTTTTCATGAGCAATAAAAACAGCGGAAATGATGTTTATGTTGATTTCTATTAAAATTCTCTGTACAGGTTTCGGAACTCTCGGAACCGAGATGACGCCAAACTTTGTTTGATGTGTTTATTTTTCCCCACCTTCTGAATTACACAATGAATAGGCAACGGTGGAGGTAATGGAATGGTTCAATAGTCGGATTAAAATTCGGGACGAAGGGATATCAGTGATAGGACTCGCTCATGACATTGCTATCATCATTGAAAGTGAAGAAGAATTACAGGACCAGCTGAGTGGAATGAGCAGTTCAACATGTGGATTAAGAGAGATAAAGAGCTTAGCCTCAATGGAACATTGAATTGTATTCGGTGGCGACAAGGGAAAATTTATGCAGAGCCGGGACTCTAACCCGGATTTCCCGCTTTATTCGAGTAGTCAGCTTAGAAATCGTTTTGTTTTTTCTTTTGTTTTCTTATTATTATCAGAATGATTGGGTACTATCGTGACACTGCAGTAGACCATAGTCAAATCATCATGTAATACAAGCTGCAAATGGGACAAAAAATTAATTATGGTAACACAATAATAAATAAAAGTAGTAATAAAGAAAAAAGAAGAAGTTGCACATAGCCGACAAACCACCACCAATCTCTCATGATATGTATCAAAAATTTATTTATAGAGTTTTTTATGTTATAGTCAATTTTCTTTTGTAATTTTTACGTGTTTTTAGTTGTTATATAGAATCTAAAAGCAGAAGGACAACGAAATCAGATTATATTCTAAACAGGAAACTGAGAAGAATCCGAATTTCATTGCAATGATTGTGTATGCTCATGTGTATATATACTTCATCTATATACATTTTACAATAGCACTGGAGCGATGGTCAGTCAAAACACAAAACAAAACGAACAGTGAAACTAGGAGAGAACAAGCCGAAGCAAATCGGATGGGAATATACATAACAAAGAAAAATACCTCTCATCCGAAGAAATTAATCAACACCTTACCTACTGAAAACGAGATCCAACATGTTGGCGAAGAGGTCTCGATATCGAGGAACTCGCAAGAATGTCCAGTAGGCCGCGATCATGTGCTGCATGAAGTTCATGTGATTTTCCCCCTCGCCTTCTACAACACCTTGAAAGAATTGTCCCAGCAACCACCTAACGGTATGGGTTTTCGACAGTGGGAAGAAGGAATAATCTGGGCGCAATATTATATCGTTAGTGTGGTATAGTCTCAGAAGAGTAAGGAAGGGCAGTTGTGTCCTAAACCAAGACCAATTTGTCATATGACCTCCACCAGTAAAGCGATGTAGACGTACAACGGCTACATAAATTCGTGTCGCTAAGCCCAATACGGAAAAGTCGCTCGCTCGTTGGAATCAAGTCGTTTAATACCTTATACCACGAGGACACCACGCTCATCGGCAAAATCGGAAGACTGATACTGAACCAAACTGTCGTCCAGTTCGTTTGCGGCGATTCTCTTTCAACGAGGATCGGGTAGGGGACTGCTTCTCAACGAGTCTTTAGGAATTTCGTGGTGAGGACAGGTCTCCATAAAATGTCACCACTAAATAGCTCACTGCAAGATAGAAGTCACGAATGTGTTTTAACTCATAATTTATGCGACCAACATCAATTAGGGGGTTCAAGATTAGCAGGGCGGACACAGGGAAATAAAAGAGACGTAAATGTGAAGGTTTCCTGAGTCATCGTCAAAAATGTACGACGCATATATAGTATATGCGTTTTCCTTCGCATATCAGTCAGGCCCAACCCCCCAAAGGAACGAGGTTTCGTGATCACCTCATACCGTAAGCGAAATATACGTTTTTCCATAAAAAACGACCAGATAATTGTTGTAGTTTCTTCGCCAACATCGAGGGAAGCAGATAAACTTGCGCCACATAAGAAGCTTTGCATAAGACATGTATCCAGTATTCGGACTTTCTGGATCACAGTGGGAGAACTCCTTTCATGCTCTACGATGGGTCCCTGAATTTTTTCTGTAACTGAATTGAGCGTCGCCATTTTGAGAGGACAGCGATCAACGATGATAGCGAGAGATGTAGGCCAACCCACTGCTGTAGCGATGGAACAACCGCGTAATCAAACCCTCGCACGGTCAAAATGGCTCTGAGCGCTATGGGACTTAACTGCTGAGGTCATCAGTCCCCTAGAACTCAGAACTACTTAAAACTAGCTAACCTAAGGACATCACACACATCCATGCCCGAGGCAGGATTCGAACCTGCGACCGTAGCGGTCGCGCGGCTCCAGACTGTAGCGCCCAGAACCGCTCGGCCACCCCGGCCGGCTCGCACGGTCAGAAACCTGAATTTACTTTCATTAAGTTTTGCACCTGAACTCCGAAAATAATTATCGATTACAGCCTTCAGTCGAGGTATCTCCGCAGTATTTCGAAGTAATACAGTCATCCGCGTATGAAAGAACAGCTATAGTATCGCCGCAAAGCGTCCAACTTGGCAACTGGGATGCTAGCGCCCAAAGTAGGGGCTCCAGAGACAACACAAACAAAGTCATTGACAGCGGGCTTCCTAGAGGCATTCCGCTACGGATATTTATCCTGGCATCAGTTGGCCATTAACAACCACCGAAGCCGAAATACCCGTAAATAGATTTCAGTGCAGTAGTAAAACCAAATGACTCCAGTATCCGAAGCAAAAAGTCGTGATTAACACGATCAGCTGCCTTATCGAAGTCTACAAAAGCAAGGGCACAAGGGGCAGACTTTACAGCAGCTACCGAAACCACGTTACGGCATTCGTCTATAGGGGTAAGAAGCGTACGACCACGTACGCAGTTTCGATGTTTTGCAACAATCGTCTCCATCAGAACCGACATCCTACTATTAACTGCTCTCGTCGCAGACTGGCGTCAGAGTTTAACAAAGTATTTGGGCGAAACCTATCAGGCGTAGCCGGTCCAGGGCATTCCTGGATTAACACAATTTTTCCAACTTTGGAAGAGGTCGGCACTGCTCTACCCATTAACACTTCATTCAAGAGGGAGGTAAAGGTAGCACCCGACAACGGCCAAAAGCGCACCTAAAATTCCTTGGGAAGTCCATCCAGACCCGGGGACTTCTGAGAAAGCGATCCCACAATACGTTTGCAAACTTCTCGAGGCTGAAAGGCAGCTAAGAGCGTTGCATTATGTTCAGATGTAATTGTCGTATCCAAGCTGCTGATTAGTGGGTCGTAAAAGGTTTCATTGTACTCATCGATGTCGTAAATGTCTACTTAGTACTGGTGTAAGATACGCACTGTATCAGTTTGCGCCATTACGGTACGTCCGTCATTTGTCGTGAGAGAATGAATACAAATGCGTCGCTGTCGGGTCTGATGCCGAAGCAAATAATATATGGAAATCAGTTTTTCCGTCACCAATGAACGCGGCTTTCATTTGTATTCTCTTCAAGAACAACAATTTTGCCTTTACACGCCTAACATCAGCAATTCGCAGAGCGGTGTGATCTGAGATTTGGCAACACAGAAAAGTATCAAAGTTTGCCTGAGCCTCTGTTGTGCCACATGTGTCCACCAGTCAAGGGTATAAGAGTATTTCCCAGCGGACCGTAGAGTACGCTCCCATATGGCTCGCATCACATCATTGAGAGAAAAAAATGGTTCAAATGGCTCTGAGCACTATGGGACTCAACTGCTGAGGTCATTAGTCACCTAGAACTTAGAACTAGTTAAACCTAACTAACCTAAGGACATCACAAACATCCATGCCCGAAGCAGGATTCGAACCTGCGACCGTAGCGGTCTTGCGGTTCCAGACTGCAGCGCCTTTAACTGCACGGCCACTTCGGGCGGCTTCATTGAGAGAAGGTTCAGCTAGATGAGCGACGTTCAACGTCCACAGACGGCGAAACAATTTGACAGGCTGCTGTTCAAGATTGAGAGTTGTATTAACAGCACAGTGGTCTATAGAGGATGCTGGGATGACTTCATCACTAAGAGTACTATCGCTCAGGCAGTCTGATAAGTAAAACATATCTAACCTGCTACCAGACGTCGCAGTAATGTGGGTATCTTTAACTAACGCCGGGTATTTGCATATCCAGACGTCTTTCACACGTAAGAAGTGGACCCATTCATGTAATTCAAGAGAGAAATTAAAATTCTATCTGCAGCACACAAAATAAAGCTAAAATCATCACCCAACAGAATACCCGGAGGACCAGATAAACAATTTCCTCTTCGTAAAAGCACGAACGATCTACTGTGCGACCAGTACAAGAAAGGGCATATAATAAAACCAAGAGAAGATTAAAAGTCGACAGCGATAGGAATGGCTTTGCGAAAGAATTAGGCGGTCCCCGTAGAATATTCAGGTGCGACATTAAAGATCATACGAAAACCTGGTAAGGAGAAATTCCTAAATAACGCCTCCTGTAAGAACACAATGTCTGCACGTGCATCCTGAATGAACTGACGCAGCGAAGCCAAACGCAGTTCATCGCAGTTCTGACTCCACACGATTAACATTTAAGGAAAAGAGCGTTTAGGCTTGAGTCATTTGCCACAGCTACACAGGAATGTACGGAACGTATCGAGCAGAATTAGGGAGACATCTGAGAGTCAAGGTCCCTCGCGGAGTTCACAGATGAATCAGGCATCGGGAGACGACAATCCCTATCATCGCAGCCTTTTTCATTAGATTTCTTACGGGACACAGCAACGGTCAGGTTGTATACGCTGTTTCTGTCGGCTACGTGCCATTGCGGTCTCTGCAGACGGAGGTGTGGGAGGGGTCGTAGGCTTAGCTTCCTGCCTCTCATTACAAGGGACATGTAATATAGGTCCAGTCACTAAGGCGGAAGAATTCTGTGGAAGTACCAATACAACAGGTGATACTTGGTCGCTTATTTTATTCTCCTCGGGAGTTGCTATACGCGGAAAATTCGGGAAACCATCCGCGGCTAAAGACGAAGGAGCAGGAGGATATTGCATTGTCTCGGAGGCGAAGAGAGGGGGGAGGGGGGACGGGACTCCACTCCCTCTCCACACACAGGCAGCTCAGAAAGAGGCACTTCTCGAGCAGGAGAAATGCTGGATATAACTTCTTCGCCACTCACCGTACCACGGACGGGAGGTATCGAAACATCGAGAGGATCCGGGGACACAATCGATGCGGAGGAGGTTAGGGCAGAAGGCACAGCCAAATCCTCACTATTTTGAGTGCGGCGTCGCTTGTTTGTCACTGTTACAGATCTTATAATGGGGGCAATCGTATTCTGGAACAGTCGCGAAAATAAAGTCAGAAATTCCTTTACACGATTGTCAGGACTGACGTTTCGTTCATTACGATCTGAAGTAGAAGTAGGTCCGACGTCGGAAGTGGAAGGAACAAGATTAGCAACTGTCAATTTTCGACGCTGCATTAATGAGTCTTTAATACAACCCTCGGCGGGCAATTAGACCGAACGTGTCCTCATTCATTACATAGGAAGCAAGTTCCCTCTTGACCACTATACACGATATGAGTGCGTTAGCCACACACCTGTAAACGTGATGGAATACTGCGTTTGACATGTATTTCTACTGAACGAATTCCACTATAACACTGTAATCTGTGTTGAGTAGTCCAGGTTCACGACGGATATTTTTCACAGTTACCACAAGCAGTCAATATGTCCTTTAGAAAGTTCTCATCAACCTCCGGCGGGAGGTTGAACACGCGAACGTTAGAATAGTTAATTTCATCACCTGCGAGTGACACCATACTAACGGAATTATTGCGATGCTTGAACGGGACTTGAGAACCCTGTCGCGACAGTAATCTTTCAACGTGAAGGGAGTTCATAAATTTTACGTGATACACGTAGACTTCTGCATCGAAATAAGCGGTGTGTACCTGGTCAGAGCTCACATGAATTGTATCGAGATGCCAATCGTTGATTTCTGGAAACCTGGACTGCATGTGTCGCATTGTTATATCGAAAGTAAAACTCACAGTGCCTTTTTGTGGAATACACTTGCAAACCATGGTAGCCATAGCGGAGCGGCCGACGCTGCTGCAAGTAGACGAACACAAGCAGACAGACGACAGAGCGGAGGCGCTACGACTCGTTCGGCAGACAGAACAACACTAAAGATGTAAACTTCACACAAGCAACGTTGCGGCAAGTGACATAAAAATGAAGATCCTTCGCGCTCGGCGAGCGAAGCGGAACTACCGCTTCGGTTGCTTGGATACGAGTTTCTTTCAATCCATAATTTCAAATTGTCGCATGCTACACATGTAGAATCCACGGCTATTAATAATATTACTGTAGTAGTATATATGCACCTTGACTGTAATGATAACTTCAGTGCGAATGCACACTATGTCTGGATCCGCGCGGAAATCATTTAAACGTATGAGCAGTGAGCGTAATCGACGGTGGACGCTACATGTATAGTGTGCAAAAAGTTGAGAATGTGGTTCGGAAGTGACTGAGTTTGGATAGCCGACTGGCTTAAGGTAACGGCTCGTATAAAGCGGAAAATCCAGTTCCAGTCCCAGTCTGACACAAATTTTCACTTGTCACCAGAAAATTTTATACAGTGCTCAACTGCGGCTGAGATATGTATTTCTCTTACATCTCAAATACACATGTCTGGAGAACATGCTGGCCACTCTATTCGAGCGATGTCGTTATCCTGATGGATGTCATTCATAAGATGTACACGATGGGGGCGCGAATTGTCGTTCATGAAAACGAATGCATCACCAATATGCTGCTGATATGGTTGCACTATCGACCAGATGGTGGCATTCACGTATCGCACAGCCGTTACGGCGCCTTCCATGACCATCAGTGGCGTACATCGGACCCACGTAATGCCACCCCAAAAACAGCAGGGAACCTCCACTTAGCTGCACGCGCTAGACAGTGTATATAAGACGTTCGGCCTGACCGGGTTACCTCCAAACACGTCTTCGACGATTGTCTAGTTGAAGGCATATGCGACACTCAACGGTGAAGAGAACATTATGCCAATCCTGAGCGGTCTATTCAGCATGTTGTTGGGCCCATCTGTACCGCGCTGCATGGTGTTGTGGTTGCAATGGTTGCAAAGATGGACCTCGCCATGGACGTCGGGAGTGAAGTTTGAAACACGTATGTAACATAGCAGCGATGGCGAGGCATTGTAGCATCTGTGACCAGAGAGTATGCGCTTGACCGCGCGAGTGTTGCGAGCGGTTCTCAGTCTGTCAGTCAGTCGTTGCGAGTCTGTAGCTCGGTTTTGTTGCGGGCACTACTCTGTCAGTCAGTCGTTGCGAGTCTGTAGCTCTGTCTAGTTGAGAGCAGTACTCTAGTAGTAGTCGTGCAGTGCAGTACGCTAATAGTCGTCATGCAGAGCGGTCGGTCAGTAGTAGCAGCCCAGTGCGGTTGTGTGATGTAGGCGGTCGGCAACACTGGTCAAGATGCTGAATGAGGTATACTGTTAATTAATATAATCATTAGATAATGAAAAAATTTGTTTATTGTAATTAATTTCCAACAAATGCCCCAATAATAATTTTGATTTCAAAAGCATTTTTTTTTTAAATTTTATTGTTTATTGAACTAAAGATTTAATTGCACTTCCCCTTTCATTCCACTTCCGTTAAAGAAAAATTTCAGTAAAATAAAAAAAAAAAAAGGGATATTATGATTTGCAATGCAGTTCCTCCAAGCCGTGCGGAAAGATAAGAGCAGAAATGTGACATCCATTTATTCTGAGGTAAGACTTTAATTCTGATTGTTTTGCACAGGGCCAAAGACCGATATTTCGGTTTAATTGAATTTTCTTGTCACTGAATGGACTTTAATTTTTTTTATGAAAAACTTATACTTAAGTCAGATTGCGATTCTCACTTTTATTGTCATTAAATTTAATTGCTAGGGGAGGTTACACTTGGCTCCCATTTGTATTAAGTATTGTCTTTTTCTTTTAAATTACTGTGGGGAGGTTACACTTGGCGACACCCAGTCCAGGATCGTATTTCGTTGAGAGTCTTTTGAGGAACAGTCAGATATCTGCTCTTATTTGCTTAGATATAATTAGGATTTGGCGCAACGCTTTTACTAATCTTGTGACTTTCCTTCTACAGGTCAACGGCAATTTGTTGCTTTGTTGTATTTGTGTGTTGCTTTTGCATTGTGTTTATTTGTTTTGTGAAAAATTTTGACTATTGTAAAAATGCCGCGAAAGACTGTGAATAGTGTATCGCGAGGTATTATGAATGAAATTACCGACTCAAACAACTTTACCGATAGGACATGTGACACGCAGTGTAATGATGACAGTCCTGCGTTCACTAACAATCAGTGCATTCCAACCATTAATGATGACTTTTATCTTAACGATGAACAAACGAACTCAATTGTCTCCTCTGTTAATTTGACGACAATTGATGACGCGGGACGCTCTATTGTAATGAGCGCTACCCAGCTTTACACAACCGGTTTGGAAAATTCAGGTAACGTTCAGACAAATATTTCTAATGAAAATGGACAGTGTACTGAAAGTACGACGGATTTATTTAATTCCGAAATAATGTCTGACAATGTACATCCGACTGACAAACGTTTTTGTAAATTACAGAATGACCAAATGGTCACACAAAACGCGACAATTGTAGATACACCGTCAAACAGTATAGAGAATAGAGCAGGTAATGCTACTGAAGCTCAAATTATAGCATTTTTGCAACAAATGTTTAAACAACTTAATGAAAAACTTGAAGAACGGAACAAACAACTTCGCGAAATAATTAATGAAAGTTTTAAACTGACGAACGAAAAACAAGACAAACTTAACGAACGGAACAGACAAGTTAGTGAACAGAATACAGCTGTTACCGTGCAATGCCAGGACATTAAAGAACAATTACGTGTGAATACTAAGACTTGTGCTAATAACAGTAATGAAAAGGTTGGCACTGTTGCACAAGAATTAAATAGTACACGTGAAAGCACAACAGAATTACATAAAGACGAAGTTAAATCAGTCACTGAACAACGTTCAGCAAACGCAACACAGATACACGAAATTAATGCAGTCACTGAACAATGCCCTAAAAACGCAGTACAGATTCGCGACGAAGTTAATTTAGAGTCAGTGGAAGTTTCACACACTGTGAATACGGAAATTGTTAATAAAAGTGAACGACACAACAACCAAATTGACGAAAGTATTAAAGTAACAGAGTTGAAAACTATTTCAGTCACCAATACGTCACAGAATCCGCCACATTGCGAACATTTGTCTGACTCACGCAGCGCGTATAACTTAAGCAATTTATGGAGACTACGCGACTTAAAATCCGAAAAGCCACGCGACTTAAAATATGAAAAGCTACGCAACTTGAAATCCGTAATTACACAGACGAACAGACTTTCACACAAACCTGAACGTGTTCTCAAATTCAGTGACGAGAGCGTTGATAATAAGCAATTTGTATTTGTAAGAAAATGTAAAGAATTTAATAATGACAGAACACAGGTACACGCTTTGAGCTGTATACGACAATTTGTTTTTATGCTTTCACCGCTATTGCCTGTAATGCAGAAACTAGCTTTGAACCAGATGCGACAATTTATTTTTGTATTTACAACAGCATTGCCTGTAATGAGGAAACTGGAATTAGCAAGAATACAGCGATTTACTTTTGGAATTTTACCGCCATTGCCTGCAACGCAAAAGCTAAAATTTATTTGCAGTCCGTAAATGACCTCAGGGGATTCATTACGCTTTAATGAATATGTGCCGTAGCGAGCATAGGGCCCCGAGCTGGAGTAGTGCTGTTTCATCTTTAGTTTTCTGCACTGCTGCCTTCTCTTCTACTATCCTTTATATCTATCAAAATTGCTCTTTAACTATTGCTCTACCTAGTATTAAGAAACGAGTAATGAAAACCGGATATGACAAATATTTTTACTGAAAGTGACAACATTCTTTAGGCACTCCAGAACCACCGTAACTTTAATTACAGATAAAATCGTAATCATCAGTATGTGTAAAAATAACAGCAAACGCATTTTTTTGTAACAATAGACGTTTTTCACCGCAACAGCATGAAAGTCAGCCGCTTAGCATATCTAACCAACAATGCAGTCTACAAGGTCAACCAAACTTTAATGTTCCGCCGCGTGCACGTATAGTCCCAGGTCCAACAAATAGTAACGCATGGCAGCAAAGAAATAACTACGTACAGATAACACACTATTTAAACTCGCATCGCAATGCACCGTATAGAAATGACTATCACGACAGACGTAAAATTAATGAGCACAATTTTCAGCGTACACTTAATAACAGTCGATCTTTTCAGCAGCAAGGACATCAGCAACAACACATTATCATGAATGAAACAGACAATAGGTGTCATCTATAGCGTAACAGGTCAATACGAAATAACAGAGCAGTCATATAGTGGATATGCCACAATATTCTCCCGTAAATAATAACACATACGATAGATTTTAACCAGATACAGCACAGACTGCATATTCCAGTAACGTAAGCAATAATTTAGACACGCAGAATTTTGTTCACGAAAATGTTATTAATTTTGACGCCATCCGACACACGTTTGCATTAAGGACAGAATTACGACGTATGTAGACGACATTCTTATCGCAGAAGCTAACTGGTCCGAACACAATCTGATTCTTGAACAACTGTTACAAACTGTTCATGCACAAGGACTTACAGTTAATCTTAGTAAATCGCACTTTGGCAAAACTTCTATAAAATTTCTTGGACACGTGATTTCAGCAGAAGGCATTGCGCCTGATCCAGAAAAACTTCAAGCTCTACGTGACATTACCGTTCCTACGACGAAGAAACAATTACGCAGTTTTTTGGGCTTAATTAACTTTTTTCGTAAATTTATTCATCACTCTGCTTTAGACACACCCAGATTATGCCAATTAACAGGTAAAAACAGTATCTGGTCTTGGGATAAGCAAGCACATTCTGAGTTCATGAACCTGAAACATGCTCTGTTGAATGCACCACTTTTATCGCACCCAGATCTTACTAGAAATTTTTCCATTGCCACCGACAGTTCCAACACCGCTTTAGGCGTACATATTTTCCAGGAAATTGAAGAAGATGGTTCAATAGTAATTAAAAACATTGCATTTGCAAGTCGCATTTTGTCACCTGCTGAACGAAATTATTCTGTTACAGAATTGGAAACATTATGTGTTGTATGGGCTTTCACGAGATTTAGGCATTTTCTTTATGGCAGACATACCACAGTTTACACAGATCACAGAGCGATACAATTTTTACTTTCGGCCAAATTCACGCATGATAGATTAAGTAGATGGAAACTATATTTACAAGAATTTAATTTTACAATAGTTCACATTCCCGGCACGCAAAATGTTATAGCAGACGCACTATCGCGTTCTCTCGGCAACAATCAGCAAGACGTAGCAACCAACTTCTGCAAAACAAATTTCAGTGTCATGTACATTCAGCAAGTTGCATTTGAAAACTTTATTTCATGGTCATTACAGGACATAGCACAAGAACAAAACAAAGACAATGTGTGGAAAGAAATTAAACACCTTTGGCAAGATAGGAAAAATGTTACGATTAGGAACCACTACACTGTACGCAATGACATTTTCTTTCGCCGCTCTCATCCTGACAGCAACAATTGGTTATTATGCATTCCTGACGAACTGGTTAACAAATTAATCTGGTACACTCATTTAAGTTACGCACATTACGGAGCAAGAAAATGTTTTCTTATACTGAGACAGAACTGTTATTTTACCAACATGGAGAAACGTATACGACGAGTTTTAGCGTGTTGTAAAATTTGCCAGAAAGCTAAATCAGACACCACTTCACATATTCCTCCATTATATCCCATTATACCTGTTAAATTAAGACATATGGCCGCTGTAGATATTTTTGGTCCGATTCCCAGAACTAACAGAGGTTTTTGCTACATATTTGTCGCTGTTGAGCTCACTTCAAAATTTGTTACTTTCACTCCATTACGCAAAGCTACTGCCAAAACTGTTTCGAAAGCATTTGTAAAACGTTTTCTATCTCATGTAGGGCATGTAATGAAAGTAATTTCTGACAATGGATCTCAATTTCGTAGTAGCGTATGGACACGCATGTTACGAGCCAGAAACATTTCTCCGATCTATATATCCAAGTACCACGCTTCTTCGAACCCTTGTGAAAGATTAATGAAAGAAATTGGTAAACTGTGCCGAATATACTGCCACAAAAGACATATTGATTGGGACACACACATATTCTCATTCCAAGATGTAATTAATTCCATTCCAAATGAATCCACTATGCTATCTCCGTCTGTTATACTGAAAAATGCTGAACCACCTAACAAAATTAAAGAATTAATAACATTTCCTACATCTCGTCGATTACGACACCATGAAATAATTAACATTGCGCTGAACAACATCAAACGTGCCGCAGAGCGCCGGAGAAGACAGCAAAAACAGGTTTGTACACGCCGCGACTTTCACGTTGGACAGAAGATATTAATACGTACACACTATTTATCCAGCAAATTAAAAGGTAAGTGCAGTAAATTTGAACTTCTATACGCAGGTCCATATCGGATTCGCAGCATTCCTCATCCCAATGTTGTACACGTCGAAACTTTGAGAACCAGAAAATCGAAAGGCAATCACCATATCTCAAACATTAAACCGTTTATTGAGTGAAACCACTGTATGATTCAACACACTATGATGCCATTTATTAATGCAATTATTTCACCTGACTAATTACTGATGATTATCGTATTTTTTTTTGGCAAGTTCCCGGCAAGGTAAGGTTAGCAGGTCGCTTTTCTTGTCGTTACACATCAGACCGTGCATATTTTTCCAGATGAACTCACGTATTTTATGAATAATTATGCAATTCTATGTAATGACGTATTAATTTTATCAAATTCTCTCTCCATTAAAGGCTTTAATTCTCGCCTCTATTAACTACACTCTATACAAGCTGAACACAACGAACGTCACATTTTGTCTTTTTATGTACGATTGTATTCCAGTTTTGTTTATATGCACTGTGAAATAGTTAAGATATAACACACACCAGTCGACTTTGACATTTTTTTTTTGCCCTATGACATCTCAAGATCATGACTGTTTTACATTTTTTTGCTGCTGCATTGTGATATTCTGTGTACAATTTTGCATCTGAACACTGTCAATGTCTTTGACATATTACGTTTTCTGTCATGTTATGCTGTATGCTTAAGTATGTTACCATAAACCAGTCATTATTTGGTGGGTATATGATTTAAATGCAGGACATTAATCTTTGTTCATCAATTTCAGAAAGAAATGATGTATGTAAGAAATAAATTCAACAGAAATGGGAATTTCACCTACGAAATAAACGATAGAAGATGCAATAACTTTATGAGGGAGAGTAAATGGATCAGGATTAACAAACATTAACAAGAATATACTATACTCATCATAGAATAGCAGTCTTAACTAATTTTTTCTTTCAGAATACAAGGTGATTGATGCAGGCTGTCAGACTGAACTACACATCTTAGTTTTAGTGATGAAATATGCTAGAGATAAGGAATAGTTGTATAATGAGTAATGAAGTGATTTTGCAGATGATAATGAATACTGATGAATAATGATGAAGGAAATGGTATTATGAATAATGAAGTTTTTCTTTACAGGTGATGATGATAATGAAGTTATGATAATATGGATAATGAAGTGATGGATAATGAAGTTTTTTTTTTTCTTTGCAGATGAGGATAATGTTGAAGTTATGTATTTATGCTATGTAGTTATTTAAGTATTTGTTGCAGTTTGCTTTGACAGCAGGTGTTACATTGCATAGTAGGATGACAGAAAGTTTTGGAAAGGACAGCTATGGAATACATTTTTATACACATTTCACTACCTGTTAATTCGAAGTTCACTACTTTTCAGCATAGTGTGCGTTTCTTCTTTCAGGTCAATAATCCATTTTGTATTTTTTCCAGGAGATGCTTTTCATGATACTTACTAAACCTGTTACTTATTATACCTGTTCTAGTACTTGCATTTTATTTTTTTACCCATTTGTGTTTATCATTTATAAATGTGATCACATATACTGCCTTGTTCCATAATCTTGCTACAGCTGACTCATGACGAATGACGTTACCTATCCTCATTTGCAGCAATAGGTCAAAAGCAAATAGTGTTATGTCTCAGCAATTAATTATCGATCCCAACGCAATGCATTGCTAACAAAAAAAAAATGTATTACCAGTCCCAAGTAGTGATACCAGTTTGAGAAAATTCTGAATGATACTGATTAGCTCTGAATAGTATGTCACTTGAGTAATGACTTCTTAATGAGACAAAAAAAAAGTATATATTTAAAATAATGCTTTGTCACTAGCTAATAACTGCCACTGTTTATTGTAATGATACTACTTATAATGCCTGTGATTATTAATGCTTTGATTGTAATTAACTGATTTTTAATAATGACTTCGTAATGATCTGAGTAATACTGAATGATGAACTATGTTTTAATCCATTCAATACTTGCTGGCCACTGAGTGCCAATAATTAATGTCGCTCGATGAATTGTTATTAATTATGCCATTAATTAGCTCTTGTTTTCCATGTTGAGTTTTCATGTTTTGGTTAATGGCCAATGAGTGCCAATAATTTGTATCACTCAATGTATTATGTTAATGCTAGGCCAATAATTGACTCTCCTTTTCAATTAAGGCTTCTGATGAACATTATTCTGTCTTACTAAATATACTTTGTAACTGGCCAAGGACTACCACTGTTTATTGTAATACGATTACCCATGATGCCAGCTAGTGATTCTTAATAGATTGGAATGACACATAATTAATTAACTATGGTACTGTTTAATAATGCTTTGTAATTAGAAGAAGACTAATAATTCTTACTATTGGAATGACAAATGATTAATTAACGACAAATGATTAATTAACTGTAATTAGACAAATGATTAATTAACGACAAATGATTAATTAACTGTAATTAGGAGAAGGTTAATGATTCTTAATTACACTCTGTAACTGAAAAGAATGCGATTATTTCATAATACTTTGTAACCAGGAAAAGAAGGCTACTGATTCTATGTAAAACAATTAATGAACATTTTTCTGTAATACTACATACTTGGTACAGAAATGTTCAATAACTAGGCTATGAATGCCACAAACTACTCATGAAGACTGTAATTGTCAATATTATGTGACTTGATGTCCTTCACCTCATAAGCTGACTACCCTGAATTACTGCAATGTCCATTTGTCCTGTTTATCCTAGTGATCATGGAGCACTATCTTTGGTTTTGCACTAATTCTACGTGGGTGTGCCTTGTAAGAGCGTGGTGTTGACACGACATGCTGTCCACCACCGTGAGCGATGAAGACATTATTATGGTCCCACTGTTTGGTGTACGTAATGTACTGCCAAAATGAAAACATGGAACATTACTACGACAGTTCAGTGTCTTGGCTACACTGATAAATTCTGATGGGAAAAGAACTTCAAGTTGTGTCACTTGGTGTTGTACTTCTGTGGAAAGATATGGACTTTCAGAACAGCTGTGTGCAATCTAAAGTGCTACAACCATGATGCAATCCTTCCCTTTCCTATCCTAATTCTTGTCACATAATGAAAATCATTTTTTTTGGTAACATCATTTCTGTTCGTGGGTTATACATTTTTTTTTTTTTCGATTCGCTGAACTCCAGTGCGAGTACACTTATGTCACTGGTCGACATGATGTTTGCCATTATGTTTATTTGTTGTGAAAATGCTAAAGACATTTCTTCAGTGCGTGTGCACTTTGGACATGATTTTTTTTTTTTTGCCATTATGTTTATTTGTTGTGAAAATGCTAAAGACATTTTTCAGTGCGTGTGCACTTTGGACATGATTTTTTTTCTTTGCCATTATGTTTATTTATTGCAAAAATACTAAAGACATTTTTTTTTATTTGTTCTGAAGTACAGTATATGTACACTCTTGTCTTTTATATTGTATATACATTTTTATTGTAATGATATGTTCTGAACTACAGTGCATGTGCACTTATGTTAGGTGTTAATATGTTTTCTACTGAACTTCAGTGCCTGTGCACTTTTCTCATTTTTCAATATGATTTGTACTATTCTGTATATTCAATACTTAATTGCATATGCACTTATGTCATTTGTTACTAATTGTATATACATTTCATCATTTACTGATATGTTCTCGACTGCAGTGCATGTGCACTCATGTCACTTGTCAACATAATATTTTTTGCCAGTCTGTTTATTTGTTCTGAATATGCTAAAGAATTTTCAGTGCCTGTGCACTTTGTTATCTGTCAAATAATTTGTATATACATTTTTCTGATTTGTTACTATGTTTTGTACTCACATTTTGTCTTTGTCTTATATATTTTGTACTTAGTGCGTGTGCACAACATTTAATTCATGTACTACATCTAAACATTCTGTAAATTGTACAAGTTGACTAATTAATGAAAAATTTTGCCGCGATTGGCAAGTCCAAATGACTCACCATCGCTGCCAAATTTTTGCCCCCCCAGTGGAGGGTTATGAAACACGTATGTAACATAGCAGCGATGGCGAGGCATTGTAGCATCTGTGACCAGAGAGTATGCGCTTGACCGCGCGAGTGTTGCGAGCGGTTCTCAGTCTATCAGTGAGTCGTTGCGAGTCTGTAGCTCTGTCTAGTTGAGAGCTGTACTCTAGTAGTAGTCGTCGCGTGCAGTACGCTAATAGTCGTCATGCAGAGCGGTCGGTGAGTAGTAGCAGCCCAGTGCGGTTGTGTGATGTAGGCGGTCGGCAACACTGGTCAAGATGCTGAATGAGGTATACTATTAATTAATATAATCATTAGATAATGTAAAAATTTATTTATTGTAATTATTCTCCAACAAGTCCCCCAATAATAATTTTTATTTCAAAAGCATTTTCTCAAAAATTTAATTTTTTATTGAACTAAAGATTTCGTTGCACTTCCCATTTCATTCCACTTCTTTTGAAGAAAAATTTCACTAAAATCACAAAAAAAGAGAATATTATTATTATTTGCAATGCAGTTCCTCCAAGCGGTGCGCAACAACAAGAACAGAAATTTGACTAGGTGATGCAATGAGGTAAGAATTTAATTTTGATTTTTTTTGCACAGGGCCAAAGACCGATATTTCGATTTAATTGAATAATCATTATCACTGAATGGACCTTAATTTCTTTATGAAGAACTTATACTTGAGTCAGATTGCGATTCTCACTTTTATTGTCATTAAATTTAATTGCAGGGAGGTTACGTTTGGCTCCCATTTGTATTAAGTATTGTCTTTTTTCCTTTTAAAAATTACGGTGGGGAGGTTACAAGTTGCGCATCAAGCAGCCTATTGCGCACAGTTTGAGTCGTAACATGACGTCCTGTGGCTGTACGAAAAGCATTATTCAACATGGTGGGGTTCCTGTCAGGATTCCTCCGAGACATAATCCGTAGGAAGCGGTCATCGACTGCAGTAGTAGCCCTTGGGCGGCCAGAGCGAGGCATGTCATCGACAGTTCTTGTCTGTCTGTATCTCCTCCATGTCCGGACAACATTGCTTTGGTTCACTCCGAGGCGCCTGGACGCTTCCCTTCTTGAGACTCCTTCCTGGCACAAAGTGACAATGTAGACGCAATGGAACAGCGGTGTTGACCGTCTAAGCATGGTTGAACTACGAACAACACGATTCGTGTACCTCCTTCCTGGTGGAGTGACTGTAGCTGTCGGTCCCCCTCCGTCTAGTAGGCGCTGCTCATGCATTGTTGTTTACATCGTTGGGCGGGTTTGGTGACACCTCTGAACAGTCAGAGGGACTGTGTCTGTAATACAATATCCATAGTCAACGTCTGTGTTCAGAAGTTCTGGGCACCAGGGTGATGTAAAACTTTTTTTGATGTGCGTATATTGATTAACTCACTGACCAATAGTCAGTGAAAAGTTTTCATCATTGAAACTGATAATGTAAGGACTTATGGGTGTTTCTTCTTGAACACTGTGATCTGCAGTGAGTGCACGAGACGGAAGTGTACATAATCTTCCTCCTACAAGTAACCTGTTTGTATCCTAGCGCTTCACCGACTATGTAGACTTGGGTGTCTGAATAACAATCCATACCACTCCATTACTGCTTTGACTGGTCGGTAGACATTTTCCACTTCTCTGCTGGACCTTCTATTACCAGTATGGATTTTGCATATTGTACATATGTTAGGCAGTCATTAATGAGAGTCTGTGTAGCTTTCAGATACGAACGCACATGATGCTTCATCATTCTTCAAACAGCATCAGTAGCATTTCTGTGTGGGACGTACAAAATAAATGCCAGATTAATGTAAGACCACTGTTGTGACCAAACGAAACAATTTTCGTCCATCCGTAACTGTGAGTTCTTTGTGTTGTGGCGTAACAAGCTAGCTACGCCACACTGAGAAGGGAGCCGAAAGGCACGCGTACACACACGCCGACTGGCGTCAAGTCTGGAACAGGATACGTTATGACTGCTATAAAGAAAATACGTAGCTTTGGAATATACTTAACTTTTAATCTTTGTTGGTTTACAACGTTCTTCTTGAGACATTTATACGATAACTCTCAGGTAAGGCTAATGGCGCCTTGCTAGGTCGTAGCAATGGACTTAGCAGAAGGCTATTCTAACGGTCTCTCGGCAAATGAGAGGAAGGCTTCGTCCGTATTGTCGCTAGCAATGTCGTCCGTACAACTGGGGCGGGTGCTCGTCCGTATCTCGAGACCTGCCTTGTGGTGGCGCTCGGTCTGCGATCACACAGTGGCGACACGCGGGTCCGACGTGTACTAAATGGACCGCGGCCGATTTAAGCTACCACCTAGCAAGTGTGGTGTCTGGCGGTGACACCTCATTCCTCCCCCGCAAATCGGCGAACGGTCGTGTAATAAGGCTTCCGCCCGCCGTGGGGAGGACCCCATGTTGACGTATGCGATGAGGTGGGGAGCCGAACAACAGGCGAGGCTGTGCCACCCGCACCCGGCCATTCGGTCCGAGGGGAGCTAGGAAACGCCTGAAAACCTAGTCCAGGGTGCACGTCAACATGCGGTGCATGCGCCCGTAAAGAGACAGGAGGGGCCGAAGGGTCGACCTCCATTGCGTCGGGGTATCCGACGCGCGATGACGTCATGTGGTCCGGAGCGGGCAAGAGTTCCATGGCGGAGGACGGCTGGTCACGGGAAGCGATCGGCGGCGCGTGACCCAGGGAGGCGCTTGGCGGCTGCAGCGAAGCGTCGAATGCGGGCGGCGCCGGCGGGAGAACAGGCGGCGGCGGCGGCGGCTGCGGCGGCGCGTCGCCATGGGGCAAAATGGAAGGCAGCGTCGGTAACACCTGAAGATGAGGCGAGCCAGTAGATGGGTCCCCAGGGCGCTGACCGGACGGCACCGCCGCTGAAACCAGACGGGGAGCGGCAGAACCCGTGCGACGACAGAGGCGCAGCTGATTGAGATGCCGACGCACCTCACCAGAGGCCCCCAAAACCAAATACATCGCGCGGCCGAGGCAGCGAAGAATGCGCCCTGCGAGCCAACGCCGTGAACCTCGATAGTTGCGATAAAATACAACGTCGCCTGGAGCAAAAGCAGGAGTCTGTCGCTGCACAGGAACCTGATGCGGCGGATGCAGCAAAGACATCAAGGTTCGATGAGGACGACCGTGGAGCAACTCAGCCGGCGAGCGACCATCTCGGGGCTGAGAGCGATACGAAGACAAAAAGAGCAACAATGCGTCCTCCCGAGAATGCGACTCTTTCAATTTCAACATCTGTGACTTGAAAGTCCGGACCAATCGTTCAGCGGCACCGTTTGACTGAGGCGAAAACGGCGCGGATGTCAGATGTTGAATACCATTGGCCTGGCAGAATGACTGAAATTCTGCGGACATGAATTGTGGGCCATTGTCGGAAACAATAGTCTGCGGAAGACCTTAATGCAAAAGATAGCAGACAACGCTTGGATGGTGGCGGAGGACGTCGTGGAAGACATCCGGACAACAAAAGGAAAATTACTGAAGGCATCGACGAGAACCAACCATCGAGCATTCCAGAACGGACCAGCAAAATCAATGTGCAAGCGTTGCCAAGGGGAAGTGGCTATTGGCCATGCAAAGACTTTCCGCGGCGGTGCGGATTGTTGTTCAGCACCCGCCATGCAAGAAGAACACATATTCGTAATCGCAGCATCGATTCCGAACCAAGTACAGTGCTGACGAGCAAGTTGTTTCGTTCACACTATACCCCAATGTCCTTGGTGAAGAAGCCGTAAAACAGAGGACTGTAACGAACGTGGGACCACTACTCTGGACTGATCATTATCAGAACGCAACAACAAAACACCACGTCGAACAAAAAGTCTCTCCTTGTGAGCAAAAAATCGGCGAACCAACGGATCCTCGATCCGAGACTTTGACAAAGGCCATTGCGTAGCAACAAAACGCAAAACGGTAGCAAGGACAGGGTCAGCAGTGGTGGCTGTAGCTACACGACGAAAATCAATCGGAAACGATTCGACCACTTCATCGATTTCCGAATCAATGAACATGCAAGCAAGTTCGGAAGAATCGAATGCTCTATCCTCAGCAACAGGCAAACGGGACAACGCATCGGCGTTTCCGTGCTTAGCAGTGGACCGATACAAGATATCGTAGCGGTACTGCAAGAGGAAAATAGACCAGCGAATGAATTTCTGCGCTGTACGTGGAGGTACAGGTTTGGTCGGATGAAAAAGCGATGTCAAAGGTTTGTGGTCTGTGATGATGGTAAAGTGACGACCATACAAGAAATCATGGAACTTAGTAACACCAAACACGAGAGCCAAAGCTTCTTTCTCTATCTGGGAATAATTTCTTTGTGCAGACGAGAGCAATTTGGACGCAAAGGCAATAGGGCGATCATGCGAGCCAACTTTGTGCGCAAGCACAGCACCGATCCCGAAATCCGATGCATCTACCATCAACAAAAGGGGTTTCTGGGGATCGAAAGGCGTGAGGCAAGTATTAGAAAGCAACGCCGATTTCAACTGGCGAAAGGCGCGTTCGCATTCCGTCGTCCAGACGAACGGAACACCTGTACGGCGTAAGCGATGAAGCGGAGCTGAAAGGGAAGAGGCAGTGCGCACATTCACTCACACCTTGTGATTCTAAATCGTTTAATGTTCTTGCGACCTCATCACGCAATGCGTGGGGAACATTGCGCGCTCTGAAAAATTTCGGTTGCGCGTTTACTTTCAGTTCCAAATGTGCTTCATAGTTTTTAGTGCAACCTAAGCCCGGTGCAAAAATGTCTGCAAATTCGTCACACAGACGAGAAACACTGTCTGAAGGCACAGTTTGATTCACTGATAGGACCTGATTTACAATAGACATGTTAAACAACTGAAATAAATCTAAACCAAACAAGTTCACTGCAGAAGAAGAACGAAGAACGTAAAATGACACAAGTTTTGTTTGTCCCTTGTATGTTGAAAGAAGAGTGCACTGTCCTAACACAGGGATCGGCTGTCCTGAATAACTTTTTAACTGAACATTTGCGGCACGCAACGGAAGTTTGCCCAGTTGTTTGTATGTGTCGTGATTGAGCAATGAAACTGCAGCTCCGGTATCGAGCTAGAATGGTATGACCTTGCCATTAAAGTCCAAATCTACAAAAAGTTTATTGTCCTGCTGACGACAAGAGCGACTGTTTTGGGCAATTTGAACAGACACTGGTACAGAATCACTTGCTAATTGACGTGATTTCCGGCAACGTCGACGCACACTGTTTGTGGGACGAACACAGTCACTGTTAGAGAAAGCGGCACTGGACGAAGCGGAATTAACTACATGAATGTCCATGGGCGAAGGTCCACGATCCTGAGTGTCCTTGGTTCGATTCCCGCGTGAAGCAAAGGGCCTGGAATGATTGTGATTGTCTGATCTGAGCTTTTTCTGGCAAACACTTTGAACATGTCCTTTCCTATTGCAGAAGAAGCAAATAGCTTGGCGTGACGGGCAATGTTCACGCGAATGTCTAGTAGCACACCGCGGGCATGATTTCACTGCATTTGTGTGCTGGCGCGGCACACCTGGTTTAGAGCGCGGCGGCAGCTGCGTCGAAGTGCGCGAGGGCAGGTTACCGGGCCGCGCAGCGCGTCCAGCGGGCCGGTTAATGTTACACACGGCTGGCAAAGTTTCAAAAGATTCCTGAGCACAGTCAAGTGTGTCTTGTCTATCCAATATGTCTATCACTTGTTGAAGGGAGGGATTAACTAGTTTCAAAATTTGCTCCCGTATGCGAACATCAGAAACGTTCTGTGCAATTGCATCACGTACCATTGTATCTGAATAAGAATGGCCACAGTCACATTCAAAGGTACAGTCCCTAGTAAGTCCTTGCAATGTTGCTACCCACTCCCTATTAGTTTGACCAGCCGTATGTTTCGTACGAAAAAACGTATACCGTTTTGCAACCACATTAACTGTTTCTTTGAAATAGGCATCTAAAGCAGACAAAATTTCTTCGTAGGACAGAGTTGCTACGTCGCGTCGGGGAAACAATTTCACTATCACACGGTAGGTGGACACACCGACACAAGAAAGCAAAAACGGCTGCCGCTCATTACCTTGAATTCTGTAGGTGGCTAGATGAAAGCCAAACTGTCGGGACCATTCTGGCCACGATTCTTGCGCTGGATCGTAGTGCCTAAAAGGCGGTGCAACTGCGAGTTGTGGCTGCGGTAGCGGTGAAGCGGTGGCTGCCGCATCGGTTTGAATGGCACGTTGCCCCTGGACGAGCTGTCCAAGGGCATCCAATAACGCCTGCGTCTGCTGATTCTGCAAGCGATAAAATTCGGACAGTACATCTGGCGAAGCCATGACACAAGTAAATGTAAGCAATCAGAAAGAACACTTCTCTCGTCGCCAATCTGTTGTGGCGTAACAAGCTAGCTACGCCACACTGAGAAGGGAGCCGAAAGGCACGCGTACACACACGCCGACTGGCGTCAAGTCTGGAACAGGATACGTTATGACTGCTATAAAGAAAATACGTATCGTTGGAATATACTTAACTTTTAATCTTTGTTGGTTTACAACGTTCTTCTTGAGACATTTATACAATAACTCTCAAACTAGGTAAGGCTAATGGCGCCTTGCTAGGTCGTAGCCATGGACTTAGCAGAAGGCTATTCTAACGGTCTTTCGGCAAATGAGAGGAAGGCTTCGTCCGTATTGTCGCTAGCAATGTCGTCCGTACAACTGGGGCGAGTGCTCGTCCGTATCTCGAGACCTGCCTTGTGGTGGCGCTCGGTCTGCGATCACACAGTGACGACACGCGGGTCCGACATGTACTAAATGGACCGCGGCCGATTTAAGCTACCACCTAGCAAGTGTGGTGTCTGGCGGTGACACCACACTTTGACTGCTCTATTAAAAAGCTCATCAAACTATAAGACATGAAATATTACTTAACTTTATTATCTAAACAGGTAAAAGGTTAACTAAACTTTTGCACACTTCTTTTCCGCAGGAGTGTTGTATAATTCACAACTACCATTGCCCAGCAAAGCATCACTTGATGCACTTAACAAACTGTTCTTTTTTGGTACAAAATACAATATTTACGAACATATATTTCATCAGGAAGTTTATCGGCTGTCATTGTGCAACACGATTATGCTGTAGCTGAGGTTACGAACTGAGCACAGCTCTTACTACTCGACACCGTACTGACCTCAGCCCGAGGGCTTTGCTATGCTGACAGAGGAGGCACCAACTTGGTTAGGTTAGGTTAGGTTAGGTTAGGTTAGGTTAGGTTAGGTTAGCTGGAGCGCCTTCCATACGTTGTTGCGGATTGCAGTGAGAATACACTGACGTCTGTAATATCGATTAGGATTGCCAGCTTTGGTGTGGCACCACGATCTCTAGACGATACGACAATCTTCTTTGCTGAAAATTATAGTGGCAAATATATACTGCTGTTCGAAATGTTAAGGGAACTCTTCCTCCTTTTAAGATATGAAAATTTATTTTTTAGGTTCTGAAATATTTTCAGATTAAAAGCGTGAACAGGTAGCTTCTCATGTTGTAAATAATCAGACTTAATAGCATAAGAAACTGGACTGGTAACAGTGTTAGCCATTTCTGTGTAAATAGTGCTTTGTTCAGTTCTCCAATAAACACTCTGCACTTTATCCTGATATACAGTTCTAAAGTCCCAACGTTTTGAATACAACATCTGTAGAACACTGCAGCGTGACTGTAACTACTCTTCCTGTCGCTTCATTACTCCATTGATATTCCCTGATAAGTTCATGTGAGGAAAAGGCAATGAGTGAAGGAATTTTTCAAACTTCTTTAAATTTCCACATTTCTGAAATGTGCCAGATAAAGGTTTCTCAGTGTGTTTCACACGATACACATTACCCGCTGTCTATTTTTCCTATGAAAACGTTTGATACTCCTGACTACGTTCGACAGTGCGAGGCTGAAGCTATGAAGATAATTGCCAACGCAAACATTTTCTGTGATGTCGCAAAGAAACAAGTAGATGTAGTCTAAGAGATACAGAGGAAAAGAAATGAATTTTCACATCTGGATGTTCCATTTCAAATAATTCTTGCTTTCAAGAAAGTCATACAGGGATACTTCTTAAATTATTTCTCCTTACTAAAACTGTTCTACTGAGTACTCCATGTTGTACCAAGGAGCTGATGTAATATATCGACAAGTTCACTGAAACGTGTTAGGACCTACTTTGTGGTTTTATCTACTGCGCTGCCGTAATTACATTTTACGTCTTTTCTGCACTGCTAGCAAACACACCAGAAAAACATTAAATGTTACGCCTGTAACAGCTTTTCTAGTAACCGTGATACGATACAAATTTTTTTTCACTGAAATTTCATCTATCACAGTTGAAAGAGCATAGTAATTTTTGTTTCGTTAAATGCAAATAAGAAGGTATGGGCGTAGGGAAAACTTCTTCATTTAATTTGTGATTGCTGTAGGAGTGAACGAGTTTCTTGGACTTTTCTTTGTTCATATCTTTCCAAAATGCACAAAATATTTATGAGCCGTGTATCGACTCGTGCTACACCTTGTGTTTAGATTGCTTTGGTTTTCCTTTCCTTCCCCTGACATGATTGTTTGATATGTTGTCTGTCATTAAGTGACTGTTTGGTTGTCTTTTCCGTTTGCTATCGATATCTGCGTTTTTGCTTCCGGGAAACTGCTATGGAGGAAGTGAGATCCTTGACAGGTTGTCACCTCGTGTAGTGGCGCGGAAGTAGGGGCGTGCGCTAAGAGAGTGTGGTCGGCGCGGGAGCGCAGTGTTGCTCGCCAGCGCGGACCAGGCGTCGTCGGTTGTCCCGAGGCGCCACGTGATGTATGTTGGTTGTGTGTAGCGAGCGGGTCGAGTTGACGGAAGAGCTCCCGGCGGGTTGGTTGTATACAGAATCGCCCCACAAGTAGTTGCTGTTCATTTCACCTTGGTGGGACGTTAACAAGCTTCTTTAAGTCCTCCGTTTCAACACTGGAGTTTAAAAAGGAGACACTTGACATGAAGCAGCGGTCACTACCCGTCAACGTTCCAGAGAAGACGTGAACTCCGGTGACAGAGCGTGTTGTCGCGTGACCGTGGCTTGTTGGGTACACTGGCGACTCGTGCGCGGTCGGATGTGTGGATCCTGGCCATCGGAGGTCGTGTACTGCCTGTTCGAGCATTATTGCAAGTTAAGTTAGTGGAAGATTTAATCATTAAGTAATAAGTTTGCGTAACCAGTGTCTCTTCTGCCTTGTGGCCTCCGGCTATCGGGTTTCCTGTCCCTGGCACCGGTGTAATTGAAGACTGTGATCTTTCCTCCTCCTCTCGTTACTGCCCGATGGGAGGTGTAGTTTTGGCAGTTTAATTGTTTCGCTATTCTGTCGTGTGTTATGAGTAAATTCATGCTTCTTGTTGGTTGATCATGTGGTCGCTCATTCAGGACTGTGTGATGTAATGTTGCCTTGCACGAGGTTAGCTCTAATTCTGTCAGCAAGTTAAGCCATCTTATTACAAGTTTTCGCTGGCTAAAAGTCGGTGCAGTGAGCAGTCTGAGAGTGGCAATTGTGTTTACGGGCGTATTTAAATTGGTCAGTATTCTGCCTAGCCTGAGCATCACTGACTGGGTGATTTGTGGCTGCCTTACACGGGTCCGTCATATCTGTTATGTTCTAATGATATTCCAGAACACTTTTGTTTAAAAACTTTTTTAAAATCCTCCATTCCTTTATTGTCATTAATCGTGTGTTTGCTGAGACCTTTCATTTTTTTTTTTTAATGGCGGTATTGGTAGCTTCACTACCTCACCGTATCTTATTAACAAAGTTCTGTATTTACTTTAGTAGCCTGTTTACTAATATCCTTTAAATTTTTTTAACTGTTGTATTGCTATAAATTACTTGATTGCTATTAGCGGTGTGTTTTGAAAGGCTGTTATTGCCGTACTGCTAGTTTCTGTAAGATATGAATAAAACATTTGCGTGTGAAAATCTCAACTACTAGAAATTTGGCCCCGTTTCCCAACTTGTGGTGTGGCTTGTAGTAACCGTAACTACTGTGTGTGTCACTTTACAAACACTGTTTGCAATTGTATGGAGATATCTAAACAATAAAATAGCAAAGTAACACTCTTTGTATCAGAATATAATTACCAAAAGCCATGAATTAGTGTCCGCTTTGAGTAAACATTCATCCCTTCTTGTTCACTAAGAATATATTCTACACACAACTGTGGTATGAGATATTGTACAATTTGAGAACTTATACATACTGATTTTTGAACTGGTATGCAGGTAGACAAAACCTATTGCTTTTAAAATTTGTGCATTTGGATTTCACGTTTTATGGAACTACTCCAATCTATGTTACTTAATAATTTTGCGAAATAAGGGAAAGAATTTGGTGAGAAAAAGTACTGGAGTTGCATAACATGATCATTTAAGTGTGATATCCACTTCTGAAATTTCTTTTGACAGAGATCATAACTGAATACGGCTGCACTATTCAGTGTAATGGTTACTTACAATCATGTCAAATATTTATTCTGGACTTCGCGAAATAGAGAAACGAAATAAGTAGCATTTAGACTAACCTAAGTGATTCATGAAGATAATAGTGTGTGGGGGGAAAAGAAAGGCTTTTCCTGACATTGAGTGTACGTTATTCATTTTAGTGAGAAGCCTTAAATGCACAAAAGTTGAAACAGTTTTCGGATCGGACTAAAATTGCCATTTCAATGTTGACAGTTTGAAAATCGGTAATTTTGATAAGTACAAGCAACGAAATGTTCGGAAAGATCTTGTACTGTGAACAAATACAGTTAATAATGAGATTTAAATTAAAATGTTCAGCTGTCTAGCCTCGATGTTGCTATTATTAACGAATAAAATTCCGCATCAACGGATTAAGTTCCCAACTGTTCGATATAACCGTATAATGTGACTGAATTCAGTGGCTTTAAAAAGAAAGGCCAAGTTTCACGCAGTGTTTTGAGGTAAAAAGTCTTGTTTTTGGCACAGAAACGTGACGTTTTACCACACTCCCTGGCTTCAGCCCACGATAGCATGATTAAACTTCTCCCTTTATTCTAACCTCCTTGGAGGTACGCGAAAGAGTCGATTGCTCAGTTATGAAGAGAGGCTACATCCCGCTTTCTATTAGATACCGAAACTGCGCACTGGTCGAAGTCTAACGTACTATCAATCTCGCCGACTGGAAGGTGAGCATTCCAGCGCCTGCAGAAGTAAGCACGAGCGTGAAAGTTAGACTCAAGCCCGAATTAACACCGTTCAGTGCGCCTTCGAGCAGCCAGCGGATGCATCTAATCTAAGGCACACTGAAAGTTGCACAGGTGTAAATGCAGTTCTAGTAGGAGCCCACATCTTCTCGCTGCAGGGCACTCGTTTGTTCTGCAATTGATGGCTACTCCAGATATTACCAGGTGGTCATAATGACGTGTACCTGTGCTGCAAGTACACGATAAACGAAAAAAAAGGTTACTACAAGGGAAAACGTTCGCACTTTGCGCGCGTTTAGCAACGCAATGGGTATGTTTACGCTCCGCCAAGTAAATGCGAGACGCACCAGAGATGCGCTGCAACAGCAAGACGCGGAGCACAGATTTAAAGGGAGCTGTGACGCAGACGAGACAGGCGCGTGAAATATAATCCAGCTGCTGACCGGTTCCCAGTTCTCTGTCGGCACGTTCCGAAGCAGACGGAAGATAATTTACGGAAAAGTGACGGCGGCGTGGCTGCGAGAGTTGAGATGTGCCAGTACGTCCGCCGCGCATTTATTCGCCCGCCCGCGCTCGCCAGCTGCGCGAGTAATTTCACGGCCGCTTCGCACCTCCACTCGGGCGGCCGGCGTTTCCCATCGGGGTCGCGACCCAGCATGCGCCGCGCAACTTATCGAAACCATCGCGGCTGTTTCTCGCTCTAGCCGTGTGCCCAGTGTAATGGAATCCAACCGCGGCGGCGCCAGAGATCCGACTGCCTGCGTTCATTTTTCATCGCCGCTACCAGCGTTTTCACGGAATAAACGTGTAATTATTTCGCCACACTTCCGTTCGCTTCATCGCGATTAGCGTTGCGGCGCAACCGCAGCGAAATTTCCCTCGAATCATTTTTTTTCCTTTACTGTCGACCGTCTGTATGGTGGCGCAACTTAATTTCAGAACGAATGGATGTAATTGTTACAGGTATATGGCCACCTAGAGAAAACATGTAGAGTATAAGGTTGTAACCCTTTCTGCCCATAAAAACTGCAAAGAACGAAACTTGTCTAGCTTGAAGAGGCAAACCAGATGGCGCTACGCTTGGCCCGCTAGATGGCACTGACATAGGTCAAACGGATATCAACTGCGTTTTTTTAAAATAGGAAACCCCATTTTTATTACATATTCGTGTAGTACGTAAAGAAATATGAATGTTTTAGTTGGACCACTTTTTCCGCTTTGTGATAGATGGCGCTGTAATAGTCACTAACATATGGATCTCAATTTTAGACGAACAGCTGGTAGCAGGTAGGTTTTTTAAATTAAAATAAAGAACGTAGATACATTTGAACATTTTGTTTCGGTTCTTCCAATATTATACATGTACCTTTATGAACTTATCATTTCTGAGAACGCATGCTGTTACAGCGTGGTTACCTATAAATATCACATTAATGCAATAAATGCTCAAAATGATGTCCGTCAACCTCAATGCATTTGGCAATACGTGTAACGACATTCCTCTCAACACCGACGTTTTTGAGTTTCCCGATTCTCGCGCAATTTTTCTGTTACTGATGTGCGGATTAGCCGCGACAGCAGCTAAAACACCTGCTTGGGCATCATCATTTGTTGCAGGTCGTGGTTGACGTTTCACATGTGGCTGAACACTTCCTGTTTCCTTAAATAACGTAACTATACGGCGAACGGTCCGGACACTTGGATGATGTCGTCCAGAATGCCGAGCACCATACATAGCAATCACCCATTTGGCATTTTGATCACAATAGCCATACATCAACACGATATCGACCTTTTCCTCAATTGGAAAACGCTCCATTTTAACACGGGTAATGTGTCACGAAGCAAATACCGTCCGCACTGGCGGAATGTTACGTGATACCTCGTACTTCTACGTTTGTGACTATTACAGGGCCATCTATCACAAAGCGAAGAAAGTGGTCCAACTAAAACATTCATATTTCTTTACGTACTACACGAATATGTTATAAAAATTGGGAGTTCCTATTTTTAAAAAACGTGGTTGATATCCGTTTGACTTATAGAAGCAAGGGCCAACCATAGCGCCATCTGGTTTTCTCCTTCAAGCTAGACAAGTGTCGTTGTTTGTAGTTTTTTCGTTTGATGCTTATTTCGTGAGATATTTGGCCCGGTCACTATCAATGGACCACCGTGTAGATCTAAAGTTAAAATTACGGCAGTGACTTTCTCAACTGCAGGTGTGAAATCGGTTCTTATTATTTAGTTTCTGTCGAGGAAAACATACAATATCTGAGGAAAACGATCCGGACAGCTGTTAGTGGACATTAATATGAAATTTGTCCACCGTTCGCCTTTATGACGTTTGAACTCTCTTGGGGACACTTTCAATGATTTTTCAATGTCTACGGGCGAATGCCAGTCATTTCTTCCTCAAGAGCCAAAACCAGAAGTGGTACTGATGTAGGACCCTGGTGTTTGGAACGAAATCGACGTTTTAACTCATTCCAACGGTGTTTCATTGGGTTTATGTGGTGACTCTGGGAAGGTTAGTCCATTTCAGGAACGTTATTGTAGACAGATCATTGCCTCAAAGATGTTGCTTTCTTATAGGGCGCACTCTCATGCTGATGCAGTCATCATCTTCGAAATGTTCCTTTACGGGTGAGGTACACAGTGTTGTAACATTTGTGGATATCGTTCGGCATTCAGAGTTTTCTTAAGGGCAACAAGGGGCCGCACCCTAACCACGAAAAACACACCCATCTCCTTCGTACTGTTGGCACTACAAACGATGGCAGGTAAAATTTCCCAGACTTTTGCCAAACTCTTCCATCGGACTGCCGCATGTGTACTTCCAGTCCATATGACTCGTTCCCAATAAAACAACGTCTAGTAGTTCCACTCTTTGAACCACCTCAACCATCGCTTGAAATTCACTACAAAAACGTGTGGCTTATGAGATACCACTCATTGTGCCACCTGGACTGCTCGTAGCACCTTGTAACTCACAAGTGGTTCCTTCCGCTGATTTCGAAGCATTTTTTACACAAATCCTTCGCAATGCTGACCGTCACGTCTGTTTCTCCTGGTTGAGCTGTCTTCACGTATCCACTTCACAATTAGATCACTAACAGTTGACAGGGCTAGCTTTACAAGAGTTGAACTGTCCCTGATGAATCGGTTGCGCAGGTGATATCCAGCGATTAGTTCACGTTCGAAGCTACTGAGCCCTCCTGATCTACCGATTCTGCTGTTACTCCTTCTTTACTAGTAACAGAATAGTCCCTTCCTCCTTTTATACTGGTGTCTCCGTCTATCGTGACGTCTAGTGATAAATTGCGCATTACATGGATATTGTTGATCAAATAGGGCATATCCAGTTATACAGTGAAGGCTTTCACGACCTGATGTTTCAACTGCCGAGAATTCTTCCGGTTTGTATGGCCGTGGTCCATGGAACTCTTCTATCCCTGACGTTTCGCCCAAAGCTACGTTGGACATCTTCGGAGTTGCGCCTGCTTGTGCTGAGTCTTGCTGACTCAGCACAACCAGGCTGAGATGTCCAACGTAGCTTTGGGCGAAACGTCAGGGATAGAAGAGTTCCATGGAACGCGGCCATACATATCCAATTACTCAGCTACTTTACTCATATTCCAGCCTGATTGTAGTACATATTTAGATGTAACATATGCTGCTCTAGTACGGTGTAATATCGTAGGGTTTTCTAGAAGTCAGGCCGTAGTCGGTTCAAGCCATGAAACATTTTTTTCATCTTACAGCAAACATTTCTGTCGTGACAACGAATCACGTTTCTAAGAAAAGGAGCAATAATAATTATAACCACTTTTTTCCTAAAATACCGTCGTCCTCTCCAGACTTCTGAGGCTCCAGTATTAAGGAACACTGCGACATCATGGCACCTAAACAGTTGGTTCGTGTGGTCCAGATACTGACTGTACCTGTCTGTCCAGAAATTGTCAGTGCTCATAATCATCATCATCTTTACTTCAAGAATTTTCTCTTCTTTGCCTGTATCCCTCTTTAAGCTATCACCCCTACCTCAATTGGAGGTTACTTGTTTTTATCCCCAAACTGTTACGTATGTGATACTGAGTTTGGGTGAAATGGATGCATTTTCTTAGGAGGAGCTTTTTACCCGTGGTTTCACCCGCATGTCACATATATTCCACACATACTCAGTATATTTCACACACAGACTGACACAAAAAATTCTTAACGATAAAATATAATGAATGTAGATTCTGGAATACATTGGTCTTACTGTAACACCATAGGTTAATGTACACTCCCGGAAATGGAAAAAAGAACACATTGACACCGGTGTGTCAGACCCACCATACTTGCTCCGGACACTGCGAGAGGGCTGTACAAGCAATGATCACACGCACGGCACAGCGGACACACCAGGAACCGCGGTGTTGGCCGTCGAATGGCGCTAGCTGCGCAGCATTTGTGCACCGCCGCCGTCAGTGTCAGCCAGTTTGCCGTGGCATACGGAGCTCCATCGCAGTCTTTTAACACTGGTAGCATGCAGCGACAGCGTGGACGTGAACCGGACCGCAGCGACGCACGGATGCACGCCAAGACCGTAGGATCCTACGCAGTGCCGTAGGGGACCGCACCGCCACTTCCCAGCAAATTAGGGACACTGTTGCTCCTGGGGTATCGGCGAGGACCATTCGCAACCGTCTCCATGAAGCTGGGCTACGGTCCCGCACACCGTTAGGCCGTCTTCCGCTCACGCCCCAACATCGTGCAGCCCGCCTCCAGTGGTGTCGCGACAGGCGTGAATGGAGGGACGAATGGAGACGTGTCGTCTTCAGCGATGAGAGTCGCTTCTGCCTTGGTGCCAATGATGGTCGTATGCGTGTTTGGCGCCGTGCAGGTGAGCGCCACAATCAGGACTGCATACGACCGAGGCACACAGGGCCAACACCCGGCATCATGGTGTGGGGAGCGATCTCCTACACTGGCCGTACACCACTGGTGATCGTCGAGGGGACACTGAATAGTGCACGGTACATCCAAACCGTCATCGAACCCATCGTTCTACCATTCCTAGACCGGCAAGGGAACTTGCTGTTCCAACAGGACAATGCACGTCCGCATGTATCCCGTGCCACCCAACGTGCTCTAGAAGGTGTAAGTCAACTACCCTGGCCAGCAAGATCTCCGGATCTGTCCCCCATTGAGCATGTTTGGGACTGGATGAAGCGTCGTCTCACGCGGTCTGCACGTCCAGCACGAACGCTGGTCCAACTGAGGCGCCAGGTGGAAATGGCATGGCAAGCCGTTCCACAGGACTACATCCAGCATCTCTACGATCGTCTCCATGGGAGAATAGCAGCCTGCATTGCTGCGAAAGGTGGATATACACTGTACTAGTGCCGACATTGTGCATGCTCTGTTGCCTGTGTCTATGTGCCTGTGGTTCTGTCAGTGTGATCATGTGATGTATCTGACCCCAGGAATGTGTCAATAAAGTTTCCCCTTCCTGGGACAATGAATTCACGGTGTTCTTATTTCAATTCCAGGAGTGTAATAGCAAGGGAAGTCATTTCAAACGTGAAATGCTGGTGCATCAATAACCGATATAACGCGAGCACGCAAACGTGCACCTATTGTGTTGTACAGGGGCTGGTTGGCAGTTTGTGGGATAGATTTCCATCGGTCAGTAAATACAGGGACGGTAAATGCTGGTGTGGACGACGTTGGAATTATCTTTCGATGATGTCCCACATGTGTTCGACTGAAGAGAGATCTGGTGATGGAGCAGGCCAAGAGACTCTGCAGAGCATGTCGCGTTACAACAGCGGTACTTGGATGGGCGTTATCCAATTGGGAAACAACCTCTGGAATACAGTTCAAGAAAGGCAGCACAGCAGGTCGTATCACCAAATTTCCTATCAGGCTGCATAAGACAGCCACGAGAGTATTCCTGCTGTCATACGAAATGGCACCCCAGATCATAATTCCAGCTGTAGGTCCAGTGTGTCTAGCATGCAGACAGGTGGGTTGCAGGCCCTCAACTGGACTCCTTCTAACCAAAATATATCACCAGTAGAACATGCTCTTATCACAAAACACAACAGACCTACACTTTGCCCTCCAATGATCTTTCGCTTGATACCAGTGATGCCTCAAATGGCTTAAATTGAGTTCAGTGTAATGCACACTTTGGGCGTCTGGAACGGAGCTGTCCTTACGTGATTTGTAACAACTGTGCCACTGTGGTGCCAAATGCTGCTCAAATTACTGCTTCAAGTGCCGTATGATGCGTCAGAGCCAAACACCGCACACGGTGTTCGCTCTCGCTGCTCCTACGTGGCTGTCCATAGCCCGGTCCCCTAGCGGCTATACATTCTCGTATCCGCCCGCTTAGCTGGGTGGTAACGTGCTCGCCTCCCATGCAAGCGGGCCTGGGTTCGATTCCCAGCCGGGTTGGAGATTCTCTCCTCTCGGAGATGTGGCGTCGAATGAAATAAGACTTCTACTTGCCGGCCGAACTTCCCTGAATAGGGCCTCCCAGCCAACGATGCCATACGCTCATTTCCATTTATCCATTCTCGTGACCAACGCTCCCAGCATTCATGTACAGTGGCGATATTCTTGCCAAGTCTTTCTGCAGTGTCGCCGAAGCAACGTTCTCCTTGTCGGAGCCCTGTTACACGACCCCGTCCTAACTCAGTGTGATGTTGCTAATGGGGTTTTCGTCGACTTAAAGGTATTCTTAACCAACATCAGCGTTCATGTCCCACAACTCTTTCTTGTTGTTGCGACTTTTTTCCGTCAGTGTATTTCTACACATAGTTCACCTGTGTCTCTAGCCAGTTTCGCTCTGCTGTGTAGTTTTCACTCAGCTCAATGTTTACGACGTATTATTTCCTGAACTTATGTGTCGAATGGACATTCGTGATGTAGGCGTTGCCATCACGGTAGCTCAGTGTGTTCCGTGAGAGTGTCGGATGGTCTCTGTAATAAAAAAAATAAAAATTAAAAAAAAACTGGGTGAGCGGATCAACAACGAACTTCAACAGATATTATGTTACGCCCTCTACGGACAAATGCAACGAACAATAACGAACAAAACGCAAGAAAAGGGTGGTAGCGTCTCTGACTACTAGACAAAACGTTCTCTGTCCCTGGTTCCAAACCAGTCTCCGCTTGATTTTTGATTAATAATCCGTTTTGGTGGCAGAAGACTTTGGCTTAAGAACTGCCAAGGTCAGTGTAAAAGACGGCGGAGGAGGAGACAGAGGTTCAGGGCACCCTCATCTTCTTTGGATTGGAAACTGAACCAAAAGGCGGAAGAATCAGCAATGATCGACGTCATCAAGGTGTAGAAGACAATGGAAACCACTGCATTAAACACACGTAACCATGGCATATGGCCTGTAACTGAACAAAGTGGCGTGATGATCTCTCCGTTGGGAAAAAGTTCCGGACTAGCCCCCATTCGGTTCTCCGAGAGGGAAGTGGCAAAGCGAAGGTGACGTTCAGAAAAAGACTGAATAATCAACGAAAGAATAACGTTCTACGAGCAGGATTGTGGAATGCCAGAATCTTGAAAATGGGAAAGCTCGAAAATCTGAAAAGGGAAATGCAAATGTTCAGCCTAGATACACTATGTGATCAAAAGTATTCGGACCCCCCCCCCCCCCAAAAAAAAACGTACGTTTTTCATGTCAGGTGCATTGTGCAGCCACCTACAGCCAGGTACTCCATATCGGCGATCTCAGGAGTCATCAGATATCGTGAGAGAGCAGAATGGGGAGCTCCGCGGAGCTCACGGACTTCGAACGTGGTCGGGTGATTGGGTGTCACTTGTGTCATACATCTGTACGCGAGATTTCCACACTCCTAAACATCCCCAGTTCCACAGTTTCGGACGTGATAGTGAAATGGAAACGTGAAGGAACACGTACAGCATGAAGTCGCACATGCCGACCTCGTCTGTTAACTGACAGAGACCGCCGACACTTAAACAGGTTCGTAATGTGTTACAGGCAGGCACCTATCCACACCATCACAAAGGAATCTCAAACTGTATCAGGATCCACTGCAAGTACAGTTTCTGTTGTTGTGGTCTTCAGTCCAGAGACTGGTTTGATGCAGCTCTTTATGCTACTCTATCCTGTGCAAGCTTCTTCATCTCCCAGCAACCTACATCCTTCTGAATCTGTTTAGTGTATTCATCTCTTGGTCTCCCTCTACGATTTTTACCCTCCACGCTGCCCTCCAGTACTAAATTGGAGATCCGTTGATGCCTCAGAAAATGTCCTACCTACCGATCCCTTCCTCTACCCAATTCTGTTCAATACCTCCTCATTAGTTATGTGATCTAACCATCTAATCTTCAGCATTCTTCTGTAGCACCACATTTCGAAAGCTTCTATTATCTTCTTGTCTAAACTATTTATGGTCCACGCTTCACTTCCATAGATGGCTTAGCGCCATACAAATACATTCAGAAACGACTTCCTGACACTTAAATCTGTACTCGATGTTAACAAATTTCTCTTCCTCAGAAACGCTTCCCTTGCCATTGCCAGTCTCGATTTCATATCCTCCCTACTTCGATCATCGTGAGTTATTTTGCTCCCCAAATAGCAAAACACATTTACTACTTTAAGCGTCTCATTTCCTAATCTAATTCCCGCAGCATCACCCGATTTAATTCGACTACATTCCATTATCCTAGTTTTGCTTTTGCAATTACTATGACCAAAAAAAAACTTGGATTTTGTGGTGGAGCGGCTGCTGATAAGCCACACATCACGCCGGTAAATGCCAAACGACACCACGCATGGTGTAAGGAGGGTAAACATTGGACAACTGGACAGTGGAAAAACGTTGTGTGGAGTGACAAATCACTATATACAATGTGGCGATCCGATGGCATGGTGTGGGTATGGCGAATGGCCGGTGAATGTCATGTTCCAACGTGTGAAGTGGCAACAGTAAAATTCGGAGGCGGTGGTGTTATAGTGTGGTCGTGTTTTTCAGGTAGGGGGCTTGCACGCCTTGTGTTGTGCGCGGCACTACCACAGCACAGGCCTACACTGATGCTTTAAGCACCTTTTTGCTTCCCACTGTTGAGGATCAATTCGAGGATAGCATCTTTCAACACGATCGAGTAGCTGTTCATAATACACGGCCTGTGGCGGAATGGTTACACGCCAATAACATCCCTGTAATGGACTAGCCTGCACAGAGACTTGACCTGAATCCGATAGAACACCTTTGGGATGTTTTGGAAAGCTGACTTCGTCCCAGGCCTCACCGACCGACATCCCGACATCGATTCCTCAGTGCAGTACTCCGTGAAGAATGGGCTGCCATTCCCCCAGAAACCTTCCAGCACCTGATTGAACGTATTCCTGCGAGTGTGGAAGCTGTCATCAACGCCGAGGGTGGGCCACAACCATATTGAATTCCTGCATTACCGATGGAGGGCGCCGCGAACTTGTACGTTATTTTCAGCCAGGTGTTCTGATACTTTTGGTCACATAGCGTATATTAGGGGCCAGTGAAGTGAAATGGATGAAAACAAGTATTTCTGGTCACAAGTAGTATAGGGTAATACCAACAGCAGCAGGAAATGGTATAAGGGGAGTAGCATTCACTATGAACAGTAAGCTAAGGCAGAGATTGTGTTTCTACGAACAGTTCAGTGACAAGATTGTTCTTATCAGAATCAACAGCAAACAAACACCGACAACGATTGTTCCAGTACCATGCTGAGGTAACAAGCTGAACATCCAGAGACAGAGAAAGTATATGAGGACATTGAAAGGGTAATACAGTACGTAAATAGAGATGAAAATCTAATAGACGTGTGGGACTGGAATGCTGTTGTAGGGGGAGGAGTTGAAAAAAAGTTTACAGGAGTATATGGGCTCGAGTCAAGAAATGAGTGAGGAGAAAAACTAATTGAGTTCTTTAGTAAATTTCAGCTAGCAATATTGAATACTCTGTTGAAGAATCACAAGACGAGATGATTAGAAAAGGCCGGGCGATACGGAAAGCTCTGAGTTAGATTACGTCATGGTCAGATTGAGATTCCGAAATCAGATATCAGACTGTAAGACGAACACAAGAGCAGATACAGACTAAGAACACAATGTGGTAGTGATGAAGACTAGGCTGAAGTTCAAGAGATTAGTCAGGAAGAACCAATTCGCAAAGTAGTGGGGTACGGAAGAACTAAGGAATGACGAGACACCCTTGAAGTTCTCTAAGGCTATTGATTCAGCAATAAGGAATAGCTCGCTAGGCAGTACAGTTGAAGAGGAATGCACATTTCTGAAAAGGGCAATCACATAAGTTGGAAAGAAAAATATAGGTGAGCCGTGGTGCTCGTTACTGACGCTCCAGTCTATTGGATGTCCATTATCGATCCTTCGATGTTTCTTATCTTTGCTTGCCTTGTTGTTTTCCGAATTCGCGGGGCGAGTGGCAGTTGACGTTTGCTCGTGCTACCTGCTGAGACGTCGCAAGATACGAGGTGGGAAGCAACCACGCATATGTTGTACGCGGTCTGCCGGTTCAGTATGGAGGATATGTGTTGGCTGCCTGCCTTTCTGCTCTCCTGATTTTGCTCGCCGTGCCTTGCGACCGCCTAGCTTGGGTTTCTGCCTGGTGTATCCTACACAAGCCGTACCGGACGTCCAGCAGAAGTTAAACAGCCTTGTGTTTCTTTTAAAGAAAAGGAGCAAATGTATAAGACTTTTTGTAACCAGTTTTGGTGGCCTCTTAAGTGTGGCCTTAGCGTTTACACTGCCTTTGGGGAGAGCTAATTCTTTTAAATTTAAATAGTTGGGGTTCCCTGTCCTTTACAATCTTTTAGGGGTTTTATTTGAATTTTCTCTTTGGGGTTGGTTAAATGTTTACTTGTACAGCGGGAAGTGATTCCCGGATAAAACTCGGAGAAGGTGTGTAATGTTACTGCTGCCTCCGGCATTCGTCTTTTCAATTAAGTGTTGTCATCCCTTCGAGCGACTGGTGTCACTTCTCGTTAATTAATGCTGGTTTATGTGTACTTAATTTTGAATTGGCCGTTTGAATTAATATTTTGGAGCGCAGTATACCACTAATGCAACCTCATTGTATACCACCTCGTGCCCCGGTCTAGTACCTTAATCTTCAGTGGCACGAGTTAGCTCCACTACCGGTTTTACTGATGTGCTCCCTTCAAAATCTTGTCTTGTATAAGTTCGCCCCATGTGTGTCTGGGAACAGAGATGAGCTTTAGTGTGACCTACTACTTATTCAATGGCAAACCTTACATTACCTCCTTAAAATTTGTTGCAGCAGAAACCCTTAAGGGAACTAAGTTGTGTCACTGCTTATGTTAACCGTTACTGGGAGCAATATTTCATGTAGTTCAATTTTGTCTTAAAATGTGTATTTCTCTGATGTAATAAACGAGTGATAAAAGAAAAAGCAAAGGGGCCTGGTCCTTCCTATTGTGTCCGGCATGTAACACGTATCAATAGGTACTAATAAATTAACTGCGAAGGAACCATGGGTAGCAGAAGAAATAGTTTAGTTGATCGATGAAAGAAGGAAGTATAAAACTTTTCAGGGAAGTTCAGGAATTCAGTAATACAAGTCGCTGGGGAAGGAAATAAATATGAAATGCAGGGAAGCTAAGACGAAATGGATGCATGAGAAATGTGATGAAATGGAAAAGGAAATGATCGTCCGAAGGACTGATTCAACACATAGGAAAGTCAAAATAACCTTCGGTGAAATTAAAAACGAGAGTGGTAACATTAAGAATGCTACGGGAATTCCACTGTTAAATGCAGAGGAGAAAGCGGATAGGTGATAACAGTACATTGAAGGTCTGTATGAGGGGGAAAGATTTTTCCGATGTGATTGAAGAAGAAACAGGAGTCGATTTAAAAGATATAGGGAATCCTGTATTAGAATGAGAATTTAAGAGAGCATTGGAGGGTTCAGATCAAATAAGGCAGAAGGGACAGATAAAGTACCATCAGAATTTCTTCCGGGGGAAGAGGCAACAAAACGACTGTTAACGTTGGTGTGTCGAATGTATGAACGTGGCGACCATCCAGTCTTAAAAATATCATCGACACAATTCCGAAGACTGCAAGAGCTGACAAGTGCGGGAATTCACGCACAAGCAGCTTAACAGCTCATGCATCCAAGTTGCTGACAAGAATAATACACAGAAAAATAGTAAATAAAATTGAAGTGTTAGATGACGATGAGTTTGGCTTTGGGATAGGTAAAGCCACCACAGAGAAATTCTGACGTTGCGGCTGACGATGGAAGCAGGACAAATGAAAAATCAAAACACGTTCGTAGGATTTGTCGACATGGAAAAAGCGTTGGACAATGTAAAATAGCGCAAGATGTTCGAAATTCTGAGAAAAATAGGGGTAAGCTATAGGGACAGATCGGTAATATACAATATGTACAAGAGCGAAGAGGGAATAATGAGAGTGGACGACCAAAAACGAAGTGCTCAGATTAAAAAGAGTGAAAGACAGGGTTTTCTATCACCCGTACTGTTCAATATGTACATCGAGGAAGTAATGATGGAAATAAAAAGAAGGTTCAGGAGTAGAATTAAATTTCAGGGTGAAAGGCTATCAATCATACACTTCGTTGATGACATTGCTGTCCTGAGTGAAAGCGAAGAAGAATTACGTGATCCGCTGAATGGAATGAATAATTTAATGAGTACACAATATGGATTGAAAGCAAATCGAAAAAAGGCGAAAGTAATGAGAAGTAGCAGAAATGAGAACAGCAAGAAATTTAACATCAGGATTGATTGTGACGAAGTAGATGAAGTTGGGGAATACTCCTACCTAGGCTGCAAAATAACCAACGACGGACGGAGCAAGGAGGACTTGAAAAGCAGACTAGCACTGGCAGAAAGGGCATTGCTAGCCAAGAGACGTCTATTAGTATCAAGGATGGGCCTTACTTTGAGAAAGAAATTTCTGATGATGTATATTTGGAGCACAGCATTGTGTGACAGTAACACAGGGACTGTGGGAAAATCAGAATTTGAGATGTGATGTTACAGACGAATGTTGAAAATTAAGTGGACTGATAAGATAAGGAATGAGGAGGTTCCGCACAGAATCGGAGATGAAGAAAATATGTGGAAAACACTGACAAGGATAAGGGACAGGATGATAGGATACCTGTTAAGACATCAACGAATGATTTCTGTTGTGCTAGAGGGAGCTGTAGAGGGCAAAAACTATAGAAAGATTGGAATACAATCGCCATATAACTGAGGACGTAGGTTGAGATGAAGTGTCTGAGATGAAGTGTTTGGCACCGGAGAGAATTTCGTGGCGGGCCGCGTCAAACCAGTCAGAAGACTGATGACTCAAAAAATAGTAAATTAAAACGACACGCCTGATGCAAAAGTTTTACTTCACGGAGAGTGAAAATGAATAAGCGATAAACTTTTTTTCCCTTCTTCAGTTTGTTGCTAGATACTCGCACATAGCGGCCTACATTAATTTTTCACACCCACCGCTCTGACAGGTAGGTGGGTCATATTGGCAAAGCGACACTTTCCAGACAGTAAGTGATACGTTGAAAGGGGCCCTTGGTTTAGGAGATGTGTAACAAACATACATTTTTATAATATGTGTGTATTAGAGTCATGTGTTTGTACACACTTTTCAAAACGTTTATTAGCTGTTGTATATAACCTCTTTTCTTCCTAATTCGCCACAGTTTCTTTCTATAAGGATTATCGAATTCCTTAATGAAGACAATGAATGCTGAGTGGTTTTCCCTACAATACCCACTCTGTCTTTATATTCTTCATTTAATTATAAATACTGTACATGCTGTACACCTGCCTCTCCGAGATCCCGTTTGTTTTTCGCTCAATAAACTCAGCTGCAACCTTTATCATCTTGTTTTTTATTCTTGCATGAACTTTGTATGCGGTGTCCAGTAAACTGATTCCTCAGTAGTTCTCGTAGCTATCGCGGCCACCCTTCGTGGAGAGTGATTTTATCTTTGGTTGTGACGTAGTTTCTGGATAACTCCATTTCTCCAATAAATATTAAATAAACGTAGTAATCCCTTTTGTAGCAGGGTACCCTCACAGTTTATCAGTTATGTGTTTATGCCATCCTTATCGGTAGCTTTTCTATTCTTTGTGGAGTTTAGGATTTCTCTTCATACATCCATATGGAAATCCTTTACACATCCAATTTCAGTTTTATCTTTTTTGCTTTGTTTAGAATGTTTCTTCACGCCACAAGTTCTTGTAATGTTTTATTAATTTTGCTTGTTTTGTGTTAATTACTTGAGTAATTTATTTTCCTAATTTAGTTAGCGTTTTCATTTTCTTATAAGCTATCAGTTGCATTTCGTGACTGTCACCTTGTATTACGTTTATAATTCTATCGTAAGTTGTTTCATTGCTCAAATTGCTGAATTTTTTTCTTGTTTGTTAATCTGACGATTCATAGAGATAAGATAAAAATCTTGTTTTTCTTTATAACTTTACCTAATCCTTGTCTACAAATTTTTTATCAGTTCTTCCTTTTTCTCCTTTTCTTTTTTACTAAGGCTGCTTTCGTAACTGGAGATTCTGTATTCCTCCATACCTTCTCTGTGTCTTCTACTTCTTATTTCCGCTCTGGCTCTTGATTAAGTTTCCTCTGTTACAGGTCTCGTTTGCCATGTTCATATTATAGACATGCCTTCATCTGTTCTTCTGTCGACTTTTTGTTGTTTCATTAATTGTTATACATATCTTTCTGAGATATCACCAGCAAATGGTCAGATCTCCTACGTCACTTTCCCTGCACACTCCTGTGTGACATCGGCAGCCTATGCATGGGGACGGTAATTCGCGTGTTTGGCTGCTGTTAGCCTTTGATCAGTGGTGCGGCACCACACAGAATGATGCAGTAGGCCTACCACTTAAGGCAGACGCACAATGTGCCTGCTGCACAACACTACAATCCTCCCTTATGGTGACCAGATGTGGTCAATGTAACAGTGACGACGAACATGCGTGCCTTTGCGTTTCCACGCATTCCAGTATCGAGCTACTGCCACACCGGAACGTCCAAAACACGTGCAGCTGCCCAGATGGAGATCCACACTGTGTGCCCTACTCTATTAGTTACTGATAACGTTGCCTCACATGGGTACGTGGCGTCACCGCGCTCTTGACAATGATGGCTGAACGTCTGACGCTGTCCACGCCAGCTCTGAGAACAACTTTAAACCTCGACAACATTAATGCATTCTGGAAGCCCCTCTACCTGTTTAAGAGAATTGCAACTCTAATCCACCTACAGTGTGCATGTGTACGAATTTGTATTGATATCCGACCATTTACTCTTGGTGCCTCAGATTTTTCTTTTCTTTATCAGGCACTGTATTTAACTTCTTTTGAATCAATATTTTACTCTTTTTCCTTTAAATGCTGAAGTTAATAAGATGCAAAAGTCTTAAGGAAGTAGCAAGATGTTAAAAATAGTTGGCCAGGTGCGTGTAGGGCATGCGACATTAGGGTTACGTACTGACTTAGTTATGTACATGAACAGTTCATGCACCCAAGCAATTGACATAGTGGCAAGATATCGGTCCCGGGAATTCCAAGACTTAAGAGAATGTTATAATTTTAAATTTGAAGACGGATAACAAATAGCAATATTTTCTGCGTCATACAAAACAAGGTAGCCATTTTCTGATTTTTTCTTTAATTTTTATGTGAAACCTTGCTTCTTTCCATGATTCTAGGTCAACGGGACGTACCCGACCTTTTCTTATGAGTTAGTTTGCGAGTATCGAAATATGTGACATAAATATCCGTACCTTTTGACTGCATTGACTTAGAAGCATACATTTACTGCTCTCTCTAGAGACCTTAGACTTTAGTGCGTGACATAAATTGCAGCTTGATACCTCCACCCATTCCTGAGAAAAAGGTGACTTAACAGACGGACGGATAACAAAACACAAAAACAGTTTTCCGTGATACAACTACAATCAACAAATTTCGCATTTTTTATTTTAGTTTTACTGTAAAACTTGATTCTTGCCAAATTTCAGGACCCTAGTTCAACGGGAAGTACCCTCTAGGTTTTGATGAGTGAGTTAGCGTGAGTTAAAATATGTGATATAAACGGAGATATCTTCTGATTACGTTCACTCACAAGCTTCAATGTTTTCTGCCGCCAAGAGACTGTTCACCTTAGTATCTGGCATAAGTTGCAGTTTCATGCGTCTATCTGGTCCTGAGAAAAATGGCGTTCAACAGCCGACAGACAGACGGGCAGCACAGTGTCTCTTTATGGGTTCCGCCTATCGATGATTAAGATGCGGAAGTCTAAAAATGATAAAAAAGCTAATGCGACAAATCAGCGAATCGGTTAATAGATTCCTTTGTGATCCAGAGATTTAATCGTTCACGTGATGCGAAGAAACACTTTAAATGCGTAAGAGGTCCTTTATATATTCTGCATCAACATCTTAGTTATTTTTCGTGACACGTTATTAGTTACTGAGTTAGGTTCTGGCCAAAGGCAAGCTGTCAATAGAAAGCCGCATGCGTGTTCAGATACAGAGGTATATCAGCAGACAGAATTCGGCGCTGCGGTCGGCAACGCCTATATAAGACGACAAGTGTCCGACGCAGTTGTTAGATCGGTTACTTATGCTGCAATGGTAGATAGATTATCAAGATTTAAGTGAGCTTGAAGGTGGGGTTATAGTCGGCGCACGAGCGATGGGGATTTTCCGGTACGACCATTTCACGAGTGTACAGTGAATATCAGGAATCCAGTAAAACATCAAATCTCCGACATCGCTGCGGCCGGATGAAGATCTTGCAAGAAGGGAGCAATGACGACTGTGGAGAATCGTTCCACACGACAGAAGTGCAACCCTCCTTGAAACTGCTGCAGATTTCAATGCTGGGCCGTCAATAATTATCAGCGTGCGAACCACTCAACGAAACGTCATCGATATGGGCTCTCAGAGCCGAAGGCCCACTCGTGTACCGTTGATGACTGCACTATGCAAAGCTTTACGCCTCGTCTGGGCCAGTCGACACCGACATTGGACTTGTGATGGTTGGAAGCATGTTGTCTGGTCGGACGAGTCTCGTTTCAAATTGTATCGAGATGATGGACGTGTACGGGTATGGAGACACCTTATGAATCCATGGACCCTACACGGCATTAGGGGCTGTTCAAGCTCGCGGAGGCTGTGTAATGGTATGGGCCGTGTGCAGTTGGAACGATGTGGGACCCCTGCAACGTCTACATACAACTCTGACAGGTCACACGTTCATAAGCATCCTGTCTGATCACCTGCATCCATTCATGTCCATTGTGCATTCAGAAGGGCAATTCCAGCAGAAAAATGCGACACCCCACACGCCCGGAATTTCTACTGAGTGGCTCCAGGAACACCCTTATGAGTTTAAACACTTCCGCTGGCCATTAAACTCCCCAGACATGAACATTATTGAGCATATCTCGGATGCCTTGCAATGTGCTGTTCAGAAGTCGTACTCTTACTGATTTATGGACAGCCCTGCAGAATTCTTGGTGTCATTTCCCTCTGGCACTATTTCAGACATTAGTCGAGGCCATGCCACGTCTTGTTTCGGCACTTCCGCGTACTCGCTGGGACCCTAAACGACGTTAGGAAGGTGTACCTCTTTTTTTGGTTCTTCAGTGTATATGATGTATTTAAGTATATGAACAGTGTAGATAAAATTGTTTTTGCTTTTCGCATAGTCCTTCTCCATCACTTGCAGAAGAGTATTGCATGAACCAGAGGCAATAGCACAAGACCAAGTGTTAACTGAGATCCAGAATCACTTTATTATTGCTATCCGCATTAGTGGAGCGATAGTCTTATTGCAATTTCCACGTGGCAAGTGAAATCGTGGTATCGTTTCTCGCCTCTCTCGCCGCACTCCCGCTGGGATTTTATGTGATATCAATGCAATAAAAGTTAATCTTGAAACTTCTTGCTAAAACTAATTTATTGCTCTAGAGCAGAGCTCAACTAGTCTCTTTTTCATATCGAGCTGTCAGTTTACTGTAGTCTTGTTGTACCTCCGTTTTATAGCTGATATTATACTTACTTGAATGAATTTGCATTGGCGAAAGTAATGTTTCAGAGTTCTATAACATGATGCAACAACTTGTCCTTATCGTAGTAAAACTGCTATATACGTGAGTAATTTAGCACTACTTAACCAGAAAATACGTGGGATCGCGACCCAGTGCTTAGACGTGCGTGTTCTGTTTTTTTCAGCTAACAGCGTACATCTTGAATTCTGTCTTGAGTCGACTAAATTATGAAAAACACGTCGGAGATAAGTATGCTGTACAGCGGCTATAAAATATTCTTTTTACAAATTAAAGGACGGACGGGTTGCCTACAGAACAACGCAGAGCGATCTCTCGTTTACGTATAGTCAGCTTTCCGTGAAACGTAGTACACTTACGAGAGAACAAAAACACAGTTTAAAAACTGTGATGTAAAATCTTAAAATTCAGCTTCTCAGACGTGGTGACTCCTAAGCAGCAGGCAATAAAGCTGTGATGCAAATACAGGGTGTCTCTAAGAGTCGTCAAGTGTATTTTCTCTGATGTTTCGGCAGATATCAGCAACATCGTTTTTGTAATGTGGAACTGGAGCCAGCCCTAACATATACTATCACGACTTTCACGCGACGCCCAATGTGAACCGAATGCTTTGGTTTCTTTCCCGTTAAAAGAATATATTTTTAATGTGGAGTTTTACAAGCCAATTCAATTGAACGGTCCCACATTACTATAGTGCTATTTCCAGTTTATCGACAGTAAAACACATAGAATTTGGTGGATTACAGGCCATTCTTCGTGTTTTACTGCCGATAAAACTGTAAAGTCACTAGACTACCATGGGGCCGTTCTATCGAATGGACTGGTAAAATGCCGCATTTCTTGTGAGTGAGTGTGTGTGTGTGTGTGTGTGTGTGTGTGTGTAACAGGATACCAAGCGACTCTTTCCGTCGACTCTGGACGAGCAGAATTTCTTTGAGCTGGCACCAGATTCGCATTGCAAAACCAAAATATGAAAAATCTGACGAAATACCACAGAAAATGCGCCTGACGACCCTTGTAAGCAACACCCCGTCTATGTCCACAGATTGCTATTATAGAGATGTCAGAAATAAGGAATTTAGCCCTTCGAAAATGTTTCACGACTGCAGATAGTAGCACAGTCCTTCGCTTCAACCATCGTCATAACACCGAAACGACATATATTAGGATACATGCCAACGAAATAGCAAATCGAGTGCAATCGTTACTACCTAACGGTAACTGGACCTAAATTGTATGTGCTAAAAGACTTGCCCCATTCTAATTGCAGTTCATATAGGTCAACGTAGCAAAGAAATCCACGTGATTGAAGAAAGAACGCACAGGTTATTCTTGTTTTCGGGAAAGATCGTAGCACAGACTGGAATATTTACCGACGAATACCACTGATATCAGCCCACTGCGGAACTACGCAACGATTTTTCTGCCTTGGTTATTATGACGTTTTAGGATAAAGGAAACCACCTCTGAAGCAATCAATACAGATTTCACAAGCAGTGATGATGAGAAATTCTTTTAAGGCAGTAGGTGACACTTCCTTGGTTGATGTTGCGTCTTTGGCCACAGGAAGGGATCCTGTACAGATACAAGCAGTCACCTAGTGTACAAAATCTCAGATTATTTAATATGGGACCAGTTCTGTCATTGGACTCAGGACTTACTAGTAGGTCAGAACGCAGCTCGTCATTCTTCAAAAATGGTTCAAATGGCTCTGAGCACTATGGGGCTTAACATCTGATGTCATCAGTCCCCTAGAACTTAGAACTACTTAAACCTAACTAACCTAATGGCATCACACACATCTATGCCCGAGGCAGGATTCGAACCTGCGACCGTAGCAGCAGCGAGGTTCAAATTGTTATAAAGCAGCTTCCCATTGAGTCAGAGGTATGATATTTTAAAACATAGCTCAGCACTGGATGAGGATGAAATATATAATATGTTTCTTCTCTGTGTAATCTGCCTATCTCCCATAGCTCTGATGGTGGTGGTCGATAAATTGGTAACACCTGGCTCCTTAGCTGACCTGCGGGATTGGCGTGTGATGTGCGTAGTACAGCGATGCGTAACAGGCGGTATGTGTGGAACTTAATAAAAGCCTCTAGACGACACTGCTACATCTGTGAACACTAATGTCACCTATATAGTGCTGGCCCACCTTGTCGACCAATTAGTGTTCGCGTCTGCACCACAAACCTAACAATCTCCGCGTTCAGTAGTGCATTCACTGTACTCCCGTATCGCTCTCACTACACACCACTGATTTTTTGTCAGATTTCTCTGTACCTTACTTTCTCCCACTCGGGTTAGGCAAAAACGGTTCAAACAGCTCTAAGCACTATGGGACTTAACTGAGGTCATCAGTCCCCTAGACTTAGAATTACTTAAACCTAACTAACCAAATGGCATCACACACATCCATGCCCGAGGCAGGATTCGAACCTGCGACCGTAGCAGCAGCGTGGTTCCGAACTGAAGCGCCTAGAACCGCTCGGCCACAACGGCCAGCTTGAGTTAGGCATTCGAACTTAATTACTGTAAGTCACGGTCAATACTTATCAGATTCCGGTCACAGTAGTTGGCAACAATAACAATTATTTAAATATAAATAAATTTTTTTTTATGTAACACGTTTTTTATAGTAGAGTGATAAGTATAAAATTATTTCTCCTATACAGACTTCTAACCTCTAGTAGACGGTTCTCAAAATTTGTGCTTGTAAATTTTAATGGTAATGAAAATAATTGTAAGAATTATAGCGAAAATAATGAGTTACGTGCAGTACTGTATCTATGTGTGAATAGTTCATCTCCTATTATCTGGTGAATGAACACCACATTTTCCATTAAAAATCATACAGGTATTTTCATAGGTATCAAAATTTAACAACCATACATTTTCAGAACTGTATTTATGGGTTTAGATGCGACAGGACTACCTGAAATTACTTTATTATCTTTAGTCCGCTTTTAAAAGCTTATTATATAAATGTGTACTATATTTAAATAATTATTCATCATTTACAAACGAAGAGAATAGGCAATAATTGATTCGGACAGAGTAATAAATGTACAGTAATAGCAATAACCAGAAGTATAGCCTACAATATGAGCAAAATTAGAAAAAATTAATTCTGCTTACAGGTACCTGTTCAGGGAAAATATCAGGACAGTATGAAGCTCATCCGCTTGACGTCAGAAGAAGAAAAGCGCATTCAGCAGCATTTATAATAGCTGCAAAAGACAGTACTGATAAATTCATATTAAAAGTGACACACGATGTTGATAATATTCAAATCACTACGTTACATGACATGGTTAATGTTGAAGAATGACGCAAAAGGTACACACAGATGAGCTAAAACTCTATACCCTGCTTCCTGGCCTCGGATCGGCGCGCCGGCGCCGGATCGGATCCACCCGGCGGATTACCGACGAGGGCCGGAGTGCCACCTAGCCTGGATGTGGTTTTTATGTGGTTTTCCAAATCCCAAATTACGTGAATACCAGGCTGGTCCCCATGTCCCGCCTCAGTTCCACGATTCGCAGGCATTTGACAACTTTCGCACTATTTAATGGCTTACACTAGACGCAGACAGCTGGGGTACATCGATTCCACCCCGGGAAGTATGGGGTGGCGACAGGAAGGGCAGCCTGGCACACTCTAACGTCGCCAAATCCATAGTAACAGGGCCGACCCCGAGTTGCAGTAGAACAAAGGCCCAAGCAAATGATGTTGATGAAGATGATGATGATGACAGAGGCAACCTGTGAAGTAATCCTTGGTGCCTACAGCCAGGCAACTAGAGTGTCATTGGGCTGCTTGTCAGCAGACGTCAAGGACTACTTCACAAGATCTCTTTGTACACGTTCATTTTTAACATTCTCAGTAAAGGGAGGTGGATGTCACCGAGGATTAGAGCGACCCTACGCCGTTTCATCCATCTATGTGTCATTGTTGCACCCTCTCCCTATGTCTCCCTCCCCTTTCGCTATTGCGCCATAGGGGGACTCGAAACTGGAGCGCTGAAAAGGCATGAACACCCTTTGACTCTTGAAATTACTTTCAAATTTCGTCGACTGGTTTTGAACGGTATACAGTGGTTTCAACCTGTACACGAGAGTAGAAATTGAAGCCGCACCACACCCTAAAAGGGCTAATGTCATGCTCAATGCTACTGCAGTCCCTTGACGTCCTTCAATAATGGTTAGATCTCCCAGGAGGTATCAACAGTGTCGAAGGTCATCAAGAACGTCATCCTGTCACTCTCGCACGGTGAACTGTCGTTAGCGACCGCCAACTGTGTAGGAATGAACACCTCATGAAAAGGGATGGTCCCAGTGACACAATTTATACCAGCACCTGAGGCCTCTCGTGTCGATTCTCAACGGCGGTGCGTGTGAAATGTTTTTTCGGCACTCATAAGGAAAGCGCTACGTTTCAACACCGGGCATCGTGGTTCACACCTCCATCGCAGAGGAGAAAAAAGAAAAAGGGTGAAATGTGAGCAAGGGGGAGGGGCTGCGACGACCTTCTCATTGTGGCATCGTACGGGGTTTTGGTAACATTTGGTGCCAATATGACATCATTAAGCAACCTTACTCGTCACACGAATTTCTGATCTCTGGGCTTTTTCCGGAAGTGTCGACAACTTCTCTTCGAGGCGTTGTCAGCCGCGAAGGTTCCGTTGCAAGGTGCCACGCTTTTGCAGCAACTGGACATCGTAGGCAGCTTTGAACCGAATTTCGAACGTGACACTTTATTTCTGTGGCGCCGTGTATATACACGGTGCACAAACGAATGGGGTATCGTTCCAGCGACGACACCGGCAGAAAATGGAGAAATTCACCGATATAAGCGACTTTGTAAAACGGCAATGTGTTACATCCAACAATTAGGAACGAGCATCTCGGTAACGCCGGGAGCTGGCCGGCAGTTTGCGTGCTATCGTCAGCGTTTATGGAAAGTGAGAGAAGGACGATTAAACCATAGGCTGGACGTCCACGTCTCGTCACAAAGTAGAGGTCGGTAATTTACCAGCTCTGTGTAGTAAGACAGGAGACGATCTGTGGCTGATCTTACGAGACAGTACAATGCTGAGGTAGCCGTAAGTGTTCGGAGAACACCACTCAGTACACGATATCGATTATGGGGATCCGCGGTAGACGATTTCTACCGGTTCCCACGTTGACATCGCATCGTTAGCTATGATTGTCCTGGGCACGTGACATCTGACAATGGACCGTGGATCAGTGGAATTATCGTGTCCGGATACGCCGTCATTCAGGTGAACAGTTGCTCAAAACATACACCGCGCGACGGACGCAAGCAGATGAGTGCATTACTGTACAATGGGACATCTTCTCCTGTACTTCCTCAACACCTGTGACAGCAATCGAGGACCCCTTTACACTTGAAGTCTTCCACGGAGATTCCATATTTCCGCAAAATGACTATTAGTGTCACAAGGCCGTAATAGTGCTATAATTTTTTCAAGTGCATGATATTGACGTTAGTGCCTTTGCCACCAAACCCACCTGATATGAACCCAATCTATTTGGGCGCTACCGAGGGCCATCCCCACGTCCACAGTCGACCGGCCCGTTAACTGACGGGATTTGCTCAACATCTGCAACATACCCGCAAAAACCGACCAAGAACTTCTCGAACACATGCCATCCAGAACGACTGCTGTAATGCTTTCCACAGGAGGATCATCAAACTATGAAGAAAGTGGTTATACTTTTCTGGTTCTTCACTTGAGCAGCAATCGGTGTACGTCCAAGAAATGCTGTAGTGTAATAAGTCTTTTGGCGAACAACGATAGGAAGAACAGCTGACATAAAAATCTGACGATACGTATTTCAAAAATGGTAAAACAGTTTTGTCAGGAAAACAAATCTATCATTTATAGATCTAATTTCTTCTATTCCACACGGTTAACAGTGACAGACGATGTTTCCTATACGGCCGAAGAGCTCGGCATTCGATTCCATTTGTGGTAAGAAACTGCGCGGAAGTCTGACGTCTCAGCTGCAGCTAACGAACTGCAGTTGGACTACAAGCTCTTTGGTTACGATCGACCGTGGTCCAGATTCGGACTGCGGAAGGTAAAAAATGGACCACCAAATATTTCTTGAAAGTATAAATTACTCGAGTAACTTGTTTAAGAGATACATATTTATGCAGACAACAATAGGATTGATCGTCACTACTATCATTCTTATAATTCAGTTAACTACGTGACTGGTTCGAGTTGTTGGTGGTTAAATTAAATACATAACTGCTGCTCTGTGTTGAACAGGGACTGCGCTGGAGAGTGGAGGAGGAAAGGAGAAAGCCGGCCGGCTGGTACAGCGTGTTACGGTGATACACCTAAGAGCTCTGTACACTTGAATGTGATAAGGAATTATATTTAATGAAACAGGAAATTTTATTAGCTAAATTCGAAACTTTTTTAATCGGAGCACGCATATTCGCTTCAACACAGTTTTTGTGTTCGTAACTGTAACAAAAGCATAACGAAATTTCATAAATGTTTCATGTGAAATGTAAATTTTATCTTATAGTTAAATTTTGACTGAGACATTTCAGTCTCATCTTTACCTACGATAATGATGGAAGCAGAAGAATTGAATTAAAATTGATGCCAGGACTGGTACTTGGACCCGCGTTTCCTTGCTTGCTAGGCAGAACTGCTAACCCTCACACCACCGCAGCACTATGGTCAACATTGATGCACGAACTACGTAAGTCGATTGCCCTCCTCAATACAGACTTCAATTCGTATCTCCAGTTTGTTTTCCCCCCTATATTGACACTATTGCTAGGGCTCTCCGGCATTGGGATAGCACCCCAGTGTTGGACGTAATGGGAAGTCCTGTACCACAGGTGATCTTATGGACATCATTAAATTTTCCCCGAGACATCATTATTTTAGATAAAGATGGGACTGAAATGTCACGTGGAAAATTTAATTATAAAATCTATAAGGTCACCTATGGTACAGGGCTTCCTATTACGTGCAGTGCGGGGGTGCTATTCCAATGGCAGAGAGCTCTGACGATAGTGACAATGTAGGGGGGAAGATAAGCTGAAGATATGAATTGAAGTCTGTGGTAGGGAGGGCACTCGACTTGAGTAGTTCGTGCAGCAATGTTGACCATTGTGCTGTGGTGGTGTAAGTGTTAGCAGTTTTGCCTAGTAAGCAAGAAGACCTGTGTTCGATGCCCGGCCAGCGGACAAATTACAATTCATTTCTTCTGCTTCCACCATTATCGTAGAAAATTCTGTCTTCCGGACGAGTGTACACAGCAGCGGCTACCTGTCACATAAGAGCGATTCTTTGCGGTGCGTCGGTACGCGCTTTGTCCTTGGTGGCATAGTTTTTGTATAACCCCCCCCCCCCCCCCCTATGAACCATGAACCTTGCCGTTGATGAGGCTTGTGTGCCTCAGTGATACAGATAGCCGTACTGCCGTAGCTGCAGCCACAACGGAGGGGTATCTGTTGAGAGGCCAGACAAACGTGTGGTCGCTGAAGAGGGCCAGCAACCTCTTGAGTAGTTGCAGGGGCAACAGTCTGGATGATTGACTGATCTGGCCTTGTAACACTAACCAAAACGGCCTTGCTCTGCTGGTACTGCGAACGGCTGAAAGCAAGGGGAAACTACAGCCGTAATTTTTCCCGAGGGCATGCAGCTTTACTGTACGGTTTAATTATGATGGCGTCCTCTTGGGTAAAATATTCTGGAGGTAAAAAAGTCCCCCATTCGGATCTCCGGGCGGGGACTACTCAGGAGGACGTTATTATCAGGAGAAAGAAAACTGGTGTTCTACGGGTCGGAGCCTGGAATGTCAGATACCTTAACCCTCGGTCGGGCGCAATTCTGGGAATTCTGAGTTCGGACGCAATGAGCCTGACAGGCACAGATTTTGAAACCTTTTATCTCAGATTCTCAACTTTAGCACCCTAAATGTTATCAGTTACTTTCATAGGAATGTGCAGAGACAGAACATACGAAAGTGGATGAAAAAAAAATTATTAACCACAAAAGTAACAAAATTGAAAGGACTGAAATTTTGAAACAATTACCAAACAGTTACAGTTTTTAGTACATAAATTTTATTAAACAGTAAATTTAAGAAAAAACTCCAATTATAAGGCACGTTTTTGATGCTGTTGTCTTTCACACTCACTCATTATTACCAGAAGGAACATATTGGCGCACAGGAAAGAAAAGTTGGCAGACCATATTTGCGTGGGGGAGGCAGATTGCGTTATGGCAGTTTTTACATTCATAGTTTGACATTTTTCTGCAACCCGTTTCTGTAGTGCACCTACGTTTTTTTGGACGTGGGAAATGTGGTGATTCCTCTCTATCTACAGTGGGGATAACTCTTTCGAGCCGACTTTGCAGGCTTGAGGGGATTCCAACCTTTTTCATACTTCTTCGGTGTAGCTCTCCAAGAACAAGTTGAAGTGCCTGTGATTTTAGGTACACTCTCGTACGCATTTTCTCCAGTTGATTTCCAAGATAAATTACCTGTGAGTTGATACCACCCACATTCAGCATTGTGAAAAAAATTATCATTGGAGAGCGCTTTGTGTTTCGGCTGACACTGTAAGTAGCACACATCTGATCCACAGTATCAACACCACCTTTTGTTGAATTGTAGAAAGTAACAATCTGTGGTTTATTTTTCACTCCACATTCGGTATCAATAGCAGCGTCATTGTCCAACGAAGATACAAGAATCACATTTTTTGTTCTGGCGTGGTATGTAGGAAACCAAAACCTTCCCATCATTAAAGCCAAACATGCTGCTGTATCGTTCCTTCCTTTTTACTTCAACAAATTCTGATGGCAATTGTCTTTTAATTTTTCTGACAGTTCCAACAAATGACAGCTTCTTTTGTTTTCAAATAGTCGATGAGTTCAAAATCAGAAAACCAGTTATCTGCCGTAATATTGCCACCAGATCCAAATAAAGGCCTTGCCATTCTCTTGACAACTTCACTTGGCTTGTTGCTGACACAGAAAGGACCCAATGGCTGTAATCCAACATAGATCTCCATGTTGACTGTATACATCATTTTAGCATCAACAAGAGCAAAATGTTTTATTCCATATTTGTTTGGTTTTGATGGTATGTACTGCCGAGAAACACATCTTCCACAAAAACCTGGAAGCATTTCGTCTATTGTGACGTTTTCTCCAGGGGAATAGTTCTTTTGACAATTTTCCACAAACTTTTCGAAAACTCCACGAATCGGTGCTAGCCGGTCAAATACTTTCCGTTGGGTTCTGGCCATTCGGTCATCAAAACGAAGGCAACGTATCAGACTGTTAAATCGTTTGAGATTCATCATGAGGCTGAATTTTTCAACGCCGTCGCCTTCAGTCCCCAAGTTCCTCCAGACTTTGACGGTTACCTCTGTATGCTCCTCTTAGGTACAACAAGCCAATAAAGGCCCTTAGTTCGATTACATCTGTGTAACTGTGTGTCTCTCTCCCTGGAGAAACGATCCTTGATAGTGTCCATGCATTGGTTTGTGTATCTAACGATCATATCAAGGATGTCATCAGTGAGTATATTATTCCAACATTCAACTGCAGTTTTAGCATTATTTGCATTTTCTATTACTCCAGGAAGGTGAGTGATGACCTTGTGAGACTCCTTGCGCTTTCTTTTCCCAGGTGGCTTTTCGGCCCACATGGTCTTATTATCTCTTCCTAAATAAAAGCTATTTGTTTTGTTGTGCCTTCTTTCTTCATATTCATCAGTCTCCTCACCATCTTGCTCTGTTACAGAATCACCTTCACGTTCTTCCACCTCGTCTTCAGAATCAATGTCACTCTCATCCCCAAGATCCTCAATCAGCATGGGACCTTCCTCTTCAGCGCACATCAGCAAATCCTTTATTTCCTCAAGATGACGTGGGTTAGACAGATCATAGTAATTCCGAGCCATATTTGTGGAAAATTTGGGGCGTAAAAGAAAAAACGCCAGGATAATTACGTGCTCAGGCGCAATGTGCCTGAAAGGCCGAGCTCAAAACAATACATATTTGCGTAAATAATTCACAAAATTCACTTTACTGATCCATCAAATGAACAAAATAAGCACTATGATGAAAAAGAACAATAAATACGCAACTTCGTGAGTGAGACGTGAAAAACAGACGCAATGAGATTGAGAGGCCACGAACGTTACACCTCCACTCCACGAGGGTCACGCGAACAATAATGGAGAGTTGTAAACAGCACCTGAAGATAGGAAGCTAGTAGTGGCGGGGAAATCCCACGCCGCCTACTTGGCGAGAGAGGGAGAAGAACACGTCAGCTGTGCCTGTCAGGCCGATTGCGCCCGACGGAGGGTTAATCGGGCAGGTAGGTTAGGAAATTTTAAAAGGGAAATGGATAGGTTCAAGTTAGATATAGTGGGAATTAGTAAAGATCGGTGGCAGGAGGAACAAGACTTTTGGTCAGGTGAATACAGGGATATAAATACAAAATGAAATAGGGGTAATGCAGGAGTACGTTTAATAATGAATAAAAAATAGAAATGCGGGTAAGCTACTACAAACAGCATAGTGAACGCATAATTGTGGCCACGATAGATACGAAGCCCATGCCTACCACAGTAGTACAAGATTATATGCCGACTAGCTCCGCAGATGACGAAGAGATAGATGAAATGTACGATGAGATAAAACAAATTATTCAGATAGAGAAGGGAGATGAAAATTTAATAGTCATGGGTGACCTAGAATTCGATAGTAGGAAAAGGATGAGAAGGAAACGTAGTAGGTGACTACGGAATGGGGGTAAGGACAGAAAGAGGAGGCCGCTTGGTAGAATTTTACACAGAGCATAACTTAATCATAGCTAACACTTCGTTCAAGAATCTTAAAAGAAGGTTGTATACATGGAAGAAGCCGGGAGATACTGACAGGTTTCAGATAGATTATATAATGGTAAGTCAGAGATTTAGGAACCAGGTTTTAAATTGTAAGACATTTCCAGGGGCAGATGTGGCCTCTGACCACAATCTATAGGTTATGAACTGTAGATTAAAACTAAAGTAACTGCAAAAAGGTGGGAGTTTAAGGAGTAGGGACCTGGGTAGACTGACAGAACCAGAGGTTGTAGAGAGTTTCAGAGAGAGCATTAGGGAACGATTGACAAGAATGGGTGAAAGAAATACAGTGGAGGAAGAATAGGTAGCTTTGGGAGTGGTGAAGTCAGCAAAGGATCAAATAGGTAAAAAGACGAGGGCTAATAGAAATCCTAGGGTAACAGAAGAGATACTGAATTTAATTGATGAAAGGAGAATATACAAAAATGCAGTAAATGAAACAGGCAAAAAGGAATACAAACGTCTCAAAAATGAGATCGACAGGCAGTGCAAAATGGCTAAGCAGGGGTGGCTAGAGGACAAATGTAAGGATGTAGAGGCCTATCTCACTAGGGGTAAGGTAGATACTGCCTACAGGAAAATTAAAGAGACCTTTGGAGAAAAGAGAACCACTTGTATGAATATCAAGAGCTCAGATGGAAACCCAGTTCTAAGCAAAGAAGGGAAAGCAGAGAGGTGGAAGGAGTATATAGAGGGTCTATACAAGTGTGATGTTCTTGAGGACAATATTATGGAAAGATGAAGATGAAAAGGGAGATATGATACTGCGTGAAGAGTTTGACAGAGCACTGAAAGACCTGAGTCGAAACAAGGCCCCGGGAATAGACAACATTCCCTTAGAACTACTGACAGCCTTAGGAGAGCCAGTCCTGGCAAAACTGTACCATCTGGTGAGCAAGATGTATGAAACAGCGAAATACTCTCAGACTTCAAGAAGAATATAATAATTCCAATCCCAAAGAATGCAGGTGTTGATAGATGTAAAAATAATTGCACTATAAATTTAATTAGCCACGGCTGCAAAATACTAACAAGAATTCCTTACAGACGAATGGAAAAACTGGTAGAAGCCGACCTTGGGGAAGATCAGTTCGGATTCCGTAGAAATGTTGGAACACGTGAGGCAATACTGACCCTACGACGTATCTTAGAAAATAGATTAAGGAAAGGCAAACCTACGTTTCTAGCATTTGTAGACTTAGAAAAAGCTTTTGACACTGTTGGCTGGAATACTCTCTTTCAAATTCTGAAGGTGGCATGGGTAAAATACAGGGAGCGAAAGGCTATTTACAATTTGTACAGAAACCAGATCGCAGTTCTACTAGTCGAGGGGCATGAAAGGGAAGCAGTGTTGGGGAAGGGAGTGATACAGGGTTGTAGCCTATCCCAGTTGTTATTCAATCTTTATATTGAGCAAGCAGTAAAGGAAAGAAAAGAAAAATTCGGAGTAGGTATTAAAATCCATGGAGAAGAAATGAAAATTTTGAGGTTCGCCGATGACATTGTAATTCTGTCAAAGACAGCAAAGGACCTGGAAGAACAGCTGAACGGAATGGACAGTGTCATGAAAGGAGGGTATAAGATGAACATCAACAAAAACAAAACGAGGATAATGGAATGTAGTCGAATTAATTCGGGTGATGCTGAGGGAATTAGATTAGGAAATGAGACGTTTAAAGTAGTAAATGTGTTTTGCTATTTCGAGAGCAAAATAACTGATGATGGTCGAAGTAGAGCGGGCATACTAGAGACACTGCCCAACAGACCTGTGCAAACCTTCATCGGACTTTCACTGTGGTTTCCATTTCGCGACCGATCATTCCTTACTTTCCGAATAACCTTCGTATTTATTTGTTTCTTGCATCTTGGTAAAAATTTTCAAAAGTATCCAGAACCCTCCTAAAATTACTTGTCGACCTCCGCTCTATACGGTTCACGTCTCAATACCGTATTGACCAGTCCATACACTGGACAATTTCAAAAGTGAGAAATGCATCTGTCACAGTAGTTCCATCGGTCATAGAAGATATGAATGAACCAATGTGATGTACCGCATCTCTGTATCTCAGGTTGTTGGTAGTGTACCAGCGACCGCAAAAATGTGAAACTTCCAACAGACATTCAGCGTGGCACTTCTATACAAGAGAAACCCATTCGCTCAACTAAACTGCAGTAATGGTCAGGACTTTCTGGATTTTGCAGACAACACATGGCAAGTATGTACCGGAAAAATATGTCACTCTCCCTCGACGACAACTGCAAGGTAGCTTTGCAGGCCAAGCCTAGACGAATTGTGGTGTTTCTAAATTTCTGACCCGCTTTCCCTTTGCTCACCACGGAAACACTACGTGCAGTTTGCGACCAACGTCATTCGGTAAGGGAAAGCAGCTTCATGAAATCTTTGTGTGGTGCTTTTATTTGTGAATTAGTTAGTTATATGTTCTTTTCACTCGGCATTTTTGAGTTGTAGAAAAGTTGCTATGGCTCTGTAAACATTAGTTTTGTGAATAATGGTACAAAAAATCTATACACATCTTCGTGAAGACTTTTGTAATGCCTGTTTGATAGTTGTGTAGCTCTCCTGTTTAAGCCCATCATCATCATCAAAATTTAGAATAACCAGACAGCCTAAGATTTGAATGGTGACCGCTTTCTAAAGATATAGGTGATCTCTTTTGGGACGGGAAACCTCATAACAAAGCTTTGAATGAGTAATAAAATTAGACCAAAAATATAGGTTTTTGTGATAATAAAGTTCATTATTAGGTATGAACTTTTTTTTTTTTGAGTCATCAATCTTGAGATGGCTTGATGCGGCCCGCCACGAATTCGTATCCTCTACCAACCACTTCATTTCGAAATAGCAACCTACGTCTTCAATTATTTGCTGGGTGTATCCCTGTCCCTGTCGTCCTCTACAGTTTTTGCCCTCTACAGCTACCTCTAGTACTGTAGAAGTCATTTCTCGATGTTCATCATCCCTTTCTTTCTTCTTCTCAGTGTTTCCCACATATTCCTTTTCTCCCATTCCACGCAGAACTTTCTCATTCCTTACATTATCAGTCCACCCAATTTTCAACGTTCTTCTGTAACACCATATCAAAAATGTTTCGATTCTTTTCTGTTCCGGGCTTCCAGAGTCCATGTTTCACAACCATACAGTGCTGAGCTCCGAACGTACATTCTCAGAAATTTCTTCCTCTAATTAAGGCCAATGTTTGCTACCAATAGACACCTCTTGCCGAAGAATGCATTTTTTGCCAATGGTAGTCTGCTTTTGATCTCTTCCTTGCTTCATCCCTCAGTGCTTATTTTGCTGCCTACATGGTGACCATCAATTCTGATGATAAGTTTCTTGCTGTTCTCGTTTCTGCTACATCTCATTACTTTCTTTTTTCTTGGATTTACTCTCAATCGATATTCGGTACTCACTAGACTGCATATTCCATTCAGCAAACCATGTAACTCTTCTTCAATTTCAGTGAGGACAGCAAAGTCTTCAGCGAATCGTACTAATGATATCCTTTCACCTTGAATTTTAATTCCACTTCTGAACCTTGTTTTTGTTCCCATCATTGCTACTTCGATGTACAGATTGAAAAATAGGAACGAAAGACCACATCAATGTCTCATATCCTTTTGAATCCGAGCACTCTGTCCACTCTTGGCTCCCGTACATATTGTATATTACTCATCTCTCCTTACAGCTTATCCCTATTTTTCTCGAAATTTCGAACATCTTGCACCATTTTACATTGTCGAAGTCTTTTTCCAGGTTGTCAAATAATATTAACATGTTTGATTTTTCTTTAATCTTGCTTTCATTATCAGTCGCAACGTCGGAACTGACTCTCCGGTGGCTTTCTCATTCCTAAAGCCAATCTGGTCGTCATCTAACATATCCTCAATTTTCTTTTACATTCTTCTGCATATTATTAACTTTGAGGCGAGCTGTTAGGGTGATTGTGTGGTGACTCTTGCATTTGTCAGCTCTTGCAGTCTTCAGAACTGTGTGGATGATATTTTTCCGAAAATGTCGCCAGACTCATACGTTCTACACACCAACGCGAATAGTTGTTTTGTTACCTCTTTCCCCAATGATTTTAGAAATTCCGATGGAATGCTATCTGCCTTATTTGAACTCAAGTCCTCCAAAGCTCTCTTAAATTCTGATTCTAATACAGGATTCCCTCTCTCTTCTAAATGAACTACCATTTCTTCTTCTATCACATCAGACTAATTTTCCCCCTCATAGAAGCTTCCAATATACTTTTTCCACGTAAGCGCTCTCTCCTCGTCATTTAACAGTGTAATTCCCATTGCACTCTTTATGTTACCATTCCTGCTTTCAATTTCATCGAAGGTTATTTCGACTTTCCAATATGCTGAATCATTCCTGCCGACAATCACATCTATTTCGATTTCTCCACATTTCTTATGCAGCCACTTCATCCTAACTGACCTCCGCTTCCTTTTTTTTTTTTTTTTGTTTTTTATCACTCCACAGGCGACTTGTATCTCTGAATTCCTAAATTTCCCGCAGCATTTTTGTACTTTATTCTTTCATCGATCGGCTGAAGTATTTCTCCTGTTACAAATGGTTTTTTTCGTAGTTATCTTCTTTGTACCTATGTTTTTTCTTTCCAACTTCTGTGACTGCCCTTTACAGAGATGTGCATTCCTCCTCAACTGTACTGGCTAATGAGCTATTCCTTATTTCTGTATCCATAGCTTAGATGCTAATTTAGAACTAGAACCAGATATTTTGGATAGCGAATCCAGTGGGCCCCTGAAAATATGGCTGATAACAAAATTAGTGGACATTATGATATACCAACAGAATTGTTTAAAGTCACTGGAAAGGATGCAGTGAAAGTGCTGCACTCAAATGTCAAAAAATATGGATCACGCAGCAGTGGCCAGAAGAATGGAAAAGATCAGTATTCATCCCCATTCCAAAGAAGAGAAGTTCTAAAGAATGCTCAGATTACCGAACAATCGCACTTATCTCACATGCTAGCAAAGTCATGTTGAAAATCTTGCAAAATGAACCGCCAATATCTAGATCGAGAGCTACCAGAAGAAAAAGCTGGATTTAGGAAAGGAAGAGGAACTAGAGATCAAATTGCTAACATTCGGTGGATTATGGAAAAAAGCAAGAGAATTTCAGAGCGATGTGTACCTCTGATTTATTGACTGCGCCAAAGCCTTTGACTGCGTCGATCACAACAAATTATGGAACGTACTGAAAACCATGGGTTTAGCAGATCACCTCATTCATCTGATACGGAGTTTATGCCTTGACCAAGAAGCTACGGTGAGAACTATGTATGGAACAACGAAATGGATAAAGGTTCAAAAATGGGTCTGGCAAGGCTGCAAACTGTCACCCTACTTATTCATTCTGTATGCAGAACATGTTATGAGGAATGCGAAGCTAGATAAAGGAGAAACAGGAATTAAAATACCTGGAATAAATGTAAACAACCTCAGGTACTCGAATGATACGATCCTGTTGGCAGAAAGTGAAGAAGAATTGAGAACACTCTTGCTGAAGGTGAAAGACGAAAGTGAAAAGGCCGGTCTTAGGCTGAATATGAAGAAAACGAAAATTATGGCAACTACACCTACCAATTCGTGGGATATAGCAGGAGAAACCATGGAGGTAGTGACCACATTCAGTTAACTCGGTTCCCAGATCTCTGCTGATGGCGACCGTTCCTCGGTAGACAGGCGATGTCAAACCTTGACAGGGTTATAAGATCCACAGATATAACACTAGCAACAAAGATCCGTATTGTGAGGGCTATGGTCTTTCCAGTTGTGATGTATGGATGTGAGACCTGGACCATTAGAAAGGCTGAACGGCGAGGAATTGACTCCTTCGAATTGTGGTGCTGGAGGAAACTTCTTACAGTTCCATGGACTGCAAAGAGAACCAACACATCAATATTGGAGCAATTATAACCAGATTTCTCCCTGGAAGGCATAATGATAAAACAAAAGCTTACCTACTTTGGACACACAATGCGAAGGCATGCCTCGCAGGAAAAAACATTAATGCTGGGGAAGATTGAAGGAACTAGAAGAAGAGGACATCAGAGGATGAGATGGATCGATGGGATCACAGAAGCAATATACTCCAACCTGAAAGGTCTACGGGAGAAAGTGCAAGACAGGAAAAAGTGGCATGATTTAGTTCATGGGGTCACGAAGAGTCGGAACCGACTGAACGAATAGAGAGAGAGAGAGAGAGAGCTTGCTTACGTAAGTTCAAAAATATCTCGTCATTCCTTAGTGAGTCTATTCTGCTCCTGGGTACACCTTACAACCCAATATCTGATTTCGGAATCTCTGCCTGACCATGATGTAATCTAACTGAAATCTTCCCTTTTCACCAGGCCTTTTCCAATTATACCTCCTCCTCTTGTAATTCTTGAACAGGGTATTCACTATTACTAGCTGATATTTATTACAGAACTCAGTCTTTCTCCTCTCTCATTCCTTGTCTCAAGCCCATAGTGTCCTGTAACCTTTTTCTCTGCTCCTTCCCCTATAGCCGCATTCCAGTCTCCACCACTATTAGATTTTCATCTCCCTTCATGTACAGTATTACCCTTTCAGTACCCTCATATACTTTCACTGTCTCTTCGGCTTGCGACGTCGGCATCTATACCTGAACTATTGTTGTCGTCGTTGGTTTCCTGTGGATTCTGATAACAATAACCCTATCACTGAACTCTTCACAGTAACACCATCTCTGCCCTACCTTATTATTCACAACGAATCCTACTCCTGTTATACGGTTTTCTGCTGTTGTTGATATTACACTATACTTATCTGACCAGAAATCCTTCTTTTCATTTCACTTCACTGATTCCTACTATATCTGAAATGAGTCTCTGCATTTCCCTTCTCAGATTTTCTAGCCTCCCTACAACGTTCAAGCTTTTGACATTCCTCGCCCCGTCTCATAGAACGTTATCCTTTCGTTGATTATTCAATCTTTTTCTCATGGTCACCTCCCCTCTGGCAGTCTCGTTCCGGAGATACGAATGGGGGCTATTCTGGAATCTCTTGACAATGGAGAGATCATCGCAACACTTACAGACCATTTGTCCTGTGGATACTCATGTGTCTTTAATGCAGTGGTTTCCATTGCCGTCAGTATCCTCATGCCGTTGATCATTGCTGATTCATTCGTCTTTAGGGTCAGTTTCATACCCCAGGGACAAGAGAATGTCCTGAACCACTGTCCACTGTTCTGCCCTCTTTGACAATCCGTTGACAGAATGAGCTGACTTCTTATGCCGGAAGCCTTTTGCCGCCGTTGCTGATTATTAATCAAAATTCAAACCGTGCCAGACTTCGAACATGGGACCGAGGATGTTTTGATTATTTATCAAGGACGCTAGTCTCAGACCACGGACGATAGTTTGTACTATGGAAAGCAATATACTCCTTTAAACACCTTTGTTTGAGCGTCACCAACTCTTCCTTATGTATTACATCTTACCTCACATCTTACTCACATCTTGCCTCACCGAAATATAGTCACACGCTACTTCAGTGATAAAAACAATAATACACACTCTGCAATCCACTGACCGACACGGTTAGCGCGAACATTAATAAGTAGTGCTCTGTGTTCTTAAATTAACTTTTACTAATAAATTGAATTCTGCTCACTGATCGGTTACATTATTATTTATTTATTAAGAGTGCAACCGCACTGGGGTCGACACACTCAGTCACTTCTTAGTCCATCGGCGCTCGTTCCATCACGCGATTAGAACAACTCGCTGATCCTGAGCAAAACTTTTAATCGATCTGACGTTCTCGGGGCTCGATAATCGATCTTCGTACCTAAATGTCATCTGTCACCTGTGTGAATGCATAACGATTAACGCTGAGTAAAGAATTGTGGAAAGAAGTGGTAGCATATAACAACTGAACACAGAAGAAAAGCTGTAACTCACATTGTAAGGCAGATGCCATTATTTAATTTATTATCATATTCAACTGCAATAATGTGCCATGAATCAAAATGATCCAATCTCAAACAAGGAAAAATAGCTCTTGGCATCTACCTACCAAATATAACAACCTCTATAACACTCACTAATGAATACTTGCCTCTTGGAATTCGCTAATGCTGCAGACACACGGTCAACAATACGCACGATCTTTAACACTTTAAATGAAATAGTTGTTCACTCGTTGAAGATTTTATAGTACAGGAAATCCTACTAAGTAAGTATGTAAGCCTGCGAGGGAAGACAAAAGGTATCGATTGGCAATGCAAAAAGAACATTTCTGGAGAGCAATTTGCTAACATCGAGTATAGATTTAAGTGTTGGGAAGTCTTTTCTGAAAGTACTTGTTACGTCTCAAAAATTGTTTCTTTACATTACTTTACCTTAATGATGTCTGGTATTAAAACTCTAACAGCTGACGTGTTTTCAGACTATATTAGAGGAATTCAGGTCTTCCTGCGGTACAAATAACTGTTATCTACAAACGAGGTATCATTTTACAGTACTACAAAGCACACGTTTAAGAGATATTAATTGTACTATTATTAGACTAAACTGTTTTATCATTGTTACTGTAATTATTACATAAAATGTTTACATTTTACAGAACAGGATTAATATACCAAATGATGATGCCGCAGTGGCAGAGAGATGTATCTGGGCGTCATGCGCCTAAAGACTGATTACATGTCCTGAAACTCCATTATGCTCTCCATTTTAGAAATAAATAATTTTTTGCAACTGTATCGGATTTCGTCATTGATGAGAATAACATTTGTGGACGTCCACTCGAGAGAAACGTCCGGCAAAAGGAAAAGTTGTTTGCGTAATAGTACGACGCTAGGTAACCCTTTACCGCGGAGTAGTAGCTCTCTAAACAGCAGCCAACAGAGCAAACAAGCTGCGATTTTACATGTTGTAGTTCGCACGTTTGGTAGATGCGCTACGCACGCCTCTGTTTAAAAAGAATAGCTTGATGCAGTCATAGGGTCGAGCCGCGGACGTCAGCTTTCGTGTCCAGCAGCTAACTCGCCGCAAACAATAATCTGCAACTAGGATGCTTTAGACAAACAGTCTATGACTACAATTACGAATTAACAAAATACACAGAAATATAAAATAAAAGGTTAACTAATAATTTAATATAGCGGCTTCTATTCCAGCTTCTGTAGCTAATTTACACCAGAGAGAATTACGTTGAATAATGCTTTTTCAACAAAGAACGTCTCAAATAAACGGGAAGTGCTCCTGCGGAATCCGATTGAAATATAAACAGATAATTAACACATCAAATGCAGTAGAGTTAGTCCGTAAATCGTTGAGAATGGTAGCAGACTCCTAAATGGTGATCAGAGATACGCGAAAGTTGAGTGTATTTTGTGATCACAGATAGCTATCCATATGTTGCTATATTGTGACTACTAACAGCTAACCGTTTTCTTTCGTGATTCACATTCCCAAGAAATCATCTCAGTTCCTCCAATTATCACTTTCTCTAGGGACTGGATGAGATATTGTTCTCATTGATTTCTCAACGTTTGCCATGTATATTTATCTTGTCCTAAGGCAAGACGGCAGGTCTCCATATAACCCGTTGTGGGTTGCCTAAGGCTATTCTTTCCGACAAAACTACCTGCGTTTACCATATATTTATCGCCAATATATTTCAAAAAATGGTTCAAATGGCTCTTAGCACTATGGGACTCAACTGCTGTGGTCATCAGTCCCCTAGAACTTAGAACTACTTAAACCTAAGTAAGCTAAGGACAACACACACACCCATTCCCGAGGCAGGATTCGAACCTGCAACCGTAGCAGCAGCGCGGCTCCGGACTGTAGCGCCTAGAACCGCACGGCCACCGCGGCCGGCGCCAATATATTTGATTTATTTTCAGATCACTGTGTGTTACGGATCTGTCGTTCTCCTCCTGTCCCGCTCATCAGTTACGTTATTTATCCAGGCAATAGAAACACCTATTATAGGAGAAGTGGGCTGATGTCGTTGCGACCAAGGAACAAAAGGATAACAGGTGAGAGTGTGAGACGCCCTGTTGAACCTGCAGGACAGGTTTGGTAGATAAATTGTGGAAAGGGGCCCAGAAATAAGCGGCTGTCAGTTACACTCGATCATACAACTTTATTTATTTGACCAAATATTACAAGAACAAAGTAAGTTTTTAAAAAACACAGCACTGATTTACCGGCTGAATGCGCCAGACAATCTCATGCCTTAAGGGCAAGACCACTTTAATTTAAAATCGGCTGAAAGCCAATGACTCAAATCAAAATCAGAAATTTGAAAGACAGAAGGCCTTATCTTAAATCAGTTCTTTCAGTTAGGCTGAAGGCTCAAACAATCCCGACACCTTAAGAGCAAAACTAATTTAAAAATCGGCTGAAGGCCCATCACTTCAGACTCAAACGAAAATAAATTTTTAGAAGGCCAAAGGCCTTACCTTAAATTAGGACGAAGGCCCAAGCAATCTTACGCCTTAAGGGCAAAACAACCTTAATTTAAAAATCGGCTAGAAGCCATACAAATACAAACAACAAGAACAAATAAGAAAAGGCAGCACATCCAACGGCGCTCAGAAGTTTCCGTGGGTCAGCCTGGAATTCAAACACTAACGCTCGCTTAGGTGAGACAGGCAGTCGGCCCAACCATTCTCGATCCGACGACAACCCAACCTACAGACAGTCAACGCATCTACCGACAAGATAACTTCCGCTCCACTCGACCAGCACACAACAGGGACTTCAGTGGAACAACGTAGAAGGTATTGGCGCCCACAACCAGTTATACGTTGAGCTATCAAACTACATACCGTGCTGAACAGCGACAACACGATGAGGAAAATACACGGCCTGAATTTACATCAACGGCCAGGGCAGGTAACCGGAACGTTAATGGCAACAAGGCAGAAGATTCCGCTGGTGCACTTCAGTTCAAAATAAGCAAGAACGGTTAAACTCCACCGGAGGGTGGCTAAAATTTGCCAACCTGAAACACACGTTGTCGCTCTTGGGAATGTCCCAACAGCCGACAACGAAATCCAAACGACACAATGTGAAAAGTCGTGAAATAAAAACTCAACTTTCGTGTCCAGGATCTGTGAGCCACGGACTTCGTAGTAATGGGAACAGCACCACACACTCCGACCGCGTGTGGACGCCGCCAGCGTTTTCGGCCAAAGTACGCTCTGCGGAGATTTCCTCGCTGCTCCACGACAACCGACCAACTGCTCACACACAGCACAGCCGGAAACTATAAGCGCCAGGCCAAAAATAGTACAATGTGCAAATATCGATAAACACCGCTGCTGCCACTCGCGGGGAGAGAGGATAACAGCATAATCGTGATAACGGCGAGAGACTAAACACAGAATAGCAATCAAGGTTTAATCCAACGCATAACATGAGCCAGCCGCGGCTCAGAGTGTCTTTATCTGCTGACAGGGAAACAGTGACGGCCAGTACACCTCATTTCCAGTCAGCCAGAAATGAAACAGCCAAAAGCTGCGCCAGCACCTCCGGTCGTCTCCCTTAAGCCGTCGGCACACGGACCGTGCATCTGAACGTTGAGCGTTGAGCGTGCCGAGTTTCTGACGTCATAGCGTGGAATAGCACGTTCGGGAGTCTTTCCGAACGTGCAGATCAATATCTGGCATGTCAGATATTCTGAGCGTGCGTCTGAGCGTTGACCAATGAGATGGCACAGCGCCACTACGTCACACGCACGCCGTCTCCCATCAGTACAGAGTTGTGAGGCGCCATATTGGCGTTCATTTCAAACCTATATGTATATATGCAGTTTCTGAGCACCAGCAAATTGAGAATCACTGAAAAACCCGTTGTTAGTTGTGTGATTCGTTCCAATAAAATTGTGAGGAACATCGTATTCGTGGCAAAAGAATTATTGTAACCTGCGTATTATAAGAGTAGGCTATTTGAAGGCAGCGACACACTGAAGATCCACCAAAAACGCATTGTTCTTGGTACAATATGTTATAATTAAATTTCAATTAGTAACATAATTATCTACGATTAACAGTTTTAGTAAGCTGTAATACAATATGATTAAGTATACCACAGGTATTGGGGGTTTAGCGTAATGGTTAGTGTCTCTGTCTAAGCAGCTCTTTTTGTTGGGGCGGTGGTTCGCGTCTTAACACTACAAAATTTTTTTTTCCTAACATTCGCATTATTAGGTTCTGATACTTTATTATTAGTTTAATATAATTATACGCTATAATATTTGATGTTATGTAAATATAAGTTCACCTTTTTTTGAGGGGTGACTTTGTTCGATTGGCTTAATCTACAGGACAGCTTGCGCTACTTGTATAAAGTTATTTTGTTCCTTTTTCTTTTACGCTTCGTAATTCACATGTTGCAAGGATTCTGCTACTGGGTAGGAACAGTGATCAAGTAAGCCTGAACCTGGAGTTTTACTAAAATGTGGGAATGATGAAATAATGTTTATCGTATGCAGAGAAGTATTCCAACTTGTACCCCGCTGTTTGTAATGGAACTGTTATAAGCCTGTGTCGTTTTTGATTGGACATGGTACTTTCCTTTTCGTGGACGATGGAGAAAATGTGCGTTTTAATAGAGCTAACGTGGGAATTTTACGCACGCCCGTTGAGTAAATAGTGTGATTTACGAACTACTTGAAACAACTGCCGCTGGAGTGCGTTGCGATCGCGTACACCACGTTGGGGCCCACGTACCGTATGCACAAGTAGCATCGTTCCTGAGCGTTCAGCAGCACGCTGAACTTCGCACGCTCAACGTTAACGTTCGACAGCACGGTCCGTGTGCCGACGGCTTTAGACCACCTACGGTCTCCGCGGCTGTTCTCTCGTTGATACAATCATTGCTGACCGCGGGCTGTCCATCCTCGCACTCTCTAGCCGAAGCGAGAGAACTCCTTCAGGCTTGACACTGCCTGCTGACTGGGTTGGGACTTCAAGTATGGCGCAGAATCGCGGCATAGCCATCTTCACAGAAATGCCCAGTGTATCGTTAACATCATTGCATAACACATACTTTTTTATGTTATGTGGACTGTAAAATGGTCGGCATAATTAAACAATTTAAATGATTATTTATTCGTCATATAAATATTTACGTTATTCCAAAATTTGTCACTTTAATTTGTGTATAAGTGTGGACCTCATTTTTCGCAACTTGCGATAACCTATTCATTTATGATATAGTCTACAGTATGAATATGAAAACTAAACACATTAATATCTGTGTAAAACATACATTATGTGTCCTTTCTTCTGAGGTGCTTTACATCTCTCAGGATATCCTTGGCACAGGCGTAATCTAATCCAAACTAAAGAAATCAAATACAGATAAATAATGAAATTCTTGAGACTATCTGCACCGCAGATTCACTAAGGGTGGGGGGAGGGGGAAGGGGGGGGGGCGGCCCTCCCTGATCCAACATCCCAGTCTGGTAAGAGCAGAATGGTAGCGGTGATGAGCATCGAAAGGAGAATATTTATACCATAAATGTCAACTGACAATGAAGGAAATGTGTTACACACTATTGTATTTTCTAAAATAGGATTATACGAACGCTTCAATCTCAAAATGGATGTATTTTAGTGGTTTCTTTGATTGTATAAAGCGACGCAGAGAAACCTTTCTCTCTGCTGACTGTAAACAATAGCACAATGGAATAAAACGTCAATCTTTCAGCAGCAGTTTTCCATTATTGTGGTTTAATTAACAGCAAAACATTCCCAGGAAACTATATGAATATACTAGTAAGTTCATTAAAGTGGGCAGTTTTCGCTTCCCTTCGCATCATCAGTAGCGTTTGTGGCTCAGAAATCATTTCTCTCTGCGTATATAACGTTTAACAGCAGGCAGACGTGAGATGCGGGAGAATACCAACCACACCTCTCTCCGATGTACATACGAGACTCACGTATCTTCGTATCACTGCGCCATGGCTTCACAAACTGGCTCTCTACGTGCCCCATTAGTGGGCATGTCTCTCTTGGTTTGTCCCATGCATCCTCCCTCATTCGGAGACCAAATGATAGACTCGGAATGGAGAAGGTACAAGTTTTTCATCTGTCGTCAGTAAGCAATGTTCCGTGGTCAGGTCTGGAAGCTTATACAGGGTGAGTCACCTAACTTTACCGCTGGATATATTTCGTAAACCACATCAAATACTGACGAACCGATTCCACAGACCGAACGTGAGGAGAGGGGCTAGTGTAATTGTTTAATACAAACCATACAAAAATGCACGGTAGTATGTTTTTAACATAAATCTCCGTTTTTTTTAAATGGAACCACGTTAGTTTTGTTAGCACATCTGAACATATAAACAAATACGTAAACAGTGCCGTTTGTTGCATTGTAAAATGTTAATTACATCCGGAGATATTGTAACCTAAAGTTGACGCTTGAAACCTCCGACGTTCAGTTGCGTGTTGTAACAAACACGGGCCACGGTCGGCGAGCAGCATCTGCAGGGACATGTTTACGATGACGGCCGTGTTAACGAGTGTGGCTGTAGTGCACTGGTCTAGCTGTCGCAGTGTCCGCATGTAGCGCTTGCTGCTATTGTTATTCTGCATTCGTGTCCGCACGCAGACCAACTGTAGTACACCGTGTTACCAGACGTCTGTGATAGTGTAGTGTTGTAGGAACTGTGACCATGGGGTATTCGAACTTTGAAAAGGCGGATATGATACTCATCTATGGCGAGTGTCGGCGAAATGCAGCTGAAGCCTGCAGGGTGTGTGCAGAACGGTACCCGGACAGAGAGCATCCAACGTGCCACACATTGCAAAACATCTACCGCCAACTGTATGCAACAGGTATAGTCGTAGCACGCAATCGGGTCCGTAACAGGCCCGTCACAGGAGAAGCGGGTGCAGTTGGTGTGTTAGCTGCTGTTGCCATGAACCCACACATGAGTACACGGAACATTGCGAGAGCCGGTGGACTGAGTCAAAGTAGTGTCACCGCTTTCACCCGTTTCATGTGTCGCTACATCAGCAATTACTTGGTGATGACTTTAATCATCGAGTGCAATTCTGTCAATGGGCATTAACAGAGAATGCGTTGCAGTTCTATCTGTTTACCGATGAAGCGAGTTTCACAAACCACGGGGCAGAGAATCTACGGAACATGCATTACTGGTCCATGGACAATCCTCGCTGGCTCAGACAGGTAGAGCGACTGCGACCGTGGACTGTAAATGTATGGTGCGGAATCATTGGCGACCACCTCATTGGTCCTCACTTCATTGCAGGGGCCCAAACAGCTGCAACATATATCGCGTTTCTACAGAATGATCTGCCAACGTTGCTCGAAAATGTTCCACTGGAAACGCGTCGACGTATGTGGTATCAGCTTGATGGTGCACCTGCACATTCCGCAATTAACACTAGGCTGACCCTTGACAGGATGTTCGACGGGCGTTTCATAGGACGTGGAGGACGCATAAATTGGCCAGCCCGTTCACCTGATCTTACACCTCTGGACTTCTTTCTGTGGGGTACTTTAAACGAGAATGTGTACCGTGATGTGCCTACAACCTCAGAGGATATGAAACAACGTATTGTGGCAGCCTGCGGCGACATTACACCAGATGTACTGCGGCGTGTACGACATTCATTACGCCAGAGACTGCATGTGTACAGCAAATGATGGCCACCACATTGAACATCTATTGGCCTGACATGTCGGAACACACTCTATTCCACTCCGTAATTGAAAAAGGAAACCACGTGTGTACGTGTACCTCACCCCTCATGGTAATGTACACGTGCGTCAGTGAAAAAGACAAATACCAATAAAAAGCTGTTAGCATGTGGACGTAATGCGCTGTTCCATCACCGTTCCCTTTGGATCCCTACGTAATTCGGTGCTCTCCGATACACACGATCGAACAGCGGAGGAGTGGTACTCAAGCGTCAACTTTAGGTTACAATATCTCCGGATGTAATTAACATTTTACAATGCAACAAACGGCACTGGTTACATATTTGTTTATATGTTCAGATGCGCTAACAAAACTAACGGGGTTACATTTAAAAAAACGTAGGTTTGTGTTAAAAAATATACTTCCGTGCATTTTTTATGGTTTGTATTAACCAATTACACTAGCCCATCTCCTCACGTTCGGTCTGTGGAATCGATTCGCCAGTATTTGATGTGGTTTACGAAATATATCCAGCAGTAAAGTTAGGTGACTCTTCTTTCACAGGTGAATTTTATTCAGGTATGATCCATGGACCTTGCCGAGCTTGAGTAGCAGACGTGCCTCAGTCATGCATGTAGCCGTATCTTAGGCACAATCACAACGAAAGGGTATCTCGAAGTGGCCGGACTAATTTGAGGTTCTTGAGAATATGGCCGCGCGGTATAGCCGCGCGGTCTACGGCGCCTTGTCACGGTCCGCACTGCTGCCTCCGTCGGAGGTTTGAGCCCTCCCTCCGGCATGTGTGTGTGTGTATGTGTGTTGTCTTTAGCGTACGTTAGTTTAAGTTAGTTAAGCAGTGCGTAAGCTTAGGGACCGATGTCCTCAGTACTTTGGTCCCAGAAGACCTTCCCACAAATTTCCAGAAATTAAGAATGTGCATCAGTTTTTCACTATTTGCAAGGGCAATTGTCTAGATCACTGCCTGCTCTGGCAGTGTATCATTAGCCAACATGGCGTTATTATGTTGGTACTGCGAACGGCTAAGAGCATGGGGAAACTGCAGTTGTTACATTTTTCGAGAACATGCGGCTCAGCTGAATAGTTTAATGAAGAAGGCACCATATTTGTGAAATTATTCCTGAGATAAAATAGGCCCCATCTGGATACCCGTCCGAAAAAACTACTCAGGCGAACGTTGAAGGAAAATAGTTGGAAATTAAGGAACGGAGACCTGGATAAACTGGAAGAACAAGTAACTGTCGAGATTCAAACGGAGTATTAACAAGCCATAGATTGAAACAGGCGAAAAACATAGAATGGAAGATGAATGGGTAGCCTGGAAGTGTGAAATAGTGAAGGCAGTAGGGAAACAATTTAGCATAAACACAAGGTCTAGTGGAAATCCTTCTAACAAAGAAGATATTGAATTTGACAGATGAAAGGAGAAAATATAAGGATGCAGTGAATGACGCAAACAATAGACAAGACAAACCCCTAAAAATCAGACAAACAAAAATGCAAATTGTCTAAGCAAGAACGGTTAGAGAAAAAGATTACGCAATGCAGTGGAAGCCAGTATGGTTAGGGGAAAGATAGATTCCACCTACAGGAATATTAAAGAGATCTTTGAAGAAAATTCAAACACCTCCGTGAATTTCAACAGCTCAGATGGCAAGTCAGAATTTTGCAAAGAAGAGCGGAACAAACATGTATATAAGAGGTCTCTACAAGGACAATGAAGAACGTTGTAGGAAAGTAAGAAGAAGAAAATGAAGGTGAGATGGAAGATGCGATACTGCGAGAAGAGCTTAACTGAACACTGGAGGACATATATAGAGTCACGACAGGACTGTTCCGCCGGATGAACAAGATGTATGAGAATGGTGCAACAGCCTCTGAGTCACAAAAGAATGTAATAATTTCAAATCCAATAAAGAGTGGTGCTGAATATTACTGAATACTACCGCACTATCAATTTGATAAGTTACGGCTGCAAAATACAAACTTAAAATTTTTACAGCAGAATGAAAAAACTGGAAGAAGCCGAACTTGGGGGTTCCGCTTTGGGTCCGTGTAATTGTAGGGACATACGAGACAGTATTGATCCACCGTCGTATCTTAGAAGATTGGCAATGTTGTCCTGAATGCAGTTCTTGACATTATGAAGGTAGTAGCTATGAAATAGAGAACCAAACTGCAGTTACAAGAGTCGAAGAATATGAGAGGCAGACACTAATCAAGAAGAGGGCTATTCAATCTCCAGATTTAGCAAACAATAAGGGCAACCGCATTTGAAAGCTAATGAAAGTTCAGGAAGAAGAAATAAGATCACTGGGCTTTGAATATGACATTGTCATTCTGTCAAATACAGCAGAGGACTTGGAAGAGCAGTTTCACTGAATGGATAGTGTCTTGAAAATAGGTTATAAGATAAAGATCAACTAAAGTAAAACAATGATATTGGAATTTGATGAAAGCGATGGATGTGTTTTGCTGTTTGGGCAACAAAATAATGAATGATTGGCGACCTAGACAACATATAAAATGCAGACCATTAATAACAGGAAATATATATCTCAAGATGTTTATTAACCTCGAATATACATTTAAATGTTAGGAAATATTATCTGAAACTATTTACCTGGAGTGTCTTGTATCCGAATGAAACATGATCTGTAAGCAGATCAGCCAAAATGAGTACAGAATCTTTTGATCTTACAGAATACTGATGGTTAGATTGGTAGATCGATTTACCTGTTAGGAGACAGTGAATCGAACTGGGAAAAAATTAATTTGCAGCACAACTTGACTATGAGAGGTAACCGGATGTTGAACACATCCTGTGACATCAAGGAAAAATCGGCTTGGCTATGGAAGTAGGGGTGGGCGTAAAAATTCTGAAGGATGATCAAGGTGTGAATATAGCTAACAGATTGAAACTGATTTCAGGTTGCAGTAGATATGAAGAGATGAAGCGGGTTGTGTATGATAATGAGAAGAGCAGCATCAAAGCAATCATTGGACTGAAGACCACAATAAGAAACAATATTAACTTAGTGAACATAGAACTAAAAGTGAAAGTTTTTACTTACTTTCCCATTATAGTCACAAAGCACTTGCTAATCTAAGAGTGCATGTGTTCCGTAATCTTGAAAAGCAACAGCGCAAACTCATATGTATTCCAGTTTAGACTGTACCAGAAAGTGTTGTTTTCTGGAATGTGAGTTTTGCAATCTGATGTGAAACGTATTATACACTACGTGATCAAAAGTATCCGGACACCCCCAAAAACATGTAGGTGAATTGTACTGCCACCTACGGCCAGGTACTCCATAACGGCGGCCTCAATAGTCATTACACATCGTGAGAGAGCAGAATAGGACGTTTCGCGGAACTCACGGACATCGAATGTGGTCAGGTGATACTGTGTCACTTGTGTCATACGTCTGTACGCGAGATTTCCACACTCCTAAACATCCCTAGGCCCACTGTTTCCGACGTCATAGTGAAGTGGAAACCTGGAGGGACACGTACAGCACAAAACCACACGGGACGACCTCTTCTGACAACTGACAGACACCGCCTAGAGTTGAAGAAGATCGTAATGTGTAATAGGCAGACATCTCACCAGACCATCATACAGGAATTCCAAACTGCATCAGGATCCACTGCTACGACAGTTAGGCGGGAGGTGAGAAAACTGGATTTCATGGTCGAGCTGCTGCTCATAAGCCGCACATCACGTCGGTAAATGCCAAACGACCCCTCGCTTGGTGTAAAGAGCGTAAATATTGAACGATTGAACAGTGGAAAAATGGAGTGACGAATCGCGGAGCACAATTTGGCAATCCGATGGCAGGTTGTGGAATTGGAGAATGCTCGTTGATCGTCATCTGCCAGCGTGTATAGTGCCAACAGTAAAATTCGGAGGCGGTGGTGTTATGGTGTGGTAGTGTTTTTCATGGAGGGGGCCTGCACCCCTTGTTGTTTTACGTGGCACTATCACAGCACAGCCCTACATTGATGTTTTAAGCTCCTTCTTGTAATGGTACTTTAATTACGTAACCATTACGGCACCTCACCTCCACCTCTCGTTACCAGCAATATTCTACTGTGTTTCTGTAGAATAGTTAACATATTTCTGTGACAACATTCAGGTTTGATTTCATTAATGTAGAGGTACTTTGATACATCGATATGTATATATTGCAATGATATTATTCTTATGTGTATTCTTTCTTTTGTCACTGTGATCTTTGACGTACTTGTAACGCTGATTTTGGGGCCCGTAAGCGGTTACTGGAGAATCAAGTCTTGGTAATCATGTTGAAAAGACGTAAATTGTAGTCAGTTTATGAAATGTGAACTTTAACAGTAAGGAAGATATTTTCAAGTATGTTTTATATTGTGATGTTGCAACAAAAGTAATAAAAAATAAGTGTAACTTAAATTCGGAGTGCTGATTACTTTTTTACATCACCATTGCCCTAACTTGCAAAAGTTTAATCTTCAAGAATGGTTTGTGAAGCGCATCTATAAAACTTTTGAATATTGCAGTATAACACCTAGGCCCCTTTGTATCCGAGCTTGGAATCATCACTACCTAGATTTTCGACGATTGAGCCATGAGTTCACAGCGAGACCAGCGAGAAGATGAGCGCCTAGTTTATCCATTATTTCATGAATTGACTTTATTAACTGTGCTCTAATGACACCTGCCACATAATATAACTTTGTTGTTGCCCGAAAATGCAATATTTAGCAGCGTGAGCAACACTACAATCATAATTAAATTTTACCTTTGTTGTTGTAGGGTTGCTAGATTTTTGCTTCGCATCTATCGACACGATCAGACATTTCTTCATAATGCATGGCCTGTGGCGGGGTGGTTACACGACAATAACATCCCAGTTATTGACCTGCACAGAGCCCTGGCCTCACCGACCGACATGGATACCTCTCCTCAGTGCAGCACTCCGCGAAAAATGAGCTGCCACTCCAAGAAACGTTCCAGAACCTGACTGAACGTATGCGTGTGCGAGTGGAGGCTGTCATCAAGGCAAAGGGTGCGTCAACATCATATTGAACTCCAGCATTACCGATGGAGGGCGCCACGAACTTGTAAGTGATTTTGATCCAGATGTCCGGATACCTTTGATCACATAGTGTACGCAGGATTTCGAATCTGACAAGTATGTAACTAATGGACAGTACCTTCACGGGTTGATATATGAATTCATTGTAAAGTTCGTGGCCCATGGTTGAGTTAATGCTGACATCTATAAGACCTAAATTTATATTGATGTGACAAGAAAATAAGTCAAGTAAACGCTCTTTGTCTGGAAACGTTTAGTGATATAACATTTTCATAGACTGGACTACGTATTATGGAGTAAAAATAGATTGATTACGGGTATTCGTGTACCGCACTGTTTTACCTGCTGTTTGTATTATGCGCCACACAGAACTAGACTGTCCATTCACATTAATGTGAAACCAGTCAAAAGCCTGAATATCCACATTTTGTAGTACAGACCACTACAAGACGTGCAGAAAGTTAGCCAGTGAGGTACTGTAAGATGCTGCCAGGGATGTGGAGCCATGCTGAATGCAGTACCGTTGCTAGGTGCACTCGGTTGTGGATCCACGGGTCGAACAGCCCGATCGAGATGGTCCCACAGATTCTCGTCTGGATTTAAATCCTGGGAGTTTGGTGGGCAGCGGAGCACCGTAAATTCATCCTTGTGCTCTGCGAACCACACACGTACACTGCAAGCTGTGTGACATGTTGCATTGTCATCCTGGTAAACGCTAACGTGCCAAGAGAAAAGAAACTGCGGATAGGCGGTGGACGTCGTTCCCGAGGATAGATGCGTACTTCTATTGATCTACTGCGCCTTCCATAACGACGAGATCACCCAGGGGACGCCACGAAAACATTCTCCCGACCATAATACTACCTCTTCCGTCCTGTACCCTTACGAAGATTGTGGCAGGGTATTTTCTTTCAGACGTTTCACGTCATACGCTTAACGGTCAATGTCCGATGTAGCATAAAACGTGATTTATCTGAAAAAGTCACCTGTCAGCACTCAGTCGCGGTAATGGCTAGCAAATGACGCGCCAGTTCCGGCCTTTGTGATCTATTAACAGCTGTCAGCATGGTTGCATGAACCAGACCCATGTTCGCCTGATGGTCACTGAGGAGACACCGTTGGTATCCCCCAGCTTTATTTGGGCGGCCAGTTGATCAACAGTTATACGTGTATTCGCACGTGTACATTTAGGCAGCCGTCCTTCACCCCTGTCATCCATGTTTCAGTGGTGCAACACAATTTCCTCGGCGCCAGTTTGGAATAGTACCGTTTTGCCATGCCTCCACCCTTGCCACACAGTCCAGTGCTCATGCCGTTTTGGACGCCAGATAAATCGCTCCGTTTCCACATTACGATAAAGACTGCACTGTTTTCTGCGTCCCAACGACAGGAAGTTTTTTTTTTTTTTCATGGTTTTCGCACCGTATACTTAACGGCCATCTGTCCACTGGAGCATAGTACTTGATTCATCTGGAAAAACCACCTGTCGTCTCTCAGTTGCGGTAATGGCGTGCTGGTAGAGCTGCCACCTTCCATCTGTAAGTGGTTATTGCGCGTTGATGCTGAGCGTAGGTGGTGGTCACATTAATGTTACTGGACCGTTTAAGATCTTTGGAAATTTAGAAATTTTTGGTAAGGTCTTATGGGACCAAACTCCTGAGATCATCGGTCCCTAAGCTCACACACTACTTAAGCTAACTTAAACTAACTTACGCTAAGGACGACACATACATCCATGCCCGAGGGCTGACTCGAACCTCCGACGGTGGGAGCCGCGCGGAACGTGCAAAGCGCCTAAGACCGCTCGGCTACCTCGCGCGGCCTTACCATCTTTCCAGGAAAACCAACATCACCAGAGCGAAAAATACATGGTGTTTATGCTAGTGTCATCAACGATGACGTCAGCATCAGAACTACACATTATGTTTATGCTAATCTCCTTAACAAAGATTTTCTTGTGGTTCATCTTCTGTCGACTAGGAAAGAGCAACCAGTTAAACGTTAGGTTCCTAATTTCACTACAGCATAGACTAACTGAAAGAATTCTGCACGTGGCACAGTCATATGCTCTGGACGATACTGAGGAAACACATACAAAGAACGAAAATCACGGGCACTGTTGTTGATGTCCGCATCCACGCTTACGCATGTGCGTCCGCTGCCGAGGAGCGTGTGCCATCGACTCATGTGTGCAGTACGACGTACCCTAGAGCAGAACAGTATGCATGGTTCCAATAATACGTTCATAAACATAATTTCGTTAGCATTGCAACTTATTGGATAGGGTTCACAAGATATAAATATTCACCGATGATCCAAAACATTACGACTATTGTTCAGCGCGAGATTCAGAGTCTCCTATTGGCGTTGAGAACACATGACGTGGCAGGGAAATTACACCGACTGAAAAAAAAAAAAAACTCATCACGAAGGTGTTGTACGACATAAACGGAAGTTGATATGCGTGTTTCTACGTGAAAACGATTATGTATATTCCAATTTCGCTCCAGTCGCACTAGGGTGGCGCTAGTAGCGCTTCTGTGAGGATGAAAATCACTTTTGCTATAAATCCTCACGACCTTACCTTTGAGCCTGGGCGGTGTGCCTTTAAGGCAATAAAGGCTCCGTTACCAACACCTCACTCTGTTTCAACGAGATCGTGTAAGAGTGGACGTTCCTTCTGCGATACTGCAGAAACACTTGGCAGGAATGTAGCTATTTTACATGATGCCTGGCAGCAGTGGCCACGAGAATGTACGATCGTAAGAAGATCCAGGGCCCGAGCGACCACGTGGCATAACAGAGAGGAAAGACCATCGTATCTGACGTAAGGCTGTGGCGCTGCATCTGCAGCAGGAATATTAGCAGCAGTTGGCGTCACTGTGAAACAACGGTTGCAAGTCGGTTACTTCAAGGACAGCTTCGACCACACGCCCTGCAGCGTACATTCCACTTGCTACAAACCAGTACCATTTGCGACCATGGCAGTGTCAGGCAGAGTTCACTCGAGGGCAGGGTGGAGATCTATTTCGTTTTCTGATGAAAGCTGCCAGTGGTGGCCCTGTGTTGGCTAGAAGGAGGGACTGTGCGCCTGGTCTCAGCTGAGCTTCGAGTCCTCCCTCGGGCATGGGTGTGTGTGTGTGTTTCTCCTTGGGATAATTTACGTTCAGTGGTGTGTAAGCCTAGGGACTGATGACCTTAGCAGTTAAGTCCCATAAGATTTCACACACATTTGAACATTAAGAAGGAGCCCAGTTGGCGGGCTGCAACCAACCTGTCTACGTGCTAGAAGCACTGGACTTTATAACGGGACATCCTCTAGCGTTACTTTTCCTCAGCAGTATTATTTTTCGAATTTTGGACGGGTCAGTATTATCTCACTTCCTTTTCTGAAAACTTTCATATTATTTTATACACTACACGTTATAATTCAAACTAAAATTTAAGAAAAGGAATTACATTACAAAATATTTTAGTTTCGGTATTTTAATCGATAAGAACTAGTTCTGAATGTATCGTTAAAATTATTTTTTTTAGAAACATTTGAAATTGCAAATTATTTGCACACGTGAAATTTCTATTAATAGCTACCCACTCCTGTACAGTTTACTATGTTTATTTCCGGATTCATTTACGAAACAATAATCGAAATTAATAATGTAACGAAAACAAATAGCAAACCTTTTGGAATATTGTTATTTCCGTAGAGTGTGAGAGTCATAAGAGTGCATCTGATGTGATCGGACGTATTTTTGTATAACACATGCGAAAAATGTAATTTCCGCTTTGTTAATGTGAAAAATCAAAAAGCTCAATGACATACTACAATGAGAGAAAAAGAGTGGAAAATATATTTACGTAAAAAATTCTGCAACAACAATCATCCAATTTATTTAGCCAACACGAACCGTCAGCATCTGATGTTAGATTTTCAGCTTCAAGAATCAGAGCCCTACACAAGAAGTAGTGGATCCATCTCACCATGAGAACCCAGGTAAACTTGAAAGTTTTCTGTAATTTTTGCTCCTCTCAAATCTTCATAAAAGAGTTTGCTTATCAATTACTTCGACTGGGCATTGTTTGGTGCGGACAACTAAAAGGAGTATACTGGGACACACTTCTATGTTGCACCAGAAAAGAATATTAATAAATTAAATTGAAAATTGTATACTATAAACGATAAATATGTTTGATAGGATTTATATCGCAGATCCTGACATACTCCTAGTGTTGGAGTAAGACAGCGCTTGGCACACAGTCGTAGGTAGCTGTCTGTGAAGGAAAGACGATGGAGTAGGCAGTTTTTGTGCTGTGCTGTTCAAAAATGGTTCAAATGGCTCTGAGCACTATGGGACTTAACATCTACGGTCATCAGTCCCCTAGAACTTAGAACTACTTAAACCTAACTAACCTAAGGACATCACACACATCCATGCTCGCGGCAGGATTCGAACCTGCGACCGTAGCAGTCGCGCGGTTCCGGACTGAGCGCCTAGAACCGCTAGACCACCGCGGCCGGCTGCTGTGCTGTGTGAAGCCGCCAAGAGTTAGATTAATTAATGTATGTCAGTATTGTTGAACATGGAAGCAGTAGACTTCGTGTAAGCAAGACAAAGATGTTCAATAACTATGATTTTTGTTTTTGCCAGATGAGTTGGCTGATAATTCGCAATTGTTGAGTAACATCAAAAAGTGCGTAAACTGTTTTGATAAAAAGGCTAGTTAGATATTTCACTTTTGTAATACTTTTCAGACTTGTTAACAGAGCTAACTCTAATTTGACGATTTGCATTTATGTTGGATTAGTGAAATTAGATAATACTTACTGTTTAAAATCTCATTGTTTGTGAATCAATTGAGAGTAATGTAGCTTAAATTGTCAAATGCTTTTGAAAAGCCAAACTTAACTTGCAATATAATTTTGCTAAGAAAAACTCAGTGTTGGTAATTTACCATAATCAGTACCGCCTCCCAGAATATTTCGCGTTACTCCGTTGCTGCTTTATATGTAAGACAGTTTAATTTACTTGCTATGTGGACAGGGACGAAAGTTATCAGTTTTGAACAGGTCCAGATGATTCAATGCCTATGGGGCTGAATGTATTTTGCAGCGACTGTATTTCTTTATTAGTATTGGGAGCTGCGTTGCCCAATCAATTCGTGTATAGTTTACTGACAATAACACATAGTAAGCACACTACTTGCAATTACAACACGGAGCACGACAATTGGAGTTCAGTACTAATTCCACAGATCAGATATTCATTCTACGTAATCGTTAAGTTTTCGCGTTATTTATTAAAAGAACGTTGCACTTCAAACGTTACACAATAAATAAAAGATGGAAGGAGTGGGAAGATTACAACCATCTCCTGGAGTTATGGTCTGGGGTTATCCCATGTATCCCGACTGGAAAATTGTGTGAATTTGGTTATTAGACCAGTCGTGCTACAACTTATGAACGCCATTCCAGGCCTCCAGGCCGACCACTGTGGCCGAGCGGTTCTAGGCCGTTCAGTCAGAAACCGCGCTGCTGCTGCAGTTGCAGGTTCGAATCCTGACACGGGCATGGATGTGTGTGATGTCCATAGGTTAGTTAGGTTTAAGTAGTTCTAAGTCTAGGGGACTTAGGACGCTGATGACCTGAGATGTTAAGTCCCATAGTGCACAGAGCCATTTGAACGGCATTCCAGGGAGGTGGGGGGGGGGGGGGAGGTTGGGGGGCGGGGGGTTGCCAGGAGCAAAACTTTCGCCAACATTCCGCTGTTGTAACCCAAAATGTCTACGGAGTGTGAACATGTTACCTTGGGCTGCTCGATCAGCAGATCTGTCTTTAATCGAGCACATATGGGACATCTTTAAATGACAACTGCAGCGTCATCCACAAACAGCAGTAACCGTTCCTGCATTGACCGACCATGTGCAACAGGTAACATCCGGCAATTGTACAATACATGCACGTTTGAGTCATTGCATTCAACATTCAGCTGGGCAAACCGGTTATTTATGCACCAGCGTTTCACATATAGCTTATCTCACTATTGCGTTAATCAATGTTCTTCTTATGTTAATCAATGTATTACCAAATAAATGTATTCTGGAAATTTCATGACTATTTTAACTAGTTTTTGGTATTGTGATTCTTTTCTGTAAAGCGAACAGAGACGAATGAAGTCATTCTCACGGTACGCGCCGTAAGTGGGGATATCTATTGACATAAACACTTTTGACAAAGGTCAATTGTTACGGCACGGCGCCTGTGAAGGGGCATTCAGAAACTGCGAAGTCGGTCGGCTGTTCGGCTGCTACTTACTTCAGCATCTCGGGAAGTGATAGAACGACGGTGAAACAACGAGTAAGCGACAAAGTGTTGGACGAGTTGCAATTGAAGTGGGCACATGATCACTGGAATTTGATCGAGGTTCTATGGAAACGTTTCGCCTGACCAGATGAATTACGTTTGTCACGGTAGGTCGGGCGCTGTGACCGGATATGGTGGCATCTAGGCGTATTGCCGCTTGAATCATGTACCAAGTCACGGACTCAGTCCGGTGGGGGAGTATTACGCTTTGTGAGATATTGACCTGGGCTCCCATTAGACCTGTGGTAGTAGCTGCGAACTATTTAGAGATATTAATGCTGATGTCACCGCCGATGCCCACGGTATTTTGCAGCAGGATAAGTGTGAGTCTCTCGTGACTGTACTTCAGTGACTGGAAGAAAATGATAGTCAACGAACGTTGACCTCTAGGCCTCTTAATTCGCCTGATCTGAGCTCAATGGAATACCTCTAGGATGCCGCCGATCGACACCTCAGTCCCGTAATTTTGGGGAATTGCTTGACCTTTGCATAGACATTTGGTGCCAGACACCAGCAGAAACTTGTCAAGGGCTTATCGAATTCATGAAAGGCTCAAAAGCTGCTTTAATGGATTCTGAAAGTGGATCAACACGCTCCAAAGCATGTATTGTTCTTGAGGAGTAATCAGTGAAATTCTTCATTTATGTGTACAGGCTATTAGTAACTGTTGTGTCATTAGTTTATTAATACCAGTATTATGTGCAGAACCACTGAAAAGCGTCCTTCATCGCTATACATCATCTGTTGTATCAGTTAAAACGTTGACCATAGTTTGATTTTTCGTTCGTTTTTTACATTAAGTGTGGATGTGGTTTCTGTGTGCCAGTTTCATTGGCATTTTTCTCAGAAAGAAATCAGAACATACAAGGGAAGTCCTGGCGAAGAAATGTGTACTTCTGTGGAACACAGGCCTTAATTTGAGGATGAAACTTCTGAGAATATATTTTTGGAACACAGCATTGCATGGTGGTGCATAACGGACTGTGGTGAAACCGGAACAGAAGAGAATTAAAGCGTCTGAGATGTGGTGCTACAGAAGAATCTCGAAATTAAGTGGCCTGGTAAGCTAAGGAACGACGATATTATCAACAGGATCAGCGAAGCAAAGAACATGCAGAAAACACTGATAATCAGAAGCAACAGGATGATAGGAGATGTACTAATATAACAGAGAATAACCTCCATGACGCTAGAGAGCCCTGTAAAGGATAAACACTGTAGAGAAAGACAGAGATTGGAATATATCCTGCAAAAAATTATTACGTAGGGCACTCAGTGTGCTCTTAGTGAGGGAATAATTTTAGGAAGGTCTATAACACTGATCATTGGCTGCCGGGAGGCGTATGGGAGCGAAGGGAAGAACGGATGACACCTTATTCGCCTCATCATCCTCCCGCGCTGCCGACTATACGAAGACAAGAAGAACGGTAGTGGTGTTTACTGATTATACAATACTATGTTTTCAAGGATGTAATGAAGCGAAGAAGACAAAACGTCCAATAATTGTAACCATTAGGCAGACTGCTGCATTCTGTCGATGTCGAGTTCGTTGTATAACTGAAAACTGACAGTTCCGTAAGCGCGCGTGCCAAATGGCGTTGCCTAGCAACCGTTGGGCACCTGTAGCGCGCGGCGGCTGCTGGACCTTTAGCCCCGTGAGTCAGAAACCTGTAGCGTGAGTCAGGCCCCGGACTGGCCCCGCGCGGGTCAGCCGCGAGAAGAAGGGCGGGGGGGGGGGGGGGAGGCGGAGGGCGGAAGGTGGGGGCGGGGGCTGCGTGGCATGCCTCGCGGCCTTCCGCCTCCAACGCTGCGGCGGCCTTCGTGACTCGCGGGAAACGCCTCCCTTATCGTGGTCACGATGACGAGATCGGAGGTTAAGATCCTGTACACGTGGGCGTCCAGTCGTTGCCCCGGCCAATTTCCGCTCCCTTATTATGTACAAACACGAGGCACCGGCCGTTCCTTAGCTAGTCTGTGTTCGTGTCTTTGCTTCAATGCATTTCGCTCTTCGTTAAGAGCGCAAGCGATATATTGGAATTCTGAAACCTATTCCAAGTTACACTATAATGGCATACCTGATACAAAATGACATCTTCCGAGTCAGGTAGACATATCAGTAGCAAGTGAACTATGGAACATGGAGCAGATATTGCCTATCGCATACAGACTGGCCAATAATATCAACAAGCGTTTCACTGGTTCAAAATACAGTTCGATATGCTCGCCTCACCATTTGCAAAAGGCTGCCTTCCTCTTTTGAGTCTCCGAGAAATGCTGAACTCCTTTAATTAATCGCGTAAAGGAAGAAGTACGAAAGAAAAATCCAAGCCTAATTCAAATTCAAGTACTCAGATGTAAATACGGTAGCACGCCACTGACAAACCTAGCTAAAATTAACATTTTATATCACACAGCAGGCAATATTGCCGCACCACAACCTCACTTATTTCACACTGTGACACGGAATTGGAGGCGTTCGATATTACCGATTTTCATGTTACAAACAGATCCGAATATCGTTCGTACACAACATCTTTTGGCAACCCTGAGGCGATCATTCTGCATTATTTCTTGCTCATATGTAACGGACCCTACGGTGTTGCGGAGTACGAGGTGGTACTCGCCATGGCAGTCGAGATTCGCACCATGCAATCGTCTCTTAATAGACGTAGGCGATACACGACGTCCTGGTATCTCTTAGAAAACAGAACACACTTCTTGAGCACTCACTCTACGGTTCCTTGAGTCAAAATGTCGTAGACATCGATCATTCTGTGCCCTGTGACGTTGACGACCTGTAGAGTGAAAGTCTTGAACACTACATGACAACTAGAATCGATCAATTGGAATCGATTCAATGTCCTTACCACACTACTTCGGTGCACACGCCAAGAAATTTTGCTGGTTGACAAGGCTCCTGCGTGCAACGTGTTGATGCGGACTCGAACATTGATCGCGATTACCATTCCTGACACGATGAAAGTTCACTTTGCTGTTCCACAGGCGTTTCTAATGAGCCTTTAATCATGTTTTACTCAAGGTAACAGTGTGTGCGTTTACGAAAAACGCCAGTGGTGTTCTACCGATCGATACTGCAACAGCCACAGTAGCAACACATCTGCTCGGTATATTGGGCTGAATCAAAACTTTAATTCACGTTTGTATTTAGTGCTTCATATACGGTAACCCCCCCCCCCCCCCCCCCCGGTTGGCCGTGCGGTCTAGCGCACGGCTTTCCGGGCGGGAAGGAGCGCCTGGTCCCCGGTACGGCGGAGTTGTGGAGTTGTGTCGAGGTCCGGTGAGCCGGCCAGTCTGTGGATGCTTTTTAAGCGGTTTTCCATCTGCCACGGATAATGCGGGCTGGTTCCCCTTATTCCGCCTACGTCGGCGATTGCTGCGCAAACAAGTTCTCCACGTACGCGTACACCACCAGTACTCTACCATGCAAACATAGGGGTTACACTCGTCTGGTGTGAGACGTTCCCTGAGGGGTCCACCGGGGGCCGAACCGCACAGTAACCCTGGGTTCGGTGTGGGGAGGCGGAGGGGTGGAGTGGACTGCGGTAGCCGTCGTGGGGTTGTGGACCACTGCGGCTGCGGCTGGGACGGAGCCTCTCCGTCGTTTCTAGGCACCCGGTTTAACGTACAATACAATACATATAAAGCAAAGTCAAAATACTTTTAAAAAAATTTGTGCACCTATGCCACCAAAAAAAAAAAAAAAAAAAAAAAAAGTTTAAATGTGTGTGAAATATGGGACTTAACTGCTAACGTCATCAGCCCCTAAGCTTACACATTACTTAACCTAAGTTATCCTAAGGACAAACACACACACCCATGCTCGAGGGAGGACTCGAACCTCCGCCGGGACCAGCCGCACAGTCCACGACTGCAGCGCCCCTCACCGCTCGGCTAATCCCGCGCGGCATCTTTGCTACCGAAGAGATCTTAAGACACCGTTAATTATGACAGCTGTCAGTGACATATAGGTGAAGATTTCCGCTGTTGATGATAGAACCAATCTTTATTTGCAGTATTGTTGATATTTTATTTTGTTACATCCAATGCATATTCGAAACGGGCGGTTAATGAACTGGACATACACTCAGTTTGGAAATCAGGCTGCTGTAGTTTATTGTACTGATCTTTTCGCTGGTGGCTAGAGCTATTGGCCCTCTTGTGTGTTCGCTGCTGATGAACGAACGTGCCACAAGACTAAGTACCGTCTCGTTATTGCCTGAAGCGTTTCGCTACTGTATGTTACTTCCACGCGAGAAGTTCGCGCCGGCCTGGGTTAGGGCCTCTGGTTTTTGTATTCTCCAATTCATTATCTTCAGCGGGATCGAAAAGGCAGAAACTTTTCCTTACTCGGCTGTTTTCTTCCTCGTTACCTGTTACGGTTCTTCCAGTTTCATATTCTTACTTGGTGTCGGTAGGTAATGCCGAATATATTATCGCTCCCGTTGTTTTCTTTCCCGTATGTAGTCTGTGTCCGCCTCGGGCCCAGTCGGCAGTTTTCGTAAACATCCATGCTCCATAAGCAAGCTCCACGATGTAGTCACATTAATGTGACCGCCGCTGATTGTTAAACGTCAACGTGCAGTAACCACTCAGAGACCGCAGGAAGCAGCACTAGCAGTGAAGGCCATATACAGTGTGTCTAGGGGACGCGGTTACAGTGCAGCCGTTGTCGTAATGCAGAAACGGGGCGATTAATCTGACGTCCAGAAGGAGATAATCATTGGCTTTCGGGCCAAGGGTGGAAGCACTTCCGAAACGGGAAAGTTTGTGAACTTTTCGCGTGCTATCGTAGTTAAAATACACTGATGAGGCAAAACATTATGACCACCTGCTTAATAGCTTATTTGTCAGTCTTCCGAACGAAATGCATAACTGAGTCTCAGTGACCCGGTAGTTTGCTTGTGGTTTGTTGAGTTATCTGACATTATATACCTACGCACATGTCATGTAATCAGCGTAAATAACGTGGTCTAAGGGCAGCCGGCACGGTAGCTCAGCGTGTTCGGTCAGAGGGTTAGCTGCCCTCTGTAATAAAAAAACTGAGTTAACCGATCAACAACGAACTCAAACGGATGTCTTACGACGTCCACCCCGAGCAGATGAAGCGAACAAAATGAGATTAAAAAAAAAAAGGGTAGCGTCTTTGATTCATAATCAAAACGTCTTCGGTCCCGGGTTCGATCCCCACCACTGCCTAAATTTTGATAAATAATCAGCATTGGCGGCCGAAGAGTCCCGGCATAAGAAGTCAGCCTCATTCTGCCAACGGCCTTGTCAAAGAGGGTGGAGGAGCGGATAGAGGTTCAGGGCACTCTCTTGTCCTAGGGGTGGGAAATTGCCCCTACAGGCGGAAGAATCAGCAATGATCAACGACATGAGGATGCAGAAGGCAATGGAAACCACTGCATTAAAGACACGTAACGTGTATCTGCAGGACATGTGGCCCATATTTGAAGAAGTGTCATGATGATCTCTCCATTGGCAAAAGATTCCGGAATAGTCCCCCATTCGGATCTCCGGGAGGGGACTGCCAAGGGGGAGGTTACCATGAGAAAAAGATTGAATAATCAACGAAAGGATAACGTTCTACGAGTCGGGGCGTGGAATGTCAGAAGCTTGAACGTGGTAGGGAAACTAGAAAATTTGAAAAGGGAAATGCAAAGGCTCAATCTAGATATAGTAGGGGTCAGTGAAGTGAAGTGGAAGGAAGACAAGGATTTCTGGTCAGATGAGTATCGGATAATATCAACAGCAGCAGAAAATGGTATAACAGGTGTAGGATTCGTTATGAATAGGAAGGTAGGGCAGAGGGTGTGTTACTGTGAACAGTTCAGTGACAGGATTGTTCTAATCAGAATCGACAGCAGACCAACACCGACAACGATAGTTCAGGTATACATGCCGACGTCGCAAGCTGAAGATGAACAGATAGAGAAAGTGTATGAGGATATTGAAAGGTAATGCAGTATGTAAAGGGGGACGAAAATCTGATAGTCATGGGCGACTGGAATGCAGTTGTAGGGGAAGGAGTAGAAGAAAAGGTTAAAGGAGAATATGGGCTTGGGACAAGGAATGAAAGAGGAGAAAGACTAATTGAGTTCTGCAACAAGTTTCAGCTAGTAATAGCGAATACCCTGTTCAAGAATCACAAGAGGAGGAGGTATACTTGGAAAAGGCCGGGAGATACGGGAAGATTTCAATTAGATTACATCATAGTCAGACAGAGATTCCGAAATCAGATACTGGATTGTAAGGCGTACCCAGGAGCAGATATAGACTTAGATCACAATATAGTAGTGATGAAGAGTAGGCTGGAGTTCAAGACATTAGTCAGGAAGAATCAATGCGCAAAGGAGTGGTATACGGAAGTACTAAGGAATGACGAGATACGTTTGAAGTTCTCTAACGCTATAGATACAGCAATAAGGAATAGCGCAGTAGGCAGTACAGTTGAAGAGGAATGGACATCTCTCAAAAGGGCCATCACAGAAGTTGGGAAGGAAAACATAGGTACAAAGAAGGTAACTGCGAAGAAACCATGGGTAACAGAAGAAATACTTCAGTTGATTGCTGAAAGGAGGAAGGACAAACATGTTCCGGGAAAATCTGGAATACAGAAATACAAGTCGCTGAGGAATGAAATAAATAGGAAGTGCAGGGAAGCTAAGACGAAATGGTTGCAGGAAAAATGTGAAGACATCGAAAAAGATATGATTGTCGGAAGGACAGATTCAGCATACAGGAAAGTCAAAACAACCTTTGGTGACATTAAAAGCAACGGTGGTAACATTAAGAGTGCAACGGGAATTCCACTGTTAAATGCAGAGGAGAGAGCAGATAGGTGGAAAGAATACATTGAAAGCCTCTATGAGGGTGAAGATTTGTCTGATGTGATATAAGAAAAACCAGGAGTCGATTTAGAAGAGTTAGGGGATCCAGTATTAGAATCGGAATTTAAAAGAGCTTTGGAGGACTTACTGTCAAATAAGGCAGAAGGGATAGATAACATTCCATCAGAATTTCTAAAATCATTGGGGGAAGTGGCAACAAAACGACTATTCACGTTGGTGTGTAGAATATATGAGTCTGGCGACATACCATCTGGCTTTCGGAAAAGCATCATCCACACAATTCCGAAGACGGCAAGAGTTGACAAGTGCGAGAATTATCGCTAAATCTGCTTAACAGCTCATGCATCGAAGCTGCTTACAAGAATAATATACAGAAGAATGGAAAAGAAAATTGAGAATGCGCTAGGTGACGATCAGTTTGGCTTTAGGAAAAGTAAAGGGACGAGAGAGGCAATTCTGACGTTATGGCTAATACTGGAAGCAAGGCTAAAGAAAAATCAAGACACTTTCATAGGATTTGTCGACCTGGAAAAAGCGTTCGACAATATAAAATGGTACAAGCTGTTCGAGATTCTGAAAAAAGTAGGGGTAAGCTATGGGGAGAGACAGGTCATATACAATATGTACAACAACCAAGATGGAATAATAAGAGTGGACGATCAAGAACGAAGTGCTCGTATTAAGAAGGGTGTAAGACAAGGCTGTAGCCTTTCGCCCCTACTCTTCAATCTGTTCATCGAGGAAGCAATGATGGAAATAAAAGAAAGGTTCAGGAGTGGAATTAAAATACAAGGTGAAAGGATATCAATGATACGATTCGCTGATGACATTGCTATCCTGATTGAAAGTGAAGAAGAATTAAATGATCTGCTGATCGGAATGAACAGTCTAATGAGTACACAGTATGGTTTGAGAGTAAATCGGAGAAAGACGAAGGTAATGAGAAGTAGTAGAAATGAGAACAGCGAGAAACTTAACATCAGGATTGATGGTCACAAAGTCAATGAAGTTAAGGAATTCTGCTACCTAGGCAGTAAAATAACCAATGACGGACGGAGCATGGAGAACATCAAAAGCAGACTCGCTATGGCAAAAAAGGCATTTCTGGCCAAGGGAAGTCTACTAATATCAAATACCGGCCTTAATTTGAAGAAGAAATGTCTGGGATGTACGTCTGGAGTACAGCATTGTATGGTAGTGAAACATGGACTGTGGGAAAACCGGAACAGAAGAGAATCGAAGCATTTGAGATGTGGTGCTATAGACGAATGTTGAAAATTAGGTGGACTCATACGGTAAGGAATGAAGAGGTTCTACGCAGAATCGGAGAGGAAAGGAGTATGTGGAAAACACTGATAAGGAAAAGGGACAGGATGATAGGACATCTGCTAAGACATGAGGGAATGACTCCCATGGTACTACAGGGAGCTGTAGAGGGCAAAAACTGTAGAGGAAGACAGAGATTGGAATACGTCAAGCAAATAATTGAGGACGTAGGTTGCAAGTGCTACTCTGTGATGAAGAGGTTAGCACAGGAAAGGAATTCGTGGCGGGCCGCATCAAACCAATCAGTAGACTGATGACCAAAAAAAACTGACCGCTGATTTGCGAACTCGGCGCTCGGTAGCGACCCAGATGGGTTCCATGCGATCCACGTCAGAGGAATATGGTCTCCTAGACATCAACGTGAATTTTCCATATTGCTTCTAAAACCACTGTAGCACGGTTGTCGCTCCAAGATATGGACAATTATACTGCTTAATGATGACATCGTCATCGGGATGGCTACCGAAGGCCTTATGCAAGTACAGGAATAGAAAAATACTGCTCCCACCTGCCTGGGTCCGTGGTGCGCCGCACGTTTCGAAAAGCCGTTCAACTCGATGACGGCGTTTGTGGAGACGACCATCAGCCAAGTGTAGCAGGAATGTAATTTACGCAATGAGCCGACGTTGATCGACGATCGAATCCTGATGGTTCCTGACCCACTCCAGTCGTAAATGGCGATTTCGTTGGGTCAAGATGCGAACACGTAGTGCTTTTGCCTTGACGATGCTTGCGAAGCATTGCTGTAAGCCAAACTCATCGTCAATGTGCAGATGTTACAGGAGCGTCTGACTAGAGTTGCAAAACTGACAAAGACTACCGTAGGCCACTACAAGTAAGCGCAGGCTACGACAGTCTCCCTAGCAGCTTTGGTCAAGTAAGGTCGTATCCGCATTACTTGTGCGTTGAGTGTGATACAAACCTATTGAAAATCACATCACAAAGATGGTTTTCCTTACATATTAAATCAGTATCTTACTGCATTCCTTTAAAAACCGGAATCTGAGGATATCTAAAGAGGTGGGTAACCTACGGAACTCTTTTGTTCTATATACACATCCTTCTGCCTGTTACTCAACAATAAACAGTACTTATCGTAAAACTGAAATGGTCTGTGTTTAATTCAGGGTTTATTCGTAAATTAATGATATTTAATGTGAAACAGTTGTACGTTATATTAAAGATAAAGAAAACAATACAGATTTATCATATAGCACATTCCTGGACAAAAAGGTAAACAAAAGATAAACTACAAAACAAAAGTATATCAAACATAGCCTCAACACTTCGCCGAAGTTTCTGCTATTCATAAATAACTTTTGCATTCTACGATCATGCTGAAGAACCTTCTGTTGAATACAAAATAAAAACACGAATTATACATATTTTTGCTTTTGCATGTATACTGTACTTGCATAAACAGTAATTACTTTTGTTACATAAAATGGCAGAAGTTACGCGATAAAATACTTTTTACTTGTAAAATGCTGTTTATGTTCTGTACGGATACAAAATACACAACAGACTGATAATGAATGGTGGACGGTTCTTATCATGAGCAAAACAATCAAACAAACAAACAAACAAAACAAAAAAAGAAACAGAAGTCTTCGGCTCACTATGCCTCTCGTACTCATTCCTTTATGTTTCTTTCTCTATCGATGCTACCTATCCTACTGATAAAAGGTAGTTGTGTAGTATACCAAAATTACCGCATCACGGTTTTGATAGAGAACTACTCTATGTGTGACCAATGGAGGTGAATGAACCACGTGTATTGAAAGAGTGTTGAAGTGGGCTGAAGAATGTGTCAGTTTCGGTTTGAAAGCGCGTGGATTCGATTAGACAGCGCGTGGATTACTGCTAAAGATTTCTGAATTCTTGTGGCAGCTTATTGAAGGTGGATGAAGCAGTTTACAGTACACCCTTCTGCACAAGACTGAAGGAAGTGCGATATACTTGCAGATCGGATTTCTGCGTAGAATTAACTGACTAAAAGCTGCCAATTATTGGGAATAAATTGATATTATCGACACGAAATGACGGTAAAGTATATATACACTCCTGGAAATTGAAATAAGAACACCGTGAATTCATTGTCCCAGGAAGGGGAAACTTTATTGACACATTCCTGGGGTCAGATACATCACATGATCACACTGACAGAACCACAGGCACATAGACACAGGCAACAGAGCATGCACAATGTCGGCACTAGTACAGTGTATATCCACCTTTCGCAGCAATGCAGGCTGCTATTCTCCCATGGAGACGATCGTAGAGATGCTGGATGTAGTCCTGTGGAACGGCTTGCCATGCCATTTCCACCTGGCGCCTCAGTTGGACCAGCGTTCGTGCTGGACGTGCAGACCGCGTGAGACGACGCTTCATCCAGTCCCAAACATGCTCAATGGGGGACAGATCCGGAGATCTTGCTGGCCAGGGTAGTTGACTTACACCTTCTAGAGCACGTTGGGTGGCACGGGATACATGCGGACGTGCATTGTCCTGTTGGAACAGCAAGTTCCCTTGCCGGTCTAGGAATGGTAGAACGATGGGTTCGATGACGGTTTGGATGTACCGTGCACTATTCAGTGTCCCCTCGACGATCACCAGTGGTGTACGGCCAGTGTAGGAGATCGCTCCCCACACCATGATGCCGGGTGTTGGCCCTGTGTGCCTCGGTCGTATGCAGTCCTGATTGTGGCGCTCACCTGCACGGCACCAAACACGCATACGACCATCATTGGCACCAAGGCAGAAGCGACTCTCATCGCTGAAGACGACACGTCTCCATTCGTCCCTCCATTTACGCCTGTCGCGACATCACTGGAGGCGGGCTGCACGATGTTGGGGCGTGAGCGGAAGACGGCCTAACGGTGTGCGGGACCGTAGCCCAGCTTCATGGAGACGGTTGCGAATGGTCCTTGCCGATACCCCAGGAGCAACAGTGTCCCTAATTTGCTGGGTTAGTGGCGGTGCGGTCCCCTACGGCACTGCGTAGGATCCTACGGTCTTAGCGTGCATCCGTGGGTCGCTGTGGTCCGGTCCCAGGTCGACGGGCACGTGCACCTTCCGCCGACCACTGGCGACAACATCGATGTACTGTGGAGACCTCACGCCCCACGTGTTGAGCAATTCGGCGGTACGTCCACCCGGCCTCCCGCATGCCCACTATACGCCCTCGCTCAAAGTCCGTCAACTGCACATACGGTTCACGTCCACGCTGTCGCGGCATGCTACCAGTGTTAAAGACTGCGATGGAGCTCCGTATGCCACGGCAAACTGGCTGACACTGACGGCGGCGGTGCACAAATGCTGCGCAGCTAGCGCCATTCGACGGCCAACACCGCGGTTCCTGGTGTGTCCGCTGTGCCGTGCGTGTGATCATTGCTTGTACAGCCCTCTCACAGTGTCCGGGGCAAGTATGGTGGGTCTGACACACCGGTGTCAATGTGTTCTTTTTTCCATTTCCAGGAGTGTATTTGGGGGCCAATGTCAGAATACCCACACTAGTGAACACGGGTCGACAAGAGGTCCGGGAACTTACACCACTTATTGCCAGAACCGCCCATTTCTGAGCCAAAAATATTCTTTGACAATGGGAACAGTTACCCAAAAATATAATACCGTACGACATCAGCGAATGAAAGTAAGCAAACTAGGCTAATTTTCGTGTCAAACGATGACTTACATCAGATACCGTTCGAATATTGAAAATGGCAGCATTAAATCTTTGAAGAAGGTCCAGAAAGTGGGCGTTCCACGAAAGTTTACTATCTATCTGAACACTTCGAAATTTGAACTGCTCAGTTTCATCAATCATATGCCCATTCTGTGAAATTAAAACGTTGGGTTTTGTTAAATTATGTATTAGAAACTGTAAAAACAGAGTCTTACTGTGAGTTAGCGCTTAGTTTATTTTCTACAGGCATGAACTTATGCCATGAACTGCACTATTTGAAACAGAGCCAATGTTGCACACAACAACCTTTACTACCAACCTAGTGTCATTAGCAAACATAAATATTTTAGAAATATCTGTAATACTAGAGGGCACATCAGTTACATAAATAAGGAACAGGAGTGGCCCGATTGACCGTGCCCCCACAGACTCAGCATCACAGCCACTCTCACCACTTGAATAACGACCTTTTGCAGTATGTTGTTAAAGTAAGAGGTGAACCATTTGTGAACTACTCCTCCTGTTCCATACTGCTTCAACTTCTGGAGTAATATTTTATGATCAACACAATCAGACGCCTTAGTTAAATCAAAGAAGACGCCTAACGTTAGAAACCTTTTGTTTAATCCATCTAGTACCTTACAGAGAAAAGAGAATATAGCATTTTCAGAAGCCAAACCATTTCTATAGCCGATCTGTACATTTGATAGCAAATTGCGTGATTTAAATGATCAATTACCCTTACATACACAGCTTTTTCAATAACTTTAGCAAACACTAATGGCATAGAAATAGGTCGAAAACTCTCTACATAATCCCTTTCTCCCGTTACATAAAGAGGCTTTACTACTGAGTACTTTAATCGCCCAGGAAACTGACCATTCTTGCATGGAAAATTTACAAATATGGCTAAGTACAGAGCTAACATGTGCAGCACAGTAATATTCTGCTAGGCACTCCATCATATCCATGAGAGAGCTTAGCCTTCAGTGATTTAATTATTGACTCAATCTTCTCCTTGTCAGTATTACAGAGGAGTATTTCAGACATCAGTCTCGGAAATGCAACAGCAAAGAGAGTTACATGATTTCCAGTAGAAACTAAATTTTATTTAATTCACCAGCAATGCCCAAGTAATGATTGTTAAATACTGTACATATATCTGATTTATCAGTAACAGAAATAGTTTTACTATGAACTGAATTTATACAGTCGTCCTTGCGCTGCTGAACAGACATTACCTTCACATCTAACCATGTAGTTTTAATTTTATCCTCATCTTCATCATTAGCATCATTAGTGTTCTGCCAAAAGGCAGGTTTTCACATGGTAGTTTTTATCCTGTGAATCAACTATTCTACATTATATGATCAAAAATATCCGGACACCTGGCTGAAAATGACATACAAGTTCCTGGCCCCCTCCACCGGTAACGCTGGAATACAATATGGTGTGGGCGCACCGTTAGCCTTGATGACAGCTTCCACTCTCGCAGTCATACGGTCAATCAGGTGGTCTGGATAGGTGTCTGCCTATCACACATTACGACCCTCTTCAACTGTCGGCGATCTCTGGCAGTCAGTAGACGAGGTCGGCCTGTACGCTTTTGAGCTGTACGTATCCCTTCACGTTTCCACTTCACTATCACGTCGGAAACAGTGGACCTAGGGATGTTTAGGCGTGTGGAAATCTCGCGTATAGACATGTGGCAGAAATGACACCCAATCACCTGACCACGTTCGAAGTCCGTGAGTTCCGCGGAGCGCCCATTCTGCTCTCTCGCGATGTCTAATGACTGCTGAGGTCGCTGATATGGAGTGCCTGGCAGTAGGTGGCAGCACAATGCACCTAATATGAAAAACGTATGTTTTTGTGGCTCTCCTGATACTTTTGATCACATACCCTTTTCCTTCGTAATAACACTATTCAGCACCTTCCAGTACTGCCTGTAATGGGTTACTGTAGCATGATAGTGACTACTTATAACATTTTGATATAATTCCCGCTTTGTTCTACATGATGTCCTTATCCCTCTAGTGAGCCACCCAGTCTGCCTTTTGCTGTTAGTACCCTGTTTAGGACGTTCTAATGGAAATCAACTCTCAAAGTGCATGAGAAATGTGTTACGAAAAGCATTAAATTTGTTATTGGCAATATAAATATCCTGCCACTCTTGTCCCTTAATGAGGTTTAAAAGGCTCTCTATTGCCGTTAGATTGGCTTTTCTCTATAGTTCGTAATAATGTATTACATTTGTTTGATTACAAAAGCCTTTAAGTGTTAAAATTTGTACATTATGGTCTGAAAGGCTATTCACCCTTTTGCTAACAGAATGCCAATCTGGTAATGAAGAATGAATAAGAATATTGGCTATGGCTGTGCTACTGTTCCCCTGCACCCAGGTTGGAAAAAAAATCTCCATCAGATCGTACGAGTTTAGGAGATCTACCAATAACCTTTTTCTTGCACAGTCACATACAAAATTAATATTGAAGTCACCACATACAACTAATTTTTGGTAGTTCCTATAATGTGAACCAAGAGCCCTCTTTAGCTTGAGCAGAAGTGCTCTGAAGTCAGAGTTAGATGACCTATACACAACATCAATTAGAAGTTTAGTGTAGCTTAATTCAGCTGCCCTTGCACAACATTCAAATACCTGTTTAATGCAGTGCTGTGATACGTCTACGGACTGAAATGGAACAATACTTTTTTACGTACATGGCCGCTCCCCCACTCCGCAAAGAACTCCTTGAAAAACAGCCAGCTAATCTGTATCCTGGTGAAGGAAGCCTCTGAATTTTCAAACTATTTAGGTATGGCTCCGATATGCCGATATGTCAGAGTCAGCATCTATAAGCAGTTCACTAACTTTATCTTTATGTTTTGACGAAAAATTCTAATTCCTTCTCTACTTGGATACTTGACCTCGTGATTCCTTCACTCGAGGTACTTCCTTTAAATAGTTATTCCTATCAGCTGATATCAATATAAAGAAGGTGCAGCTCTAACACCAACTACTACAGGAATTTTTCCATGAGTGGTCCCACCACCACCCACTATACTGTCACCTATAATCTTAGCCAGCCTCCCCTTCCCATACCTATTGAAGTGCAGGCCGTGCTTAGTGAAACCCGATCTGCTGATATACTCAATGTGTCGTACAGTGTGAGCCATGCCCTCCGCCACCAGCAGCTTCTCCAGCCCCATGTTAACACGCCTAGCAGCAGCATAAAGATGAAGCCGTTCATGACGCTGAAACAGTTGCACCAAGTACGCATTAGTGCCACCAGTTTGAGTCGCCATCTTTACTAGGTCACCATCTACGTCATATTCCTCGACCCTATCAAGACTGTTCCCTGCTCCAGCCACTATCACTACCTGATCCTCATTTGTAAAATTCCTACATGACTCTCCTACGCTGTCAGTCACCTGAGCCAACCTCGCACTAGGGTTCACAATGCTGGTGACCTGGTACTCACTCCCCATTACTTCCTGCTACTGCCGGCCCACACCTCAACCGTGCGAACTCCCTACCAACAGAACCTTATTCTTTCTGTTTGCAACTGACTTATTCTTCCTAACTGCTGAGGACTGCTGCATGTTTCCTACACCTACAGCTTCTAGAGGCTTCTCTCCACTCATGTTTGACAGTTGGTCAAATCTATTTGCTTATACGCAAAGTACCACTGTCTTAATATCTCCTCCTCCTAGCTGCATTCTTACGGACTGTCAGTTCCATTACCCAGCACCCTTCATCCTCCTCAACCTATCTAGTTCCTTCTTTGCGCGGTCACAGGTTCGAATCCTGCCTCGGTCATGGATGTGTGTGATGTCCTTAGGTTAGTTAGGTTTAAGTAGTTCTACGTTCTAGGGGACTCATGACATCAGAAGTTAAGTCCCATAGTGCTCAGAGCCATTTGAGCCATTTGAGCCTCCTTTGCGTCGTAATTGCAAAAGAGGGGCGCAGATCTTACACTCCTGCTCCTTTATCAACTTACAGATTCTGCATTTCCAGGAGAGGATTTCGCTAGAATGTCCATTGGTTTCTCCAATGCATTCCCCCAATGAAAATACTTTCAACAAATCCCACACTGTAACCAGCTACTTACAAACCAACTATAAAGCCGACACCTCTCACTCATGGTGAAATTTAATAGTAACTGAAAAAAACTAAACGTCTATGTTTCCTAAGTTCAGTTACAACAGTAGAACTATTTAAAGAACTAACAATAGTGGTCTCGAAATTCTCTCTCTATTGCACTGCTCCCGTCTTCATCTCTGGCTCAATTAAGTGCATAATATCAGCGTGTGTCTTCTCAGCCGTTCACCCATGTTTTAAATAATACTAAAAAGGCACTGCTCATAAAATGTTGAACATGTACATGATTGTTACATAAAATTACTGCTAGTAAAGTTTCACGTGGATATTGTCAGGCGGCTGTGTAATTGTAAAATATTCCGTCCCAACAATGAATCGTATGACGCATAGGCGGTTAGGAAACTCTCACTCGACTCGTGTATTGTTCTCTGTGGAAGCCTTTACCGAGAAAGGGCTGACAGAATCGATAGAGAATCTAAACGTGCCGCCTGCTTTACGACAGTTTTACAACTTCATTCATGTTGTGCAGATACACCAGCCGAGCTGCTATTTGCGACGACATAAACCACTCGCCGATACCATCGAGACGGGCAGTGAAATTAGGTGCAAAAGCGCGTACGTTTATGTGTGGCAGCAGAACACCGTCCGGCGCCCATGCGCGTGTGTTACTTCTCGATCAGCGTTTGATAGCGGGTAAAGGGAGTGTAATACCGGGCCGTAAGTCATCGCTGGCGCTAGGTAAGGGTTCCCCACACGGCCTCTCGCCGTGGCTTACCCGCTGGTTCCAGCAGCGCTACACACCGATAAATCCGAGCAACGTGTCGCGGCGCGCGCGTTTTAATGACTCCATTACGTTTACAATGGAGTCGCAAGCGGGAATCTTGCACGCCGTATCTGGCTGAGCATCGGCAACAGCTCTGTGCGCAGATTGCTGTCTTGGTGAGATGGTCGTTGTAAACACATTATTTTGTAAAGGAATGACGGAGATTCGTAAAGACGTTTACCCAATATGTTGTTTGTCGTCCAATATCTACGTCATTGCATCATAATATCGCTTATGTGACACGTAAAGGCTTTCCGCACAATAACTAACTGCTCAGTTATATGTCACGTACGAATTGCAAATAACTGATCTTTAACCTCATTTCTTAGCGGTTCACGCGTAAGTCATTCGTGGCCAACCGTCCATGAAGTAAATTCGTGGGTGGACGTCCACAACGAACAGTCATGATGTCCAGACTTTCACAGCGTAATGCTGACGAAGGATTTAGAGGTGTTCAATTGCAGTACTAACTCATCCCTTTTACATTTTTGACAGTGGATGCAAGAACATTGAGGCTATACAAAGTTACTGACGCTCACTCCACAAGTTCAGCAAACATAATAGTTACGAAAACAACTATGGGGAACTGAAGTTTTGTTTATTGTAAAAGAGGTGAAGGTTGATAACAGTTAATACGTCTGTGCATCAATGTAAAGGCGAGAAAATTTTCATTTCTGTAGATCTGCAAAAAGCAAGATCAGATGTAGTTTCTATTTTTGAGAACTACAAAGGTTTTGAAAAATGTATTCTGGACTGATCATTTTCTTGAAGATTCACGATTTTCTACAGTCATATGTTGTTTGGAAAGTAATTTTGTATGTTGCTTAACATCTGAACAAGTAATTGTTGTGCTGCAAAATCTGAATGCATATGGCGGGAGTATATGTGGCATATTTTTGTACTATTAATGTAATAAAAAACTTAAAGATCAACAGTTTATAGAACGGTTACCGTACTTTCTAATTTGCAATAAATGGTTAATTGGCTTTTAATTTCTTCGAATAGTAACTTCTGTCAGTTATCGCGCAATCGGTGTGAGTGTGTCACTGATATGATACGCAAGTTGGGGTGGCAGTCACTGAAACAAAGGCGGTTTTCTTTGCGGTGAGATCTATTTACGAAATTTCAATCACCAACTTTCTCTTCCGAATGCGAAAGTATTTTGTTGACACCCACCTACGTAGGGAGAAATGATCATCATAATAAAATAAGAGAAATCAGAGCTCTAACGGAAATATTTAGGTGTTCCTTTTTCCCACGCGCCATTCGAGAGTGAAATGGTAGAGAAGTAGTATGAAAATCTTTTTGATGCAATGATTTACCAACAGCCGCATCAAGAAGTTCATGCCAGCCGTCGTCCCACGATCCATAATGGATCAACGAAGATTAGTATGAAAATGGTTCGATGAACCCTCTGCCAGGCACTTAAGTGTGAATTGCAGAGTAACCATGTAGATGTAGACGTAGCGTAATCACTGTAAGCAGTCAAATCTTAACAAGGGGTATTTTGACAACGGCCTCAATCATATCTACCGCAGGCTTCGGAAAAATCGCGATAGCGTCTGCAGTAGTCTAGACAGGTATTAGAACACGATAAAAATTTTTCAAAACTTGTTTCATTGAAGAAATTCTTAAATCGGAAACATTTTCATTAACAGTAATCACCGATAGTGTTAAAGAGTCACTTTGGTAGACGTTTCATATACATACTTTATGCGCCAGTAGCAACTCATAGTTTTCGCTAGTTCACGGATGTTTTCAGTTGACGCTTGGCATTCTGGAGGTCAAAGTTCAAAATAAATAATAAAATTTTTAGTAATAATGGTTGGCACATACTGAAGAAAAAACTAGGAAATATTTGAGATATGTAACAAATAAAACACATGACTGTGTGGTGTAGGGAGTGTTGGGAGTGGTAAGTAGCTGGGGTTTGTGGGAGTGTAAATATTTGTCCAGTTTAAAAAACATTTGCTAAAAAAATAATCAAGAAAATTAGAGTGCATAAATATAATACAAACGCAAAGAAATATTCCTTGCACTCAAATCCAACAAATACACACGAACTTAATATCTGACAGAAAATGCCAATTAGGGAAGATTGCTGGTCTTAAAATAAATGTAACATTACAAGACGAGGATAGCACAAGGGAAACCAACTAGCTGACAACTAATTAACTACGCAAGCCGGGAGCAAGAATAATAGAATATGGTAGCTGGGCACAGTTCAAATGGTTCAAATGTCTCTGAGGACCATGAGGCTTAACTTCTGAGGGCATCAGTCCACTAGAACTCAGAACTACTTAAACCTAACCAACCTAAGGACATCACACACGTCCATGCCCGAAGCAGGATTCGAACCAGCGATCGCGGCGGTCGCGTGTTTCCAGAGTGAAGCACCTAGAACCGCTCGGCCACACCGGCCGGCGCACAGTTCAGGACGCGATTCATAATTAGAAAAAAAATGAGGGCTGATCGAAAACTACGGAAAACTGTTAATTCAGCTACCTAAATAAAGACAAGGTGAAATAGACAACTCAAACAACACAGGAAAATGCCTGCACGATGCTGGAATGGAAACAATGTACATAGGTACAGGTAAATCAAACATCAAGCCTTCTGATTAAGTATAAGATAATCACCCATTTACACACAACCTAACAATAATATAAGAGTGCAACCTCAAGCTCTAATTCATATAAATGCTCAACAACAGAAACGTGTTCCGGCCTTGTACTGATCCCACCGTTAGTGCAGCAGTAAACACGAAAACACTGAACCCTCCAAACAGCAGCTGAGCTTGGAGGTGGATCTCAACCGGAATACAAGTGACTGCACAGCCAATAATTTCGTCAAGAACCACCGGCGCGACACTCTTCTCGTGTACCGCCGCTCAGGAGCACAACACAAGTTATATCCACTTGCATATTGTCATCATGGCCTTTGCTGCACCCTAGACGCCAAACACCGCCCACCCACTCGGAACAGGAACAGATTTCCGTTAATAATTTCCACAGCTGCTACGTCAGATCCGGACGCCAGCAGGTTACCCTACTGCTAGACGATTGCAGCTGTGCTGACAGCCGCCCCTGCAGTTCCCGTGTTGCCAGTCCTCAGCAGCTGTCCACTGACGTCATTCTCCCACTTCCAGAATCCATAATAACAGCGGCCGCCCCGTCCTCCATACATGCGGGGTCGCCATCAACGGCTGCCGGCAGACAACCACCACTTGCCTTCCCTGGCGCCCACTACACCTCTCCGTGGCTCTGCTGCTGCCCCACCAACTGCCGGACAGTCGAGCAACAGCAGCCGGCCCACGCTCCTTGCATACAGAGCCGCTCGCTTCAGTTGTCAGTGCACTGACTTTTCGGCCTAGGCGTCCGTTCCAAAACGAGTGAGTGCCGCTGCTCGCCAGCCAACTTCAGGAACCAACCACTCCGGCTGATGAACAAGGCCGGACGGGCTGCCTTAAATGATATCCTCATGCCCGAACAGTTCCGTCTCAGCGATGAGCACTCCACCATCAATCAGTTCCCGCGCTTGGTTAATCATAACTGTCTGGCCAGGGCAACGAAACAATCAACTGGAGCAGTATTTCGGGATATCGAAGAAACTTTCGATCATGTCTGGCACGATGGTCTAACCTATAAATTACATCAATTTTTGCGCCCAGAACATACAAGCTGGATCACTGATTTCTTTCTTACAAGTACACTGTCCCTCCTCTCCTAAAGTCAATTACAGAACTAAACTAAACTAAACTCCTCCCGAACAGGCCATGAAGGCCCAACGGTACCGACCGGCCGCCGTGTCATCCTCAACTCATAGGCGTCACGGGATGCGGATATGGAGGGTCATGTGGTCAGCACACCGCTCTCCCGGCCGTATGTCAGTTTCCGAGACCGGAGCCGATACTTCTCAATAAAGTAGCTCCTCAGTTGGCCTCACAAGGGCTGAATGCACCCCGCTTGCCAACAGCGCTCGGCAGACCGGATGGTCACCCATCCAAGTGCTAGCCCAGCCCGACAGTGCTTAACTTTGGTGATCTGACGGGAACCGGTGTTATCACTGCGGCAAGGCCGTTGGAAAATTACAGACCGCCTTCAACGAATTAATTACTAGATAACGACTTTTATGTCTCGTACAGCTGCTGCTGTGGCCATGTGTCGCCACGTCAAGCCGCAGATGCAAATCGTAGTTAAACCAGGACTCAGATGAAACTGCAGTAATATTCATAGGAGACAAATCTTCTTTTCGCTAACAAGGAGCAGACGCATGGGTAACTTCGATGTAGAATGTTGAATTATGTTCGTGGGGTGGAGTCTGCGATATTGTGAATCAAACGAAGAAACCACACATAGATGTTCAAACAACTCTTCTCATCTTTGAAACAGTATTATAATGAAAGTATTTAACAAAAGCCGTTCCTTTAGTACCTAAGCGTTTGAATAACTGTCTGTAAGTGATATCACAGGCGGGCGGAGTGGCCGAGCGGTTTCAGGTGCCATATCACAGGCTGCGCGGCCCCTCCCGCATTAGGTTTGAGTCCTCCCTCGGGCATGGGTGTGTGTGTGTTGTTCTTAGCATAAGTTAGTTTAATTTAGTTTAAGTAGTGTGTAAGTCTAAGGACCGATGATGTCAGCAGTTTGATCCCTTAGGAATTCACACACATTTAAACATTTTTCATATCATTAGCTGCACTTCCTTATTAGAATTTAAATGTCAGTGCTCACGTCAGCTATGAACTGCAGTCAGAGATAATACACTTACAGATAGTTGGAAAAATGCAACCCAAAAGATCACTCCGGTATTAATTATCTGGCTTGAAAGCCACCAGTAACGTTCATAACGTCAGAATTAAATCGTATCAGTTCTTCGACAAAGCCTAAGCACCATAAACAGGTCTATTAATCGCACTCGGCTTAAGTCACATGCTCTGATTTCACAACTATCGTAGTACACAGTTCATTGATTTCTACCTAAATATCCGGCACTGTGATATTGGTTGAACTAGCGCTAACCATTCCTAAAGCTCCTTTAAAGTTCCGTATTCACTCATTACTGAACTGGAAAATAATCAGTATAAATCTTCGCAGTTTTATCGGTCAGATATATTGCTACACTTACAGTCTTGTACAAGGTGAGTACGTGTCTCCATCTACATCTACGTGATTACTCTGCTATTCAAAATAAAGTGCCTGGCAGAGGTTTTAGTAAACCACCGTCAAACTGTCTCTCTACCGTTCCACTCTCGAACGGCACGCGGGAAAAATGAGCACTTAAATTTTTCTGTACCACCCCTGATTTCTCTAATTTTATCGTGATGATCATTTCTCCCTATGTAGGTGGGTGCTAACAGAATGTTTTCGCAATCGGAGGAGAAAACTGTTGATTGACAATTTCATGAGAAGATCCCGTCACAACGAAAAACGCCTTTGTTTTAATGATTGCCACTCCAATTCACGTATCATGTCTGTGACACTATCTCCCTTATTTCACGATAATACAAAACGAGCTGCCCTTCTTTGTACTTTTTCGATGTCATCCGTCAGTCCCACCTGATGCGGATCCCACACCGCCCAGCAATACTCCAGAATAGGGCGGACAAGCGTGGTGTAAGCAGTCTTTTTAGTAGACCTGTTGCACCTTTTAAGTGTTCTGCCAATGAATGGCAGTCTTTGGTTTGCTCTACCCACAACATTATCTATGTGATAGTTCCAATTTAGGTTATTTGTAGTTGTAATCCCTGAATTTACAGCCTTCAGATTTGTGTGACTTATCGCGTAATCGAAATTTAGCTGATTTATTTTAGTACTCATATGAATAACTTCACACTTTTCTTTATTCAGGGTCAATTGCCTCTTTTCGCACCATACAGATATCTTATCTAAATCATTTTGCAAGTCGTTTTGATCATCCGATGACTTTACAAGACGGTAAATGACAGCATCATCTGCAAACAATCTAAGACGGCTACTCAGATTGTCTTCTTGTCGTTAATATAGATCAGGAAGAATAGAGGGCCTATAACACTTCGTTGGGGAGCGCCGGATTTTACTTCTGTCTTACTCGATGACTTTCCGCCTATTACTATGAACTGTGATCTTTCCGACAGGAAATCACGAATCCAGTCGAACAACTGAGGCGATTCTCCGTAGGCACGCAGTTTGGTTAGAAGACACTTGTGAGGAACGGTGTCGAAAGCCTTCTGGAAATCTAAAAATATGGAATCAATATGACATCCACTGTCGATAGCACTTATTACTTCATGAGTATAAAGAGCTAGTTGTGTTTCACAAGAACGATATTTTCTGAATCCGTGCTGACTATGTGTCAATAAATCGTCTATGTGTCAATAAATCGTTTTCTTCGAGGTACTTCATAATGTTCGAATACAGTATATGTTCCAAAACCCTACTGCAAATCGACGTTAGTGACATAGGCCTGTAATTCAGCGAATTACTCCTACTTCCCTTTTTGGTTATTGGTGTGACTTGAGCAATTTTCCAGTCTTTAGGTACGGATCTTTCTGTGAGAGAGGGGTTGTATATAATTGCTAAATATGGAGCTATTTTATCAGCATACTCTGAGAGGAACCTGACTGGTATACAATCTGGACCGGAGGCCTCGCCTTTATTGATTTAAGCTGCTTTGTTACACCGAAGATATATACTTCTATGTTTCTCATCTTGGCAGTTGTTCTTATGTGGAATTCAGGAATATTTACTTCGTCTTCTTGTACAAGGCGAGTACGTGTATTGTCGTTTAAACTTCCATTTACTTCCTCTTAGCTAAAATAATCTCCTTTCAAGGTAGATTGACTAACCTTCCTTAAATCCGAAAATCTCAAGTTCAAATATTTCGTCATAAGTAATTTTCGCAATATGTTAACACATCCGAGTACTTTCTAGGTACAATGAATTACCAGCAGAGACGTGACTGAGAGAACACAACTTTTAATGCTCACAGTCAAACATCAGGTACAACGGTGGATAGAAATCATCGTTATATTCATTAGGAAGGCCTTTTTAATAATTAAAATTCAGCCTCAACGATGTCTTCCACGTCGTCTGCCGTTCCCTATCTGTTGGTTGTACTTCAATAGCACCTGGTACAACGCACTGGAACACCTTCCCGAAATCGATTGTGGATCATGACACAAATACTAAACTACCTTTTTTAGAACATCAAGTCATATAGAATCCATACGACAAAATTATAACACATATTTCTACTTTCCTCGCGTCGGCCAGCAGTACTTACCAGCGCCGGCTCTGGTGGCCGAGCGGTTCTTGGTGCTACAGTCTGGAACCGCGCGACCTCTACGGTCGCAGGTTCGAATCCTACCTCGGGCATGGATGTGTGTAATGTCCTTAGGTTAGTTAGGTTTAAGTAGTTCCAAGTTCTAGGCGACTGATAAGCACAGCAATTAAGTCCCATAGTGCTCAGAGCCATTTGAGCCGGTACTTATCAGCGTTTGCCACGTTTTATCGTAAACACAGCCCGGGGCACCAGACTTTCGTAAGAAAAGGAATACGATCCAGCCAGTTGGCGGTCCGCCCCCGGTAGCTGAGTGGTCAGCGCGACAGAATGTCAATCCTAAGGGCCCGGGCTCGATTTCCGGGTCGGTCGGAGATATTCTCCGCTCAGGGACTGGGTGTTGTGTTGTCCTAATCTCATCATTTCATCCCCATCGACGCCCAAGTCGCCGCAGTGGTGTCAAATCGAAAGACTTGCACCAGGCGAACGGTCTTCCCGACGGGAGGCCCTCGTCACACGTCGTTATTATTATTAGCAAGTTGGCGGAGAGATAGCAGTCTAAACTACTGGTACTGCTTGTCTATAAGAGCTATCGTAACATTTTATTCCTTCACAGAAAACCACAACAATATCTCGATAAAACATGCAACGGAGTAATATATGGACAAACAAAATTAATCCTACCAAGTGCCAGGCGATACTCTATAGTTGGGATCTGTCTTAGCGTGACTCCGTTACATACTTAGCCTTGGAGATCGACAGACGCCACACGTGGCATAAATACGTAAAAAACCGTGAATAAAATTTGCGCACTCTTGTTTTGGTTGTACCCTCTCCTGGAGGTTCAAGGACTAAATACACTGCCGAGTCTTCCTATGGCACCAGTTCGTAAGTCCAATGACTCGAAAGTACGGTCTATGATCCCAGAAACAACAATTATTCGCCTATAGCGTCTTCAAAACAAAACTTTTGGCATAATTTCAGCTGCTGGTACCCATGTCCCACACACATCAAAGACCCATTAGGCCAACCCACTATTTACCAACTCATTCAGGAAAACTCCGTAAACCACAAACTTCGCTCAGTTTTCTCAAAATTTAGGCCAAAAGTCCTCTGAAGCTTCTCACAAACACCCGAAATTACGCCACTTTAGCGAGCAATAACACACACGAACACTAAACACAAAGATTTAGACTAAGAACACATACGTCATTCACCAAATGCTATTTTCACGAAGCCTCTACACGGCACCTGACGCTGGCTGCGTTATCACGCCCCACACTGCTTCCCGTTGTCATACGAGGGCGCTCGGCGATCGGCTAGTGTGCAATTTAACGCACTCTGTGCCGCAGTGCGTACACAACACCAGCACTGGCGCCAGCTGTAGAGCAGAGCCATCAGCCGCTAAATCAAAGTACAACTATATCACCAAGCAATTTTATATTCTATTAAACTACTTTTGATAACAGTTTCTTGATGCATCTCCCTCGCGTTCTGTAAGTTCAGTTTTTATATGTGCCAACAGCTACCTCATCGATGTAAAAATGCAGAATCTCTCGGCGGTAACTTTTCCAGCCACGTCAAGCGATTAAAATCACACGAGCTTTCGGCCAAGCTCTCCTTGCTCATTGTCAAGTGGTATGGCTGCCAGTGGGCTACTGGAACTCCATTATATACACAAGCTGCCGGTTGTGACGTCACTGGTGCTTGCGGCATCGCCATATATGAGCGTACATCGACTCGGCTTTCGATGTGTCCGCTTCAGTGGGGCGATCACTGGAACTCACGCCTTGTTGAACTTCAGGCCACCGTTTCCATTTAATGTGTTGTCGGTTATTTTTATTTTGATGGTTTCTTTAATTACACGGTGCCGTTAGAGCGAGCCAGTGACGGGAGTTATTGTACAATACGTAGTATCTGTGTGACGTAAGAATGGCCACCCCAGCAAAGGCCTGAAGGTCGATCTGATTTTGCGTCTTTTCAGCAGGCGACTTATCTTGCCCAACAGGAAATCTTATATCGGGATTCTTACCTGAAGTCACTTCATTTATTTGACGAACGTTATAGTCGCCGTTCCTGCAGACATTGCGTAGATGGCTCAGCTCATGGGACAGGTCTTATCATTCTTACAGGATGCACCAACATTTGTGACACATTGCGCTTCTGTGCTCGGTGATGATGGCTGATGGCGTGCAAGTGTAGATCGGTGTGGGAAGATTTTCTGTATGCACTGTGATCAAGAGATCCATTTAGTTTGTGGCGTACGAAGGCGCAGACCTCCATGGTGAACTGGTTCTTGCTGTCAATACCGGTCAGGTATTTCAAACATTCGTCACGTTTCTCACTCTATGGGGCCAAATGAGAACGTGTCGTCAACGTATAGAAAGAAACAACTACTCTTCAATGGCGCTTGTGTCTGTGCAAATTTCATCGAAATTCTTGATTTAGAGGTTTCCAACAGCTGGAAATAACAGGCCACCCATTGGAATGTCTTCCGTCTGATCGTTACATTGGCCGTAGTACATGAATGGTTAATATCCTTCCACAAATGTTATTCTTTCACAAGCTGCGACATGGTCGCGAATAAAACAGTGACCCGAATATAAAATTAATTTCCCTTTCTTAACGTCTGTGATTACAACCATTTTATCAAATTACCGGTTTCGGTCTATAATGGCTATCTTCAGATCTGTTCTATAGAAACATGTCCTAATGTACTGCAGCCTTAGTGGGACCATCAAATGATAAACATAAAATTAGCACCAGCATTGCCAAATATATACAAATAACATCATATGCAAGAGTCATTTTGTCACCAGTACAAATGTTCAGCAGGTCATAGAGTAGACCATTCAAGTGTCCCCAAAACCAAAAATCTTAGGGATTGGTCTCTGGGGAACGAGCAGGAAAAGGTGTGCCATCCCCCCTCCCCCCGCCCCCCTGCGACAAATCCAGTGGTCGTGAAATGTCTGCGTCAGATGTTTGCGCACATTGTGATGGAAGTGCGCTGATGCGACATACATCAACCACATTTGTATTCTTGTATTCGTTGCTGCAATGGCACGTCCTCCAGCAAGGTAGGCAATACATTAACAAGATAGTCCAGATAATACACCCCAGTTAACCTTGGCCATATTAATATACCGACAAATACGCCTGTTCATACATTGATTGGGAGTCGGAGTCGATCCCCTCGCCGGCCGGAGAGGCCTCGCGGTTCTAGGCGCTACAGTCTGGAACCGAGCGACCGCTACGGTGGCAGGTTCGAATCCTGCCTCGGACATGGATGTGTGTGATGTCCTTAGGTTAGTTAGGTTTAATTAGTTCTAAGTTCTAGGTGACTGATGACCTCAGAAGTTAAGTCCCATAATGCTCAGAGCCATTTTCTTCAATCCCCTCTATCATGAATCGCTTGGGGACTGTTCATACTTGCTGAAGTTCACAACATCATCTCTTGTAAACCCTGCCTTATCTATAAATAAAGTCATGGATGAGAACAGTGAATCTGCTGCACATTTCTGCAACAGCCATCGTCCGAACCGCCGTCTGTGATGATGATCCTGTGGCCTTAGGGCGTGAACGCCCTCTAGATGATCCGGGTACAGCAATTGTTCATGAAGTGCTTCTAGTTGTCGCACACTGGTCGCAGAGGTTTCTTCTGCCGAAAGTAGCACAGGCTACTACATGTCAGAAAAGCAAAAATACCAGTTTCTTTTCCTCTCTCGTCGGCAGTCTTATAGTGCTATTCGTACCTGAAGTCACTTCATTTATTTGATGCACGTTAAAGCCGCCGTTCTTGCAGACATTACGTAGATGGCTCAGCTCATGGGGCAGGTCATCAGCGTCTCATCTCATTGTTAGACGATGCACCAACATTTGTAACACATTGCGCTTCTGTGCTGGGTGATGGCGTGCAAGTATAGATCGGTGTGGGAAGATTTTCTGTAGAAACTGTGGCCAAGGTATCCATTTTGTTTGTGGTGAACTGGTTCTTGCTGTCAGTACGGTTCAGGTATTTCAAACACGCGTCAGGTTTGTCCCTCTATGGGGCCAAATGACGAAAGTGTCGTCAACGTGTCGAAAGAAACAACTATCATTCAGTGGCGCTTGTGCTGTGCTTTCCACCGGCTGTCTTTCGATGCTCAAGGGTAACTGTATCGCTCAGAGGCTGGAAAAGTCAGAGGAAACTCTGCGCTATGGGTACTTTTGCGCGCAGACTATAACACGATTCGAAGTACACAACTGACTGTAGATAGTCTGTGTAACAGATATCCAGTCGGATATGGGAATAAGAGAATTTTGGATGGTACCTCTACTGTAGCCTCCATGCGCAATAGAAAGGCTTCATTTTCACCCGAGGAGAGCAGGATACTGAAACATGTGGCCAAAATAATATATTGTGTGTATGAACCTACGATTATGAACAAATGCAGTGTGGAACGCATACAGCATATGACACAGTTGAGGCAACGCCAATATAACGACTACACTAATATCCACAACCAAGCGTCACGCACCCCTCCCTACAATCATGTGTTTACCTCGGAAAGTATGCGTTTCCGGACCATGTTTACTGGACTTATTTTTCGTGTTTCGATGCTCACTGCCACATCTGAGAGTATTCGACACGTCTTCAACACCCCGTACAAGTAAGACAGTAATGCCATTTTCGTGCCTCAGGCACTAGCCAGTTCGCGACATTGCAGGGCACCTGCTTCAGAGCGCAGAGTTTTAGGGCCAGGCGCTGTTGTGGGGCTGGGTCGCGGTGTGCGCACGCGCGTCACGAAGCCCGCCGCTGGGGTCACCTGCGTGCGATCCCTGCCCGCTTATTCTGCCCGCCGCGGCAGCGTGTGCTGCTCAACGACAAAAGACTGCGTCCTCCTCTATGAACGTGCGGTCCGAGGCTGGACGACCACGACTCGCTAAAATGCCCCCCGCCCCCCCCCCCTCCCATCCACCCAAACAATCATATAGGTTCCTCTCTGCGGCTTTACTCTTGAATATGACAGTTCCGCTCCACGATATCAGTCCCTGGCAGCACTACAAAGCGCGTATAGGAGAATGTAGAATGCTAGTAGCTTGAAAATTTTGTTCCCAGAATCTGAAGTAATGAGATGAATAAGGCGGCTGAGCCAACAACAGGATAAAGTAAGCCTGGAATTATTAAAATTTGTACTTGCGTTTAGTTAATTTGGGTCACTATCTAAATAACACTTCAAGAGTGTAGATTTAATTAAAACCTTTGTTCGGACAAGACCCCGATGTAGAAAACAGCGACTACTAGTTTCAGCAGCTGAAACAATCGTCTTCAGGTCAGGATACACACGTACTGTGTACGTAACCTCTGGCGTGCCACAGGGGAGTGTTATGGGACCAATGCATTTCACAATATATATAAATGACCTAGTAGATAGTGTCGGAAGTTCCATGTGGCTTTTCGCGGATGATGCTGTAGTATACAGAGAAGTTGCAACATTAGAAAATTGCAGCGAAATGCATGAAGATCTGCAACGGATAGGCACTTGGTGCAAGGAGTGGCAACTGACCCTTCACATAGACAAATGTAATGTATTGCGAATACATAGAAAGAAGGATCCTTTATTGTATGATTATATGATAGCGGAACAAACACTGGTAGCAGTTACTTCTGTAAAATATCTGGGAGTATGCGTGCGGAACGATATGAAGTGGAATAATCATATAAAATTAATTGTTGGTACGGCGGTTGCCAGGTTGAGATTCATTGGGATAGTCCTTAGAAAATGTAGTCCATCAACAAAGGAGGTGCCTCACAAAACACTCGTTCGACCTATACTTGAGTATTACTCATCAGTGTGTGGTCCGTACCAGGTCGGGTTGACAGAGGAGATAGATAAGACCCAAAGAAGAGCGGCGCGTTTCGTCACAGGGTTATTTGGTAAGCGAGATAGCGTTACGGAGATGTTTAGCAAACTCAAGTGGCAGACGCTGCAAGAGAGGCGCTCTGCGTTGTCCAGTTTTCGAGGGGGTGAGTTTCTGGGTGTGGTATCGAATATATTGCTTCCCGCTACTTATATCTCCCGAGGAGATCACGAATGTAAACTTAGAGAGATTAGAGCCCGCACGGAGGCTTTCCGGCAGTCGTTCTTCCCGCGAACCGTACGCGACTGTAACAGGAAAGGGAGGTAATGACAGTGGCACGTAAAGTGCCCGCCGCCACACACCGTTACGTGGCTTGCGGAGTATAAATGTAGATGTAGATGTACTGTGCCTCAAGCAAGAGCATAAGTAAGACACTTTAGTCTTTTCAGAGCTAACATCCTTAAGGAAACGTCAAGACTGGAGGTGTTAACACTGCACTGTAACTTATGCTCTTCACTGAGAAGGACTGTGTGATACCTATTGAGGCTCTAATATGTGTACCACAGAGGTCTGTATCTACCTTACCGAAAGTCAAAGTACCGTTGAGCACATCTTATACCGTTAGGCATAAAAGCGAACTCCCTATAAGCTTCCCGGAAATCATTAATTAGCTGCTGCAGATTCGGCTTGTAGAACCACAATTCTTCTAGAACAATGACAGCATAATTTTACTACACCTAAACATTATGATATAACAGATGAATTTAAGTTCTTTTCTAACAAATATGATGCTGTAATTATTAACAAAATTGTTACCTATGTCTATAGAATTAATGTAAGGGTTGAGCGTTTGACGTTGGATGACAGAGCTAATAAAAAAATCTTTGAAGATCAGGGTGCATTAGAGAAAGTTAGAATTGCATGCACTAATAAATTGGGTCCTTTTAGCCTTAAGCCTGACAAATCATCTGGTGTTCCGTGGAGGAAATTGTTCGCGTCCTGATCAGATGATGATTGTTTAAGTGGTTAAAAATAATAATTACTGTTTTCTTCATTGCGATCTTGCCAAATTAAGTTTTTAATAATAACTATAACACTGAGGTTTACAGATCACTGTCTCCATACAGACAAATACAAAATAATACTCAGCATACATTAATGTGGAAGTGAGGCGGAATTACAGGACTTGCTGAATGTCGAACTGTTAAATGCATGCAGCACTATGTCCGAGTGTTAAAAACACACTTTATATATCCGATTTGTGCAGGAACAAATATATTTACCGCGTCTTATCTACTTTGTCTAATAATATATAAAGATTTATTCTAGCAGGGAACATCGAAATAAACCAATGAATTCGCAACGGGAAAATATGCATTACTGATTATGCAAAATATTAGAAAGGTAAAAGGCATATCGTGTTGTACTACTGATTATAGCTGTATCGCCGTTTAATTTACTCCTGTACTTTGTGCTTAGTTCGGTGTGTAACATGCCACTAGAGATTTAATGCATAACCCATAATCCATGACATCCTTTAAACGAAATGTGGAGTTGTACAATTTACGATAATTTAGTAGCAATGTAAGATTCCCCCCCCCCCCCCCCCCCCCACAGTACAGTAGTCCAGTTATAATCTGTTAGGAAAATCACATAGAAGATCATAGTGCAAATCATTGAACAAAAAGTTTGTGATTATAGTCGTAAATTAAAGGAAATTTGATAGTGCAAGCAATTCTAAGACTTAGTTTCCTCATACTGCGTATGAAGGGGCGATCTGTATTTACATTACTAGGAGAATAAAAACTTCTTGGCCAGAATCGCAATAAAAACACTGTAGTGGATAAACGGTTTCGCTAAACTATGCTACCATCATCAGATCTTACAATAACCTCTACGAAGATGTGATGATGGTAACATAGTTTACCGAAACCGTTTATCCACAATACAGTGTGTTCCTTCTCCTAAGAAATTCTGAGAGTACTGTTCCAGTGCAGTCCGTGCCAAGTATACATGGCGGGATATAATGAATTTATAAACGCACTGCGGTATATTTCATACACACACCAAAGGGTTTTTGCCACCTGTTTGAGTATTTTGCTCTCCTCGTCTGAAATTCCTGTTTTTCTGTTGCGCATGGAGATTATGATACAGGTACCACCCAAAGCGCCATCATTCCTGCAAAAGATTGGGTATCTGTTACACAGAACAAGCTAGACATTTTCTCAATGATAATAAATAGGGCTCAGCAGGGACTGATGAATATCATTAGAAAATCGGAATGACTTACTCAAACTGTGTGTCTGGCTGCTGTCCAGCTCTAATAATTTATCCACAAGACGTTGCTCGAACAGTAACCTAAACGGCTGGTGCGTAACTGTTAATATCGTTTGCCTGTAAACGACGAACATACAGTGTGAGCTATGTTACACGTAGCATTCTCTTCTTGGTAGATACCATCGTCTAAAGGGATAACAAACCGCAAGTAAGGATCGACATCATCCCAAAGAATGGATGTATGCTTGATCTATTGTCCGTTCCAAAACGATGACATCACCCAGGGAATGACAAGAAAATTTTCCCCAGGCCATAATGCTGCCTCCTCCGGCTACGACTCTTCTAACGATTCTTGAAGGGTACATGCTTTCAGACTTTTCATGTTGTACATGCCAACGGCTATCTGTCTGATGGAGCACAGAACGTGTTTCATCTGAAAAGAACACGTGTCGCCACTCAGTGGACTCCAGTTGCGTTCGACGACGACGAACAGTAGTCACTATGGGCCCATGCCTACCCCCATGAACCATGGACCTTGCCGTTGGTGGGGAGGCTTGCGTGCCTCAGCGATACAGATGACCGTACCGTAGGTGCAACCACAAAGAAGGGGTATCTGTTGAGAGGCCAGACAAACGTGTGGTTCCTGAAGAGGGGCAGCAGCCTTTTCAGTAGTTGCAGGGACAACAGTTTGGATGATTGACTGATCTGGCCTTGCAACACTAACCAAAACGGCCTTGCTGTGCTGGTACTGCGAACGGCTGAAAGCAAGGGGAAACTACGGCCGTAATTTTTCCCGAGGGCATGCGGCTTTACTGTATGGTTAAATGATGATGGCGTCCTCTTGGGTAAAATATTCCGGAGGTAAAATAGTCCCCCATTCGGATCTCCGGGCGGGGACTACTCAGGAGGACGTCGTTATCAGGAGAAAGAAAACTGGCGTTCTACGGATCGGAGCGTGGAATGTCAGATCCCTTAATCGGGCAGGTAGGTTAGAATATTTAAAAAGGGAAATGGATAGGCTGAAGTTAGATATAGTGGGGATTTGTGAAGTTCGGTGGCAGGAGGAACAAGACTTTTGGTCGGGTGAATACAGGGTTATAAATACAAAATCAAATAGGGGTAATGCAGGAGTGGGTTTAATAATGAATAAAAAACAGGAGTGCGGGTAAGCTACTACCAACAGCATAGTGAACGCATTATTATCGCCAAGATAGACACGAAGCCCATGCCTACTACAGTAGTACAAGTTTATATGACAGCTAGCTCTGCAGATGATGAAGAAATTGATGAAATGTATGATGAGATAAAAGAAATTATTCAGGTAGTGAAGGGAGACGAAAATTTAATAGTCATGGGTGACTGGAATTCGAGAGTAGGAAAAGGGAGAGAAGGAAACATAGTGGGTGAATATGGATGGGGGAGAGAAATGAAAGAGGAAGCTGTCTGGTAGAATTTTGCACAGAGCATAACTTAATCATAGCTGACACTTAAAAAAGAAGGTTGTATACATTGAAGAATCCTGGAGATACTAGAAGGTATCAGATGGATTATATAATGTTAAGACAGAGATTTAGGAACCAGGTTTTAAATTGTAAGACATTTCCAGGGGCAGATATGGACTTTGACCACAATCTATTGGTTATGAACTGTAGATTAAAACTGAAGAATCTGCAAAAAGGTGGAAATTTAAGGAGATGGGACCTGGATAAACTGCCTAAACCAGAGGTTGTACAGAGTTTCAGGGAGAGCATAAGGGAACAATTGACAGGAATGGGGGAAGAAATACAGTAGAAGAAGAATGGGTAGCTCTGAAGGTAGCAGAGGATCAAGTAAGTAAAAAGACGAGGGCTAGTAGATATCCGTGGGTAACAGAAGAAATATTGAATTTAACTGACGAAAGGAGAAAATATAAAAACGCACTAAATGAAGCAGGCAAAAGGGAATACAAACGTCTCAAAAATGTTATCGACAGGAAGTGCAAAATGGCTAAGCAGGGATGGCTAGAGGACAAATGTAAGGATGTAGAGGCTTATCTTACTACGGGTATGATAGATACTGCCTAAAGGGAAATTTAAGAGACCTTTGGAGAAAAAAGAGCCACTTTTATGAATATCAAGAGCTCAGATGGAAACCCAGTTCTAAGCAAAGAAGGGAAAGCAGAAAGGTGGAAGGAGTATATAGAGGGTCTAAACAAGGGCGATGTACTTGAGGACAATATTATGGAAATGGAAGAGGATGTAGATGAAGGTGACATGTGAGATACGATACTGCGTGAAGAGTTTGACAGAGCACTGAAAGACCTGAGTCGAAACAAGGCCCCGGGAGTAGACAACATTCCATTGGAACTACTGACGGCCTTGGGAGAGCCAGTCCTGACAAAACTCTACCATTTGGTGAGCAAGATGTATGAGACAGGCGAAATACCCTCAGACTTCAAGAAGAATATAATAATTCCAATCCCAAAGAAAGCAGGTGTTGACAGATGTGGAAATTACCGAACTATCAGTTTAATAAGTCACAGCTACAAAATACTAACGCGAATTCTTTACAGACGAATGGAAAAATTGGTAGAAGCCGACCTCGGCGAAGATCAGTTTGGATTCCGTAGAATTGTTGGAACACGCGAGGCAATAATGACCCTACGACCTATCTTAGAAGATTGAATAAGGAAAGGCAAACCTACGTTTCTAGCATTTGTAGACTTAGAGAAGGCTTTTGACAATGTTGACTGGAATACTCTCTTTCAAATTCTGAAGGTGGCAGGGGTAAAATACAGGGCTATTTACAAATTGCACAGAAATCAGATGGCAATTATAAGAGTCGAGGAGCATGAAAGGGGAGTAGTGGTTGGGAAGGGAGTGAGACAGGGTTGTAGCCTATCCCCAATGTTATTCAATCTGCATATTGAACAAGCAGTAAAGGAAACAAGAGAAAAATCTGGAGTGGGAGTTACAATCCATTGAGAAGAAATAGAACCTTTGAGGTTCACCGATGACATTGTAATTCTGTCAGAGATAGCAAAGGACTTGGAAGAGCAGTTGAACGGAATAGACAGTGTCTTGAAAGGAGGATATAAGATGAACATCAACAAAAGCAAAACGAGGATAATGGAATGTAGTCGAATTAAGTCGGGTGATGCTGAGGGAGTTAGATTAGGAAATGAGACACTTACAGCAGTAAAGGAGTTATGCTATTTGTGGGATCAAAATAACTGATGATGGTCGAAGTAGAGAGGATATAAAACGTAAACTGGCGGTGGCAAGGAAAGCGTTTCTGAAGAAGAAAAATTTGTTAACATCGAGTATAGATTTAAGTGTCAGGAAGTCATTTCTGAAAGTATTTGTATGGAGTGTAGCCATGTATGGAAGTGAAACATGGACGATCAATGGACAAGAAGAGAATAGAAGCTTTCGAAATGTGGTGCTACAGAAGAATGCTGAAGATCAGATGGGTAGATCACGTAACTAATGAGGAGACTAATGAACAGAATTGGGGAGAAGAGGAGAGTTTGTGGCACAACTTGACAAGAAGGAGGGACCGGTTGGTAGGACATGTTCTGAGGCATCAAGGGATCACAAATTTAGCATTGGAGGGCAGTGTGGAGGGTAAAAATCGTAGAGGGAGAGCAAGGTATGAATACACTAAGCAGATTCAGAAGGATGTAGGTTGCAGTAAGTACTGGGAGATGAAGAAGCTTGCACAGGATAGAGTAGCATGGAGAGCTGCATCAAACCAGTCTCAGGACTGAAGACAACAACAACAATGGGCCCATGAACCAGGAATTCGCTGAATAATCCTTGATAAAACATTGTTAGTAGGCTCTTTGTTCAACTGAGCGGTCAGTTGTTCAACAGTTGCACGTCTATTCGCCCGTACACGTCTCTGCAGGCGTCGTTCACTCCCGTCATCTATGGCGCTAGTTTTGGGTAGCACCATTTTGCTATGCGTAGTATACTCAAACTACGGCGGTACGCGAACAGCATTCAGCCGTTTAGGAAATGCTTTCACCCTTGGCCCGAAATCAAATGATCACGCCCATTTGGACATCAGATAAATCACTGCGCTGCCGGATTACGACAACGACCACGCCGAACTCCACGTGTTTCTGGCACGCTTTATACGCCGTCCACAGCTATTGCTGCCCCATCTACACTTGCTAACCATCTGCACTACCTTTTCGCCGTCTTTCCTACGTTGTGTGATGCAGAGCTCAAGTGCACCTACAACAAACACTGTTTTTTTCAGGAGAAAGTGCGATAGTTTGGGCACTTATTCAACAAAGACGGAATTCGGTGCAATGACCGCTGCGTTTCTGCTTCTGAAACTGTCTCACATACCCAAAACGTACAGGAGCTGCAGGCATTCTAATTAAAGTGAATTATTATTCTATGTTCCTCTCGCAACAGCACACTTTATGCACCCACTAAAACAGTTGCAGAAGAAGGACGTTCAGTTCCGGCGGTCTGCCACCTGTGAGCACGTTTTCACTCAATTGACGTACATGTTACGCTTGGCACCCTGCGTTGTGCCATTTTCTCCATCACGTCCTCCAATTTTGGCTGCTGATGCTTCCCTGTGTGGCAATGTTGCGGGGCTGGCGCACGATGGTGAAACTGAACGGTTCATCGCCAAGACACTGACGCCCATTCAAAGAAACTAATCACAGATCGAGGTAGGGGCTCTGACGATCGTCGTTTCATCTTTGCCGTTAAGATATTCCATATATACCTCCATGGGAGCAATTGTGTCCTCATTGCTGACCGTAAACCTTTAGTAGCACCCTTGGAGGAGGAGGAGATTAGTGTTTAACGTCCCGTCGACAACGAGGTCATTAGAGACGGAGCGCAAGCTCGGGTGAGGGAAGGATGGGGTAGGAAATCGGCCGTGCCCTTTCAAAGGAACCATCCCGGCATTTGCCTGAAGCGATATAGGGAAATCACGGAAAACCTAAATCAGGATGGCCGGAGACGGGATTGAACCGTCGTCCTCCCGAATGCGAGTCCAGTGTGCTAACCACTGGGCTCGCGTGGTGTAGCACCCTTGGAGCCACACGCTCTGTTTAAAGAGCGGACAGCTCAAAGTCTCCAGCACTGGGGTCTTTCCCTCATTTGTTATAATTACATTAAGAAGCACAAGCCCACTGCACAACCCGCAAATGCGGACGCACTCTCTCGTCTATCCTTAGGACCAGCCCTGGCATTTGACCAACAGGAGATCTCTTGTTTCGACATTGGCATAAAATGACAGTGCACCTTTGATGGGTTTCCCATTATTGTTACTCAAATGGTTCAAATGGCTCTGAGCACTATGGGACTCAACTGCTGAGGTCATTAGTCCCCTAGAACGTAGAACTAGTTAAACCTAACTAACCTAAGGACATCACAAACATCCATGCCCGAGGCAGGATTCGAACCTGCGACCGTAGCGGTCTTGCGGTTCCAGACTGCAGCGCCTTTAACCGTACGGCCACGTCGGCCGGCATTGTTACTCAGATCGCCGCAGACACTCACCGCGATCATATCTTACAGTGTGACGTACACAGTATGCTACACGTATGGCTCATTAATTTGTCAAAATCTACTGATCCAGAATTCAGGCAATGAACTGGCCTCGTTCTTCTGTTATCTTCAGTGTTCTTCTGCTGCATGTGGAGGGAGATAACCACCATATTGTCATGCTGACTGCTTATGCCCTTGTGTCTTCGAACTCATCCATCATGGGCGTTGCAATATATAGTGAATAAAAGCCTTTGCCCAGTGACATGACTACTGACCAGGGTATGGCCATGGCGTGTGGCTGTTCTGCATGTGCCCAATGTCAGGCTGCTCTGCCTCTGTCTTTCGCTCCATGGGTCCACATTCATCCAAACTGGTCCCCTTCTGGGCTCTCGTGGCTCATTGTCTTCGATGATTATTCCTGCAATCCATTTGTGGTTGGCGTGGCCATCACTACAGCTGCCACACTCAATGCAATCATCCAGATTCTCATCATTGGAAGTCTTCCCCACACTCTCATGTTAGGCAATAGGTCCCAGTTCATGCTCAAAGCCATTGAAAAGATCTGCAGTGGCATCAAAACATGTTTGGCACACATTTTCACTCTCATTGTCCAATGGCGAAACAGAATGAAATGTGCGGAAGTTTAAATAACAAATGTTGAAAGCAGTAGGCTCATCCACTACCGTAATGGTACTCAAAATGTTCCTGAGTGCTTCCAAGACCATTCCTGACAATGACCAAAACCTGGTAGAGTTTCTCTATGGGTGACAGTCAGATACTTACCTCCATCTCCTGGTATTGCAGCCCTTGGAACAACGGATCAGACACTCTTGACGATATCTTCCGCTGTTCAGCGGTCTGGACATGTTCGTATGACACCAGGTACGTTGGTGGCCACCCATGGGCGGTGTCCACCCATGGACAGCGCCTTATGATGGTTGGCTGGGGAATTTGGAGCTTCAGCACACCAACAAGCACTGTACCTGCTTACTAACTGTACCACCGTTGGGTGAGGTGGAGGGAGGGTTACTCACAGTTGAAGTGGCCACCTTCCAAACTCTACCACCACACAGACACAATTTGTGCTTCTGGGAAATGTCAGGGGTTTCCATGGATATGGGTGTGGTGGTAGAGACCTCACTGCAGTATCCATCCACTCAACAGTCGTCTCCCACGCCGACACATCCCAGCATATTACCTGACTCCCTTGTTGCTCCTCCCAGCTGGTGAATCCATTGCCAGGACACCAACTGAGCCACCAGTTCACCTTCTGAAACATTGTCTAGGCCTTATGTACCCATTTTGGAGGATGGGGATGGATATGGTATCCTGGCCCGAGAGCTTGGAAGTCTAAAAGAAGGCATCCAGCTAGTCGACAGCTTTAGGCGATTCTCATAAAACTTCTGAGCACTGCTGTCACTGCCTGAGCGCTATGCAATGGATCACGCTACCCGTGCCAGCCTATCAGCAATTGCGGCCGCACTATTAAGTTAGCAGCACTGGGGCCTGTAACTCAGTCGTATAGACATCATTGTTTGGGTTTTGATATTACTACGTCTAGGCTCTCTGAATTTACCATTCTGCTATTTTGTCTTCATTCGCCACCCATCGCTGTTGTTGTCTTCCCGTGGTTTTCAGTGACTTGCCGTCAGCACCATTGGCTAGTCAGCCAGTGTCTCTTGATCGATTAGGATTACTCTACTCCTATTCGGGTCAGAAATTTTTCAGGATATCTGAGCCGTGGACAGCTCGTGTTCATGCCATTTATTGTATGCCATCTTCTATTTCGGTGCTGCCGCCTCGTTTTCTTATTCCATTTGCTGACAACTTCCTGCCTTAATTGCCCGTGAGTGGCAGCAGCAGCGCTTATCAATAACTGCACTCTCGTACCATCTACGGAGCGACCGATACTATTTCCGGGTCGTGGTGTGTCGGGAAGGGAGAGAAGCACTGGGCAGTTCAGCCTGCGAGCAACAGCAGTGGGGACTGAGCGCCGGTGAGGCGCAGACAGCAAGTACTCACCCGACCGTTGGCGACACAAGTTGTAAGTAGGCTGTATGAAAATCACTGACTGTGCTGTGTGAAGTTGTGGCTGATTTGCATTGTTGGATTATTTGCTATTGTAGTATTGGGCAGTTGGATGTGAACAGCGCATAGCGTTGCACAGTTGGAGGTGATCCGCCAGCAGTGGTGGATGTGGGGAGAGAGATGACAGAATTTTGAGAGCGGACGATCTGGACGTGTGTCCATCAGAAAGAGTAAATTTGTAATACTGTATATCATGAACTGATATATATAGGATGATTTTTGAATTATATTAAGGTAACTACATTGTTTGTTCGCAATCAAAAACTTTCATTTGCTAACTGTGCCTATCAGTAGTTAGTGCCTTCAGTAGTTAGAGTCTTATATTTAGCTTGCTGTATTGCAGTAGTTCGAGCAACGAAGATTTTTGTGAGGTAAGTGATTCATGAAGGGAATAGGTTATTGTTAGTCAGGACCATTCTTTTGTAGGGATTATTGAAAGTCAGATTGCGTTGTGCTAAAAATATTGTGTGTCAGTTTCGTGTCGATCAGAATAAGTAAAGAGAGAAATGTCTGAGTACGTTCAGGTCTGCTCAGCTGTTTGAAAATCAAATAATGTAAGAGGTTTATCAGCACAGTAATTCATAATTTTTTTTTTCCCATGGGGCTGTTTCAACGTGCGTTGTCCGACCGAAAGAGATTTGAGCGGGGACGACCGTTGGATGGTCGTTCGATCAGTCGCCTTATCAGGCGACGTGTAACTGCTTCTCTGACCGTTTCTAGGTCCCTTCAGTTGGTTGTCTCGCCGGATGTGGGTCGGTTCTTTTCCCGTGCATAGATGTCGGAGTGTTCCCTCTGCATGGTTGGGTCCGCGCCAGTGTCCTGGGTTGTCTTGTGTCCGAGTTTAGAATAGACCAGCAGTGGACTCAGTCGGAGACGGGCCAACGGTGTAGACCGTCGGTTGGCGCAGAGCAGCAAGGAGGTCCCCATCACGCGGAGTCGGGACGGAGCCGCTGGCAGCGTGCAAGCGCGGTTGGAGTTGTCAGGCGCTTCTTACAAGAGTTCCGAAGTTCGTCGCCCACCGATCTTGCACTCTAAAGTTGAGTGCTGACTTGAACCCACTGTCAAGCTTCAACTGCTATCACTTCTCTTCGTTTAATCCTGGTTGTTGCTTTCTGCGAGATTCCCGTGAGCATCAACGCGTGTGCATTGAAGTCGGCTATAACTGCAGCCATCTTCTTGGATGGGGTTTAACTTAATTTAGTTCACTCCTCCACTAGTGAAGTGCACCAGCAGTATCTTCTGCTTTGTGGCCATTAACGTTCAGGTTATCTGACCTGGGCGTTGACGTAGTTTTGGCAGTCTATTTTCCTCTTCGTGTTGTTGCTGTCCAACACAGAGTGTAGTTCGAGAGCTGAGGTGTGTTGGTAGTTTTGGGCGTTATTCTGACTTGGCTGGATTGGGCACCAGTATCCAGAACGTTGAACTATTGACGCCTTTTTGTCGTTTTGCTCGTTGGGTGGAGCAGAGCTGATTTGGTTGGTTAGTTTGTCTGCTGGCCTTTGGTTGGGTTGCTTTCCGATTAAGAGGTTGTTGGTCTGGTTATCTGTCCCACCTAAACGTGCGATAGTTTTGCTTCCCAGGAAGACCCTTGGAACCTTCTGAGCGCTGTTCCTTGTGTTTTACATAGTGATTTCCTTTTAGTCTTAAGTACTCTGTGTGGCCTTTAGCCTAGTTTTAGCTTATTAAAAATGTAAGTTTTTCCTCTTTAGGCCATAAGCTGTGAAATTGTTTTTTTCCATGGAGTGTGGCCTTCAACCGAGTTTAAACTTTCTTAAACTGAAAATTTAAAATCTTGCTCTTGCCATTAAGTCATAACATTGTTATTTTTTGGGGGTATGAGGTCTTCAGCCAAGTTTGCATGAAATGTTTTAAGCTAAGACCGTCAGCCTTTCCAAATTGAAAGCTCTTCTTTCTAGGCCTTAAGCCGCAAATTTGTTTTGACATGGTGTGTGGCTTTCAGCTGAGTTTTAATCTCTTTTAAATTAAATTTTCAAAATTTTGGTCTTGCCCTAAGGTCATGTGATTGGTAGTCTTTAGTATGTGTCCTTCAGCCGAGTTTAATCTCTCTTAGATTGAAAATTCAAAATTTTGTCTTTCCCCTTAAGTCTTGAGATTGTTATTCTTTAGTATGTGGAATTCAGCCAAGTTTTAATCCCTCTTAAATTAAAAGTTTAAAATCTTGGTCTTCCTTTATGTCATAACATTGTTATTCTTTAGTATGAGGCCTTCAGCCGAGTTGTATGAAGTGTTTTAAGCTAAGGCCCTCAGCCTGTTAAGTTGAAAGCCCTTCTTTGTAGGCTTTAAGCCGTTAAATTGTTTGGTTGATATGTGGCCTTCAGCTGGGTTTCAGCCTATTTAGATTTAACATTTAAATTCTTTGTTTTGGCCTCAAGCCATAACACTGTTCTTGCTCAAGGTGTGGCCTTTAGTTTATTTTTATTGAAGTAAAAGAAAATTTTTGAAAGAAGTGGAACTTCCATAAGAACTCCTGGACCTCAAAATTCCTTGCTTAGTCCTTGGGCCCTAGATTTTCGTATGTGGCTTTCAGCCGATTTAAATCAAATCAAAGGAGCTCTTTCGTTAAAACCTTGAGAGTTTTTAATACTTGTTTATTTTATTGCGTGTTTTAAGTAATGAAATTTATATGTTGAGTGTAATTGATAGCAACTTGTTTTGGCCCCTTTCCAGAAATGTAGCCTCACCTGCTCTGTCCTGCTAGTGCAGGGATTTCAGTATCAGTTTGGGACAGAAAATGTTTGAGAGCGAGTGCAAGTACAACTCACAATGACTGAACCTTGCTTGGGTATTGGACATTGCATATAAAACTGAATGAACTTACTAATTTTTTCTTTGCTCAGTTTGAGCGATTTTGGTACACTGCACAACAGCTTGCAGAGTTCTGCTTGCCCTGCTACATCAGTTATTTTATGTCTTATTTGTTTAATGTGTTTAAATATTAACCTGTGTAAGGCAGCCATTCGAAGTAAACTGAAAATTATAATGTTCTTTAATGTTGTAGTTAGGCTACATCATTATCGTGAGTGACAATTTCTTTCTTATGTCCTTTATTTAGTAATTGTTCTTTTATTTGTGTGCTCTTATAAACCATTCACTGATTGTCTTCTAGGAACGTTATATGAATAATTGATGCTTTTGTAAAGGCTTGCAGCGACAGTGCACAACCGAAACCATAATTGGCAGACAAGCCATCTACTCACCCTCTGTCGGTTAGGTAGGAAGAAACTGATTTCATGTGATGATTCAGTTCACAATATTTATCTCGTAGGAAAATCACCAGTTAACTTACTGTTGTTTGGTTTTTCCCAGGATTAAGCAGCTGTAGTAGAATAGTTGCAAAAGAAACAATAACAATTAATTAAGTCTATTGTTTTGTTTGTGAGGCCCTTACAAGGGCTTTGTCGTGAATAGGTATCTTCTATGATTCACAACTTTGTGTACCACGTTGTAGTTTTGCATTACCAACTTTGGGGTAAAGCTAATCAGTGGTTCACCTCATATCCACAAAACAGAAAATAGGGGACTGTCCTCAAGCGACAACAAGCTGGGAACGCATTTGAAACCTTCTGGGAATGCTGTGAATTGGGTATAGCTTCGCGCCCCCAGTTTTCTTAATATAAACTCAACTATCTTTCACTAAATATGACAGTTGACTCGAAAACTCTTCTGTTTGTAATCACACACGTGTTATTATAAATGAAATAGAACGCAACGTAAATACTTAACAAATACCGGTAGTATAACTGATAGAATCTGCTCATGATTTACAAATATTCACAGTTAATTCAAACAAGAGACAGCGTATATATATTGTAACTCTTGAGGAGCCAAATTTTACTGTCATAAGATGATCAAATAATCAACGACATCGTATTTTAAACTATTAGTACGGAAAATTGTTGATAAACTGTCTTGGAAATATCACATTCACGATATTGTGCAGAAAGCAAATCCTTGTGATAACAATTCTGATGCTACTGCACGTTCACAATTAATATCCTTAGTCCAGTAAAGAGCAGTGGAAACAGTATACTGAGTTAGTTCGCAAACATTATATGTATAGGCCACCCAATCGTCTCGAAGCTCCAGTACATACACAGCCTATAGGATTTGTGGTTAATAATATGGATGCATTTCAAACTTACTGTCCCATTTTCTCAGTGAACACCGCGTTGGGAAAAAAATTCGTGTAATTTATACCTCTTTACCCAATGTAAATCAATGCCTAGATTTAATTTTCCATGGGCTTCTAGCAGAAATGATTTCTTTTTGTGGTAACCCATAGATTTTCAAATGTGAACTAAAAGACTGAGGGACACTCCTTTCAATCTATGCAGTAGATCCTCCAATTAGCTTACACTCTTGCGCTGTTGAGCGTTATTAATATCTACACACGGGCGGAGGAAGAAAATGCGAGGCAGGATTCTAACCTGCGACCGTAGCGGTCACGCGGTTCGAGACTGTAGCGCCTAGAGCCGCTCGGCCACCACAGCCGGCAACAGACGCACAAGATCGATGCGTTTTGCGAGCACTAGTGGCTGACGAAACATAATCTAATGACTGTATCAGCGACTACCGGGACTGTCTGCTTACAGCAGAATTAAGATCACGTGTGCATCTGGCTAGGCTACCATTGACACAAAGACACCGCCAAAGACGGCTGTTACGCTATAGTGCAAAGTTTACTAGGGAATGGAATGGCGCCTTGTTCTCCTTACTGCTGACAGATGGTTCTCTTTGCGAGTGACGGACTACACGTGTATGGCGTAGACCTGGTGTGCTGCCCATTCGAGAGTGTTTTTCTCTTACACCAAATGAAAGTATTTGGAATCGTATTTCACTAGGGGAAGAATAGACGCCTCCTACAAGAAAATTAAAGAGGCCTCTGGAGCAAAGATAGGTGTATGAAAATCAAGAGCTCAGATGGAAAACCAGTTGTAATCAAAAACGGGAAAGCTGGAAATTGGATGGAGTATACAGAGGATCTAAAGATGGCAGATGAGCTTAAAGCCAATACTATAGAAATGGAATAAGCTGCAGATGTTTATGAGATGGGAGATATGATATTGAGCGCTAAAAGACCTAAGTCGAAACAACACTCTGGGAGTCTGACTTCCTTGGGAGAGCCAGCCATGGCAAAACTATTCGGACTGGTGTGCAAGTTGAACCAGACAGATAAATAACGTCCAGATTTCACGAACAACGTAATAACCCCAATTCCAAGGGAAGTAGGTGCTGAAAAATGTGAATATTACCGAACTCCCAGTTTAATAAGCCATGGTTGCAAAATACTAACACGTATTCCTCATAGATGAATGGAAATAATGGTAAAATCCACCTCGGGGAAGATCAGTTTGGATTCCGGAGAAACGTAGGATCACTTGGGGCAATACCGATCTTACGATTTATAAGATAAATTAAAGAAGTGGAAACCTGATTTTAAACGATCTGCAGACTTAGGGAAAGCTTTTGACAATCTTTTTAGATTCTGAACGTAGCTGGGGTAAAATACAGGGAACGAAAAGCTACGTACAACTTGTACAGAAACCAGAAGGCAATTATAAGAGTCGAGGGAAGTGAAAGACAAGCAGTAGTTGAGAAAGGAGTGAGACATGTTTGTAGCCTATCACCAGTGTTATTCAGGCTGTACATTGAGCAAGCAGTAAAGAAAACCAAAGAAAAATTTGGAGCAGGTATTAATGTTCAGGGATAAGGTTCGCAGATGACAATGTAATTCTGTCAGAGACAGCAAAGGACTTGGAAGAGCAGTTGAATTGTCTTGAAAGGAGAATATAAGATGAACATCAACAAAAGCAAAAGGCTTGTGGAATACAGTCGAATGAAATCAGGTGATGCTGGGGAAATTAGCTAAGGAAACAAAACATTTAAAGTAGTTGATGAGTTTTGTTATTTGGGTAGAAGAATAACAGGTGATTGTCGAGGTAGGGAGGATATGAAATGGGGGCTAGCAATGACAAGAGAAGCGTTTCTCAAGAAAAGAAATTTGTTAATATAGAATACAGAGTTAAGTGCTCGGAAGTCTTCTATGAAGCTAGCCATGGAGTGTAGCCACGTATAGGAGATACAATAATAGTTTAGAAAAGAAGAGAAAAGAAGCTATAGACAGGTGATTTTACAGAAAAATGCTGAATATTAGGTGGGTAGATGACGTAACTAATGAGAAGCTACTGTATAGATTTGGGGAGAAAAGAAATTTGTGGCACAGTCTGACTAGGAGAAGGGATCAGTTGATAGGGCACTTTCTTAGACATCAAGAGATCACCAGTTTAGTATACGAGGGAAATTGTGGGGAGGGGGTAAAAATTGTTGAGGAAGACCAAGAGATGAATACAATAAGAATATTCAGAACGATTTGTGTTGCAGCAGTTATTCTTAGACGAAGAGGCTTGCACAGGATAAGGTAGCATGGGAAGCTGCATCAAACCAGTCTTCGGACTGAAGATCACAATAACAGATGTGTTCTCGTGAAAAGCAATTTGTATCTTTGTCATTATTGGTGTATGTAATAAAGTAGGAAGGTAAAGATTGTTACTCTACGCCAAAGTCTAGGGTACCCGTACAGCACTAGCTATAAAAAAGGTCGACAGTCAAAGACTGGATCACCGTAACAAGTTAGATACATTCGTTCTACGAGGCACTGTCAGAATTTTGAAAATTTGACTCTTGACATTGACCACAGTGCCTCTTACAGCTGCCATATCTCTTTCGACTGCTGGCGAAATAATATCAAAGAAAATATCATTACATACATCCAGGTCGAATTCCATCACACTACGGTGATCCTAAGACATCGGTTATAGATGTTATTTGATTTGCCCTCTTCCTTTATCCTCTTTAGTGACAGACTGTACATTTTTAACGTGTACACATGTAAGATATGTCTATGTGTTTGATTTAGGAATTATTATTAAGCTGCAAAAAAACATTTGCCATTGACGTCACGTTGTCATATAGATGTTTGAAAAGACCTGTCAGACACATTCGAGAGAGATAATATGATATTCTTTATAAGTGATGAAATTATTTCTGTTCTTCTTACGTAATGCGATGTGGACACAGTCACCCGATGACAAGTAAAAATTCTGTTTCAACGCTAACGTGCATCTCATATCGAACACTGCTTCAGCGCCCTCAGGACCTCGCTGACGTCAAGTGGTATCCTGTGCGTTTTATTACGCTCTGTCTAGACGAAGCAGCTGGGCTACAAAGAACGGATAATGTTTCTTGCGCTGACATCAATATTGGATCCGGACGGTCTTTGCTAGCGGTCACACAAGGCATACCTCGGCTGGCGTATAGGCTCTTCTGTGAAAGTCCTTTGATGTCTGCAGAACTGCGCCAAGTACCACCTCGCTATGAAATTCGCTCTCGTCTTTTTGTCTTCTTTTGTCGTTGAGTCTACACTTGATCTTTCTTCGTAACTTCAAAGGAAGAGCCTCAGGCCTGTAAACGGAATAATAATATTAGGACTACTCGCTCGATGAGCTTTTCACTTGACCTTTCTCTCAAGTAACCATTGAGTTGCTAGTGTTTCTTACGTCATATCGTAAATCGTGTTTATATATTTGCAGCCTCTATTCTTGTGTTCCAGATTTAATATTGCCCTCTCCCACACAGACTACAGAATAAATACATAAAATCCACAAACTCTGATTAGCAGAAACAAGTTACCTACAGACTTGCTAACAATTGTAACATTTCTGTATAAGATTAAACAATAAGTTGAATACTGTGGTAACAATTCTGAAATGCATTGCATGGCTGTGAGTGATTTAACTGGCCCTAACCAATTATTATCCTCACCTGTGGAAACAGAAAGTCAATACGGCTCAAGAGTAATGAAAGTTAAAGGTCAGCGCAGCAGAAAACCGACTAAGCAAAAGAAAATCTCGAGTAGCGCAAACCAAAGACCTGCAACTATGCCAAGCAGATGGTGTTTCACTTTTAAGAAAATGTGTTCCGCTCAGTGCAGCGTGACCACACACGTTATCAAACAATGAAATTCTTGGGGAGACGGAGGACGATATCTCATTTAATGATTAAATGCAGACTAGCATTCGAAAACTATACAGAAATACTGCTTTCTTTAAAATTTCATTTGTCTTTCCAAAAATCAATATTTTTTACAAAAAAATTGAAACTCTGTCATAAAATAAGTTATTACGATGGTAAAGGTGTGGTAAATCTATAACTTCTGGGTGCAATCCATGTTAACTGATTACTTTTCTTATTCCGTCTGTTCAGTGAAGTTAACTAACCGGTATCAATAAAGACGAATTCCACAAACATTTTACTTTTTCCAAATACTTCATAAATTACACTCAGGCAAGCAATGCAGCAACAAAATTACCTTAAAACCTTCAGACTTCTCTAATTTACCTTTACCATATCGTACTTCCAAAATACAACGTTTTTTTTATCTTTATCTCTGTGCCTTCCAAGCTATTACCAGACCTCTCATTAATGTGACAAACACGCGAGTCAGTCACTTACTTCTCACAGAATGTTACCGCCAACGGCAATGCTACTGGCAACCAAACATCACATTGGTTGTACTCAGAATCTCTGTGTCGTAGTTTATCGACCACTAAAGACTACTGTTTGAAAACGCAAGCCGTTAAGCTGATAACTTTACTTATTCACGCCTGTTCAATGAAAGTAACTAACCAGAAAAATGACAGAAATTATATAGGGAAGCGTTAAGTACATTAATGGAATACCAAAAATAAGCTAGAAACCGTACACTGTGCATATTACTGGTACTACTGGCGTGATATCTCTTGAAGAGACGTGATACCATACACGTCTTCGTAAATCAGATAGCTTCTCCTGGAAAACAGTTTATCCAGAGGCCTTTGCTTTTTCACTATTAAATATCTTTCCGTGTTTGTCTTTTTTTGCAGTCCACTTTATTCGCTAACAGAACGTCAGAAAAATGAAAAAGACCGCATAAAGTAAAGGCATAGCTAATGACCGACCGCGAATCATTGGTAGGAAGCACGGAAACTGAAGCTTATCTACGAAGCAGTGTGCATACAAAAACTTGTAGCGTATATTCTTGTAAATCTTAGAATTACGTGCTTAGGAACTTCAGTAACTCTGTCTTCCAACGCTTCTAATCCGAAAACTTCGTTCATGGCTGTCCATTCCTGATGTCCCGCTTAATTTTTGTAGACATTGTATGCCACCAGCATTTCCCTATTACTTACACCTATTTTTCTCAGAATTTTGAACCTAGTAGTAGTAGTAGTAGTAGTAGTAGCAGCTTTATTCATACGTAGATCTCTTTTTACAAGGATATAGGACATGTCAAAGTATCTTTCAGGTTTAGACCAATTTAAAATAAGCTAATTCTTGTACGCATACATTTACAGACTTATAGTTAGAGACAATTATTAGATTTATTCCTGGTACAGAATATTTTTTGTACGAATAACTTACTAAATAATGTAATGCAACACTGTTCACTGATATCTTACTATCAGTCACTGAACACACAGTATACACATTGTTTCATAACACTTCACACACTACACACACAAACACACACACTGGTGATCTTTGGGCCATTTTCTGTGGTGCAACTGCCCATTTGCTAGCCTGAAAAACTGAGTCAGCATCCCCCTATAATGAGTGAGATGTTGAGCTCGGAAAGAGGAAGAGATGCTAGTATTGTGCTATGAACAGCTTGGGTGTACATTTTTCTAGAAAAGGAAGAAAAGAAGGAAAAGAACACAGTGTGAAGGTCTTATGTGGACTGTTGGATGTTTTATAATCATTATTATTATCTATTGGTGAAACTTTTTTTTTTACCAGACCCCTATCTGTTTTATCTAGAGAATCCTTCAATGTATAAAATCTATTGCATAACAGGTACTTTTTAGCTGCTTTTCTAAGTTAGTGTATTTCTGAAATTTCTTTAATCTCTTTTGGTAATTCATTGGTAGAAAATGCTGTTTTGAGTTTTATGTTTATTTTTCCTTAGTAAATGTAAGTTCAGTCTAGCTCTTGTTCCACTGTCATGGACAGAGCTGTTTGCGCAGTAATTACCCATGTTGTTTTTGATGCGTAAAACTGACTGGTAAATGTATTCACACGGAGCAGTTAAAACCCACAGTGTTTGGAACAGATCTTTACAATTAGCTCGACTATTATTTTTGTTTATTATTCTTATGGCTCTTTTCTGGAGTCTGAAAACTGTGTTCATACTTCGTGCGTTTGTTTCTCAAAAAAGAATGCCGTAGCTGAGAATTGAATGTACATATGAATACTATATATCTAAAAGACACTGCTTGTTACACATTGATGATAGGATTCTAAGGGCAGAACATGCTGATGACATTCTGTTTGCAAGTACCTTTGTGTGTTAACACTACTTCAACTGAGAATCAACATTTATTCCTAGAAATTTTGCATTTGTTACACGGTCTGTAGAGGTGCCATCTACATTTAATTTAACATTGTCATTTTCCCACTTCAAACTGAAATTCATGGCATTAATTTTCTTTCTGTTCAATGTCACTTTATTGCTTATTGACCAATCGTATACTTCCTTGAGAGTTTCATTTGCTTTCTCTGCAAGAGGTTCTCTTGTTTTCTCAGTGACAATAATATTGCTGTCAATAGGAAGATAATTTTTTCACCGTGAGTAACACTACTGGAAAAGTCATCGACATATGTGAGGAATAGTATTGGTACTAATATGCGGAACCCCTATATTAATATATTTTGGTTCTGATAAGAGTTTTGCTAAATGTTTGGATCTATTTGAGTATGTGCTATCTCTACTCTTTGTACCCTATCTGCTAGATATCATCGAAACCAGTCATTAGCTACCCCTCTTATTCCTAATGCTTCTAATTTATTTAATAAAATCTTGCGATCGACTGTATAAAAGGCCTAAGAAAGAGCCAAAAATATGCCTGTGACACACTCATCTTTGTCAAGAGCATCAAGTACAACTTTTGTGAATTCTGCTATGGCTGTCTCCGTGTTTTTGCCACATTGCTTAAGACATTGAATTTATTCAAGTAACTACAGCACCGTTTCGCATAGATTAATACAGTTTCTAGGTCGAAAAATCTATTGAAGTTAACTAGATTTTCCTTACTTCTTGCTTCCATTAGCTACCGCAACGCCATAACTCCCTATGTGGAGACTGCAACTTTGCTAACGCCGAACTACCATCTAACAGATCCTCAGATTTGTTTCCCATTCTTCTATACATTATACTTGTCAGCAACTTTCAGCAATGAGCTGTTAAGGAGATTGTATGATAGATTTCACACGTATCTTCTCTTGCTGTCTACTCTATTGTGTGGATTTATCAGAAAGTCCGGTAGTACAATTCCGCTCTGCAGATAATACAACTACATTAGTCCTTTGGCTACCATTTCCCAACTTTTTTAGAAATTTCCAAGGTATATTATTTATGCTTTCCGAATTATTCGATTTCAAGTCTCCCAAAACTCTTTTCCGCACTAAAACTTGATCCCTGTTTCTTTCATACCGACTTACGTTTATCTCCCATCACTCTCCCCGATTTACTCTCCCCCTTGCTTTTAGCAATGGATTTACTCTTGTATTCTTAAGTTCGATACCTTTGCTTTGGATTTCTTCGAAAGTAGTTTAGTCTTTCCTGGATACTTCATTCGTACTTCCAATGACTATTTCTTTTTTGTTTTCTTGACTTTTTTGCATCTATTTTGCTTCCCTTTCCTATAATTTCTCTCCGCAATGCTCATATAAAAAGCTTGAAGACTAGGATGCAATCTCTCTCCCCACTGTTCGATCTATTCATCGAAGAAGTAATGACGGAAATGAAAGAAATTTTGAAGGGTGAAAGAATATCAGTGATAAGATTTACTGACGATATGTCTCTTCTTATTGAAGGCGAATAAGGATTACAGGCTCTGCTGAATGGAATGAAGAGTGTAATGAGTACAGAATATTGGTTCAGAAAAACCGATGAAAGACGAGAGTAATGGGAAATTGCAGAAATGAGAATAGCGGGAAGCTTAACATCAAAATTTGTGATCACGAAGTAGATGAAGGTAAGGAATTCTGCTGCTTTGGAGGAGAAATAACCCATAACGGGCGAAGCAAGGAGGACTCAAAGAGAGGATTACCACAGGTAAAATAGGCGTTTCCGGTCAAGAGAAGTCTAACAGTCAAACATAGACCGTAATCTGAGGAAGAAATTTCTGGGTATGTTCACTTGCAGCACAACATTGAATGAGTGTGAATAATGGATTGTGAAAAAACTTGAATAGGAGATAATCTGAGAATTACTGTGTTGAAAATTAGATGTACAAGGAGTGAGGAGGCTCTGTGCGAAGGAAGGAACGTATGGAACAGAAAGACAGAATGCTAGTAAATACATTAAGACTGGTTGGTTGGTTGTTTTGGGGAAGGAGACCAGACAGCGTGGTCATTGGTCTCATCGGATTAGGGAAGGATGGGGAGGGAAGTCGGCCTTGCCCTTTCAGGGGAACCATCCCAGCATTTGCCTGGAGTGAATTAGGGAAATCACGGAAAACCTAAATCAGGATGGCCGGACGCAGGATTGAACCGTCGTCCTCCCGAATGCGAGTCCAGTGTCTAACCACTGCGTACGTTAAGACATCATGGAGTAACTTCCATGGTACTCGATTTTTTTTTAAATTTATTTATCGTATGGCAACAACAGCAAACATTGACAAGTACATAAAGTTCAATTTGACATGTATGTCTAGTTAAATATTTACATATACTTTAGTTTTACTTTTTGGCACAAATTGTTTACACATTTTTAAATTGTGAAAATTACTAACTTAATATTACTGACTACTTTGACTGATATAATTGAAAGTTAGGAAAGAGAGATACATTTAATCATAGTTCAATATCTAATGACTGAAGCCAACTAACAGTAGAGGGAGGAGCATTAATAAAGTCACTATATGGTCCAGGATACTTCCTCTGAGGTCAGTCTATAACAGTATGCTGAACAGTTTGTTCTTGGGTCCCACAATCACAGGCTAGAGAGTCTCGGAGTCCCCACTTGTGCATGATAGCGTTGCACCTGGCGTGGCCAGTTCTTATTCTGTTCAGCCTTGTTCACTCCCTTCACTGCAGATGAAGTCCTGGGAGGCTGGCAGTTGGGTCTTGGATACCTCGATGCGCTACTGTTGCATCATTCCATTTCTCGTGCCGCTCCTCTTTAATGTAGAACTTCTTATCGTTTCTTCCACTGTAAATGTCATGTGACTAGGGCCTCCCCTCGGGTAGATCGTTCGCCAGGTGCAAGTCTTTCGATTTGACACCAATTCGGTGACTTGCGTGTTGATGGGGATGAATGAATTGGTGCAACACAACACACAGTCTCTGGGCGAAGAAAATTTCCGAACCCGGGCCCTTAGGATTGACAGTCTGTCGCGCTGACCACTCAGCTAGCGGGAGCGCACGTTCCTTCCATTATGCCACAGTGGATTGCGAGATTTTAAGCGGTCTGGGGGAGGGTAGTTTAAGACTGTACGAATTGGGAGGTCTTGTGGGCACCCATACTAGATCCTTCTCTCATGGCTTCTCAGGACAACAGCACAAGAAACCATGGTACTAGAGGGAACTCTAGACGGTAAAAACTGTAGAGGAGGATTGAAATACATGCAATAAAAATTGAGGACGTATGTTGCAAGTACTAACCGGAGGCGACACCGGAGAGGAGTTCTTGGCTGCCCACATCAAACCATTCAGAAGACTGATGAGTCGTATGTTATCGATACTGTATTCCCATCTTCACTTGAACATTTTCCTGCTACCTCTTTCATCGCTTAGTAAATTTCCTCTGTTACTCAAGGTTTGCACGCAGTTACCTTCCTTGAACTTCGATTTTCGGTCCAAATTCTGTGAATGTCTTTTTTAGGGTTGTTCATTCCTCTTCAACTGAACTGTGTGCCATGGAGTTCATGGTCGCAGTACCTGCAGCCTTAGAGAATTTAAAACACACTTCATAACTCCTCAGTACTTCGGTATCCTATTTTTTCACCTGTTTTCAAGCAGAGGATTCTAGTAACCTAAATCTAATTGTACTCGTCACCATTCGTGGATTATTAGACGAATCTATACCTGCTCCTGGGGTGACTTACGTTACAATATCGAATTTCGAAATCTTTGTCTGACCACGATGTAAGCCAGCTGGAATCTACCCGTGTCTCCAGGCGAAGGGTACCTCAGAATCTTATGGTTTCTGGATATCGTATTCACTATTCAAATGGTTCAAATGGCTCTGAGCACTATGGGACTTAACATCTTAGGTCATCAGTCCCCTAGAACTTAGAACTACTTAAACCTAACTAACCTAAGGACATCACACAACACCCAGCCATCACGAGGCAGAGAAAATCCCTGACCCCGCCGGGAATCGAACCCGGGAACCCGGGCGTGGGAAGCGAGAACGCTACCGCACGACCACGAGATGCGGGCGTATTCACTATTAAAAGCTAAAATTTATGACAGAATTCAGTCACTCTTCCTCTCCTCTCATTCCTGATACCTACCCTGTAGTCTCCTGTAATTATTTCTTTTGTTCCTTCTCCTATTAGAACGTTTCATCTACATCTACATCTACATCCATACTCCGCAAGCCACCTGACGGTGTGTGGCGGAGGGTACCCTGAGTACCTCTATCGGTTCTCCCTTCTATTCCAGTCTCGTATTGTTCGTGGAAAGAAGGATTGTCGGTATGCTTCTGTGTGGGCTCTAATCTCTTTGATTTTATCCTCATGGTCTCTTCGCGAGATATACGTAGGAGGGAGCAATATGCTGCTTGACTCTTCGGTGAAGGTATGTTCTCGAAACTTTAACAAAAGCCCTTACCGAGCTACTGAGCGTCTCTCCTGCAGAGTCTTCCACTGGAGTTCATCTATCATCTCCGTAACGCTTTCGCGATTACTAAATGATCCTGTAACGAAGCGCGCTGCTCTCCGTTGGATCTTCTCTATCTCTTCTATCAACCCTATTTGGTACGGATCCTACACTGCTGAGCAGTATTCAAGCAGTGGGCGAACAAGCGTACTGTAACCTACTTCCTTTGTTTTCGGATTGCATTTCCTTAAGATTCTTCCAATGAATCTCAATCTGGCATCTGCTTTACGAACGATCAACTTTATATGATCATTCCATTTTAAAACACTCCTAATGCGTACTCTCAGATAATTTATGGAATTAACTGCTTCCAGTTTCTGACCTGCTATTTTGTAGCTAAATGATGAGGGATCTATCTTTCTATGTATTCGCAGCACATTACACTCGTCTACATTGAGATTCAATTGCCATTCCCTGCACCATGCGTCAATTCGCTGCAGATCCTCCTGCATTTCAGTGGACTTCCGATGTCATCCACAAGGTTATTTATGTATATTGTGAATAGCAACGGTCCTATGACACTCCCCTGCGGCACACCTGAAATCACACTTACTTCGGAAGACTTCTCTCCATTGAGAATAACATGCTGCGTTCTGTTATCTAGGAACTCTTCAATCCAATCACATAATTGGTCTGACAGTCCATATGCTCTTACTTTGTTTATTAAACGACTGTGGGGAACTGTATCGAACGCCTTGCGGAAGTCAAGAAACACGGCATCTACCTGTGAACCCGTGTCTATAGCCCTCTGAGCTCGTGGCCGAATAGCGCGAGCTGGGTTTCACACGACCGTCTTTTTCGAAACCCATGCTGATTCCTACAGAGTAGATTTCTAGTCTCCAGAAAGGTCATTATACTCGAACATAATACGTGTTCCAAAATTCTACAACTGATCGACGTTAGAGATATAGGTCTATAGTTCTGCACATCTGTTCGACGTCCCTTCTTGAAAACGGGGATGACCTGTGCCCTTTTCCAATCCTTTGTAACGCTACGCTCTTCTAGAGACCTACGGTACACCGCTGCAAGAAGGGGGGCAAGTTCCTTCGCGTAGTCTGTGTAAAATCGAATTGGTATCCCATCAGGTCCAGCGGACTTTCCTCTTTTGAGCGATTTCAATTGTTTCTCTATCCCTCTGTCGTCTATTTTGATATCTACCATTTTGTCATCTGTACGACAATCTAGAGAAGGAACTACAGTGCAGTCTTCCTCTGTGAAACAGCTTTGGAAAAAGACATTTCGTAATTCGGCCTTTAGTCTGTTATCCTCTGCTTCAGTACCATTTTGATCACAGAGTGTCTGGACATTTTGTTTTGATCCACCTACCGCTTTGACATAAGACCAGAATTTCTTAGGATTTTCTGCCAAGTCAGTACATAGAACTCTACTTTCGAATTCATTGAAGGCCTCTCGCATAGCCCTCCTCACATTACATTCCGCTTCGCGTAATTTTTGTTTGTCTGCAAGGCTTTGGCTATGTTTATGTTTGCTGTGAAGTTCCCTTTGCTTCCGCAGCAGTTTTCTAACTCGGTTGTTGTACCACGGTGGCTCTTTTCCATCTCTTACGATCTTGCTTGGCACATACTCATCTAACGCATATTGTACGATTGTTTTGAACTTTGTCCACTGATCCTCAACACTATCTGTACTTGAGAAAAAACTTTTGTGTTGAGCCATCAGGTACTCTGTAATCTGCTTTTTGTCACTTTTGCTAAACAGAAAAATCTTCCTACCTTTTTTAATATTTTTATTTACGGCTGAAATCATCGATGCCGTAACCGCTTTATGATCGCTGATTCCCCGTTCTGCGTTAACTGTTTCAAATAGTTCGGGTCTGTTTGTCACCAGAAGGTCTAATATGTTATCGCCACGAGTCGGTTCTCTGTTTAACTGCTCAAGGTAGTTTTCAGATAAAGCACTTAAAAAAATTTCGCTGGACTCTTTGTCCCTGCCACCCGCTATGAACGTTTGAGTCTCCCAGTCGATATCCGGCAAATTAAAATCTCCACCCAGAACTATAACATGGTGGGGAAATCTACTCGAAATATTTTCCAAATCATCCTTCACGTGCTCAGCCTCAACAGCTGCTGAGCCAGGGGCCTATAGAGACATCCAATTACCATGTCTGAGCCTGCTTTAACCGTGACCTTCACCCACATCATTTCACATTTCGGATCTCCGTCAATTTTCTTCGATACTATTCTTATCGCTATAAACACGCCTCCCCCTTCACTGTCCAGCCTGTCTCTGCGGAATACATTCCAATCTGAGTTTAGGATTTCGTTACTGTTTGCGTCTGGTTTCAGCCAACTTTCTGTCCATAGTACTATATGGGCGTTGTGACCGTTTATTAATGAGAGCAGTTCTGGACCTCTCTATAGACGCTCCTGCAGTTTACTATTAGCACATTAATATTGTTATTCCCTGTTGCATTTTGACTACTCCTACCTTGCCGCGTCTCAGGAGGCGTCTTGTCGGGCCTAGGGAGGGAATTCTCTAACCTAAAAAGCCCCCATGTGCACTCCACACGTACTCCGCTACCCTTGTAGCCGCTTCCGGCGTGTAGTGCACGCCTGACCTATTCAGGGGGACCCTAAATTTCTCCACCCGATAGTGAAGGTCGAGAAATTTGCACCCCAGGTCTCCGCAGAATCGTCTGAGCCTCTGGTTTAAGCCTTCCACTCGGCTCCAAACCAGAGGACCGCGATCGGTTCTGGGAACGATACTGCAAATAGTTAGCTCAGATTCCACCCCGCGAGCGAGGCTTTCCGCCTTCACCAATTCCGCCAACCACCTGTACGAACAGAGGATGTCGTCTGAACCCAGACGGCAGGAGTCATTGGTGCCGACATGAGCAACAATTTGCAGTCGGGTGCACCCAGTGCTCTCTATCGCCGCCGGCAGTGCCTCATCCACATCTCGAATGAGACCCCCCGGCAAGCAGACAGAGTGAACACTGGCCTTCTTCCCCGACCTTTCCGCTATTTCCCTAAGGGGCTCCATCACCCGCCTAACGTTGGAGCTCCCAATAACTAATAAACCCCTCCTCCCGTGTGCCTGCTCGGACCTTGCTGAAGGAGCAGCCACATGTCCACTCACAGGCAGAGCGGGCGATGCCACACGGCCAGCCTCCACATTTACCCTCCGCCTCGTGCGCCGCGAACGCCGCTGAACCCGCCACTCCCCTTGGGGAGAGGGTAGCCCAACCGCGCCCGGTACCCGCGAAGATGTCTCGACAGCAGGGACAGTGGGTGAAGCATGTAACACCTGGGGTGTACCATGCGACGCACCAGACTCCCCACTGCCGCTACACTCCGAGGCAGCAGCCTGAAGACAGCTGACCGCGGCCATCACCACGCTCAGCTGTTCGCGAACAGTGGCCAGCTCCTCCTGCGTCCGTACACAGCAGTCACACATCCTATCCATCCTAAGGAATCAATTTACTGTAGAAAGTTAATCAACTTTTAACTAGACTGCTAATTCACTACAGGCGGCTGATTGTTGACTAAAAAAAAAAAGTTCAAATGTGTGTGAAATCTAGTGGGACTTAACTGCTAAGGTCATCAGTCCCTAAGTTTACACACTACTTAACCTAAATTATCCTAAGGACAAACACACACACCCATGCCCGAGGGAGGACTCGAACCTCCGCCGGGACCAGCCGCACAGTCCATGACTGCAGCGCCTGAGACCGCTCGGCTAATCCCCTGCGGCGATTGTTGACTAAACTGTGATTGCAGCCACTTCTTGTAGAAAACAATAAAAATAGCACTACCTGTCTCTGGACTGTATTGAAAACAATCACTAGCACTACTGGCACTATGGTTGACTTAAGGGACTCTCTCTGACTGTATTCAAAACAAACACGAAATCTATGGAAACTGTTATTAGCACTCGACAATTAAAGCTTCCTAAAAGCAAAAACACACGGAAGAAGAAGTGACAAGTAAGAAAAATACAGTTAATACTTAAATTAACGTAGCTCGCTGCACAGCAGACGTGAAGCAGACGGCAGTTACGACGACACTGACTCTACTGGTACTGAGGACGGTGGCACTGTGGTTTGCACATTGGTTTTGCATTCGGGAGGTTGACGGAGTCAAATCTGCGGCTAGCCACTCAGGTTTTCCGTTATTTTCCTAAATTGTTCCAGGCAAACGCTGGGATAGTTCCTTTGACAGAACACGACCGATTACCTTCCCTATTTCTGAAACAATGCGAGCCTACGCTCCGCCTCTAATGACCTTGACGTTGACGTGACGTTAAATTCTGATCTTCGTTCCTTCCTTCGTTTCAAATACCCATGATTATTAGATTTCACCTCCATTACATACTGAACCACCCTATCAATCGTCTCATATATTTCATCTACCTCTTCATCTACTGCTTGTGACGTCGGCATTTGTACTAGGAGCCAGTGTTGTTGTAGCTGGTTTCCTGTCGATGCTGATGATAATAATCCTGTCACCGAACTGTTCAGAGAAACACACGCTGTGCCCCATCTCTATAAGTTATTGACAATAAATCCTGTTCTCGTTAAAAAATTTGCTACTGCTTTTTATATTATCCTATAAACAGCTTACCAGTAGTAAATTTCGCTTCAGTAACCACTACTATATCAAGTCTGAGCCCTTACATTTCTCTTTTCAGATTTTCTAGTTTCCCTGCCATATTCAAACATTCCAAACTCCGATTCGTGGAATGTTACACTTCCGTTTGTTTTTTAGTTTCTTTTCATGGGCACCTCCATCTTGGCAGCACCCTGGAAATCCGAATAAGGGACTAATGTGGAATCTTTTTCCGAAGGAGGGATCACATTGAATCCCACACTTTTACTGCTGCAACGAACCAGTAAAAGAGAAACATGCGAGAAAGTGTATTTATTTATTATATACTGGCACTACGTTAATTCGTTTTCTCTTCTGTGTACACTTCTCAGTGACTGGTTGAACGAATCAGTCCATTATGAAAGTTCTGTGAGGAACCAAAATCTGAGTGTCTGAGCTGTACCAACCTAACGATATTCCGGTAGCTGGGGGTTAGCTGTAAACGCAAGGTTATCCAGAGATGTAGCGTTTCACCCTGTTTCTGTTTAAACTGCAGTTGGTGGGGACTAACGGAATGACCCTTTCTGCCGTTGTCCGGTGAATGCATCCAGCCGAAATAGCAACTGGTCAAGCATTTTTCTTCGAGGATGTGACGGTTTATGACGGCAAGCACCCCGAGCTCACTGCCTCCGTCTGGTAACAGATACCAGTTTGAGTCATTTCAGCCTGTTGTGAGTTTCAACATGTTTCTGTCGGAAGTTTATTATTCAGTAGATTATTTTATAGCTATATTTTGTTGTTCTTATTCGAATTTTACGTGTAACGCTCAGTTTAGTGTCCATGATGAGATGAACTGAAATGTGTCTGTAGATCCATGTACATGACCTCTCTTGAACTGTTTCATTCCTCAAGTACACGTTTATTTATTCACGAAGCTTTCAGGGACCTTCTTCATGATATTCACGTAATATTAACGTTTTAAGCAGTGTCTTTCATCTTGGTCCTTTGCACGTCCTCATGCCACGTGGCACCATTACATAAAAACACTGTTGCTTTCAGAGACGGAATTCATATATTTCTCGCTGTTCATCTTATGAGTATTTTATCAAGTTAACGTGTTCTTCTCCAACGTTGAACATAACCACCAAGAACAGACCTTGCCACATTCCTTTACTTTGCATCTAGACAGTAACAACGTCGTACTGCATTACGTGATATTACAGGGACAATTAATACCAAAATGTATAAAAAATTCCTTTTCACTTTTCGTTTAGAGAGTTTAATAATATTTCCTTCTTCCCTTGGCATCTCATAAGTTACATGTTAGCGTTCGTACTGCTCATGCTCCATTGTGTTTTATAATATCTCGGAAACCGCAGAATCCTAGTGTGTCCACTGCTGAGAGTTCGTCCGAATTAATCCTGTTATCCTTGCTGCACAACAACTTCCACGTCTACCGCATACGTGATGTAAAACATGTCTGTAATATCAATCCCATTCCTAGATATTGTTCTATTTATTGCATTAACAGGCTATTTAGTTAAGATTGTATCATTATCCTCATTAATATTGTGTTCTTACAGTTAGGCTGAAGGTGTTTCTCTCTACCCTTTACTACTCACGGCAACCTAACGTCTTACGAAAAAGAAATCCCCATCTTTGTAATTACCCATCGCCCAGTATCTATTGAAACCACTCATAAATCCAAACTTATGCGCCGTTGCTTAACCTACTCCAACGAAGTGATGAGGGTTTTAGAAGGGAAACGAAATTAATTTACCATGATGCAAATTAGATCTTCCCATACGTTACCAAGTGCCACTGAGCTTGCGCCCTAACGTTATAGCTATCCGTTGCGTACATAATCAATATTAATGGCGTTATTGAGCCGACTCAGTTGAACAGATTCAAAAATTTTATAGATTCAGGCATCCTATGCCGCCCAATAGCACCTGAAAGCGCACAGACAAGGTGAAACAAATATAAATTTTCCTTAAATTAACCCCTCCTGCAAACTGATGTCCCAGCATCGACACCTCATTATTATTATGAAGTCGGCTTTTGTAGTGCAGCCTTAGAATTACCGCTCATCACGCAAGGGGATCCGGGCTCGATTCCCGGCAGGGGACTGTGTGTTGTGTGTCTTTCATCATCACTGACACGCAGGCCGACGAAGTGGCGTCAACTAAAAACACTTGCAATACGGCGGCCGACCCCCGAAGGGGATATCCCGACAAATAAACGCCATACGATCTTTTCATTTTCATTATTATGAAGGTTGAATTTTCTTTAAAGCAGCATTTTCATCTTGCAACTAAACCCAGGATATTTCTATATCTACCAGAGAACCAATAAATCTTCAAATTTCTTTAAATATCCCCCTTTCAATACACTATGTGTCCTCAGTGCAGAGGTTTCCATATCCTTCTGTATCCTCATGCTGCTGATCATCGCTCATTCTTCCTTCTTTTACGGCCAGTTTTCCTACTCCATGGGAGAGGATCCCCCAAACTCAGTGCGCTCCTCCGCCCCTTTTGACAAGGCCTCTGGCAGGATGACACCTTACACCGTAAATCTTCAAGCCCGACGATTTTTATCACAATTATGCAATGGCTAGCATCGAACCCAGAAATCTGTTTTCACTACAGATCCACAATGTCGGAGGAAAGAGTTTACAAAACATAAAACATGCACTGCGACCGTATCCACAGCCTCCACCATATGACTTCAGAATGCCATTCTGAACGAGAACTTGTCAGGGTGTAAAATAGTTATTGTTGGTCAACATACGTCCATTGCTGCCTGAACTCTTACCAGGAGATCCTCTTAATGTCTTGACACGTCTCTTGTCCATAAGGCGTGTTACGTGACCCCCACACGGAAAAAAAGTCAAATGAATAAGCCGACCACGAGACAAAATCTTATATTCATACCCACTATTAAGGAAACGTCTGGCGCAGGTGTTCGCTAGCAAGATGGAAAAAGCTGAAACGTTGGAACCACATAAGTGCAAGACGATAGAGTTCGTTGGCCACGTCATATTAATTTGGTGATATTGGTGCTGTTCTAATACAGTTTTCAACCACGTTGTGGTCCGCAGACACTGATGAGCGAAAACATCATGACCACTGTCCACCGAGAGGCATAATTCTGCTTAGTGGGGTGTCGGCCGCATGATCAGAAAATGGAAGTATGTAGAGGGAGCAATGAGGAAATGACAGTATATCAGCGACGATATAGCCCACAAATAAAGAAACCCACTGACTGAAGCAACTACGACAAAGGTCACATTGTTAATGCCTAGCATCCTGGAAGGAGCGCAGTACAAATTCCGAAGCTGGTCGGATGTTCGTCGGCTACTGTCGTGAGCGTCTATGGAGAATGATTCAAGGACAGTGAAACCACAACTAGGCGGCATGGTGACAGACGTAAAGGCCTCATCAGAGAACGTGCAGTTGACACGCTTGCTCGTTCTGTGAAGCAGGACAGTCGGCAATTTGTGGCAGATCTGGCGGCCGAGTGCAGTGAGTTGCAGGGGCACATATTTCGAAGCACGTCGTTCGGCGCATGGTCTTCAACATGGGGCTCCACAGCTGACAAACCCTATATGTTCCAACGTTGGCCACTCCGCCCAGTAAAGTGCAGTTGCAGTAGGCACAGGATCAAAGGGACGAGCCGTGTATCAGTGGAAACGTGAGGCCTTGACAGATGAATCACGTTTCTTGTTACGCGATGCCGATGATCGTGTCAGGATACGCCGCCATAAAGGCGGGAGGCTGCTTGAAACATTTACCACGCTATGAATGAACTCTGTTGTGGTGAGTATTATGTTGTGGTCTCCCATGTAACCTTTGGTAGTAACTGATGGCACCATAACAGGTGTTGACTACTTGATCACTATTGCAGACGCCTAACAAGTAATCCAGAAATCGAAGCAGCTTTATTATGAGAAAAAGATAATTACATCAGGCAACAAAATAAAACCTCTATGGAATATAGTGAAGACAGAGAGAGGTGGTACCAAAAAAGAAGACGAACTGATAGCTCTAAAAATAAATGAGAGGTTGGTAACAAGTGCATGGTGAGTTGCAAACCTCTTAAACAAGTATTTTATTTCTGTCATTGACAGCTCGGGGCTATCAAGTATGGTGAATAGTACAGGGTGATTCAAAAAGAATACCACAACTTTAGGAATTTAAAATTCTGCAACGACAAAAGGCAGAGCTAAGCACTATCTGTCGGCGAATTAAGGGAGCTATAAAGTTTCATTTAGTTGTACATTTGTTCGCTTGAGGCGCTGTTGACTAGGCGTCAGCGTCAGTTGATGCTAAGATGGCGACCGCTCAACAGAAAGCTTTTTGTGTTATTGAGTACGGCAGAAGTGAATCGCCGACAGTTGTTCAGCGTGCATTTCGAACGAAGTATGGTGTTAAACCTCCTGATAGGTGGTGTATTAAACGTTGGTATAAACAGTTTACAGAGAATGGGTGTTTGTGCAAAGGGAAAAGTTCTGGACGGCCGAGAACGAGTGATGAAAATGTAGCACGCATCCAGCAAGCATTTGTTCGCATCCCAGGAAAATCGACTCGCAGAGCTAGCAGAGAGCTGCAAATTCCACAATCAACTGTCTGGAGAGTCCTACGAAAAATGATAGTTATGAAACCTTATCCCGAGGCGATGGATCGGCCGCCAGGCAGCCCGTGACAGAGCACTTCATCACTGGCCTCCAAGAAGCTCTGATCTTACCCCCTGCGATTTTTTCTTATGGGGGTATGTTAAGGATATGGTGTTTCGGCCACCTCTCCCAGCCACCATTGATGATTTGAAACGAGAAATAACAGCAGCTATCCAAACTGTTACGCCTGATATGCTACAGAGAGTGTGGAACGAGTTGGAGTATCGGGTTGATATTTCTCGAGTGTCTGGAGGGGGCCATATTGAACATCTCTGAACTTGTTTTTGAGTGAAAAAAAACCTTTTTAAATACTCTTTGTAATGATGTATAACAGAAGGTTATATTATGTTTCTTTCATTAAATACACATTTTTAAAGTTGTGGTATTCTTTTTGAATCACCCTGTACAATGAAGCATCTGAGGGTTATTAAAAATAACTTCAGTAAAAAGGAAATCATAGTCGTATCTCCCAAAGGAGTAGCATCCACCATAAAATAAATAAAATCTAAGTATTATAGTGAGTATGTTAACATATCAACGAAGTTCATCAAAGAGCGTTAATGCGAGTTAAGTTCTATCTTAAGTTATTTGTGTAATCAATCTCCTATCAGCGGAACATTTCCAGAGTGGCTAAAATATTATGAGCTTGAAGAGGTACCATCAAACTATCGACCAATTTCACTTTTGCCGTCTCTTTTAAAAAATATTTGAAAAGTTTGTGTTCAAGCATCTGCTTAAGCATCTGATTGCAAATAACATATTGTACCAGTCATAGTTTAGGTTTCTTAACGGTTCTGATATAGAGAAAGTTATTTACACTTACAGTGAAAATGAAGTCAATTCATTAAAAATAAATTAGAGGCTAGTGGGATTTTCTATGACCTGTCAAAAGCCTTTGATTCTTGAACCACAGCATTTTCTTGAGTAAATTAGAATATTACGGCGTCACTAGCAAAGCTACGAAATGGTTTGAGTCTTGTCTAACTAACAGGAAACAAAGGGTGTTGCTGCGAAATACCTCAGCAGTAGCAGTCAGTCTTCATCTGATTGGGAATTAATTACATGTGGTGTTCCTCAGGGCTACATCTTGAGTCCGTTGCTTTTTCTTGTGTACATTAACGACATCTCGTCTGTTACATTGCCATAAGCTGAGTTTGTTTTGTTTGCAGACGATACAAACATTTCAATAATTAGCAAGTCAAGTACAAATTTGGAAACTGCTCCTAATCAAATTTTTACTGACATCAATAAATGGTTTAAAGCTAATTCTCTGCATTTAAACTTTAAAAAGACCCACTACATGCAGTTCAGAACCTGTAAGAGTTTTTCTTTCAGCATGTGTATAACAAATGAAATCAGGCAGATGGAAGACGTTGACAGTGTTAAATATCTCTGGCTCTATACGTAATAGAAGGATCACCAACAAGACATAAAAGTTCTCTTAAATATTATACTGAACAGGTACCTTGGCATCGATCATCATGTTTTAAATATGTATATATGCAGACTTCCCCCCCATGAACCATGGACCTTACCGTCGGTGGGGAGGCTTGCGTGCCTCGGCGATACAGATAGCCCTACCGTAGGTGCAACCACAACGGAGGGGTATCTGTTGAGAGGCCAGACAAATGTGTGGTTCCTGAAGAGGGACAGCAGCCTTTTCAGTAGTTGCAGGTGCAACAGTCTGGATGATTGACTGATCTGGCCTTGCAACACTAACCAAAACAGCCTTGCTGTGCTGGTACTGCGAACGGCTGAAAGCAAGGGGAAACTACAGCCGTAATTTTTCCCGAGGGCATACACGTTTAGTGAATGGTTAAATGATGATGGCGTCCTCTTGGGTGAAATATTCCAGAGGTAAAATAGTCACCCATTCGGATATCCGGGCGGGGACTACTCAGGAGGACGTTATCAGGAAAAGAAAACTGGCGTTCTACGGATCAGAGCGTTGAATGGCAGATAACTTGATCGGGCAGGTAGGTTAGAAAATTTAAAAAGGATAGGTTCAAGACAGATATAGTGGGAATTAGTGAAGTTAGGTGGCAGGAGGAACAAGACTTCTGGTCAGGTAAATACAGGGTTATAAATACAAAATCAAATAGGGGTAATACAGGAGTAGGTTTGTTGATGAATGAGAAAATGGGAATGCGGGTAAGCTACTGCAAACACCACAGCCGAGACAGATACGAAGCCCACGCCTACCACAGCAGCACAAGTTTATATGCCAACTAGCTCCGCAGGTGATGAAGAGGTTGATGAAATGTATGAAGAGATAAAAAATTATTCAGATAGAGAAGGAAGACGAAAATTTAATAGTCATGGGTGACTGGAACTCGATAGTAGGAAAAGGAAGAGAAGGAAACGTAGTAGATGAATTTAAAATTGTAGTAAGGAATGGAAGAGAAAACGGTAGAATTATGCACAGAGCAATCATAGTTAGGACTTAGTTCAAGAAACATGAAAGAATGTTGTATACATGAAAGAAGCTTGGAGATACTGGAAGGTCCCAGATAGATAATGTAATTGTACGACAGAGATTCAGGACCCAGGTTTTAAATTGTGAGATATTTCCAGGGGCAGATGTGGACTCTTACCACAATGTATTGGTTATGAACTGTAGATTAAAACTGAAGAAACTGCAAAAAAGTGGGAATTTTAGGAGATGGGTCCTGGATAAACTGAAACAACCAGAGGTTATAGAGAGCTTCAGGGAGAGCATTAGGGAAAGAAATACAGGAGAAGAAAAATTAGCTTTGAGAGATGAAATAGTGAAGGTATCAGAGGATCAAATAGGTAAAAGGACGAGGGCTACAAGAAATCCTTAGGTAACAGAAGATATATTGAAATTAATTGATGAAATGAGAAAATAGAAAAATGCAATAAATGGAACGGGCAAAAAGGAATACAAACGTCTCAGAAATGAGATCGACAGGAAGTGCAAAATGGCTAAGCAGGGATGGCTAGAGGACAAATGTAAGGATGTAGAGGCGCATGTCACTAGGGGTAAGATAGATACTGCCTACAGGAAAATTAAAGAGACCTTTGGAGAAGAGAGAACCACTTGCAAGAATATCAAGAGCTCAGCTGGAAATGCAGTTCTAAACAAAGAAGGGAAAGCAGAAAATTGGAAGGAGTATATAGATGGTCTATACAAGGGCGATGTTCTTGAGGACAATATTATGGAAATGGAAGAGAACGTAGATCAAGATGAAATAGGAGATGTGATACTGCGTGAAGAGTTTGACAGAGCATTGAAAGACCTAAGTCGAAACAAGGCCCCGGGAGTAGACAACATTCCATTAAAACTACTGACAGCCTTGGGAGAGCCAGGCCTAGCAAAACTCTACCATCTAGTGAGCAAGATGTATGAGACAGGGGTAATACCCGCAGACTTCAAGAAGAATATAATAATTCTAATCTCAAAGAAAGCAGGTGTTGACAGATGTGAAAAGTACCGAACTCTCAGCTTAATAAGTCACGGCTGCAAAATACTAACACGAATTCTTTACAGACGAATGGAAAAACTGGTAGAAGCCGACCTCGGGGAAGGTCAATTTGGATTTCGTAGAAATGATGGAACACTTGAGGCAATATTGACGCTACGACTTAGAAGATAAGTTAAGGAAGGGCAAACCTATGTTTCTAGCACTTGTAGACTTAGAGGAAGCTTTTGATAATGTTGACTCGAATACTCTCTTTCAAATTCTAAAGGTGGCATGGGTAAAATACAGGGAGCGAAAGACTATTTACAATTTGTACAGAAACCAGATGGCAGATATAAGAGACGAGGGGCATGAAAGGGAAGCAGAGGTTGGGAAGAAAGTGAGACAGGGTTGTAACCTATCCACGATATTATTCAATTTGCATACTGAGCAAGCAGTAAAGGAAACAAAAGAAAAATTCGGAGTAGGAATTAAAATCCATGGAGAAGAAATAAAAGCTTTGAGGTTCGCCAATGACATTGTAACGGTGTTAATTCTGTCAGAGACAGCAAAGGACCTGGAAGAGCAGCTTAACGGAATGGACAGTGCCTTGAAAGTATACAAGATGAACATCAACAAAAGCAAAACGAGGATAATGGAATGTAGTCGAATTGGATCGTGTGATGCTGCGAGAATTTGATCAGGAAATCAGACGCTTTAAGTAGTAAATGAGTTTTGCTAGAATAGAAGCTTTCGAAATGTGGTGCTATAGAAGAATGCTGAAGATTAGATGAATAGATCACATAACTAATGAGCAGGTATTGAACAGAATTGGAGAGAAGAGAAATTTGTGGCACAACTTGAATGGAAGAAGGGATCGGTTGGTAGGGCATATTCTGAGGCATCAAGGGATCACCAATTTAGTATTGGAGGGCAGCGGGGAGGGTAAAAATCGGAGAGGGAGACCAAGAGATGAATACACTAAACAGATTCAGAAGGATGTAGGTTGCAGTAGGTACTGGGAGATGAAGAAGCTTGCATGGGATAGTGTAGCATGGAGAGCTGCATCAAACCAGTCTCTGGACTGAAGACCACAACAACAACAACAATAAATTCAGTTGGGAAGGGCATACCACAGAATTGCTAAAGCGTCTAAACAAGCCTGTATTTCCAATGAGAACAATGTCAGATGTCAGCGACATAAATATGAAAAAGCTTACTTACTTTGCTTACTTTCATTGTGGTATGTCATGCGAGATCATATTCTGGGGTAAGTCATCAAACAGAGTAAAAGTTTTTGGCGTGCAAAATCGTATAATAGGAATCATTTGTGGTGTAAATTCAAGATAATATAAAAACTGGTTCAAGTAACTTTATATTTTAACCACTGTTTCTCGGTGTATTTATTCCTTCATCAAATTTGTTGCAAGTAAATTATCTCTGTTTCCAACAATTAACTTAATACATAGCATCAATACTAGGAATAAGAACAATCTACACAAAGACCTAAAAACACTCACCTTGGTCCAAAACGGGGCCCAATATCAGGAACACACAATTTCGATAAATTGCCAGCAACCATTTAATATTTGGTTTCAGATGAAGCATAGTTTAAACAGACTTTGAAAGACTTTTTGATAAGCAGCTCCTTCTACTCTATAGATGAATATCTTAACAAGGACTGTTAGACGAGCTTAAGTAAAAATGTCTGTAGCATTTGGTCACTACGGTCAAGATTAGATATTTTTTGTGTGATAAATTTATTAAAAGTCGATAGCTAAGTTTCAGTGTGTTAATCCTGTAAATATTAGCAGTTAAAGTTTATTGTAATGCATTCATCTATTTTGAGAATCTTCTGACAAATGATTAGAAAGGTAAGTATCATTTTCAAATATTTTATATTTTTAATGCTGTACTTTCTGACATGATCCACACTGACGAGAAACATCTCATATTTTGGGTCTTTGGAACGAAAACTGAATCTAATCTTATCTACATTCCTTCGTATCTGATGTCTTCCCCGACGGTGATAGATTATCCACCAGTATAAAAGCATCATAAGGGCGGAATCGTGTTACAGTGGATTGAAGGACATGACAGTGAACTCACGTTGACGTCTTGGAAAACATTTCAGTTGATCTGAAACCGAAGGAAGACGTCTGGGACTCCATGGGGTGTCAGCGCAGCTTCTGGAACCATCATCCATAATTTACGCGAACCGCGTGGTCTGTGCGACGATATCCGATACCACGTATCTCTGGAAAACCACCAAGGACTTGTTCAATAGGGTACCTGGTGCATTACGAGCTGAAAGTAGGGCGTGGTGCTATTAAGTTCATTATCGTCTAGCAATAATAGTCACCTTTACACTGCACATAGACTGTAATTACTGTGCAACATGTCGTATCTGAAAGCATTGGACTACAAAAAATAAAGTATAATGCAGAGATGACTTTTAGAGAGGATAAGAGAAGAAAAGATACAATCGGAAGTGACAGATCAGGAAAAGGATGTGAATCTTGACACTGATTGAAAGATAGAAACAACAAAGGTGATTAATTTTCTGCGTGGTTAACTGGAAGAATTGAGCGGATCGGATGAGGGATACCATAGTGAAGATGGGAGAAAAACCAAATAATTCACTGAAAGGGGGGTGGGGGGAAGGGAGGGAGAAGCAATAAAGGGACAAACAACGGTGTTGGTCCGTGATTCAGAACCCGACGCTGAATGCTGAAAAAATGCTATGAAGAAGAAGAACGCGATCGAGTATGTTCCGACAACGCTTCAATAAAAGTGGCCATCTGCACCGTTAGTGTATGAATACACTTCCATTAGACAGGTAATGACATGTGTGTTGTTGTTGGTCATTAGTTACTGAACACTAAAACTCTAAATACTTTGCGATCTCACATGGAAATAGGATCTGTAAGTATGCGATCAGTATGTCTAAGCCAGAAGGGCAGTTTAGTTTGTTACTGTTACTGACGTTTCTCAATAATGTCCTTGTACATGGCTTGGTAACGATTCGTTACCACAATCATTAAGGGTGAGAGCTCTTTCCAGTTACTGCCAGATTCAACACCATCCTATAACTACGCTTTCACAATATTCTTCATAGTAGTTACGTTGTTAATTTTGTGTTCTCCGAAGTCAAGGTTTGTTGTAGTTCTCCACGCTTTCCTGCACAAACCTCTTCGTCTCTGGATGACAACAGCACACCTACATCGGCCTGAACCTGCGTACTGTAGTCTTGCCCTCATCTTCGCGTAAAATTTTTGTTCACCATTCTTCTTGTCATTAACAAACTGACGATTCCTAGCTGCCCCAGGAACTGTTCTACTAACTGGTCACTTCTTTAGTAAATTTTTTCGATTAATTTCTTTTCCACCTAATTAGATTCAAATGTTCAAATGTGTGTGATTTCCTAAAGGACCAAACTGGTGAGGTCATCGGTCCCTAGAATTACACACTATTTAAACTAACTTGTGCTAAGGACAACAAACACACCCATGCCCGAGGGTGGACTCGAACTTCCGGTGGGAGGGGCCGCGCAAACCATGACATGGCGCCTCAATCAACGCTCCAATTAGATTCAGCTGATTCGCTGATGACATTACTATCCTGAGTGAAAGTGAAGAAGAATTAAATGATCTGCTGAACGGAATGAACAGTCTAATGAGTACACAGTATGGTTTGAGAGTAAATCGGAGAAAGGCGAAGGTAATGAGAAGTAGTAGAAATGAGAACAGCGAGAAACTTAACATCAGGATTGATGGTCACGAAGTCAATGAAGTTAAGAAATTCTGCTACCTAGGCAGTAAAATAACCAGTGACGGACGGAGCAAGGAGGACATCAAAAGCAGACTCGCTATGGCAAAAAAGGCATTTCTGGCCAAGAGAAGTCTACTAATATCAAATACCGGCCTTAATATGAGGAAGAAATTTGTGAGGATGTACGTCTGGAGTACAGCATTGTATGGTAGTGAAACATGGATTGTGGGAAAACCGGAACAGAAGAGAATCGAAGCATTTGAGATGTGGTGCTATAGACTAATGTTGAAAATTAGGTGGACTGATAAGGTAAGGAATGAGGAGGTTCTACGCAGAATCGGAGAGGAAAGGAATATGTGGAAAACACTGATAAGGAGAAGGGACAGGATGATAGGACATCTGCCAAGACATGAGGGAAAGACTTCCATGGTACTAGAGGGAGCTGTAGAGGGCAAAAACTGTAGAGGAAGACAGAGATTGGAATATGTCAAGCAAATAATTGAGGACGCAGGTTGCAAGTGCTACTCTGAGATGAAGAGGTTAGCACAGGAAAGGAATTTGTGGCGGGCCGCATCAAACCAGTCAGTAGACTGATGACCAAAAAAAAAAATTACCTTGTTGTTGGGATCACCCATCTGACAGTCAACATTTTTTGTAACATCTCATTTCAAAGGCAATTATTCGCCTCTTGCTTGAACTGGTGATCGTTCTCACTTTCGTACAAGGCTACACACAGAGAAGACTTCCTGAAACTTAATTTTATATTCACTGTGAGTTGCCTGTTCATTCGACACTTTGTTTCTTTTTTCATAATACTTTGCTTTCAGTAGACTGCGACATTTATCTTCACAGTACTTAAAACCTATCTGGTATTCTCAGCTTCAATGAATGAACATAATCACTGTGAACATCCTCTTTGCTTGGATATTGTATGTGATGTAGAATCTTTGGGGAGTCAATGCGTTTCGACCAATAAGACGCTTTCGTTGACTGAAAGCCAGGCTAATTTGAAAGAGCTTTCGTCATTCTCCTGTAATTCCTGTTTTATGATGAGACGGATCCTGTTCTGTTTTCTGACAGGTGGTGATCTTTGGTGATGTGAAGACAGTACAATGATGAAAGAATTAGGGGAGACCATTTTAGTTACTTGGCGTGGTGAAGTTTGTAAAGTGCTTACATTAGTTCGCCATTAATTGATCAAATTTTTGGAACGTTATTCCAGGAAAAGCAGCGATTTATTAATATTATAATTTTTTCAATACACACAGCCGTTATCGTATTTACGTTGTTTATTTTTATTTTTAGGTAAGAGGTTTCAATTTTCTAAAAGATCATATTCAGATCTTACAATTCTTGATGCTTGTAGGAACCGTTGGCGTGGATCAGGTCCATGTATGCATGCGCGGAGAACGTCGTGTTCTAAAAATGAAAATAAACAACTTAAAAACTATCAGGCCTGTTTTTATTGAAAGAAATTACTTGATCACGATTACTCCGTGATAAGGAATGCGGCAGTTCGCTTGCACGTGGCAAAATGGAAATTCATGCCGTGCTCATACCTGTTTGAATGGAAGCTGAATACAGCGCCGTATACTACCTTTTCAATATGTCGTGCTGTAAATTCAGAGTTGTGACCATCTCCTAAATTATGAAGCAGTTATCGCTTTGTTCAGACTCGTGTACTCGGAACGTGATGTTCCAATTACTTCTGAATTTTAAATTTGTTTCTGTTGCTTTGTTGCTATTGGGCGACGCACGTGAGATTGTAAATCATTTACATGTCTTAAGTAACATTTTTAAATCTTATCGATCTACTTTTTCCGGAACTGTTTCGTTGTAGATAACACTGTTCCTTGCCAATGATGGATAAACTAGTCCCATGCTGGATGGCCGCCATTTTGTTATGTACTGTGGATTCCTCTCACGTTCTGTGAATATTGTGACGTATCGATAATCACATATTGACCTGTAGTCACAAAATAATCAGTAACAAGTTGTTCTTTTTGGGATGCAGTCAGCTTTCAAGTCAAATAAGGTAGGTCGACGGCTACTGCTTCAAAGGTGTCTGCTTGCTAAATTTCATTCAGAGTGAATTCGTTCGTTGCTGTGGTGTTACGTGAAAATTACGTTCACCAAATGTGTATTGGCTGTTGTGGCTTAATTGTTCTATGTATTTAAAATCAGTGATTACAAAACTGAGAAATATTCTCAGTTGCAGAGCTGGAGGCTAGAACCAGAAAGCTAACACTTGTTCAGTTTTGGATCACTGTCTCGATGAATCACTGCTTACCGTGTTGTATTCAGGTACTATGTAGGCAAGACCATTAATCATTTCCGCTGGATTATGAAAGCTCGTCTGTTTTGACTATTTCTGCTAAGCTTTAGAAGTCAGATAGTGATTCCAAATTGTTTTATACGGCATGAAGATCGTAGGTTACGCGTAAACTGAAGATTCCAGGGCTTAACTATCATTACTTATGGGAGACACCATCGCTTTTTATTAAAAAGCAAATATTATCCAATTTCTGAATTTTAGAAACGCTTTTCTCACCGTTACCAGTCTGCATTTCCTTTATTGTATACACTGACTTGACAGAAGTCATGGGATACCTCCTAGTATCGTGTTGGACCTCCTTTTGCCCGGTGTTGTCTAGTAACTCGACGTGGCACGAACTCAGCAAGTCTTTGGAATGAAGTGATGATTAAATCAAGACCCTAAGCTGCTGACGTGCGTTGATATATACCAACGGGGACAGGTGAAAATATGTGCTCCCACCGCGACTCAAACCCGGGATGTCCTGCTTACATGGCAGACGCTCTATACGAGGTGCATTCAAGTTCTAAGGCCTCCGATTTTTTTTCTAATTAACTACTCACCCGAAATCGATGAAACTGCCGTTACTTCTCGACGTAATCGCCCTGCAGACGTACACATTTTTCACAACGCTGACGCCATGATTCCATGGCAGCGGCGAAGGCTTCTTTAGGAGTCTGTTTTGACCACTGGAAAATCGCTGAGGCAATAACAGCGCGGCTGGTGAACGTGCCGCCACGGAGAGTGTCTTTCATTGTTGGAAAAAGCCAAAAGTCACTAGGAGCCAGGTCAGGTGAGTAGGGAGCATGAGGAATCACTTCAAAGTTGTTATCACGAAGAAACTGTTGCGTAACGTTAGCTCGACGTGCGGGTGCGTTGTGTTGGTGAAACAGCACACGCGCAGCCCTTCCCGGACGTTTTTGTTGCAGTGCAGGAAGGAATTTGTTCTTCAAAACATTTTCGTAGGATGCACCTGTTACCGTAGTGCCCTTTGGAACGCAATGGGTAAGGATTACGCCCTCGCTGTCCCAGAACATGGACACCATCATTTTTTCAGCACTGGCGGTTACCCGAAATTTTTTTGGTGGCGGTGAATCTGTGTGCTTCCATTGAGCTGACTGGCGCTTTGTTTCTGGATTGAAAAATGGCATCCACGTCTCATCCATTGTCACAATCGACGGAAAGAAAGTCCCATTCATGCTGTCGTTGCGCATCAACATTGCTTGGCAACATGCCACACGGGCAGCCATGTGGTCGTCCGTCAGCATTCGTGGCACCCACCTGGATGACACTTTTCGCATTTTCAGGTCGTCATGCAGGATTGTGTGCACAGAACCCACAGAAATGCCAACTCTGGAGGCGATCTGTTCAACAGTCATTCGGCGATCCCCCAAAGCAATTCTCTCCACTTTCTCGATCATGTCGTCAGACCGGCTTGTGCAAGCCCGAGGTTGTTTCGGTTTGTTGTCACACGATGTTCTGCCTTCATTAAACTGTCGCACCCACGAACGCACTTTTGACACTTCAATAACTCCATCACCACATGTCTCCTTCAACTGTCGATGAATTTCAATTGGTTTCACACCACGCAAATTCAGAAAACGAATGATTGCACGCTGCTCAAGTAAGGAAAACGTCGCCATTTTAAGTATTTAAAACAGTTCTCATTCTCGCCACTGGCGGTAAAATTCCATCTGCCGTGCGGTGCTGCCATTTCTGGGACGTGTTGTCAATGAACGCGGCCTCATTTTAAAACAATGCGCATGTTTCTATCTCTTTCCAGTCCAGAGAAAAAAAATCGGAGGCCTTAGAACTTGAATGCACCTCGTACATCTGAGCCATCGAGGGCACAGGGGATAGTGCGACTGCAGGTATTTATCCCTTGTACGCTCCCCGTGAGACCCAAATTCCCAACTTAATGTCCACACACTACATTCGTAGTGCCCCTGCCCATTACACTCATTACTCACGGCAGACAATCTTACCGAGTCCCGTAAGAGTTAGGGCAATGACTGTCCATCCGCACAGAAGAATAAGGTCAATGGGTGGTTAGCCTTAACTATATGAAGATGGTATCTGCTCTTTCGGACATGTCATGTCGGCAGCTTAGGGTCTTTATTTAATTACCATTTCATTCTAGAGAGCTGCATGGTCACCGATGGTATCCTTTCGGACATGTCCCAAAGAACAGATACCATTTTCATAAATTCTTTGGAAGTCCCTTGCAGAAATATGGAGCCATGCTGCCTCTACATCCATCAATCACAGTTGTTGAGAACTTGGGCTTCTTGTGGTCTGTATCACACTCGAAGGCTACCATCAGCTCTTACGAACTGAAACCGGGGATCATTTAGCCAGGCAACGGTTTTCGAGTCGTGTAGCGTAAGACCAAAATGGTTACGATCCCAGGAGAGGCCCTGCAGGCGATTTCGTGCTGTTAGCAAAGACACTCGCATCGGTTGTCTGCTGCCATATCCCGTGAACGCCAAACAGCCGCACTATCCCAACTGATACGTCTTACGTTCTACGTTGATTTCTGCGGTTATTTCATGCAGTGACAACCCTTTGCAGATGCCGCTGCTCTCGGTCGTCCATCGTGAGGGGTAATGACTGAAATGTGGTACTCTCGGTACACTCTTGGCAGTGTCAATATTCAATTCCCCGAGGATTTACGGAATGGAATGTCCCATGCGTCTAGCTCCAACCACCATTTCGTGTTGAAAGTTTGTTAATTCTTGTCGTGCAGCCACAATTGCGTCGGGAGCATGGTCACATGAATCACCCAAATACAAATGGCAGCTCTCCCAATGCATTGCCCTTTTATACTTTCTGATAGCACCGGCAACTGCAAATATGCGTCTCGCTATCCCATGACATTTGGCACCTTAATGTATACCGGATAAGATCACGGATAGGTCACAACCCTCTCTCACTCCCTTCTCAACTACTACTTTCCTTTCGCTTCCTTTGATCTTCATTACTCCAGTTTGGTTTCTGACAATTACCCTTTATTTTACTCATGCTGTACTCATATTTCAAAGAAGATATGCCAGTCAACGCTGTTAAAACACTCCTCATAATCTATTAATATTGTAAATCTAGGTTTCCCTTCTTCAGTTTACCTTCTAGGACGAGTCGCAGCGTCAGTACTGCCTCGCGCGTTTCTACTTTTTTCGGAACCCAAGCATCCAGTTCTGCAGCATTCCGTTCGTGCTGGCATCATAGACTAGCTGCGGGGACAAGGCGTCAGTGCCAATCACTAGTGCCGCAGGGTTCTATTAAATGTTCGAATTGTGAACAATATGGGGTTGCAGTATACTCACTGTCGGTCATTGTATTGGGAAACCACTTGTATTTTTTCCTTAATCATGCGAGCAGTGCTAGAAACTTGGTGTGCATCGGATGTGACCTTTCTTGATACTTAGCCCTGTGCAGCTTATTTTCCCTACACATTAGTTTTGCCAGTCCAGTAATCGTGTTCATCACCATTTCACTTACACTGGTCGACTGTTACTTCATCTTCAAGCATAGACTGCATATTCACAGACACTTAAATCAGGGTTGACCACGTCGGGGTACACACACCACGCCATTTTCGAAGTATTATTAGATTTTCCTGTCATCACTCAGTGCGGTGTTCGCTTAGACATGGGCCTACCCTCCAGTGTTTATCGTACCAAGAACGATTTGCTGGTTCTTGCATCCTAAACGTTCGGCTTGTTAACTTTCGGGTCACTCGTTTCCAGACGACGGTTCTTCTCCTCAAACGGATACATATATCCTTCTCCCCCTTTGATGTATATTTCATTATCACATAAATACCCTGTATGTAAATGATCTGGACCTCCATGAAGCTGTTAGTGAACGATGCTGTTGCTCATAGGCAATTCACCACGCCAGTACTATTGTAGTGAATACGGGCTTACAGTCAAAATTTTTTATCAAACCAGTGTGGCAACCAAGCCTGGCACAAATTTCGAATTGTCAAAAAACTTCATAGCGTTACACAGGGCTATTCATAAAGAAGGAACGGACTTCAAACATTTATTGCTTCTAACTACAAAAGACAGAAACACAATTCCAACGTTCATGGAAAGAGAAAAGTTCAAATTGTAATGCATTGAATGAGAACACTATATGTTGCACGACAGATATCAAAACGGTGCCTCATTTCATGCCACACACGAAGCAGCTGGTTTGTTGTTGTCGAATTCACAGCTTCAACAATACGACGTCGCAGACTTTCAAGTCTGGCAGGCCACCGGCGGTGAAGTTCATCTTCTGCTCCTCATTAGATAATTTCTCTAAACACGTCCGACGTTACCTCAATGACACCATTTCAGGACGTTTCATTGGAAGAAGAGGTAATTATTGAATGATCATTTTAGTTTTTATTAGAATAGGGAATGTTTCTTATTTTAGTCCATAAAATGAAGCCACGTCTACAAAGTACATTTTGGGAACGGGTACGCATTTTTGCATAAATCTTGCATCTAATATCATTAGAAAATCACTTAAAAGCATTAACATATTAAGAAAACGTTTCCTTGCTCCAGAAAAATTGTCGTCTGGAAGGGTTAAATACGGAGAGTTTGGTGGCCAGGGGACTATGGTAAACTCATCCTCCTGCTCTTAGGTCTCGCACGTGCACTGCGAGCTTTGTGATGCGTTGCATTGACCTGTTGGTTGCCGCCATCGTTCCGAGGAGGAAAAAACTGCATGTAGGAGTGCACGTGTTCCCCAAGGATAGACGTAAACTTGTATTGATCCAGTGTACCTTCCAGGATGACGAGGTAGCCGAGGGAACGCAATTAAAATATTCTCCAGGCCATAAAATTTCCTCCTTCGACCTGGATCCTTCTGACGATTGTTGCAAGGTGTTTGCTTTCAGCCGTTACACGCCGTGCACGACAACGGTCATCTGCATGATGGAGCATTAAACGTTGTCCATCCGAAAAGAAAAATGGTTCAAATGGCTCCAAGCACTAGGGGATTTAACGTCTGAGGTCATCAGTCCTAGAACTTAGAACTACTGAAACCTAACTAACCTAATGACATCGCATACATCCATGCCTGAGGCAGGATTCTAGCCTGTGACCGTAGCAGCAGCGCGGTTCCGGACTGAAGCGACTAGAACCGCTCGGCCACAGCGGCCGGCCATCCGAAAAGGTAACCTATCGTCATTCAGTGGACGTCCAGTTGCGGTACTGGCATGTAGATTCCACCTTCGTCTCCGATGAACAACAGTCTGCATGGGCCCCTGAACCAGGCAGCCGCTACGAATGCTCCTACGCACCAACGTTCGCTAAACTTGCCCTGAGGAGATACTACTGGTAACCCCTTGGCTCATCTGGGTGTTCAGTTGGCCAACGGTTGCGCATCTATTCGCCAGTATAGCTCTCCCCCATCGTTCACGTCATCTATGGGCCCTGGAGCACCACAGTTGCTTTGGCGCGGGTTTCAGACAACTCAGTTCGCCACGCACGGTATTCATTACCCACGGCTCCACGTGAACAGTTTACAAACTCAACAATTTCGGAAATTTTTCCACTCTTGGGACGAAAGACAACGATTATGCCCTTTTGGACGTAAGTTAAATCGCTCCGTCTCGGCATTGCGACAACGACTACACAGTTTCCGCGCTGCCAGAGACGCTTTATGTACCCTCCACTGCTATTGCTGCCGTCATTAAGTGGATATTGCACGTTGACGTCGAACATAAGCGGTGCCCACGTTGTGTCTGGACCGTATGGTAAAGTAAGGCTCGAATACTGCAGTATCCGTGTTATTACGTATTACGATGCAAAGTTCCTTCTGACGAACAGCACTGCACCGTTTACAGCCATTATGGAATGCATGAAATGTGTGGACAATCATCAGCTGAATAACGGAATGACGTCACTGAAAATTTGTGCCGGACCGGAATTCGACATATGAAAGTTGGGGTCTGGCCGTACGTCACGCTCGAACATCAAAATGGTAAGTGGACCGATCGCGAAAAGCTGGAAATCCGGGTTCGAGTGACGATCCTGCAGAAATTTTCATTATATCGCTGATGGTTTGTTAATATTCGCAACCAGAATACATTTCAGGTATTTCACAGCTACTATAGTGGTTGCAGTGCCTGTTTCATCCGACATGATTCTTAATAACATAGGCACTGCTGTATCGTAGTTATCCGTCGATACCGAGCAAGCGACTATGAAATAAAATTCTCCTCTGGACAGGAATATACAAAATGGATGTGAGTGCAGGATCTATACACGAGGTTGACGACATGTGGAAGTTTGGGTCAGGCCGTGAGTCTCGTGCTCGGTTAGTCAAATGATAAGGCGACCGCTCACAATCAACTGGAAATTCGGGTTCGAGTTCCGATCGGGTGCTAATTTTCATCGTCGTCATTCCATTATACAGCTGATAGTTGTCCATATACGCAGCTGCGAATACAGTCTCTAATCATCCTGGCCTATTACAGTGAGCCGTGCACGGCTCGCGTTGGTGCTGTTTGTAGGTTTCCGCCCTCTCTTGGAGGCCAGACGGTATCGTTTAGTTGCCATGGTTACGGTTGTTTGTCTTCTTCTTGTGTTGACTGGCGCCACTCGGTTTCGCAACCGTTGCCTGTCTGCTAGTGGCAACAGCGGCGGTTATCGATATGTAGTAACTGTTACCCTATGTTTGGAACGACGTGGTTGTTTTTCCGGGTCGTGTGATCGTGAGAGTTCGGTTGGGGACTCAGGAGGAGCCATGTCCGCCAGTGCCAGAACACTCCGGGACCGCTGGCGGCACGCATGGACTGCCGGGTGGAAGGGCTTGGTCACCAGGGTGCACGACCTCGTCGTAAACTAGATATTGCCGGCTTTAAGATAACATTTCAGTCCAAGTAGAGAAACCTCCACCACTGTGAAATCAAGCGATTCTCCAGTGACTTCGTGTTGCTGCTCGTAGTGTCGCCGAGGCGAAGAGAAACGAGTGGAGTGCTAGGGGAAGGCGGATCTGATTAGCTTTCTTCCACTTATTATTACTATTTACTGCGTTCAACATGTTAAAATTTGCTAAGTTCAACCAGCGGTAATTTTTCTTGTCTGGTGGCCGCTAACGCCCCAGTTACCTGCCCTGGGGGTATGCAACGGCAGTATACTTTTCCTCGCCTTGCCGCTGCTGTCCAGTAAGGGGTGTAGTTTTGACACCTTCCTTGATTGTAGGCCGGTTGGTGAGTCTTCTACTCTGGTGGTAGCGATTCCTTTCTCGTTCCGGACGCTCTAAACACAGTATTCTGGGGACGTAGTGCAGACTGCCGGTTCCGGCTTCAGCAAGATTATCATTAGTCATTCGTTAGACTGCCGCTACTCTGAGATACCATCCTGTGAAGTGAATGACTCTTGGCTGCCTATCTCATCGCTCGCGAATGTGTTTGTTGTGGACTTTCTCAGAGGTCGATTCCTGGATCACCGTCTGTGGCCCCTTGGTTCTTGTAAGACATGTGTGTTCTAAAAGGAGGTCTGATGGCCAGTAGTTCAGTGTAACGCTCTTTCAGCCCACGCCTTCTGCGGGTATAATCTGCCTCAGTACCCTTTAAGGAACTTATGTACTGTTCCTTGTGTTTTATTATTGTATTATTTATTACAATGCCTTGTAACGCCTACATTAAAGGTTATATCTGTATAGTTAATAGTTCTGGTCGCCTTCTGGAATAAATCTAGCAGTGTAGTGTTCAGTGGATGTTTAAGGGTTGTGCTACAAAGTTTTCCATCATTTTATTTCACCCGTTTGGTGATCAGCCGTGATTGCGGCCATTTGCCTTAAAATTCTAATTTGCTGTTTTTATTTACGCAGTAAGCCTTTAAAACCTCATTTACTGCCATTCCTGGCGGCTGATTCCTTGAGCTGTGTTTGTGGCGACTTGCCTTTAATATTTCAGTACCCGTAATTCGTAAGTTGCAGCGAGTCTTAAACAATTCTTAATTTATTGTTATTCCTGGCGTGCAAGGCCTTCTGCCCAGACCACAGTGGCTTGCTTTTCAAACATTGTCTGCTGTATCTATGTTTAATGGTGATTTTCTGAATTGCAACTCACTGAAAACACTATTACTAACACAGTTGTTTATTCCTTCATTTGTAACGTGTGGTATTTTTATTTATTGTTGAGTCTGGAATTACTGGTTTAAAATAAACTGTGTGTAACTGTAAAAGGCAACCAATAGTAACTGATTACGGCGCCGTCCACAATCGTAACCGAATCCTGCGTTCCCTTGACTATCAGGTTTCATACAGTTTTGGAAGTTCTTTATTCAGACCATTAATGCTGGTTTGACTGTAGATAGATATAACATATCCTATTTTTCAATCTCTGGAAACTTCTATTGTCAAGTACTACCATGAATTAGTGATTTATGTGTGGAGTTAATTCGTTTGTCCTTGCTATAAGGCTCCATCAGGCACGGGGTCTTGTTGAATCTGAGCGACTCCTACAGAGTATTGTTGCTTTTCAGCGACACTACAGCTCTTCATACTAACCGCTCTAGCACTGGATGAGTGACGAAGGCATCAATAATGGTACCCTGCCTTGATTTTCAAGAACTTCTGAAGATCGAACAATTGAGATGTTCCTTTATTATTTCCTTTTTCGTTTATCAATAATTATTGTAACAGTATCAGTCGTGACATAAAATAAAAGTTCCGCGTGGGTCTGGGATTTTTAGAATTTCGTTGTCTCATTACAACGAAATTATTGCGACGTTCAGCGCCTCAATATAATATCTCTAGTAATGTATAGAAGCAGATTTAGACGTTCCCTGATTCTTTCTCAAAGCACATGCATTTTCACCTGCGCTAAAAGGGCTATCAGGAGCAAAACTAGGGATGTTTACAGTCTAATTTGTGGTATTACGGAAAGAGTAAAATTTTTCTTCAGTACTCGTTGGAATTTGTTTGACTTTAATTACACCTGCGTGCATCATCACAGAAGCCTACTTCCACACGGAACATGAATATTGCATTTCACATCTCACGTTCTGCACGGACAACAGGTATTCGTGATGACAAATTCGAATATTAGTATGCAAAAGAGACGGATTAAACAGTGGGTAAATAGAGATGTTGAGCTCACAGAAACATAAAACTCGTATCTTGCTGACGTCTGCTGGAGCTTGAAAAACGCGCTGTATGTAATGCGTGTGTAGCGTCAACAGGAATTGCTCTACGACCGATAATTGTCGCCGTGGAAAAGGTAAAAGGACGTTTCCTTGCGGCGTATAATTGAGGTGAGCAGTCTCCAGGAAAATACGGCAGTCGTCCTGTAAGCAGTACGGGCGACGCTGTATGTCCTGGTTGGAGAAGCAGCCTCTGGCAACGACGACAATTTCCATGTAATTCATGTTCATACGGAATGAAATGATGCACCATTAAGGGGATAAAATGTACAGATCAGCTGTTAATGCCACGTTTTCTCTTCTTAGGTCAGGGTACGGATAAAGACGTATAACTCACCTGTAAACCGTACTTTACAACCGTTGGTGGTCATCTTCTACCAATGTTTCGAGTACACCAACTCGAAAGGGAAAATTACTCGTGGTACTACCATGATAACTCTCCCTGTGTCTTTTTCATTCCTTATATCACTAGGTAGGAAACAATTCAGTCGCTGGCAACGCGGATTTCTTAATTAGAACGGTTGAAATAGAATTTTAGTAATCCGGCAATGTAGACGCATTTAGAGTCGTAGCACCAGCTATGGTAGGGCAAATACGGAGAGGAAAGTCGACGGTGACCATATGTAAGGAAAAATCCTGGCTTTTAGCGTTAGTGATTTCGGAAAAGCTAAATCGTTAATTGCTGGTCGGGTATCTAAACTTCGTTTTCTCGAATACGAGTCCGTTGTAGTACCTCCAACGCCACTTAACTAGTTTTAATTGGTGCAGTGATTCTCATACTTTGAATACTTTCATCTACTTCTTGCACCTGCAACACGATTGTCCTGGTATTATGTGTTTATTCACGTGCGTGACAGTCCACTAGAAACATTCATTTATTCTTCTTTCCTTGTAGCACGTCCCATGAGTCCCATCTCTCGAAGTGACGATATGGAACCTTCATAATTGCGATTTGTGTTAAAAGACTTTTTTTTTAGATTCTATGCAAATATTGTGTTTCATTCCTGTACCTGCCTTGGTCGTACTATGGCCTGCCTACCCTCTTCAGTGAGTTTGTAGTCGCCCGTAATTCAGATGTCCCTAATTTTCAGATCAGGTATCAATTCCGGGGAATATTAACAGACAGAGTGGCGAGAAGTCCACTTCTGATCGTTATAAAGATAATGTAACAACGACAGGAAACAAAACAGTCTAGTTGCGTTGATTCATTTTGATTATTTTCCCGAATTTGTTAATTATTATGTCAAAGATTAATGAACCTGTGGGTATTAAATTAAATGCTACGGTCGCCATCCTGTTGAAAGTCAATGGCTATCAAACTGTGTTGGATTGAAATTTAATGTACGTAACCTTCAACGAATCGTACGTCAGCGACTACGGTCATTAGACATGCCAAACCCAATTGGTTTTCAATTGATTCTACGATTTTTTACAGTTAATTACCAAAATAACGCAATACTTTGGAATCATCTAAAACCAAACTGATTTGCTAAGTATATCACGTGATGCGGTAATGATGAAGAGACGTGATGTCAGGATAATGTTCACAAACACTGTATTTTACTAATCAGTTGATTCTAATGACCACATTACTATGAAATATAATAGTTCTGCACAAGAAACAGTTAGTGACAGTTAGATAGGGCAACACAGGAAATGCGAAAACCCAGTTCGACGCAGAAAATCAATAAATATGTACAACTGAATAACACTTTTGAACCTGAGTTTATATTTTTACAGAAGTTCACCGCAATTAATGATTTAGGTACGTAATGAATTTCCTTTTGAAATGGACAGTCAATACAGTTAAAATGTAAAATTGAGGTAATACACCTCTCGTAAACTATTAAAACTGCTATTTATTTTGGAAGAATAAGATTTGTTTTTAGTTTATGGTACGTTCTACAATTTTAGATGAAACACTCTTTTTCTTTTAATTTGGTGACACACAATTATTTTAGTTACATTAAAAGGTCTTCCACCATTGGTGATAAAGACACGGAATAATCATTTATACAGCCTAAATTTACTTTCGATAAAACACTTCTATGACACTGACAAGTCATATACATTCCTAAGCGTCTGATTTGGTACAGTGCTACTTTGATGGGGAGCTTCTGTAGAGGCCACGTAAAGCTTTTTAAATAAACATTATTTAGGCAAAATCTCTTCTTCCAATTAGGGGCAAATTTTGACCCTGCAGTACTCTACTTTTCTCTTCAAAATGCTCTTGAAACGTTGAATAAATGTTGTATTGCGGCCAATACAGCTTAGTGCCTGCCGCAAGCACAATATCTTGAAATAAATCTTCTTGCTACACACTCTACACACTTAAATATGTGCACTCTGATGCAGTTCGACCTCCCTCTCTGTTAACTTCCAACTTCTAACACGCTCTCTCGTGTACCACTGATGTAATAGTTATAATACTACATCTCCGGATAAGTTTCTTGAATAATCAGATTTCTGACGTTTGACGCCACCCTCTACAAATTCCTCTCATCCCAGAGTAGCACTTGCAACTCATTTACTTAATTTTTGTTGGATGTTTTCAAATCTCTGTCTTCCCCTACAATTTCCCTTTCTAGGGCTCCTTCTAATGTCATGAACGTCATTTCCTACTGTCTTAACATATGTGCAATCAGCTTGTCCATTCTTCTTGTCTGTGCCTTTCACATATTTCTTTCCTCTCCGCTTTTTCGTAGAACCTCCTCACTCCTAACCTTATCAGACCACCTAATTTTCAGCAATCGTCTGTAGCACCACACCTCAAGTGCTTCGATTCTCTCCTGTTCAGTTTATCCCACTGTGCGTGATTCACTACCATACAGTGCTGTGTATCAAATGTACATTCACAAAAATTTCTTCCTCATAATAAGGCCCAAGTAAATGCTCTCAATTCCAACACAGTGCGCCAGTACGTCAACCTATGACCACTCACCATTGCTCTTTTTTTTTTAATCTTCAGTCTTCTGACTGGTTTGATGCTGTCTGCCATGAATTCCTGCTCTGTGTCAACCTCTTCGCCTCAGAATACCACTTGCAACCAACGTGCTCAACTATTCACTGGATGTATTCCAATCTGTCTTCCTCTACAGTTTCTGCCCTCTACAGCTGCCTCTACTACCATGAAAATCATTCCCTCATGCCTTAATAGATGTCCTATAATTCTATCCCTTCTCCTTGTCAGTGTTTTCCACATATTCATTTCCTCCCAGTTTTTCTGTAGAACCTCATCAGTCCACCTAACTTTCAACATTCGTCTGTAGCACCACATCTCAAATACCTCGATTCTCTTCTCTTCCGGTTTTCCCACAGTCATTGTTTCACCTCCATACAATGCTGTGCAGCAAACATACATTCTCAGATATTTCTTTCTCAAATTAACGCCTTTGTTTGATACTAGTAGACTCCTCTTGGCCAGGAATGCCCTTTCTCCCAGTGCTAGTCTGCTTTTGATGTCCTCCTTGCTCCATCCGTCATTGGTTATTTTACTGTCTAGGTTGCAGAATTCCTTAACTTCATCTAATTTGTGACTATCAATCCTGATGTTTAGTTTCTAGCTGTTCACTTTTTCTATGTACAATAAAATTTTAATATCTTCCTGGGTTTAAAGTAATAAGCAATCTTTGCTTGCGCCTTTGCAATAATTTATTTTTCCCATAGACGTAGATCATCATAAATAGGATACAGCATTTAGGAATTTTCGCAGAGCATGGAATACGAAAACAAATATTGTTGTACATGCTTTTTATTACATTCTGCATTTACTCACAGAGAACACTCTTTCTTTATTTTGATCGGTATACTTTTAATAATACCCACTTCCATTTAACTTATAATTTAAATTTGCAATTGAATGTCCTAATTCCTTCTCTAGCCACTAATTTGACAAGTAAAAAGAATGTATGTTCTTGAATTCCAACATGTTGCTAATTTTGTTCTTATAAGATATCTGTTTTAGGGCTTTAACAGTTAGCTCTGTTCCTTCGTGCAATTCTTCTAGGCTAGAGCATTTGTGGATTTTAATTTGCCTCTTATTTCTTTCGTGACACTAGAGTTAAAGCGTTCTTCTACTGCACAGTCTTGGGAAGTTTCTATACAGAAATTATAGAGCACAAGTTTCGCAAAAAAGTCCCCGTTGGATGTAGTCATTCCATCAATTTTAAGCTTCACAAATGCTGTTCCGTTTCTGGATATACAGCGTCAAATTCCCCACGTTTAGATACAATAGAGTCAAACGGAATTGGAGCTTTGTAAACAGGTATTTCGTGCTCCACTGAAATAGTGAAAGTGCTAGAAGTTCTCATTTTCTGCCGCAATATATGGTCCCTTACAACTGATTTTACAGTAAATTCTTCAGATGTATCCAGATTTATCAATCGCTGTGTTAAAGTCATAAGCAAACCTTGCTTACACATCTGCAATAGCTTCTTCCTTATCAAATTGTAGTTTAGTTTGCACCTTTATGGCAGATGTTTCCGCAACATACACCAGTGTTCGTTCATTTTTTTTTTTTTTTTTTTTTTTTTTGTGATTTGACCTCTTCCAGTTCCAGTTTTATTTTTCGTACACACAACACATTAACTTCACTTAAAACAGTAATGTCTTTAATTGGGAATTGCTTGTCTGTTCGTCTGTTAGGTTCCTTTTCTTAAGATTCGTGGGATGACATTGTTTTGGGTACGCTACCTATGTCAGCAATATCCAGACCTAAGTCGGCAATTTATGGAGAACAGTGCTGTAGATTGAGAAAAAAATGTTTCTCCTGCTTTAGTAAAGTATAACACTTATATATAAAAGTTATATTGTCCATGTACGAGTCTATGTCAAGAATCTTCACGTAGTTTACTGGTAGATAATTAAAATTATATGTAGACAGAGCATAGTTTATAAGGCTTTCTCAGTTTCGGATGTCTGGTAGGATTACTTGCACTACAGTCAATTTTCGAGTATTCTTAGTAGCCCAACAGACAAATTACAAAACCTTGTTCAACACCACAAAGCAGCTGTTCTGTAAGTTATTCGTTAACTGACACCTCACAGAAGCAATTGGCACAAAGTGTAGTGGAGCATATTGGAAGTAATGTTTGTAAGTGTCTAACATAATCAGTCTTGCACAGGGTCAAACACACGATTCATTCTGCAGTTGTACATTGTAGCCTCCAACTTTTCCTTGTTCCTGGACACTTTATGAAATCTGTAAGGTGGTTACAAACACCTTCGTTCAGTCACACGCCTGAGATCTGACATATGAATTTCTTATATATCTCTGCAGTTGGAGACCAACCTTGTTAAATAGTCAGTTCTAACTTTCTTACCGCTGTCCAAAATGATGTTGCTATTTACCTGGTAGTTGGCTCTGAGCACTATGGGACTCAACTGCTGTGGTCATTAGTCCCCTAGAACTTAGAACTACTTAAACCTAACTAACCTAAGGACATCACACACATCCATGCCCGAGGCAGGATTCGAACCTGCGACCGTAGCATACCTGGTAGTCTCCTGCCATTCATAAACCGTGGTTTGATATGTAACAGTCGCAAATCTCCATTTTGTTAAAAATCCCAGCAAAACATTGCGTTATGTCCAAATCCAGTAGTTTTCGATATGAGTTTCAGTGCTTTCTCGGCGATTTCTTCCAAGATTCCTACTGCCGATACATTTTCATTACCAGGTAGGAGTAATGGTAGCTTCGCCTTGACGAACTTGGAGAATTGTCTATGTGGGTAATAGTTGAAAGCACCACGCATTTCTTTATTAAAAATTATAGACCATCCTTTTTCCGAGCGCTTCTAACAGGCCAGTCGATCACAAAATTTAACTAGCATAGTGTTATCACAAAACTGTTCTGTAACGGGTGTAAGCACATCTATATTATTCTTGCTAGGCAACGTCCGATTTTCGGTGCAACTTACGTTGCCAATATTAGTAATAAGATTGTCCACATTCTCCAGAAATAACCACGAACTAAAGTGTTCGTTGGTTGGCCTTATCTTCCTCCTTAAAAGCTTAGGGACGTTAGAAGTTTGGAGGAATTCATGGTGACAGTTTCCTCACCCACAGAAGACATGCCGGTTGCGGCAGCCACGTCTCCATTCATGTTCTAAGGAACCAAAATGACGATACTCTGGCGCGCTACCACCGCACAGTAGTTGTTCGTATGTTTTTCGTTTACTCACACTGTATGAATACATTGGCACGGAGTACAGTGCAGCACATTGTAAATACTGTTTTTTGGTGTCTAATACAATTAAACAGTCTTGCACAGAGTCAGACAAGCGATCCATTATGTGCCCTGACCAGCCATAAGGCTATATTATGGCTCATAGTGGTAGGCATCCATTCACTTGTTAAAATGCTACTTTTGTACATAGGAATACAGGGAAAAAAGAATTAAAAATCGCTGACATACCCTATGTCCATATACCTAGAACCGTTTCATTACGTATGCAGTATGATTTGAAAGGTACTCTTTATTTGGGTTCTGTATGCTGTGGAATTCTCAGTTAGCTCCAAGTAGAGTTCTACCAACACTTAGGCTACAAGCGCGATGTGGTTCAAGACGCCTTTTTGTACAGGATGGAGCAAATGAGAGTAACCCGGACGACTGGACGTGAATGTATTGCATATAGTTACTTCCAACAGGATGGAGCAACTGCCATTACAGCCAGCCGAATTCTCGAGCTTTCACCTGATTTGTCAGTGTGTGATTACTTCGTGTTTGGAGCCCTCATGTCTAAGGTGTATCGCAACATAGTCTTCAAAACCCTCAGCAAAACACTTCGGATGAGGCTGCAGCAATTCCAGCAGTCCAGCTACAGTTCGCCTTCAGGAACTTGCTGACCAGGGCACAAAACTGCAAAGAGATGAATGGCGGTCACTTACGGCGTGTGCTATAGTCAGGTTTGTATTCTATTTCGTTTCCTCTGTTGCCTTTCTGTGCACCTTGCAACTCTGTTCTACAGGCCACTTTTATTTGCCCCACCCTGCATATCCCGGCGGGATGGCTACCTGCTTCGTCAAATACCACATATTGATTTGGCATTGCTGCTTCCATGTAACTGCTCGCAGGCAGGTTAAAAATTAAGCGGATGTTATTAAAATCACACCAATCTCTAATAACGAAAGAGATATTTTCTGTGTGTAAAAATGTATACGTAGAATTTTATAATGACTTCGTACAAGAATTTCTGTTTTCATTTTGCCTGCCCTGTCAAAAAATCCTAAAAAAGTCTCTTATTTACAATGATCAACATGTATGAGAGGTGGTTAACTGGGTGATTTTGAATACGCAGTCGAAACTAGGTAGCTGAAAGTATAGTAGCCCTTGTTTCTTGTCCTTATGTCGGTATAATAAATGATATGACCTTCGACAATTAGTATCCATTGTTACCTTAGCAGTGGTTGTATGCTCGAGTGATTAAATCTTGTTTTGAGCATTAAATTAATGATGGACGTTGACGTGAGGTTACACCGGTGTGTGTCGAATGTGTGACGCTAATGTGATGTCTATGTGACGCCAATGCTACGGCATCAGATCGTTCGAATACTTCAGGTCAAAAAATGTTATTTGTTATAATAAATGCCTGAGAACTGAACTAGAATAGCGCTCGAAAGCAGTGGGAGCCCTTCATTCACGAAGTACATGCGGAAAATGACAGCACTCGAGCAGCCAAACTATGAAAATGATAACTGCTTGAAGCATGGGGCGCACAGCTTGCACCCCGCGTTTTTGCAAAGGCGTAACGGCATTGGACACAAGTTCGAGGGGGAGAGGCTAATTCCGGGATAGTGTTGTTGCTCGAGCGCCGGATGCTGGCATCAACGATTCCGGCAGAAGAGATGATGCTGATGTCATCAGTTCCAAGAATGCTGATGTTGATGTCAGCTATTTTATTACGCCTCGTATAAGGAGGAGGAACGCCGACCAGCATGCGTCGGAATCTGATACTGGCAGCACATAGTGGTAACTCGTAGAGTTGCATTTTATTGCTCCGTAACATTGCTGCTCACGTTGGGCATGATACGCATATGGAGTTGAAGCCTTAGAGCCATACTGATCGCCATTCAAGACACAACCATCCCTCACGACTACCGACCGAGACAACACACATACTGTTCACTCTACTGTAAAAGATCGTAAAGTCACATCATATACCCTAACAGAGGAAAAGAGGTTGCTTGCTGCAGAACACAGGGAGGTAGTGCAATGTCGTGCGACAAATTTTTGGGTTGTGCAGTGATCTGAACATCCCAACATATTCATTAAGATGGCAGTTGTACGGAAGGTTACAGAGGAGGTTAGGGAAGCTTTAGTGAAAAGTAGGATTTGCTGTACAAGACGAAGTACAACGAAGTCATGGGATAGTGATATGCACATGTACAGATGGCCGCAGTATCGCGTACTCGAAGTACAAAAGGACAATGCGTTGGCGGAGCAGTCATTTGTACTCAGGTGAGTCATGTTATAAGGTTGCCGACGTGATTGTGACTGCACGACGGGAAGTGACAGAGCTTGAACGCGGAATGGTAGTTGATGCTAAACTAATGGGAAATCCCATTTCGGAAATCGTTAGGGAATTAAGTATTCTGAAATCAATAGTGTCAAGAGCGTGCAGAGAATACCAATTTTCAGGCATTACCTCTCACTACGGATAAATGAGAGTCTGACGACCTTCACTTAACGACTGAGAGCAGAGGCGTTCCCGTAGAGCTGGCAGTGCTAACAGACAAGAAACACCGTGTGAAATAATAGCGGAAATCAGTATTGGACGTACGACGAACGCATCTCTTACGACAGAGCGGCGAAATTTAGTGTTAACGGGCTATGGCAGCAGACGAGCGACGTGAGTGCCATTGCTAACTGCACGGCATTGCCTGCAGCGTCTCTCCTGGGCTCGTGGCCGTATGGAATGGGCCCTAGACGACTGGAAAACCGTGGCCTTGTTATATTACTCCCGATTTCAGTTCTTAAGAGCGGGTGGTGACTCAGACCCGATGAAGCCATGGATCCAAGTAGTCAGCGAGGCACTGTGCTAGCTGGTGGTGGCTTTATAATGGCGTGGGCTTTGTATACCTGGGACGGAGTGGGTCCTCTGGTCCATCTGAACCTTCCTCCCATCCAGCTCCAAAAACGTAAGCTTAAACTGTAATGCGCTCACCAAAGTTCCCAACTTAACGGTTAATTTTTTGTGATGATCTTCCAAATTTAACGTGCTTAAATCCGCTATCCGATTACTTAAATGCATTAACTGTGCCCGCACCCTATGCAGCTGACGGTCACTAGGTTGGGTTCCCTCCAAAAGACAAATAGTGTCCTCAAGGACTTTAATAGCCTCAAACAAAACTTCAATAGCCGCTCCTATCTCACCCACCATCGCCGACATGACGTCAACCAGCTGATGAACGGCAGCCCGCAAACGGGCTACCAATTCCGGAACACTGACCTCAACCGGTTGGCGCCTTATTACCAACTCGTAAACAAGGTGGTCCTCTCTGAGCAAGCCGATCCCCGGACACTATCCGACTGCCATTACGACTAGCACCTGAAACAAGTAACAGCCAAAACAATACGGTTCCACAGAACACAAACGAAACAAGAGTGAAACTTACAGCAAATAGAACGGCAAACACAAGCGCAACCACGCTCTGCTACCAGTGAGACGCCCTGCTAAACATGCGGGACAGGACAGAACAAACGTGGAAAGGGGCAAAAATAAGGTGCTGTCAGTTACACTCGAACATACAACTTTATTTATTTGACCAAACGTTACAGGAGCCATAAAAATTAAAAACAAAAACGCAGCATTAATTTTTGGGACTTAATAACAGGCTGAATACGCCATGCAATCTCATGCCTTAAGGGCTAGACCACTTTAATTTAAAAATCGACACAAAACCAATAACTTAAGACTCAAACCAAAATCAGAATATTTTAAAATGCAAAAGGCCATATCTTAAAACAGTTCTTTAACTAGGCTGAAGGCCCAAACAACCTTACGCCTTAAGAGCAAAACAAGCTTAATTTAAAAATCGGCTAGAAGCCATACAAATACAAACAATAAGAACAAATAAGAAAAGGCAGTACACCCAACGCCGCTCAGAAGTTTCCGAGAGTCGGCCTGGAACTCGCTTAGGTGAGACAGACAGTCAGCCCAACCATTCTCGATCCAACGACAACCCAACTAACAGACAGTCAACGGACCCACCGGCAAGATAACTTCCGCTCCACCCGACCAGCACACAACAAGGTCTTCAATTGAACAACGTAGAAGGTATTGGCGCCCACAACCAATTATACATTGAACTGTCAAACTACACACCGTGCTGGACAGCGACAACATGGTGAGGAAAATACACTGCCTGAATTTACGTCAACGGCCAGGGCAGGTAACCGGAACGTCAACGGCCACAAGGCAGAAGATTCCGCTGGTGCACTTCAATTCAAATAACCAAGTACAGTTAAACTCCACCTGAGAATGGCTAAAATTTGTCATTTTAAAAACACACGTTGTTGCTCGTGGGAATGTCCCAACAGCCGACATTGAAATCCAAACGACACAATGTGAAAAGTCATGACTTGTTGGTAGATTAAGTCAAAACTCTACTTTCGTGTGCAGGATCGGTGAGCCATGGACCTCGTAGCAATGAGAACAGCACCACACACTCCAACAGCACGTGGACGCCGCCAGCGGCCTCGGTCAAACTACGCGCCGCGGAGATTTCCTCGCTGCTCCCCGCCAACCGACCAACTGGACGCACACCTTACAGCCGGAAACTATAAGCGCTAGGCCTAATATAGTTCAAGGTGTGAATATCGACACACACCGCTTCTGCCAATCGTGGAGAGAGAGGATAACAGCATAGTCGCGATTACAGCGGGAGACTAAACACAGAATAGCAACCAAGGTTTAATCCAGCGCATAACATGAGCCAGCCACGGCCCAGCTCCTCGAAGCTATGAGATGTTACTGTGTATGAGTTCATTGTGATACATACGTACACGAGTTTTTTTCATTTTCATTCTTTAATTGGTAGAACTAAATATCTCCAAAAAGAAACATCATGCAAAAATATCATTCTAGTATTTTCAAACGAGACATCTGTTTGTACTAAAACTAGCTGTCTTTCCAACCCCCCCCCCCCCCCCCCATGGGAGTCACATATTTATTTAAAATTTGGACCGTCTCTTCTTATTGTAGATTTGTATTCCATGCTAAAAAGGCACCTAAGGTTTACCCAAACATTATTTTTCCGTTTGTGTTTAATGGCGTTCTAATCGATATTAATCAATTTTTTCGGTTATTACAATTAATAACTGACACATGTAGACTGTAAATACCATGTGACTTTTGGATAAAACATCATCCACACTTCCGAAGATAGCGAGACCCGAAAAATGCGCAAATTGTCGCACTTTCAGCTTAATGGCTCATGCATTCAAGCTGCTGACAAGAATAATAAACAGAAGAATGGGAAAGAAAATTGAGAATATGTTAAACGCCGATCATTTTGGCTTCAGAAAAGGTAAGGGCATCGCAGAGGTAGCTGTGACATTGCAGCTGATAACGGAAGCAAGACTAAAGGAAAATCAAGAGACGTTCTTAGGATTCGTCGACCTGGAAAAAGCGTTCGACAATGCAAAATAATGGAAAGCGTTCGAGACTCTGAGAAAAATGGGGGCAATGTACAACATGTCCAAGAAAAAAGAGGGAACAGCAAGGGTGGAAGATCAAGTACGAAGTGTTCGCACTAAAAAGGATGTAAGACCAAGATGTAGTCTTTCATCCCTACTGTTCAATCTATACATCGAAGAAAGCGATGATGGGAATGAAAGAAAGAGTCAAGAGTGGAACTGAGATTCAAGGTAAAAGGGAATCAATGATAAGATTTACTGATAACATTGCTGTCCAAAGTGAAAATGAAGTAGAATTACACGATCTGATGAATGGAATGAACGGTCTAAGGAGTACAGAATATGGACTGAGCGTAAAACGAAGAAAGACGAAAGTAATGAGAAGTAGGGGAAATGGGAACATCGAGAAACTTAACATCAGAATTTGTGATAAGAAAACAGATCAAGTTAGGGGATTCTGCTACCTAGGCAGGAGCTGAGCAATGACGAACGGAGCAAGGAATATATAAAAAGGAGACTAGCATAGAGGGCGTTCCGAGTCAAGAGAAATATATTAGGTATTAATTAGAGGAAAAAAATTATGAGAATGTACGTTCAGAGCACAACATTGTATGGTAGTGAAGCATGGACGACGGCGAAACCGAAAGGGAGAGAATCGAAGCATTTGATATGTGGTGCTACAGGTGAATGTTGAAAAGTAATACGATAAGGAATGAAGTAGTTTTGCCCAGAATCGGAAAGAAAATAAATGTATAGAAAACACTGACAAGGAGAAAGGATAGGATGGTACGGAATATGGTAAAATATCAGCGAATATCTTCCATGATGCTTGAGAGAGCCGCAGACGGTAAAAACTGTAGAGGAAGACAGAGGTTGTGATGCATCCAGGATGTAATTGAGGATGTAGATTCCAAATGATACTCTGAGGCGAAGAGGTTGGCACAGGAGAGGAATTAGTGGCGCTCCGCATCAAATCAGTCAGAAGACTGATGAAGACAAAATAGTGTCGCTCGAACGTCACCATCGAGAAGGTGACTGGTTTCAGGGTGTTCTTCCATCCAGTAGTCATAATTCTCGCGCTGGCCGGTACGCGGCTACCGGCGATATACAGTCCACAAACACCGTAAGTACATTAGGACTTTGTTTTTATGAAACGGATCTGATGATGGTCGTTAAAGACCGAAACCAGTAATCTGTTAACAAAAAGTTTGTGACCATAGACATAAATTAAAGGAAACTTATCAGCGTAGCGAAAATTGTGTTAGGCACTCCTGCCACGGATAAACACATTGCAAAGTGAACTGTCACACACTCGCACCCTGCCAAGCGGCGTGCCCTTCGCAGCGTCGGAGTCTTCATAAGCATATTTGAGCTAATGGATGTTTTATGCAGAAGAGAAAATCGTAATAATTTTAATTTATGACGTGGATGCAAAAAATCTGGACGCCGCTGTTGCTCTTTATGCCAGACCACGACTTTGTTCCACTATTTACAGTACCGTAAAACAGTTTACTACCGAGCGAACTGATACATCTAAGAAAAGAGAAAATAACTAGTGACGCAAATGTTATACGGAACGGCAGCAATGAAATTGCAGTGCTATATCTTCAAGCATAAAGAACTTCGTGGGAATGAAGTTCAGACTCGGATGGGGTTTTGCAATTGAACACCCATGCAATTACAAAGAGACCCAAAAATTTTTTGTCGAGTACTTTTACGAATAATAGCGAAGTTAACATTAGTCATTTGCGTGTGGAAAACCAGCACTGGATGCCTGAAGCTGAGTATCAGCGCCCTTGGTCTGTTTGGTGCGACTTCAAGGGCACTGTACATGTTTGGCGGAAGATTAGTGCAAAAACAGAAAGGAAAATTATAAAAATCAAATAAAAGCAGTCTCGATCGCGTTTCCACATTTTTTTTTACTTGTTAGCAACCAGTTTTCGCTCTTTCCTCGTAACACCTTCAGGCTTTTGATCGGCAATATGGCAGCTGGTGGTGGCAGACGGACCGAGATCTTCAGAAGGAAGGTTGTCACTTCCAAGGATGTAGCTCCGTCTGCCACCAACAGCAGCCATAAAGGCAATTGAAAGCCTTAAGGTGGTATGAGGAAAGGACCGAAACCGGTTGCTAACAAATAAAAAACTATCGAGACTGTTTTTCTTTGATTTTTAGTATTTAATACCGATCTGTGTTCTCCAGAATTCTTTCTGATATTTCAAAAAACAATATGTCTTGCCTGTAGTACTTGCAGATTTTCTGTCCGCCGTATGCGCCATTGTTCGACTGCTGAAGCCGTCGTAAAACTTTCAATCTCGATTTCTCGAAAACTCTTGAGAACCGCATCGAAGTAGAGCAGCATTTGTTCCATATAAATAAGCGCCACAAGCGTGCGAGAGAACAGCAAATTCTGTGAGTCACTGGCTGTAAGCTTCCCTTGTGAGAGACACTGTCCAAGAGACGCCAAAGCAGCGTAGTATTTCACGGCATCCTTGACCACAATGCTGAGCTTGGCGATGTGAAACTTGAGCGCGCCGATACGCTAAGTGTGCGATGGGCCGGAACGGCTATTAGCAACGCACGATCGCCGCATAACGATCCGCTGTTACGGCGGGTCATAATACCCCGTCATCAGCGTATGCGGAAAATGTGGACGGATCATCGTAATGGTCGCGGACGTGAGTCGTGGATGTTCCGCTCCCTGTAAGAACGAGACATTAACGCGATCCGCTGGCGTTATCACGACTGTTTTGTTTATTCAGAGCGTAAGAAACGAATTGAAAAAAGGCTGGGTAACCACGGTCTCTTAACATTTCCGTAAATGACGCTCATTAACTGGAGGTAAATTCATGCTTCTGACGGGACTTTTTCTTACTACAAAAGAACACTGCTGTCCGTTTTTAGGCTGTAATGGACCATGAATAACGATATCATTAGCGACACGACATTAACCATTTACTGTTACAGGTTCGGAATGATGGGTAACCAGTGCCGGATATGATATAAGTTGTGTCTCCGTGAAAGTACGTAGCAATTTAGGGAAATTAACATAACGGAAAATCGGATGGGTAAAGTCACAAACGTCCGCGTCATGAGTTCACGTACTCACCTCTGCGTTGCGCCGTTAAATACAAAGTGGTTATAATTAAATTGCAGCTTGTCACGGAGGTTCTGTGTGCTGTAATTATCATACGGCAGCGGAACGTGATAAACATGCTAATACTTTAATGCGGAACCGATTTAAGCCAAAAATATTAGTTCCAGTTTTGGCCAACACGTGCAAATCTGTCGCTGTCCGCTGTTTATATGTAACACCAATTTCTTACCTACTTTGTTTCTGTACCAATATTTCTATTTCAGTTTGTAGTGTTGCTTATATAGAAAGCTGTATCTGACATGGAAATTCTTCGACTATGTATACATAGTCTATACAAGGGCGATGTACTTGAGGACAATATGATGGAAATGGAAGAGGATGTAGATGAAGATGGAATGGGAGATACGATACTGCGTGAAGAATTTGACAGAGCAATGAAAGACCTGAGTCGAAACAAGGCCCCGGTAGTAGGCAACATTCCATTAGAACTACTGACGGCCTTGGGAGAGCCAGTCCTGACAAAACTCAACCATCTGGTGAGCAAGATGTATGAGACAGGCGAAATACCCTCAGACTTCAAGAAGAATATAATAATTCCAATCCGAAAGAAAGCAGGTGTTGACAGATGTGAAAATTACCGAACTATCAATTAAATATGTCACAGCCGCAAAATACTAACACGAATTCTTTACAGACGAATGGAAAAACTGGTAGAAGCCGACCTCGGGGAAGATCAGTTTGGATACCGTAGAAATGTTGGAACACGTGAGGCAATACTGACCTTACGACTTATCTTAGAAGAAAGATTAAGGAAAGGCAAACCTACGTTTCTAGCATTTGTAGACTTAATCTTGACTGGAATACTCTCTTTCAAATTCTAAAGGCGGCATAGGTAAAATAAAGGGAGGGAAAGGCTATTTACAATTTGTACAGATACCAGATGGCAGTTATAAGAGTCGAGGGGCATGAAAGGGAAGCAGTGGTTGGGAAGGGAGTGAGACAGGGTTGTAGCCTCTCCCCAATGTTATTCAATCTGTATATTGAGCAAGCAGTAAAGGAAACAAAAGAAAAGTTCGGAGTAGGTATTAAAATCCGTGGAGAAGAAATTAAAACTTTGAGGTTCGCCGATGACATTGTAATTCTATCAGAGACAGCAAAGGACTTGGAAGAACAGTTGAACGGAACGGACAGTGTCTTGAAAGGAGGATATAAGATGAAAATCAACATAAGCAAAACGAGGATAATGGAATGTAATCGAATTAAGTCGGGTGATGCTGAGGGAATTAGATTAGGAAATGAGACACTTAAAGTAGTAAAGGAGTTTTGCTATTTGGGGAGCAAAATAACTGATGATGGTCGAAGTAGAGAAGATATAAAACGTAGACTGGCAATGGCAAGGAAAGCGTTTCTGAAGAAGAGAAATTTTGTAACATCGAGTATAGATTTAAGTGTCAGGAAGTCGTTTCTGAAAGTATTTGTTTGGAGTGTAGCCATGTATGGAAGTGAAACATGGACGATAAATAGTTTGGACAAGAAGAGAATAGAAACTTTCGAAATGTGGTGCTACAGAAGAATGCTGAAGATTAGATGCGTAGATCACATAACTAATGAGGAGGTATTGAATAGAATTGGGGAGGAGTTTGTGGCACAACTTGACAAAAAGAAGGGACCGGTTAGTAGGATATGTACTGAGGCATCAAGGGGTCACAAATTTAGCATTGGAGGGCAGCGTGGAGGGTAAAAAATCGTAGAGGGAGACCAAGAGATGAATACACTAAGCAGATTCAGAAGGATGTAGGTTGTAGTAAGTACTGGGAGATGAAGAAGCTTGGACAGGACAGGGCAGCATGGAGAGCTGCATCAAACCAGTCTCAGGACTGAAGACCACAACAACAACAACCACAATGTATACATGTTTCAGTTAAGTGAATTTTTTGATCGATGTTGTTTAAAATGTGTTTGTGGATTTAAATAACTACTGGAATGATTGTTATATAATGACTTGGTCCATAGAGAACGTAGAGTTGAATGTAAAAGATGTGGGGAAGCTCCGAAACTACGGAAGTAACCTGGCGGAGTGCGAAAGCTGTGGTTGGCGCACAAGTCGAAACTCGTCCTTTGTGACGGGGAAGGAGTCTGGGCTGAGCAGTGCTGTGGTTAACATCTCACTAGCAGAAGCGGGTCATTATGTCTCATACTCTTGGAGTTTTGAGGCCAGAGGAGCTTAAGAGCAGTATTTACGAGTCTCAGTTTCAGCATTTGCTGATACTGTTATCATACGATGGTTTTTGGCCTTGTAAAAATATAATTCCGACGCCAACAAAATCTGTGACAGGGCGAGGCCAACATTACTGCAATTACTGCATCGCCGCCACGTTAGCAGCCACTGCAAATTACGCCACCAGTGCCACCAGCCTTCCACTAAATTGTTTGTATTTGGCATTCTGTAAATAGACCACATATTTGTGAAATTTGGTTAACTTTAACAATAATAATGGTATTGCTAAACTCTCTATCTCACACCCGCGATTATCCTAAATCACAAACCTGGACAGGAATCCTGTCCTAGTGAATTAATTCCGACTGTCGTAATTTATTATGGAAAGACTTACTCGGCAGCTTTAAAAATAGTTGACATTGCTTTCTAAAGTGTGGAGAAATGCTCCACTTCCAGTGCATTTTTAAATCAATCTGCAGTAATTTTCTTAAATAATTTGCCTTACTTGAAAAGCTGCCTGAAAATCGTAAAGTTGTTACTTAAAAGAACAATAACATTTATTTGAAGTGAAAGAGATTACTAACTGTTTCATCTATGCACTTTGATCAGAATTGCAAAGTTGTATGAGTGTTCATTTCATGAAGAGATGTTTGAACTTGAATTTAATATTGTGTTGGCATTTGCACAGCCAACTATACTTTGAGCAGGTTAGAAGACTGATTATTGGAGCACATTTGTCATTTAAAGAGTTATGGTTTGTTGTGCTGTACTTAATCAATAATTATTGATGAGAATACTTGCCATTTGTCATACATACTTGTGTAGTTTTGTTGATGAACATGGTTCATCAAACCATGCAAGTTTAAGGGCCCTCATGTGCTAGGCTAGTTAGTTAATGAAGCAAAGCAAAGGCTCCTTCAGAGCCAGTGTAGTTACATTCGTTATCTGTTTAATTGCTTCAAACTGAGCTTAAGAAAGAAATATTTACTGTCTTAACTATTCTATTTGCAAGTTGGTTAATGCACAGATATAGAGGCCTTGTAACAAGGAATGATGTTGTAGAGTATGATCATTAACAAATTCCCTAATTTAAGTCAGAATCCTTTCATGCTCGTCCCTGTTTAGTATTGTTATTAGTTGCATGGGTGTTGGTGACTGGTTCTATACACTGCTGCATCTAGTTCATTTAAGGTCCGTTTTGTTGAAAGGCATATGTTACTGTTTGCTATCTCTTTGGCCATTTGTTTGTCTGATTTCCAAGTTAGTCGTACATTTATATGCTAGGTTAGGTTACTGTGTTGTAGTGTGAACAGATGTGAAGAAATAGATTAGTGTGTGTGTCACGAAGGTTAGGTTAACTTTAGCACTGCCTTATGCTTTATTATATTGCTTGACACAAGAATGCCTAATTAGTCTGGTGACCGATAGTATTGTTACAACTTGCTTTTCTGCTGGAACAACGGCCGTTCCTGACCCACCTATTTACTGTGGGTGATACTCTGCTAGAGTGTTTCGAAAACGAATCCCAGCCTGATTGCTCTGTTCTCATTATGTTATCTCACGGTCACAACTTTCTCAAAAATTCCTCACAGAGGTTTAACGTTAGCATCGACTGCCATTTTAGGTGGTCGGTGTTACCGTTACAGTATGACATCCCCGTTGTCATTTGACAAGTTACGAGTATAAGGGTTAGTAATAATATGAACATTATCCATCGCACGCCGGTAAGACATTTTCTGTCCACGTCCCATTCCACATTACACATGGAAACATTTCTCTCCATCTTTCTTGTATTCACAGTGCCAGAATTGCTCTTGGTGGGGAAAACTGGAACTACTGTTTTACCAGAGTAAGTCGGTTCCACATTGACGCCTCAGCACATCTGTCAAGTTTCGCTGAAGTACGATAATTACTTCTGACACTGTACCTCTGTGAGTAGCTGCACTTTAATTATAACCACACGGTATGATAGAGTGCTGTTCGTGTTTGTACGAAATGGCCTGCAATTAAGCATGAGGCGTCACATCAATGTTCGAAAATCTCGAGTTAGTTTTGCAACATCGAAGTTGTGAAAGTCTTCTGCTACAATAATTTCGGTCCCTGCAGAAATAAGTAGTAGTATTCCCTCTCGAACTGAAAAGAAATCTCGTCGAATCACTAATACGACCAATTCTCGTTTATGGGGATATTTTTCGTGGAATTTCGTGCGAGAGCTCACGCTGGTTGGAAGAAACGATGGTGCTATTTCGATCGTGTGAAGATGTAGTCTCTAAAAAGCGATAAGCAACATTCTTTTGGAAACAGAGTTATTGGTGTATATCATTGATAATGATGTACTTTTTTCATAATAGATGACACTTCCACGAAAAACCAAAGTATAACAACTCTGTCTCAAATTTCAGACTCTTGTTCATGGCGTATTTGTCAGAGTGAGTGCATGCAAACAGTGAGAAGTGACGAAAATACGGTTGCCAGTGATAGTAACGCATGCGGTGTTCGTGCCACGAAAATGCTTTTCAGGGACGATTTCCACGAATCTGATAATTATGTTTATAACTACAACTCACGTAAAGATCTTGAATATATTCCTGAACGCAAATCCGATTCTAAAGTTATTGTTAATCGTGTAAATGTGAATATTTATTGAAGCAATGAATAACGTGTCCCCTAGGAACGTTTACGTGAATTTACGCCACAGGTTAATGGTAGAAATGCTGAAGGTCATCTATAAGATATTCTACATGCTGTAGTAAGATACTTGCTAAAATCAATTTCAGATCGCGATGAATCATACATTAATTTTCTAAGTTGTCCTACTTTATTACTACAAAAATTGTTAAATGCATTTCTTAGTATAAAGCACTGAAACAATTCCATCATTTTACGTTTTTGAGATGATACGCAGTAATAGACACGAGATACAAGGAACATAAACATGCATTCAGATTGGGTAATTATGACAAATCAGCTGTTGCGAGTCATGAATATGGAGGCGGCATCCCCTTTAGTGAATAGAAGCCTTTCACTTAGGAAAGGAGTGAAGGAAGCTCTTCTTATTGGAAGAATGAGCGATCGCCATTCACGAATGCCAATGTTCTGCATGCGCAAGTAAATGACAATGGAATGAGTTTCCTTAACGTACTATGATATGTGGTTCTGAGGAGAAAAGACGGGCTACTGACGCTACTTCTTAGATCTGAAGATGATCCAGGGTGATCTAAACATGTAATGTTATAACAAATGTGCAACTGAGACGGAACAATGCATGAGAATTATCTTAAATATCTATACAGTTACTGAATCTCTCAAGTCGATTATGTCAACTATAGTGATTTCTTAACGGCTCTGTAGAAATATTTTAAGGTGGATACAATTACGTATTTTCAATACCTCTTTGACGAAGTAGCTATAAACTAACTATCGACCATTTAGGAAATGAGGAAAATGTGTGCCATCAATGGCTGAGCATTACGGTTGAGCCAATAGCTGCTCTCAAGCAGTGAAACCGCGGACACGTCAGTTCACAGCAACACCCGTAACTCGGCAGAAACGCCAACTTGACACTGATGGACCACGCATCAGTGTTCGGTGTGAGATGGGAAGGCCATTGACAGAAGTCGTCGATGTTAACTTGAAGGACAAGGACTCGTAGTCCAATATGCTTTTATTCCATTTTATTTCGTGAACGTCACAGTTGTGTTGGTAGATCTTTTAGCATTATAACCTCTTGAGCCAAGTTTTACAACCTGATAACGTCAACATTGTCTCTCGAAACGCGTTCCTGATCTGTGTGAAGGGAAAAAATTATAGTTGAATGCTACCAATTATGTACTAAATCGCCCATAAAGTAAATGGAGGAAAGACAATGCTAACCCTTGCTGATCACACTCAATATGCAAGTAAACAATGTTAAGTAACCCTTGATGAAATTTTAAGAACAAAATTTGTACGTCGTTACTGTAGATTTTTTATTTTATTTTTTATTTATTTATTTATTGTTCCGTCGGACCAAATTAAGGAGAAGTCTCCATGGTCATGGAACGAGTCAATACATGAAATTATAACAGGACAGTAGAAACATAAAATGAAATATAAAAAACTTATTCAGGTGACAAGTAGTAAGTTTAAATAAAGAAAATCAACAGTGTCACACTGGAATTTGCTTAATTTTTTAGCTCTTCCAGGAGCTCCTCGACAGAATAGAAGGAGTGAGCCATGAGGAAACTCTTCAGTTTGGACTTAAAAGAGTTTGGGCTACTGCTAAGATATTTGAGTTCTTGTGGTAGCTTATTGAAAATGGATGCAGCAGAATACTGCACTCCTTTCTACACAAGAGTCAAGGAAGTGCACTCCACATGCAGATTTGATTTCTGCCTAGTATTAACTGAGTGAAACCTGCTAACTCTTGGGAATAAGCTAATATTGCTAACAACAAACGACGTTAAAGAAAATATATACTGTGAGGGCAATGTCAGAATTCCCAGACTATTGAATAGGGGTCGACAAGAGGTTCTCGAACTTACACCACATATAGCTCGAACAGCCCGTTTTTGAGCCAAAAATTCCCTTTTTGAATCAGAAGAATTACCCCAAAAAATAATACCATACGACGTAAGCGTATGAAAATATGCGAAGTAGACTACTTTTCGTGTTGAACTGTCACTTATTTCAGATACTGTTCTATTGGTAAATAAAGCAGCATTTAGTTTCTGAACAAGATACTGGACATGGGCTTTCCACAACAGCTTTCTATCTATCTGAACGCCTAGGAACTTGAACTGTCCCGTCTCGCTTATAATATGCCCATTCTGTCTGATCAAAATATCGGTTCTTGTTGAATTGTTAGAAACTGTAAAAACTGAATCTTACTGTGATTTAGCATCAAATTATTTTCCACAACTACATTATTTGATACTGTTTCAATATTACATACAAGATCCTTCACTACCAAGCTGGTGTCACCAGCAAACAGAAATATATTTGAATCACCTGTAATACTAGAAGGCATATCATTTATATAAATAAGAAACAGCAGTGGCCACAGCACCGACCCTTGGGGAACGTCCCACTTAACAGTGCCCCATTGGGACTGAACATCACTACCACTCTCAATATTGCGGAGAATTACTTTCTGCTTTCTGTTCTTAAAGTAAGAGGTGAACCAATTGTAAGCTACTCCCCTTACTCCATAATGGTCCAACTTCTGCAGTAATATTTTGTGGTCAGCACAGTCAAAAGACTTCGTTAAATCAAAGAAAACACTTAGCGTTCGCAGCCTTTTATTTAATCCGTCTAAAACCTCACAGAGAAAAGAGAATATAGCATTTTCAGTTGTTAAACCATTTCTAAAACCAAACTGTACATTTGACAGCAAATTATGTGAATTTAAATGCTCCAGTAACTTTGTATATACAACCTTCTCGATAACTTTAGCAAACACCGATGGCATAGAAATAGGTCTAAAATTGTCAACATTATCCCTGTCTCCGTTTTTATAAAGTGGCTTCACTACCGAGTACTTTAATCGGTCAGGAAACCGACCACTCCTAAAGGAAAAGTTACAGGTATGGCTAAGTATTGGGCTGACATACATAGAAAAATACTTCAGTATTCTGCTAGATACCCCGTCAAATCCATGAGAGTTCTTGGTCTTTAATGATTTAATTATTAACTCAATCTCCCTCTTGTCAGTATCATGGAGGAGCATTTCAGGTAACAGTCTCGGAACACTTTTTTCTAAGAGCGCTATATGATTCCCTGTTGGGACTAAGTTTCTATTTAGTTCACCTGCTATATTCAGAAAGTGATTATTAAATACTGCACATATATGCGACTTATCAGTAACACGGACATTCCCACTACGCACTGATTCTATATCCTCGACGTCTCTGAAGACCAGCCACTTCCTTTACGACAACCATATGGTTTTAATTTTATCCTGAGACTTAGCTATTCTATCTGCATACTATATACGTTTTGCCTCCCTAAAAACATTTTTAAGCTCCTTACAATGCTGTTTGTAATGGGCTGCTGAATTTAGATTTTGACTAACGTTTTGATGTTTTGAACGTTCTAACGGAATGCATCTTTCAAAGAGCACGAGAAAAGTCTTGAGAAAAGCATTATTTTTATCATCTATTGTATCAGCGCTATAAACATCTTGCCTCTCTTGTTCCTTGATAAGGTTTACAAAGGTCTCTACAGCAACTGGATCAGCTTTCCTAAACAGTTGATAACTATATTTAACATGTGTTGCAGCACAAAAATCTTTTAGAGCTAAAATTTGTGCATCATGATCTGAAAGGCCATTCACCTTTTTGCTAACAGAACGCAATTCTAGTAATGAGGAATGAACAAAAATGTTATCTATGGTTGATCTACTGTTCCCTTGAACTCTCGTTGGAATTAATACGGTTTCGTAAGATTATATGAATTAAGGAGGACTACCAGCATCATTTTCCTTCCACAATCACTTATAGAATTAATGTTGAAGTCACCACATATAACTAACTTTTTGTATTTCCTATAAGGTGAACCAAGAACCTCCTCTAGCTTTAGCAAAAATGTTGTGAAATCAGAGTCTGGGGATCTATAAATAACAACAGTTAGAAGTTTAGCTCCATTAAATTTAACCACACCTGCACAACATTCAAACACCTTTTCAGCGCAGTACTTTGAAAACAATGACACATCTGAATAAAAATCATCACATTGCATGAACTTAAGGTATGTTATTTATGATATGGTACTGATCCACCACGGTAAAGAAAACAGGTCAAAATCCTGCTGCACAAGTAACGAAGAAAGCATGCCAAATTTAACACAACACAAAATCTCCAAGACTGACGATGTTTTACACCTCGCTCGAAATTTGGTGCGAACATCAATGCGGAAGCTTATAATAGTTTCCAAAACGAAACTGTCTCTAAATTTGGCAGACAGCTCAAAAAGATTCTGGTCGTTTGTAAAGTACACCAGCGGGAAGACAAGATCAGAGCCTTTACTGCGCTATAACACTAGTAATGTTACTGATGAAAGTGCCACTAAAGCAGAATTACTAATCCCAGTTTTCGGAAATTGCTTCACCAAAGAAGACGAAGTAAATACTCCAAAATTCGAATCAAGAACAACTGCCTAGGTGTAACAAAGCTGCTTAAAACACTTACGAAAGACAAGGCCTCAGGTCGAGACTGAATACCAGTCAGGTTTCTATCGGCGTACGCTGATCTCCTCAGAGATGAAAAATTTTGTTTTCTACCTACATAAGGAGAAACTTGAGTGGCAGTCGTTAAAACAAAGGCGGTTTTCGCTGCGGTAGGACCTTGTCATCAAATTTCAGTCACCAGATTTCTCCTCAAAGATGAAAAGTTTTGTTGTGGTCTACCTATATACGGGGGAAATCACCATCATAATCAAATAAGAGAAATCAGAGCTCCCACGGAAAGACGTGTTCGTTTTTCTCGCACGCTCGCTGTACGAGAGTGGGACGGTAGAGAAGTAGCTTAAAGATGTTTCAAAAATGTTACAAATGGCTCTGAGCACTATGGGACTTAACATCTGAGGTCATCAGTCCCCTAGAACTTAGAACTAATTAAACCTAACTAACCTAAGGACATCACACACATCCATGCCCGAGGCAGGATTCGAACCTGCGACCGTAGCGGTCGCGCGGTTCCAAACTGAAGCGCCTAGAACTGCTCGGTTTCTACGGCCGGCAAAGATGTTTCGATGAACAATCTACCAGACATTTAACTTTGTATTGCTGAGTAATCTTGCCGACGGAGATGTACATATAGATTTTATTGGAAGTCTACTGAGCAAATTCTCAAAACAACCAATTTGTCCCTCATCGCTGTTTACAACCGAAATCCTTAAATCACTCCCCGCTGCTTATAATTATTATGGGTACATGTCAATAATCGTAGAGACAACCATATCCCATGTTTATCGCCTTCACAATCATTGACTCTCCTCTTAGTTATTTTCCGCCTTTACACTACTACGTAAACATAACAGCAGAAATACTCGTTGTCGACGAAGTAAAACCCGCTCTAGAACACACACAACACAGCCATCTCCTCAAAACCACTTTGTGTGTCAGGAACAAGGTTTTATGACGGTGTTTCTCCAATTTTCAGAGAAATTAAACTCTTTTTAAACTTCAATAGACAGCGAATAGCCCATTTACTAACAGTAGCTGTTGCTTCCACATAACTGTGAGCAGCTCTCTCTTGTCAGACATCCTAGCACACTGGACTCGCATACGGAAGGACGACAGTTCAGACCCGCGCCCGGCCATCCAAATTTAGGTTTTCCGTGATTTCCCTAATCGCTTCAGACAAATGTCGGGATGGTTCCTTTGAAAGGGCACGGCCGACTTCCTTCCCTATCCTTCCCCTATCTGATGACCTCGCTTTTTGGTCTCTTTCCTCAAATCAACCAACCAACCAGTCAGACACCCCTCCCCAACCACTTACTCCTCTCCCTTGGACACAGAGTCATCTATTTAAATTGTGTTTTTGTTCCGGCCTAACGACAAGCGCCGGCACGGAGGTATAGAACGGAAGAGCAGAGAGGACTATGAGACGACGTCAGCCAATAGCACGCTGATCAGGACATCACCAAGACAGGGGTGGCCTCTACAAGTACCCAATACAAGCGCCGCTCCTGCCAGCCTCGGCTAAACTGTAGTAGACCGGCACCAGCAGAGAACACACAGAAGAGACGTCATCCTGAGTGTGATACTGACAAGGGAACCTCCCCATCGCACCCCCCTCAGATTTAGTTATAAGTTGACACAGTGGATAGGCCTTGAAAAACTGAACACAGATCAATAGAAAAAACAGGAAGAAATTGTGTGGAACTATGAAAAAAATAAGCAAAATATACAAACTGAGTAGTCTATGTGCAACATATGCAACATCAAGGAGAGCGTGAGTTCAGGAGCGCTGTGGTCCCGTGGTTAGCGTGAGCAGCAGTGGAACGAGAGATCCTTGGTTCAAGTCCTCCCTCAAGTGAAAAATTTAATTTCTTTATTTTCGCAGTTATGATCTGTCCGTTCGTTCATTGAGGTCTTTGTTCTCTGTAATAAGTTTAGTGCGACCGAACCGCAAAACCGTGCTACTAAAAGACGAAAGGAAGTGCCTCTCCAATGGGAACCGAAAACATTTGATCGCAAAGTCATAGGTCAACCGATTCCTCCACAGCAAAACACCTCTGATATATTCTATACGACACTGGTGACGGCATGTGCGTCACATGACAGGAATATGTTGTCGACCCTCCTAACTTGTACACTTGGCGAATGGGTAAAAAGATTCTTCTACCTTGCCCGATTTAGGTTTTCTTGTGGATGTGATAATCACTCCCAAAAAAGTGATGAAAACATAAGAGTTTGTCACATAAACTGCAACAAATGACTGCAACAGTCGCACAGTTTTCCCTGTGCTCTGTCAAAACGTTTGTTTTTAACGTTTTCAAATTTTTCCGCGTGTAGACCGTCAAATCCTGCATATGTCCAAGCAAATCTGAACATGTCCTGGAATGTTGGAGAGCGAAGTTGATTGTGTGTGTGTGCCTGAACTTTGATAATTGTCTGAAAATAAAAAATTAAAATTTTCACTCAGGGGAAGATTCGGACCAAGGACCTCTGGTTCCACAGCTGCTCACGCTAACCACAGGACCACAGCGCTACTGAGGTAGTACTATCCTTAATGTTATATATGTTGAGCATGGACTACTCAGTTTGTGTATTTTGCTTATTTTTTTCATAGTTTCACACAACTTCTTCCTGTTTCCTCGATTGATCTGTGTTCAGTTTTTCAAGGCCTATCCACTGTGCCAACTTATAACTAAACCTGGGGGAGGGGGGGGGGTGCGATGGGGAGGTTATCTTGTGAGACTTGTTCCTGATATGGACACTGTATATAGTGAAGGACACTGAGTGTTAGCAGGTCGCCAATCTTTTGCGACCAGTTCTTCTAAATCAAAGTAAAGTCTTGTCAATTTGCTTTAAAGGTATAAAAGCCACTAATGTGGATTTTTCAAGTTGTTGTGTAGCTATTTGAGGAAGCAGCATCCTTTAGGCACCCGATGAGAGACAAAAGGGCAGAACCCCACAGTTCTCTTCTAGGATTTATTATCACTGCCGTTTCAATTTTCTCCTCTCGAATTATCAAAAATGGTTCAAATGGCTCTGAGCACTATGGGACTCAACTGCTGTGGTCATTAGTCCCCTAGAACTTAGAACTAGTTAAACCTAACTAACCTAAGGACATCACAAACATCCATGCCCGAGGCAGGATTCGAACCTGCGACCGTAGCGGTCTTGCGGTTCCAGACTGCAGCGCCTTTAACCGCACGGCCACTTCGGCCGGCTTCTCGAATTATCACTTCCGTTTTTGATGGTACTAAATATGGCATCAAATGTGCTAAACTAATCGATATTATTGTTATTCTTAGTTCCCTTTGTTATCAATTTCTTTTCCCTATAGTTTATACCGGCTAGTAGGAGCACTGCTTTTTAAAGATGTTGGCAATTTATTCTGTTGTTTAATATTGCGGTCCACTGTTCTTCATGACTCTACAGCCGTCCAGCTAACGTAGGACATGGAAGTCGTGTGCACCATCTGTTTGCGGATTCTTCAGGAGCCCACTCGAAATGTAAAAGTTTACGGAAACATACTTGAGCCCTCACCAACAATTAAACCTGAGCAAACAGGGAGCATAATGGTGGATACAGATCGTTGCAGTGAGACTGACCACCGGAACATCAAAAATTCACCAAAAGTAAACGCAAAATATTTCCATTTCAAATAGCAGGTAAAAAATTCGCTTACGCCTTGCTAAGAGACAGTTTCCACTAATTCCCAACTTATTATGTAAAAATGAATTCCATAAAATAATATCTGAGGCAAGAGATTGTTACGCAATAAATTAAAAAATGATGTTACTATTCCCCCAAGGTATACAAAACAGGTCCGAATAGAGTTACACAAGTAACGAAAAAATCTTGCTAAATATAAAAAACACTAAATCTACGGTATGGACGATGTCTTTTTAAAGCTTCAAATTCGGTGCCGACTTCAATGAGAGATTTTCTTAGTAGCTTCCACAATGAAACTCTGTCTTGAAATGTGACATAAAATTCAAAGATTTTCTCCTCGTATGTAAAGTACAGCAGAGACGAAACACAATTTATAGCTTCACTGGATGGTATCAATGGTAATATTACCAATGACAGCGCTGCCAAACTTGAGTTGTTTAATATAGTTTTCAGAAATTCTTTCACCGAAGAAGACGAAGTAAATGTTCCAGAATTCGAATCAAGAACAGTTGGTAACATGAACAACTTAGAAGTAGAGATCGTCGGTGTAGCTAAGTAGCTTATAGGAATTAACAAAAAGCATATCTTCAGATCCAGGTAGCATACCAGTTGGGTTCCTTTCAGAGTATGCTGATGCAATAGCCCCTACTTAGCAATCATACACAGCCACTCGCTCGACGAAATATCCGTACCGAAAGACAGCAAAGTAGCTTAAGTCACACCAATACTCAAGAAAGGAAAGTAATCAGCTAAATTACTGACCCACATCTCCGACTATGGATTGCAATAGGAATTACAAATATTGTGGTTGGCAGGAGAGCCAACACCGTGTTACTAGAGGAGGCCGAAATGCACGCGTTTTAGCTCACGCAGGCTGGCGTGAGGTCTGGAACAGGACAAGGAAATTAGAATTTACAAAAACGGACGTAGCTGGTGGAATACTTAACTTTAATCCAATAATGATGAACGTTGCTCTTGACGATACATGATTCACAATATCAATAGTAACTGAATATGGCGCCTTGCTAGGTCGTAGCAAATGACAGCTGAAGGCTATGCTAACTATCGTCTCGGCAAATGAGAGCGTATTTTGTCAGTGAACCATCGCTAACAAAGTCGGTTGTACAACTGGGCGAGTGCCAGGAAGTCTCTCTAGACCCGCCGTGTGGCGGCGCTCGGTCTGCGATCACTGACAGTGGCGACACGCGGGTCCGACGTATACTACCGGACCGCGGCCGATTTAAAGTCTACCACCTAGCAAGTGTGGTGTCTGGCGGTGACACCACAACAAACATATAGTGTGTTCGAACGTTACGAATCACCTCGAAGGTAACTGCCTACTGGCATACAATCAGCACAGGTTCAGAAAATATAGTTCTTGTCAAACTTCCTTTTTATTCGCATGAAATAATGAGTGCTGTCGAAAGGAGATCTCCAATTGATTCCGTATTTGTAGATTTCCAGGAGACTTTTGGTACCATTCCTCACAAGGGACATGTAATTAGTTTCCGTGCCCAAGGAATACCGCTTCAGCTTTGCGACAGAATTCGTGAATTCCTCTCAGAAAGGTCGCAGCAGGTAGTAATCGACGGAAATTCATCGAATAAAATACAAGTGATATTTGGTGTTTCCAAAAGAAGTGTTCTTGGGCCTGCGGTGTTCCGGAGCAGCCCTTTTAAAATGTTTGCAGATAATATCATCAGAAGATCTGACCCAATTAGAAATCGATTTAGGCAAAATGTCTTTATAGCAGCTGTTGACCCTAAATACTGAAAAGAGTTAGGTCATCCACATGATTACGAAAATAATTCCATTAAATTTCGCTTACACAATTAGGCACACAGATTTAAGCGCTGTTAAATTAAACGCTGTCAAATAACTTGGAACTACAGTTACGTCTTAAGGCCCTAATCTGTTACACTAAATAAATAACAAATAAATAAAACTGTGAGCATATAGTTTCAAGACGAACAACGACACATGTTTCCTCGTTCCACTTACAGTACCTGCCGTTACTACGCATCTTGTCAGTGAAATCACGGAAATTCTGAACAACATGAAAGTGTACCAAATGTCGAACTTGGTGGATGCATTCTGCAATAAAAGAGAAAACTTCGTACACTTCCCCAACAAACGCAGTATATTTTGAGGCCTGCTGACTCAAGGGTACAGACTTGAATACACTTTAATTGTTGGAATAAAATAGTTTTAGTCTAAGGACAGTGAAATGTGAGAATTATGTGTGAGTGTGGGAGGGGAGAGGGAGGGGTTAGATGGGCGAGGGAGCTTAATTAACGAGTAGTAAAATACCTGTGATACAAGTGAATTTTGCACCACGTCATTGCGAAACTGTAATGTCAACCTGGCGGACAAAGAAATGGAATGTTGTTGATGAATACAATGGTCTTCAACGTTGGTTCTAGCGCTGACTTGACTGCTCAGAGTGACGAGTTATTGCTAATGTAAATCTATGGGAATCCTCTAATTTTGTTAAATTTTAAAATATCTTACCTGTTTTAATTGCGCCTGTCCTTTAAAACGATGTACGTGTGTTAAATGAAAGAAGGGAATACTGTCCTGAATCTCACGTGGAGCCTTTCCCATAAAACTGCGTTGTATGCTTGACATACATTACATGGTAATATAACGTTTCCACCTTCCGCCACCCTGCGTTAATCTCTATAATTTGGTAAGGAGTTTGCATTAACGCCACCACACAGTGAGCGGCACTCTCGTAAAGTCTCCAACAGGCTCGGGGCACTTTTAAGCCCTCGAGAACAGCACTATTTTCACACTTTCCTTTCACCAAAGTACAGATCTGGCTGCTTGTGGTCTGGCCCATTCTAGAGTAGCGGTCCCGTTCAAGGAAACATCATAGTAGACTGGGAATGGGACATAGTGGTCCCAATGGAAAATCAGAGGCATGGAATTACCAACTGTGTCACAAGCAATGGAAACCTTCGTAAAACTCCGGTCGTACTGGAACACTGATCTTATACGGACGGAAGAAATAGCAACACCAAAAAATAATTAATGTAGAGTAACTGATTAACATTGTAAGATCACAGGTTACTGTAAGCGTGAGATAAGCCATCTCAAATGTGAATTACTGGTACATTAGTACCCGTTGTAACTGCCAGAATTTTGAATACATGCATTTATTGTGTTGTACAGATGTCGGATATCAGTTTGTGATATGGAGTTCCATGCCCCTTGTACTTGGTCGGTCAATACTGGGACAGTTAATACTGTTTGTGGGTGAGGCTGGAGATATCCGATGATGCCCTGTATGTGCTCGATTGGAGACAGATCTGGTGATCGAGCAGGCGAAGGCAACATGTCGATATTCTGTAGAGGATGTAGGATTATAACAGCAGTATGTGGGCGAGCGTTATCCTGCTGGTAAGTACCCTCTGGAATGCTGATTATGAATGACAGCACATCAGGTCTGATCACCAGATTGACATACAGTTTTGTAGTGAGGGTGCGTGGGATAACTACGGCAGTCCTCCTGCCGTCATATAAAAACCACACCTTAGACCATAACTCTGGGTTTAGGTCCAGTGTGCATTACAGACAGTTTGGCTGATGGCCCCCCATTGACCTCATACTAACCACTGGCACCGTGGAAGAACCAGCTTTCATCAGAAAACACAACAGTCCTACATCTTGCCCTCCAATGAGCTTTCGCTTGACACCACTCCAGCCGCTGATGGCGGTAATTTGGGTTCAGTGGAAAGCAATCTTTGGGCGTCTGCCTCGAAATTGTCCTTGAAGTAGCTGATTTGTATCAGTTCATTATGTCAGTGTGGTTCCAACTGCTGCTCAAGTTACTGTTACAGATGCATTACGATGCGCCAGAGCCAAACGCCGAACACTGGGGTCTTTGCGCTCGCTAGAACTACGTTGCCGTCCAGAGACCGGTCTTCTTGCGACAGAACATTCTCGTAACAATCGCTCGGCAGTAATGTAAAGTGGCTACATTCCCTGCAAGTCTTTCTACAATATCATAGAAGGAACATCTAGCTCGTCGTAGGTCTATTACAAGACCGCGTCCAAACTCAGTGGGATGTTAATAATGGCGAATTCGTCGGCTCAGAGGTATACTTGACCAACATCAACACACCACGTCCGATCTGCAGGGCAACTAACGCTAATGACCGTTACAGAGTGTATTTAAAGCAAACCTGATTTGCATCGTAATAGTGGCGGTACTAGCGCTACTCTTACGCGACGGGTGCGAAATCTGAATACACATCATTTTTAAGATATACAAACACGCCTACAAACTTTCGTTCATGTCGCACAACTCCGTGTTGTTGTGGATCACAATATTTTACCCTAGTTAATCTGCAGATCTGACTACTAGCATATGTAAATGTGGTAAAGTAAAAGTAATAAGCCAAACAGACTTCCGTCTTTTTGGTATAATTTTAATGATCAGTGAAAACCACCTCAGCTCTATTGTAACGCATTTATTTTGTTACGACCGGTTTCGATCTGAGGAACATCTTAAGGTTGCCAGCACTAAACAAAACAAGAAATTAGACTAAAGCTGAAGAATATAATAAGCACTCAATACTGCCAACAGTCTTAAGCTAAATCCTCAATAATAATTTGGATAAAATCAACAAACAAGCGGTCTGGTTGTAACATATAGGTTGGTCAGAAACACTCTGAAAAGCTTATAAGGGTTGCAGCGTAGGTTTAGAAAAAAGAAATTCGATACTGTACGCTGGTTGCGAGTTATCATTTAAGTTAGCCAATGAGGCCACTGTGCGCGCAAATTCAAGCGGCCCGCCAGATGCGATTAGTCAGTTTGTAAGTAGGCTGTTTATGTGTTTGTATGGTGGCAGCACTTTGTAGCGCTCTGCATTAATAACTCTGACAGCGCTGTGTGTACTCTGTAAGAGACTCTGTGGCTGGTCGGACTAGCAGTCGGAGGTGAACAGCCAGCAGTGATGGAATTTGGGAGTGAGTAGTCACCAGTGATGGAGGTTAGAGGTTAATAATTAGCGGTGTTGGACGTTTGCACTATTAGTGCGAGCGGACGGTCTGGATGTATTTCCGTCATGGAGATTTAATACTGATGATTATATAATTTTTTTTGATTACATAATTTTTTTGTCACTTGATTAAGGTAAAATCTGGTAAATACATTGTTTGCTCTGCAACTAAATCTTTCCTTTGCTATGCCTATTAGTAGCTCGAGCCTTCGATAGTTAGAATCTTTTATTTACCTGACAGTACTGGTGCTTGCGGCATTGCTGTAGTTCGTGTAATGAAGATTTTCTGTGAGGTAAGATACTTATAAAATGTATGGGTTATTGTTAGGTTTTCTTCTAGTGGCCATTCTTTTTTATTAATTATTTGAAGTCAGGTTATCATTTTTGACCAACGAGATTGCGTTGCACCAGGATATTGTGGGTCAGTTCTGAGATGATAAGAATAAGTAAAGAGAAAGTAGGCCCAGTACGTTCAGTTTCACTCAGCAGTTTCAGAATTAAATAACGTAGAAGTTTCACCTTCTCAGTTGTTTCAGATCGAGTAAGTAAAAACATAATAAAGAAGTTTCAAGTTGTTCGCAAAAAATTGTTCAAATGGCTCTGAGCACTACGCGACTTAACTTCTGTGGTCATCAGTCGCCTAAAACTTAGGACTAATTATACCTAACCAAGCAAAGAACATCACACACATCCATGCCCGAGGCAGGATTTGAACCTACGGCCGCAGCGGTCGCTCGGTTCCAGACTGTAGCGCTTAGAACCGCACGGCCACTCCGGCCGGAAAGTTGTTCTCATAGCGTAAATGATAACTCTCGGGTTCGATCCTTGCTGCCGACCTACGTCCCACTTTTGCATCGCTCTCTTGTTCAGTTTTAAGAACTCAAAAGAAAGACGCGTTTGCCGATACCATCTCTGGTGGGGCTCTTAAATTTGCGCGAGCAACGGCCTGAGTGGCTACCTTCAATTCTAATTAGCTCATAAACGGAGCAGTGTATCGAATTTTTCTCTCAACAAGTATTTCAGAGAACAGCCTACCCTGCAATCGTTTCAGAGACCAAACACAGAGATACCGATCACAAACATTCTGCCGATCGCCCAGCGGAAATGTGGCGAGCAGACACGACATTTTGTGTGCACTAGGCTATGCAGACACGACGGTTTCGGTGGAACGGTAAACATTTAAAGTTAATACTTCGTCTGAGTCGATTGCGATAATCGATTTTGCGAACATAATCGTTAATCTACTAAAGTTATACCAAAGTAAGTCACTACACAGTTACTCAAAATGTTTGAAAATAGGTACAAACAAAGATTAAGAGATCAAACACAATAGCAAAGGAGTAGATGACAGCGCGTACAAAAACTTCATCGTCATTGGACAGTAATGGCAGTAAGTGAATGATTACAAAATATGGTTGGGAAGTAGATACGTAAATAAATCAGGAACGTTAATTACGATTTGATAGAACGAGCTTAACTGAAAATCCATGTCTCGGCGCCTGACATCTCTGTCCAAAAAATTAAGGCCACTTTCTAGGTTTCTCAACAGCTCGCAACATTTCAAAATACCTAATTCCATCTGGTATTTGGTCAGTACATCCGGCACTATCTTTGCGCATACTCTTCTGTTCTTTAATATGTCTCTTAGAATGCAATAAACATTCAAATTTGGCATATTACTATTCTCATCTTCCCCTCAGGCACCGATCCCCATTCAAAACCTTTCGCATTGCTGCACATATTCATGCTTTTGGGTCGTTGAGAGACACTGGAGGGGGTCGTTGTCGTCGAAATTTTCTCGGCTCTCCCGAAATATCTTCGCCCACTCGTAAATTCACGGTTGGGATAGGGCTTCCTCGCGTAATGCTTGCCGAATTACTCTCACCTTTACAGAGCCCGATATTTTCAGTCTAACTCAAAATTTGGATGCGCGTTGCTGCTCGGTTTACCGCTGTATCTTGAATCTCGACGAGCCACAAAAAATACACTACACAAGAAACGCGGTTCTCCCTCTGTCACACTGCCCAGACACTGCTGAACCACAGCTAGGACGCCTCACCACTGTTCCCGCGGGAAACCACTTCTTTCTAGCCTTTCTGGTTCACTGGAGAATATTTCTCTCAAAACTTTAAGGAAAAGCCTTTCACGTATGTATGTGCGTCATATATTGCGCGTGTGGATCTGTGAAGTCCCTTTGACTCATCTGAGAAGCGCAGTGTATTACAGTGACATTTGTCAAATCTAAACACATACGGCAACCGTAAAGCAGGCCAGAAAAATCGGTGACAAATTGGGTTTATGCTTCCCTTCTGAGAGTGCATCTACGTCACTTACCGTTTAGTTTTTGATTTCTGCTTCTACGTTATACTGATTTACTTAGCACGTAGCCTACATAGTAATTACTAAATACCGTCTATCTACGTGGAGAACAATGACCTCTCGTGGCAAATTCTATTGCCCAAAGTATTTCAGGGGCACAAGTTAGACACTCTGCTCTCTCGGCGCTAATATTGGCTTCTTCCGCTCCAAGAAGCTCTTAATTGTCCTCTCGAGTCCGAGGGTATCGCCAGCAAGTCCTCCTTTCGAAGTAAGTTCCATACTGGCACGGGTGAGCGGATTCGAGTGCTCCGTGATGGGGGCGAAGTCACTGACCGCCAAACAGCTGTGGTCAGCCACAGGACCCGAGCAGTACAAGCGTGGGCTGGTGAGAGAATAACGGGCGGTTACGTGACAGAGACAGAACTGTACCGAGGAGATGGCGAGATAAGCCTACGGCACCGGCTGAGGCAGGTGGAAGGTCTAAAAACCGACTGGAAAAGAAAAAAAGATAGAAAAACGGTTTAAGAATTAATCAGAGGGGTACGTGTGTTCTCCCGCCTCTCATATTCCTATCTTACGAGTCTTATATCTATGAGAAGAAGTCTTTCCTTCGGTTCGCCGCCGTAAACGCACACTGATGTTGCACACTACTTAAACTAATTTAAACTAACTTACGCTAAGCACAACACATACACCCATGCCCGAGGAACAGGTGTCTATCGCTAAAACGGTTCTGTGTCAACAGACACAAGTCGCTCATGTTCTGTAACGGCACGCCAGTCGGAAACTACAGGGCTATGAGAAGAGGTCAGCCAGTCGCAAGCTGACCGACCTGCCTTCAGGACAACGAGGTATCAGCGGCCCCTATATGAAGAGGACATAAGCGCCGCGCCCGAATGGTGACTATCCACTTCGATAGCAGCTTCAGCGTTAACCGCTAAATTAGCGACGCATCGTAATCTCTACGTAGCACAGACTTGTTTGTTATTCTGATGAAGACTGATTATTTTGTATATCACCCTTTCCTTGCGACACATAGCAAAGTTAAGTAACTGTAATTGTCTATTTGTAATAAAACTCATTAATACGAGTTGTTTTATTGTTTGTCTAACGAACCGAGTATTCACGATTTCTATACACTACATGTTCAACAATGGATTTTTTGCTGCAACTTCGGTAGGGTAATGTAGGATCTCAATGGCCGGTTAGCGGTTGATGAAGCAAAACAGCTAAGGCGTCCGATTTTTATACGTTTCCTATCACCTAGGAATGGAGCGAGCCACGACGGTGGAAGGCGCAATCAAAAACAGGTGGAGGGGGTATTGAACTTACTTACCACACCAGCGAGCATATACGATGCTCTCGTGTCGAGCTTCCATTGGCCCGACCTAGCGTGTAGATTAAACAATTCAAGACTAAGTCAGTTTTTCTGACTATAGGTACCTGTATTCTTTTCTTCCAAGTGTAACCCTAGGTTAAACACACGTGTCCTCTGATCTTGGTCATTCCTAGCATCTGAGTATAATATATTGTAGCGAGAATGAAACTCTGAGAAATCCTTAAACATTCATAGTCATAGGTTCTTTTGCACAGCACTGTACTAAACTTTGAACCATGCAGTCCTTGTATCAAATCTCAGTGGACAGTCGGTTTCACTGTGCCTCCCACTTCTGCCCATGGTGACTGAGGTGCAGCAGCTGCTGTAAACAATAAGACAAAGATTTTGTTTTACTTCCAATTTTTAGAAATTTTGATTTGAAGTCTCTGATATTTTCGTCAGCACAGTTTGACATGAAGAATAAAATATATAGAAAGATAATAAAGTGCTACTTAAAAAGAGTTTTCACATTACAAATCTGCAGGCATTACTTTTCAGTCCGCCCTCGTACAGACATTGACTATCTTTATGAGACTTTCTTTCTGGGATTTGCGGAAGGATGTCTACAACAATGAGAGATCGCTGAACCACAGTTTTTCAAAAAGTTTTCCTTTCGGGCATGCTGTAAACGAGAGGCAGAGGTGGTTGGCGTTGAAGGCAAGGGCCGCGGTGCTGCAGCTTGGTGAGATGGCTTATGTTGTTGGAGATATCCATAGACATTTCGTATCTGCAACATTATTTCGTTAGTCATTCGTATGGTGTTTATATTTCGTGACTAAATTTTGACTAATTCACATTGAGAAAGTGTTTTGAACAGTGCGAGTGGACTTACGTGCCAGGTGCTGTTGCAAACATTTTGCGTTTTTGTGAGATCACTACTTTTGAGTCTTGGCACAGAAATGGACTTAGTCATTTATCCCGAAGACTTTGCAGGGAGAGTAGTCACTCTTCCACCAGCTTAGTTCATTACCACGTGCTGTGCATGTACTATACTGTTCATTTGATTCCCCATGTCAGTTATATGAAGTGGTATATAAACATCTCTCGCATTTACATTTCTCCGGTAATTCGTCTTTTTCCTGTATTAATGAGACTGATACATTGCAAACTTTTTGGATACCGACTGATTAATTCTACGATTTTCACATACCGTCCCCTACTCGGAACAATACAAATCCGTTTCTATGCATACCCTTTACACTAAATATGTATGACGCTGATGTTGCTAGCCGAGATGCCCTACAAGTGAACATACGCTCGAAGTTTCGTACTTGATTGTTTTAATTGAGACTAGCCATCCACTTCCCCACTGGACCGTGACCGACAGTAAGTCGAATTCCTAAAACCAATTCTCTATTCCTGGAATATTAGAGCAAATTGAAATGGAGGTACTTACGGCCTCTTAATTCATCCAGGAAAGAAAACCGGGTGGGGCTGGGCCAGTGGGGATTTTACACACTTCATTCACTGGCAGAACACAAATTTATTTTATACTGTTTCAATCACATAGCAGCCAATTAAGCTTTTATTTATTTTTTAAATTAAGTAAAAGACCAAGCAATGAGAAATTCGTTTAAAATTCAATGCCAATATAAATAATTTACGGAAAATTTAAAGTTAACTTCAACCCAAGATGACATAATATTCTTTAAGGCAATACACGCCCTGTAAAAGGCACAGAATGTAATAAGCCTAAGGCCGTAATAAAGGCAGACGTAAACCTTAACAACAATACCAGAACAGACCAGAGTGGCCTTAATTACAAAATGGTGAGGGTGAAACGTGATTTAAACTTGACTGGTTAAAAAAGCTAAAACCAATTTAACAGCATCTAAGAAAGATAATTTTGAGCCGAGGAACACGTATTAATTGAAGTTTCAGCACATTTTCCAATAACAATTAAGGTACAAATTGGTGCCCCAACACAAATCAACATTTGGTTAACGTGAAGGCAACAAGCTAACGGATACGAATTCGGAATTATTCCATGTATAATCTTGAATTGAAAAGGAACATCAAGAAGTGCGGCCGTGGTTGGAAGAAACGGCGCGAAAAACGGTGGCGAGAGCTTCAGAGCGTATGCACTCCAAATGACGTTAACAGCCGGATTCTATGTAACACGTACCAGCGATGAAGTACAAGAGATTATTGACGACGCTTTCCTGCACCACACATAATTTTAATTAGAATTCCAACACACGGTCGTGCATTAAATAATCATTAAATGAGTAACTCTTTGGGTAGAATTAATCCGAGCTCTTACCAGAAATCATGACAACTGTCTTTTAATAAGGTAACCAAGAGATTTAAGAGACCAGCTACAAATATTAAAAAAAATAGTTTCAGCGATAAGATAGCAACATCAGAAAAATTTTCCTTTCTAACAAACCATTACAGCAGCGCAAATACTCTCGCATGGCATTCAGAGTTTATCAGTACACACAGTCCATAGCGGTTCGGAGAAAACAAAAGCGTCCTGGAACATAAATTTATCTGAGCCATTTGATAAAACTGATGAAATATATAATTTCTTAGACAGCATAGGCCTTTAGCATCAGCTACAAAGAAACCAGAAAAACAAAAGCAAATTATAAATAGGCCAATAAAAGAGCAAAACAGACACACATTCTGACATCAACAATTAATCATCCATGATAACTGGTAATACTAAACATTTCACTGCGCCTCCAATTGAATATTACATGACCAGTCACTTACTTTCAAAATCAGAAGATTTAAGAGGAGGCGGGCAAGAACAGGTAACGCGTATACTAATGCACACCGCCAACATTCAAAACGAGCTTTCCTCTCGAACACGGCACTTTATACTAGATAAAGGTTCACAAGCACCACGGATACATAAGGTTAACATATAAAACAAATTATAACAAGGTATCAGCCAACGGATAGGTTTAAAATGCTTCCGATATCTTGCAATCACATTGCCTTCGAATACCATGCAGACACGGGCTTCCATACCGAAGAAGGAGAAGGAAGACAGACCAAAATGACAGTGAACACTGCCCTGACAGCTCGGCGCCCTTCAGATTATTCACAGCACAAGTCACGTTAGTACTCGGTAACTTAGACTTTGTAGCATGACCCCAGTATTGGTCGCCCGCCAAAAGCTAACACCACGGCGAAAAGGCCCCACGGAAAGCTCGCAACAGCTTCGTTGCTCAGCTCATGCTGCCCATCATATGAAAGGTGATATCGATACATTGCGAAAAAGCCGCCACGGCTCACTGATTACGAACATTCACTTATTTAGCCATTCCTGCCAATACACTGGCAATCGAACAATAGTTATGTTTGAGCGATTTGGTTGGGAATCACTCCAACATCCTTCGTGCAGCCCGGAATATTCACCGTGTGATGTTTACATCTTTGACGATCTTAATAAAGGCATTTGTGGACGTCGTTTCATTCGGACGAGGAAGTGCAAGAGAAGATACGGTTGTGGATCCGTCAGCGGCCGACCGCTTTCTACGAAATAGGAACTGGTCGTCTCTGCTTCCAGTGTCTTAGAGAATGTGGTGGTTACTTGTGAATGGAACCATTTCATGTGTTGTGGCGGGCGTTCTGTTATCGTTTCACTATCCCTTATACTTACATGGTCATAACCTCTTCTAGGGCATAGCTTTTCCAAATGGTGGAATGGTGAGATTTACTTGCGTTAGTAATCCAGTTTTAAACAGAGCACTCACCCAACAAGCTCATTAAAGTTAATGCTTCATTTTTATTAAACATATAAAATGCTAAATCTGCATAGAAAAACTTAGAGGATAGTAATTTGCGGGGGTGGTCAGAAAAGGTGTGTGCAGCGTTAGCAGTACCGGTTGTGACAGAAGTGCGATATTACTTGAACACGGCTCTGCACAGAGACGGAGATGGAACCAGGTACACTCGGAAATTGTTACCACAGCAGGAGTGAAAAGCAAAATATCGTTGGATTGTTTAACAAGTTACTTCAAGAATGCAAACAGCACACCGATTCTTCTCTTCCCTGCTCAGACAGTATGTGTGATAACATGTTCTGCTGTGGACATGGTATTACCGTTAGTCAGGAGCCTTGTCGATAACAAAGATGGTTTTCTCCTTGCGTGAGTATCATGCTACTAAACGGTCCAGTCACATTAATGTCACCACAGCCTATGATCAACGACACGTGTTACAGTCACGTATGGACGGCGGATGACAGCTGGTGGCAGCGGTAGCAGTGCGAGGTGTAATGCGTGTTAGGGGGGAAGGAAAGGGGGGGGGGGGACGAAATATAATACAGTCTTTGTGGTTCAAATGGCTCTGAGCACTATGGGACGTAACATCTGACGCCATCAGTCCCCTAGAACTTAGAACTACTTAAACTAACCGCGGTTCCTCACTGAAGCCCCTAGAACCGTTCGTCCACCGCGGCCGGCTTGCAGTCTTTGTCGTAATGCGGAAACAGAGCAGTTTTCTGACGTCTAGAAGAGCATGATCATTGGATTTCGGGCCAAGGTGGAAGCATTTCCGAAACGGCTAATTTTGTAAGCTGTCGACCGTGGTTAAAGCATACCATGCGTGGCCAGAAGGCGCTATCCAAAACCTAAGTCAGGGCAACTGTGATGCACCACGAGCCAGATATGACAGGGGTGAATGACGACGAGATGTATACGGGAGGACAGGCGCTCAATTGTTCAGAAATTGACCGCCCAGATGGACCAAGGGGCTGCCAAAAATGACTCCTCAATGGGAGTTCAGCGAACGCTGCTGCGTATGAGGCTGCGCAGCAGGTGCATTGTTCAAGCACCAAATCTGATTGCATCGGCAACAACGACCGGAATCTGCTCTCCAGCACCGCAAATGGTCGTCCACTGGATGACATTTTCAGATGAATCACGTCTTATGGTCCAGCGCACAGAGAGCTGTTGGTGAGCACGGCTACGCAACAATCGTCGCAAGTCTGCAGGCGGGACGAGGAAGCGTTATGATGTGGGAATGTTTTCGTGGCATTCCCTGAGTGATCTCGTCATTCTGGGAGGCACAACATATCACCACAAATAAGAATTTACCCTTGGCAACCATGTCTACAGTTACGTGCAATTTGATTTTCCTTGTCATGATGGCATATACTAGCAGGACTACGCAACATGTCACACAGTTCGCAATGTACGTGTGTGATTCGAAGAGCGCCAGGTGGAGTTTACCATAGACCCTTGGCCCCCAAACCCTCCCGGAGCTGGAGCTGGCTGTTCATGTCATGGTCACTCAGCCAAGAAACCTAGCGCAGCTGGCCATTTCGCTGGAGTCGGCACAGCTCTGCATCTCTGTCGGAACCTTCCAGAACTTCCCTAACTCTCCTCCTGCATATCCGCGTTGTGACAAGGTGATTAGTCTGGTCTATAACAGGTGGTCACATTAAAGTAACCGAACTATGCATAACGATATCATCTTAAATCGGGAGTAAACAATGGAATACTTATTTTTAAATTAACTATGATGTATACTGTAACTCCAGCAAAACATAGTACAGACAACGCTCTTCGTCAGACATCAATAAGCGATCAACCTCTATTGGGGGTCGCAATTTATTACTCTATAGCTAGTTTATAAATAAACTGGAGTACAAAACTGACTGGGTGAAAGTAACTTCTGCATTATGTGGCTACCGTGCTATAAAACTCGACGTGACTTGTACCATAAACAGAAAGGTATGCCACAGTATGGTACAGAATATAAGTGAAAGAAATACATAATAACACGAACAGAAATGACACTGTTAACCCAGTTCAGTAGTAACACTGATGTCGCCGCGATGTATGGTGGTCCTCTGTATTTCACAAAAGTGCAAACATGAGTCATAATAAGTTTCCCCTGTCGACTGTGGGCAGAGACGTGTGATATCGGTGAAAGGCGACACGGCAAGTGAACTCGCACGTGCAAGACACCGATACACCATTGGGTAGAGGTAAACCGCTATCAAGCAGATGGCGCTGCCGCAGTTCCTGCGCAGAGCAGAGGCCGGCCACTCGGTCTTTTCCCGGAGAGATGGAGAGAAGTGCCTTTTGGAGTCGTGGTCAAAGGCGGAAGTGAGAGCTGTTATACGCCATGAGGGCACGTGGAGTATCAGGCACAAAAATTCATAACCGCCTTGTTGAGGTGTATGGGTCAGGTGTGGTGTCGTGGCAAATGCTGCGGAGGTGGTGCCAGCAATTCAGTGATGGACGTCAGCAAGTGCAGGGCTTACCGAGACCTGGACGGACGCTCACTACAGATGCAAATGTCAGGAAGGTGGCTGACATGATTAAAGCGAACCGGCGTATCACCATCGATGGAGTAGCGGCAGAACTTGGAATCGGACATGAGCGAGCTCACAAGATCATCCACGACATTCTTCGATACAGGAAGGTGTCAGCATGATGGGTGCCCCGCCAACCAACTCCGACACAAATGGAACAACGCATGGCGTTCAGCCTAGAAAGCTCGTGCGCTACCATGAATCTGGCAATGACCTATTTCGGATTGTGACGGGGGATGAAACGTGATTACAATCGACGATAATGCATGTTCTGCAACGTGCTCGCATGCTGGCCCCAAGGTTGGTAAGGAGTCCCTGCGGTATGGAAATGCAGTCCTTCGCCAGAACAATTGACAACTGTCGGATGGTTGTTGATCTTGAGGCTGTGGTGCAGTTTGTGCCCCCAACGCATCCCACGTAGATCGACGGGATTTAAGTTGGTGGCCGGGCAGGCCAGTCCATTCACCGAATATCCTCCACCTGAGCTGTTCGATATGGTTGCATATGCTGTCACTGGAACATAACGTACTGGTGGTCAGGCAAAGAGACCAGTCCCTCGCAGTCGCTGTGTCACTGTGGAGCGTGAGATTTCTTGCTTTGGACTCCTGTTAAGTTTCCTTATAGCGGCACTCGCTGCTTGACGTGATGCCCTTGTTGCTTGTTTCACAATGCAGCGGTAATATGCTGTTGTAGTGTTGTGGTCGACTACCTCTTCTCCTTCGGGCTGAAGTCCGTGCCGTTGGGAACACTGCCCTTGCACTTGTAACAGTGCTGCGATGGTGTGAGCAATACCAAACTTTTAGTCTACACTCGTCACAGTTCGTTTCCCGATAATTCTTTCCCGTATTAAGTCATCCAAATATTGTCTGCAGGCTATGTTGCAATGGAGAACACTACCATAGTGCACTGTAACTGTTCGCTGATTGACAGACATTGCCTTTTCCCGTTTCAGTCTTGCAGGGTTAGCCCTGTTGAAGCGGTCCACACGCCACATCCAACTATCTGTGGACGACTGGGAAGGCTCTGGTAACATTTTCCACAATTCATTTACCGAGTTGCTTACATACTATGTTACTTTATCTTTCTCGCTCTCCTCTTTAAGTTTTACAGAGCACTGTTTTATTTCTGTTCAGTAGCTGCTCCACATAAATATTTCATGTGCAGTTTTAGATACTCTTTTTCATATTTTGAGCTGTAGATAACAGCGTCTACTGCACCACTATTTGAGGTTTCCGGCACTGACTTCGCATAGCCGTACGCTATCCCGAATGAGCCTTGTGAATAACTAAATCTCACGAGCTTTTCGAAATAGTTATGACTGTAGATGGTCGAGGCGTCAAGTTTCTTAATAGTTATCTAACACGGTCTGCACAGTGCTCCTTGTTCCGTACTCAATTCATCAGACTGTAGAAATGACATAATGTAACACCTCAAGCTGCTGTTCAATTTATTCTTTATTGGGCACCCGGTTTTGGTTGAAGACCAGTGTCTAGCACCTGCTGTACCAACTTCCTGGATACAGGTAGTATCAGGTGAAAAATGTGAAAATATAACATTTATAACTAACGTTTAGTCTGAATGTTCGACGCAGCCTTCTTTCACGGAGCGCGTAAAAAGCTGCAGACCTTATGGGATCATTGAAGAAAAATTTGTTGTTGTGGAGGACTGGAATTTACGAAGTACCTTGCCACTTGCATATAACAATAACATAGCATTCGCCTTTGGCATCCAATCAAGTTTGCTATTGCCAATATTGTATCTGAGGCGGACATTCAAAGGTGTACGATAAACCAATAAGTTTCGCCACCGTTACATATTTATCTGTCTCTGTTAGCAAAACATACGCTGAAATACGCTTGGCAGAAAATATGACAAACCAGAATAGCAGTTACAATTGGGTGATGTGTGAAACACTATAATCTCCACGATTTGCGTTAATCGACGACAGAGCACGCTGAAGAACTGTGGCGGGTGACAACCCTGAGGACAACTGAGTTCCGGAATTTCATCAGTGAGGAAGTGTGTCTACTTCCCCACGATCTTGTAGCATACAAGGCATTCCCACAGAGCAGTAATATATGAACTAGGGATCTCTTTTTTAGTCTTCTATGAGTCACCTGAGACAGACAATCAGGTAGCAAGTCGAAATATTGTGTAGCGTAGTTTAACGACGACCGGCAACGTTATACAATCTAAGCGCCAAGCAAGTAGTAAAGGAAACCAAGAAGACCAGTTCGAGAACATTTTTGCACACAAGTTACCCGACATCGTACTGACTGCATCCTCAGAAACTTTTTTAACACTTACCCGAAGTGTAAAATGTTGCGACAGCATACTTGACCCCTTTGCAACAAATAATCCTGAACAAATAGGGAGAATCGTGACGGATGCTGTTTAAAAAAAGCGGACAAAAATTCGCTTGACGCCTTCCTAAGAGACAGTCTCAACTTCTTCCAATCTGAATGTGTAAACGCACACCGGATGTGGTTTAAGTTCATAGAAATAGTAAGACGGAAATTGAGAGATGTACAGCAAATAAATTAATACAAGATGACACTGATCGCCCATCCCTCATGATACACAAAACACGTCATAACACTCGCAGAGGCAACGAAAAAAGTATGCAAAATTTAAAAGAATGCAAAACCTCCATTACTGGCAAAGTTTTACAGAAGCCAATTTTAATGCGATATGCTTTTAATAGTTTCTGCAACAAAATTCTGTCTCAAATGGCAGAAAACCCAAAGAGATTCCGGTCGTATGTAAAATTATCTCAGAATTCGAATCAATAACAGCTGCGAGTATCAGTAACTTAGAAGTAGATAACCTCGGCGTAGCGAAGCCGCTTAAATCAGTTAATAAAGGTAAATTCTCAGGTCGAAATTGCATACTAATCAGGTTCCTGTCAGAGTGTGCTGATACTCTAAGTTAGCAATCTCATACAACCGCTCGCTCGTCGAAAGATCCGTACCTAAAAACTGGAAAGTTGCACGGGTCACACCATTACCCACGAAGGGAACTAAGAGTGATCCACTAAATTACTGACCCAGATCGCTAACGTCGATTTGCAGTAGGATTCTGGAACATTTACTGTGTTTAAATATTATGAATTACCTCCAAGAATACGGTTTACTGACAAGCAGTTAACACGGATTTAGGAAACATCGTTCCTGTTAAATACAAATCGCTCTTTATTCTGACGAATAATCAGTGTTTTCAAAAAGGTATGTCAAACGATTCTTTACTTTTAGATTTACAGAAAGCTTTAACACCGTTCCTCACAAGCAACTTCCAGTCCAGTTGCTTCCCTATGGAATATCGTCTCAGCTGTACGGCTGGATTCGTGATTTCCTGTTAGAAAGGTCACTGTTCGCAGTAATTGACAGAAAGTCGCTGAGTAAAACAGAAGTGATTTCTGGTGTTCCCTAAGGTAGTGTTAAAGGCCTTCTGCTCTTCCGGGTCTGCATAAACAATCTAGGAGACAATATGAACACACCTCTTGCACTTTTGCAGATGATGTTGTTATTCATTGTCTTTTAAAGTCCTTGGATGATCAAAAACAAATGTAAAATGATTCACACGAGATATGTGTATGGTGCGAAAAGTGGCAGTTGATGTAAACAATGAAAAGTGTAAAGGCATCTACACGAGTCCTAAAAGAAATCCGCTAAATTTCGCTTACGCGATAAATCATACATATCTAAAGGCTGCCAAATGAAGTAATACTGAGGGGGTACCTTTACAAATAACTTAATTCGCAACCATCACAAGAGGAACACTTAGAATATACAAGACGCTACTAAAGAATCCTCACACTTCGCTTGTCCGCTCTCTTATGGAGTTTTGCTGTGCGGTGTGGAATCCGCATCAGATGGGACTGACGGACGACAGTGAAAAAGTACAAAGAAAGACATCTCGTTTAGTAATATGGCGAAATAGGGCAGAGATTATCACGGTTGTGATACGCGATTTGCGGGGGCAGTCATTAAAACAAAGAGTTCTTCGTTGCGGCAGGCTCTCCTCATGATTTCTGTCAGTAACTTTCCCCTCAGAATGTGAAAATATTTTGTAGGCGTCCACCTGCACAGGGAAAAATCATCATCATAAAGTGAGAGAAAGTAGAGGTCACGCGGAAAGTTCTATGTGTTCGATTTTCCCGCGCGCTGTTCGGGAGTGTAGCGAGATAGCTTGAAAGTTGTCTGATGAACCCTCTGCCAGGCATTTCATTGTAAATTGTAGAATAATCACGTAAATGTAGATGTATATAATTTGGCGGCCATCTGCACGTCATTTTCCTCGTGTACTCCACCTGTATTACTTTTCGCTACTAATATTGATAGGACTTGCAAACAACTAATCCACTTCACCCGGACTGGGAAGAATTGTAGGGGTTGAGTACTATGTCTGTGTCCTCAAACAGCAAGGTCGAAAGTCAGCGATGTACGCTACCAAAAAGAGGCCGCTAAGAGCGGGAGCAATCACGCGGGCATGACCTTTGACAGCCTTTCCAGCGTGGACTCACTTCCTGCTGTGCTCTGGTATCTACCTCGCTGACCCTGTGGATAATGAATGGACTGCCCACTGGATGTCACTTGGATGCTGACGGACTTGTGTGACAGAGGACTGAATTATTCTCTTTATGGCTTACCAACACGGACTGGTTTTGTGAACTGTCAAGTGATAATTGTGTACCCATCCTTACTGTGCCATAAGGAGTGTTCGTGGCTCATTTGCAGAAGCATCACATCCACTTTTCAAATACGACTCTACCTAATTGAACTCAAATGTCATCCGCAGCTCGTAGTTGTGGCACGAGGTACATGTGTCATGGGGCACTAGTACATTTTCCTACTGGTATAAGAAGGCATCTAGTACAATAAAATAGTTCAAGACGAATAATGTCGATCAGGGCCTATACCTGCATGTCCAAGGCCACATGACCTCAGTTTTCATGATCTTTCGGTCTGGGGTCGTCTCAAAGTGAAATGTACAGCACCCTATTGATTCAGTCCGACATATGAAGCAACGAATCGTACAACCTTTTCAAATTACACTGGATGTTCTTAGGGAATCTGAAAGAATTTGTAGTTCACTGCACAGACGAGTGCAGTATTTCATCGAAATCCGAATACGACACGTAGAACATCTCGTTCAACAACGTACATTAAACTGCAACATATAATGAAGTTGTATTTCTTTTTTATTGAATTCCTTCTTTGCCCGCCAAGAGTGAAATTTGAGCCAAGTTAGAAGAGCACTTGATGGAGAAGTTTAAATTTCAGGTGCCTGCGTAATAAATAAGACAACATATCGAATTTATTGTCACCTCGAAACCACACACTTCCAAATATCCCGCAAACAGCTCGTTTGCAGAGCCATGTTCGCTGTAACACTTGTTCACTTGTATTACTGTATAATTCTGGACCTTCAACTAGATTCATCTGAATGCACAATTGTAGTGCAGCCAGTATCACCATTTAATTCACTAAAGAAATATTAAAAATTTCTCATACGGAGCGTATAAAAAAACTAGCACAATCATTGGTACTGGCAGTCCTTGATTGTGGTGATGTTATTCTTCAAGGATTTTCGTACGAGAGCTCACCTTGACTGAAAGTGGCGACTAACGATTGTGTAAAACAGATGTGTGACGTACGCTATTAGGGTCATATCACTCCTGTCTGTGAATGACACTCCTAAGTGACGACAAGCGTATCTACCATAACCTGAGTTTTCTCTGCAGTCTGTTCAGTCATTATACTTCCCCTTATCTATGTTCGAGTCTTACGATACTACCTGAGAAGCACAGCAGAAACACTCAATCTCAATACAGTAAAATAACCTCTGCACCAGAACAAAACCATCTACTCGAAATCATTTTCTGTATCAGGAACCCGACTTTGGAAGGATCTTCCATTTCTTTCAAATTTAAAATGACAGCTGATGGTGCGCATTCCATCACAAATTCTATCTTCTCTCTACACCTGTCGGCTGCTCATTCTCGTCAACTCCCTCCTCCTAAATTACATGGTGCAAATGGCTCTGAGCACTATGGGACTTAACAGCTGTGGTCATCAGTCCCCTAGAACTTAGAACTACTTAAACCTAACTAACCTAAGGACATCACACACATCCATGCCCGAGGCAGGATTCGAACCTGCGACCGTAGCAGTCGCACGATTCCGGACTGCGCGCCTAGAACCGTAAATTACATGAGTGATGTGTATTTGTAAAGCGTAAGATCCGAAAATGGTGACCGAAAAAAAAACTTTCCTAGCGATGACGACCTCTTGAAGTTTTCTTCAGAGAGTATGTCGGCTAGAAATGTCATAAACTAATCAATACTAATGATACTATTAATAGCCTTTGTTATTATTATTATTATTATTATTATTATTCAATTTTATTATTTGTTTTAGTAATTATAATTCTGGTTATAATTTCTCAGAAGTACGAGTAATTGAAGTACGCGTAGAAATTGAGAACGTTTTGAAGTACTCTTTGATATGTGTTGTTTCTGTTCCGATGTAAGAGATGAATTTAAGTTTTTAATATGCCAGGCTAAATAAATAATAGGGAAGTAAATATAGTACGCCTGAAAAAGAATATTCGATTTTGAACTATATATTTATTAAACTGTAAGATATACAAATATGAAACTTGGGAAAAGTATTTACGAATCTCCCAAGTTTAGATTACAGATGTTCAGTATGCACTCCACCAGCGACTTGGACATTATAACATAGATATTGGAATGCCTCCCATACTCGGGTAAGCATGTCCATCGTCAGTGGTGTTACGGCCGTACAGATCCGGTTCTTCATGTCTTCTAGGTCTTTGGTAGTGTTGTCCTTAATGAAACCCCACAAGATAAAGTCATAAGGCGTCGAAGCCGGTGACCGTGGAGGCCACCTGAGAAATGCTGTGTTTTTGGCTGTCTGGGGACAATTCTAACGGCTCGGTAGAGTTCCATTCAGATATACATGCAGTTGGCGACTCTAGTGAGCGCGTGCCTCATCTTGTTGAAAAATGAAGCGGTCCTCGTTCAGCGTCGGAAAAAACAAGATTTGTAACATGGCAAGATACTACTGACCATTAACCTAGTTTCCATGAAAGGGGAATGGCCCGTGAACAGATGAGTGTGATATCGCACAAAATACATTGACTTCGGGTGAATGTTGTACATGTTCAGTATGTGCTTGTGGGTTCTGTAGGCCCAAGCGTTGAATACCTTATTTTTGTTACTTATAATCCGTCTTGATTGCAAAAACGTTTATTCACATGACCGGTTTCTGGTCCTCTAGAACCATTTTCAGATCTGAAATGACATTGATACTAATTTACTATTTCACAAATGCAAACCTACTTCATCCTATCTGATCAACATAAAATATACCACAACATACCTGCAATTTCGGTTACAGGAGTAACCCGTGCACACACACAGAAACCTTCACATGCTGCGTCACATAAAATTGGTTGGCAGAATGCACGTCATTTATATTAATTATAAAACTCTTGCCGACAGGTGCCGTCTGGTACATTTGTTCATTACAAATGCACATACTGTATTAAGTAGATTTTTCTAATTTGATTTTATCTCTAAAAATCCTTAGTTAAAATCTGTAGTTGTCAAGGTTAAAATCTGTACTTGTCAAAATTAAAACACACAATAAAATTATCATTTTTGAACGATCGAAACAAAGAGTGATTTCTATATCCATGGCTCTGGTGTAGTCTTGTTTTCCCCCATCGTCTGTTTCCCTGGTTCCCGCTATTTCGGTGTTGTGCCGCGAGCCATTCAATCGTCTGATGTCCATCGCCGTGGGTACATTTGATGTTGGTCGGAGGATGAAATTGGTTTGCATTTTTGAAATAGTAAATTAGTATCGTTGTCATTTCAGATCTGAAGATGGTTCTAGAGGAACCGAAACCGGTCATGTGAATAAACATTTTTGCAATCAAGACGGATTATAAGTAACATTGTATAACCAGTGATTGCGGTACCCCATCAGACATTATGTCTGTTTTGCAAACCTTTTTTATAATTTTCGCACTAATTTGGAAAGTCGCTTCATCAATGAACACGATGCGTTGTGTGAAAGTGTTATCATTGGCTGGTTCAAATGGCTCTGAGCACTATGCGACTTAACTTCTGAGGTCATCAGTCGCCTAGAACTTAGAACTAATTAAATCTAACTAACCTAAGGACATCACACACATCCATGCCCGAGGCAGGGTTCGAACCTGCGACCGTAGCAGTCCCGCGGTTCCGGACTGAGCGCCTAGAACCGCTAGACCACCGCCGTTATCATTATCACTGCCATCCTGAAGGTCAGAAAATGCCACACATTTGAGTTTGTCGTCATGACGTAGATACTGTATAAGCAGTAACTTGTACAGCTTAATAACCAACCAACGTCTCAAAGCAAGCCAAACTGTTGTTGTAGGCAGTTGTAACTCTCGAAAGGCACAACGAGTTGATTTTGTAGGACTAGAGTGGAACTCAGTCGGAATTGTGCGACATTTCCGTCGGAAACATATCCTGTGTCTACAAAGTGTTGATACAATCTGCGAATGTTCCATCCATTCGGATGATCAGGTTGTTACTTCATCCTGAAACCGCTTTGCACGGTAATCGCCGAATTACACTTCGCAAACTCAAGAACAAAAACTAACTGTTGGTGCGGAGTAGCCATTCTGCAACATATAATGGTAACCAAACGAACAAACGATAATCATCATTCAGTGGAAATGAATATGAACCAAACAAATTTCCTCCATTAACAGAGCTGTGGCGAAGTGGTCGACAGCACAAAACATTGTAATGCGTGTATTATTTTTAAAACGCCCTGTATAATTAAGTATGTGTCAGTATCCACTCTCTATTACATTACCCTACACGTCGTTTGTCTCGCTCATTGTCCTATAGACTGCGATCAGTGGGTGAGTGCAGACTTTGGATTAACGCGAAATGCGCACAAAAAAGTACAGTAGGCTACCTCAAGGCACATTGTGTTAATTTTCCAGGAGAGTAAAGTGACGTGCTGTCATGCTGTCAACGATGACTGGCAGGAGGGGAGCGGTGGCAGCTGACAGTCGCAGCGGCGCAGGCCCAGCGGCATCCGCTGCGATGACAGGCAGCTGTGGCCGCGGGCGACCGCGACAGCCGTGATGCATGGCCGGCGTGTGGGGGGAGGGGGCAGGTGGTGGTACCCGCGAACTGTAATGCTTGTACCTGTTAGCTGAAAGGCCGGAATATTCTAAATCACGTTGAGGAGGAACAGAGCAGCCACAGTCTCTGATATGCTCCATCTCGATGACGATGATGGTGAAGGTTGCTTGCAAGATCTTTAGTGCCATGCTAACATTTTATGAGATGAGTGTGGATAACAGTCGCAGTAAAATAAATACTCATATAGATACGCTGTAAGAACAAAACACCAACACATGCAGACACACAAGCATATACTGGGTGGTCCATTGGTAGTGACCGAGTCAAATATCTCACGAAATAAGCATCAAACGAAAAAACTACAAAGAACGAAACTCGTGTAGCTTGAGGGGGGACCCAGATGGCGTTATGGTTGGCCCGCTAGATGGAGCTGCCATAGGTCAAACGGATATCAACTGCGTTTTTTTTTAAATAGGAATCCCCATTTTTTATTACATATTCGTGTAATACGTACGTAATGAAATATGAATGTTTTAGTTGGACCACTTTTTTCGCTTTGTGACAGATGGCGCTGCAATAGTCGCAAACGTATAAGTACGTGGTATCACGTAACATTCCGCCAGTGCGGACGGTATTTGCTTCGTGATACATTACCCGCGTTAAAGTGGACTGTTTACCAATTGCCGAAAAGGTCGATATCGTGTTGATGTATGGCTATTGTGATCAAAGTGCCAAATGGGCGTGTGCTATGTATGCTGCTCGGTATCCTGGACGACATCATCCAAGTGTCCGGACCTTCGCCGAATAGTTACGTTATTTGAGGAAACAGGAAGTGTTCAACCACGTGTGAAACGTCAACCACCACCTGCAACAAATGACGATACCCAAGTAGGTGTTTTAGCTGCTGTCGCGGCTAATCCGCACATCAGTAGCAGACAAATTGCACGGGAATCGGGAATCTCAAAAACGTCGGTGTTGAGAATGATTCATCAACATCGATTGCACCCGTACCATATTTCTATCCACCAGGAATTGCATGGTGCCGATTTTGAACGTCGTGTACATTTCTGCCACTGCGCACAACAGAAATTACGGGACGATGACAGATTTTTTGCACGCGTTCTATTTAGCGACGAAGCGTCATTCACCCAAAGCGGCGACGTAAACCGGCATTATATACACAATTGGGCAACGGAAAATCCACGATGGCTGCGACAAGTGGAATATCAATGACCTTGGCCGGTTAATGTATGGTGCGGCATTATGGGAGGAAGCATAATTGGCCCCCATTTTATCGATGGTAATCTAAGTGGTGCAATGTATGCTGATTTCCTACGTAATGTTCTACCGATGTTATTACAAGATGTTTCACTGCATGACATAATGACGATGTACTTCCAACATGATGGATGTCCGGCACATGGCTCGCGTGCGGTTGAAGCGGTATTGAATGGCATATTTCATGACAGGTGGATTGGTCGTCGAAGCACCATTCCGTGGTCCGCACGTTTACCGGATCCGACGTCCCCGGATTTCTTTCTGTGGGGAAAATTGAAGGTAATTTGCTATCGGGATCCACCGACATCGCCTGACAACAAGCATCATCGCATTGCCAATGCGTGTGCGAACATTACGGAAGGCGAACTACTTGCTGTTGAGAGGAATGTCGTTACACGTATTGCAAAATGCATTGAGGTTGACGGACATCATTTTGAGCATTTATTGCATTAATGTGGTATTTGCAGGTAATCTCGCTGTAACAGCATGCGTTCTCAGAAACGTAAGTTCACTAAGGTACATGTATCACAATGGAACAACCGAAATAAAATTTTCAAACGTACCTACGTTCGGTATTTCAATTTAAAAAACCTATCTGTTACCAACTGACCGTCTAAAATTGTGAGCCATCTGTTTGTGACTATTACAGAGCCATTTATCACAAAGTGAAAAAGTGGTCCAACTGAAACATTAATATTTCTTTATGTACTACACGAATATGTAATAAAAATGAGGGGTTCCTATTTTAAATAAGGCAGTTGATATCCGTTTGACCTATGGCAGCGCCATCTAGTGGGCCAATCATAGCGCCATCTGGTTCCCCCCTTCTAGTTAGACAGGCTTCGTTCTTTGTAGTTTTTTCGTTTGATGCTTATTTCGTGAACTATTTGGCCCGGTCACTATCAATGGACCACCTGTATATGCACTACGTGATCAAAAGTTTTTGGACACACCCTAAAACATACGTTTTTCATATTTGGTGCATTGTGTTGCTACCTACAGCCAGGTACTCCGTATTAGCGACCTCAGTAGTCATTATAATGAGACAACATACTGGGGAGCTCAGAGGGTCTCAAGGACTTTGAACGTGGTCAGGTGATTGGGTGTCACTTGTGTCATACGTCTGTAAGCGAGATTTCCACACCTAAACGTCCCTAGATCCACTGTTTACGATGTGATAGCGAAGTGGAATCGTGAAGGGACACGTACTGCACAGAAGCGTAAAGGACGACCTCGTCTGCTGAATGACAGAGACCGCCGACAGTTGAAGAGGGTCTAATGTGTAATATGCAGACATCTCTCCAGGCCATTACACACGAACTCAAAACTGCATCAGGATCCACTGCAATTACTATGACATTTAGGCGGGAGGTGAGAAAAGTAGGATTTCATGGTCCAGCGGCTGATCATAAGCCACATATCACGCCGGTAGATGCCAAAGGACGCCTCGCTTGGTGTAAGGAGCGTAAACATTGGACGATTTAACAGTGGAAAAATGTTGTGTGGAGTGAAGAATCACGGTACACAATGTGGCAATCCGATGGCAGGGTGTGGGTATGGCAAATGCCCGGTGAAAGTCATCTGCCAGTGTATGCAGTGGCAACAGTAAAATTCGAAGGCGGTGGTGTTATGGTGTGGCTCTGTTTTTCATGGAGGGGCTAGCACCCCTTGTTGTTTTGCGTGGCACTATCGCAGCACAGGCGTATATTGATGTTTTAAACACCTTATTGCTTCCCACGATTGAAGAGCAATTCGGGGATGGCGATTGCATCTTTAAACACGATCAAGCACCTGATCATAATGCACGGCCTGTGGTGGAGTGGTTACACGACAGTAACATCCCTGTAATGGACTGCCCTGCACAAAGTCCTGACCTGAATCCTATACAACACCTCTGGGATGTTTCGGAATACCGGCTTCGTGGCAGCCCTCACCGACCGACATCGACACGTCTCCTCAGTGCAGCACTCCGTGAAGAATGGGCTGCCATTCCCCAAGAAACCTTCCAGCACCTGATTGAACGTATGCATGCGAGAGTGGAAGCTGTCATCAAGGCTAAGGGTGGGCCAACACCGTACTGAACTCCAGCATTTCCGATGGAGGCCGCCACGAAATTTTCAGTCAGGTGTTCGGATACTTTTGATCACATACTGTATATATATAGGGTGATTCACGTAACACCGAATACCCCTTTTACTCCGTGAATAGTTACACATATCGAAAAGCGGTTTTCGGCAAATGTTAGCGCAGTCGAGGGGTACGTACTTTTTTGTTTGCGTGCTGATATCAACGGAGATATTGAAACAAGTACCTCATTTTTAAATAGAACCGTATGCTTTTTATAACCGCATTCGATAGCTGTTGTGAAGCCAACTACAGTGATATAGCGTTTAATGTCGACGTTGAAATCTCACCGTAAAAAATGCGACATGTGGTATAAAATTTGAGAGCTCGGTTGCCGGAACCGGTACTAGCGCTGCAAACTCCGTCAAGCAGAGCTGTCGTGCTGCGCTGTCAGTATCTCAACAAATGTCCCTGTTTACCTGTCTGCACTGCAGACTGCTCAATTCTGCTTCAATATTCGTTACGTGCTGATATGTACACCAATTATTAGAAGTTATATATACAACTCTTGTACGGTGAATGTAAAAGAAATGCCGACAAAACAGTACAACGGTGTAGGATCATCTATCCGTAACGGCAGTGTCCTGCACGCCAGGCGACTGTACGAATTACGAAGATGCTAGTGCGGACAGGCCGCCTGAACGTCAAGAAGAGGACAAGAAAGAAGAGCGCTATTGATGGAGAACACGAAGAAGTTGGCTACGATGCTAATGAATCCGCACAGTTGTACGAAAAATATTGCCAAGGAATGTGGAATGATCGAAACGTGTGTCATTCGCGTCCTGCGTCGACAGAATCTCCATCCCCGTCTTCTGTCACTTTATCAGGTGCTCGATCAACGTGATTTCGTACGTCGTACAGAACTTTGCCGGTTTACTCTTCGGCAAATGAGAGACGACCCTACGGTTTTCCATCGTATGCTCTTTACCGATGAAGCAACGTTTACTAATCATGATAAAGTAAATGTGCATAACAAGCATTACTGGGTAGCCGAAAATCCTTACTAGCTTCGTCATGAGCGACATCAACGACCGTGGAGCGTAAAAGTATGATACTGCATCATAGGAAATTGTGGGACGTGGCTTCATCTCAGGCGTTCTGAAAGGACATTCGTACGCACATTTTCCGGCCTACATTCTGCCGGTTCTTCTAGAAGATATACCAGTGGATATTCGACAGTGTTTTGTGGCTGCAACATGACGGTTGTCCAGCTCATTCATCCCGTGTTGCACGCAAGTACTGCAGGGAGGCTGGATAGGGCGACATTCTGTCGTCAAACGGCCTCCGAGGTCCCGCGACTTGGCTCCTCTTGATTTCTTTCTTTGGGAGAATTCACAGTTGCAGTCTATGACTACGCCAGACGATTTGTGTCGTCGAATTGCTAGTGCATGCTCTACCATATCATCCACTGTAATTGCCCCTGTTCACCGTTCTTTCAGACGATGGTCAACAGTTTGAACACATGCCCAATAAAGGATAAACAAAATTTATGTTACGTGATCAGGCTGGTTACCAATTAGTGCCAGTTTAAATTCCTTTATGTGCCGTTGCGAATTCAAGGCAAGCTAAAGAAAGAAAATAATCTGATCAGAGACGAGTGTAAAATCACTCTAGCGATGGTAAGGGTGACAATGGAGAGATATAGTGACATAAGCGACAAACGGCTGATTGTTATAGCCTGGCGCCTGGGTGCGAACAGTTCGAAATGAGTGGCGCTAGTCCGTTGTACACGTGCTACTGTCGTGATCATCTATGGTAGGTGGTTGAGGGAAGGTGAAACCATCGGAAGGCGACAAGGTGTGGGATGCAGACGTCAGAATCTTGCCCGCTTCCTGAAGCGTGACAGACAGCGAACTGTGGCAGATCTAACGACAGACAGAAACGTTGGTGCTGGCGCAAGTGATTCGAAGCCCACGGTACGGCGCAGCATTTAGCGCACAATGTAATTCCACGAGAGATGAGCGTCTCGTATCTACGTGAAATAAGGACGAAAAAATATGGGCGCTTTGAAATGTTGACCACATCATCTACGGATATGCAGGTGTTGTAAAAAACGAAGGAAAAACGACAACCATAACGATAATTCATGTTTGTTTGTTAAACTTCACGAATCACTGAAAATATGTCTTATATTCTCAGTCGATACTATCTTCATTATTATTTTTACTGGGTCAAGACCATTAGAGAGGTGAATACATTTTTACAGACAAAATAAAACTTTTATTGCATGTGAACATGACAGTTTGAACTTAATCATCATTTCAATGCTCTCTAATGAAACACTGGAGACTTTCTGAAACTAACTAGATTTTATTTTGTTAACTCTTTCGATGTCTGGAAACATTAAAGTTTGTCCACCGATTTCAGTCATGATTTATAATGAATGGTAACGCAACTGGTTCCCAAATTCCTTTGCGCATTACGTAGAATTTGTTGGACATCCTTTATAGTTACACATATGTAAATAACGCCATTATAAGACAGTAGCAAGTTTGACACTTAATTCCGTAATTAAATAATTTTAAAATATTTTTTCGCTTAACCTCTCATCATTTACAACCCACTGCATTTATTTACGAAATTATTTACCGCCCAACGAAACACTTAAAAATATGTACCGTATTCGAGTACGCGTAGCTATAGGCATTGAATTCTTAGATTCCTTCTATAGGTATCAAAGATTCCTTCAGATCAAAAGATTCCTTGGTCTCTGACAAAAATAGTACTTTTTCGGACATTTCATAAACACATGATTTCAATCTGTCCCTCAATCCATAATCAGTGTCCTTTCTGTCAATTATAGTCGAGACGTGTCACCTATATTCGCCTTTTAGTCATTTACACTAAAGAAAACTCAAGATATTTCCACAGTCGGCTGTTCCTGTTTCGACCTAAAAGACTAAACCACACACACGCAGCGCGTCTCATTCTCCTTCCACTGATCGTAGCTATGACTTTTAATTGTATTGGGCATATTTCTCCCGTGTGAAAAACAGTTAGAGGCTATTGCGCTTCGTTTTATGAAATTATTTTAAGATTTTAATTTTTATGTAGTACACAGACCTGTTGAATTGGACGAGATTAGTCTCACCTTCCATCTGTATCTCCACTCATTTCTATGACGTAGCGAGTTAGTTCATAGCATTTTAATGTTATTCGCCACACAAATTAGTTGCACACTTGGAGTTAGCTACATTTCATAACACAGCTTTCTCGACAAAGATACTGTTTATAGTCGTTCATACTCGATACTGATGATAGAAAAATTCCGAAACGTATCATATAAGCAATAAAGTCATATATTGGCTAGTTTTTTACTTTTACCGCTGCGACTTAGTCAACATGAGTGTAGAATCACTGTTTATTTTAATTTCAAGCTTGACGTCGGATTACAAATGACAAAGGAATATTTTTTCGTGTGATTCAATTATAAATCAAAAATTTTCGGATCTGTTTCCTTTACTTGCACTGGGAAACATTGCCTCTTGCCAAATTTCATGGTTCTGACGGGAAGTACTATGTAGGTTTCGATGAGTGAGTTTGTGAATATCAACATATGTGACGTAAATGACCGTATCTTTTGATTTCATTGACTTAGAAGCTTCAAATTTTTACACCACCAAGGTACTGTAGGCTTTAGTATGTGAAACAAATTTCAGCTTGATGTGTCTACCAGTTCCTAATGAAAAGTGGTCGTAACCGACGGACGAACAGACAGCCAGTCAATAATATGTGACACAATTTTTTTTTTGTGTGTGTGGTATAATAATATATTTAAAGTTTTAGGATTTTTTCCTTTGTTTGGGCTGCAAAGCTTTCAGTTTTGCCTATTTTTATGATTCTAGGCCACCGGTAAGTATTCTACAGGTCTTGATGAGCGACTTTGCGAGTATTAAAATATGTAACATAAATGGTCTTATCTGTTGGCTGCATTGACTTAGAAGCTTCGATATTTTACAGCGCCAAGGCACTACAGACTTCAGCGTGTGGTGTAAATTTCAACTTGATATGTCTGTATGTTACGTCTGTATGTTACTGAGTGAAACAGTTTTCAACAGACGGATAGACAGACAGACGGACAACAAGGTGTCCCATTACGGGTTCCATTACTACCGACTGACGCACGGAAGCTTAAAGACTTAGGTCACTTAAAAGAAGCCGATAGAGTAAATATAAATTGGAAGACCAACGTGAAAAATGGACGGATAAACTCAAGCAGTGATATGTTCTGACCAAAAATGTGTTATGTTACTTTTCTTACCTATACGTTTAGGTTATAGTTTTCAAAGCAGTCGATGTGGAACAGGTCCTATGGTTTCAATCAATCTTTGATTTATGAAAAGAGCTGCGAGTTCAATAGAATTGTATCAGAACAGCAGGGAACTGTGTGTGATGTCGGGAAATGAAACGATTGAGCACTCACAAACGACAATTCAGAGAGTGGAAAATAACATCATTGACGTGCGCAGTCAAAAGTCAACGCCACGTAGCTGTTTCTGAACTCTTCTCGCTGGCAGTAGGGACTTGAGAAAGGAGATGTTGCATGAGTGAACTTTCTAAATGTCGTAGCCTCCAAGGTGTAACTGTTCCACAACTGGCACTGGGTGACCGCTGAGGCATCTTTGAAGATTGCTACAGTTCGCTACGTGCACGATACCTCACGCTCTAAGAGCCGTAGCGAACTGAAAGACGTGCCAACATAATGGGTGTTAAGTGCTGTGATACAGCAGGATCGGGTTACAGACAGGCATGGACGTCTATACAGGCTTAAATCAAACGTAAAGGTTAATGATGTTTTACAAAACCTGTGGTATAGCTGTTCATGGAATCGAATATCGAAAGGGATTTTATTTTCCAACAGAATTAAGCCACACAATAATCGGAAGATGGTCTATGATTTAGTTTGCCGTATTCACTCTCAACTTGCTTAAATTTTGTGTTACATGTCCTAGGTGAACTTATCGCTTAATTCCCTGGACGTATCCGTATTTTGGACAGCTGTCTCCATGAGGAAAGCTACTGAGAGCTGTGTTCCAGACGAAGACAGTGCCGGATGATAAGGAAAAATTGGATTTTTATAAAGAATTGACACAACATGTGTACAGGGAATACTGTTTATAACAAATTCGTCTGTACATATATCGTGATTATATATTTCGCAGAACTCAGCATACTCTTTAATGGCGAGTCCTACGGTGGTTGAACATTTATTAAGAGATAAGACTGTGTAAGTGCGTGGGAGGAACAGTTCTCCTTCACCCAAGCACTCCAGAAGAGACAGTTTTTGTTTCAAATCTACTTTGGCTTGCAGATTTAGGGGCTACTTCAACTTCATATCGCTGTCGACACGCGAAAAGAATGTGTCGTGTCAGTATGAACAGTTTTACTTTCTTTTATTTTCTGAAACTCTATTGAAGAGTACCTGGCAATAATAGAACACTTGTAACAGATGCTAGATTAAAGAAACTTTTCATAACACGTTTCAACTCCTCAACCTATGTCAATCATTACGTCTGTGCAAGAGTTTCTCAGTCACATAAAGAATTACTTTCGGACATTTTTCACTATTTGATCAAGTTACTCTTAGAGAATGAACTGAAACTAACTGTTTTTGGAATAGAAATGAAGCTAGTGGAGTTATCCTCTGGTGCGACACCTTCCTGCATACACCGACAGCTCACTACTCCTCTTTCAGCAGACGCGATGGAGAACGAGTTGCAAAACCATAGACGTTATCGCCTACAATAATGGATATAAACCAGAAATTGTGAGACAGCTCTTTAACAAGAGAACAGTTAGAAAAACTGCGACCTCATCCACACTAGGTGTCGCACCAGAGGATAACTCCAGTAACTTCTATTCCCTTTGTATGCAAAGCATCCTATAAAACAGGGCGACTCTCAGAGCTCCACGGCTTTAAGATTGCATATTCTACGAATATCAAAAAGAACTTGGTCCACTCGTTAAAGAATGCCAATGACAAATTATCTCGTTCTGGGGTGCACAAAACCACTTGTAGTGATTGCCCGAGTTATTACACCGGCCAGGCAGGGAGAGCCCTCTTAGCTAGATATAAAGAACATATACCCACGAAAAGTGGTTCAAAATGGTTCAAATGGCTCTAAGCACTATGGGACTTAACATCCGAGGTCATCAGTCACTAACCTAAGGATACCACACACATCCATGCCCGAGGTAGGATTCGAACCTGCGACCGTAGCAACCGCATGGTTCCGAAGCGCCTAGAACCGCTCGGCCACCGCGGCTGGCGAAAAGTGGTGATGGCACGCGTGGCTCGACTTTTGCCGAGCACTTTGTTCAATTGGCCCATGCTCTCAATCCACCAAATATCACAGAGCTATTAAATTGCGACATCCTTGAGGAGTTGCAAATCTTTAAACACCTGTTGCTTGATTAAGAAAACCTACTTAATGACCGGCTACAGTGAAGAAATAATAACTTTTTCCGAAGGTTTTCAACCTTTGCTTCACCGGCCCTGATGTTACATTGCCTTTACAGTCGCCGACGCATGACTCCACTTTATTTAGTAGAATACTAACGTATTAAAAACTGAGGAATAATTTTGCCGAGTAATAGCTACTCTTTCTTACAGGCTCCGAATCTGTTTATGGGGTTCCCGTTCTCCTCTGAAGTAAGTTCGGTTACATATTACGCCATTAACAGTTTTAATGGTTAGAGTAATCCAATTCCTAACGCAAATGTAGCTACTGTTATGAATCTAAATTTACACGCGCGCGTAACCATCAGCGGTGCTCGGTATATAGATGCTCCCTGCTATTGTTCTTGTGCAGCTCTCGCCGCCTACCGACCTCGTCCGCGCAGTGAGGCCTGCTGTTTCTCTGCAGCTAAGTTGTGTAGATTATGACTGGGTACTACGGTGCTATAGTTTTATACTTGACATGGCCATGGCAATGGTTTAGTGTGAGTAGCTTCTGAAGAAGGCCAAATTATTTTGGCTGAAACCTAGGTAAAGATTGGTTTCTATTTGCAGCTGGGCTGGCGTGTTATATGTTGAACACAAGGATTTATGATCAGACTAGTATAGGGTACTATCAACAGCAGCAGAAAATGGTATGGCAAAAGTAGGATCCGTGATGAACATGATGGCAGGACAGAGAGTGAGTTACTGTAAACACTTCAGAGATAGAGTTGTTCTCACCAGGGCCGACAGCAAACCAAAACCGACAACGGTAGTGCAGGTATACATACCGACGCCACAAACTGAATATGAATAGACATATTATACAAGGACATTGAACTGGTAATTCAGTATAGTAAAGGAAAACGAAAAACTGATAACCATGGAGGAGAGGAACGTGGTTGTAAGGTAAACAATGCCCGCCCGGTTGGCCGTGCGGTCTAACGCACAGCTTTCCGGGCGGAAAGGAGCGCCTGGTCCCCGAAATGAATCCGCCCGGCGGATTTGTGTCGATGTCCGGTGAACCAGCCAGTCTGAGGATGGTTTTTAGGCGGTTTTCCATCTGCCTCGGCGAATGCGGGCTGGTTCCCCTTATTCCGCCTCAGTTATACTATGTTGGTGATTGCTGCGCAAACAAGTTCCCCACGGACGCTTACACCACCATTACCACGCAAACATACGGGTTAAACTCGTCTGGTGTGAGACCTTCCCTGGGGGTTCACCCGGGGCCGAACAGCACAATAATCCAGGGTTTGGTGTGGGGCGGCGGAGGGGTGAAGTGGACTGCAGTAGTCGTCGTGGGGCCGTGGACCACTGCGGCTGTGGCGGGGACGGAGCCTCTCCGTCGTTTCTAGGTCCTTGGTTAACATACAATACAATACAAGGTCAAGAATAGAAGATAAAGTTACGAGAGAATGCGGGCCTGATACTAGAAATGAGAGAGAAGAAAAACTAATTGAGTTCTGCAATAAATTTCAACTAGTAATAGCGAATATTCTGTTCAGGAGCAAAAAGAGGAGAGGATATAGTTGGAAAAGGCTGGGAGACACGGGAAGATTTCAGTTAGATTACATCACGATCAGGCAGAGATTCCGTAATCTCCGAGGACCAGATATAGATTAAGATCGTAATTTAGTTGTAACTAAGAGCAGGCTGTCAGAAAGAATCGCTACGCAAGGAACTGGGATACGAATCTATGGAGTGGTGAGATACGCTTGACGTTGTATGAGGCTATAGATGCTGCGATAAGAAGCAGCTCAGTAGGCAGTTGAAGGAGACCGGATATTTCTGAAAAGGAAAGGACAGAAAATGGAAACGAAAAAATAGTTTCATAGAAGGCAGCTGCGGAGGAACCATGGGTAACAAAGAAATACTTCAGTTGATCGATAAAAGAAGGAAGTACAAAAATGTTCACGAATACAGAAATCCCTAAAAGTCACTTAGGCATAAAATAAAAGTTCAAGTGAGCTAAGGTGAAATGACTGGTTTAAAAATGTGAAGAAATTGAAATAGAAATTGTGGGGACAGCATATAGAAGACAATCTCAGAATATAGAAAACAATCTTCAGTTAATTTAAAAGCATGATATCAACAAGAGTATAATGGGAATTCCACAGTTGACTGCAGAGGAGAGAGCAGATAGGTGGGAAGAGTACATTCATAGCTTCTATAGGGGGACTTTTTCAGATGACGTGATATGTAAAGTCGACATAGAAGAGAGTGGGGATCCAGTATTAGAATCAGAATTTAAAACAGATTTGGAAGACTGAAGATCAGATAAGGCAGGAGAGATAATATACCATCAGAACTCCTAAAATCGTTGGATGGGGTGGCAACAGCACAACTATTCACTTTGGTGTGTAGAATGCATGAATCTGACGATATACTATCTCACTTTCGGAAACACATTATCCACACAATTCCGAAGACTGCAAGAACTGAGAAGTGCGAGAACTATCGCACAATCAGGTTAACGGCTAATGCATCCAAAGTGCTGATAAGAAAAACATAGAGAAGAATGGAAAAGAAAATTTAGGATTTGTTAGATAGCGATCCGTTTGGCTTCATGAAAGATAAAGGCACCAGATAGACAGTTCTGACGTTACGGTTGATAATGGAAGCATAAATAAACAAAAATCAAAACACGTTAATAGGATTTGTCGACCTGTAAAAGGCGTTTGACAATGTAAAATTAATAAGATGTTCGAAATTCTCAGAAAAATGGGGGTAGGCTGTTGGGGAAAGACGGTTAGTATGTAATACGTACAAGAACGAAGTGGGAACAATAAGTCTGGAAGACCAAGAACAAATTGCTCGGATTAAAAAGGGTGTAAGACAGGAATGCTTTTTAATTTACACATTAAAGAAGCAAAGATGTAAATAAAGGAAAGGTTCAAGAGGGGTATTAAAATTCAAGGTGTAAGGATGTCAATGATGTTGTAACCAGTGAAAGTGAAGAATTGCAGGATGGAATGGAATGAATAGTCTGACTAGTACAGAAGATGCACAGTGAGTAAATCTATGAAAGACGAAAGTAATGAGAAGTACCAGAAATGAGTACAGTGAGAAATTTAAAATCAGGATTGGTGATCACGAAGTAGATGAAGTTAATGAATTATGCTGCGTACGCAGCAAAATAACCCAAGCCGTGTGGTGCATGGAGGATGTAAAACGGAGAATAGCAAAGCGTAAACGGCATTCCTGTCCAAGAGAAGTCTACTAGTATCCAACATAGGCCCTAATTTCGTGAAGAAATTACTGAGAACATACGTTTGAAGCACATTATATATGGTATTCGAACGTGGACTGTCGGGAAAAGCTGGAACAGAAAGAAATCACAACATTTAAGATGTGGTCCTACAGAAGAATGTTGGAAACTATGTGGACTGGCACGTATGCAGTGAGGCGGTTCTGCCAAGAATCGTTGAGGAAAGAAATATATGAAAAACACTGGCGAGAAAACGGGGCAGAATGATGTACGTTACATGTTAAGACATCACGGGTCCCACGGTACTAGAGGGAGCTGAGCTGTGGAGGGTGAAAACTGTACAGGAAGACAGAGACTGCAATATACCCTGGAAACAATTGAGGACTCAGGCTACAATTGGTACTCTGAGATAGAGAGGTTGCCGCAGGAGAGGAATTCATGGTGGGCCACTTCAAAGTAGTCAGAAGACTTATGAGTAAAAAAAAGTAATCTAGAGGAGAGGAGCTTGTGCTACTGCTGAGTCACGCTGAAAAACAATGCAACGACTGGATATTTTCGTTGTGCTTAGGCTCACTAAGGGTGCTCCACCCAATACTAAGGTTCTGGCTCTATACGTAATAGATGGATCAAAAACAAGACATAAAGGTTCTCTTAAATATTATACTGAACAGGTACCTTGGCATCGATCATAATGTTTTAAATATGTATATATGCAGACTTACCCCCCATGAACCATGGACCTTACCGTCGGTGGGGAGGCTTGCGTGTCTCAGCGATACAGATGGCCGTACCGTAGGTGCAACCACAACGGAGGGGTATCTGTTGAGAGGCCAGACAAACGTGTGGTTCCTGAAGAGGGACAGCAGCCTTTTCAGTAGTTGCAGGTGCAACAGTCTGGATGATTGACTGATCTGGCCCTGTAACAATAACCAAAACGGCCTTGCTGTGCTGGTACTGCGAACGGCTGAAAGCAAGGGGAAACTACAGCCGTAATTATTCCCGAGGGCATGCAGCTTTTCTGTATGGTTAAATGATGATGGCGTCCTCTTGGGTAAAATATTCCGGAGGTAAAATAGTCCCTCATTCGGATCTCCGGGCGGGGACTACTCAGGACGTCGTTATCAGGAGAAAGAAAACCGGCGTTCTACGGATCGGAGCGTGGAATGTCAGATCCCTTAATCGTGCAGGTAGGTTACAAAATTTAAAAAGGGAAATGGGTAGGTTAAAGTTAGATATAGTGAGAATTAGTGAAGTTCGGTTGCAGGAGGAACAAGACTTTTGATCAGGTGAATACAGGGTTATAAATACAAAATCAAATAGGGGTAATGCAGGAGTAGCTTTAATAATGAATAAAAAAAATAGGAGTGAGGGTAAGCTACTGCAAACAGCATAGTGAACGCATTATTGAGGCCAAGATAGACACAAAGGCCACGCCTACTTGAGTAGTACAAGTTTATATGCCAACTAGCTTTGCAGATGATGAAAAAATTGATTAAATATATGATGAGATAAAAGAAATTCAGGTAGTGAAGAGGGACGAAAATTTAATAGTCATGGGTGACTGGAATTCCAGTGTAGGAAAAGGGAGAAAAGGGAAGATAGTAGGTGAATATGGATTGGGGGTAAGAAATGAAAGAGGAAGCCGTCTGGTAGAATTTTGCACAGAGCATAACTTAATCATAGCTAACACTTGGCTCAAGAATCATAAAAGAAGGTTGTATACATGGAAGAATACCGGACATACTAAAAGGTATCAGATAGATTATATAATGGTAAGACAGATATTTAGGAACCAGGTTTTAAATTGTAAGACATTTCCAGGGTCAGATGTGGACTCTGACCACAATCTATTGGTTATGAACTGTAGATTAAAACTGAAGAAACTGCCAAAAGGTGGGAATTTAAGGAGATGGGACCTGGATAAACTGACTAAAACAGAGGCTGTACACAGTTTCAGGGAGAGCATAAGGGAATTGACAGCAATGGGGGAAAGAAGTACAGTAGAAGAAGAATGGGTAGCTCTGAGGGATGAAGTAGTGAAGGCAGCAGAGGATCAAATAGGTAAAAAGCCGAGGGCTACTAGAAATCCTTGGGTAACAGAAGAAATATTGAATTTAATTGATGAAAGGAGAAATTATAAAAATGCAGTAAATGAAGCAGGCAAAAAGGAATACAAACGTCTCAAAAATGAGATCGACAGGAAGTGCAAATTGGCTGATCAGGGATGGCTAGAGGACAAATATAAGGATGTAGAGGCTTATCTCACTAGGGGTAAGACAGATACTGCCTACAGGAAAACAGAACAGACCTTTGGGGAAAAGAGAGTCACTTGTATGAATATCAAGAGCTCAGATGAAACCCAGTTCTAAGCAAAGAGGGGAAAGCAGAAAGGTGGAAGGAGTATATAGAGGGTCTATACAAGGGCGATGTACTTGAGGACAATATTATGGAAATGGAAGAGGATCTAGATGAAGATGAAATGGGAGATACGATACTGCGTGAAGAGTTTGACAGAGCACTGAAAGACCTGAGTCGAAACAAGGCCCCGGGAGTAGACAACATTCCATTAGAACTACTGACGGCCTTGGGAGAGCCAGTCCTGACAAAACTCTACCATCTGGTGAGCAAGACGTACGAGACAGGCGAAATACCCTCAGACTTCAAGAAGAATATAATAATTCCAATCCTAAAGAGAACTGGTGTTGACAGATGTAAAATTTGTCGAACTATCAGTTTAATAAGTCATAGCTGCAAAATACTAACACGAATTCTTTACAGACGAATGGAAAAACTGGTAGAAGCCAACCTCGGGGAAGGTCAGTTTGGATTCCGTAGAAATGTTGGAACAGGCTATTTACAATTTTGTACAGAAGCCAGATGTCAGTTATAAGAGTCGAGGGTCATGAAAGGGAAGCAGTAGTTGGGGAAGGAGTGAGACAGGGTTGTAACCCATCCCAGATGTTTTTGAATCTGTATATTGAGCGAGCAGTAAAGGAAACAAAAGAAAAATTCAGAGTATGAATTAAAATCCCTGGAGAAGAAATAAAAACTTTGAGGTTCGCCGATGACATTGTAATTCTGTCAGAGACAGCAAAGGACCTGGGAAAGCAGCTGAACGGATTGGACATTGTCTTGGAAGGAGGTTACTTGATGAACATCAACAAGAGCAAAACGAGGATAATGGAATGTAGTCGAATTAAATCGGGTGATGCTCCGGGAATTAGAATAGGAAATGTGAGGCTTAAAGTAGTAAATGAGTTTTGCTATTTGGGGAAAAAAATAACTGATGATGTTCGAAGTAGAGAGGATATGAAAAGTGGACTGGCAATTGCAATGAAAGCGTTTCTGAAGAAGAGAAATTTGTTATCTTCGAGTATAGTTTTAAGTGTCTAGAAGTCGTTTCTGAAAGTGTTTGTATGGAGTGTGGCCATGTATGGAAATGAAATATGGATGATAGCTTAGACAAGAAGAGAATAGAAGCTTTAGAAATGTGTCACTGCAGAAGAATGCTGAAGATTAGATGGGTAGATCACATAACTAATGAGGAGGTATTGAATAGGAGAGAAGAGGAATTTGTGGCACAAATTGACTTGAAGGAGGGATCGGTTGGTAGGGCATATTCTGAGGCATCAAGGGATCACCAATTTAGTACTGGAGGGCAGCGAAGAGTGAGACCAAGAGATGAATACACAAACAGATTCAGAAGGATTTAGGTTGAAGTAGGTACTGGGACATGAAGAAGCTTGCACAGGATAGAGTAGCATGGAGAGCTGCATCAAACCAGTCTGTGGACTGAAGAACACAACATCAACATATGCAGGCTAAAGCGAGAATTGAAAATTTGTGCTAAAGCCGCGATTCGAACGTGGGTCTCGTGCTCAGTACACACATGTCCTAACCACCATGCTGCCTGTGGGGTCCTGCCCACTCGTCTCTTACAGGGGGCCGAAAATGGTCTGCTTTCTCGTATAGCAATACAACAATTCAAGCAAATCAGATTAACGGTTTTTATTACAATAAAGTAGATTGACAATACTTAACTTTTGTTTACAAGAACGTGTCGCAAGAGATTGCCGACATGCCAATAACTAATGTCCTTCACTACATACAATCACCGAAGTTAAGCGCTGTCGGGCGTGGCCGGGACTTGAATGGGTGACCATCCGGGCCGCCATGCGCTGTTGCCATTTTTCGGGGTGCACTCAGACTCGTGAAACCAACTGAGGAGCTACTCGACATAAGAGCAGCGGCTCCGGTCAAAGAAAACCACCATAACGACCGGGAGTGTGGTGTGCTGACCACACGCCCCTCCTATCCGCATCCTCAGCCGAGGATGACACGGCGGTCGGATGGTCCAGATGGGTACCTGGTGGCTTAAAGACGGAGTGCTTCAGTATTTAAAATGTACACAAAAGCAGTTAATATAAGGCTCAGTTCTCAGTGTAACAGGATGACGACTCTTCTAGTGTGAATCCATTACTGTCCCGGTCTGCTAGTGCCGGCCTGCTACTGTTCGGGTCTGCTTGTTCTGGTCTATTACTTTCCGGCCGAGGCTGGCAGGAGCGGCGCTCATATTCTCTTCTTGTAGAGGCCGCTCCTGTCATGTTGACGTCTCACAGCCTTGTCTGCTCTTGCGTTCTTCATCTTCCTGCCGGCGCTTGTGGTTACGCCAGAACACTACCCTGGCATAGTTGGTTGGCACAACTGCACGGACTGCGCTAACAGTCCTCCTATTTTAATCCAAATTCCCGTTCACGCCAAGCCTACACAGTATCCCCCATAAACTCGAGGAACACTGCAGAAGCTCTCCAACTTAGTGAAATAGCACCTCAGTATTGAAACAAACGTGGGAACCGGCATGAAACCCAGGCATTGGTGCTTGAGTTTCAGAGACCTTTCCAGGCTTTAAACATCTGTGGTGTACATAAGCAGACGGAAGCAGCGAATGAAAATTAGTGCCAAGGCTGGGACTCTTACCTGGGGTTACTGCTCGCTGGATGGATCTGTTAACCATTACGCCACCCTGGCACAGTGGCACAGTGGCTTTTCACATCTGTACGGATTCCCCTAGCACGTCTCCCTCCTCAGTCCAAATTCTCATTCAAGAGTGTCCACTTGGTATTCTCTCTAAACTCGACCAGTTTCGCAGATGTTCTCCAACTGTATCAGAACAGCAGTTGTGCAGTTGCGAAGAGCTACTGTGCCACTTGGTGTAGTGGTTAACGAATTTGCCTGGTGAGCAGACCTCGGTTCGAATCCCGGCCTTGGTACAACTACAGTTTGGGTCTATACATCATAGTCTTTTGGGACTTAAATAGGTCTCTGGAGGCATACAGTTTTATTCCATTTGTCTAAATTACCTAATTCATTTCACAAAATTTCACAGTTACGTTTTAAGTCGCTTGCTGTATCCTGATGCTCACCAAAATCCAAACAGATTCTTTTGCAATGTCCACCGTCACTCCTATCTGACATGAATCCACACCGCGCAGCACAATCACAAGCTAATGTAGGTAGTCTGCTTAGTAGACATGTTGCACTTTCTACGTATTCCGCCATTAAATCGCTTTCTCCACATTATTATCAATTTGCTCGTTCAAATGGAAGTTATTCGTAAGTGTGGTCCATAAGTATTTAGTGGAGCTTACAGTCCTTAATTTGCGTTATTTTTATTCTAACTAATACCAAGCAGATTCCTTTTAATACTCAGTGGATGACTTCACACTTTACTCTTAACTGTCACTTTTCGCACCATACAGATATCTTGTCTAAATCATTTTGCAATTAGTTTTGTTCAGCTGATGACTTTACAATACAGTAAATGACATATCCATCAGCAAACAATGTAAGATGGCTGCTAGATTGTCTCCTAAATCGTTTATATAAATCAGGAACAGTAGAGGGCCTATAACACTTCCTTTGGGAACGCCAGATGTTACTTCTGTTTTCCCCGATGACCTTTTTCAATTACAACGAACTGTAACCTTTCTGACAGGAAATCTCACAGAGACGATAGTCTATAGGCACCAGTTTGATTAGAAGCCGCTTGTGATGTACGGTGTCAAAATCCTTCAGGAAATCTAAAAATACGAAATCATTTTGACAATCTCTGTCGATAGCATTTATTATTTCATGAGAACTATATTTTCTGAACCCGTGTTGGATATGAGTAAAAAAAATCGTTTTCTTCGCTGTAATTCATAACATTCGAATACAGGATATGTTCCAAAATCCTATAGCGGATCGACCTCAGCGATATGGTTCTGTAATTCAGCGGATTATTCCTAATTTGTTTCTTGGTTACTGGTGTGGCTTTTGCAACTTTACAGTCTATAGGTACGGATCTTTCGATGACCGAGGGGTTGTATATGATTGCAACGTATGTAGCTACTATATCGGCATACCCTGAAAGGAGCCTGACTGATATACATTCTCGACCGGAGGCCTTGCGCTAATTACGTGACTTACGCCACTTCTCTGCAGCGAGGATATCTACTTCTAAGTTACTAATGTTGGCAGTTGTTTTCGAGCCGAATTCTGGAATCTTTACTTTGTCTTCTTCGGTGAAGAAATTCCGGAAAGCTGTGTTTGGTAGCTCGTTACATGGCTGGTGAAGTAATTTGCAAAACCGTGTTTAGTAACTCATTACGTGCCACGTGGAGAGCATATTTGGTCCAACACGGGAAGTCAAAGGCCAGAAAGGTAGCTTGGCGATTTCGCTCAAACATCTCTAACTTCTTTTTTCATAATGCGGGACCACAGTCATAATTATAACACTGTAAATAAACAACAGTCTAATAGTGGTACTGACTTTAAAGAAATAAAAATAAGTCTATTTGATTTTTCGAAAAATATTACTAGCGAGACTGAGGGTACCACCTCAGTAAAACCTGTTATGAGAGAGTGCTTTATTTACTACTTGTAAACAGCCTAACTAACACCTTCATATCTGGAGACGGTGTTAACCTAGCTTTATATGCAGAGTGCCTTAAATAAAACTGGCTCGGAAAATACTCGTATTTCATGTACCTTAAGGCCCTCCCCCCCCCACCCCCCCCCCACCCCCCCACCATCGTACATCATCCTTCACCGGAGTAGAGGACGTCCGATGGATTGCCCGGGATGCAACAAAATGTGATCCCCTAAAGAAGTGGCATTTGTGCGGTTGTGCCCTGCGCTGAAAGAGTTCGACGTTGTGAAAAAGAAGAAGATATCATTTGGGCTGCTTACCAGGACGCATTATCTTGACAGGCTCCAGTGACGGTTTGCCCCTTACAAGCATAAAGAGCCAAATCTGTTAGTATCACACTATGGTTGTCTCAGAAACACTCATCATGACCTTACTGGACATTGGCTGAGCCGTTGCCGATTTAGACAGTGACGAATGCATATGTTCCCGCTGCTTCATTTCTTTTTCTTTGTCTCAAGATCATAATGACTAGCTGGCTAAAGAAAACGTCTGGACTGCTCCGTAGCATCTCCGCTGAGACCTCGTTCTGGCAGCTTTTGAATGGGTGTGAGCAGTCGAGGGATCCAGCGGGGGCAACGTTTGTCAGGCACAAAATGTCATTGGTGATGTTCATAAATGATACATGACAGATTTTCTCTTTTTTCTGTATAGACTGGACTCTTACACTGTGGTCTTCGAAAACCGGGACCATCAGTTCTCATTTGGTCCCTGGTTCCGTACAGACAGGTGGTCGGCCACTTCCTTCTTCGTCATTCCCATTTGTTTGACAACAATGGAAGTGAGTGTAAAACTTAATCACTGTGTTATACAACGGGGCGTGGATGCCGTACACTGCCACCAACTTGTCACGAATTTTTTCGGCTGTAATCCCCTTTAAACGGAGTAAATGGATTACTGTGTGAATCTCAATCAGTACGCCGCGTCATTTTGTTTTGGATCCTCCGACAGAACACATCGACAATCCTAGTTCTTTGGTGGAAAGCATTGTTTACTTTGAATGTTAATAAAATTTTACATAGTTAGAGAAACTTGTTTTGTTCAGTGATTACTCCAATTTACAATCATAACTAATAACACAAAAATCGCAATAAAATTTAATAAAACAGTATCGTCAAAGAGACGAAAAACTAAAATGCATTGTTACCAATAGTTTTTCACAGGGCATTTATTCTCACAGTCTGTGAAACCCATCTCTAACGGGGAGATTTCAATGTGTAATAGGACTGCAGACACGCACCTGCCAGCAAACTAAAAATTATTTACGTAACTTTATTTTATTCGAAGTTATAACCAAAGTTTTATGACTACCCATTGTATCTGGGAAATGAACTCATTCACGACATACGTAACAGTTTTCAAAAAAAATTAATGTTTCACACTGGGTTGCGGAGAGTCTGTTGTCTACTGCAGTAATAATAATTCCCGGACGGATTATGGACTGCAAATGTTACGATTTACATATCGCACGTTCTTTCTCGTTCGCGTAGGAAGCAGGCAGAACAAAGAAACATACATTAAGACACTCAGAATGGAGAACTTGGCTCTGAATGTGCAAGGGAAAATATCGTGACCGAGTTCATTACCTCGTTATCTTAACACGAGGCCGCAGTTCGCTCCGAATAAATACGACGGTTTTTTTTTCTGTCCTTTATGCGGATCATAGCAGTAACGAAGCCCCAACAGCTAACACACTGGAGCGTAGGAGGCAGAGTTTCTGCAGGTCACTTCAAATAAAATGCACGAGGACGCAGGTCTGAGAACAGAAAGCGGCAAAGCGTTTCTTGTTGACCCTCCGGGAGCAGGCCGCACGCCCACGCAGCCAGCAGCTCGCACCGCGCCTCGCCACCGGCCGTTTGCGAAATGAGCCCGTACGTCGTACTTAGCGACGCCGCGCCCTCCATTGTGGGAACCACCCAGGCCGAGGACAATAGAAAATTTCTGGGTGGTCACGGTAGTCAATTACTTATCCTGACACCTGCAACACTAACTCACTCCCCAGGCGACAGCCCGTTACTGCTGTTAGCGCGAAGATGTACTGCGGAAGGTGTCTGTCTTACACAAGATCTGCTTCCAAATAAAACTCAGCAGTACGATGTTGGAGGAAAATAGCAAGCCGCTTGATTTATTAACAAAAAATAAACAGTTCGCTGGACGCTGTGGTCGAGCGGTTCTAGGCGTTTCATCCCGGAACGGCGCTGCTGCTACGGTCGCAGGTTCGAATCCTGCCTCGGGCAAGGATGTGTGTGATGTAGTTAGGTGAGTTGGGTTTAAGTAGTTCCAAGTCTAGGGGACCGGTGACATCAGAGGTTAAGTCCGATAGTGCTTAGAGCCATTTTGAATAAACACTCCAACATTCCAGAGATAATTATTGAACAATAAGGAAAAAAGGAAATAAATGAAGATGAGATATAAATAATACGAGATGAATTTGACACGGCTCTGAAAGACCTCAGTCGAAGCAAGTCCCTTGCAGTAAACGAGCTCACTCAGAACTATTGAGAACCTTGAAAGAACCAGCAGTGAGCTGTATCCTTGTATCCAACATATCCCAGAGAGGCGAAATACCCTCGGATTTCGGGAAGAACCTAATGATTCCTACTCCAAAGAAGGCAAGTGCTGAGAGTTACGGATGTCATCAAACCATCTGTTTAATATCAGTGTCTGTTGATCCATTGTGGAAATGGGACGGATGCCCATCAGATATTTACCAAACACTCGTATGTTCACAGAATTTGTTATTTTACTTACAAGACCAGTTTCGGCATCCCATTAATGCCATCTTCAGGCCCCTATGCATTCCACGTGTAGAGAATTAGATACACCGATGCCACAAGTTATCCCCAAGTCTTAGAAAGGCGGACTCCACAAAAAATCACGAAATCCAGGTACTGAAGAGTCGGTTATGCATGCATCAATGTACTGATTCTATACAGATGAAGTTCATAGGGGCATTAATGAGATGCCGAAACTAGGGGTGTAAAAAAATTAACAAGTTCTGAAAACGGGTGTTGTTGAGTTTTCTTTGGTAAATATGCTTAACAAGTCATGGCTGCAAAATACTGACACGAATTTTATTTATCGAACAATGGAAACACTGATAAAAGCCGAACTGGGGGGAAGATCATTTTGGGTTCAGAGGAAATGTAAGAACACAGTAGTCCATACTGGCCGTATGATGTATCACGGGAGTTATACTGAAGAACGGCATACCTACGTTTACAGTTTTTGAAAATTGAGAGAAATTTTTGATAATATTATCTGGATAAACCCCGTTTAGAAATTTTGAGGCTGACTTGTAATTCCCTCAGAGACGGTAAACGACTTAAAACACACAACTGGCCATTAAAATTGGTACACCACGAAGATGACATGCTACAGACGCGAAATTTAACCGACAGGAAGAAGATGCTGTGATATTCAAATGATTAGCTTTTCAGAGCATTCACACAAGGTTGGCGCCGGTGGCGACACATACAACGTGCTGACTTAAGGAAAGTTTCCAACCGATTTCTCATACACAAACAGCAATTGACCGACGTTTCCTGATGAAACGTTGTAGTGATGCCTCGTGTAAGGAGAAGAAATGTGTACCATCACGTTTCCGACTTTGATAAAGGTCGGATCGTAGCCTATCGCGATTGCGGTTTATCGTATCGTGACATTTCTGCTCGCGTTGGTCGAGATCCAATGACTGTTAGCGGAATATGGAATCGGTGGGTTCAGGAGGGTAATACGGAACGCCGTGCTGGATCCCAAAGGCCTCGTATCACTAGCAGTCGAGATGACAGGCATCTTATCCGCATGGCTGTAACGGATCGTGCAGCGACGTCTCGATCCCTGAGTCAACAGATGGGGACGTTTGCAAGACAATAATCATCTGCACGAACAGTTCGACGACGTTAGCAGCAGCATTGACTATCAGCTCGGAGACCGTGGCTGTGGTTACGTAGACACTGCATCACAGGGGCGCCTGCGATGGTGTACTCAACGACGAACCTGGGTGCACGAGTAGCAAAACGTCATTTTTTCGGATGAGTCCAGGTTCTGTTTAGAGCATCATGGTTGTCGCATCCGTGTTTGGCGACATCGCGGTGAATGCATATTGGAAGCGTGTATTAGTCGCCATACTGGCGTATCACCCGACGTGATGGTAAGGGGTGCCATTGGTTACACGTCTCGGTCACCTCTTGTTCGCATTGACGGCACTTTGAACAGTGCACGTTACATTTCAGATGTGGCTCTAAACTTCATTCGATCCCTGCGAAACCCTACATTTTAGCAGGGTAATGCACGACCGCATGTCGCAGGTCCTGTACGGACCTTTCTTGATACAGAAAATGTTCGACTGCTGCCCTGGCCAGCACATTCTCCAGATCTCTCACCAGATCTTCGTGCAGACGTCGCTCCTGTCGTGGTGCGGTCCTAGTCAGTGTTCTATTGGCTGACGTCGTCTCACAGCCATCTCTGCTGTATCGTTCTTGATCGTCGTGCCGGCGCTTGTCGTTACGTCGGAACACTTAACATCAAGAAAAAAATGTGTTAGGAGGTCTTTCCTTAAGGTATTTACACAGGGTGAGTCAGGAGGAAAGGTGCATGCATTGAAGGATGGTACAAAAGTATTAGTGATTCTGAGCAAAAAACTTCATATGAACGTATGTCCTGTTCTTAACAGTTTCCGAGGAAATTAATGAAAACGACCAGGAACAGGACGAATGCAGATTATAGTAAATAAAACATTCTGATCGAATGTTTTGTTTAATTATGAACATATCCTCACAAATATTCACCATCTACTGCAATGCATTTAGCAGCTCTTGTAGAAAGCTGCCGTGCTGCTAATGTGACCTGCTTATCATCCATGTTTCCTTTCTGTACAAGGCTACGTACAGGATGAGTCAAGAGGAAAGGTACGTGCTTTGAGGACTGAAAAATCCCTTATGTGAGCACAAGCTTGCAGGCCTCGTCGCCGCCCCCCCCCCCCTCCCCCTCATGAGCAAGTGAAGAGGGCTCTGAAAGGTCATTAAAGACAACACTACGCAGCCTAATGTCGCTTTGGTTGTATTCGCATGTGAGTGCTAGTGAAGAACATGCGACTGAAGCCAGTGATTTTCAAACAGGTGGGTGTCGGATACGGTTAAGAACAGGCAGATGTTTATTTGAAGCTTTTTTTTGTTAAGAATCACCAATTCAAGCGTATGTATGTCTTTCTCTTGACGCCTCCTGGAAGTAGCCTGCTACGGAAGTGAAACATGGTTGACAAGCAGTCCAGACAAACCGAGACCAGAACCTTTAGAAATGTGGAGCAAAAGAAGAATACTGAATTTTAAATAGGAACGTAGAGTAACTGATGAAAAAGTACGAAAACGAGTAAAAATCAATTTAGGGGCACAATTTGACGAAAAGGAATTATAGGTTGATTGGGCGTATCCTGAAGCATAACGGAAACATCGGTTAGAAAATGGAAGGAAGTGCGACAGTTAAATATTGTAAACAAAGCTTATGGCTTGAAAGTATGTTCAGATAGATGTAGGTTGCTATGGTTATGCTGAGAAGGAGTTTGCACAACGCAGACCGGCGTGGAAAGCTGCATAAAAAGCTGTATTTCGGCTGAAGACCAAAAGAACAACATAAAAATGCAAACTTAAGAAAACTTGGAAAATGGCTTTCTTTGTTTGTTGGCCAGGAGCAGGAGATGTCAGTAAAGGCACTGGCGTTGGTCGTCTGCTGCCATACCCTGTTAACGTCAAATTTCGCCGCACTTTTGTAACGGATACGTTCCTCATTCGTCCCACATTGCTTTCTGCGGTTATTTCATGCAGTGTTGCTTGTCTGTTAGCATTAACAACTCTACACAAACGCCGCTGGTCTCAGTCCTGAAGTGAAGGCCCCCGGCGAATGCGTTGTCCATGGTGAGAGTTAATGTCTGAAATTTGGTGTTCTCCGCGCATTCTTGACACTGCGGAATATTGAATTCCCTAACGATTTGGAATATACCATTTGTTTACGTCCAACTAAGTCTGTTAATTCTCGTCGCGCGGCCATAGTAACGTCTGAATCTTTTCCACATGAATCGCCTGAGTGGAAATGACGGTTCTGTAAATGTCCTACACTTTTATAGCGTGTGAACGCGATAATACAGCCACCTGTATATGTGCATAGCGCTATCCCATGACCTCCGTTATCGTAGTGTATAACATATCGCAGCTGAGTGCTTTCATGACACCACCGTCAGAAGCTATACAGAGAATAAAATCAGTAAACTAAAACATTGAATGTGATGAAATAGTTACAATATTAAAATACGTGATGTGAACTTTCTATACATATTATAAAGTTCCGCGCCGCATTTCTCTGTCTGTGGTGAAGGCTAATCCTAGGAATTACTGTAGTGATTTTGAAACGGTTTTCAGCGCTAGACTGACTCACGGGGAAGATTTGTAAATATAACGTATTACTGCTATGTCAGACAAGTCGACCGGCCGTGTGAAACAGGTTTTGTCGCTAGTGTATTACATTTCAAAATATTAACGCGAAAAAACTCAGGAAGCCGATTACAAATAGCAATGAGACTCGAGCGAGAATATAACTCTTTTAATTTGTTAAAGGATCCATACTTTCGCCGGAACTGTATACTAGCAAGTCTCTGGTAACTGCCACATCGCCTCGAGTCGTTTCACTACTTCATGCATTAGACTGTTTTAACAGTCAGTGGCATAGGCTGTGCGCACGTACCGACCACGTTTTACGGTATAAGCACACAGACAGATATTATTCACATACACCAGGCTGTCATATCTTTAACTCTGATATTTTGTCATAATATTAAATGAAAAATGGCTCTCATTTCCGGAAAAGGTTCTCGGGAGGTTTCCTTTGGGTATGAGCCTAATGCTGGATCTGAAAATGTTCTCCCAAAACTTCTCAATTCGCACTACATAAGCTCCCTTAATAGCTCACCTAGTGTATGACTGAAGTTTCCGTAACTTCAGCTGGTCATTATTCGAACAGAGCACTCTACCTCGGAAATGAAAAGTAACTGAAAACGAAAAAGAAGAGACTTTTATACACGGGTATGGATATTACAGCGTAGCTAATGTCAACAATGTAAACTGCTCTTTTACTTCTATAACTACATAAAATGCAAATCGGTGCAATGTTCATGGCAGAGGCTATCTCAGAACTGTGACAAACACTACAGTCTCTAGTTGTTGCCATTGCGCATGGAACACGGGAAGAAAAACGGTATAAATACCAGGTTAATATTAGCCATTTATTTGCGGTCCGTAATGAAGCGACACTTAGGTCTATCTTCAAGAGTCCACCCATTCAGATTTTCCAGCATTTCCGTGACTTTCTCCCGTGAGTCCAAGAAACCTGTGACCATTCACGCTCACCTTCCCTGTAGACTCTGAAAATCCCCCCATTTTCCTGTCTGGTGTCCGGCATACACGCTTTAGATTCTAGAATCTGTCATCTGTTTTACCTACAATTCCAATATGTCATCACTCACACTCCATTTCCTGACAGTTTGTATGAGATGACTGATTCCATTTGTGACTCATTGATGCTGCAGTCATAATATACAACTTTTCTGCCTTGCGTCGTGTGTACAACGTTACATTTCTGAACGTTTAAAGCAAGTTACAAATCCTTGCACCACTTTTACATTTTATCGATCTCGGCCTGGATATTTGTGAAGCTGTTTCTAAAGCAGTATTTATAAGAAACTGCATCAACAGGAAAAAGTCAAAAGATGCTCTTCGAAGTCATTAATATATGGCATGGAAAGCAAGGGCCTCAATATGCACTCAAAAAAAAAGTTCACTCATTTAGACGTTTTCAGTTTACTGATGATTTATTGTTGTAGCAATGCATATGGAGTTACTGAAATTATTACACTTACATATCAATAGCATTTCCAGGGGAGATGTGGACAGTGACCACAATCTATTGGTTATGAACTGTAGATTAAAACTGAAGAAACTGCAAACAGGTGGAAATTTGAGGAGATGGGACATGGATAAACTGAAAAAATCAGAGGTTGTAGAGAGTTTCAGAGAGAGCATTAGGGAACGATTGACAAGAATGGGGAAACGTAATACAGTAGAAGAAGAATGGGTAGCTTTGAGAGATGAAATAGTGAAGGCAGCAGAGGATCAAGTAGGTAAAAAGGCGCCGGCTAGTAGAAATCCTTGGGTAACGTAAGAGATATTGAATTTAATTGATGAAAGGAGAAAATACAAAAATGCAGTAAATGAAGCAGGCAAAAAGGAATACAAACGTCTCAAAAATGAGATCGACAGAAAGTGCAAAATGGCTAAGCAGGGATGGCTGGAGGACAAATGTAAGGATGTAGAGGTGCATATCACCTGCCTACAGGAAAATTAAAAAGACCTTTGGAGAAAAGAGAAGCACTTGCATGAATAACAAGAGCTCAGATGGAGACACAGTTCTAAGCAAAGAAGGGAAAGCAGAAAGGTGGAAGGAGTATATAGAGGGTCTATACAAGGGCGATGTTCTTGAGGACAATACTATGGAAATGGAACAGAATGTAGATGAAGATGAAATAGGAGATACGATACTGCATGAAGAGTTTGACGGACCACTGAAAGACCTAAGGCGAAACAAGGCCCCGGAAGTAGACAACATTCCATTAGGACTACTGACAGCCTTGGGAGAGCCAGGCCGAACAAACCGCTACCAACTAGTGAGCAAGATGTATAAACAGGCGAAATACCCTTAGACTTCAAGAAGAATATAATAATTCCAATCCCAAAGAAAGAAAGTGTTGACAGATGTGAAAATTACCGAAGTATTAGTTTAATAAGCCACGGCTGCAAAATACAAACAAAAATTATTTACAGACGAATGGAAAAACTGGTAGAAGCCGACCTCGGGGCAGATAAGTTTGGATTCCGTAGAAATGTTGGAACACGTGAGGCAATACTGACCCTACGACTCATCTTAGAAAATAGATTAAGGAAAGACAAACCTACGACAAACCTTCGTTTCTAGAATTTGTAGACTTAGAGAAAACTTTTGACAATGTTAACTGGAATACTCTCTTTCAAATTCTGAAGGTGGCAGGGGTAAAATACAGGAAGCGAAAGGCTATTTACAATTCGTACAGAAACCAGATGGCTGTTATAAGAGTCGAGGGGCATGAAAGGGAAGCAGTGGTTGTGAAGGGAGTGAGACAGGTTTGTAGCCCAACCCCGATGTTATTCAATCTGTATATTGAGCAAGCAGTAAAGGAAACAAAAGAGAAATTCGGAGTAGGAATTAAAATCCATGGAGAAGAAATGAACCCTTTGAGGTTCGCCGATGACATTGTAATTCTGTCAGAGACAGCAAAAGACCTGGAAGAGCAGCTGAACGGAATGGATAGTGTCTTGAAAGGAGGATATAAGATGTAAGTCAACAAAAGCAAAACGAGGATAATGGAATGTAGTCGAATTAAATCGGGTGATGCTGCGGGAATTAGGTTAGGAAATGAGACGCTTAAAGTAGTAAATGAGTTTTGCCATTTCGGGATCAAAATAACTGATGATGGTCGAAGTAGAGTAGGTAAAAAATGTAGACTGGCAATAGGAAGGAAAGCGTTTCTGATGAAGAGAAATTGGTTAAAATCGAGTATAGATTTCAGTGTCAGCCGGCCGGTGTGACCGTGCTGTTCTAGGCGCTTCAGTCTGGAACCGCGTGACCTCTACGGTCGCAGGTTCGAATCCTGCCTCGGGCATCGCTGTGTGTGATGTCCTTAGGTTAGTTAGGTTTAAGTAGTTCTACGTTCTAGGGACTGATGACCTCAGATGTTAAGTCCCATAGTGCTCAGAGCCATTTGAACCATTTGAACCAGTTTAGTATTGGGGGGGGGGGGGGGGGCAGCGTGGAGGGTAAAAATCGTAGAGGGAGACCAAGAAATGAATACACTAAACAGATTCAGAAGGATGTAGGTTGCAGTAGGTACTGGGAGATGAAAAACCTTGCACAGGTTAGAGTAGCATGGAGAGCTGCATGAAACCAGTCTTAGGACTGAAGACTACAACAACAACAACATCAATAGCACAGGCGTTTCTGAGGTACCAGATAAGGATTTGCGGTGAATCAGCGATATTAGTATGCTGTGTTGCCTCCATGGGCAGCAATACTGGGACTGACTCTGGAATCCAGTCGACCGCACAGATGGCGAATACTGTCCTGGGATATTTTATCCCACTCCTTCTTGACATGTTAACGTAATTCTGTAAGAACTGTTGGTTGACGAATGGCATGAGTCGTTTCTCCTCCCCTCTTGTCCAACCCGTGTACAATTGAAGACAAATAAGGAGACCATGCTGGCTCTTACGGAGCACCTTGATTTTCAAGGGTAGTAGGTGGGCGAGCATTATCCTGTTGCAACAAGGTATCACCTTCCTGTTGCAAGAACGGCAAAAGAATAAATCTTACAACATTCTGCACTTACAGAGCTCTACTTAGCATCCACTCCAGAAACACCAAACGTGAACTAGAGTTGTAACGTAATGTACCCCAAACCATAACGCCTAGGGTGGTACTAGTCTGTCTCGAGCGCATGCACTCTGCGAGACACCGCTCACCAGGTCTATGTCACACACACAAACACGCATCACTTGCGTGCAGGCGGAGACTGCTTTCAATGCCGAAGACAATAGCGCGTCATTCCATCTTCCAACCGATCGTCTGGCTGCAGCTTTCGAGCCGAGCAAGTCTATGCTGTGACGTGGATAGAAGTCGTGCTAGAGGTGTGTGTGAATGTGATCCTACTGCTAATAGCCGGTTCGCAAAAATTCGTGTAGACATGTCTGGGTTCACAAGCACTCTTATCTGTGCTGTGATAGCTGTACGATCTGGCAATGCTGCCCGTACAATACGACGATCGTGGCGCGCGTGAAGGCCCAGAAACCGTGTCTACAGGTGTGAGAATGTTCATGTGACCACTGACACCCTTGCACACACCGCACCGCACTGTAACAATTCCTTTAAAGTACCACCATGTAGTCGGAAGACCACAATTTGACCCCTTTTATACTCGCTCATTTAGCTGTGGGAAGTATGGGTGCGTCTGCGTCGCGAGGATGCCTGCTTGTTTCACACGTTTGCCCCACTCTGAGCATTCTGGCTGTGAGCGTTTCCTATTAAGGGGTAGTGGCAGATGGCACTCTGGTAGCTATGCCACTGCGCTATCTGCTGGCGGACGACGTTGAAACCATAATCAGTACATCGACCACCACGTGGCATATGCCATTATCGGATCAAAATCCACGTCCTCTTTCCTGTCATATTACTTTTATCCCGGCAGTTTATTTCCTTTCTGCAAATTGCTGCTGATTTCAATGCTGGGCCTTCAAAAGTGTCAGCGTGTGAAACATTATAGATATGGGCTTCCGGAGCCGAAGGCCCATTCGTGTACCCTGGATGACGGCATGACCCAAAGCTTTACACCTTGCCTGGGCTCGACAACAACGATATTCGACTGTTGATGACTCGAAACATGTTGCCTGTTCGGACGAGTCTCGTTTCAAATTGTATCGAGCGGATGGACGTGTACGGGTGTGGAGACATCATGAATCCGTGGACCCTGCATGTGAGCGGGGGACTATTTAAGCTGGTGGAGCCTCTGAATGGTGTGGGGTGTGTGCAGTTGGAGTGATTATGGATCTCTGATACGTCTAGATACGACTCTGAAAGTGGCATGCACGCAAGCATCCTGGCTGATCACCTGCATCCATTCATGTCCATTGTGCACTCCGACGGACATGGGCAATTCCAGCACGACAGTGCGACACCCCACACGTCCAGAATTGTTACAGAGTGCCTTCACGAATACTCTCCTGAATTTAAACACTTCCGCTGGCCACCAATCTCCCCAGACATGAACATTATTGAGCATATCGTGAATGCCTTGCTACGTGTTGTTCAGAAGAGATCTACAACCGCTCGTATTCTTACGGATTTATAGACAGCCATGCACGATTCGTGGTGTCAGTTCCCTATAGCACTACTTCAGACATTAGCCGAGAATATGGCACGTCGTGTTGCTGTACGATTGCGTGCTCGGAAGGGGGGAGGGGGCTACACGATATTAGACAGGTGTACCAGTTTCTTTGGCTCTTCAGTGTAGCTGGTCATTAGACTCAACATAATTGTAACAACAAATATTCCAATATAGCTTAGGAATGTCCAAGCATATTACTTCTTCTATGGCTACGTCACCTGAGGCGGCAACGAAGTGATTCGATGCTGCCGGATGAGTTGTTAGCAGCCCTATCGCAAAAAAATCAACAGCCACCAAACTACTGCTGATACTCTGGATGCTCTGCGCACAGTACTGTTACGTTCTTTCGAGATGCCGTCACGTCGTGCGAAGCTTCACAGGTGTCTACAGTAGGTATCCAGAAGGGTTCAGAAGTGTACTCAGCACTGGAGAAATTACGTGATGCATTACACAACCCATTAATTGAGGAAAGATATCGGTAGTTCCGAATCAATTCCCACAACTTGCGAAACAGTCTTGATAAGTGTCATCATCTTCGCTTTCAGACGTGATACAAGATTAAAAGTCACCACTCTTTCATGAATGACGTAAGTCCAGTGGCGTTCATATTACACTCAGAAAGACCCGTGAAGTGGGGTGATAAACGTGCACCATTAACAGTCAACATACCTTAACAAACAGTTTCCGTGCAGCTTCAGCGAATAATCTCCACAAAAGGAAAACAAGAGAGTATTTAAAATCCCCGTAAGTCATGAGACACATATCATAAAAAACATTAAGTTTCCAGAATGAGATTTTCCCTCTGCAGCTCATTCTGGAAACATCCCCCAGGCTGTGGCTAAGCCATATCTCCGCAATATCCTTTCTTTCAGGAGTGCTAGTTCTGCAAAGTTCGCAGGAGAGCTTCTGTATAGTTTCGAAGGTAGGAGACGAGATACTGGCAGAAGTAAAACTATGAGGGCGGGGCGTGAGTCGTGCTTGAGTAGCTTAGATGGTTGAGCACTTGCCCACGAAAGGCAAAGGTCTCGAGTTCGAGTCTCGGTCCGGCACACAATTTTAATCTGCCAGGAAGTTTCAACATTAAGTTCATTTGTACGGAAATATAGTTTCACTTAACTTCACCAAATCTGTGACTCAGTCAACATCTCGTATTTAGTCAGTTGCGTGTTCTGTAGATCATTTGGCCGATTTATAATCGAAGTGATGTGGAACGAGGCAGTTTAGAAGATAAGCATAAATGATTTCTTTTAACGCAATTGGCTTGAACAATAGTGCGCATATTTTTTCAGTTCTACTCATGCAACTACACGTAATCTAGTTTTTTTTAATTTACCTGTTCTTGGACAAACTGTAGTCTATGGAATAGAATGAGCCGTCAAGTAACAGGCATATAAGGTTAGATTAAATCTTGCTTTGCTAACTGTCAGACATTTTATGTTATAAAGCAACTGATGAAAAATTTTTGTTGACGCATATTAAACTCCTTTTTGCGCCACTGACGGGTGAGTTAAGATAGGTAATAGGTTATTTATTCGCGTAGTGCCGTAGGCAAGAACATTGCTGTTTTTTTCTGAAATTGCGATCGTTTATTTATAACGATTATCAATAGCGTATATATATATTCAGCACCTGTGATCTAGGGGTATGCGCGCTTATATATATTTTCTGAAAGTCAAATTATGATTTACCCTGTAAAATTAATCCATAACACGTTATTGAGTGTAAATTGGCAATAGATGTAGTGGCTTGATTCGTTTCTTTACAAGACTACCATTTATACGAAGATTTTAAGTAGCTGAAGTTAATTGACTGAGTAGCTCAGTAATATGTTCCCTTGTTGAGGACATACCAGTTTCTTGAGGCGGTTGTTGTAGTCGGATAAAAATGTTGTGTGAAGGACTCAGGCGATCCAGAAAACTTTCTTGATACACATGTTGTGCAGCTCTGCCATTGCTTGTCAAAACATGATGTCTGAGATATGAAAGTAAGTCGATCTTCAAACTTAATTTACGTCCAAACGGTACGCTTATAGACATGGATTCCATATCAAAACTTTATCTACTACGTCTCTTCTACAACCTCTAGAATACTGTAATCGGAATTGTGAGACACACTGGAAAAGGAACAGGAGTGGACTCAACAACTCTTCAACATCGCTGGAATCATTCATGCACAGATTCCTGCATTCTGTTCGTTAATATTATTTCAAATCAGTCTTGAAAAGATCACAAAACATACCCACCGAGCGAGGTGACGCAGTGGTTAGCACACGACTCGCATTCGGGAGGACGATGGCTGAAACCCGCGTCGGCCATCATGATCTGGTTTTTCCGTGATTTCCCTAAATCGCTTCAGGCAAATGCCGGGATGGTTCCTCTGGAAGGGCACGGCCGACTTCCTTCCCCTTCCTTCCCAAATCCGATGGGACTGATGACCTCGCTGTTTGGTCCACTCCCCCAAATCAACCAACCAACCAACAAAACATACCAAACGATGGTATTTTATTGTTTAAGGTTTTTCATATTTGATGAGAGAGTATATAAACATTCTTAGTCCAGCAATCCTTCTGAAATCCAAAATGTGATGTGCTGCGTAAACTGTTTCTCCCTAAATGTGAATCTACTCTTATTGTACTTTCTGTGAAGGATGTTGCTGCTACTTGTAGTTGCTGCAGCTTCCCAGTGGTTCTAAGATCTAATACAGTTCTGCCGCTGATCAATCACATAGGCACGCACTTAGCCACAAGATCGTCCTACAAAACAGGATACACTTTATCAGGCCGGCCGGAGTGGCCGAGCGGTTAAAGGCGTTACAGTCTGGAACCGCACGACCGCTACGGTCGCAGGTTCGAATCCTGCCTCGGGCATGGATGTGTGTGATGTCCTTAGGTTAGTTAAGTTTAAGTAGTTCTAAGTTCTAGGGGACTTATGACCACAGCAGTTGAGTCCCATAGTGCTCAGAGCCATTTGAACCATTTGAACACTTTATCAGTTATCTAGGAACGAGGAAATACACTTCAGAATTATTCGAAGTTCTCTGTATTGTAAGAATAATTTTGTTGATCACTATCGCTCTCTAACCACCGACTGCAGATACACGTAACACATTCGAACATCACTTTCGCTGCAGCACGCACTACAAATAATGGGACTATTCGCATGACTCCCAGATTTCGTGAGCCATGAGCAACCCTTGAGGACTTTTTAAACCAACACCTTTCAACGAATCGGCTCTGTGAAATTGGTTTCTTCTATGTTGGGAAACAGTTATATTGCATTTAACGTTTCATTATGAAGTCCGTGTGGCTTTCCCTGTAGCTAGAGTTGTGGTGGATTATTTGGTAAGTTAAATAATATCGGTACTGCATTTTATACAAATTTACTTCTTTGTGCATTCACTGATTTGATTGGAGGTGTATCGAAACAAAGTTCGCTTTGTTGGGTAGATATAAGACTCTGCAAAAGGACAGGTCCTCTGCTGTTTCCTACCAATTTCTGTTTTTAAAAGAAGACATTCTTCTGTAAATATCTGTATGTTACAAGAGAATTGTAAATAAACCGTCTTGTAATAAGGCATTTCGTACCTCCCAGGATCATTGGGAGACTAAAGGAAAACAAAAATTACGTCGATTTTTAGTTACTGTCGATTTTTATGGAACTACATACACTTCTTATTCTGAACTTATGTTACAAATCAGTATAAACCATACTTTACTTTTCACACTCATCTGATATCGTGTTCAGAAGTATAGCTTGCTGGCCGCTTGGCGTCGCTGCTATCGCAGCGGGTAAGCGAAACGAGACGAAGTGTCGCTGTTACGACAGAGTGTGATACTACTGTGTCGCGGAATGGCATTGTAACAGCAGTCTCATACCTGTTAGGTGTAGTTCAGTTTTTCAATGTTTTACGCTCAGAACTGTTTTTTGCTTGAGTTGTGCTGTGTTAATGAGTGTGCAGACTACTTTCTTTAGCCATTTTAGTGTGATTTCTAAAGAGATTATGTTTTATTTGTAAATCGGAAACCTGAAGGCATCTTATAAAACAAAAAATGTCTGCTTTCAAGGAATGAGACATACTAGCCTAATTTACAGGGGAACGCTAATAAGTGTAACCACACACCTGATGCTACGAAGAAAAAATTGAAAATATTACAGTCCTACAGAATCTTCAGCAGTAGTGCAAATGTGATCTGTAACATAAATTTAATTTTTAAGGAAATTAAAAGATATGTGGCTAGATTCACTCAAAATACTAGACAGTCATTCCATTCCAAAATTTGTAAGGTATATCTAAAGAGAGGTTCTTTTCGAAGAATTATAGTACAAGTAGGGACGCGTGATATTGTGATTACTTTCCATGAATAAAAGTTTTTTAGAGACCTTAAATAACTATGAGGGAAGTAACGATGAACTATTTGAAGAATGAAGAGATCTGGAGATAAACTCTTCCAAAAAATAAGCAGAATTGTCCACCATGAAAGCAAGGAAAGAGGCTGAAACTACAAAATAAAGCAAGGAAGAAGCTGTTTCAACTCACTGAAGCCGCCCTAATGTATAGGAAAGCATTCTTCAAATTTCGAAGCTGATTCTCTCAATTCGCTTATTTACAAAATGGTTTCACTGGCTACTGTTTCTTTGTCAGTTAAACTGAGCGCAACATTCATGTTTTAATTAACTGTAAACTGTTAGACGCTAGACATTGTGTATGGTTTGGAGGGGACCGGAAGAGAAAGACGCCTCTTTGAACATATACATTGTTTTGCGGAACTATGTAGATTTTAAATGGTGGTTCATTTTATATATTTTGTGCCCGTAGTAAGATATGACGGACTAACCACAGGCTCATACGGATGTACCAACGGTCGCTCCTGGTCTTTCTCTACCGGATGGTCATTGAGGTAAAATGTATGTTGAAGAGGCGTTAACATGATTTTCTGCTTGTATAGCGATAGATTTTAGGGACAAGTGGCCGCCCCTATACTTTAAAAGAGTTTCAGGCTGAATGGGACGCAAGATCTGTGAGCCACTTGGAACTAACTTTTCGGGAGTGTTAGGCGATGGGCAGGTTTGAAGTCTTACTTTGGCTGCATTTTGGACTACTACTCGTAAGCCTGTTGGAGTCTACCCGTTATTACACGATTTTTGATATGGTCAGCCCTTCTAGAACTTTATTTGCTTCTGAGCCTGCGATTATTTTATGAATAGTTTAACGGTTTGGGACTCTGTTTCTCTCAAACGAATGATGTTTAAATAGTATTTTGAGAATCTGATGCGTGTTATATACGCCAATACGCAACCATTACTGCAGCTGATTGTTACTGCTATTCTGTATACGTAAACGCAGATTTGTTCGACCACCATTTTCCGCATTTATGTCTTTTATTGTAATGAATAAATGATCTATCGGTTCGTTCAACCTAGATCCTTTGGTGTAGCTTACAACCAATTATTCGACGCATTACAGCCCTTTTCATCATTTCTATTCATCTTTGATTCCAACTAGTAATTTATTTGAATTCGCGTAACTTGCTGACGCTTAGTTATTGCAGACTGAAGGAGCACGACTTAAATCAGTTTTGCTGCTACTTCAGCTACTGGGCCTGAAAGCAAACGGCACACAACACGACCCTACGACTATATCGAACTAATATTTCTAATAGAGGCGTGCATTCACCCAAACCGTGTGTGTATGGAGAAGGGGGAAGGGTGAAATACATCATCACACTTGTATGTCGCAATTGCTTTCCTCAGTAAAATAATTTTTCGTGATGCAAGCAATAATGCAGAACAATAATGTCGCAATCTGATACAAAACCAAATTGCTTGATGAATTAATTTCAGATGTTGCGAGTGTTTTTAGATTCACAGTCGTTATAGCTCCCACAGATATCATTCAATGATAAAGAGCGGTCTGGTATCATTCCAAACACATTGCGTGCTGAAATGTTGTATCACCGAATTTTTATGTGAAAACTATTAAATCATTTAAAACAAGACAAACGCTATTAACAGTCTATAGCTTTTTTCTTCATGTCTTCATACTTGCAGCCCTCTACCGTTAGACAGCTCCAAAATGTATCGTGTAACGTGGTGGTGTAATGTAACTGAGCTTATGCGCCGAGAGTGGAAGGTGGTGGGGGATTCGGTCATGATTCTGGCAGCCACATCGCGGTATCCTATGGACCCTCCAAGATTAATCCAAAAAGGTCGCATTACTGCGATAGATTATGTGACCGTATTGTCTGATTAGGTTCATCCCGTGGTATGACGTTAGTTCCCTAGCAGTGATGCAGTGTTCCAAGTCGTCATAGTCCTTATTCACACAACTTTCACTGTCCAGGACTAGCTTAGTGAGCACGCAGATGAATTGTCGCGTTTCCTCTAGCCACCAGTCACCAGACCTCAGTAATATTGAGCCTTTGTACTCAACATTGGAGAGAAGCGTGTGTGATAGCTGTTCACCCCCATCATTGTTACCTGAATTTTCCACTCTTTTTGCGGGAAGAATAGTATACGGAAACGGGAAACTGTCCATATTTGCAAAGTGCTCTGGTAACATCAAAGGCTGACGTACTAGAGATAACACTGTACCATTACGTTAAAAGTGAAGTGTCTGTATTAATACAAGTTCACACCAGATTAGTACACTACTGTCCATTAAAATTGCTACACCAAAAAGAAATGCAGATGATAAACGCGTATTCATTGGACAAATATATTATGCTAGAACTGATATGTGATTACATTTTCACGAAATTTGGGTGCATAGATCCTGAGAAATCAGAACCCAGAACAACCACCTCTGGCCGTAATAACAGCCTTGATACGCCGGGGCATTGAGTCAGAGCTTGGATGGCGTGTACCATAGTTCATCAAGAGTAGTGACATGCGTATTGTGACGAGCCAGTTGCTCGGCCACCACTGACCATACGTTTTCAATTGGTGAGAGGTCTGGAGAATGTGCTGGCCAGAGCAGCAGTCGAACATTTTCTGTATCCAGAAAGGCCCGTACAGGACCTGCAACATGCGGTCGTGCATTATCCTGCTGAAATGTAGGATTTCGCAGGGATCGAATGGGTAGAGACACGGGTCATAACATATCTGAAATGTAACGTCCACTGTTCAAAGTGCGGTCAGTGCGAACAAGAGGTGGCCGAGACGTGTAACCAATGGTACCCCATACCATCACGCTGGATGATACGCCAATATGGCGTTGACGAATACATACTTCCAATGTGCGTTCACAGCGATGTCACCAAATACAGATGCGACCATCATGATGCTGTAAACAGAACCTGGATTCATCCGAAAAAATTACGTTTTGCCATTCGTGCACCCAGGTTCGTCGTTGAGTACATCATCGCAGGCGCTCCTGTCTGTTGTGCAGCGTCAAGGGTAACCGCAGCCACGCTCTCTGAGCTGATAGTTCAAGCTGCTGCAAACGTCGTCGAACTGTTCGTGTAGATGGTTGTTGTCTTGCAAACGTCCCTATCTGTTGACTCAGTGATCGAGATGTGGCTGCACGATCCGTTACAGCCATGCGGATAAGATGCCTGTCATCTCGAGTGCAAGTGATACGAGACCGTTGGGTTCCAGCACGGCGTTCCGTATCACCTTCCTGAACACACCGATTCCATATTTTGCTGATAGTCATTGGATCTCGACCAACGCGAGCAGCAATGTCGGGATATGATAAACCGCAATCAGGCTACAATCCGACCTTTATCAAAGTCGGAAACGTAATGGTACGCATTTCTCCTCCTTACACGAGGCATCACAACAACGTTTCACCAGGCAACGCCAGTCAACTGCTGTTTGTGTATGATAAATCGGTTGGAAACTTTCCTCATGTCAACACGTTGCAGGTGTCGCCACCGGCGGCAACCTTGGGCTGGGTTGTTTGGGGAAAGAGAGCAGACAGTGAGGTCATCGGTCTCATCGGATTAGGGAAGGGTCGGGAAGGAGTCGGCCGTGCCCTTTCAAAGGAACCATCCCAGCATTTGCCGGGAGCGATTTAGGGAAATCACGGCAAACCTAAATCAGGATGGCCGGATGCGGGATTGAACCGTCGTCCTCCCGAATGCGAGTCCAGTGTCTAGCCACTGCGCCACCTCGCTCGGTGGCGGCAGCCTTATGTGAATACTCTGAAAAGCTAATCATTCGCGTATCACAGTATCTTCTTCCTGTCGCTTAAATTTCGCGTATGTAGCACGTCAACTTCGTGGTGTAGCAATTTTGATGGCCAGTAGTGTATGTTTAGGGGAATTTCTGGGTGATTGCTCATCCCGTTCAAAAAAGATAGTACTAAAGCTCAAAAACAAGTACCATACTCTGAAATGAAAGGGGCTGATTCATTAGAAGCTGTAATTGATTGAAAGCCTTGGAGTTAAGAAATCCTGAAAAGATTGTGTATTGTTTATGTTTTCATTCTTTGGCATCTTGTGCAACAATAGGTGCAGTACGAATGATATCAGTGCTTAGTCATTTTATATAGTCCTTCTTGAACTGTTAGGTTTCAAATTACATGTGTCAACCGATTTGACATGTTGTAATTAGGAACCTGGAAAGATTCCAAAATTACAATGCTAGATGAAAAAATGCGTTTTTCAATCTTCATTGAAATTTGTTCAAGCTCGAAATGGAATGAATTATATTCCGTCGGAAGTATTCAGTGATATACTCACTTACACAAAGTGGCTGACTAACACTAAATTCAGTTCGGAAGTTAACTAAAGCTATTTTGTCTAGTCAACAGATAAAGATGTATAAAAACTCTCTACGTAATGTAATATTATAACACATATAAGGCTCTTATCAGATGTATTATGTTAAATTTGCTGTGAAATGGATCACACCACATCGTAGTACGTCGTGTTAATGAACGAAACATATAAATAAATAACTATGCTATAATATTTGTAAAAGCAACACTCGCCCAATAAGGAAATCATGGTCAAGGTGAACTATGCAGGAAATGTATCCTGTGGGGTGATTAGCACGGTACGGCTATGAACAGACTGATGAGCTTGTCTCGGAAGAAGAATAGTGAAATACGACTAGATATTCTGTTTGAGCAAGATACAACCCATTTTTGCTCCAGCTGTAACCTGATGGCCTGACAAGTTGGCTAAACTACGTGGAAACAAGTCCCAAAGACGCAGAGACGGCCGTATTTCAAGTGCAGAACACTTTCTCCCAGCTGCCTTGCTATTTGTCAATGCGAAAGAGTTTTCCACGCCATTTCCGCCAACATCCCACCCCAGTGGTCCCGGAAATGGAAGCTCTGGAAGAGATCCGTGTGCGGAGATTTGTTTCCTCGCGTAGGAAAACAGTCTGTCACTCGACCGAATCTGAACACGTGACGTCTTCAGCTCGACGTTACCTGTCTCTGTTGTTCAAGCAATATTCACATTTTAATATAGCATACACGTCCATCGTAAAACGAATATTTATCGTTTACTACTGACAAAATGAGTACAACACATGAAATGTTCACGAGTGCCTATCAGTTACATTTCCGCTAACATTATTACTAATCCGTATCTCTAACATATACACTATCTCATCAAAAGAATCCTGACATACCTATGTGATGTAGAACTTGGTCACTGGATGTCAAGAAAGGCTGACCCACCAGTGTAAAAGCAGGCGCTTGGAAAACTCGAAGGTCGGTGAAACGATGCACACAGTAATACGCGAAATGGCACCTTCCAGATGACAGTCTGCGACTCCATTCACTACTCAACACCGTACATACCAGTCTGAACCAAAGCTTCCATCTTACAATAATGTAAAGGCTTTATTTTCTGATATATCTTTAACTGACACTTAAATATTACAAATGGATCAAAAAACTATACATTTGTTATACATTCTGAAACTGACTGTAATTTGAACCGGCATACCTACATAGCACTTCAGTTGTAATACGAAACGCTATTATATATGAAGATCGTATCTGTTCTTTCCGAGAGAACAGATACTATCGGTGACCGTGCAGCTCGTTAGAATGAACTTACGTTAAATCAATACAATGAAATGAATACCCTTAGCTGCATACAGGTTTTGATATACGTTAACGGGAATGTGTGCACCGACCGGGACTCGAACCCGGGATCTCCTGCTTAAATGGCAAACGCTCTATCCAGCTGAGCCACCGAGGACACAGAGGATACAAAGGACAGTGCGACTGCAGGGACTTATCTCTACAACGCCTTCCGCGAGACCCACATTCCCAGCTTATTGTCCCGCACTATATTCGTAGTGTCTCCTCTATTTATCTAAATTTTATCAACACTGTACATCGATTTGAATTTATTGTTAATCTGTAAGTTTCTGACAAGATGTCATTTTTAATAATTTTTTGAATTTACTTAATATTTTATGATAGTGCTGTCGGGTCTTTACTTGGTTTGGCTATTTTGTCGTTTTCCCTTTCTCGTTTTGAAATAATCTGATACCTATAGTGATTTCTTTAAAGAATTTGTAGTATATTTTTAATTGCTTTCAGAAATGATTATCAAGTTATTAAGAAATATTGTGAATTTAAAGTTGTCATTAAACTGGCAGTAAACTTAGCCTCCGGTCAGCAATTTGCGTAGAATTTTTCATTGTTTCATCACGAACGATAATAATTAAGTATTTTTGGACTGTACCTGCAGCTATATAATGTAACGTAGGTAACTGCGTTATGATCTGATAGTATACTTACCACAGAATGATTATCTGTATGATTTTGTTTGTTGTGTGAATACTCTGTCCTTCAGCATACATCATCTCTAGCTGCCTGAGTAAGGAATATTCCAACTATGATGGAATTTCAATTGATTGATATCAAAACTAAGGCGCTTTACGTCTCAGATTCCTTATAAAACTTACATTAAAATCGATATAAACTAGTAATCTCTCCCTTCTCTCTATCGGGAAACATTATAAGACTGCAACATTTCTCTGGAAGGTTCCTCAGCTACCTGTTGTAGAACTGTTAGCTGCAAAATAAAGTGTAATGAGTTGTCCAGCATGAACTCACATATGTATGCTCCTACTTTATATCGTGATACATATATATAATTTACTGATTTTTATTTATTTTTAATTTACATTCATTTTGTACTCACGTGAAAATCTTCCTTTTTCAGTACTGAATACTGAATATGTAGTTAATTTTTAACTTAAGTTATTCTGTCTTGTCGTTGTGAGGTTGTGTGGTTGTCTCAGACAGATCTCAGACAGACAACTGACTTCAGTTTCTTTACAACTGCAAAGAGTTTCCAAAGAAACTAACAATTCCCCCCTACTCATAGAAAGTGAACATTGGACATTGTCAGTTTGATTCCTTTAATATGCGTGTCTCGTTTCACCCTAGTATCCTCAGGAGTTTGCTTTTGTGTTCTTGTGGTCCCCTTATTTTTTCTGCTAAACGATGCTCACTTGTCTTGGTATGAGAAGCAGGTCTATTCACCATGACCCAACAGCATCTACAGCTATCCCAAAGAACTCGCCAAGCTACTAATTTATTCGCTTTAGAGTGAACTTAACCAAGGACTGATCAAATCACCAAAGAATTTTCACGAAACCTATACATACGTTATTAGCAGCTGCTACTGACACGCATAATATTGCGTTCTCGATTTTAGCGGTTCTGTTATTTGCTGTTTCAATAATCCATGATTGACCTTGAAAAATCTTTACAGATTTGTCTTTAGTTCTCTATTTCCTGGATATCTGAGTTCGCAAGAATTATGATCTGCTTCCATGAAGGTATTTTTTCCTTAGCGTTGCGCCTTCACCCTTCTCATATTTGCAGCATTCAGCACAGCGCTTTTCTTGATCTTTCTTGTGACTCACTGCGAAGTTCCTAGTAAATCTCTTGACCTATATTCCTCTAGGAGGGTTTCCCTTGTCTAGCTTTAATAGAGAACGAAAGCTATTCGTCAAATGATTTTCAAACTTGATAACAAATCGCACTTCGCTAACCACACTTTCAAGCACCCCTTCTCTCCATTCCCTAAACGACTCCCACTCCAACAATTATCCTTTAACTGCAGTTATTCCAGTTTCGCTTTTTTTTTACTCAGCCTGATGAGGAAGGAGAAGTCGTTCTGGTGCGCGACTTTCTCTTATAATCTACAGTTCCATGGAACAGCGTTATTGTGGATACCCTTACCTTCAGCATTTTAATCCCCCCTTTTCCCGCTGCCCATCCTGTGAAACCACAATCTACAGTTTATGCAAAACACATCCAACTTAACTCACCTTCACAAAAGTCTGCACCTGTCCCACATGGCTCAGCGGTTTTATAAAACGTCGCAATAGACTGAATATAATAGACACAACTGAAGTAATGGAAAACAAAAATTTTGCAAGCTTCTCGAACTTAAAATTAAACGGAAATGTCTACTACCAGATGAAGAAAGAAGCATTTTTCACGCTTTTATACCTGATTTAACTAACAGGGCCATTAACTGTAACTAAATTATATTTGCAAATGGAAGAGAAAAATTTAAAAGTGTAGTGGCGACTTCTGCCACCGAATGTATCAGGATGACCAAATGTAGCCGGAGGAGGCAGAAGGCACCATATAAAGACTCGTCTGAGCTTTCCAAGTGATATGTTGTTTCCAACTACAGTGCCGTGTTCCCCTCGGTCTGCGTCACCGGGTCCAGCAATGCTGAGGACACCACTTCACTGTCTGTGAGACTGCTTGGCGTGGAATGGCTGCCTCAGCGATCCATGCTTGCACTGTGTGTCGGCCTTGTACGCCAGCAGAGTTGCAGCATCGTCAGGATGCTGGCAGTTGGGTTAGCGGACTGCATCCCTGCCGACTCAGCGCTGATCGGTGCGAGCCGCAGGGTGCCAGCTGTGTGCTTCTCGCCAGAGTGGATGACATTGTGGCAACAACAAGAGCCCGTGATCTGGCATCCGAATCTGTGGCGCTCGCCTTGGGATGCCTCCGGTGTGTGTTGGAAGCCAGGACGACTGCCTGCGGTAGTGAGCCGTGGAGTGTCCCGCCAATGGCTGGCTACGGACTTCACGCCGGCATCAGAGGGTCGAATCAGCGACCCACTGTGGACTGGAATGCTGGCGCCCTATCTGCTGCTGCGTGTAGCTGGTGGTGTGACACGCCCCGCCATCCAGATGAACTGTCACACTTGAATCAATCTTGTTAAAAACCCGCACCTATTTATACGTGGCTTTGTTGCCTCTGTTTTGTCATGCATGCCACTTCACGTCACATACTCATAACATGTTAGGTTGGCCAGTGGGCCCCTTCTGCCTGTGATTTGTGACATGCAAAACTGCTATGTCCACTCTTTCAGCAATTTGACGGCCCTGTGGCCTCTGTTCTACTTCGTAACTATTGGTATGCGTAACTTACTGCAATCCGGCCCACACCTAGCTGTAACTTGTGCTCAAACTAACTTGCCCTATCCTAAATGGAGGTTCCACTACAAAAGTAACTTGTGACAACGAAACTGATAAAGAACACGAGTGATGCGACTGTTAACTCACAGATACATGGAAAACTTGCTTTTGAACAACTATTCTCTTCACAAAATCAAGCTTGTTTTTATCCTCTGTCAATTAATTTATTGGCCATCCAGTTATTCTTAATAGACTTCAACACATAAGAACCATTAACTGGCGTAACGACTTCATTGTTAATTTGGATTATTTTTTCAGTGGGATAATCGTACGTTATTTTAGTGATAAACCTCTTCCACTAAGTATTGTACCTGTGTTACAAGAACCAAAATATTGTGTACCATCAGCAAAACTAATCCTATCAGATTATACACATTCCCGTCACATCAGTGCGACCACCTGTCAAAAGCCAGAATAACCATATTTTACAGCACAAGACGTGCGGAAAGAGAGTGAATGAAGATGTAGTAGGCACCAACAGGGATGTGGAGCTATGCCGACTCCAGTGCTGTGGACAGGTGCACTTCTCGGCTGATGATGCATGTCACGAACAGCCTGATCCAGGTGGCCCCACAGATCCTCGACTGGGCTTAAAACTGGTGAGTACCGTGGCCAGGGGAGTATTGTAAATTTATTCTGCTCTTCGCATTGTAACGTAGCAAAATTATTAAGAGTTTCCATTGAAAACGTAGCTTGCCGTAGAGATGGGAGGAGAGGAGAGGTTAGTTCTCAAGCTCCCACAGCTGACGCTGGCTACTGGGCTGGCGAGCGGTTTACTTGACTAATGCTGCATGCAAAACGTTACACATACTCTCTATGAATCTGAAGAAGTATTATTAAATATTAATCGATCTTTTTCGTTCTTTGTGTACTAAATTCAGAATCATACAGCTAAAATTGCGAATCAGTAACGTCAATATTTTCGGAGCTATAAATTTTACCTAAAACTCATAATAACTGTGCAGGCACTGTGGAACCGAGTTAGGGGCTGTAATGTATTCATGTATAACCAAGAAGCTAGGTTCATATAATTCTTTAGTTTCATTGCCACAGTTTTTTGACATAATTAATAGTACATTGGAAAATTATTATTTCATTATATTTTCGTTGTGAGAATGAATGGAGGACATAAGTAAAGTGAGAATGTGATATTTTTGTGAAAACTATGTAAAAGCAAGAGTGAGAAAGTTGTTGTGAGGCAAGGGAATTTGCGATGTATGTCCGAGTGAGCTTGATTTTGTATAAGGGAGCCAGAAGCGGCGTTAATTATTAAGTTTACCTAATTTATTTTGTGAAAAGTAATCGCATTTTGATTTAATTACATTTTATCTGCTTTCGGAACTACGAAATTTCTAGTCTAAATTAGTTGTGGTAGTCTGATTGGCTGACGTTAGAAATACCGTGAATATGGAAGTGCTCGACATGATCTGATTGGCTGCTGAACAGTACTAGCCAATAGGAATTTAACATTTCCCGCGCGTTTGAGTAGGGCTTTGTGCATCAGATCTACGAGTCGTGAGAGTGGCTTGGTAGCCATCTTCTGGTAAACACCCATGCTGATAAAATTGTTACCAAAATGCAGAAATTCGATCTTTTGATCTGTTCTCGTGTCGTTGAAGAAGATCGACAACATTACTGAGTATTTTGCGAAAGTTACAGCGCTGTGAGTGGTTTATTTAATGAGATATTCGCGTGTGAGCTTCTCGTGTCATATATAAACTCCGCGTGGCGTGTTTAGAGCAGATTTCTAGACATTATGGCGACCACTTCTGCACAAGAACCCTACTGACCCACTGTTAATTTGCATGTAGTCAAAGGTCAGTGACTGTTCAGGACGGTTAAAATGTTGGGTTAGACTATGTAATTTCTATATGAAGATGGTATCTGTTCTTTCTATCCGAAAGAACAGATACCATCTTCATATAGAGAAGGCTTACTGGCCAATGATCTTCTTCAGTGTGGATGCGCTCACATTGCTCAAACTCTTACTAGAATCGGCAGATTGCCTGCCGCAAGTAATGAGTATTGTGGGCAGGGGCACTACAAATGTAGTGTGTGGACAGTAAGATGGAAATGTGGGTCTCATGGGGAGCGTGCCAGAGATGTTCCTGCAGTCACATTATCGTCTGTGTCCTCAATGGCTCAGTCGGATACAGCCGGCACGATAGCTCAGCGTGTTCGGTCAGAGGGCTGCTCGCCGTCTGTAATAAAAAAACTGAGTAAAGGAATCAGCGATCAACTTGAACGGATGTCTTGTGACGTCCGCCCAGACCAAACCCAACGAACAATACCGAACAAAATGGAAAAAAAAGATAGAGCGTCTGCTTTGTAAGCAGGATATCACGGGTTCGAGTTCCGGTCATGGCACACATTTTCAACTGTCCACGTTGATATTTATCAACGCCTGTAAGCAGCTAATGGTCTGGATTTCATTGTAATTTTATATAAATTTTGGCTGCTTTCAGGTATGAACTTGGAAGAGAGACAATCAATAACATTTCGTAATTGATGTCGGGGTATTAAATACGGACTTGACAGCTGTTTTTTTAGTTTTAAAGTCAATAAGCCAACTAAAAGGAAATTTTTGGAGGCTATTTCAAACGACTCACTCACGGATCCCAAGCACTTGATAGTTAAAGTAACTTTGAGATGCTGCCCATGGGATGGAGCTACGTTGCCTTTGCGTGGTAGGTATTTAGCTGACTTCTCGTCAACTCTGCTTTTATCGGCTAAACCAGTATCTAGCATGACAGAGTGAAGGGTCTGACAACTTGAAGCCTGCCCAGGTAGGTGGACAGATGGTTTAATGAGCGAGTGAACCGCCCCACCGCAGCACGTATACTGTGTGACATGTTGCATTTTCCTGTTGGTATGAGGGTAAGTCAATTACTATCCGTAGCTATAAAATTTTGTTGTAATGAAATAGGAAACTTACAAGAGCATTATTTTTCAACATAGTCTCCTTGCGTTTCAACGCATTTAGTCCAACGTTGTACAAGCTTCCTGATGCCCTCATAAAAAAAAAATGCTCTCGGTTAAGCTGCGAGCCAGGAATGCACCGCTTCTTTCACTGCTTCGTCCGAGGCAAATCGACGGCCCCGTAATGCCTGTTTGAGTAGACCAAACCAGTGATAGTCAGAAGGGGCAAGATCGGGACTATATGGAGGATGATCCAGTACTTCAAATTTGAGTTTCTGGAGCGTTTGAGCGATGTGGACAGGAATTGTCGTGCAACAACACAACACCTTTCGACAGCAATCCTCGGTGTTTGCTTCGAATTGCAGGCTTTACCCTGGCAGTATCCATCTCACTGTTGGTTGGTTGGTTGGTTGGTTGGTTGTTTGGGGAAGGAGACCAGACAGCGTGGTCATCGGTCTCATCGCATTAGGGAAGGATGGGGAAGGAAGTCGGCCGTGTCCTTTCAGAGGAACCATCCCGGCATTTGCCTGGAGTGATTTAGGGAAATCACGGAAAACCTAAATCAGGATGGCCGGACGCGGGATTGAACCGTCGTCCTCCCGAATGCGAGTCCAGTGTCTAACCACTGCGCCACCTCGCTCGGTCCCATCTCACTGTAATGTACACTGTTTATTATTTTGCCCCTTTCCCCATTAGGTTCCAGTACTGGACCTTGTGCGTCCCAGTTTTCCTGTGGACGGTTGGGTCTTGAACTTTTCCTTGCACGCCGAATTTGGATGTTTCCATTCCATACTCTGCCGTTTACTCTCCGGCTCGTAATGATGGATCCATGTTTCGTGACCAGTAATGATCCTGTCTAAGAAGTTGTACCCTTCGTTACCATAGCGAGCCAAATGTTTTTTGCAGATGTCCAACCGCGCTTGTTTACGCAACTGTGTGGGTTGTTTTGGGACACATCTTGCCACTTTGTCAAAGTTAATCGTCTGTCTAAGAGAATCATTTCACGTGGACGCACAATGGTTTCTTCATTTGTGGTGGTAAACGGTCGTCCGGCTCCTTCATCGTGCGTAACACTTGTGCGACCATTTCGGAATTTTTCAATCCATTCGTAGACACTCCCTTGTGGTAAATCACTGTTCTCGTACTCTACCGAAAGTCTTCGATGAATTTCTGCCCCCGATACGCCTTCGGACCACAAAAAACGGATCACTGAACGTTGCCCTTCTTTGGTGCAAGTAGACAGCGGAACAGCTATGATTAACAGCACGGCAGCGATAACGAAACTAACCTAGCAGCTTGAAAATTGCAAAGCTTGCGTCATCAACGTAAAACGACAATACTACCAATATAAACAAAAATATAACTAAATTACCAATAATAATTCACTTACCCTTGTAGATGCAATCGCGCCGAGGATTGAAAACTGCATGCAGGGGTGGACATGGCTTCCGAGGATATATACGCGCTTGTGTTGATCTATTGTGCATTCCGAACTGACGAGATTTCCCAGGGGAATGCCACGAACACATTTCCCAGACCACAATGTTCACGCCTCGTTGCAGGATGTCTGCTTTCAGAATTTTCACGCTGAACACGCCAACGGCTATCTGTCCGATGGACTTAGAACGTGGTCCATCTGAAAGAACAGCCTGTCACCACTCATTAGACCTCTAGTTACGGTACTGGCGTGCAAATTTCTCCGTCACCGATGAACAGCAGTTAGCAAGGCTGCATGAACCAAGCGCCTGCTTTGGAGGCTGAACGGTTCGCTGAACGGTTGTTGAGAAGACGCTGTTGGTAGCCCGTTGGTTAATTTGGGCGGTCAGTTGTTCAGCAGTTGCACTTCCATTCCCCTATACACATCTCCGCAGTTGCCGATCATCCCCGTGTTCTATTGCCCGTGCTGCACTGCTACCGCCCCAGTGCTGCCTTTGGATAGGGCCGTTTTGCCATGCACGGTACGCTTCAAGCAGCGGCACGAACACAGTTTACAGACATAGGTGTTCTGAAAATGCTTCCATTATAGGCCTAAAAACCAAAGAGTATGCCCTTTTGGACGTCAGGTACATTTCTACGTTTCCGCATTGCAACAACTACACTTTTTTCCGCATCCCCGTCACGATTTATATACCCTCTACTACCAGTGCTGCCACATATCGTCTGTGAGTGGTTTTTGCACGTTGATGTGGAGTATAGGCGGTGGTCACGTTACTGTGACTGGACCGTTCAGCTGTACCCTCACATCGTGTGTGGAAGATATTTCCGAAGTTTTCGTTAATACAGTATACTGTGTCGTAGTGAAAAGTTCTCGGGTTTCTAGCAGGGTGGCAGTGTTGATACATCTGACATTTCGAATAGTATCACACTATTCACATTCAAACAAAGTGTGAAGATATTGCGGCTGTCGCTTTATTTATGATGGCTATGTCTTGTGCGATCTGTGAGTGGGGATGGAAGAGGCTAATGCAGTCGTGCGCTCAAATGTATTTAGCTTCGGTTGGGCGCCATCTCAGCGTATGGCTGCTGACGCTGCTGACGCTGCTGACGCTGCTGACGTAGCAGGTCGACCTTACTGATGTAATTCTCTTGTATCCTTATGATACGGGTTTCTTTACACTACTTTCCAAATAACTACTTGCTCGGCACACCAACTTTTTGCTCAGTTAGGCTTTGCTCTGCCAGTGCTGATTTCTCCAAAGTTGTGGCCCCTTAGATACTGCTAGGCACTCACTGCTTATCACTTCGAACTGCCAACAGTAAAACTCACTGAACACTATCTCACTACAGTCTTCTTCAAGTGCCGCGGGGAGTCCTATGAGCACATGGGTTAGCCATGTGATCCAAACTGGCCCATGGGATCGTAAATCTCTACATTGTGGAAGTGGTACTTCAAATGCTCGTGAAAAATGTAAACACTTCTTCCACTATGCCTAAGATACATTTGCACGTTGGAAAATGAGAGACAGACGCTGTATGAGTTTTCCTAAATCACCTTAACATTACCGTCATCTTTCTTTCCTGGATTATGTAATAAGGAAGAAGGCTGATGATAGTCTAAGCTAGGCAGTTTAAAGGAGAAAGACTGATTAAGACCTTTACCAGCATGTAATAAGCTGCGATCGTCCAGCGCTAAGAATCACAGTCCCAATTATACTGACACATTCGGCGCGCATCGCCTATGACAAAGGTCCTGTCAGTCGGGCTAAAACATCTGAAGTATTCCTTAAAGATGAGTACAGTGAAGCGTAGAACAGAAAGCCTTTAACGAAAAACCAGAAGCAGTGAAGCAGAGTCTCGCCTTTATTCCTAGACTGGGACCTTACGAAAGGAATGTTCCTCTGACGAAAGGCACACTGTTCACAGTCGCAAAGTCACATACTCATCGGTGAGATGCGAAACGATTTGCAGAGAGCCAAATATCGAGCCATCTGCTGTGCCGTTAAAAGAGTTGTTTTGTGTAAGTAAATCAAAGCTACATCTGTCTCTGTAGCAAGTTCCTCAGTAAAAATTTAGCTTTTTGCATAACAAAATTAAAAACCACCATTTTTGGATTCGTGTGTGTTTTCTGCTACGAAAACTTTCTCATACCATTTTGAGGAATCTGTCAGGTAAAAAAACTGATTCTTATTAATTCTTATAGTCTCAGATGGTAGATTCATAATGAACGTGAAGATTTCGGAAGATGATTTCATCCCCATTGTCCAAAGTGAGCCTGATTTCGACAAAATGTGGTACATGCAAGACAGAGCTTGACACTATCGAAGCAGGACCGCAGGACCGCACTCTGGCTCTGTGGTACCCAGAGGCCGCTGGCCTGGGCCTCAATTGGCTGCCATATTCTCCAGATCTGAACACATGCGACGTCTTTTTGTGGGGCTATATTAAAAAATTGGTGCACAGCAATAATCCCATAACCCTTGGTGAGCTGGGAACAGCCATTCAGTAGGTCATCGACGGCATCGATGTTCCGACACATCAGCGGGTCATCGGCAATGGTGGCAGGCATATCGAACACACCATAACCTAAATCCGAATATCTGTAGTGACGTTTACATGTTGAATAAAGTATGTGCATGCCGTAGTTTGTAACAAATTTACGTTTTTTTTCATATAGTTCAATAAATGAAACCCTGTATTTTGAAATTCCTCACAGGAAGACAGGAAACGGTCTCAGCATACTGCATATTTTAACTGAACTGCGAGGAAATACCTACTGACTTGATAGAAGGAAATTCGCAGTAATATATATGATGGAAAAAATGAAAATAGTGTGGAGGACTATATGGCGAGTGACATGTTCCAAGAGGCTGTGAAAATGCAGTTTGAAAGCTCTTCATCTGATTGCAGTAACTGACTGGGGCTACAGTTGTTAAAGTAGGTGGAAGTGAACGATTTGGACTGCTTCAAGGAAGTTATTAGCCTGAAGGGTGTAATCAAAATAATTATTTTACATCCCTGCTATAGTTTAATATTTTCAGCAGTGGGAATAGTTATTTTTAGAACTTTCTTCAAAGAAAAGAACTTTCGCTATTACTGAGACAGTATTTTCATTAAACTAGGGGCAGACTCTTCCAAATGGTTACTATTTCCTGATAGTTCAGAGAAGTGTGTCAAACATATTCTCTTGCACAATAGGAAATTTTATGGATCGCCTACGGTTGGTCAGTTGGTGCATTTAATGGAAGAATATAATTTTTGGGTAACCATAGTGATGAAAATGTAAATTTGAAAAAGCAAATTTTGGAATTCCTGGAATAGCTTAGTTTGGAGACATGGGATCTGTCTCAGAGCTGTCCTTGATATAACAGATATGTAAAAGTTCGTTGTGTCACTGTGGTGCCAGTTTCTACTCAAATTGTTCCTGCGGATGCAGTACGATGCACCAGAACTCTACGCCGAACGCGGTAGTCTTTCCTCTCGGTAGTGCCACGTGGCCGTCCGTAGCCCGGTGTTCTTGCGACCATACATTTCCCTGACCACAGCTGCCAGAAATCGTGTACGGCCGCTACATTCCTGCCGTGACCTCTGGCGTATCGCGTAGGGAATATCCAGCTTCTTGTAGCCCTATTACGCGACCTCGTTACAATTTAGTGAGTTTTCTATAACAGCATCTTTGTCGCCTTAAAGGTATCCTTGACTAACATCAACTCGTCACTTCCAATCTCAAATGTAACTAAATCTCACGACCGTTACAGTGCGTTTTCAAAGCAAACTTCTTCTTACGCGACTGGAGTGAAATTTGAGTAGACATCATCTTTCAGATGTAGGGACACGCCTACCAACTTTCGTTAATTTCGCAAAATTCCTTCTCGGTGTTACGAATTTGTTCTGTCAGTGTATGTAGCGGGGCCTTAAAATATTTTATTATTATGTAAAATGTTATGAAGTTTGGTCTCAGGTGATTTTAAAGGATCTAATCAATAGTCGTAGGTTGCAAATTATGAATTCCTTCTGGCGAAATTAAAAAAAAAATGGTTCAATGCTGAGCACTATGGGACTCAACTGCTGAGTTCATTAGTCCCCTAGAACTTAGAACTAGTTAAACCTAACTAACCTAAGGACATCTCACACATCCATGCCCGAGGCAGGATTCGAACCTGCGACCGTAGTGGTCTCGCGGTTCCAGACTGCAGCGCAAGAACCGCGCGGCCACTTCGGCCGGCCTGGCGAAATTCACGGTCGCCTATTCAGTGCAATCGCCCTTAGTTATGTAATCGAAAATATTCTCGAAGTTAATGCTGCAGCTCCATTAATTTCGCTAACAACACAACGCCGTATGTTAACGGGCAGAAAAGACATGGACGTTAATTTGCAATATTAATGGATTAAGAAATCAGATCGGTCTAGTCCATGAAAAAGAACAATTCCCTTTCTTTTGTGAAAAAGTATTACGTTTTCCTGTGACAAAAAATAACAAGATCCGTCTTCACAACAGTTACAATGCAATAAGTTCCTAAAACACTCACACCATCGCAGCTGGCACTTCTTAGCGCACGCATTATCCCGTCGCACGTGCATGGTTCCCACCTCCGCTGGACGAATACAATCGTACGCAGTGCCACAGGGTCTGAAAACTCGTTCTGGCCGTTTTATCAAACATAAATAATACCTGGACGCAAACGCCGCCGACATAATAGACTTGATTGCCAGTTGACGGGGATGTATTTGTTCTGCGTTATCTCGCTTGCAGATTGAGTTTTGTATGGAATATTCACAACGCTTGGGGGAAAGCATTACGCAGAGCACCGTATGAAATAATGTACGTGCCTTTGGGAGTGTAAACGATGTTTAAAGCTGATAAGACCACAGAACTGCCGATAGTATTAGCATTCATGAGCTGACGAATGTATTACGGATAGCCAGGATTGAACAGCGAAGATGTATACGTTTTCCGTCACGATTATGTTAACGCAGGCCTATGTTGGCAATGTGCATTCAAGCATTATAAGGAACATCTCATTTCAGTACAGCTTGTTGTCTGCAAATATTTTCTGTAATCTAAAAGTCCGCAGCTCGTGGTCGTGAGGTAGCGTTCTCGCTCCCCACGCCCGGGTTCCCGGGTTCGATTCCCGGCGGGGTCAGGGATTTTCTCTGTCTCGTGATGACTGGGTGTTGTGTGCTGTCCTTAGGTTAGTTAGGTTTACGTAGTTCCAAGTTCTAGGGGACTGATGACCCTAGATGTTTAGTCCTATAGTGCTCAGAGCCATTTGTAATCTAAACAAGTGCAATGTAAAGGAACTTTACATTTTCTAAAATTCGTTTAAAAGAAAGTTTCTTTACAGGGTATAGAAACTTGATTGGCTCTTCACGCCACACAGTCAACGTCGAGACGATCTCCATGTTCTTCTCAAACATTATACAACATGTGGATGGTGATAAATTCCACCACAGCTGCGATACGCTTCTGCAGCTGTGGGAAGGTTAGTGGGAATATTGAACAAATAATTTGTCTTTCACAAACTTCATTAAAACTCATAAGAGAGTATGGCTACTGTTCGTGATAATTATATGCGGCCCACGTCATCAGCAACCGCACAGCAGAGCCATCGAAAAAGGTGTTCCCGCACCGCCATCTGGAAGTTAAGAGGTTCTGTATCTTTTCCAGTATGAAGTTCTTCTCCTTTTATTTGATATAGAAGCTACAAAAAAACGCACATCGAGGTAACAAATGGCTGTGATTGTTTTCCCTATTAAAAATAAGGGGTCGTGATACTTATAAGTAGACACTGCACGTAACATATAGCCTTTGGCGAATCTCACTAATGTTCGATGCAGAACAATGTGCCGATTGACTTTACCCACGGTAGAAAACGTAGCTTCACCACTAAAGATTAACATCATAGTCCATCCTTGCCAATATCTTGGTACAAAAGATGGATCTTGCAGCATAGTCTCCTGGATTCGGTTCCTGGCAAACTGCAACTTCTATAGTTTAATGAGCAAGTGCTTACGTAAGATTTTGGGGATGGTTGTTTATGGAATCTGAAACTTACGACATGCTCGCCGTGTTGATTTCTGTGAGCTTCGCAGGAATACTGCTCGAAGGTGATCAACAGTTTGTTCTGACGCATGAGCCCAACCAGGACTTTTGTCTCTGCAAATGAAGCCCCTCTGCAAATGAAACCCTTCTCTTCAGATTGTTTATACCAGGCATAAATACTCTGCTTGGTAGCTTCTGCTGAAAGTGAGTGAGAATTGCCAGTTGAACAGCAGTTACCAACTCTCACTTTTCTAACAGAAGGACATACCAGCTTTTCTGTTGAGATGAATTGTGATTTTCCACACTAAAACTTTTGGTTGCGGAACCTGAATCACAAAAATTGAGCCCATACGTAAAAAATTTACAAAGATAGTCTATTAACAGGATAAGGTTGGAAGCGAATAGGTTGTACCGTTTCGCTGGTATGAGTTTTCGAAACTATTAAGTTCTCTTATGTTCACCCTATATCTACATACGCGACATGTGTACGCAAACGGCTATCGAAACAATGCCATGAGATCATAGCATAACAGAAACCAATCTTTCTGGTCTCCCCTCCCCCCCCCCCCTCTCTCTCTCTCTCTCTCTCACACACACACACACACACACACACACACACACACACACACACACTTATAAGTCACCAAATTATTCAAATATTTAGATACACTAAAAATCCTAAACATCATGACCAATGCCCAACGCAAGATTTGATGCCACCTGGTGGCTTTGCGAACAATTTAATTGTAAGGAAAGTATATAAGCCAAGCAAAAAGGAGTGGGCCGGCCGGGTGGCCGAGCGGTTCTAGGCGCTTCAGTCTGGAAGCGCGTGACCGCTACGGTTGGAGGTTCTAATCCTGCCTCGGGCATGGATGTGTGTGATGTCCTTAGGTTAGTTAGGATTAAGTAGTTCTAAGTTCTAGGGGACTGATGACCTCAGCTGTTAAGTCCCATAGTGCTCAGAGCCATTTGAACCAAAAAGGAGTGGGAAATCGTTCCAGCGACGATACGGGCCTATAATGGTGGAATCTACTGACTTCAGCAACTTTAACAAAGGGCAGGTTGTTTATGGCTTGGAGACTGGGAGAGATCATCTCAGAAACACGAAACTTGCCAGTTGTTCGATAGCTACTGTAGTGTGCATCTGTGGAAACACGAGTAGGTGTCCTTTGTGACGCTGAACAGAACCTGACGACGAGTTCACGAAACATTTCCAGTGCTCTGGGTTTCTGTAGATCACACATGATCTATGTGCCGTGTGCGTACCGTGAAGAAGAAGATTTGAAATTGATCAGAACTACAAACTTATTTTACATCCAAATGATACATTTCGGATAAGTTTCTACGCAGAACATTATCTTAAGAACGTCAAGATGCTCCACCAACAGTGCTGTTAAAACTTCTGTATAGAACAACATGTTTCGGTACACAGACCATCATCAAGTCATACGTCATCATACAGCATCATACTAGGCGATAAAAAGTCGATAGTGTCGGACAATAAAATCAATCAATTGTTCACTGTTGTCATATAGTAATTTTAATTACATCACCAATCATAAAACGTGCTAGACAGTCCACTCATTCATGCTATAACAACATTCAGCAGCTCCTGGTGGTAAATCATGACATTTGTCAAATATTTATGAGTTTTGGGGCACCACATTGAATCACCACATTCTAAAAGAATCTTAGTCATTCGTATCTAGTTTTGAGAAAACTAATAAAAACGTAATTACACCTAAAACACTTTCTTTAGTCCTGAAAAAAAGTGATATATAATACCATGGTTAGTTTCACGCCCCGGAAAAATAAAAATTATCCACAAAAAAGTGTAAATTTCGATGACTGAGGTCCTTTCAGCATCTTTCTGGATTTCTGATTGTAGATACTGTTCCTTTCTCTTAATAAATGTGTTCAAATGTGGCTTTAATAGTAACCAGTAATTAGAAATTTCAGTCACAAGAAGTTTTTGACTTTTGGTAGGATTTTTTTGTGAACCTCGTTAATTCATTTATCGTATAGTACATGTCATGCTTTGTAAGTTCTCTTTTGATTGTGCTAAAATCTCTTGTGAGAACAAGGGAGAAAGAAATATTCCCTGACAGGGTAATAATAATTAGTTTCGTGAAACCGTTTGCAGTCAGTCAGTGCCAATAACATTCTCAATACAACATGATTTTTGTTCTGTCCTCCCACACTTATAAGCGTAAGTCAGCGACTGATTAAGGAATGCTCAGCAGAAACTTATCGAGGAAATTGCACGCTTCTTTGGGCCATTGTTTTCAATTTCCTTCATGAGGTAGGTACATAATGGAATTAGATTTTTAACATCATGGATAGAAAATATATGAGCTCTTAACTGTCATAGATAAAACGTATCCTGGAGAGGATTCTGTGGAATTTGGACTTTCTGCATGCAGTCACAACTAAAAGCCAGTAGATGGGGATAGTACGTCCTTCTAGCTTCATCTGAAAGCTCGGATCCTTCTGAGCCTTCAGCTGTCCAGTGGCACATCGCCTTGCAACATCATTAAAGGAAGAGCTTCTCATTTTCACCGTCAGCTCTGCAATTGCGAATCAGCAGTCTATATGAAGGCGTCCGAAATGCAAATTGGGATTTTCCTTTAAATATGTTGCGTAGGCCGAGCTTATCTGGGGATATTTCTGCTTGAACGTCTTACATATAACAAGAATGTTACGTCTGGCTTCAAAACACTTTATATGGTTGCCAACATACTGATTTTGTTTTCGTGGAAAACTTTCAGTGCGTTGGCAGATAGCTTTCTTTATTTCTGCTGGAAGGGCTCCCTCGACATTTTAAAAGAGCACTAGTCGCTGACTGAAGTCGTTATAGCACATAACAAGAACTCTGTAGCATCTTTCCTACCATAACCATGCATCTGACAGCGTCTTATAACATTGAAAGATTCGGCTATCCTTCAACAACACGTCAATCTGCCAAACTTCATTTTGAATACTTACTGCTGGGACTCTTTTAGCATGTGGCGTTTCATCAGAAATTTACCTACTAAGTTCACTCTACAACATAGGAGTTTTGGAATACCCTGTAAGAGAAGCAAGGTTAGAAGAAAATAACATTGGCGACGTTACCTCAAGTGCAAATCTACCAAATGTAAACAGCACAAAGATGTTGTCCACTATCTTGTTAGCGAAATCCCCACAGACGACGAGAGTTGTCAGTGTGATTAGAGAAGCAATGCTGGTGCGCCTTGTCTGCACGCTTATCGCACGGTTTAATGTCTTAATCGGCGCGTGAGTGATTCACGGGGCGCCTGCCGCCAAGGTCCTCCTCCCACTTAATTACGGCGAACACCGCAGCCGGTAATTGATGGGCTGCCCGCGGCCGACATCTGCGGCGGCCTCTCAGAGCGGCCACTCTCCTCTCTGATACGGAGCCACTTCCATTATCTCGCACGCAACACCTACAAGGCACTGAAACGGCATGGTCTTCCAATGTTATCATCTAGGGGACCCGACCTAGCTGCCGACGTCCCAATAATTTACCTTCTGCGCGTCACGTACGAGTGCATACCCCGCAAGCCAGCGTACAGAACGTGGCGAGTAGGAACATCGCTTCGTCGCACACTGTTCACAAATCACTAAGGAGGAAATAAACTTTGAAAAGGTCCAGAGACACGTGAAGATACCGGCTGGGTTACATTTTGGTCAAAGAGATTCAGACATCAGATATTGGATTGGTAGTCATATCTGGGAGCAGATATAGACTCGGATCAAAATTTACTAATATTGAAGAACAGGACTGACGCTCGAGAGAATCGTGAGGAGGAATAATTGTGAAGAAAGTGGAATGCTAAAATACCGACGAATGATGGGATGTGTTTGAAGCTCTCTAAGGTTGCAGATACTGCGATTGTGACCACCATAGTAGGCAGATCAGTTGAAGACACCAATCACAGAAATTGGCGTAACATACGTAGGTACAAGGATTTAAGCTGCGAAGAAACCTTGTTGACACAAGAAATATTTCAACTGATCCACGAATGAAGCAAGTACTAAAGATCGGTGGAAGACACCATTAAAGAATGAAATAGCCAAGAAGCGCAGAGAAGCGCAGAGAAGCCAAGGTGAAATTTTTGCATGAAAACTGTACAGAAACTGAAACAGAACTGGTCCTCGCAGAATGGAGAAAAGATTGCATTTAACACCTCTACAAGGTCATGGTTAGCACACTGGACTCGCATTCAGGAGGACGGTTCGATCCCGCGTCCGGCCATCCTGATTTAGGTTTTCAGTGATTTTCCTAAATCGCTCCAGGCAAATGCCGGGATGGTTCCCTTGAAAGGGCACGGCCGACTTCCTTCCCTAATCCGATGAGACCGATGGCCTCGCAGTTTGGTCTCTTCCCCCAAACAACCCAACCCCTCTACAAGGTCAAGAACTTATCTGGTGTCTTGATAGAAGAGGAAATAAAAGTCGATACGAATGACGTAGAGGATAGAGCACTGGAATCAGAATCTAAAAGAGATTTGGAAGACTAAAGCAAAGGTCCCGAGTTCGAATCTTGGTCCGGCACACAATTTTAATCCGCCAAGACGTTTCAAATTAGCACATACTCCGCAGAGTGAAAATCTCATTCTGGAAATATCCCCCAGGCTGTGGCTAAGTCATGTCTCCGCAATATCCTTTCTTTCAGGAGTGTTAGTTCTGCAAGGTTCGCAGGAGAGCTTCTGTAAAGTTTGGAAGGTAGGAGACGAGGTACTGGCAGAACTGAAGCTGTGAGGATGGGGCGTGAATCGTGCTTCGATAGTTCAGTTGGTAGAGAGCTTGCCCGCGAAAGGCAAAGGTCCCGAGTTCGAGTCTCGGTCCGGTACACAGTTTCATATCAGCGCACACTCTGCTGCAGAGTGAAAATCACATGCTGGAAAGGTATCGGAGTCTGACGGCCACCAGCCACAAGGGGGGAGCTACGTTGCTCCACGAATCCAGGAGTGCATGAGTCCACAAGCCTACGAGTCCGTATGGGGCAACTACTCACTCTCTCCAGACTCTCCCAATAGTAGCTGCAGCTCTGCTGATGGTCAGTTGGGCAGGGGGTTCATCAGCTGCTGTCTCGCTCTTGTCTAGGACATTTCAGTCACTCATCCACCATCACTTGGGCAGGCACAAATCCCAGCTACTTGGCTCTGCTTCTGCTTGTGCGATGTCCGAGACTGTGGACTTCTACCCTATCCAGCTGGCCATTTGGGTGGGGGGAGGGCCTTCTTCAGCTGCATCCTGGCTTTTGTTCAGGGCAGTGTAGCCACTAATCCATCGTCACTTGGGCAAGCAAAATGCTAACTACCTGCCCCTGCTCGTGTGGGCAATTATTACTATGGTGAGTTGCCTCTTCTGCTCAGGATCCGTGTCTTGGTCTCACGCACTACCATACACCTTATCTGGGGTTACTTGGTCGTCTCTAGGCTGTACATTTGCTGCAATGGGATTTCTACTAGCTGATATCAGTGGCCTTGCTGTTGTCAGCACTTCTTCACTGCTACAGCACTGTCGAGTCACTGCTGACCTCAGTGCCTTCCCCATTGATTGTGTATGGCTTATGACCCGCAGGCAGCGGCCTTTATAGGAAACGCCACGTACATTGTAGTAGTAATAAATGTATTATTCATCAATTCAGTTTAACCAATGGCTAATCAGACATCTACCAGGCATCCATTCACAGTCTCTCTGTTACACTGACTGCATGATGGACAATTGGCATCCTCACTTCCAGCTACCAGCTACTCTGTCACACCACCACTACAGTAGCTGACCAGCCTGCTCACTAAAGTGTATTACATTCACATGTTAAAACTTCTATTGAGCGTGTTACTTCACTAAAGCATCACGCAGTCTCTACTGCGCAATAGCATAATCAGCATTGCCAAACGTTCTGTGCTGCAAGGCAAAATTTTTATCCTAGGATGAAAAAGTACTGTAACGTTTGATTTACTTTGGAAAATAGTTGAAAGTGTGTAGAACAAGGCATAGCAACCATACAAAATCGTGGAGTCATTAGAAATTTAGCATGATTTGGACGGTATTGTAAGAGGGTAGTTGAAACCGCTGTTATCCTCATTGAGCACTTATATGTTAAAACTGCTGTCTGGCTTGATATTACATAAGAATGCCTTGTGGTTTCTGCTGTGTGACTGCATAAGTCAGTCCTCGTCAGGAGTACCTACAGAGTCTTTTTTCTGTTTTGGTAACTAACACTTAGGGTTCTACACAGGTGGAACTATTCTCAAGAACAAGTGCACTTTAACGTGTAAGCTAGATGGGCAATGACAATATCTTTGTATATTTTGATAATTAACAAAGAAAAGTTTGGTTTAATCAACGAGAAGCACAATGATCGAATTTTTCTCTACACCATGTGCAGTTTGACCTGTAAATAACGCTAACATCTGAGCCACATGTATTTTTATATCTGAACCATGTGGACAGAACAATTAAGTCAAAATAGTACTGCCATATCTGTTTTATACTGCTGTAGACGTTATCCTAAATGTATTTTGATACACAATACATGCATTTTTAATTCATGATCAGTGTGGAACCTTTGTCACTGACGTCTTTGAAATAAATAAACCGAGCAACTGACGTCTTTATCCAAGTGTTAGTGAAACTAGCATTTGCACTGCATGCTTTTCCACGTTGTAGTTGCATAATACAGTTTAAGCGATACATGGCGTTATAGATCTCTTGAAAACACATAATTTTTTCGATTTTTGTCATAAAAAGTTACAAAATGCGACCCCAGTGGATAAATATTCACCTTGTTACTGATTGTGGAGACATAGTATGTAGACTTTTCTGAAGAGCCTTGGCACAATAGTTTTGATCCATAAACGTCGCAACCTTCCTCAGAAGTTCGTTTTCGTACATCGTTGCAGCATAATCACAGTTAAATCCAAGATGAAAATCAATAATAAAAATTATATTAGCCAGTCAGAAACGTAAATTATATTGTTCTAGTGTAGAACATGATGCATTATTGCCTTCCCCTCTAAAATGGTGCTTGGCCACGAGTTAAAAGTTTTGGACAACCAGTAAAACAGCGTGATTAAGGCGTAAGAGGAATTAAACTATTAATGTCTAGCACGCTTAGCTAATTATTTTAGCTAATAAGTGTTTTGTATGGTTATAGAACAGTACTACTGACAATTTAGATGCTGAAATACTGTGTTAATTATTATTACCAATATCTTTAGTTGGTTAATTTCAAGTACTATGGATCACTTCCACTACAAATTGTAATGATGTGTTATGAGTAATTTTAGATCACATTGCAAAATAATTCACAAATATAGGTTCAAGTTGAAAATATGTAGGCATTTATTTTTATTTTGTAAAATATACAGTTGTGTATTAGAAATACCTAGCCACGACTTTTTACACGTTACAATAATCAAAAATTCTTGTATGGAATAAAAGGATTTCTCAAGTAGGAACTTTTTCAGTTTACTTTCATATTTTACTTGTCTGTCTGTTAGACATCTTATATCACTGGGTAAGTGATCAAAAATTTTAGTTGCATCATTGTTCACACCTCCTTGTACTGAAGAAAACCTCAAAGTGGGCGAATGAATGTCATTTTTCCTTCTCGTATTGTAATTATGTACATCATTTTACCTTTTGAACAGCAATGGATTATTTACTATAAACTTGATTAGGGAATAAAGATACCATGAAGCTGTAGTCAGAATGCCCAACTCCTTAAAATGGTGTCCACAAGATGGTCGTGGGTGAGTACCACATATTATCCTGTCCCCGAGATTGGCAATGATTGTATGTGCAAATGTGAAGGAACTACATTGTTGTAGGAGATCTAAAATATACTTCTTCCAGTTTAAGTTCTCATCAATATGAAAACCTAAACTCTTTGATGTTTCCACCCTGTTTATTGTTTCCTCACCATGTGCTACACTTATCATTGGTATATTACCCTTAGATTCATAGAAATGAATCTAGTGCCATTTAAAATTGAGAGTGAGACCAACCACACTTTTAAGAACATTGTTTACTACACCTTCTGTTTACGTCTGTATAATTTGGAGGATTACAGTATTAGTGTTATCCACAAAAAGAACTAATTGTGCTGGTTTTAAGTTAGATAGAAGATCATTTGCCTAAATGGGAAAGCCGAATATTGAGCGTTGGGGAACTCTACATTTGATTTCTCCCCAGTTGGAGGAACCTCCCCTGATTACACTGATCGAATTACTAAGCACAACTTTCTGCATTATTTCGGTAAGAGACATGACATTATTCATTGTTTGGCTATACCATTAGTCGCACAAAACTTCAGTTTATCTACGAGTATATTGTGTATTGTAGTTCATGCAGCCAGTTGCCTTAGATAGATCACAAAAGTACCAACCGGTGCTATTTTGTTATTTAAGAACGTAAAATTTGATAGTTGAACGTGTTAATGGCATTCCCAGTGCAACAACTCTTCTGAAATCCAAACCTTAATTTACGGAGAATGTTGTTGTTGCTCATGCGAGATACTGTTCCATAATACATCATCTTCTGAAAAATTTTGTGTATATTTCATCCTGAGTATATACATATATTTGCATGTGCGTGCGTGCGTGCGAGTGTGTGTGTGTGTGTGTGTGTGTGTGTGTGTGTGTGTGTGTGTGTGAGTGTGTGTATGTGTGTGTGTGAGAGAGAGAGAGAGAGAGAGAGAGAGAGAGAGAGAGAGACATACTGACGAGGCAGACTTTTAGCTGAGGAAGTTGTGTCAGGATGCTGCTGACAAAGAATCTCCTGGCAGGCATGTAGACAACTAGTGCCTGAGATGTCATGGGTAAGGTTTCAAGAGCAGGTCGGTACTTGTATACTTACGGAATGTGTTCCATGATCCCTGTAGCTATACTAATGACTTTTTCTCGTAAGGCTGAGGTAAGTTTTGAATACCCTGAACTAAAGTGGTTCATTTTGCTGTATAGATATTTAAAGCCAGTTTTTTTCAAATTCCCTCCATACATGCTTACTTTTCCTACTATTTGGTCTTGGCTACACATAAGAATTTTAATATTTTGTTATTTGTTTCATACGCGGTGAGCTCGAAATCCAACGACATAATTTCAGAGTTTGTCCAAGGTCAAATGCGGGTCTTTTATTATAACGGACCCGTGATCTATAGTGCTCGTTACAGAGTACCTGTATTACATTTAACTTCTACCTCCCATTGCATCTGTATTGCACTGGAAACACCTTCCCAATAGTGCAAATATTCACAGCGTGCACTCATGACCACATTGTTTTACTCACTCAGTGTACTTGCTGTTGAGAGCACATTGAATTCAGTACGGCTCAGTTCCATCCCAAGTTTGTTTTTCCGGTGGCGTTAGTCGTGCGTTGACAGTGATACACAGCATTGTGTACGGGTTTACAGAAGAAGCACTGATTAATAAGCAACTCGTGTACGGTTTCACTGAATACGTTGGAAGAGAGGTGCAACAGCGGTGTGCTGCTCTTTTCCCGCAGCGACGTAAACAAATAACAGTTGCATCATTACACAGGCTCCGGCGAGAATCCAGATGGTTACATGTTAGGAATGGAAGATACTGGCCGTGATATGTATGCCAGAACACTTAATCCGAAACCGAATGTGTTACATGTGATTTCAAACAATTGTTCCAGCAGCAGTCGGTGCGTTCCACGAGCTCTGAATGCAACCAAAACAAAATTATTAAGAAGGTAACAAGAAAACGTCTAGCATCCGTGCCTCCCAAAGAAGACGCAGTCACTGCTGCCGGCTGGCATTTCCTAACAAACAGAGTTTGCATATTGATACCTATAGCAGTGGGCAGAGAATCATTTTTTCTAGTTTATTTCTGTTTATGCCAATGGCCTGATCGCTGATGTGCTGTCAGGCTTGGCTAGGACTTGGATGGGTTACTGTCTGGGTCTGCCAGGTGCTGTTGGCAAGTGGTGCACACCCTGCCCTTATCAGGTCAATTGAGGAGCTAATTGACTGAGAAACAGCGACAGTGATGACGAAAACTGACAATGGCCGCGAACGCGGTGTGCTGACCACATGCTCCTACGTATCCGCATCTGGTAACGCCTGAGGATGACACGGCAGCTGGTCGATACCGATCGGTCTTCAAAGTCTGCTCGGATAGTGTTTTATTCTTTCTTGCTATTTACAAACACCATTGTTTATAAGGGAGGACATGCTCAGCACTATATAGCACTATATAGCAATATATGGAATGATAAGAACCCACGAGCACAGCTGTGTAGGTTTTACCAAGTTGGTTGTGAACGTATGTGGCGGGACTGTCATGCCTATATGATTATACCTTACGTATTTACGAGACTTTAGCATCATGGCATATTTTTCACTTCATGTTTTTTTTCTTGTTTAAGTCATCAGTCTTCTGACTGGTTTGATGCGAATTCCTCTCCTGTGTCAACCTCTTCATCTCAGAGTAGCACTCGCAACCTACGTCCTTAATTACTTGCTGGATGTATTCGAGCTTCTACAGCTTTTACCATCTACAGCTCCCTCTAGTACCATGGAAGTCATTCTTTGATGTCTCAACAGATGTTCCACTAACCTGTCCCTTTTCCTCGAGGATTCTGTGGAGAACCTCCTCATTCCCTACTTATCTGTTCACCTAATTTTCGCAATCCTTCTATAGCAGCACATCTCATATACTTCGAGTCTCTTCTGTTCGAGTTTTCCTGCAGTCCATGATTCGCTAGCATACAATGTTGTCTCCACACGTACATTCTCTGATATTTCTTCCTCAAATTAAGGGCTGCGTTTGGTTCTAAAAGACTTCTCTTTACCAGCAATGCTTGTTTTGCCAGTGCCTGCTTTTGATGTCGTCCTTGCTGCTCCTGCCTTGGAGTATTTTGGTGCCTAGTTAGCAGAATTCCTTCACTTTATCTACTTCGTGATCACTCATCCTGATTCTAAGATTCTCTCTGTTTTCGATTTACTCTCAATCCTCTCAAGCCTGTTCATTCCATTCAGCAGATCCTGTAATTCTTGTTGACTTTCACTGTTGATAACAATGTCATCACCGAATATTATCACTGATATCCTTTCACTTTGATTTTTGATTTAGTCTTGAACTTTTATTTTATTTTTGTCATTGCTTTTTCAATGTATAGATTGAATGGTAGTGTACACTCTTAGTAGTCTTACACTCCTTTTAATTCGAGCACTTCGTTCTTGGTCTCCATTCTTATTATTCAATCTAAACACTTGTACGTATTATATACTACTCTTCTTTCCTCATAAACTACTCTCTGTCCTAATAGGCCTTGAGGGCCCAACGGTACCGACCGATCGCCGTGTGTCCTCGAACCATAGGTGTCACTGGATGCGGATATGGAGGGGCATGTGGTCACACACCACTCTCCCAGCCGTTGAAAGCTTCCGTGACCGGAGTCGCTACTTCCCTGTCAAGTAACTCCTAAGTTGCCCTCACAAGAGGTGAGTGCACCCCACTAGGCAACACCTCATAGCAGAGCGGACCGTAACCCATCCAAGTGCTTGGGAAGACAGACAGCGCTTAACTTCAGTGATATGACGGGAGCCGTTGGTACCACTACGGCAAGGGCACCCTATAGCTTACGCCTATTTTTGTCAGAGTTTCGAAAATCTTGCCCCATTTCACAATGTCAAACTCTTTCTCCAGGTCGACAAATCCTGTGAACATGTCTTGATACTTCTTCCATCTTCCTTCCACTATCAACCGCAACTTCAGATCCGACCCATAGTGCCTCTACTTTCCCTAAAGCTGAAATGATGCTCAAGTTTTTTTGATTCTTCTATATATTATTCTTGTCAGAAACGTATGTGCTTGAACTATTAAGCAGATTGTGCGAAAATTCTCGCACTTGTCTGCTCTTGCAATCTTCAGAGCTGTGTGGGTGATGGTTTTCCGAAAATCAAATGGTATATCGCCCGACTCATACATTCCACACACCAACCGGAATAGGTGTTTTGTCTCCACTTTCCCCAATGATTTAAGAAATTCTGATAGAGTGCTATCAAGCCCCTCAGGCTTATTTGATTTTCACTCATTGAGGGCTCTTTATATTCTTATTCCAGTACTCGATCCGCTATCTCATCTATATCGACTCCTGTTTCTTCTTCTGACATGTCATGAGACAAGTGCTCCCCTTCAAAGAGGCCTTCCATGTACTCTTCCTACCCATCCGTACTCTCGTCGGCATTTAACAGTGGAATTGCCACTGCACTCTTGATGTTACCACCCTTGCTCTTAGTTCTATCGTGGGTTGTTTTGATTTCCCTATATGCTGAGTCACTTCTTTTGACAATCATTTCGTTTCCAACTTCTTCACATCTGTCATATAGCTATTTCGCCTTAGGTTCCTGCACTTCTTATTTATAGCATTCCTCAGTGACCTGTATTTCTGTACTCCTGAATCTGCTGGAAAATTTTTGCACTTACTTGTTTTATTGAACAACCGAAGTATTTCTTCTGCTAGCCAACAAAATTTTAATCTCGGGATACGTGAAGAACTCCCCTCTCTAGTCTCTAGCGGCCCCTGTTGATTTCCAAAGTGAAGGCCGATGCTGTGGCGGTAGCAATCAGTCTGTTGCGCAAATTGGTCCCGGCTTGGTAGTTCAGTGATTCGTGCCCAGTCGGCTGTGCAGAACAGTGAGTCTGCGTTTCGATGCGGCAGAGTACCTGAATATTTGCTTCTTGGTTAAAGCCACATTAGCCATTTGTCGCTTCCCAATTCCTGACGTCGACATCTTAGGTCCACTAGGGTTTCTGGCTCGTTGAGTCGTGTGGGGCAGTGGTGCCCACATCAAGCATAAGCCAGACCACGCCCACATACAAGAGTAGACCAGTACGTTGTGAGGAAGGTTGTGAGGGTTCCCATATCGCCTGTTGTCATCGTTATTGTTCTTCCGTAACCACAAGCGCCCGAACGAAGACGAAGGACGCAAGACCAGAGAAGGCTGTGAAACGACGTCGGCCAATGGTGCGCGGAATAGGACCCTTACCACGACAGGAGCGCCCTCAAGCCGAAGTGAATATAAACGGCGCTCCTGCCAGCCTCGGCCGCTCAGATCGTCTCAGTATACGGTCATTAGTGGACAGCATTAGCACAGCCTAGCAGAGAGTGCTACGATATCAGATTGTGGGGATCCATATTCATTGCTTAATTGAACGTTGTGTAAAGCAAGAACTCGGATTTTGGGTGCGTGTCACCCATCGCTGGCGACACCTTTGTACATTAAAGTTAGGTATTGTCAATCTGGTTTATAGAAATAAAGCTGCTAATGATATTTCCTTGAATTGTTGTATAGCATTCCGAGAACGCAGCATCCCTTAGGCACCGTATGAGAGGCGAGTGGGCAAGACCCAACAATTACCTTGCTCACTTACATTTTGAAAACCTTAACCATCTGATCGGCATCTCTGTTTTACGCCCAATGTAATGTTTATTTAAAAATAACTTGAAATGTACACCAATGGTAAAGAAACCGCAACTACAAAAAATATTTAATGTAGGATAATGAAATTTCGGAATACACTCATCTAAGTAACACATTTAAGCGATTAACATTTCAAGGTCCCAGTTTAAGGTCTCGGTAAGTAAGTCAGTGCAAATGTGAAATGCTGGTACATTTATAACCGGTGTAACCCCCAGAATCTTGAATGCAAGCATGTAAACTTGCAAGCATTGTGTCGTACAGGTGGCAGATGTTAGTTTGTGGGATTGATTTCCATGCTACTGCACTTGGATGCTGAGTACAAGGGCGGTCATTGCTACTTATGGATGAGCCTGGAGTTGTCTTCCGATGACGTCCCATATGTGCTCGATTGGAGACAGAGGCTGTGATCGAGCAGGCCTATGAAAAATGTCGACGTTCTGCAGAGCATGTTGGGTATTCATGGCTGCACCACATATCGAATAACAAGAGTGTTCCTACTTTCATACGAAAAACCACAAACCCAGGACTAGGTTATCCTGTTGGAAATACCACATGGAATGTTGTTCATGAATGTCTGCACAACATATCGACTAACCAGACGTACATCTTTGCGAAAAGAGAGTGTTCCTGCTTTCATACGAAAAACCTCTAACACAGAAGTAGGTCAGGCGTGCCTAGGAGGCAGAAAGATGTGTTACAGATCCTCAATTGGCCTCATTGTAACCAACACGTGACCTTCACTGGCACCGACACAAAACGAGATTCCATCAGAAAACATGACAGACCTCCACCCTCTCCTCCAGCGAGCTCTCGCTTAGCAAACGGCAGTGGTATGGGGGGTCAGTGGAACGCCAGCTACAGGGCGTCGGGCTCGAAGCTGTCCCTGAAGTAACTGATTTGTAACAAATTGTTGCGTCATTTTTGTGCCAACTACTGCTCAAATTATCGCCGCAGTTGCAGAGTCATACGCCCAACACGATGGTCTTTCGTCACGGTAGTACCACCTGGAAGTCCGGAGCCCGGTCTTCTTGAGACCGTACATTATCGTTACCACCACTGATAGCAGTTATGTACTGCAGCTACATTCGTGGCAAGTCTTTCTGCAGTATCGCAGGACGAACATCCAGCTTCTCGTAGCCTTATTACATGACCTCGTTCAAACTCATTGAGGTGCTGATAACGACGTTTCTTTCGCGTTAGAGCCATTCCTGCCTAACATCAACTCACCACGCCCTATCTCAAAGGTAACTAACGCTTACGACCATTAGAGCATCTATTTAATGGATACCTGACTTGCATTTCGATAGCGGGGTTACTAACGCCACTCTTAGGCGACTGGCGTGAAATTGGATAAATATCAACTTTCATATACTGCTTCTTGGTGTTGCGATTTTTTTCCGCCAGTGTAGGTGACTTCAATTGAGGGCATCCAGTGAGGAATGCACCTCCTCTGCTGTAAAATTTGTGGAGAGGGCACAGATGGTAGCTGAAGTGGTAGTGGCAGTCACCAATACCACGTACGAAACGTTGTAGAGAACGTCGATAAATAGGTCTAGATCATCGTTCACCTACCTCCACTACCTTTATTTCAGTTCAGTAGTTTCATTCTTTACGTTCCCCTACGTGAAGTGTTGATGAACTTCAGTAGGGCCTCCAGGATAGTACTCGCGCTCAGATTATCCATTGCGGCTGAGAGCTGGTTGAAAATGGAAACAGAAATCCCTGCGATATTTAACGAGTCATGGAACGTATATCGGCAAGACAGGCTAAAGGCCATAGGAGCGGGAATGTCCATTGCAGTTGACGAAAGTATAGTCTCTATTAAGGTCGAAGTTGAATGTCACAAATAAGTTATATGACCGCTTATAATAGGTGTTGGTGAAACAAAGTTAATTATTAGAAGTTTTTACGGCTTCAGCTGTGACAGTTCTAGAGTCATTCGAAGAAAGTCTAGCGTCAGTAGCACGTAAATACCAGCTCATGACATACCAGGTGGAGGTGACATTAACCTAACGACTAGAGACTGGGATGCATAATTATGGATTCATTGCGGGAGATATGGACAGTTTAAATTTTCTATTAGTAAGAATGCTGACGGATTTGTGCATGGATAAATATTACGGAAGGCCAACTTATTAAAATAATTAAATAATTTCGTAAATAAATAATGGTTGTAAATACATTACTGTTGTTAGACGTGCTTGACAGCAGCTTGCTGTGTAAGGTCCTCTCTCATTCTTTTACTCGATGTGGATATCTCTCCAAATTAAAACTTTTATTGGACTTCGAAAACATTTACTCACTGAAGAAATGGTTCGTACTGGACTATTTACGTCCATTTAACAAACACGGAACCTTTCGCCATCTCAAGAATGCTGAGAATGACTTTTAACATAAAATGAAAAAAATTAAGTGAAATCAATATATTCCATTATCACACACAAACAGTAAATTTATAATGAAACTTACATTAAGCAAAACATAAATGATAATGGCGGTGTCGTTAAATCTGCCTTAATCACAGAAGAGCGTCGGTCTCGACTCGCTTCTAAAACAAAAGGTGCCGTCTCCTTCACAAAAATATATGAGGGACGTAATTCTAAATTTATTTTTGCTCTTGTATCCCTCAGGCGATACAACCGTTCGTAGTAATTAATTTTTAATTAACGCTTTATTTATTTATTACATTTCAAATAATTCGTATATAAATTCCGCTTTTCCCTTAGATGTGCCTTCAAAACAGGTTCTTCTCCGTACCAAGCAAGGTGACGCAGTGGTTAGCACACTGGACTCGAATTCGGGAGGGCGACGGTTCAAATCCGCGTCCGGTCATCCAGATTTAGGTTTTCCGTGATTTCTCTAAATCGCTCAATGTAAAAGCCGTGATGGTTTCTTTCAAAGTGCACGGCCGATTTCCTTCCCCATCCTTGAGAACATCTGTGCTTGTGCTCCGTCTTTTATGATCTCGATGTCGACGGCACGTTAAACCCCACCTTTCTCCCTGTTTTTAGTCTTGCATATTACTTTGAAACATGTTTTCTGAAAACTGTCTTGAGTACACAGTTCGGCAGCCCAGACGGTATGGAAATAGACCTTTTAGCTGCAAACAGGCCGGACCTCATCTACAGCGTCAGTATTGAGGCGAGGATTAGTGACCTTGATGTCGTTTTAGCAGCTATGGTTACGAAAAATAATAAAGCAATGAAGAAGGGTAGCAGAGTGTTTCTGCTAGAAAGAGCAAATAAGCAATTGTTGGCATCTCAGAGAGATAGTGAATTGAGATCACTAAGTTCCAGTAATGCGCACCTGATTAATTTCCATTTGTCAATGTTGCGCCATGACCTATTATAGACCACTGCACCGCCTGACGCGAATGCAGAAAAACTACGTCGTAGGGAGTGTGGTGTCCTCTTTATGGGGACCACGCACTGTGAAGCAAGAACACATACGCAAAGTGCAAAAAATCGTTAAAATGGCTCTGATCACTAAGGGACTTAGTATATGAGGTCATCAGTCCCCTAGGACTTAGAACTACTTAAACCTAACTAACCTAAGGACATCACACACAGTCATGCCCGAGGCAGGATTTTAACCTGCGACTGTAGCGGTCGCGCGGTTCCAGGCTGTAGAGCCTAGAACCGCTCGGCCAGACCGGCCAGCACGCCGAGTGCAAGACTACTTATTCAGAACACCCTACCTTCTCGTATATAGTCTTCGTGGTGTTCCGCGAACTGCTTGTTGGCGGCAGTTAAATCGTTCTGCATTCAGCTTCAGATGCCGGTTCTCTAAATTTTCTCAGTAGTATTCCTCGACAAGAACGTCCCCTCCCCTCCAGGAATATTTTTGAGAAATTTTTTTAATGAAATTCGAATTTTAATAAGCTTCCTAAAATATTTATTAAATCTAATTTTAAAACAATGAACTAAAACGTAATCTTAAAGATAGTTGGTGTAAAGCTTAGTATTTCATTTCTAAATGAAGGTTAATAACCTTAAAACTCATTCCTTTGGAAGTCCCAAAACATCTCTGCAATGCTTGCGTGATCATCGTATCAACCGGTAACAAATCCAGTAGCCCCCCTCTGAACTGTTTCGATGCTTCCTTTAATCCAAAAACTTACGGATCCCAAACACTCGAGCAGTATCCCTACTAGCATCCTAAATGCGGTCTCCTTTACAGCTGAACCACACACCCTTAAAATTCTCCTAACGAGACCAAGTCAACCATTTCTCTTCTCCACCTCAATCCTCATATGCTGGTTCCAATTTGCAACATTATGTGCGGATATTTGAACGATGTGGCTGTGTCGAGGAAGGACGCTGCTAATTCTGTATCCGAACGTTATAGGTTTGTGTTCCGTACTCATCCACCATAGCTTACATTTTTCTTCATTTACTGCTAGCTGCTATTGACTACACCAAATAGGAATTTTGTCTAAGTCATCTTGTATTCTCCTACAGTCATTCAACATCGGCATCTTACCGTACACTGCAGTATTATCAGCAAACAACCACAGATTCCTGCGCACCCCATGCGCAAGATCATTTATGTACATAGAAAATAACAGCGGTCCAACCACACTTCTCGGAGCACTCCTAACGATACACTTGTCTCTGTTGAACACTCGACGTGGAGGACAGCGTCCTGAGTTCTGTTACTTAAGGAGTTTTCGAGTCACTCAGATACCTGAGAACCTATTCCATATACTCGTACCGTCGGAAACATTCTATAATGGAGGACCATGACAAATGCTTTCCGGAAATCTAGATATATGGAACCCATTACCGTAGTTCGCAGTACAAGTGAGAAAATGAAAGCTGAGTTTCGCACAAGTGATGCTGTCTAAAATCGTGCTCATTCGAGGCATAAGCCTCTCGCTTTCAAGAGAATTTATTATATCCGAATTCAGAGTACATTCAAGGATTCTGCAGCAAACCGATGTAATTTTGCAGGCCTTTTCTTCATCCTTCTTATCAAGTCACAAGCGCTTTTCCAGTCGCTTAGTACTTTACACTGGACGAGAGTTTTGCGATAAATCCCGTCTATATAATGTGCCGAAGGTGTAGAGTACTCATTCTAAAACCGCATTGGGATTCTATCCGGACCTTACGACTTATTTGTTTTTAAGTCTTTCAGCTGCTTCTCTATGCAAGAGATGGTTGTTACCAAGTCGTCGATATGGATGTCGACTCGACGTTCAAACGACGGCCATGCCTGTCGCCATTTGCGCGTTCTCCTTTGAACCAAGAGTGCAACAGTCTTTGCTTCCTCAAAGTTTTCCAAATTTCGTTGTTCGTTGTTCACGGTGGGCACTCCCCGACGTTAATCCACTTATTAAGCACACAGTTCTCCAGACCACGGTTTACAATATATTTAAACTTTACCCGTAATTCCTCTACGTAAGTGATGACGCTGTCGATAAGATCCTGTCTGTCTGCATCTATAGGGTCTAGTATATTACCATTACAGCTTTCAGAAAACATGTTCAAAAATAATTCGAAAGACTATCTGTGTGTACCTCTCGCAAAGAATCCGTAAGTGTCCTAGTCTATAATCGGTAGGTTAAGCTGTTGTCATAACGAAAATGTGCGACATAATGGGTATGCGCCGTCAGGTATATGCGGTCAGTCAGTTAGCTAACTCGAAAGTGTGGAGGCGCCAAGTAGCCAGCATACAATCTTCTGCTCTGGCGGATGCCTGAAGCTTTTCGAGTCTATGTCCGTTTACACTAAACGGGATGTGTTGCATCAGAAACAAGCTCCTGGACTCCCAATAGAGGTTCCATGTGGTGACCTTAACCACTCTAGTCCCTCGGAGGGACATTTCCATTTACCCTGTGGTGTTCAATCGCGATGCAATTTCTGTGTTGCATCGTCAATGCGAGTGCGCGAGAGTTACACTAATTGAGTTGTGATGCATCAGAAAAAAAGCTACTGGAGTCCGAGAAGAGTTTCATTAAGGTGACTATGGCCACGGTAATCTGTCAGTGGAAATTTCTATGAAGACTGTGGTGTTGAATGCTGACGCAATTACTGTGTCGCATCGTCGACGTGATTGTGCGAGGTTTACACTCAACCGGTTGTGATGCATCGCAAACGATCTGATGGACTCCCTGGAGACGTTCCGTGCGGTGATCGCAACTATGCGAGGCTGTTGGAGAGAAATTTGCATGGAGACTTTAGTGATCAGTCGCCATGCAATTTCAGTGTCGCATCATCAATGTGAGTGGTCGAGGGTTACACTAAACGGGTTGCGATGCATTTGAAACGAGCTGCTGGAATCCCAGAATATGTTTCATGTGGTGACCGTATGACCGCTAGTCTGTGAGAGAGAAATTTGCATGGAGCCCGCAGTGTTCATTTGTGACGCAATTTATGCATCGCATCGTCTAGGAGAGTGTCCGAGGTTGACAGTAAATGAGTTCTCATGCATCGGAGACGAGCTACAAGACTCCCAGGAGAGATTCCATGCGATGACCATAGTAACACCAATCTGTCGGATAGATTTGCATGGAGTCGGTTGTGTTCAATTGCGACGAATTTTCTGTGTCACATTGTCAATGCGACTGTGCGAGGGTTACACTAAACGGATTGTGGTGCATAAGCTACTGGACGCCCAGGAGAGGTTCCATAATGTGACCGATGCGATGCTCCTCTGTCGGACAGAAATTTTCATGGAGCCTGTTATGTTCAATCGTGACGTAAATTAAGAGTTGCATCATAAGTGTGAGTATGCAAAGGTTACAGCAAACGGGTTTTGATGCATTGGAAACAAGCTACTGAACTCCCAGAAGGGGTTGCATGCGGTTAGCCGGCAGGTGTGGCCGTGCGGTTAAAGGCGCTTCAGTCTGGAACCGCGCGACCGCTATGGTCGCAGGTTCGAATCCTGCCTCGGGCATGGATGTGTGTGATGTCCTTAGGTTAGTTAGGTTTAATTAGTTCTAAGTTCTAGGCGACTGATGACCTCAGAAGTTGTCGCATAGTGCTCAGAGCCATTTGATTTTTGCATGCGGTTACCCTAGACACGCTAATCTTTGGGAGAAAATTTTGCAGGGAGCCTGTAGTTTTCAACTGTGACGAACTTTCCTTGTCGCATTTTAAATGCATTTGTTTGAGGATTAAGCTAAATGTTTTGTGAAGAATCTGAAACCACCTACTGGATTCCCAGGGGAGGTTCCATGCCGTGACCGTGGCCGCAATAGTGTGTCTCAGAGAAATTTGTTTATAGCCTGTAGTGATCAATGTCGACGCAATTACTGTCACAATGTCAATCTGAGTGTGCAATACTTACACTAGAAGCGTTGTCATTCATCGGAAACCTACTACTGCACTCTCAGGACACGTTCCATGCAGTGACCGTAGTCACACTAGTCTGTCATAGTGAAATTTGCAGCCTGTAGTGTTAAATCGTGACGCATCGTCAATGTGAGTGTACAAGGGTTACACTAAACGGTTTGTGATGCATCAGAAACAAGCTACTGGTCTCCGAGGTTAGGTTCCATGTGGTGACCGTAGCCACACTGGTCTCTCGGTGAGATACTTGCATGGAGAATCTAGTGTTCAATCACTAGGCAATTCCTGTGTACATTATCAATATGAGTGAGGAGGAATACACTAAACAGATTGTGATGCATCCGAAACAAGCTACTGGACTCCCGGAAAAGGTTTCGTCTGTGGCCCCTGCGAGGGAGAAATTTGCATAGAGTGTGTAGTGTTCAATTGCGACGTAATTTCTCTATCACATCGTCAATGTGAGTGTGCAAGCGTTACACTAAATGGGTTGTAGTTCATCGGAAACCAACTATTGCACTCCCAGGAGATGTTCCATATGGTGGCCATAGTCACGCTACTCTGTCGGAGTGAAATTTGCATGGTGCTTTCAAAGCAATTTCTGTGTCGCATTGTCAAATTCAGTTGGCGAGGTTTACACTAAACAAATTGTAATAAATCGGAAAAATCTACTGGGCTCCCGTTAGAGTTTCCACGCGCTGACCATAGCCACGCTAGCCTGTCAGAGATAATTTTGTATGTAGCTTGTAGTAATCAATTGAGATGCAATTTCTGTGTCGCATCTTCAGTGTAGGTGTACAAGGGTTACAGTAAACAGGTTGTGATCCATCGTAAAAGTGCTACTGGACTCCCAGAATGATTCCAGGTGGTGATCATAGCTACGCTAGTCTGCCAGAGAGAAATTTTCATCGAGCCTCATCTGTTCAAGAGCGACGTAATTTCTATGTCACATCGTCAATGTGAGGGAGTGAGGGTTACATTAAATGAGTTGTGACGCATCGGAAACAATCTACTGAACTCATAAGAGAGGTTCGATGCGTTGACCGTAGCCTCGCTTGTCTGTCAGAGAGAAATTGGCATGGAGCCTCTAGTGTTCGATCGGGACGCAAATTCGGTGTCGCATCGTCAAGGTAAATGTGTGGGGGCTACACTAAACGAGTGGTTGTGCACCAGAAGCGAGTTGCTGGACTCCCAGGAGAGTTTCGATTAAGTGACCATAGCCAAGCTAGTCTATCGGAGAGAAATTTGCATGGAAGCGGTAGTGAATTGTCGCGATGCCATTTCTTTGTCGCATTGTCAATGCGAGTGTGCCATGGATACAGTAAACGGGTTTTGATGCATCGGAAATATGCTATTGGACTCCCAGGAGAGGTTCCACGTGATAGCTGTAACCACGATTGTCTGTCATAGAAAACGTTTCATGTAGCATGTAGTGTTCAATGTCAACGCAATTTCTGTTTCCTATCGACAGTGGGAGTGTGCGAGGGTTACACTAAACGGGTTGCGATGCATCAAAATCAAGCTACTGGCCCCCAGGAGAGGTTGCATGCAGTGACCATAGCCACGCTCATCAGTCGGACAGAAGTTTCCATGCAGCCTGTAGTGTTCAATCGTGATGCAATATCTGTGTCACATCGTCAATGTGAGTGTACGAGGGTTACACTAAGTGGGTTGTGAGGTATCAGAAAGAAGCTACTGCACTCCATGGAGAGGTGCATGTGGTGACTGTAGCCATGCTAGTCTCTCGGAGTGAAATTGCCATGAAGCCTGTACAGTTCAATTGCCACACAATTTCGGTGTCCCATCGTCAATTTGAGTGTGGGAGGGTTTCACTAAATGTGATGAATCCATTGGATAAAGCTACTTGACTCCCTGGAGATTCTCCAGGCGGTGACCGTAGCCACGCTAGTGTGTCAGTGTAAAATCTGCATGGAGCCTGTGGTGATACATCGTCACGCAATTTCTGCGTCGCATCATCAGTGTGGGTGTCCGGGTTCACACTAAACTGGTTGTAATGCATCGGAAACAGGCTACTGGGTTCCCAGGAGGGTTTCCATATGGTGACCGTAACCACCATAGTCTGTCGGCGAGAAATTTGAATGGAGCCTCTAGTAATCAATTGGGAAGCCATTTCTGTGTTTCATTATCGATGCGAGTCTGCGAGATTTACACTACACGGTTTGGGCTGCTTCAGAAACAATCTAATGGACTCCCAGGAGAGTTTCCATTTGTTGACCATAGCCACACTAGGCTGTTGGAGAGAAATTTGCATGGTGCCTGTAGTGATCAGTCGACACGCAACTGCTGTGTCGCATCATCAATATGAATATGTTGTGATGCATTTGAAACAAGTTGCTGGAATCCCAGAATGGGTTCCATGTAGTGACCGTATGACCGCTAGTCTGTGAGAGAGAAATTTGCATGGAGTCCCCAGTGTTCATTTGCGCCGCAATTTTCGCATCGCATCGTCAACAAGAGTGTCCGAGGATGACCAGTAAATGAGTTGTGATACATTGGAAACGAGCTACTGGAGTCCACGTGGTGACCGTAGATACAGGAGTCTGTCGCATAGAAATTTGCCTAGAGTCTGAAGTGCTCAATTGCGACGTAGTTACTGTGTCGCATTGTCAATGTGAGTATGCGAGGGTTACATTAAACAGGTTGTGATGCATCGGAAACAAGGTACTGGACTCCCAGGGATGGCTCCATGCAGTGACCGTAGCCACACTAGCCTGTCGGAGACATTTGCATAGGGCCTGTAGTGTACAATCGTGCCGCAATTTCTGTGTCGCATCGTCAATGTGAGTGAGCGAGGGTTACACTAGATCGGTTTGCTGCATCAGAACCTTGCTACTGGACCCCCAGGAGAAGTTCCATGCTGGGCCAGTACCTCCGCTAGTCTGTCAGAGAGAAATTTCCGTGTAGCGTGTAGTGTTCAATATCGAGGCAATTTCTATGTCACTTCGTCAATATGATAGTGCAAGGGTTACGTTAAACAGATTGTGATGCATCGGAAAAAAGCTACAGGACCCCAGGATAGGTTCCATGCAGTGACCATAAACACACTTTTGGAGAGATTTTCTTCGCGCCTGTAGATTTCAATCGCGATGCAGCATCTGTGTCGCATCAACAATGCGAATGTGCAAGGGTTACATTAAATGAGTATTGATACATCGGAAACAAGCTAGTGGAATCCTAGGACAGGTTCCATGAAGTGATCGTAGCCGCACTTGTCTGTCATTGAGAAAGTTTCGTGGAGCCTGTAGTGTTCAGTGGCGAAGCAATTTCTGTGTCGCATCATCAGTGTGAGTGTGCGAGGATTACAGTAAACGGGTTTTGTTGCATGAGAATCTAGGGACTGGACACTTAGTAGAAGTTCCATGTGGTGACAGTTCCCACGCTAGTCTGTTAGAAATTTGCATGTAGCGTGTAGTGTTGAAAATCGAGGCAATTTCTGTGTCGCATAGTCATTGTGCTAGATTTACATTAAACATGTTGTGATGCATCGTAAACAACCTACAGGACTCCCAGGAGAGGTTCCATGTGGTGACCATAGCAACACAAGTCAGTTTGAGAGATTTGCATGGAGTCGGTTGTGTTCAATTGCGGCGCATTTCCTGAGTCACATTGTCAATGTGAGTGTGGGAGGGTTACACTAAACGGATTAAGGTGCACCGGAAACCATCTACTGGAGTCACAGGAGAGGTTCCATGATGTGACCGATCCGATGCTCCCCTGTCGGACAGAAATTTTCATGGAGCCTGTTGTGTTCCATCGTGACGCAATTTCTGGGTTGCATCATAAATGTATGTGAAGGTTATAGCAAACGGGTTGTGATGCATTGGAAACAATCTACTGAATACCCAGAAGGGGTTGCATGCGGTTACCCTGAACATGCTAATCCTTCGGAGAAAATTTTGCAGGGACCCTGTGGTTTTCAACTGTGACGAACTTTCCTTGTCACATTTTAAATGAATGTGTTAGAGGATTAAGCTAAACGTTTTGTGAAGAATCTGAAACCACCTACTGGACTGCCAGGGAGGATCCATGCGGTGACCGTAGCCACGCAAGTGTGTCTCAGAGAAATTTGTATATAGCCTGTAGTGCTCAATGTAGACGCAATTACTGTGTCACAACGTCAATCTGAGTGTGCAATACTTACACTAGAAGCATTGTCATTCATCGCAAAAGCTACTACTGCACTCCCAGGACTTGTTCCATGCAGTGACCGTAGTCACGCTATTCTGTCGTAGTGAAATTTGCATGGAGCCTGTAGTGTTCAATCGTGACGCAATTTCTGTGTCGCATCGTCAATGTGAGTGTACATGGGTTACACTAAACGGGTTGTGATGCATCAGAATCTACTGGTCTCCCAGGAGCGGTTTCATGTTTTGTCCGTAGCCGTGCCAGTCTGTCAGAGAGAAACTTGCATATACTCTGTTGTGTTCAATCGCGACGCAATTTGTGTTTCGCATCGTCAATGTCAGTGTGCGAGGGTTACAGTAAACGGCTTTAGAAGCATCTGACACAAGCTACTCGTCTCCCAGGAGAGGTTTCATGCGGTGACCGTAACCACGCTAGTCTGTCTCACAGAAATTTGCATGGAGCTTGTAGTGTTGAATCGCGACGCATTTTCTCTGTCACATCGTCAACGTGAGTGTGCAAGGATTACACTAAATGGGTTGTGGTTCATCGTAAACCAACTACTGCACTCAAATGAGACGTTCCATGCGGTGGCCATTGTCACGCTACTCAGTCGGAGTGAAATTTGCATGGGTCCTGTAGTGTTCAAACGCAAAGCAACATCTGTGTTGCTTTGTCAATGTGAGTGTGCGAGGTTACACTAAACGGGCTGCAGTGCATCAGAAACAAGCTGATAGCCCCCAGGAGAGGTTACATGCAGTGACCATAGCCACGCTCAGCTGTCAGACAGAAGTTTCCATGCAGCCTGTAGTGTTCAATCGTGATGCGATATCCGCGTCACATCATCAATCTGGCTGTGCGAGGGTTACGTTAAATGATTTGTTATCCTCGGAGAAAAGCACCTGGAGTTCCAGGAGAGGTTCCATGCATTGACCGTTACCACGCTAGTCTGTCGGAGAGAAGTTTGCAATGAGGCTGTAGTGACCAGTCGCGATGCAACTTCTGTGTCGCATTGTCAATGTAGGTGTGCAAGGGTTGCAGTAAACAGGTTGTGATGCATCGGAAAAATGCTACTGGACTCCCATAATGGATTAAATGCGGAGACCATAGCTACGCTAGTCTGTCGGAGAGAAATTTGCATGGAGCCTGTAGTTTTCATGAACGATGCAATTTCTGTGTCGCATCGTAAATGTGAGTGTGCGAGCTTTGCACTAAGTGGGATGTGGAAACTACCTACTGGATTCCCAGTAGAGTTTCCATGCGGTGACCGTAGCAACGCTAGTATGTCAGAGAAAAATATGCATGGTGCCTGTAGTTTTAAATTGTAACACAGTTTCTGTGCAGCCTCATTTATGTAAATTTGGAAGGGTTGCATTAAATGGGTTGTGACACATCGATAGCAAGCTACTGGATCCCAGGATAGGTACCATGAGGTGACCAAAGCCATGCTAGTCTCTGAGAGAAATTGGCATGGAGCCCTTAGTTCTGAATCGAGCAGCAATTTCTTTGTCGCATCGTCAATCTGAGTGTGTGAGGGTTACACTTAATTTGTAGTGATTCATCGGACGCCAACTACTGGACTCCCAGGAGAGGTTCTATGCGGTGACCATAGCCATACTTTCTTGTCAGAGGGGAATTTCCATGGAGCCTGTAGTATTCAATTGCGATGCCGTTTCTGTGTCACATCGTCATTGACAGTGTGAGAGGATTACACTAAATGGATTGTAATGCATTGGACACAAGTTACTGTACCCCTGGAGAGGTAACATGAAGTAACGATAGCCACGCTAGTCTGTCACAGAGAAAACTGGATGGAGCCCGAACTGTTCAAATGTGGCGAAATTTCTGTGTCGCGTCGAATATGTGAGTGTGCAAGATTTACAGTAACGGGTTGTTTTGCATCAGAAACAAGCTACTGGACTCCTAGGACAGGTTCCAAGGGGTGACCGTAGCCAGGCTAGTGTGTCAGAGAGAAATATGCATGGATCCTGTAATGTTCTGTCGCCATGCAATATCTGTGTCGCATCGTTAAATAGAGTGTGTAAGAGTTACACGTAATTGGTTGTGATCCATTGTAAATATGCTACTGGAAACCAAGGAGAGGTTCTAATCGGTGTCGCATGGTCAATGTTATTGTGCGAGGGTTGCAGTAAATGATTTGTGATGCATCGGAAACCAATCTGCTGGACATCCAGGAGAGGACAGTGTAGTGCCTATAGCCACGCAAATCTGTCGGAGTAGAATTTGCATGGAGCATTTAGTGTTCAATTGCGACGCTATTTCTGGGCTGCCTCGACAATGTGAGTGTGCGAGGGTTACACTAAACAGGTTTTGATGCATTGAAAACAAGCTACTGGATTCCTAGGAGAGGTACAATGCGGTTACCATAGGAACGCTAGTCTGTCGGAGAGAAATTTGCATAGAGCCCGTAGTGTGCAATAGCGACGCAATTACTGTCTCGCATTGTCAATGTTTCACTGAATATGTTGTAACGCATCAGCAACAAGCTACTGATCTTCCAGGACAGGTTCCATGCGGTGAGCGTAGCCACGCAAGTCAGAGATAAATCTGGAGTCTGTAGTTTTAAATCGTGACGCAATTTCTGTGTCGAATTATTTACGTAAATGTGCATGGGCTACAATAAATTGATTGTGACATTTCGGAAGCAAGCTACTAGACTCCCTGGGTAGGTACCATGTGGTGACCAAAGCCATGCTAGTCTGAGAGAAATTTGCATGGAGCCATTAGTTTTCAATCGTGCGGAATTTCTCTGTCGCATCTTCAATCTGAGTGTGTAAGCGTTGTCTCCATTGGAAACAAACTACTGGACTCTCAGGACAGGTTAAATGCGGTATCTGTAGAAATGCTAGTATGTCGGAGAGAAATTAGCCTGGAGCCTGAGTAGTTCAATCGCATTGTCAATATGAGTGTGCGAGTGAAACACCAAATTGGTTGTCATGCGTCGGAAACTAGCTACTGGACTCCCAGGAGAGGTTGCATGCGGTGACCATAGCCACGCTAGTCTGTCAGAGAGAAATTTGATATGGAGCCTGTAGTGTTCAAACGCCATACATTTTCTGTGTCTAATCGTAAATGTGAGTGTGCGTGCGTTACACTAAACGGCTTTTGATGCAACGGAAACTAGCTACTGGATTCCAAGGAGAGGTTTCATGCTGTTACTGATGCCACACTGTCAGAGAGATAAACGCATGCACCCTGCAGTGTTCAAACGAGACGAAATTTCTGTGTCGCATCGTCATTGTGAGTGTGCAAGAGTTACACTAAATGGGTTGTGATCCATTGGAAACTAGCTAGTGGACTAACAGGAGAGGTTTCATGCGGTGTCCGCACCTATGCAAGGCTGTCGGAGAGAAATTTGCATGGAGCCCGTAATTTTCAATCGCATTGTCAATGTGAGAGTGCGAGGGTAAGACTAAACGTGCTGCATTGTTAACTAGCTACTGGACTCCCAGTAGAGTTTTTATGCGATCACCGTATCCACAATAGTATGTCAGAGAAAACTATGCTTGAAGCCTCTAGTGTTCAATCGCGAAGCAGTTTCTGTGTCGTATCGTCAATGTGATTGTGCAAGGGTTACACGTGATGGGCTGTGATCCAATGGAAACATGCTACTGGAAACGAAGGAGAGGTTCTATGCGGTAACCGTAGCCACACTAGTCTGTGGGAGAGAAATTTTCATGCATCCTGTAGTGTTCTATTGCGATGTAATTTCTGTATCGCATCGTCAATGTGAGTGTGAGAGGATTACACTTAATTTGCAGTGATTCATCGGACTCCACCTGCTGGACTCCCAGGAGAGGTACCATGCAGTAACGATAGCCACGCTAGTCTGTCAGAGAGAAAATTGTATGGAGGCTGCAGTGATCAGTTGCAAAACAATTTCTGTGTCGCTTCATAAATGTGAGTATGCCAGGGTCATAGTTAAAGGGTTGTGATGCATCAGAAACAAGCTACTGGACTCCTAGAACAGGTTCCAAGTGGTGACCTAAGCCAAGCTAGTCTGTCAGAGAGAAATATGCATGGAGCCTGTAATGTTCAATGGCGACGCAATTTCTGAGTCGCATCGTCAATGTGTGAATGCAACGGTTACACGGAATTTGTTGTGATCCATTGGAAACATGCTACTGTAAACCAAGGAGAGGTTCTTTGTGGTGTCCCTAGCCACGGTAGTCAGTTGGAGAGAAATTTGCATGAAACCTGTAGTGTTCAGGAGCGATGAAATTTTTGTGTCGCATCATCAGTGTGAGTGTGCAAGGGGTACACTAAATGCGTTGTGATTCGTCGGAAACTAGCTACTGGACTCCCTGGTGAGGTTCAACGCGTTGACCATAGCCACTCTAGTCTCTTAGAGAGATATTTGCATGGCGCCTGTAGTGTTCAATCGTTAGGCTATTTCTGTGTCGCATTATCAATATGAGTGTGAGAGGGTTACACTAAATGGGTTGTGATTAATCGGAATCCAGCTACTGGACTCCATGGAGAGGTTCCATGCGTTGACCGTAGTCACACTAGTCTGTCAGAGAGAAGTTTGCATGGTATCATGTAGTGTTCAACAGCAATACGATTTATGTGTCGCATCGTCAATGTGAGTGTGCAAGGGATACACTAAATATGTTGTGATTAAAAACAAGCTACTGTACCCCAAGAGAGTTGCAGTAAGCGGGGTTATGGTACTTCACAAACAAGCCACTATAGTCCCAGGAGAGGTTCCATGGGGTGGCCGTAGCCACGTTAGTCTCTCGGAGGGAAGCGGGTATGGTGCATGTAGTATTCAATCGCGACATAATTTCTATGTCGCATCGTCAGTGTGTGGGTGCGAGGGTTACAGTAAATGAGTTGTCGTGTTTCAGACTCCCAGTAGAGGTTTCATGCGGTGACCATATTCACGTTAGTATCTCAGAGAGAAGTCGGCATGGAGCCTGTAGTAATCATTCGCGACGTATTATCTGTGTTGAATCGTCAATGTGAGTGTGCGAGACTGACAATAAACCGGTGTGGTGCATCGGAAATAGGGTAATGGCTCTGAGCACTATGGGACTCAACTGCTGAGGTCATTAGTCCCCTAGAACTTAGAACTAGTTAAACCTAACTAACCTAAGGACATCACAAACATCCATGCCCGAGGCAGGATTCGAACCTGCGACCGTAGCGGTCTTGCGGTTCCAGACTGCAGCGCCTTTAACCGCACGGCCACTTCGGCCGGCAATAGGGTAATGAACTCCCAAGAGGGGCTCCATTGGCTGGCCGGAGCCATGTTAGTCTCGCAGAGTGAAACCGGCATGGAGCCTCTAGTATTAAATCGCGACGCAATTTCTTTGGCGTATAGTCGATGTGATGGTGTGAGTGTTACAGTGAACCGTTTGTGGTGCATCGGATACGTGCTAATGAACTCCCAGGAGAGGTTCCTATGCGGTGACTGTAGACACGTTAGTCTCTCTGCTGTTATAAAAGGAGAAACAGGAGTCGATTTAGAAGAGATAGGGAATTCTATAATACAAACAGGATTTGAAAGAGCTTTGGAGAACTTAAGATTGAATGAAGAATAATGAATAGATAATATTCCATGAGAGTTGTGATGTTACAAAATAAAAGTGATGTTGTTATTCAACGGAAAGTTGGAAATTGAGATTTAGCTTTCTGTTTTATCAGTCACAACTGGCGTAAGAATCATGGATTGACCGTTGTCATAAAATATTGCATTATGAGATGTGGATAGTTTTTACTTGCAGTTTCGCGTGGCTTGAGGCAGTCACAACTAGCGTGCTATTGATTAAGAAATTGCGTTATCGTCTTTCTAATTACTTCATGATCGTAGATACGATCATACCCGGTTGTGAAGTTATTGTTATGACAAAACAATTTCCTAAGGGACCAGAAAGTTCTTAACTGCGCAAAAACAACTGTAACATCACACAAAGGGGAAATTCAATATTAAAGCTGATGCAAGAAGACGATAAAACAGTTTTGTTTTTATCAATGTAACACGCACATTGGACTGCTGATCTCCGTGTCTGTAATCTTAGCAAAATGCATAATTAAAATGAAAATAATACTGAGAAGATGATAGGAATGAGCACTGCTAAATGATTCAGTATTCCCAGAACAAATATTTATTATAAACTAAAACATATATCGTACCTTAAGCTTAGTACTACAATGACGGTAAATTTTTATGTCCGTATCACGTCCATTGAGCGCTCTTTTATATGGCCATTGTCTTCTTTGAGTCGCTCGTGCGTCGTCACGGTAAGTTATAACAGTTCTTTACACTTCACTCAAACTTAGACATAACACGTTTTTATACATTTAATAAAAAAAAAATTAGATCAGACTGCCACAAATCTGCGTCCGTCTTACTTGAGAAAAACAGTACAAGTCTTTTTAGCGCTCAAGGCTTCATTTGTTCTCCAGCGAACAAAATAGTGAAGGATCGTATATCCATCCGTATTTTTCTGTTTTTATTGCCGCCCAAAGACGACGAATTACATTATTTAGAAAATTCCACCGTCGCCATGCGACGCCTCATTATACATTAATCATTATTTGTAAACAAGTATTTGCCTTCTGGCTGAAAGTATTAACTACTCGTATTTGCTGTTTTAATGAAGTCAAAAATAGCGAATATCACAGAGTTTCTAAAATCATTGTGGGAAGTGACAATAAAACGACTATGCACATTGGCGTCAGACGACTTACAATTTCAATTTCGGAAGAGTATCATCCACACAATGCCACACAATTTTCGTACAATCAGGTTAACAGCTCATGCATCCAAGATTCTGACAAAAATTATATATAGAAGAATAGAAAACAAAACCGAGGACGTGTGAGACGACGATCAATTTGGTTTCATAAAAGGTGAAGGCACCAGAGAGGCTAATCTGAGAGATAACGGATGCAAGATTAAAGAAAATTCAGGACACTTTTATAGGACTTGTCATTCTGGAAAAAGCGTTCGACATGAAAATGGTGCAAGATGTTCAAAATTCTGAGAAAAATAGTGGTAAACTATAGGGAGAATGTGTGATTGTTTGGTTGGTGGGGGTTGAAGGGACCTGGCTACAACGCCCATCGGTTCCTATAGGGATAAACGGATAATATACAATATGTGCAAGAGCCAAGAGGGAATAATAAGAGTGGACAACCAAGAACTAATTGCTCCGAGTGTAGGACGTGGATGTAGTATTTCACCCCCTGTTCAATCTGTGTGTCGAAGAAGAAGTGATGGAAATAAAAGAAAGGTTCAGGAGTGGAACTAAAATTCAGGGTGAAAGGATATCAATGACATGGTTCGCTGATGACATTGCTATCCTGAGTGAAAGTGAAGAACAATTACATGATCACCTGAATGGACTGAGTGTAAATCGGAGAAAAACGAAAGTAGCGAGAAGTAGCAGAAATAATAGCAGCGTGAAGGTTAAAATCAGGTTTGTAGGTCACGACGTAGATGAAGTTAAGGAATTCTACTACATAGGCAGCAAAATAATCAAAGACGGACGGAACAAGGAGGACATACACTACTGGTCATTAAAACCTGCTACATCACGAAGATGACGTGCTACAGACGCGCAATTTAACCGACAGGAAGAAGATGCTATGATATGCAAGTGATTAGCTTTTCAGAGCATTCACATAAGGTTGGCGCCGGTGGCGACATCTACAACGTGCTGACATGAGGAACGTTTCCAACCCATTTCTCATACATAAACAGCATTTCACCGGCGTTGCCTGGTGAATCGGTGTTGTGATGCCTCGTGTAAGGAGGAGAAACGCGTACCATCGCGTTTCCGACTTTCATAAATGTCGGATTGTAGCCTGTCGCGATTGCTGCTCGCGTTGGTCGAGATCCAATCACTGTTGGCAGCATATGGAATCGGTGGGTGCGGGAGGGTAATACGGAACGCCGTGCTGGGTCCCAATGGCCTCGTATCACTAGCAGTCGAGATGACAGGCATCTTATCCGCATGGCTGTAACGAATTGTGCAGCCACGTCTCGATCCGTGAGTCAACAGATGGGGACCTTTGCAGGACAACAACCATCTGCACGAAGAGTTCGACGGCGTTTGCAGCAGCATGGACTATCAGCTCGGAGACCATGGCTGCGGTTACCCTTGACACTGCATCACAGACAGGAGCGCCTGCGATGCTGTACTCAATGACGAACCTGGGTCCACGAATGGCAAAACGTATTTTTTTCGGATGAATCCAGGTTCTGTTTACAGCATCATGATGGTCGCATCCCCTTTTGGCGGTATCGCGGTGAACGCACATTGGAAGCTTGTAATCGTCATCGCCATAAAGGCGTATCACCCGGCGTGATGGTGTGGGGTGTCATTGGTTACACGTCTCGGTCACCTCTTGTTCGCATTGACGGCACTTTGAACAGTGGACGTTATATTTCAGATGTGTTACGACCCGTGGCTCTACCCTTGACTCGATCCCTGCGAAACCCTACATTTCAGCAGGATAATGCATGACCGCATGTTGCAGGTCCTGTACGGGCCTTTCTGGATACAGAAAATGTTGGACTGCTGCCCTGGCCAGCACATCCTCCAGATCTATCACCAACTGATAACGTCTGGTCAATGGTGGCCGAGAAACTGGCTCGTCACAATACGCCAGTTACTACTCTTGATGAACTGTGGTATCGAGTTGAAGCTACATGGGCAGCTGTACCTTTACACGCAATCCAAGCTCCGTTTGACTCAATGCGTATCTAGGCCGTTATTACGGCCAGAGGTGGTTGTTCTGGATACTGATGTCTCAGGATCTAAGCACCCAAATTGCGTGAAAATGTAATCACATGTCAGTTCTAGTATAATATATTCGTCCAATGAATACCCGTTTATCATCTGCATTTCTTCTTGGTGTAGCAGTTTTAATGTCCAGTAGTGTAAAAAGAAGACTAGTATTTGCAAAAAGGGCATTCACGTCCAAGAGAAGTCTACCAATAGGAAACATATACCTTAATTTGAGGAAGAAATTTCTGAGAATGTACGTTTGGAGCACAGCATTGTGTTGTAGTGAAACGTAGGGTGTGGGAACAACGGAACAAAATAGAATCGAAGGATTTGAGATGTAGTGCTGCTGACGAATACTGAAAATTAGGTGGACTGTTATGGTAAGGAATGAGGAGGTTGTTTCAGAATCGGAGAGGAAAGGAATATTTGGAAATCACTAAGAAGATCAAGGGACAGGTTGATACGACATCTGTTAAGACATCAGTGAATGACTTCTATTGTACTATAGGGAGCTGTAGAGGGCAAAGGTGTAGAGGAAGACATCCAGCAATAGGTTGCAAGTGCTACTCTGAGATGAAAAGGCTGGCTCAGGAGAGGAATTCATGATGGCCACATCGAACCAGTCAGAAGACTGATGACTCAAAAGAAAAAAGGAGGGAATAGGGGCCAGAAGGAGGGAGAGCTTGACTATCCTTAGTCCACTGGGTTGTATCGGGCTCATTGGCTGTGAGTGATTTCTTGTCAATCTTATGTCACGTGACCACTGTCGAGTTGTGTCTTCACCTTGAATATAGCTCGCACAATTTCCTAACGCTTGTGGGGGGGGGGGGGGCCTGGAGGTGACTTTGATCAATACTTGGTCAGTCCCTCTGTGGGGATGGAGTGGGAATGCCTGTGAATCGAAGTCAGCCAAGGGGATAACTGGACACCAGATGTGTAGCGCTACACCATATGCGATAAGAATGGTACATTTTAGAACATAACAATGATAACCTACAATGCTTATCAGCTGCGCGTATCATATGAGATAATCGTATTGGTAATGCCGATGCTGGTTACCGAGATGCTTTAAGTTTCCTCGATGTTTGTCAATGTGTTTTGGAAAGGAAGCTTATCGTACGCGTCTTGCGCCGCACGTGATGCCGTCGCCCTCCGTTTACCTGTTTTCATACCTGCCCTGCTGTCCTACTAACGTACTCCATTTTTTTCATATACGGTGACTTTTCGATGTAGCTAGTAGGTCCTCTTCCAGGATGAATCGGCAGAATAAAGACTGAACGTAATTGATGGTAGGAGCAAAGGTGCTGGCGCAAGTAAACTTGTGAGGGACGATCGTGAGTCCTGCTTGGATACCTCAGTCGACATAGGACTGTCCTGCGAAAGGCAACGGTTGTAGGTTCGAGATCCGATGTGGGAAGCATTTTTAATCTTCCAGGGAAGTTTCAAACAGATCTTTTTATTCCAACGTAATTCAAACAACTTTGATACCATATAGGATACATCGAAGTTACTACTTAGGACTGGAGGCCTATTGAAAGAATCACTTGCCTTTGTGATTCCCATGAAAACAAGTCCCTCTTTCAGGTGCTTTGAGCTCTAAGTAACTACGATACTCAGGAAAATAACTCTTTTTGGCCCATACTGTCGTATCTACACTGGTTCTTTTGTGAAGTCTTTTACGTCCTGACGTTGGTAAAATAAATTTTATGTGTTTCATATTTCTACAAACAAAGAGTACAACATTATCCATTACTAATTTATCTCAGACCGCTACGTGTAGGTTTCATCTGAAAGACGTTTAGCCACTTGATAAACGTACGATCTTGCTCCTGAGAGTATTTGGATTAGAGGCCGTAATGGAGAGCAGCGTCAGTCTGGTCGATATAGCGCCAGATTACGTTGCCACTGCTGCATATGAAGTCTGATATCTCCCGTAGCCTGGCTGTCAATCACAGCAACCGCTCGTCTCATATGACGCCGTTAAGCTGAACCTATACGTGTTGACAGCAGTAGCCGTCGCTGTCGTCCCTTCCTCAGAAAACGGCTGCTTGCACATTTTCATTATTATCTCCGACATATTCCTGCTGTCTGTCGTCATGCAGTTTGGGTTCTTGACCATTTCACATCTCTTATTGCAATACTTTTGTCACGTGACGGAGCAGTCTGCAGAACTGTTGGGATACACCTTACAACTCAGTACCTGATTTCGGAATCTCTTTCTGGCCATAATGTAATGTGAGTAAAATATTTTCATTTCACCAGGTCTTTTCCATGTATACCTCCTCCTCTTGTGGTTCTCGAACGGGTATTCGCTATTACTAGCTGCAATTTATTACAGAACGCAATTAGTCTTTCTCCTCTCTCATTCTTTGTCTTAAGCTCACATTCTCCTGTAACTTTTTCTCCTACTCCTTCTCCTACAACTGGATTCCAGTGCCCCATGACTTGTAGATTTTCATCTCCCTTTATGTACTATATTATCCTTTCGATTTCCTCATATACTTCCTCAATCTCCTCATTTTCAGCTTGTGAGGCCGGCACGTATACCTGAAATATCGCCGTCGAAGTTGGTATGCTATCGATTCTGAAAAGGACAGCATTGTACTGAACCGTATAACTGTAACATACTCTCTGCCCTGCCTTCCTATTCCTAATGAATGCTGCTCCCGTTATACCATTTTCTGCTGCTCTTGATATTATTCTATACTCATCTAACCATAAATCCTTGTCTTTGTTCCATTTCACATCATTGACCTTCTATCATATCTAGGTTGAGTCTTTGCATTTCCCTTTCCAGATTTTCTATCTTTCCTGCTACCCTCAAGCTTCTGACATTCCACGCCCCGACTCGTAGAACCTTATCCTTTCGTTGATTATGCAATCTTTTTCTCATGGTCACCTTGGAAGTCACCGCCTGGAGATCCGTATGGGGGACTATTCCGGAATCTTTCGTGAATGGAGTGATAATCATGCCTCTCTTTCAATTACGGGCCACATATTCTGTGTATACACTTTATACATGTTTAATGCAGTGGTTTCCATTGCCTTCTGCATCCTCATGGCGTTGATCATTGGTGATTCATCCGCCTTTAAGGGCAGGTTCTCACCCCTGACCTTCTGTCCGCTTCTCAGTCCTCTTTGACACGGTCGTTGGCAGGATGAGGGTGACTTCTTATGCCGTAGGTCTTCGGCCGGCAAATGCTGATCATTAATTAAACTTTCAGCGGAGACGAGTTTATAGCCTAGGGCCAAGGATGCTTCCAGTATTAATAAAAGAAGCTACCTAGACCACGGAATGACATAGGGGAATGGTAGTCGCTGTAAATTAATATCAGTGGCTCATCTGTCCCCCTTGTGTTTGCAGTAATGGCACCTAATGCCAACTAACCATCATTTGTTTCATTCAGGGTAGTGGTAGTCACAATATGTCAACTGACCGTTATTCTCCCCACCCTCCCTCAAGTTGCAAGGCAAACGGTTCAAATGGCTCTGAGCACTATGGGACTCAACATCTTAGGTCATAAGTCCCTTAGAACTTAGAACTACTTAAACCTAACTAACCTAAGGACATCACACACACCCATGCCCGAGGCAGGATTCGAACCTGCGACCGTAGCAGTCCCGCGGTTCCGGAAAGCAGCGCCAGAACCGCACGGCCACCGCGGCCGGCTCAAGTTGCATTTGAGGTAATTGTAGTCACCATATAAACTGATCATCATTACCCTAACTTGTGATATGTACGCTAATTTGTTACTGAATTGCTGTAACATGTCAATGTAAGGGCACCCTGATTCTATTTTGCTGTAACATGATGATGTATGTTGCAGTTTGCTACAATGATGCTGAAAGTTGGTGATGTATGGAGACCAAAATGTCATATAGTCTCCACTGTGTGCCAGACGATGTTGAGAAATGTTTTGTATTGCAATATAAGTTAAATACCTTACCACGGATGAAGTGTAGTTGAGAAGTGGTTAACGTACTGGGTTCACATTCGGGAGGATCGCTGTTCAAATACCCGTCTGTTCAAATACCCGTCTGTTTATTTCGATTAAGGATTTCTGTGATTTCCCTAATTCACTGCTTTGAGAAGGGCATGCCCGAGTTCCTGCCCCATCCTCTCGTAATTCAGGCACGTGCTATGTCCCTAATGACAGGGCTGTCGATTTTACGTTTAACTCTAATATTCCTTCCTTCCTTAGCATGAGGATCACTGTAATGTTTGACTGACTTTGATATCAATTAAGGTAAGACGATTTTCTGACAAATTTAGACATGAAGATAAATTTTTTAACTTCGGTAATTGTCGTTGACAAAATGCACTTTAAGCTGTTAGATCAGCAGTAATCTCTACGTTTTGTAATATTATAGAATAAATTTTTGTGTGTTTGGGTTTCTTTAACATTAAACTAAGCTCACCGACTAACCTATAATTTATTTCAAAAATACTAATAAGTGAGGCAAATGTATTTTTGTAAGTAACGGAGACAATTTAGATATGAAAACATTTAACTTGAAGATCCACTACGCTTGCAAAGAGCAGTGTGGAATTTGCGCTTTGGTGATCAACAACTGCTGCATACATATATACATTTTAAATTTTATCAGTAGCGCCTACATGCAAGCCCTCTATACTAATTTTCTTTTTTTGTTACGAAACAAATAAGCTATGACAGTGGCACCACATGTGCATACTTGAAATCTTACATTCTTACATACTTTGAGAAACAATACAATTTTATGCTCGTGCGTAGTTCTAACATTCGTTCAGAATCTGAGGTCTGTAACTGCACTTGTGTATTATATGTGCATGTTTTTCTATTCAAAATCGATACTTTTTTGACAAATAATCTCATTTCTGCGCAAAATGAGGTATCTATCACTCAAGGTATCGATCCCTCATGTACATCTTCTTATAACATTGTCTTTGCCAATATTTGTTCCACCGCGATCTCTGGTCATGTTTACGTTTCGTATTTGGAGCATTATGAACTTAAATTTACATATTACGAAATTATATAGGTTAAGTGTTACAACTCTATAAAAAGCCTGTCAGATAGTTCTTCCCTCCACCCCCAACCCTAAAATAGTAGTTCGGCAGTTCATTTGTCTTTGGATATGTCATGTGTTTTTACGTCACTTATTTTGAGGTATTAGTATGAGATCTCGGTAATATCTAGTTGTTGATACAGAAAACACAGTACGCAAATATCTTAGGGAGCCTTGGCACCATAGAGTTGATCAATAAAACTTCCGTTTTTGTACATAACCTCGAGTAGGCCTAGACCTAAAATAATAAAAAATAAAAGCCAGCCTACCTGAAGGAGTTTTCAAAAATGAAAATAACATTTGACACCGTACGTACGCATTGTGTGTTTGTTGTTTCCCTCTTCTCCCCTAAAATGATCCTTCATCAGATTTGTTTTTGTCGATACTTTCACTTAGGTCTAAGATAGCACTAACTCTATTCTTCCACTAGCGAAGCCATGGCGGCTTTCTTGCAGTGTATCGATACCACAATCACATGATCTTTGATAAACATGTTACCGATGGAGCGTAGCACCCCTCGGGTGTGGCGTCTCCGGGGTGTGGTGGCCGGTTTGGAAAAAGTATGAGCTGAGGAACGAAGCTGTAGCGAGCCTTCCGTGCAGCCCCTTCGCCGTGGTGTTGGCCTCTGCGTGGCGACAAATATTGGGGTGATGGTGCCCCGTCTAAGTTAACGAGTACCGACGTGGCTTCCGTTATGATTTATCAGAAGGGCGCCGAGCTGTCAGGGCAGTGCACACTGTCATTTTCGTCTGTCTTCATTCCGTTCGTTTAGTATGGATGCCCGTGTCTCCATGGAATGCAAAGGGCAATGAGATTGCAAGATCTGGTAGGCATTTTAAACTGATTCATTGGCCGATATCTCATTACAGTTCGATTTATGTGTTAACCTTATACACACATCAAAAAAAGTTTAGCACCACCCCGGTTCCCAGAACTCCTGAAGACAGACGTTGACTGTAGATATTGTATCACATACACAGTCCCTTTGACGTTTCAGAGATGTCACTAAATCCGCTAAAGATGAAAACAACCATGCATCAGCAGCGCCAATTAGACGGAGGGGTCCGACAGCCGAACAGATCTATTTTAAAATGCTTGGTATTAAACTTGACTGTTATTCTCAAAATACTTTTATTTGCACTGACGTAACCAAGATCTACAGGGTAGCACTGCTAGTTTTGAAACGAACAGTTGCGATACGTACATACTCTTCTACACACAATTTTCTTTCCAAATTTCGTCGATTACATCGCGACCATAAAAGATACGGTGAAATTTGGTTTGAACTATACAGTCCGCCGAAAGAGTCCTGTGATTTACACAAAATCAGTGTTGCAGTATTTGGCATTGTGGTACTTTCTTTAGAGTTATGTTTCCAAAATATGTCGTAAATATAATTCCCGGAATTATATACATCGTAGTCCCCATGCAGTCGTTAGCATATTACAGCAACAGACACAACGAATCATACAGCTGTTTTATATCACTAACGCAATATAAATGAAAAAAAGAATAAATACTATAGTTGACTTCTGGTTGTCGTCAAATCATAAAATATTACAGTAAGCATTTAATGCTGCGAATTCTGTGATGTAATAAAACTATGCGATAAATTTACGAATTTTCTCTCAACTCTTGAGAAATTTCTGTCAAGATGTGTATAGCACCTAACTTTAAGAGTATATGAACCATGCTATGGAATAAAAGGGTTCTTACAAGACACAGTTCCTTGAAAAATGAAAAATGTCGTGTAAGTTCTTAACTATTCTCATAATCCACTCTTAACAGAAACTGAACTGAGACAGTGGCTGAAATGCAAATAGATTCTTGTCACTGTAATTTATTTAAAATGCTCAGAGTAGCATCATTATTACTCTCGTTAACAAGAGGTCGATCTTCAGACCAGTATACAGGTTTTATGTTATATCTTTGACATTTTGCTGCAGACAGTAAGACATTTCTGTTGTAATCTATGCTTCTTGGCGTGGCTATGCCCAAAGAGGAAAGCCATTACAAAAAAAAAAAAAAAAAAGAAAACTGAATATCTGAAAAAGTGGACTGAAATTCCTTAGATTTTGCTTGCCTGATTTTGTGCTATGAAGCATTTCCATGACAATAGCTCAGGAACCATAAGAATACTTTTCTCACATGAACAGAACTCACTGGAATATATTGCCCTTCAAGAAGCTCGTGTATTACATTTTCTTCTTGTATCAAATCCTGCTGCAGGTAATCGCAACTCTAAAAGACTTTGAATCACAAGTTGCCAATGATACGTTGTGTAATAAATAAGTGAACTATACATAAAATGGTAACAGCGTCTCAAGTATTCTTTCTAGGTTGACAGGGCTATCGATTCTACGAGGGTTGACTGAAAAGTAATGCCTCCACCTTCGTAACTCAACAGGTGGCAGCATTGGTATGCGGCAGGTACTGGCTTGTTCCGTAGCCTCTTCTCTACAGCTTCACTTGGCGGGAAGCCTTAGCATTGAACGGTTGTGTTGTTACAGTGTATAAAGTATGGAACCCTGCGCAGACGCTCGGTCAATGCGATTTAAGCAACGTGCACTCATTGAATTCTTGACAGCAGATGGTGTCACCCTAAAGGAGATTCATCACAGAATGAAAGCAGTTTATGGTTGTTGTTTTGACGTGAATACTGTGCATCTTCATTCACGTAACGCGAGAGCAGTTCCTGGCAAATTTCATGTCTGTGCTCTTTCATTTCAGGAGTCAGCATCCGGGGTACCCATCGTGCACAGATCTTCCGATAGCCAAGCAAAGCAATAATGTGATCCACACGTTTTTTGTGAAATGCCGATTGTGCTTGCAGTTTCTCTTGAGTCACACGACGAACGTCCTGAATCAATTTGTCAACATTTTTGCTTATGAAACTCGGTGGTTGCAGCCACAGGACGTTCAGCTTTGTTTGTCACGCAGGTCAGATGTTCCCACCTCAACGTCCGGGAGGACGACGCTTCAATCCCGCGTCCGGCCATCCTGATTTAGGTTTTCCCTAAATCGCTCCAGGCAAATGTCGGGATGGTTCCTTTGAAAGGGCACGGCTGATTTCCTTTCCCGTCCTTCCCTAATTCGATGAGACCGATGATCTAACTGTCTGTTCTCTTTCCCCAAAACAACCCAACCCAACCCTCAACATCTTCAAACTTACTCACCCAACGATGCACAGTACTCACAGCAACACAATCACCATAAACTGCTTTCATTCTCTGCTGTCAAGAATTCAATGACTGCACGTTGCTTAAGTCGCATTGACCGACCGTCTGTGCAGTGTTCCATACTTTACACTGTAACAACACAATCATTCATTACTAAGGATTCCCGCCAACTGGAGCTTTAGAGAAGAAGCTAACGGAACAAGCCAGCACCTGCTGCATAGCAATGCTGCCAACTGTTGAAGAGTTACAAAGGTGGAGGCATTACTTTTCAGTCAACCCTCGTATTTTGTAAAGATAAAATACAGTGTGATAACCGACACTAACTGCTGCTCAGACTTGAGTAAGCAATAACTTGAGTTTTTGTGGAACGAAGAATACGATTAGCGGGACCCATGACAGACTGGATACGAAAGGCCTGATCTTCTGCCGCGTTAGCCCATACGAGAACACCTGTTGACTGTTCCATTGATCCGCCAGCTCCCAGCTGCGTTCCGCCCTATCTCAACACGGAACTCGTCCATCGCTGCTGTAAACGAACTGAGCGCTGTCTGTGTCTCGAAAAACTTGCACAGTTCCTGAAGGAGTGCTCACAGTTTCTCAAAGGCCTCTTGTACTCTATTGTTAATGTTGTTAACTTCTTATTCGTTATATTGTTTTGTATTGCAGTTTGTAGTAGCTTATGTCCATGGATGGTCTCATACACATGTTTAGCCCCTAAACAGAAGAATAGTTTGGACAGTGTATTACTTCGTTAGTCTTTGGACATGACAGTAATCTATACACAGATGTACAGTCCTCTTTGCCTCATGTGGAGAGGAGATGCACTCATATGATAACAGTCATCATCACTAGGTATTTGACTGCGAATATTTCCACATCTTCCCAAGTGCCGCTAGTTCTGGATCTGGAAAAATCTCAGAGATTAAATTTGAACCTAAAATAAATGTGTTTAAAATAAATATATTATGTCCATTGCTCTTTCATATGTACCGCAAACACTATTCGACGCAGGACACGTAGAACAACGACATTCTAAGGCTAATGCCTATCAGTATTAGCCACTGGCCCTTCAATGTCGGTTGGAAAGTCGGCGAGAGTGTCTACCTTACATTTCTGGTGCTGATAAGGCGAGCACATTGTTTGTTTGGGAATTATATTTATGATCTTCAAACAGTAACGTTTTACTTTCAGTTATCTGTGTGGATACTAGTTTACTTTCTTGATTTTTTGCGTGTTTATGTGCTTACCAGAGACAGTCTAGCGTTCTAATAACTGTGTAGTGTGCATTTTCTGCCGTCTTTGCTATGGATAGGCAAGTCGTGGCTGCGCAGTGCAATCATTGGATCCTCTGACTGACTGACGTCCCGGTGGGAGGCGCAAGTGCCGCACTGATTCGCTCGGTTTATGGTTGTTTGTGAGTGAGGAAAAGGCGGGACCCGTGCCGCGGTTGGCGAGTTGTTGATGGTACGAGGCGGTGGCTCATACTGACTGAGGGGCCGGTCTGTTGGTATGGCGGTCGTTGGGGCCTCCTGGCGTTTTCGGAGCCATATGCTCAATAGCATCCTTTGCGGCTCATTATTGGGTTTTAGAGAGAGTGCACCAGCAATTTGCCCCCTGGAATGTTCTCGCCGTGTACAGTTTGGATGTTGGCAGCCATAATAGTGCTTTGAATGGTGGCATATGGACTGATAAATAAGTTAAGGCGCGTGTTGTTCAGAGAATCTCGCCTATGGAGTTTGAAAGATGAGGTTTTCTTGCAATTACTGTAACATATTGGAAGCTACGAGTGTCTGCTTACATGATATTTGATCCTCGTGCTATGGATAATATCTCAATTCCTGTATGGCGAAATCATGACATCAGATATGTGTTACAAAGATCTCAGGTGAGAGATAGTGTAAGCCTTACGTAATACATGACTTGTACCTTGAGTATACAATATGACTTTCACTAGTCAATTAAAACTCGTGTTTTTTAGAGGAATAACTCTACGTACTGGTAAGGGTTTCCGGTGCGTATGTCATGTGACTGTTGGGATTTACAGAACCAACCACTTAACTGATTGTACAGAGTGTAGCCATGTATGGAAGTGAAACATGGAACAGTTTAGAGAAGAAGGAAATAGAAATTTTAGAAATGTTGTACTACAGAAGGATGCTGAAGATTAGATGGGTAGATCACGTAACTAATGGGGAGGTACTGAATAGAATCAGAGAGAAAAGAAAATTGTGCCACACCCTGACTAGAACAAGGGATCGGTTAGTACGTCACATTCTGAGACATCATGGAATCACCAATTTAGTAACGAAGGGAAGCGTTGGATGGCAAAAATCGTAGAGGGAGACCAAGAGATGAATACAGTAAGCAGTTGCAGAAGGATGTAGGTTGCAGTAGTTACTCGGATATGAAGAGGCATGCACAGCATAGAGAAGCATGGAGGGCTGCATCAAATATGTCTTCGGACTGACGACGACAACAATCTTTCAGAAAATACTTCCTAATAGTTAAATCTATACTCGATGTTACCAATGTCTCTTCTTTAGAAATGCTTTTCTTGCCATTGCCAGTCTACATTTTATATCCTCTCTACTTCGACCATCATCAGCTATTTTGCTCCCCAAATAGCAAAACTCATCTACTACTTTAAGTGTCTCACTCCCTAACCTAATTCCCTCGGCATCACCTGATTTAATTCGACTACATTCCTTTATTCTTATTTTGCTTTTGTTGATGTTCGTCTTAAACCCGACCTTTCAAGACGCTGCACATTCTGTTCAACTGCTCTTCCAAGCCCTTTGCTATCTCTGACAGAATTAAAATGTCGTTGGCAAAACTCGAAGTTTTTATGTATTGTCCCTGAACTTTAACTTCTACTTCACATTTTTTTTTTGCTTCCTTTACTGCTTGCTCAATATACAGACCAAATAACATCGGGGATAGACTACAACCCTATTTCCCTTTCATGTTCTTCGACTCATATAACTGCCATCTGGCTTCTGTACAAATTGTAAATACCCTTTCGCTTCCTGTATTTTACTCTTACTACCTCCAGAATTTCAAAGAGAGTATTCCAGACAACACTGCCTAAAGCTGCTACAAACATTATGTTTGTCTTTCCTTAACCGACCTTTTATGAGAGGCCGTAGGATGAGTATCGCTTCGCGTGTTCCTACATTTCTCCGGAATCCAAACTGATAATTCACGAGCTCGACTTCTACTGCTTTTTCCAATATTCTGTAAGGAATTTTTAACAGTGTTTTGCAACCATGACTTATTAAACTGATAGTTCGGTAATTTTCACACCTGTAGTACCTGTTTCCTTCGTAACTGGAATTATTATATTCTTCTTGGAGTTTAACAGTATTTCGCCTGTCCCAAACATCTTGCTCAACAAATAGATGAGTTTGGTTAACCTGGCTTTCCCAAGGCTATCAGTAGTTCTAACGGATGTTGTCTACTTCCAGGGCCTTGTTTCCACTTAGGTCTTTCACTGCTCTGTCAAATTCTTCATGCAGCATGCTCTGTGCAAAATTCTACCAGGCTGCATCCTCTTTCATTTCTTTCCCTCAGTACACAGAAAGTGAACATGAATAAAAGAAACTGTTAAATGATGATCAGTTTTGCTTTACGGAAGGTAAAACCGTCATGGAGGCAGTTGTGACATTGCGGTTGATAATGGAAGCAAGGCTCAAGTAAAATCAAAACACGTTTATAGGATTTGTCGACCTTTAAAAATCGTTTGACAGGGTTAATTAGTGCGAGATGTCTTGAGTAAAATAGCGATAAACTATAGGGAAAGAGGGCGACAGACAATATGTGTAAGAATCAGAAGGGAAGACTAAGACTGGAAGACAGAATATGAAGTACACAGATTAAAAACGGTGCAAGACAGGGAAGAAGTTTTTCGTCACTACTGTTCAACTATACATCGAAGAGCGAATTAGGGAAATAAAAGAAAGGTTCAAGAATGGTATTACAATTCGGGATGATAGGATATCAATGTTATGATTAGGTGGAGACATTGCTATCCCCAGAGAAAATGAAGAATTACACGATCTGCTTGATGGAATGAACAGAGTCCAGCATCAGAATTGAGAGAAATGAGTAGTAGTAGAAATGAGAACAGGGTTAGTGATGACGAATTAGGTAAAGTTAAGAATTCTATTGCCAAGGTAGCATAATAATCCACGACAGATGGAGCAAGAAGGACTTAAAAAGTAGGCTAGCAGTGGCAGAAAGTGTATTCCTGGCGAAGAGGAACATAGGACTTAATTTGAGGAAGAAGTTTCTGAGAATGTACGTTTGGAGCACAGCAATATACGTAACTCAGACATGGACTGTGGGAAGACAGTAATAGAAAAGAAGCGTTAGAGATGTGGTGCCACATACGAATGTTGAAAATTAGGTAGAATGATAAGGAATATGAGGTCCTCCGTAAAATTGGAGAGGAAGGGAGTATATGGAAAACGCTAACTAGGAGAAGGGAACATGATGAGAGGAAATTCGTTAAGACATCAAGGAATAACTTCCATGGTACTAGAGGGAGATGTAGAGGGTATATATGGGGTACATCCAACAAATAATTAATGACTCAGGTTGCTGTTGCTGCTCTGAGAGGGAAAGGATGGGACAGCAGAGGAATGAGGAATTCGTGGCAGACCGCCTCAAACCAGTCACAGCACTCGTGACTTAAAAAAACGTATCTGTTGTGGCACTGTAAACGGTGTTTGGGAATACATTTCATGAAACAGTTTTAGGTTGTAGCCTGAGGCTAACTGCTGCAACTTATAGAACATGAAGATCATCTTCACAGTCTTCGCAGAGTGAGCTCACCTTCATATATACCCGATAGCAGAAACACCGTCGGTCAAGAGAGCCACGTGTGCGACGGACGCAGCAGCGGCGCGGCTTAGGAGGTGAGGACACGCCATAAGGCAAATGCCCAGCGGGGAGTCTTCCCTAAATGGGAGCTCCTCGGGACCAGCTTGGTCGTTTTGTTGTGCGTCTGGTGGGGGCACTCCCGCCGTATATCAAACCGCTACGACTTGAATATAGCTGGCGCGCTCAACTCTGGAACGTGCAGGGACGGCTAGGCAAATTAATTTCGCCCATAAACAGAAGGAGGCCGACCTCTGTGACCTCTCGTGGTCGACAGTAAGCGCCCACTCTTCTCCAGTCTCGTCCTCGTGCACGCAGCACAAACTGCCCGTGATTAATTTCTATGCTTCTTGCCGCTACACTTGGTATTCTTTGTATCACCCGACAACTGTCCCGCCCCAGAAATTATCTGCTATTAACTTGAAAGCAAGAAAAACAATGGAAGTTGTTAATTGTTGATGTAGTCTGTACATTTAGGCCTTTTATTGAAAGGATCATAAATCACTGCTTTCTCGAGACTACAAAGTCTCTACATTGTTTGATCACAATGAATATCTCTTATGCTCTGTAAATCATTTTTAACAATTGTACTAAATTCAATGTTGTGCTCATCTGCGTCCCAAAACCACAGTCTTACCTCCATTCTCTTCTACATTTTCCTCTCCTCACTCTATCTGTCCACCTCTCTCTTTTCTCTCTCTCCCTCTTTCTCTCCCTCTCCCTCTCCTTCTACCTCTCCTTCTTCCTCTTTCTCTCTCTCCACACGCACACACACACACACACACACACACACACACACAGAGAGAGAGAGAGAGAGAGAGAGAGAGAAGGAGAGACAGGCAGACACACACACGCATTGATGTGTCGAGGTCCGCAGCTCGTGGTCGTGCGGTAGCTTCCCACGCCCGGGTTCCCGGGTTCGATTCCCGGTGGGGTCAGGGATTTTCTCTGCCTCGTGATGTCTGGGTGTTGTGTGATGTCCTTAGTTATGTTTAAGTAGTTCTAAGTTCTAGGGGACTCATGACCATGGATCTTAAGTCCCATAGTTCTCAGAGCCATTTGAACCTTTTTTTTTTTTATGTGTTGAGCCAGTACAGTGCATTGGTCCGTCTCTGGAATTAGAAACAGCAGCGGTGCCGCATGGCATGCTAGCTCTTGATGCATTTTCCTTACTATGTTACACCACATGACTAAGCACAGGTCATGCAGTTTATGGAAATTACTGGCAGGTAGTTCGTGAGGGCGGAGCTGGCATTCGATAGCGTTCCTCATGTCTCCTATTGGGTTCACATCAGTAATTTCGTGACCAAAGAAAAAAAAGGTTCAAATGGCTCTAAGCACTATGGGACTTAACATGTGAGGTCATCAGTCCCCTAGACATAGAACTACTTAAACTTGCGACCGTAGCAGGAGCGCGGTTCCGGACTGAAGCGCCTAGAACCACTCGGCCATCGTGGCCAACACATTACTGTGAGTTCAGCATGATGGTCCCCACACTATAGTAGCGCGATTTTGATCTTCTGACAAAGACGGTTATCCTGCGGATGATGCCATCACCCTCTAGAAAGACGTAACTGACTAGACACAAATAGCACGAAATTCACGTAGCCCACAGCTAGGCTTGTGTGGTCTTTGACTAATTATCATAACACCCTAGGACCCAGGTTTGATGCCAGCCACTGCTTAAAATTTGAATTAAAATCGTCAGTCTAGGCGGCCGATTATTTCTAGTATAGAGTGTCGCCCTCGTTGTTCCAGAATCCTAGTCAGAGAAGTTGCAGGACTGTAAAGAATTTCAGGGCAACCTCTTGCTCCTGTGGTGGGACCATGTTCCTAAAAAGCAGAAGAGTGAGCATTTATCAGTGGCATGAGGATAAGGAACTAATGGAAACCAATGCATTTAAGACACATAACGTGTATCGACAGATCACTTGGCCTGTGATTGAAAAAAATGAAGATAAACTCTTAACACCAAATGATACCATATTAGACCGCCCTTCAGAAGCTGGCCTTGAAAAATGTATATAATAATCGTCGAAATGGTTACATTGTATGAGTCGGAGTGTGCAATGACACAAATTTTGCACATGTTAAGGGAAGCCAGTAAATCTGACGAGCGAAATACAGACAGTCAGTCTAGATGTAGTGTGTGTCATGAAGTAAAATTGAGCTGCGCATGCGTCAGTATCGATACATGTCGCTCATTAAACCTCTTTGCACTTCGCATCATAGCGACGGGTTGACTCGCATCCCGCTAGAAGCAGATAGCTGCTATTCGTGCCGATTTGACCGCACACGCACTCTCCGCTGCAATAGTTTTTCCTTGCTGTTTGGCTTGGTAGCTACGGTTGTTCACCGTGAGCGGGGATCAGATTCGTCATGTGAACTGTGAAAAGTGTGTCTAAGACATTCGCGAAATCACTGCTCCCCGCTGCCTTTGTGGTGTCGAGTTCGCGTCTTTAGAGTTGACACATTTCCCTTTTCTGCTGCTTTCGTCTGTGGATGTCTAGCTGACATTATTTACTATACAGCCAAGAGCGGACATAGGAAGTAAACGCTTATAACCTTTCGTAATGTGTGATTAAAGTACTCGTTTCGATTTCAAAGCCGTGTTCCCTGAGCAAGGCCTTGCTACAGATATCTGAGTTGGGTTCTCGCATCTGACGCCGTCTGGCTATGATTTGTGACTGTTGAATTCGCCTTGGTCCTCAGCTGTGTACCACCATAGTTACCAGAACAACCTGAATAATTCCTAAGCCCATTTGTAAAACACAGCACCTTGCCAAACTGAAAATCTTAAACTATTTGGTGCAATAATGGGTGAGTATAACAAAAGTAATCATTTAAATCTGTATTTCCTTTTTAAATGCCCATTTGTTACAACTGTCATGAAAGAGATTAACCTTTTGAATTGTTTGTACCTTTTTAAACACTTTTGTGTTTAAATGACACAATTATTTAATGTTTATTTCAAGATTACCGAGCAAAAATATAAAAGATTATATAGTTCATGGCTAATGCCTGCAACGGTTGTGCGGGACCTTTCGACATGGTTCTGGAATTCACTGCTGTTGTCGCCTTGTGGCTATGCGATTTTAATGTTTACTTTGTTTGTATTTTAGATTACATAATCTCAGCTGAATGAAGGAACCAGCTTAAGCTGCTCACCTCATGTCACCACGTGATTACTAACCAAAAATATTTGTTTCCTACTCTTCGAAGTGTGATTTAAAGCAATTGAGGCTTTCCTTGGGGAATTTTATTAACTCATCCACTGAATAAAAGAAAATCGTGGTGAGACTCATGAATTCTATTAATACTAATTCTCCCGTTCTTGAGGTGCAAAACCTTATTATAGTTCTTAAATATTTGAAAAAATACCTTGAAGTGTAATTTTGATTGTGTCATTCATAAATAAATTCAAGGTGCAATTTATAACATCAGTTTCTGGAAAGGACCAAAAAGGTTTTTGTATAAATTGAAATATTACATTTCTCAGGAAGTCAAGAGTACATTTTGTCAATATTGTTTGAATGCCGCTAAGGCGAATAGATGTTTTAAAAACCTTTCTTCTTTCTGGGTGTGTTCAGGTTCACACCTTACCACTCCCAGTTCCATGTTGCCTGCCATCTGATAAGCGGAAAGAAGATAAGCCTCTCTGGTCAGACAAATATACGGTAATATCAACATTAGAAGAAATTTTTACAGCAGAGTAAGATTGGCTATGAATAGGAAAACAGGACAGACAATAAGTTACTGAAAATTTCGGTTCTCACCAGCATCGACAGAAAACCGCCGCAAGCAAGAACAGTTCAGATATACAGCCCAATTACACAAGCAGATGAGGACATAAGAATACTGAACGGGTAAATCAGTATCTCAAGAGAAATGATAATCTAATAAAAATGGGGACCTGGAAAGCTGTAGTAGGGGAAATAATATTACAATTATCAGGGCAATCTTCTTGGCAGTACAAGTAAGAAAGTAGAAAGGCTAATTGAGTTTTGCAATAAATTTCAGCCAACACTAGAAGATATACTTGTATAAGGTCGGGAGACACGGAAAATTTCCAGTTGGATTACGTGGTGATCAGAGATGTCGAAATCAAATACTATATTATAAAGCATACAGACGAAGATTCTGATTATAATTTTGTAGGCTGAAGCCTAATATACTCGTCCTGAAAAATCAGTGTCGAAAGAAAGGCAATACTGAAGTACTCAGGAATAATGAGGTGCCTTTCAATTTGCGGGCCGGTGTGGCCGAGCGGTTCTAGGCGCTTCAGTCTGGAACCGCGCGACCGTTACGATCGCAGGTTCGAATCCTGCCTCGGGCATGGATGTGTGTGATGTCCTTAGGTTAGCTAGATTTCAGTAGCTCTATGTTCTAGGGGACTGGTGATCTCAGATGTTAAGTCCGATAGTGCTCAGAGCCATTTGAACCATTTTTTTGCCTTTCAATTTGTCTAAGGAAATTAGCACTGCGATAGTGAATACATGCCAGATACTTCAATCGATCGATGAAAGAATGAAGTACAAAGATGTCCCGGAAAAGACAGGAATAAATCAATAAAAATAAATTACGAATTAAATAAACGAGAAGTACTGGCAAGCCAAGGCCGGTTTCAGATAAATGTTAAAAAACTGAAAAGGAATTGTCCTGCGACATGACTGATTCAGCATGCAGAAGAATTCGCTGAGATCAAAAACAAATGTGGCACTACCAAGAGCGCGAAGTGAATGCCAATCTTAATCGTAGTGGAGAGAATGTATAGTTGGAAGGGTGAAGAACTGTCTGATAACATAGTAGAATGAAGAGGAGCCGATATTAATTTAACAGCGGAGATCGAGGCATGAGAACTCGATGTTGCAAGAAGAAATCTGCAGCAACATTCTGTCGCAGCATTACGCCACAGCAGAACTGAGCAGGCCGCAAGCTTGCCAGTCAGTGCCCTATCAGTTACTAGAAACATTACTCTGGCACGAGCTCTTTCCACAGACAAGACAGGCTACTGACGCAAGCTAATCCTGAGACAATGAAACATCTTATATAATTGAGGGGTGCACATTGCATAATTTTCAAGAATATCGTACTAAAATATCAGGCAAAAAGTCTAATCCCTAAAAAAATTGTATGCAATTCCGAGCTCCTCCTCTAACGCCTCAAGTGACGCTAACGGCTCATCTGCGCCAACTCGATACCCCCTGCGATGTCTGGGTGTATCTCGAAGCACTTCAGAACAATTTTAAGTTAGCTTTGCATCATATAGCCTCAAAACGTCTACGAAGAAGATAATTCTTTCGCTTCGAATCTTGATTTTTTTATATACTTACATATGTGCTCAGAAACTACCACAAATATTATTTTTATATCATCTTTCCTTACACCCAAAAAAATTGTCAAGAAAAGCCCCTTTTAGGCCGTTACAGTTGTGATAACCCCATAAAAACGTGCAGCAGAGACTTAATAACAAAATAACATTTTTAAATTTCAGTACACCTGCTGATTCTCTCGAGACTAATACGTTAGCTATAGTGTAAACTATGACTCTTTGGCACTCGGCAAACACGACACTAGCAGCAGCAACAGCCCAAAGAGTACGCCTTAGTGCGTATAAAGGCTGTCTCTCCGCTCAGACAGGCCAGTATATCAAGAAGTCATCGAGTCAGCAGTTGTTACTGTGTCGGTCTCCGCAGTGAGGTCGCCTTCGTCCTACCATCGTCTTGACATTACCGCCTGCCAGCAAGGCCAAGCCACCAGTGGATGGGCCGAGGGTCGAATGACGCCCTGCTAGCCACCGAGCAACTGCTGTGTACGCCAGTAGCAGCCGCTACCAGCCAGTGGCGAACCGAGATTGGCTCTTCAGACTTCTACGCCACCCCCCCCCCCCCCCCCCCTACTCTCCATGACTGGGACAGTCCGACAACCGTCTCACACTCGGCAATCAGTGCCAGTCTGTGTAATGTTTATTTCTGCTATAAGTTATATGAGGATTCCGTTAAGTTCGTGAAGTTAAATTTCGTAAAGCGATCTTTCATAAAACCTCGTAAGAAACAATTACAAATAAGCCAAATTATATTTGCAGTTTGCCAAATTAAACTTTAAATTCTGATTGAAAACAAGCGCCAGGCTCCCTACGAATAATATCAGATGCGTTAGCGTAATAAAATTTACGCAAAGAGGCACCTGACCTATAATAAATTGTATCAATGAAAATAGTCACTTTATGATAAAATAAATCTTCTGATTTGATGGTAATTAATTTTGATAGTATTTTTAAATAAGTTCTTCTGCTCCGGTTTCGTCGTATTTCCTGTGGAAGTAAAAAGTTTAAATGCGCCGCGTAAGGGCGGCCAACTTTCTCAGTCAAAGATGACCACAGCTAGCTCCTCAGCAGCTGCCAAAAATGCTGCACAAACTCTTGCGTTATAACAAAAGTGGCGTGGGTTCCTTAAATGATTACTCTGCACTCCCGATTAGCTTGTTATATTTTCGTAACTCTTTTACACATCAATTATGTTCTAGTAATTAAAGGAGAGCAATACAAAAGCTATCACAATGCTATTGTACCTTCTGCACTCAAACAATAGCTAAGACACAAGAAAACATCAGAAGACGACTAAGTTCATTATCTTCCAGTCCTTTTATAATATAACAAAGATTATAGTGTTCAGTTCTGTAGTTTACATATATGATCTTATATCACGGAGAATAATGTCTTTTTTCTATTACCAGAATAGATAAATTGTCTTTAAAGTTATTTCGTCACTTTGTCCGTATCACAATTAGGTATTAAAGTTCACACAACATTACGCATGTATAGTTCTTTTGTCATTATTTGTATTGTTGATGTCAAATAAATGGAAAGGGACACTATATCTGCTCGTGAAGAACAAGGGTTGGACAAAAGAATGAAAACACCAAAAACACAACACAAAAGGATTTGCTATCAAAACGGGAATTGCCTTGCAGGTCAATCAGTTACATTTGCTCATGGACATCGACGCTTTCATCTGAAACGACAAACTGTCACGGATACATCTCGAAAGTAAATATAAAATTGACAGCGCCCTTAAATCGTTTAGAAAACTGTCCTTGTAATTCTTTCGAGGACACAATGAATTCTTCAAATCTCGCGTTTTCTTCAACGGCAGTAAGCATAGAAAAGCGGACTGTGTCAGAATGTGTCCCTTATATAACACGATTTTCTTTTTAGATGCAGCCCCATTAGAAAAAAGTTCTTTATAACTTACTATGGGCAGTGCTCACTTAAAATGTGAGATCTGAAATCCATTCAGAACGTTCTACTTTTTGTTCTCGTACTTATTTTTCCATCATAAGTTCTATAAGAGCGAACATCCCAAAAACCGTTCCAAGTATGCCACATTGTATTTTCCACTAATATACAACATCTTCATACTTTTCGTTCAGTTTCGTCGAAAACTGTTGAAACTGACAATGGAATGTGCGTGCGGCTTCAGAAATTTTACTATACGTACCTAAATTTCTTCACGTGGAGCTTGCATGAATATTAAAAAAAAAAAAAAAAAGTGCTTCTTGATGTAGAGAACAATGAATCCAGTCTGCCACTCGTTGGAATTTTTTGCTCTTTCATTGTCAGCTAAATCTTAAAATTGATTCTGCATGGTATTGTAGTATCGTTCCATAGCAAATCTGGAGTATCTCTCGCTTATGCGACTGCACAATATACACTGAAAATTCTCGTCCCTCTCTCATCCCAACGCATTTCTAAAGGCTTGTGACGACAGATCGCTAGATTGTCTCTTTTGTGCAAACAGCCTGCAAACGTCCTTCATACCATGAACAAACAGAGGACGATAAATAGTGCTGACACCATGATTCTATCAAACCGAGGAGAGTTGTGGCCACCGAAAAATGCCACACCGTAGTAACGAACGAAATGTCGCGCTGAACCAATCACTTCCAAAAAGGAGGGAGCAAGGCCTTGATGGAATGAGATTTTCACTCTGCAGCGGAGTGTGCGCTGGTATGAAACTTCCTGACAGATTAAAACTGTGTACCCGACCGAGACTCGAACTCGGGACGTTTGCCTTTCGCGGGCAAGTGCTCTACCATCTGAGCTACCGAAGCCCGACTCACGCTCGGTCCTCACAGCTTTACTTCTGCCAGTATCTCGTCTCCTACCTTCCAAACTTTACAGAAGCTCTCGTCCGAACCTTGCAGAACTAGCACTAATGAAAGGAAGGATACTGCGGAGATATGGCTTAGCCACAGCCTGGGGGATGTTTCCAGAATGAGATTTTCACTCTGCAGCGGAGTGTGCGCTGATATGAAACTTCCTGACAGATTAAAACTCTGTGCCCGACCGAGACTCGAACTCGGGACGTTTGCCTTGCGCGGGCAAGTGCTCTACCATCTGAGCTACCGAAGCCCGACTCACGCCCGGTCCTCACAGCTTTACTTCTGCCAGTATCTCGTCTCCTACCTTCCAAACTTTACAGAAGCTCTCCTGCGAACCTTGCAGAACTAGCACTAATGAAAGAAAGGATACTGCGGAGACATGGCTTAGCCACAGCCTGGGGGATGTTTCCAGAATGAGATTCTCACTCTGCAGCGGAGTGTGCGCTGATATGAAACTTCCTGGCAGATTAAAACTGTATGCCCGACCGAGACTCGAACTCGGGACCTTTGCCTTTCGCGGGCAAGTGCCTTGATAGTTCTTGCTGGTCCCACACGCAGCCGGTCGAAGTGGCCGAGCGGCTCTAGGAGCTACAGTCTGGTACCGCGCGAACGCTGCGGTCGCAGGTTCGAATCCTGCCTCGGGCATGAATATGTGTGATGTCCTTAGGTTAGATAGGTTTAAGTAGTTCTAAGTTCTAGAGGACTGATGACCACAGCAGTTAAGTCCCATAGTGCTCAGAGCCATTTGAACCATTTTTGTATATTGAGCAAGTAATAAAGGAAACAAAAGAAAAATTCGGAGTAGGAATTGAAATCCATGGAGAAGAAATGATAACTTTGAGGTTCGCCGATGACACTGTAATTCTCTCAGAGACAGTAAAGGACCTGGAAGAGCACTTGAACGGAATGAACAGTGTCTTGAGAGGAGGATATAAGATGAAAATCAACAAAGACGAAACGAGGATAATGGAATGTAGTCGAATTAAATCGGGGAATGCTGAAGGAATTAGATTAGGAAATGAGACACTTAAAGTAGTAAATGAGTTTTGCTATTTGGGGAGAAAAATAGCTGATGATGGTCGAAGGAGAGAGGATATAAAATATAGACTGGCAATAGCAAGGAAAGCGTTTCTGAAGAAGAGAATTGTGTTAAAATCGAGTATAGATTTAAGTGTCTAAAAGTCGTTTCTGAAAGTATTTCTATGGAGTGTAGCCACTGAAGATTAGATGGCTAGATCACAGTACTAATGAGGAGGTACTGAATAAAATTGGGGAGAAGAGAAATTTGTGCCAATATTGACTAGAAGAACGGATCGGTTGGTAGGACATGTACTGAGGCATTAAGGAATCACCAGTTTAGTATTGGAGGGCAGCGCGGAGGGTAAAAATCGTAGAGGGAGACCAAGAGACGAATACACTAAGCAGATTCAGAAGGATATATGATGCAGTTGGTACTGCTAGATGAAGAAGCTTGCACAGGATAGCATGGTTAGCTGCATCAATTCAGGGTCTGGACTGAAGACCACAACAACAACAACTTAGTTCAATAAAATGGCCCTTCTTGGTTTCTCGATTTGACAGATGTTACCATACAGCGCCACGATTTTAAGTGTGTCCTAAGTCAGTGAAACAAGGTTGCAGCCTCTCCCTGATATTATTCCATCTGAACATTGACCAAGTAATAAACGAAACCAAAGAAAAATTTGAAGTAGGAATTAAAGCTGATGGAAGAGAAATAAAAACTTTCAGGTTTGCCGATGGCGCGGTAATCCTGTCACAGACAGAAAAGGACTGGGAAGAGCAGTTGAACTTAATGGACAGTGTTTTGAATGGAGGATGTAAGATGAACATAAAAAGGCGACAAAAGGATAATGAAATGTAGTCTAATTAAATCAGGCGATGCTGAGAGAACTAGATTAGGAAACGAGACACTTAAGGTAGTAGATGCGTCTTATTATTTGTGCAGGGAAGTAACTGATGATGGCGATAGCGGAGAGGATATGAAATGGAGACTGGCAAAACTGGCAATACCGGCAATGGCAGGAAAAGCGTGATGTAAAGAAGAGGAGTTTGGTAACCTCGAGTATTAGGAAGGCTTTTATGGAAGTATTTGCATGGAACATGCGAAACATGAACGATAAACAGTTTAGACTAGTTGAGAATAGAAGATTTTGAAATGCGCCTTTAAAGAAGAATGCTGAAGATTAGATTGGTACATCACAGAATTAATGAGGAGGTACTGAATAGAACTGGCGAGAAAAGAAATTTGTGTGCCAATCTGACCAGCCGGAGTGGCCGTGCGGTTCTAGGCGCTACAGTCTGGAACCGGGATACCACTACGGTCGCAGGTTCGAATCCTGCCTCTGACATGGATGTGTGTGATGTCCTTAGGTTAGTTAGGTTTGATTAGTTCTAAGTTCTAGGCGGCTGATGACCTCAGAAGTTAAGTCGCATAGTGCTCAGAGCCATTTGAACCAAACATTTGAACCATTTTTTTGTGCCAATCTGCTTGGAAGAAGGTACCGGTTGGTAGCACATATTCTGAGACAACAAGGAATCACCAATTTAATATCGGAGGAAAGCATATGTTTGTGTGGGTAGAGAGGAACAGAAATGAAAAGTAAGCAGATTTAAAAGGTTGCAGTGGTAATTCGAAGGTGAGGAGGCATATGCAGAATAGGGTAGCATGGGGAGCAGCATTCAAACCAGTCTTCGGACTGAAGACCACAAGTCATGGAATAGCAACTATTTACGATCTTCAACATAGCGCACTTTGTGGATTATATTATTTTTGTAGTTCTTAGAAGTTTCAAACCAAAGGAGTCCGAGGCCGTAGCTGTATCTAAAATTAAAGTCAGCTGAGCACTTTTTATTTCGAAGTATCTTGTTAGCGTCGCTTGATATACGAATCCATTGTGAAGCCTATGCAGAGAGCGTAAGCGGAGAGCTTTCTCCGTGCCCGACTTAAATCTGTCCGCACACAGTTTCAATCTTCCGTCCTGTCTCGTCACTCCAGTAGCAGACAGTGGCTATGAAACAGCTGCAGAAAGCTGTCGTCTTGTTTCTGTGTGTAGGTAGCGACACAGGCGCGAAATGTACTGAGTGGACACCCATCGCAAATAACAGAGTGGCAGGTACTCTGTCAATAGCTTTACAGAAATCAGGCGCTGAGCATCGTACGAATTTCAAACACGCCACTGTACACGGAACAGATCTAAAGCATAAATTAAGCATACGGTACTATCTCGCTGTTCTAGATCAGCAAAACGTCAGCGGAAGCAGTAGCAGTACTTAGCCTGTATGCAACATGTGTTAAGTAACGGCAGTTTTGTAATTTTGCGTGTTCGCGCAATTTTTCGGTGTTGGTTTGGTCTGAAATGCACCAGTAGAGTGCTATATATTGCTGCCAGCTGTCCTAAAAATCTATATCTTCATCTTCGTTTGCATGGATGCTCTGAAAATCACAGTTAACTGTCGGGCAGAGGGTTCATCGAACCACCTTTACAATAATCCTCTATTATTCAACTCTCGAACAGTGCGCGGGAAAATCTAAAACCTTTATCTTTCCGTACGAGCTCTGATTTCCCTTATCGCTACTCCCTACGTTAGTCGGCGTTAACAAAATATTTTCGCTTTCCGAGAAGAAAGTTGATGGTTGGATTTCGTAAGATGATCCGGCCGCAACTAGAAACGCCTTTGTTTTAAAAATGTCCACCTCAAATCCTGTATCATTTGAATGACACTCTCTCCTCTATTTCGTGATAACGCAAAACTTATTGCCCTTCTTTGAGCTATCTCGATGCGCTCCGTCAGTTCTATGTGGTAAGGATCCCACACCGCGCAGCAGTATTCTAAAAGAAGACGGACAAGCGTAGTGTAGGCAGTCTCCTTAGTAGATCTCTTACATTTTCTAAGTGTCCTGCCATCAAAAAGCAGTCTTTGGTAAGCCTCCACAACATTTTCTACAACTTCTTTCCAATGTAAGGTGATCGTAATTGTAATTCCTAGGTATTTAGTTGAATTTATGAGCTTTATATTTGACTGATTTGTCGTGTAACCGAAGTTTAACGGATTTGTTTTAGCACTCATGTGCATGACCTCACACTTTTCATTATTTAGCGCTAACTGCCAATTTTCGCACCATACAGATATCTTTCCTAAATCGTTTTGCAAATTTGTTTTGCTCTTCTGATGAATTTTGTAGTGTCACCGCCAGACACCACACTTGCTAGGTGGTAGCCTTTAAATCGGCCGCGGTCCGTTAGTATACGTCGGACCCGCGTGTCGCCACTGTCAGTGATTGCAGACCGAGCGCCAGCACACGGCAGGTCTAGAGAGACTTACTACCACTCGCCCCAGTTGTACAGCCGACTTTGCTAGCGACGGTTAACTGACAAATACGCTCTCATTTGCCGAGACGATAGTTAGCATAGCCTTCAGCTACGTCATTTGCTACGACCTAGCAAGGCGCCATTACCAGTTATGAGATAGTTATTAGTGTACCGTCAAGAGCGATGTACTCCAATTGTGGATTAAAGTTAAGTATTCCAAGAACTACGTTCTTTTCTTTATAGGATAATTACTTTACCTTGTTCCAGACCTCACGCCAATCTACGTGAGCTTAAAAGCGTGCATTTCGGCCTCCTCTAGCAACACGGTGTTGGCTCTTCTGCCAACACTTCAACTTTACTAGAAGTAAACGACAGCATCGTCTGTGCACAACATAACACGGCTGTTCATATTGTGTCCTAAATCGTTTATGTAGATAAGGAACAGTAGAGATCCTATAACATTAACTTGGGGAACGTCAGAAATCACTTCTGTTTTACTCGATGACTTTCCGTCAGTTTTTAGGAAGTATGGTATCTCTGACAGGAAATCACGAATCCAGTCAAATAACTGAGAGGATATACCATAAGCACACAATTTCACTACAAGCTGCTTGTGTGGTACAGTCTTCCGGAAATCCAGAAACATGGAATCTGAAATCACTTGTGAATAGCACTCAACACTTCATGCGAATAAAGAGCTAGTTGTGTTTCACAAGAACGATGTTTTCTAAATCCATGTTGGCTGTTTGTCAATAGACCGTTTTCTTCGAGGTAATTCATAATGTTCGAACACAATATATGTTCCAAAATCCTGTGGCATATAGATGTTAATGATGTGGGCCTGTAATTTAGTGGATTACTTCTACTACCTTCCTTGAATATAGGTATAACCTGTGCAACTTTCCATGTTTGGGTACGCATCTTTCGTCCAGCGAACGGTTGTGGACGATTGTTAACCATGGAGCTATTGCAGCAGCATACCTAATTGGTATAGAGTCTGGACCAGAGGACATGCTTTTATTAAGTAATTTAAGTTGCTTCTCTTCTCCTGAGATATTTACTTCTAAGTTCCTCATGCTGACAGCCGTTTTTCATTAGCATTACAAGTGTTACCAGTATCGGCAATTATTTATTTTGTATAGGAACGGATCGGAGAATTTGTTTTAAATTTTGGTATGAGAACGGAACGAAATTCAGTAAGGATTTAGAAACGTGAAATAATGTTTTTTCTGAGAATTTCATGAGTGAAATGTGTGTGAACTTGCGAGTGGTTTAATCGTTTGAAGGCCGTGGATACTCTGAGGATGATGTCTTAGACTCCTAGTACGTCATCAATTGATGAAATCGTGGAAATCGTGAAATAAGCGATCACCGAATCACAGTCAGGTATTGGCATTTAGCTGGCTCATTCCAAGAATTTGTTTTCAGATGTCTTGGGAATGAAACGCGTGACAGAAAAATTTGTTCGAAAATTATTGAATTTCCAACAAAGCCATCGGCGGGTGCTAGTTGCTAACCAATCGATAGATGAATTCAGCACCGAAAAAGGACTACTGGATTTGTCGTCGAAATTAAGACTCAGTCATCTAAATGAATGCATTTTGAGTTGCCAAGACCGGAAAAACCTCAGAAAGTGCGATCAGATGTGAAGATTATGCTCACTGTCTTATTTGCTATTAACAGCAGCATTGGTTTTTTCCACAACGTCGGTCGACAAGGATTACTACCTTCTAGTTTGCAGTCTGTAAAAGCTCTCGGACTTGTAGCGAATTATTTAACCGTTTTAACACCACGGTAGAGCGCCTGCTCAGCAAAGGTTGTCAAAATAAATTGAGATATTTGACGTATTATAAAATGGTTCCTGTATGCAGTATGTCATGTACAAGATTATATATGCAGATTTTCGACGTGTGTGGGGAAACAAGTCTCTGTCCTAACATACCACAAAACATTTTTTTAAAAACGTAACACATACTTCACTAAAGCAACTGCATTTGAAAACTAACACTGGCCAACGCTGACCAATAATGTAATACATGTTGTAATAAATTTCATCTGTATAAAGAATTTAACGGATCATGGTGGGCCATAAAAAAGTTTTATTTAGAGTATAGAAATTAGTTTTTGTAGTTTACTGTGTATTTTTATGATTATTAATGTCGCGTGAACTGAATCTGTGCTGTAGTTTCACTCCGGCATAATCAGCCATGTCGAGTGGTTCAGTTTGAATTTCCGACTGTTGCATATAGTAGTACTCTGGAGTAGAGTCAACAGAAGAAGATCCCTAATAGCTGGAAATGCTGTTGCCAGCTACAAAGTGCGATGTACAAACTGCTGCAGGCGGAAGCTATAGCCGTCTACAGAAATGCGACAACACCAACGCATGCCTTAGAAATCACGTTGCGCGACTGGCTGAAGTAGACGCGTCAAGCAGCCGAGCCTGGCCCACCGTAACTGTCAGCGTTCTTCTTCTACCGAGTCTACTATAGTCAGAAAGCAGTAGAGAGCAACCATGACAGTAGCTAGCTCTTTCACCAGATAATCTCTGATATATTTCGTTAGTGCGTTACTTCATGATATTACACAGTTTTCCATGATAGGGAATGGAATGTGTTCAGGAACTGACCACTGTCCAGAAATAGGTAGATGCTGTTCTGACCACGGTTTACAGACTTCAGGCTGTGGCGATGTTGGAGATCCTGTGATTAATCAGTGCTAGTATGGCCTCTTGTATCGATGTCCCTCCCTTTTCTGGCACGCACAATATGGCCAGATTGTCCGAACTCTAACGTGCGTGGCAGACAGTGGTGTTGTGGGACGGCGGGTGTATATTATATTGGTCCAGACCACTGAAAGAAATGTTTCTATTCTCTTTCTATGTAGCGGGGTCAAGGGCTGTGATCATAAATGAAGGTATAATGTTCTAGTTCAAACATATATTGAGTAAAGTATCTCACATACTATACTTTGAAAGTCACTAAGTTCAATTGATAGTATATGTTTCTATCTTAAACAGCACTATTATCAGTTCAGAGGCGACCTCTACGGTACGTTCCTACAAAATTGTCCTTATGTTCAACATAAATGCTCGCCACAAGAGTGTAAATAAAATTCACCACGTGCAACACGGATTTGAAGATTTCACGGATGGCACAGTAAAAGTTACTTTAGCGAATATCTAAGCGATCCAGGACGGTGTACAGTCCTCGTAAGTTCAATATGAGTTTTTACCGCAAATACGCTTTTGTCACAGTCCGTCTCTGACGTCATCAGAGGCAGAGCGCGATCCGAAGTTTAACAGACGCGAATCTTACAGTGGCTCCAAGCGAAGTGAACCTCACTGTTTTCTTCCTTTCTTTATTGAGAGGGCTGTTAGCGGCACAATCCGCCGCTCTTCAGCCAAGTGACATGACAACTAAGACAAGAATAAAATGTTACATATATGAGGTGATAAGAAAAGGGGGAACACAAGATAGATTTAGGGGAGCTAATGGAGGTAAAACTACACTGATGTGGAGACATTCATGGGGGGGACAATTAAAAAAGTCGACATAAAGTTAAGAAACACAGTTGGCGATTCTTAAATCACAAAGAAGACACTGAAGGCACACGCACAGGTTAAAAGTCGGCCACAGTACTAAAAACACTCTAGAACAGCATACTTTAAACCCACTTGGAGCACACACGATGGGTCCTGCCGAGGGAGAGGCCGGAGAGGATGGGAAAGGAGGTGAGAGCAAGGTGCAGCAGTGGAGGGGGCGGGATGAAAAGAGTAGGGGTGTCAGGGGGTACACCAAGAGGCAGGAGACAGGAGACTGGAGGGGCAGGAGATGAAGATGGAAGACAAGCCAGGAGGGAGTGCAGAGGCACTGAAGGGGAGCACAAGGGAGGGAGGGGGAGTAGTAGGGGAAAGCCACTCAGGAGAAGGGAGGGGGAGGAGAGGGAGTCCTGAGGAAGAGGCAGGAGGGAGATGGGGTTAGACTTGATAGGAAGGGTAGATGTCAGGGCAAGGTTCATCATACGGGAGGGGTAAATGGTAGAAGTTGCGTTGGGAAAGAAGGCAGAGGGTGTGGAGATGGAGAGGAGATTGAAGACGTCAATGTCGATGTGACCAAGGAGGTTGGGGGAAGCGAGGATAACATCGGGGGTGGAGTTACTTTCAGGACGGGTGTGCTGTGGAAGAGAAACAAGGTCACCATGGAGGGTGACAAGGAACTGATGCCACCACCAAAGGGTGACAGGGTCACAGCTGTGGATGTTGAGGTCAGTGGCAATCACATAGGTGGAGAAGGTACATTCAACAAGGGAAATGAAATTGAAGGGGAGAGGAGCTGTGGGGTAGATATAGATAGTGGCACAAGTGATGGTGGGGGAGGGAAAAAATATGCTGAGGAGAAGATGTTCAGTCGGGTCATTGAGGAGGGGTTGTGGCTGGTCAGGGAGTTGCTTGAGGTGGTCTATAGCGAGCCCACCTCAGGCTAGGGCAAGGGGATTGTCAGTGCGGTGAAGGAGATAGGGGGAGGTGTGGACAATGTGGTGGGGTTGGAGGAAGGTTTCATTAAGGATGAAAGAGTCAACCTGGTGCCAGGATAGGGTATGCATGAAGAGGTATTTGTTGGCAGGGAGGGAGTGAATGTGGAGGCAGAGGAGATGATACTGGTGACGCGCCAGGAGGTCAGAGATGGGAAGCAAGCGGGACGTCGAGAGAGGGCTTAAATGAGAGTGTCAAGGTGGGTGAATGTAAAGTGGGCCTGGCTGTGGGAGTAGGTGGCATAGGTGTTTAAGTGTAAAACATAGGGGGCGGCAAGGGGAATCTGCTGGATTGTGTGGGGGCGGGGTGGATGTTCTACAGGATGATGGTGAGGAACTGGATGATGTCCCCTGCTGTAGGGGGAGGGTGGAGGGAATTGTTGGGGTGGATGGGCAAGTCGATGGGGCGAACAGCGATGGTGAGCTCAGGGTTGGTAGGAGAGGGTTTGGCTTTGCATTTGGAGGAATAGGTAGGATGAGATTCGTTGTAGCTGTTGCTTGAAGGGGGGGAGGCAAGGTTGGGACACTGCTTAAGGCGATGGGAGGCTTTACAATGGGGGCAGGTGGGGGTGATCTAGCAGTTTTGGGTGAGGTGGTCGTTGTACAGGAGACAGCACTGGCAGTTGTAGGATTGAGGAGGGTGGCAGCATTTGAAAATCAGGGCTCCCTGTGTGAGGAGGTGGTTGATGGAGGAGGCGGACTGTAAATATATGCATGAGGAAGGTAGTGCCAGAGCAGTTGTAAATACGGATGGCTGAGCAGATTACCAGGGCAGGATGAGCATTCAGTTCCACCAACACCTCAGCCTCCGTGACCAGAGGGCTGAGTTTGGTGATCACGGCAGTAAGGGTTGGTGGACAACAAGGAGGCTGGGGCTGATGAGGAGAGGGGGATGTAAGGAAAGGGGTGAGGGATGCATGGGGACCAAAGGTGATGTGGGGAAGGTGCTGGAGGAGATCAGTATGGAAAGATGGAGAGGGGGACTTGCTGAGAACAGAGTGTCTGCGAGGCATAAGTTTGGTGATGGGTGCACTAGGCATGTACTTCTGGATTTCTATGGTGAGGGTGCGGGTATTGAGGAATTTAGGATCACGGTTGGCTAGGATGAAGGTATACAGGAAGGAGGCTGGCGAGGAGGCAGATGGAGTGGTATCCATGGCGAGGTCAGAGGGAGGTGGGGTGGGCAGTGGTTTTTGGAGGAGGGGTTGGAGGAGAGGTCGCCACTGTTTGGAAGATTTTTTGGCCGGTGTGGCCTGGGAGAAGGGATGAGGGACTGGATGGATAGGGAGGTGGTTGGAGGCAGGACTCTACTGGGAGGCAGTGGAGCCGGTTAAGAGTGTAGGGTGCTCTGTAGTGGCGACTGTGGCGCGGCGGGCGGTTACTTGGGTGGGGGAAGCAGGGGTAGCTGCAGGGGGAAGGTTTGGGAGGGAGGAAAGTTGTCTCAGCGGACGACAGGAGTGGGAGGGGGGCAGGAGCAGGGGCAGGAGCAGATGCAGGGGAAGGAGTGAATTTTTTTTTTTGGTCATCAGTCTACTGACTGGTTTGATGCGGCGCGCCACGAATTCCTTTCCTGTGCTAACCTCTTCATCTCAGAGTAGCACTTGCAACCTATGTCCTCCATTATTTGCTTGACGTATTCCAATCTCTGTCTTCCTCTACAGTTTTTGCCCTCTACAGCTCCCTCTAGTACCATGGAAGTCATTCCCTCATGTCTTAGCAGATGTCCTATCATCCTGTCCCTTCTCCTTATCAGTGTTTTCCACATATTCCTTTCCTCTCCGATTCTGCGTAGAACCTCCTCATTCCTTACCTTATCAGTCCACCTAATTTTCAACATTCGTCTATAGCACCACATCTCAAATGCTTCGATTCTCTTCTGTTCCGGTTTTCCCACAGTCCATGTTTCACTACCATACAATGCTGTATTCTAGACGTACATCCTCAGAAATTTCTTCCTCAAATTAAGGCCGGTATTTGATATTAGTAGACTTCTCTTGGCCAGAAATGCCTTTTTTGCCATAGCGAGTCTGCTTTTGATGTCCTCCTTGCTGCGTCCGTCATTGGTTATTTTACTGCCAAGGTAGCAAAATTCCTTAACTTCATTGACTTCATGACCATCAATCCTGATGTTAAGTTTCTCGCTTTTCTCATTTCTACTACTTCTCATTACCTTCGTCTTTCTCCGATTTACTCTCAAAGCATACTGTGTACTCATTAGACTGTTCATTCCGTTCAGCAGATCATTTAATTCTTCTTCACTTTCACTCAGGATAGCAATGTCATCAGCGAATCGTATCATTGATATCCTTTCACCTTGTATTTTAATTCCACTTCTGAACCTTTCTTTTATTTCCATCATTTCTTCCTCGATGTACAGATTGAAGAGTAGGGGCGGCAGGCTACAGCCTTGTCTTACACCCTCCTTAATACGAGCACTTCGTTCCTGATCGTCCACTCTTATTATTCCCTCTTGGTTGTTGTACATATTGTATATGACCCGTCTCTTCCTATAGCTTACCCCCACTTTTTTCAGAATCTCAAACAGCTTGCACCATTTTATATTGTCGAATGCTTTTTCCGAGTCGACAAATCCTATGAAAGTGTCTTGATTTTTCTTTAGCCTTGCTTCCATTATTAGCCGTAACGTCAGAATTGCCTCTCTCGTCCCTTTACTTTTCCTAAAGCCAAACTGATCGTTACCTAGCGCATTCTCCGTTTTCTTTTCCATTCTTCTGTATATTATTCTTTTAAGCAGCTTCGATACATGAGCTGTTAAGCTGATTGTGCGATAATTCTCGCACTTTTCAGCTCTTGCCGTCTTCGGAATTGTGTGGATGATGCTTTTCCGAAAGTCAGATGGTATGTCGCCAGACTCATATATTCTACATACCAACGTGAATAGTCGTTTTGTTGCCACTTCCCCCAATGATTTTAGAAATTCTGATGGAATGTTATCTATCCCTTCTGCCTTATTTGACCGTAAGTCCTCCAAAGCTCTTTTAAATTCCGATTCTAATACTGGATCCCCTATCTCTTCTAAATCGACTCCTGTTTCTTCTCCTATCACATCAGACAAATCTTCACCCTCATAGAGGCTTTCAATGTATTCTTTCCACCTATCTGCTCTCTCCTCTGCATTTAACAGTGGAATTCCCGTTGCAATCTTAATGTTACCACCGTTGCTTTTAATGTCACCAAAGGTTGTTTTGACTTTCCTGTATGCTGAGTCTGTCCTTCCGACAATCATATCTTTTTCGATGTCTTCACATTTTTCCTGCAGCCATTTCTTCTTAGCTTCCCTGCACTTCCTGTTTATTTCATTCCTCATCGAATTGTACTTCTGTATTCCTGATTTTCCCGGAACATGTTTGTACTTCCTCCTTTCATCAATCAACTGAAGTATTTCTTCTGTTACCCATGGTTTCTTCGCAGCTACCTTCTTTATACCTATGTTTTCCTTCCAACTTCTGTGATGGCCCTTTTTAGAGCTGTCCATTCCTCTTCAACTGTACTGCCTACTGCGCTATTCCTTATTGCTGTATCTATAGCGTTAGAGAACTTCAAACGTATCTCGTCATTCCTTAGTACTTCCGTATCCCACTTCTTTGCGTATTGATTCTTCCTGACTAATGTCTTGAACTTCAGCCTACTCTTCATCACTACTATATTGTGATCTGAGTCTATATTTGCTCCTGGGTACGCCTTACAATCCAGTATCTGATTTCGGAATCTCTGTCTGACCATGATGCAATCTAGTTGAAATATTCCCGTATCTACCGGCCTTTTCCAAGTATACCTCCTCCTCTTGTGATTCTTGAACAGGGTATTTGCCATTACTAGCTGAAACTTGTTACAGAACTCAATTAGTCTTTCTCCTCTTTCATTCCTTGTCCCAAGCCCATATTCTCCTGTAACCTTTTCTTCTACTCCTTCCCCTACAACTGCATTCCAGTCGCCCATGACTATTAGATTTTCGTCCCCCTTTACATACTGCATTACCCTTTCAATATCCTCATACACTTTCTCTATCTATTCAGCTTGGGACGTCGGCATGTATACCTGAACTATCGTTGTCGGTGTTGGTCTGCTGTCGATTCTGATTAGAACAACCCGGTCACTGAACTGTTCACAGTAACACACCCTCTGCCCTACCTTCCTATTCATAACGAATCCTACACCTGTTATACCATTTTCTGCTGCTGTTGATATTACCCGATACTCATGTGACCAGAAATCCTTGCCTTCCTTCAAATTCACTTCACTGACCCCTACTATATCTAGATTGAGCCTTTGCATTTCCCTTTCCAGATTTTCTAGTTTCCCTACCACGTTCAAGCTTCTGACATTCCACGCCCCGACTCGTAGAACGTTATCCTTTCGTTGATTATTCAATCTTTTTCTCATGGTAACCTCCCCCTTGGCAGTCCCCTCCCGGAGATCCGAATGGGGGACTGTTCCGGAATCTTTTGCCAATGGAGAGATCATCATGACACTTCTTCAATTACAGGCATGTCTTGTGGATACACGTTACGTGTCTTTAATTCAGTGGTTCCCTTTGCCTTCTGCATCCTCATGTCGTTGATCATTGCTGATTCTTCCGCCTTTAGGGGCAATTTTCCACCCCTAGGACAAGAGAGTGCCCTGAGCCTCTATCCGCTGCTCCGCCCTGTTTGACAAGGCCGTTGGCAGAATGAGGCTGACTTCTTATGCCGGAAGTCTTCGGCCGCCAATGCTGATTATTTATCAAATTTAGGCAGTGGCGGGGATCGAACCCGGGACCGAAGACGTTTTGATTATGAATCAGTGTGTTCATCCGTGTTTGACGTCAATGTAGCTTAGGTAGCAGTGCTGTCCCCTTAAGCTTCAACAAGTGGTATGAGACATCGCCCTGCGTTGATATCATTTACCAGTAATGAGTGCTTCATTTGCTGAATCTGTAGCTGATTTTCTTGCCACATGCGCAAAAGTGCAGCTGCGGGATGTGATGTTCACTGGAAGCGCCAACGTTAGGTTGGATAATGGACCACGTCAGCAAAATTGCAGGCACATTCTGGAAAGTACGTGCACTACTTATGTTCCGAAGGAGGTCACATCGAGATGTGGAGGAGAGTTCGCTGGCAGCTGTTCAATATAGAGGTGTAACCAGCTGCAAATCGAAGCACATATATCTACTAATTACGATTTCAGCCTGTGAGTTGAGACCACACTGGTGTTATTTACACGAGAAAGAGAGCAAATATCACCGCAAGTGACGTGGAAACACAACTTACTACTTGCAGAATTGTACCCATAGACAGTCGCGGTACTGTGGTGTGTTGCTGTACGCAAAAGGCCTAAACCAGTGGCTCAGATGAGCCAGCGTCGATTTCTGACATGTTCTTAACCTTCGCTACCGGTTGAAGAATTATAGGATCTAAAGAATTATAGGATCTCTCAGAAGCAGTTCAGTTATGCACTGCCCAAAAAGGTTGCTGCTCAGGCAGGACAGCATATATAGAGTGCACAAAGGGATTACTTAGGTTAGAGAGATCTTCACTATAGCGTCAGCGATGAAATAGCTGCAATAATCTGAAAGAGAAAATGTGAGTCTGGTGTTAGTAAACTGTATCTATAGCGATTTCGCATAATTAGGTCACGCAATCTAAGTAATGAAAGAAGAATATCTATAGGTACCACAGACTACTTCAGACTTTAAGTATCTCTGAAAAGAGCAAGTATTAGTGCACGTAGAGGCAGGGACAATGACTGTGAATGCACATCATCAACATGGCACTGGCAGGAAATTTAAAAGTGCAAGACAATGGATGGCAGGAAATCCACAAATGCAGAATAGCGGAAAATTAAAAAAGAATCTGTAACCGGATGTAGTAGGCAAATATTGAACAACTTGTTACATTTTTTTAACAAGTTACCGGTGGCTTTACAACCCGATTCTCCTTCTGAAGACAACAGGAAATTACAAAACCGTGGATGGGCAGTGGCTCAATGCCAAAATAAATATGTCGTGACCCAGAAAAAGACATATCAGCTTTTTATTCAAAGATAAATGCCGTTAATAAATATGGAATAAAGTTCACGATGCTACGGCGATTCTGTCGAAAAATGGATACTGATTCTCTTGGTAATAATAAATACAGTTACAAATAATTCAACACCTAAGAAAACATTATTTGTATAAAGTAATTGAGTATTTTAATGTGAAATTTCGATTTCATTGCTGTCACAGTAACTGAAAATATAAAACCAGTTTTTACATAGTCTCTTACCTTCAGTTGATGGGGGTATTATATTATAGTCAGTTTCACACAGTCATTCACCTGCGCCTAATACTGGATACAAAAAATCTTGCCTGCGTTTGTTAGAGAGGAAGAGGAAATTCAAGAAGTATACATTAAAATTTCCCATCAGAGCCATTTATCAACCACTATGGCTATTCCAAAAGGAGACAGGTGAATACAAACCCAAAGAAAACAATGCATTTATGAAAGCTGAAGGTGGAGATATTGGAGGAGGAAAGGACAATCACTATGAGGAATATGATAATGACGATGATAGATGTGATGACAAAGATGACGAAGAAGAAGAAGAAGAAAAGAGTGAGGATGATTATGATGAAGAAGATGAGGTTAATGTTTTGAAGACACTGTCCAACAAGTCGCTAGCTGATATCGGCTGGAAGAACATGAATGAATTGGTGGAGAGATTAGATTCCTTGCTTGCTTCTAAACCGAAAACCAGTACTGCACACGATAATGGAATAACATCTGTTGAAGGAAACTTTGAGAAGCATCCATTAATGTTTGAATTTTACAATGAAGTTATTAGAAGTGTAACATACACTTCGTAATTATTCCACAACAGTGATTAAACGCAGGTGATGTACACCCCAGACTCAGTTTATAATGACACGCTTGCCAATTCCTTTGGGAAGGCATCAAGAAACCTGAACTCATTCGCTATGCATCTGGCAAACCGCAACTTGTCCTAAATTGTCGAGCTGGTGAAATGACACACTGTTAAAAGTAAAACGTATTGACTTGCTGATAAACATGTTTGCTTGTTGGAATTCACCAGAGCGAGTTCGCTATCGCTGTCCCAGGAGAGAAGAAACGAGACAACTACAAGTAGAGGTAAGTAATTGATGCTCCTTCTGATCCCGCTACTACAGGTGGTCCTGCTGAGCATCTTCAAATTAGAAAAAAATTTAAGTCTAATATCCACTACTACTATTAAATCTGTATTTTTCTTATCAAGTACTTGTTCTAATACGAGAAAGCAGGGCTTCTTCCGAATCCATGTTACAGAACTTGAAGCATCTCGATGGTGGTCGAAGTACAATATCCATGATAAGATTTTCGGAATTGGAGAAGCAAGAGCAGCATCCAATCTTGAGTTCAAGAAGACGTGCCATCAGCTAATTTGGAATTGCGATATTGCCTCATCTAAAACGCAGCATGATATATCCACCGTCAAGGCTCATGACAATCAGTGTTGGTGAACTAGACTTTTTCAGCAGAGGTAATGTGTGCGTGACATATCCTGTAAGGTAAATGACAAAGTTACAGTCGACTTTGAAAATACTGATACATCATTCTTTGTGCCTCTTGAAAAAATGCAGTGTACATAAACAAGGCCAATTTCTATTCACCTAATATCATGAAGTGGAAGAATAAAGGATATTGACATTAAATTTCTAAAACCATATTTTCGTGGTTTGTTATTCAGAAAGGCTTATTTAGAAATAAACCCAAAAATAACACACTTTCTTGAAGAGAAGGTGCTAGCATACTTGTACGAAACTTTCAAGATAACAGTATACACAAGATAACAATTACTCCTGTACGGGCTTTAAAATAAGAAGCATTAGCAAATAAACAAGCACAATATTTCACAAGCGCAATGAAGGATAATTGAAAATAAATGGACAGAATGGCATAGATAAACCAAAGCACAGTAATCGGCTCAGGTTCTGCTCACTCCTAGAACGGTTGCTCCACTATGTGCAGATTCGAAAACATACTCATAGAATATCATTAAATTTAGATGAACAAAGTACCACCCATGCCCCCGACCCTGCCAGTGGAAATTAGGGCTGACAACTGAGTCAGTTTGGCCTACAAATACTAGATAACAGAGTATAATTGGCGTAAATTAATAAATTATAACATGGGCCTTTTATACTTAGCTAACAATGAAAAGTAAATGATTGTACACATCAGTAGTGTCGGCAAAGATGAAGGTTATCAGACAGTAAAAAAAAAAAATAAAAAAAAATAAAAAAAACTTTTTAGATACCCAAATTTAGAAAACACACTCATTAGTAGCGTGGTTAAAAGCAAGTCTTTGACAAACAGAACAGGATAAAATGTAATCGAATACATGTTTAATGCGGGGACGTCTTTATTATGGGGGTTGCTGATTCACATTAAGGGCGCCAGTCAAAACAACAACCAGCAGTATAGCCCAAACGAGCTTCCGGAAAGAACAAAAAACGAGATTCAGTAGCAAAGCTCTAATCGCGGAGGGCAATTTTCTGCACATAAGAAGTGGTGCTCACCGTTATTCCTGCGTCAGGCGTAGGAGAATTAAGGACGGTGTAAGTAATCACGTCCATCAACCAACACGTCAGGAAACAGGCCTAGTCGAACTCCAGAGCATGGCTCGCTACCATATAGGCCGAGAGAAGCGGCGATTCTCCATCAGACGCTGACACGCTGCTCGAAGTAAACATCTACCACCCAAATACGACATTCGGACCTCCACTGCTAGCAAACTCACGCAGGGATGCAGAATTCCTCCTTCACAGACGGTCAACCGGCAGCTGACACACTAGTGTGGACTGCGCGCGCACCTGAATTTCGCTGAGGGCGCTGCAAGTTTGTCGCCTACAGAGACGCCAGATAAACCTTAGCTAGGTGATGCGACTCAAACACGTTCCACTAGCAGAAGTTTCGGTATCAGTGCTCCAAGGCCCGGGACGATCTCATGAAACAGCCTCCCATGTGTGTACTTGGGTTAGTTCACTGAGTTAATTTCCTTTTTCCAAGGATGTGACAGGTTCTGCCATGCCACCTACAGTATCAAGCACTCTCGCTGGTAACATTTGCTTGTGTCAACAGTCTTGTGACTGGTTTTATGTGGCCTGTCAGGAATTCCTCCTCTGTATCAATCTTCTATCACACAGCAGCACTTTCACACAACGCCCTTAATTGCTTGTTGAGTATATTCCAATCTGTGTTTTCCCGTACATTTTTCATTCTAAACAGATCATTCAAGTACGATGCGAGTTATTACTTAACGTATTAACAAACGTCATAACATACTGTCCCTTCTTCTTACCGATATTTCCAACAAGTTCCTCTCTTCGCCGATTCTGCAGAGAATCCGCCTACCCCATCACTTCATTTAATCCTTCTGTAGGGCCACATCTTAAATATGTTGATTCTCTTCCTTTCCAATTTTCCCAATCATGAATTCATTTTCGTACAATTCGGTGTTTTGTATCCCACCTCGATAGACGGTGCGTGGGTCTGCTCTAGTGAACCGCTTCTGTAATATAGGCCGAGACTGAAGGAAGCGAGTAGGAGCAGGAGAGTTGAAGCACTTCGGTACTGCAGGTAACTTTAACACTTTTAACAGAGTAAAAAAAAAAAAAAGTAAATATACTTTGGCTAGGATGAGCACGTAGATGTGAAGCCGTAGTCCATGTCTAATCCTGTGAAGTTAGGATGACTTTTCTGTATCGTCTCAAAACTAACAAATACTCGTTGCTGCCCAGCCTTAACTGAACGTGACTAATACAAAGTCTCAATAGCAAGCTAGCCCACTCGGTAGTAGAAGCGATATTTCCAAAAAAATGGTTCAAATGGCTGTGAGCACTACTTGACTTAACATCTGAGGTCATCAGTCCCCACTTAGAACTACTTAAACCTAACTAACGTAAGGACAACACACACATCCATGCCCAAAGAAGGATTCGAAACTGCGACCGTAGCAGTCGCGCGGATCCAGACTGAAGCACCTAGAACCGCTCAGCCACGCTGGCCGGCTCGATATTTCCAGGCCGTCTGCTCTTGATGACATGGGCAAAAATCAAGATGGCGCTCCTTGAGCTCCACACTAGGGGACGTTGTGGTCTGCGTATTTAGTCTTTTCCCGTAGTGCCAACTTACGAGAGCATGCAACTATGTTGTGGCATAGTAACGCTGCTCCCCTTTGAAATGGCGCACCGTCGTGGAACAGGGATTCCGACGGTGGGGGGAAGAACCCAGGGGTGGCGCGATGGAGGGGCGGATGGCTGAACTGTGGGGACGTGCTGCCCACACGCATCCCCGAAATGCTCGTGAGGGGGAGAGGAAACGCAGCTTCCAAAACCTGCCCAGGGCGCGCACCACCACTGGCTATGCTCAGACGAAGAGGCGGAGCAACAACCTCCATCGGCGACAGCGGCGGCGTGATGTCATCCTCAGCGTCCATCAGCTCCGGCACCACGAAGGAACACGACGGCGACGGCAACCGGTGTGGGCCTGGTGGCTACGAGAGGCGCCCGTCCAGTGCAGCAGACTGGACCAGCGGCGCAGGCAGGAGCGCCCGCGCTGTAGGCGATAGCGGCGGAAGCGCCATCAGCGGAGTCGTGGGCTGAGGTGGCGGTAGCCGCGAAGCCTCCAATTCTGCCATAAAAGAACCAGCAGCAGATAACCAAGGACGGCACAAATGGACGTGGTTCTTATAAACAAGGTGTGGCCAGGTGGGCAAAGAATGAGCCCCTGCTCCCAGCCCTGCCTGCCAGAGAAAACATGATAGGAAACCAAATCATGCAGCGCCAAGCCCGAACGAGGCGAAGCAGCAGGAGCGTGTAGTGGTGGGTGCAACAGCTGCAATAGCGACCGAGGTCTGGGGCCATGTGGCAGTTCCACTGGGGAACGGGCGTAGTGTGGCTGGGAGCAATATGAAGCAAGACAAGTCCATAGTGTGTGCTCGCAAGAGTGTGTGGCATGTAACTTGTTCATCTGCGACTTAAATGTACGCACAAAGCCTTCAGCCTAGCCGTTCGACGGGCTGGAACAGGGCTGAGGTCAGATGGCGAATTCCATTAGCAGCACAGAACGCTTCAAACTTGGAAGACACAAACTGGGGGCAATTGACGGAGACAATGACTTCAGGAAGGCCCTCAATCCAAAACATAGATGTCAAAGTCCGAATAGCATTGGCAGATGTAGTAGAAGACATAGGTACAACAAAAGGAAAGTTGCTGTAAGCATAAATGACTAACAACCTGCTTGTGCCCCAGAAAGGACCCGCAAAATCAACATGAACGCGCTGCCAAGGCGCAGTAGAAGTCGATCACTCAAAGAAGCACTGGCGGGGAGCGGATTGGTGCTCCGCGCAAGAGCTACAGTTAGCAAGCGAATTCTCAATTTGATTATCAATACCGACCCAAGTATTGCGACGACGCTCTAATTGCTTCGTCCGCACTATACCCCAATGACCAGCGTGCAGTGAGGGGAGAATTGACGACTGCAAAGAACGAGGTCCAACCACACGAGACTGATCATTGTCAGTTCGTAAAAAAATAACACCATGGTGTACAGACAAGTTGTGACGTTGTGCAAAGTAACATCGAACATGGTATCACTAATCTGCGTAGCAGATGGAGGCCATTGAGTACGAATATAATGGAAAACAATCTGCAAAGAAACATTGGGGACTGTCGCGAAGCAATGAGACGAAAATCCACCGGATAACCATCAGCGAAATCATTATCTTGCGAATCAATGAACATGCATGACAATTCGGAAGAATCAAACACTTCTTCAGGACCGATAGGTACACGAGACAAAGCATCAGCATTGCCATGCTGGGCCAGAGGCCGAAACAAAATTTCATAATTGTAGTTAGACAAAAACGAAGACCAACGTTGCTACTTTTGTGCAGTACGGGCTGGAACTGGCTTGGACTTTGGGTTGGGTTGTTTTGGGGGAGGAGACCAGACAGCGAGGTCATCGGTCTCATCGGATTAGGAAAGGAAGACGGCCGAGCCCTTTCGAAGGAACCATCCCTGCATTTGCCTGGAGCGATTTAGGGAAATCACGGAGAACCTAAATCAGGATGGCCGGACACGGTATTGAACCGTCGTCCTCCCGAATGCGAGTCCAGTTGGCTTGGACTGGTGAAACAAATACGTGAAAGGATTATGATCGGTGACCAAATAGAACTTGCGACTGTACAAAAAAATCGTGAAACTTGTTCACTCCATATACAATAGCTTTTGGTATAAGCCGAACATAATACGTAATTCTGCCTAACACAGACTGAGGTTCTTTCAAGTTCCTGGGAACTGGCAAGTCCCTAATCGCACGGAGATGCAACAGTGAGGGGTGGATACCCTGTCCGTTAATCATATGCCCTAAATACCGAATCTCAATTTGAAAAAATTTGCGCTTGTCTCTGTTACACTTGAGTCCTGTCTGCAAAAGTACAGTAAATAAGGCACGCAAATTCTGCAGATGTTCATTCGGGGTGCAACCTGATACCAGAATATCGTCCAGATAATTGGAATAACCAGGGACAGTGGCGCACAACTGTTGCAAGTAAGAACTGAAAAATAGCAGAAGCCGAAGAACAACCGAACGGAAGGCAGCGAAACTTCAACAATCTAAGGTGGGTGTTGATCACAAAATATCGTCGTGACTGTTCGTCGAGCGGAATTTGAAAGTATGCGTCCCGTAAGTCAATTGTGGAAAAGAATTTTCCCGCACCAACCTTAACAAAAATTTACTCGGAACGCGTAAGGGAAACGTAGCTACCACCGTCTGGGGATTGACTGTTCACTGAAAGTCAGTACAAATAAAGGAGACGACCATTCGGTTTTTTCAAACACACTTTAGGCGAAGCCCATTGCGAAGCAGAAACAGGTTTAATGACACCACTGTCTTGCAAATGCTGAAGTTCAGCATCTAAGATGTCGCGATGTCCATGCGGTACCGGGCGTTCGAGCCGGAAAATAGGCATGGCATTGTCGCTAACTACAATAGGCGCTGCAGTGCCTGTGGTGTAACCAAGGCCCTCAGAAAAGAGATCAGCAAAATCATCGCAGAGTTTGGCCACACTGTCTGCCTGGTCACAAGCGTTGACACAAAGTACATTGTCCTGAATTGTGAGGCCAAAAAGTTCAGATGCGTCCATGCCAAAAATGTTCGGAGTATTACGAGAGTGGAGCACATGAAAAGACACAGTCTTCGTAGTCGCACTATACGTGGCATGCAAATTACACACGCCTACCATGGGGATTTCCTGTTCAGGACATGCAGTCAGCGGGGAATGCGAACGACAAAACGGGAGCAAACCAAGCAAGTCATACGTTGATCTATTGAGTAAAGAAACAGACGTACCAGTGTCCAGCTGCATGCGAACAGAACGTCCAAAAATGTACAAAGTCACAAAAAGTTTATTCACATCGCGCTGAATGCGAGAGGAAGCGTCTGACAAAATTTGCACATGCACACTAGGAGCCGTAGAGGCACGTGAAGAAGAAGGCTTTGGAAAAATGGCATTAAAGTCCATAGGCTGATGACTGGAACTATGCTCACGGTGATTTCCGTTGCGGTGACGCCGACGCGAGTCACGCGAACGTGAAACATTCTGAGAGTTAGAGTGTCCTTCACTACACCCAGTTTGCACATGTCCTTTCTTATTGCAGAAATAACAGTGCGCATGAGTGGATGGGCAACTGTCACGTGGGTGGGCACGAAAGCAGTTCGGACGAGATTTCAGTTTCTTAGTGGGTGCCTGGTTGGGAAATTGTTTACTGGCACGCAAGCGACGCGGCGAGGCTCCCTGTGCCGGGGCAGGGCGGGAGGGCAGGTGTCGTGCCTCGCTAACAGTACACACACCCGAGGTCACGTCGAACCCGGAAGTAGCCATGTCTAATGTATCTTGTCTGTATAGCAAGTCCACTACTTCCTGCAAGATGGGGTTTTAAATCTTAGGAGTTGCTCGAGAATGTGGTTGTGGTGTCACCGCCAGACACCACACTTCCTAGGTGGTAGCCTTTAAATCGGCCGCGGTCCGTTAGTATACGGCGGACCCGCGTGTCGCCACTGTCAGTGATAGAAGACCGAGCGCCACCACACGGCAGGTCTAGAGAGACGTACTATCACTCGCCCCAGTTGTACAGCCGACTTTGCTAGCGAAGCTACACTGACCGATACGCTCTCATTTGCCGAGACGATAGTTAGCATAGCCTTCAGCTACATTTGCTACGACCTAGCAAGGCGCCATAGCAGTTGATAATTAATATTATGAAGCATGTACCGTAACGAGAGATGTTCTACAATTGTGGATTAAAGTTAAGTATTACATCATCTACGTACTTTATTTGCAATTCTCAACATATTGTCCTGTTCCAGACCTCACGCCAGTCAGCGTGCAATTAAACGCGTGCATTTCGGCCTCCTCTAGAAACACAGTGTTGGCTCTTCTGCCAACACTACAGTGGTGATCCCCCATATTCTGCGCTATAGCGTCTCTAATCATGATATCTGCATAGGAGATTCCACAGCAGTAATTAAAGTCACAACCAGATGTTAATCCCTGAAGGTCAGCTAACCATGATTTATTTGACTGAGTAGGACCACCATGGAGACGGAAAAATTTGCAGTATGCAGCCACCACATTTACACTGTCAAAGAAGGGGAGTTTAAAGCGTCTATCTCTTCGGCGTAAGTTTCAGTTTCTTGGCAGAAGCTCGGAAACAATTTTATGAGCGGTATAAGACAATACCGGCGTTGGGAATGAAAAAGGCAAGCCGCTCTGTACCTGGTATGTTGTATGCGGCGAGGTGGGTCTCGAGCTGAGCAATGTACTCTGGCTAGCGTTTACAGTCCGGATTAAACGTACAGAATGGCGGCGCCGTAGGCGTCGTCTTGCGGCACAGACGGGAGCGTCGGAGGTACCGAGGCAGCTGCAGTTTGTAGTGTGACAAGTTCATTCACAGCAGCAAGCAGCTGCGTCATTTGCTGAGCCTGAAACTGTACAATATTGGACAGCGAAGCCTGTTCCTGTTGCGAATGCCATCGTTGACACAAAATGATTTCTTAGAGCAAAGAGTGGGAGCGCACATTCAGTCAGTCGCACGGAGATAGCACAAGTAAAGGTAAAGCAGTACCGAGCAAAAAACATAGGTAAGAGGAGAAGAAAAAAATTAATCCCATCCTCGTCTCGACTTTTGTGTATCCAGCCTTGATAGGTGGTGCGTGGGTCTGCTCCTGTGAACTGCTTCTGTAATATAGGCCGAGACTGAAGGAAGCGAGTAGGAGCTGGAGAGGTGAAGCACTTCGGTACTGCAGGTAACTTTAACACTTTTAATAGAGTAAAAAAAAGTTAATATACTTTGGCTAGGATGAGCACGTAGGTGTGAAGCCGTAGTCCATGTATAATCCTGTGAAGTTAGGATGACTTTTCTGTATCATATCAAAGCTAACAATTACTCGTTACTGCCCAAACTTTAACTGAACGTAACTAATACAAAGTCTCAACAGCCAACTAGCCCATTCGGTAGTAGAAGCGATATTTCCAGACCGTCTGCTCTTGATGAGATGGGCAGAAATCAAGACGGCACTCGCTGAGCTCCACAGCGTCGGCCAGAGGGCGAAGTGGTCGGCGTAGTTATTCTTCTCTCGTAGTGCCAACTTACGAGAGCGTGCACCTACGTTGCGGCGTCGTAACTATCGATGCCTCACGATGCTCCAAGGGTACATTTTCAGAAATTTCTTCCTCAAATTAATACGAGTGTTTGATAGTAGTGGAATTCTTTTCGTTAGGAGTATCTGTTTACCTCTGCTTTTCATGCCCCTGCTTAGTTATCCATTAACTTGTTTCCGAAATACCAAAGTTACCTCACTTCATCTACTTTGTGGTCTTCAATGTGGATTTTAACTTCACCACTCTTATTATCTTCGTCTTTCTACGATCTACTATCAATCCATAGTGTGCAATCAAAAGACTGTCCGTTCCATTCTTTAGGCCTAGAACTTTTCTTCACTTGCTTTCAGTACACCAGTATCACCAGCGATATTATTAGAGGTATGTTTCTACTCTAAATTTTAATTCCACTCCTTAACATTTCTTTCATTACCCTCATTCCTTCATAGATTGAACAGCAACTGCGAAAGACACTTCCCTATCTTATACCCCATCCCCCATCTAAACCGAACTCTTTGTTCTTGCTGTTCCAAACATATTTTCATCGTTAGCTTCTTGTAATCAGTGTTTATTACCCATCTTACACATATATACTCTGTCGTAATGTCTGCAGCGGTATTCATGATTGCGGTATTTACAGCCTTGAGAGCTAAAAACATTGATTCTTGCCGACGATTTATTCAAAATTGCTGGCTACTCTTCATCATTTCTGAGTTATGAACTGGTTATCTGCTCCTGGGTATGCCTTAAAATTTAGTATCTAATGTCGGATAGGCCTCTTCCAGGTATACTTCCTTCTCTTGTGATTTTTGAACTTCGTACTTCCTGCTGCTGAGCGAAATAAATTGCAGTTGGTCTTTCCCATTATTCATTTGTTCTGCCTAACAAGTGCAGCTCAGTAAGTCGATCATTTGTTCCTTTCCCAACTGCAGCGTTCCAATGACCTACGATTAGTAATTATTTTCATCTCCGTTTATCACTGCCTTACACATTCAGTGTCTTCATTTACTTTCTCCATGTCTTCAAGTTCTGCTATTAATGTTGGAATGTGTACCTCAACTGTTGTCGGTTTGCTGTCGATGAAAATAATCCTACCACTGAACTGATCATGATAACTGACTATGCCCTACCTTCCTATCGCATATGTTGTTGTTGTTGTTGTTGTGGTCTTCAGTCCTGAGACTGGTTTGATGCAGCTCTCCATGCTACTCTATCCTGTGCAAGCTTCTTCATCTCCCAGTACCTACTGCAACCTACATCCTTCTGAATCTGCTTAGTGTATTCATCTCTTGGTCTCCCCTTATGATTTTTACCCTCCACGCTGCCCTCCAATACTAAATTGGTGATCCCTTGATGCCTCAGAACATGTCCTACCAACCGATCCCTTCTTCCGGTCAAGTTGTGCCACAAACTTCTCTTCTCCCCAATCCTATTCAATACTTCCTCATTAGTTATGTGATCTACCCATCTAATCTTCAGCATTCTTCTGTAGCATCACATTTCAAGAGCTTCTATTCTCTTCTTGTCCAAACTATTTACCGTCCATGTTTCACTTCCATACATGGCTACACTCCATACAAATACTTTCAGAAATAACTTCCTGACACTTAAATCTATACTCGATGTTAACAAATTTCTCTTCTTCAGAAACGCTTTCCTTGCCATTGCCAGTCTACATTTTATATCCTCTCTACTTCGTCCATCATCAGTTATTTTGCTCCCCAAATAGCAAAACTCCTTTACTACTTTAAGTGTCTCATTTCCTAATCTAATACCCTCAGCATCACCTGACTTAACTCGACTACATTCCATTATCCTCGTTTTGCTTTTGTTGATGTTCATCTTATATCCTCCCTTCAAGACACCATCCATTCCGTTCAACTGCTCTTCCAAGTCCTTTGCTGTCTCTGACAGAATTACAATGTCATCGGCGAACCTCAAAGTTTTTATTTCTTCTCCATGGATTTTAATACCTACTCCTAATTTTTCTTTTGTTTCCTTTACTGCTTGCTCAATATAGAGATTGAATAACATCGGGGAGAGGCTACAACCCTGTCTTACACCCTTCCCAACCACTGCTTCCCTTTCATGTCCCTCAACTCTTATAACTACCATCTGGTTTCTGTACAAGTTGTAAATAGCCTTTCGCTCCCTGTATTTTACCCATGCCACCTTTAGAATTTGAAAGAGAGTATTCCAGTCAACATTGTCAAAAGCTTTCTCTAAGTCTACAAATGCTAGAAACGTAGTTTTGCCTTTCCTTAATCTTTCTTCTAAGCTAAGTCGTAAGGTCAGTATTGCCTCACGTGTTCCAGTATTTCTACGGAATCCAAACTGATCTTCCCCGAAGTCGGCTTCTACTAGTTTTTCCATTCGTCTGTAAAGAATTCGTGTTAGTACTTTGCAGCTGTGGCTTATTAAACTGATTGTTCGGTAATTTTCACATCTGTCAACACCTGCTTTCTTTGGGATTGGAATTATTATATTCTTCTTGAAGTCTGAGGGTATTTCGCCTGTTTCATACATCTTGCTCACCAGATGGTAGAGTTTTGTCAGGACTGGCTCTCCCAAGGCCGTCAGTAGTTCCAATGGAATGTTGTCTACTCCAGGGGCCTTGTTTCGACTCAGGTCCTTCAGTGCTCTGTCAAACTCTTCACACAGTATCGTATCTCCCATTTCATCTTCATCTACATCCTCTTCCATTTCCATAATATTGTCCTCAAGTGCATCGCCCTTGTATAGACTCTCTATATACTCCTTCCACCTTTCTGCTTTCCTTTCTTTGCTTAGAACTGGGTTTCCATCTGAGCTCTTGATGTTCATACATGTGGTTCTCTTATCTCCAAAGGTCTCTTTAATTTTCCTGTAGGCAGTATCTATCTTACCCCTAGTGAGATAAGCCTCTACATCCTTACATTTGTCCTCTAGCCATCCCTCCTTAGCCATTTTGCACTTCCTGTCGATCTCATTTTTGAGACGTTTGTATTCCTTTTTGCCTGCTTCATTTACTGCATTTTTATATTTTCTCCTTTCATCAATTAAATTCAATATTTCTTCTGTTACTCAACGATTTCTACCAACCCTCTTCTTTTTACCTACTTGATCGTCTGCTGCCTTCATCCCTCAGAGCTACCCATTCTTTTTCTACTGTATTTCTTTCCCCCATTCCTTTCAATTGTTCCCTTATGCTCTCCCTGAAACTCTGTACAACCTCTGGTTCTTTCAGTTTATCCAGGTCTCATCTCCTTAAATTCCCACCTTTTTGCAGTTTCTTCAGTTTTAATCTACAGGTCATAACCAATACATTGTGGTCAGAGTCCACATCTGCCCCTGGAAATGTCTTACAATTTAAAACCTGGTTCCTAAATCTCTGTCTTACCATTATATAATCTATCTGATACCTTTTAGTATCTCCAGGGTTCTTCCATGTATACAACCTTCTATCATGATTCTTAAACCAAGTGTTAGCTATGATTAAGTTGTGCTCTGTGCAAAATTCTATCAGGCGGCTTCCTCTTTCATTTCTTAGCCCCAATCCATATTCACTTACTACGTTTCCTTCTCTCCCTTTTCCTACACTCGAATTCCAGTCACCCATAACTATTAAATTTTCGTCTCCCTTCACTATCTGAATAATTTCTTTTATTTCATCATACATTTCTTCAATTTCTTCGTCATCTGCAGAGCTAGTTGGCATACAAACTTGTAATACTGTAGTAGGTGTGGGCTTCGTATCTATCTTGGCCACAATAATGCGTTCACTATGCTGTTTGTAGTAGCTTACCCGCATTCCTATTTTCCTATTCATTATTAAACCTACTCCTGCATTACCCCTATTTGACTTTGTGTTTATAACCCTGTAGTCACCTGACCAAAAGTCTTGTTCCTCCTGCCACCGAACTTCACTAATTCCCACAATATCTAACTTTAACCTATCCATTTCCCTTTTTAAATTTTCTAACCTACCTGCCCGATTAAGGGATCTGACATTCCGCGCTCCGATCCGTAGAACGCCAGTTTTCTTTCTCCTGATAATGACATCCTCTTGAGTAGTCCCCGCCCGGAGATCCGAAGGGGGGACTATTTTACCTCCGGAATATTTTACCCAAGAGGACACCATCATCATTTAATCATACAGTAAAGCTGCATGCCTTCGGGAAAAATTATGGGCGTAGTTTCCCCTTGCTTTCAGCCGTTCGCAGTACCAGCACAGCAAGGCCGTTTTGGTTATTGTTACAAGGCCAGATCAGTCAATCAGCCAGACTGTTGCCCTTGCAACTACTGAAAAGGCTGCTGCCCCTCTTCAGGAACCACACGTTTGTCTGGCCTCTCAACAGATACCCCTCCGTTGTGGTTGTACCTACGGTACGGCTATCTGTATCGCTGAGGCACGCAAGCCTACCCACCAACGGCAAGGTCAATGGTTCACGTGGGGGCAATCGCACATATTATTTCTCAATTCAACATCACATTTTTCAACACATAATAATCGTACAAGGATGAACGCAGTATCTTCAGGCAGGTTTTTATCTGGCTTTTGCACTGCATACCGATTTGCGCTAAAACTTACCATTTGCGGAAACTTTTGGCATAAAAGCCGCTTTTATCTACCATAGGCGAAGGGGCATCCTAGATGCCCAGCTTCATACTAATGTAGAAGGCGGGAGAAATATTTCGAATGTAAAACGTTTTTGCACTCATGGAAAGGCACATACAAGGATGTGTCATGAATTCCAGATTGTTATTTTACGTCGTTCGGTTCATTTTTCCCATAACGACCCTTATCCCAATTGTTACACTTATTCCAAACACTGTCGTTATTTAAAACTAAAAAGTGTGACAGATTCGCAACAGTCCCCTAGTATTACTAAAACGCTGTCCCGGAAGCCGAAACTCAATACCAGCTGCTGCACAGGTGCAACAAAACTGGATTTTCAGTATTTCGCGTGATTACGGGCCGCCATAAAAATTTTAATCTGCTCATTAACAGGAATAATCTTACCGTAAAACTTTAACACAGTGGGACAAGTATGATAGTTACAAACCATGTGTTTAACCGTAGGCAGCGTAAGAACCGGTGCTCAAATAAACGGACTTCATTCATGCAATATTTTAGAAGGAGAGCATTTATCGAATTCCAAGAAAATTTGAACATAAGACTTTTACTAAACTTTTTCTCGCACCCTTTACTAAATTTTCACCGTTCATGCAGTCATACGTCAGCATTAGGCGTGACCTTGTAATTTATTATTTCTTCACTATTTATTACTTCTTTATTAGTAATACTATTCTAATTCTATTCTTAATAGTAATTCTATTCACAATACAGTTTGTAGAATGTATACACATAAACCACTGAATATATCAGCAAAATTAAATCATTGTACGACACACGGTTCAGGACATACCACGATATAAACATTTACATGTATGAACAACAAGCTTTTGCTTGGAGCGAAAATTTCTCATTTTATATTCATACAGTGCTTCATAATGAGAGTACTTGACTTCAATTACACTTTAAGCACAATTCAAGACTTTCCTACACTTTTTCTCGCCTATATGCTTAAAGGCGAATATGTAACAAATAACATATTTGTCAAGTAATTTCACGTCTGACTCTTTTATACATTTGTTTTCGATTCTTTAAAGAATACTGAATTTACTGGTACATAACCAATCCGTTAACCTACGTTCTGCAAATGTTGATATTACCCTATACTCTTGTGACCTTCTCTTCTTTCCTTTACACTTTGTTGACCCACATTATATTGAGATGAGACTCCGCATTTTATTTTCAAAGTTTTCAAGCATATTTTTCTCACTGGTTTAAAATGGCCCACCTCTGCCGCAAGTCCCACTCCTGCGCAAACGCCTACATTTCAGAGTAGCACTTACTACATCCTCAATTAGTTGTTGATGTTTTCCAATCTCTTCTGCTATCGTTTTTACCTTCTACAGGTACACCTAGTAAAGAAGCTATTCCCCAATGTATTAACACATGACCCATACTCTATGATTCACTAGCATACAATGCTGTGCTGCAACTGTACATTCTCAGAACTTTTCTTCCTCAAATTAAGACCTAGGTTTAGTACTAGAATTATTTTGGCCAGGAATGCCTATTTTCCAGTGCTAGTCTGCTTTTTGTGTCGCTGTTTCGTCTGGTTATTTTGCTTCCTAGGCAGCAGAGCTACATTACCTTCTGATCATCAGTTTTGATGTTAAGTTTCCACTATTCTTTCTTCAAGTTAATCTCAACGAGAACACTTTACTTATTACACTGTTCATTCCATTCAACAGATCCTGCAATTCCTGTTAACTTTCACCTAGGATAGCAATGTTATAAGCGAATCATATCATTGATATACTTTCACCTTGAATTTTTATCCCACTCTTGAACCTTCCTTTCATTTCCGTCATTCACTTTCCATGTACAGAACAAACAGTAAGGGAAAAACACTACATCGGAAAGACTACATCTTTATCTTACTCCTTTTTTAGTGCGAGCAATTCCAGTCTTATTGTTCCCTCTTGGTTTTTTTACATATAGTACATCACCCGCATTTCCCTGTCGCTTACCCATATTTTTGTAAGAATTTCGAACATCTTGCAACATTTTACATTGCCGAATCCTTTTTCTAGCCCGACAAATTGTATGACATTGTCTTTACTTTTCTTCTGTCTTGTTTCCACTACCAACCGCAACAGAAGAACTGTCTCTCTGGGCCCTTTACCTTTCCTAAAGCCAAACTGATACTGATATAACAGATATTCAACTGTCCTTTCTGTTCTTTTCTAATCGTTATCAGTAACTTAATGCATGGGCTGTTAGCTAATTGTGCAATAGTCCTCGCTATTATCAGCTTTTGCTATCTTCGGAAGTGTGTGGATGCTATTTTTCCGAAAGTCTGATGGCACGTCACCAGTCTCATACAGTCTACACTCCAACGTGCACTACATAGAGTGGCACAATAGCTTATTTATGGAGACATCTGAAGATGGCAATTTAATTTGCCGACTAGTTGTGATCTGGGCAAGTTCATGTTATTTAAAACACTATTTTAAGAACGTTTCGATCGTCATTCTACTGAAGCCAAAAGTAATTTTTATCAAAGGACGTTGTTTCGTTTGAAGTGCTTCATACTGAAGCTTAGGCCATTACAGCATAGTAAAGACGTGTGTCCGTTCTGTAATTCCTCATTTTCCATAAGGTTGTTGTTTATGGCTTTGCATGACCCGGATCCATGATGCGAGATTGTTTTCGCCGGGCAACGCATCTTCCTCCGTGTAGCGGTAGGAATACTGATTAGGAGTCAGCAATAAGGAAATGTCCATACATGGAGGCGCGGTGGATAGGGAAAGGAGATATGGAGGGAGAAGCACCCATCAAGCTGCACTGCGCATCTGGCCAGTGCTTGACCCTGGCGACTTTGCCACTCGTGTCGCCGCATAAGCAGGAGACAAAAAAGGGAAGCCTCTGCGGTAACGTTCTCAGTGTTACTAAAAAGAAAAAGGCAAACACGTTGGTACTTCATGCAATTGTATCCGCCACTCTTAGAATGTGTAGCTCACCGTTATAATGATTGTTTTTTTATTTACGTTTTTTGTGCTTTAAGCTCCGAAACATACGGGGGCGTTTCAAAAGTCCGTGCAAAGTCCGAGAGATGGCACCACCGGCGCGTATCGAGGTCAAGTTTAGTTAGCAGCATCTTTGGAAAGAACGCACACCACGATTCAGCCATATTGGTCTATTTCTTTGTGTTTGGCATTCGTGGGAATCAAGGAAGTCGAGCGACTGTCAAAAAATGGGCCAAAAAGAATTTCGTGTTGTGGTTAAACATTACTTTATGAAAGACAAAACGCCTCAGGAGACTAAAGAGAAGCTTGATAAACATTACGGTGACTCTGCACCTTCGATTAGAACAGTTTATAAGTGGTTTCCAAATTTTCGGAGTGGACACATGGGCACAAGTGATGCTGAACGTTCTGGACGTCCTGTGGAGGTTACGACTCCAGAAATCATTGATAAAATCAATGAATTGGTGATGGATAGCAGAAGAGTTAAGGTGCGTGAGATTGTTAGTGCTGTGGGTATCTCGAATGAACGGGTACATAATATTTTGCATAAACATTTGGACGTGAGAAAACTATCCGCAAGATGGGTTCCACGATTGCTCACACTTGACCAAAAACGGAATCGTGTGAAGTGTTGCAGCTGTTCAGGAAGAAATCACAGGACTTTAAGCGTCGTTTCGTCACTGTGGATGAAACATGGATACATTACTATACTCCTGAGACCAAAAAACAATGTAAGCAATGGATTACCAAGGGAGAATCTGCACCAAAAATGGCGAAGACCATTCCCTCGGCCGCAAAAGGTTATAGCGACTGTCTTTTGGGATTCGCAAGGGATAATCTTCATCGACTATCTGGAAAAGGGGAAAACTATTGCAGGTGCATATTATTCATAGTTATTGGACCGTTTGAGAACCGAGCTGCAAGAAAAACGCCAGCGATTGAACCGCAAAAATGTCCTTTTCCATCACCACAATGCTCGAGCACACACCCCAGCAGTTGTGGTCTCAAAATTAATGATAATAGGATTCCAACTCGTTTCACATTCCCCCTATTCTCCAGACATGGCTCCCTCGGACTATTATTTGTTCCCCAATTTGAAGAAATGGCTGGCAGGACAAACATTTTATTCAAACGAGGAGGTGATTGCAGCAACTGATAGCTATTTTGCCGACTTGGACAATTCCTATTATTCAGAAGGGATCAACAAATTGCAACACCTTTGGACGAAGTATATAAGTAAAAGGAGATTATGTCGAAAAATAAAAATGGTTTACCCCAAACACGTAAGTGGTTTCTATTTTTACACGGACTTTTCAAACGCCCCTCGCCCGCGCTCCACGCGAGTCCTCGACTGAGACTCCACGGCAGTATTTGACGAGAGATGCTGCCCATCTCTCACACTGTATATGAGGAGGGCTGTGTCCTCCCAAGATCCTGAATCGGATTCACGTTTTGTATACTTTGTAAATACGCATTAGCGTTAATCACTTGTGAGAAATGAAAATTGGTGCCAGATCGCGACTCGAAACCAGATACTCCGCTAGTCATGAACCCTCGCCTTAATCATTTCGGCTATCCCAGCATGCGCCCGGTGCTGATCCAAGCCATCGAATTTCACGTATTCACACTCCAAAACCTCGAACATTCGTGAAACTATGCGTAAGGAGATAAATGTTCATTTTGTATCATTAACCAGGCATGATTATATCATAAACGGCGACAATTTCTGTGTTTATACAGCAATTATATGTATTATACTACAGTGACCTTCCGGCACTGCCACCATTAATGATGCTCCCAAGATTAGACCACTAATCGCCAGTATTTGTTAACTCCATTCGGCAACAGTATCACCCTAGAATCTGAAGTAACTACTGGCTAGCAGATTAAGTGTCCGATGTCTCCACACAATAATATTTCCCATCAGGTTTCCAGATGTTTCTTTGTAACATTTGGTTGTAGTGAATGAGATTTTCACTCTGCAGCGGAGTGTGCGCTGATATGAAACTTCCTGGCAGATTAAAACTGTGTGCCCGACCCAGACTCGAACTCGGGACCTTTGCCTTTCGCGGGCAAGTGCTTTACCAACTGAGCTACCCAAGCACGACTCACGCGCCGTCCTCACAGCTTTACTTCTGCCAGTACCTCGTCTCCTACCTTCCAAACTTTACAGAAGCTCTCCTACGAACCTTGCAGAACTAGCACTCCTGAAAGAAAGGATACTTCGGAAACATGGCTTGGCCACAGCCTGGGGGATGGTTCCAGAATGAGATTTTCACTCTGCAGCGAAGTGTGCGCTGATATGAAACTTCCTGACAGGTTAAAAGTGTGGGCTCGACCGATACTCGAACTCGGGACCTTTCCCTTTCGCGGGCAAGTGCTCTACCATTTGAGCTACCCAAACCGACTCACGCCCGGTCCTCACACCTTCACTTCTGCCAGTATCTCGTCTCCTACCAGATCCCGAGTTCGAGTCTCGGTCGGGCACACAGTTTTAATCTGCCAGGAAGTTTGGTTATAGTATTTTATTACTCCTTCTGGATCCAGGGAACTGGATTTAGTTTATACTGTACTCAAATTCGATCATAACTTATTGGAATTACAAATATTTTCTGCACACGTGAAGGTTAAGCTCTCCCGCGCAATCTGTTCCTCTCAAACACATCTCTGTTCTCTATTGAAGTATTTCGCCTGCCATCGGCACAGCCACCTCACATAAATCTAGAGATATAACCAAGGCATTAGATTCTATATCTAGGCTGGGTAAAAGGATATTAAACTATCAATGCTTGTGTGAGGAGAGCTAAGTACCTCAGATAACAGATGAGAAATGTCCGTTACGGTAGGGGAGGAGCGCAGTAACACACAATCGTAATTATTGATCAAAGCAATATCAATATCACCCAAAGAACCGTTTCAAGTTGGCAACAAATAACCACCAGCGCAGTAATAACGTAATGTGAAGCTTCGTACTGGTGATAATGAAATAGAAGTTGGATATTCGAGATGAGTGCTGTTAATAGCAGGAAATGGTAAATTAACTACTACGTGGGTGAAGGACTCAACGTCTCCATTGTTGACCTGGGCTCGACATCATGTTCCGGGCTCTCGTGATGGTAAGACTCTTTTCAATATTGCTGTTTAAGACATTCTGACAAAGACCTCTGATATGAAAGAGTTCTTTCAAGCACACCTGAAAACAAATCAACGTCGTCATTAGATGTACGGTACGTAATTAGGTTAGAAGGTACGCTGCAATGCTTCAAACTCTTAATTTAATGCTGGAGACTATTAATATAACCAAACACATGAGGAAATACAGGCATTACGACTTACGTCAGATTAACGACTGAATAAAGCTAAACCTACGTTTGTAATATGTGTAGATCTATAGAATGCTTTTTTGCTGTGCTGAACGCACTCTGAAATTCTGAAGGCAGGAGGGATGAAATGCAGGGAAACAGTATCTACAAATTAAGTTAGATAGGTTTCTAACCTATCCCTGGTGATATTCAGTCAGTACACCGAGCAAGCAATAAAGGAAACCAATGTGCAATTTGGATAAGAAATGGTCAGGGAGAAGATAGGACAGCTTTCAAGGGTTCCGACGTATTTTGGTTATAAACGGCAATGAAACATGAGGTGAACGAAATGGACACTATATGTTCTGCTGTTTGAACCGGAAAGGAACTGTCGAGAGTAGAAATAGAGAGGATCTGAGATTAATATTGGCGGTAGCAACGAAAATATTTCGAGAAAATGAGAAGTTTGCTAACATCTAACATAAATTAAATTGTTAGAAAGCCTCTAAAGCTATCAATAGCGCAGCCTTGTAAGAACGTGAAACATGAGCGATAAATAGTTCAGACAAGAAGAACATTGAAGTTCCGAAATTTGGTAAGATTTGAATCGAACTGGGAACAAAGACATGTATGGTATAATTTGACTAAACGAAGGGATGGGGTCATATGAAACATCCGCAGGCAGCAGGCAATTGTCAGTTCGGTAATATAGGGAAGAGTGTGTGTGAGCGCGCGCGAGCGAGTGTGTGTTTGTGTGTGTGTGTGTGTGTGTGTGTGTGTGTGTGCGTGCGTGCGTGTATGTGTGTGTGTTTGTGTGAATGAGAGAAAGAAAAAGAGAGAGAGAGAAATGGAGGGGTAGAGAGACGGTGGGGACTAAAAGTTATAGACGGGAACAAAGGACTGACTGTAAGCAGGAATCAACTGGGTGTAGGTTGCAATAGTTGTATTTAGATTAAGAGGCTCGCACAAGATAAACTAGCATGGAGAGCAGCATCAAATCAATCTTCGAACTTAACAATCACAGCTACAATCACAAAGCGATTCCAAGAAGTTTTGTAATATAAGTCCTTTGATCCCATAGTAATTACAAATAATTTCAGTTCTCTCTCTCTCTCTCTGTGTGTGTTTGTGGTTATATATTTTTCCTAGTCGTTATTTTGTAAGCTCCAACATTATAAAAATATGAACATTCCTTGGATAGCAATCCCAAATATAAATAATGTAATCGTAAAAATAGGTTCTGGTGAACATGAATTTTCATTACTCGCAGCTAATACATCTAATAAAATTTTTTTCTTCAATTACTGTTTCCACATTTTCACTGTCAGATGCCAGAAATACCATATGGCTCAGCCGTTATTTGGTGGTAAGGTTACATCCAAATAAGATGCAACAACTTCATAGCTGCTATATAGAATTCTTATTTTAGGTACTTCTAAAATATTTCATCACCTCATGTTGACTCGAATAGTGTGCTGAAGTGATTATGACAGATTTTTTTAGTTATATGGTTAGTTAGTTAGATGTTCCGTAGGTCATTTGTACGTTTCCTCCAACGAAATGATACACGATTAGTGTTAATGTTAGTAAACACATTATTTTCAGTCCTACTCATGCAACTACACTGAAAACAAGTTCGTAGTTCTTATTTCTTAAATTTTATTCTTTCATGGAACAGGAGGAGTTGTCTATGAGAAATGCTTTGCTACCTGTCAGGCGTGTTATGTTATTGGTCAAGCACTCAAAAAATTTTTTTGCTGCGTATTGAATTTTCTGAGCTATGACAGCTTTAATAATGGATGACAAAGGTCACTTTTTCCTCTAGTGGTGTAGGTATGGACATCATTGTTCTTCTGAAATTGTGATGCATTATTTAAGACAAACTTCATTAGCGAATACATACATTCTGACGAAGCAATTAAAATTCCTGACTCCTTGAACTGGTGCCTGAATAATGACTGCAGGAAAAAAGCTTCCATATTGTTCTTACTGCTCGTTTTTGTGCAATACATCTTCCTTTCTAAGCACTTAACCACACTGGAGCATAATTCTTCCTGTAGAGATCTTCGTAATACTTGCGATCTATACCTTTCCTTTCCTCAGCGCGTTCCATCTCTGCTTCGGGCGTTAATGCCTTTGTTTTGAGCTACCCGCTCATAACTTTTCACCACCCTATTCACTGCATCGTCTTTAGTCTTTCTACAGTCTCCTTTCCCTTTTTCAATCAGCTCATCCATTCCAGTTTAACACATGCTATTCGAGTTTTTTAAGCAACACGTACCACTATCCACCTGCCTCATCGTTAGCATCTCTTTTGCTAACGAGATTGTTTCATTTGTATCCACGGATTTTACGCAATGTCATTTTTTGAAATTCTAATAGACACTCAAGACTTATCTTCTTTCCATGTATCTTACATTCTAATTTTGTGTTTCTCTCCCATACTCAAAGTTTTCCGTCATAAATTTTCACTTCCTTATAGATTTAACAGTTTGTTTCGTTCTTTAATATTCAAATAGGCCACTGTCTTTTTCTTAATATGCCTGTATGGCATTTATTGGAAAGTGGTGCAGCCTGTTGTTACTTCTCCTTTACAAATGAACCGTGTTTTAGAGGCTGGGAGTGTAGTCTTTGTCTTGTTAACTGACGAGATTGAGATGAATATCATTTATTGAAATTCTCATTTTCGGCAGGTTCATTCGTCATCTTGAAGACTACAGTGGATATTCCGTCTTGGTTGATGGCCCACCAGGTTGGAAGGTAATGTGAGGCACCACGATGCCCCTTACTGGTCACGGACATCTTCCAGTTACAGAGATCGGTTAAGGACCACGACCCTATCAGAATGTCACCAACCTCTTAAATACGGCAGGCAAAATAATATATCAGATGAATATCGAATGATAATCAGCTTTATATCAAGAATTTTCTGAATGGATTCTACGTTTAAAATTTCATAAATGCAATATTAAGAAATTTGTATGGCCTTTAAAAGCCACATATTGTGATTTAATTAAAAAAACTCCAAATACTTCCATATTCTTAAGATTAAGCTTTGATCATGTGACAGTAGACACTCAATATGTGATTATTAATGTCAATGCTTCATTTTCCATTTTCATGGGCCTCAGCCATAAAGTAATGCGAGGCAAGTGAGTTCATAGTTTGTTTAGTTTGTCCTCATCAACGAGAAAAACTTCACAATAACAAATTACCCTGCCTGTAACAACGAATAGATCCTGGTAATCAGTCACCACTGGAACAACACAGACATAACAGAGACCTACCAGTGCCCTTTGCACCGCATTAACTGTACGGTGTCACGCGCTGCGCTCTCTAGATGCCATAGTATCAACGGCCAAAATGCAACTTTTCGCGCAGCGGTATTTAAATAGCTTAATACACTTTAAGAAAGATTTATTCTCAACCAGCCAGCATACGTAGCAATTATGCTACATAATTAATACGTACACTAACCGTAGAGACCATAGTCTACATCTTATTTTAGAATCTAGTGGCCAGCCCTGTTGGGCGGAAAAAAGCAATTCTTTATACTAGTGCTTCTAATTAAATTAAATAAAACACTAACAACCAGTACAGCGCATCCACACAGACTAGACTTCATAACACTTACAAAATCGTCAGTCTTTTGCTCAAGCTTAATTTGGTCGCAAATACGCTTGTTCGTATTTTTCACCAGGGTTCATAAGGTTTCCAATACGTTCGCATGTGGTACCACTGTCGGGGAAAACCCTCCGCTCTTACCGCGCGTGCAGTGCCCTAAAGATGAGTCTTAACAAGACTCCCAAATGCAATAAAATCTAGCGCTATCGGCACACATGCGTAAAATCTGTCATCGTGTTCCCGCACAAGAGTGTATAACGTCACCATAGTACACACTTCCAGCAATCAACACAGAGAGATATAATGGATAACCCACTACTTGCTGTAGAATTTTCCAGGTGACTTCATTATACAGGAAGGGTAAAAGAACGGACCCAGAGAATTACATACCAATATCTCTAACTTTAATTTGCTGCAGAATCCTTGAGCATATTCTCAGTTCGGACATATTAAACTTCCTTGAGCCTGAGAAGCTTATATCAACGAATCAGTATGGTTCTAGAAAGCAACGTTCGTGCGCAACTCAGTTTGCCATTTTCTTTCATTATATACTGAACTATAGATGAAAGGCATCAGGAATATTCCATATTTCTAGATTTCCGGAAAGAATTTGACAAGGCGCCCCATTGCAGACTGTTAACGGAAGTACGAGCACATGGAATAAGTTCACAGATATATGAGTGGCTCGAAGACCTCTGAAGTAATAGAACCCAGTATTTTGTCGTCGGCGGCGAGTGTTCATCAGACACAAGGGTATTGTCAGGAGTGCCCCAGGGAAGTGTGGTAGGACTGCTATTGTTCTCTATACACATAAAAGACTTGGCTAACAGGGGCAGCGATTTGCGGTTATTTGCTGATGATGCTGTGGTGTACGGTGAGGTGTCGAATTTGAGTGACTGTTGTAAGATAGAAGGCGACTTAGACTAAATTCCCAGTTCGTGTGATGAATGGCACTAGCCCTAAATGTGGAAAATCAAACCTTTAATGTTCGGATACAGTACTACTATTGTCCTGCTTCACACAGTCAAGTCATTTAAATACCTGTGTCGTAACTGCGACCGGAGCGGTCGCGAGGTTGAAGTGACGGAAAGCGCGGCGGGACCCGCGGAGCGGCCCGCGAACAACAACACAACGGGAGAGGACGGACACGACCAACGGAGAACAGAACGAACAACAACAAGATCGAAAGAACGGAGTCACAAGGAAAGCTAATACCACGTCCACTCGTACACAGAACAAGAAAGTAAGTAAGCTGTCTAATGCGAGGCGAAGTACGCAAGATTAGACTCGCGGACTGAGTTTTTTTCTTTTTTTTTTCCTTTATTGATTTTCAATTCCCCTCGAAGGGGCGGGCTGGGAGCAGCTTAGTACGCTGCTCTACAGCCTACAGACTTTTAGTTTAAAAAACGGAAGCAGAAAAGAAACAAGAAAAACAGGCGATAAAATGGTGACGTCAAGTGTAAAATGGCGGAAAAATGCGGAAAGTTAAAACAGTAAGCAAAAGGGGTTGGCAACGTTAATAAAAGACACAGGAATCAGACAAGTAACATAGTACACACACAATTTAAAAAAAAAAAAAAAACACGGGGACAGTCTGGTTTCTGTTCGCAAAAGATAAAAGGCACACCCAGCGACAGTATGATGGCCATTCGCAACACTTCCCAAAAAACACATCACGGAACACTCACTGTAGAACACTGCACGAAAGTGGCGGCACAAAGATGACACTCCCGAGGCAAAGGCAGATGGGGGGGGGGGGGGGGGGGACCTGGAGGAGGGGGAAGAACAAGGAGGGAGGAAAGAAAAAAACGAAAAAGGGGGGGGGGGAACCAAGGAGGGAGAGGACTAATAAAGGGGGAGAATGGCAGATGCGAGAGGGAATGAGAGGAGGCAGAGGAGGGAAATGTAAAAGGACTCGGGGGAGAGAAGGGGACAAAGAGAGGGGAGATGGGGAAGAAAGAGGATGGAAGGGGGGGGGAGAGGGAGCCCGGGAAAAGGACAGAGGAAAGGAGGGGGAGTGAGGATCAGAGTTGATAGGAGGGATAAATGGAGGGAGAGAGGGCATCATCCGGGAGGGGGAGTTGATGGAAGCCACCTTGGGAAAGGAGATGTAGGGTGTAGAGATGGAGGGTAGGGGGGACACAACAATAAAGACGTGGCAGGGGGCGAGGATGGGAGAGGAGAAGAGCAACCAGGGGGTGAGGGGGTTCAAGGTGGCGGGAGGTGTAGAGGATGCGGATATGTTCGAGGAATAGGAGCAGATGGGGGAAAGGAATGAGATCATAGAGGATCCGCGTGGGGGATGGGAGGTGTATACGGAAGGCGAGGCGGAGTGCGCTGACTGAGTTTTTTTTTCCTTTATTGATTTTCAATTCCCCCCAGGGGGGGCGGGCTGGCAGCAGCTTAGTACGCTGCTCTACAGCCAACAGACTTTTATTTTAAAAAACGGAAGAAGAAAAGAAACAAGAAAAACAGGTGATAAAACGGTGATGTCAAGTGTAAAATGGCGGAAAAATGCGGAAAGTTAAAACAGAAAGCCAAAGGGGTTGGCAACGTTAATAAAAGACACAGGAATCAGACAAGTAACATAGTACACACACAATTAAAAAACACGGCGACAGTCTCGTTTCTGTTCGCAAGAGATAAAAGGCCCACCCAGCGACAGTATGATGGCCGTTCGCAACACTTCCCAAAAAACACAACACCGAACACTCACTGTAGAACACTCACCGTAGAACACTGCCCGAAAGTGGCGACACAAAGATGACACTCCCGAGCCAAAGGCAAATGGGGTGGGGGGAACTGGAGGAGGGGGAAGGACAAGGACTGACTGAGTGAGAGGCAGGCGCTTAAATACTTTATCGGGGGCTCCGCTATTGGCCGCTGGGACTACGTATTCCACTGTGGCGCCCCCACACTAAATGCAGGCCAGGAGGCGCGCGCCGCCACAGCTTACGGCGCGATGGTGCAGAGACCTCTAGGGGTCTTCGACGTCCATCACGTCTGGCGGCGATTCAAATCCCACGGCGCACGGTACCAGAACGTGGGCGTAACGTTGCAAAGCGAAATGAGGTGGAAGGAGCATGTGAGAACCATGGTAGAGAAGACAAATGGTAGATTTCGGTTTATTGGGAGAATTTTAGGAAAGAGTGGTTCACCTGCAAAGAAGACCGCATATAGGACGCTGGTGCGACCAATTCTTGAGTACTGCTCGAGTGTTTGGGATGCGTACCAGGTCGGATTGAAGGATACATAGAAGCAATTCAGAGGCGTGATGCTAGGTTCGAAGATTACGGAAGTGTTACGGAGATGCTTCAGAAAATCAAATGGGAATCCCTGGAATGAAGGCGACGTACTTGTCGAAACACACTGTTGAGAAAATTTAGAGAATCGGTATTTGAAGCTGACTGCCTAACGACTCTATTGTCGCCATCAAAGATTGCGCGTAAGGACCACGAAGATACGAGAAATTAGAGCTCATATGCAGTCATACAGACAGTCGTTTTTCACTCGCTCTGTTTGCGAGTGGAACAGAAAAGGAAGTAACTAGTAGTGGTACAGGGTACCATCCGGCACTCATCGTACAGTGGATTGCAGAGTATCTGTGTAGATGTAGATGTAGGCAGAATACCAAAAGTACCATACGACAACGTTGGAACACCTGACATCGCATTAAACTCATACAACACCTACGTTGTGGCGCGCCCGTGGATGGTCGCACATGATCCATCACAGAAAGTCCGTAGTTAGCTTTTGGCGCCCCTGTTGCCCAAGGGTTTCCACAGAATTTCGGTCCTGGTCGCTGCCCTCGCAACAGCACCTCTTATCACTATAAGATTCTTTCTCTAAGCCATTTGTGAACTCTCACCACAACGCTAAGCAAAGGAGCTTCCACTAACAGCAACGATGGAACAAAATCTAACTTCACGCCCTTCACAGCTTCCCCCACAAGAGCGTGGCTACGCAAGATGAGTACCAACCAAGACAACAGCGTTAACTAAAACAATTAATAGGAGACGTAAGGGGTAACACAAGAAAATAAAATGGAACATAAAGAAAGTCTCCATTCAAGAACCAGGTATCTGCATTTTGCATCAATGGCCCCGCAAATGACTGTAACGCGATACTTTCAAACTGCAACTGCAAAACCTGCAGTTCACTGATGTGGCCACCCACATACCAACCATTAACTTTGCATTAGTATGTCCGAGCAGCACAACGCCAATTCGGCGATCAAAACGGCAAGAGCAACCTGGCGCCAGTCACAAATCCGATACACAGCAACTCACCTCCGCCGCGCACCACGTGGGCCATCAGTTTTCATGAGAGGGAGCTAGCAACTGTATGTTTACTTTACTGTAGGCCTGATACAGCGGTTACTGGAAAGATCGACGTCACCAACAGATGCATATTATTTGAGGTAACAGTTGTTTTCAGAAGGCAACCCGACTGGGCAGTTTCAGGGACGAAACAATATTCGGTGACAGTCACAAAGTTTGTTCATCCGCATCAGTTCGCGCTTCTAGTTCTGACTGCCAGATTATCCCGCATTAACACTGGAGTCGTTTTTCGCAAATCTTCACAGTACCTACTAGTCAATGTAACGGAAAAACAGTCAAGGTGCCAATTTCAATATCATTTACTTGATGATTAGCTTCTGGTCGGGACCCACTTGCGAATCATCCATGTAGTCGAAATGATATTTCCTAAAATATAAGAACGGTATCAATATAACGAATATATATGTAAAACAAAGTGCAAATGAGCAGATACAGAACATGCACGAAACTAGTATTCAAGCGAACAACTGTAAAATTTGCAACTCTGCCCATTTTTCCGTTGTACTGATTAACCAAAGTTGCTGCCCTCCAGCTACTCCAGCATGCTGTAAGTTTGTAAATACCTGTCTATGTTTTGCTATCAGCTGATTTGTAAATCCTTATTTAAGTATAATGTAATCCAGTTGACATCTCGCCACGTGTTTCAGGTCTTCTCATCTTTCCCAAGTCCGTTCATCTCGGACAGTGACAAGCATGATCTTCCTGTACTCTACATAGGGAGTAGCAGCAGTATTAGCACACAACTTATGCAATCACGAGATACAGAGTGGAGCACATAAAACCGGCCCCTGCACTGAAAGGAACATGAATGAAGAAAATCAACTTACATCTTTGCTTTCGTACATTTTTATTGTACAGTTTCATTGTTAACTATGTAGTTTACAGTTTAAGTAACACATTTACTTTTAGCAAATTTTAGAAAGGAATTTAAAGTCTGTGTTCAAAATTATCTCCGCAAACATCCAAGCAAAGTTGTGCACATCGAAGCATATTAAGGAAAACACTTTTCAGTACTCTTTGAGGAATGTTCGAAATTTCTTCACGTATGTTGTTTTTTAATGTGTCAAGTGTTCTGGGATTGTTGCTGTAGACTCTAGCTGTGGTGCCATCGCCAGACACCACACTTGCTAGGCGGTATCCTTTAAATCGGCCGCGGTCCGTTGGTATACGTCGGACCCGCGTGTCGCCACTATCAGTGATTGCAGACCGAGCGCCGCCACACGGCAGGTCTAGAGAGACTTCCTAGCACTCGCCCCAGTTGTACAGCCGACTTTGCTAGCGATGGTTCACTGACAAAATACGTTCTCATTTGCCGAGACGATAGTTAGCATAGCCTTCAGCTACGTCATTTGCTACGACCTCTCAAGGCGCCATTACCAGTTACTATTGATGCTGTAAAAGATGTACCATCAAGAGCGATGTTCACCATTTATGGATTAAAGTTAAGTATTCCACCAGCTACGTCAGTTTTTTTCTAAGTTCTAATTTCCTTGTCCTTTTCCAGACCTCACGCCAGCCTGCGTGAGCTAAAACGCGTGCCTTTCGGCTTCCTCTTGTAATACCGGGTTGGCTCTCTTGCCAACCCACAACACTAGCCTTTAGAAATTCCCAGATGTAAAAGTCACATTGTGAAAAGTCGCGAGAGCGGGGTGGCCACAAGCCCTTATTAATGGTCCTCGCTTCTGTAAAAAATCAGCAAGTATACGAGCTAAGGACACATCCGACGGATGAGAAGTTGCTCCATCTTGCTGGAAATATGCACAACATTTTTCGTTTGCAGTTAACAGAGCCAAAAATTCATTGTAGAGTTGCCAGTAAACATGTGTGTTGACAGTTTCGTTGAAGAACAATGGCCCAATAATTTTGTTACCACATAGATCACAAAAAAAAATGGTTCCAATGGCTCTGAGCACTATGGGACTTAACACTGAGGTCATCAGTCCCCTAGAACTTAGAACTACGTAAACCTAACCAACCTAAAGACATCACACACATCCATGCCCGAGGCAGGATTCGAACCTGCGACCGTAGCGGTCTCGCGGTTCCAGACTGAAGCGCCTATAACCGCTTGGCCACACCGGCCGGCGACACAGCGAACCATACACCAATTTTTAAATCGTGTAAACGGCTTTTGCAAAATGGCTCTGAGCACTATGGGACTTAACATCTATGGTCATCAGTCCCCTAGAACTTAGAACTACTTAAACCTAACTAACCTAAGGACCGCACACAACACCCAGTCATCACGAGGCAGAGAAAATCCCTGACCCCATCGGGAATCGAACCCGGGAACCCGGGCGTGGGAAGCGAGAACACTACTACACGACCACGAGCTGCGGACCGCCTTTTGCAGTATGCCATGGTGAGTCGCTGTAGCCCAAGCTTCATCCATCGAAAACAGGAGGAACGGATCAAGATGTCCCACAGCGCCATTTTCCAGCAGCCAATTACAGTAATGTGTAGGCTTGCCCTTGTACGCTTATTTTATTTGCTGAACAACAATCACACAGTAAGGTTTCATTTTTAAGCCATGAAGGATGCGTTGACACGATTTGCGAGATATTCCACATTGCTGTGACATTTGTCGTGTTGACTTGTAGGGACTCCTTTCAATGTGTGCCGTCACGTTTGCCACAACTTCAGGTGTACGTACAGCCGGTGCCTCTTTGAATTAACAACACTACCTGTCGAACGCCACCTTCTTACTAGGTCCTAAATCGTTGATTTTGCAGGAATATTACTTTCAGGAAACTTTTCATGAAAAGCGTCGCCAACAACTTTAATGGATTCAGACCGCACATATTCTTCACCAATGAATACACGTTCTTCAATGGAGTATGGTATGACTGAAGTGGACTGACAAGGCAGCCAGTCCACAGTGACGGGTGGCCGAAAGAAAGGAAGGCACGCGTACACACACACGCCGACGGGCGTCAATTCTGGAACAGGATAACTATTGAATGGTAGCAAGAAAAGTACGTAGCTGCTTTATACTTAACTTTATTATTTGATGACTACAGCATTCTTCTTGAGACATTTATACTATAACTCTCAAAGTAGGTAAGGCTAACGGCGCCTTGCTAGGTCGTAGCCATGGACTTAGCAGAAGGCTATTCTAACTGGCTCTCGGCAAATGAGAGGAAGGCTTCGTCCGTATGGTCGCTAGCAATCTCCTCGTACAACTGGGGCGAGTGCTATATCGTCTCTCGAGACCTGCCTTGTGGTGGCGCTAGGTCTGCGATCACACAGTGGCGACACGCGGGTCCGACATGTACTAAATGGACCGCGGCCGATTTAAGCTCCCACCTAGCAAGTGTGGTGTCTGGCGGTGACACCACAATGACAGCGAAGTACAGGGTTTGTAACGCCTACCTTCCGTATGAACTACTGACACGCTACTGCTGTTGGAAGGCGGCAAAGAAACCGACAAGCTAGTAGTGCTACTCACTCGCGTTCGCATTCCGGTTCGGGACTGTTTTATGAGCGCCACTCTGTAGTTTCTTGGATAACATATGTAAAATTTTTATTACAAAACTACTGAATCTTATATTGGTCTTAGGCTTTGAAAAGTGTAACTGACACTGTTTTGAGTGTGTGTGTGTGTGTGTGTGGGTGGGTGGGTGGGTTGGTGGGTGTGTTTGATTTGTAGGCCATTGTCAGTCCTTTTGCAAACTGTCGCTTGCTTTAATCATAAATATATGAGTGATGCTAAATGTTATAATTTTTGCAAAACTATAAGTATTATCTTCACAATCATCTTCAAATCGTGAGCTACGTCCTTAATTTTAATATATGAATTCGTGAATTTACTCGTGGCACATTTGTTGCCTATGCCAGTGGTCACTTTCAGAACTCAAATTAATAATCACATAAACTAACTTAATGAAACTGGACCTTAAATTGTTGCTGTACCCATGTATCACCAGAATAAAATAGAATGAGTAGTTGAAGGAGAATGAATGAGAACAGTAACGTATTTAAATTTACAAAATAATGACAAGTTTTATTAATCCTCTTGTAAGTACAACTAGTTGATCAGAAAATGAATGATGTTTGATTGGTAAAGCATATATTGAGGTGGAAGCTATAAATACTCTCCCCTGAACGAATCCCTTTTACAGCGCAATCTGACTTTCTTTACATGCATCCACTGTGAGAGCCAACTCTATAGAAATGATATCACCTACGACAAAGTATAGTACAAACTACGGTTCATCTGAGAACAGGGGACTGTGCATATTCCTTAACAACCGTATGCCGGTGCAGCAGTATTTTACCCTCACCTGGATTCAGGCGGCAGCAGAAAACAGCGCGCTGTGGGCGAGGAGCGGTGCGCTACGACAGCTGTAATGTTCGTTTGCGTCCACGAAAAATTTCCAAACTATGCGTCTGGCGCTTTGATTATCAAAACGATGGAAACTCCATCCTACCGGGTTTCAGTGTGAGGTGCAACCGTTCGCTAGTCTGGCCAAACCAGTTCGACTAAGAGGCTTGAGGTGCATGCTGGGATTTTCAAACGTCAGACGGCCGACTCTGGATGAAGAAGTTCACTCTCGTGACACACAGTATGGCCGGGATGATATGCAGTCCGCTGCCGGTAAAGCTACAAACTACCATTGGCTCGTAGTCGATCATAAGATACAGACTGCAAGTCTCATCCATTAGGGAAACATCTGAAGCTCTACACCAGAGAAGTAACACAAGACGAAAAAAGGCAAAGAATGTTAACCACTTTCAACCAAGCCTCTAAACGACAGCCAGTAAGCAAATATGAAAACGCCCTCACAATGCACAAACCAATCAAACTATCCTATATACATTGATTCTCCCCTATTGACTGCTGTGTTGATCTTGCAGCAAATCCAGACACAGCCCCGGGGTTCCTTGGGGGAGGGGGGGGGGGGGGGAGGAGAGGGGGGAAGGGTCAAGCTCTCACTTTGCATATCCTGAGAGGAGCCAATCAACGACACAAAATCTCTCTTGTCTTAAGAAAGAAGATTTTACACAAGGGAGGCGTCGTTCCCTCGATAAGCATGGCCATGTTTTGGAAAAAGACATCTACAACAGTCCCTCATTTACAGACATATCTGATCTTTCCAGCAGACCATTTCCAATTTCTGAAAGACTGTTGAACTTCCCAGACAGTCGTGCCCATGAAATATGTTTTTGCCTCTCGCAAAAGAACTTGGTGACTTCCTCTCATCAGGGGGGTTACAACCTTACCTCCACTAAACACTTGTATCAACCGCTCTGTCCATAAGGTTCCAACCTCTAACGTGAGTTTTCTGACCTTCCCATTGTTTGCACAAAGTCTCAGCTGGCAGCAGTCTCTCTCTTAAACGGCTTTCTCCACCCACTTTCCGCCAACTGGTCGTCTTCACGACTGACTGCTGCCTAGTCCACGTAAAATGTTTTGCAAACTGGTGCCCTTCTCTCAGACCCTAAGTGGAAGACTCTCTGCAGGGACGATCCACTGAGCGGTGCTTCCCAGAATCGCTCGCACATCCCGGTCACTGCACTCGGTGTTTACGGCACCCAATTCATCTCTCTCACTGTTCTCCTCCGCCTCCACTATGGCCCCTTGGGTACAAATTCTCTCCAGATTACACATGCAGTTGTATGAACATCCTGACCACAATTTTCCTCTTGTGAAAAGCCATTACTACATACTGCAAATGTAGTACTGTGGAACATATAGATCATGACCTAAAATATGAACATTAATCTGACTGACAATGTTGTCAGAGTGAGAGACTGGCGTGCCACTTCTCACTTTCTCGTGAGTAATCTATACTGTGAGCTGCTTTGTTGCTGTAATTCAGAATGTACCATTTGCGTCTTGTTGTGAGTACGTCTTGTTCATTTGTGATTGTGTGTGTCCCGTGTTTTTGACTTCTCAGTGACTGTGTTTGTGTGTAGGTGACGATCTGTTTGCTTTTGTGTGCTAGATCCCGGTTTATGTTTTGTTTTAATTTTGTGGTTCAGCTTGTCTGCAATGTTTTTGTTGTGTTCTCGCCAATGGGCACAACCGGAGCTGATACGCTGAGATGATTCCCGACCGGCGCCATGAGAGGCGCTTTGAAGTTCGCCGCCAATAACAACTACGGCCGCCGCCACTGAGATGGACTTCAGCGTTGTGATAAGCAGCGACAACAGTTAGCAAAGGATGATTCATGTTCGGCGTTGGCATACGACAGCTCTAGTACCAAGTATCAGTGTGGCAATTCATAGCTACAGTTTGTAGTGAAGAACAGTTGGAGTCACTTGACTACAAGTGGAGTCACCCACAACATTCGCATAGGGACAAGTGTTTACTACAGTAATTGAAACAGTTGCTGTACAACTTAAGTATCACAGCGCGATAAGGTGTATATATGTGTGTCACTAATTCGTTTGTACTGTCACAGGTTCTTCGTCCACCTCGGAGCACCTGAGCCTAATAGGACTTGTGCCACTACCCAAACGACCCGTACGCATCAGTTTGTGTCATCTTCATTGCCCACAACTTTGATTAACTGTAGTTCACTTTTGTAGTTTTATTCATTGTGTCTGTGCAGTGTATAACGGTAGCTGGCTTGTTTATTGAGTTTTAGAGCGGTTCAAGTTTATGTGTTTGGCTTTTCTGGTCGTGGTGAGTTTTCTGACTATCAAAAATTGCTGTAGTTTATTGCGTCTGTGTATGGTGGGGTAAATGAAATTTAGCTTTTGGCATTTTCTGTTTCTACGATGAATATACAGTAGACACATCCAAACACAGAAAAGTACTAAAAAGAAACAGCATCATTCTACCTTCGCACAGCATCTCATGTATATAGACCACCGTCCCACAGACATCAACACCAATCAAAAACAAATCAAAGCAGCAACAGCCTCACACATAAATTAATAACTGGGGAAAACTACCTATACATAAATCCATAGTAGAAAGGAACTAAGACACAGCTCTCTGCAGTGGAACTCTGTTCTCTACCTATCAGGCGATGCAACACATAAACACACACACACACACACACACACACACACACAAACACACACAGCCACACATACACATAATCTTTCTGAAAGCCACAGAAACCACAGCACGTGTTACCAAAATATGTACACCTTCTATAAACGTGTGGCCCAACTTAATTGACACACAATTCACCAAACTAGAAGTAAATCTACTACAAAAAGACTTAAATACAATTTCAACACACATGCGTTACGCGTAACATTTTGGGGAATCTTATTACAGAAAGTCAATACATAATAAAACAACAAGAAATGAACAGTGACTCAAAATTCAGTGCAGGTCTGATGAGAGGTTTAATTGCAGAAGATATTAGAGGCGTAATAAAGGGAAACAAGAGAAACATATTATGAAGAAGGAAAATAAGAAAGGAAAAAGCGTCCATAAGAACAATGAAGAAACTTAAAAATAATGCGAAAGAGGCTCGCATAACAAGAGCAACATAATGGTAGTAATACAACAGGAAGAATACGAAAATGAACTCGGCTACCACCATATTCAGAAAGCCACTGCAGAAGGTAAAAAAAAAAAAATAAACGAATGCACGGCTCTCTGCAATGGACCTCTGTTCTCTGTCAACAAAGAACTGTCAGTGACCCAATACCACAAAAATACACATACACACATACAAATAAAAAAATAAAATAAGCTCAAAACATTCACTCTCGCACGCTCTTACTTACACCCTTGCACGTACACACACACACACACACACACACACATACAGATACATAAGATCTTTCACGTAGAAAAAAACTTAATCATAACATTGTAACACGCCCAGTCGTAAATTTTCGACATAAGCAATTTTTCTGTGTTACATTCTTTCTACATTACGTACTCTACGTTAAGTACTCTGTGGAACTAACTTTACTAAGGCATCTGTTAGGTTACATAAGCTCACTTCCAGAAATGATCATACGCATAAACCGAATAACAGTATCAGGATAGTTAAATATAAGCTTAGTCTTCCGCAGCTGTTGTCACTATTAGGACAGCACCCTGAGGAACGCCATTTCCAACAGTGGCTAAAAGGTTGGAGAATTTTACACATTGAAAAGGCAGTCACATACCTTGAAAAAGTTTATTGCTAGTATCACCAGCACTCCTTCTTAATATGAGGAAATAGCGCCTCTGTGGGAGTGGAACTTGCGGAACACCATGGTTTGCCTAGCGACAAGTTATATATAGTACATCAGTGGAATCACCTTATCTGTAATGAAATGAACGGATCCCAGGGATGAGTGAAGATACATCTTCAGAAAACCTAATTGTTAAGATGACTGTTCATGAAAAGCATGAAAATCGGGTCTGTCCCCTGGTTGGGGACGAATTAATCATGAAGTTTTTGCTAGTTTCTTGTTCAGCTCTTCCCTCTGGTATCATAAAGGGAGAAACCACATTAGGAGGTTCAAAAAGCCGATTTTTTATTGTATAAATCATTAGCTTAGCTATCCAAGAATACGTTTTTAAATTTTCAAAGCGAAATTCGCATTCGTTTAGATTTGGTGAGCGTAGAATGAATGTAAATTCAAAATCTTTTTGATTTCAGATGAAAATCGGCATGGCTACACTGCACGCAATTGGAGAATTACACTATATTCACAACCTTAAGTGGACATCACAGCATAATTTTGTTATATTTTTGACTAACATAATTCCAAAACATTCACAAAAACTGTTCGAAATATGAATGAAATTACGTCAGAAGCTGATTAAATTCTAATTAATTATTGTCACTCAAAAAAGTCCCAAAAGATCAGTGTCAAACAGCCTCCTAAAGTGGTTACCCCTCTTAACGTGATTTCATATCTCTCCACCTTCACTGATTCCCAGTCATTCATTAATTTTATTTCTCTGAATTCCATTCTACTGACATCTTGAGACTCGAGTTGTCCCTAAGTTCTCAAACGTGCAGAACCAGCCTGATTTCTAGCCCTCATCGCTACGCAACCGACAGCATGCGCCACCAATATGTTGCAAGGCCCGATGCACTTAAGAAGTGGATCTTTGCGGGGCTGACAAGTCGGATTCTGTTGGTGATGGAAAGATAAGGTCAAGTGTTTTGGACAGCCTTTGGGCTAGGGACCATTTGTATACCCAACAGAAGGATCGTCTTACTGTAACTATCTTACAGTGAATATTACACACCAGCTTATGCAGATACAGCATATCAGTTGGCTCTTTTTGCATTAGATTTGGTCTACGGTGCGCCTTAAAGGGCTTATTCAGGCACCATTTAGTTCGTGGTCGATTCCTGAGGAAACACGAAAAAAAGCATTTTTTAACATGTTTTCGCCGTCATCAGCGGATATCCAAACAACTAACCACAGAAATCGCTCAAGTTTTAACGGTATATTCCCTAGGCATTTATCAGGAATATGCATCTTGCCGTTTTCGAAGATATTTACCGGTTATTGAGAAACACCCCAAAATTGTTTTTTGATACGAAAACCGAGCCGCGAATTATAAGATGGGTATGCACATAAAACAGTTGTAATTTTTAACATACATTACTAAGATTCCTTTCTCCGTTCCCGAGATACTTAGATTCAGATATATATACACTCCTGGAAATGGAAGAAAGAACACATTGACACCGGCGTGTCAGACCCACCATACTTGCTCCGGACACTGCGAGAGGGCTGTACAAGCAATGATCACACGCACGGCACAGCGGACACACCAGGAACCGCGGTGTTGGCCGTCGAATGGCGCTAGCTGCGCTGCATTTGTGCACCGCCGCCGTCAGTGTCAGCCAGTTTGCCGTGGCATACGGAGCTCCATCGCAGTCTTTAACACTGGTAGCACGCCGCGACAGCGTGGACGTGAACCGTATGTGCAGCTGACGGACTTTGAGCGAGGGCGTATAGTGGGCATGCGGGAGGCCGGGTGGACGTACCGCCGAATTGCTCAACACGTGGGGCGTGAGGTCTCCACAGTACATCGATGTTGTCGCCAGTGGTCGGCGGAAGGTGCACGTGCCCGTCGACCTGGGACCGGACCGCAGCGACGCACGGATGCACGCCAAGACCGTAGGATCCTACGCAGTGCCGTAGGGGACCGCTTCGCCACTTCCCAGCAAATTAGGGACACTGTTGCTCCTGGGGTATCGGCAAGGACCATTCTCAACCGTCTCCATGAAGCTGGGCTACGGTCCCGCACACCGTTAGGCCGTCTTCCGCTCACGCCCCAACATCGTGCAGCCCGCCTCCAGTGGTGTCGCGACAGGCGTGAATGGAGGGACGAATGGAGACGTGTCGTCTTCAGCGATGAGAGTCGCTTCTGCCTTGGTGCCAATGATGGTCGTATGCGTGTTTGGCGCCGTGCAGGTGAGCGCCACAATCAGGACTGCATACGACCGAGGCACACAGGGCCAACACCCGGCATCATGGTGTGGGGAGCGATGTCCTACACTGGCCGTACACCACTGGTGATCGTCGAGGGGACACTGAATAGTGCACGGTACATCCAAACCGTCATCGAACCCATCGTTCTACCATTCCTAGACCGGCAAGGGAACTTGCTGTTCCAACAGGACAATGCACGTCCGCATGTATCCCGTGCCACCCAACGTGCTCTAGAAGGTGTAAGTCAACTACCCTGGCCAGCAAGATCTCCGGATCTGTCCCCCATTGAGCATGTTTGGGACTGGATGAAGCGTTGTCTCACGCGGTCTGCACGTCCAGCACGAACGCTGGTCCAACTGAGGCGCCAGGCGGAAATGGCATGGCAAGCCGTTCCACAGGACTACATCCAGCATCTCTACGATCGTCTCCATGGGAGAATAGCAGCCTGCATTGCTGCGAAAGGTGGATATACACTGTACTAGTGCCGACATTGTGCATGCTCTGTTGCCTGTGTCTATGTGCCTGTGGTTCTGTCAGTGTGATCATGTGATGTATCTGACCCCAGGAATGTGTCAATAAAGTTTCCCCTTCCTGGGACAATGAATTCACGGTGTTCTTATTTCAATTTCCAGGAGTATATATATATATATATATATATATATATATATATATATATATATATATATATAATCCAGTGTGAGGTGAAAACGTAGTTTATAAAGTGACGTAGCACGAAAAAGTGTGCTGCCAAGTACGTTATCATCAAAAGGGTCCTGGGAGCCTCATGTTGTATTACTGAAGCACATGGAAAATTTTTGTCCACGTAAAACCCGGTGTAAAATTCATTTTGTTTTATTTCAGTCTCAATAAAGTAAAATATTAAAATCATACCCAAAAAATTCTTTACATATGAATAACCTGCCTTGCTGTAACAGGGAAAAGAAAGGAACCAGTGAACAAATGATTCTATCGAAGCACATAAAAGATAACTATGCTTCTGTTTAAAAGACTGACGGAAAGGTGAGGTACTAGCTGCCTTTCCCAGTATCTTTAAAAATTTTCCCAAACATTTCAGCATGCGAACATATTCGTGCTCTTTTCAAATGCAAGTCACCTCTCACTCCCAGAAGAACCCCTAACTCGCTCACACCAACTAGTCGGCCGCTTAAGACGCTCATACCCATCCGCTCCCACTTGCCCATTCTCATTCACTAACACACTCCAACTCACTGCCATTATTCCTTTACATCTCACTCTCACTGTCTCCTGTCTCACAGCCACAGTCTCCTTCGTTCTGTCTTGCCACTACCGTCTCCTCTGTCACTGTCTTCCTCTTTCTCTCTGTTACTGTTCCTATCGCATTCATTCCCACTGATAGTGTCCCTTCTCAGTGTCGTAGTTGTCGTCATAGATTCTGCTCTCACCCCCTTTCACTTTCCCTATTTCTTTATTACTCTATCACTGGCAGTATCTCCTCCACTCTTTTCTATTACTGTTCTGTCAACTACGTTCCACTGCCACTCTGTCTCTCACACTGCCATTGTCTCATTCGATCTTTCTGTCCATAGCCACTGTCTCTTATCTACCAGTATTTGTTACTTTTCCGTCTCCTTCCCACTGCCACCGTCTCAGGAAGTTAGAATGAGGCAATTGGTACTCCACTTTTCAGCGAGAGTCCTTGAAACAGAAGTTTATTCATCTTTTTTGTGCTTCAATAGAAGCGTTCTTCCTCTGGTGCTGTAGTTGGCCCAGGGCGACGTGTCATTCCGCTCACAGTACAACAGAGAGCAGCTCAGCGAGACGAGGCGTTTGCCAGACGATCGCTCCCACTCGACATGCAGCGTTGGCCACCGCCGTGTCCTATCGCCGGCGGTGAATCAGCTGTGGCTGCCAGTGCGCGGCTGCGGTCACCGCCTACGGTAACCGCCCTCTACGCCAGAGTTGTCTACAAAGGCCAAAGATCGGCGGCACAGCTCCCAACTGACAAGGGGAGGCCGCCAATTGTGAAATTCAGATTCGATTCATACTGCGCATAATAAAAGCTCATGGCCAGAGGTGTAATATGGCAAAGCACCAAGATGCACTTCTCAGCCGTTGTCGAGAAAATCGACAGTTAATAGAAACCGTTGCGGTGAAATACTCTCTACGATGTATAATTTCCTATAGAGTAGCGCCGCAGCGGTAAGTGCTTAGGTTCGTGAATCAAAGGTCGCCGGATCGAATCTCGCGCCATGCAATTTTTTTTTAGTGTTTGTTTTTTGTAATTCAAATATATATATATATATATATATATATATATATATATATATATATATCATGGGGTCTCTAATTAGAACGTTTGACTTACACTACACGTATTCGTTTCGGAATATCGTTTCTACGTCTTCCGTTAACTACACGTGTAAACATTATGAAGACAATTAATAACAGTTGTGAAATACAACTTTGTTTGCAGATAACATAATCATGTTCGAAGTCGCCAGTTTTTCCACGACAAACGACTTTCAACAACTTATTATATGCATAATTGTTGCAACTGATTGCATATATATATATATATATATATATATATATATATATATATATATATATATATATATATCTCGCGCCATGCCACTTTTTTTTAGTATTTGTTATATATATATATATAACAAATACTAAAAAAAAGTGGCATGGCGCGAGATTCGAGATCCGGTGACCTTCGGATTACGAACCCGAGCGCTTACCGCTGCGCCACGACGCTGAAGGAAGTTACAAATCGTAGAGAGTATTTCACCTCAACGGTTTCTTTTAACTGTCGATTTTCTCGACAACGGCTGAGAATTGCATCTTGGTGCTTTGCCACATTACACCTCTGGCCATGAGCTTTTATTATGCGCAATATGAATCGAACCTGAATTTCACAATTGGCGGCCTCCCCTTGTGAGCTTCAACAGTGTCGGACGAAGCGAGCCCGTGACGTCACCGCTAGGGCCAGGCTGTGTTGCTCGCAAGCACTGGAGCGCTAAGGTGGTAATAGCACTGGTCGCCTTTATGAGCTGCAGTCTATGAATGGCGAGTATGGGGCAGTGCTTACTGGAGCGGTGCGGCACTTAGAGGTTAGAAACGGTGCGAGTACGAGACTGTGTTGCGGGCTTCCTTCACTCCCGCTGAAGGTCCGCGAGTATAACGCGTCTGAGAACCGTGGCGCTGCGGACGCTTCATACTCGTCGACTCATTCTCTCTTACTGAAACGTGCAGGAGAAGTTGCTAAGTAAACCTACTGGAATGCCGGGGCGGCGAAGCTGAATGAGGCCCCTAGTCTGCTTAGAAACTGATATACACTCGTGCTCATAAATTAAGGATAATGCTGATACATGGTGAAACAACGCTCTTGTGGACGGTTAGCGGGTTTAAATCACCTCGTGGTATGACTATGCGGTTCATTTGACCTGCGCTCGTCGCACAGTTGCACTGGCAGCAGTCCACATACGCAGCGGTGTGTTGGTGCATGTCGGAGTACGGTGCAGCGAGTAAGTGTGTAGTCTTCAGACGTGATAATGGTGACTGTGTGTTGAAAATGGCTCAAAAAACACATTTTGATGATGTTATGACGGGTAGAATACTAGGGCGACGGGAGGCTGGTCAAACACAGCAGGTCGTAGCACAGGCCCTCCGTGTGCCACAAAGTGTGATCCCAACATTGTGGCAAAGACTCCAGCAGACAGGAAACGTGTCCAGGCGCTACAGTACTGGACGTCCACAGTGTACAACACCACAAGAAGAGCGACATCTCACCATCAGTGCCCGCAGACGGCCACGGAGTACTGCAGGTAGCCTTGCTCGGGACCTTACCGCAGCCACTGGAACACTTGTCTCCAGACACGACTGAACAGACATGGTGTATTCGCCTGTAGACCTGAAAGATGCATTCCACTGACCCCTGGTCACAGGGGAGCCCGTAAAGCCTGGTGTCAAGAACTCAGTACATTGTCATTGGAACAGTGGTCCCAGGTTATGTTCACGGATGAGTCCAGGTAGAGTCTGAACAATGATTCTCGCCAGGTTTTCATCTGGCGTAAACCAGGAACCGGGTATCCTTAATGTCCTTGAAAGGGACCTGTATGGAGGTTGTGGTTTGATGGTGTGGGGTGGGATTATGATTGGTGCACGTACACCCCTGCATGTCTTTGACAGAGGAACTGTAAAAGGTCAGGTGTATCGGGACGTCATTTTGCACCAGTATGACCGCCTTTTCAGGGGTGCAGTGGGTGCCACCTTCCTCTTGTTGGATGATAACGCACGGCCCCACCAAGCTTCCATCGTGGAGGAGTACCTTGAAACAGAATATATGAGGTGAATGGAGTGGCCTGCCTGTTCTCCAGACCTAAACCCCATCGAGCACGTCTGAGATGCTCTCGGTCGACGTATCGCTGCACGTCTTCAAACCTCTACCAGAAACTTCGACAGGCACTGGTGCAAGAATGGGAGGCTATACCCGAGCAGCTACTCGACCACCTGATCCCGAGTATGCCAGCCCCTTGTGTACGTGTGCATGGTGATCATATACCATATTGGCGTTTTGTAGCACATGTGTTTCGGGACGGTTTTCTCAACTTATCACCAATACCGAGGACTTACAGATCTGTGTCGTGTGTGTTCCCTACGTGCCTATGCTATTAGTGCAAGTTTTCTGTAGTGCCACGTTGTGTGGCATCACATTCTGCAATTATTCTTAATTTATGAGCATGAGTATATTTGTAGTGTACATTTTCTAAAAAAAATTAATAATATAGTTGTAATGGAGAAACTTAGATACGAAACTTAGATTTAACACAGCAACCATCGGGGTGCAAAGGAATAATAGAAATTACGTCTGGAAATAAAGTTTCTAGAGTTAAAATATCAGTTATATAAAGCATTCTCGGACTTACTACCATGCAATTCCGGGTAAACCCTCGAACCTTCAATGATTTTCACCATCGCCTTCCTCTGGAGCAACTGACTGATCAAAAACGTTCTTCCTGACGAAACGATGGTGGAAATCGTCGAAAACTCGAAGTTTTACCCTGAATTGACGCGGCGAGAAGTCCGAGCATGTTTTACACAACATTGCCGTCGCTTGGTTCTCAGAATATCAGTCAATTTATTGACCTTAGTACGAGATAGTAGCTATGTTATTATTACAGTACACATTTCCGTGTCTTTATTTTAATGAAATTCTCAATAACATGGTTAAAATACATATCATTTGAAACTTTTATTTCAGTTAATAAACTGGACCGATTGACTAGTCGTCTGTATTCATAGGGCGAAGATATTTCATTATTACTTTCTGTTCAGAAAAACTATACACGCATTAATGGTGAAGAAGTACAAAATTATAAGTGATGTACAGGGTAATGAATCACTGAGGTCCGATTGAAGTATAAATGGTAGGACTTTTTGGGCTGTCCATTTAGCTGTAATGTCCGCCCTCGTAGATGCCTATGATACCGCCTTATTCCTTGCCAAACCTGCTCTTTATCTACCTCATCGCAAATTTCTACAAGACGAAATGAGTTTCCTGGGCCACACTTGTTTGTGGCACCCGAATACGAATATTAATCTAAATTAAAATTAAACTATTCGACTATAAACGATGTATATCTCTGATAGGCTTTATAATGCGGATCGCTGACTGTGTACGACCGCAGACCCAAAGATACTGCTTCTGGTGTGAGATTGTAGTGTTGGAGTAAGAGAGTGCTTGGCGCACAGTTGGTAGCTGTCTGTGAGCAAAAGACGATGGAGTAGGCAGTTTTTGTGGTGTGCTCTGTGAAGCCACCAAGTGTTAAATTAAAGTAGATGTGTCAATATTGTTGAACATGGGAGCAGAAGTATTCATGCCAGCAAGGTAAAGATGTTAAATAATTATGGTTTTTGTTTTGCCAGCGAGTTAGTATAGGTGAGTTGGGTGATCGTTTGTAGCTGTTGAGTAACCTTATTTGATAAAAAGGCTAGTTAGATATTTCACTTTTGTAATGTTTCTATGATTTGCTAACAGAGCTAATGATGATTTGATGATTTGACTTTATGTTGTATTAGTACATAATACTTGCTGTTTAAATCTCATTGTTTGTGAATCAATTACGACTAACTTCAATTGTCAGATGTTTTAGAAAAGTCAAACCGAATTTGCAATATAATTTTTCTAAAGAAAATCAGTGTTAGTAATTCAGCATAATCAGTACCGCCTCTCGGTCCAGCTCATACAGTTTTTCAAACAAGTTGCATTTTTCGTAAATGTTTTCATTTATCAGCCAAAACAATTTCATGTGCGTTTCGAAGTACAGCCAGCATTGCACACCGCTGAACCTGCAGCTAGCATCTTTATATTTTTTGTGAGAGACCAGAATATGTAGTGTTCCACCATTGCTGCTTTAGAGGTAAGACAATTTAATTTATCTGTTATGTGCACAGGGACCAAAGTTATCAGTATTGAACAGGGCCAGAGTATTCTGTACCTAAGGGGCTAAATGTATTTTCCAGTGACTTTACTTCTTTACTGACACTGGGAGTTGCACTGCTCAATCAGTATGTATCAAGATTTTGCTAACAATAACACAGAGTAAGCACAACACTTGCAATTACAAAACGCTACACGATAATTCGAGTTTAGTGTCCAGTTCACAACTCAGACATTCATTTAGCGTAATCTTAAAGCTTTCCTTTTTAAAACGTTACAAAGATTCTCCAGTGCTACAGCCAGAGGGTCATCGGAACTCTCAAGCATAAATTTTGTTTCAACAATATGGAAAATTTTGGTGACTGCGTTCACAGCCGACTACCGTTGTGACAATTCTCGTATAAAAGGATCTCCACATCCTAACATTTATCGACGAATTTCTATTTGAATCGATAAACCAGCGCCATGAGGTACTTCATCCATCTCTGTTATACTTACCTCCTTCAGTGTTAATTAATGTCCATGTCATTGCATTCTGTCGTGCTAAAAATAACACCATTGTCTGTATTGTAGTTCCGTCACTAAAACCGAATTTACTGTCTTTAGTTTAACGAATCCTTTAAGCAAAATCATTTTTTACTTGCAGATATTGTTGGATCAAATTTACTTCCCCAAGTATCGTGTTCCAAAAGTTGATGTGGCTCAAAAACGTAAAATCACTTAGAGCTACAAGGAGAAAGATTCCTGCAAATCCAGTATCAAGATTTCTCAAGGTTTCACTTGAATGGGTCTTATACATCTTCCAATGCTGTCACAACTGTTTCCACATTTTTTTTATGACTTCAACTGAATTGTAATGAACAGTCATGCAAGTATCAGAAAAGCTTTCTCTTGTTTGTGCGTTTCTTTAGAATATTTTTACAATTCCCATTTATATGTAGAAGACGACAAGAATGAATATAACATCTCTATAGCTCCAGAAAAGGTGACGCTAGAGGAATCATGTGAGAATCCATGAACTCCACAAAGATTTAAAGAGCAATTGGCACATGACAGAGCTTTCGGACTGACTTCTCGAATTTTTCTTTGTATTTTTCCATGTACGCCTCACATTGACATGACAACTTCATAAGCTTGAGCCCTGGAAACAAAGTATGCAGCCCATATTTTTCCAGTTACTGTTCAATATGTTTTGATATGTTCTCCAGTTAATTTATTTGGAGTTTCATATTCATAAAATAAACTATACAGGGTGAGTCACCTAACGTTACTGCTGGATATATTTCGTAAACCACATCAAATGCTGACGAACCGATTCCACAGACAGAACGTGAGGAGAGGAGCTAGTGTAATTGTTTAATACAAACCATACAAAAATGCACGGAAGTATGTTTTTTAACACAAACCTACGTTTTTTTAAATGGAACCTCGTTAGTTTTGTTAATACATCTGAACATATAAACAAATACGTAATCAGTGCCGTTTATTGCCTTGTAAAATGTTAATTACATTCGGAGATATTGTAACCTAAAGTTGACGCTTGAAACCTCCGACGTTCAGTTGCGTGTTGTAACAAACACGGGCCACGGTCGGCGAGCAGCATCTGCAGGGACATGTTTACGATGACGACCGTGTCTACGAGTGTGGCTGTAGTGCACTGTTGTGGTTTGGTCTAGCTGTCGCGGTGTCCGCATGTAGCGTTTGCTGCTATCGTTATTCTGCATTCGTCTCCGCACGCAGACCAACTGTAGTACACCGTGTTACCAGACGTCTGTGATAGCGTAGTGTTGTTGGAACTGTGACCATGGTGTATTCGAACTCTGAAAAGGCGGAGATGATACTCATCTATGGCGAGTGTCGACGAAATGCAGCTGAAGCCTGCAGGGTGTATGCTGAACGGTACCCGGACAGAGAGCATCCAACGTGCCGCACATTGCAAAACATCTGCCGCCAACTGTATGCAACAGGTACGGTCGTAGCACGCAAACGGGTCCGATACAGGCCCGTCACAGGAGAAGCGGGTGCAGTTGGTGTGTTAGCTGCTGTTGCCATGAACCCACACGTGAGTACACGGGACATTGCGAGAGCCGGTGGACTGAGTCAAAGTAGTGTCATGCGCATACTGCATCGTCACCGCTTTCACCCGTTTCATGTGTCGCTACATCAGCAATTACATGGTGATGGCCGGCCGGTGTGGCCGTGCGGTTCTAGGCGCTACAGTCTGGAACCGAGCGACCGCTACGGTCGCAGGTTCGAATCCTGCCTCGGGCATGGATGTGTGTCATGTCCTTAGGTTAGTTAGGTTTAATTAGTTCTAGGCGACTGATGAACTCAGAAGTTAAGTCGCATAGTGCTCAGAGCCATTTGAACCATTTTGAACATGGTGATGACTTTAATGATCGAGTGCTATTCTGTCAATGGGCCTTAACAGAGAATGCGTTGCAGTTCTACCTGTTTACCGATGAAGCGGGTTTCACAAACCACGGAGCAGTGAATCTACCGAACATGCATTACTGGTCCGTGGACAATCCTCGCTGGCTCAGACAGGTAGAGCGACAGCGACCGTGGACTGTAAATTTTAGGTGCGGAATCATTGGCGACCACCTCATTGGTCCTCACTTCATTGCAGGGGCCCAAACAGTTGCAACATGCATCACGTTTCTACAGAATGATCTGCCAACGTTGCTCGAAAATGTCCCACTGGAAACGCGTCGACGTATGTGGTATCAGCATGATGGTGCACCTGCACATTCCGCAATTAGCACTAGGCTGACTCATGACGGGATGTTCGACGGGCGTTTCATAGGACGTGGAGGACGCATAAATTGGCCAGCCCGTTCTCCTGATCTTACACCTCTGGACTTCTTTGTGTGGGGTACGTTAAAGGAGAATGTGTACCGTGATGTGCCTACAACCCCAGAGGATATGAAACAACGTATTGTGCCGGCCTGCGGCGACATTACACCAGATGTACTGCGGCGTGTACGACATTCATTACGCCAGGAATTGCAATTGTGTGCAGCAAATGATGGCCACCACATTGAACATCTATTGGCCTGACATGTCTGGACACACTCTATTCCACTCCGTAATTGAAAACGGAGACCACGTGTGTACGTGTACCTCACCCCTCATGGTAATGTACATGTGCGTCAGTGAAAAAGACCAATAAAAAGGTGTTAGCATGTGGACGTAATGTGCTGTTCCAGTCTCTTCTGTACCTAAGGTCCATCACCGTTCCCTTTGGATCCCTACGTAATTCGGTACTCTCCGATACACACGATCGAATAGCGGAGGAGTGGTACTCAAGCGTCAACTTTAGGTTACAACATCTCAGGATGTAATTAACATTTTACAATGCAACAAACGGCACTGATTACGTATTAGTTTATATGTTCAGATGCGCTAACAAAACTAACGGGGTTCCATTTAAAAAAACGTAGGTTTGTGTTAAAAAACATACTTCCGTGCATTTTTTTATGGTTTGTATTAACCAATTACACTAGCCCCTCTCCTCACGTTCGGTCTGTGGAATCTATTCGTCAGTATTTGATGTGGTTTACGAAATATATCCAGCGGTAATGTTAGGTGACTCACCCCGTATAAGAATTAGATATAACATTTCAGAAAATAATTTTTAGAACGTGATACTTTAGTTAAAGTATTAATAAATCAGTTGTAAGCTGATTACTGCACTTCTGCATGTATTTTTGGCTGTACTTATAATACATTTTCGTAAATGATATAGATATCAATAAATATTTATGATAAGCAATTGTGTCTGGCAGACAAATCTTTATCATTCTACAGTTGCTGAGTTTCATGCAACGTCTTAGTATAATTCTAGAAATTGCGAACACACTCATTTAAAATTCATATGGCCTGTTGATAGCTAAGTAGGTAACTATGTTTACATTTTGCATATGTGTGGGGTCTCGAACTCCATGTATGGGGGTCTCGAACTCCTTACAGTCACTTATTTACTGAACATAATTTGGCCTTGTTTAGGATTTGATTGAAAATGGTCTGCTCCTGGGGGTCTACAAATCTTGAAGCCCATCAGATTTGGAGCCCCCTGAGGACCAGGGGTCTGAATGTGGGCCACTCCCTCAGCTCTTAGTCCACCACTGTGCAGAATTGTAAGACTATTTGTGACTTAGTATGGCAGGTGAGTAAACAATGTTATTGCTGTGAAATAGTATAGACAAGACGAAATAACCCAGTTGTTAGGATCAGATGTCCTATCAAAGCTGTCTCCTATGACACTGTGTAGGATGTAAGACGAAGATTAATTGATGCAGGACACACAGCTGCAAATATGTTCCACTGGAGGAAGGATATCCAGAACAAGTTTTGTGGTATCGTCCATGCTTCAGTCGAGAAACATACAAATTACTTTCAATGCATTCTAGCTTGTAGTATCTCATACTGATACCCTCCTACTGACGTTAAGCTGGTAATGGAATAGCAAGTTTCCGCCCAACGCTAATAGCTGTTGTGCAGCATCTAGAGAACCCAATGGCGCACGCTCACTGAGCCACACCTGCAGCAGCTCTGTACCTGGAGTGGCCTCAGCGGCTGCAATATACGAGGGACGGTGCTAGCGGCTCAGTCCATTCATTCTCGAAAACATTTCACTATATGCTTGTCGCTACACGGACACCACCTATTTGACGATATATTTGTGCTTAGGACCAAAGGTGAACGCATTCCACTTTTAACCTGCCCATGGTTGCCTGTTAGCCAAACTGTATGCTTTCGTTGTAGTGTTATGAGTAGAGTTTGGATGTTGATGGAGAGTCTTTTTTTTCACCCTAGTGTCACAGTATGAGACTCAATAAAATATATGTTCATTTTTGGTCATTGTAGGTCAGGAAATGATGGACTTTATGTGCATTTCATCCATTTTTGGCGTCTTGAGGGGCTTATTTTTTTTTATTTCGATGTGAACGGTTTGCTCTGCAATTTCACCCTCTTTCAACTGCTGCTGGCTTTTCTTAATTCGAAGGATCATGAGGTCACCTCTAATACATGTTTTCTGTGGTAAGCAGAATCATCTTTAAACGTCAATATCCTTTGCACCTAAGAACCTGAAGATGTCTGTTACACTGCAATGCCAACTGAAGTAAGGTATTGAAATTCTAGCTTCTGTAACTTTACGGTGTTTCAGCCAAATATCACCCTAGTTGCTCCAGTTTCAATTACTTTTTCGTGGGTATGCATTGCGGGTGAACGTGAGTACTCATTGGAATTAAGGAAAACATGGAAGGGAGCACCCACCAATATAACTTTCTTTTCACAAAGTCTGTTTATTTAATAATATATAATCATAAGTTTGTATTTTTTTTTTTACAAAATAAACATATTTTCAAAATGAATAAGCTTTTGCAAGAGAAATCAAAACAGCAAACAATATTACAATAATTACAAGACGGCCGGACCTGCAGCCCACCCGTTATCGGTTGAAACAGTGGTATTTACTTCTGCGCTGGACACAGTCCGCCTTGTTAAATGTCCTTCTGCAGTATATAAAAACTATATAAGCACCATTGATGACAAGAGTGATTCAATTACTGGAAACAGATGACGTAACTTCCAGTTCGAAATCTGTATGTCGAGAGTTTCGGGGTTAAGATGCGCACCTGCACTTAAACAGATTAGGGAACAAAATGACAATGATAACGCTTACTTGAAAGCTACCAACCTCTTAATTTGAATCGGCAACCAAGGTGCGAGTGGATCCGAACCCGTTCCTTTTGACAATCTTATTCTGACTAAATCCCTGGTGAAAGTCGGCTGTAAATATTTTCAAAGTTGAACTGATTGTCAGTTATGAAGACTGCTCTGAAGGAACGTCTTAAAACGTTACTTGTGAACGCTTACTACAAGAGAACTCACTCGGCGGAACCACAGTATCCAGCTAAAAATACACCAATAATGACCCAGTCTTTCAAAGACAGCAACGCACAGCTTTGTACAACAGGTTGTTAAGATTACAACTAATGCAATTACAATCAAAGAATTGAACCGGTTAACATCTAAATTTAACCATAAGACTCCTGTTTTGCTTAACGGCAACCTGTGCCTCAGTATAATTGTTCCGCTTGTATTTACGACCACGAGCTGATTCCTCAGAACATTATTGATCAGGTATAAACCATATATATATAAATATAATAAATATAAAATATAAATATAATAACGGGACAAATTTTCAGACGACAACTAGTGTCTTAGTGCAATACTACGGCCTGTATTTACGACCAAAGAGCCGACCGAGTAAAACTCTGAGGGTCGGGTACAGACCAGAAAATAATAATGAGGGCGGGTAGACAATGACACAAATCACCACGAGGATTGCAGAACGTTACTCCCCTTTATCAGCAAGCAGTTCCATGGATCCACGGTGCGTCGCAGCGGTTACTGAGATGTCCCGATGAAAGCCAGGTGGAAGAGGGCAGCCAGGCCACGAGCGGTCGTCCGACACGAATGTTGCCAACCAACCTGAACCGTGAATTTAAGCTTTCAAAATATTTTTTCTTAAAGATTTTACTTTATTTACTAGCGGTTCACCAAGAACATTAACACATTTAATCACACTAGGTGAGCGTGGAAGTAGTTGCCAGGAAGTAACTGATGGAAAATTACTTTTAAAAAATGTGAATTTTATTCCTAAAGGCTATTTCAAAAACAGATTTAAAATTATAAACAGAAAAGCACCCTTGTAATATCAAGTTACAATTTAACAATTTTGGAGGCAAAATAACAATATTAGCAGTAGCCTTTTCAAAAACATATTTAAAATTACAATCAGAAAGCACCCTCTAAATATCAAGTTACAATTATTCAGAGGCAGAATACCTTTTTTTTTTTTCAGTAGGAGCCTTCGGGCTGAGAAGCTTGCCTGCTCCGTTTCAACACGGCCGTAGTCACGACCGCTCACTACAACCTCTGAAAGACTACACTGGTGCAAATCTGCAACACACCAGATTACTTTAAACTAAAAATTTTAACAACTCACACAAACACATAAAGTATGCACCCCGTAAGAGGGATGGAAATGGTACAAAACACTCACGTTAAAATTACTTGTCACCGAAAGTGCAACTTGTTTTTAAAGAACTCTTACGGTGGAATGGTGACCACTTTATAAACTAAAATGAGTATTTAAATAAAACCCATGAAATTCACATAAAATGTACAACATGCTCTACATTACACATATACCACCTCTCAAGATGATAGGCAAGACAAAAACATATTTCAAGAATTCGGCTGTCACTTCAAGCAATCCGACAAACATGACAGAGGCAACTCCGACAGACATATTAGCACTCCGACCGACAATCCGACGGTTTCCAACCGTCAGATCCAACTGCACAAACAACAGAGAATATCGGCCGATGTCGAGTAAACCAAGATACCTACACTTTCTAACTCGGCCCGACCAAGATCAAGGCATCAAACACCACTCAAGACAAGTTGTCAACTTCGCGCGCTGCTCGTCGCATTGCTTTGGGGCCTCTTTTCCCGCAGAGACCCATCTCTCGAAACCATCTCGAAGAACGCTCTCCATCGTACGTGTAAGAGGTTTTCGTGCCTTCGCTTCGTCAAACGATTTGCATTGCAGCGAGTGTACTTGTTGATCGGTAGGTTCTAATGTACGTGTTATCGAAGTAAGAGCCGATTCTATGTGACTGTATGCAGACCAGCAGTTACTATTTGCTTTAAAATCCGCTGGTTGGATGGCTATTAAAAGGCAGATTAGCACGAAGGCGTGCTTGTGATTTTGGGTATTGCCATCAAGCGACGTCCCTGGTATATTCCTGTAAAATAAAGGTATTTTTTGACCCATTTTTTATTGCAACCACTTATTCAGTTATTAGTATAACTTGTGTTTGGCAAAGCTAGTCATTTATATGTACTTCTTGGTATACGTGAACTTATTATGGAGACAAGCATACTACCTTTAAAATCCGCTGGTTGGATTACTCATAGGAAGCAGATTAGCACGAAGGCGTGCGTCTGATTTTCGGTTATTGCCATCAAGTGAAGTCACTGGTATAGTGCTGTAAAAGAAAAAAAGTTTCACCCACTTCTATTGCTACCTGTTATTCTCTTATTAGTAAAACTTGTACTTGTAAAGCTAGCCATTTACATGTACTTCCTTATAAAGGGTGAAAAGTATTTAAACCGACAAACTCTAGGAGGTTGTAGGGGACATCAAAACAAATATTTTTCCCTAATGTCATTTTCTCCTATGAGGAATATTTAAACCAGCAGAAGAAGATTTCTCTGGCAGCAAATTAATTAAACCAACAAACACTTTTCCATTTTTTTATGACCAAGACACAACACATTAACACAATCCAATTTCAATTACAGTAGATTTTCAAAATTGCCTCCACTGACACGTAAACAAATGTTACACCGTCGGATCATGTTCTGTCTGACACGGGCAAAAACCCCAGGAGTATCCTGCATTGTTCCTGCTGCTGCTACTATCCGGGCAACCAGATCCTCTTCTGTAGCAACAGGAGTTACGTAAACAAGGTTGCACATCTCTCCCCACACAAAAAAGTCCAGAGGGGACATATCTGGGGATCGAGCAGGCCATGGTGCAGGACCACCTCTGCCAATCCACGTTTCTGGGAACCGGCTGCCCAGGAATCGACGCACGTGATGACTGAAATGTGCCGACGCCCCGTCATGTTGGAACCACATGCGTTGTCTTGTAGGGAGCGGGACGTCTTCCAGCAATTCTGGCAACGCTCTGGCGAGAAAATTGTAATAGTGCCTGCCATTTAATGGCCTAGGTAGCAGATACGGCCAAATAAAACAGTCTCCAATAACACAGACCCACACATTAACGAAGATGATCGCTTGATGAACGTTAGTAACTGTGGCATGTGGGTTATCCTCGCTCCAAACAAGCGAATTGTGCGTGTTGAAGACTCCATCACGCCAGAACGTTGCTTCATCGGTAAACAACTCAGAGGATGGAAATGTAGGTGCATTTCACCCTGTTCCAGGTACCACTGCGAAAACTGTGCTCTGGGTGGATAATCAACTGCTTCCAGGTTGTGGACACACTGTAAGTGAAATGGATGTCACAATTGCTCTCGAAGGATTGTTCTTACATTCGTCTGATTCGTCCCCATGTTACGTGCAGTTGCACGAGTGCTGATTGAAGGATCCCGCTCAACATACTGCGAGACAGGTTCCTCAGATTGCAGCGTTCTTACCGTGCGACGGCGTCCCTGTCCAGGTAATCTGCTAAATGACCTGGTCTCACGCAGACGTTGGTACACAGCAGCAAAGGTCGTATGATGCGGGATACGGCGATTGGGATCTTGTTGTTGATAAACCCGCTGTGCAGCTCGTCCGTTGGGGTGCGCTACGTAATACGCACCAACCATATCAGTGTACTCACCCCAGGTGTATCGCTCCATCAGTAAACAGAGACAATGCACTACTACACTGGTGGACAGCACTTGCCTACAACTGAAGAGCGTAATACGGCTTCTAACAACTGAAGAGCGTAATACGGTCTCCACCGGTTTAAATAATGCTCATAGGAAAAAATGACATTAGGGAAAAATATTTGTTTTGATGTCCCCTACAACCTCCCAGAGTTTGTCGGTTTAAATACTTTTCACCCTGTATGCGTGCACTTATTGACTGCACTCACACAACAGTCTACCTTGGTTTGTGTATTTTATTGTTTATCGATTTCTTAACGTACGTTGGTTGATGTTTGGTAGGTGTTTGCCGTGTCTTTTGCGGTCTGTTTGTAATCCAGCTTCTGCGCGTTGGGGTGCGTGGGTGCGGCGCCACGTCCCGCTTCGGTGGACAGAAGCTGTGACGTGCCGTCTAATGGGAAGTGAATCCCGGTTGGGCCCCGGAGTTTAGGTGTTATTTTGGACGGCTGGTCTGCTGCTTCCGTCATTTAAGTTAAGTCACCCAGTGCAGCCTGGGGTCACTGCCCGTTTGATAAACATAACCTATTTCAAGTTTTTTTTTTTTTTTTTTTTAATAGAAGGAGTATGAATTGTAATTTCATTCACATGTTGTCCTGGTTGGGTTTTTGGGGGTTCTAAACGAACTGATGTTTTTCGTAAATCACCTTTATATTGTAAATTTTCTTTTTTTTAAAGTTTGTGCCATTTCTATAAATCAGCTTCAGACTGTAATTCATTTGAAATCTTTGTGGGTCGTCTCTTTAAGTCTGTTGGTAACTGTTATCTGCTGTCTTGCTTGAGAAACAAGACATCTGTAATATTTTATAAAAGACACCCATGTTGATTTTCTCTCACCTGTTTTGAATAAACTATGAATTTGGTAGTTGTTGTTTCAGGAGTGACATTACAGGGGCCTTGACCTTCCATCCTAAGTGTACCCCTCATCTCCGCTTCCTAAGTTACACCCGTACATTAATTATATCGGTCCGACCAGTCATTACATTGTTATATAATAATAATCATTTCTAACAGATTCTTATGCCATCTAGGTAAGTTGGACATTTAGTGACATTTCAAGTTGCACTTCAGAATGGCTGTAAATCTGAAATCATGATCCCGTGAAATAAATGAGTGGTAATTTACAGCACAATGGCGTCAATTTCCTTCAGAAAAGTTGCCTGTATACTGTAACTGCCACGAGTCTGCCATTAGACTTCTTACAGAGAAAGACAGTCCACCCGTATCCGACAACAGACACAAGTGACAAGTGGGCAGCTGCGGAGGCTTACGAGTAGTCTCTACGAGCACACGGAGATGGTGTGTTCGAAGATGACGTCACAGGGCCTGCTGACAAATTTAAAGTGAGTATATGGTGCTCATTTCTGATCTCTAGCGGAGAATGTATTTAGACCAGTTTGCATTATCACAGATTTTTCCTCAGTTTCTTATCATAGAAAATGAATGCATAATGTTATGGAATACATTATTAGTTTCTCAGAATGCCCGATGTAATATGGAAGTCACACTGTCAGAGCCCTGAAATTCTGTGAAACCGTTCACATGTCTTCAAAAACGAACCGTCTGGTTTTGTTTTCAGTGGCACGTTCACATTCGCAATAGGATTAATACTTGCGGTTAATAGGAAACAACATATTAAAATTGTATTTGTCCAACCAGGTAAAAAGTCTTATGATGCGAGCCGAGTACGAGCCATAAACAGAAAATTGATTTTATCGGATTCTACTACCAGCGAAAGTAAAAGAAGATCGTTTGGTGGGCAGATGCCGAAGACAGTCATATTCCAACAGACGAGTTCGCAAGATATTTAAACAAACACTGTAAAATGAAAGCTAATTTGGCTGCTTACTTAAAAACTAACGGACAAAAGTTTCCCGACTCTTCAGAAGTTCACCGGAAAAATCAAGCAAAGCACCAAAAAAAAAAAAAAAAAAAAAGGCTCTAAGCACTAAGCACTATGGGACTAACTAACCTAAGGACATCACACACAGCCATGCCCGAGGCAGGATTCGAACCTGCGACCGTAGCAGCAGCGCGGTTCCGGACTGAATCTCCTAGAACCGCTCGGCCACAGAGGCCGGCTCAAGCATCCAGCTCCGGTTTGCAACAGGATATTAAAAAATTAGGAAAAAAGAATCCTCAGCTTCCCAAGATCTCAGATGTTATAGACATTATAATCTCTGTAATATTCTCGTCATGTTTTTGTCTGAGAAACATTTGATAAATTTGGCTTCTCTCTCTTGTATCTCTTATCTACTGGCGCCTGATCTGTGTGCACGGATAGCAGAAGGTGATGCTTTTGTACAATTTATATTAATTACATTTGATCTAAACCTCAGTTAACGTTGGTTTATACTACTAATTTTTCCTGTCCTAGCCTTGTTTTGGAATGTGTTTCACGGAAGAGTGATCGAGGAGCGAAATCGACGTTGGTAATGCTACTACGGTGATGCAACTGATCGGCAGCCATTGCTGCAGCCTTAAATGCGTACTGCATGATCAGTAAAAGGATCTGAGTTTTCTTCCTGATTTTGATTTTCGAAGTCCGACCTATTTAAAGAACCATTGCTCTCCTATCCTAACACTACCACATTTTTCTTCTCACTTATGCATCACTCTATTAGTAGCGGACCAACAGTCACAGACTGAACTGATTAATAAATTCATTCCACTTGGTAGTTCTGTCTCCTCTTTTTGCTAATCAGATCGAAGAAACAACACTTAATACTTTATGAGAGAGAAGAGGAAATATGGGTTCTCAAATATAGTTCCACCTAGTTCCCTCTCAACGCGGTTCAGTCACTTTTAGAGCCAGATGATGTTGATGTCCTTCTTTTTGTTCATAGGAACTCTACTGTGAATGACAAATACGTGGAAAGAATGCTGAAACTATTTTAGCACAGTAACTTTCGTTGACCGTTGTTAGTAATTGCGAAAATGTTTTCATTAATTCCTCATATTTGTTGTGTACCTTTGATCTAACTCTACTGTTTTCCAAATTATTTCTTATTTATTGTGAATTAAAACCATATTTATTTCGACATTATTGCTGACCAGCGAGGGTGGTATTGGCAGTTTTATTTCTACATCGGGTAACCCTGTTCTAAATTTATTACATACGGAAATGATTCAGTGACAGCAGATGATGGCAAGACGCGCGTGCTACAGAGCAATGAACTGCATGTCGAATTTCACGTGTGCTGCCATGAGAGCGATTGGTGTCCATAATTCTTGTGCCGGGTTGTTACAATATTGAAGTTCAGTTACTCACGGAGGTCATGTTTGGGCTGTAACTACAGTACGGCAGCGAAAGTTGGTAGATACGCTAATGTGTTAATGCGGAACTGCTTTATGCTAGAAAAAAAATATTTCCAGTTTTGGCCGCCAGGTGAAAATCTGGCGCTGTAGAGTATCTCTTCGACGCCTCTGATTGATGATCATATTGCACAAATTGTGAAACCAGTAGTTAATAATAAAATCAGCGTTATGGCTTTCTCACAAGTTTAATCTTTTCCTCCCACGTACCATTCCCAACCCATTACGTATGGAAAAATTTCTATAAGCCTTTCTTGTATTCACAGTACCAGATATCATCCTGGCGGCCAAAATTCGACCTATTTTTTTTCCAGAATTAATCTGTTCCACGTTAACACATTACAGTAGCTATCAAGTTTCGCTGTAATACGATAATTACCACCTTCACTGGGTCTCTGTGAGTAGCAGAGTTTTCATTACTTGCTTTCCACCTGCAGTGACACTACCCACCTGCGCGGTGGACTGATGTAGCCCACAGCACTGGCTGGCTGTCGGCCGCGTCGAATCAGACTAGCGGAACTGGCAAAGGCAGTGGACTGGAACCGCTACGCGTCGGGCCACTCAGCACTACTCTGTCCTGCGCCTCCTTAACAATGCCGCACACTGACGTCAACAGAAGTTTCTGCATAAAAGCTGTTCACGTCATGGGAACATATCAACGTACCAAACATGTGCAGTCTAGTTCCAATAGTTAAGAGCACGTCGTCCATAAGAATTACTGTGTCATAGACTGGGCAAAGTCCTGGATAAGAAATAACAAGGAGTGGAGAATATTGGTTTATAAATAATATACGAGTACAAGAGGCACTGAGAAATGAGAACCATAAGGTCCAAGAGAACACACACATAACTTTCAGCAAAAGAGATGTGTGTGAAAATTAAATTTATAGGCGAGACACCAGTCTCATAGAATGCGAACAAAACTTTCTCGGTTTTCAAGCCGCGTCAATTCTAATGAAATCCTCGAGCTTTCGAAGACCATCTCCGCCATCGTCGTCAGGAGTTCTCTGACTGCCGGGGCTGCTACGGTTACTCGCTTGTATAGGCATGATGACGTCATCAGTAGCCAATCAGATAGACCCAATGTGGCACGCGCCCGTAAGTCGACCCGGGCAGCTAGCGGAGCTATTACCCGTGGCAGCACCGGTGACGTCAGGTGGCGCCAGGGGCAGGCGCCACGTTTGAAACTGCCGCTCCCCCGTCGCGCGCCTGTCTCTGCTTTCTTTTGATGTCCAACGCCCGCGCCCGTGCACTGCTGAGTGTGTAATTGAAATTTAGCGCGGACTTCAATGCGACATACTTATAATAGTTCCCACAACGAAACCTGGTCTCGAAACCTGGCTGAAAATCCAAAGAGATTCTGGTCGCGTGTGAAGTATGCCAGTGTCAAGACATAATCAATACCTTCTCCGCGCAATAGCAACGGAAATACTATCGATCACAGTGCTGCTACAGCAGAGTTACTAAAACAGCCTATGCATATTCCTTCATAAAAGAAGACAGAGTAAATATTCCAGATTTTGGATCAAGAACAGTTGCCAACATGAGTGACTTAGATGTACATTTTTTCGGAGTAGTGAAGCAATTTAAATCACTCAATTAAAGCAAGCCTTCCGGTTCAGACATTATACCAATTAGGTTCCTTCCAGAGTACATTGATGCAATAGCTCCATACAACCGTTCGCTTACTGAAAGATCTGTATCCAAAGACTGAAAAGTTGGGCAAGTCACACCAGTATTCAAGAAAGGCAATAGGACTAATCCACTAAATTACAGGCCATATAATTATCGCCGGTATGCAGCTGGGTTTTGGAACATATATAGTGTTCGAACTTTATGAATTACTTGGAGTAGAACGGTCTATTGACAAATAGTCAACACGGATTAAAAAAACATCGGTCCTGTGAAACACGACTAGCTCTTTACTCGCACGAAGCGTTGGGTGTTATTACAAGTGATTCCAAATTGATTCCGTATTCCTAGCTTTCCAGAAAGCTTCTGACATTGTACCTCACAAGCGGCTTGTAATCAAATTGCGTGCTTACGGAATGTCGTTTCAGTTATGCGACTGATTTCGTGATTACTTGTCAGAAACGTTACAGTTCGTAATAACTGAAAGTGATCGAGTAACACAGAAGTGATTTCTGACGTTATCAGAGGTAGTGGGAAGCATAGGCCCTCTGCTGTTACTTACCTACTATGTAAACGATTTAGGAGATAATATGAGCAGCCATTTTTAGTTGTTTGCAGATGACGCTGCAGTTCGCCGTTTGTTAAAGTCATCAGAAGATCAAAACAAACTGCAAAACATTTTCATAATATATCTGTATAGTGTGAAAATTATTTTCAATTGACCCTAAATAATGAAAAGTGTGAGGTCATTCACGTGGTAAAAGTATACTTCTGTTACACGGTAAACCAATCGTATCTAAATGCCGTAAATTACGATCACGAACAAGTTAAATTGGAAAGGACACACACAATGAAGGGTCAAAGAAACTGATACACCTGCCTAATATCGTGTAGGGCCCCCGCGAGTACGCAGAAGTGCCGCAACACGACGTGAAATTTACTCGACTAATGGCTGAATTAGCGCTGGAGGGAACTGACACCATGATTACTGCAGGGCTGTCCATAAATCCGTAAGAGGACGAGGGAGTGAAGATCTCTTCGGAACAGCATGTTGCAAGACGTACGCTCAATAGTGTTCATGTCTGGGGATTTCGGTGGCCAATGGAAGTGTTTACACTCAGAATAGTGTTCCTGGAGCCACTCTGTAGCAACTCTGGACGTGTGTGGTGTCGCATTGTCCTGTTGGAATTTCCCAAGTCCGTTGGAATGCACAATAGACATGAATAGATGCAATATCTGGTGGTTCATCAAGGCGAGGGGACATTGGCTGGTTAAGTAATTGTCAATGTCAATAAAATTCACCAATAGCAATGTACTTTAAAATATTATTTTATTTTGTTGTGAAGACTACCAGTTTCGGGATTTCATTATGCCATCTTCACACCCCATACGAATGTATCCAAATAAACTATCTGTCATGTCTTAAAAATGAAGCAATTGTATAACGATTGAATTCAAGATATCCAGTGATTTATGGCGCTATAAAAGTTCGTTTATTTGGATTTTATATGGGGCATAAAGATGGCAAAATGAAATTCCGAAAATGGTAGCCTTCACAATAAAATTAAATAATATCTTAAAGTACACGGCTGTTGGCGAATTTTATTGACATTGACAATTACTGAGTGGACTCAGGTGGTCAGACAGGTTGCTTACGTACGTGTTACCTGTCGTATCTAGACGTATCAGTGGTCCCATATCACTCCAGCTGCACGCGTCCCACACCATTATAGAGTGTCCATGAGCTTGATCAGTCCCCTGATGACATGCAGGGTCCATGGATTCATGAGGTTGTGTCCATACTAGAGGTGTACATGTCCCGCTTTTAACCCGCCCATGCTTGCCCGGTGGCCAGGCGGGCAGGCCGCCGCTCGTTGTCAACAGAACGGGCAGGCTGCTTCACTCCCAGCCAAGCCAAGCAGAACCCACACCGGGCAGGCTGCGGGAAACTTGCTTGCCTGCCCATATTACTGCTGAGCTGCGCTACGCAGCCGTTTAGTCTGCGCGCGTCATTGTCGTATTATGAACGTTAATCAAAAGTTTTTATTTTACCTGAGCACCAAAAGACAAACCCCAACATTATATATATATGTATTAATTTCAGGTAAAAAAAATATTGGTTTTATTTGTATATTCTTCCTTTACGCGTATATTTCGGGCTTCTTATCTATATAAATAAAAATTAATTGCCAAATGTGTTGATAAGCGTAAAACTCGAGAACGCCTGTTCGGCTAAATTTTTTTTGCTGTGTTCGTAATTCTCAGGACAAGGTTTTTATGAAATAAAATTTTTCGAAAATCGACCGAAAAATTGGAAAATTTGACAAAAACTGAAAGTGCGCTTTCATTGTGTCCGTGTGTTTGTATTGCATACAATCTTGATGAAATTTTGCACACTATACCTTGAAACCAAGAGGAAGGTCACAGTCTACATAAAATTTCATATGGTGCATGGCAGAGGTTCCTTTACATAACGGAACTCGACAAATTGTACGTATTTATTCCGATCTTGATGAAATTTGGCACACTTGATATTCAAAGCAGGATGAAGGGCGCTGCCTGCTTAAAATTCTGAATGGTGCATGGCGGAGGGTACTTTACGTACACACTTCTACACCAACCTAAAATTTTATTCCGATCTTGAAGAAATTTTGGACACTTGACCATCAAGAGGAACATCACTGTCTACATAATATTTCGGACAGTACATTGAAGAGAGTACCTTACAAAAGATTTTGACATCGTTTGCGGGTTACCATGAAAGTTCACTATGTACGCATGTTTCCATGGAGAAGGTTTTTGAATATTTACATGTGCATGTATATGTATATATATATATATATATATATATATATGTATATATGTTTATGTATATATATGTATATGCGTATATATATGTATATATGTATGTATATGTATATATATATATATGTATTTGTCTATGATCTTTTTGAAATTTGAGAGCTGTCTGACACATTCACAGTCATCGTGTTGGACAATTCGCGCACAGCAAATGTCGTTTAACAGTTGCAAACCATTTTTGGTTGAGTGAACGTGTTATATTGGCTGCAAAAAACCTTGATGTTAACGAAATGAATTTTCAGATCCAAAATATGACACCTGGCGAATTGCTGACATACAAGTCGGTTTATTCCGTTACTAACCAAGATGATGTAGTCAACTATCCTACGGAATTTTTAAATTCGCTGGATTTCCCCGGATTACCGCCTCCCAATCTGTAATTAAGTCGGATCGGCAATCATGTTGCGAAAGGTAAACCAGCCACGTCTTTGTAATGGCACCCGGCTTGCGGGGAAGAAGTTAAAGAACAACGTAATCGAAGCCACAATTTTAAAAGGAAAGTACAAAGGTGAGGACAGTTTGATTCCAATATCACTAAGATTCCGACCGACATGCCATTCGACTTTAAACGGTTATAATTTCCAGTGCAGCTTACATTTGCCATGTCGATAGATAAATCGCAGGGGCAGTTGTTATATGTTTGTGGCATCAATCTTGAAAATCATGTTTTTCACATGGCTATTTGTATGTCGCATATTGCCCTGTCGGGACACCTTCAACTTCATTTGTTTACGCACCAGAAAACAAAACTATCAATGCTGCGTATCAAAAAGTACTACAATAAATGCTACCTAGCAATAAACTTTGACACTGATTCACTGATCACCACAAAAGTTGACAGATATATATGAGTTTTCATAGATAGGTGAAGAGGAGATGAACTGAGGTGGCGGAATCCAACAGAGAGAGGACGAGGAGAAGGATAGAGGGTGGGGGGGAGATGGGCCAAGGGATGGGTTCAAAAATGGTTCAAATGGCCCTGAGCAATATAAGACTTAACTTCTGAGGTCATCAGTCCCCTAGAACTTAGAACTACTTAAACCTAACTAATCTAAGGACATCACACACATCCATGCCCGAGGCAGGATCCGAACCTGCAACCGTAGCGGACGCGCGGTTCCAGACTGTAGCGCCTAGAACTGCTTGGCGACTTCGGCCGGCCAAGGGGTGGGGAGTGGGGGGGGGGTGGAGGTGATCAAAGAGATAGTGGGAGAGGACTAAATGGATAGAGAGAAAATACGGGAGGGAAGATGGACTACGAGAGTATGGAATAAATAAATGCCCAGGCAACGCAATGCAGTCTGTGCTGCACTTTTCAACACCGAAACGGATGGATATTTGTACTAAAGAAGTGAACCTCCACCCCCCAAAAAGAAGATTGGTCACCTCCCCAGAAGAATAAATTATATACGCCCCTATTAACAACTGTACTGCAATGAGAACCAAATTAAGATTTTGGAAGTCTAGATTCTTTAACTTTAGTATGTTTCAGCCAAGTATGACACCAATTATATAAATATTTAACTACGTTTCCAGGATGTATTTTACTGGTTCTGTGAATTCATTCGAAGTTGGAAAAATCATTCTAAATTGCCAAAATGCATTTTAACAAAATCGAAGGACTTGTTTCGTATCCAGTTCGTCTAAAAACTATAGTACTGGGAATACAATGGCGACCCTGAGCCATTTTTCGCGGCTCCTACGTTTGCGTCATGAGAGTCCACACTTGTAGTCTAGGTCTGCATCATGAGGGACCATATTTCGGACCATCATGATGCAGACTAAGACGACGAGTGTTTACTTGCATGATGCAAATCTAAACAACGACTCTAGACCCTCATAACACGGACCTAAACGACGAGTCTGAATCCTCATGACGCAGATATAGACGCTGTGGAGAGTGGCTCAGAGTTTCCATTATATTCCTACTACAATACATTCATGGAAAAAGACGCTCTTCATTTTAGGAGTATTTGTAGTGTCTAGGTCTTCAGCATCTTGACTCTGCATGTGGGATTCCCCTTAATATAGAAATACAAAAATAAAATTACATTTTGCAATGTGTGTGGAACTCAACAAAATCAATTGTAATTTAAACTCATAATGTGTATTGCCTTACTCCACAAATGAATATTTTATTTTGCAGAACACTTTTCAACATAAAATCTTTACAAATTTTCCTTCAGTTCTCCTGAAAGTATTATTTAGGCCAAACCAGATACTCCTAAAAATATTTGGCTACTTTTGCAAACCCAAGTAACAGAAAATGGTTTACAAACAATAATTAATGTCACTTGGAAGGATTGAAATCAAAAAGTTTAGTCTAAAATAAAAATGAACTGTATGCATTACAAAATTTCTATCTCAGAAATTGACGCCCAGAAAGCACAAGAAAGAAATCTGCACTCTTAATTAGTAAATTTGCGCTCAAACTCATAGTTTCCCGTTTAATGTTCTACTGTATTTTCAATGTGTCTGCTGATTAGTGTTTGAATTAATTATGACGAGATCGTTAAGTCTGTCTGCATTAAGACGTGATCGTTTTTCGCTAATTAGGTTTCCAGCGCAACTAAAAATTCTCTCACTAGACGCACTAGTGGCTGGTATATTTAATATTTTTCTTGCCACACACGCAAGTCGAGGAAGTCGTTGAGAGTTATTTTTCCACCACTGAAGAATATCTCCATCGTTCACACAGTGTTCTTGCAAATATCTGCTGACTTCATCATGTAGGAGAGGAGGCTCTTCTGCCCAGTCCTCAAATTTCGCCATTTTGTACGGCCCTGGATTTGTTTCTTGGTTGCTGTGATTGGGCACTTGTACTGAAACTGTACAGGTTCCAATTAATATTTGCAGAATAATGTGAAGATCGTACTACACATAGTTGAAATTATAATAGGTTTTAGATGATGCTATCATTTATCGTCCTGTAAAGTCACCAGAAGATCAAAACTAACTGCAGGACGATTTAAATAAGGTATATATTTTTGGTGTGAAAATTAGCACTTGGCAATAAATAACGACAAGAGCGAGGTTATCCCTGTGTGTACTAAACTAAGTCCGTTAAACTTCGTTTACAAGATCAACCAGTCAAATCTAAAGGCTGTAGATTCTACTTAATACCTCTGATTACAATTACGACCTACTTAAATAGGAATGGACACACAGAAAATGCTGTAGGCGTTTTAATGACAAAACACTCTTTTGGAGCATTGCTACGAAGTTGGAGAGCCTTACTATTGACGGAAGAGGTCGAAAGAGTCTAAATAAGGGCAGCTGGTTTGGTATTATCGTAAAACAGGGGAAAGAGTGTCGCGGAAATTACACAAGAGTTGGGGTGGTAATCATTTCAACAATGGCGTTTTTTGACGTGGCGCGATCTATATATGAAATTTCGATCACCAACTTACACCTCCGAATTCGAAGAGATATTGTTGAGTCCCATATGCATTGGAAGAAATGATCATCAGAATAAAATACAAAAAAGCAGCGCTCAGACGGAGGGCTGTAGGTGTTCTATCCAGCGCGAAATTAGAGAAAAGGAGACAAATAAGTTGAAAGTGGTTCGATGAACCCTCAACCAATCACTTGCGTGTGTCTTGCAAAGTAACCATGTACATGTAGATGAAGAATATATGCATTATCTTAGGAGCTTACCTTCAGCACACATCTGTCGTGCTGCTTGGTAAACTTCAATTTTTTCATCCTCGGTTAACTTTCTTAATGTGCGGTAGTTAGCCACCATAAACGTTGCAATTTTATGCAACATACTAACGCACATTTTCTGTTCTAGGAAGGCATCAGCGGCTTGTTTCAAAGGTTTCATGTCCTGAAAATACATTTTCTCAACATGCATATTTCACAAGTGGTTCTATGATATTCAGATGGAATAAAATTACAAACCTCTTCATCGTTATCGCGTACGGTACAGTGAGTTTTTAAGGCGTAAAACCACGGTAGAACTAAATGTAGGGTTGAATCCTTGTCACTCTTTAGATCAACTGTGGCTTCTTTAAACGGCTTAAGAAATTCTATAAGCTGGCCAGTTATATGGTGGTCATAACCCAGCATCTTATCAGAGGCACCTTCATTATGTAAAACAGCCTTCACTGAATCAATCTGAGAATGGACTGATACAAGCATGTCAAAATAACTATTCCAACGAGTTGAAATCCACTGCTTTAAAGATGAGTTCAGTCTCACACAGAGACCTCTTCTCTTGAAGTACGAAACCGTAGCCCGCACTGTATTAAGAATGGCTAATATATTTGGAACATTTTCTTTCAAAAACTGTTCGCTCAGAACATGTTTCAAGACTGTGTTTATACTATGAGCCATGCATGGAAGACGCTGATATACTTCGAGAGCTTTGACAATGTTACTGCCCTGGTCTGTGACAAACGTAATTTTGGCAATGTCTTCACGAGAAACACCCATAGTTTCTAAGCCATCTTCCAACTCGTTTCGAATATTCGAGCCAGTTTTTGGGCAGTCAGGAAACGCAGAGCACATTAGTACATATTTATTCAAACGCCAGTCTGAATTTATGTAATGCATTGTCACGGACATGTAATGCACCCCTTTGTAATTGTCTGTCCATAGATCAATTGTAGTGGCACATATACCAGAACGAATCGCATGCACTATATCTGGGAGCATTTTGCTGCGCACTTTAACAGCTAAGGTTTGAACTTTCCTAGCTACTGTCACTCGGGAAGGCATAACATTTTTAATATCAACTGAGCCATATTTTTTACCTATGTCGATCAGTGTCTGCCCTAAATTAAGAAATCCTTCTCCCTCTATACTGCTAAATGGTCTCAGGTCCTTAGCACACATTTCGACGCACTTTTCGGCCACTAAATCTTTGTCCTCTTTCAAGATATTTACGGAGTGAGGGAACTGCTTGTCAAATTTGCACACATGTCGTAACATACTCGAGGTTCCCGAATAACTACTTAAGAGCTTTTTACATAGTTTGCATTGAGACACACCTCCCGATTTATTTGAAGCGGCCTCATAAACACACGAAAACGTTTCCCATGCGGCACTTGTGCTCTGTTTCGTTACCAGCATGTATTCACCAGTTGTCAATTTTTTTTCAATCTCACTAAAGTCGACCTATTCATTGTGCTGCCTCCACCGTTGCGATAAATGAACTGCAGGCTAACTACCTGGCTACTCTAGTCACGGTAGCTTGACAGCGCAACCTGTAGTCAGGCGCAGCAAGCTGAGCGGGTCCCGTGAAGCTTGGCAGGCTTGCGGGAACCCAGGTAGCCCGGGCTTGCGGGAGCCCGTATCGCCCGCATTGCCCACTATGCCTCAGTACACGCGCACTCTTGTGTTTACATCGCGGCAGGCTGACCTGCATGAATGGTTGCAGAGGTGCTAGGGACAAGCAGGCTGCAAGGGGAATTTGTACACCTCTGGTCCATACCCGTACACAGCCATCAACTCGATGCAATTTGAACGAGATTCCTCCGACCAGGCAACACGTTTCCAGTCATCAACAGTCCAATGTCGGTGTTGACAGTCCGGGCGAGGCTGAAACCTTCTTCTCGTGCAATTTCGAGGGTACACGAGTGGCCCTTCGGCTCCGAAAGACGATATCGATTATGTTTCGTTGAATGGTTCGCACGCTGACACTTGGTGATGGCCGAGCAATGAAATCTGCAGCAATTTGCAGAAGGGTTGCAGCTCTATCAAGTTGAACGATTCTCTCCAGTCGTCGTTGGTCCCGTTCTTGTAGGATCTTTTTCCTGCCTGAGCGATGTCGGAGAGTTGATGTTTTACCGGATTCCTAACATTCGCGGTATGCTCGTGAAATGGTCGTACGGAAAAATCCCCACTTCATCGCTACCTCAGAAATGCCGTTTCCCATCGCTCATGCAGCTACTAATACCACATTCAGACTCGCTTCAATCTAGATAACCTGCCATTGTAGTAGCAGTAACCGATCTAACAACTGTTCCAGACCCTTTTTTTTCTTATGTAGGCGTTGCCAACCGCAGCGCAGTGTTCTGCCCGTTTATATATCTCTGTATTTGAATACGCATGCCTATACCGGTTTCTTTGGCGCTTCAGTGTAGAAAATAATGTGGGAAAGGCTAACCAAAGACCGCATTTTATTGGCAGAACACTCAGAAGATGCTACAGGTCTATTAAAGACACTGCCTACACTACTCTTATCCTCTCTCTTTTGGAGTACCGTACTGCCGCGCGGTGTGGAACCCTTACTAAATAGGATTAACGGAGTACATAGAGAAAGTTCAAAGCAGGGAAGCACGTTTTGCATTATAGGAAAATACGGGAGGGAGTGTCACGTACATTACAGCATTTGGGATGGACATCATTAAAACAAAATCGTTTCTCGTTGCGGTCGAATCTTCTCACGAAATTTCAGTAATTTCCTTCTTAGAATACGAAAATATTTTGCTGACGCCGGACTACATAGGGAGTAACTATCATCATATTAAAATAAGGGAAATCAGAGCTCTCGCCGAAGGATATAGGTGTTCGTTCCCCAATGAATGTGTTTATGACCTGACAGACAGTTTCATAACAGTTTGTCTGTTAGTTTTTGTTCTGCGCTATGTCGAGTAAAACGTTGTGTCGCACAGTTTTCGAATCACGAAATGGCAAAATTAGAGGAGCAACGCGTCTGCATTAAATTTGTCTGAAACTCAAGAAAATCTTCATAGGAAGACAAAAATTGATACAGGAAGCGTTCGGTGATGAGTGGTTAAGCCGTACTCGAATGGTTCACACGGTTCAAAAATGGCCGGACGGAAGTAAAAGCTGACCCTCGTTTAGCACGACCTTCTATGTCTACCGACGACGCTCATGTCAGTAACGTCAACGAAATTGTGCGTACCAATTGAAGACTGACTATTCGAGATATTTGAGAAGAATGCAACATTTCTGTCGGATCACGTCATGAAACCCTGACACAGCGTCTTGGACTGCATCGTGTTGCCGCCAAATTCGTCCCACGGTTCATGAGTCAACACCAGAAAGACCTTCACCTCGCAGTCTGTGAAGAGTTTTTGGATCTCGCAAGATGTACCTTAAGAGAATCATAACGCGACGAGAGGTGGGTCTACGGTTATGATGTTGAGACCAAGGTTCAATCTTCACGATGGATCTGGAAATATTCTCTAAGACCACGAAAAGCTCGTCCGATCAGGCCAAATGTCCAAGCCATGCTGACATTTTCTTTGGCTTCGTGGCGCAGGCACAAAATGTTAACCGATGCCACTATCGGGACGTGTAGCGACACATGCGAGAAAATGTGAGAAGGAAACGGCCTGAAATGCAGCGACATTTCATGGCTCTTGCATCACGATAACGCAGCCTCTCATTCATCCCTATTGGTACTTGACTGTTGCACAAACAACCAAATCACCGTGCTGCTTTATCCTCCGTAGTTTCCAGACCTGGCCCCTGCGGACTATTTTTTCATTTCCGAAGCTGAAAACGCCGTTGAAAGGATGAAGATTTGCAACGATAGACGAGATAAAAGAAAATTCATTCGCGCGATCCAGCAAGAGGTACACCAAGACTTCTTCCGGAAGTGGAAACGGCGTTGGGAGGGTGTATCAGCTGTGGAGGAGAGTATTTAGAAGGATATCTTGTACAATAAGTGAAGCGTAAGCGTAGAAAAATTATGTGGACACAGACACCGTACTGTTGTAGTAGCGCCCGGGTTCCCGGGTTCAGTTCCCGGCGGGGTCAGGGATTTTCTCTGCCTCGTGATGACTGGGTGTTGTGTGATGTCCTTAGGTTAGTTAAGTTTAAGTAGTTCTAAGTTCTAGGGGACTGATGGCCATAGATGTTAAGTCCCATAGTGCTCAGAGCCATTTGGACCATTTTTGAACAGTTGTAGTTCGGAATCTGTTTCGTTCTCCGTGATGGCTTATGGGCTCGTTATCGTTAATGACTAGCTTGACAACATTACAGCACAATGTCATTATACTGAAGATTGTTTTGAAGTCGAAGAATCAAGTCCAGACTTTTCACATTCTCGATAGTCATTTCACCTCCCATCTTTTTTCGGATGATTGTACACTTACAGAACATATCCCACACTTTATTACATTTACATTCTGTTTCTGTAGGTCAGTAACATCGACGTCTCTGTTAGGAGTGGAGAGGGGGCCGCTTCAAGAAACATGCAACAAATTTGATGTTAAATTGCTCAACACCCAGCAGCCAAAATGATAGTTAAAATAAATAAATAAAAAATAACGTTGGAAAACAGGAAGAGCTCCATACCTGCACACAACGAGAGGCCCATGAAGAAAATTTAGAACCTGAAACATCGTAGACTAGCAAAAATCATACACTTCAGCTTTAAGCACGTCACCATTCATGGAACCAGAGGCTGAGGAGGCGTTGGCAAAAGCATTTCCAGTGTGGTACTCGAAGCATTGTGAATGAACAGGGTGTCACATTTATCTTGAGCAGCCCACATAATTTTTTGTCCACGAGGAAAATATAAAAATATATATCAAGCGAATGTTGTTTAACTACTTGGGGGACATTGACCACCACGATTCCCTTTCTTGTACCTTTGATCGTTACGAAGATATGAGCAGAAATACGTCATTTTTAAAATGAACACTGTATTTTTTGTTCTGTTACCCTCACGTCAAGAACTGTTCACAAACATACCGCTCATTTAAGCAGTACACTATTAAAAACATAACACAAAGTTGTCATTGAATCTCCTGTAGTAGCTCATAGTTGTCCACATACTTTAGCTGACAGTAAACAAAAGAATGTAAAAAGACGGAAAATGCACACCGACCATTCATTCAATTGTTTTCACTTGAAGGTTTGTGTGACAACAATGTACAAAAACAAGGAAAAGATAGGGATACTACTCATGTATGGAGAATGTAAGCCAGGAAACAGTAAGTATCGTAATGTTTTCTTACTTGCAGTACAGCTACATGTAGTACACTAATGTAGTATTTTAACACATTCGAGGCTAACCTCAGTCACTCTGGTTCGAGCAGCTATATTGCTGTCTTTGACATGTTTTTCGAAAATCATTGCTTTGCAATTGAAATGGAATGAATGTGTATAACGTTTTATTTGCAGTCATGGAACTTGGTTTGTCTAAGCTTAAAAAGGAAATATCGAAGTCAGTTTGAATATCAAATGTTTTACTGAATTAGCTTTTAATTCTCAAGGAGAACTCTTACACACCCTTTTTATACATCATGTGCGTGAGTATGGTCAGTTGGGAAACATTCAGGCATAGAGCTGCATCATAATTAGGACCACGCGAGGCTGTATTTGGTTCGCAGGAGAGCTTCTGTAAAGTTTGGAAGGTAGGAGGCGAGGTACTGGTAGAAGTAAAGCTGTGAGGACGGGGCATGAGTCGTGCTTGGTAGACCACTTGCCCGCGAAAGGCAAAGGTCCCGAGTTCGAGTTTCGGTCCGGCACACAGTTTTAATCTGCCAGAAAGTTTCGAGGCTGTATTTGTTTGGGACGTTTTTACTTACTGGCTCTTACTGACATCGGAGCACTCTTTAGAGACTCCTGTTGGGTGCGCATTATATGGCGCTTTTTTGCAAGAGTTATTTTATGAACGTTCAACTAGGCGGCACAATATTTCAAACGTTTCACTAAGTTATTTTATTTTATTCATTGCTTCAAAAATGGTTCAAATGGCTCTGAGCACTGTGGGACTCGACTTCTGAGGTCATCAGTCCCCTAGAACTTAGAACTACTTAAACCTAACTAACCTAAGGACATCACACACATCCATGCCCGAGGCAGGATTCGAACCTGCGACTGTAGCGGTCGCGCGGTTCCAGACTGTAGCGCCTAGAACCGCTCGGCCACTTCGGGCGGCTATCCAATGCTTACCTTAGTATTCCGTCATTAAAAAATCTTGATTAATATCAAAGTCATCAACTTCCCTCTTCTGAACAGCAATCGCCGACTGCTTCTTTCACGGCATCGAAAGCATCTCCATCACCGACCTTTTCAGTGCGAACACTCTGTCGAGAGCGAGAAGTGGGTCAACAAAGAGAAAGGTAGCAGACGAAAGTTGTATGGAACTCAATACATAACAGGAACATAAAAAGCTCTTTTATGGAGTACAGATACTTTAGAATTCTAAAACTACGTGGTAGGACAATACAGAGGCCCTTCCTTGTGGATGTTGCGTAGCTGCTGACAGAGGGCAGGTGACTCAATTTTAGTTACGAATTTTTACGCACAACACGAGCAGAAGCAGTCCGCCTGACTAACTGGGACCTGCTCGGATTCCTTGCACGAAAGGTTAAATGATTGAAACGACAAGCTATCACATAGGTTGAAGGCCGCAGGTGAAAGAAGTCGTGGGACCGTATAACAACGATAAATTAGCGGTGAATGACATAGCAGCTACGCGACACACAATTTCTCCAGCCGACTAGCTGTTGCCAGTGAGAATTCTAGTGAGGTTCCACCGGTGGATCCGTCTCAGGTCCTAACAATCGAGTATTCCGCTGCCGTCCCTGGGTGCAGCTGCTTAGTACGCGAGAGACTGGACACGCACGCACACCAGCATGCGTGTACGCATCGGAGCGTCACTGTGCTTCTCTAATTATCCCGTTGACACTATCAAGGGCAGACATGCAATAGTGCTTATGGACATACTATTACAAGGCAATCACTGCCATCATCTCCAAGCTACACATGTATTAATTTACTTTATTTAGTTATTTATTTTATTAATTTATTTATTTAACGTGATTTCCATAAGACCAGGGTTGTATACAAACTTCGGTAATTTTTATGCAATAAATAGTCATTAAATGTCGTAAATGGATTAAAAATCATTTGAAAATTGATTTGATTGAATCTATTAACAAAGTGGACAGCAGCACCGATTAATAACCAATAACGTACCGCTAGTGCTTCCACGATTAATAATAGTAATATTAATAACAATAACAGAAATAAAATGTATTTACAAGTGTACAAAAGTGGCATTTTTCAGTTCAGGCACGGAGAAAGGCTTTGGAAAATGAGGATTGTCTGATAGGAAAGTAGGGTGCTTAGTTTTAATGTAGTCAGGGATGTATGCAGGATTTGGGCAGACAATGTTGTTTTTTAAATAATCTTTGGAAATTGCACATGTCGTTCAGATCTCTGAGATGATAAGAAAGTTCTTTTGAGGGTCTGCGTCTTGCTGCTGAAAGGAGTTGTAGAATGGGATGGAAGGAATTTTCTTCTAATGGGATGACGTGTTCCTGTTGCGACGTCCAAAAAGTGCTTTAAGGTCGAGGAGAAATATGAGGGAATATATACGTTCATAACACGATAAAGCAAAAGAATGTGAAGAAATCTCTGCGCTTCTGAGCACGTAGCCAGAACAGCTGTTCATAAGCTGGTAAAATATGGTGAAAAACTTCGAGTGTCATGCGTATATACTACACAAGTGTTTAGCGTAGTAAAATTTCCTGACAAGGTAAATTCCCCATCTCACCGCCCTCAGATTTAGTGGTAAGAGGGCCCAGCGGAAAGCCCGTCAGAAACTGAACATAAATCATACATGAAAATAGGAAGAAGGTGTATTGGATTGTGAAAAAAATAGCAAAATAGAAACAGTCAATGGTCCAAGAGCAAGAAGTGAAACACTGAGCGAAGCCTAGAAGCAACGGCGTCATGGTTAAGTGGGTGACAGTGTGGGGCTGCAAAGTGGGCGACCCGTGTTGAAAGCTCCCTTGTACCTTCTTTTCTTTATTTTTTGCGCTGTTCGCTGCATTCAAATTTGTGCCTGCGCCGTGGTGTAACGTCCATTTGCAACAGGAAGGTGTAATGAAGGGACCTATAAATGAAAGTTGATTCTGCACAAGGCGACAAGTCAACCGAATCCTCCACCAGAAAACACATCTGGTGTGTCATACACGGCATTAGTGACAGTATATGTGTCATATGATAGGACCTAATTTGTATGCCTGGTGAGTGAGTGAGTGAGATATGCCTCCTTACCCGATTTAGATGTTCGTATGAATGTGAATGTGATCACTCCAAAGGATATGGTGAAAACACAGAACTTTGTCACATAAGCTGCAACAAATGATCGCAAGAGCTTCTCAATCACAGTTTCTCAGTACTCTGTCAAAACATGTGCTTTTAACGTTTTTGAAGTTGTGTTCAGTTTTGGAAGTTTTGACTCCTTTGTTGCAATATAGTTCACATCCGATTATTTGTTGTTTTCATTTCTGTGAGACGTCTATGTGGTATCTCGCCTGCTCTATTCATCGCATTTATTTGCAACAGTAATGTATTCTTACCACATAACTTACATTCTATAACCAACGTATTGTATGACAGCTGCCAAGATTACAGAAAGAGACCAAACATTTCAATGATTGGACGAATAGTTCATAAAGTTGTGAAAAGAATAAAAATAAATGGCACAAGATGGTTTTTATCCCAGCTCATCCGCTTCCTAGTTCAACACAGTGAGCACTTTCTTTTTTCCTTTTTGAAATGAAAGAAGCCTTCCCAGCTTCCAAGAATCCACTATGCTGAAGGTCCGTAGCTCGTGGTCGTGCGGTAGCGTTCTCGCTTCCCACGCCCGGGTTCCCGGGTTCGATTCCCGGCGGGGTCAGGGATTTGCCTCGTGATGACTGGGTGTTGTGTGATGTCCTTAGGTTAGTTAGGTTTAATAGTTCTAAGTTCTAGGGGACTGATGACCATAGATGTTAAGTCCCATAGTGCTCAGAGCCATTTGAACCACTATGCTGAAGTGTTGGAGCATTGTCGCTAGCGCCACGCACGGAGAATAGAATGGCGTGGTAGTTGCTCTTTGGGTGCCTGGGGTCAGTTGAAATCGTTTCCCGTGATCAGTGCACCCTGCCGACCTAAGAAGACAGACGTGACTAAGAAGAAGGTGGAACGTTGACATAGATGATCCTGACGCCACTAAACTAGAGGCGCATACCTCTGGCATCAGGGAAATAAGCAACTGCATCAGCGAGGATACCGTCACGTAAGAGGATCGCCCCCCCCCCCCCCCACTATCAGTAGGGTGGCATGAGAGAGATGTGCTATAAAACCATGGGGAATACAGAAAGTTGCAACATGCACCTCCTGAAGAAGAGCTACGTCAAAGTCCGTGGCATACAGCATAACGTGGAGTAAAGTCAGCTTGTGGCGTACGCGAATGGTGTTGACATTTACCGCGTCTATGCGATAAGTCTGGAAAGCTGTCATCACCAGGAGTACAGGCGATTCAAACACGGGGAAGCACAGGGAACTCCCTGTTAGGCCCCCTGGGAAGGGCACATGGCATATCATTGTGTCGGGGAGGGAGCCGACTCGACCTCCAGAATGTCCATCCCCAGTACCGACATCGTCCGCCCTGGAGACAGACGTGGCACCGGGCCGATTCATTAGAACGCCATCAGAGGTGCGCCCACAGGTAGCTCAGACACAGAAACGGAGGCAACCGCGTCAGACGCTGGCGAGGGAAGGTCAGTGTCCGGAGATGGTCGCTGACTGGAGATGGAGTCGGGGACCGACGACGCATCGTCAGGTGTCTGGGCGTCAGAGGACAGAGCACCATCAGTTGCCGGACCGTCAACCTGTGCAGACTTGGATGGACGCAATCACCAGAAGTATGGCGTTTTCTCTTCCGTTTCCTCGGCGACCGTTGCTTCCTAACATGCTGTTCCGTGTCGCGTGGCTATCGTCCGACATGTGGCCTGATGGCAGAAAGGCGGAGGGAAGTACAGCTCCACAATCAACAACCATGGGGTCGGGACAGACAGCTGGTGCCTGCTGACGGTCGTCGTTCATTTGTATTGCCACCGACAGGACTGTATGAGACACAGGCAAAACGTCCATCGCGTCGTCGAGAGGAGCCGACACCGGTTCCAACTGATTCAGAGGGGGCGTAGCAGGCAGCACCGCCGCAGACGCGTAAGACAGAGGTAACATAGTGTGCGCCGCAGGAAGAGTGACGTTTCCGTTCGGTGTCTGAGCCAGTCTACGTCGGAGACATTCAGGAAGGACAGGGCCTTCCTGGCCCAACCTGTACAGGTGCGCGGCTGGCCATTGTATATGACGACAGCCCTGCAGCCACCAATAGCCAAGTAGGAAGGAACTTGTTTCGGTAGTTCCATTTTTATTTGATGGACGCCATTGAAGACACAGCATGTTTCAAATGTCTTCCACGTTTCAAATGGTTCAAATGGCTCTGAGCACTATGAGACTTAACGTCTGTGGTCATCAGTCCCCTAGAACTTAGAACTAACCTAAGGACATCACACACATCCATGCCCGAGGCAGGATTCGAACCTGCGACTGCAGCGGTAGCGCGGTTACAGACTGAAGCGCCTAGAATCGCTCGGCCACCAAGGCCAGCTAATCTCCACGTTCAGCCACGTGACTGACGCCGTTGCTGTAAGATGTGAAAGCGGCCACCACAGCGTCCGACGGTACTTCGAACGGGCGTTGGAAACCCTGCAATGTTCTGAGGCCAAAAACAGCGTGCTCAACCACGACAGCCCCATATGTCCGTCAGAGTATCGGAACTTGAGATCGTTAGCGTAGCGCCGCACAACGTCTGCCCACAGTTCGTTACTCTCCAGCTTTATGTACACAGTAGTACTGAGGATCGAAAAATGTATTCCGAAAACATCTCGTGGCGGGAGACGCATTTCATCCATAAAAAACGTTCAACTTGATACGCCTTCGGTCGTTCGTGATCTAATGGAGAATTCAATTTAATTGGGCTTGGTGGCAAGAAAACTCAGTGATGATCAAGGAAGTCCGACTCTGAGACAAGCTGATACGTGGAGGTAAACAAACGTGCGCTCACTCTTTAGCAGCACAGTAGGCGAGACACAAACAAAGCGTGCGCGCCTCACCACAGCCAAAGGCCGACTTCACACTTAACCATGACTCCACGGCTGACACACGTTCCTCAATGTTGCTATGCTTGGACCGTTCAGTGTTTCTATTTTGGTATTTTTCATAGTTCAATACACCTTCTTACTGTTTTCATGCTTGATCTGTGTTCAGTTTTTGAAGGGCTCTCCACTGGGCCATCTTACCACTTAATCTGGGGGAGGGGTTGCGATGAGGACGTTCCCTTGTGATAACCACAATGAAGGGTAGCATCATTGTTATCAACAATTTGAACTGCAGGCGCTTGTACAAATTTTTTTCAGCTCAAAAGGGAAATATGTAGTATGGAGAAGAATTGTGTCACGAAATTCAAACCCTGGATAGCCGCTGCCAGTAGGAACCAAAATTACTGATGTTGTGTAGGTCGACAACGCACAATTTTTAAGCTACGGAAACTTGGCGCCACGCGCTCCCTTTGGCCGCGGGACTGCCCTGTTGCCGGATGCTCTGGACAATGGATGACCACGATTGCTTTGCCTGCCGGAGATCGCGATGTATCCAAGGTGACCCGCACGCTCGGTGGTAGCCCCCCTCTGGGGACCTGGAGGCGAATCCATCGGGGTGCCGGCACATCCATTGTAGTTCCATGGTAAGACGTACCTGGAACAAACCCGTCAACAGCTGTTAATTTGCGTGCAGAAAGTCTTTTACAAATTACGCCGGTCCGGAAAAGGGCCTTTCCTGTAGCTAGGGCATTGTTTATCTAAAGCAGGTGATCGAAATGGTGACCCTCTGGCGCGACAAAAGCTTGGTTACGTCTAACGGAGTTTTGCCGAAGTGCCCTGATGTGATTGGTGGCATGCTGAATGCGATCCATTATTTCCTCTCCGTTTCTAGGTGGTTCGCGTCCCGTTGGGTGAACCAGAACCTTGAAGAATCCCCACAGGAAAAATTTCAGTGGCGAGAGGTCTGGTGATCGCGGGGGCCGTGTCCAACGATCACCTCTGCCAATTATCCGGCTTTCAAATAGTTCACTTAAACATCCGAGCACAGCACGACTGTTACGTACCGGCGCTCCATCATGCTGCAGCCACATGCGTAATTGCATGTCCAGGGGAACATCTTCCAGCAGGCCAGGTAGAATTTCTTCCAAAAAGTGAAGGTACTTTGCCCCGGTAACTCGAGGAGGAACACGGACCGGCACAATCAGATGGTCACCCTGAAGCGAGGATTTCCCCCGAACTTCTCGAGTGTTGTAAGGGCTATCCCGATGGAAGGTGCACTTGTCGGTACACAACACAACGACGGGGAAGTCGGGATCTCGTTCAGCACGTGGCAGAAACCACCGGCAACCCTAAGCCTGTGTTGGCAGTCCGCCACAGGATTTAGATCTTGGACAGGATGGAAACTAAATGGATGTTGGCCGCCATCCCTCAAACCCTCCTAGACTAACTGATAAGTGACTCCCATTTCGTGTCCAACCGCTCGAGTACTTGTCGTAGGTGCATCCTCGAATCACTCTAGAACAGTCTCTTCAAATGCAGCTTCCCGTCGTGGCCTTCTACCTTTACCATGATATACCGCTCAAGAGCCTGTTTCTCCAAGTCGCTAGTGAATTGCTGTAAACGTTTGCGGGTGTGGGTGACGTCTTACTGGGTACCGTTCCTCATACACCTGTCGAGCTTCATGCGCATTACGTCGGCTAGTCCATAAACAAAAACCATGTCTAGTTATTCTTCAAACTAATACTGCGCTGCCATGCTTACTGTATGACTAAATTGCAGTTGACGTGTGTGTGCTCCGAAGCGAAGCTTAAGTGTGCATGCCTCTGACGTGAGGTGGAGTCAAACAGCAAGACGTATTCGACATTTGTGCATTTCACGTTAGGGCAGTGGCGGGGCGAGGGACGTTTGTATGTGTGATCTAACAAACCATAACGCTGCCCGTCAGCCGACGAATGGCAACAGGGCAATCCTACAAAAGAATGGTTCAAATGGTTCTGAGCACTATGGGACTTAACGTCTCAGGTCATCAGTCCCCTAGAACTTAGAACTACTTAAACCTAACTAGCCTAAGGACATCACACACATTAATGCCCGAGGCAGGATTCGAACCTGCGACCGCAGCAGTCTCGCGGTTCCGGACTGAAGTGCCTAGAACCGCACGGCCACAACGGCCGGCGGCAGTCCTACAGCCAATCGAAGTGCGTGGAGCCAAGTTGCCGTAGTTTAATAATGGTACGTTGTCGAAGTACACAACATTGGTAATTTTGTTTCCTACGGGTATCAGCTATTCTAGCTGCATATTGAGAAGCTTGTGAAGTATGTGAAACGTTTCGATTGTTCAAATTCATTGGAAATTGGAAATTTTTGGTAAATTCCTATGGGGCCAAACTGCTGAGGTCATCGGTCCCTAGGCTTGCACACTACTTAATCTAACTTAAACTTACTTACGCTAAGGACAACACACACACCCATGACCGAGGGAGGACTCGAACCTCCGACGGGTGGAGCCGTGCGAACCGTGACAAGGTGCCTGAGACAGAGCGGCTACCCCGCGCGGCTCAAATTCATTATCAGATTTTATAACTACTACCTATGTCAAAGATCGTGAGGCATGCCTCTGCATCCGTTCATTTCTGTATGGAGAGTGTTCTGTAGTCTGGTGCTTTTGTCCTCGGTGGTTACATGGACTGACGATATCTGCACACACTGAAACCCCGAAAAATTCCCACTAAATTATCATCTCGCCCTTCTTCAGGCAACGCATGGCATATGGTGTGTGTGCGTTATGTAGACGGCAGAGGGCGGAAGTCGAGTTTCTGGCGCCTTGAAATTGGAACTTCTTGGCTAAGAGAATAAACTCTACAGAAAATTATGGTTGTCCAGGGTAGGGATTAAAGCGTTGGGCTAGTAACCCATCACTTGATATACAATGAATCACTACTAAAAATCTCAGAACTAAGCCTCGAAAACATGACAGAATTTTGGATAAACGACCCAACCAAAAGGAATGGTTAACGAACTTCTCAACTTGGAACAACAAGGTCTGAACACATAGAAGAAAGAGATCTTTTATAAATTTGAAAAAATGGCAACCAACACTGGTGTTCTGACACAAAAATGAGGTGTATAGGAAATGATTGAGTTAGTCATTCATCCATGTTTACAGCGTAGTTAGTAAAAGTGAAAGAGGAGGGAGAAAAGTTTTATCAGTCGTAGTACATGAAAAAATAAAGGGTAGCGTAAAAAAATGGAAGGAAGTTAGCGAGAGAATATAGTAACAGTTGGTGTTTATGCACCGATTGATGACGCTGGTAACATAGTCAAAGGTACTTTTGATAAGGATTTGAGAGAGAATATAGTAACAGTTGGTGTTTATGCACCGACTGATGACGCTGGTAACATAGTCAAAGGTACTTTTGATAAAGATTTGACGGATGTTGTAATTGAAGTTAATCCACAGAAAGAGATATGCCTTATGAGAGACTATAATGCGCAGCCAGAAGGGTCTAAAAACAGAGAGGTCGTTGGAAGGTATGGCGAGGAAAGACAGAACTACAGTGGCAAGAGATTAGTTGATTTTTTTGGAGTGGAGTAATTGAGATTACAGATCGGCTGCTTTCCTCACACAGACGTATCTAAATATACCTGGATGCAACCTACAGTAGATTTTATGATAGAACAGGAACTTTAAAATTCAATACGCAAAACGTTAGAGTCCACAGAAGTGCAGAATGCGCTGCAGACAATTTTACAGTCAAAGCACAATTTCTAATAAACTATAAGAGAATCAAGAGCCATAGTAAGAATGAAGAGAAAAGTAAAATGTTTGAAGCACCTAGAATTAATTAGGGAGTTTAAAAGATTCTGTGAAATTCCCATACAAGACGAGAAGGCCTGCAAATTAAATAATATTAGGAACACCAATGAATCCACATCAGCATCATTGTACAATGAGATGGATACATTCATACAGCAGCACGAGAGGCCTTAAGAATAAAGGAGAGTCCTAATAAGAAGAAACCAGCATGATGAACAAAGAGAAAGAGAAAAATAACTATACCAGAAGTGGTTACATACACAGGACGCGAGGGTAGAAAGTGCTACGCAAGATGCAGCATAGACTTTAAAAAAGAAATTTCAAGAGCAAAAACGTGATGTGGGATAAATATTTGGGAGATAAATAGCTATATTGTAGTTTCAACAAAGAGCTAGCTAGAAAAGAGTAAAAGGCCTGAGAGCAGAGAGAATTGAAAAGTCTAATGTCCCAGTTGTGTACAGCAGTGAAGGAGCATTATAAAAAGTTATTGAGCGATCCGATAATGGATTATTACGGCACCACTTATCAGTAATGAGTGATATTTTTATCACAACATGTTTTGGGACTACGTTATCCCATTGTTAAGTGGTTGCAGTTTCTGTGCCATTAGGCACCGTGAAAAGAAAATCCCGCAGTAAACACGCATTTTCAAAACTAAAACTCTTCCTAGAACATCTCAATTTGGCGCTGGCGATTCAGGAGACAATTTCACGATGGCTTACCAAGAGATAACTTCTCATCGAGAGCAGAAACAACTACAAGGAGACAGTACATCAGATGAAAGATGCAGGTAACGTGAATGTGGAACCAATGACGTAGAATGAAACAGATATGACATTCAAGTAGACTATGCACAATAATCCCGCTGAATAGGAATACATAGCAATTGCATTGGTGGAATAAGGAACATGTATTGTACAAAGATTGACACGCGTCTTCAACAGACTTATGAGGACTTGTGAAGAGCTAACATAGGACTTAAATATTTATGTAATAAGTTGCATTTACAAAAGAAGAAAACACGGGATGTAACAACAAACGTATCAGAGTAATCAGCTCAATAGGAAGACTGTATGGTCGGATTTTGAGAAACAAAATCGAAGGAGAAATAGTTGAAATCGATGAACAGTGCGGATTTAGAGCAGGCAGATCATGTAATGATAATAATACACTCTTCCTATGCCAGTTGACAGAAAAGAGATCTGAAAGATATCTGGAAACACATTTAGTGTTAACAGATTTCAAAATGCATATGATTACGTTCCACTAACCAAACTGTTCCAATCTCTGGAACAGCATTGACGAGTTATACATACACACTTATCTAGCGGTCACAGGCTCTGCATACCAAGCCCTGCTACCACAAACAGCCGACTTTCTGTTTTGTGCTCGGTTACCCCAGATGTCTTCAACCTCCAGAGTGGCCAGGTCCTTCCCCAGGTCGTCCATCCTGCGCCCCCTTGATCAATCTATGGAGCGTCTGTGTTTGGTTTCCGCTCAAGTGCTTTCTTCACCTGTCTGTCTGCTGCAATACGGCCTACATGGCCTGCCCACTGAATTTGCTCTTCAGTATTGTTGGTTGCTGCATCGAGAGGTAGATTTCCTCATTCTCCCTCATTCTCCTTTCTCCTCTGCATAGCCCCAGAAACGATACGCGCCACGACGGAGATTAGATCAGATTTTACCTGGCGATTGTTTTCTAAACCATGCTCAGCTAAAACAGATTTCTCAGGGTAGCGTTGGTGACAGAACCTCTCATGCTCCTTCCTGTGTTGTTCCACTGTGAGAACTGTTTATCCGACGTAAAAATGGCTACTCTCGCAAGGTGACTTGCACATCCCAGGTGTTCTCAGACCTGCTGCGTCATTAAATATTCTCAGTAACTGACAGATTTTTGTCGGAGGCCTGACGATCGATTTCATCTTCTGTCGTTTGAGCAGGCGGCTTATCTTGCCCGACGCGAAGCCACAGAACGGCAGAAAAGCAAGATTCCGTTCCTGCTCCGCGTCGGTGACCTTATTCCGATTGTTGCTTGAAATCATTTCATTTATTTGATGAACGTTATAGCCGTTGTTCCTGATGACCTTACGTAAGTGGCTCAGCTCTGGGCAGGTTATCAGAATCTGATATCATTCTTGTATAATGCATCAATGATTGCAACAAAGTGCGCTTCCGTGCCAGGTGATGATGATTGATGGCGTGCAAGTACAGATCGGTGTGGGTAGGTTTTCTGTGGACTATGTGACCAAGATATCCATTTCGTTTCCGGTAGACGAGGATGTCGAGGACGAGTAACGCATTGTCTTTTCCTACGTCCATGGTGAACTGGATGTTGCTGTTTATATCGTTGAGGTAGTAGAAGATCTGTCCTTACACGCCATCAGCCGTTATCACCTGTCACGGAAGCGCACTGTGTTACAAACATTGGTGCATCGTGAAAGGCCGGCCTGAGTGGCCGCGCGGTTCTAGGCGCTACAGTCTGGAACCGCGAGACCGCTACAGCCGCAGGTTCGAATCCTGCCTCGGACTTGGATGTGTGTGATGTGCTTAGGTTAGTTAAGTTTAAATAGTTATAAGTTCTACGGGACTGATGACCTCAGAAGTTGAGTCCCATAGTGCTCAGAGCCATTTTGCATCGTGAAAGAATGGTATCAGACGCTGATAACATACTCCATGAGCTCAGCTACCTTCGCAAGGTCTTCAGTAAAACGGCTAATTTCGAGCAACTATCGCAGTAAGACCACAGACGAGGAGAAGGAAAGAAGACTCGTTTTCTTTGCCGTTCAGTGGCTCTGTGTCAGGCAAGAACGACACGAGATCAACCGATCTTCAGGCGTCCGACAGTAATCCGTCAATTACTGGAAACACTTAAAGACGCAACAGGTCTCAGAACACAGAGGGTCTACAACATACCTTGCGAGTGTGGCCAGTCTTATGTTGGGGAAACAGTACGCACTGTGAAACAACGCAGGTAGGAGTGTGAGACGATTTACCTTTATCGCGTACGCGAATCCGAGAAATCTGCTGTCACTGAGCATGCTTTATAAAACGATCACCGGATGAAATTTGACAAAACCTCCGACATGGGTTGCACTAACAGCTTCTGGGACTGTGTAATTACAACAGGCGGTGGTCTGCACTTCAGGACAGTGTGGCATCCAGTGATAGCGTCCTTAAAGCGGGACCACTGAACGCCGAATCAACGTATGCTCCTATACGGAGATGTCGCGAGCACCGGTGACGTCACAGCTGTCATCTAGTGCATGTATAAGGGGGTGTACCAGCAGCACGCTGTCAGTCTTATCACTTGATAATGGCCTAGTAGTGCTTGGCCGAAATCTCTGAAGTTTAATCACTTGACACTGCTGGAAATCCTAGAACATTTTATTCAATGTTATCGCCGTGAGACTCAGCATTCTTACATTTTGTGATGTGAAATGTCAACAGAAAGAGTGTTCAATAGCGTAATAAATATGTATGACGATACAGGTTGGTACAGATATATCGTTGATCTGCAAATACCTCTTAGCCTAGTTTTCAGCAGTTTCTTACTGAACAGTAATACCGCCTCAGAGTGAAGGGCGTATGCAAATAGAGTGCAGAGGGCTGGGACGAGGCGCACAGGACTCTGCATTGCAGGCTGGCCGGTAGAGGACCGTGGGAGCAGCTAATGGAATGCACTGCGGAGGACGACTGGAGCAGCATAGCCAAGTGGGCGGCGAGCGCGGCGTGGCGAGATGCCTCCAGGAGCGATAGCTGCGATGCAGCATGCGACCTGTAGAACTCTGGGCACTGCGCAGCCGAACTTGCTGACGGACGCTCGGTGGAACGCTGGTAACTCTGCGTGTTCCGAATGACATTGTCAAACGACGGAGAGAGACTGTCGCATCCTGGTACATTTGGGCGATGGGGCCTGTGTGGCTCAGTCAGGACGTTGATGGAAATATGGGCTGAGGTCTGCTAAGTTACTTACAGCAAAGTGAGAGGGAGAAAAATCTCCTTGGATGCTTAGCACAGGGTATTTTGTAACGGAAAGGAAATGTTTTTCGCTCTGTAGGAAGTGAATAAGGGTGTTAACACATAATAAAACAATTTAAGAACCCTTTATTTCCAGTAGTTCAAGCTCATTCGGAGATAGCAAAATGCTAATTACTTTGTGAGATGTTGTGGTCATTTTTAATACACTCAAAAACTGATATAACTCTTGAGCACTTTATTTATTAATTGTATAGTACTACGGGTAAAAAGAAGAAGCAAGCACCCACTGTAAAACATTAATAACATACAAGAAACGCATAACATGAAAAATGAAGAGAAGTAGGACTCACCAAAATATCTATAACACATTTTTAAATAAAACAAACTGAGTTTTTCAGAATGTATACCAAATATCTGGTCTACTTTAACTGATGGCATCTGAGTGCAAACTGATCCACTGTACACCTCGACGTATTAGGTGAGGAAGCCGCCAAATGGCAGTACTAAACGGCTTTCTTGAAACTTTCGTGTTTTGGAATACGGGAGTAGCGATATAATTGATCGATGCAATGTAGTTTTAAACGGCAAGTAACATTTTATTCTGTATATTACATCACTCAGTTTATTACGTAATTAATGTTCATCTGGTGTAAGGAAACTGGCAAAAATTGTCACAAATCGGCGTCGATGCATACAAATGTAATTAAAATAAGTGAATGTTTATCCGTTCAATAAAATAATGTAGTACAACAGATGTGGAATTTGGTATCATTTATGCGTACATAAAAACGTTAAAGTAGTTATTGTGGTATTCCAACCATAAGCTAAAATAAAATTTTTCGAATTTACACGCAAAATGACAAAATGCGCATTTGGTATGCAACAATTTTGCAGATATAAATATCGGAGTATAAAATGAAGTACACAACGTAATGTATTTAAGGATATGAATACACGTCATGAGTGTGTATTTGATATACAACTCGAGATAAACAGTAAAAATTAACAATTACTAAATCTTGTGATCACGCACAATGTGCAACTTGCTATTCAGGTTGTGAGCTATCGTAGACGGTGAGAGTACCATTAAAAATATAGCGGTCTTGCGTAACAGTAGTCCACTTATGATAGAACTAGCAGTACATAAAAACGAAGGTAGAAGCAGTAATACCTAGCATAGCGACAATGTGCTGTGTCATGTTAAGTCTGCAAGGTGGCACAAAGGAAGGCGTAATATTTTAATGTTTCTAAAATGTAGTCCACATCTCCTAATAAATAATCCAGCCACTAACGTCAAAGTAATCCTGAAAATCTAATTGTTGTACATTATGTTAACTACCAGGTACAATAAGGAAAACATGCTCATCGTTTTCCGGAGAGGTGTCTAATTTTTAAAAGATTGTTTACGGAGAATGTAATAGTAAGCGCTGTGTTTTGAAGAGATTGTTACTTCCGTCAGAAATACACATCTTCACACAGTTCTGGAATATATGTTGCGTAATACGTTAGAAGAATTCTAAATGTATATACGTCACATAAGTGAATCTTCACTTCTACTCAGTGGACATCTAGAGTTAAAGAAAAACTTTTCTTTGACCTATCTGAAGCAGTTCGCTAACAACACTCCAACTCTTTGTTTCACTCGCCTTTATTCTGACATAATAAACCTCTCTACTCTTTATTGCAGTTTACAAATTACAAACTTATTTTATTCAATTCACTTTTCCTTGTACTTCCGTTCTAATTATGTCTTATATCTTCATTCACTAATAAAATTATTTTCAAAATTCTCTTATTTAACAGGCAACACACGTTTTAAATAAATCTTATATGCTTTCAGCATTGTAGGCAACTTCATAATTTAATGGCAGCATATGTCTTTAAAATAAATTCTAGTAATTCTATTTAAAATAAATTCTATTAAATATCTTACACATTTGTGTTACCAGAAGCATATATATATATATATATATATATATATATATATATATATATATCCTCTCATTAACTTTAATACACTCTAGTATTTCAGATTTCCAACACAAATCGAACGTCATTTCTCTCAAAATATATAAAATATATTAAACTTCCACATATCTAATACAATCAAAATCTTTATATTTTATTTTCATCAAAGTATCCTCCTTTGGATTGAATGACTGCCTCACAAATGCGGCAATCAGTTGTAGGTATTGTGAATCTATATGATTGCACACATCCTTAGCAACATTCGACAGATGTTCCTCAGTGGATATATGAACTTCTTTGATATGTCTGTCCACTTCATCCCAGACCATTTCAAAGGGATTACAATAGGGGCTTTGGTACAGCCATATCATATCGTATCATTCAGTACTTTCTGTTTTTCCGTCGATGCAATGTAGTTCGTACGGCATGCCGACCTATGTTTTGGGTCGTTATCCTGCTGTAAGGTGAACCCTTTCACTATTAAGCGCAATCCACTTCGTATTGCACGATACTGAAGTATGCGGTGGTGCTGCTTCTGAGCCATACGTTCTTCTATTTTCACAATGTCGCCAAATCTATCACCAGAAAAACATCCACAAACCATAATAAAACCTCCACCGTGGTTAACTGTAGGTAGAACACACTGCTAAGCTACCCTTTCCCCTACAAATTGGCGAACACATATTCTCATTCTGGTTCCAAAAATCTTGAACTTCGATTCTTCGGTGAATAACACCTTCTTCCACTCTTCCGATATCCAATTACGGTGTTTTCTAGCCCATTCAAGTCTCTTCTGATAATTTATGGGCCTTAAAAGGAGTTTTCTTGCCATGACACATCCTTTCAAGCCGGATACAGTCAGTGCCCTTTTTACTGTTGCAACAGATATTGTTATCGTGTCTATTTTTACCAATACTGCACAAATTTGGGGTGCTGTTTTGAATCTGATATGTTTATCACCACTTTTAGTTGTTTTACGAGGTCGTCCTGGTCGTGGTATGTCCTTATTGCTACCTGTTGTCTTCTGGCTGTGAAGGGCGTATTGTACTCCCCCTATAGACACACTACACTGCTTCGCAATTTGGCGAATAGATAAACCTGATTGGCTAAGTGATACAATTGCAGCACGTTTTTCTATGGATATTTCCACTCGTGAAGCCATACTACCGTTGTGCACACTTCAGTGTCATGAAGGAACTGACGTGCAGGAACCACTTGTTATGTATCGTAGCAATAATTGCCGTTCACTGCCGAAATCGCATCACTACACGGAAGAATATAAGTGCACCAAATGCGGCGTCCAACGGCAAACACGCAAACAAACATATCAATTAGGTACATAAAGTTTATGTGTACAGCACTGTTTGTTGGATACTATTGTATCTCGACGACAGTAGTAGGGGGACAACCTTCGTGCTGCCCTACTGAGGTCATCGAAGATGGCGGCCGAGACGTCAGCTGATGACTGTTACTCCAGATGGCGGCTTTTGGCGTGAAAGTGACACGCCTCCGTGGCGGGGACTTCGAAGATAACTCAATTGGGCTACCTCTACTGACCTAAGAAAACGGCTGGAAAAAAAAGGGGACTTGGGTTCACTAACCTGTCACCCGACCGCCACCTCTTCCTAGGAACTGGCGGGAAAAGGACTCGGCCTGTGCTGGACATTTTATTTTCAGTCTTTATTTAAACAATTAGAGGTAGTACCACAATCAAATGTGTTCACCATGGGGTCCTGGTGCGTCATCCTATGGAAAATGGCCGGGAATTTCGAATTATGAAGGGAATTTTGCTCTAAGAGCTTACTCCTGCAGCTGATGGACTTAGTGTGGTGTTGCCCCCACTAGAGGCTGCTTATGATGTCATTCAGTTCGAATATAATTTGTTTGAATTTGTTTAAATTTATTATCAACCTAAGCAGTAGCGGCTTAGTTTGGTCTATCAGTGCTTGTTGAGCTGTCTGTGTTCAATTAGCGATATGTTGATGCCAGATTGTGGGGGGTGGGGGAGGGTAGGGTTGGTTTAATAGTTGTATTACATGTACTCGTTCAGCCGAGGAGTGCATCCACAGCTCATTGCATGAAGAATGGAAGCGAGCAGTAATGCTCGAATATATGAACACGAAGAATACGGTCATGTAAATAAGTGCTTTGCTTTAAAGATGCATTACACAATGCATGGAAACATTTATCTCTGCTGGAATTGTATGTCATTTCAAAAATCTATGTGTAAGCTCCCACCACACAAGAGACTACTGCTTCCCATCCATCAGACCAAAGAACTGAACTAGTCCTCGAGTTCACCGCTAGAGGTCACATGATAGTGGACTTCAATCCATAGGAGCACAGCAACACGAGGACATTATGTGTTTTTCTCTGCTGCACGTCTGCCCCACCCCTCTGGCGGTGTGGAGGGGAAAACTGGCATTACTTATTTTCTGAACAATTTATTTAGGCACGTGTTTCACCTACTTTATTCATCACGCTGATAGAAAAATCACTCGCCCTGCCGGCGGTCTGGAGGGGGAAAATTGATGTGAAAAGGAATCTACCTGTTCTGGCCTGCTGGAGAGAGAAAAGAGTGTACTTTATTTATTTTTGGAGCAATTTATTTAGCGACGGACTTCACATAGTTTATTTATACGCTGATACAAAACACTCATCCTGACATGCTTGGGGTCACAGTATACAGCTACACTTGCATATACACAGACATACAGAAAACAAAGCAAACACTTTCGAAATGTGGAGGCGACTGGATGCAATCGAGTCCAGTGTTATACTACGCCTCCCGATCAGTGCAATTGGGCTAGGTGTTGGAAGCTGTAGCCGCGCGGGATTAGCCTAGCGGTCAGCCGGCACGGTAGCTCAGCGTGTTCGGTCAGAGGGCTAGCTGCGCTCTGTGATAAAAAAACTGAGTTAGTGGAGCAACAACGAACTGAAATGGGTGTCTTTCGACGTCCGCCCAAAGCAGATACAACGAACGAATACGAACAAAATGAGATTTAAAAAAAAAGTTGTCTAAGGCGCCGCAGTCATGGACTGTGCGGCTGGTCCCGGCGGAGGTTCAAGTCCTCCCTCGGGCATAGGTGTGTCTGTTTTTCCTTAGGATAATTTAGGTTAAGTAGTGTGTAAGCTTAGAGACTGATGACCTTAGCAGTTAAGTCCCATAATATTTCAGTCACATCTGAACAATTTTTGGAAGCTGTACTACTTTTACAAACAATTTTAGAACACAGAACGAGAGGTTATGTCATGATCGCATGGATAGAACTGGCGTAAAATCGACAGAATTGCGAAAAATGACAGGAGAATACGTATAAATTGAGCGAATATACATCAGAAGGGAGGGACACTGAGGAAGTACTTGCATACCTTCTGTTTGGTGGAGAACAATTTGTACATGGGATCAAGTATGCAACAGCAAGAGGAATCCAGGAAAATGTCGACATGGTAGCGAAGAGAACCAAGGAAGCAGTTTTTTTTTCCTTCGAGGCAGCATTATACTGTATGTCTATTGAGGTAACAATGATAGACGCGAGTTGACTACTGTATCTGACGCTTTTCTGGAAGACAGAGAACCATCCGCCTCTAAACTTACATGCATCTCCGTTAAAGGATAACAGAGAGTAGACGGGGTGATCGATTGCGATGGATTTGTAGCGAGGTACGTTTTAATGGTAGACTGATGGTGCATTCTAGAGAGGGAGAAGCTGCTGCAGGTAAATTACTCTGCTGTTCTGTCAGGATGCATCAGGCACAACTCGTAAACAACCACGTATTCTGAATGTGATTTAGAGCACTGTCAACCTGCGATCGTTATTGGCAAGCCCGTCGGTCATCAGAGGACTCTCATCTCATGTGTGATGAAACTTGACACATTCCCCTGAACGAACTATGATTTGTGCGATGTACTCCATCCCCCGGTCGCATCTTGGGTGTAAAATCGAGACTTCAGCTTCAAAGCTGTGATAAGTTAGCAACAGGTGTTTGTGAGGTACTGCAGTCCCCGTGTATACATATGCCTGACAGATGTGCTGTTTTCAGAGTTAGTGGCAGAATAACTTGTAATTTCAAATGTCGGACGCTGCTGCTATGCGTTTATCTGTTTTCCTTTAAGAGCTATTCCCCATTACTAACGATTATTTTATATAAGACTGATGCAGGTATAGTGTAATTTCTAAAATGTGATCGGATTTCAACAGTGGACATTATACATCTCTGGAAAGCTATATTGTGCTCGTATCACACAGAGCCTATGTTTTAAGGAAGTAGTTTCTTCGTTTCTTCGATAACATAGTTTATCGTAGAGAAACTGGAAATGAGGATGTATGTCTTGCGCTTGGAATATATTTCTTACATTGGAATATTAACAGCGCTGAATTCCATACGACTGATAGGTGGGAAACACAAGTAATCTAACATTATAGCCTGTTTTAAGTGCGGAACGCTGTAGCCTTAGAAGTGCATGTGTTTATGTTCTCTCTTCTGTCTTCCAGGTACTGATCCTGGACACTAGAATAATACTTTAAAATTGATAGCTCAGTTGATTTACGTAAAAATGCTTGGAACTCCATCCATCTTCAGCTCCATCACACATCAAAATCACCCGTTTCTTGTTCTTCTTAACCGTCTGCTATTACATCATAACATTTCCAAATCTGAAATGAAACTTCCTGGCAGATTTCCAAATCTGTTACTATACATCGATAAGGAGTGCTAACCTCTCGACATGGACGCATCTCGAGAAATCTTGAGCACTTGGGGGGCGAGGACTCGGGAAGGTCCATTCATTCTCGAGACGTGGAATGTAGCTGTCTGCTTCTGGTCGGCTGCAGATCAAATCGGCAACGGTGCTGCAGGGCGAGTTGGTCAATGACATTGTGAGGGGGTCTTTCATTCTCTAATTTTACCCTAAGACTGCGAGAATGCTCTGTCACTGCCATCGGTATAGAGATATATCTCAAATTAAGCACTATGCTCGAAGTGTTAGATAGAGCATTGTCTGGTATATTTTGTTGATGTATGTGTTCGAGAATAATCAATGAATGGATGTACAGCACAGTCATCTACCTACATTTGCAATGATACTCGCAGAGTGGAGAAAGGGTGGTTTAGCTATGATACTTTCGGTCATGTGGGTGTACGGCTAATGGGAACCTCACCTGTCAGTTGGATCTTATATTCAATACCGTTCGTCATACCCAATTTATCAGTAAGTGCATTAGAAGAGGAAATTGCCTCAACATCGCTCGCACTTGCTGAGCCTCATCAACCGAAAGATTGTCCCAACCAAACGTCCCATACGCTGCCACCACCGAATGAACTGCTGACTTGTTAGCACGCTGACAAAAGCAAAACTTATGAGGGCGCGAACTTGAAATAGATGTGTCCTTGACTATAATCAAAGAGAAGTTCGGCCGTACTAATCAGAGACCAGCGGGAAAACAACATGCAGACCTTTAATGACCGTAACTTGAAGGGACCAGGAAAAGTCTCTCGCCCAACAACAAATGCGCAACGAGCCATGGATGGAGAGCTACTGCCTGCTAATCATACGACATCTGGTACTCACAGGTCATAACAGTGTAAACGTACAAATAGCCTGTTGTCTGAGGTACCAGTCGCAGCTCAGTAAAGATACCGAGCAACGAGGCTGAAAAAGACCACATACTGGTTCGTGATTAACACAAGCACAAGTGTAAGGGAGGGAATGCAAACTAGCGGCTTTTAGATGAGTATAGGTGCTAGGAATAGAGAGAGTGTGTCGAAGTCTGTGTGTCCTCTGGAGACAGCTGTTTTCAACCGATTTAGATTTTCGATAACACAAGCGGCTACATTTATGGGCTCCTCATAATGGAACCACTGTCCCTTACTGCGAGTATCGTTATACTAACAGTAGACCTATCACGTCAGACTTGCTTAGCGTGCCCTGTTCTAGCATCGGCTTGAGCAACCTCAATGACGTCAGAAGCCGGACGATCTAAATCCTGATACGTAGTAGGCTTTCCCGAAAATAAAATCCAACAGCGATGCTCTGGATTGATGTCATGCACAATTGTGGCTGTAGCACTTCTGCCTCCGGAAATTGCATGTCGAACACAGGGACAGTAGTACGCACTTCCCGCAAGTAGTCAGTAAGGGGTTTCCCTACTTGCTGTGCACAGAACAAATATTTGTTAATCGACTCGTTCCTGAACCTGGAGAATCATGGAGCGTAGCTCATGCGAATTACGCCAACGGATCAGGACGCTGCTCGCCATTTCAGCTAACGAACTTTTCAACATGGGGTAAATGATCTGAAACACAAAATCCGAAATACGCCGTGGTAGCCACGTGGTCTGAGGCGCCTTGTCACGGTCCGCGCGGCTCGCCCTGTCGGACGTCCGAGTCCTCCCTCCGGCATGGGTGTGTGTGTGTTGTCCTTAGCGTAGGTTAGTTTCAGCTACATTAAGTAGTGGGTACGCTTAGGGACCAATGAACTCATGTTTGGTCCCATAAGACCTTACCACGAATTTTCAAATTTCTAAGTTTGCAGAGAATCACAAAAATTTCGCTAACTGGTTAGCTGTATGTACTGAAATAATTTATGCCATTAACCACGATGATAAGCGGATTGGCAAGTTTGGCAAAACACGCCACCTCATTAAGCACATTTCGTTCAACGGAACTGTGAGTTTCTCCCCCCTGACGCTCCACCAAGGTGCCATTCCTCTCATCCTCTTGGAACACTGGGTCTCATTCTATGGCACTTAGTTTTCTTCGCATTACCGCTACCGGCACTTTTGTTTTGGAGGGAACGTCGGAAACTGAGGATCTCAAGTTCCCCACTCGGCTGGACAGGTGCGCAAACTGCGCATGAAGGTGATAAATTTACGATCGAGATGAAGCATACCTTACAAGAGTTCGACATTCTTGTCTACGGCCAAGTCGCTACCGCCTTACTAACGTTACCTATATGCTCCTCCACAACGTGCACGGGAAGTGTGGCCGGCCGCGCGGGATTAGCCGAGCGGTCTCAGGCGCTGTAGTCATGGACTGTGCGGCTGATCCTGGCGGAGGTTCGAGTCCCCCCTCGGGCATGGGTGTGTGTGTTTGTCCTTAGGATACTCTAAGCCAAGTAGTGTGTAAGCTTAGGGACTGATAACCTTAGTAGTTAAGTCACATAAGATTTCACACACATCTGAACATTTGAAGCGTGGCCGCTGCACGGAGATGCGCACTAACTCACTGATTTCATCATTCTCACATTGGCACCATAGCCTCAACTTATACTTGAGTCGCTCCTTCATGACGATCTCCACTCCGATCACTGCACAATTTATTTTTTTTTCAGTATTCTTCTGACTGGTTTTATGAGGCCCGCCAAGAAATCCTCGTCCCAGAGTAACACTTGCAACCAACGTCCTCCATTATTTGTTTTATGTATTCCAGTCCTTGCCTCCCTCTGCAGCTTTTAGCCTCTATGACTCGCTGTAGTATAAAGGTCTTAACAGACAACCTACCACCCTGTCCCGTTTTCTTGTCAGTGTTTTCCACAGATTCCTTTCCTTGCCGATTCTGAGGATAACTTCCTCATTGTATACTTCAGTCCACCAAATTTTCAACAATCTTCTGTAGCACATCTCAAAAGCGTCCATTCTCTTCTGATCCGGTTTTCCCATAGTCGATATGCCACTATTTTTCAATGCTGTGCTCAAACGTACATTCTCAGAAATTTCTCCCTAAAATTAAGGCCTATTTTCGATATCAGCGGACTTCGCTTGGCAAGAAATGCCCTTTTTGCCATTGTCGGTCTCTTTTGAAGTCATCCTCACTCAGTCCATCATGGGTTATTTTGCTGCCTAAGTACCAGAATTCCTTCACTTCATCGACTTCGCGGTCACCAATCCTAATGTCAAGTCTCTCGCTGTTCTCATTTCTCGCACTCTTCATAACTTTCGTCTTTCTTCGAATTACTCTCAATCCATATTCTCTACTCATTAGACTGTTCATTCCACTCAATACATTCTGTAGTTCTTCTTCACTTTCACTGAGGATAGCCATGTCATCAGCGAATCTTATCATTGGTATCCTTTCACCTTGAATTTTAACCTCACTCTAGAAATCATTGCTTCTTCAGAGCACAGAGTGAATAGTAAATTCGAAATGCTACATCTCTGTCTTACACCGTTTTCAATCCGAGCATTTACTGTTTGGTCTTCTATTCTTATAGTTTCCTCTTTGTTTCGGAACAAATTGTATATCACACGTCTTATGCTACACCTATTTTTCTTATAATTTCGAAAACTTGCGCCATTTGACACTATCGAATGCTTTTGCCAGATCGACGAATCCTGTGACAGTGTCTTGATTTTTCATTAGTCTTGCTTCCATTATCAACGGAAACATCATAACTGCTTCTCTGATGTCTTTGCCTTTCCTAAAGTCAGGTTCATTATCATCTATAACACCTCAATTTTCTTTTCGATTCTTCTGTATATTATCCTTGTAAGCAACTTCGATGCGTAAGATATTAAGCAGATTGTGCGATAACTCTCGCAGTTGTCGGTTCTTGAAATCTTCGGGATTGTTTGGATGATGTTTTTGTGAAAGTCAGTTGATATATCGCCAGACTCATACATTCTACGCATCAACGTGAATAGTCGTTTCGTTGCCACTTCACCCAATGAATTTAGAAATTATGATGGAATGTTGTCTATCACCTACTGCCTTATTCGATCTGAAGACTTCCAAAGCTGTTTCAAATTCTCATTCTAATATTCTTTCCCCTAGCACTTCAATATCGACTCTTGTTTCTTCTTTTATAACGTTATCAGACAACTCTTTCCCGTCATACAGGCTTTCAATGTATTCTTTCCACCTATCGGCTCTCTCCTTTGCATTTAACAATGAAATTCCCACTGCGCTCTTAGTATTACCGCTCTTGCTTTTAATTTCACCAAAGATTGATTTGACTTCTCTGTATGCTGAGTCAGTCCTTCCGAAAATCATTTCTTTTTCGATTTCTTCGCATTTTTCGTTTAGTCTTTACGCCTTAGCTTCCTTGCAGTTCCTACTTATTTCTTCCTATGTGACCTCTATTTATGCGTTACTGAATTTCTCTGAACATTTAGTACTTCCTTCTTTCATCGCTCAACTGAATTACTTCTGTTACCAATGGTTTCTTCGTAGTTATCTTCTTTGTACTTACGTTTTCTTTCCAACTTCTCTGACTGCTCTTTTTAGATACGACCGTTCCTCTTCAATTGGACTGCCTATTAAGCTATTCCTTATCACAATATATATATATATATAGGCTCAGAGAACTTCAAGCGTATCTGTTCATTATTAAGTACATCGTATTCCGCTTCATTGCGCATTGTTTCTTCCCGATTATCACTTTAATTTCAGCCTGCTCTTCATCTCTACTAAATCGTGATGGAAGTCTATATCCGCTCCTTCATATCCTGAGAACTTCTTAATGATGAATAGTATTAAATGCAACAACTGTCGAAAATTATTTTCTGTTTTTCAACTAATTTATCGTTTTCTTTTTTCGATAGAATAGCTACACAAGATCTACGAGTGGAAGATGTAGTACATGAAGTAGATGTGGATAAAAACTGATGAAATAATATCTCAGAGTGAATATACCAACGAATCATGAATGAAATCTCCTTGTCTTTAACTGTTTAGCTGGTTTATTATAATTTATACATTCAGGCAACAAAGATTACTGGATAGCGATATGCATATACGCAAATGAAGTAGCACTGCGTTCACAAGGTATAGACGGTCAATGCAGGAGCGGATCTGTCATTACTACTCAGCTGCTTCATGTGAAAGGGTTTCCGACCTGATTATGACCGCACAACGGGAATTAGCAGACTTTGAAAGCAGAATGGTAGTTGGGGATCCATGCACGGGGCATTCTGTTTCGGGAATTGTTAGGTAACTCAATATTCTGTGATTCATGTCAAGAACGTGCCGAGAATACAACATTTCAGGCATTACCTCTCAGCGCGGACTACCTAGTGGTCGACGGCCTTCACTCAACTACCGACAATCAACGTGGGATGTACGACGAACATTACCGTTAGGACAGTAAAGAGAAATTAGGCGTTAATGGGCTATAACAGCAGAAGACCGATGTGAGTTCCTTTGCTAACAGCACGACATCGTCTGAAACGCCTCTCCTGAGCACGTGACCATATCGATTGTTCCCAAGACGACTAGAAAACCGTGCCTCGTCAAATGAGTGCCGACTTCAGTTGGTAAGAGTTGATGGTAGGGTTCGAGTGTGGTGCCGACTCCACGAAACCATGGACCCAAATTGTCAACAAGGCACTTTGCAAGCTAGTGGTGGCTCCATAACTGTGTGGAGTGTGCTTACGTGGAATGGCCTGGGTCGTCTCGTGCAGCTGAACCTATTATTGGCTAGAAATGGTTATGTTCGGCTGTTTGGGTATCATTTGCAGCCAATTATGTTCTTCATGATCTCAAACAACGATGGAACTTTTATGGATGATAATGCACCCTGTCATTGGGCCACAACTATTCGCGACTTGTTTGAAGAACATTCTGAATCACTCGGATGAATTATTTTTCTATCCGTATCGGTCGACATGAATCCAATTGGACATATATGGGACATAATTTGGAGATCTGTTCACCCGCCAGGGTAGCTGAGAGCACTTAACGCGCTGCTTCCTGGACTCGGGTAGGCGCGCCAGCCCCAGATCGAATCCGCCCTGTGGATTAACGACGAGGGCCAGTCTGGATGTGGGTTTTAGGCGGTTTTACACATCCCGCTAGGCGAATACCGGGCTGGTCCCCACGTTCTGCCTCAGTTACAAGCATCGCAGACATTTGAAACACGTTCGCACTATTTCACGATTTACACTAGATGCAGACAGCTGGGGTACACTGATTCCATCCCTGGGAGTATGGGGTGGCGGCAGGAAGAACATCCGGCCACCGCTAAAACTAACCTTGCCAAATCCGTTATAACCACGCGGACCCTGCAATCGCTGCGGAACTATGGCGTAAGCGAAAGAAGAAGAAGAATCTGGAGGTCTGTTCATGCACAACATCCTGCAGCAGCATCACTTTTAAAATTACCGACGGCTATATAGGGTCCATGCATTAGTATTTCTGCAGTTGACTTCCAACGAAATGTTGTGTCCATGCCACGTCGAGCTTTTGCCCTATCCCCAACAAAAGGAGATCCGGCATGATATTCGGAGATATCACATGACTTGTGTCACCTCATTGTATAAATGATTACTCGCTAATTCGTCGTCCATAATCTCCTATACTATTCATCCCACTGCAACGAAATTTTAGTGAGTTTTTCTACGCATACCCACCAAGATTACGGTGGTAAGAACCACCGACAAACCATAGGGGCGGTGGTGAAAATGAGATGACATACTATCCTAACTCAGGAGTATCTGGAGAAATTACATTGAAATTTAGTATAAGCACAACTCTTTACATGTATAATTATTGGCAACATGTATAATTATTGGCTCAGGAACGCCTGGAGTCATTTGAACCAAATTTGGTATGTACGTGATTCATTGTTGGTATTAATAAATTATTGGGTTGAGATAGCGGTACTAGCGCCAGGGATGGAGGTGACAATGAGAAGTTGTGACAGGGGCTCTCAAAATGGTGCTCTATTTATAGAGTTCCAAAAAGGATTATGATATCATTCGCAACTAGAGGCTTCCAACCACATTGCTTTCGTATGGACTACCGTCTCAGTTGTGCGACTGGATTCGTAATTTACTGTATGAAAGGTTACAGTTCGCACTATCTCACGGTACGTCATCTAGAGAAACGGAATTGATGAGTGATTCTGCAAGTAAAGCGATGTAGCCATTCTGCTATTTCTAACATGTATAAACTATTTAGCAGACAATCAGAACATTTGTCTTACATTTGTGGCAGGTGCTGCTGCCGACTAGTAAACTCCTCAGAAGAGCAAAGCGAATTGCAACATTATGTTGAAAATACATCTTCGCCGTGCAAAATGTGAAAAGTTGACTCGAAATAATAGGATGTGTGAGGTCATGCACATGATTACTAAGAGGGTTTCTTAAAGTTTCTACAAACCGGTAAGTGAAACAAATCTGAGAGCTATAGACAAAACGAAAGTCCCAGGGGGTTACGAATATAAACAATGTAACTGGGAAACACCACATGCTGTGGCGAAGGTGAAACAAATACTGGGTTATGGATACAAGCCTTAGAAGACACAAGAAGTCTGCTAAGGAGACTTCCACCACCACGGTTGTTCGAAATCTTCTGGGATATTGCTGAGTACTGTGTGATCCTTACCTGAAGCGATTGACAGAGAACATCGAAAACGTTAATAGAAAGCAGCTAATTTTGTAGTATACCAATTAGAGGAGAGAGTGTCAAGGATGTTTTTCTTATTTTCCTTGAGGTTGGAAGGGGGAGGGGGGGGGGGGGGCAAGCGGACGAGTTGGGGATGCAATTTAAATCAAACACTTTTTCACTGCGGTATGTTATTTCCACATTTCAAGCACCATCTTTGTCCACCGAATGAAAACACTCTTTTTTTGCCACCGCCGTACAAAGGATGATATTACAGCTGTAATAACATAAGAAAAATTAGAACCGGCATATAAAAATTTTGGTGCTCGTTTTTCTCGAGCTTCTTACGTTAGGGGAACGCTCAAGAAATTGAAGCTATTCTGTGAGCCCTTTACGAAATGCTTAACTGCGAATTACAGCAAAATGATGTATAATTGCGATGTAAATGAAGTGCCTCAGCAAAACGTAATTTCTGTCGTCCAGCACTTAATATTTCAGAGACATTGAGTACACTTTACAAGTGCTCTTAATGCGAATGATATGCTATGTATACACAGTTACTTGGCAATTGACCACAAAAACTGCATATTTTTACAATTCGCTTAGTTATCTTCGTAGAATACACATTTTCTTAAGGCGAGATCTATTGCAAAGTGATTGCAAGAAAGAATAGTGTCCTGTGTCTTGCGAATGATAGCCAGTTGAAATATTTTATGGTATCTATATCATGAGTGCATACATTTTTCCCTTAAATATCTGAATGCAACGTCAAAAGTAGATATGCCTACTTAGGCTGTAGCCGAAAAGCTCTAGCTGCCTTAGTTTATACTACAGCTTAGATAGGGTAGATGAAACGTTTGCCACTTCAAGGGATGATAATGGCTTTACGTCCTGGTCCTGTACCAGCGCCGGCTGGAGTGACCGAGGGGTTCTAGGCGCTACAGTCTGGAACAGCGCGACTGCTAGGGTCGCAGGTTCGAATCCTGCCTCGGGCATGGATGTGTGTGATGTCCGTAGGTTAGTTAGGTTTAAGTAGTTTGTAAGTTCTAGGGGACTTATGACCTCAGAAGTTAAGTCCCATTGTGCTCAGAGCCATTTTCTTGTACCAGCGACGGCTAGCGAGTCTCCGGGCAGCCAGGCTGGATGGCTGACGGGTTGGCCGGCCAACTGCAGTCTGGTGCTGAGGGGAGACCGAAAGGAGGGAGCCGGCGGTGGTCGGCAACAGCCCCCCGCCTCCCCACCCCACCCCCCCTCCAGACACCGGCCATCACGGCCGCAGCGCATGGCTCTGCCTCTGCCGCTCTTTCTGACGTAAATATGTTTACTTCCTCTGCTGGCGACAGTGTAAGAGCGGCAAACAGAAATACACAACAGGCCATCAGCTACAATGGCTCACCGGGAGAGATCAACTCGAGATAGAGTCGTCGCTCTTACTGAAGAAGGTGGATGTTCCATCAGAGAAGCTGGCAGTAGGTATGGCGTGCCACATAGCACTGCAACGAAATGATGGAGTAACTACTTTGAGAGAGGCACAACCAACAGAGCTCCTGGCTCAGATAGGAGGTGAGTGATCTCATCACTGCAGGAGGACAGGGAGCTAGTTTCTAAGAGCAAAATGTGAAGCAGTTGTGGCGAGAGACCAACATCCCCGGCTCCAGTGCCACGATTGCCCGAAGGCTGAGGGACGCTGGACTGCACAACCATCCGCTGTGAAACAACAGCTCAGCAAAGATAATGTTTTATACCAGATGCCATTTGTGAATGTATCATGGAACAATGTCATTTTCAGTGACGAGAAGATGTTTTCTATCAGCAAAAACAGTATTTTATAGGCTGCAAGGGGCTCGCCATCGACACGAATATGTAACCACGACGAGAAGAAGTGGCCGGCTTTCCGTTTTGCCGGCCGAAGTGGCAGTGCGGTTAAAGGCGCTGCAGTCTGGAACCGCGAGACCGCTACGGTCGCAGGTTCGAATCCTGCCTCGGGCATGGATGTTTGTGATGTCCTTAGGTTAGTTAGGTTTAACTAGTTATAAGTTCTAGGGGACTAATGACCTCAGCAGTTGAGTCCCATAGAGCTCAGAGCCATTTGAACCACTTTTTGCTTTCAGTTTTCTGCTGGGGATGGATTTCAGCGAGAGGAGCATGAATTCTTCAAAGGACACAAGGAACTCTGGAGGGCCGGGAAATGTGATGCTTCCGTCAGTGTGATGCTGTATGGAGAAGGGGACTTCACATTACAAGAAGACAACTCTCCCATTCACCAGTCCGATTGGTGTCAACTTCAATGAGTGGCTGCCACGCGTTGATGATAAGAACTCTATGGGAAAAATATGGGCTGAGGTCACCAGACCATTAACGGACAACTGGCCGTGAAACCAACCAATTACGGCTGATTCTCTTTGGGACTGCGTTCTTGAGGCCTGGAGGAAAGTTGCTTATTCAGACGTTTACGTCCAACAGCTTATAGATTCTATGTCAAGACGCATGTACACAACAATGTGGGACCCCGGATAAAATCTTAGAATCCTTATAACGTCTCGTTATGTCGACTGTTTCTTCATTTTTCCTCGTTGAGAGACAGTGGGGGTTCACTTGGAACATGTTGTTGTTGTTGTTGTTGTTGTGGTCTTCAGTCCTGAGACTGGTTTGATGCAGCTCTCCACGCTACTCTATCCTGTGCAAGCTTCTTCATCTCCCAGTACGTACTGCAGCCTACATCCTTCTGAATCTGCTTAGTATATTCATCTCTTGGTCTCCCTCTACGATTTTTACCCTCCACGCTGCTCTGCAATACTAAATGTGTGATCCCTTGATGCCACAACACATGTCCTACCAACCGATCCCTTCTTCTAGTCAAGTTGTGCCACAAACTCCTCTTCTCCCCAATCCTATTCAGTACCTCCTCATTAGTTATGTGACCTACCCATCTAATCTTCAGCATTGATCTGTAGCACTACATTTCGAAAGCTTCTATTCTCTTCTTGTCCAAACTAGTTATCGTCCATGTTTCATTTCCATACATGGCTACACTCCATACAAATACTTTCAGAAACGACTTCCTGACACTTAAATCTATACTCGATGTTAACAAATTTCTCTTCTTCAGAAACGCTTTCCTTGCCATTGCCAATCTACATTTTATATCCTCTCTACTTCGACCATCATCAGTTATTTTGCTCCCCAAATAGCTAAACTCCTTTACTACTGTAAGTGTCTCATTTCCTAATCTAATTCCCTCAGCATCACCCGACTTCATTAGACAACATTCCATTATCCTCGTTTTGCTTTTGTTGTTGTTCATCATATATCCTCCTTTTAAGACATTGTCCATTCCGTTCAACTGCTCTTCCAGGTCCTTTGCTGTCTCTGACAGAATTACAATGTCATCGGCGAACCTCAAAGTTTTTATTTCTTCTCCATGGATTTTAATATCTACTCCGAATTTTTCTTTTGTTTCCTTTACTGCTTGCTCAATATACATATTGAATAACATTGGGGAGAGGCTACAACCACTGCTTCCCTTTCATGTTCCTCGACTCTTATAACTGCCATCTGGTTTCTGTACAAATTGTAAATAGCCTTTCGCTCCCTGTATTTTACCCCTGCCACCTTCAGAATTTGAAAGAGAGTATTCCAGTCAACATTGTCAAAAGGTTTCTCTAAGTCTACAAATGCTAGAAACGTAGGTTTGCCTTTTCTTAATCTAGCTTCTAAAATAAGTCGTAAGGTCAGTATTGCCTCACGTGTTCCCATATTTCTACGGAATCCAAACTGGTCTTCCCCAAGGTCGGCTTCTACCAGTTTTTCCATTCGTCTGTAAAGAATTCGCGTTAGTATTTTGCAGCTGTGACTTATTAAACTGATAGTTCGGTAATTTTCACATCTGTCAACACCTGCTTTCTTTGGGATTGGAATTATTATATTCTGCTTGAAGTCTGACGGTATTTCGCCGGTCTCATACATTTTGCTCACCAGATGGTAGAGTTTTGTCAGGACTGGCTCTCCCAAGGCTGTCAGTAGTTCTAATGGAATGTTGTCTACTACCGGGGCCTTGTTTCGACTCAGGTCTTTCAGTGCTCTGTCAAACTCTTCACGCAGTATCATATCTCCCACTTCATCATCATCTACATCCTCTTCCATTTCCATAATATTGTCCTCAAGTACATCGCCCCTGTGTAGACCCTCTATATACTCCTTCCACATTTCTGCTTTCCCTTCTGTGCTTAGAACTGGGTTTCCATCTGAGATCTTGATATTAATACAAGTGATTCTCTTTTCTGCAAAGGTCTCTTTAATTTTCCTGTAGGCAGTACCTATCTTACCTCTAGTGAGATAAGCCTCTACATCCTTACATTTGTCCTCTAGCCATGCCTGCTTAGCCATTTTGCACTTTCTGTCGATTTCATTTTTGAGACGTTTGTATTCGTATACATCTCTCTCGTCTCCTCCATCCATTAATATATCCTCTGTCCTTTAAAAATTATGCAAATGATTTCGACCTACATTTATTCATTGTTAATTTCTCCTCCCTTCTCCCTCACACTGTCTCTCGCTTCTGTTAGCTTACCATCTCAGTTACTCTTTTACTAAACACTCTCAAAACATTATAAACAAATCTAGCGGTTCCATTGAAACTATACGTTCTCGTATAATTCCTGCTCTCCTACTGTCTTCAGTCCAGAACCGCGCTGCTTCTACGGTCGCAGGTTCGAACCCTACAACGGGTATGGATGTGTGTGATGCCCTTAGTTAGGTTTAAGTAGTTCTAAGTCTAGGAGACTGATGACCTCAGATGTTAAGTCCCATAGTGCTCAAAGCCATTTGAACCATTTTTTCCTTACTGTCATCTACCAATCCTCTCGAAACCTATGAAGCCGTGTTCTTTAATATCCCCTTATCTGTAATACATTCTCCTTTCTAAAGACGTCCCTTCCTTTTCTCTCTGTCTTAAGGTATAACCAACTGCGGCATGGGTCTAAGTAAAGAATACTTTGCAACCTTTTCACTCTTGTATTTTGCACTTCTGCAATCCTACCCATTCCTAGATCCCTCCCTCATTCCTGCTCCCTTGACATCAGCATCAACATCTACATGAATACTCTGAAATTCACTGTTAAGTGCTTGGCACGGGGTTCTTTGAACTACTGCAACATTATTTCTCTACCGTTTTACTCTCAAAAAGGGCGTGGAAATACTGAGCAACTAAAACTTACGGTGAAAGCACTGATGTATCTTATCATAATGGTCATGTCTCCTATGTATGTCGGGGTAAACAAAATATTGTGGCATTCAGTGTAGTAGGTTGGCATTTGGAATTTAGTTAAAACACCTCACTGAAATGTAAAACACCTATGTTTCAATGATTTCCCTCCTAACTCGTTTACCATACCCATGACACAGTCTCCCCTATTTCGTGATTATACAAGAGGACCTGCCCTTCTTTGAACATTCTCGATATCTTCCGTCAGTCCTGCCTCATAGGGATCACATATAATCCAGGAATACTCACGAGAAGTACACATAAGAGTGTTGTGGGTGGACACTTCAATTGATTTGTAAGTATTCTACCAATAAAACGCTGCCTTCAGGTTTCCTTCCCCACAGTATTTTCCCTACAACAGTACAAATTTATGTTTTTTGTAATTGTAGCTCCTAGATATTTAGTTGAATCGACAATCTTTAAATGTGAGAAGTTTATCGTCTAATAAAACTTTGACGGAACTCTTTTGGTGTTCATATGGAGAACGTCACACATTTTATTGTTTGTCAACTGTCACGGTTTGCACTGTGAAGATATATTCTCAACATCGTTTTGCAGTTCGCTTTGCTCTTCTGAGGAGTTTACTAGACGACAGCATTACCTGTCACAAATCTAAGAGAAATGTTCTCATTGTCAGCTAAGTAGTTTATGTATACTAGAAATAACAGAAGGTCTGCATCACTTTATTGTGAAATCACTTCCGTTCCATGAGGTAACTTCCCGTCAGTTACTGCAAACTGTGACCTTTCGCAATGAAGATCGAATCCAGTCGCACAACTGAGACGGTAGTCCACAAGAAAGTGATTGGAAGCCGCTTATGAGAAATGATATCAGAAGCCTTTTTCGAACTCTATGAATACGGAATCAATTTGAGAGCTCTTGTATGCAGTATGGTTAAAGTGCCAACTGTGTCTGACAAGAGTGATGCTTCCCAAACCCATGCTGGTCTGATATCAACAGGTGACGTATTTCGGGGTATTTCATAAAGTTGGATCAAAACACATTTGCTCACATGTCCTGCTACACGAGGATGTCAATAACATGGATCTGTAACTCAGTGGATTACGTTTACTCTCTTTCTTGGTGGTCTGTCCAACTTTCCATTCTTCACCCTCACCACAGATACTAGAATACTTCTCTTTACATCGTTGGAAAAGTAGTTAAGCAGCTGCATCGTTGATGCACAAGATGTGCTCCTAAACTGTTAACCCACTCAAGAAAGGCATTTCCTGCAGGAACATAATAGTCCTTCTACGACTATGATAGAATCTTGACAACATACTGTAACATGTCTGGTGACGCTGTGATGCTTCTATCACTACCTAGAACGACAGAGAATTATCTTGCAAGATTCACTTGATATACTGGTGGTGTACCACGAATTCTGAATAAATTCTACTTTGGTGTATCATCGATTTACCAAATATATGTTTACGGACAGGGGAGATTACCCTCAGACAGCAACTACAACTGATCTCGTTGTCTACATTGCAAAATTATCAGCATGAGCCATCACAAGGGCAATGAGGATGCGATGAACGCTTCAGTAGTTCGCTTGCCCCATGAAAATGTCGACGCACCGTAAAGAGTAAGAGGCAGTAGCTCTCAGTTCGTAACTGGTACGAGAGGAAAATTTTATCTCCTGTGTGAGAGAGCTAGAAACAGCTACATCGAACTCAGAACGACATCTTTCGGAATTTTGCTGTTGTAAGACGTCTGGCTACGTTCAGTAACCAGTACATCTAGAGGTAAGAAACAAAATACCGCCGAACTGCTACTCAAAATACACAGATGTGTTAATGAACTTGTATCACTAAATACTGTGTTTTATTAAGCAGTCTTTCTCACAGCCACGTTGTTGTATTTATGTTTTAGTTCGGTAAAGCTACTTAAATGTGACAAAAGATTTCACACATAATAAAGATAGCCATTCCTCGTACGGTACTATGATGAGACACCAATTACATTAGTGTAGAGCATATTAACAGTGATTCGCGTTAGATCATTGAGCAAAACAGACACATATATCTGAGAAACTGTCAACAGTATATACCATCTCGTTGTCAAAAACCATCTGAAGATGAACAAGTAGTTTTTCGATCCCATGCATGTAGCAATTTGTTGATTCTGAGTTAGGCCACATTCAAAGTGCAATCGCCAAATGTAAACAAACTTGCTTGGTGTGTAATCTGTAACGGGCGAGAAAGGTAACCACATGAGGGTGCCAGATTAAAATATGTGCAACAGACGTGCTTGGCAACTGGGGTCCTTGGTGCTGCCTCACAGATCGCATAGGGACCGATGACCTTCGCTGTTTGGTCCCATAAGACCTGACTACAAATTTCCGAATTTCTAGGTTACATTTATTACTCTGCGACTGGAAGGCATCTCATTTATTAGCAACAAATGTCAACTGCTATGGAAGCCATTCATAACACAAAACTCCTTCTTTGTGCAACCAGATGTGTATCAATCACAATGTATTTTGTGGACGTATACAGGCCATTGTTTGAGATAATGTTTGTTACGGCTTACCCACTATTTTCTTCTTACGAAGTTACCATACAGTACTTCAAATCACCATCAGGCTTACCTGATTTAGGTTTACAGTGACCTCCTTAAATCTATTATGGCAAATATCTGGCTCTGTGACGTATCCCCATGCACTTTGATTTTATATACGATTTATGTTGCAAGCACTTTAAGTAAACTATATGTTGATTATTGTTGCGAACACAAAAGATAAAATTCTGTTCTCCCTACTGATTTCTGTAGTTGAAAATTTTAACTTTGTGCCCTCTGATCTGTTATGGTGAGATACGCATAACACTAAAAAAATTCTTTCTGTGAATGTATGATCTTTAATTTGCAAGACTATGCTTTCATAATTCTGATGTGGCTTGTTAGAAATGGAACACTGTATCATTACTGTAACTGATTACGAAATTAAACATGTCTTTCTCTACTTTTGTCTCTTAAATGCACTGAAAATTACTCTTATTATACTCACAGAAGTTACAGTATGCAGTGTTTGCGAACATAAAAGCTGCAGTGGATTTTTTAATATTTGAACACTATTGATTGCCACGGCTAACAAGAGAGCGTGAAACTAAAAGTGGAAATTGATTTTAATGTTAGTAGCCACACCAGATTTCAACACAGCAGTCTTTGATATCTCACAAGTAAAGTTTTAACACTCTGATTTATGTAAATTATTTACGTCACTGATACTGTACTAACAGTTGCCCATGTCCATCTGAAAATAACATAATAAAATCTACAATTCTCCTCTGGGGTCTCCGGGAAGCTGAAAGAAACAATTTTAATGTACCATTACCTGCCCGCTAAGTTGCGGAAAAATTGCTTTCATTCAATTATAGTTTGAATTTACCGCGGCAGCGGCTCCCGCGATCGTGGCGCAGCACTGCGTCACGGAAAATTCTGAATTCGCTGAAAACGGCTAAAAATGTGGAATGAAATACTGGGCAAGCTAGCTACAAATTATTACAAGCATTTTTAACGATTTCTATATTCAAAACCAACAGAAAATTCAAAGTACGCACCTTTTTTATATATCAGTATCCAATGGCGTCTTTCTCGATAAAAGAACAAAAGAAAGTTAACTAAGTGTTTGAGAGAGCGTCACAGGCTCTTACAACATTCACGGATACAGGAAGACAGAGAGAGTAATGTCTAAACCTCCAATATTTATAAAAATTTTATTATGCTAATATATATTTCTGTTATATTTTTAATTATCACTGTTTGCTTCGATTTTCACACTGGCCAACCAAAGACGTTATTTGCAAAATGGTCCTTTACAGCATCCACATAATCGATAACTGTTCATACAGAAATGAAATATAATAACGCAGATAAATTTTTTTTCACACCGATTTTACAAATTTCTTGCCAGAGACGTCACAGCTCAGTCCTTTCAAATGGCACAAATGACTTCTTTCCCCTACTTCCCAGTTAATTATTCTGCTTTATGTCCAATTGCGTTTTCGACGAGACATTGTACCGTAATCCTCCTTGCTTTCTTTTGATTACTGAAGACAAGTGTTGCACGAAGGTTAGTTGGTCGTCACACCTGTCAGTTATCAGATACACTGTCATTGACCATAGCAGAAAATCGCAGAAACGTCCTTTATCAATGCCTGTTTGTCTTGCTGAATGTGGTAAGTAATTTATCTCAAAAAAAATCGTACAGGTAACGTTATAACTTGGCATTCTCAATGGCACTCACTCCATACAGGGCACAGGTGTTTCGAATTCCCTCTACTGCTTCCCACTTTTTATTAAACAGAAACAGAACAAAGTGTCATAAATTTTACGCTTTACTCTGTTTTGTACTGTTTTCTATTCCACAAACTACGCTTCTAATAACATCAACATTGAGAAGTATTCGTCATGGTACAAACTATACCACAGACTTGAACAAAGTAAGACCATAGTTAAATACGTTAACAGCAACATGCCATACAAATTCGCCACAGAGCCGTCTGTAACATAGTATTACATCATATCCAATATTAGATAACTTTATACTTGCTGACTCAAATGTAGAAAAGATCGGGAGATCACAGGCTCTATGCCCAATGTTTCGAGATCACTTGGGCGGACGCTAGTCTATAATAAGCGGCTGATGGCGCTGAAATTGGTCTTACCATCATGGACACCCAAGAGCCCTGTCACAAGCATGTTGCCGCAAGATTTTTCTGTTACTGGATGGTTAGGAAATGAACGAGCTTCTGTCAGACTGATGACTTAGCAGGCACATGGAATACGGCTTACAAAAGAAAGGAAAATAATGAGTTCGATATCACAGCTTTGCGTTCGCACTGCATGGCTTTGACTACTAGACCACGAATAGGTTATTCACACAACAGGAAGTCAACACTTCCCGTAACGTGTGCTGCATACCTCATTATAACAAAAACATGATGGTAACATACGTGAAATTCGGCGGTTGACTGAACTGAGGCTAGCTTGTAGTGGCTAAGCTGCGGTTTTAAATCCCTCTGGCGGTACCAGTTTTTAACAGCCATAAGCATACGCTCTTCACCTCCAATAAGGCCATGTAAAGGACACAGGACTGTGCAGTGGTTCCAGATCAATACTAAACATGTCCATTGGCTACTGACTGGAACAGAATTGAATTAGTTTCGGCTGTCAGAGGCAGAAGTCGCTACTTGAAGAAACACTGTCTCTAGTAAGTTTTCCTATACTAGTAATGTTATTTTAGTTAACACTTGACTGGGATTAGAGCTCCGAGTCCAATTTTTCTCTGGATATAAACCCATCGAGATGTCTGTGTCCCATCATTTCGTTGTTTCCTCACGATGTCAGACTCCTCCAGGTCTCTACGAATGGCGCGATCCTAACTGCTAGTGACAGAGATTTTGATATTTGACACCTCTTCGCGTGGGGTCAACAATGACCACGGGTGCGAGCTTGGAGTCCCAGACAGCAGAAAACTATTCATTGGGTTATCTCTAGCCGTACATGTGCAAACCCCACTACTGCGAAGAAATAGTAAATATTTCTTGCCCATTCATAGCTATAAGACAATAGTAAAAGGCACCGGGTTCGAATCGCTGTCAGGCAAAACTCATTTCCATCGATGTTTCAGGTTTCAGTATCATGCTAATGGTGAACATACACTCCTGGAAATGGAAAAAAGAACACATTGACACCGGTGTGTCAGACCCACCATACTTGCTCCGGACACTGCAAGAGGGCTGTACAAGCAATGATCACACGCACGGCACAGCGGACACACCAGGAACCGCGGTGTTGGCCGTCGAATGGCGCTAGCTGCGCAGCATTTGTGCACCGCCGCCGTCAGTGTCAGCCAGTTTGCCGTGGCATACGGAGCTCCATCGCAGTCTTTAACACTGGTAGCATCCCGCGACAGCGTGGGCGTGAACCGTATGTGCAGTTGACGGACTTTGAGCGAGGGCGTATAGTGGGCATGCGGGAGGCTGGGTGGACGTACCGCCGAATTGCTCAACACGTGGGGCGTGAGGTCTCCACAGTACATCGATGTTGTCGCCAGTGGTCGGCGGAAGGTGCACGTGCCCGTCGACCTGGGACCGGACCGCAGCGACGCACGGATGCACGCCAAGACCGTAGGATCCCACGCAGTACCGTAGGGGACCGCACCGCCACTTCCCAGCAAATTAGGGACACTGTTGCTCCTGGGGTATCGGCGAGGACCATTCGCAACCGTCTCCATGAAGCTGGGCTACGGTCCCGCACACCGTTAGGCCGTCTTCCGCTCACGCCCCAACATCGTGCAGCCCGCCTCCAGTGGTGTCGCGACAGGCGTGAATGGAGGGACGAATGGAGACGTGTCGTCTTCAGCGATGAGAGTCGCTTCTGCCTTGGTGCCAATGATGGTCGTATGCGTGTTTGGCGCCGTGCAGGTGAGCGCCACAATCAGGACTGCATACGACCGAGGCACACAGGGCCAACATCCGGCATCATGGTGTGGGGAGCGATCTCCTACACTGGCCGTACACCACTGGTGATCGTCGAGGTGACACTGAATAGTGCACGGTACATCCAAACCGTCATCGAACCCATCGTTCTACCATTCCTAGACCGGCAAGGGAACTTGCTGTTCCAACAGGACAATGCACGTCCGCATGTATCCCGTGCCACCCAACGTGCTCTAGAAGGTGTAAGTCAACTACCCTGGCCAGCAAGATCTCCGGATCTGTCCCCCATTGAGCATGTTTGGGACTGGATGAAGCGTCGTCTCACGTGGTCTGCACGTCCAGCACGATCGCTGGTCCAACTGAGGCGCCAGGTGGAAATGGCATGGCAAGCCGTTCCACAGGACTACATCCAGCATCTCTACGATCGTCTACATGGGAGAATAGCAGCCTGCATTGCTGCGAAAGGTGGATATACACTGTACTAGTGCCGACATTGTGCATGCTCTGTTGCCTGTGTCTATGTGCCTGTGGTTCTGTCAGTGTGATCATGTGATGTATCTGACCCCAGGAATGTGTCAATAAAGTTTCCCCTACCTGGGGCAATGAATTCACGGTGTTCTTATTTCAGTTTCCAGGAGTGTATTTAATATCTGACATCTGGTTGTATGAATTCATTTAGGTTCTGTCACCAACTCCCTGTCCATCACCATAACATTACTTCATGGTGTTTCACACTCGTGCGTAGTACTTTATTACACAGCTTTCGTGGGTACTTCTCAGTGACAATATAATCTCCATGGGGTTCCAGGTGCAGCACTAAACATATCGTCATTTATTCCCAGGTTTGAACATTCGTCCTTTTAAACTGTTAGTGGTGAATACTTCGATATTTTACGTCTCTTTATGCCTAGTCTACTCTCGATCAGACGCAGAAGCCTTGTTTGGACAGTGGGTTTAAATTAGATCACAAACAACAACTCGTCTTGTGATTTAATGTGTGTGATGAGACTTCTGCAAAGCCACTTAATGTAATGAAGTTTAATTTGCAAGTATTCAGGACGGTCTAATCTCTAATAACGTGTTTTCTAATGACAGTATTGGTTTACATGTGGACTGACTGCCATAAAGAGCACTGTTCTCCAGTAGTCTCTGTAGGTTCTCATTCGTGTATAGTTAAAGAAATATACTACAGAGGGTTTAGAGGACCTGTGACGCCCATATGCTGTGCTGGTTGCATACAGTCAGGTGCGGCCTACACATTGGAGTTCAGAGGTGGTCCACATTTTGTGCTATTGAGGGTACAAGAAACGTATGTAACACCAACAATTAAAATGTGTGAAAATCAAAAATAAATCATATACAGCCACAGATCTAAATGTCACATGTAACTACTATACGCCTATAAGACGAAGAGTTGAAACATGTGAAACGAAAATGAACCTTACACTGCAATTAAGTTCACCAAAGATTTATAGCTCAGAAATGCGAACATGGAAAACGCACAAGACACAATTAAAGCATATGACATAAAAGTTGACCTTGTAAAGTAGTAATGATCATCAGCGAGCTCTATAAAATGGATATAAAATGGCTGTCAGTTCACGTAAAACAATAAATTTTTGGTGATACAAATTATTGGACCGCCATAGGCCAAGGCAGATAGTATTGGAAGGGAACGCCTTAAACTTTTTACCAACAGTATGCTGTTTGTTTCCCTATCTTATAACACACTAAACTTATGTTGGTACCATCTTTTCTGCCACATTCCCTATAATCATACCCTATATAATGTATGTATCATCTATCTTTGGGAGACCTCCTCCTTATTTACTATGCTGCATAGTGTATACTGTGCGAGCCGTGGAACGAGCTTGAATGGCAATAATAAAAAGAAAAAATTCATATGTGTACTTTACATTGTACACGCGATTGATTTTAACCTACCTTTCAATTCTAACGTGCAAAACAATAATAATACTTTACCTTTCACGAATTACTTTGCAAAGACAAACTGTTTTCTCCGCCAAGCCCAAGGTGCCTTTGATGCATCTCTGTGAACAGAAATTTGACCAAATATTGTTACGTGTGCGGTTCTCATTATCCACGCCAGTGTCATTCCATTCTTATGAATGACATATGGTAAAAAAATATAATACACTCGTAATATATCAATTAAGTATACACAACAAATAAGCAAAGTAGTAATGTACATGTAAATGGCAATGCACTTGCTTGAGCTGCGTGATAACCCTGCGCCACGGGAAGTCTCACGTTGTCAGCTGCGGCCGCTGCGCATTGCGATGGCGCACGAACCCATGCTCACACACAGGCGACCGTCATATCATCTCTCCACGTTCATAACAAGTCTCCCATGGTCTAGACATACACAAAAATGACTATCTAAACACAATAAATGCGTATTAATTACTACAAGAGAAAACATATTCACAAAGTACGACTTTGTTAACAAGATCTACAATTATCTGTACCGCTTTTGTTGTACCCCACTCCATTGAGCGAACATGCCCTCAGGGTAAGGGTCTTAAATATCCCATCTCACGCTCGACCCCATAAATTGCGTAGGCGTTCGGCGTTATCTGCAGTTTCCCCTGCTTCTGAGTGAGGTGTCATGATTTTTTCTCACTACTTCAACACATGGAAACACCTGCGATTCTTCGAAGACGGTCTCACTTTTGCACATTTTTCGTCCATGGTCGGAACAACACAATCTTCCACTAGCAGCCAAGGGGCGTATACTAGACTGCCTTGACGCACTTCACAGTACTCCTCTACATCTACATCTACATCTACATGACTACTCTGCAGTTCACATTTAAGTGCTTGGCAGAGGTTTCATCGAACCACAATCATACTATCTCTCTACCATTCCACTCCCGAACAGTGCGCGGGAAAAACGAACACCTAAACCTTTCTGTTCGAGCTCTGATTTCTCTTATTTTATTTTGATGATCATTCCCACCTATGCAGGTTGGGCTCAACAAAATATTTTCGCATTCGGAAGAGAAAGTTGGTCACTGAAATTTCGTAAATAGATCTCGCCTCGACGAAAAACGTCTTTGCTTTAATGACTTCCATCCCAACTCGCGTATCATATCTGCCACACTCTCTCCCCTATTACGTGATAATACAAAACGAGCTGCCCTTTTTTGCACCCTCTCGATGTCCTCCGTCAATCCCATCTGGTAAGGATCCCACACCGCGCAGCAATATTCTAACAGAGAACGAACGAGTGTAGTGTAAGCTGTCTCTTTAGTGGACTTGTTGCATCTTCTAAGTGTCCTGCCAATGAAACGCAACCTTTGGCTCGCCTTCCCCACAATATTATCTATGTGGTCTTTCCAACTGAAGTTGTTCGTGATTTTAACACCCAGCCTTGAGAATTGTACAATTTATCGAGTAATCGAATTCCAACGGATTTCTTTTGGAACTCATGTGGATCACCTCACACTTTTCGTTATTTAGCGTCAACTGCCACCTGCCACACCATATAGCAATCTTTTCTAAATCGCTTTGCAACTAATACTGGTCTTCGGATGACCTTACTAGACGGTAAATTACAGCATCATCTGCGAACAACCTAAGAGAACTGCTCAGATTGTCACCCAGGTCATTTATATAGATCAGGAACAGCAGAGGTCCCAGGACGCTTCCCTGGGGAACGCCTGATATCACTTCAGTTTTACTCGATGATTTGCCGTCTATTACTACGAACTGCGACCTTCCTGACAGGAAATCACGAATCCGGTCGCACAACTGAGACGATATCCCATAGGCCCGCAGCTTGATTAGAAGTCGCTTGTGAGGAACGGTGTCAAAAACTTTCTGGAAATCCAGAAATACGGAATCAACCTGAGATCCCCTGTCGATAGCGGACATTACTTCGTGCGAATAAAGAACGATGTTTTCTGAAACCATGCTGATTACGTATTAATAGATCGTAACCTTCGAGGTGATTAATAATGTTTGAATACAGTGTATGCTCCAAAACCCTATTGCAAACCGACGTCAATGATGTAGGTCTATAGTTCGATGGATTACTCCTACTACCCTTCTTAAACACTGGTGCGACCTGCGCAATTTTCCAATCTGTAGGTACAGATCTATCGGTGAGCGAGCGGTTGTATATGATTGCTAAGTAGGGAGCTATTGCATCAGCGTAATCTGAAAGGAACCTAATCGGTATACAATCTGGACCTGAAGACTTGTCCGTATCAAGCGATTTGAATTGCTTCGCAACCCCTAAGGTATCTACTTCTAAGAAACTCATGCTAGCAGCTGTTCGTGTTTCAAATTCTGGAATATTCCATCCGTCTTCCCTGGTGAAGGAATTTCGGAAAACTGCGTTCCTCAGCCACTAGGCAATCTCCTTCGCATTCTCCTCTCCACACGAGCTTCTCAGTTGCTGGGAGCTTCACTTTCAGCCTTCATGATTGTCTCGGAGCGCTAGTTGTCACGGCATTTGAATGCGGTCTCTCGCTGTGTCTTGTTTTCTTCCTTTTTGTAGAATGTCTTCCCTCCTAACATGGGCGGCGCGAAAGCATATTCATTTACGGCGTTTGACCTTATAAATCCTAAAAGTACATGTTCCACGACCTCTAACCCAATTGGAACACATGTTCCCTCTAATAAATGAGCTTTTAGTTCCGGAGGCCTGCGCATATATGCTCATATCTGCATTTGCCTGTGCGGCCAAGTTCCAAACATTGACAGAAACTTAACGCAAAAACCTCTAGCAAATTTTTACGATAAACCAGGCAGTCTCCACCCGACCGAGCGTCTACCGTGCTACAATAAAGCATTACATTCCGCCACTCCTTTCGTATGCAGATACGCGTCTAAATTCTTGTATGGTATGCCTTCGGGTGGGTACTGCGCGCTCGAGTAAACTTAGGCTATGTCCACCCAATGCATTGGGGATGCGGCTGCAAATCCATTGACGTGACATGTGTTAAGGAGGACTTCATCATACCGCATTGTGAACACTTTCTGCACGAGGACTGACACTCGTGTTTGTGTTTCCTTCGGCAATTTACCGTCCTCATCTATGCGCGCGGTGGTTCGAGTCCTCCCTCGGACATGGGTGTGTGTGTCTGTCCTTAGGATAATATAGGTTAAGTAGTGTGTAAGCTTAGACTGATGACGTTAGCAGTTAAGTCCCATAAGATTACACACACATTTGAACATTTTTTTTATGTGCGCGGAAATGTTAGTCAACTTCGATTTACCCTCGTTTCTGAGTAATTGTCAACTTTCTTTTCACACTCTTTTCTCAACTCGTACAGGCCGTTGGTGACCTCTGTTTGTGCCTAACTTCAGCGATCTGTCTATCAAGCTTCTTATTGCAAGGCTTTAGCTCGGATCCCAGTATTTTTATTCTCCTCCTTCATGGCAGATAACTGTGATGTGTGGTTTTCTACTATTGTGAGAATTCCACCCAGTGGACTGTGACTTCACGTCTGGCCCACAGACGTGCTTTGTGTTCCCTTGCTCCCACCCCGAGCTTCACTCAACTGGCCTCTGTGCCAGCCATTTCCTCACCCACAGCTGAAGTCTCCGCCTTTGGTTCGACGGTTTCCTTACTTATCAATCTCCCTGACCTCAGCTGCATAGAAAAATGAAACCAAACACTAAAACATTCCACAGAAGAAACGGAGATAGACAATACATGTCTGATGGCAACCCTGGTATGCGCAAACAGAACAATGACAACGTGGAGCAGAATAATCACATCAACAAATTACATGTTATCAATAAGATCGCGCTACCCCGGGCAATATATATATATATATATATATATATATATCACTAATGAGATTGACCCACATTGGCGTCAAAATGTAGTGAATCGAGAATTCTTTATGATATCCCATAACATGCCAATTACCAATGAAATCACCCCACAATGGGAGCCAATAATTAGGTGACATCAGTTATGTGGAATTACAGAGCAAATTCTTATGAGATTATAAGACTGATGAGCGAATGGAGCAGATTGTTTATATGAATAAAACATGAAATGACTGCTTTTATTTCCGTGCCTTTCACAAAACAAAACGAAACAAAAAAAAGTTACAAATCTCAGGGGCTTTTTGACTGGGCGTGGACGGACTAAGTTATTAAGGGGAAGGAGAGGGGAATGAATCATCTCACCATTCTTTGTGGACGTTTGTAGTGCGATGTTGACGTCGGCAGGCTTTGATTCGGGACGGCGGTGCAGGCCAAAATATAAAGATTGTTTAATTTGTACCAAAGTTCGTATGAAAAGACTAACTAAGTTGCTGATTAAGAACATAATATCAAAAAGTGACAAAAATTTCTGATTCAAGATGGCAGCAAATATTAATAAATGTGTTTTTATTTATATGAACGTCAATAATTAGGTTTTGTTGTAGTTAAGTGTTAAAACTATAAGCTCAGAAAATAGGAGGCTCGAAGAAAGGACCAATTGTGATTGCACGTCCACTCTTTTCTATCAATGGATTTTCCAAATGTTGTATGAAAACTTGCAAATCGTTTAAAAAATACTCTTTCGCTGTTAGAAAGATCTCGAAAACCCATTCACGATATCCGGTGTATGGGACGAACATGAAATTAAAAAAATCTATTGTACTTCTTAATTAATAATTCAGTAGTATTTAATTACTTAGTTTTTATCATGTTACTAAAATAATTACGTATGAAATTTTTCCTTTTAATATTAATTCTTGCATCATTCACTTCTTTTGATACTTATTTGTTCATTCATTTATTTATTCATTTATTTAATACTTATTTCTTCATACGTGTATAAAAGCGTTAAAAAGCATGTCCACAAATTATCTACAATATTTGTGTTTCAATTAACATGTACTAGTTATTAATGAAAAAACTACTTAATATTAATAATTCAGTTTAAAAAATAACCAGAACATTCGGTTTAAAATATGAAACCGGAATGCAATGATTTCTTGAAGACTGGAAAATAGTAACCCACCCTTTTCTAAGCTATTCATCCCACTGTCAAGGTGAAAGCGTTGGCCGGCCGTAGTGGCCAAGCGGTTCTAGGCGATACAGTCTGAAACCGCGCGACCGCTACGGCCGCAGGTTCGAATCCTGCCTTGCGCATGGATGTGTGTGACGTCCTAAGGTTAGTTAGGTTTATGTAGTTCTAAGTTCTAGGGGACTGATGACCTCAGAAGTTAAGTCCCATAGTGCTCAGAGCCATTTGAACCATTTGAAAGTTTCCGTCCTTTTTCTACTTATTATATTATTTACAGTGCTTCTAGGCATCGATTATAATTTAAATAGTACAAATGTAGCTCATAAATTATTAATTGTATTTCCATTTTTCCACGTGTCTCAATAACGACATGTGGGTGTCTGTTAAAACGTGACTCAAAGCCCAAGTTGCTACTAGTAGGTGGACATTGCGCCAAATTAAACTGAATGTCTCGGAAATAGTAAGTTATCTCTATATTTTAAGCATATATTATAATTTTTTCGTGCATTTTCACGTATTAAGTTAGTAAAAAAGTTATTTAATAATGATATAAACGTTTATTTACACTCCTGGAAATGGAAAAAAGAACACATTGACACCGGTGTGTCAGACCCACCATACTTGCTCCGGACACTGCGAGAGGGCTGTACAAGCAATGATCACACGCACGGCACAGCGGACACACCAGGAACCGCGGTGTTGGCCGTCGAATGGCGCTAGCTGCGCAGCATTTGTGCACCGCCGCCGTCAGTGTCAGCCAGTTTGCCGTGGCATACGGAGCTCCATCGCAGTCTTTAACACTGGTAGCACGCCGCGACAGCGTGGACGTGAACCGTATGTGCAGTTGACGGACTTTGAGCGAGGGCGTATAATGGGCATGCGGGAGGCCGGGTGGACGTACCGCCGAATTGCTCAACACGTGGGGCGTGAGGTCTCCACAGTACATCGATGTTGTCGCCAGTGGTCGGCGGAAGGTGCACGTGCCCGTCGACCTGGGACCGGACCGCAGCGACGCACGGATGCACGCCAAGACCGTAGGATCCTACGCAGTGCCGTAGGGGACCGCACCGCCACTTCCCAGCAAATTAGGGACACTGTTGCTCCTGGGGTATCGGCGAGGACCATTCGCAACCGTCTCCATGAAGCTGGGCTACGGTCCCGCACACCGCTAGGCCGTCTTCCGCTTACGCCCCAACATCGTGCAGCCCGCCTCCAGTGGTGTCGCGACAGGCGTGAATGGAGGGACGAATGGAGACGTGTCGTCTTCAGCGATGAGAGTCGCTTCTGCCTTGGTGCCAATGATGGTCGTATGCGTGTTTGGCGCCGTGCAGGTGAGCGCCACAATCAGGACTGCATATGACCGAGGCACACAGGGCCAACACCCGGCATCATGGTGTGGGGAGCGATCTCCTACACTGGCCGTACTCCACTGGTGATCGTCGAGGGGACACTGAATAGTGCACGGTACATCCAAACCGTCATCGAACCCATCGTTCTACCATTCCTAGACCGGCAAGGGAACTTGCTGTTCCAACAGGACAATGCACGTCCGCATGTATCTCGTGCCACCCAACGTGCTCTAGAAGGTGTAAGTCAACTACCCTGGCCAGCAAGATCTCCGGATCTGTCCCCCGTTGAGCATGTTTGGGACTGGATGAAGCGTCGTCTCACGTGGTCTGCACGTCCAGCACGAACGCTGGTCCAACTGAGGCGCCAGGTGGAAATGGCATGGCAAGCCGTTCCACAGGACTACATCCAGCATATCTACGATCGTCTCCATGGGAGAATAGCAGCCTGCATTGCTGCGAAAGGTGGATATACACTGTACTAGTGCCGACATTGTGCATGCTCTGTTGCCTGTGTCTATGTGCCTGTGGTTCTGTCAGTGTGATCATGTGATGTATCTGACCCCAGGAATGTGTCAATAAATTTTCCCCTTCCTGGGACAATGAATTCACGGTGTTCTTATTTCAATTCCCAGGAGTGTATTTGCTTTTCTAGCAATATTATAATCTTTATGAGTTAACATAATGTGCTGCGTAAAATGTTTGTTGCACTCCAACCGCAAATAACTTAAAATATCAGCAGAATTTCATTCATACATAAACCAGAGCTCTGCAGAATTACGGATGGGGGAGCGGAACGGTGTGGGCTTGGGGAAGGCTATACCTTCTGAAAGGCGTAGCGCTATCATGGCTAATCGCCAGCAACCGTGACATTGTATTTCAAGAAATTAAAAGAAAATTTCCCCATAAAGGGCTCGTTCCGAAACGCTGGTTCTAGTCGCTGATCCACTTTCCAACTATCCCTGCAACCCACAAACTGCATATACTTATGAAAATTTGTCAACATAATCGTAACAAGAAATCGTCTAAATAATCTCATCTTGAAGTTTATCTTCGAGGAAATATATTAACGCTGCTCCCTGTGGTAGTGCTATTGTGAATAGTATTATTGTACTATCATCCATAGTCTAGATAGTTTGCTTTGATTATAATTCCTTTTGCGAGATATTGCAGAACAAATTGCTTTTACGTCTGACTGATGATTAGCAATCATCTTCGATATATGTGTACTCGATACTGACTTCGCCTGTCCCCCACCCAGAGAATTCTTTTCTTTCATCCCAACAGCAAGGACATAAAAGAACGGACGCAGATCTCGAAACTCCAACAATATTGTATGCTCGCGCACAGCGGATGTAAATTGTTGTCTTCGGTACAAAGCATGGGCGTACCCCACAAAATATGAATATACGCGAAGAGCCAAAGAAACTGATACACCTGCCTTACTTCGTGTAGGGCCCCCGCGAGGACGCAGAAGTGCCGCAGCACGACGTGGCATGGGATAGACTAATGTCTGAAGCAGTGCTGGAGGGAACTGACGCAGGGCTGTCCATATAAACATGTAAGACTACGAGGGGAGTGAGATCTCTTCTGAACAGCACATTACAAAGCATCCCACATACGCTCAATAAACTTCATTTCTGTGGAGTTTGGTGGCCACCGGAAGTGTTGAAACTCAGAACAGTGTTCCTAGAGTCACTCTGTAGCAATTCTGGACGTTTGGGGTGCACATTGCCCTGCTGGATTTTCCGAAGTCCATGGGAATGGGCAATGGACAAGAATGGATGCTGGTGATCAGGCAGGACGCTTTCGTACGTGTCCCCTGTCAGTCATATCTAGACCCATCAGACGTCCCATATCACTGTAACTGCACAAGCCTCACACCATTACAGAGCCTCCACCATCTTGAACGGGCCCCTGCTGACATGCAGCGTCGTGGATTCATGAGGTTGTCTCCATACCGTTACACGTCCGTCCTCTCGATACAATTTGAAACGATTGTCGTCCGACCAGGCAACATGTTTCCAGTCATCAACAGTCCAACGTCGGTGTTGACGGGCCCAGGCGAGGCGTAAAGCCTTGTGTCTACATCTACATCTACATTTATACTCCGCAAGCCACCCAACGGTGTGTGGCGGAGGACACATTACTTGCCACTGTCATTACTGTCGTGCAGTCATCAAGGGTACACGAGTGTACCCTCGGCTCCGAAAGAGCATATCGATGATGTTTCGTTGAATGGTTCGCGCGCTGACACTTGTTGATAGCCCAGCATTGAAATCTGCAGCAAACTGCGGAAGGGTTGCACTTCTGTCATTCTGAACGATTCTCTTCAGTCGTATTTGACCCCGTTCTTGCAGGATCTTTTTCCGGCCGCAGCGATGATGGAGATTTTATGTTTTAGCGGATTCGTGATACTCACCGTACACTCGTCAAATGGTCGTACGGGAAAATGTCCACTTCATCGCTACCTCGGAGTTGCACCGAGATAACACCACGTTCAGACTCACTTAAATCTTGATAACCTGCCATTGTAGCAGTAGTAACCGATGTAACAACTGCGCCAGACACTTGTTGTCTTATATAGGCGTTGCCGACCGCAGCGCCGTACTCTGCCTGTTTACATATCTCTGTATTTGAATAATTGAGCCGTGGTAAAAACAGCTGTTTTGAACAGAGCGCCGTAGCGCATAGTATGAGGCAGTCGCCCTCCGTTTCTGGCGGTGGCGCCGCTGTGGCAATCGCAGCTTTGATGTCTCCCTCTGGTGGGAAAGGGGAAAGGTTGCCTGGTCACGTGCATTTAAGGGCGCTATGAGCTCGCCAGTTAGTCAGTCTGGGGTCAGTCTGGGTCAGTCTCTCGTCCGCCGTTGTGAGGTAGTTAGTGTTTGTCTGTCGTCCGGAGTGCTAGTATGTGTTAGGCCGCCAGTCTGCTCGAGTTTGCTCAGGCAACGGTCATTGGCCGTTGGATCGATCGTTTGGTCGGACGCGTACTGGGACACAAGATGAGCGTCGGCGCGTGTGAGGTCGCCACGTGAATCCAGTGGGCCCCGCCGTATATCGAGGGGTAGTGGCTTCGCGGCCGACACCAGAGCAACAGGAGTCAACCCACGACGTCGGTCTGGACGGTGCGAGCGGCGACGACGTGGTGTAACTAGTTCTCCGAGCGCTTCTGGGCCCCTTCAGTTACCATCTTGTGGAGCTTGGCTGGGTCCTTCCTGGTGCAGGGATGTCGTTTTGCCAGTGGGCGTGTTTGCATAGCTTGGTCCGAGCCAGTATTTCCGCCATCGTGTGTCTGTGAGTGAGTGGGAGTCGCGACGGAGCAGCAGTCGCGGACGGAGCAGCAGGGGGCAGTCGGTCGCTTGGTGCGGACCAGGAAAGACGCGAGATCGGCGCGCCTTCCTGCGTCCGTTGAAGCGGCTGGCAGCGGACGGTTCGGGAGAGCGATTTGGGGGTGCTGCGCCAGGTCTTCTCCAGAAATCGCAGTTATTAGAAGTTAAGTGATTGGTGATATGTTGTGTGATTTGTTAAATTCTACTTGTTTTCTTGGTCAGTCTCTCGTCCCCAGCTTGCTCGTCTGTCTCTCGTCCGCATTTGTTAGGTACTCAGTGTCTGTCATATTTGTCGGATTTGGCGTGTTAACGAATTTATTGCTTAGAGTGTAACGGTCCAATACCTGAAATATGTTTTGATCTTGTCTATCATCTTGAGAGGCGGTATATGTGTAGTGTAGGGCATGTTAACTCGTTTGGCAGACCTTCTATAATTTTATGCAAGATTGCATTTCATGGGCTTTTATTTAAATGGTCATTTTAGTATATAAAGTTGTCACCCTACCAACGTAAGACTTTTCTTAGAAGTTAAAATCAAGTTGCACCTTCGGTGGCAAGTTAATCTTTTAATTTTAGTGTTTTGTACCATTTCCATCCCTCCTACGGGGTGCATAGTTTGTGTGCTTGTGGGAATTGATAAAACTTTTACTTAAAGGAAATCTGGTGTGTTGCAGATATGCACCAGTGTAGTCTTTCAGAGGTTGTTGTGAGCAGTCGTGACTACGGCCGTGTCAAAAGGGAGCGGCAAGGTTCTCAGCCCGAAAGCTCACACACTCAGAAATTAGTTTCTTTCTGCCCCTGAATAAATTTTAATTTGATATTTAGAGGGTGCTCTCTGCTTATAATTTTAAATCTGTTTCTTTTAAAAAAAAGGCTTTTAGGTACAAAATTCTCATTTGTTAAAAGCAATTTGATTTTGATTTCATCAGTTACTCCCTGGCAACTACTTCCACGCTCACATAGTGTGATCAAATGTGTTAATGTTCTTGATGAATCGCTAGTAAATAAAATATTTTTTTAAGAATATTCATTGAAAATAAATCAACGATTCTATAAGTTTGTCTGTACCAGTTTCTTTGGCGCTTCAGTGTAAAATGATTTGATACAGAGAATCATAGGTACAACAGAGGCAACATATCCCACAGGCATGAAACAGTAGGTCATAACTTTGACAGCGTTTGGTCCAGGGGTTCACGCTGTAACGCTTCGCGTCATTGTATTACCTGTTTAAGTTCTCCGTTCTGGGAAGGTCTAGGCACGTTATCGTGTATTTTTATCGCTTTCTCGACTGCAACCTGCCGTTGCCCTGCTGTGCGCCACACGGGGAACTGCAGTGGTGAACGAGCTGCGAGCGCGCCGTTGGTTATCTGTCTCTCGCCTCACGGGACCTCAGTTCGATTATACGCGCTACCCACTCACCCGCGACCGAATCTCGATTAGCACAGCCGGGCAGGCAGGCGGGGGGAGGGGGGGAGGGAAGAGGGGTGGGTGGCTTGCTCTAGGCGTTGGAGGCATTGCTAGCCTAGCGAAAGCACACAACATCCTGTCCCACGGTCATCGCCCACTCTGCTGCCATCTATGTGTAGGTGTACAGCGGTAAACACCTCCGCTGACACCCACCTGCAGTTAATTTAGTTATTTACCAGATGGTGTTTTAGGAACTTGTAATCTAATTTGGCGCTACCTGTTTACTACCGACGTGCAGCGCTTCGTTAAACCTTGCAGACCCCTCTAGCAATCGATAAATAACGGATTACCAAGAACTTTGTAACGCTATAACACTGATATGATACGTTTTCTAACATATCCCTTAAGTATCTTCGTTTTTATTAATATTTACTAGAGAAACCTTTTTGGGGGTACGATATATCAGCTTCTGTATAGCTTCTCTAATTTTCGTTGCTCCCAGACTTCTTCATCCTTCGAGAGCGTCGTTCCCTTTCTTCCTGGGTGCACTTTCTTCCTTTTGGAGACCTGTTTCTTCCCTGAAATCCTGGCTTTTATGTTGCATCTCTAAAAAGTATTGTAATGTATTATGTCCGTTCTAATTCCTGTGTTTTTCATATCTCTGACAATTTCGGTGAATCATGTGGGTTTGGATTTGTAACTGATTAGTAAGTTGGAGATCTGCTTGGTTAGCGTGCGCTAATGAGTTGAGCTACGTAATACATCAAAAGTGTGCACCGAAATCTCCTCCAATTAACCAGAGCTGTAATCTTCAGCACACGCACTTCACCCCAATGTGTCCCGTAAAACATGACTTGATCTCGCACTTACCAACTTCTCGTCTTACATGAGGTATACACACACACACACACACACACACACACACACACACACACACACACACACACACTTAATCGTGCCAAGCAATTGACGTAACAAAGCAAAGTGCAAAGGTGTTGCTACCATCACAGGTTACTCTCTGAGAAATACGAAAACACGTAACATTTCCTTTTCATTCCCCACTGGCATAACCCAATGAGGTAATAATTTAAATAAAACTATAAAAGTTGTTAAAGATCATTTTACAAAATGCATATGAAAAATAAAACTAATTATTTGTTTTACACATAGGTAACATTCTTAAGTTACACAGATTGTGTAAATAAGCCATACGAAATAGAGCACATCAAATGAAAAGGATTCCAAATGACAAAAAACATATATAAGAAAAAACTTAAGCATGGAACACAAAACAAAGACACAGTCAGTGTTAAGGCCTGAAACACTGTATGCAGCACGAACACTTAAAATAACAAGATTTGGGGTTCTTGAAAACTGGAAAAAGTTGAAAGGAAAAGTCGTAAGGAAAATGTTGGGACCTGGAATTAATAGTAATGTTGAGTAAAAATTAAGATAAAGCAGAGAGCTCTGATGTAACGAGGAAAGAAGGCCATATTTACCGAATGGATAGTAAGGACTGCAGGTAATAGACCATTTTCGTAAATGCCGGCACCGTAGTCTCAACAGCATCGACATATTGTAACGTTGTTCATATCAAATCAACTCAGAACTTTTTAATTTCATTGAGAACTGAATAATAAAGCTAGTTATGTAATAAACTGTCTTGTCATTAATCGCCGTCATTGTTATCTAAACTAGGTTCGTCCACGTGCGAGTGCAGGCTATCTCGGCGAATTTCATATACGAGGTCTTCACGGGTTGTCAGCCGAGTAGCGTCATCGTCTCGTAGCAACGTTTCGATGGAATGCGTCTCCATCATCTGCGCCTGAAAATGATGAAGGCCTTTATTACTGTGGAACTACCGAACGTTACTGATTGATACTTAATCCGTTAAACAAAGTAATGCATTTTAATTTTATGCCAGGTTTGTTTTGATGGGGAAACCACATAAATAGTTCAGTACTAATATGATGATGCGTCAATTATTTTTTTCAATTTAACAATTCGAGGCAATGACAACATTTCAGTTTGAATAAAAGTGTTATGAATTAATTTAAATCAAATAATAATGGCAAACTGTCTATCTGTTCATTTAGTGGTTGCTTTTGTTAACGGGTTTCTGGTGGTTACTGCGTGTTTCATATTTCGGCAGAGCACTGAAAGGCCTAAGTCGAACAAGGTCCCTGGAATAGAAGACTGATGATAGCGTTGGGTGAGCCAGCCACGATAAACTCTTCCATCTGGTGGGTAAGATGTATAAACAGGCGAAATAGCGCTTACTGCAAAAAGAAAGCAGGTGTTGACAGGGGTGTATATTATTGAACTATCAGTTTAGTAAGTCAGGGTTGCAAGATACTAACACGAATTCTTTACATAAGAATGGAAAAACTGGTAGAAGCTGACCTCGAGGGAGATCAGTTTGAATTCCGGAGAAATGTAGCAACGCGCAAGGCATTCTGTGGTATCACGTATCGATACCACCCCAAGGGCAATAAGGTTTGCAACGGAACTGTAAGATCCCGTCACACGGCGACAGCAGTAGTGTGGAATCAGGCGGGCCAGATGGTGGACACCTGTGGAGCCACGCCTCCAGTAGCTCGAAGCTGCCGTAGTACAGGACGGCCGGTGGCAGTCGCAGCCTCTACGCTATAGAGACGCCGCCTAGCCGCGCGTCCATCGTTCGTGCTCTTCCTTGTCAACATTGCTGCATTATTTATGATGAGTGTGTGTATGCTTGGAGTAAAACAAGTTAAGTAAATGTTCCGTTTTCTGTTTTAACCTCTTCGCTACTCATTTCTACTCCCCTCCAGCTTTCCTACCACGACAGCTGCCGCATCACTCTAGAACTTTTCCTATCAGCATGTCTGGGTTAGTTCAGTGAACATTTTGCTTATGCGAAAGTCAACAGCATGTACACATTATTAAAAATGCATAACACTGTGCTGTCTATAATAATGATTCAAATGACTCTAAGCACTATAGGACTTAACATCTGAGGTCATCAGTCCACTAGACTTAGAACTACTTAAACCTAAGGACATCAGACACATCCACGTCCGAGGCAGGATTCGAAACTGCGACCGTAGCGGTCGCGCGGTTCCAGACTGAAGCGCCTAGAACCGCTCGGCCACATAGGCCGGCAATCCTGAGTTAAAAACGAGCATCAAAACCGATTCAGGGATTAGTGAAAAATAAGCGAAAAAATTACGTATTCAAAAAAGCAAATAAAAATTCACTTTACGCCTTCCTGAGAGACAATCTCCACTTATTCCAAATTAATAACATAAGTGTAGACCAGATGTGGCTTGGATTCAAAGAAATAGTATCGGCAGCAATTGAGAGATTTATACAAAATAAATTAACAAACGACAGAGCTGATCCTCCTCGGTGCACAAAACGGTTTAGAACACTGTTGCAGAAACAACGAAACAAACATGCCAAATTTAAACATACGCAAAATCCCCAAGATTGGCGATCTTTTACAGAAGCTCTAAATTTAGAGCGGACTTCAATGCTCCTAAGAGATTCTGGTCGTATGTGAAGTATGTTAGTGACAAGGAACAAGCAATGCCTTCTCTGCCCGATAGCAATGGAGATACTATCGAAGACAGTGCTGCCAAAGCAGAGGTACTGAACACAGCCTGCGTGCTTATGGAATATCGTCTCAGTTATGTGACTGGATTTGTGATTTCCTGTCAGAGAGGTCACAGTTCGTAGTAATTGGCGGAAAGTCATCGAGTAAATCAGAAGTGATTTCTTGCGTACCTCAAGGCAGTGTAATAGGCCCTTTGCTGTTGCTTATCTATGTAAACGATTTGGGAGGCAATGTGAGCAGCCGTCTTAGGTTTTTTTCAGATGACGCTGTCGTTTGTCGACTAATAAAGTCATCAGAAGATCAAAACAAATTCCAAAACGATTTAGAAAAGATATTTGAATGCTGCGAAAAGTGGCAGTTGACCCTAAATAACGAAACGTATGAGGTCATCCACATGAGTGCTAAGAGGAACTCGTTCAACTTCAGTTATACGATAAATCACTCTAATATAAAAGCCATAAATTCAACTAAATACCTAAGTATTACAATTACGAACAGCTTAAATTGGAAGGAACACATAGAAAATGTTGTGGGGAAGGCTAACCTCAGACTGCGTTTCATTGGAAGGACACTTAGAAAGTGTAACAGACCTACTAAGGAGACTGCCTACACTATGTTTGTCCTTCCTCTTTTAGAATACTGCATCGTGATGTGGGATCCTTGCCAGCTATAACTGACGAATTACATCGAAAAAGTTCAAAGAAAGGCGGCACATTTTGTATTATCGCAAAATATGGGAGAGAGTGCCACAGAAATAAGACAGGATTTGGTCTGGGCATCATTAAAGGAAAGGCGCTTTTCGTTGCGGCTGGCCGAAGTGGCCGTGCGGTTAAAGGCGCTACAGTCTGGAACCGCAAGACCGCTACGGTCGCAGGTTCGAATCCTGCCTCGGGCATGGATGTTTGTGATGTCCTTAGGTTAGTTAGGTTTAACTAGTTCTAAGTTCTAGGGGACTAATGACCTCAGCAGTTGAGTCCCATAGTGCTCAGAGCCATTTGAACCATTTTTTTTTTCGTTGCGACGGAATCTTGTCACAAAATTTCAATCACCAAATTTGTCCTCCGAAAGCGAAAATATTTTGTCGACATCGACCTGCATAGGGAGGAACGATCACCACGATAAAATAAGGGAAATCAGAGATCATACGGAAATATGTAGGTGTTAATTCTTTCAGCCCGCTATACGAGATTGGAATAATAGAGAATTGTGAAGGTGGTTCGATGAACCCTTTGCCAGGCACTTAAATGTGATTTTCAGAATATCCATGTAGATGTAGGTGTAGATTCCAAACCAAATAAGAATATAACAGACAACACAGTGCTACGCGTTTTGAAACATTTGTACAAGCTGTTAACCGTCGCCTAAGCAAGATGTTCAGTGAACTAACACTATTTTACGATATCCTGAGCCTTGTGCATGTTGATGTCGATACCAATGCTCGCGGAAAGTCCTTGGGTCTTATTACCCAGCTACTGTTTCTCTGGCGTCCCTGTATGTGGCACACTTGTGCCGCCTCAAGTGACACCTAAGTGCGCGCACACAGCTGAGGCTTCACGTCTGTCTCCTGGAGTCTGACTGTCTGCGAAGGAGAAACTCTGGATCCCAGCCTGAGGTTGTTAGCCGTCAAGGTCCGCTTACCGCATTCGGAAGGCCGATTTTATTCTTTGAGTAGTGTGCCACCTTCTGGAGAGAGTAATAGTGGAGTTAAAGTGTCCATTACGTAACGAAAGAAGTAAGGGACAACGTTCTCACTGGGTATCTGCCTCATGATTGGTGTCTCATCGCGCTGTTACATAAATCTAAACGTCACGCAGAAACTGCCTACGTAACTCCACCTTAGCCCGGAAGAGTCGCCCTCTGCTTGTGCAGTGGCAGGTTGAACTTGGCCGTTCGACTAGGCCTATTTCCTGCCGCCTGAGTTGGTGGGCGTGGCTAAAGCAACGTCTTCAATTCTCCTAGGCCTGACGCAGGAATAATGCTGGGCATGACTTGTGTGCGGTTAAGTAGAGTCCTTGCAGGATACGTTGGCCAATGTGCAGAGAGCAGTTTTCATCCAAAGTGATCGACAAGCTCGTTCGTTTGTTTGGAAGGGAAGGCCGACATTACCCACTTCGGCCTGCTGCTATGACAGAATCGAGGCGCACGCCCTGCAGTTTCTCCGAAATGGTTCTACACAAACTGTTGCGCAAGAAAAAGCTGTTTTGCGTTATCTATAGCTTTATGTGTCAGCTTCATGATGAAGAGCTCATCACTTCGATTCGAAAAAAATTGCAGTGAAACGTAGGGGTCGCTATGATTTTGCGTTTGGTACATATTACGTAGTATGCTGCTGCGTATGAAATTTGGCAAACATATTCAATTTTTCTTTAGACTTGCATGCAGGCGTCTATCTGTCACTAATTACGAGAAAACTGAACATACGCATCTCACTCATTTGTGACCGCGATAAAGCCAAAATGAAAAATCCATACATTCCTAATATCTCATAAACCGTTTCAGGTACTGAAACGAAATTTTGGCAAATGATAGTAAAAAAAGGAGAGTATTTTGTCTTGTGGCTGTTATGAGAAATTTCGTTATCTACCGTCTTATCCCACTAACTAGCGGATTTTTTCGATGAGAGTACGTAATTCTTTAGGGCGATCGATAGCTCGTGAAATTAGAAATGGTGTGGGTTTTGGAACAACGTAAGTGAAGACATTAAATGTTATTTTTGAACTGAACATGTGCGTTTTCATAAGCTATTGACTTTACGCGTCCTCGATTTCTCACTTGATAAACCACTGTTTCAGAACGCTCACGCAACTGCAAATGGTTCAAATAGCTCTAAGCACTATGAACCTTAACATCTGTCATCAGTTCCCTAGACATAGAACTACTTAAACCTAAGGACATCACACACATCTACGCCCGGGGCAGGATTCGAACCTGCGACCGAAGCTGTCGTGCGGTTCCGGACTGAAGTGCCTAGAACCGCTCGGTCAACGCGGCCGGCTGCTCACCCAACTGCGACCGCACAACTTGTTAGCTGATAGACATTGTGTAAAGTCCTCTGCGTTTTGGCAAAAGAAGCAAATTTTAACACGGTTATACTCAAAATTCGCCACGCATGATGCTTCACTGAAAGTTACAAATGGTTAATAAGTGGGGCGAAAGTAAATTGCTGTTTTTGTTGCATATTCAGCGGAATTTTTTCTAGATACTAATCGAAGCAGAGATAGTAGCAGAATTTTCTGATGAACACCATGCGAGTGTGGGCATGGAGCGGCTTCCACTTAATATTTACAAAAAAAATGTGAGTGCAGGATTCAGTTTCAGGTCGGCATTTCCCCACCAGCGCTCGGCATTTCATAAACCAGCACCTCCCCGTACTCCTTGCTTTGTAGACTGCGCATCTTCCAGCCACGTTATTTTGCACGGACTCTACTCGCCGCGTTTCTTGAAATCACCTGTGCGTTGCTACTGAATTATAAATATGACTGGTGTCTGTTCTGTAGCACACGTCCTACAGAACAGACATCACTCATATCCATAATTCTATTGGAGCAACGGGTCTTTGATAAAAAAAAATTCAGTACGGATGAGCAACCGATGTCCGAAGTTTTATGGGACTCAGAAATCACTGAGTGAGAGGTTAACAGGCGGAGGTAGCTGCTGTGTGGCGAGATGAAAGCTTGGAAGTTTGATTCTAGCGGAAAGCGTGTCCAGATGGCCGTCGCTATAAAGTGAGAGTGGTGCTGCGGCCAACCGTGTGAATTTGACTAAGCCTCATGCTACGGACTTTAGTGGGGTTGTTCCAGCAAGGAGTGTGAACACACTGCCATTACTACACAAGCTCAAATGTTTGGGGACCGCCTTCACGTGCGACGTCCAGCGAACGGCCTCAAATATAAACGCCTTCTTCAAGTCATTTTTCATCAGCTTTGTGTTTTGACCATCTGATGAAGGGCTACCCCCAAACACGTAATGCAATAAAGAAGTTCACCAGCATCTTGTGAGCTATCGGTATAGATCATAATTTTTATAACTTCATGCTTTTTTCTGCGATCCATTCTCAGAGAATCAGAGAAATAGTACCTACACTCCTGTTCTTCTCTTTTGTCGGTAGAAGAAAACGCAGACTTCAATGACAGCTGAAGTTTTGTTGACACGTTTCGCCTTTCTGAGGCATCTTGCGAATTTGTTTACGAACTGTTGGTAAAGCGTTTGCCATAAGTAGTCAAAACTTCTCATGTGCTGCTATGCTAGGAGGAGGTTTCCCTTGGTATCAGAACTGGTGAAACCCTTGAAATATTCTCAATTGGCTTTTCCTTCAACCCATTACCAGCTCACTGGGGCTTAACTGAAAAGAAACTCCTCAAACATTTTGACACTCTACACACGTTTAAGATGGATAAGAGTCCTATCAGGAGGGTGTTCATATTGCTTTGAAGAACCACTCTAATGGCAAATTACCTAAAATTTAATGTAAAGGACGATCAAAACGCTTTCGTTTGAGTGCGCTGCTGCAGCTCATACACAACCCAGCGCGACTCCGATGCGGGTATATAAGCACCGACATATAGGCAAAGGATTAGTGTGGCCTTCGAAAGGAAATTTTTTGATCGCCCGTTCGTTGTAGAACAGAAAGTGATAGCCATTTTTCACGAATTTCGGGGCTTACCTATTTCATATACCAGAAGAACATATCATGTAGCTGGTGCGACTACAATTGGATACGGATTCTCCAGCGTATCTCAATACCAGCAGCCACTTTGGTGAAGTGGTGGTGGAAAGTACAAGGCAGGAGCAGGGAGCAGAAGAATTCTAGACTAAGAGGCTTGCCTCTCTCGGTTCCGAAGCGGCACAAAAGTTTGACTTTATCGGAGCAAAGTGGGCGCCGCAGAGTCTCAAGTTTCGCGATGACGCAGCGCCAGGCCTCCCAAGTAGCGACCATCCGGCGAATTCGGATAATGGTCCTCTCAGCGCCCGGCCACAAACCACTCCACGCGGAGCTCCTCCCTCGACGCCATGCATTCATTACCTCAGTTGGAATGCTTAACGATTCACAGCCACTTCCCAGACGTATTCCAGAGTTTGATTCTGTCTCACTTTCTATTGGTCAAAGTTTTACTGTCAAAAGGCAAACAAACAGATGTCCAAAAGGTAAACAAACAGATGTCGTCGAAACCTGCATAAACACTCTGGAAACCTTTTTATACCCGTTTGGTCGCAAGAGAAACGCTGTACAAAGACTTTCTGTTGGCACTGAGATTATTATTCCTCAAAAATTTAACTGCTTACATCCGTGAATATCTACCTTCAACGTAACGCTCGTTTATTTTCTGGTCTATACCAGCGAGATGGTAGTGATTTAAAGTGAATGTCAATTCATAATATTTCAACGTTTTAACCATATCCGATATTAGCTTACAAACAAAGGATACCTCCAGAATACGAGTATTATGGTCGGGATAGAATATGTCCTGTTTCGACGTTTTTTCTCTCAGAATAGTCTCGGACAAACATTTGAACTGATAAATATTATGACAGAGATTTTACTTAAACGATAGATATATCTGATAATTCCACCTCGCGGAAAAATACAGATTCTTCTTGCACACACGTTTCTTTGTTGATACTATAGCACCAGTTGGTTTTCTTTCCCTCTGCAAGATATAAATTATTGTAACGTCAAATACTTACCTTTTCGGTTAAGGTCGTCTCAGTGTTAATAAGAACCATTATAGCTATATTAAGATACATTTATTATGTCATCATTGTTTGTGCCATAATGAACTTACGTTAATACGCCTGTGGTAACTGTTATTAACGTTATATGAATAAGCTTTGGCGCAGAAGATTACCTAATTTATGGTTATCTTTAACACTGTCAGTTTTTACAAGATGTAGACCCTAATAGATCCCGTTGTTTCTTGCGTTGCTAGCTATCTTACCCCATAAAGGTGATATTTTTATGCGCTTTGTCATCAGCAAATAATTATGTTTTTAATTGTTTTTACATGTATGTTACGGAATTAAAGAGGCTCTTATGGTTAATAAATAAACACTGCTTCCAAACTTATATTACATACACCTTCTAAGGAGGAAATAGACCTTGTAAGGATAACGTTGTCGATATCCTTACCAGCGAACGACACAGCAGTGCAGTTAGTACATTAGTTACATTATTTAACATATCACCTGAAGGATATTTTCATCAAATTAATGTGGGACGGGTCACTTACCGTGTCGTGAATATATAATTAATTTTAATATGATTAGGTTTGCAATTAATGAATATGTTATTTTCCAGTTCTGCACAGGCTACTACACGCAAAACTAGGTTCTTCTTTTCTTTTTTTTCAGTATATGCCATCAGTTCATAAAGAATAATTCGTCTATGGAAGAGTAGCGGTTATCCAGAAGAAATAATTTTAGGTTAGATTTTAAAACTGTTTTACTACCTGTTAGCCGTGCGGAGTGGCCGATCGGTTTGAGGCATCATGTCATGGACGGCGTGGCCCCTCCCGTCGGAGTTTCGAGCCCTTCCTCGGACATGGGTGTGTGTGTTGTTCTTAGCATAGGTTAGTTTAAGTAGTGTGTAAGTCTAGGGACCTATGACTTATGCAGTTTGGTCCCTTAGGTATTCCCACACGTTTGAACATTTTGAACTGACTGTCAAATATTATGTTTATTAGGAAACTGCTCAAAAAATTTTGTCCGTGAATATTGAACTTACTGAGTCCCTGACAGCTTCAATACTGACCAATAAAGGTTTTCTAGCGTTGTATGTATGAACATCATCGTTCCTCTCAAATTTTTGTCAATTATTTGTGATCAGTTTTATTTACGAATGTATACAGGGTGAACATTAACAAAGCGGAGTTCGTCCACATTTTGACCACCTTCTCGGTTAGTATGACAATATCAGACCACACACGATCGCTGCAATATCTGCAACAGTCTGGCCGCTTGAATTCGTTGTAGTCAATGATCCTCATAGTCCTGAATGGCCTCATGTGATTTTCGTGTGTTTCCAAAACTTAAAGAACACCTTGAAGGTCTTTATTTTGGTAGTAATGAAATAATGCAAGCAGAGGTAAGGTTGTGGCCCCAACAAAAAGTGAAACATTCTACGGTGACGGTATCAACAAATGTGTCTCGTATTTGGAGAAACGTGGTCATCGCCAGGGGGACCCGTTGAAAAATAAGTATGTTCACTTGAAGAATAAAAATGTGTAATGTTATTAACTTTTTTTAGTTTTAAAAGTCTTCACATAAAAAATTTTGGCCATTGCTTTTCAGGACGCCCTGGTATAATGAATTACTAACTGAAAAAAGCTGCGCAAATATAGAGTAAGAACCAAAACTCTGCAAAGATTGCCAACTTGTTATAAATGTTCAGGAACGTAAAAATTTAGTATCCAGTTAGAACAATACCAAAGAGCAGCAACTGAAATCAGGCAACTCATACAAATATCTGGTTTTAAGAATTCGTCGAAAGGCTTAATATTCAACAATTAAATTCCTTAACAGATCGATATGCACTATAGAAAAGGATATACGTACGTGTGTGTGTATGTATGTATGTTCCACATCTGCTCCTAAACCACTGAACCGATTGTAGAAAAAGGTTGGTACAGATATCACTGTCAGCTAACAATCGCTCTTGGGGTAAGAACTACTATCTATCATAGTTCACGAGATATGAAGTCATAAACAGTCAGGTACATGAAAAGCTGCCGCATCATGCATGACATTTAAATTTATTATTTCTGTGCTACTAAATTTATTCACAATAAATTTCACAGACAGTATTGACATTTGCCGCTAAATGCATCTACAGAATTGCATGATGATACTACACAAAATTCAGGAGGTACGATGTCATAAACACTAGCTGCGTGAAAAACTATCGCGTTGTGCACGACGTTTAAATTAATTGCTTCTTTGCTACTACTTATATTTGCAAAATATTTCGCACACATCACCCACATAATACATCACTTAATGTACCTACACTAATACATCATTGTACGATACACACATAATATATCACTTACCCACATAATATATCACTTAATGTGTGGTGTCACCGTCAGACACCACACTTGCTAAGTGGTAGTCTTTAAATCGGCCGCGGTCCGTTAGTATACGTCGGACCCGCGTGTCGCCACTATCAGTGATTGCAGACCGAGCGCCGCCACACGGCAGGTCTAGAGAGACTTCCTAGCACTCGCCCCATTTGTACAAACGACTTTGCTAGCGGTGGTTCACTGACAAAATACGTTCTCATTTGCCGAGACGATAGTTTAGCGTAGCCTTCAGCTACGTCATTTGCTACGACCTAGCAAGGCGCCATTATCAGTTACTATTGATGTTGTGAATCATGTACCGTCAAGAGCGACGTTCACCATTAATGGATTAAAGTTAAGTATTCCATCAGCTACGTCCGTTTTTCTAAATTCTAATTTCCTTGTCCTGTTCCAGACCTCACGCCAGCCTGCGTGAGCTAAAACGCGTGCCTTTCGGCCTTCTCTAGTAACACGGTGTTGGCTCTCCTGCCAACCACAACATAATCAATACATCATTGTACGACACATAGTTCAAGAGATATGACTTCATAAGCACTGAGATATGTGAAAAATTCCGCATCATGTGTAAAGTTTTAATACATTTTGTTGTGTACATAGTTCCACATAGCGTGTACACAACTTTCCCACTAGAGCGCGCCCCGCTAAGCACAACAGCGCAGGCACAGCGCTCGTCCGTCTCCGCACTACGAGATGGCGCTGTCTTAGAGACAGACCAAATTCTGCTTCCGCCGATCCGTGTATTAATATGTAACGCAGCCAATGAGATTGCTGCTAACATAGAACCTTTTCTCCTCGCGGATCACACTTGCGCAGTGATACATGAACGTGCGAGGTATCATAACGAGTGTACAGACCTCCAATTAGTCAGTCTGCATTCGTCTGCACCAGTCTGTACGAGTTCTACATTTGTCTGTACCAGTCTTTAGTCAAGTTTCAGTCTGCGCCTAATAAGATTACCATATTCCTGTACATAGCCATAAAAATAAATGTATAGGCACTTTTGTCAAGTATCAGAGATATATGTAAGAATAAGATTAACGTACCAATACCAAAGGAACTTCAGATTGTCAATTGTAAATAGCATCCAGAATCAATTTAAGTAATTTTATGTTTGTTATTATTTTAATAAATGTGTGTGAAAATTAATCAAGTTCTGTTTAAAGTTGGTCACCGTTAATCTGCTACTCTAAGTGTGCAAGTGGAATTTCTATCATCTGACCTAAGGCCAAAAGATAAACACGCCACAATAAGACCACGAGACATATTGCTGACACTCGCCTACTTCGTTAGAACGACAAGTCAAATAAGTTGATGATGTGTGTACTGAAGGTCTTACAGTACGCACACCACATATTTATTCCTTATTACTAAGAGACTCGCACTCCTTAATTAAATTCATGAAACCTTGTACGGCTTATGACAGCTTTCAACTTTGATGTGCCGGCTGCTGTGGCCGAGCGGTTCTAGTCGCTTCAGTCCGGAACCACGCGGCTGCTACGGTCGCAGGTTCGAATCCTGCCTCGGGCATGGATGTGTGTGATGACCTAAGGTTAGTTAGGTTTAAGTAGTTCTAAGTTTAACCAACTGATGACCTCAGATGTTAAGTCTCATAGTGCTTAGAGCCATTTGAACTTTGATGTGCAAACTTCTGTAGGCGAAAACAATAGCCGCCTGTGGTGTTACGAAGAAGCGTGTGAGACGTAATGCCTGCATTGAGCCCATGTAAGTAACAGAGGGAAGCGAACAGATAGATGCAATGAGTCATATCCCGCATCACAGATGCGCTCAGAGTAGCTAGCTTCGTTTCGGCTGAGGCCGAACGATCTCAGCATCTTACGAGCTTTGAAATTATCAAGTAGTTAAATCCGTATATTTGGGAAACAAAACTGTATTTATTTTGACTATTATGACTTTCACTAATTTTTATTACTTTAATTTGTTTATTGGGGTGAATGATGGTGTGAATGGCGGTAAGAGAATGAATGAATATTGTTATGTCTGTTAACTGAGTATATGTTAGCGTGAGAACTGTGTAGTAATAGGTCGAATCACACTCAGGGAAATCGTAATGTGCAACTAGCCAGTTTATGGGACTAAGAAAATAATATACATTTTGCGATAATTTTGTCATTTGAAGAGGGACTTATTTCGATATTTGTAGATATTATAAATTTGTTCTTTTGGTAAGTTGTTAATAAAACCCATTACGTTGTCATCGGTCAGATGCAAAAGACGCGGAATGCGCCGTTTAATACTAATAATTGATTTGTTACGATGTATATCAACAATCAGAGGACAGTACGTTTGAACATATTTTTTCGCCTTAGAGAATTGCTTTGTCAAGTCTAAGGACAATACAGATTCAAACTATGATCGTATACGGATGTGGGTACAAGGAGCTCTGAACAGATGTGAAAATTTTACTGAATAGTGGCTAAGAATTGACCGTGAAGTGCTGCAAAGTGGACGCGAAAGTGTGAAAAAGATAAACATGTGAAACTCCGATTTTTATATGTAAACTGTAACCAAAATCCCTGGTGTATTACACAAGACGCGATCTCAAACTAAGTATTCGTAGTCGCCAAACTGTTTAATATTTGAAACAGCGAGTATTTTGTCAGACAATCCGTTTGTTAAACCTTTCGGTAACTGGTTTGGTTGATTACCATGAGCTGGCTATTCAGTGTGAGTGTGATTACATGTGAATTACGAAACTGTAACTTAAGATTATCATATGCTTGGCGGTGTTTTGTATCAAACAAGTCACAAGATAATGTAGTTTTCACGCACAAGCTACCTATCAATTATGCCCTCAGCTAAGCTGATGCTGAAAAACATTGATTGCACTCGTTGGATTCGTATCATGCAACTGGTTCTGCAACAGCTTTTCCAGTAGAACATCAGTATTCTTTTCTTAACAAGGAAAGCGTATGGAGAAGAAACCGCAGAAAGGTGAGTGGTCATTATTTCCGGAGGACGAACCACGAATAAACGCATCTTTGCAAGTGGTGCATGGTGACTGGGAAATTAAAAGTCGTAGTAGATTGAAACCGCGGTCAGAAATAGTTTATGGAGAGGACAGTGTAACAAAAGGAGCGAAAAACAGCATGGAACAGTGCACGTGAAAGTAGAAAAGAAGTCAATGCCAAGGGGATAGGAATTTTACGACGTGAACCGGATTCCAATTGTCATGAAGACAACGAAGTCGGCACTGTAGAAATGGACAGGGTCACAGATGACGCAGTTAGCAGCCGGCGCACCAGATCGGTGCTGCATGCATTGGACGGATACCCGGAAATTGATGTAGCCGAGGGATCAGATAGAACCACAGAGACCGCACGCCGTGGCCACAACACACAACTGGAGATAAGTTAAGAGTGTTTTATTTGTTGTGTGCTTGTATTAAAAGTCTTGAAAGAATGGAAGAGAGTGATAAGTCTGTAAATGCGAAAGAAGGGGTGAGATACAGGCTCAATGTGAGTGCCAGTGAAACAAGCACTCCTGAACAAAACCAAGTAGATGGTTCATTAAATCATGAGGTGTCAGTTGATGATGAAGCTCTGTTGGGGCAGAACTAGAACAAAATGTTTCGACGAATGTAGCAATGGAAGATCTACATCTACATCTACATTTATACTCCGCAAGCCACCCAACGGTGTGTGGCGGAGGGCACTTTACGTGCCACTGTCATTACCTCTCTTTCCTGTTCCAGTCGCGTATGGTTCGCGGAAAGAACGACTGTCTGAAAGCCTCCGTGCGCGCTCTAATCTCTCTAATTTTACATTCGTGATCTCCTCGGGAGGTATAAGTAGGGGAAGCAATATATTCGATACCTCATCCAGAAACACACCCTCTCGAAACCTGGCGAGCAAGCTACACCGCGATGCAGAGCGCCTCTCTTGCAGAGTCTGCCACTTGAGTTTGCTAAACATCTCCGTAACGCTATCACGGTTACCAAATAACCCTGTGACGAAAGTCGCCGCTCTTCTTTGGATCTTCTCTATCTCCTCCGTCAAACCGATCTGGTACGGATCCCACACTGATGAGCAATACTCAAGTATAGGTCGAACGAGTGTTTTGTAAGCCACCTCCTTTGTTGATGGACTAAATTTTCTAAGCACTCTCCCAATGAATCTCAACCTGGTACCCGCCTTACCAACAATTAATATTATATGATCATTCCACTTCAAATCGTTCCGCACGCATACTCCCAGATATTTTACAGAAGTAACTGCTACCAGAGTTTGTTCCGCTATCATATAATCATACAATAAAGGATCCTCCTTTCTATGTATTCGCAATACATTACATTTGTCTATGTTAAGGGACAGTTGCCACTCCCTGCACCAAGTGCCTATCCGCTGCAGATCTTCCTGCATTTCGCTACAATTTTCTAATGCTGCAACTTGTCTGTATACTACAGCATCATCCGCGAAAAGCCGCATGGAACTTCCGACACTATCTACTAGGTCATTTATATATATTGTGAAAAGCAATGGTCCCATAACACTCCCCTGTGGCACGTCAGAGGTTACTTTAACGTCTGTAGACGTCTCTCCATTGATAACAACATGCTGTGTTCTGTTTGCCAAAAACTCTTCAATCCAGCCACACAGCTGGTCTGATATTCCGTAGGCTCTTACTTTGTTTATCAGGCGACAGTGCGGAACTGTATCGAACGCCTTCCGGAAGTCAAGAAAAATAGCATCTACCTGGAGCCTTGCACTTTGACAGTAACCAGGTTATGATTTTAGTGATTCTAGTCTGCTTGACCTCAGTTAATTTAATGTAAAAGAACAGTAATGTGTGGTGCCAAATTTGGCCTGTTGCCTGTAAAGCAAACAAGATAGAGAATTGTACTGTAAGTGAGAGGTGGTGAGGCAAACAAGAAACCTTGCAAGAAGTGCTCGCAGTATTAAGGTTTAATATGAACAAAAAATTTTCTGTAGTAAAACAAGGTGTAAATAAAAATAAAGAACGGCAGAGTAATAATCTTGAGAAGAAAATTGAACAATTCCCTGGTAGAATTAATGGTTTTGGTGGTGGGATTAAAAAGTTGAAATCTGAAATTAATGTAAAATTCGAAAACCAGGCTGCTGAGCTATAGAAAATGTGTGAAAAATATTTGTATTTCTTTGATACCAAAGTTGACGAAAGAATTTCTCATACTGAGAATGATTTTAAGAAATCGTCAGAAAATTTTAAAAGTTAATTAACAGAAGTTATTAAAAAGATAGCTATTGGGAAAAAAACAAAGTGTAGATCAAATTAAGGAGAATGTACATAAAATGGAGCAAAAAACTGCTGGCGTTTCTCTAAGGGGTGGAGGGTGTTGTAGTTTGATAACGGAATCTTCTGAGGTGATTTACACATTTTTACATTTCGAACCTTCAGCAAGTTGCATCAAAAAGGAAGTTTGGACTGATTTTAAAAATGTTCGCCTATTTTGTGGACTGATAGAAAAAAGATGGATTTTATTACATCAAAATTCTATTGGAAGTTAGGACGTGAGAAGTCACAGCCACTGAACAATATGAAACGGTCGAAAAATTTAAAGATGCCTTTTCTGAAGAATATTGGTGTAGACAGAAGCAAATCCAGTTGACAAACAGTTTTTGGGCAGGTGAAAAGTTTGATCCAAGAAAAGAAAGCGTAAAGAGATATTCATTGAAGTGAGTTATGAAGTTGTCATATTTGAAGAATAAGTTGGAACATGAACAAATTATCTTCAGTTTGGATAGGGACCTGCCGCTGAATTAGCGTAATAAAATTATTGCCCTAGGGATGACATTGCCAAGATTATTTATTACTTGGGAAGAGTTGAAAAGTTATTGCAGGAGTAGGAGCAAGCAAATAAAAACCTTATGCCCTAAAGTAATGTGGAAAATAGCCAGAATGTGAGTGTAAACAGAATAGGCGTGTTCCAGAATAATATTAACCGGAGAGGAAGTGAGAGGTGACGCCATACTACGGCAAACAGACCAATAAACAGAGAACCCTACCTTTGTATCGATAGCGTTCTCCGAGAAGTGGAGATGAAGGTTTCCAAAACAGCCAACAGGTAAAAGTAGCAAAAGTACCAGAATCGTAGAATACGGGATATCAGATCCCATGTGTGAAGTGGCCAGTATTTGCAGAATGGGTAACAGTAATTTGAATCCGCTAGCCACACCCTCTGTATACAATGACAATAAGGTATCGAAAGTTAGAAGTGATAATAGGAGTGATACAGCTGAAGTTAACGACACTGATGAATATGCATGTTTAACGGTGGCTTGGAAGAGTTCCTTAATAGGAAAGAAAGAAGTAAACATAGCAATATAGAGTATATGCATGTTTAATGGTGGCTTGCAAGAGATCCTTAATAGGAAAGAAAGAAGTAAACATTGTAGTATAAAGAATATCTTAGATAATTTAAAGGGAAATGACAAATCATCTGATATAGATAAAAGTGTACAGCAAAGCTGATGATCAATTTGGTCATGAAGAAGGGGAGAATATATATACTGACTAATTGCAGGACCTGTACGAGAAAAGATTGGAGGAAATACTAAAGGTCTCTAATGAAGATATATGTACAGCAGTGGGAGAAATGCAGCCAGGTGGTGACCGTAATGGGGGTCAGTCAGCCGATAATAATTTATGGGAGAATGAAGATGACATTGAATAGGAAGAGTTAGAGAAAAAAAATAATTACAGTAAAAAGGGAAAATGGAGATGTAGAGAAGTGTTTTGGTCTATTATTAGTAGACAGGCTGACCAATAATGAAAGGGTGGATAGTCAGTGCAATCCTTCAAATATGTGTGTTATCTGCAGACACAGGAAAGGTTTCAATATAAGGGAAGTTGTACATGATTTACTGGAAGAAGATGAAGTCAATTTTATTGGGAAAAATATAGGACAATTGGTTTGAGGATACAAGGTGAAGAACTGCGGTATATAGCTGACATTGGGAGAAATCTTTGTGCTGTTAGTCAGAAATTATTAGTTGCTTTACTTAATAAGGAAGAGTTGGTAATAATTCCTCCCATTGATATCCAAATAATTGCAACCACTGGAAAAGAAAAGAAGCCTAGTAAATATGAAGTGATGTTAGCTATTAACATAAATGTTATCCAATTGTATCTCAACTTTCTGATAATTTCCGATTTGAGCGTTGATATATTGACTGGGGTACTTTAATAAACACGCAGAGAAGTTTGATTTTAAAGATGACTATGTAGTTTTGAAAGTAAAGGGCGGAGTAGTTAATATAACATTTGACAGCAAAAAGAGACTGACATATGAGGAAACTGATCATATTCCTGTGAGATATTGTAAAAAACGAAAAATACAATTAATGGAGCTGGATCGAGAGGAACTAGAAACAAGTCATAATGAAACAGAGGTAAAGGTGAAGGATTTGCCTGAATTAAACAGGGTAATGAGTTCAGAGGGTGTTGCCCTCTTTGCAATGCCAACTGACTGACGATCACCAAGTACTCAAGTTATTGGCAATATTATTTCGTCTGCCTTTTGTATTGTAACTCTTCTTGTTATGTCATTCTAAACTATTTATATCATCCCCTATTTCCTTCACTATCGAGAGAAAAGTAGAGGTATTTAGCTATGTTGCCCTCCAGAAGATTACCATTAAGAGTGTAAGGAAATTCGGAGTATTGTTTTTGAGACCCATATCAAGGTTGATGAATGTGATTAATGAAAAAATCAGTAATTGAAGGAATAAGGCAACTCGATGTAGCGATGCAGAGGGGATGTGCTATTGTGTTGAAATAATAGACAGTGGATATTGAATGACTTGTGTAAAGATTGCTATAGGTGACATGTATATGAAGTGGTTAGCACAAGGAAACGAATGATTGAATACTGAGACTTGTAAGAGAAGGGGGTGTTGTTGTTGTTATGCAAAATGATTAATAATTTTTGGAATAGTGAGGTAAAACTAACAAGATGTGATTTATAAAACCAATTAGGTAATCTCTGGAAAATAACAATGACAAACATAACCAATTAGAAAAGGATGCATTAACATGATGAAAAATGGATAAAGGTTTTTGCAGAAATAATGTGAAAAATATTGAATATGACTACTGAGGTGAGATGAATAGTATGCTGATGTACAAGCTTTAGTGGGAATCTGAAATGAATCTACTAATACTGACGTCACTAAATGGAAGTGTCAAAGGATGAGAGTGGGCGAGAGTGATATGAAAACTTTTGTAAATAATTTCATGACATTTTGATGTGATCTGCTCTGCAATAGGTCAAAATACTTCATAGTAGCTACGCGTGGTGGCCACGTCGTCTTGGGCGGCTTCCCCCGTTGGAGGTTCGAGTCCTCCCTCGGGCATGGGTGTGTGTCATCCTTAGCATAAGTTAGTTCAAGCTTGATTAAATAGTGTGTAAGCCTCCACAGCAGTCTGGTCCCCTAGTTGATGATGATGATGATGATGATGATGATGATGATGACGACGATGATGTTTTGGTTTGTGGGGCGTTCATCTGCGCGGTCACAGCGCCCATACAATGTCCCAGTCTTTACACAGTCCACTCTAGCCACTTTCACGAATAATGATAAAATAGTGAGAACAACACAAACAACCAGTCCCCGGGCAGGGAAAATCTCCAACCCGGCGGGAATCGAACTCGAGACCCCGTGATCAAGAGGCAACAACGCCAGCTACTAGACCACGAGCGGCGGACTTGGACCCATATAACATATCACAAATTTCCAAATTACTTTACAGTAAAATTTTTGAGGGACAGTGTGGCCTGTGTACAACATATTGGGCTTATATAAACTTTGAGGGAGGAAAATTGGTACAAAAATTGATAATTATTATACCTTAAAACTTAGTGAAAGAATGATTTGTGCAAATTTTAAGTTTGCCAAAAGACTTTGCAAAACCTATTTACGTAAAATTTGTGAGTTGGTGAAGTAAATCTAGAAAATGCTTTCATTAGTGACAAATTCTGCTTACGTTATTCACGTTTCTGACTTTGAGAAGTAATGTCTTGCAAGTAGTTTCATATTTGTGCCATTTGAGACCACCAATTACAGAAAAATTCTCTGCTTATTTACCGACCGAGGTGGCGCAGTGGTTAGCACACTGGACTCGCATTCTGGAGGACGACGGTTCAATCCCGCGTCCGGCCATCCTGATTTAGGTTTTCCGTGATTTCCCTAGATCACTCCAGGCAAACGCCGGGATGGTTCCTCTGAAAGGGCACGCCCGACTTCCTTTCCCATCCTTCCCTAATCCGAGCTTGTGTTCCGTCTCTAATGACCTCGTTGTCGACGGGACGTTAAACAACAATATCCTCCGCCTCCTTTCTGGTTATTTACGTAAGACGTTGTGCTGAACTGTAGTCTTAGATGAAATTGTGTTTTCAGGAAAATGCCTATGTAACTGCAGGCTCGACTGTGTTGGAAGTAAATGTGAAGCGTTATGGGCACCACACAAGTAGGGTGTGCTAACTATGTACGATATATGATTCATAATGTAACAGGACACTAGTGAACCGCCGACTGTAAGGTAGGATGAATCTACAAACATACATGGACGCATTACAAAGTGAAAAGTACGGGTAAAATAAAAGAAGGAAAGGCATTTTTCAACTAAAATGCTGTAAGAAAACTGAACTGTTCGAGAGACAGAAGTTAATTTGTTGTTTTGAAAAACAATTTGTATAAATAATAATTTTGTGAAGATTGTAAAAAAATAAAGTTTTTTCTAATACGATAGGATAGGTTAGTTTTAGAGCTGCCAAGTCCAGAGCAGGAATTTTGCAGTTTTAGTTTGTGAATTCTGCTGTTGTAAAAATATTAAAACTAGAAAAATAGTCGCAATGCATAATAATTCATAAAGCTTTCTTTTATAATCATAGACTGTGCGAGGCGTACTGCTTTGCATCACGCCAATGTTGGTAAGAGACGGAAGCAAGCGTATCGATACAGACAATGAGTTAGGGTTATCGTGCGACAGATCCGCTCGGATAGAGTAGCTAACTGCAAGCCGTGTCGGTTGTTGCCGACAGGTGTCAGCATCTTACAGACTATGAAATTATCTTTTAGTTAAATCTTTATATTTGGGAAACAAAACTGTATTTATTATGTCTTTTATGAGTTTCTTTAATTATTGTTAGTTTAATTTGTTTATTGGTGTGAATAATGGTGTGAATGGAATATTGTCATGTCTATTATCAGAGTATATGTTAACAAGGGAACCGTGTGCTGAGAGAGTGACTTATACTCAGGGGACGGTAATTTTGTTTTTTAAAGAGGAACTTACTGTGATATTTGTGGATTTTATAAATTTGTTCGTTTCGTAAGTTGTTCATGAAAGCTATAAAGTTTTCATTGGTCAAATGCAAAAAACGCAAGATTGCGCGGTTTAGTACCAATAATGCATTGGTTATGATGTATATCAGCCAATCAGAGGCCAGTACGTTAGCGCGTATTTTGTGGGCTTAGAGAATTGCTTTGTGATGTCTAATCACAGTTGTGATCATGTTTTGACGTAGATAAAAAGAACTCTGAATAGAGGAGAATATTTTGAGGGGTAATGGTTAAAACATGACCGTGAAGTGCCGCAAAGTGGACGCAATCATCTGAAAAAGAGGAACAAGTCAGAATCCGATTTGTATACCTAAATTGTGCCTGTTAAATAACCAAAGTCCCCGTGGTGTGTTACACAAGGTGCACCCGTAAAACGAACAACGGCAGTGGTGAAATTGTATAAAATTTTATCGAGCATTCTCTCACAGACAATCCGTTTGTCACGCATTTTGGTAACTGGTTTGATTAATTAGCATGAACTGGCTATTAAAAGTGAGTGTGACTGAGTGTGAATGACGAAACTGTAACTTAATATTATCACGGACTTGACGGCGTTTTTTTTATTATGCGTTGTGGTAAAAAAAAAAAAAAATCTTTTGCGCCAAGTTTTCCCCGACACTTGTTTTGTGACGCCCGTCTTATCTTTTTCAGTGTTTGACAATACCTCTCTGAGACCCTCTGGGAGGATTTTCAGTTTTGACCGTGCGTGTGTTTAATGGATGAGGGTATCGGACAGTAATTTTGAATATTTTGTAATTAATAGAAAAACTAAACAGGCTTTTACTTTGGGGATACTGAAAGTAGTAAAGTTCATATACGAATGAAAAATCGAACGGTTGCTAGCCCAATTAGGCACATTAATTTGAAATACTATGTTCAAGAAAAATGAATATTAGTTGCAGTTGAAATATTATGTTCAAGAAACATTAATATTAGTTGTAGTGACTTTCATTAAGGTTCCCTTTGTATAGCACACTGGATACACACGAATACGGGGCAATCTCAGTTGTGAGTAGCAGTAGTTATCATTAATGCACAAACCAGTAATCATAGAAAGCAAAATTGTACCTTACTCATAACAGTTACAATCACGATTATTTCGTGACTCAGGACTGAGATGTCAGTGCAGGAAGTACTAAACTAAAGTTCGACATGGGAAGGTTTCTGACTAAACTGACATAAAATTACCACAAATAAAATTAAGTAATACCACAAATACTCTGTTTGTACTCCCTTCAATAGAAATGTATCAGATTTCTTTAGTAGCAACAATAATTATCTTTCTAATATGAGAAAATTATGGTGGGGACCCATAAACTGATACAGTCACTAGCCAGATTCTATGATTACTTGAGTAGTAAGATTCAATTCAATTCAATTTAAGTCTTAGCCCCACTTGGAATAGTTTATGTTTTCATCCTTCAAATTACTCAACACTGAGCTCTATTAACCTCAAGAAAATCGTTCATGATAGCAATCAAGGCTAAAGTATGTTTCAGATAATTGTAACTTGTGTGCCTTTTTCATCACCTGTGAAGCAGGTATTTCAGACAGTAACATTTGCAGTCTGGCACTGAATTGTAGCACATTTAATACACCGAAATAAATCGCTAATTCGTTAGAAACAGGATACTCGGTTTTCTGAACACTTAGAAGGGGATCCGGTGTAAGTTCATGATTAGGATAAAAATTATGGTTGTAAACACAGGTTTTTAGCATTTGGATTATTTCTGAAAGCACACAGATTAGCTGGTCCATGATCTAATACATATTTGTATGAATTGAAATCGGTGGAGAAGTGAAGTAGTGGTGGCAAGCGACGTGGCGGCTAACTGTACTCACGCCTCTTGATGTTTGAATGCTCTTTACAATTTCTTCATGGCGACGGATTTTTTACGTGATAGAACCATTCCTTATTGCCGAGAATACCCCGCAAGAGCCAAATCCACATCTGAAGCAAAATTCCTTGCAAAACGGCTTCCAAATGCCTCCCTTGGTACCCTCGATGTGTACCGTGCAACGGCTAGCCACTGACTGAGTACCGTTCCCACCAAGGAGCCGTCCAGTTCGACCGCCAAAACCACCTTTTACATCGCGCCGAGCCACCTTCGTTGCACAGGGTTTTCCCTATACCTTTTACGTTATACATTACAAGCGTCCTAAGCATGAACCAGCTTCCAATATACAACGTTTTATTTATAAACATACATATATTATAAAACTTCATTATTTTAAACATTATTTAGCTTTTTCCATACATACATCACAAACTTCAAATTTCCTGTCACAAATCAATGAGTTTAACTAACAGAAAGAAACACTTCATAATCACAGATACACATTTACGTAATATAAACCTACTTATAATCGTTATTGGTGTTACACGTTCAAGGAAATCAACGAGATTCACTACCTAGACAGCAGTCATGATCCCCTTGCTGACAGCGTTTGCAAACACTTTCTTGGTTTCTTGGGAGAATTTGTGCGTCCCTATTCCATAGACTGCCGTCGCCCAAGGCTCGAGCCAGTTACGACACGATCGATAACTTTGTTAGCGTTTTTCTCTTAATCAGTACTGCAGCCAGTCTCTGTTTTTTGTGGTCTTCCGTTAGGATTTTAGGAAGCCACGTAGCATAAAATTAGAGGTAATCAAGTTTCTTCATCACAGTTTCATGCAATAAACTCCATGAAATTTGGGGAAAATCTTGTGAAAGTTCAAGAAACGTGTTAACGACTATTTTGAAAAACTGTGTCGATTTTCATCACCATTTAGTCATTCACAAAGCTTGGCCTACCACTATGGCCATTGTGAACCATGGGACGGTCATTTTTAAAAACAGTGCACTATTGCCCCACTCGGCTTTCACTCACTTTTTCCGTACACATCACAAACGTAGCAAAAAATTTCAGTTGATTTGCAGTCTTTTGTCAACAAAAACCTAATAACAGAACATACCATACAAGTGGTGGGATTTTCTGTTACAGCGCACATTTCAACACATCACAGAAGGCGAAATAGCGGAAACACCGAGCTCACGCTACCACCGCTGAATGCATACTGAGTGTAGGAACGATATGCCACCAAGATGGCGGCTATAGCTCCACCCATCGCCGCGACAGACCAAAATGTCTGTTACTTTCTGGAAAGCCCTCATGTAAGAACTAATTAAATATTTCCAAAATATAAGAAAATTCATTACCATATATGCCAGATTCATATACCAACACAGGCTCTAGATACCGGGCTCCTAGGTTGATGCCATATTTCTCGACTTTCGAAAGGCGTTCGACTCAGTTCCGCACTGTCGCTTGATCCGAAAAGTGCGCGCTTACGGTTTATCCGATGACATATGCGGATGGATAGAAAGTTTCCTAACAGACAGAGAGCAGTATGTCGTCCGGAATGGGGTGGCTTCAACAGAAACAAGCGTAACTTCAGATGTGTTCCAGGGCAGCGTAATATGTCCGCTGCTTTTTACGATATACATAAACGATCTGGTTGATGATATTGACAACGGCGTTACACTGTTTGCCGATGATGCTGTAGTCTACAGGAAAGTAGTTTCACACGAAAGTTGTGAACAAATCAATGAGGATTTGCAGAAAATAAATTCGTGGTGTAATGATTGGCAGTTGTCTCTCAATATTACTAAGTGTAACCTACTGCGTATAACAAGGCGAAAATCGCCATTAATGTACGAGTACAAAATAAATGCCCGGTCTTTGGAAGCGGTAACATCCGTCAAGTATCTGCGTGTGACTATCCGAAATGATCTCAAATGGAATGATCAGACTACACAAGTAACGGGCAAGGCGAACTCTAGATTGCAGTTTATTGGTAGAATCCTGAAGCGAGGCAGTCCTTCAACAAAGGACATTGCTTACAATACGTTAGTTCGTCCAGTCTTAGAGTATTGTTCGTCTGTATGGGACCCTTACCAGTTGGGTCTGATTCAAGAGATTGAGAAGGTGCAAAGAAGAGCGGCAAGATTCGTGACCGGTACATTTAGCCATCGCGAGAGCGTTACAAATCTCATAGAACATTTTTAAGTGGACACACTTGCAGATAAACTACGCGCTAAACGGATGGGGCTGCTCACTAAATTCCGAAATCCGATCTTCACCGAAGATGTAGAGCATATATTATTACCACCAACTTTCAAATCGCGCAGTGATTACCACTCAAAGATAAGGGAAATTAGAGCTCGTACTGAGGCGTTCAGACAGTCGTTTCTCCCTCGCGCAATCCGCGAGGGGAACATAGGGGGGGGGGGGGGGGGGGGGGCATATGACTTTGGCGCGATTTGTGCCCTCCGCCACACACCGCTTGGTGGCTAGCGGAGTATACATGTACATGTACATGTAGATACTTTGGATATAAGTGTGCCTCTAAAATGGCGGGGTGCACTCCCGCAAAAATATCGGCGGTCGCAGTAAATATTACCTGGCTGAACTCCCGTAAGTTATTTGAACGTCTCATTAATGTCGTTAAAACTGTACACAATACAGGGTCACAGTTTTAACTCTGTGCTATCGTGTAGCGAATTTATTGCATGTATCAAGTGCTCCAGTACGTTACAAAACAAAGCCATTGACCAGTTCCATTACATAGGGAGGAATAAAGTAAGAGAAATCAGAGGTTACACGAGAACATTTAAGTGTTCATTTTTCCCACTTGCTGTTCGAGACCGTAACATCTGGTACAGAAGGAGAACGAGACATGATGCCTTATATTTTTTATGAACCTTTTAAACTTTCGAGTGGGCACTGTTCAGTCAGCAGACTTGACGCCCGGTGAAGCGTGTCGGCCGGTCGGCGCGACAGCATCGACCAGCTGGCAACGTCACGTCCCGCTGGTCTTATTGTATCAATTTCCATCCGACAGACGGCCGTCCAGCCTGGGACGGCCGACAGCGAACAGCGGTCCAATTACGCCATCAGCGCCTGGCGGCCCCCACGTGGACGTCTGCGCCAGCGTCGTTTTGCCTCCTCGCCTCTCCTCTTTCTGCGGCGGAGACGCGGCCCAAACTTTTTGACAGGTCGGGTCAGTGCTTCCCGCCCGCCAATATTCTACGTGACTGGTCTGCTCCCCGCCCCCTCCGGTGCCCCCCCCCCCCCATCATACCTTCAACACGCCGGCAGCTGCATTATGGGTGACGCGTCCGAACCGTGTTGCTCTACCGCTGACTGACTGACACCGGTGGCTCGCAGAATTCAATTAACTCCGTACGCACACTGACCCAGCTTGTCGGTAGTCACGCCGTAGCTCCAGTCTGATATTTGACGAGCCTTCACTCTCGAACAGTAAACGGCATATGGGGATTGGGACCGGTTCACAGAATGGGTCACTTTGTAACGCTGATGATCAGCTGAAAAACTTAAGATTTGTTATGCTTTTCTCTCAACTATTAATCTATATCTATACTACCATACAAGGACAAGTTGTAATTTAACGTTTCGCTGTACTGATAATTATTTACTTTTGACCCGTCTAACTACAACTGAATGAAATACAATTTTTGTACCATACGCGTTGTAAACTAAATAGTAAAAATATGTACATATTCCAAGCCAATGAAGATGCACAGCAGAGAATAAAGGGGAACGCTTATGGCACGAAAATTGTGTTTCATTCAGGTGTAGTTAGACCGTCCAGTGAAAAAGTTATTAACATAGAGTAATATTACAGGCAACTGAAGAAGACATGACTGCAAAAGTTGAAGATGTAGTTTAACATTGTTGCCAAAAATCTTGAGAAGTTCTTGAACGATTTACTTCACACTTCATAGTTATACATGATACTCCAATGAACGTTCGGACGGACATAGGCTACGTATTTTAAATATGCATGGTATAAAAGTATATCCACACTATAAAAGTGGGAAAGGCTGTTAAAAATATCTCGAAAATTGCTTGAGCAAATTAGATCAGATTTTTACATGACATTCTAATAAATGCAAAGACAGAGATATGTTACTTTTTTAAACATAATTACGCACACAAAAAATGCTCTAATAACAATTAGGAAACGTTGTTCCAAAAAATATTGAAAATTTCTTTACTTATTTACTTTCACATTTGACAGACGATACTCTAATAAACATTCAAATGAACACAGGCTATACTTTTTAAAAATATATGTAGTATATAAGTTAAGATTTTTACATGATATTCTAAGATACTCTCGGATAGCCATAGCTTACATATTTCATTTATATATGTGCTACAAAATATATATATAATGTACAAAGGGACTGGTTGCTAGCAAAAGCTTAAAAAATTATTGATTGATTTACTTCAGTTTTTTAAATGATGCTTTAAGAAACGTTTGTACAGACATATAGTACATATTTTTAATGTACCTGTATATGCTGCATAAAGATATAAGTGGAACATAAAGAAGAAAAGAGAAAAGTTGTAGCAAAAACCTCGAAAAGTTTTTGACAGTTTTTTTTTTTTTTTCAAAATGGTCTGAGCACTATGGGACTTAACATCGGAGGTCATGAGTCCCCTAGAACTTAGAACTACTTAAACCTAACTAGCCTAAGGACATGACACACATCCATGCCTGTGGCAGGATTCGAGCCTGCGATCGTAGCAGCGGCGCGGTTCCGGACTGAAGCGCCTAGAACAGCTCGGTCACCACGGACATAGGTGACAGGTCCTGCAGAAAGTGTCATCATTTCTGTTTCTAAGCTGGTCGTAGGCTGTGTTCCAAAAATGAACAGCATAGAGACAGAAGTGATGACACTTTCTGCAGGACCTGACCATCATTTTGCAGGACAATGCTCAAGCACGTACAGTGCTACCTGTTACTGATTTGTTTGACTGATGGGGCTGCTAAGTGCTATACCACCTACTGCACTCCCCTGACTTAAGCCCTCGTGAGTTCAACTCGATTTCTGAGTGGAAGGAAACACTTTACGGCATTCGCTTCAGAACTGCTACAAATTCTTCGGGCAATAGACCGCGCCGCTCGAACTGTCAACAAAACTGGCAGTGCTAAGAGTATCCTACGACTTCCACATCGCTGGCATCGGGTTGTACATAATGCTGGTGACTAGTTTGAAGGTCAGTAAAACGTATCTGTTTTGTAGGAGCTGTAAAGAAATAGTTGCCACTACTGAAGTTCCAACCCTCGTATATGTATACATAGTACATAAAAGGGTGAAAGTTATTAGCAAAATACTCAAGGTTTTTGACCGATTCACTTAAAACTGCTACACAATACTCTAGTGACATTCTGATGGACGTAGGTTATGTACTTATTGAAACAAAAATGTAAAGATTTTCCGCCAAAAATGTACTGCGAGAAGAAAAATTCTATTCTGTGGAAATGTGTGGTTTCGTTTTTTTTTCTCTCAATGAGTTTTAACTTACATATAAGGGCATTTCAACCGTTAGACCGATTGTTTCTTCCACGTATACTCATTCTCATTAAACACAGTTCCAAGCAAAAATTGTGTACACAAGTGTTGGCAAAGTGTTACAGCGTGTAGCTTGGGTTACCTGGCAGGAACCGGTGTATTCATTGCTGAAAGGTCATTTGCTGAGATCATGTAAACATTTAAAATAAATCGGTCAAGAGATTTTTGCTTAGCAGTGTTCCTCCTTTATGTATTATTTATATATTTATACATTATATTTATTTCAGTAGTATACTGGCTATGTCCATCAGTTAGTTCATTGGAGTATAGTGAAAAAAGGGAAAAAACCTGTCAAGAAATTTTCAGCATTTTTGCTAACAACTTTTCTTTGCCGGAGATAGTTTTAAGAGGGAAGGGGAATATTGTATTTATGGTTTACTATAGTGCGTTCAGAATAAGTTGCGACTTTTGACATTTCAGTAGGGAGCGAGTGGAGGGAGGCTTAGTTGCCGGCGTGTGCTGTGCGCGTCAGCAGGTCACCGCAGTGTAATGCTCGGCGCGGAATCTAGCAGGCTCGCTCGATTGTGTGAACAGCAAGTCGGCCGATCTGCGATCTTTCTCAAACGATCTTAAAGAAACCATTTGGTAATAAATCCTCATTCTCGCCCATCTTATACTTTAATTCGTCAGCTTCGTGATGAACCGCCTATCATTTCGTTAATGATCATAGTTATAGTGATATTTCGATAGTAGGTAAACTACAGCAAAAAATTCTCAGCCTGCAATGAAAAATAGAAGTCGCCATGAATTTGTGTTTGGAGCGTGTTAGGTTACGTGTTTTCGAGTATTAAATGTAGATAGTATATTAACTTATTCTTTAAACTTGCAACGATGTTGTTGCCGGCCGCTGTGACCGAGCAGTTCAGTCCAGAACCGCGCTGCTGCTACGGACTCATGTTCGAATCCTGCCTCGGGCATCGATGTGTGTCCTTAGGTTAGTCAGGTTTCAGTAGTTCCAAGTCTAGGGCACTGATTATCTCAGATGTACCACAGTGCTTAGAGCCATTTTTTGAACGTCGTTCTTGTCTTTCTCCAACCTCGAGAAAATGGAATATATGTAAAGCGCTCCGTCACAAACTCGTGCGTTAGTAAAAAAAGAAAAAAATTACACTCGAACATTCATAAATTCCTCATATCTCATAAATGGTTTGAGATACTGAAAGAAGATTTCGACAAATGATAGCGTGCAAAGACGAGAGTGTTATGCCATATGATTAGTATGCGAAACTTCCTAATGTACAGCAATATTCAAGCGACTGCAAATGTGGAACGAGAACTGCTGTGGGTTTTGTAACATCATAAGTGATGAAGTTAATGTTTATTTTTATACTGAGAACGGACCGTTTCATAAACTACTGACCTGACTTGCACTCAGCTGTTAGTCTAATAATACACTACTTCAGGACTCTGTCACAATATCAGCTGCATTAATATGTTAGTGAAATGAATATTTCTAACATCTGGTGTGTTTCGACAAAAGAAACAGATTTTAACATGACAATAATAGTTTTCCGTGAATCAATGTCTCTACTATCTTATTGGTATGGTTGACAGCTGAACACCAGTACCTTCGTGTAACATTTGCTGTGGATTCTTTTGTCAGCGTTTCAACCTAGGTGAGCGTAAACTTCTTGTTTTTTTCACATTTCTTTTCATGTAGGCCGATATACTGTCAGTCGCATTTAAATCAGCGTGATACGAAGGAAGCCTGATTAAACTATGTCGTTTACCGTTAGCCAGTTCGTCGACCTGGTAGCGTGAAGTTTTGGCTTCTACAATACTACAAGTTCCATTAAATTCACCTTATACATGATAGGTTGAATTTTAAATCACCGATCATTTCTTTGTATCCAGAGCAAAATATCCGCATTCCTCCACTGCATTTTTGGAGCTTTATGCGTCACAACAGAGTGGTAAGACGTTTTGTCCATTGCTACTGTCGATTTCCGAGGAATGTTTTGCAGCGGAACGTTGTCTTCCCAGCTTGTGAACGTGTTCTTGGACGACATTTTTATTGCAAATCTAGTATTCAGGTATTGCACTGTTGTTATTAATGCAACGCCAATACAAAACATTTATTCATAATACCTCAAGACTAAAGAACACTTCAACGCCAGAAAATACGACTGTACCACGAGAGATGACGAACGTTGATGCATCTTTTGCGTGAAACTACGTGGTACTGTTTACTCACGGTGTGGCAACAGGGCGATTTATCAACCGAACCGCTGACGACGTGGTAGCGACAGCCGTGTCTCCATTGGTGTTACCTAGGCAATACCGTTGCGTCCCCTCTTGTCAGTCAAACATCAAAAGTCGCAGCTAATTTCAAACGCACTATAAATTATGATTAGAATACTACTATGAACGTGAACCATCTCAAACTTTGTAGTCTTGCCCAATCGCAGAATAAAACTTTGGGAAATACTGGAGAGGTCTCTCCTGCAACCCTGATATTAATGATCCCCCCCAGCTTAACCATTCATTTTAAGTGCTTTCATTTACCAACCGAAGTTTCATTTGCAATAACAATAAACAAAGCTAAAGGTCAGAGAGGGGGGGGGCGATGGACAGAGAGGTTTAAGGGAGAAAATAGATAGAGAAAGGGACACAGAGGAGAGTTTGTCAGAGAGAGAAGTGCGGGGGAAATGGAGAAAAACTGGGGAGAGGATGAGCAGATGCACAGTGGGGGAGGGGGGGGGGCGATGAAGTTGATTGGCCCACGTAAGTAAGTCCCATACATTTTTAGCAACTGCAAAGCATTTCTGGATTCCCTAGTCTCATTATAATTAGAAAATATCATCTGTAGATGATCTTCATTTTTCACATTTACATTTCTCCCCATCCTGATGCACTTCAATGTGGTGAATGCTTCATTGGATCTGTTGCTATATAGTCCGGTGTTTAGTTGAGGAAGAACTCCCATACTTATTCTTGTTAAGGTCATTGCCATTTTTCGCATTATACAGACATCTTCTCTGAATCATTTTGCAATTGGTCTGATCTTCTGGTGACTTTAATAGACAGTAAACGAAAGCGTCAACCGCAAACTGGCAAAGAGGGCTCCTCAAATTGTCTACTGAATCGTTTATATAGATTAGAAATAGCAGAGGATCTACAACATTTCCTCGGGCATGAAGATGACTTCCCGTCAATTACGATTAAATGTCACTATATAGGACATCCTTTCTTTATTATAAAGGATTTTATATACAGTCCATCGCCCTTGATTTCATCTCGCTGTATGAACCCACTTCCATTTCAATTTAGTACAATCGAAGTGACAAAATTTATGAATTTGACGACGAATCATATGAAGGAAAAGCAGATAATAAGGGAATTTTTTTGAGGGAATTCTTAGCCCTCTGACTGTTCCCAAGCGGCCCGCCACGAATACCTCTCTTCTGCCTATCTCTTCATTTCAAAGTAGCACAGACATTCAGTGTCCTCAGTTATTCGTTGGATGTTTTCTAATCTCTGTTCCCTGCAGCGTATGGATGTTATTATTTGATGTCTTAACACGTGTTCCTTCATTCTGTGCCATATTCTTGCTGTGTTTTCCGCATCTGCCTCCCCTCGCCAGTTATGCGGAGAAATCCTCATTTCTTGCCATCTAGCTTTCATCAGTCTTCTGTAGCGTCATATCTCTTTTCTATTGTCTTCTTTTAAGTTCTCCCATAGTCCACGTTTCAATACTACAGAACGCTGCGCTCCAAACGTACATTCACTGAAATTCCCTCCTTAATTCAATTCATTTTTCTGATATCAGGAGCTGTTTTTTATCTTGTCTTTTTTCTATGTTCTCCTTGCTTCGTCTGTAACGTGTTGTTTCGCTTTCAAGGTATCATATTTCCTGCACTTCGTCCATTTCGCGATCATCAGTTTTGGTATATTTATAGCTATTCTCATGTTTGCTACTTCCCATTAGTCTAACTTTTCTTCGGTTTTCCTCTCGGGCCATCGTGTGTGCTCACTACACTGTTCATTTTAATTCGAATCCCGAAATTTCCTTTTATTTCCGTCATTGCTTCTTCGATGTAGAGGCTCAAGAACAGTGGATGATGACTACATCCCTCTCTTGTACATTATTTAATCCTTACTCCCTTCCTCTTCTATTCCTTAACCTCCTTATGACTGTGTGTATTGAATATTATGCGTCTTTCACTAAGCTTACTCATATTTTTTGTGAGAATTTTAACGTCTTGACCATTGAGTATTGTACGTTGTCTAATACCTGTACTGATTCGAAATATTGATATGCAAATTATGTCATGCCGAAAACAGATTAAAACACGGAAACCTTCACTTTAATTATACACACGTAAACAGAAGTGTTGCGTCACCCCGACATGTCCTGCAGGTGTGTTATTCTGACTGTTCCTGTACCGATAGGAAGTACATACGCACAGTAAATTCGAGCGCTTCTTACATGTTGAACGCTAGACTTGAATGGATTACAGCATTCCACCCGAAGCTAAGTATCAGTAGGAATGCATTAGAGATGTCTGTGGTTCATCAAACTTTCATCGTGACACGAAGGTCAGTAGCGACCAATGATCGGATCCGTAATTATCACGTTTCGCTCAAAATGCTTGTTCACAAGCGAAGTTGCTCACCGTGTACACTAGAGTTCAAATGGTTGAAATGGCTCAGAGCACTAACTTCTGAGATCACCAGTCCCCTAACTAACCTAAGGACATCACACACATCCATGCCCGAGGCAGGATTCGAACCTGCGACCGTAGCGGTCACGCGGTTCCAGACTGTAGCGCCTAGAACCGCTCAGCCAGCCCGGCCGGCTGCACAGTAGTCAAAGCGACGTTATGCGGATATGGAATCGTTTCCAGTTGATATATAGTGTTGAGGACTTACCCCGTAGAGGCCCCCCACATTCGACAGGCGCACAGGATAATCGATACCTACGACTTCTGAGTCAAAGGAACCGCGAGTTGAATGTCCAGAACTGAATTCGGGGTGATGTACCGCATCAAAACTGTTAGGAAACGATTACGTGATACGAGTATAAATTCCCGACGACAAGGCAAGCACTGCGTCATACACAACACCATGGACTCCGTTGTAGATGTCCCAGGATTGACACCGGTTGTTTTTTTATGGACGAAACTCAGATATGTTTGTCTCGTGATAAACCTGGTTAAATCGAACACCTCCAACACTCTGTTACACATGTGCAACAAGACGGTGGTGGAGTACTGTTTGGTGGTGGCTTTACACAGGACCACCGTTTCTCGCGATTGTTGAGGGTTACATCGCTAATCTAAGTTACAGACGTGAGATGCTGCAACCAACAGTGGTACCGTCTCGATAATATTTTTGGTGAGAATTTCATCTTGATGAACGGTAACTCACGTGCTCATTGTGTGGTTCTCGTGAGCATGTTACCCGTGTCCATGTTAGGATCGCCAGAATGGGGTGGCCTACCTACTCCACTCGAACAGTTGTAATATAAATTGATAAGAGGCATTCTTGGAAGTCGACAACGACCACGAAATCTGCTCGATCTATGCAGAATCGCCATTCAAGATTGAGGCAATCTGAACCAGCGCGGCCTTACCTCATCGATGGTATGCCCCGGCGAATTCAAACCTGCATACGAACAATAGGTAGTCCCACGACGTATTGTTGTTGACCAGAAGCGCTTTAAAAAAAGAAACATCACCATCTGATGATCTGAACACACTGAAAATCAATATGCACGGTGCTCCATTGATAGTGACCGGGCCAAATACCTCTCACTCTACTCAGTCTATGCAGAATACCCATTCACGTTTGTGGCAATCTGAACCAGCGTTAGCTTACCTCATCGATGGTATGCCCCGGCGAATTCAAACGTGCATCCGAAAAATGAGTAATCCCAGACGTATTGGCGATGCCCAGAAGCGATTTAAAAAAAAAAAACATCACCATCTGATGATCTGAACACACTGCAAATGAATATACGGGGTGGTCCATTGATTGTGACTGCGTCAAATATCGCACGGAATAAGCATCAAACGAAAAAACTACAAAGAATTAAACTCGTCTAGCTTGAAAGGGGAAACAAGATGGCGCTATGGTTGGCCAGCTAGATGGCGCTGCCATATGTCAAACGAATACCAACTGCGCTTTTTAAAATAGGAACGCCCATTTTCGGTTATATACTCGTGTGGTACGTAAGGAATTATGAGTGTTTTGGTTGGACCACTTTTTTCGCTTTGTGATAGTTGGCGCTGTAATAGTCACAAACGTATAAGTACGTGGTATCACGTAAAATTAGACCAGTGCGGACGTTATTTGCCTCGTGTTACATTACCCGTGTTAAAATGGACCGTTTACCAACCGCGGAAAAGGTCGATATCGTGTTGATGTATGACTATTGTGATCAAACTGCCCATCGGGGGTGTGCTATGTATGCTGCTCGATATCCTGGACGACATCATCCAAGTGTCGGACCGTTCGCCGTATAGTTACGTTATTTAAGGAAGCAGGAAGTGTTCAGCCACATGTGAAACGTCAACCACGACCTGCAACAAATGATGATGCCCAAGTAGGTTGTAAGACGTATGCGTTGCCGGCGATGGGCGAGGCATGGCAGAGTCTCTGACTAGAGAGCAGTAGTAGTTAGTCTGCGCGAGTCGACAGTAGAAGTCAGTCTGCGCTAGTCTGCGCGAGTCGGCAGTAGTAGCGAGTGGACGGTAGTAGTCTGCGGGAGTCGGCATGCGTCGGTTGTCTGCTCTGGTCGCGACTCTGGTCAGGACTCTGGAGGATGAGTATTGTTGTAAAAGGTAAAGAAGCAACAATTCCGCATATTTAATAATGTATGTTAATTGTAATTTAATTTGTTAAAAAAAATGCCCCAATAATAATTTTTTTATAAAGTAACTCTTTTAAAGAAAAGTAATCATTTCAATTTAAAGAATTTTTCCACTCTTTCGAAGAAAAAGCATTCATTTCAATTTAAAGAATTTTTCCTATGCATTCCTTCCAAGAATCAAAAAATATATATACTCCAGCATTGCACGAAGCTGTGTCGATAAATAAGAGCAGATATAGATGCAGTTTTATTGAGGTAAGAATTTTTGCTTGTTATTCAGAATACAGGGCCGAAGGTCAGCGCTGCTGTCCTTATAAAATTTACCAGATATTATTATTTCTGTTGAGAGATTACATTTCGTTCATGGTGCATTATTTAATTAATATTATTGTGGGTTTATGGTCATTAATTTTTGTGGCGAGCTTACGCTTGGCACCATTTCACATTTTTTATTAAACATTATTTTGTCGGGAGGTTACACTAGGCTAAATTTTCATTATTTTCATTCTTTAATTCGTGCGGGGAGGTTACACTTGGCGACATCCGGCCAGGATCGTATTTATTTGTGAATCTTCTGAGAAGTAGTCATATATCTTCTCTCACTTACTTAAATGAAATTAGCATTTGGCACAACGCATTTACTAATTTGTCACTCTTTCTTCCACAGATCATCGGCAATTTGTTGCTCTTTGTTATAATTGTGTTTGTTGCATTTTTGCATTGTTTTTGTTGCATTTGTGAATAATTTTGATTTGTGTAAAAATGCCGCGAAAAACTGTTAATAGTACATCGCGATGTGTAATGAGTGAAATAGCCGACTCAAATAATATGACCGATAGTACTTGCGACACGCAGTGTAATGATGACAATCCTCCATTTACAGACAATCAATGCGTACCGACCACTTGTAATGATTTTTATCCTAATGATGAACAAATGAATTCAATTGTGTCCTCTGTTAATTTGACGACAATTGGTGACGCGGGACGTTCTGTTGCAATGAGCGCTGCCCAGCTTGACACACCCGGTTTGCAGGATTTACGTAATGAACAGACAAATTTTTCTAACGAAAATGAACAGTGTAATCAGAGTACGACAGATTTATTTAACTCCGAGGTAGTGACTAACAGTGCACATCCGATTGGCAAACCTTTTCGAGAATTACAGAATGACCAAATGGTTACAGAAAACGTGATAAATACACATACACCATCAAACAGCACAGAGAATAGAGTAGGTAATATTGGGTTGGATCAAGTTATGACATTTTTCAAAACAACTTAATGAAAAAATAGACAGCAGTTTCAAACAACAGAATGAAAATTTCAAACATCTTAATGAAAGTTTCAAACAGCGGAATGAAAATTTCGACAACCATTTCAAACAACTTAATGAACAACTTAATGAAAGTTTCAAACTGTCGAATGAAAAACATGACAACCTTAACGAACAGAACAAACAACTTAGTGAACAGATTACAGCCGTTACTATGCAACGTGATGATACTAAAGAACAATTACGTGACGAAATTGAGGTTTGTGTTAAGAACAATAGTGAAGACACTAGATCTGTTGCATAAAAATTAAGTAATAGACATGCAGGCATAACTGAATCACTTAGACACGAAATTAGTGCAGTTCCTGAACAATGTCCTAAAGACGCAACACATCTACGCGACGAGTTTAATTTAAAGTCACCAGAGCTTTCACACACTGTGGATACGGAAGTCGATAAGAAATGTGAACGACAGAATAGCCAAATTGACGAATGTTTTAAAATGACAGAAATGAAAATTGTTTCACTCACTAACACGTCACAGCATACGGCACATTCCCATCATTTGTCACACTCACACAGCCAGTGTAACTTAGGTAATTTACAGAGACTACGGGAGTTAAAATCCGAAAAGACACAGACAAACAGATTCTTATGTAATCGTGAACCTGTTCACACATTCAGTGACGAGAACGTTGATTATAAGCAATTTGTATGTGTAAAAAATCTAAGGTATTTGAAAATAACAGAGCACAGGCACACGCATTGAACTGGATACGTCGATTTATTTTTGTACTTTCACCGCCATTACCTGTAATGCAGAAACTACAATTAGCATGGATACAGCAATTTACTTTTGAATTTTCACCGGCATTGCCCGTAACGCAAAAGCTAAAATTTATTTGCAGTGCGTAGTTGACCTCAGGGGATTCATTACGCTTTAACGAATATGTGCCGTAGCGTGCACAGGGCCCCGAGCCGTAGTAGTGCTGTTTCATCTTTAGTTTTCTGCACTGCTGCCTTCTCTTCTACTATCCTTTATATGTATCAGAACAGCTCTTTAACTATCGCCCTATCTAGGATTAAGAATGTATAATGAAAACCCGATAAGACAAGTTTTACCGAAAGTGACAGTTTTTATTAGACACTCCCGAAATGACAAGAACTACCAGCGTAATTTTAATATTAGAGAAAACTTTAATTATCAGTATGTGTAAAATTATAAGTAACAGCAAACATATTTTTGGTAACAATAGAGGTTTTTCACCGCAATAGCAACAAAACCAGCCGCTTAGCATACCTAACCAACAATGCAGCCTGCAAGGTCAACCAAGCTTTAAGGTTTCGCCGCCTACGCGTATAGCGTCGGCCCCAACAAATAGTAATGCACAACAACAACTAAATCAGTACGTACAGAAAACACAATATTTCAATTCCTATCGCAATGCACCGTATAGAAATGACTATCATGACAGACGTAAAAGTAATGAGCACAATTTTCAGCGTACGTTTAATAACAGTCGGTCTTACCAACAGCAAAATCATCCGCAACAACAGATTATCATGAATGAACCAGACAGTCGGTATCATCCCGAAAGCAATACGTCAGGAAGAAATAACGGAACAGTACAAATAGTGGAAATGCCGCAGCATCCTCCCGAAAATAATAGCACGTCGGATAGAATTTGACTAGATACAGTACAGGTTGCATCTTCTAGTAACGCAAGCAATACTTTTGACACAGAGAATTTTGTACACGAAAATGTTATTACTTTTGACGACATTTGAGACATACTTTTACATGAAAAACCAATAGTCTGAATTAGTCAATCTGAAACATGCTTTGTTGAATGCACCACTTTTATCGCACCCAGATCTTACTAGAAATTTTCCATTGCCACCGACAGTTCTAACACCGCTTTAGGCGTACACATTTTTCATGAAATTGATGAAGATGGTTGTACAGTAATTAAAAACATAGCCATTGCGAGTCGCATTCTGTCACCTGCTGAACGCAATTATTCTGTTACAGAACTTGAAACACTATGTGTTGTATGGGCATTTACGAGATTTCGGCATTTTCTTTATGGAAGACACACCACCGTTTACACAGATCATAGAGCGATACAATTTTTACTTTCGGCTAAATTTACACACGACAGATTAATTAGATGGAAACTTTATTTGCAAGAATTTAGTTTTACAATTGTTCACATTCCTGGTACACAAAATATTGTAGCAGATGCTCTATCCTGTTCTCTCAGCAACAATCAGCAAGACATCGCAACCAAGTTCTGCAAAGCAAATTTCAGCGTCATGTATATTCAACAATTTGCATTTGTAATTTTCATTTCGTCGTCATTACAAGACATAGCATAAGAGCAGAGTAAAGACAACGTGTGGAAAGAAATTAAACACCTTTGGCAAGATAGGAATAATGTTACCATTAGAAACCATTACACTGTATGCAACAATATACTGTTTCGCCGCTCTCATTCTGACAGCAACAATTGGTTATTATGCATTCCTGACGAGCTTGTTAGCAAATTAATCTGGTATACTCATTTAAGTTACGCACATTACGGAGCGAGAAAATGTTTTCTTATACTGAGACAGAACTGTTATTTTACCAACATGGAGAAACGTATTCGACGAGTTTTAGCGTCATGTAAAACCTGCCAGAAAGCTAAGTCAGATACGACTTCACATATTCCACCATTACATCCCATTGTACCTGTTAAATTGAGACACATGGCCGCTGTAGACATTTTTGGTCCGATTCCGAGAACTAATAGAGGTTTTTGCTACATTTTTGTCGCTGTTGAACTCACTTCAAAATTTGTTATCTTCACTCCGTTACGCAAAGCTACTGCTAAAACTGTGTCGAAAGCATTTGTAAAACATTTTCTATTTCATGTAGGGCATGTATTGAGAGTAATTTCCGACAGTGGATCACAGTTTCGATCTGCTATATGGACACGTATGTTGCGAGCTAGAAACATTTCTCCGATCTATATATCCAGGTACCATGCTTCTTCGAACCCTTGTGAACGATTAATGAAAGAAATTGGTAAACTGTGCAGAATATACTGCCATAAAAAACATATTCATTGGGACACACACATACTCTCATTCCAGGATGTAATTAATTCCATACCAAATGAATCTACTATGCTATCTCCATCTGTTATACTGAAAAATGTTGAACCACCTAACAAAATTAAAGAATTAGTAACCTTTCCTACATCTCGTCGACTACGACACCATGAAATAATTGACATTGCGCTGAACAACATCAAACGTGCCGCGGAGCGCCGGAGAAGACAGCAAAAACAGGTTTGTACACGCCGTGACTTTCACATTGGACAGAAGATATTAGTACGTACACACTATTTATCCAACACAGGAAAGAGTAGATGCGGTAAATTTGAGCTTCTATACGCAGGTCCATATCGGATTCGCAGCATTCATCACCCCAATGTGGTACACGTCGAAACTTTGAGAACCAGAAAAACCAAAGGGAACCACCACGCGTCGAACGTCAAACCTTTTATTGAATGAATATACTTTATGATTTATCACACTTTAATGCCATTTGCTGATTTTTTTTATGACCACTTATGCAATTATATTCACATGAAGACTTACTGATGATTATCGTATTTTTTCTTGGCAAGTGCCCGGCAAGGTAAGGTTAGCAGGTCGCTTTTCTTGTAGTTACACATCAGACCGTGCACATTTTTCCAGATAAACTTACGTATTTTATGAATAATTATGCAATTCTATCTAGTGACATACTAATTTTATCAAATTTTCTCTCCATTAAAGTCTTCAATTCTCGCCTCTATTACCTACACAACATACAAGCTGAACACAAAGAAGGTCACTTTTCTTGTCGGTATATATCAGACCGTGTACATTTTCCATGTTTTATGTATGTATGATTGTTTTACTGTTTTGTTTGTATGCACTGTGAAATATTTAAGATATAACAAACACCAGTTGACTTTGACATTTTTGCGCTATGATATCTCAACATCGTGACTATTTAACATTTTTTTTGCTGCTACATTGTGATACACTGTGTACATTTTTGCCTATGAACACTGTCTATGTTTTTGACATATTACGTTTTCTGTCATGCTATGCTGTATGCTCAATTATGTTACTATAAACCAGTTTTTATTTAGTGGGTATATGATTTAAATGCAAGACATTAATCTTTGTTCATCATTTTCAGAAAGAAATAACGTGTAAAAGAAATACATTATACAGAAATGGGAATTTCACCTTCGGAATGAATGAAAGAAGATACAATACGTCGTCAAGAAGAGTAAATGGATCAGAATTAACAAGCATTAACAAGAATAAACTATACACATCGTACGAGAGCAGTCTTAACTAATTTTTTCTTTCAGAATACGAAGCGATTGATGCAGACTGTCAGACAGAACTACACATCTTAGTTTTAGTGATGAAATATGCTAGAAATAAGGAACTCTATACTATGAATAGTTGTATAGTGAATAATGAAGTGACTTTTTGCAGATGATAATGAATGATGATGAATAGTGATGTAGAATATAGTGATATGGATAATGAAGTTTTTTCTTTACAGGTGATGATAATAATGGAATTATGATGATGTGGATAATGAAGTTTTTCTTTGCAGGTGATGATGGTAATGATAATGGAGTTTTTCATTGCAGATGAAAATAATGATGAAGTTTATATATTTACTGTTAGTTAAGAAATGCTATGTAGTTATTTAGGTATTTGTTGCAGTTCGTTTTGACAGTATGTCTTACGTCGCATGGTATGATGACTGAAGGTTTTAGAAAGGACAGCTAGAGAACATATACATTTTACACACATTTCACTACCTGTTAATTCGAAGTTCACCACTTTCCAGCATAATATGCGTTTCTTCTTTCAGCTTAATAATCCATTTTGTATTTTTTGCAGGAGAAATTATTCACGAAATTAATACGCCACAAGCAGTTAGTCATTAAACCTGTTCTAGTACTTGCATTTTTTTTACCCATTTGTGTGTGTCATTCATGCATGTGATCACATATACTCCACCTGTTTCATAACCTTGCTACAGCTGACTCATGACGAATGACGTTAATAATCTTCATTTGCAGCAATAACTCAAATGCAAATATTGTTATGCCTCAGTAATTAATTATCGATCTCAACGCAATGCATTGCTAGCACAAAAAAATTTTATTACCAGTCCCAAATAATGCTACCAGTTTAAGAGAGTTCTGAGTAACACTGAATAATGTTTTCTAATCACAGACCTTGAATAATAGTTACAGTAGGTTATATTTTCAATATGTCCTACGTCACTGGAATGATTAGTTATGAGTAATAGTGAATGATATTTTGTAATAATGCATAAATAGTATGCCCATAATTTCTGTAAATAATATTTGGTTATACTCTATAAATGCGATGCCAATAATTGACTCTCATTTTGAATGATAACTTCTGAATAATACTGAATAAGGTTTTGTAAAACTGTATGAATACTTTGTAACTGGCCAATGAGTGCCAATAATTACTGCAATCAGATGAGTTATGAATAGTGTTTTGTAATATTCAATACTTGCTACATGTTTAGTAACTAGCCAAAGAGTGCCAATAATTATTTTTAAATACGTCATATGTCAGCTGAAGGATGAAATATGTTTTGTAATAATTAATACTTGCTGACCAACGAATGCCACTGTTTCTTATGCTTTAAATTTATATTATGTCACTTTCATGCTATATATATGAATTAGCTCCTGTTTTGAATGATGACTTCTGATGATTTGTATCTGGTCAATGAGTGCCAATGTTCTCTGTAAACAGATAACTTATGAACATTATTCTGTAATACTTCATACATGGTACAGAAATGTTCAGTAACTGGGCGGTAAGTGCCTCGAATTACTTAAAAATCAGTTAATAGACTAGTGTAATTATCAATGATGACTGGCATAAGATTTAATGTCCTTCACCTTCTGACCTAATTACCACAAATTACTGCAATATCCGTTTGTCCTGTCTATCCTCATGCTCATGAAGCACTATATTTGGTTTTTGCACTAATTCTACGTTGGTGTACCTTACAAGAACGTGGTGTTGACACAACATGCTGTCCACCACTTTGAGTGATGGAGATATTATTATGGTCCCACTGTTTGGTGTACCTAATGTACTACCAAAATGATAACATGGAATATTAATACGACATTTCAGTGTCTTGGCTACACTGATTAATACTTCAAGGAAAAGAACTTCAGAATGTCTCACTTAGTGTTGCGCTTCTGTAGAAAGATATGGACTTTCAGTGCAGCTGCGTGCAACCTAATGTGCTGCAACCATGATGCAATCCTTCCCATTCCTTTCCTAGTTCTTGTAAAATGATAATGACATATACAGTGCGTGTGCACTTTATTTCACTCCATGATATGTCATGTAAAATGCTAAAGACTTTTACAATGCGTGTGCACTTTATTTCACTCCATGATATGTTATGTAAAATGCTAAAGACTTTTACAGTGCGTGTGCACTTTATTTCACTCCATGATATGTTATGCAAAAATGCTAAAGACTTTTACAGTGCGTGTGCACTTTATTTCCCCCCATGCTATGTTATGTAAAAATGCTAAAGACTTCTACAGTGCATGTGCACTTTATTTCACTCCATGATATGTTATGTAAAAATGCTAAAGACTTCTACAGTGCATGTGCACTTTATTTCACTCCTTGATATGTTTATTTGTTGTAAAAATGCTAAAGAGTTTTACAGTGCGTGTGCACTTTTGTCATTTTGTTAACATGATTTGTACTCATTCCGTATACATTTTGTGATTTGCTGATATATTCTGAACTACAGTGCGTGTGCACTTTTGTCATTTGTTAATATGATTTGCACTCATTGCCTGTACATTTGTGATTTCCTGATATGTTCAGTACTACAGTGCGTGTGCACTTTATGTCATCTGTTAATATGATTTGTATTCATTACGTATGTACTACATTGCGTGTGAACTTTATGCCATTTCTTAATTGATTTGTACTCATTGCGTATACATTTTGTGATTTGCTGATATGTTCTGTACTGCAGTGCGTGCGCACTTTTGTCATTTGTTAATATGTTTTATACTCATTGTGTACACATTTTTGTCTTTGCTTGATATGTTCTGTACTCAGTGGATGTGCACTATATTTTATTTCATGTTCTGCACTTTTATTCTGTGATTGTAAACTTAGTTAATTAAGAAAAAATTTGTTGCTCATGGCAAGTCCAATTGACTCACCATCGCTGCCAAATTTTTGCCCCCCCCCCCCCCCCCCAGTGGAGGGTTATATATGACGTATGCGTTGCCGGCGATGGGCGAGGCATGGCAGAGTCTCTGGCCAGAGAGCAGTAGTAGTTAGTCTGCGCGAGTCGACAGTAGAAGTCAGTCTGCGCTAGTCTGCGCGAGTCGGCAGTAGTAGCGAGTGGACGGTAGTAGTCTGCGGGAGTCGGCATGCGTCGGTTGTCTGCTTTGGTCGCGACTCTGGTCAGGACTCTGGAGGATGAGTATTGTTGTAGAAGGTAAAGAAGCAACAATTCCGCATATTTAATAATGTATGTTAATTGTAATTTAATTTGTTTAAAAAATGCCCCAATAATAATTTTTTTATAAAGTAACTCTTTTAAAGAAAAGTAATCATTTCAATTTAAAGAATTTTTCCACTCTTTTGAAGAAAAAGCATTCATTTCATTTTAAAGAATTTTTCCTATGCATTCCTTCCAAGAATCAAAAAATATATATACTCCAGCATTGCACGAAGCTGTGTCGATAAATAAGAGCAGATATAGATGCAGTTTTATTGAGGTAAGAATTTTTGCTTGTTATTCAGAATACAGGGCCGAAGGTCAGCGCAGCTGTCCTTATAAAATTTACCAGATATTATTATTTCTGTTGAGAGATTACATTTCGTTCATGGTTCATTATTTAATTAATATTATTGCGGGTTTATGGTCTATTTTCATTCATTAATTTTTGTGGCGAGCTTACGCTTGGCACCATTTCACATTTTTTACTAAACATTATTTTCTTGGGAGGTTACATTAGGCTAAATTTTCATTATTTTCATTCTTTAATTCGTGCGGGGAGGTTACAAGGTGTTTTAGCTGCTGTCGCGGTTAACCCGCACGTCGGTAGCAGAGAAACTGCGAGAGAATCGGGAATCTCAAAAACGTCAGTGTTGAGAACGCTACATCAAAATTGGATGCACTCGTACCATATTTCTATGCTCCAGGAATTGCATGGCGACGACTTTGAACGTCGTGTTCAGTTCTGCCACTGGGCACAAGAGAAATTACGGGACGATGACAGATTTTTTGCACGCGTTCTATTTAGCGACGAAGCGTCTTTCACCATCAGCGGTTACGTAAACCGGCATAATATGCACTATTGGGGCAACGGAAAAACCACGATGGCTGCGACAAGTGGAACATCAGTGGCCTTGGCGGGTTAATGTATGGTGCGGCATTATGGGAGGAAGGATAACTGGCCCCCATTTTATCGATGGCAGGCTAAATGGTGCAATGTATGCTGATTTCCTAAGTAATCTTCTACCGACGTTACTACAAGATGTTTCACTGCATGACAGAATCTCGATGTACTTCCAACAAGATGGATGTCCGGCACATACCTCGCGTGAGGTTGAAGCGGTATTGAACAGCATATTTCATGACAGATGGATTGGTCGTCGAAGCACCATACCATGGCCCGCACGTTCACCGGATCTGACGTCGCCGGATTTCTTTCTGTGGGGAAAGTTGAAGGATAATTGCTATCGTGATCCACCGACAACGCCTGACAACATGCGTCAGCGTATTGTCAATGCATGTGCAAACATTACGGAAGGCGAACAACTCGCTGTTGAGAGGATTTCGTTACATGTATTGCCAAATACATTGAGGTTGACGGACATCATTTTGAGCAGTTATTGAATTAATGAGGTGTTAACAGGTAATCACGTTCTAACAGCATTCGTTCTCAGAAATGATAAGTTCACAAAGGTAAATGTATCACACTGGAACAATCGAAATAAAATGTTCAAACGTACCTACGTTCTGTATTTTAATTTAAAAAACCTACCTGCTACCAACTGTTCGTCTATAATTGTGAGCCATATGTTTGTGACAATTCCAGCGCCATCTATGACAAAGAGAAAAAAGTGGTCCAATTAAAACATTCATATTTCTTTAAGTACTACACGAATATCTAATAAAAAATTATGATTCCTATTTTAAAAAACGCAGTTGATATCCGTTTGACCTATGGCAGCGCCATCTAGCGAGCCAACCATAACGCCATTTGGTTTCCCCCTTCAAACTATACAAGTTTCGTGCTTTGTAGTTTTTTCGTTTGACGCATATTTCGTGTGATATTTGGCCCGGTCGCGATCAATGGACCACCCAGTATACTCATAGCTCAACGCCAATATTTTTCTTCAGCATCACACATTTCAAAATAAATAGGTGACGCACAACTTCGTTGAATTTGTAAAATCTTTAAATCAGATGTAAAACTTAGGGCTATTTTGACTGGGCATATAAATGACTCAGTTACTGGACAAGTGCCGGCCGCGGTGGCCGTGCGGTTCTAGGCGCTGGAGTCCGGAACGGCGGGACTGCTACGGTCGCAGGTTCGAATCCTGCCTCGGGCATGGATCTGTGTGTTGTCCTTAGGTTAGTTAGGTTTAAGTAGTTCTAAGTTCTAGGGGACTGATGACCTAAGATATTAATTCCCATAGTGCTCAGAGCCATTTGAACCATTTGAACTGGACAAGTAGGAGTTGAAGCTGACTTTCACACCACTTTGCAGAGTCAGTTTTGCACGAAGGCTCGTGGAGCAGTTGCGACGTCATCGTGACATGTCGATCACCCCTCGATGTTTGTATGGTGACGAGTAGACAGCCGGTAGCTTTTATCTTCCGTGTTCTGCGGCTTTACGGTGACATCCTGGACGGCTTAATCGTTCCTTCTTGTGTGCTGGCTGACTTAAGCTCTCAGGTATAGGGCGAATGATGGCTTACGCAGTATTTCTGGGTTTACACTTTCGACGACTATTACAAGTGGTGATTATCTCGCAGAGGTGGTGTTAGTGTATCGGCTTCGGCCATTGCCATTTTCAGAATTGTTAAAACAGAAAAATAGTGGAGTAACTAACTAAGTTCAATTAGCTAGAACAAAATCTATAGCACGCATAGTGATACATAAAAAATAAAAATCTTTACACGATTAACAGCTATCCATGACAGCCTTACATATCACAAAATATTCTGATGTAGATATGAAAGACAAAATCTATATATTTAGGTGCATGAGCTCCGGTGATGGCCTCGAAACTTCCAGAGTTCTTACAAGTAATCAGCAGAGGACGTTAATGCTAGAGAGCAAGGGGAACCAGTATCGTCAATTCATTAGTGAAACTGCAATATGCATGCTCTTTAACTAAAATTACTTCATATAACAAATGAGCACCTGAAAATAAGACATCGACTCTCTATGTGAAAATAAAACCGTACTTAGAAATTTACATGAAACCTGTAAAGTTAATAACAGACAGCTACTACCCTGGCAAAATATATAACACACAACCGTGTCAAGCCAAAATAAAACGTTTCAAACTAACAACACATCTATAAATCGCAACCTTTCAGCATGACAAACAATTAAACATAGCCGTAAGTGTAACATTATCAACAAGACAGAGACTCTTTATTGGAATCTCGAAAGTCAATGACACATTCAGAGTGACGCCACCTCGTGGCCTCCCTTAAAGAAGTTTTTGTTTTCCTGTAGCGGAGCTTGCGGAAGAAGGCTTTGTCCAGGTCGAGAAATCGTACGAGTTTTTCTTGATTTTTCTTCAGTCTTATTGCCATTATCAAATGCAACATCAGAACTCCATCTCTGATGCCTTTACCCTTCCTAAAGCCAAATTTAACGTCATATATCAGTTCCCGAATTTTGTCCTCCACACTTCTGTGTATTATTCTTGTCAGCAATTTGGATTCAGAAGCTGACAGTGCAATAATTCTCTCACTTCTTAGCCCACCTTTAGGAAGTGTATGGATGATGTTTTTTCGACAGTCTGATGGTATATCGCCGGTCTCATACATTCTACACACCAACGTGGATAAGCCGGCCGGGGTGGCCGAGCGGTTCTAGGCGCTTCAGTCTGGAACCGCGCGACCGCTACGGTCGCAAGTTCGAATCGTGTTTCGGACATGGATGTGTGTGATGTCCTTAGGTTAGTTAGGTTTAAGTACTTAACCTAATTTACGCTAAGGACAACACACACACCCATGCCCAAGGTAGGACTCGAACCTCCGACGGGGAAAGCCACGCGAAATGTGGCAAGGTGCCCTAGACCGCGGGGCTATCCCGCGCTGCTTTCTCTGGTGATGCAGCTAATATTTGCAGTTTCATTTTTTGCATTGTGTAGCTGAGGGCAGCCCAAACAAATAGTACTCATCACGTTTTTGATGCGACCACCGCTGTAAACGGAAGGCATCTGCTTGTTTCCTGTTACAAACAACATGATTTTTAAAGCAACATTTTAGGTGCTCATTCGATAGAGCTGTCCCATACTAGTCTCATGAGGTATCTGCCTTACCGATGTGTATTAAAAAGGACAGTAAAACCGATACTCCAGCAGCGGCAGCACTGCCCTCGCTCGCGCTGCCTGAAATCTTCCAGCATGCAGCGTTACCGAGTCACTGCTGAGTTGCTGTTTATTCGCAGTGCTTTACTGTCCCTGTTGGTACATATTGTTGAAGAGAAAATCAGACTAGAGTAATTTCTGAGCACTCTATCCAATAGGAACGTAAAATTCCGACTTAAAAATGATTTAGTTTGTAGTGGGAAACAGATGCCTTCTGGTGACACCGGGATCGCATGAAAGACGTGACAAGTAGCAGTTGCTTGGGCTGACTCCTGCTACCCAATGCAAACATGAATTTGCGAATATTAAGACATCTCTCCTAATATGTAACAAGTTTTTGTTTTCCGTCACTGAATTATTCTTCCGGCTTTTCTCCAATTTAGAACTTGACAGGTGCCTTCACCTCATCGTCTGAAATGTAACTGATTACCCTTGAGGTCTCACTTGAGTAGAGGTAAAAACAAAAATAAAAAAACCCGCAAGGTGCAAGACCTGTGGAGTAAGATGGCTGGGAAATCGTTTCAGACTTCAGGTCTCTTCAATGCGCGCGTATTGTATGGATGAGTGTTGTCATTAGACCTTCTGGTGACAAACAGACCCGAACTATTTGAAACAGTTAACTCAGAACAGGGAATCAGCGATCATAAAGCGGTTACTGCATCGATGATTTCAGCCGTAAATAGAAATATTAAAAAGGTAGGAAGATTTTTCTGTTTAGCAAGTCACAAAAAGCAGATTGCAGAGTACCTGACGGCTCCACACAAAAGTTTTGTCACAAGTACAGATAGTGTTGAGGACCAGTGGACAAAGTTCAAAACCATCGTACAATATGCGTTAGATGAGTATGTGCCAAGCAAGATGGTAAGAGATGGAAAAGAGCCACCGTGGTACAACAACCGATTTAGAAAACTGCTGCGGAAGCAAAGGGAACTTCACAGCAAACATAAACATAGCCAAAGCCTTGCAGACAAACAAAAATTACGCGAAGCGAAATGTAGTGTGAGGAGGGCTATGCGAGAGGCGTTCAATGAATTCGAAAGTAAAGTTCTATGTACTGACACGGCACAAAATCCTACGAAATTTTGGTCTTATGTCAAAGCGGTAGGTGGATCAAAACAAAATGTCCAGACACTCTGTGACCAAAATGGTACTGAAGCAGAGGATGACAGACTGAAGGCCAAAATACTAAATGTCTTTTTCCAAAGCTGTTTCACAGGGGAAGACTGCACTGTAGTTCCTTCTCTAGATTGTAGCACAGATGACAAAATGGTAGATATCGAAATAGACGACAGAGGGATAGAGAAATAATTAAAATCGCTCAAAAGAGGAAAGGCTGCTGGACCTGGGATACCAGCTCGCTTTTACACAGAGTACGCGAAGGAACTTGCCCCCCTTCTTGCAGCGGTTTACCGTAGGTCTCTAGAAGAGCGTAGCGTTCCAAAGGATTGGAAAAGGGCACAGGTCATCCAAGTTTTCAAGAAGGGACGTCGAACAGACGTGCAGAACTATAGACCTATATCTCTAACGTCGATCGGTTGTAGAATTTTGGAACACGTAATATGTTCGAGTATAATGACTTTTCTGGAGACTAGAAATCTACTCTCTAGGAATCAGCATGGGTTTCGAAAAAGACGGTCGTGTGAAACCCAGCTCGCGCTATTCGTCCACGAGACTCAGAGGGCCATAAACACGGGTTCACAGGAGGATGCCGTGTTTCTTGACTTCCGCAAGGCGTTCGATACAGTTCCCCACAGTTGTTTAATGAACAAAGTAAGAGCATATGGACTATTAGACGAATTGTGTGATTGGATTGAAGAGTTCGTAGATAATAGAAGGCAGCATGTCCTTCTCAATGGAGAGAAGTCTTCCGTAGTAAGAGTGATTTCAGGTGTGCCACAGGGGAGTGTCGTAGGACCGTTGCTATTCACAATATACATAAATGACCTTGTGGATGACATCGGAAGTTCGCTGAGGCTTTTTGCGGATGATGCTGTGGTATATCGAGAGGTTGTAACAATGGAAAATTGTACTGAAATGAAGGAGGATCTGCAGCGAATTGACGCATGGTGCAGGGAATGGCAATTGAATCTCAATGTAGACAAGTGTAATGTGCTGCGAATACATAGAAAGAAAGATCCCTTATCATTTAGCTACAATATAGCAGGTCAGCAACTGGAAGCAGTTAATGCCATAAATTATCTGGGAGTACGCATTAGGAGTGATTTAAAATGGAATGATCATATAAAGTTGATCGTCGGTAAAGCAGATGCCAGACTGAGATTCATTGGAAGAATCCTAAGGAAATGCAATCCGAAAACAAAGGACGTAAGTTACAGTACGCTTGTTCGCCCGCTGCTTGAATATTGCTCAGCAGTGTGGGATCCGCACCAGATAGGGTTGATAGAAGAGATAGAGAAGATCCAACGGAGAGCAGCGCGCTTCGTTACAGGATCATTGAGTAATCGCGAAAGCGTTACGGAGATGATACGTAAACTCCATTGGAAGACTCTGCTGGAGAGACGCTCAGTAGCTCGGTACGGGCTTTTGTTGAAGTTTCGAGAACGAACCTTCACCGAAGAGTCAAGCAGTATATTGCTCCCTCCTACGTATACCTCGCGAAGAGACCATGAGGATAAAATCAGAGAGATTAGAGCCACACAGAGGCATACCGACAATCCTTCTTTCCACGGACAATACGAGACTGGAATAGAAGGGAGAACCGATAGAGGTACTCAAGGTACCCTCCGCCACACACCGTCAGGTGGCTTGCGAAGTATGGATGTAGATGTAGATTTAGATGTCATGTTGCAATATTATTGGCGCCAGTCTGTCTCTAATACAACAAACTCGACGTTGGAGGTGTTTTAGAGTCTGTGTACTGAGAAAAACTTACTATTGCAAGTCCAAACGGATAATCAGTCACAAAAACTTGGCCAGCATCCCAGACCACAGTCAAAAGAATTTTTTTCGGATAGTTGTGTTTGAACTTTCTCGCCTGAGGAGAAGACTGATATCGATATTCAGCACTTTGTCTATGCTGGGTCATACTGATGGACCCAAAAATCGGTCTCCCGTCACATTACTCGAAAGGAAGTCACTTCCTTCGTCACGTTAGCGTTCAAAACTTGCCCCAGCTTTCCAATAGACGCTGTTTGTTCTTGTCTGCGAGACGTTGTGATACGGTACCCTAACTGATCAGTAATGAAGCTGACACGTTCCATACATATTCCATCATCACTTTGCTATACGCTTTTGAGTGATTCGCCGGTCATTTTGAATTAAATCGTCAACAAGTTTGCGGTGTATATTGTCTGCGACACTATCGGACGTCCGCTCTATGTTTCATGAACAAATATAGCTTTTCCAGACTCGCAAAAGCGAAAGTTTACTACCTATCGATCCATTAATAGCTTCGTCACCGTAAACAGCTTTTAAACTGCGATGCGTCACTTTTTCATCCCTTAAAATTCAGTAACAGCACGCTGCTTAACTCGCGCTGACATAGCACTAGAGCATGTCTCCATACTTCCGGTACTCAAAAATACAGTGGATGTACGCAGCGCATTCAACCTGCGAATGTATACAGAGGGAGAAAGTTACCTTCCACAAGCCACCTGGCGCTTTTCTGAAGGTCATTTAGGTTGGTTTCTGCAAACATGTGTGCGTTACTTTACCGCTTTTTTTCTCCCACGAATCTCCAGTGCCAAACTATTCATTTCGGAGTAGCACTTGCAACCAACATCCTCAATTATTTGATGGATATATTCCAATCTCTGTCTTCCTCTACAGTTTTTGCCTTCTGTAGTACTCTCTAGTACACTGGAAGTCGTTGTCTGATGTCTTAGCAGATGTCTATCACCCCATCCCTTCTCCTTGTAGCCGGCCGTTGTGGCCGTGCAGTTCTAGGCGCTTCAGTTTGGAACCACGTGACCGCTACGGTCGCAGGTTCGAATCCTGCCTCGGGCATGGATGTGTGTGATGTCCTTAGGTTAGTTAGGTTTAAGTAGTTCTAAGTTCTAGGGGACTTATGACCTCGGATGTTAGGTCCCATAGTGCTCAGAGCCATTTGATCCATTTTTCTCCTTGTCAATGTTTTCCACTTATTCTTTTCCTCTCCGATTCTGCCCACAACTTCCTCATTCTTTACCTTATCAGTCCACTTAATTTTCAACATTCGTCTACAGTACCACATCTCGATTCACTTCTGCTCCCGTTTTCCCACAGTTCATGTTTCACTACCATACAATACTGTGATGCACAGGTACATTCTCAGAGATTTATTCCTCAAATTAAGGCCTATGTTGGTACTATTAGGCTTCTCTTGGTCAAGAATGCCGTTTTTGCCAGTATCAGTCTGCTTTCGATGTCCTCTTTGCTACACATGCCAATGGTTATTTTGCTGCCCAGGTAGTATAATTCCTTAACTTCATCTTCTTCGGGACGACCAGCTTGGTGTTAAGTTTCCCGCTGTTCTCATTTTGCTGCTCCTCGTTACTTTCGTCTGATTTATGCTCACTCCATATTCTGTACTCATGTTCAGTCCATTCAGCAGATCATGTAATTCTTCTTCACTTTTACTGAGGATAGCAAAGTCATCAGCGAGTCGTATCATTTATATCCTTTGACCCTAAATTTTAATTCCACTTCTGAACCGTTCTTTTATTTCCATTATTGATTTTTCGATGTACAGATTGAACAGTAGGGGGGAAAGACTACATCCCTGTCTTACATACTTCTTAATCCAAGTAATTCGTTGAAACTTCCTGGCAGGTTAAAACTGTGTGCCGGACCGATACTCGAACTCGGGAACTTTGCCTTTCACGGGCAAGTGCTCTACCAACTGAGCTACCCAAGCACGACACACGCCCCGTCCTCACAGCTTTACTTCTGCCAGTATCTCGTCTCCTACTTTCCAAACTTTACGGAAGCTCTCCTGCGAATCTTGCCAAACTACCAACTGAGTTTCATATCAGCGCTCACTCCGCTGCAGGGTGAAAATCTCATTCTGGAAACATCCCCTAGCCTGTGGCTAAGCCACGTCTCCGCAATATCCTTTCTTTCAGGAGTGCTAGTTCTGCAAGGCTCGCAGGAGAACTTCTGTAAAGTTTGATCAATAGCAAACGAGGTACTGGCAGAAGTAAAGCTGTGAGGACGGGGCGTCAGTCGTGCATGGGTAGCTCAGATGGTAGAGCACTTGCCCGCAAAAGGCAAAGGTCTCGAGTTCGAGTCTCGGTCCGGCACACAGTTTTAATCTGGCAGGAAGTTTCATATCAGCGCGCACTCCGCTGTGGAGTGAACATCTCATTCCGGAAACATCCCTTAGGTTGTGGCTAAACTATGTCCCCGCAATATCCTTTCTTTCAGGAGTGCTAGTTCTGTAAGGTTCGCAGAAGAGCTTCCGTAAAGTTTGGAAAGTAGGAGACGAGGTACTGTCAGAAGTAAAGCTGTGAGGACAGGGCGTGAGTCGTGCTTGGGTAGCTCAGTAGGTAGAGCAATTCCCCGTGAAATGCAAAGGTCCCGAGTTCGAGTCTCGGACCGGCAGACAGTTTTAATCTGCCAGGAAGTTTCATACCTGCGCACACTCCGCTGCAGAGTGAAAATCTCATTCCAAGTTCTTCGTTCTTGGGCGTCCACTCTTATTTTTCCCTCTTGACTCCTGTACATATTATATATTATCCGTCTCTCCCTATAGCGTACCCCTATTTTTCTCGGAATTTCAAACATCTTGCACCATTTTACACTGGAGAGCGCTTTTTTCAGATCAAGATTTTTCTTTAGTCTTGCTTCCATTATCAACCGCAACGTTAGAATTGCCTCTCTGGTGCCTTTACCTTCCCTAAAGCCAAACCGATTATCATCTAACACTTCCTCAATTTTCATTTCCATTCTTCTGTATTTTATTCTTGTCAGCAACTTGGATGCATGAGCTGTTAAAGTGACTGTGCGATAAATATCGCACTTACCAATTCTTGCAGTCTTCGGAATTATGTGGATGATATTTTTTCAAAAGTCAGATGGTTTGTCGCCAGATTAATACACTCTACACGCCAACGCGAATAGTCTTTTGTTGCCACTGCCTCCTATGATTTTAGGAATTCTGATGGAATGTTATCTATCCCTTCTGCCTTATTTGATCGTAAGTCATTCAAATCGCTCTTACATTCTAATACTTGATTCCCCATCTGCTCCTAATCGGCTCCTGTTTTTTCTTCTATCACATTAGACAAATCTTCCCCTTTATAAGGGCCTTCAATGCACTCTTTCCACCTATCCGTTCCTTCCTCTACATTCAACAGAGAAATACCCGTTGCAGTCAAAGTTGTCACCCTTGCCTTTAACTTACCAAATGTTGTTTTGACTTTTCTACATGTTGAATCAGTCCATCCGACAACCAATTCTTTTTCGATTTCTTCATATTAATTACTGTGCGGCACCTACATAACGAAATGTTCATAATTAAATTTGCATAGCCAGAATGACACACCAGCGCAGCCGATGGCGCTAACATACACACGTCTGTACGGTGGTGCTGCACTCGGCCGTAAACCGGCTCGAATCCCGGTAGTGGGAAATTTTGACTGCCAGTATTTCGCTGGCAAGTGGAAGAGAAGTGGTGACGTAAAATTTCTGACCACCATTCATAGCGCCAATGTCCTGTGTTAGACTCGAAAAACTCTCTGCACTGTTTCATGTACAAGGCACTGTTGACGGTGTCCGTCCGTCGGGTTGGAATGTTAAGCTCGGTTGTACAACACCAAGTGAGTGTGGATCAGGATGCAAAGCCTGGGAGTCATACTTAGCAATATTCGTGTGTCATCAAACACAAATCTCATTGCATTTATTTCATGATTTTATCAGTCATCGTCAAATTTTTTGTCAGGATGGTGTTCTCCTTCTCCATCCATACGCATGTCCAATAAAGAATGAAGGCGCGCCGGCCGGAGTGGCCGTGCGGTTCTAGGCGCTACAGTCTGGAACCGCGAGACCGCTATGGTCGCAGGTTCGAATCCTGCCTCGGGCATGGATGTGTGTGATGTCCTTAGGTAGTTAGGTTTAAGTAGCTCTAAGTTCTTGGGGACTGATGACCTCAGAAGTTGAGTCCCATAGTGCTCAGAGCCACTTTTGAATGAAGGCGCTCCTGCGGATGCGACTGCAAATGCTTTGATCCTGTATGGAGAGCAACTGAAGTGTTTTTCCCTTGATGTACAGCGTTCAGTTATAAACCAAGAGACTTTCCCAATTTCCCTGTCGTTAACGTGTGCGACAGAGGGGGAGGGGGGGGGGCTGCTGGTGTCTTTAGCCTCCGTCGGAGGTGGTAGGTTAATTAATACGAACTTTTCGAGAGTTCTAAGACACTCTCAAGTTCAAAACAGTCTGATCTTTCATAAACAAAACACCAGCAACTGTACACAACACACTTCCAGCTTAATGGATTATCTAAGCGCGACTCACCTGCCCTCACAGTTTCACGGGCATCCAGGGGAATTTCCTGTTAAGTTTGGAAGGCAGGAGAGATCTAGTGGCGGAACTGAAGCTGAGTCACCCTTAGATAACTCATTAGGCAGTGCAATTGTCCGCATAAGGTAAAGATCTCAGGCTCGAGTCCCGGTCCGGAAATCGGTTATACAGTCCATTACAAACTGAAAATTCATTCACGAAGGTATATTACAACGTCCTCGGTCCCAGTTTCTAAACCCTCCATACGCATCCACACGATGAGGATACATGCTTGACGCTTCATAACAGGCTGGAGGAAGGCAACTGCAAACCACCGTTAGTAACTCCTTGCCGAGAATTGAGTTGCAGACTTCCTGCAACTGCTCCCCTACGTTCACTCTATTAGCATGCGATTATTTTGACAATGTTATCCAGAATATTAGTCTTTTTACTACCTGTGAACAAACCATGGCTCATATGCAAACGAAGGTTACATGTCAAACAATACACGCTGTAATAAAATGAAATGAAGCTGCCAATTAATTGAGTGACAAAGCTACTTCATTTAGGCGTGATCGCATTAAGAAGGATGTAAACGTCTGAGTTCCATTTGGGAAATGTCGCCTTCCCGGTAATCGAAAAAGTCAGCACCCGTGTACCCATATCACTAAGCATGCAAATCTTTATAAATCTCACAGGGGAAGGCCACGACGTTGACATCACAGATTTACTTTTTTTTTTAATTGAGTTTCGATTCCCCCCCAAGGGGGCGGGCTGGCAGCAGCTTAGTATGCCGCTCTTCAGCCTACAGACATTGTTTTAAAAAAATGAAGAAAATAAAGAATAAAAACAGGCGATAAAATCGGATACTTAAATGGTATCATAGTGAAAAATTCGTGGAAACTGAAAACATAGAACAAAGGGATGATGATGCTAATAAAATACGTATGAAGCAGACAGGCAAAATAATAGACAGACATAAAAAAACACGACGACAGTCTGGTTTCTGTTCGCAAAAGACATAAAATTCACACCCAGCGACAGCATGGTTTCTGTTCACAACACTTTGGAAAGACGAACAACACTGAACATTCACCTGAACACTGCACTAAAAAGTTGGCAAATATGACATACCACAGCCGAGAGCAGGTGGGGGGAAAAGGGACAGATGATGGGAAAATAAAAAGGGGGGAAGGAGAGGAAAAACAATGGGGGGAGGGGCGAAAGGAGCCGAGTGAGGATGAGGACCCGTAAGAGGGGTGGGGGGGGGGGTGCTGGGCAGACGTGACAGGGAGTGGGCAAGGCAGAGGAGGGGAATACAAAAGGACTCGGGGGGAGGGGAGAAGCGAGGTAGGGAGAGGTTAAGCGGCGAGAAAACAGGATGGAAGAGGTGGGGAAAGGGAGCCCAGGGAAAGGACGGAGGAAAGGAGAGGGGTAAGGATCAGAGTTGATAGGAGGGATATAAGCAGGGAGAGAGGGCATCATCCAGGAGCGGTAGTTGATGGAAGCCACCTTGGGAAAGGAGATGAAGGCTGTAGAGATTGGGAGGGGAGGGGGAACAACAGTGAAGGCATGGACAAGGGGCGGGGACGGGAGAGGAGAGGAGCAACCAGGGGGTGAGGGGGATCAAGGCGGCCAGATTTTCTTCAGACTTTGTACACCTTCAGTAGGCCATGAAAACACAATGTGCAGGTAGTAAGGTGCATTACTCTGACAATTCCGATAAAAAAAAATCACAAGAGAAGTTTTACGTGTTTATTATGTAAGTGATGTAACTGTGCTTACGTGCCAGATGTTAGAGTACAGCCGGCCGAAGTGGCCGCGCGGTTCTGGCGCTGCAGTCTGGAACCGCGAGACCGCTACGGTCGCAGGTTCGAATCCTGCCTCGGGCATGGATGTGTGTGATGTCCTTAGGTTAGTTAGGTTTAACTAGTTCTAAGTTCTAGGGGACTAATGACCTCAGCAGTTGAGTCCCATAGCGCTCAGAGCCATTTTTTTTTTTTGTTAGAGTACATGGTGGACAAGTGGCAGACCAGCTTTCACAGCTGTACATTGCGGATGTGCTGTTGTTTCCGCCTGCAGAGCACGGGCGCTCTTTGTTGATTACTTTCTGCGGCCGTCTCTTACATGTCGCTTAAGTGCAGTAGAATCATGGCCAACTGTTTTCGAAAATCAACTTCTGCAATGACTACACCCGATCAAAGGCCTTGGAAGTGGAACGCCTCCTACGCAAAGCAGCTAAGACCCCAGCTCGCGAGGGTCAAAATGGCTCTGAGCAGTATGGGACTTAACATCGGAGGCCGTCAGTCCCCTAGAACTTAGAACTACTTAAACCTAACTAACGTAAGGACATCACACACATCCATGCCCGAGGCAGGATTCGAAACTGCGACCGTAGCAGTCACGTGGCTCCGGACTGAAGTGCCTAGAACCGCTCGGCCACCACGGCCGGCCAAGCTAGCGAGGTTTCGAGCATCCATTTGTTCATCTTAAGCGGTATGAAGTAGATTAAAGTCGTCATTGACGCAGCATGCGAAGTAACATTTCGTGACACAAAACGTGGGCTGCGTTTTTGCCACACCTACGGCAATGCCGGTGCTATCACTCTCGACCACGCAAGCCTGGGCATGTGCACCATATGGGGTTTCGAATTACCATTCGAGGTCACGGCGGAAGGCGTTATCGTGGCTTTCCGACCCTGTGGCACCGTAAATGGCCACACTGTCAAACCCTGGGCGCAATTCCAAACATATCCCGTTCTTAACGGTGTACGACAGATCACCATCGATCTCCGTTGCCAAAAGCCATATTACCTGCAAATCAGCGGGCGCCGCGCGTCGTCATACATGACGGCTTACACAAGACCTGTTCTGGCTGTGGCAAAGGAGACCACCTCAGATCTGCGTGCTGGCAATTGTATGATACGCCACTGATGTGGTGCTTCCGACTCCGATGCCAGTTTTAGTGATCACCTATGCATCGGTGCCCTCTTCTCCTCCCGCCGACTGTCAGCTATTCGTACCGATGACCCTTCGAGTTGCTACGGATACCGACGCGTCACGCTCACAACCTGACGCTACTCCGGCGCCGGTACCAGGAATGATGACTTCAGATCCCCCCTCGGCCGATGATACTGACGTCCCTTCACTTATCGTCCCCGCGACGGCCTTCCTTACAGACCGCCACGATTCCCTCCCGTCTCCCGACGGACACGCAAACAACGTTCACTTAAGGGGCGCAAGAGGAGGCGACGCACGGTCTCGGATCGTACAGCTTGCACAACTCCTGGCGACTTGCCGCAAGGTACTGCCTATTATCCCAGCCTCAGAAGAGACAACTCCAGGTGGCTCAGTCAATATACAAACGACCACAGGAGAATGTCATGGGTTGATTTCACTGGCAGCGGCGTGTAGACTCCGCGCCTTGGTCGTTGCCATTCATTTTGACACTACATTCGACAAGTTGTGGCATCGTTTTCTGTTCTCAATACTGAGCCAAATGCGTTTTCCACCCGCCTTTGTCGATGTTATCCGTCGCCTGTACGGAAGCACCAAATAACTGATTCAGATCAATGGCGGGACCAGTGACCATCCGGCGCTCCATAAGGCAGGGTTGCCCACTTTCAACACTACTCTCCCATAAACCTGGAGCCACTCATTGGGAGCCTGACGACCTACCTTTCTGGTCTCACTTTCCGACACACGGTGTAATGAATACATGGACGACCTCCTCCTCTTCGTCCGCTCACAAAATGAAACCAAATGCTCCTTGATTTGATATCAACGTATTGTATTGTATTGTATGTTAATCGGGGATGTATAAACGACGGAGAGGCTCTATCCCCGCCGCAGCCGCAGTGGTCCACAATCCCACGACGACCACCGCAGTCCACCCCTCCGCTGCCCCACATGGAACCACCCTTTCAGGGTTATTGTGCGGTTCGTCTCCCAGTGGTTCCATCCCAGGGAACGTCTCACACCAGACGAGTGTAACCTCTATGTTTGTGTGGTAGAGCAATGTTGGTGTACGAGTACATGGAGAACTTGTTGCACAGCAATCGCTGACATAGTGTAGCTGAGGCAGAATAAGGGGAACCAGCCCGAATTTGCCGAGGCAGATGGATAGCCCCCTAAAAACCATCCACAGAGTGACCAGCTCACCGGACCTCGATATAAGTCCGTCAGGCGGATTCGTGCCGGGGCCCAGGCGCTCCTTCCCAGCCCGAAAAGCCGTGTGTTAGATCACACGGCTATGCAGGCAAGCTGATATCAACGTACGGAACTGCAGCAGACAGTAACATGAATGTTGCTAAATCCATTGGACGCAGGCTCTCACACGACGACCTAGCACGTCTCCCGTGGGTACCTTGGTATCATCTGCACCTCCACAGAACTCCGCTTCACTGCCATCAATTTTCACCGTGCTCTCCACATTATCCGCACGGCAGTGCGACAAAATCTCCTCCGCCGACTAGATTCTCTACAACGTGATGAATAACTCCATCAACATATTGCGTCCAAAGTGGTCCATGTCGCGCAGGTACTCCCATTACCATCAACTGGTGGACGCAGCCTCCAGGCCGCGTTCTAATACTTTCTTAAGGCAGGTATGCCCCTTAAGGTCGTTACGAAATGCTCACCTTATCCTCGCGAGTGTGTGTGTGTGTGTGTGTGTGTGAGGGAGGGGGGGGGGGGGGGCTTGTCACTGAGCGATTCCGAGCGGGGTCTTTGAACATGTCCACCATGCACAAGCAGTGGAAGTGGTCGTGTCCCTTAAGCGCAGCTTGCTGGACACTCTTATGCCCGCGACCATACCACCGCCAGTGTCAGTAGGCCACATTACGCACCATCTGAAGCACGTTTCTGATTTCGTCGTCGACTTCAGTTATGCTCACGCTCACTTACAGAGCAGGCGCCTTCTTCGAACCAATTTCTACACCCCACTGCTTCGTTACGTATCCAGCAACAACGTCGAACTGAAACATCCATCGATTCGGTGGCCAACGGGTTGGCGTCATGTCCACTTGCGTTTCCTTCTCTCTAACGTCCATCGGGTCCTGTCCACCAGCGTTTCCTTCCCTCCAACGTCCGGGAAACGTCGCATATGGAAAATTCGCCACAAATCAACGTTTTCATGCAATTCGATTGTTCAATTTGCCACCTCGTGGATGAAGATGCACACCACTTGACTTGTTCTGCCACCAGAGACGTCTGGAAACTAGGTCGACAGTTCGTTGCCTGCTGTCTTCGCGTTCCAATGGACTCGATTAACCTATCCTCAGCATACTTATTTCCCCGCCACCAAAAATCAGGTAATTGCTTGGATCAAGGGGTGGACGATCACCTAACAGCATAATTATGGCGATAAATCTGCCTTGACTTCCGGCAGTACTTACAAACCGCCCACGACGTCGAGCACTGACCTCGCTACCTCGCCTTTTTCGCCAATCACTTTCGCGTGATCCTTACGTCATCCCCACTCAGCAGGATGATGTCACGCGCGGAAGACACTCCACCCCCCTCCCCCACCCCCGCACCTAACCCTCCCACCCAACGCGCGCCTTCCGACATCTCAGGCTTCTCGCCCTACATTTCTATATCGTACCTCATAGTGGAGTAGGAATTTGGACAGGGGCCACTTTCTTTTATGCCCTGTACCACGCTGATCATTCCCCCAGTTCTACTGGCCCCTCCTCCTTGGCGTCTGCTCTCCTTTCTGGTGCTTCCTCCTAGTAGTGGTGCCGGACACACCGTGGGCAGACCTCACATGTTGACCTGTGCCCATTCTGCCTCCATGCCCCATCTGCAGAGCGGGGTAGTGTCTACAATTATTATCAACCCCCGCGCCGTCTTCCCTTTCTATCTATCTATGGCTTCACACCTCTTACCTTACTTAATTATTGTTATTATTTTTCTCCACACCTTGTTAAAAAAGACTTTCCGAGACCTTGTTCGAGTGTAATGTCTTATGTAGGTTCTGCAGGAAGGATTGCATTTCTGTTGTACTTATGCTTGTACAAATGAAGATGTTTTGTTCGCTTAAACCGTTACCTGCTTAAAAAAAAATTGTAGTTAGCTTTCGAGGGGTGTAAGACCAACATGTATGAGGCGAAATCTCGACTCCCGCTCCAACTTGATTTTAATCTACATTTTTTCATCACTGGTCATATTATTTTATTTATGTGAAATCTGAGAGGTAATATTATTAAAAAACCACTTGTATTTGCATGGTGTTTTAGTGAATTTCATGTTATTTGACTACTTGCTATTTTAATTAAATTTAATTATTGGGGCAAGCATATTTATAATTATCGACAAATAAATGAAGAAACATATAGAGTTTTCCTCCAAAATGTGTGCCTGTCAGGCTGTGCTGTTTGAGGCGCCATCTCCCGGATCGCATGGCCCCTCCCGACGGAGATTCGAGTCCTTCTTCGGGCATTGATGTTTGTGTTGTTCTTAGCATAAATTAGCTTAAGGTTTGTGTAAGTGTTGTGTACATAGTTCCACGTAGTCAGCGCGTACACAACTTTCCCACCAGAGTGCGCCCCGCTAAGCACAACAGCGCAGGCACAGCACTCGTCCATCTCCACACTACGAGATGGCGCTGCCTTAGAGACGGACCAAATTCTGCTTCCGCCGATCCGCGTATTAATATGTAATGCAGCCAATGAGATTGCTGCTAATGTAGAACCTTTTCTCCACACTGATCACACTCATGCAGTGACACCTGAACGCGTAAGGTATTATAACGAGTGTACAGACCTCCGATTAGTCAGTCTGCATTTGTCTGCACCAGTCCGTTCCAGTCTGTGCCAGTCTATAGTCAAGTTTCAGTCTGAACCTAAGAAGATTATCATATTCCTGAACACAGCCATGAAGATAAATGTATAGACACTTTGTCAAGTATCAGAGATATGTGAGAATAAGATTAACGTAGCAAGACCAAAGGAACTTCAGACTGTCAATTGTAAATAGCATCTAGAATCAAGTTAAGTAATTTTATGCTTGTTATTATTTTAACAAATGTGTGTGAAAATTAATCAAGTTCTGTTTAAAGTTGGTCACCCTCAATCTGCTACTCTAAGCGTGCAAGTGGTATTTCTATCGTCTGACCTAACGGCACCGCAAGACCGCTCCGGTCGCAGGTTCGAATCCTGCCTCGGGCATGGATGTTTGTGATGTCCTTAGGTTAGTTAGGTTTAACTAGTTCTAAGTTATAGGGGAATAATGACCTCAGCAGTTGAGTCCCATAGTGCTCAGAGCCATTTGAACCATTTGACCTAACGGCAGAAGATAAACACGTCACAATAAGACTGCGAGACATATTGCTGACACTCGCCTACTTCATTAGAGCGACAAGTCAAATAATCTGATGGTGTGTGTACCGAAGGTCTTACAGTACGCACACCACAGTAAGTCTAGGGACCGATGACCTTAGCAGTTTGGTCCCTTAGGAACTAACACACATTCGAACATTTTTGTACGCCTGTTGTGACCTGCGAAATCCCTTATATGTACTATCTGGTAAGGTACACGGAACTACTGTTTACCTCAACGCTTCAAGCTGCAGACACATGGACAGGCCCGATTTGGCAATTAACCTGCGTAGCGGTGAGACGCAACTAATGTAGCTACGTTCGCCTTACGAAATTCAAACGCTAACCGCTTGACCACCATGAACTCTAACGCGCGGCACCTATGCACAAACACATCGGTTCATAAGACACACGTAACAGTTCTCTCGCGATTTACTCTGAGTTGGCGAGTAGTGTACCTCACTAATTGCAAATTCCATTGTTTTGATGGTCTACTAAAGATGTAAAAAGTTTGAAGTAAGTCCGTGATCAAAACGTCGTGGCCTCCCTTTGTCAAATGGTTACTGAGTAACCATTGCGCAACAAAACACGCTCAACGAAAGCTTAATCCTTCAAAATTCAAATAATGTTTAACAACTCTGACAAGTGACAATTTAAAGTAGGATATCTTATCATATTTCCTTTCATTTCTTGAAGCGGTGTCCAGTTACACTATGTGGTCGTTGATCGGTGGTAGTAGGAAGTCGTCGGCAATAGAACTATTGCCGACCTGTGAGACCTATCAGTAGGTCGTGGCGCTCGTTGAGTAACTGTTGTACAACAGTCTCCATTTCATTAATTTCGTAATCACTACTACATGTAAGCACCATATTTGAGCATGCAGATTTCTATAATACACAGATGCACTGTCACGAAACTGAGTTGATCTGTACGGCACGACAGTGTTCTCGACAATGCATGAAGTTATATCTCAGTTTTTCCATAGTCAACAATAAATAGTAAGTAAGCAGTTGTGCATGAATGATGTTTATTTAGAATTATGTGCTTTGTGAATTGTAAAAGAGTTGTGAGTAAAGTGCAAGAATACCGATACTCGCAAGTTATGTGTACCTCACAAATGAAATCAATCGATATGTATAAAATATAGTACCTGTGATTAAACATTACAAGAAAAGGTGAGTCAGACTCAAGTACCTCTATTTAGAAACACTATAATTGTACTGATGCGCAACATATAGAAGTATCAAGTGTGTTTGCTGGTTTCAAGTGCTTTGATGAAAAGGTGTTAGCACTTCCGAAATCGGAAATTACGTCGAAAAGAAGAAGAATGACGATCCTCGAAATATAGGATTTTATTGAATTCATGGCAACCGGACAAAATTATAATTTCAGGAATGACGTAAAGAGAGTGGCAAAATAGAACATTTCAGCTGCGCTGGTTGTCCTTTTGTCTGTCGTTGGTTTATTCTAAGGCAGTTAACGGCGCGCTTTGTAAATTTTTTGTACGTCCGGCCATGTATAAATACTGCAGACATCATGGCGCAGTGACAAGCGGTCCATTTAGGAGATCAAGAAGTACCTCGGATCTACAAATCTGCAAATTAATTGCGAATAGCATAAAGATACAGGTGAAAAATTAATAAATTTTGCTAATGGTACGGAGGAAAACAAATTCAGATGCTGTTTTTGATAATTTAATGCAGTTTAAAGCAGTCAGATGATGAAACACTGAGGAAAAACTTTGAAAGTGTCCTTAAAAATGTCGCTTATTTTTCTCATAGAACCCAAAATAATTTTGATTCCGAAACATCAGTGTTAGGTTATGCATTATTCAACGGGTTGTGCGCTTGTGGGAACATGATGTAGATTCCACACAAATCTATTTGAAAATCGATGTTGAAACGTGAGGCAGTGGTTCAAAAGGTTATCCATCCGAAAATTTTAATGACAGTTAATTTAGAGAATAGCACTTAGGGCAGCATTAGCATAAAATAATGCAAAATGCGAATGCGAAAACAGGTTTTGTATATGTAACATTGACCACATATTCAATGCGCACTTCACAAACTAACAGGAACAAATGACTAGATAAGGAATTACTTAGAATTTCTAAATCACCTTTATGGAGGAATGCTGTACCCCTGCTGACATGGAAGCCGGCGGCCGGTGCTGAATGCAACCCCTGTGCTTACATAATATAAACACTGTAACTGACCCAGTCATAAGAGTCGAAAAGTAATTCCTACCATCGCCTGATAACCAAAAAACAGAACTTTGCAGGTGGTAACATGTGCATAATACCTCGAAATTGGTTATTAGTTATTACAGCAGCTTACGTTAAGTCAAACGAATCATATTATAAACCTATAATGTTTCGATCTCTGAACAGAATTAACTTGGGCCACATACTACGCAGCACAGTTCCACACAGTAAAACTTCGCTACATACTGGATAAAAAAGGCTCTACATTGTGCTTAACGGTGAAAGATATAAATTTAACGCTGCACCATCTGGTAGGACAGAATGAAGACACTGGCGTAACAAAGCAGGCATGAAAACTTTTTAAGAAAACTTTGAAACGTTTCAGTCAAAGATATTCCAAACGCACATTCATTAGTCGAGAAGCGTATCGTAAAAACAGCACAGCAGACCATAATGGAACAGAACATATACATAAACATGTTATCCCTTAATGAGATAGCTAGAATGCGATGTAATAAAGTGGAATTACGACGAGTGTTGTTTCCTCCTCTGCGTTACCGTACAGTACACACGCCCGTCCTCATTCGTAATGAATGTAGAACGTGTGAGGGTACTCCGCCTTTTCTCTGCCTCGTGATGACTGGTTGTTGTGTGATGTCCTTAGGTTAGTTAGGTTTAAGTAGTTCAAAGTTCTAGGGGGCCGATGACCATAGACGTTAAGTACATAGTGCTCCGAGCCATTTGAACCTTTTTTTTTTTTTTTTTTTTTGGTACTCCGCCGCATCGAGGGAGAACACAAAGATTCTGAATTTGGTCACCACCTGCTGTCTTTCAGGGATGTTATTGTCCCTGCGTAGAAGCAGCAATCAGTTCATAGATTTGCGTTTCTAGCGAGTGGGCTAAACCTCTTTATGCTACAAAATAAAAAGTCGTATAACAGTGGAGGCTTCCAGTGGCCTTTAATTGACGAACCACTTAGCAGACAAAGCCACAAACTGCTAACATGTACCTAAACCTCCACAAGTAACACACTTCAAAAATGTAACGATTTGAATGTACATCAAGTAGTTGGCGTAAATCACAATCATGTGGCAAGAAAACTTCCTATTTACATTGTTCTTCTCTGTATTGCTCACAGAGTCGCGATTCATAAAGGTAATTACACATACGGCGTGCAACTATGATGTTAATAATGCGGCCTCCCGTCTACATGAGTACTGTGGAGCCGCTCGACACCGACTTTTCCGTTCGATCCTCTAAATTGAACTGGTCGACCCGAAACCATTCACGCAGTACGCATTGTAGTGCAAGCGGAAGGCTGTTAGCTGACTTCCACCTCCAGTCACTCGAAAATTTCAAATAAAAATTCCTCAGAACGAAGTTTTTAAGTGTCTCAAATCGGTTTTAGGAGCGCCGCGACAGAGTATGTGAACCGATGGAAGCTTAGAATATGTGAATTGCATATCGCGATTTCATATCCGCTCTCTGCTGTATGATTGATTAAAAAATCTCTGACTCCTTCTCTGAATGACTGAAGGCTCTGGTCGTACAATAAGCAAGAATCAACTTTAGTTATAAAACAACCCCAATGGCCGATCGATGCAACGCCGAAGTGTTGCGTCTTCCTTGCGAGAGATGCTGAAAAATAAAACTTGTAACACAATAAATATTGGCGCAAACATGTGATCTGGTGAATGAATAAGGGCACAGCACTTAAATAATTCAGAATCCTTCCTTATATTAGAAATCATTTATAGCTACAGCTCACGATTGTTACATTTTGACGGACATCAGAAAAAAGTCAAATGCGAACAGCCTACTTCCCGTAACTGCTCTCTAAAAAATTTCAAGAGCACGTCTTCTTTTACTAAACAAGCATTTCCACATAAAATATCTGACTGTGAATCGAAACACTGGATTTTATAAACACGCCAAAAATAATTGTTTGGATAGCGATAATGGAAGGAGCAAGAAATGCTTCATTTGCATTTCTTAATACTATAGCTGTTAAAATAAATGGTACTGAAAACAATCTGAATATGGCGCATAACAACCCACTACTCAGAGGAGTGAGACATAGCGGCTCCATGTCGATCTCTCGATAGTACTTCCGGTCGCATACCTTTGGTTTGGCGTAATGGTGGCGTCCTCTGCAGTCGGCGACGGAGCTGTCGAGTGTGGCGGAAGCGAGTTGGTTTCGTCCGGCCGATGAATACAGAGGAGAGCCCGGGGGAAACACATCTGCACGCGCAGAGCCGAGCGGGGGTTCTCACGAACGCTTTTCTGGGACCTGTTGGCTGTTGTGGGGCGATGGATGGACTACGTGTTTTGAAAGGCAGAGGCTGTCAGGAGTGCGATGGGAGAGAATTTAATGAGTTTGTTCCTTGGGTTGTGTGGACACGTTCGGGTCTCCATATCAATTTGTACCTGCAGTGGAACCCGTAAGAGGGTTGGGAAGTTTTGATGGAGGAGTCCAGCGAGGTCATCGCTCTCGGGAAGGACGGGGAAGGAAGCCGGCCGTGCCCTTTCAAAGGAACCATCCCGGCGTTTGCCTGGAGCGATTTACGATTTAGAGAAATCACAGAAAACCTAAATCAAGATGGTCGGACTCGGGCTTGAACCGTCGTCCTCCCGCATGCGAGTCCAGTGTGCTAACCACTGCGCCACCTTCGCTCGGTGAACCCCTAAGAACACAGTTTATTCCTGAAAATCCTTAATTATCAGACAATGTTCGCGCCCGATCTGGTAACAACTGTGTCCACATTTGTACAATGCCCTTTCTTAAATTTCTTCCGCCAAGCGATTCAGAAATATGTTAGTTAATATTTTGTGAAGGTCTTGCCTGAAATTAATCATGAGCTGCTGATTCATATATAAGCACCATTTATGGGTCTTGCTTCATTACCTTGTCACAGCAAGTTTTGCCTGTGGCCAGATTAAGGGGAAATAATGGGAAATTAAATGAGTTTGGTGTAAGAATGAGACGTGATTGTAAGCCCTGTAATTCAAGGTAACATAGCTATCTGTTGCTGGCACATACCTTCTGTAATTGCCGGCCAGAGTGGCCGAGCGGCTCTAGGCGCTACAGTCCGGAGCCGCGCGACCGCTACGGTCGCAGGTTCGAATCCTGCCCCGGGCATGGACGTGTGTGATGTCCTTAGGTTAGTTCGGTTTAAGTAGTTCTAAGTTCTAGGGGACTGATGACCATAGCAGTTAAGTCCCATAGTGCTCAGAGCCATTTTAGCCTTCTGTAATTACTTCTTTCTCTAGGGAGGAAAGACTGGTGGCAACTAGTTTATTAGATACGCCTGAGCTGGTCATAACGTTGCTCGACTCCTAAGTTGTAAGGAGACCTGTTTTATTATTACTTCATGTTGATTATCTGTTTGCAGGCTAATTTGAAATGTCCCACCATGTCATATGTTACTGTGTTATTGCGCCTTGTGATATCTCAAGTCTTAAAGTATAATTTAGTGTTTATTCAGAACACATCCCTAGTACCAAAGGTATTGGTGAGCCCGGCTCCCTTCTCAGCTTGGCCGACCGTATCAAATATGCTTCACTTCATGGTACATATTGTCTCTCGGAGATTTTAAATATTTACTATTATTCGCTGCGTAAGTGTAGCTAAAAAAGAGAAACTGAGGCTTTGGCATTCCATAATACTTAAAGGATATAATTAGGTATACATTCGAGATCGTTATGATTTATCGTTCCTGTTGTATTAGCCTGGGATGTGTTTTACTTTTGAAGCTTCAGTATTCTGTAACATCCAAGACTTGTCACTAAGTATATCAATCTGCCTGGAGGAGTGAATAATATTGTTTACGCAATTATTGTTAAGAGATTGGTAATACTGAACAGGGGTACTGTGTTTAACCTCTATGAATCTTTAATAAAAAATTTTCTTTGCTGCAAATATCTGTTGCTAAACTTGCGTGAAATGGTTGCGAGTTGGTAGGGGCAGACGGATCTCATCGTTGAGATTAGCTCTACATGGGAACTGGCGTCTTCTGTCGCCGCAGGCCTCTGTTTACCGAATCGCCTATTTTGAAGCCTCGTGCATACGGCGTTCTAAACTGGGTTATGCTATCTCCCCACCCCCCTCCCCACCAACCATCCCCAGTCCCCACTCTCTCCTTGCAGTCCTTTTTGCCCCTGACATGGTCTCACCCAAATTTAGTGAGCCAGCAAATGTGACCTACGACCCGTTACTGTTTTATATCGGTAACTGCGTTTTTCTTTGGAGCCGTTGTGTTCGACCTTATGGAAAATTTATGTACAGTAGATATCGAGTCTTGCTATAAATTTAAGGACTTTGAGACTATGTGTTCTGTTCTTTTAACTGGTGTTTAAAATTGATTCTAACTGGAGCCACTGTGCTCGGCTTTTATGGTTAATTCACGTACAGTAGATGTCAAGCCTTACTATAAATAGAAGGGACTTCAATATTATTTATGTTGATCATTCAACAGCTCTTTAAAATGCATGGTGCTCGGGTTTTATTGTAAATTTTATGTAGAGTAGCTATTGTGGCTATAAATTTAAACCATTTGATATTAATCATTCTGGTCATTTAAATTCTGGTTAAAACTGTGATGTGCCCTTGATTATGCCGTCAGGTGATGTATTATACAGAAATTTACCGAGTATTTTTGAATTCATTTGTCGTCAAATGTGTTATTGTCCAAATGCATGTAAATAAAAGAGCTTCCACGAATTGTAAACAGGGAATGAAGCCTTCCGATCCATCAGGTACTCACCCTCCCTAACTTCCCTTGTGTATTCGTAAGAATACGTGTATCGCCACCTCAAGAATCATCACTATGATCGTTAGTAAAATCAGCGTAATTAATTAATTAATTAAAGTAAGTCTCCACTTCATTCTTACGTCGTACATCAGCTAACATTCTCCTTCTCAATAACATAATGAGGTTTAGGAGTGAATACTACGGTTCTCAGAGCCAGAAATGTTACAATGCGTTCACACTTGGATTTTGGTGTCGTCTCGACTCTCGTCTGATGAATGAGGAATGAGGTATGTTACCATGAACAAGCTGCTCTTGAAAATTTTCCAGACATTAAAATCTTCCACGTAATACGTATATTCACTGTAATCAGTACGTGTATAGGTACTTTGAAGCAAACGTTCGAAAATGCTGTATACACTACCCGGTCACATTAATGTGATCGCCCGCCAAAAGCCTGGATATCCACCTTCTGCAGCGCTGAGCGCTTCTAGACATGCAGGAAGAAAGTCAGTGAGGTTCTGGAAGGTGCTGACAGGGGTGTGGAACCATGCCGACTCCACTGTCCTGGCCAGCTGCAGTGATTTTCTCGGTTAAGGATCAATGACACGAACAGCCCGATGGAGGTGGTCTCACAGATTCTCGATTGAGTTTAAATCCTAAAAGTTTGGTGGCAAAGCGAGTACAGTAAACTCGTCGTCGTTCGAAGCGCACACGTGCACTGAGAGCTGTGAGACACGCCGCATTGTCCTGCTAATAGATGCCATACTGCCGAGGAAGAGCAAAGTGCATTTAGGGGTGGACTAGTCCCAAGGGCAGATGCATACGTGCGCTTAACGATTGTGCCCTCCAGAATGACGAGATCACCAATTCAATGCCACGAAAAGATTCCCCAAACCACAACGCTTCCACCTGCGGTCTGGATACTACCAACGATTCTTACAGCTTTTGCTTTCAGATGTTTCACTCCGTACACGCCAACGGCCATCTGTCCGATGGAGCATAAAACGTGATTCATCTGAAAAGGCCTCCTGCTGCCATTCAGTGACGTCCAGTTGCGGTACTGACGTGCCGTTTCCAATCCTTTTCCCCGATGAACTGTAGTCAGCATGGCTGTATGAACCAGACGCCTGCTGTGGAGCCCCATACGTAACAGCGTTCGCTGAACATCGTTGAGGAGACCACTTTTAGTAGTTCCTTGGTTCATCTGGGCTATCAGGAGCTCAGCAGTTGTGCGTCTACTCGCTCGTACACATCTCCGGAGCTGTCGTTACCCCTGTCATCCATGGCCCGCGTTGCGCGTCAGTTGTGCTGGTACTGGTCTTGGATAGCGCCATTTTACAGTGCACGGCATACTTTAACCCTCCGACCTACGAACAGTTTAGAAATTTAACCGTTTCGGAAGTGCATCCACCCCTGGCCCGAAAGCATATTATCATGCCCTTATGGAAGTCAGATAAAACGCTCAGTTTCCCCCTAATGAGAACGACTGTGCCGCTATCAGCGTCGCCCCGACACACTTATACCCTTCACTGCCACCCTCCGTCTGCGAGCGGCTATAACACGTTGACGTAGAACATGGGTGGTGGTCACATCTTGACCGGGATGGGATTAATTTCAATACTTCAAAAATTCTGCATAATCATGCGCATGTAACCATAAACTGGATCATTGTTTTCAATCAAAAATCGGTAGGAGTTAAATTCCCCTGCAGCTAGTAGCTTGTGCTACATATGAGGGTGGTTTCAAAAGTTCTCGAAACGGAATAGAAAAAAGCACTTACATAACTGAAACTTTTTTTTATTTTTCAATCCCACTGGCACCTCCCCCCCCCCCCCCCCCCCCCCTCCTTCCTACCCACACCTCTTCCCTCTGTCAGGCCCCCGGCTTTTTCGTGTGCACAGTATGTTTTTAGTGCGCCGGAGATAATCGCCACTGTGCTGGTGTTTGTCTTCCCGTCAGTTATTCAGTGTCTCTCGTTCAGTGCTCTTCCGTTCACGTGTGAATGTGTCTCCGTTGTGCACAGTGCTGAACGTTTTTATACAAACAGTACGTCCGTGAACGCCTTCATTTATTTTAATATGTATGTCTCCTGTTTTTATCCTCACAGAAAACAGTCTATTGACACACAGTCAACATGGGTTTAGGAAACATCGTTCCTGTGAAACACAACTAGCTCATTATTCGCATGAAGTGTTGAGTGCTATTGACAAGGGATTTCAGATCGATTCCGTATTTCTGGATTTCCGGAAGGCTTTTGACACTGCACCACACAAGCGGCTCGTATTGAAATTGCGTGCTTATGGAAAATCGTCTCAGTTATGTGACTGGATTTGTGATTTTCTGTCAGAGAGGTCACAGTTCGTATTAACTGACGGAAAGTCATCGTGTAAAAACAGAAGTGATTCTTGGCGTTCCCCAAGGTAGTGTTATAGGCCCTTTTGCTGTTCCTTATCTATATAAACGATTTGGGAGACAAACCGAGCAGCCGTCTTCGGTTTTTTGCAGATGACGCTGTCGTTTATCGACTAATAAAGTCATCAGAAGATCAAAACAAACTGCAAAACGATTTAGAAAAAATATCTCAATGGTGCGAAAATTGGCAGTTGACCCTAAATGACGAAAAGTGTGAGGTCATCCACATGAGTGCTAAAAGGAACTCGTTAAACTTCGGTTACATTATAAATCATTCTAATATAAAAGCCGTAAATTCAACTAAATATCTAGAAATTACAATCACAGAATACTTAAACTGGAAAGAACACACGAAAAATGTTGTGGGGAAGACGAACCAAAGACTGCGTTTTATTGGCAGGACACTTAGAAAATGTAACAGACCTACTAAGGAGACTGCCTACATTAAATGTGATTTGCAGGGTATCTGTGTAGATGTAGATGTAGATGTAGATATCCTCACGTATGTTTGTTCATATGTCTTCTTGTTTTATGTACTTTTTTCTGTGGCCGAAGAGCAGCATGGATAGGTTTTAAAATTACAATAACGAAAAAAATATGTTGCAATGTAGGCTCCTTGTAGATAACTGCTCTTGGTCCAACGATGTTCCAGTGCCTTGATCCCATCTCGAAAATGAGTTTCCTCCAGGCTGACAGACTAGGTGCCAACTCCGGCTATCAAATCTTCGTTTGTAGGTAATCTTCGCCCACCAACAAAAATTTTCAGTTTTGGGAAGAGATGGAAGTCTAACGGAGCCATATCAGGTGAATAAGGGGGGTGTGACAACAACTCATAGACCGGTTCCCGTGAGATCACCGAAGTTAAGCGCTGTCGGGCGTGGTCGGCACTTGGATGGGTGATCATCCAGGCTGCCATGCGCTGTCGCCATTTTTTGGGGTGCACTCAGCCCCGTGATGCCAACTGAGGAGCTACGCGACCGAATAGTAGCAGCTTCGGTCAAGAATACCATCATAACGACCGGGAGAGCAGTGTGCTGACCCCACGCCCCTCCTATCCGCATCCTCCAATGAGGATGACACGGCGGTCTGATGGTCCCGGTAGGCCACTCGTGGACTGAAGACTGAGTGAGTGGCAACAATTCATAATTCGTGTAATTTTTTCATGGTGAAGGCACATGTGTGCGAGCGAGCGTCAAGAGTCGCGGAACCCATCTTGCAGATAATTTTTTCATTTCAAATTCTTCAGTTAAAATGTGATATACCCTTTCAGATGACATCTGGCAAGCGTGAGCAATTTCAAGCACTTTCAACCGGCGATCTCCCATGACCATTTTGCGCACTTCTGCAATGATTTCTGTAGATATGACACATCTTGGCCGACCATTGCGCGGATCATCATCTAAGCTCTCCTGACCAAATTCAAATTCATTTGTCCACTTGGCAGCTGTTGAATATGAAGGAGCAGAGTCAGAGTCCCCCAGTGTATTCTGGAAATCGGCATGAATGTCCTTTGTTTTCATGCCTTCCTTTACAAAGAACATAATCACTGCTCGAATCTCGATTTTTCCATCTTCGCAAATCACTACGCGGGAACAACAGCAGAGCCACGTCACCGCCACAGCTCTCTTCCAAGAGCACTGACGTGGCACGTGTTTACAGGCAACAGTCCAATGAATATCACGTGAACAACTCGTTGCGCTAGCGCTGACCTCTCTTGGTGATTCCGAGAACTTTTCAAGCCATCCTAGTACAATAGGAAAAATGCTTTTGCCTGCAGCGTTTGCCTAAACTATTTATTTCATTATCGTCTCTACAAATGACAGCGTGCCTGCAGCCTGACAGTCAACGGAACCGTTGTCTCGAGAGCAAAGGAGAGCGCGGAGAGCGGGGACGCGCTTTTTCTCGCCTAGCACGGCTGTTAGTCGCTCAAACAGCGGCGCCCACGCACAGCGGCGGCAATTACGGATGCCTGTACGCCGGACAAACACGACGCGCCGCTGCGCGCTCGGTACACACCACACGCAGCGTCCCGCGGCGACGTGCATTAGCGTGGGCGGCCGGCGTCTGCAGAGCGTTGACACGGCCCCAGCTGCCCCGGACTACAAACGACCGATCCGATACAATAAGCTATTTAAAGGGACATTGTATTTCCTACGCCGCCAATGTATAAATTATCGAATTTTGTGACCCATTATCTTGGAAACTTTTTAAGGCACCAACTTACAATTTTCCATAATTATTGAATGCACCTTTCTACATACACTGAACTAGAATTATTACCAAAATTGCATTGTGGGGCATGTTATCTTTTATTTGAAACACTCAATTTTTTGCAGAATTTTGTAAATAAATGAACATAAAAACAAAACAACTCAGAATATTTTAATTATTCTAGATTCATATATGTTGAATCTCACACTTGGCCTGCTGTGAAAATTTCATGTCTCTACAATCAGTACTTTTTTTAGAAAACGGGACATTTATTACAAAGAATGTGCTTAAGAGATATTGAGGTTTAAAACTTTTTTATTACAAATTCTTATACAGTCTTACATTTGTGTCTTTTATGCACTAGAATTTCCCTGGCCCATAGTCTTTCTTCAGTGTCACAACAGCCCAGTGCTTGCCTCCTCCTTTTCTTTCTTGCTTCTTTTGTCATTTGCTAAGCAGCTAACTCTGCTTCACGTACACGAAGCTCATCCAGTTCCCGCAGTCTTTTAGCTGTGTTCTGTTCAAATCTTACCCTTAACTTCTCCAGAACCTTAAGTTTATCACAGTTCCCACCATTAAATCTTATTACAGCATGAGACACTGCTAATTTTGAGTCACAAGGCCAAGAAATACATTTCTAGGCACACGGCAACACACAACATTATTGAAGGACTCATTCACATTCTGGGTCCTCCCTTGCAAACACTTCTTTAGTATCTCAGGATTTGCCAAATCTCTGTAAATTTGTAATTGCCTCCATTACTAGCAAAGGAAGAGAATGTTTATGTGTAAATTCATGTAGTGTGCCAGAGAATTCAGACTACCTATATTTACACCAAGCGTTTGGTGGAGGTGAACACAAAGCATGACATGGGTTTTCATTTGCTGTACACAGCTCTTTTCATCTTCTGTAAATTATCACAGTTATCTCTAATGGCCTCCCCATAATATTCCTGTAATTCACCAATTACTGTGTCCGTTAGTCTTCCATCACATTTTATTGTCTTGCCATCAGACAGTGTTGTGTTACCCAGCTTGGTTTTTAGGTTTATTCGTAACGCTAACTTCTGAGACGTAGCAGCAGGCAGAAAGCAAGGCTTTTTACAGCTTTCTAGACTGAGTAGGCCCCAAGATATGACTGCTCAACTGTGACAGTCACCTGTAAACATTCAAAATATTATTTGAAGGTCTCACAATTGTCTGAGTTTAATGTATTATATTCCAAAATGTTCAGTATGGTTCAAAGAACATTATGGAGTAGAAAACGGAAAATGCTAAATTTCAACGAATTTCGCGTACAATGTCCCGGTAACAGCGCAAGCGGTTGTAGCTGCCGACGAACGCAATATAACCCTCTGGCGTAGACTCGTAAATGCACATTCCTTTTTTTCTAGTAATCATGAGCATCAAGATCTGTACCGGAACCATATGTGTTCTACCATATTTTCTAGCGATGTTCTTGTCTTCTCCGTGCTACTGGTTTGTACTACCTATATGATTCGTATGTCCTACATTCAGACATGTGTTACAGGTGCAAAAACCAACCACTCCTTCAAGTTATTATTGTGTCAGCGACCACCTCCTCGCCCATGTACCCACATATGAGAGTGGATCGCATATTTTAATTAATTATACTTTTTATGACAGAGAAGATATTATTTTTGAGACAGCCTAGTATATTTCACATACACACATATATATATTTCACATACGTATGATACATTTCACACATATACTGAGCTGACAAAAGTCATTGGATACTCCCAATACCGTGACGGACCTCCTTTTTCCCGGCATAGTGAAGCAGCTCCCAGTAGAACGGACTGAGCAAGTCCTATGAAGTCCCTTGCAGAAATACTCAGCCATGCTACCTCTATAGCCGTTCATAATTGCGAAAGTGCTGCCATTTCAGGATTTTGTGCATGAACTGACCTCAGGATTATAGCCCTTAAATGTTCGATGGGATTCATGCCGGGCGATCTGGGTGGACGAATCCTTAGCTGGAATTGTTCCGAATGTTCTTCTAACCAATCGCAAACAATTGTGGCCCGGTGTCATGGCGCATTGTCCTCCATAAAAGTTCCATCATTGTTTGGGAACATGAAGTTCACGAATCAGTACAAATGGTCTACAAATAGCCGTACAAACCCAGAGGACCCATCCATTACATGAAAACACAGCCCGCACCATTATGCACCCATCATCAGCTTCCACGGTACCTTTTTGACAAGCAGGATCCGTGGCGTGGCGCTGCAGGCGATATCGTGCTGTTAATGAGGCATTCGCATCGGCCATCTGCTGCCATAACCGGTTAACACCAAATTTCGCTGCACTGTCCTGGCGGATACGTTCTTCGTACGTCGCGCAAAGATTTCTGCAGTTATCTGGGGCAGTGTTGCTGACGCAGACGCCTCCGTTGGCGTTCATTATGCGAATGCTGTCGGCCATTACCTTTCCTGCGGTGAGAGGTAATGACTGTGGAACTCGGAATAATGATTTCCGAAATGGAATTCCCATGCGTCTAACTCCAATTACCATTCCGCGTACATATTCTGCTAATTACCGTCGTGTGGCCATCTCACGTCGGAAACCTTTCCACATGAGTCATCTGAGTACAAATGCCAGCACCGCCTTGTGTACCCGGTAATAAAGCAATCTGTATAAGTCCATATGCTATTCAATGACTTTTGTTATCTCAATGTACCGAGTGATCAAAAAGTCAGTATTAATTAGAAAATTTAATAAACCACGGAGTAATGTAGATAGAGAGACAAAAATTGACACACATGCTTGGAATGACATGGGGTTTTATTAGCACCACAAAAAAAAATTCACAAAATGTCTGACAGATGCGCGTCGTTGGGTGATGATCGTGTGCTGAGCCGCCACTTTCGTTATGCTTGGCCTCTCAGGTCCACAGACCTCAGTCCGTGCGATTATTGGCTTTGGGGTTACCTGAAGTCGCAAGTGTATCGTGATCGACAGACATCTCTAGGGATGCTGAAAGACAACATCCGACGCCAATGCCTCACCATACCTCCGGACATGTTTTACAGTGCTGTTCACAACATTATTCCTCGACTACAGCTATTGTTGAGCAATGATGGTGGACAAATTGAGCATTTCCTGTAAAGAAAATTATCTTTTTCTTTGTCTTCTTTGGTATGCTAATTATTGCTATTCTGATCAGATGAAGCGCCATCTGACCGATATTTTTGAACTTTTGTATTTTTTGGGTTCTAATAAAACCCCATGTCATTCCAAGCATGTGTGTCAGTTTGTACCTCTCTATCTACATTATTCCGTGATTTATTCAGTTTTCAATATTATACTGACTTTTTGATCACCTGGTATTTCATCTGTATCTGTAGCAAAGTTCACCCTGGTTTGTCGTAACGGCTTGTTATACAACTTGAAGTTGACAGGTGTAACTGATAATTTGTTTAATTTCTTATCAACAGTTTCGCTGAATCTGACCAGTATACTGCCGTTTCGTTTGAGTTTTACTGACAACAGTAACTGATCGTCACATCAAGAGAAAAGACTGTTGTTGGTCACTGTCTGATTCTACGGTGTTATTACTCTATGCGACTCCTAGAAAACCTAAAAATTTAGTTTTGGCAATCAGCCGTGCCGTGACCTCTGGCCCAAAAACCTTTTGACAATATTGTTGGCTTCATGCTGTGTTCATTCTCCAAATCTGGTTGATGCACTGAACAACACAGATAAGAGACATGTTGCGCTTCATATTTTCAAAGTATTCCAAGTCAACTAAACACAGGAAAAAATACCGAAAGGTCGTTTTCGAACATTTTTGCGTGTTACTCCTTCTCATTTCCATCACCACGCCAAGCGTCGTTGGGACATCTTACTCTCACACCAACTTCTGTGGCGAAATGGTAATGGAGAACAAGTTTCACACAGTCTTTCCTCGCGAATCTGTGAGTCTAATAGTAATTCCTGAGATTAATCTTTACATGCAAACAGAAAAATGTGACGGCAGAATTTAATTTATAGTATCTGTGCATGCTCAGAATAACCATTTCTTCTAATTTTTCTTTTTCACTACTTTTGTGCTCAAGCAGTGAATAACGTATTGTGTATTACAGGTACTTTATTTAGTTAGTGTTCTTTTATTTTCATTTCCAATCAGTGACACTGGTAGGGCAATTACCTTACGTAACGCAAAAAACTTCTTTAAGTCCCAGCTTTCTACATAATTCTCGTACAAGGCCTCTAAGAATAGTACGATGGTTGTAAAGAATTTTTATTCTTGAATACTATGCGAAACTCAAGAAATATGGACTCTAAGATTTAATCATTTTTTGGCCATAAAAGTAACAGTTGCAAAATACTGAAATGAATTATTTGCAGAAGAATGTAAAAAGTGGTAGAAGCCGATCTCGGTGTGGATCAGTTTGGAGAAACGTAAGATCATGCGAGAAAATACTGAACTTACGACGATACGGTGAAGGAAGTCAAACCTACGTTCAAATAATTTTAAGATTTCGATAAAGCATTTTACAAGTTTGGCTGGAATACATTTTTGAAATTTATAAGGTAGCAGAAATAAAACACAGAGAGTGAAAGATTTTTTACAATGTATACAGAAACTAGACTCGAGTAAGAAAAGTAGAAGGACGTGATAGGTAAGTAGTGGTTGAGAAGGGAGTGAAACAAGACCGTAGGCCATTGCCAACGTTATTCAGTTTGTACTTTCAGCAAGCAGTAAAGAAAATGAGAACGAAATTTGGAAAGGGAATTAAAGCTCTAGGAGAAAAAAGTTAGAACTTTGAGCTTTACTGACGATAATATCATTCTGTCAGAGACGACAAACAGCTTGGAACGTCGTTGGGTACGAAGTATTCAAGTAAACAGGATTTATTTGGCTCTGTATGGGATGCTGTAACGTTCGGTTCTTTGCCACTTTGCAGCAGACGTTATGCATTAAATCACGATATTTTTTAAAAAAAGGTATGCAGCTATTTGAGCAAAGTAAATTCACTATTAGAAGACACACATCATTTTATGCCGTTCGTGACGGCAACACTCCGACACTGCTCCAACGCGGCGGCGGAAGCAGCGTGTGCTTGAGTCCCTCGCAACCTGACGCAGTCAAAACACACAAAGTATTCCCCTCCAAATGACAATAATTTTTTCACCAGTTTCACACATTATGCCATTCTAATAAGAATTACTGTGGCTCTAGACGTTAACTTTAGTTTTCCGTAATAAAATATGATCATTTTTTTTAAACTCAATACGGAAAGTTCTTCAGATTTCTTTAGGCATCAGTTTTCTGACTGTTTTGACCCGGCCAGACACGAATTCTTCTCCTACATCTACATCTACATCTACATTTATACTCCGCAAGCTACCCAACGGTGTGTGGCGGAGGGCACTTTACGTCCCACTGTCATTACCTCCCTTTTCTGTTCCAGTCGCGTATGGTTCGCGGGAAGAACGACTGTCTGAAAGCCTCCGTGCGCGCTCGAATCTCTCTAATTTTACATTCGTGATCTCCTCGGGAGGTATAAGTAGGGGGAAGCAATATATACGATACCTCATCCAGAAACGCACCCTCTCGAAACCTGGCGAGCAAGCTACACCGCGATGCAGAGCGCCTCTCTTGCAGAGTCTGCCACTTGAGTTTGCTAAACATCTCCGTAACGCTATCACGGTTACCAAATAACCCTGTGACGAAACGCGCCGCTCTTCTTTGGATCTTCTCTATCTCTTCTGTCAACCCGATCTGGTACGGATCCCACACTGATGAGCAATACTCAAGTATAACTCGAACGAGTGTTTTGTAAGCCACCTCCTTTGTTGATGGACTACAATTTCTAAGGACTCTCCCAATGAATCTCAACCTGGTACCCGCCTTACCAACAATTAAGTTTATATGATCATTCCACTTCAAATCGTTCCTGTGCCAGCCTCTTCATCACAGAGAAGCACTTGCAACCTACGTCCTCAGTTATATGCTGGATGTATACCAGCCTCTGTCTTCCTCTAAAGCTTTTGCCCTCTACAGCTCATTCTAATATCATGGAAGTCATTTCCTGATGTCTTAAAAGAGATCATATCATCCTGTCCATTCTCCTTGTCAGTCTTTTCCACATATTCCTTTCCTTTTCCGATTCTGCGCACAACCTCATTACTTATCAGTCCACCTAATTTTCAACATTTGCCTGTAGCATCACATCTCAGATGCTTCGAATCTCTTCTGCTCCGGTTTTCCCACAGTCCATGTTTCACGTACCTACAATACTGTGCTCCAAACGTACATTCTCAGAAATATCTTCCCCAAATAAAGCCCTATGTTTCATACTAGTAGACTTCTCTTGGACAATAATGCCCTTTTTGCCAGTGCTAACCTGCTTTTGATGTCCTCCTTGCTGCGTCCGTAATTGGTTATTTTGTTGCCTAGGTAGCGGGATTCCCCAACATACTCGATTTTGTATCCATCAATCCTAATGTACAGTATCTCGCTGATCTCATTTATGCTACTTCTGATTACTTTCGTCTTTCTTCGATTTACCCTCAATCCACATTCTCTACCCATTAGTCTGTTTATTCCATTCATCAGACCATGTAATTCTTCTCGCTTTCCATCAGCATAGCGCTGTCATCAACGAATCGTATCATTGATATCCTTTCACACTGAATTTTAATCGCGCTCCTGAATCTTTGTTTTATTTCCATCATTGCTTCCTCGATGTACAGATTGAACAGCTGCGGCGAAAGGTTACATCCCTGTCTTACAACCTTTTTAATCCGAGCACTTCGTTCCTGGTCGTCCACTCTTAACATTCCCTCTTGGCTCTTGTACATTTTGTATATCACCCGTCTCTTCCTATAGAGTATCCCTATTTTTCTCAGACTTTTGAACATCTTGCACCATTTTACATTGTAGAACGGTTTTTCCAGGTTGACAGATCCTATAAACGTGGTCTCGATTTTTCTTTAGTCCTTCTTCCATTATCAAAACCAACGTCAGAATTTCCTTTCTGGTGCCTTTACCTTTCCTGAAGCCAAAAGGGTTGTCGTCTGACATATCCGCAACTTTCTTTTCCATTCTTCTGTGTATTATTCTTGTCAACGATTTGGATGCATGTGCTGTTAAGCTGACTGTACGATAATTCTCGTACTTATCAGTTCTTGGAGTCTTCGAAAATGTGAGGATTATATTTTACAGAAAGTCAGATGGTACGTCGCCACACTCATACATTCTACACACCAAAGTGAATAGTCGCTTTGTTGCCACTTCCCCCAACTATTTTAGAAATTCTGATGGAATGTTATATATCCCTTCTGTGTTATTTTATCTTAAGTCTTTCAAAGGTCTTTTAAATTCTGATTCTAATATTGGATCCCCTACCTCATCTATATCCACTCCCGTTTCTTCTTCTATCATGTTATACATATGTTCCTCCTCGTAGATAGCTTCAATGTACTCTTTCCACCTACCCGCTGTCTCTTCTGTATTGAACAGTGGAATTCCCGTTGCATTCTTACTGTTACCACATTTGCTTTTAATTTCACTCAAGGTTGTTTTGACTTTCCTATATGCTGAGTCAGTCCTACCGATAATCATTTCTTTTTCGATTTCTTCACATTTTTCATGCAGCCATTTCATCTTAGCTTCCTTGTCTTCCTATTTATTTCATTCCTCAGTGACTTGTATTTCTGTATTCTTGAATTTCCCAGAACAATATAGTACTTCCTTCTTTCATCGATCAACTGAAATACTCCCTCTGTTACCCATGATTTTTTCCCAGTTATCTTCTTTGTACCTGTTTCTCCTTTCAACTTCTGCTTAAGCCCTTTTTAGAAATGCACATTCCTCTTCAACTGTACTGCCTAGCGAGCTGTTCCTTATTTCTGTACCTACATCCTCAGAGAACTTCTAGCGTACCTCGTCATTCCGTAGCATTTCTGTATCGGACTTCGTGGCCTACAATACTTCCTGACTCTTGAACTTCAGTCTACTTTTCGTAATAACTACTTTGTGATCTAAGTCTATATCTGCTACTTGGCACGCCTTGCAATCCAGTATCCGATTTCGGAATCTCTGTCCAACCGTGATGTAATCTAATTTAAATCTTCCCGTATCACCCGGTCTTTAGCAAGTATACCTCCTCCTCTTGTGATTCTTGAACTGAGTATTCGCTATTACCAGCTAATATTTATAATTAGACTCAATTAGTCTTTCTCCTCTCTCATTCCCTGTCCCAAGCCCATATTCTCCCGTAACCCTTTATGCTACTCCTTCCTCTACAACTGCATTCCAGTCCCTTGTGACTATTAGATTCTTAACTCCCTTTGCGTACTGTATTACCTATTTAATATCCTCGAATACTTTCTCTATCTCTTCATCTTCAGTTTGCGATGTCGGCATGTATACCTGAAATATCGTTGCTGGTGGTCGTTTCCTGTCGATTCTTTTAAGAAAAACCCTACCACTGAACGGTTCACAGTAACACTCTCTGCCCTACCTTCCTACTCATGAATCTTACTCTCGTTATATCACTTTCTGCTGCTGTTTATATTACCCTATACTCATATGACTAGAAATTAACCTAACGTAACCTAACCTAGCCTAACCTTCTTTCCATCTCACTTCACTGACCCCTACTATATTTTTATTGAGCCTTTGCATTCCCGTTTTCAGATTTTATAGCTTTCGTACCACGTTCAAACTTTTGACATTCCACGCCCCGTCTCCTAGAACATTATCCTTTCTTTGACTCTTCAAACATTTTCTGATGGTTATCCCCTCCGCGGCAGTCTCTTCCGGAGATCTCAGTGGAGGACTATTCCGGAATCTTTTGCCAATGGAGAGATTATCGTCACACTTTTTTTCACTTACAGGTAACAACTCTTGCGGATATATGTTATGTGCCTTTGATTCACTGGTTTCCATTGGCTCCTGCATCCTCATGCCGTTGATCATTGCTGATGATTCCACCTTTAGGGCAGTTTCCCGCTCCCAGAACAAGAGCATGGCCTGAACTTCTGTCCGATCCTCCGCCCTCTTTGATAAGGCCGCTGCCAAAATGAGGATGACTTCTTATGCCGGAAGTCTTCGGCAGACAAAGCTGATTATTAATCAATATTTAAGCGGTGGCTGGTTTCGAACCCGCGATCGAGGACGTTATGATTACTAATCAAAGACGCTACCCCTAGACCTGATTTAATTCATCTCCACTCCTTTTGTAAATAAAGCAGCCTATTCTTGCTTCAACTTAATTTGTTTTTTCCCTTATTCATTTTGTCTTTTTCTTGCTCTAAGAGATCTTCAGTGGAATTTATAACGATATAGTTTCGTCGCTTTTAGATTGTCGAACAGTTCACGTCGCTATATCTTATGTAAATAAGTAATTACTTATAGTCTACTGTGATAGTGTCTTCTCTCATCAGGTCTGGAGGTCGCACTACTACTTTATTTCCGAAATATAAGCACAATTTTGTATTCCGAACTTTTTCACATTGTTCACCATGTTCCTCCTTTTTTGTGGTGTACTATTATTCTTTTGCCACTAGATATAGCTATTTGTTCGAATACTGTGCTTTTAACAGCCTAATTATTGTAACTTCATATGTGTTCCCTCCTCTTTGATTTGTTTACCCACACGTTGTCAACCTAACCAAGTACATGTCCACAAAAAACTCCTATTCATGATGTTTAAACCTGTATATATATATATATATATATATATATATATATATATATATATATATATATATATATGTGTGTGTGTGTGTGTGTGTGTGTGTGTGTGTGTGTGTGTGTGTGGGAGGGAGGGAGAGAGGAAGGGAGCTGAAGAGCGTGTATATGGCTTTTCTTCTTTTTCTTTTAGTGTGGGTGTTGCGGAGGGGGGAGGAGGCAGTTAACAAAGATGTAAAATTCTCAGACACACCAACACCCCTCTCATTTTATGTGGAATCTATGTATTCTTACATACCAGTACCAGAAACAATAGAAATTATAGATAAGAATCTGAAAACTTACAAATGGTTCAAATGGCTCTGAGTACTATGGGACTCAACTGCTGAGGTCATTAGTCCCCTAGAACTTAGAACTAGCTAAACCTAACTAACCTAAGGACATCACAAACATCCATGCCCGAGGCAGGATTCGAACCTGCGACCGTAGCGGTCTTGCGGTTCCAGACTGCAGCGCCTTTAGCCGCACGGCCACTTCGGCCGGCGAAAACTTACAGCGAACTCTCAGATGAATAGATTATGGAAATATGCCCATTAATAAAGATCATAAAAGAACAAAATTACTTCTAGTTCAATAATAAATTTTGTTTACAAAAAGATGAATTACCAATGGAGTCCCCATTTCAGGAGCCTTGGCAATTTTTTTTTTTTTTTTTTTGTAAACCAGAATGAAGAGATCATTTTCACAAAAATAGTAGCAAAAGAATACAACATATTACGTTGGTTCAGGCATATGGATGACGTCCCTTGCTTAATAGTTGGATCATAAACAAACTTCATACTGACTTCAACAAGGTACATAAGAAAATAAAATTCAAACTGAAAGAGAACTGAATAACCAAATTAACTTTCTGGATACAACAATCAAAAGTCAGCAATCATATATTTGAAATTTACCATCCACCAGCAACAATGGACATTATCATGCCCCAATCCTCGAACCACCCATACTCATAAAAGCAAGCAGCACTTCGAAACATGCTCCATAGACTCAACACAGTGCTACTCACCAAAGAAAACAACCAAAAAGAACTGGACATATTATTGCAGACACCACAAATAAATGGTTGCAATAGTAACATAATCATAAAGATAAACAACAAAATTAGAAGTAAAACAAAAGCAGAAAGCAACAAACCACAGACAACAACACAACAGAAACAAACACAAACATGCAGTACCATAATAAGTACACAAAATAATCAGACAAAGAAGAGAGAAAACGCAAGATGGTTCACAATGATACACAAACGTAAACTCACACATAAAATCACCAACATTTTCAAAAGACAGGGAAAAAAGATAGCATACACAACAGACATTTCTATGCAAAAATACGCCAGAAAACTGACAAAAAAACAGAGGCACATACCAGAAAGCAGATACATATCACCTACAGTGTAACACTTGTGAAGGAAGATACAGAGAACAAACAGGCAGAACATCTGATGACAGATACGAAGAACACATGGGAGTCTGAAATTATGGGACAAACCATTCCACATTTGCTGTGCACCTAAGAGAACATAACAACAAACCCAGCACTAGAGAAGAAGATAGGGCAATAATTAGAATGAACAATAAGAAAATATCTCCTAAACCTGCGAGGAAATTGCCACATACAGAAAAACAAAGCAAAAAAGGAAACCCTGTTGAATGATCAAATATACATAGCAAACAATTCATCGTTTACAACAATAGATAAAATAATGGAATAACGCTCCCAGAGACGATTAATAGAATAATAATAATACCACCCAATATAATAACAATATCACCCAACACCTCTTCACTCACTTATCAATGAACCCCTCCAAGAACATTCAAACCAAAAGTCAAATCGGCTGTCACCAAGCCTTCAACCACGCTCTGACAGCTATTACATTCATATTTAACACTCTACAGTTCAAACAACCTCCCCTTCCCCCTCCCCTCCCCCAACACACACACACAAACACTTACAAAGAAATGTACACACTGTTCTCTCTCTCTCTCTCTATCTATCTATCTCTCTCTCTCTCCCTCTCTCTCTCTCTCTCTCTCTCTCTCTCTCTCTCTCTCTCTCTGTCTCTCTCTCTCTCACACACACACACACACACACACACACACACACACACACACACACACACAGAAGCTGGTCCTGAATATACACTTCGTTAGGTTCGTAACATGTAGGTAAACAAACCAAAGAGGAGGAAATACATACGAAGTTACAATAATTAAGTCGTTAAAAACGCAGTGTTCGAACAAATAGCTATATCTAGTGGCGAAGAATAATAGTACACCACAAAATAGGAGGAACATGGTGAACTGACACCAAACCTGTTTTCTAGGTGCTTCACTTTTTCTGTTAGGCAATGTATTTCTTTTGCTGTTCTAGAGTCGTTATCTTCAACTGCTGTAAGTACAAGAAACTGGTCAATTCTTTCTATTACTTAATTGTTAATTTAGACAATTATATTTGCACTGTATTGATCATAAATTATTTCAGGACAGACTTTCAGGCCTCTTGCAAACACACCACCTGAAGTTCTGCCGTTACTTGATGACGATTATGGGCGCTAGACAGGAATAATTCAACGCCAATACACGAAAGTCGCTCAAATGGCTATCGTTAACTCGTGTTTCTTCCGTCATTTTCGCAGTCTGGGGATCAAAAATCTTCCTCTTACAATGGTTTGAATAGTTTTCGTCTAATGGAATCCCAGTTCGTTACAGTTCTTTCATTCTGAATTCCTCGCTATCCTCGTGAGGTGTAACTGATACTGCAGCCTTGACACATATTGCGATTCATTTCTGTGACTATAAAAATATTTAGAGATGTTTTAGATTTATTGAGTACCTTCACTGATCTAATACGGTGTTTCCTAAACATCTGCTCTTGTTTCCAGGTGGTTCTCTTTCAAAAATTTCATTGCGTCTTTTCGCTTCCTATCGAAGAAGCTTACAGTTACGTTTCATTCAGTATGTGATGTCCACTACAGCTTCCTTAAAACTACTCTCTTTAATAGATGGAACCCCCCGTTTGAGTTTTTCTGTTTCTCTCTTGATACCTGTGATGTATTATCCTACACTGCATTAAGACATTTCTCGAATAATTTCTCCTTTCGTCTATGCATGCAACCTTCATTTTGTTCGTCGCGGAATTTATTGCATAATTCAATCTTGCATACTTCCTTATTCTTACTTAAATTTACGTCATCTATATTTCTGATTTCTTGGCTCATGACAGTATACCGTTGCAATTCATCTATTTTGGATCTAAGAAACATATGCAAACATTTTTAAAGCTAAAAGGCGGCTAACCACTAAAAAGATGACACACAAATAAAAGTCAGATTGCAAATTCACGTATCCTTGCCTTCGCTTGACCTGCGTCTGTGCTCGGTTTCTAAAGTACAGTCAATCAAATTTTGGCCAGGCTTGCTTACGCTATACAGCACTGGAACGGTATTTAAGAAATCGCCTTCCCTTTTCCGTCAGATATTTTCTTATACTTTTATTTTCCGTGAAGTATGTAATTGACTTTCTTACTAATCACCATCAAAACCCATAACGGCTTCACGACATTCCCCGACCAGTCTCGTTCATCTCAGTGAGATTAAATAGTTGAATGTCTTGCTGCTTCACCGGTCTAACCACTCACAGAGGTTACCCTACCTCACGGTTCCCACGGCACGGCGTCGTCACTCGCTCTCTCTCCTCTCACGAACACATTTTCTAACAATTACTCTCAGACTCTCCAATCCCGCTGTGTGTCCGTCGTCTTCCGATCCTCTTCTCTCAGTTACCATCTGTTCCGTATTCTCCACATCACTCCATTGGCACCACTTGTATTATTTCACAAGTACTTGTGACTGGGGTAGACACTGTGCGCCAGCAATCTTCTCAATTACGCACACATCCACTAGGTCTTTCTTCCCATTCTTTCATTCCTTCTGTGTCTTTAGAGCCTGCATTTTTTCCTTGGTAGACTATATAGTCTAGATTCTTTTAATACTTTCATAAACGAAACTTAGTCTTGACATATGGCAGGAAACCCAAAAAGATTCTGATCATTTGTAAAATACATCAACGGCAAGACGCTGTCAATAGCTACACTTCACGATAGCAATGAAAGTGTTACTGATCACAGTGCCACTAAATCAGAGTTTTTAGACACAATTTTCCGCAATTCTTGCACCACAGATGACGAAGTAAGTATTCCAGAGCTGGAACCAAAAACAATTTTTAACGTAAGTTAGGCGTAGATCTTCTCGATGAAGTGAAGCAGTTTCAATCATTTAATAAAGGCAATACCTCAGGTCCAGATTGTATACCAATTAAGTTCCTTTCAGATTACGCTGATGCAATAACTCCACACTTGGCATTCATATACAGCCGCTCGCTCGTTGAAAAATCAGTCCCCACAGACTGGAATGTTGCACAAGTCACAGCGATACCCAAGAAGAAAGTAGGAGAAATGCGGAAAATTACAAATCCATATCAATGGCGTCGTTATCAGTAGGATTTTGGAACATGTGATATGTTCGAATATCGTGAATTACCTAGAAGAAAACGTTTTATTGATAAATAGCCTACACGGACTCAGGAACGCCGCTCTTGTGAGAAACGATTAGCTCTTTATTCTCAAGAAGTAATGAATGCTATTGACAGGGGATGTCAAACAGATTCCGTATTTTTACATTTCTGAAAGGCTTTTGACACCGTTCCTCACAAGCTACTTCTAATCAAATAACGTGCCTTCGGAGTATGGTCTCAGTTGTAAACTGAATTCGTGATTTCCTGTCAGAAAAGTCACAGTTTGTAGTATCTCAGTAACTGACAGAAAGCTATTGAGTAAAACATAAGTAATGTTTGGCATTCCCCCAGGGAGTGTTACAGGCACTCTGCTGTTCCTGATCTATGTAAACGATGTGGGAGACAATCTGAACATCCCTCTTAGTTTTTGTGGAAGCTGTCAATTACGGTATTATAAAGTCATCAGACGATCAAAACCAATTACAAAATGATTTTGACAAAATATCTGCATGGTGAGAAAAGTGGCGATTGACTATAAACAATGAAAAGTGTAAAGTCTTTCCCATAAGTACTGAAAGAAATCGGTTGAATTTCTGTTGCATGAAAGAGCACACAAATCTAAAGGCTATGAATTTAAATGAATAATTAGAGATTACAATTAGAATAACTTAGCTGGAAACTATCACGTAGAAAAAGTTGTGTGGGTAGCGAATCAAAGGCTGCGATTAATTGTAAGATCACTTAGAAAATGTAACAGGCCTACAAAAGAGATTGTCTACACTATGCTTGTCCGTCCTACCCTGGAATACTGCGCCCGATGTGGGATCCCTGCCACGTAGGATTCACGGAGAACATCAAAAAAGTTCAAAGAAGGGAAGCTCGTTTTGTATTATCGCAAAATAGAAGCGAGAGTGCAACGGATAAGACGCGTGAACTGGCGTGGCAATCATTAAAACAAAGGCAGGGCTTTTTCATTGTCATGATAATAAAATCAGATAAATCATAGCTTACCAGAAACGGTTTGAGTGTTCGTTTTTCCTGCACACTGTTCGAAAGTGGAACGGTAAAGGAACAGCTTGAAGGTGGTAAGGTGAAGCGTCTGTCAGGCACTTAATTGAGAATTGTAATTGTGTAGATGAACAGATTTGTCATCATTCACCAAGCTCGCTCTATTCATTAGTAATTATAGGCCTGCTCCTGAGGCTTGATCTTGAACTGCAGTATTCTAGATTCGATTCCGAATTTTGTGAACCATTGTCTCAAATTCGATCAATACGAGTGCAACCTGTAAAACTGAAGATGAAAATCTCCTTATTTACAATCGCTTGTTACAGCATATCAGCTTAAGCATTATCGCTCTTATTCACATTCTCTTTTCTGTATATGCGTTAACAGTCACTGTCGCTAAGTGAATTTCATGGGTGTTAATCACTTGGTGGCAACGGTGATGCAGGTAGTGTCTCATAATGTGGAAACAGAAATGCAGCCTATTTTAGAGAAGAGAATTAATTGGTCTTTCAACACATACGATCGACTGTTATATGGAATGATAATCAGTTTCTTCCACTAGAGATTTCGGTTGAAGTCTCTGTCAAGAGAAGTTACAAAAGGACATTAAAAAGATTCAATTTACATGATCCATATTAAACTTACTTTTAGCGAATGTCACAGTTAACACATGACATCATCACATACACACATAGGACTAAATATTTATTTCCTCCAGGAGACATCTCCACATCGCTTAATACGGTCTCTAGCCTTCGCTGGCCTTTATTTGGTGAGCAGGAGAGCCAACGAGATATTTCAGGTATTTTTTCTTTACATTTATTTATCTTCATTGATGGTTCATCGTTTAGTTACCTAAATGGACAGTTTCTTTCTCTTTTTTTACATTATATTTTGTAAATAGTTGCACAACAAGAACAACACAAACATATCTTTTGCTATTCCTTTTGGTACCTAAGACACAGGTTGGTCAGAAACAGTCTGAAAAGCTTGTAAGGGTGATGGAGGGGAGGTAGAGCTGATAAATAATTATTAAGAAAAAAATTCATTTCCGAGCTAACTAGTATTGACGTTAACCCGTCATGCTGTCACGTCCGCAAATTCAAGCGCCCTTCAGAGACGGTGTCGTCAAACGTATTCTTCTAAAACTGAGCGCGAGAGCGATACAAATACTAGAAAAGGTACGGTAGTGAGGACTGAACCAGTCTCGTTCGCTATTATCTATACTATCAAAACCACTGACACTAATTGTATGTGGCGAGTCGATTGAATCGGTACTCGCAACGGCCAAATTAGCTAATTCCTTGTCAACAGAACTAATACTAACTGCGGCAAGGAATTCGGTATTAGCGGCAATACGACGAGAGGTCGACCAGCACCGCGGTCACCATGTCCACACAGAGATGCGAATGGAGCCTCGCTACCCCCACCACTGCAGCCTCGCGCCCATGTCTGAGGAGTTTGGTGGCCAGCGAAAGTGTTTAAACTCAGAAGAGTGTTCCTGGAGCCACTCTGTAGCAATTCGAGACATGTGAGATGGCGAATTGTCCTACTGTAATTGCCCACGTCCGTCGGAATGCACAATGGATATGAAAGGATGCACGTGATCAGACAGGATGCTTACGTACCGGTTACGTGTCAGAGCCGTAGCTAAACGTATCAGGGGTCCCATATCACTCCAACTGCACGTGCCCCACACCATTATAGAGCGGGACTCATGGATTCATTAGGTTATCTCCATACCTGTACACGCTCATGCGCTCGATACAATGTGCAACGAGACTCGTCCGACAAGGTAACATGTTTCGAGTCATCAACAGTCCAATGTCGGTGTTGACCGTCTCAGGCAAGGCGAAAGCTTCTTGTCGTGCAGTCATCAAGGGTACACGACTGGACCTTCGACTCCGAAAGCGCATATCGACGATGTTCCGTTGAATGGGTCGCACTCTGGCACTCGATAGCCCAGCATTGAAATCTGCAGCAGTTTGCGGAAGGGTTGCACTTCTGTCACGTTGAACGATTCTCTTCAGTCGTCGTTGGTTTCGTTCTTGCAAGATCATTTTCCGTCCGCAGCAATGTCAGAGATTTAATGTTTTACTGGATTCCTAATATTCATGGTACACTCGTGAAATGGTCGTATGGGAAAATCCCCACTTCATCGCTATATGTCTGCAAGTTGGAGTGGTGAACATTGTCGAAGACCTGGCTAAAGTACATAGATACCAAGGCACCAGCGAGACGTTAGTGACGAGCAAATGTTATCACGTCTCGGTAATGCCAAAGGGCTGTATGGATATTGTTTCCGCTTCATAGAGAAATTTGGTCGTAGGATGTAACATAACGTGCGAGCTTCGTGAGTCGAGATCCCAGTACCATAGTAAATATTTTCACATCGCAACATGATCTGTCGATAATCATGGACCCTCGATCGCCTGTGCCATTTGTCAACTGGAGTAATGATGACATCGAGAACGGCATTAGTCTGCGATGGCCATTCGTGTAGAAGCCAACAAAGAGAAGACTTTTGTAAAATTCGATGAGGATACCATCGAGATCAGGGGATCTGTTTCATATCCCGCCTTGATAGCATCGAGTACTTTATATATGGACCTCATGCGCTACCTCCACCAGGAGAGTGCTTGCAGAAAACCTTGCGATCTCTGCGATCAGTTATGTGGAATGCAGTACAGCTGCATACAATCCGGCGAAGTGATTGTGGGTAGCACGACCGATGGTGTGTAGGGTTTCATCCCAGGGTCCCTTCTGCACCAGTAAGGATGTGGATTAGGGTCCTGCATCGCCATTGTGTTTCCTGGAAGAGGTGGCATGTCGATGGAAGTTCTTGAGGTATACAATTAGAGGTTTGAGATCAGACTGGAGTTCCTTCAGGTGAGGACGCATGATCAAGGAGATGTGTGCCTTCATTCAGTGTACCACTATCTGCCACGCTGATGAGAAGGGTATCGTTGCATGGAGTGATAGAAGTTCGCAGCCTTGACTTCCTTACCATAACTCATCAGTGTTTTACAGAGGGTCAGCTTTGCACAGGAGAGCTACCAAGATAAGATAGGCATCACGATGGTATCAGCATCATGCCCAACCATCCTCGACCATATGGTGACAGCCTGCGAAAAGAGGTGACATCTCCTCGGCAGAGAATGTATGTCAGTCATGGCAGGGGCCAAAAGCAGACAGTACATAGATACTAATGATAAACACGCCAAATAGGGTGAAGGTGATACTCCATGTGGTGGGTGGTATACGATATCCCAGGGAGCCCGTGGCATTGGAGGATGGCGACACCACTACCAGTGTCGGAGGCATGAGAAACATGGACAATGTACCCAGTGGGCACTTGGAAGTCAGTGATGAACACCTCCAGTAGGAGTGCCTTATCAACAGGGCAGATGGTGTCCCGGAACATGGCCAGTTTGTGAGATGCTGACAACATTCATTGTGGCAACATGATATTGCAGTGTACAGTCCCTTGCAGTCGATGCAGAGTTCGGCATGAAAACATCTGTTTGGTGTAGAGCCAACGGATCTGCCACAATAGCCATGATCACTGGCAGGGCACCAGCTCAGGCAAGTTCATGAATTGCTCCCTCCTGGACACACACGTGGTCTGACCTGCTCCTTCTTCAGCATCATAGGCCCAGGATGCTGACGTAAAAAAACATGTGATGGTCATGTACTGTCTGAGAAGTGGGGGGTCGTCGTCCTCATGTATTGGCAACACTGAGTACGTTTTCTGGATTGAGAGAGGATTTGTCACAGGAGGGGCGCCAGGAGTGGAGGCACCGTGTGACTGGATGCCATATGGAAGAACACTGTCAGACGTCCATTTGTCATCTCACAAGGCCGTCTGAAGGACGGCGTCGTCTAAGAGTGTTCATCAGTTCTTGCACTTCCATGGCGACTGCTGTTTCCTGGTGTGTTGCTCCAAATAAAAATGTGGTCACCCATCATCCAATGCTGTACCCGTCTGGATAAAGGCGGAGGTCGGCATGACATGCAGTTTATGGATCGAACAGGGTCGTCTGTCAAAGTTCTGAGATTGGATGGTCCTGGTGCGAGCACTGGAGGTTATGTCACGTTAGCCTTGTCACCACATTGTGCTGCAGTGGGTGGCGATGACAGGGCTTCAGGTATATCCTAGAGTTGCGTGGCAGGGTTCTGTGCTACTATCACGCAGGTGGGGCGTAGGGGAGTGAGCGTCGATGCCAGGATTACTTCACCCAATGGTGTCGGTATCAAGCTTCAGCGTAAGCATTCGGGCCAGACATGTCCTTCCTGGCCACATCTTGCGCATGTTCAAGGCTGGCCATCGTGCACGGCAATGGCCCGCACACCACCAGTCATCTAGTACGCTGGAACGTGTTCCGTCAGCTCATTTTTGATGTGACGGACGCCATTTAACATGGGACCAGTCGTGAATGTTTGACACTTCTCTGAGAGACACAGGATGTTGCCATATGCTTGGAGGTCTTGAGGTGCTTCTGGCGCCCCGGGGGTGCGGGGTTCCTGTGATGGAGGAGTGCGTTCAGATCATGCCCGAGGGGGGCTCAAGTGCGGTTCATTTCGTATGTTCTGTTCAATTTCAGGCGCTCTTGGTCATGGGTGTTAGGCCAGCGGAGTTGCTTTGATCGTCGCATGAATATTGGTTGTACAGTGAGCGTATTTGGCATATCTGTTTCTCTGTGTTAACAATTATACGCTTTAATGCTCTGTAAGTAAGTTTAATAGCGTTCTTCGTGTGTAACTGTATGCTTTTGGAATTCATATGTTAATTTTTCATGGAATTGGAGAAGGACTTGAAAGTAGCTGCAGGTTGAAATCGATATTAAAGTAAAATAATTGTAAAGCTTCAGTCGCCTGATGGAAATGCTGTCCGATAAATGGAATGTGACTGTGGCGGCAATAAAAGCGAAAATATTCTCTGCTCGCATCAACATATTTCGAAACTAAGTGAACAAATGATGTTTAATTACTGTCGTACTATACGTAATTTCTGTGTGTAAAACGCGGATGAAATCTGAAATCACAACAACGGAAATTAATGTCTGTAAAACAGCTTTACGCCTGCAAAATTGGTTGCTGCAGAATTCGCCGCCTGGGGACGTGACAAAATTGCAGTTTGTGGCTGATTTGCCGATACTGCGGTGGATGTAGCGCTGCTACATGCGCAGAGCCCGCACCTTGCAGGGAAGGAATCTCGCATGGCCCAGTCGCTGCAGTGGTGAATCCCTCACACGCGGAAGAGTTCCTGGCTCCAGAAATTGAAATAGTCCCAAGACTTGATCCCACAATTAATTACTTTTGAAGTCATTGCTGGAGAAAGTCAGTGATCAAAATAGAATATTTGAAATTAATCATAAAATGTCTAGATAGCAAAGTCACTTTTATTACAAGATGACCGGCTTAGATGATGATCCTCAGACCGTCAAATCCAAATCGCTCGACAGTAGTCGCACACCGAGCAAGAGCCTCTGAATAAAAACAGTCTTTTAGAGGTACCTACTGCAAGTACAGCTTTTTTGCATCAGTATGGTTTGGAAGGTATGAAGATGATCGCGTGATGATCGAAACCTGTCGCCGGCCTCTGGTGGCCGTGCGGTTCTAGGCGCTTCAGTCTGGAACCGCGCGACCGCTACGGTTGCAGGTTCGAATCCTGCCTCGGGCATGGGTGTGTGTGTGTGATGTCCTTAGGTTAGTTAGGTTTAAGTAGTTCTAAGTTCTAGATGTTAACTCCCATAGTGCTCAGAGCCATTTTTGAAACCTGTCACCTTGTAATAATTGAGCCTTTGCGATCTACACTATTTTGTAATTGTTTCCGCAGTTTATTGTTTACAACGCTGAGTGTTTCTTCCAGCATGGTTGCGATGTGAACATCTGTTTATCTTTGACAGAGACAGATTTTATGACACAATCAATAACCGTTTCGGTAAACAACGGTTAACTTGCTACAGCAGTAAAAATGGGAAAGGACTTGATTAAGTAGCGTTATCTAGGTCTACTTGTGAGTTAAGTAAGGTACTCCCATCTTCAGAGTACACGGGTTGGAAACCGCTGAGCCGTGTGCTGAATTTGACATTACTTCCACTAACTGATTTCAAATTCCTATTTCTTTTGCTGTCGGCCTGTCTTGACCAAGTCTTGTGTTTTCGATCTTAGTGGTATTAAGTTTCGAAGCCCAAGGAGTTCTTTCGTCTTCCCTCCTCAGCTGAGACCTTCAGAATTGCTGCCTAATAGAAGGTGTTGGATCACCAAAGGCTAAGGAAATAAAACTCGGAAGACTAAATCAGCGCACGCTGCTGAATGGTGCAGGAGTACCAAAGGCTAGGAAATGCGACAGCACCATAACGAAGGCTGGCGGGGCAGGTTGGGCTCCTAAGCTGTGGTGAAAGCAGCCAACTTAGGGAAAGGAAAAATCTTGAAAACAAGCCCACCGACAGCCAGGGCAGTAACGGACTGCTGGTGTAATTTCACTCCTCAGAGTATCACCACTATGCGTCGGAAAAGACGGACTACATATAGGACGACCAAGGCTAGGAACGGGTCTAAGAGATGATGATGATGATGATGATGATGTCCCATAATCTGTGACAGAGCTAGGGGAACGATGAGGGAGATCCGCACCGCCGTACAAGGCAAGGTCCTAGTGGAGGTGGTTTGCCATTGCCTTCCTCCGACCGTAATGGGGATGAATGATGACGATGAAGACGACACAACAACACCCAGTCATCTCGAGGCAGGTGAAAATCCCTGATCCGGCCGGGGATTGAACCCGGGACCCGTGCTTGGGAAGCGAGAACGCTACCTCGAGACCACGACCTGGGGACTCTAAGAGATGGAAAAACATAAATACTCTGAGAATTAGAACATTAAATCCTTTAACGACGAATATCAAGAGCCTGTAGAAGAACTGAAACATCATGAAACCTCAGTATGTAGTATCCAAAAGACAAGAAATAAAGGTAAAGTACAAAAGGAATGTGAACAGTACATATTAATTTATAGCGGAGCTGAGGAGGAGACAAAGGCTAAGGCAGGAATTAGGATACTAATCCATAAAAAATACCAAAATCTTATCTATCTCTGAGAGAATTTTTTTTTTTTTTTTTTTTTTTTTGTGGCATTCAAAAAATTTAAAACTTCTCTCACACCGGCCTGATTTAGCTTCACTGATCAGGATAATAAAAACACGCGTATGTTAAGGGAATTTTCATTCACAAAGCAGGCTTATCACATTCACACAGTTCAATACTGTTCTATCCTGATTAAATTGAGCTTAACTTAAATTCCATAAGGCAGTGAAGCAATTTCGAAGTCTCGGTGCGACGAAAATTGTTAGTCGATCTCCTGAAAACAATTGTAATAATTATTAACCTTAGGTGATGACATGGGGAAGACCGGAGATGTGCTGGTAAGACCGTGTTAGCCTATTTATTTGAAGTAACTGGATATCTTGAGCATACAAAACGGCAGGTTCGTCCAGTGTAAATCAGACGTTCCCCACTGATCCCGTGTAACACAGCGTAGTAAGCAGACACTGTCAATAATAATCAGTTAAATAATACGCGACCACGCTTACTTTAGTTTAGTTCATGTTTTAAATTCCTTCTCATACAGAATCTCATCAAGATGGCGACTAGCTCAACAATACATACATATAAATCCTCCTTCTTTCAAGGCTAATCGGCAAGCATTGCTTCATTCTTTTCATAAAACAGATAGCAGAGAAGCTATTCCATGGAGTAAATGGACGCTCAAATGAATAATAGGTATATTAAAGTTTAGGAATCGGTAAGATAAGAAGAGATATTTCGAGATATGTACTGTTATATAATTTACAAAATTTCTGAAAATATCGCGGAGAGACCGCTGCAAGAGACATTACAAGAATAATTTTACTAAAACGAACTAGTTCATCACAAACTGAACGTTATCTTCTTGTACAGCGAAGAGGAAGAGGCCTTCTATGAGCGGCCACAAGAAGTTGCCAACCTGATACCCTTAAAGAAATATGCAGCCATAACGAGGGATTTTAATGCTCGTATTTTAAATAATGGTCGCCCGGAGTTAAACAATGATTTAATGAAAACTTTCTAGATGATAATGGTGAGGTTAAGATCAGTTTACAATCAAGCAACGAACTGGGAGTAAATAATAACTTCGATGCTGAAAAAGAGCAGTCTAAACACATTTTTCAGAACTCAAGAGGTCATATATGCACAATAGGTTGCAGTGCCCCTAACAGGACCATTCATGCACTACTGGCCAGTAAAATTGCTACACCAAGAAGAAATGCAGATGATAAACGGGTATAATTGGACAAATATATTATACTAGAACTTACATGTAATTATATTTTCACGCAATTTGGGTGTATAGATCCAGAGAAATCAGTACCCAGAACAACCACCTCTGGCCGTAATAACGGCCTTGATACGCCCGGGCATTGAGTCAAACAGGGCTTGGATGGCGTGTACAGGTACAGCAGCCCATGCAGCTTAAACACGATACCACAGTTCATCAAGAGTAGTGACTGGCGTATTGTGACGAGCCAGTTGCTCGGCCACCGTTGAAGACACGTTTTCAATTGGTGAGAGATTTGGAGAATGTGCTGACCAGGGCAGCAGACGAACATTTTCTGTATCCAGAAAGGACCGTACAGGACTTACAAAATGCGGTCGTGTATTATCCTGCTGAAACGTAGGGTTTTGCAGGGATCGAATGTAGGGTAGAGCCACGGGTCGTAACACATCTGAAATGTAACGTCCACTGTTCAAAGTGCAGTCAATCCGAATAAGAGGTCACCGAGACGTGTAATCAATGGCACCCCATACCATCACGCCGGGTGATTCGCCAGTATGGCGATGAAGAATACACGCTTCCAATGTGCGTTCACCGCGGTGTCGCCAAACACGGAAGCTACCATCATGATGCTGTAAACAGAACCTGGATTCATCCGAAAAATTGACGTTTTGCCATTCGTGCACCCAGGTTCGTCGTTGAGTACACCGTCGCCGGCGCTCCTGTCTGTGATGCAGCGTCAAGTGTAACCGCAGCCATGTCTCCGAGCTGATAGTCCATGCTGCTGCAAACGTCGTCTAACTGTTCGTGCAGACGGTTGTTGTCTTGCAAACGTTGTTGAACTGTTCGTGCAGATGGTTGTTGTCTTGCAGACGTTCCCATCTCTTAACTCAGGGATCGAAACGTGGCTATACGATCCGTTACAGCCATGCGGATAAGATGCCTGTCATCTCGACTGCTAGCGATACGAGGCCGTTGGGATCCAGCACGGCGTTCCGTGTTACCCTCCTGAACCCATCGATTCCATATTCTGCTAACAGTCATTAGATCTCGACCAACGCGAGCATAAATGTCGCGATACGACAAAACCGCTATCGTGATAGGCTACAATCCGACCTTTATCAAAGCCGGAAACGTGATGGTACGTATTTCTCCTCCTTACACGAGGCATCACAACACCATTTCACCAGGCAACGCCGGCCAACTGCTGTTTGTGTATGAGAAATCGGTTGTAAACTTTCCTCGTGTCGGCACGTTGTAAGTGTCGGCACCGGCGCCAACCTTGTGTGAATGCTCTGAAAAGCTAATCATTTGCACATAACACCATCTTCTTTCTGTCGGTTAAATTTCGCGTCTGTAGCACGTCATCTTCGTGGTGTAGCACTTTTAATGGTCAGTAGTGTAGTTTCATCCTTAGTCAGTGATAGATGAGAAGACTTTCAACTCTGCAGACATAGGGAGTGACGAAAGCTTAGACATTGCAAAAATCAGATTGCATGTAGGAAGGAACAAGACTGACAAAGAACCAACCTTAAGAGAAGAAAAATTTAATATAGAGTCATTATGCATTGAATGTACAAGAATTTTATGTCAGAAACGATCAGCAGAGAAAATAAAAGAGAAACTCCTTAATGCAGAGGATAATGTGAAGTATGTACTGAAGCAGCAGCTCAAGAAGCGCTAGGTACTCGCGTTATAAGGTAAGAGAGGAAAATAAACAGAACGCCATGATATCGTGAAGAGGTTAAAAAAGTGTGCAGAAAAAGATATGTGTCTATTTGAAATATAAAACACACAAAACCAAAGTGTCTTATGAAGATTACAAAAGAATTCGTAGGGAGACAAAATCACTAGAATAGCTTTAAACAGAAAATGAGAAACTCCTTCCAAAAAATTAGAACCTGACTTCTACGGACTGTAGAAACAAGTTTAGAGAAGGATTCGACAGCAGAGGAAAGAATTACAAGGAATTTTGAATGTGAACGACACAAGTGAGTAATCATGGGTTTAAATATTCAACAGAGCAGTAGACAAGTAAAAAATCACCAGGAAACGAAGAGAGATCAGTGACCAATACACAAGTAGATGTTTACGTAGCTGTTTCACATGCTGAGGTAGAAGCAGCTGTAAGTCTGTTAAAAAAATAAAAGTCTCCAGGGAAACAGAGAATTCCCAATTAATTACTGAAATATGGAGAATGTCCACTAACTGGACAATTAACCAAGCTGGTTGACAATGGTATAACTGGTAGTAAAATTTCAAACGATTGGAGAACTAGTATTACAGTTACCACGCACAACAAAGGACATAACAAAGACCCATCCATCTACAAAGGGATAAACCTGCTGAGTTCAGTTCTTAACTTATAACAAAAATAATAGGAAAGAAATGCAAAGCACTACAACCCTTGCAGAGGAGCAGTATTGTTTTAGTTCTGGTAGGTCACGCACAGATGCAGTATTCATTCTAAGACACGTTTTAGAGAAGTCTATTGATACAACAGACCTGCTTATTTTTGTCTTATTGATTTACAGAAGGCTTTCTATAGGATTCGGCCAAAAACTGTGTGAAGCCTACTCTAAAAACGGGGGAATCCTTTCAATTTAACAAAAACAATTGAAGACACTTTACTCCAATCAGGTCCAAATAGGTCGCAGGTTAACTAGCTGCTTAGCAAGTAATAGTGGTATTAGACAAGGTGACTCTCTGAGCTCGCTACTTTTTAATTTAGTCATGGTAGACCGGATAAGGAAGGTATTGGCTGGTAATGGTTATAGAATGGAAAATTAAGAAATAAAAATCATTTTCTGTGTTGATTATGTAGTTCTGCTTGCAAACAATGAAGAAACTTCCCATTCTAAAAGGGTACCTCAGAAACGGGTGGTTCGGGCAATAAGTGGTGTAAGTTCAAGAACCTCTTGTCGACCCCTGTTCACGAGTCTGCGTATTTTGACATTGGCCTCTCAATATATATATTCCTTACTGTCATTTCTTGTTGACAATATTAGCTTATTCCCAAGAATAAGCAACTTTCACTCGGTTAATACTCGGCAGAAATCAAACCTACATTTGGATTGGACTTCCTTAACTCTTGTGCAAAAAGATGTGCAGTATACAGCTGCATCCATTTTCAATAAGCTACAATTCAAAAATATTAGCAGTAATCCACGAGCCTTCAAATTGAAACTGAAGAGTTTCCTCATGGGTCAATCCTTCTATTCTGTCGAGGAGTTCCTTGAAAAATTAAGCTGATTCTTATTGTATTGTTATGGATTTACTTTTTTCGGTTTCATAAACATTTATTTTTGTCTGATATTACTTTTATGATATAATTTCATGTATTGACATGTCGATGACCTTGGGATTTGCTCCTCAATTTGGTCCTACGGAACTTGACGTGTAAACAAAATAAATAAAATCTTACATGTATTTTACGTGGCAACCAAGACCTAAACATGGTCACATCCAGCTGTATGTGTAGGGAACATGCAGCAGTCCTCAGCAATTAGGAGGCATAGGTTAGTTGCAAAGCAGAAAGAAGGTTCTGCTGCTAGGTAGTTCTCACGGTAGTAGTGTGGGCCAGGAGATGCAGGAAGTGTTGGGGAGTGAGTACCAGGTCACCAGCATTGTGAAGCCTAGTGCAGAGTTGGCTCAGGTGACTGACAGCGTAGGGGAGTTATGTGGGAATTTTACGAAGGAGGCTCAGGTAGTGATAGTGGATGGAGCAGGGAAAAGTCTTGATAGGGATGGGGAATATGATGTAGTGGCGACCTTGTAAAGATAGTACTCAAACTGGTGGCACTACTTCGTGCAACTGTTTCAGCGTCATGATCGGCCTCACCTTAATGCGGCTGTTAGGCGCGTTAACATGGGGCTGCGGAGGGCACTGATGGCAGAGGGCATGGATCACATCTCACTGGTGCCCGGGTCTATCATTAGATCGGGTTTCACTAGGCATTGCCTGCACCTCTGTAGGTATGGGATGAGGAGGCTGGCTAGGCTTATAGGTGACAGCGTAGTGGGGGAAGGTGGTGGTGGGGTCACTCATGGAAAAATTCCTGTAGTAGTTGGTGTTAGAGCTGCACCTTTTTTTAGGTTGAAGTCAGCTGATAGGTATACCTGCTTAAAGGAAGTCCCTCTAACTAAGGGCTCACCTTACGAGGATGTAATATTTCCAAGCAGAGAAGGAATTAGCATATTTCATCAAAATTAGTGAACTGCTTATAGATGTTGACTCTGAAATTATTGCTATATCAGAGCACCACTTAAATAATTTGACAATTCAGAGGCTTCCTTTACCAGGATACAGATTAGCTGGCTCTTTCTCAAGGAGCTCCTTGCGGGATGAGGGAGTCCATAGACATATCACGACAATGCACTGAACAGATATTTGAATGTTGTACAGGGGCAGTTGAATTTAGTGAAACTTCTAATTGTTGTTGTTTATAGGTCCCCTAACTCTGACTTCGAGCATTTCTGCTCAAGCTAGAGAGGGTTCTTGATTCACTTCGTAGGAAGTACCAGAAATTAGTTATAAGTGGTGACTTAAATATTCATTTTGTAGATGATGGTGCAAGAAAAAGAATCTTGATAGATCTCCTAAATTCATATGATCTGATGCAGACTGTGTTTTTTCCAACTAGGGTGGAGGGGAACAGTGACATAACCATAGACAATATTTTTATTCATTCTTCATTAGTAGATGGGCATTCTGTTAGTAAAAGTGTGAATGGTATTTCAGATGATGATGCACAAATTTTAACATTAAAAGGCTTTTGTACTCAAACCAATGTCATATTTAATTACAAACTTTGTAGGAAAGTTAATCCAACACAGATACAAAGTTTTTTTAAATTCTTGTAAAGGAACAAGAGTGGCAGGATGTTTACAGTACCGATAACATAGATGATAAATACAATGCTTTCCTTAACACGTTTCTTATGCTCTTTGAGAGTTGCTGTCCATTAGAACGTTCTAAACATGGTACTAGCAGTAATAGGTAGCCCAGGTGGCTGACTAGTGGAATAAGGATATCTTGTAGAGAAAAGTGGGAATTAAACTTCCTGGCAGGTTAAAACTGTGTGCCGGGCCGAGACTCGAACTCGGGACCTTTGCCTTTCGCGGGAAAGTGCTCTACCAACTGTGCTACCCAAGCACGACTCACGCCCAGTCCTCACAGCTTTACTTCTGCTACTACCTCGTCTCCTACCTTCCAAATTGTACAGAAGCTCTCCTGCGAACCTCGCAGAACTAGCACTCCTGAAAGAAAGGAGATTGCGAAAATATGGCTTAGCCACAGCCTGGGGGATGTTTCCAGAATGGCCCGGCACACAGTTTTAATTAGCCAGGAAGTTTCATATCAGCGCACACTCCGCTGCAGAGTGAAAATCTCACTCTGGAAACACTCATTTTTACAGTTTCTAACACACAATTCAACAAAACCTGACGTTTTAATTTCACAGAACGGCCAGTCCGCGGCTCGTGGTCTTGCGGTAGCGTTCTCGCTTCCCGCGCACGGATTCGATTCCCGGCGGGGTCAGGGATTTCTCTGCCTCGAGATGACTGGGTGTTGTGTGTCTTTCATCATCATTTCATCCTCATTCACTCGCAAGTCGTCGTAGTGGCGTTAAAGAACTTGTGGAGCGGCGGCCGAACCGCCCCGCGAGGGGTCTCCCGGACACCAATGCCATACGCTCACTGTTATTACAGAACGGTCACATGATTAGTGGCAATAAATGGTGTAAGTTCATGAACTTGTCGACCCCTGTTCACGAGTCTGGGTATTTTGACATTGGCCTCTCAATTATATATATATATATATATATATATATATATATATATATATATATATATATATATATATATATATTCCTTACTGTCATTTCCTCTTAACAATATTAGCTTATACCCAAGAATAAGCAGCTTTCACTCGGTTAATACTTGGCAGAAATCAAACCTACATTTGGATCGGACTTCCTTAACGCTTGTGCAAAAACATGTGCAGTATACTGCTGCATCCATTTTCAATAAGCTACCACTCGAATTCAAAAATCTTAGCAGTAATCCACGCGCCTTCTAATCGAAATTGAAGAGTTTCGTCATGGGTCACTCATCCTAATCTGTTGAGGAGTTTCTTGAAAAATTAAGCTGATTCTTATTGTATTGTTGATTGCGTTTACTTACACATATGGAGTGACTCTTTTTGGGTTCATAAACATTTATTTTTTTCTGTTATTACTTTTATGTTGTAATTTCATGTACTGATATGTTCTATGACCTTGGAGATTTGCTCCTCAGTTTAGTCCAATGGTGAAGTGTAAATAAATAAATAAAACCCAGTCAAAAAACCAAATGTATGGCCACATCTGTGGAACCAATTAGATGCAAACTGGAAGGGGATGGATAAATTGTTCAACAGGTAATCATATTTAAATACCTTGGTACTGAACTATCCAGTAGTGGAAATGCTGAAAAGGAAGTTAGGGAACAAGTAGCAGAAGCAAATGAAGTGGCATGATGTTTAAATGATACTATTTGTAAAAATAAAGATATAAGAAAAGATGAGAAGGCAAGAATATACAAAACAACAGTTAGACCAATTATGACGTATACAACTGAGACAAGACCGGAAATATCAAAAAAGACTATTAAACACTGCGAGATAGAGAGAGAACTAAAAACATTAGAAAATGATGTAAAGAGGACTCCATTATTGAGTGGGTATATAAGAGAAAGCATAAAATGAACAGAAACATAGATACGATGGATGAACGGAAGAATTTGGAAATTATAGGGAAGAAATCAGCAGCCCGTTAGAGAAAGATCGATCATCCAAGGAAAAGATGGAGCGACAACCTTAGGGTAGACTGAGGGGTATTGAAGGAAGCAGGCTTTAGCTTAGGAAAAAGAAGTAGAAGATGATAATTAAAATACATGTATTTCAAACCACTCATGACAAACAACTACAAATCACATATTTTAATAGTACCTTACTTAAGGCACAAGTAAACCTAGCAAAAAGTACCTATTTTAAGCTCTTAAGAAAGACTTTTCTCTTCCTTTTTCCTATTGTAGCATCTGAAGATGGCCACAGTGGACCTAAACTGGGCATGGTTGTATCATAAACAGTGGCTGTATCAAAAATAAACAGTTCATAATATGTCACTCACTGGTTTCCTTAAATTAAATAGTGTTTTCTTCCAGGAGGTTGTGACATTTTGCCGCATTTTTTCTTTTAGTTGCCGAGCAACATATCTTTGCCCCTGTTTGTAAAACTACCCCGGTGAAATTTAGATCTTAAAGACGCGGTTGACGTTGGCTGCAAAGAGCTTCGGGAACTTGGCTTTATGAGTGCGCCGTCTCCCTGTAATGGTAAGTACTTGTGAAATGAATTCTTGTCCCTACAGCCATTATTTCTTTATGAATATCAACTGTAATTAATTTGATTCGCGGTTGGTAGCAATCTTCGTATTCTTGACACTAGCTCACCTTCGTAAAAAGGTGTCTCACATGCAGTAACCACTTTTTTTTAAATTTAAACTCTCACTGTAGTTAAATGAGTATTACGGTAATGATATTTCCACATATGAGAGTGTTACTGACAATCTCAGCACCTCCCCTCCCCCTTGACGTCCTTGGTTGCAAGTGCTGTCAGTATAAATTTGTAGTGTGACCTAGCGAATGCTGCTCGAGAATGACATCGGCCCATCGAACATCTTTTGCTTTTGGCAACGAAGTGAAATAAAATAAGTTCCATCCAATGTTCAGATCAGTTGTAGCTTGTGCCAACGACGTCTTTATACACTATTGGCCATTCACATTGCTACACCACGAAGATGACGTGCTACATACGCGAAATTTAACCGACAGGAAGGAGAGGCTGTGATATGCAAATGATTAGCTTTTCAGAGCATTCACACAAGGTTGGCGCCGGTGGCAACACCTACAACGTGCTGACATGAGGAAAGTTTCCAACCGATTTCTCATACACAAACAGCAGTTGACCGGCGTTGCCTGGTGAAACGTTGTTGTGATGCCTCGTGTAAGGAGGAGAAATGCGTACCATCACGTTTCCCATTTTGATAAAGGTCGTATTGTAACCTATCGCGATTACGGTTTATCGTATCGCGACATTGCTGCTCACGTTGGTCGAGATCCAATGACTGTTAGCAGAATATGGAATCGGTGGGTTCAGGAGCGTAATACGGAAGGCCGTGCATGATCCCAATGGCCTCGTATCACTAGCAGTCGAGATGATAGGCATCTTATCCGCATGGCTGTAACGGATCGTGCAGCCACGTCTCGATCTCTGAGTCAGCAGATGGGGACGTTTGCAAGACAACAACCATCTGCACGAAAGGTTCGACGACGTTTGTAGCAGCATGGGCTATCATCTCGGAGACCATGGCCGTGGTTACTCTTGACGCTGCATCACAGACAGGAGCGCCTGCGATGGTGTACTCAACGATGAACCTGGGTGCACGAATGGCAAAACGTCAATTTTTCGGGTGAATCCAGGTTCTGTTTACAGCGTCATGATGGTCGCATCTGTGTTTGGCGACATCGCAGTGAACGCACATTGGAAGTGTGTATTCGTCATCGCCATACTGGCGTATCACTCGTCGTGATGGTATGGGGTGCTATTGGTTACACGTCTCGATCACCTCTTGATCGCATTGACGGCACATTGAACAGTGAACGTTACATTTCAGATGTGTTACGACCCATGGGTCTAACCTTCATTCGATCCCTGAGAAACCCTACATTTCAGCAGGATAATGCACGACCGCATGTTGCAGGTCCCGTACGGGCCTTTCTGGATACAGAAACTGTTCGACTGCTGCCCTGGCCAGCCCATTCTCCAGACCTCTCACCAATTGGAAACGTCTGGTGGCCGAGCAAGTGACTCGTCACAATACGCCAGTCACTACTCTCTATGAACTGTGGTAACGTGTTGAAGCTGCATGAGCAGCTGTAAGTGTATACGCCATCCAAGCTCTGTTTGACTCAATGCCCTGGCGTATCAAGGCCGTTATTACGGCCAGAGGTGGTTGTTCTGGGTACTGATTTCTCAGTATCTATGCACTCAAATTGCGTGAAAATGTAATCACATGTCAGTTCTAGTATAATATATGTGTCCAATGAATACCCGTTTATCATCTGCATTTCTTCTTGGTGTAGCAATTTTAATGGCCAGTAGTGTAGATGAACATTACGTACATTCTTCACGATTTGCCCCATCTCTAATGCCAGCAGTAGATTCCAGTAGTGTGTTAATGCATGTCTTTTTTTCCATCTGAGTATTCCACGATGTTTCTTGCACCAATGAATCTGCTATTTGGCAGTAAATCATTATGTGGACAGTTGTCGGATTCGTAGTTCAACGTTTCGCATTCTCCCCAGTTTTCCTTTTAGATCTAGACGGAAATTTTTCGTTTTAGAGAGCAAGTGACGCTGCTGCAACAATTAAGATAAAAGGATGAAAAATGAAAGGTCTACCCACAAAAGAGACATTTTTTGTCTATCGGATAAAACTTTTTTCCATGGTTAAATCAGAAATAAGTAGCATGAGTTAAAAGATTTTATTCAGTGAGATAATAGTGTCTCTGAAGTGAGGCGGCAGCGTAGGCAACATTTCAAAGGAGCTGTCTAATTGGTAACAAGTGGAAAACCAACATTGTGAAACAGTTACGGATGTTCATAAGGTGACACTGGATGGAGCCCATTACGCCGAAGCCGGTGGGAATGGAGAATTTCTGAGGCATGGTTTCACGTTGCTCTTGCCTGTGACTCAGCTGATCCTATAACTAACAAAAAAAAAAGCCGAATTGTGATGGTAAAGGGCGAACGCGAATACTTCGAGCTTCAAAATTATATAGCCAGATTGCTATGTACAGATCTGTGATTTAGTTTGTAATTATTAAAGGCTTTAGTGGCAAGAGCTATTTGGATAAGATAATTTTCATATATTGCCTTTATATATTTGTAAACATGTTTATCGAAAAGATTTAAACGTATTGCATGTAAGTTTAAAGATGAAATGAAATTAGGCTCACATTCTCTGTGTTGCAACCTGACGGTGTACTGCACCTACGAAAACAGTGCAAATATGTATCACTTTCTCTAGGTGCAAGCCTTCAATTTGCACACTTTCACAGCGTATCTTGTAGGAATAAAGAAACCATTAAATCTGGCACATCACTGTATGCCGATGAACTGTTAAGACAAACGTCTAAATTTTTGTTTCCAGTTTCTTCACGATTAAGAGGCTTCCTTGTAGTGACTATTTCTTATTAACAGGTTGAGCTTGAGAGGAAAACGGCGGAACAACTCCTTCTCAAAGTCTCCTCGTCTGATCATTTGAATCCATGTCATCTTCTCCAAAGTGCTGTGAACAGACACTTGAAGTATTGGCAGGTACTAGTTCGCCCTGTAAACTGCTTTTACCCTGGCGTCCATTAGTCTTTTTTTCCTTTTTGGATCCCTGAAATATCGTAAAAATAACGAGATAAGATAAAATAAAAATGTCGTGTGACTAGGGCCTCCCGTCGGGTATACCGTTCGCCGGGTGCAAGTCTTTCGATTTGACATCACTTCTGCAACTTGCGCGTCGATGGGGATGAAATGATGCTGATTAGGACAACACAACACCCAGTCCCTGAGCGGAGAAAATCTCCGACCCAGCCGGGTTACCCGGGCCCTTCGGATTGGCATTCTGTCTCGCTGACCACTTTTTTTTTTAAATCTCATTTTGTTCGTATTCGTTCATTGCATCTGCTCGAGGCGGACGTCGCAAGACATCCGTTTCAGTTCGTCGATGATCCATTATCTCAGTTTTTTATTTCAGAGGGCAACCGCTCAGTTACCGGTGGCGGACACGAGGTAAGATTATGATAACATTATTAACAGTACATCTACCTCCACACATATACTCCGCTAGCCACCAAGCAGTGTGTGCCGGAGGGCACAACTCACGCCCAAGTCATATTTCCCCTCCTGTGTTCCACTCGCGGATCGCACGAGAAAAAAACGACTGAACGTCTCAGTACGAGATCTAATTGACCTTATCTTTGAATGGTGATCATGGCGCGATTTGAAAGTTGGTGGTAATAATATAAGCTCTACATCCTCGGCGAAGATCGGATTTCGGAATTTAGGAAGCAGCGCCTTCCGTTTAGCGCGTCGTCTATCAGCAAGTGTATCCACTTCAAACTTTCTATGAGATCTGTAACGCTCTCGCGATGGCTATATGCACTAGTCATGAATCTTGCCGCTCTTCTTTGGATCCTCTCAGTCTCTTGAATCAGACCCAACTGGTAAGGGTCCCAACAGACGAACAATACTCTAAGAATGGGCGAACTAACATATTGTAAGGAATTTTCTTTGTTGAAGGACTGCGTCGCTTCAGGATTCTACCAATAAACCGCAATCTATAGTTCGCTTTGCCCGTTACTTCGTTACTTGTGCAATCTGATCATTCCATTTGAGATCATTTCGAATAGTCACACCCAGATATTTGACGGATATTACAGCTTCCAAAGACAGGGCATTTATTTTGTACTCCTACATTAATGGGGATTTTCGCCTTGTTATGCGCAGTAGGTTACACTTACTAATATTAAGAGATAACTGCCAGTCATTACACCACGCATATATTTTCTGCAAATCCTCATTGATTTGTTCACAACTTTCGTGTGATACTACTTTCCTGTAGACTACAGCATCATCGGCTAACAGTCTAATGCAGCTTTCAATACCATCAACCATATCGTTTATGTAAATCGTAAAAAGCAGTGGACCTATTACGCTGCCCCGGGGCACACTTGAAGTTACGCTTGTTTCTGTTGAAGTTACCCCATTCAGGACAACATACTGCTCTGTGTCTGGTAGAAAACTTTCTATCCAACCGCATATTTCATCGGATAGACCGGAAGCGCGCACTTTTTAGAGCAAGCGACAGTGCGGAAGTGAGTCTAACGCCTTTCGAAAGTCGAGAAATATGGCATCAACCTGGGAGCCGGCACCTAGAGCCTGTTGTGTGTCATGGTCAAAGAGGGCCAGCAGTGTCTCGCATGACAGCTGTTTCCTAAAACCGTGCTGGTTTTTGCAGATGAGCTTCTCAGAGTCTAGAAAGGTCATTATGTCTGAACACAAAATATGTTCCATAATTCTACAAGAAATTGATGTCAGTGAAATTGGCTGGTGGCTGTTGGTACAAATACACCATTAAGCTACGCCTATAAATACTACACTTCTTAAACCCCTCAAAATATACATTATCTATTTAAATACTGATATATTTCAGGTAAGACAAATTGTAATGTAATATTTATGCTTTGCAAAAGCAAACGTACGGGTACGTAAGATGTTTCTACTTACTCAGACACTATTTCTTTCTTCGTGTCTTCCACCTGTTCTATGAAATATTACAGCCAGAAACGAGGCATTCATTGACTCAAAACCATAAAGATAAAGTAGATATATAACTTTCACTATTTTATCAGTATGCAGACAGTTGTTCAGACGTTCTTTAAAATCTTCAACCTTCAAAACAAGCGCGCCTCATGCGATTCACTGCATAGTCTGGCCTCATTGGTTGGGCGTATATTGTGGCAGAAGTACGGTACGGATTAGTTTTCGCCACTACCACACAGCTCCAAATTATACACGTAACCTAGCAAAAATGGTACGTCGAGGGTCAGAGTCGATGGAACGCACGCACAAGTGGCGCCAGTAGGAAAGAGCGCGCGCGTGCGCCTGCGCCCTCACAGAATCCCAAAATTAAAGATGAATGTATTTAACATATTAATATACGCGCAAGATTATATGGGTAGATCACATAACTAATGAGGAAGTATTGAATAGGATTGGGGAGAAGAGAAGTTTGTGGCACAACTTGGCTAGAAGAAGGGATCGGTTGGTAGGACATGTTTTGAGGCATCAAGGGATCACCCATTTAGTATTGGAGGGCAGCGTGGAGGGTAAAAATCGTAGAGGGAGACCAAGAGATGAATACACTAAGCAGATTCAGAAGGATGTCGGTTGCGGTAGGTACTGGGAGATGAAGAGGCTTGTACAGGATAGAGTAGCATGGAGAGCTGCATCAAACCAGTCTCAGAACTGAAGGCCACAAGAACAACAATATACGCGCTGTGGTGTCTGGAAATTTAGGTTTGTTTTTACTTTCGGACTGTCGTCTTGCGATGTTGAGCGGCTGCCAGAAGGATCAGGAACATGTTCTTTTGAGATACTTGCGTATTTCATGCTACAGGTGATCCGTGCCAGTTCAAGTACATTAGACTGTGTGAGCACTGCTCGCTCTTTTCTCAACTGTACTTCATTCTCGTATTTTCTTACTTACCTGAATTTTAAAAAAGTCTATAATTTTGCTCCTCATTATTTGTGTCATGTTTGAATGAAGAGTAACAAACAAAAGGAATTTACAATAAAATACATGAAAAAGTAATTTTACTATCGTCATATCGATTATGCCCCATGTACATATATGTTTTGTAATGGATAATCTGTTATATGGATGTCATTCACGATGCAGTAATCTATAAATGTCACCATACAACGGCCACATATAAAGCTAGGTTGTGGTAGAATAATGATGTCAGAACAATAAATCACGACTAGTTGCCGTTTAGATCCGAATCATCCTCTGTTTATACTACAGGTAGTATTCAACAGTATCTAGACTGCACAAGACGAGGAATACTTCTATATGAAAGCCTTAGGGAACTTGCATTCAGTTGTCGACTGTGGTGTAGTAACGACTAACACCCGATAATTTCAGAACAAGAATCTGAACGCAACTGAAACTTTTTTCTTTTTCTCCACGCGTTAGTTACATTACCTCGCGTGAGGTGATCGTATGATAAGTAGTCAAAAAAGTAATACACGATGAACGGACATTAACTTCTCTAAATTCCTTTTTCCCAGCATAAAGAAATTTCGTAGCCTGGGGAAGTCGGAAATTGCAGAGGTAATGTGGCCGCCGCTGATTCGCCCCAGGTAGGCGTGACTGGTCCCCTGGGATCTGGTGCATGCAGCAGCAGCAAAGTGCTCGCAGCACGTCATGGCGGACTGCAGTGCCGTCACGACTTCCACACCGCGTGAGAGCGCTGAACTCGTTCTGAACAGCGTGCTGTTAGCTTCTCAGCACCATACACAACAACTGACATAGTTACGGGCGCTAATTACCTTACAGAATAAACCTTCTCTTACTTCTCCCAGCTTTTAGGGGTTTCTGACTTGTATCGTTTCCCATTTAAATAAACATGTCATGTTGCTAGACATCGTATGTGTTTCGAAGCAAAATTCGATTAAGTGCCTGCTATGCTAGGACCCTCGTGAAACAGACTGCTCCCAAGAACCCAGCTACCATGAAGGCGATGGAAAAGTAACAAGCACTGCTCAGGAATTAATGTAATGAAAAAGTAGGACAGAGTAACAGTGCTGCCGGCTGCGGTGGTCGAGCGGTTCTAGGCGCTACAGTCTGGAACCGCGCGACCACTACGGTCGCAGTTTCGAATCCTGCCTCGGGCATGAATGCGTGTGGTGTCCTTAGGTTAGTGAGGTTTAAGAACTTCTAGGGGCTGTTGACCTCAGATGTTACGTCCCATATTGCTCAGAGCCATTTGAGCCAGTAACAGTCTTACTATGACAGGGTCCCCATGTAAATAAAGGAAATGTGCTACGTCTAACTAGGAAATTAAATTCATTATCCACGATATTATTGTTTTAATGTTTCAAATGCTTTCTTCAACTTAACAAAAGCTTAAGCAAATGCAAGTTATGAGAAAAACAGACCGTACAAAAGGACAAAACATAAACAACAAAAATGTTACCATTAACATTAAGCTGATAGAGAGACCCTGAATGTTCCTAGACCTACTACACCACTATTGAAGAATACTCTGAATTACATTATCAAATGAAAATTTTATAACGCCTTATTCTCGGACTGTGATTGTATTGCAATCTATGCAGTTGGGTCTAAGCGAAGGAGCAAACTTTGTTGCACTGTGGTTTGCGGGTGTTATCTTCTCACGATATAATGATTCAGCGACTATGGTGCTGAAGTAAATGCGGCCAAACTGACCTCCTGAGTTTCCATTCTTAGAGATTCTTCCTCCGGCATGAAACTCCAGCAACATGTGGTCCATGTGGCATACCCATACCTGCAGGCAACATTTTTTAAAAGTGCACAAAGTTTGAGTTGAAAGGGCAAACAATGTTTCAAGTGCCTTTTCTCTTTTTCGGGTGCCGACACTCAATAAGTCTGTCAATTTTTTCCTTTTTTTCCCTGAATCCAAACGTCTTGGGAGCGAAAATTTGTATGTTTCTCAGGTTGGTTATGCCAGCCAAGTTTTTAAATTATCCAGTGCTATAGTTCGTTATGCATTTTCGACCTCGTTTTTATACACTGATCATTGTTATTCCTGGTTCTATTAGTTTATAAGAGAACGTAATGTTGTTTCTACGAACGATTAAATATTAGCATGAGCATGTTGTCGTGAGCGTTTCTTCCCGATAAGTGATAAAAACAACAGGAACAAAAAAACCTTGACGGATGATGTCGACGGAAGCAGTAAACCGCCTGAGAAATTAAGCACCTGGCCTTTGTTCGCTGTCAGATGGGCATATTCTGTCTTTCCGTGAGAAACCACCAACTAGTGCTACCTGCTGCGGTATCTCTGGAGAGGCCAAACTGACAAGGAATAAGGAAAAGAATTTTGTCACATTGTAGACGAAAGTAAGTCAAAAGTTCCTCCTCGATTGATTACCGTTATGAGTAATTAGTCGATCCTAAGAGAAGTAAGAAACACAGTCCAAAGCTCAATGTTCTACGCTAACGAGCTCTGGTGAGTCTCGCAAACACATACCGGTACATCCCCCATCTAACAACCTTAAATTTAACTTAACTGTAAATCGATCACGCCCAAATTTCATTACTCGTGCCCAAATCGCCTACTACCATCACGCAGCAGCTCTGTTCAGTCGCTGCTAGAGTACTGACTATTCTTATTTCTCAATGTGCCTGTTAATACACAGCGATAAAAGGAATATTATGCTAGACTAATCTGCGACGGCTCTACTGAATTAGCACGTAAAGCTCCGCTTTAAAAATCGTTTTGTTCTTAATGGGAAAAGCTACGACACTTTCCGTTGAGACCGGGCGTCGTTTGAAAGACGTGATGAGCACTGTTTATTTGGTTGACTCAAAGTAAACATGGCAAAAACCAAATTGCAAATATCTGACGAAACACCAGAGAAAATGTTTCTCTCGGGGGATGGGGAGCGGAGCGAGGGTACATATATTTACACAGCCTGAGCCGTAAATCCACCGACAAACTTTCCGAGGTGGGAGTACGCATTAAAACGAGTAAAAAGTGTATAGTAAACATTGGCTCTAGAATGCACATGTCTAACTTGATAGCTATAAACGTTTGTTCGGCTTCGACACTGTGAAACACATCTATTCTGCTGCATATTCCTTGCTTTCCATATTTTGAGAGAAGAAAGTATTCACCAAAACAAGAAAAAATCGGTTAAAGGTGGGCTTTATAAAGCATAACTTAAGACGTATGAACACTTGTGCAGTAGAAGAGATGTGTTTCACACTAGCGAAGATGTACGTGTCCTCAGAGCTCTTAAAAATGCTTCAAATGGCTCTGAGCACTATAGGACTTAACATCTGAGGTCATCAATCCCCTAGAACATAGATTTGCTTAAACGTAACTAAGGAGATCACACACATACATGCCCGAGGCAGGATTCGAACCTGCGACTGCAGCGGCCGCGCGGTTCCAGACTGATACGCCTAGAACCACTCTTAAGGTAAGCGTTAAAGAGACCATGCTTACTAGATTTTTTTCCTTGTTGTGGTCCAAAGATTGTAGCTGTAGAGGCCTGAGAAGAACTGTGTGAATCCATACCTTGCGACTTATTCATTTTATCAAGAAGATCTTTGAGACCAGCTTGCTGCCCCTGCTTCTCAGCTTCAGGTATTTGCCTCGAAGTGGGTGTTCTTTAGCACAAAGATAGTGGGCAAGTGCGAGTTAAGGAATGTCACGGGCGCAAACACTCGTATATGTAGTTGTACATGTGTTACTATTGTTGTGACAGCAAATACATAAATAACTAAATATGGTTTTTGCCCGTACTACCACCGTGGAAATTTGTCGACTGAGTTCTCGTTCACTTTGTCTACATACAGAGTGATTCAGCTGTCCCTACCTATGTGTTTTACTCAACCCGTAAGGTCTTCAGAAACCACACGTGAGATTCTCATATTCTCTCGCCCACTATGCGTAAAGTATTGATTCTACAGAAAAATGAACATTACCTTTTTTGTTGGAAATGTAATGTAGTCAAATTTTGTATCGGGGATACATTTCGATAAAAGAGGCAGTTCTGGAGTTACTCAAGAAAAACGCGTTTGAAGGTAACTTTTGTGCTTTGAAGTCGCTGCAGGTTGCATAAAACCCATAGGTTGGGGCAGCTAAAACACCCTATGTATGCAGGGTGGACCAGTTTATATATATAAAAGAAATCGAATAGGTTGAAACCCTTAAAGAATGAGCTGAGAAAGTTGGTCTGCAAATATCTTTCCTAAAGTCATCACCACAAAAAGTGACACCCAAATATGGACCGTCGTTTCAATAGAGTCCCATATTTTAAATACTTAGGTGAAGTCCCTGAACCTACGGGGCGAGAGAAAATAGCACAAAACATTCGCCTCATAAAACTAAAGAGAGCCTATTGAAGAATCTACAAGGTGTACAATAAAAATGATTGTCCAAAAACACTAAAATTAGGCACTATAATACAGTAATAAAACCTAAAGTCCTCTATGCCAGTGAAACCCTGACAGTACACATAAAAGGTGACCTACAAAACTTATTAAGGGAAGAACGTAAAATCATCAGAGAGATACTAGGGCCAAAGAAAACAGAAGAGGGCTACAGAATACAATCTCGTCAAACAACTGAGAAATTGTCCAACCTTGCAGCAGACATTAGAAAAAGGCGATTAAAATTTTATGGGCAGGTCTCCAGGCTTCTAGAAACAAGACTTACGCACAAAATTCTTAAATACATAGAAGGACTTAAAACTATACCCTGGATACAAGAGGTCAAAAGGACCTACGAAAAGCTCAGATAAATTATTCAGATATTTTGGAGAGAAAGGTATTTAAGCAGGAAGTTGACAGATGGGAAGGTAAGCCAGAGAATGAAGCTCCGAAAAAAAACAGGAAGAAAATCGACAGAGGAAAGGAAGAGAGCTCATGCAGAAAAAATGAGAGCAGTGAGGAAAAAAAGGAAAAAGGATCAAGATGCTTTGCGTAATCCAACAGTGTCTAATCGCACATAATAATAGTAATTACATATACATCCAAAAAATAATGATGATGAACACCTGCTTAATAAAGTGTTGGTCCCAGTTTGGAACTCAGTATTGCAGCGATTCTCAGTGACATAGATTCGACAAGTCCTTCGTAAATTTCGGAGGTACTAGACGTCTACGCACAGGTCACATAATTAACATAAATTAAGGGACCAAGGTGTTTCACAGGACTCAGATCAGGTGAATTTCGTGACAAGGTATCAGTATGAGTTGACGGCTCCTCAAGCCACTGAAGCACTGTTCTGGCCCATGGTCATAGATATCCTGCTGGAAGATGTCGTCGCCGTCAGGGAAGACATCAAGCATGAAGACACAGGGTTGGTCCACAATTAGATTCACATAGCCCACAGTCGTGATGGAGCCTCTGATTACTATCACAGCGACCTGGTGTAACGTGTAACGCATTTCATCCGACTATGTTTTCATCGATACGTTTTCATCGATCCACCGTCTAGTCTCAGTGCTCTCCAACCCATTGCGGCCGTAACCGACGATATCGCTGAATCAACATGGGAAAACGTAGGAATTGTTTACTCAAAGCAGAATATTCAACAACGTGTACTGGAAAATGTGCTCCGAAACACTTGTGCCTGGACTATGGGGTGAACTGTGTTACAGTACATAGTTTAAAGGTTCCGGAAATGTGTCGTCGCGCCACCAGAGCTTCGTCTGATGCAGGATAAAATTTGACTGCATATCGTTAATTTAGTCAATATCTGCAGGATCTCCTCATTTGATGAAGAACATGGTTGCTGTTGTTATGGTCTATAGTCAAAAGACTAGTTTGGCGCAGCTCTGCATGCTACTCTATCTTGTGCAAGCGTCCTCATCTTCGAATAACTGCCGCAACCTACAACCTTTTGAATCAGCTTACTGCATTCATCTCTTGTTCTTCCACTACCGCTTTTACCCCCACTCTTCCCTCCATAATTGTGGATCCCTTGAAGCCTCGGTAAGTGTCCTGTAAACCGACCCCTTCTTTTAGTCACGTTGTGCCACAAACTTCCTTCCTCCCTCGTTAGTTACATAATCTACTCATCTGATCTTCAGCATTCTTCTCCAGCACCAAATTTCAAATGCTTCTATTCTCTTTTTGTCTAAACTCTGCAAATCTCAGGATTTTTATTTTTTCTACGTTAATTTCAATTCCTACTCAAAATTTTTCATCGGTTTCCTTTACTGATTGCTAAACGTACAGATTGAATAACATCAGAGATAAGTTACAATCCTGTATCACTCCCTTCTCAACCACTGCTTCCCTTCCATGCCACTCGAACTTACAGCTGCAATCTGGTTTTTACAGATAGCCTTTCGGTCCCTGCTGACTTCAGAATTTCAAAGAAGTATTCCAGTCAATACTCTCAAAGGCTTTCTCTATGTCTACAAATCCTGTAAACGTAGGTTTATCTTTCCTTAAGCTATCTTTTAATTTAACGCGTGAGGCCAGTATTGCCTCACATGTTCCTACGCTTCTCCAAAATCCTGACTGATCTTCCCCGAGGTCGGCTTCTACCAGTTTTTCCATTTTTTTGTAAAGTATTCGTGTTAGTATTTCGCCACCATGACTTATTAAATTGATAGTTCGGTAATTTTTCACACCTGTCAGCAATTATTTGCTTTGGAATTGTAATTGTTACATTCTTCTTTAAGTGTAAGGGTATTTCGACTGTCTCATGCATCTTGCGCACCGGATGGTAGAGTTCTGTCGTGGCCTGGCTCTACCAAGACTATCAGTATGTGTGACGGAATGTTGTATACTCAAGGAGCCTTGTTTCGACTTAGGTATTTCAGTAGTTTATAAAATTCTTCTCGCAGTATCGTATCTCCAACCTCATCTTCCTCTAGGTCCTCTTCCATTTATTAAGTATTGACTTCAATTGCATCTCCCTTGAACAGACATTCTGTATGCTCCTTCCACATTTCAGCTTTCACTTATTTGCTTATTACTGGTTTCCCATCTGAGCTCTTGATATTTGTGTAGCTACCTTTCTTTTCTCCAAAAGTCTCTCTAATTTTCCCCTAGTTAAATATGCTTGTAAACCCTTTCGTTCGACCTAGAGCCATTCCTGCTTAGCTAATTTGCATTTTCTTTCGGTCTCATTTTTAGACACTTGTATTCCCTTCCGCCTGCTTCATTTGCTTAATTTTTTATATTTCCTTCTTTCTTTATTTGAGTTCAATATCAATCGAAGGATTTCTAATAGGCCTTGTCTGTTTACCTATTTGATGCTCTGCTGCCCTCACTATTTCGTCTCTTAAGGCTACCCGATCGTCTTCTACTTTATTCCTTTCCCCTGTCCAAATCAACCGTTGCCTAACAGAACCTCTCAACAACCTCTGGTTCTTTCAAATAAAGGTCCCATCTCCATAATTTGCTGCTTTTTTGCCAGTTCTTCAGTTTTAATTACAGTTCGTAACCAATAAACTGTAGCCAGAGTCCACATCTGTCCCTGACATGAACTTCAGTAATTCCCACTGTGTCTAACTACAATCTATTCATTTCTCTTTTTCAATTTTCTAGCCTACCTGACTGATGTAACATCCCATTCTCCGATCCGTAAAACTCCAGTTTTATTTCTTCTGATGATGACATCCTCATTAGTAGTCATTGCCCAGAGCTCCGAATGGGGGACTATCTTACCTCCGGAATATTCCACTCAAAAGGATGGGCATCATCATTTAACCAGACAGTAGAGCTGCATGCTCTTGGAAAAAAAATAGGGATGATATTTTTCCTTCCTTTCAGCAGATCATAATACTAGCACAGCAAAGTTATTTTGGTTGGTGTTACAAGGCCTGATCCACAAACTTCCAAACTGCTGCCACTTCAACTACTGAAACGGCTGCTGCCCTCTTCACTAGCCACAGCTTTGCCTGGCCTCTCAACAGATACCCTACTGTGCAATTATCTGTGTGGGTGAGACACACAAGTCATCCTACGGGTTCAAGGGTGGTTGAGAGGAGTGGTGGTGACTATGGTAAAGAAAGTAAAATTCATTTCTGTGGTCACTTTCGGAAATTGTCATAAAGGTCAGTTATTGATTATTTCGTTGCTAAGACAACAAAAAAGAAAAGAAAATTAAGGCTAAACGTCCCATCGAGATCAATGTCATTAGGGCAGAGCACAAGCTCGCATGTTGCAATGATAGGGAACGAAACAGACAGTGACTTTTCAGAGGAACCATCCTGGCATTTTCCAGGAGTGATTTGGGAAAATCGTGAAAAATCTAAATCGGGATGGTCGGATGCATATTTGAACCGTCGTCCCCACGAATGTCAGTGTGCTAACTCTTGCGTCATGTTCCTCTGTCCCCAGACAATGAGTTTATTGTGTAAACAGATACTTAGTCACATTGGCGAATCGTTAGTTTCTGCGCCAGCAGTTATACCTGAAATTTTCCAGGAATCAGATGGTGTGCTTCTTCACCAATATACATATTGCGTCATTTCCTATCCCTAACATACCAAAATATTATTTTGTAAATCTACTTTGTCGAAGTATGGTGTAGAAAATTTTGCCATATAATGAAATCCCTTGAGTAATTCCATAAAAAATGAACATGATTCGAGACTGGCCAAGAAGATCCTCAAAACATTTAAGAGATACACATGACACTGAATATTGATTCGTTCATGTAATTTTAAGAACATAATGGCCACAGCAGGTGTGGTGTAGTTTCTTGCTGAACAGCCGTCGACCACTATGGCTTTCTATCTAGCGACGTGATAAACTGCTGTGTGAAGTTTCTGGCAGCCCTCTCCAGATTTGCGTGTAACAAGTAAAAGCAAACAGAATACATTGTACTTTATATTAAACAAAAATAACGCGTGTTTCAGAATTTATTCAACTTACAATCATAAACAATAAATCAAATGATAGAGCAACTCAAACAATTTTGTTTATATACCTGTGCCCATGCGCATACACTGCTTCCTGTGTCTTCCGTTAGAAAGCGCTAATAGCAAAAATGGCGACCAGTGATCAGAAAGGTTTTTGTGTTTTACATTTGCAGTGACTGGGTCTGTTGTTACAGTGCAACAAGCGTTCCATATTCTGTTCCATTGTAATCTCACATGCGATAATAACATACATAGATATTGTCAGCAGTTTGGAGGGACTAGTTGTCTTTGCAAAGGGAAGAGTATGGGACAACCGAGAGCGACTGAAGAACATGCAGAATGAATGAGAGCCCCAAGAAATTATTTCGAAAGGCTACTTGTAAATTGGTAGTTCCAGTGACGTTTGCATGGAGTGTTTTAGAGAGATGCTTACGACTACACCCTTATCGTTTGCGATTGTTGCAAGCTGTAAAGACTACGAACTATAGTCTATGTGCCAACTTTGCAAATGAAATGTTGGTGCATGAAGATGAAGATTTTCTGGATTATTCGTCTCCCATGATGAATTGACGTTTCACCTGAGTAGAAATGTAAACACAAATAATTTGTGAACCTAGGGGGTCAGCAACTCACCACGAGATGCTACAGTTGCAACGAGATTCCCCTAAATTCAGTGTTTTTGTGCTGTATGCCAACGAAAGGTGTATACGTCTTTCTTTTTCGGGGAATCAGCTGCAACTGGGGTTTCTCATTTTGGTGCGATAGAACTACGGCTCTTCCTTCAGTTAAAAGAATTTTTTGTGCTAACAACATGGTGCGCCACCTCACTGGCATAACTCAGTATGCAGTTTGTTAAACGATGTAACAGCCGACTGCTGATCTGGCTACAAGAGGCTGGAAGACAGAGCTTATTTCACATGGCCTCCATGCTTTCTTGATAGGACGCCATGTGTTTCTTACCTTTGAGAGTTCATAAACAATCACATGCATGTGCTTCCAAAACCAGCTGATCTAACCAACTTAAGAAACTGGATTGGAGCAGTTGCAACGATTACCCCAGGTACAGTGAATAAGGATTAGGAAGAACTCGACTATAGATTCGACGTGTGCCATGTGAGGAATAGTGCTCACGTTGAAGACTTGTGAGAAAAACTGTTCCAACTGCTCTTTCATTTGATGTGCTATTTATAACTGTAAATAGAATACAATAAATGTTAAAATGTCTTAAAACCCCAATATTCATTTAGAAACGCACCACATTATTACTATTATTGTAAAGTTATTAGGTTAATTATTTGCTGTACCATACATACTGCGCAGCTTCTGTATCGTTACAGACACCTAGCATGGTCTCTCTCAGACAGCTACCTATCCCACTTACAGAGTGGGCAAGCCTCCATCCTCCACATGCTGTGATTATGTGTAACATGGTCTACTTATGGTTTTACAATCCTTAAATCATGCTCATGACATTAGTAGGTGAACAGTCCACAGATTACGCTGTTTTGGAGATGATGTGCTCGGACATTGCAATCGGATCTTTGTCAAAGTCGCTTACATAAGTGGATTTCTCCATCGGTAGAATCATTCCCTATCAGTCGTTGCTCTGGTAAGGAGCTTTTCTTGCCATGTAACGTTCCTCTATTGCCACCAGGCAGCATTCAGTGCCTCAGCGACCTTTGGGTAAAAAGTTTTCACTCTTCGATACATGCTGCCTGATAAAAGTAGTGATGCACCCAGAAGACATGTCGAGTGGTAAAGTAACTTTTTGAAATTCATTGTCAGAGGCAGAATGACTATGACAGTGCATTAGTGTAGTTCGTGTTCAGTGTTCCTATTATGCCTAGTAGGTGTGATAAGGGGTGTGAATAGCGTCAGATGTAAAGTGATCACTATGAAGGACACGGAGATGACGCATCATCGCGTGAGACACTGATCAGCACATGACAGAGATTAAGAGGGGCCTTGTAGTGGGTCATCATTTGTCCGCTGTGTCGAAAAGTGCGACGCCATTATTTGTGGGGCATTCGGCTCAGAAGTGAGTGTTCCTATGTGCCATGTATGGAAATGAGAAAAAGGTAGACATGCGTCACCTGAATCGTTGTTGCCTCATAACTTTCCCACGGTTCGTTTGTACAAGGTTTTACCCAAAATGAAATATTAAATTTTAACGTATGCTCTACATATACTCTCTCAATCATTCTCGCGCATTCACACGACAAAATCAAATAATAATTTACGTAATGCACATTGACTAAAGTTTTAAAAATAAAATTCTAATTAATGGATTTTTATGCACTGATAACTCTGGAATGGCTTAAAATGATAATGAAAGTCAATCTGTTAGTATTCCTAACTTGGTTTTAAAAAAGAAGCGTAGGTTTTACGATTTTTAGATAATTCTGCTTAACTCCAGTACTATAATAAATAAAAATCTGAATTTTTGACAGCATCATTCCATTAATAACAAAAGATTGTGTACCAAATTTGAACGAAATCTGATAATACCTAATAAGGATTATGTACGTTCGTAGAGGGTACGAATCTTCGTATCTACTGAATGTTGCGCTATGTAGTTCTGACGTCAGGCAGCGTCATCTGTGCTGTGAGCAATGAGAGAGGAAAAAAAAACATAGCTATACTGCAGCCACTGTACTCGACGGCTGTGTGCCTTACTGCAACGAACGTCATCTCGTAATAACTTGCTGCGTTACATGCTCACCACGAATTCTTCTACTGCGCCATCCTTTTCATCTTACAGCTCTACTGCAACGTACATCCTCAATTATCTGCTGAGCGTTTTCCTATTTATGTTTTCCTCTACAGTTTTTATCCTCTACAGCTCACTCTGGTTCCGTGGAAGGTATTACCAGACGTCTTAACACATATCCTATCTCCTGCCCTTGTTCTCGTCAGTGTATCCAATATACACACATCAAAGAAAGGTTTGCATCACCTACGTTTCAAGACTTCCGAAACCTGTACAGAAAACTGGAATAGAGATAAACATCATTTCCGCCATTTTCACTGCTCATGAAAACCACACATTGCATGTTGTATCACCATACAGCGAGACCTTCAGAGGTGGTGGTTCAGATTGCTGTACACACTGGTACCTCTAATACCGAGTAGCATGTCCTCTTGCGCTGATGGATGCCTGTGTTCGTCGTGGCACACTATCCACAAGTTCATCAAGGCACTGTTGGTCCAGACTGCCCCACTCCTCAACAGCGATTGGGCGTAGAACCCTCAGAGTGGTTGGTGGCTCACGTCGCCCATAAACAGCCCTTTTCAATCTATCCCAGGCATGTCCGATCGGGGTTCATATCTGGAAAACATGCTGGCCACTCTAGTCGAGCGACGTTATTATCCTGAAGTAAGTCATTCACAAGATGTGCGTGATGCGGGCGCGAATTTTCAGCCATGAAGACGAATGCCTCGCCAATATGCTGCCGATATGGTTGTACTATAGGTCGGAGGATGGCATTCACGCATCGTACAGCCGTTACGGCGCCTTCCATGATCACCAGCGACGTACGTCGGCTCCACATAATGCCACCCCAAAACAGCAGGGAACCTCCCCCTTGCTGCACTCGCTGGACAGTGTGTCTAAGGCGTTCCAGCTGACCGGGTTGCCTCCAAACACGTCTCCGACTATTGTCTGGTTGAAGGCATATGCGACACTCATCGGTGAAGGGAACGTGGTGAGAATCCTGAGCGGTCCATTCGGCGTGTTGTTGGCCCCATCTGTACCGCGCTGCTTGGTGTCGTGCAAAGATGGACGCCGCCATGGACATCGCGAGTGAAGTTGCGTATCATGCAGCCTATTGCGCACAGCTTTAGTCGTAACACGACGTCCTGTCGCTGCACGAATAGCTAAGTTTGTGTATAGTGTTATCCCACCTGAAAGTGTGCGAACGTTTCCGAAATATTCGCGAATCGTGTGTCTGAGGTGGGACTTGGGTACCAGCCCGGTATTCACCTTGTCGGATTTGGTAAACCGCCTAAAAGCCACATCCAGGCTGAACGACACAACGCGCTCGTCGTTAATTCGCCAAGCTGATCCGGGATCGGCGCTTCTCCGCCAATCCCAGAATTGACGTACTAAAGCGCGCAGCTGTCAGAACGGATCAGTTCAAGAGATGAACGACGAACGAAATGATATAAACATAACAATCAGTATGTGTTATTACGTTGTCTTGGATGTATAGATTTTGAAAAAACTTAAATTTTCTGATATTATGAAGAAAAGGTCTTTTCGGAACTAAATGTGTTCTCTGCAATGAAAGGGTTATAAAATATAAAACATAAAATCAATCAGAGGTTTTGAAAACAGATAGTCGTATTTTAAAATATTAAGAGACACCCTCCTGCAAAATACTATGTACAGGCTGTTGAGAAATGTGTACAGTATTACATGAGGTGATAGTATGTATAAAAAAAAAGAAAAGAAAAAAGTGTCCAGTAAACGTGGGCTCCCAAATGCGTACCTTTAGAGCTACGAGCATTTGTTCATCTTCGCTACTACTGTAAGCTCTTTGCCATTACTAACTACCTACAGAATGCAGTAAACAAATGAGGATGCATTCATCTTTATTGTATACGTGTATACAGCATACAGCAAACGCTTGTTAGTTACTGTAAACCGTATTCGCACTTCTGTACACATATACTTAGCTACAATGGAACTATCTTTTGTTTTGATGAATTTGTGAAATGTTTGTACATCATAGTTTTATCTTTACACGTAACAGTGTACTGGAAACCTACTATTCCACACAGCGCTCGAAATCTTTGGTGTAAACAAACTGCATTAATGATGTACATGTCCGACAGAAGCATGCCTTGAACTAACGTTAACGCACACGTAGACCAGTCACGAGACACAGCGCCGTCGGCACACGGCACGAGCTAATTAACATGCGTTCTCAGCGCTCTCCAACGGCAGTTGTCGGCTTTATTTGACTCGCACACCTTGTAGTTAGTTCACGAAAATCGACACGCATAGCATTCCTACATTGGCTCCATTAAAACGTACATTTACTTTCTCGACCATCTCCTAGTCATCTTGTTCCCTCTGTGATATATGTAAATAAAAACTTCAATATCCATGAATATATAAAAGACAAAAGTAAAAGATTCATATCCACTACGGAAGGATGTCGACTTCTAAAAGTTCAAAAAATCGAAGAACCTCACTCCTGACAGACAGCGTACTAATATTTTCATGACATCAAATATTACAGTAATTATTCCTATTAATTTAACAGGAAGGAGCCAAACCTTTTGGAAAACGTGAAGGTGGAAAAAGATTTGAATGCAGTAGGACGGGAGCCCTCTTCCGGACCACCCTCTGCCAACTACGCTATGCTGCTACTCAACTGATGTTGGACGCTTATTTTCTCTCATGCTCTTTTAAAGACTTTGCTTGTCTACATTTTACTGACTTTGAATTATAATAAATCCTAACAAGAACGACACGTTTTCATTAATCTTCAGTGGGTCGTTACCTTAAAACGGCTCACTCTCGTAACACTAGAGCTATAATGTGAAAATAACTAAATACGAAAATTCTTTAACCACCAATACGTTTCCCGTCATTTTATTACAACGAATCGTACCAGTACCGATTCATTCTCTACACATTCAATGTGCTGGTGCTGAGTAACAGCATTTGTTCATATGGTGCAACGTATAATGCAAAACCCGCCGAATATGGGCTTCTACTGAACACGACAAATACAGTATGACGTCTTGCTTTCTGCTTGCGAAATAGGGGGCGTTCTTGCGTCCTGTTGGTTATACTTTACATGACACGTCGCCGAAATATCGCAGACCTTATTTTGTGTTTCACGTGACGAAATGGCTCCTCAACGAGAAATAGCACAAAGTGATGGCGGAAAACTCGTAGAGCGCCCTGGCAACGTTAATTAACTTCACCCGTATGCCAACGGCTTTACTGTGAATATGGTGTCGATCGTACTTAGCACATCCTTTAGTATTGGTTCACAACTCTAGCACAATACATTACATTAGAAGTTTAACTGTTTCACAATTATAGAAAAATGTGGTCCAATTTGTCTATTCATTTTAGTACTGCATGCTATAGGTCGTTCGTAATAACAAGTAGTTCGCAGTGGAAAGGATGTGTTTTACAGTAGGGACGGTGAACAAGATCAGAGCCCTCAAGGTACGTGTTTTATATCCCATATTTACTCGACATTTTTGTCTTGCTTTGGACCGTACTACCACCTCTCAAAATATGGGATACGTTTTTTTAACGCCCTTTATACGGATCATTCACAAAGTTTATGCATTCAAGTATTTTCAATCCGTCGTGCTACAGCTGTTTATTTAGACTTTTGCTAGTGCTGATGCTCCTGTTACTCAGATTAAAATAGCTTGTAGTTGCTTCATGAACTTTTAGGAACTCGGAAATATAACTCAATTAAAGTTCCTGCTTCTTTGCTTAATTTTCCCGAAATTACGTGTCAAAGTTTGTATCTAAATTTATATGAGAATCGCACAACAAAATTCTATTATAAGACTGATTAACTCTTCGAGAAGAATCTGATCAACTTAATCTGATCAATGTGTCAAGACACTCAATATCTTGTCTGAAACAAATTTTTCGTTACTCTAAAGCTGCTTCATCAACTTTCAATTACCCTTCATCTCTGTGCGACCATTTCGTCCAGCAGTAATCACAGTATGAATTCAAACCTTTAAAAACATTTGCTTTTTGTTCTGAACATAAACGTCCTTCAGTTGCAGACAATGTAAACCTATACTAGTCGGGTAACGTTACTTTTTGCTGTTGTTAGGCGATTCTAGTTTTGTACTTTTTATAAGGCGGTCAACTTTCGTTCGTTAAGCCCCTTGTGTATTCACGACGAAGACGATACGTCACGAATAACAAAATTTGTAGCTGTCATACACTGTTATTGCTATAAGGTAAAATTCCCAGATGGTGTAGAATATTACTCTTTTATTAATATGTTAGTTAATTTCTGTTGTATAAAGTACCGCTTGCAGCAAGAGATGTATTGATGAAGATTTCTTTTGCTGAGGCGGAGAATACTGCATGCAAGACAAATTACAAACACCTGATGCACAATAGCAAGTTTTCTTCAAGTGTTTGTGAAACTGTTACTATACATTAGAAAGCAAAGTAGGTTGACCGGAGAAGTTGGTATGGTTATGTATGGATGGAATATTTTGCTCTAAAAGAAGCGTTATTCCTTTCCTTTCTGTCCAGGAAGGGACTCCAAAAGTGGAAGTAAGCACTAGAAAAAGAATTAATAACAAAAAAAAGGTTAAAACTTTAAGAGTTGCAGCGTGTTATGTCAGGAGTCTCGATACGGCTGGCAAGCCAGAAAATCATAAGGGAAATGCAGGGGCTCAACGTAGATTAGGGCCACACATCAAGCAAACAACTAACACTCAAACAGGGAAGTTACTATGTAACAGGCACGGAACAGCGCTCAGAAGTTTCCAAGGGTTGCCCTGGTATTGTGACACTAACGCCCGTTGAGGTGAGACAGGCAACCTGTCCAACGACTTCTTAATGTGGAGGCAACCCAACCGACAGATAGCCGACCGACCACTCAAGCAAATCAGTTCCGCTCCACGTTACCAGCAAAACGACCACAAGATTTCACTACAACGACACACAGAATATTGGTGCCCACAACGACCAGTGACACCTCAGCTGTGGAACTACACGCCGCGCTGGACAGCAACAACACGACGGCCGGCCGGGTTGGACGAGCGGTTCTAGGCGCTACAGTCAGGAACCGCGCGACCGCAACGGTCGCAGGTTCGAATCCTGCCTCGAGCATGGATGTGTGTGATGTCCTTAGGTTAGTTAGGTTTAAGTAGTTCTAAGTTCTAGGGGACTGATGACCTCAGAAGTTAGGTCCCATAGTGCTCAGAGCCATTTGAACCATTTGAACAACACGACGAGGAAAATACACTGCCTGTAATTTACGTCAACGACCAGGGCAGGTAAGCGGAACGTCAACGGCCACAAGGCAGAAGATACCACTGGTGAACTTCAGTAACAGGGAATAAATTAAATTCCACGGGAAGACGGCTGGAATCTTAGCCGACTTAAATACACAATGGCTGTTGCTCGCAAGAATGTCCCAAAGCAACAACGAGGATCAAACGAAGAACTGTAAACAGTTGAGGCTCGATAGTAAGTTAAATGAGGACACAACCTTCCTGTCCAAGATCGATGGGTGACGAACTTCGTAGCACACGCAAGCAGCACCTCACACTCCAACCGCGCGTGCACCCCGCCACTGGCCCCAGCCCGACTCCGCGCGACGGGCGGCTTGCTTGCTGCTGAACGCCAGCCGACCGACTGGACTGCTGGTCCGCCCGCGACTGCTGCTCCGTCGCGACTGGCCTGCTGGTGCGTCTCCAGCTGACTGACTTCCTTCGGACGGACGACGTCCCGGAGACACTGGCTCGGACCCAACCATGCAGAGGGAACACAACCGACATCTCTGCGCAGGAAGAAAGCGAACCAAATACACCTCGTCGATGAGACGACCGACCGAACGACCAACCAAAGGTCGTTCCCACTGGTACTGGCTGTGTGGACCCCACTGGGACTCCGTGCCCAACTGCAATGGTGCTGTGTTCCGACTGTCCTTCTGGTCCTTCTCCAACTGACTGCCAGACACACGACGACCCGCAAATACTATCCGTCGCCCAGAGATAGTACGACAGTGGACTTACCGATACGTGCTGCTCGTGCCGCTCACGGGCAGGCAAGACAGCAATTCAGTGACACCAGTAATTGAAATTAAAATGATGAGGCTGCTGTACGGCAAAAACAAGATGTTACATAATAGATGGCACAAACATGAGCCACGTACGGATCAACAATATCGCAAATTTATTTGGCAAATCTGATGCAGTAGCAATCTATGCCTTTGTGAGATAGTTTATATACTCCATAATAGCGACAGTCTTTTATTACTCAACTGCTATCTGTATTTACTCTAAATAACTGCAAAAGTAAATCCCATCAATGAATGACGGTCACAGTGTGGTATGACTGCTAATTACTGTACACACTACGCCAGTGGTTCCCAACCAGGGGGTAATTACCCCCTGAGGGGTGAAATGAAATTTTTTGAGGGGTGAAAAGCAAACGATACGATTATGTTTCAGTCACGAAACTAAATTATTTTCAAAAATATTTTATTATTATCACAATTTTGTAAGAGTCCAATATTAATTATATAAGATATCAGTAATTCCTTTTTCTCAATTAGCCGTATTAATGTATTGGATGATGATGATGTTTGGTTGGTGGGGCGCTCAAATGCTCCGTGTATCAGCGCCCGTACAAATTCCCAACCTTTGCTTAGTCCAAATACATCACTTTCATGAATTATGATGAAATGATGAGGAAAACACCCAGTCATCTCGAGGCGGGTGAAATTCCCTGTCCCCGCCAGGAATCGAGCCTGCGACCCCGTGCTCGGAAAGCGAGAACTCGACCGCGAGACAACGAGCTGCGGACTAATGTAGTGGAGGTTACAGGTTCCTGACATGGTCAACCCATTACACACAAATGCTTCGCTTCGTTCTATACATCGCTGATGATAAAAGTGAGACATACATAACAAATGCTAACTAACTCAATAAAATATCTTCTCCAAGTTGTGGATAATACCTGCAGCAATCCAGAAATTGCTTCATTACTCGCTCCGAAACAGATAAATGAATTGACAGCACGACACAGTAGTAACTAGATAAGGGCTACTGTAGTGCTGTACATACAATTATTATTGTTGTTACTGTTGCTGGCTGTAGTCAGACACAAATCATTAACACCTGAAATATTCCAATTTCTGCCAGTTCAGATGTAAGAAGGGCAGCAATCAATTGATTAATGAACAGTAAATATAGGGCACGCATTTGAAAGTGGCTGATTTTAAACTGGGTTTCGGTGCGCAGGTCAAGGAAGTCCGGCAATGGAGAGGAGTAATGAAGGGGAAATACGTGTGTTGTAACGAGTATCTACCCTCACTGTGGATAGTCAACCAAGAGACGTCTTTCATTCTACCGTTTAGTGAGGTGCTGTATTGGTTATAAAGCGGGGGCAGGCTGGGGGCAACAGGCGGCAGGGTGGAGGGAGGCCGGGGGTACGAGCTAATGCACTGAGGCGTAGTGTCTAAAAAGGGAACCTCCCCGTCGCACCCCCCACAGATATAGTTATAAGTTGGTACAGTGGATAGGCCTTGAAAAACTGAACACAGATCAAGCGAGAAAACAGGAAGAAGTTGTGTGGAACTATGAAAAAAATAAGCAAAATATACAAACTGAGTAGTCCATTCGCAAGATACGCAACACCAAGGATAATCTGAGCTCAGGAGCGCGGTGGTCCCGTGGTTAGCGTGAGCAGCTGCGGAACGAGAGGTCCTTTGTTCATGTCTGCCGGCACGGTAGCTCAGCGTGTTCGGTCAGAGAGCTGGTTGGCCTCTGTAATAAAAAGTTGAGTGGAAGGATCAACATACGAACTTGACCGGATGTCATGTGACACGACCGCAACACACCGATCAAAAAAAAAAAAAAAAAAAAAAAAAAAAGGAGTCTTCCCTCGAGTCAAAGGTTTACTTTCTTTATTTTCGCAAAGTTACGATTTGTCCATACGTTCATTGACGTCTCTGTTCACTGTCATAAGTTTAGTGCCTGTGTTTTGCGACCGCACCGCAAAACTGTGCGATTAGTAGACGAAAGGACGTGCCTCTCCAATGGGAGCGGAAAATATTTGATCGCAAGGTCATAGGTCAACCGATTCCTCCACAGGAAAACACGTCTGATATATTCTATACGACACTGGTGACGGCATGTCCGTCACATGACAGGAATATGTTGTCGACGCACCTAACTTGTACACTTGGCAAATGGGTAAAAAGATTCTTCTACCGTGCCCGATTTAGGTTTTCTTGTAGACGTGATAATCACTGCCCAAAAAAAAAAATGATGAAAGCATAACAGTTTGTCACATAAACTGCAATAAATGAATACAACAGTTTCATAGTCGCACAGTTTTCCCTGTGCTCTGTCAGATAATAATTGTCTGAAAATAAAAAATTAAACTTTTCGCTCGAAGGAAGAATTGAATCAAGGACCTCTCGGTCCGCAGGTGCTCAGACTAACCACGAGGCCACGGCGCTCCTGAGCTTACACTATCCTTGATGTTGTCTATCTTCCACATGGACTACTCACTGTATATTTTCCTTATTTTTTTCGTAGTTCCACACAACTTCTTCCTGTTTTCTCGATTGATCTGTGTTCAGTTTTCCAAGGCCTATCCACTGTGCCAACTTGTAACTAAATCTGAGGGGGGTGCGATGCTGGGTGGTTCCCTTGTAAGTAAGGTAAGAAACCACTGCACTAAGGAAATGATGTTATTTGGCTAATAACGTGTACGTCATTTGCTTTTAGTTGTGAGTTGTGCACCTGGAGTTGACAAGTCATTAAAAAGATGAGCATAAACGCCAACCTCACTGATTCGTTTCCCGAATTAGCTAAGTACACTGAAGTGGCAAAAGTCATGGGACGACAATATGCTCATATAAATATGGCGGCAGTGTTGAGTACTCGAGGTACAAAATGGTGGTCTATCGACGGAGCTGTCAATTGCACTCAGGTGATACACCTTAAGGTGTATCCAACGTGATTATGGCAGCACGACGGGAACCAACAGCCGTTGCACGCGGAATCGTGCTAGACACATCGGGCATTCGATTTCGGAAATCGTTAGGAAATTCAATATTCCAAGATCTACAGTGTCAAGGGTGTGGCGGGAATACCAAATTTAAGGAATTATCCCTCACCACGGACGGCCTTCACTTAATGACCAAAAGCAGCGCCGTTTGCTTAGACTTGTCACTGCCAACAAACAAGCAACACTGAGGGAAATAACCGTAGAAATCATAGTAAGACGAATGCATCAGGTAGGACAGTGTGGCGAAATTTTACGTTAACAGGTTATGGCAGCAGATGACCGACGCGAGCACCTGTGCTGACAGCACGACATCGCCTACAGCGCCTCTCCTGGTCTCGTAACCACACCGGTTGAACCTCAGATAACCGCAATTTCACATAATTTTCCATTCATTTACTGTTTAGTTGCTCCAGCCTGAGTTAGAAATATGAAAAAAAGAAAACTAGATTAACTGACAGCTTCAAATATATTGAAATCCAAACATCTTGACATATTTGCGCTCTTATACTTCTTAGTATTATTACCCATGTCATGTAGTACAATACACCGTATCAAGTAAAGTAACTCCACCTCCTCGATTTCTATATAACCATCTATGGCCATCCTATCGCTCTCACCCCCATCCTTAAGTACCTTGGCGTCCTGAACCCCCCACCTCCGGACAGTCTAAGCCAAGGCACGCTCCCGGCTCCGTCTCCTCAAGCTCCTTTCTGGCCGACGGGGGGTCTGGACCCCTCCACCATCCTCCATACTTCTAAATCCCTCATTCACCCTATCCTCTGCTACGCCCACCCTGCCTGGATGTCCGCTCCCCCTACCTTTTACAAATCCCTTCAGATCCTAGAACGCCATGCTCTTCGCCTTGCCTATCGCATCCCTCTCCCCTCCCCCATGAGGATCCTGTATGACCTCATTCCGTTCCCCCACCTCCTCCTTTTCCTCGAACGGATACGGATCCTCTACACCTCCCGTAAACTTGATCCTCCTCACCTGCTGGTCTCTCCCATCCTCTCCCACCCCCGTCCACTACCGCACCTGTATTTCCACATCCCACCTGCTCTCCATCTCTCCACCCTCCTTACCCTCTCCCAAGGTGGCTTCCGCCAGCTCCCCCTCCCTGCCTCCCTGATGATGCCCTCCTCCCCTCCATCCACCCCTCCTATCAACTTTGATCCTCCCCTCCCACCACCTGTGTTTGTTCCTCCTTTTCTCCCCACTCCTCCTCTTGGCTTCCCCTATCCCCATACACCATTCCTCCTCTCATCTCCTCTGTCATTGGCGTCTTTGTTCTCTCCTCTCCCCCCCCCCCCACCCACTCCTTCCCCTCTCGGCAGGTCACCGGACTTGCACACGTTAAGTGGACAATCGCGCGCCGGAGATCATCGTCATCAGTATCTTGTGTGTGTGCCATAGTGCGTGTGGTTTAGTGTTATTCGCCGGCACGCTCCCTCATTCACCTGTACCGTCTACGTCATCAGTGTTTGTGCGCAGTACCGACAGTTTTTTAGTGTGTTTTTCGTCGATTGTGGACGGCTTCGTGTTATTTGTTTCTGTGTCTACTGTTTTTTTTGCCTGCCACTTTGATCAGTATCTTATGTGTCGTCTTTGTATTTTCATTGTCAACTTGTGGCTGAAGAGCAGCGTAGTATGCTCCTGCCAGCCCACCCTATGGAAAGGTGTTTAAATAACAATAAAGGGGAAAAAAAGTAAAGTAACATGGAAAATTACGTCATGTCATATAATATGACACATGTCATCCTGTCATGTAGTGCAGTATTATGCAACATGTCACTCAAGTCTAGGATACTTCCTATTATAGAAGCACACGCATTCTGTGATGCTTCCTATTGCATATGCATCCCATTCTCGAGACACACATAAATATATGACTATGTATTCTTACACCCTTCGCCATACATGTAACAGGGGATGCGTTGGGGGACAAATGGTTCCCTCAGGAAAAAAATCAACTGCCCCCTCCCACCCTACATCCCCCCCCCCCCCCCCCGCAACACACACAGAAATAAAAAAATTGCTTTAGCGGCCACCAGTCATTAAAATGGTTGTTCTCTTTCTGTGGTCTTGGCAGTTGTCATGCCACGCGGAGTGGCCGCGAGGTTAAAGGCATTATGTCACTCATTGTGTGGCCACTCCCGCCGGAGGCTCAAGTCCTCCCTTGGGCATGGGTGTGTGTGTTGTTCTTAGTATAAGTTAGTTAACTAGCGTGTAAGTCTAGGGACCGATGAACTCAGCAGTTTAGTTCCTTAGGAATTCACACACATTTGAACATTTGCAGTTGTCATGCTATACATTGGTTAGAGAATATGGGTCATGTGTTCTTGCACAGTTCCGCTATTTTGCATTTTTTCACAGTCCAGTACACCTTTTTCCTGTTTGATCTGCGTTAGGTGGTTGACGGCCTATTCACTGGCCCCTCTTAGCACTAAATCTGAGCGGGATGCATCGGTGAGTTTCGCTTGTTAGTGTATAATGTGAGAAAAGGGCAAGCTGATTTTCGCCCGAGCAATGCTTTCTAAAACAATGCTGATTCGTGGACATAAGCTTCTTAGCCAAGAAAGTTTATTATACTCGAACTGAGAATATGTTCAAGGATTCAGCAGCGAACAGAGGTTAGGGATATTGGTCTGTAGTTTTGCGAGTCCATTCTTTTACCTTTCTTATATACTGCAGTCACTTGCCGTGACCTCTGGTTCTTTCAAATAAAGGTCCCATCTCCATAATTTGCTGCTTTTTTGCCAGTTCTTCAGTTTTAATTACAGTTCGTAACCAATAAACTGTAGCCAGAGTCCACATCTGTCCCTGACATGAACTTCAGTAATTCCCACTGTGTCTAACTACAATCTATTCATTTCTCTTTTTCAATTTTCTAGCCTACCTGACTGATGTAACATCCCATTCTCCGATCCGTAAAACTCCAGTTTTATTTCTTCTGATGATGACATCCTCATTAGTAGTCATTGCCCAGAGCTCCGAATGGGGGACTATCTTACCTCCGGAATATTCCACTCAAAAGGATGGGCATCATCATTTAACCAGACAGTAGAGCTGCATGCTCTTGGAAAAAAATTAGGGATGATATTTTTCCTTCCTTTCAGCAGATCATAATACTAGCACAGCAAAGTTATTTTGGTTGGTGTTACAAGGCCTGATCCACAAACTTCCAAACTGCTGCCACTTCAACTACTGAAACGGCTGCTGCCCTCTTCACTAGCCACAGCTTTGCCTGGCCTCTCAACAGATACCCTACTGTGCAATTATCTGTGTGGGTGAGACACACAAGTCATCCTACGGGTTCAAGGGTGGTTGAGAGGAGTGGTGGTGACTATGGTAAAGAAAGTAAAATTCATTTCTGTGGTCACTTTCGGAAATTGTCATAAAGGTCAGTTATTGATTATTTCGTTGCTAAGACAACAAAAAAGAAAAGAAAATTAAGGCTAAACGTCCCATCGAGATCAATGTCATTAGGGCAGAGCACAAGCTCGCATGTTGCAATGATAGGGAACGAAACAGACAGAGACTTTTCAGAGGAACCATCCTGGCATTTTCCAGGAGTGATTTGGGAAAATCGTGAAAAATCTAAATCGGGATGGTCGGATGCATATTTGAACCGTCGTCCCCACGAATGTCAGTGTGCTAACTCTTGCGTCATGTTCCTCTGTCCCCAGACAATGAGTTTATTGTGTAAACAGATACTTAGTCACATTGGCGAATCGTTAGTTTCTGCGCCAGCAGTTATACCTGAAATTTTCCAGGAATCAGATGGTGTGCTTCTTCACCAATATACATATTGCGTCATTTCCTATCCCTAACATACCAAAATATTATTTTGTAAATCTACTTTGTCGAAGTATGGTGTAGAAAATTTTGCCATATAATGAAATCCCTTGAGTAATTCCATAAAAAATGAACATGATTCGAGACTGGCCAAGAAGATCCTCAAAACATTTAAGAGATACACATGACACTGAATATTGATTCGTTCATGTAATTTTAAGAACATAATGGCCACAGCAGGTGTGGTGTAGTTTCTTGCTGAACAGCCGTCGACCACTATGGCTTTCTATCTAGCGACGTGATAAACTGCTGTGTGAAGTTTCTGGCAGCCCTCTCCAGATTTGCGTGTAACAAGTAAAAGCAAACAGAATACATTGTACTTTATATTAAACAAAAATAACGCGTGTTTCAGAATTTATTCAACTTACAATCATAAACAATAAATCAAATGATAGAGCAACTCAAACAATTTTGTTTATATACCTGTGCCCATGCGCATACACTGCTTCCTGTGTCTTCCGTTAGAAAGCGCTAATAGCAAAAATGGCGACCAGTGATCAGAAAGGTTTTTGTGTTTTACATTTGCAGTGACTGGGTCTGTTGTTACAGTGCAACAAGCGTTCCATATTCTGTTCCATTGTAATCTCACATGCGATAATAACATACATAGATATTGTCAGCAGTTTGGAGGGACTAGTTGTCTTTGCAAAGGGAAGAGTATGGGACAACCGAGAGCGACTGAAGAACATGCAGAATGAATGAGAGCCCCAAGAAATTATTTCGAAAGGCTACTTGTAAATTGGTAGTTCCAGTGACGTTTGCATGGAGTGTTTTAAAGAGATGCTTACGACTACACCCTTATCGTTTGCGATTGTTGCAAGCTGTAAAGACTACGAACTATAGTCTATGTGCCAACTTTGCAAATGAAATGTTGGTGCATGAAGATGAAGATTTTCTGGATTATTCGTCTCCCATGATGAATTGACGTTTCACCTGAGTAGAAATGTAAACACAAATAATTTGTGAACCTAGGGGGTCAGCAACTCACCACGAGATGCTACAGTTGCAACGAGATTCCCCTAAATTCAGTGTTTTTGTGCTGTATGCCAACGAAAGGTGTATACGTCTTTCTTTTTCGGGGAATCAGCTGCAACTGGGGTTTCTCATTTTGGTGCGATAGAACTACGGCTCTTCCTTCAGTTAAAAGAATTTTTTGTGCTAACAACATGGTGCGCCACCTCACTGGCATAACTCAGTATGCAGTTTGTTAAACGATGTAACAGCCGACTGCTGATCTGGCTACAAGAGGCTGGAAGACAGAGCTTATTTCACATGGCCTCCATGCTTTCTTGATAGGACGCCATGTGTTTCTTACCTTTGAGAGTTCATAAACAATCACATGCATGTGCTTCCAAAACCAGCTGATCTAACCAACTTAAGAAACTGGATTGGAGCAGTTGCAACGATTACCCCAGGTACAGTGAATAAGGATTAGGAAGAACTCGACTATAGATTCGACGTGTGCCATGTGAGGAATAGTGCTCACGTTGAAGACTTGTGAGAAAAACTGTTCCAACTGCTCTTTCATTTGATGTGCTATTTATAACTGTAAATAGAATACAATAAATGTTAAAATGTCTTAAAACCCCAATATTCATTTAGAAACGCACCACATTATTACTATTATTGTAAAGTTATTAGGTTAATTATTTGCTGTACCATACATACTGCGCAGCTTCTGTATCGTTACAGACACCTAGCATGGTCTCTCTCAGACAGCTACCTATCCCACTTACAGAGTGGGCAAGCCTCCATCCTCCACATGCTGTGATTATGTGTAACATGGTCTACTTATGGTTTTACAATCCTTAAATCATGCTCATGACATTAGTAGGTGAACAGTCCACAGATTACGCTGTTTTGGAGATGATGTGCTCGGACATTGCAATCGGATCTTTGTCAAAGTCGCTTACATAAGTGGATTTCTCCATCGGTAGAATCATTCCCTATCAGTCGTTGCTCTGGTAAGGAGCTTTTCTTGCCATGTAACGTTCCTCTATTGCCACCAGGCAGCATTCAGTGCCTCAGCGACCTTTGGGTAAAAAGTTTTCACTCTTCGATACATGCTGCCTGATAAAAGTAGTGATGCACCCAGAAGACATGTCGAGTGGTAAAGTAACTTTTTGAAATTCATTGTCAGAGGCAGAATGACTATGACAGTGCATTAGTGTAGTTCGTGTTCAGTGTTCCTATTATGCCTAGTAGGTGTGATAAGGGGTGTGAATAGCGTCAGATGTAAAGTGATCACTATGAAGGACACGGAGATGACGCATCATCGCGTGAGACACTGATCAGCACATGACAGAGATTAAGAGGGGCCTTGTAGTGGGTCATCATTTGTCCGCTGTGTCGAAAAGTGCGACGCCATTATTTGTGGGGCATTCGGCTCAGAAGTGAGTGTTCCTATGTGCCATGTATGGAAATGAGAAAAAGGTAGACATGCGTCACCTGAATCGTTGTTGCCTCATAACTTTCCCACGGTTCGTTTGTACAAGGTTTTACCCAAAATGAAATATTAAATTTTAACGTATGCTCTACATATACTCTCTCAATCATTCTCGCGCATTCACACGACAAAATCAAATAATAATTTACGTAATGCACATTGACTAAAGTTTTAAAAATAAAATTCTAATTAATGGATTTTTATGCACTGATAACTCTGGAATGGCTTAAAATGATAATGAAAGTCAATCTGTTAGTATTCCTAACTTGGTTTTAAAAAAGAAGCGTAGGTTTTACGATTTTTAGATAATTCTGCTTAACTCCAGTACTATAATAAATAAAAATCTGAATTTTTGACAGCATCATTCCATTAATAACAAAAGATTGTGTACCAAATTTGAACGAAATCTGATAATACCTAATAAGGATTATGTACGTTCGTAGAGGGTACGAATCTTCGTATCTACTGAATGTTGCGCTATGTAGTTCTGACGTCAGGCAGCGTCATCTGTGCTGTGAGCAATGAGAGAGGAAAAAAAAACATAGCTATACTGCAGCCACTGTACTCGACGGCTGTGTGCCTTACTGCAACGAACGTCATCTCGTAATAACTTGCTGCGTTACATGCTCACCACGAATTCTTCTACTGCGCCATCCTTTTCATCTTACAGCTCTACTGCAACGTACATCCTCAATTATCTGCTGAGCGTTTTCCTATTTATGTTTTCCTCTACAGTTTTTATCCTCTACAGCTCACTCTGGTTCCGTGGAAGGTATTACCAGACGTCTTAACACATATCCTATCTCCTGCCCTTGTTCTCGTCAGTGTATCCAATATACACACATCAAAGAAAGGTTTGCATCACCTACGTTTCAAGACTTCCGAAACCTGTACAGAAAACTGGAATAGAGATAAACATCATTTCCGCCATTTTCACTGCTCATGAAAACCACACATTGCATGTTGTATCACCATACAGCGAGACCTTCAGAGGTGGTGGTTCAGATTGCTGTACACACTGGTACCTCTAATACCGAGTAGCATGTCCTCTTGCGCTGATGGATGCCTGTGTTCGTCGTGGCACACTATCCACAAGTTCATCAAGGCACTGTTGGTCCAGACTGCCCCACTCCTCAACAGCGATTGGGCGTAGAACCCTCAGAGTGGTTGGTGGCTCACGTCGCCCATAAACAGCCCTTTTCAATCTATCCCAGGCATGTCCGATCGGGGTTCATATCTGGAAAACATGCTGGCCACTCTAGTCGAGCGACGTTATTATCCTGAAGTAAGTCATTCACAAGATGTGCGTGATGCGGGCGCGAATTTTCAGCCATGAAGACGAATGCCTCGCCAATATGCTGCCGATATGGTTGTACTATAGGTCGGAGGATGGCATTCACGCATCGTACAGCCGTTACGGCGCCTTCCATGATCACCAGCGACGTACGTCGGCTCCACATAATGCCACCCCAAAACAGCAGGGAACCTCCCCCTTGCTGCACTCGCTGGACAGTGTGTCTAAGGCGTTCCAGCTGACCGGGTTGCCTCCAAACACGTCTCCGACTATTGTCTGGTTGAAGGCATATGCGACACTCATCGGTGAAGGGAACGTGGTGAGAATCCTGAGCGGTCCATTCGGCGTGTTGTTGGCCCCATCTGTACCGCGCTGCTTGGTGTCGTGCAAAGATGGACGCCGCCATGGACATCGCGAGTGAAGTTGCGTATCATGCAGCCTATTGCGCACAGCTTTAGTCGTAACACGACGTCCTGTCGCTGCACGAATAGCTAAGTTTGTGTATAGTGTTATCCCACCTGAAAGTGTGCGAACGTTTCCGAAATATTCGCGAATCGTGTGTCTGAGGTGGGACTTGGGTACCAGCCCGGTATTCACCTTGTCGGATTTGGTAAACCGCCTAAAAGCCACATCCAGGCTGAACGACACAACGCGCTCGTCGTTAATTCGCCAAGCTGATCCGGGATCGGCGCTTCTCCGCCAATCCCAGAATTGACGTACTAAAGCGCGCAGCTGTCAGAACGGATCAGTTCAAGAGATGAACGACGAACGAAATGATATAAACATAACAATCAGTATGTGTTATTACGTTGTCTTGGATGTATAGATTTTGAAAAAACTTAAATTTTCTGATATTATGAAGAAAAGGTCTTTTCGGAACTAAATGTGTTCTCTGCAATGAAAGGGTTATAAAATATAAAACATAAAATCAATCAGAGGTTTTGAAAACAGATAGTCGTATTTTAAAATATTAAGAGACACCCTCCTGCAAAATACTATGTACAGGCTGTTGAGAAATGTGTACAGTATTACATGAGGTGATAGTATGTATAAAAAAAAAGAAAAGAAAAAAGTGTCCAGTAAACGTGGGCTCCCAAATGCGTACCTTTAGAGCTACGAGCATTTGTTCATCTTCGCTACTACTGTAAGCTCTTTGCCATTACTAACTACCTACAGAATGCAGTAAACAAATGAGGATGCATTCATCTTTATTGTATACGTGTATACAGCATACAGCAAACGCTTGTTAGTTACTGTAAACCGTATTCGCACTTCTGTACACATATACTTAGCTACAATGGAACTATCTTTTGTTTTGATGAATTTGTGAAATGTTTGTACATCATAGTTTTATCTTTACACGTAACAGTGTACTGGAAACCTACTATTCCACACAGCGCTCGAAATCTTTGGTGTAAACAAACTGCATTAATGATGTACATGTCCGACAGAAGCATGCCTTGAACTAACGTTAACGCACACGTAGACCAGTCACGAGACACAGCGCCGTCGGCACACGGCACGAGCTAATTAACATGCGTTCTCAGCGCTCTCCAACGGCAGTTGTCGGCTTTATTTGACTCGCACACCTTGTAGTTAGTTCACGAAAATCGACACGCATAGCATTCCTACATTGGCTCCATTAAAACGTACATTTACTTTCTCGACCATCTCCTAGTCATCTTGTTCCCTCTGTGATATATGTAAATAAAAACTTCAATATCCATGAATATATAAAAGACAAAAGTAAAAGATTCATATCCACTACGGAAGGATGTCGACTTCTAAAAGTTCAAAAAATCGAAGAACCTCACTCCTGACAGACAGCGTACTAATATTTTCATGACATCAAATATTACAGTAATTATTCCTATTAATTTAACAGGAAGGAGCCAAACCTTTTGGAAAACGTGAAGGTGGAAAAAGATTTGAATGCAGTAGGACGGGAGCCCTCTTCCGGACCACCCTCTGCCAACTACGCTATGCTGCTACTCAACTGATGTTGGACGCTTATTTTCTCTCATGCTCTTTTAAAGACTTTGCTTGTCTACATTTTACTGACTTTGAATTATAATAAATCCTAACAAGAACGACACGTTTTCATTAATCTTCAGTGGGTCGTTACCTTAAAACGGCTCACTCTCGTAACACTAGAGCTATAATGTGAAAATAACTAAATACGAAAATTCTTTAACCACCAATACGTTTCCCGTCATTTTATTACAACGAATCGTACCAGTACCGATTCATTCTCTACACATTCAATGTGCTGGTGCTGAGTAACAGCATTTGTTCATATGGTGCAACGTATAATGCAAAACCCGCCGAATATGGGCTTCTACTGAACACGACAAATACAGTATGACGTCTTGCTTTCTGCTTGCGAAATAGGGGGCGTTCTTGCGTCCTGTTGGTTATACTTTACATGACACGTCGCCGAAATATCGCAGACCTTATTTTGTGTTTCACGTGACGAAATGGCTCCTCAACGAGAAATAGCACAAAGTGATGGCGGAAAACTCGTAGAGCGCCCTGGCAACGTTAATTAACTTCACCCGTATGCCAACGGCTTTACTGTGAATATGGTGTCGATCGTACTTAGCACATCCTTTAGTATTGGTTCACAACTCTAGCACAATACATTACATTAGAAGTTTAACTGTTTCACAATTATAGAAAAATGTGGTCCAATTTGTCTATTCATTTTAGTACTGCATGCTATAGGTCGTTCGTAATAACAAGTAGTTCGCAGTGGAAAGGATGTGTTTTACAGTAGGGACGGTGAACAAGATCAGAGCCCTCAAGGTACGTGTTTTATATCCCATATTTACTCGACATTTTTGTCTTGCTTTGGACCGTACTACCACCTCTCAAAATATGGGATACGTTTTTTTAACGCCCTTTATACGGATCATTCACAAAGTTTATGCATTCAAGTATTTTCAATCCGTCGTGCTACAGCTGTTTATTTAGACTTTTGCTAGTGCTGATGCTCCTGTTACTCAGATTAAAATAGCTTGTAGTTGCTTCATGAACTTTTAGGAACTCGGAAATATAACTCAATTAAAGTTCCTGCTTCTTTGCTTAATTTTCCCGAAATTACGTGTCAAAGTTTGTATCTAAATTTATATGAGAATCGCACAACAAAATTCTATTATAAGACTGATTAACTCTTCGAGAAGAATCTGATCAACTTAATCTGATCAATGTGTCAAGACACTCAATATCTTGTCTGAAACAAATTTTTCGTTACTCTAAAGCTGCTTCATCAACTTTCAATTACCCTTCATCTCTGTGCGACCATTTCGTCCAGCAGTAATCACAGTATGAATTCAAACCTTTAAAAACATTTGCTTTTTGTTCTGAACATAAACGTCCTTCAGTTGCAGACAATGTAAACCTATACTAGTCGGGTAACGTTACTTTTTGCTGTTGTTAGGCGATTCTAGTTTTGTACTTTTTATAAGGCGGTCAACTTTCGTTCGTTAAGCCCCTTGTGTATTCACGACGAAGACGATACGTCACGAATAACAAAATTTGTAGCTGTCATACACTGTTATTGCTATAAGGTAAAATTCCCAGATGGTGTAGAATATTACTCTTTTATTAATATGTTAGTTAATTTCTGTTGTATAAAGTACCGCTTGCAGCAAGAGATGTATTGATGAAGATTTCTTTTGCTGAGGCGGAGAATACTGCATGCAAGACAAATTACAAACACCTGATGCACAATAGCAAGTTTTCTTCAAGTGTTTGTGAAACTGTTACTATACATTAGAAAGCAAAGTAGGTTGACCGGAGAAGTTGGTATGGTTATGTATGGATGGAATATTTTGCTCTAAAAGAAGCGTTATTCCTTTCCTTTCTGTCCAGGAAGGGACTCCAAAAGTGGAAGTAAGCACTAGAAAAAGAATTAATAACAAAAAAAAGGTTAAAACTTTAAGAGTTGCAGCGTGTTATGTCAGGAGTCTCGATACGGCTGGCAAGCCAGAAAATCATAAGGGAAATGCAGGGGCTCAACGTAGATTAGGGCCACACATCAAGCAAACAACTAACACTCAAACAGGGAAGTTACTATGTAACAGGCACGGAACAGCGCTCAGAAGTTTCCAAGGGTTGCCCTGGTATTGTGACACTAACGCCCGTTGAGGTGAGACAGGCAACCTGTCCAACGACTTCTTAATGTGGAGGCAACCCAACCGACAGATAGCCGACCGACCACTCAAGCAAATCAGTTCCGCTCCACGTTACCAGCAAAACGACCACAAGATTTCACTACAACGACACACAGAATATTGGTGCCCACAACGACCAGTGACACCTCAGCTGTGGAACTACACGCCGCGCTGGACAGCAACAACACGACGGCCGGCCGGGTTGGACGAGCGGTTCTAGGCGCTACAGTCAGGAACCGCGCGACCGCAACGGTCGCAGGTTCGAATCCTGCCTCGAGCATGGATGTGTGTGATGTCCTTAGGTTAGTTAGGTTTAAGTAGTTCTAAGTTCTAGGGGACTGATGACCTCAGAAGTTAGGTCCCATAGTGCTCAGAGCCATTTGAACCATTTGAACAACACGACGAGGAAAATACACTGCCTGTAATTTACGTCAACGACCAGGGCAGGTAAGCGGAACGTCAACGGCCACAAGGCAGAAGATACCACTGGTGAACTTCAGTAACAGGGAATAAATTAAATTCCACGGGAAGACGGCTGGAATCTTAGCCGACTTAAATACACAATGGCTGTTGCTCGCAAGAATGTCCCAAAGCAACAACGAGGATCAAACGAAGAACTGTAAACAGTTGAGGCTCGATAGTAAGTTAAATGAGGACACAACCTTCCTGTCCAAGATCGATGGGTGACGAACTTCGTAGCACACGCAAGCAGCACCTCACACTCCAACCGCGCGTGCACCCCGCCACTGGCCCCAGCCCGACTCCGCGCGACGGGCGGCTTGCTTGCTGCTGAACGCCAGCCGACCGACTGGACTGCTGGTCCGCCCGCGACTGCTGCTCCGTCGCGACTGGCCTGCTGGTGCGTCTCCAGCTGACTGACTTCCTTCGGACGGACGACGTCCCGGAGACACTGGCTCGGACCCAACCATGCAGAGGGAACACAACCGACATCTCTGCGCAGGAAGAAAGCGAACCAAATACACCTCGTCGATGAGACGACCGACCGAACGACCAACCAAAGGTCGTTCCCACTGGTACTGGCTGTGTGGACCCCACTGGGACTCCGTGCCCAACTGCAATGGTGCTGTGTTCCGACTGTCCTTCTGGTCCTTCTCCAACTGACTGCCAGACACACGACGACCCGCAAATACTATCCGTCGCCCAGAGATAGTACGACAGTGGACTTACCGATACGTGCTGCTCGTGCCGCTCACGGGCAGGCAAGACAGCAATTCAGTGACACCAGTAATTGAAATTAAAATGATGAGGCTGCTGTACGGCAAAAACAAGATGTTACATAATAGATGGCACAAACATGAGCCACGTACGGATCAACAATATCGCAAATTTATTTGGCAAATCTGATGCAGTAGCAATCTATGCCTTTGTGAGATAGTTTATATACTCCATAATAGCGACAGTCTTTTATTACTCAACTGCTATCTGTATTTACTCTAAATAACTGCAAAAGTAAATCCCATCAATGAATGACGGTCACAGTGTGGTATGACCGCTAATTACTGTACACACTACGCCAGTGGTTCCCAACCAGGGGGTAATTACCCCCTGAGGGGTGAAATGAAATTTTTTGAGGGGTGAAAAGCAAACGATACGATTATGTTTCAGTCACGAAACTAAATTATTTTCAAAAATATTTTATTATTATCACAATTTTGTAAGAGTCCAATATTAATTATATAAGATATCAGTAATTCCTTTTTCTCAATTAGCCGTATTAATGTATTGGATGATGATGATGTTTGGTTGGTGGGGCGCTCAAATGCTCCGTGTATCAGCGCCCGTACAAATTCCCAACCTTTGCTTAGTCCAAATACATCACTTTCATGAATTATGATGAAATGATGAGGAAAACACCCAGTCATCTCGAGGCGGGTGAAATTCCCTGTCCCCGCCAGGAATCGAGCCTGCGACCCCGTGCTCGGAAAGCGAGAACTCGACCGCGAGACAACGAGCTGCGGACTAATGTAGTGGAGGTTACAGGTTCCTGACATGGTCAACCCATTACACACAAATGCTTCGCTTCGTTCTATACATCGCTGATGATAAAAGTGAGACATACATAACAAATGCTAACTAACTCAATAAAATATCTTCTCCAAGTTGTGGATAATACCTGCAGCAATCCAGAAATTGCTTCATTACTCGCTCCGAAACAGATAAATGAATTGACAGCACGACACAGTAGTAACTAGATAAGGGCTACTGTAGTGCTGTACATACAATTATTATTGTTGTTACTGTTGCTGGCTGTAGTCAGACACAAATCATTAACACCTGAAATATTCCAATTTCTGCCAGTTCAGATGTAAGAAGGGCAGCAATCAATTGATTAATGAACAGTAAATATAGGGCACGCATTTGAAAGTGGCTGATTTTAAACTGGGTTTCGGTGCGCAGGTCAAGGAAGTCCGGCAATGGAGAGGAGTAATGAAGGGGAAATACGTGTGTTGTAACGAGTATCTACCCTCACTGTGGATAGTCAACCAAGAGACGTCTTTCATTCTACCGTTTAGTGAGGTGCTGTATTGGTTATAAAGCGGGGGCAGGCTGGGGGCAACAGGCGGCAGGGTGGAGGGAGGCCGGGGGTACGAGCTAATGCACTGAGGCGTAGTGTCTAAAAAGGGAACCTCCCCGTCGCACCCCCCACAGATATAGTTATAAGTTGGTACAGTGGATAGGCCTTGAAAAACTGAACACAGATCAAGCGAGAAAACAGGAAGAAGTTGTGTGGAACTATGAAAAAAATAAGCAAAATATACAAACTGAGTAGTCCATTCGCAAGATACGCAACACCAAGGATAATCTGAGCTCAGGAGCGCGGTGGTCCCGTGGTTAGCGTGAGCAGCTGCGGAACGAGAGGTCCTTTGTTCATGTCTGCCGGCACGGTAGCTCAGCGTGTTCGGTCAGAGAGCTGGTTGGCCTCTGTAATAAAAAGTTGAGTGGAAGGATCAACATACGAACTTGACCGGATGTCATGTGACACGACCGCAACACACCGATCAAAAAAAAAAAAAAAAAAAAAAAAAAAAGGAGTCTTCCCTCGAGTCAAAGGTTTACTTTCTTTATTTTCGCAAAGTTACGATTTGTCCATACGTTCATTGACGTCTCTGTTCACTGTCATAAGTTTAGTGCCTGTGTTTTGCGACCGCACCGCAAAACTGTGCGATTAGTAGACGAAAGGACGTGCCTCTCCAATGGGAGCGGAAAATATTTGATCGCAAGGTCATAGGTCAACCGATTCCTCCACAGGAAAACACGTCTGATATATTCTATACGACACTGGTGACGGCATGTCCGTCACATGACAGGAATATGTTGTCGACGCACCTAACTTGTACACTTGGCAAATGGGTAAAAAGATTCTTCTACCGTGCCCGATTTAGGTTTTCTTGTAGACGTGATAATCACTGCCCAAAAAAAAAAATGATGAAAGCATAACAGTTTGTCACATAAACTGCAATAAATGAATACAACAGTTTCATAGTCGCACAGTTTTCCCTGTGCTCTGTCAGATAATAATTGTCTGAAAATAAAAAATTAAACTTTTCGCTCGAAGGAAGAATTGAATCAAGGACCTCTCGGTCCGCAGGTGCTCAGACTAACCACGAGGCCACGGCGCTCCTGAGCTTACACTATCCTTGATGTTGTCTATCTTCCACATGGACTACTCACTGTATATTTTCCTTATTTTTTTCGTAGTTCCACACAACTTCTTCCTGTTTTCTCGATTGATCTGTGTTCAGTTTTCCAAGGCCTATCCACTGTGCCAACTTGTAACTAAATCTGAGGGGGGTGCGATGCTGGGTGGTTCCCTTGTAAGTAAGGTAAGAAACCACTGCACTAAGGAAATGATGTTATTTGGCTAATAACGTGTACGTCATTTGCTTTTAGTTGTGAGTTGTGCACCTGGAGTTGACAAGTCATTAAAAAGATGAGCATAAACGCCAACCTCACTGATTCGTTTCCCGAATTAGCTAAGTACACTGAAGTGGCAAAAGTCATGGGACGACAATATGCTCATATAAATATGGCGGCAGTGTTGAGTACTCGAGGTACAAAATGGTGGTCTATCGACGGAGCTGTCAATTGCACTCAGGTGATACACCTTAAGGTGTATCCAACGTGATTATGGCAGCACGACGGGAACCAACAGCCGTTGCACGCGGAATCGTGCTAGACACATCGGGCATTCGATTTCGGAAATCGTTAGGAAATTCAATATTCCAAGATCTACAGTGTCAAGGGTGTGGCGGGAATACCAAATTTAAGGAATTATCCCTCACCACGGATGGCCTTCACTTAATGACCAAAAGCAGCGCCGTTTGCTTAGACTTGTCACTGCCAACAAACAAGCAACACTGAGGGAAATAACCGTAGAAATCATAGTAAGACGAATGCATCAGGTAGGACAGTGTGGCGAAATTTTACGTTAACAGGTTATGGCAGCAGATGACCGACGCGAGCACCTGTGCTGACAGCACGACATCGCCTACAGCGCCTCTCCTGGTCTCGTAACCACACCGGTTGAACCTCAGATAACCGCAATTTCACATAATTTTCCATTCATTTACTGTTTAGTTGCTCCAGCCTGAGTTAGAAATATGAAAAAAAGAAAACTAGATTAACTGACAGCTTCAAATATATTGAAATCCAAACATCTTGACATATTTGCGCTCTTATACTTCTTAGTATTATTACCCATGTCATGTAGTACAATACACCGTATCAAGTAAAGTAACTCCACCTCCTCGATTTCTATATAACCATCTATGGCCATCCTATCGCTCTCACCCCCATCCTTAAGTACCTTGGTGTCCTGAACCCCCCACCTCCGGACAGTCTAAGCCAAGGCACGCTCCCGGCTCCGTCTCCTCAAGCTCCTTTCTGGCCGACGGGGGGTCTGGACCCCTCCACCATCCTCCATACTTCTAAATCCCTCATTCACCCTATCCTCTGCTACGCCCACCCTGCCTGGATGTCCGCTCCCCCTACCTTTTACAAATCCCTTCAGATCCTAGAACGCCATGCTCTTCGCCTTGCCTATCGCATCCCTCTCCCCTCCCCCATGAGGATCCTGTATGACCTCATTCCGTTCCCCCACCTCCTCCTTTTCCTCGAACGGATACGGATCCTCTACACCTCCCGTAAACTTGATCCTCCTCACCTGCTGGTCTCTCCCATCCTCTCCCACCCCCGTCCACTACCGCACCTGTATTTCCACATCCCACCTGCTCTCCATCTCTCCACCCTCCTTACCCTCTCCCAAGGTGGCTTCCGCCAGCTCCCCCTCCCTGCCTCCCTGATGATGCCCTCCTCCCCTCCATCCACCCCTCCTATCAACTTTGATCCTCCCCTCCCACCACCTGTGTTTGTTCCTCCTTTTCTCCCCACTCCTCCTCTTGGCTTCCCCTATCCCCATACACCATTCCTCCTCTCATCTCCTCTGTCATTGGCGTCTTTGTTCTCTCCTCTCCCCCCCCCCCACCCACTCCTTCCCCTCTCGGCAGGTCACCGGACTTGCACACGTTAAGTGGACATTCGCGCGCCGGAGATCATCGTCATCAGTTTCTTGTGTGTGTGCCATAGTGCGTGTGGTTTAGTGTTATTCGCCGGCACGCTCCCTCATTCACCTGTACCGTCTACGTCATCAGTGTTTGTGCGCAGTACCGACAGTTTTTTAGTGTGTTTTTCGTCGATTGTGGACGGCTTCGTGTTATTTGTTTCTGTGTCTACTGTTTTTTTTGCCTGCCACTTTGATCAGTATCTTATGTGTCGTCTTTGTATTTTCATTGTCAACTTGTGGCTGAAGAGCAGCGTAGTATGCTGCTGCCAGCCCACCCTATGGAAAGGTGTTTAAATAACAATAAAGGGGAAAAAAAGTAAAGTAACATGGAAAATTACGTCATGTCATATAATATGACACATGTCATCCTGTCATGTAGTGCAGTATTATGCAACATGTCACTCAAGTCTAGGATACTTCCTATTATAGAAGCACACGCATTCTGTGATGCTTCCTATTGCATATGCATCCCATTCTCGAGACACACATAAATATATGACTATGTATTCTTACACCCTTCGCCATACATGTAACAGGGGATGCGTTGGGGGACAAATGGTTCCCTCAGGAAAAAAATCAACTGCCCCCTCCCACCCTACATCCCCCCCCCCCCCCCCGCAACACACACAGAAATAAAAAAATTGCTTTAGCGGCCACCAGTCATTAAAATGGTTGTTCTCTTTCTGTGGTCTTGGCAGTTGTCATGCCACGCGGAGTGGCCGCGAGGTTAAAGGCATTATGTCACTCATTGTGTGGCCACTCCCGCCGGAGGCTCAAGTCCTCCCTTGGGCATGGGTGTGTGTGTTGTTCTTAGTATAAGTTAGTTAACTAGCGTGTAAGTCTAGGGACCGATGAACTCAGCAGTTTAGTTCCTTAGGAATTCACACACATTTGAACATTTGCAGTTGTCATGCTATACATTGGTTAGAGAATATGGGTCATGTGTTCTTGCACAGTTCCGCTATTTTGCTTTTTTTCACAGTCCAGTACACCTTTTTCCTGTTTGATCTGCGTTAGGTGGTTGACGGCCTATTCACTGGCCCCTCTTAGCACTAAATCTGAGCGGGATGCATCGGTGAGTTTCGCTTGTTAGTGTATAATGTGAGAAAAGGGCAAGCTGATTTTCGCCCGAGCAATGCTTTCTAAAACAATGCTGATTCGTGGACATAAGCTTCTTAGCCAAGAAAGTTTATTATACTCGAACTGAGAATATGTTCAAGGATTCAGCAGCGAACAGAGGTTAGGGATATTGGTCTGTAGTTTTGCGAGTCCATTCTTTTACCTTTCTTATATACTGCAGTCACTTGCCGTTTCTTCCAATCGCTTGGGACTTTGCTCAGGGTGAGAGATTCACCATAAATGCAAACAGTGTCAGGGGTCAATGTCGTAGAGTGCTCCTTGTATAATCAAATTGGGATTCCATACGTATACGGTGATTTATTTAGTTTCAAATCTTTCAGTTGTTTCTCTACGCCAGGTATTCTTATTTCTATGTCGTCCATACTGGAGTCTGCCCGTTGGTGAAATGGCGGTATGTTTATACGGTTCTCCTATGTGAGAGATTTCTTAAAAGTGAAATTTAAAACTTCGGCTTTCCTTTTGGTGTCTTAAATTGCCACATCAGATTGGTCAACATGAAACTGAATGGAAGCCTTAAACCCGCTTTGCGATTTTAAATACGACCAGAATTTTCTCGGGTTCCATGCCAGATGTTTTGCTAAGGTGTAACGGTGATAGTTATTGTAGACTTCGCGCGTAGATCTTTTCACAGACATACGAATCTCTACTACACTTCGCTTATCGTCATTTATGCGGCCCCTTTTGAATCTACAGTGCAACATCCTCTCCTTCCTACGCATCCGCCGAATATCGTTATTAAAGCATGGTGGGTCTTTTCCATCCTTTGTCCACTTATTAGTCACGTAACTCTTAAAACCATAATTTATAATCTGCTCAAACTGTGCCCATAATTCCTCTAAAATCATCTTACTGAACTAAGTGAAGCCAATTCAATGTATAAGTGAGATGTTAATATTTGCTTATCTGCTGTATCTAGCAGAAACACTTTCCTAGCCTTCTTGACTGAATTATTAACTTTCGTAACCATAGTTTCCGTGATGACATCATGATTGCTAATCACCCTTTCTATACTGACATCGTCGATAAGGTCCTGCCTGTTTGTATCTACATGGTCTAAGGTATTTCCATTGCGTGTGGGCTGCCAGGACAATTGCTCAAGATAGTTTTCTGAAAACGTGTTCAAAAGTATTTCGCATGAATGTCTGTTGTACACCCGGCAATGAATGCATATACATCTCTGTCTATACTCGGTGGGTTAAAGTCGATTCCAACTAGTATTGCATGATCCGGGTGTTTACGCGCTATTGATCATAGACTTTGAGTGATTCTACAAATGTCAAAGCGGTATCAGTGGCCGGTAAAAACATCCAACAATTATCTTGGTTTCACCCACACCGGTTATACGCGAGCAGATGACTTCACTGCCACACTCAGCTTCGACCGCAGTAGAGACAGTACTTTTGTCGCCTCTATTGAACACTCTCCTGCTATTGCCTCTAATCTGCCCTTCCTATTTTCGATTATCGAGGTATCAACAACCTTAAATAATTTCAAACGCTTCTTATAATTCCTCTGTACTGCAGTATTCTGTTTCCTTTAACATTGATTCTCCCGGACGATTCTCTTACGCTTCAGTCGAAGATGGAGCGAACCTACATTTCAAATGAAGGGAAGGACTACTCTCTCGTTTTCTGGGTCGTCCTCATTACAGTTCTCTCGTTCGGATTTCTGGAAATGCTTGAAGTGGTATTTTCCAAGGAGGCATTCTCAGAGCGCGTTTTTGCCACCTCTCTCACGTATTTCCCCAGATCACTCGTCATCGAATGTTATACTTCAACGAATGCAGTATGAGCTCTTAATAGTATTCGTAACACAGAGCTCAGAAACCTATCTTCTTCCATTAACTGTCTGGCAGCATCTAAGTTGCATTGGAACTTCGTGCTTTAGGTTTTGACACCACGTTATAAAAGGTTTCTACTTAACCGTTTCCACATAATTTTCCTGTGATTTTTCTGATGTGTCCATACTGAATCTTTGAACCGGTTTCTCTGTATCTGTCCTGTTGGAGTGAGTTGATATTATGCATCTCAAATCCACTCATATTCAGAAAAAAACAGAACACCTTCAAAGGCTAGAGACAGGACATTCACATTCGCAGGACATGTACATTAGTATGTTCTAAGAAATGGTTAGCATTTCAGTCACCTCGGTTCAGCATGTGTCCTGTTGCCTAGTAGGTACAGTGTCCGCCATTGGCCCTTATAACTTGTTCCATGCGTGATGGCGTAGTGTAAGGCACGAATGGCGTCCTGTGGTATAGCGATCCATGCTGCATTCACATGGTTCCAAAGTTCATCTGTGGCGGTTGGCATTGGGCCACAGCGCTTCACCCACCGTTTCACCATACCCCACACATTTTCGATGGGCGACTATGATGATGATGTGGCAGGCCACGGCAAAAGGCTGACATCCTGTGACACCAAGAAGGCACGTGCTTGTGCAGCAACATGTTGTCGTGTATTGTCTTAATGAAAAAGGGCGTGTGGGGTATTTTGTGGAAAGGGTATGGCTATGGCCTGCAGGACGTCATTCACACTGGTCATAGTGCCCTGGACACGCACCAACTGTGATATGTGATTGTACCCAATAGCGCCCCACACCATAAGGCCTTGAGTTGGCTCTGTGTGTCTTGTGCGAATGCAGTCACTGTGATGCAGCTACCTCGGTCTGAGGCGAACCAAAAATGTGGACATCATTCTCAAACAAACATAGTCTGGATTAAAAAATGGCTCTAAGCATTATGGGACTTAACATCAGAGGTCATCAGTCCCCTAGACTTAGAACTGCCCGAGGCAGGATTCGAACCTGCGACCGTAGCAGGAACGCGGTTCCGAACTGAACCGCCTAGAACCGCTCGAGTCTGGATTCGTCCGAAAACATTATCAGATGTCATCCCTGCCCCCAGTGACGTCGTTTCAAACACCATTGCCGTCTAATGTTTCTGCACATTCGTCAAAGCTAGGCAGAGAAGTGGATCTCGCGCACATAATCCATGGACTGTCACCCCTGACAGTGTACGATGTGTTCGACTGTTCTGCTGTTGCGCCAGAGCCGAGATGGACGCAGTCCTGCAATGCCATTTGGCTGAGGTGTCGACCTTTTTGGGGAATGGCCTGGGTGGTGCGACCTGACCCATCTCGTTATGCTCCATGGCCTTCCGAGAACCAGTCTGCACACGTCCGTTGCACTGCCGAAACACTTCGTCCCACGTGAACAGCAATTTCCAAGATGGATGCATCACATTCTCCCATGCCAATAATGCGCCCTCTTCCAATTTCGCTGATTTGACGGTACGGTTCGCGCATACATCTGCGGGGCATCCTGCACATCTGCTCAAGTCACACGGATCCATTACCTTCGGTCTACGGCGGCAAGGAGAGCCACAGGCACACTCTACCGGTAGGTGGTGTCACGCCGCCATTTTGATATTGTACATATTTTTTTGTGAAAACGAAGATCAATTGATTTAAAGACCTTTAATCCAATTACTAGTTTCGACGGAATCGTGCTGTCTTCTTCAGATTGGCATTGCACTTTGCGTATATGTTCACAAATATGTGTCGTCGACATTTTGAGAACAAGATGTAAATACATTAAAAAACTCCATATGATCGATGTATTTACACGCTGTTCTCAAAATATCGGTGGCACATTAATGTGAACGTATACGCAAAGTGTAATGCCAATCTGAAGTTGACAGCACGGCTCTGTCGAAACTAGTAATTGGAATAAAAGTCTTAAAATCAAGCGATCTTTGGTTTCAAAAACAGAGATCGCCCCAACAGCAATCTGAAGTTGACAGCACGGCTCTGTCGAAACTAGTAATTGGAATAAAAGTCTTAAAATCAAGCGATCTTTGGTTTCAAAAACAGAGATCGCCCCAACAGCAAGTTATATTTCGATATTGACCTTGAACTTGCTGATCGACATGGTTCAAATGATAATCATTTTTGAAGAATATTCTAATGCACATTCCCTGTGAATATGAACGTCCAATCTTTAGTAGTTCAAGGCGTTCTGTTTTTTCTGTACATGATAGTACATAAATTGTTTCAGTGAACTTCGTTCTACCAGTTGGCCGTCTATATTCCGTTTGAACATTTATTGCATTATTTATTACTTCCACTGCCTCCGTTTCACTTAGTGGAAGTTTTATTTTGTACCTTTTGAATGTTGTTCATCTTTTTGTTAAATTTTGTGGGAGATGATCTGAATCAGCTAGTTATACATGATCACAAGACAGTAGTATAGTTTTCATAGTTCTTGTTGCCCAAAGTCGTACTTCTGACGTCATTTTATTTTAGTTACTTTGACATTTTATACATATAAATGGGGGAAGCCTTTATTAGTTTTCAATAAATTTGATGAAGTTCATTAAAACTACTGAAATGGAAATTGCTCCAATATTTTTTATACTTCTTTCTGTTGACAGTATCATAGTCTTTTGATAATTTAAGAATAATATATGAAGAGTAATTTAAGAATAATATAAACAGATTATTCTTCCTAGGTCTCTCGTTTATACTGGGTCGGTATCTAACCTTTACGTTCTGAATCTTCTTGTATGTTTTCTTCCATTGTTTGAAGTTGTGATTTTGACTGCTAATGAAAATTTTTTGCGTGTGGTATGCTATAGCGATGTAAGTTTGTAATTTTCACAATATAATGCTTACGTTTAGTATATATGTTAGAGGCTTTAGCTATTCTCCTTTCATAGTTACTTACACATTGTTGTAAAAATATCTCTTTTTTTTGTTTTGAGCACCCAATTTTCCATTTCACGCTAAAATTATTCCCATACAGGTATTCAGTGATGGACACAACATGGCATAACACAAACATGTCGCGACCAGCACATTACTAGATTTATACAATCCAAAAAAAATTTAAAAATGTAAGGAAGCCCATTTCTTCCTTTGTGGCTGCTCTTTCGCGTAGACGATTTCTATTGCTGCTGCCGTACTAGTTTATCAGCTGGACCGGACACTAATATCGTCTGTGACAAAGGGTTTACTTCCGTTGCACACGACAGTTTCAGGACAACGAATGATGGCTTTATGCTTGGCCTGCCTCACATTCGACTGCTGCCATTCTAACGCAGACCGATAAATGAAAGGCCCCGGGGTTCACTGCGAATAAATCTATCAAAAGAACCGGTCGAGCAAAACAGCCTGCACTCAGGCAGCGAGCCAGGACAATGGGGACTCGAAGCGGGTATTAGCCTGCTGCACACAACATCAGCCTCAGCTATGCAGTGCTTCCAACATAAAACGAATCATATCAGACCCAACAATTACATAAAAAACACAAGGAAATGAAATTACAATTAGAGAGTGCACTGTGGCCCCAAAGGGCGTATTATTGAAATATTACAAGAGGAATATGTCTGAAAACTTTGAAATATAAAGGCAGTTATGTGGAAACTTAATAAAAACAGTTTACATTGTAAGCATATTTGTACTAATATTGAGTTCAGTGGCCGCTCTTAACAACATATTCGCAGTTATTTCTTAAACGGTTCCTTTGTGGACCTACGTTTTGGTACTATTACCGTATATTTTTACTTACGTGTGTTTTCGATATTTATTATGATACACATTATATACGGAGAGTGTTACATATGGAAGAAAACAAGTCCATCAAAAAAGGGATCTAAAATTCATAGCTTGACAGCTACGAGCACTTGTCCACCGTCGCTGCTGTGAAAACATCTCTTCTGCTGAACAAGTACTCAATCCTTTTAAGATATACGTTTTACAGCCCTTGTTTACTAGACACTTTTTGCTAGTTTTGGTCCAGAATACCACCGCCCAAAATATAGGGCGTGAAGAGCTTGCAGTAGGAGCGATATCACAGTAACGAGGATGAACAAGCTCTCATAGCGTCTGCATTTTACATCCCGTCTTAACTGACCTTTTCTTCATGTATCTGTACACAGTACTACCTATCTAATGATCACAAACCATTGCCTAACAGAGGCTGCTGTACGACAGGGCGCATTGTCATGCATATACAGTCATCGTCACCGAACTGTTCATCTACTCTACGCAGCACACTATACTGTGAAACCTGATCCAGCCTTCTGCCTTTAGCGTTTTCTGAAACACTATACTGTTACCACAACCTAATCACAAAAAATCCCTCATATTCTGACACTGGCTTGTCCGACTTCACTGTCCACAGTACACATTGATGCGAATAATATTCTCCAGGTATTTGTCGAGCCCAAACCCTTCCATTGGATTTTTTTTTTTTTTACTCATCAGTCTTCTGACTGGCTTGATGCAGCCAGACACGAATTTCTCTCTTGTGCCAACCTATTCATCTCAGAGCAGCACTTGCAACCTACATCCTCAACTATTTGCTGGATGTATTCCAGTCTCTGTCTTCCTCTACAGTTTTTCCCTATACAGGTCGTCCTAATAGCGTGGATCCCCGGTATCTTAACAGATATCCTATCATCCTGTCCCTTCTCCTTGTCAGTGTTTTCCATTCTGCGAAGAACCTTCTCGTTCCTCACCTTATCACTCCACCCAATTTTCAACATTCGTCTGTAGCGCCACTGCTCAGATTCTCTTCTGTTCCGGTTTTTCCACAATCTGTATTAAAATAATTTACAATGCTGCGTTCCAAACATACGTTCTCAGAAATTTCTTCCTCGCATTAAGGCCTGTGTTCGGCGCTGCTATTCTTCTCTTGGCCAGGAATGCCCTTTTTGCCAGTGCTAATCTTCTTTTGATGTCCTCCTTGCTCCGTTATTCATTGGTTATTCTGCTGCCTATATAGCAGAATTCCTTAACTTCATCTACTTTGCGACCATCAGTCTGAAGTTAAGTTTCTCGCTGTTCTCATTTCTGCTACTTTTCATTACTTTCGTCTTTTTTCTACTTACTCCTAATCCATATTCTGTACTCAATAGACCATTCCATTCACGAGGTCATGTAATTGTGCTTCACTTTCACTCAGGATAGCGATGTCATCAGCGAATCGTATCATTGGTATCCTTTCATGTGGAATTTTAATTCCGCTCCCGAACATTTATTTTATTTCCATCATTGACTTTTCGACGTACAGATTGAAGTCTAGGGGTGAAAGACAATAGCCCTATGTTACACCCTTTTTTATTCGAGCACTTCATTCTCGGTCTTGTTATTCGCTCTTGGCTCTTGTACATATTGTATATTACCCTCGCTCCCTATAGCTTACTACTATTTTTCTCATAATTTCGAATATCTTACACCATTTACATTCCATCCCTTCTGCATTACTTGCTCTTAAGTCTTCCAAAGCTCCTTTAATTTCTGATTCTAATAATGGTGCCCGTATCTCTTCTAATCGACTCCTGTTTCTTCTTGTATCACATCAAACAAATCTTCTCCCTTATAGATGCCTTCAGTGTGCTCTTTCCACCTATCCGCTCGCTCCTCTGCACTTTTGATGTTACCAATCTTCCTTTTAATTTCACCGGAAATTGACTTCCCTATATGCTGAGTCAGCCCTTCCGACAATCATTTCTTTTTCGATTTCTTCACAATTATCGTGGAGTTATTTCGTCTTAGCTTCCCTGCACTTCATATTTATTTCATTCCTTAGCGACTTGTACTTCGGTATTCCTTAATTTCCCTAAAAAATTTTGTGTTTTCTTCTTTCATCGATCAATTAAAGTATTTCTTCTGTTGCCTATGGTTTCTTCGCAGTTACATTCTTTGTATCTATATTTTTCTTCCCAACTTTTGTGGTTGCCCTTTAGAGTATCTCGTCATTGCTTAGTACTTCCGTCAAATGGTTCAAATGGCTCTGAGCAGTATGGGACTCAACTGCTGAGGTCATTAGTCTCCTAGAACTTAGAACTAGTTAAACCTAACTAACCTAAGGACATCACTAACATCCATGCCCGAGGCAGGATTCGAACCTGCTACCGTAGCGGTCTTGCGGTTCCAGATTGCAGCGCCTTTAACCGCACGGCCACTTCGGCCGGCTAGTACTTCCGTATCCCACTGCTTTGCATATTGATTCTTCCTGACCAATCGCCTCCTCTTCATCACTACCTCACTGTGATGTGCTCCTGGGCACACCTTCCCGCATCTGATTCCGTAATCTCTGTCTGACCATGATGTAATCTAACTGAAATCTTCCCGTATCACCCGGTCGTTTCCAAGTATATCTCCTCCTCTTGTGAGTCTTGAACAGATATTTCTCTATTAATAGCTGAAATTTATTAAAGGACTGAGTTAGTCTTTCTCCTGTCTCATTCCTTGTCCCAAGCCCATATTCTCCCGAAATCTTTTGTTGTACTCCTTACTCTAGAACTGCATTCCAGCCCTCTATGATCAATAGATTTTTATCTCCCTTTACGTACTGTATTACCCTTTCAACATCCTCATGTTCTTTCTCTATCTCTTCATCTTCAGCTTGCGACGTCAGCATGGACTATCGTTGTCGGTGTTGGTTTACTGTCGATTCTAATAAAAACAACCCTATCACTGAACTATTCACAGTAACACACTCTCTGCGCTACCATCCTATTAGTAACGAAGCGACCTCCCGTTATATCTTTTTCCGCTGCTGTTGATATGACTCTCTACTCATTGACCAGATATCCTTGTCTTTCCGTTTTACTTCACTGACCCCTACTATATCTAGTTTGAGCCTTTGCATTTCCCTTTTCAAATTTTCTAGCTCCTCTACCACGTTCAGGCTTCTGAAATTCCGCACCCCGATCGTAGAACGTTAACATTTCGTTGGTTATTCATGCTTGTTCCCATGATGACCTCCCCCTTTGCAGTCTCCTCCCGGAGATCCGAACTGGGGACTATCCCGTAATCTTTTGCCCATGGAGAGATCATCATGACACTTTTTCATTTACTGACCACATGTCGTGTGGATACGTGTTATGTGTCTTTAAAGCAGTTACTACCATTGCCTTCTGCATCCTCACGCCGTTGATCATTGCTGATTGTTCCGCCTCTGGGGGCAATTTCCATCTCAATGAAAAGAGAGTGCCCCGAACCTCTGTCCACTCCGCCGCCTTCTTTGAGAAGGCCTTTGGCAGAATGAGGGTGACTTTTTATGCCGGAACTCTTCGGGCGCCTTGATTAGAAATCAGAATTTTGAACTCGGGAACGAGGGTGTTCTGTTCACTCACCATAGACGCTACTCCTAGACCAAGGGTTCAGGCATACACACTCTTCACGTTCCGGTCGACCATGTCTTCATCACAATCGAGAATCGCTGCATTACACACCAAAAACATCGTAATCCCTTAACGTCTGCACTTACCACTGGAAAAAAGTAATGGATTTCTCAGTAACGTAGCGTGTCATCGTGCACCATTGACTGAAGATTAGCAGCAGCTGGACTGAGGAATTACCGTACTAATCATAGAGAGACGTCCGTAATACAGGCGACTGCATCTGGAGTTCTGGCCATGCAAGGAAAGATGTTATACTGTGTTCGGCCCCTCTGTACCACTCCGGTTATGAAGACCATCTGGTGAGAAATCCCGTTCTCCGAATGGTTTGGGGAGTCATAGCGGAGGTACTCCTGACGTCATGGTGTGGGAGACCATCGGCTGATAGGGACTGAGATAGCTCCCACAGCACAACGTTACGTCAGGGACATCTTTCGTTCTCGTGTGTTACCTCTCTTGCGACAGTATCGTGACGCCATTTTTCAAAAGAACAAAGTGGTCCACGTATGGAATGTGTCTCTATGAACTACCTGTGTGATGTTGACATATTCCGGCAGCCAGCAATATCTGCACATCTGCCTACGAAAGAACTTCTTTGGGACCAGCTCTGACGTCAACCCCGTTCCAGTGCCAGTACGTAAAGGTCCAGTTACAACGTTGGTGGGATTTTAATTTTTATTCATGTATTATTTATAGTTAGACCTGCAAATAATGAGTACCATTGATGGCCTCAGGACCGGATGCATCATGGCCAGAGGAACGTAATAAATGGACAGATACTGCCAAGTTCTTTGTAAATTTGGCTCTATATTGTAATCACCGAAATAACATCAAGTATCCTTTCAACTCGTTAAGTTTCATATCCTCTTCCTCTAATGGATGCTTCACTTCTTTTTTTATCAGGCGGTATATAATGAATAGTGACAGTGAACCAGGAACAGTTTAAACCGCAAAGACACAGCGGTAAGTTTATATGAACAACTAAAACAATACTCTTTTCTGAAGAGACCGTTCGGTTAGAGCTTCTAGGATAACCGGCGTATATGGTCAAAAATTAAATCTCCTTCGCCATGTTGCTGTGGCTAGTGAAGAGTAGAAGACGTTCTGCAGCTTGTGCTGTATCTGGTGAAACCTCGGATAACTCGCATGACAAGCACATTAAAGCACAAAGATATGGGTCAGATACCCCGAGAGTTAATAATAAAAAGAATTACTACAAAAAACAATAACAGATAAGGTGCGCAAAGCAATTAGAGATGAGAAGAACAGGAAGGCAGCTGGAAACAATGCTGTTTGAGTTGAAACAATCCAAGCTGAAAACATAATATTTTACAAGATTGTTTATAGAACGTGAAAGGAGAAAGACAATTTCCCAAAACCAGAGAAACGGCCCACTACACCGCAGGAATGAAAACAAACACCACATGGGATAGACCTATGAGCCTCCTGTGCATAATGTAAATTTGATTTATCAAATATTTTGAAAATATCATGTATCACACAAAAAAATTTGGTCCTGCAAAGAAACGAGCTGGTCTTAGTAGACTGTAGAACAATGTACCATTTGCAAGTCAGTCATGATATTACACAGGGTATTGGAGCGACCAGAGGACATTGAAACAAGCTAGTAATCCAAATAAACATAGATCCAGACAGCAATGGTTTCCCCGATTACGATGTATGCACAAATACGGTCACGCCAATGTAGAAACACCGTTAACGTCTAAGGTTACGTTTTGGATGATGTTCCTTATGGTGAAAGGATGATCAGCTGGTACATACACTATGGTGGACAGGTACACTTTCACTTGGATGCTTGGGAACATCTAGCACGAATCTTCGACAGCAAATCTGTGAGTAGTGGCTTGCAAATACCATAGCCCACCAGATCTCCTATTTAAACCAGGTGGATATTTTTCTGTGGGAATATTTAAAAATTGTGGTGTTTCCCAGTCGTGTTGATAGTGTCGAAGAACTCCAGGAACGCATTGTAGGTGTTTGTAGATGCATTCGGAACACGCCTGGAATTTTTGAATGTGTACTGTCTTCGATAAGGAGACATGCTGATGCCTGCCTACACACGAAAAGTGGCTGGTTGGGAAACATTTTGCAATGTGTTTGTCCTCAAGTGCATGTCTGCAATTTGGATCCTCGGGGGCTCTGTTATAAGGTGTCCATCTAAGCAGTCGTCACATATCATATCGGGGAAACCACTGGCTTCCAGGCCTATGTTTATTACAATTGTTTGCTAGCTTCATTTTCCCTTTCTCAGCCGTTTCGTTTGTACCTGTAGGAAACACTTTGTAGAATGGAGTAATAGTTTTGACTTACCTGTTTCTGCCACCGCCAGCCTGTTTATTTACGCATCCTGTTTACTCTAGAAACTAATGTAATTGCTCCCTTCAGGAGGCGAGTATACAATCTTAATTCCAGCTTGTTGCTTTTGGTGTGCATTTTGACATTCCTATCTTTATGTTTACATTCTGCGTCTGATTAACAATTTACTCAGTCACTAACTATGTGCGTGGACTGTGCATGGGGGCTTAATTAAATATAATGCAAATAATTTTAATTTTTGTCGCTGTTTGTCCGATTACAAAGTCTCGTAACCGGTTGGCCCTGACTAGTATTAGTACGCAATCTGACTGCATAGAATAACAACAAAGAATGAAAGGAAATTTCCGTTAACACAATTAATTAATTAAGTCCCCACCAACTATAGAAGCCACGAAACAACAAATCACAAGTGTAACTGTTCTGTGTGTGGAAGTGTGATTCAACGTTCACATCTGGCACGGCTCTTCCTCAATACAAGATGCTTTAAACGCCATTTACAATGAAGTAATTAAAAAAACCAGAAATACTATGATTGCACATAGAAATCAGAATTACACTCTAATACATGAACACAAGCCAGATGCTTTGTTGACTGAACCTGTGACCAAGAAGCATTGTTATTTAGGAAATTTTAAATACAAAATTTTTTTATTACCTCATATATATTGACGAAAAAATACACTCTGGTCATTACAACATCCCCAGTCGAACAGCATCGGGTGTCTAGCCCATCAGAACCACTGCACACGACATACTCACAACTAGTACTGCTATCAACATCGTCTCAACAAGCACTGCCCACGGCAACCTCCGAACTATCACTGCCCACGGCAACTTCCGAACTACTACTGCCAGTGGAGGCGGCTGAATAATACTCTTTGGCTAAATCTCTGGCGCTGTGACTCAGTGTAGCCACCTTTCAACTGTTAACATAATTTGTGTTTTTGCTCCCTACATACCTATGTCAAGATTATACTTTGAGTTGTGTTCCCTTGTCCAGTTGTTAATGGTTCCTTCTGTGATGTCAGTGAGTAATTTTCACGTTCAAAATCAATAACTTTGTTTAGTGTCCATTGTTGCGAATCTCAGTGCCGCCAGATATATTCATTAGAACACCTGAGAATTGTTCCGATGGAGCAGTGCTGAAGCTGGTTACGGGCAGGAAACATTGCCTTGGTGTTTGACAGCGATAACAAAAAGAGACTATCTCGTGGTCCCATGTGACAAAACAGTTTTCAGGCAGGGTTATATAAGCCGCAGCATGCAAAGACTTGGGCAGTTTCGAGGGGATGTTTCCAGACCTAACCTAATATGGTAATGAAAGCATACTGCCTAAGTGACTAGCACTGCATAGAGCGTTACGAATTGTTGTGGAAACATGCTTGTAATGAATTACGAACCATATAAGTAAGTTCACACCAATGCACAGGACAGAGTAGTGAATTTCACACCTGTCAACACCTCCATTCTTTGGGTTGGAATTATCACATTCTTCTTTAAGCCTGAGGGTATTTCGCCTGTCTCATACTCTTGCTCACCAGATGGTAGAGTTTTGTCAGAGCTGGCTCTCCCAAGGCTGTCAGTAGTGCTGATGGACCTTGTTTCGACTCAGGTCTTTCGGTGCTCTGTCAAACTCTTCGCACAGTATCATATCTCACATTTCATCTTCGTCTACATCCTCTTCCATTTCCATAATATTGTCTTCAAGTACATCACCCTTGTATTGAACCTCTATATACTCCTTCACCTTTCTGCTTTCCCTGCTTTGCTTAGAACTGGGTTTCCATCTGAGCTTTTGATACTCATGCAAGTGGTTCTCTTTTCTTGAAAAGTCTCCTTAGTTTGCCTGTAGGCATTATCTATCTTACCCCTAATGAGATATGGCTCTACATCCTTACATTTGTCCTCTAGCCATCCCTGCTTAGTCATTTTGCACTTCCTGTCCATCTCATTTTGAGACGTTTGTATTTGCTTTTGCCTGCTTCATTTACTGCATTTTTATATTTTCTCCTTTCATCAATTAAATTCGATATATCTTCTGTTACACAATCATTTCTACTAGCCCACGTCTTTTTACCTACTTTATCCTCTGCTGCCTTCACTATTTTATCCCTTAAAGCTACCCATTCATTTACTACTGTATCTTTTTCCCCAATTCCTGTCAATCGCAATTAAGTTATGCTGTTTGGCAAATTCTACCAGACGGCTTCCTCTTTCATTTCTTACCCCCATTCCATACTCATCTACTACATTTCCTTCTCTTCCTTTTCCTACTATCGAATTCCAGTCACCCATGACTATTAAATTTTTGTCTCCCTTCACAATCTGAATAATTTCTTTTATTTCATCATACATTTCATCAATCTCTTCGTCATCTGCGGAGCTAGTTGGCATCTAAACTTGTACTACTGTGGGCTTCGTGTCTATCTTGGCCATAATAATGCGTTCACTATGCTGTTTGTAGTAGCTTACCCGCACTCCTACATTTCATTCATTATTAAACCTACTCCTGCATTATCTTTATTTGATTTTGTGTTTATAACCCTGTATTCACCTGACCAGAAGTTTCTCCTGCCACCAAACTTCACTAATTCCCACTATATCGAACTTAAACCTATCCATTTTCATTTTTAAATTTTCTAACCTACCTGCTCGATTAAGGGATCTGACATTCCACGCTCCGATCCGTAGAACGCCAGCTTTCCTTCTCCTGATAACGACGTCCTCCTGAGTAGTCCCCGCCCGGAGATCCGAATGTGGGACTATTTTACCTCGAGAATAGTTTACCCAAGAGGACTCCTTCATCATTTAACCATACAGTAAAGCTGCATGCCCTCGGGGAGAATTACGCAGGAGTTTCCCATTACTTTCCGCCGTTCGTGGTACCAGCACAGCAAGGCCTTTTTGGTTAGTGTTACAAGGTCAGATCAGTCAATCATCCAGACTGTTGCCCCTGCAACTACTGAAAAGGTTGCTACCCCTCTTCAGGAACCACACGTTTGTCTGGCCTCTCAACAGATACCCTTCTGTTGTGGTTGCACTTACGGTACGGCTATCTGTATCGCTGACCGCACGCAAGCCTCCCAACCAATGGCGAGGTCCATGGTTCATGTGTGGGAGTGGGGGAGGGGGGGGGGGTTCCTATGTAGGCCGCTTTATTTTTGAAACAATCGCTACTTCATTATTCAGCTACCAGATGGCGTTTTCAAGCTCTCTCTCTTACTTGCCTCACAGTAGAAAATTATAAGCACATAGCATCATATGAGGGGTGTTCACTAAGTGATGGAACATATTGTTTTCCTAGGACAATTCCTGCTGAAAAATGCCGAACTTGTAGTGGGACGTTGGGGAATACTTGGGCCCCTATAGTTCCCTGAAGTTCTGATAGGTGGTGAACAAAAACACAGCAAGTCACTGGGCGAAACACCTGTCATCACCCCAACAAGTTCGCACGAACCTATCTGATGCGTACCGGCCACACACAGCTTTACTCGTGCATTGTTGGTATGTGCGGACATTCCATTCGATGCAGGGCCCACAAGAAAGACATACACTGGCGCGTACATCAGAGCACGTGAAACTACAGGTCTTGCGAGTACCAGCAGCCATCTCTGGCGGAGAACAAGTAATTATTTCAGAGGAATTTAATGATTCTTAACTGCGTATCTAAATGCGTGCAAGTTCTCCAGAGCACACGACAAAATTAAGACCTTTAGTTGGTATCTTTTCAATAAGATATTGATCTCCCGTGGGTGACTGACAAGCCAACTAGAGTGACATCCAAGTTCGTTTCAGGGCCTGTATATGTCGTTAGCCCCGCATTCGATGTGGTCGACGTATCACAATCAAACACTCCGCTGCAGCAAAACTCCAGCGTCGACAAGTGGAGTGGTACAATGCGGCCACTTAGACCGTCGCAGTACGGCAGCGTAAGGCCGTAGCATTATTATGTTGAAAAATAGGGTTTTGTAGCCAGAAGCGTGGGAAATAATATGGTGTACAGGAGTCCTCAATAAAGCGGCCTGCTTTCAGAAAAATATGTGTTATATTACTTATTGAATGCCTCTCGTACAATCCACATATCTGTGTGGAGGAAGCGACGTGCGATGGCATCCTTAATAATGGTTTCTCACTACCGTGGTAGTTACAGCCTCAACAGTGTCAGAAGACAAGTACATCTCCCATCAGTAAAAAGTTCCGTAGCTGAATTAATAAAAAAATAGAGGAACGTTAAGATGGTGGTTTTAATGTTTCAGGTGTTCTAAATAATGTGCCGCTAATTGATACAAGGGTCATACAACCATGTGAAACTGTTAGATAAGTTCTCCTTTGGCGTTCTGTTCACCTCGCGTGTCGCATTGGTTGAATGTCGTTTACGTCGTCAAAGCGTTGACCCTTCAAGGGAGTTTTTGTATTTTGCCGTTTTGTGGTAGTGTCGTACTGACAACACCATACCTCGTCAACCGCGATGATTTTTTCCAGAAAATAATTGTCCGCGTTTCGCATTTCAATCAGGTTATGCAGGCGTCCTAGAGTCTTTGTTCTTAGGTTGGAAGTTAAGCTGTGCGGGACAAACTTTGATTACATTCTCCTTTTCTTCAGAGAATTGTGGAGAATGTCTCGAGCACTTGGTTTACAAGTGTTGCTCAATACAATTTGTGGCATAACAATGTTGATACATTACGGCTGCATTTCCGCTACTTAAAACCACTTGCTCACAACTGACTGGTCGAACGCAAATTTGTATTTTCCAGTTGTTAGTTCGAGCTGTCGCCGTAGTTATTGCGCTGACGACGCTAATACGCCAGAAACACGGTATTTCTCGACGGACGATTTATGATCTGCATAACAAATTCATATTTACGGATGGACTTCATGTCTGAGAAGTTATGACGGTAACAGCCAAGATTTTGAGAAACTATTGTTAAGGATGCCATCACACGTTGGTTCCTCCTCGAAACTGTGTGCAATATACAATACTATATTCTTACAATTTTTAGTGTGACGAAATTAACAGAGGTAGCTTGAAAATGACCAAGGGAGATAATAGATCATGAAATAAAGTGACAGTTTCAAAACAGCCTGCACAAGAAAACGTCTCTCTTAAGAAATCCACCATGGGAGAGTGGGGACAAAATGTGAATCGTACGCTCGTCAGAAGCTGATGGCGGACACCACAGTTTCCAAAACCCTCTAAACGCCCCAATAATTTATTGTACGTCCAGGCCGTTCTGGCAGTCAGCTTCTTCTTTTTCTGCTTCTTTCTACACGTATTAGGCCCTCTTCATTGAAGTTGTCGACCTTCCTCTATTTTCCTCGGTCTTCCTAAATTTCTTTCCACTGAATAGTAATTTATCATCAAGTTCGTATTTTGTCGTCTTCCATTCTTGTGACACGGTCCTTCTAGTAGTTTCTGCATTACTCTTTGTTGTCTGAACTATCAGAAACACATAAAATTCCCAGTTTTTCCATGGAGAACAGCAATATATACTAGCGAAACGATAGCGGCTTTTCGATTTTGATATTATTTTTTTTTACTATTTTACGAAGGTGTTACTTTTGAGTACCGTCTGGTCCTCCAGTACAGCAGCTTTCTGGAGTAACGAATCCAAATGTATTAGAATGCAATAAGGCTACAAATCAGTGAACGTTAGAAAGGTAAATACACAGTTACTAAATGGAGCTCAGCAAAAATGTTTTTATTTACATTACAGCAGAGAAATACTGCACAAAACAAAGATTATGAGCTTCGTTCATATTGAACATTTCTATTACTACGTACATCAAATTTTCCACTATTTACTGCAAAAGTGACCAATTAACACCCCTCTTTCCTAATTTTTAATATTTGCTGCTAATTTCTTCCTTTTGTTGTAAGTATTGATTTCTTTCAGAAGCTGGCTCGTAGCCGTTGAATTGATATACGTTGCATTCATCGGTCCCATCATTCCCTGAGCAACACTTCTCCTCAACTCCAGAAGTCGAATCTTTCTATACAGTTCACAGTACAGTTCATAAGCAGTTTCAAGTATCTTTTGCGCCTTCTTCGCAGCACATAAGCAAATCTGCGTCTGTCGGCGTGGGTCACAAATACCGTATTACAACTGTAATCCCTTACTACAAAAGAGCACTAAATGTTGATATTAATGCCGTCCTCCCGCTTTCTGAAAACAGATGATACTTCTGTCCTATGGTAACTGGAAGTCAGACACACAACTCTGTTGTCTTTCAACACAGTATCCCAATTTGAAACATCCTTAATGAAAGTCGTCTCATTTCAGTTTCTTAGAAGGTGAAATACCTGATATGAAAAATATCCCTATTCATCTTGATTATGCCACAAACAAAAATTTTGTTCACTTTTGCCATCCCGGCAGAGAAAAGTAAATAAAAAAGTTGTTGAAGTCCTATCTCCTGTTTTTTCCCAAAAATTTCTTTCAAAAACCTAAAACTAGCCTAACACAAAACTTTAAAATTCTGTCTTCAAAGCTCAGTTCTCACTGGATAAATATCATAATGTAGCCTTACAGGCCTGCAGCACGTTATAGCTCGTAATCGTGTTGTACAAGCTTCGTTGTGTTGTCTTGTTTCACACAGTTACTTCCCTTCAAGAAAATAATTGAGTTCTCAAGTAAGCAATTCAAATGGTTCAAATGGCTCTGAGCACTGTGGGACTTAACTTCGGTGGTCATCAGTCCCCTAGAACTTAGAACTTCTTAAACCTAACTAACCTAAGGACATCACACACATCCATGCCCGAGGCAGGATTCGAACCTTGCGACCGTAGCGGTCGCGCGGCTTCAGACTGTAGTGCCTAGAACCGCTCGACCACTCCGGCCGGCTCAAGTAAGCAGTCATTTACCACTTATTTTTCACAATTCATCATTTGCATCAGTACCATCGTCTTTATGATCCCATACTTTGGTAACATCATTATGATCTAGCAAATATTGCAGAAAATCTGCAACAATTCCGTTTGTGTTAGTATTTCCAATGCCCAAAAAGCGTTAATTCTATGTGAAACAACATTTACAGCACTGATAACCGTGTTAAGATTAAAATGAGCCTGACCGTTAAGCATCTAGATCGACAAAGTTACTAAAATCGCAAAAAATATCAAAGAAGAGGTCAAAATACGCTTGTGTGGTAGTACATGCAAAATGCGTATACGGCCAGACGGTACTCTAAAGTGTCATATGGTTTTCGGCTTATTCTGTAAATAAAAACTACAGACTTAATAAAAGAGCAGCACAAGAAGAAAATAGGACCTAACCTTCGTCATAACTATGCTAGTAAACGCCTGGTTGGTACTGACATCGTTTAACTTCAGCAGAGTTTCCTTTCTTACTTTACTTTTGAGGGTTCTACCGATTGTTCCGTTAATGTAAAGTCTATCTACTTTCTTTCTTTTGTATGTCCATTGCTTTCATGAATGAGAAACTATTTCCTAATAAGTTGAAGTTCTACTTCCTGATCATTTGTTATTTTTTTTTTTTTTTTTGGAATTGGATTATTGGCTCTGGTGAAGTTTTGTTTTGTTTGAAGATAGTAACAAATTGTTCAAATTGTTGTGGACTGGCAAGGCAGCCAATCCACTATGACAGGAAGCCGAAAGGCACGCGTTTAAGCTCACGCAGGTTGGCATGAGGTCTGGAACAGGACAAGGTCTTGAAACTAGCAAAAAAGGTACGTAGCTTCTGGAATACTTAACTTTAATCCATAATTGGTGAACATCGGTCTGACGGTACATGCATCACAAGATAAATAGCAAATGATAATGGCGCCTTGCTAGGTCGTAGCAAATGACGTAGCTGAAGGCTATGCTATCGTCTCGGCAATTGAGAGCGTAATTTGTCAGTGAACCTTCGCTAGCAAAGTCGGCTGTACTACTGGGGCGAGTGCTAGGAAGTCTCTCTAGACTTGCCGTGTGGCAGCGCTCGGTCTGCAATCACTGATAGTGGCGACACGCGGGTCCGACGTATACTACCGGACCGCGGCCGATTTAAAGGCTACCACCTAGCAAGTGTGGTGTCTGGCGGTGACACCACACAAATGGCTCTGAGCACTATGGGACTCAACTTCTGAGGTCATTAGTCCCCTAGAACTTAGAACTAGTTAAACCTAACTAACCTAAGGACATCACACACATCCATGCCCGAGGCAGAATTCGAACCTGCGACCGTAGTGGTCTCGCGGTTCCAGACTGCAGCGCCTAGAACCACACGGCCACTTCGGCCGGCGAAGATAGTAACAGATTACATAAATTAGATGTTGTGGATGACATATGAGCAGCTGTCTGGAGTGTTCTACGGGCATCTGCAATCGTAATTTGATCATCAGCAAGATGTCATAGAATAATTACTTTCGTTGGAGCGTAAATGTAAAACTTGATTTACTTATCCATTACCTCAGCATGTACCTAAAATATGTACTAAAAGAATCAGGGAATTTCTGCATTCTTGTCTTACTACCAAATTTGTTCTGGTTTAGATTTTCTGTTTCCTAAACTAACGATTCCTCTTTTGTTCCTTATCACCCATAGCTTTTCTTTACTTACTTTACTGAAAACTTTAACATTGTCTCTGAATGATACACGTGCTTCTCTATTGAAATTCCTGTGATTCTCAATGATTTGTTGAATGACAAATGTACCCTTCCTAAAATAGGTCTTTTAGCAGAACATTTTGAAGAATTACTGTTAGACTCTATCTTACTATTTCAAAGAGTATTTTAGCTTTCACCATTCCTTTTGTCTGCTTTCTTGTAAATGGGTGTTACTGTACCTAATTACCAGTACTTTTCAATTCTCTTATTTGTCCAGCATTTTTAATATAATTGAAAAATGTGGATTTCTGTATGGGAGATGCATATTTAATTATATCTGTGTTCTTTGTTTCTTTCTTTCTTTCGCTTACGCCATAGTTCCGCAGCGATCGCAGGGTCGGCGTGGTTACAACGGATTTGGCAGTGTTAGTGTCAGGGATGGCCGGATGCCCTTCCTGCCTCCACCCCGTACTCTCCAGGATGGAATCAGCGTACCCCAATTGTCTGCATCTAGTGTAAATCGTGAAATAATGTGGACGTGTTCCAAATGTCTGCGACGCGTGTAACTGAGGCGGAACGTGGGGACCAGCCGGGTATTAACCTAGCAGGATGTGGAAAACCGCCTAAAAACCACATCCAGGCTGGCCAGCACACCGGCCCTCGTCGTTAATCCGCTGGGCGGATTCGATCCAGGGCCGGCGCGCATACCCGAGTCCAGGAAGCAGCGCGTTAGCGTGCTCGGTTACCCTGGCGGGTTTAATTATATCTGTGTTAGCTGCCCAATACTTTTCTATTTTTCATTGCATGTTCTAATTCCTCCAATTTTGTGCTGTCTGCTGTTCTCTCTTCCTCTTCTCTGTGCACATAACTTTCGTCTAGATTATTATTTATATCGACTCCTGTTGTCCTGGTCCACCCATTTTCTCTTACTTAATATTTATCAGTTCTATTCTTTCTCTTGGATTTCTTCAAAAAATAGTTCAAATGGCTCTGAGCACTATGGGACTTAACGTCTATGGTCATCAGTCCCCTAGAACTTAGAACTACTTAAACCCAACTAACCTAAGGACAGCACACAACACCCAGTCATCACGAGGCAGAGAAAATCCCTGACCCCGCCGGGAATCGAACCCGGGAACATTGCTGGAATTTCATATTTCCAATAGGCGCTGAAAACACCTGCTGTCATGCGAAAGTCACATGCCTTTAACGTAGCCCATCACATCCAGGATGAAGAAATACTTTCTTCCGCCGGATACAATAAACTGACTCTACCAGACGCAACGAGAATACCAGCATGGCTAGAAATGATGTGAGTGATCGTACTGTGTTCGAAATTTCGCCTCATTCCATGTATTGCTTGGCGAATTGTAATTTCTGACCCATCCCCATAGTTTATGTAAGAAAGTGTATAATATTGGATGGAAAATACTACAGAAACGAGAGACCTCACTATTATCGGGTTATGTGTAGTCACTGTGAAAGTGAAGAAATATGACGTCAGACGGTATTACTGTTCCGAGAAGCGCAGATGTGAGAGAATAAGGGAGAGGTGAACGACCTTGGTCGGTACACTAGAAGTAGTAACAGTCTAAGACGGACGGATTGTGTCGGTGGTTGGAGAGGAAATAAAAATGGGCCTGAAGGTGCAGCGGGGCTTTTATGAGGCGGCCTTGTATTCTCTGGCCAGTGCTCAGCGCGTTACTTACTGGGGGGACGTCACCGCCGCAGGGGCTTCCTTTTATTCGCGTCCTTGCCAGCAGTCCGTTGCCGTGGACACACAGGACCACTTGATCCGCCATTACGAGGCGGCCACTCTTAACGGCTGCGACAGTGGGAGGAGCCCAGCGACTCTCTTTCAGGCTGCTGGCAGTTTTACGATCCTCGCAGCCTCGCGGCCAACACTGTGCCCTGGCGAGGTCAGTGACCATAGAGATTACCTTTAGCGTGAATGCCCGCAGCTGATTGTTCGCTGCCGAATGACGTCGAAAGACCTCTTACAACTGGTAAGTCACTCAAGCCTTCAAATACGCGTAGGTAATGAGTTGTGCTACTGACATCACTGTCAGACGTACAGTGGGGGAGGGGGGGGGGGGGCAAGCGGTAACTGTTTACAATGTATCCCATTTCTGTAGAGGTAGTCGGGAAGAACAATTTGATGTGGGACCCTTGTGATGTATCAAGTTAGGAAGCTGTCTCAAACTGGCCAACAAAAACCACCGAAGCTACAAACAAAATTCAAACGGCTCTGAGCACTATGGGACTTAACATCTGAGGTCATCAGTCCCCTAGAACTTAGAACTACTTAAACCTAACTAACCTACGGACCTTACACACACTCATGCCCGAGGCAGGATTCGAACCTGCGACCATAGGAGTCGCGTGGTTCCCGACTGAAGCGCCTAGAACCGCTCGGGCCCCCTCGGCCGGCACCCAAGCTACAGCTTATGAGCTCACGCGACTTTCTCAGTATTCTCTCCCTGTTCGCACAAATTATTAATCCTTTACAAGAAATGAATAGGACTAAATTTGTAAATAATTTAGCGTAGTGTAATTTTGTACTTCGATACGTTTTGGTTAGAGGCCGCGCTTTTCTGAATTATTCAACAGAAACGTACAAAAGTTGCCTCAACCCCCACCTCGTCCCCATACTTATCCTATATCGGGCAGGATTTTTATTATGTTAGTGACAGAACTCCCTCCTACCAATGTATAAAAATTCACGACTACGTGCAATAATTCCCATATTCGCCACATTTTGGTATTCAGTGACTGGGTTATTACACTACCGCCTTAGTCAGATATTAATTTAAACATGTAAGCCGTTGCTTGCTTTAATCATAGACGCTAAATATCATTATGCTTACACAAAGAAAAGTATTTTTTGACTAACCCTCAAATCGTGAGCTACACCCTTAAGTTTTATATGTGAAATTACTGAATTTACTCATGGCACTTTTGTTGCTTATGCCTCCGCTCACTTTCAGAACGCAAATTCATAATCAAATTAATTAATTTAATAACAATGAACCTTACATTCCTAGTTTACCGCTATAGTGGATAGTTGAGGTAATATGAATGACAATTATGGCGCATTTCCGTTTCCAAAATAATGACATGTTTAATTGATCCTTTTGTAACTACAACTAGGTGATAAAGTTTACTCAAAAATGATAAACACAAGTCAGAAAAAGAATGGTGTTTGATTGGCAAAGCATACTTTGGGATGGAACCTGTACAACTTCTCCCCTGAATTAATCCTCTTTACAACGCAATCTGATTTTATTTGCATGAATCCACTGTGATGCCTAACCTTATTCACATGGACTCAACTATGACCAAGTACAGCACAAACTATGGTTCACCTGAGAATATGGAGTTGTTAATATCCTTAACAACCCTACCCCAGTGCAGCAGTATTTTACCGTTTCACCTGGATTCAGGCGGCAGCAGAAAATGACGCTCTGTGGGCGGGGAGTGATGAGCTGCACGAGCTGTAATGTTGTAACGAGCCCACAAAAATTTAGAAAATATGCGGTCTGGTGTTCTGATTACCAGAACGTGGGTAACTTCCCTGTCAGCGCCCTGAAATCCCGATAGATTTCAGTGTGATGTGCACCCGTTCGCTGATCTGGTCAGACAAATTTGACACACAGACACGACAATCTGTGCTGGAATTGTCAAACGTCAGATTCAGGGCAATAAAGTTCATCCTCGTGTTGTTTTTGTTGTGGTCTTCATTCCTGAGACTGGTTTGATGCAGCTCTCCATGCTACCCTATCCTGTGCAAGCTTCTTCATCTCCCAGTACCTACTGCAACCCACATCCTTCTGAATCTGCTTGGTGTATTCATCTCTTGGTCTCCCTCTACGATTTTTACCCTCCACGCTGCCCTCCAATGCTAAATTTGTGATCCTTTGATGCCTCAGAACATGTCCTACTAACCGGTCCCTTCTTTTTGTCAAGTTGTGCCACATACTCCTCTTCTCCCCAATTCTATTCAATATTTCATCATTAGTTATGTGATATACCCATCTAATCTTCAGCATTCTTCTGTAGCGCCACAATTCGAAAGCTTGTATTCCCTTCTTGTCCAAACTATTTATCGTCCATGTTTCACTTCCATACATGGCTACACTCCATACAAATACTTTCAGAAACGACTTCCTGACGCTTAAATATATACTCGATGTTAACAAATTTCTCTTCTTCAGAAACGCTTTCCTTGCCATTGCCAGTCTACATTTTATATCTTCTCTACTTCGACCATCATCAGTTACTTTGCTCCCCAAATAGTAAAACTCCTTTACTACTTTAAGTGCCTCACTTCCTAATTTAATTCCCATAGCATCACCCGACTTAATTCGACTACATTCCATTATCCTCGTTTTGTTTTTGTTGATGTTCATCTTATATCCTCCTTTCAAGGCACTGTCCATTCCGTTCAACTGCTTTTTCAAGTCCTTTGCTGTCTCCGACAGAATTACAATATAATCGGCGAACCTCAAAGTTTTTATTTCTTCTCCATGGACTGTAATACCTACTCCGAATTTTTCTTTTGTTTCCTTTACTGCTTGCTTAATATATAGATTGAATAACATCGGGGGGAGGCTACAACCCTGTCTCACTCCCTTCCCAACCACTGCTTCTCTCTCATGTCCCTCGACTCTTATAATTGCCATCTGGTTTCTGTACAAATTGTAAATAGCCTTTCGCTCCCTGTATTTTACCCCTGCCACCTTCAGAATTTGAAAGAGAGTATTCCATTCAACATTGTCAAAAGCTTTCTCTAAGTCTACAAATGCTAGAAACGTAGGTTTGCCTTAATCTTTCTTCTAAAATAAGTCGTAAGGTCAGTATATTCTCACGTGCCTGTAAAGAATTCGCGTTAGTATTTTGCAGCTGTGACTTATTAAACTGATAGTTCGGTAATTTTCACATCTGTCAACACCTGCTTTCTTTGGGATTGGAATTATTATATTCTTCTTGAAGTCTGAGGGTATCTCGCCTGTCTCATACATCTTGCTCACCAGATGGTAGAGTTTCGCCAGGGCTGGCTCTCCCAAGGCTGTCAGTAGTTCTAATGGAATGTTGTCTACTCCCGGGGCCTTGTTTCGACTCAGGTCTTTCAGTACTCTGTCAAACTCTTCAAGCAGTATCGTATCTCCCATTTCATCTTCATCTACATCCTCTTCCATTTCCATAATATTGTCTTCAAGTACATCGCCCTTGTATAGGCCCTCTATATACTCCTTCCTCGTTTCTGCTTTCCCTTCTTTGCTTAGAACTGGGTTTCCATCTGAGCTCTTGATATTCATACAAGTGGTTCTCTTTTCTCCAAAGGTCTCTTTAATTTTCCTGTAGGCGGTATCTATCTTACCCCTAGTGAGATAAGCCTCTACATCCTTACATTTGTCCTCTAGCCATCCCTGCTTCGCCATTCTGCACTTCCTGTCGATCTCATTTTTGAGACGTTTGTATTCCTTTTTGCCAGCTTCATTTACTGTATTTTTATATTTTATCCTTTCATCAATTAAATTCAATATTTCTTCTGTTACCCAAGGAGTTCTACTACCCCTCGTCTTTTTTCCTACTTGATCCTTTGCTGCCTTCATTATTTCATTCCTCAGAGCTACCCATTCTTCTTCTACTGTACTTCTTTCCCCCATTCCTGTCAATTGTTCCCTTATACTCTCCCTGAAACTCTGTACAACCTCTGGTTCTTTCTGTTTATCCAGGTCCCATTTCCTTAAATTCCCACCTTTTTGCAGTTTCTTCAGTTTTAATCTACAGTTCATAACCAATAGATTGTGGTCAGAGTCCAGATCTGCCCCTGGGAATGTCTTACAATTTAAAACTTGGTTCCTAAATCTCTGTCTCACCATTATATAATCTATCTGATACCTTCTAGTATCTCCAGGATTCTTCCATGTATACATCCTCGTAGCACACAATATTTCCGAGATGATGTGCAGTTCCACTGTCGATGCAGTTAGAAACTGCCACTTGCTCTTAGCGAAAAACAAGATACAGACCGCAAGTCCCACCCACTAGGTAAAGACTTGAAGGGTTCTCCACCAGGGGAGGACCAGAAGACGAAGAATCACAACTACGTTCCACCAAGCCTCAGTACAGGAGCTGAATCAGCAAAAACAAAACCGCCCCCAATCGAACTATCATCTACTCGTTGGATCTCCCCTCTTGACTGTCCTGTGGGCCTTGTAGCCAATCCAGACAGAGCATGGTGTTCCCACACTGGGGGAGAAAGCCTCCACTTTGCATATCCTGAGAGTAGCCAATAACTGATTCCAAATCTCTCTTGTCTGAAAAAAGGAAGTTTTAGACTAGGGATGTGTCATTATTGCAGTAAGCATGGTCATGTTTGAAAAAAAAAACTGCCTAGATGGGACTGCAGTTTCTGATTTTTGGAGAGATCCAATCATTCCAGGCTGACCATTCCCAATGTCAGGCTATTAAGCTTCTCAGACAGTCGTGCCCATGATATTATACATTAATTTTGTTTTTTTTCCCTTGACAAGTGAACTGACGACTCCCTGGTATCAGGGGAATTACAGTCTTGCCTCCACTTTGTCCATATCATCTCAGCTTCTAACATGAGACGGCACAATGACTTTCCCACAATTTGCACAAAGGCTCAGTTTACAGCAGTCCGTCTTAAATTAGTTCCTCCACCCACCTTCCACCAACTAGCTGCCTTCGTGACAGACTGCCGCCTGGCCCAGGTGAAGTGGTGGCTTCCTGTCCAACCCCTAAGCAGAATGAAGAGAGTGGCAGAAGTCCCTCTGCAGGTACAATCCACTGAGTGCTGATTCCCAGAATCACTCACACAGCTGGGTCACTGCACTCAGAATTTATGGCCCCTCAATCCATCTCTCCCTCCCTGTTCTCCTTTGTCTCCACTACAGCCCCTTGTGTTCAAGTTCTCTACACGTTCTGCCCACAATTTCCTCGTGTAAAAAAGTCATAAACCGTACATAGCAAATGAACAGCAAGATCATAACCTAAAAAATGAACGTTAATCTGACTGGCAATGTCGTTAATGTGAGAGCGGGCCGTTCCACCTCTCAAACTTGTCTATAAGGGCAAAGAAAGTAAAAAAGTATTTTTAAACATAAAACAAAAACTAATTGCATATACAATTTGATGTAGAGTTAACCATTACAAACACAAAACAATTTAATTTTTTTGTTGTTACAATTCACAAAACTGTGGGGTACATTTTACAGAAACGTCAGTTTTATAATTTGTAAAGGCACGAATTAAGCTGGTAGCACAATAGCCCAGTCAACGAAAAACGAAAAATTCCGAATAAGTGCATGTAGGACTTGGGCACTGAAGTTTCCATACAATGTAACTCTGGATACACACTTTTCGTCCATTCTGGGGAGCGAGAATTTTGACGATTATTGCTCTATCGGTATCGGTAGTGGCAAGATATGAAAATACGTGACACAAATGGCTGTATCATCTGATTGCATTGACGTAGAAGCTTAAATTTTATGCAGGGCCAACAGATCGTAGACTTTAGTATGTGACAGAAATTCAGCTTAATACATTTACCTGTTCCTGAGAAGAGGTTGCCGTAGCAGGCGCAGTGACAGGCAGTTGGATAACATGCCAAAAAAATTTATTTTGTATGATACTATTACAAATTAACTATTTTCCGATTTTTCCTTTACCTCTGCAGTAAAACCTTACTTCATGTTAAACTTCATGCTTCTAGATATACGGGAATTACTCTATAGGTTTTGATTATCAAAGTACGTGACATAAATGTCTATATCTTTTGACTGTGCTCATGTAGAAGCATAAATTTTCTATACCAGCAAAGTACATAGATTCAAGGGTATGACATAAATTTCAACTTCATATGTCCACTCGTTCCTGAGAAAACACATTTTTTACAGTCGGATAGACAAACAGACAGGCAGACATACGGACAACAAAGTGACCCCATGAAAGATCCGTTTTTACCGACTGAGGTATGGAACCCTAAAAAGTTGAACATGGGAAGTGAGTCGTGCAGTCGTCAATTTTCGTATAGTGGTAGGAGTGAGTGCTATGACCAATGTACTCTAACTCCTGACCAGTAGGGGTGAGTTCGAAGATCACTTTTGTAGGTATTGCATTAATAATTCAAAAACCGCAGCTACTTGAGAAAACGTATCCCCGTACAAAATTAATCTAAATTAAATTTCCTGCAAAATAGGTCCTATTCATTTCTTCTCTAGCATTAACAGTTTACTCGAAGAGAACGAAGGAATATTGAAAATCTCGCTCGACGCGCTTGCACTGCAAAAATGGTTCAAATGACTCTGAGTGCTATAGGACTTAACTTCTGAGGTCATCAGTCCCCTAGACTTAGAACTACTTAAACCTAACTAACTTAAGGACAGTACACACATCCATGCCCGAGGCAGGATTCGAACCTGCGACCGTAGGAGCAGCGCGGTTCCGGACTTAAAAGGCTAGAACCGCTCGCCCACAACGGCCGGCCGCTTGCATTGCAGCTCAGGTGGTTTTTGTAGGAAAATTTGAGGTAGTTTCCGACTTGATAGCCTACAAGTATCCAGTGTGAAATTGTTCGTCTAGACATCCTTTACACCACTGCGATACTTTTTAAGCATCGTGTAAACTTATGGCCACTAAACCAGAAACTACGTGAAAACGGCACGCGACGAACGTCAAATTGGTATGAACTGTATTACATGCTTGGGGATACAGGTGATGAGGACATCGGCACAGCCGCACAATGTACGTAGGAGTAATCCCATCTATATCCTGCGTATAAGGAAAGATTACGCAGTGGTTTCCTCATGTAGACATCGTTCTTGAATGCTGTTTTTTCGTAAGAAGATCATGTTGTGTATCATGTAAGTGGGAGAAACGTCGAACAACACTTGCCGAGGTTTGACGGCGACAGAACAGTGGTGCATCTAGCTTGCGGTTTACCGTTCTGCTCTAATGGGTTGAGATATGACGAGTGTTGCGCAAATATGGAGTCGATGGGTGCCATGCACGACCCTAGAGGCAACTACCGCCCAAAAGGGCAGATGTATTGCACACTCGGCCGTGCAGGATCTCGCAATCATGTTATGTACCCTGAATCAGGAAATATGCATGTTTGCAGCAGGACAAGACTGGAATGAGGTGAGGCACCGCTCTGTCTTTTAGATGTACGGTATCGGGATGGACATATTGGGTTGTTGATGCTCTGAGAAGATCTAACATCGCTGTTTGGATTCATCATCGCCGGCCCAGCTCCTATCGTGATGATATGGAGGGCCAATCGCTAGATAAGCCAGTTACCTAGGGTTCCCATAACTGGTGATTTTGACACGAAATGTTCTATTTCCAGCGTGTTACGGGAGCTGTCTATGCCCTATATACGTGATCTCCACAGCATTACCTTCCAAAAAAATTACGGAAGACTTTGATGTCCGTACTACGTAACACGGAGGCTGTTGACTGTAGCCGTGGCCAGTGCGTTGTACATATCTAAAATTCGATCAAAAGTATCTAGACGCCTATTACTTGACATTAATATGGTGTGTGTCCACCATTCGCCTTTATAACGGCCTGGACTCTGATGAGGCCCCCTTAATGAGGCTCCAGAATGGTGGAGAAATGGCAACCCATCCTTCCTCAAGATCAAGGAACAAGGTAAGGGAATGATGCAGGCTGGGAACTCAAGTCACCATTCTAACCCATTCCAAAGCTGTTCGACTGGGTTTATATCAGGACCCTGGGCAGGCCACTCCATTTCAGCAATGTTATTGTCCTCAAACTATTGCCTCACAGACGTTGGTGTATGGCAGTGTGCATTTTCATGCTCATACAGTCATCGAGTCCGAACTGTTGCAGTACAGAAAGCTTCTGAATTTAGTATTTTCTTAATCACAGTAAAATGGCCATACCGTAAACCAGCGAAACAGGCCAAAGCCGTAACACCATTTCTCCTTTACTTCGCTATTATCAGTACATAGGGTGGCAGGTAATGTTCTCCAGGCATTCGCCAGGCTCAAACACTATCCACCGATTGCCGTGCAGTATATCATTGCAGATCACTCGCTTCCAGGCATTCACTGTCTGGTGATGTCGCTTGTTACATCGCCTCGAGCGTCCCTTAGCACGGACTACAGAAATGTATGACGTATGAGGGCTTGTTCGACCGTGGTATCGCATTCTTTTGAACTCTCTATGTACAATTAGTGTGCTAGGTGGAATTCTGGCAACACTTTGGTTCTCAAGAGTGATTCCTTCTACTGCTTTCATGCGACTTTTTAAGACCACACTCGGCGATGCTCGACGCTTCCTATCCATCAGTATACGACTGGCCAGTCTTCCTTCAGCTATGACTGTTCCTTTGCAGTCCACTTCACAGTCATATCATCAACAGTCGATTTGGATAGTTCTAGAAGTGTAGCGTCCCAGCCTATTCAGGGCTGCAACGCATCAGGAGGGGTGAAGGGAGTAGCGCGTGAGAAGGCTGATTTACACCTGGGCGCACAATGGAACACGGGTAGGATTAACAATTTTTTATTTCCAGCAGCAATGTACACCGAGACGGCCGTCCTATAGGCCGCCCAACAAGCGAGTCAACATAGCCAGTTGCGCAATGCGCTGATGCCGACGGCGTCCGCTGCTCTGGATCGTAGGTGGCTGCTGCCGCAGCGCCATCTGGCCCGCGAACAGGCGAAGAAACCTGCGTGGTCAGCTCAGAGCCTCCGGAGTTTGGGCAACTGTTCACCGAGACGCTTATTCGTCGTCCCCACATCGTGCGCTTGGATACGACAGCCGACATTAGATAATCATGCCAAGCGGCAATGGTCCTGTCCCCCACTAGGGGTCGAACAGGACGCTTGACAAAGCGTTTTAACAGCCAGGAAATCGCGAGAGAGCGCGCCACCCAGCTGGACTGTAGACAGCTTGCAACTGTCATTCGATGGCCCGGAGAAGGCGGAGGCTGGCAGCGCACAAGCTTTTCGGGTCGGTGAAGTTTCCAAGTCCAGAACCTGCAACACTGTTTTGGGCCAGAATTTGGGAAGTGGACCAGTGGGCAGACAGTCTGCAGATCTTCATCACCAAAGTGTTAGTTGCGGTTTTTCTGAAACATAACATAGCATCATTCTCTCTAATTCAAGACACAAACAGAATAGCGACGCGACTCAAGCCCTGAGCCTCTAGACTCGATTACTCACACACTTAGTGCTACACTTTTGACTTCTAACATAGTCTCCCTGGGGAGGGACGACTGGATTTGTTCTGTATTACTCATTCTCTCGTCCCAATCAGCTTTTCCTGGTTCACTGCAAGGCTCCGCATCGAGCGCCTGTTGCTAAGCTCTGTCACATTTACAACGTGCGAGCTTTCAGCAGCATGCAAGGGCTCGGAATTACCAGATGTTACTTCATTCTTGGTCACACCGTATTCAGGTGTTAGTTGTTCTATCTGCTTCGCCCTTGGGCGGTGTCGCAAATCCGTCCTGCTGGAATGTTTGACATAATGTCAAACAGTGCTGCCCAGTGGCTTACATGGCTAGCACATCGGGTCTAAATGCCGTCTATTCCGTGGCAGCGGCCGAGATAAGACATCAAAAAATTTCTACACGTGCCGAACTTTTTTGGGGTGCAGCAGAATGGTTGAAATATTCAGTGACTGATCCCCACGTTCGAATTCACTGAGTTCTCATGATAGACCCGTTGTGCTGTTACTGCTCTTTTACTGACAACGCCGTAGCACGTGCCTCCTTTTATACTGGAGGGTCTGCCTCTCATGTCATCTAGAGGTCAGTTTCGTATTACATAGGGGTGTCTGGATACATTGCATCAGATAGTGTATCTGACCCACTGGACCATTTGGTCATTGTGTGCAGAGAGATTTTCATGGCACCACTCGCCAGTCAACATTGATGAACTTTGGCGAAGTGTTGAAGCAACATACAATGATGTATCCATAACCGTCATCGGAGCTCAGTTCGTCTCTGTATTTTTACAGTTAGAGATGGTGTACCTGCAGATCACCTACAAATTAACGACCAGCAGTGCAATTCCACTGGCACTATATCGTATTCAGGATACGCCCTGTGGCATGAACGTAGCAGCAGTTTCTGAAAAAAAAATACTTCTCGTAGGGAAATTTACAAGGCATAAATTCAGCCCATTGTTGCGTATGTTAACCTGTGTGTTGACGTAGAAGATAGGAAATCCTTGTTAAGTACTGAAGAAAAGGCAAATCGTTTGTGATTGACCGAAGGCGTGTACGGTCTGCGTGATCAGTTCTGGAAATGTAACGTCACATAAGCATCATGTGCGAAGCATATTGTGATTTATTTAGAAATTTTTGTTTAGCTCAAGAACAGGAACCAGAAAATAACGTAGTCGAAGTTTTCCTGGTGTGTAGTTACGGAACAATGCTGAAGATTAGGTGGGGTCATGCTAGTTGCGGAGTGTGAGGAAACTATTTACTATAAGGAGAAACAGGGTCATAGATAGTCAGTTAGGACATCAGGGAATAACTTCCACGGGGGCAGGGGGGAGGGGGAGGAGATCGTCTGTAGAAAGGGAAAAATTTAAGCGGAATACAGAGGTTGGTATGTACAGAAAAATACTTTAGGACGTTAGGTGTAGTTGGTTCTCTGAGGTGAGGACATTGGCACGGGAAAGAAAAACGTCAGGGACCACATCAAACTATCAGACTGGAAAAAAATCATGACGCTTAGTAATGAAAACAATGAAATGCCGGAAGTAGAATGAAAAGGCTCTTATAGATAAACTTGTATCAATAGAAATGTCTATAGGTCGAAGAATGTAATACAAAAGGAGCATGCACACGATTTACTGAAGATCTGCGAAGCAAGATTTTCTAAAACTAACAACGTTGCCGTTGTTTGCGAAATTCCCCGTCGCTACTAAAAACGGTTGGAAATGATGCTAGTTAGTTATCTGTCTAGATCTCTCCCCCAATGAACCACGCCAATTAAATTGTGTGCAACGGAGTTAATGAACGTTGATATTTGGCGCAGCAATGGATCAATGTGTAGGAGTAATCACATAGTTCCCTTAATTATACACGGGGATGACTAGCTATGAAATTAAATTCAAGGATACGATAAATTCTCGAGTTTAGTAGCAGAAGCTGATCTCGTTAAAAGCATTTCCAAGCAACTGAGTAAAATTTACTCCAGATGGAACGACAATAACGAGAAACATATTAAATTTTAAGTCACTCAAGCCCGTGTCACGACAACAGGGACTGTATGCAAGCTTGGAATACAAGTAAAGCTGTTGGGGTGGTTGTGAAATAATTGACGGTTATTAAATTCATCGCAACCTATACCACTTGCGCTACCCATGAATCTCGTGGGACCCAGGAGTGGCTGGCGAAGTCTCCGCCTGGAGCGTCGTGACCGCATAGCGTCTCAGTAGTGTGTCTCTACCGAGGGTAAGGCGCGAAGTGACTCTGCCGCCAACAGAAGTCAAAGTGTCCCCTTCACACGCAGAGACTGGACTCGCTCTACTCAGAGCAAAAACCGAAGTGGCGTTAAAAATCCAAAGCGCATCGCTTCTGCGCAGCTTTCAGGTGTCTCAAGCTGCAATTGCGGAGATGCTGAACAAGCTCCAGTGGCGGACACTTCAAGAAAGGCGTTACGCAATACGGAGAGGTTTATTATCGAAATTACGAGAGAGCACATTCCGGGAAGAGATGGGCAACATATTACTACCGCCCACATATATCTCGCGTAATGATCACAACGAAAAGATCCGAGAAATTAGAGCAAATACGGAGACTTACAAGCAGTCGTTCTTCCCACGCACAATTCGTGAATGGAACAGGGAAGGGGGGATCAGATAGTGGTACAATAAGTACCCTCCGCCACACACCGTAAGGTGGCTCGCGGAGTATAGATGTAGATGTAGATGTAGATGAAATAACGGTTTTCTTACAGGAATGAAAAAATGAAGTAGACGCCGCTGTGTTCCCACCGCAGTAAGAAAAATGCGGCCGTTCCAATCGAGTCTACTGGAACTTCTCTTTCCGAAGCTTGGGTCTTAAAGTTTTATGTCACAATCCTCCAACCAATCGAGACGTCTCATATTTAGCGCTTTCTGTGCGCTGCTTTCTGGGGTGGAAACATAAAACGAGAAAAGAGAAGGGAAACATTCTGGGCTACATTCCGACCATACGACCGAAGCGTTTGACTGTTTTCCCAGGACTTTTAGAAAGCTTTCGAGATCGTAGCCTACCCTAGAAAGTTTTCTCTTAAAAGTGGCTCAAAAAACTCAAGGTACATTTTCTTTCCACTAGGGAAACGTTTCGCAGACGTTTTTAGGAGAAAAATGTTGCAGCGTGCCCGTGGCTGACAGTCTCTCCAAGGAGCCGATAGAATACAACGCACAGCTATCTGCTAAACACGTCCTCTCCGTTCCTGAGTCCGACACCAGAGGCCGACGCAAAGCAGTGGGGGCTAGAACGGATCTCCTGTCGGACTGCCCTTGCTGTTCTGCGACTAGTACAGCACACAGAAATCATCTTAGCCTATATCCAGTACATCCAATGGGATATCTACAGGTGTCTAGATGGAAGAAAAGCAAGAAATCGCCTACGCAATCGCTGTTGTCATATTGAGTTGAGAATAAACGTGCGTTTCCACAGTCTCCGGGATTCCGACTGACTCAATTTGGACTCCAATTTGCACATACAGATGTAGCCAATTTTCATAACAACGTACCGCTGAAAGGAAAAGAGGCAAGGCATTCTGCTTTGATGCTCTTCGTCTTCTACTTTCAGCAAACTATAGAAAATCTCTGTCTCTTTCTGTAATGCTAAAAAATATCGCCAACCACATAGAAAATGCGTTGGATTTTAATCAGGCAAAGGAGCCAGTGGGCTTTAGCTGTGGGTATACCACCAAAGACATATTCCTACATTCTATAAATTCGCCACAGTTTGCAGTAAGTACGAATTACCACTTTGCTAACGAAAACAGACAAAATTAGTTATGTAACATAAAACTCTCATAGTTCGTAGTTTATTGAACATAATATTTTCTTACTGTACTCATCAAAGCCGTTCTGTTATATACAACGCGACTCATCTTGCAATATAGAAAAGTAGCATTGCAATATACTAACGTAACAGTTCAAATTATGAAAGAAAATAAGTCCCTGTGGTTGGCTATTTGGGTCTTTACATAGCCTCAGCAAAAAACATCATAGGCATGACTTTAATGATCGTACCATTGTTACCTCGACTACACGAGTATATCAAGATGGTCAGTAAGATAACGAGCGGCATCCCGACTCCACAGGAACCTACGAGTCGTCGACACTTCTTCGAGGAAAGTGTTGTAATCCTTCTACTTCAGCCTCTGCAAAACTGCATTTAGTTAAGAGCGAGATATTGTCCTCTTTCAGCTCTTTATGTGAAATCACTTAAAATTTAATGAATTCTTTCCTAATTTAATCTGTAGGTTATGCTGACTCATTGTAGTGAATCGACCTTGGACGTAAGCAGAAAATTATTAATGAATCATACAACCATGGCTCATAAAAACCAATGACAGAATCCTTAAACATCTTTTCCTCTGAAGAAGTGGACAGCGAAATGATCCTCGACTGTTTCATCTACATCGATACTCTGCTAATAGCATTTAAGTGCTTGGCAGAGGGTTCATGAACCACCTTCGCAATTCTCTATTGTTCCACCAGTTCATGAAACCACCTAAACAATTCTCTGTTGTTCCACCATGAACAGCGCGCGGAAAAAAATGAACACCTATATCTTTCCGTGAGAGCTTTGATTTCTCTTATTTTATTACGGTGATCGTTTCTTCGTACGTACATAGGCGTCAAAAAATATTTTTGCGTTCGGAGGAGAAAGTTGGTGATCGATATTCCGTCAGAAGATCCCTCCACAACGAAATACGCATTTGTTTTAATGATGTCCACCTCGAATTCTGTATCATGTCAGTGACACTGTCTACCCTATTCTCGATAATACAAAACGTGTTGCTCTTCTTTGAACTTTCACGATGTTCCGCGTTAATCCTAACCAGAAAGGATGCCACACTGCGCAGCAGTACTCCAAAAACAGGGTGGACAAGCGTTAAGTTTGCAATCTCTTTAGTATATTTGTTGCATTTTCCAAGTGTTCAGCCAATAGAACCTAGTCTTTGTCTCGCTATCCCCACAGCATTTTCTATACGTTCTTTCGAATTATTTGCAATTGTAATTCCTAGTTATTTAGTTTAGTATACGGCCTTTGGATTTGACGTGATTCATCGTGTAAACGAAGTTTAACGGATTCCTTTAAGCACTCGAGCGGATGACCTCACACTTTTCATGATTTAGGGTCAAATGTCAATGTTCGCACCGCATACACAACTTTTCTGAAACGTTTTGCAGATTGTTTTGATCTTTAGATGACTTTACTAGACAATGAAGGACAGCATCATCTACAAACAGTATAAGACGGCTGTTCAGATTGTCTCCTAAATCGTTTCTATAGATAAGGAACAGCGGAGGGTCTATATACTACTTTGAGGAACGTCAGAAATCACCTCCGTTTTACTCGATAACTTGCCGTCAGTTACTGCGAACTGTGACCTCTGACAGTAAATCACGTATCTAGTCACATAAATGACAATATTTCATAAGAACGCAATTTCACTACAAGCCGCTTGTGAGGTAAAGTGTCAAAAGCCTTCCTAAAATCTAGAAATACAGAATCAATTTCAAATACCTTGTCAATAGCATTCGACATTTCATGTGAGTAAATACCTAGTTGTATTTCACAAAACGATGTTTTCTAAATCTGTGTTGACTGTATGTCAATACACCGCTCTTTTCGAGGTAATTCATAATCTTCGAAGACAATATACACACATCAAAAAAACGTTTTGCATCATCCCGGTTTCCAGAACGCCGGAATATCGACGTTGACTGTGTATACTGTATCATAGACACAGTCCCTTTGACTGTTCAAAGATGTCACTACATCGGCCCAAAGATGTAAACAACCACGCATGAGCAGCGCCTATTAGACGGAGGGGGTCCGACATCCGATCAGTTCCAGTCATTCCACCAGGAAGGAGGTACATGGCTCGTGTTATCTGTAGTTCAACCACGCCTAGACGGTCAAACCACGGTTCGATCGCGTCCGCATTGTTACCAGGAAGGACTATTGGCAAGGGAAGTGTCCAGGCGTCTCGCAGTGAACCAAAGCGATGTTGTTCGGACACGAAGGAGATACAGAGAGAGGATCTGTCGATGACATGCCTCGCTCACGACACCCGAGGGCTACTACTGCCGTGGATGACCGCTACCTGCGGATTATGGCTCAGAGGAACCCTGAAAGCAACGCCACCATGTTGAATAATGCTTTATGTGTAGCCACAGGACGTCGTGTTACGACTCAAACTGTGCGGAATAGGCTGCATGATGCGCAACTTCACTCCCTACGTCCATGGCGAGCTCTATCCTTGCAACAACGTCACCATGCAGCACGGTACAACATGCGGAATGGACCGCTCAGGATTGGCATCACGTTCTCTTCACCAATGAGTGTCGCATATGACTTCAACCAGACAATCGTCGGAGACGTGTTTGGAGGTAACCCGGTCAGGCTGAACGCCTTAGACACACTGTCCAGCGAGTGCAGCAAGGTGGAGGTTTCCTGCTGTTTTGAGGGTGCGATTATGTGGGGCCGACGTACGCCGCTGGTGGTCATGGAACGCGCCGTAACGGCTGTACGATACGTGAATGCCATCCTCCAACCAATAGTGCAACCATATGGGCAGCATATTTGCGAGGCATTCGTCTTCATGGACAACAATTCCCTATCCTTCAGGATAACGACATCGATTACTAGAGTAGCCAGCATGTTATCCAGACATGAACCCTATCGCTCATGTTTCAGATAGATTGAAAAGAGCTGCTTATGGACGACGTGACCCACCAACCACTCTGAGGGATCTACACCGAATGGCCGTTGAGGAGTGATGCAATCTGGACCAACAGTGGGCCGGCCGCAGTGGCCGAGCAGTTTTAGGCGCTTCAGTCTGGAACCACGAGACCGCTACGGTCGCAGGTTCGAATCCTGCCCCGAGCATGGATGTGTGTGACGTCCTTAGCTTAGTTAGGTTTAAGTATTTCGACGTTCTAGGGGAGTGATGACAGAGGATTAGTGCTCAGAGTCATTTGAACCATTTTTCTTTTCTTTTTCTTTTTTTGTGTTTGGACCAACAGTGCCTTGATGAAATTGTTGATAGTATGCCACGACGAATACAGGCATGCAGCAATGCGGGACGACGTGCTATTGGGTATTAAAGGTACCGGTGTTTACAGAAATGTGGACCACCACCTCTGAAGTCTCGCTCTATGGTGGTACAACTTGCACTGTGTCGTTTTCATGAGCAATAAACAGGGCGGAAATGAAGTTTATTTTGATCTCTATTCCAATTTTCTGTACAGGTTCCGGAACTCTCGGAACCGAGGTGATGCAAACTCTTTTTGATATGTATATGTTCGAAAATCGTGCTGCATATCGATGTTAATGATATGGAATGATATGGAATTAGTCCTACTGCCTTTGTTGAATATTTGGTTTACCTGTGCAACTTTCCTGTCTTAGGGTACGGATCTTCTGTCGAGCTATTGCATCAGCATACTCCCAAAGGAGCCTAACTGGTATACAGTCTGAACCGGAAGACTTGCTTTATTAAGTGATTTAAGTTGCTTCACTACTCCAAGGTTATCTACTAAGATACTCATGTTGGCAGCTGTTCTTGATTCGAATTTTGGAATGTTTACCATAGCATATGAATTATTTTATTTTTCTAATGTTTCGATAGGCCGCACCATCACCTTCAGATGGCTTACTCTTTTTATCACAGCAACGTAAGGAAAAAGGTATTGGTTTTAGGAAGCTATGTGTTGTTGAAATCTGTTATATTTAATTTTCTTTCGGATTTCCGATGTGACAGTCTGGTGCAACACAGCTGTTAAGGATCAGCTGATTGTTCGCTGTATTAACCACTATTTAGAATCACGTGAAACTACATATGAACATAAAATTGGAATGTGGCGTGCGAAATGTTAACTCGAGTCCTGACACAAGCAGTATCATAATCGATTTCGACTTCTTAACAATTCATCCTCGGGTAATCAAGTTAAAATTAAATAAAAAGGACGGTACTCAAATGCTAGTTACCAACTTCACACAGTTACGTAGTAAACTTTGGTCTACAGATCCACCAATCAGAGTGCAGATATATTCGCATTGTGAACGTCTCCCCTTGTCTGTTCATTTGTGCTTTGATGAATTATTATTTGATAATTTCAGTACAGGTAGTTGTATGTAGAAATTATGGTTTTTTTAGTTATTAGGTTGGTGCAGAAGTCCGTAGCGTTTTTGTTTGGCACGTTAGTATTGCCGTTGCTATGGCTCTATTTATCGACTGCGATTTTTTATTTGTGTTATTATTTGAGTTCACATGTTGTTATATTATCACTTGGAGAGAAATCGTATCATAGTGACCCGCACGTTCAGGAAGACCTTAAGGGTTTGATGAAGATCGTTTAAAAGCATTAATTCACAACGATCCACGTCAGTGTACTCGATAAGTGGCAAATACGACGAACTGTGATCAATCCACCATCGTGCAACATTTGTATGCAACGAGGAAAGTTCAAAAACCGGGTGTATGGGCACCGGATTCTCTAAGTCAAAATCGCAAAAATTGCGAGTGGACACATGTGCGTCTGTGCTTGCTCGTCGTCAATTGGCTCATAAACAACACCGACCATTACTATCCTGTATCGTTATTGGTGACGAGAAATGACATCTTTGTGCTAACATAAGGAAAAGAAGGGAATGACTGAGCCCAAACAAAGCAGCAACTCCCGTACAAAGATCTACACGCATCCACGAAAGATAATATTATTTAATCATGCAGTCGGGAGAGCGATGTGCTGACCACTTGGCCCTCCTCATCCGCATCCAGTGACGCCCGTGGGGTGGGGATGACATGGTGGCCGATCAGTACGGGTGAGCCTTCATGGACTATTCGAGTGGAGTTTAGCTTTCTTTTAATTTAAGAGGTGCGGCAATAAAGTATTGAGACGGATTCTTTTTTATTTTTTTTTTCAAGATGTGTCAACCCTGCAGGCTTGCGTAGGGACAATATTTTTGACCTTGATCTATAAGCTGCTTCTAGTCCAAGTGGCACATCGATGCAACTGCTCAGTCGTGAGTTGTGCTGTAATAAGTTAACACGTGTTTGTGTCTCTCGTCACGGAAATGGAACCGCATAAATTGCGCAACGGTATGCCAATTTTTTTTTTCGTTAAATTGGGTGGAAACGCGACAACAACTTACGGTAAGCTTCAGAAGGCTTTTGGAGAGGAGGTTATGTCAAGAACTCAAGTTTTTCGTTGGCGTGAAATGTTTAGTGAAGGCAGAACGAATGTTGAAGATGAAGACCGCAGTGGACGACCATCAACCTCACGAACGGATGTCAACTGGGCCAGGGTGCGTGAACTCGTTCGATCTGATCGAAGATTAGCCGTGAAACGATTGCAGAAGAACTGAACATCAATCGAGAAACGGTTCGTCTAATAATAACTGAAGACCTCATAGCAACAAATAGACCGGAACTTTTCGACTCCGTGAATGTAGAAGAGGGTATCAGTGATCATAAGTCAGTGGTTGCATCAATGACTACAAGTGTAATAAGAAATGCCAAGAAAGGAAGGAAAATATATTTGCTTAACAAGAGTGATAGGGCACAAATCGCAGAATATCTGAGTGACCACCATCAAAAGTTCATTTCTGAGGAAGAGGATGTGGAACAAAAATGGAAAAAATTCAGAAACATCGTCCAGTACGCCTTAGATAAGTTCGTACCGACTAAGGTCCAAAGCGAGGGGAAAGATCCACCGTGGTATAACAATCATGTACGAAAGGTACTACGGAAACAAAGAAAGCTTCATCATAGGTTTAAGAGTAGTCGAATCATAGCTGATAAGGAAAAGCTGAACGAAGCGAAAAAGAGCGTAAAGAGAGCAATGAGAGAAGCATTCAACGAATTCGAACATAAAACATTGGCAAACAATCTAAACAAGAACCCTAAAAAGTTTTGGTCATATGTAAAATCAGTAAGCGGATCTAAATCCCCTATTCAGTCACTCGTTGACCACGATGGCACCGAAACAGAGGACGACCGAAGAAAGGCAGAAATACTGAATTCAGTGTTCCGAAACTGTTTCACTGCGGAAAATCGTAACACGGTCCCTGACTTCAGCCGTCGCACGGACGCCAAAATGGAAAATATTGAAATAAACGATATCGGAATTGAAAAACAACTGCTATCACTTAGTAGCGGAAAAGCATCCGGACCAGACGAGATACCCTTAAGATTCTACAGTGATTATGCTAAAGAACTTGCCCCCTTTCTATCAGCAATTTATCGTAGATCGCTGGAAGAACGTAAAGTACCTAGCGACTGGAAGAAAGCGCAGGTCGTTCCCATTTTCAAGAAGGGTCATAAATCAGATGCGAATAATTATAGGCCTATTTCGCTTACGTCAATCTGTTGTAGAATAATGGAACATGTTTTGTGTTCCCGTATTATGACGTTCTTAGATAATACAAATCTCCTTCATCATAACCAACATGGATTCCGCAAACAGAGATCATGTGAAACTCAGCTCGCCCTATTTGCCCAAGAAATTCACAGTGCCGTAGACACTGGCGAGCAGATTGATGCCGTATTCCTGGACTTCAGGAAGGCATTTGATACGGTTCCGCACTTACGTTTAGTGAAAAAAATACGAGCTTACGGAATATCGGACCAGGTTTGTGATTGGATTCAGGATTTCCTAGAAGAAAGAACACAACATGTCATTCTTAACGGTTCAAAGTCTGCAGATGTAGAGGTAATTTCGGGAGTACCGCAGGGAAGCGTGATAGGACCTTTATTGTTTACAATATACATAAATGACTTAGTTGACAACATCGGTAGCTCCGTGAGGCTATTTGCAGATGACACGGTTGTCTACAAGAAAGTAGCAACATCAGAAGACTCGTACGTACTCCAGGAGGACCTGCAGAGGATTAATGCATGGTGCGACAGCTGGCAGCTTTCCCTAAACGTAGATAAATGTAATATAATGCGCATACATAGGGGCAGAAATCCATTCCAGTACGATTATGCCATAGGTGGTAAATCATTGGAAGCGGTAACGACCGTAAAATACTTAGGAGTTACTATCCGGAGCGATCTGAAGTGGAATGATCACATAAAACAAATAGTGGGAAAAGCAGGCGCCAGGTTGAGATTCATAGGAAGAATTCTAAGAAAATGTGACTCATCGACGAAAGAAGTAGCTTACAAAACGCTTGTTCGTCCGATTCTTGAGTATTGCTCATCAGTATGGGACCCTTACCAGGTTGGATTAATAGAAGAGATAGACATGATCCAGCGAAAAGCAGCGCGATTCGTCATGGGGACATTTAGTCAGCGCGAGAGCGTTACGGAGATGCTGAACAAGCTCCAGTGGCGGACACTTCAAGAAAGGCGTTACGCAATACGGAGAGGTTTATTATCGAAATTACGAGAGAGCACATTCCGGGAAGAGATGGGCAACATATTACTACCGCCCACATATATCTCGCGTAATGATCGCAACGAAAAGATCCAAGAAATTAGAGCAAATACGGAGACTTACAAGCAGTCGTTCTTCCCACGCACAATTCGTGAATGGAACAGGGAAGGGAGATCAGATAGTGGTACAATAAGTACCCTCCGCCACACACCGTAAGGTGGCTCGCGGAGTATAGATGTAGATGTAGATGTATGAGAAAGATTTGTGCAAAAATGATCCCCAAGAAACTCACACCACAACAGCGAGAAACACGGAAAAATGTGGCAGCCGATCTGTTGAAGCAAACGGAAATTAATCCAGAATTGTTGAGCCGTGTTATCACTGGTGACTGGTGATGAAAGTTGTTTTTTTTTTTTTCAGTACGATCCAGAGACAAAACGACAGTTCGCAATGATGCTCAAAGAGATCACTCAGACCAAAAAAAGCTCGCATGTCAAAGTCAAAAGTGAAATGCTTGCTTGTGTGCTTCTTTGACTCCAAGGGAATTGTTCATAAAGAGTGGCTGCCTCCTGGACAAACAGTTAAGCAATATTACTACAAAGAAATTTTAGAAAGACTTTGTAAAAGGAGTTCTTCGTGTCCATGCCAACATTGCTGATAATTGGATTCTGAATCCCATACTGCTCTGTCAGTACAGCAATTTTTAACCTCAAAACGAGTTTCAGTACTATCACAGCCACCTTATTCAGCAGATATCCATCGGTGCGACTTTTTTCAATTTCCAATAATCAAACCGGCGGTCAAGGGACACCATTTTCAGTCAACACAAGATGTCCAAAAAGCTGTGACGAACGTCTTGGAGGATATTACAGAAGATGAGTTCCAGAAACGTTACCATCAATGGCAGAAGCGCTGGAAAAAGTGTGTGCAATCAGAAGGGAACTACTTTGAAGGAGACAACACTAAAATTGACTAAAATGGTAAGCAACATTTTTTTTTTCGGTCAGTCTCATTACTTTACTGTCGCACCACGTATATAAATACATGGTGTCTATTCTTTCGGACATATACAAATAAAAATTATGAAAATACAAATAAGTTTCTCCTCAGAATGTGAAAAGAGAGAGAGAAACGATCATCATAACAAAACAAGGGTAATCAGAGCTCGCACGGAAAGATATAGGCGTTCGTTTTTTCCATGCACTGTTCAAGAATGGTATAATAGAGAATTATTGTGAAGGTAGTTCCACAAAGATGTAGATTTATAAGCGACTATGTATCCACCACGTTCACTGCTGGAATCTCAAAGTAGCTAGCCAAGGGGGAACATGAGCGGGGACCATGGATAGTTGGTGGGGGGACATGAGTGGGGGCCGTGGATAGATGGCGGGGCTACATGAGCGGGGACCGTGGATAGTTGGTGGGGGGACATGAGTGGGGACTGTGGATAGTTGGCAGGAGACATGAGTGGGGACCGTGGATAGTTGGCAGGGGGACATGAGTGGGGACTGTGGATAGTTGGCGCTAGATGGGAATATTGTCCGTCCGAGGGCCATACTGAGATGGTCTGCGGAGTTGTGACGAACACCATGTCCAGTTGGCGCAGAGGTTAAAGCAACTAGGAGGAGTTCCTGCGTTCGAATCCCGACCGGCACACATTTTCACCCATCGCTGACTCCGCATACAGTTCTGTTGCAGCTGACATCACGAATTCATTGCTTTCCCTTTCTCCCCCCCCCCCCCCAATCCCCACACCACCTTAAATTTATATAACGTTATGCAGCCGGTGGAACAGTGACGACGTATCACGAAGTTCTTACCAGAATTCTAAGCATCACTATTGACATTTATTGGTAATAACTGAGACGTCTTGCAGACTCAATGCAAGAACAAACCAAGAAGAATGTTGTGAAGTGATGCTACTCCACAAAAATGTCCCACTTGATTTCTGCTAGACTGGCAGAAAATACTATACAGGAGTTTGGCAAGTGTGGCTGACTAGCAGTCATTCCTCGCCAGGTGACGCTACCTTCGCCTGGATGGGTTTGTATCGACAGTAGGTCGGTGGTCATAATTTTCTGGTTTATGGGTGTATGTATCCCCACGAAGACTTGCAAGTAATAAATTTTAGAAACGGAAATTATAATCATTAAACTTGTTTTGAAATGTTTTTCTAGGAGCAGTGGAATACTTTACAGAATATATTACATTTTTCACAGATGCCAAGTGGGTTGTGTAAATCTTTCTAGTGTGATAATACAATTTATTCTTCGTTTCTTAGTACTCTGTACCTTTGTTATTATTTGGTCTTATAGTGCACAATTTGTTTTACAATCTCTATGTGTCTATATAAATGCGGCCAATAGTAGCACTGCTGAATACCGTTAGTCTTCTTATAAACTGGAAGAGGGAGAGTTTCATCATACGAAGCGATAAGGAGTTTGTCTAATAGATTTGCCCTGAATATTTAAATTGAAATGTCCAACTAATAATACGATACCTGTTATTCATTCTGTTTAGAAGTTACAATCTGTAATAATTGTAAAAGGGGCGTTCAAAAAGAAACGAGCCGGAGGCATAATTACAGAAACCAGTACCTGTATGTTAAAAGTATTGACCCTGGCTGTTGTGACACTTGCCCCCCTGTGACACAAGGCGATGAGTGGCTGTCTCATAAAATTCCCAGGGCTGCGATGTTAACCTGTTCCGCACATACAGCTGAACGTCGTCGTCCGAGGTGAATCGTTTGCTCCTCAGAGCCTTTTTAAGGGGACCGAAAATGGCGTAATCACAAGCAGCGAGGTCCGGACTGTATAGAAGGTGGCCGACAACCTCCCATTTGGATTTATGCAGGCGTGCTGCGACTGTGTTGGCCGTATGAGGCTTTGTATTGTCGTGGAGCAGAATGACCCCACGGTTGAGATTGCTTGGTCGTTTTGATTTGATCGCTTGGCGAAGGGTGGTCAATGTTTGCGAGTAACGCTGGCTATTCACTGTTGTCCCGTGCTGCAGGAAGGGAATCAGAAGGGGGCCATCTTGGTCAAAGAAGAACGTCAGCATAGGGGAAAATGTGTCCGATTAATAATATGGTGCATTTTGTAAAAATCTTTAACCCAGTGCTGTCCAACTTGTTAGCCTCAGCGTACTCATATGCCAATTGCATGAGCTGCTTCCTGCTAATACCGCAGAACTTAGCATGAAGAACCCTGAAGTGGTTTGATAATTCTTTTTCCAGCTCATCTGAGAAAGTCTTTTAAAAAAGTCCCACCGACGGTGGTATAGTGCTCTAAAAGAAGATGCAAGCTGTAATTGGAGTATATGTATATGTACATATATATTAGACGCTTAACAAACAGAGGCCAAAAACTATGTTCTCTATTGATTTTTTTTTTCTCCGGCTCGGAGAATCAAGTCCCATCGACAACGGCGATCCACGCTTCTTGGTGTCAAGTAGGGATGTGTGTAATGATCGTGGTACATTACAATGATGCCATGGGAGTGGCACTGTTCGACCTAATGTTCGTGTATGACACATTGAGCCTCTAAATTTGTTTACTTTCTTGTAATATTGTCGCCCGCTTACTGACTACTTCATTTATTGTGTGTGTGTCTGTGTGTGTGTATGTGTGTGTGTGTTTGTGTGTGTTTGTGTGTGTGTGTGGAGTTTGTAATGTAGATCTACTATCATGGTGTACCGGCTGGCACCACGTATCCATCAAATTACTTGAAGGTGACTTATTTGTGTTTGGGTAGCCATACCGCAGACTGAGCTGCCGTACAGCACTTTTAATAGGATAGTAGCTTTATACCCGTCATAATATGGTTGTGATGCTTACGTCCGAGCTTTTAAAAAAGGGAAAGTTTCTTAGCCATCCTAATGGCTTTGTTTCTAATATCTTCACTCACAGCTTTGAGCCTTTTCTTAGACTCCGCACCAAGAGCAACGGCAACCTTTCCGTTGCGTTCTCCATGTTAGATTCGTTGTCTGTCCTCATTGAGCAGCTCTTCAGTAAAGATTAGCTTCCTGTCCAATTTTCGTTCTTAGCCTTTCAAAATGCAGGCAAGAATTAGAGGCTATTGCTCGTGTATTCTGTGAATAATTTGTGCTACAGAGTACCAGAAGTACATCAAGAAAGCTGAAAAGTGATTCTTACCTGTTTCACTTCGTAAATATGAGATTTCTTCACAAAACTTCCACAAGCTGTTTCTAATATCACTCTAAAGACAAGTGCGTCGCTAGCAAGCTGATCAGTTTAGACAACAATCGGTAACACATGCTGCGCTGTCTTAGGGGACTACGTGCGCACTCTGTGGTACATTTACCCCACGTTTCAACGAAAATAAATGATCAGACTGTGAACTGATCTTCTGAGTAAAATCGCTGCTTTTTTGAATGCCCAAACTTTTAATAAGTTGATAATTAAATACTTACCGTTTATATCAGTAAAACTCTTTCGTATAAATCTTTTATGGAAATTAATATTCATGAGCATTAATTTCAAGCACTTAAGGAAGTTACTAAGTGGAAACCTACAAAATAAATACATTGACACAAACTTTTTCTTTTCTTTCAAAGGAATATTTCCATTATTTATCGCAGCCTTTATTTATACGCTTATTACACCCTGAGCTCCACAGTCATTTCCTCCAGCTAATTTATATACATGGCCCTTCCTGTTCATAAAAATAAACAAAACTAATTTTCCGACACCGCTTTTCACTTAATCAGAAGTAAATCATTTAGACCATTTCAGCTAACTCAGTATCCCAGAATATTTTCGTACATGCGAGAGTGGACTTTCAAACCAATTGTCTTTAAGACGAGACTAATGCTTCCTGTACATCAATGAGTCCGAAATATCACTTTGTCTACGTCCAACGTTTCTTCCTGTTCCAAATTATGGAATATCGTGAGTCAGAAAATCTTCTACCTATCCGATGCCAATACAATACTATCCATTCACCAGCTGCATAAACACAGAGAGTTTTCGCTATGAAAATTGCTTTCTCAGTTATAGGAAAAAACTTTTCGTTCACACTGGACGTGGAAGTACACACGGATTAATATCAGTAGGATAATGACCTGTAAATTTACCGTTAACTACTATTTACTTCCCCCCCCCCCTCAGCAAAATCTCATACGAAACATTGCGCTCATAATGACAGCGCAAACTATCATCGACTATATAAAATCTTGCTTAGAAGTAGTTTGGACTCAATTGTTTTTCTAGTGAAATGTACTGAAATCATAATGTGAGCTAACCGCACTCCCGTCTAGACCTAACATGAAGTGCAGCGACAACACCTACTCAGTAAAAACTCCCAGCGCCCAGTCAGAATAAAACAGTAGAGGAGCAAATGAACAGCATTATTTCTCCCATTTAGCAATAACTCATTGCTGTAGTTGACTAGCTTCCCATATCCCTTTCCTTTCTTTCCAAGCGATTCACTTTCCTTGGAGACTACTCTCTTATTCTGCCACGGCAATCGTTATGCAAATTTTGCAGCAAATTCTCACTCATTGCACCTCATGAAACTTCTACAGCGCCTTAACAAGTTCACTAATAATGCATAATCCATGACTATATGTATGCATATAATTACGTATTTGACCATTAAAATGTGAGGGATTCAGTCACCATACAAGCCTGAAAATGTGGAAGAGCGACGCTTTCCCTAAGTGCCAGCTCCGTATTCCTTTTGGACCTCCACTGTCTCTTGAAGTGTTCGGAAAGCAAGGAACGACCTGTCGCTAAATGGCAGACACAGTGAATATCCGACAAAGCTTTGCACAGATGTGTTGGGCAGTGTTTCTTGTATGCTCGTAGATAGCGTGGCGTCGGTCTTCTCAATTCTGAGCGCACAGCAAGTGCGTGAAGATGCCTGGAAAATGGTGTCTCCCGCAAAGTACGGCTGCCTACCAACAGATTTCACCTGATTTCACGCAATCTCACGTAACATAACTGTCATGCACTTCCTTCTTCATGATAGTTCTCGGCCGCACATTGCGGACGTTCCTGCAGCGTATTCGATGTGAAATGTTTGACCACCAACTATACAGCCCGTACTTGACCGCTGGCTATGAAGACAACATTCTGACACAGACAACAAGCCGCAGTCCAACGCAGAAAATTTTCGGAAAACAAGGGGGCTGCCTTTTATGACGAGAGTGTTGGAAAATTGGTACAACGCTACGACGAATATCAATTTCGGAGCGGTGGCTATGTATAGAAGTAGCTGGAAAGTGTAACTAACCGTAGAAAACCAAACAGTTTTGATTTTCAGTGGGCTTTCCATTTTGCGACCGGTTGTTCCTTGCTTTACGAATAGCCCTCGTAGATGTTAGCTTTAACAACACACAGCTCTTCCAGGTAGAACAGAATATAGAGTCCCGTCGACGGCAAAGTCATTAGCGACGAAGCAAAGGCTCTGAGAGGGCAAAAAGTACGAAAGTACAAAAACACTAAGCCAGAAGGGCCGGACAGGGGCTTGAATTGCAGTTCACCCTGTGAGTTAACGAGCATTTCGCTCTCATTTAAGTATATGGCCGAAAGAGTCAGCCCTCAGGATTTGTGAAACGAAACCTGTCGTCCAGGACCGTGTGCCACAAAGAGCACGGATTCGCCACGAGATTGGGAAATTCACAGACGCCTATTGTGCTGAATGAGGCCTAAGCGCTGTAGTGTGCGAGTGAGACAGACGAGAACGTACGTCACAGGGAAACCCCGTAGAAGCTGTTTGTGACCATGGTGGCGTAGCAGTGTTAACTATGGCAGACCTAAGATCGGCCATAAAGGGAAACACTCATAAAACTATTTAATTCTGTAATAATTCAGGGAATGAAGCCACAGTAATTTTAATCTATCATCCTTCATACAATTTCATGGTGATACACATAAAACTTGAATACTGGTGATATCTATAATAGTTTAGGATTTACTGTTATTTAAGTGAAATTAACAAGTTTTGTAACAAAGACCTCAATGCTAAAATCTGAACGCTTTGGTCGATCTTAACGATCGACATTTCGTATAGAAGCGCACCAATAAAATGACAAATGTTGTAAATATCAACTCGTAACTTTATTTGTTTAAAAGATATATTAAATTTAAAGTATCAGTATTTTCAGTTAAGCATCAGATCATCATTTCCACACAAAACACATTAAACAATGACAGCATGACACCTTCCTGAATCATTAGGTTATATAATACTTGTTGTAAAGTTTAGTGCATAATAGTTCCTTTTTCTTTATTTATTTTTTCAGGCAGCACATTGGCGCAAGGCTACTGGCCGTGACATTGAAAGTTAAGAAGGAAATTGAATTGGTTTTACTTAAAAGAATTTAATGTTTGTTAGGCAATGGATATTATTGGTACTTTATTTAAAACGTTAAAGTGGTCAAGCTGTGATTGTTTAAATACGTCAGAATGTAAAATAATGTATAACAAGCTGTAACCAGTCAGATGGACTGCTTCAGGAAAGGGAACTGCACGAGTCAGTTGTGAGAGGATATTCGGCGCGCGGGAAACGCGGCTGGGGACGGGCAAAGGGAGAGTTCGGCTGGAGACACCAATGGGTACAGTTCGGACTGAGACGCGAAAGCGGACAGTCTGTCTTTAGGTAGCTGGGAAGTGCAACGACTTAGAAAAATTCGCGTTGTGTGGTATCGCAGAACTTAGTCTCTGAGCGGTGAGCATCCACGCGCCTGGCGTGAACTTTAAGTTTTCGTGTAAATAACGAGGTGGAGTATTGGACTTGGATTTCGCGATGAGATTGTGACTGATCGAACTGTGTCAAATGGGTATGCGCTCGAGTGTAACAGTAACTCTAAATACGACCACTTTCGCTATTAGTTTGCTTTCTGAATAAGCATTATTCTAACCAAATCACAACTGTGTGGCCTACGTAATTTACGGGTCGTTAGTTTAGCTCGCAATATTATTATTACTGTTGTTATATGTTATATTAAAGTTGTATGTTTCATACAACTTCGCAAACTTGCCATGAGCCAGACAATTTAACCAAAGGATCACAAGTGTCTAATTTAGGGCGTGTAGTGCGACACGTGCGGTTCAACCCCTAGACGAGTTTGAGCCGAGACATTTCGTCGAAGGGGAACCGCATGTGAGCCCGAACATCTTTGGAATGTTAGCTCGCAATCCGAATACGAATGCAAGTCCAGTGTTCCAACACAGCGACATGTTGTTCCACATTCCCAGGTCCAGAATGTTGTTGTTTAGTTCAGTATAATCTCTGAGCTTTCATTTGAGAAACACAATTAATTTTTTAAAAAATGCAGCTTCAATTATCCATTTTGAAATTTAAAGATTTTGGAATACATTAAATTTATAAATAAAAATTTTGGAATACATTAAATTTATAAATAAAAATTTTGGAATACATTAAATTTAAAAATAAAACTTTTGGAATACATTAAATGTACAAATACAGAGTGTATATATAATTCATACGAGTTTTTATGATCACATACAATAATGACGTATAGATCAGAACGCTCACATAACTCTGCATTTGGTCAACAGTGAGCTGTGTGATGATTCACATCACGTTCACAGCATTCAATAAGCTACACGTGACCCTTTGGTCGAGCCAAATGGCGAACAGCTCATGGAATTTCGCCAGTCTGGTCTGGGTGGGGATTTGGCAAACCCAGGGTCCTGCATCTGGAGGCTGGGCAGCGCCGCCAGTCCTCTGCCACTTAAAATCTGGGCGTGTCTGCTTAACAGTGGAACTTTGTATGTCGCAGGGTACGGCGATCCGTGCTTAACCGCCTTCACAGAGAAGATGGCACAAATATGTGTAATAAAAGCCTGAGCCTCAAGGTGTGCTCAGTGGATAGGGAATAGACGATAGTTCAAGCGAAACATTCCTTACCGACAAAAATCTGTAACGCATAAGCACCTCAGTTGTATTAGGCTTGCGGAGGTGTCTGTTATTCCGTATCTGATGTATTCATTTCGTGAATGAGATGTGAAGAAAGTGTGTTTATTTGTCCCACTTGGCAAGTGTCATTATCTGTCGCTAACAGGCACAAATCTTAAAGGGAAACTGCTAATCCAGAAAATATGTAGATGAGTTCGCAGGTATTGTCACATTCAGGGAAGAAACTACGATGCTTTATTTTGGAAGGAGGCAGAAGAGAACGTTGGTGCGCAGCAAATGGGTAAAAAGTATATCTTATTTAACTGCAGTTTTCTCGTGTGACATAAAACCACTCCTAATTTCTACTGCGTGAATGCTTTACCTGACTAGCAAGGTTACTAGAAAGGAGGCGCTTTACATTGAGTTACTGTAGCCGCTGCTAACGATGCAACGAGTAATGTAGCTCCACATGGACAAATATGAATCCACCAATCCATTGCCTCAAATTCCCACTTGCTCCAATATCCAGCATGTAAGAATAGTGAATTTTATCACTGAGATCAGACTTAGAGCTTCAGTTAATTTCATGTTCCTGAGTAAGTTAAAGAACATTTTTATAAATATTAAAAGAAATAGCTATGCAAGGTACGTAAGTTTATGCCTTGATATATACAGAGTTATTATAAGAGTTGAAGAACATGGAACCAATAGTTCATAATGGAATCGGACGTGGTTGTGACCTATATCCGACGTTATTCATTGCACCTTGAGCAAGGGATATAAGAATACATGGACAAATCTGAACAGCGAATTAAAGTTCAAGAAACCAAACATAAATAACATATTTATCATGTCAGAGATGCAAAGGACATCTGAGATTAATTGGACAGAATGGATTGTCTTGAAATAAGGTGAATATCATCTACACCAAAACAGGAGTAGCGGGCTGCAGTCTAACTAAAACCTCCACTCCTTCCAAACCCACTGTGTAAAGGTAGACCACATGTGCTTTGGATTCAAAGAAACTGCATCGGCGGCAATTAAGAGATATATAATTATACCAAATAAATTAATAAGAGATGTGTAGATACCCCATAGCACGCAAAACACATCAGAACACTGTTGCAAAAGCAACAAAAAAAGCTTGTCAGATTTAAGAGATTGCGAAATCCCCAAGAATGGCAAAGTTATACAGGACCTCGAAATTTAGCGCGGAATTCAATACGAAATGCTTTCAATAGTTTTCACAACGAAACTGTTTCGAAATCCGGTAGAAAACCCAAAGAGATTCTGCTCTTACGTGTACACCAGTGGCAAGACGCTACCAATACTTTCATTCCGTGGTAACGATGGTAATCATACTAAATAGGTTTCTCCGAAATTCCTTCACCAAGGAAGACGAAGTAAATATTTCAGAATTATAATCAAAAAGTACTGCCAACATTAGTAACTTAACAGTAGATGTACTCGGAGCCGCTTAAATCACTTAATGAAGGCAAGGCTTCCTGTTCTGATTGTAGACCGTCGGGTTCTTTTCAGAGTATGCTGATGCAATAGCTGCGAACTTGGCAGTCACGTTCAACCCCTCGCTCGTCGAAATATCCATACCTAAGGACTTGAAAGTAGTACGAGTCACACCAGCACTCAAGAAAGGACACAGGACTGATCCGCTGACTTACAGAGCCACATCACTAACGTCTATTTGCGGTAGGATTTGGGAACATATACTGTCTTCGAACATTATGAATTACCCCGGGAAAAAAACTATTTACAGACAAATAACGAACACTGAATCAGAAAGTTTCGTACTTGTGGAACACAGCTAGATCTTTATTCACAGTAAGTAATGAGTGCAATCGATAGACGATGTACCATTGATTTCTTATTTTTAGATTTCCTGAAGGCTTTCGACAACTTTCCTCTCAAGCGATTCCTGATCGAATTGCGTACCTATGGATTATCATATCAGTTGTGCTACTGAATTCGTGATTTTCTGTCAAAGGTCGCAATCCGTATAATTAACGGAAAGTCATTTAGTGAAACAAAAGTAATACCTGGTGTTCCACAAGGAAGTACTACAGGCCCTCTCCTGTTTTTGTTTTACGTAAACGATTTAGGAGATAATCTGAGCAGCACTCTTAGACTGTTTGCAGATGATGTAGTTATTCGCCGTCTTGTAAGGTCATCAGACGATCAAAACCAATTGCAGGATGAGTTAGACAAGATACCTGTATAGTGCGAAAAGTGGCAACAGATTCTAAATAATGAAATGTGTTAAGCCAGTCTCATGAGTGCTAAAAGGAATCAGTTAAATTTCGGTTACACGATAAATCACACAAACCTAAAGGCTGTAAATTAAACTTAATACTTTGGCATTTTACTTACAAATAACTTAAATTGGAAAGAACACACAGAGAATGTTGTGGAGAAAGCAAGTCAAAGACTGTGTTTTATACAGAACACATAGAAAATATAACAGATCTACGAAAGAAATTGCTTACATTGCGCTTGTCAAGTAAGGCCAGTTGTTTTATATTATCGCGAAACAGGGGAGAGAGTGCCAAGGATATGAAACACGTATTGGGCTGGCAATCATTAAAACAAATACGTATTTTTAATCACCTACTTTCTCCTCAGAGTGTAAAAACATTTTAATAGCGCCCCCCTATATAGCGGAAAATGATCAGCACAATAAAATAAGAGAGATCAGTGTTCGCACGGAAAGATGTGAGTGTTTGTTATTACTGCGTCCTGTTCAAAAGTGAAACGACAAAGCAATAGTTTTAAGGTGGTTCGATGAACCCCTTCCAGGCTCTTACTTGTGAACTCCAGAGTAATCGTGTAGGTGTAAACACACTAAAAGTAGTTAATGAATGTTGCTATCGGGCAGCAAAATAACTGAATATGACGGGAGTAGACGAGATATAAAATGCAGATTAACAACAGCATGAAAAGCGTTTAGAAAAACTGAAATTAGTTAATACTGAATTTGACATTTTCGTTGGGTGCAGCCTTAAACGTAAATGAAATGTGGAGGATAAAAAATTCATATCAGAAGAAAATAGTCGGTTTTGAATATGGTTTTACAATTCAGTGCTGAAGATAAGATTTATATATCGGATAATATATGAAGAGTTACTGGACCGAAATAGAGGAAAAAAGATATTTGTAGTACGATACTACTAAATGAAAGGACAAATTGGTAAGACTTATTTGAGACATCCAGAAACCATCAGTTTGATAATAGAGGGAAATGTGCGAAGTTAAAAATTGTAGAAGCTGATCAAGGCTTGACTGCAAGTACGCTGTTTCAAATGGATGTAGGTTGCAGCAATCCTACAAAAAGGAAAAGTCGTGAACAGAACAAACTAGCCGTGGAGAGTAACATCAAACCAATCTTCGAACTGAAGACCACAACAAAACTCACGTCAGCGAATTGTATGGATAAAGGTCGAGTACTCTCATATTCATGGTGAACTTCATTCATTTGGAAATATTCTGAAAGTAAAAACATGGCCGTTACTATGTCATACTTTTCACTAAGATCATTGTGGTGTCACCGCCAGACACCACACTTGCTAGGTGGCAGCCTTTAAATCGGCCGCGGTCCGTTAGTATACGCCGGTCCCTCGTGTCGCCACTATCAGTGATTGCAGACCGAGCGCCGCCACACGGCAGGTCTAGTCTAGAGACTCACTAGCACTCGCCCCAGCTGTACGGCCGACTTTGCTAGCGATGGTTCACTGTCTACCTACGCTCTCATTTGCCGAGACAATAGTTTAGCATAGCCTTCAGCTACGTCATTTGCTACGACCTAGCAAGGCGCCATATTCAGTTACTATTGATATTGTTAATCATGTACCGTCAAGAGCGACTTTCATCATTAATGGATTAAAGTTAAGTATCAAACTAATTACGTCCGCTTTCTGAATTCTAATTCCTTGTCATCTTCCAGACCTCACGTCAGTACAGTTCTTCCCTCCTCACGCCAGCCTGCGTGAGCTAAAACGCGTGCATTTCGGCCTCCTCTAGTAACACGGTGTTGGCTCTTCAGCCAACACAACAATCATTACTTGGTGATGATCAAATTCTAAAGCGCAAAGACCAATGCAGAAATACAGTAACAACAAAGCTCTGCAGTGGATGTGGTGAGCAATTGGTTCAAACTACTACGTAATCACCAGACAGAGCTCTGCAGGCTAGCTCTCCTGAGCGATAAATGTCTGATTTGAGACATGTAAATGGAAATAGGGCAAATCTTTGCTAAAACATTTTATTATTGCAGTAAAAGGAAGAAGAAGCATCGAGCAAGGCCTTGCCTTCCTATGTTCAGAAAACTCTATAACGTGTAACCACGAACCTCTCATCTGTTAAACGGATTTGGAATTTGATCCCACTCATTGCAACAATTTCTGAAAGAGTTGACTGGCTTTTTATATGTCCAGATATAGAGGAATACTTAGTTTTAGTGGAAAATCAAATCTCCCTTAACGCATTTGAATCTGTCGCCTTTTGCTAGGACATTGCGAATAATACGAGGGTTGCCCAGAAGGGAAGATCCGATAGGTCTCGAAATGGAAACCACAGTGAACACCAGAAATGTTTTATTTGCAACAGTTAGGTACACCTTCCACGGACTGTATTGTGGGTGATCAAACACTTCTCATCGGAAACGCTGCAGGAGCGTCTTCGTTGCCCCTGCAGTGTGCGGCCGAGAATTGGCATGAAGAAGGAACTGCTCGACAGTTGTGTTATGTGGGTTGCATGACACAGGCGAAACCTCTAACCAGGCCCTCATACATGGCGGAGATGCTATTCCCTATGCGTCTTTACGTGTTCACCGTTCACTCAAAACTGAAAAGTGCGACTCGACACGATCGACGGGCATATTAGAGACACTGCCCAACACATCTGTGCAAAGTTTTATCGGATTTATTTTTCCCAGTGGTTTCCATTTGGCGACAGATCGGAACGTACTTTCTGGACAACCCTCGTATAAAATCGAGTATCATACTGTGTAGTTGTATTTAACTTTGTCTGCTACTTCATTTACATTGTTTAATTGTAGATTAGCGCACACTTATTTTTATGCTTCTACCATGATAGGCAGAAGAGAGCCCACACAGTACAACGAAAACTACAATGTCCGTAAGTCATAAAAAATGCCCAATTTTATGATATGCGCACTGTGTTGTTATATGTAATGTTCTACACCGCGTATCAGATTTCAGCTCATCGTCAGTGGACATTTCCCATTACACTACCAACTACCCAGATGTTTTCTCCAGTATTTTTCCCGGTTTTGGTTCAAATGGCTCTGAGCACTATTAGACTTAACTTCTGAGGTCATCAGTCCCGTAGAACTTAGAACTACTTAAACCTGACTAACCTAATGACGCACACAGCCGTGCCCGAGGCAGGATTCATACCTGCGACCGTAGCGGTCGCGCGTTTCCAAACTGTAGCGCCTAGAACCGCTCGGCCACCCCGGCCGGCTTTCCCGGTTTTGTCTGGGTTTACTTTTGACAGGTGAAAACCCATTCATTGTTTGACAGTTACGTTTTTTTCGTTTTATATTTGTGGCTAAAAGCCATTACTATCGGCTATGAAATCTTCACGGGTAATCAGCCGAGTGGTATCGTCTTCTAGTCTCAACGTTTCAATGGATTGTGTGTCCACGCAATCCATTGAAACGTTACGACTAGAAGACGACGCCACTCGGCTGATAACCCGTGAAGATTTCATAGCTAAAATACGCAGAGAAAGCCTGCAATCGCAGCCATTACTGTCATCACAGTGGCAATAACACTATCGGATGAAAGTCATGAAGACATCTGTAACTGAATTGTGCAATCACTGTTCTCTGTATTTTAACATAATAGCTGCATTGCGTTTTTCTGAAATAGAGAAAATAGCCCCGCGTTAACCTAAACAAATACTAAAAACCGCCTAAATATGACTGACAGACTGGCAGTATGCCAGACCAAGGGTCATCATTTCGGCTTACGGAATCGAACCACATCTGACCAACTACTTATCAAGACAGAGCACTGCGTATTACATTACACTAGCATTCTACATTACCATTTAGCTACATAACTCTTATAAATACAACGTCACTAGTTACGTCTCAAAATTTAATTATACAATAGATGTAGACAAATACCAATGAAATCTGAAGGACCACCCGAAGGTGAGTTGAGACTTCTGCTGATGTTTGAGGATTCGCCTTCCCAGACCAGGATCTATACAATGGATTCTCCTTCTCAGATCGTCATCTATCCAACATCTCCACGAGAAGTACAATGTTATATATTGGATAGGGATACCTGCAGCATCGTAATGTTTGAGCAACGGCATTTCAACGTGCACTGCATAATTTCAAAGACATGAGACTTACAATGAAAGTTCCGGACTTGTCTGGGCATTGGTACGTTAGCTGATTTACTAGGCAGCCGAATCATCAGCCTAACTACCGTTAGGAGCAGATTTCATATCAACGGAAGATTTTTCTAGCAGATTATGTTTATTTGGTTTCTATGTCTGCTTCCCGGAACTGACAGACACATTTTCATTCCGACAATGGAGCCGATGTAATTGTTCTAGCCAAGAGCTTGCTAGTCTTGCGACTTCCGTCAAGAAAATGCAACAAATTGAATTATCGCAAACGTAGTGATAGACTGCGCAACTTGCAGACTAATCTTTCAAATCGTCTTAAGCGTAGGACAGAGGTCTCTTCTATATGTAGGACTTTTACTCTAGTACACGGTTTCCAAAACTATGTTCCGCGGACACTGGTTTTCCACAGGTGGTCTTCGAATTTTCTTATTTTTTGAAAAATTTATTATGATTTCTGTATTATTAGTTATGATTTAAAACTGAAGTAATCACTGAATAAAATAAGTTTAAATCTTTTTTTTTTAATTCTATCATGTCTTATTGACTTTCAAAATAAACAAGGCGCTTCATCATAGTATCAGGATCCTCAAGGGGTTCCGTCAGAGGAAAAGTTTGGGAACCCTCGCTCTAGTCCAATAACAACAATCAGGTTTCGTGTTAAAGGCAGGAAACTGCCCTTATAGCCAGCGAAAGTTACTCTTGATAAGTAGGGCTGTGTTTGAGCATGACGCGAACTGTTGGAACAGTTTATATGATAGTTCTGGAAATATCGAGTTCTGGTGGATCTTTTGATTTGTCTGCAATATGGTTACCATTGTCCACAGCCTGTCTTAATGTTTTTCATGCACTGTGGATTTTAACAACACGCATAACTATGAATGACTAAGTACAATGTTTTTTAGTGTGCACGACATACGTAAAAGAGGCAGATAATAAATAGGAGACAGCAACCATGAGTCTGTCCATTTCTCAGATTTCGTTCGTCCTGCAATCTAGTGACGTATGATGGTATTCTCTGCAAGAGTTGTCTTGTTCTATTCTCTCGACAGCGTTGGTAATCAATCTACCATTATATATTTAATTTATTTGGCACTTAACACTTACACAAGTTCCTTCCTTGTTTCATCTGAATGCTCGAAACTTGTTCTGAAACTGATCAAAGTCTGGTAACGTGTTTGCCCATTATTGTAATACACAAATAGGGACTGAAATGCTATTTCGCAGCCCACTTGACAAATCATTGTTCTCTCATAACCAAACAAAACATTGTACATATTGTTCAATTTAATTTTTGTAGGACTACATTCTCGCGTTTGTTCGTTAACTTTAATTAAAGAGCAGCGTGAATATTTATGCTGTATATGCATACATACAGTGCTGTATGAGAACTCACACTGCAAATTTGTTCAAATACAATAGCGATTTGTGCAATGGTAAGATTTAATGCTTTTTCCTTCTGAGTTTCAGGACGTTGTCAGATTTTAAGTAGAGTCGTAGTTTCTCGCATATTCCTTGTACTAGCTCCGCTAGAGTAGGTCTCACTTAATTGTTCGAGTTTCTGAAGCTACCAAATTGCTTGAATATTGATTGATACGTTCCCTCCAGTGTTATAAATAGTCGCAGACATTTCCTATGAGATTACGATTGGGTGATCTGGCCAGTCGAAGTGCGATGTGTTGCCTGCTTGTTCACCAAATCAGGATCGTATGCGTTCGTCCCAGTGAACAAGATTGTTGTCGTATAGAATGTCAAGTGCAGACAGCACACTCATTATGAGGTTTCAGAGAAAAGCGCCACATTTGGTCACCAAGATGTAGAAATAATCAGCATGATTCGTGTTCATGGAAACCTGATTGAAGTCAAAGTTTGAAAAGCACACCCAAAACATCACAGAACCACCTCCGGCCTCAACTAAACTGATGAGCCAAAACATTATGACCATTGCCCACCGCAAGGTTGAAGGCCACCTGGTGGTTTTCCTGGCACGTGACGTAGTAAGGAACGAGTGTAAGCGCAAGAGAGAGGAACGGGCAGTCATTATAGCGAAGATATGGGCCGAAAATGCGGAAATCCACTGATATAAGCGGTTTTTGACAAAGGACATATGGTTATAGCCCTGTGGCTGGAAACGATATCTTTGAAACGGCGAAGCTGGTGGCCTGTTGCCGTACTACTGTTGTGAGCACCTATGGAAAGCAGTTGAAGGAGGAAATAACGAGCAGGCCATATGGTATTGAAAGACCACATCTCACAACAAAACTTAGAGGTCGAAGGATGACCGCCGTGTAATCCAGGATAGGCAGCGATCTGTGGCAGATGTGACGAGAGAGTACAATGCTGTTGCAGGCGTAAGAGTTTTGGAGCACAACGTTCAAAGCCTGTTGTTGAACACGGAAAACCAGATCACACGACCCCTACGTGTTCCTGTGCTGAGCCAACGGAATCTTCAGTTATGACTGCAGTGGGCACAGGATCACAAAGTTTTCACTGGATCAATAGAAACTTGTCGGCTGTCGAATGAATCGCATTTTAGTGAACTCACACTGGTGTCTTGGCCAGCAAATGTGCCTGTTCTGGATCCATTGGATCACATAATGGACCCAGTTGCATACCCATAGACCACCATCCTGTAATTTGTGGGATTTGCTTCACCTGTGCCTAGACATCTGGTGCCCCACACATACTTCTGGAATTCGATCAAGGACTTGTAGAATCCATCACAGGCAGAATCTCGGCCGTCCTATGTTTCAGAAGTGGAACAACACGCTATTAAACAGGAGGTCATAATGTTTTAGCTTATGGGTGTACATCCTCTACATATTGAGGATGAAACTCCTCACTGGGTCGTCGGTGACCCCGACCCCTTGTATCGTTTGAAATGAGGCGAAATCCTGACTCGGCAGAGCACATAGTGACTGCAGTCAGCTACTGTCCAATATCTGTATGGTTCATCCCATCGAAGACGTGCAGCTTTGTGTGCCGCTGTGAAATCAGCATGAATATTTATACTGTATGTCCATACACAACGGCACTGTATGAGAATCCATACTGCATTTGGGAGGTACTCACCTCGAAACTGCATACCATTCATTTCGCAGTGTAAACTGGTGGAATGCATTCCCTTAAAGCAGCAACACCGGTCGGGTTTCAGAGCGATTGTCATTGACAAGGCATGACACTTACCTACAGCTGGTTAGGATTTCCTTACAGCCACTGTTATAATACCATACTAGCGAACGCAGCAATGCTTCGCACTCGCTAAACACCGGGTGGTTATAATTACTGTGAAGCTACCCACAGAGGTCCAGTGTGGACAGAAATTATCGCATGGCAGCGAAACGTAGCAGATATTCTAATGCGTTAAAGCGGAATCGATTTGCGCTGGCAAATATTAGTTCCAGTATTGGCCACCAGGGGCAAATCTGGTGCTGTGACTGCAACAAAGACATATAGAAATGTTTCCACATGTAACGGATTAGGTACTGGATGTAGATATAAAAGGTCAAGTGAGAGTATTGTTCATGTTATTATTAACCGTCGTTTACATTCTTTGTTCAGTATGCGCACTGGAGACGTCGACGAGATGCTGTATAGTGCAAGATTTGCACCTCGTGGCCAAAGTTGGAACTAATTTTTTACACCGTAAATCCGTTCAAGCACTGGCGGCTGAAGACTTCTGTCGTAAGGTCACCCTCATTCTGCCAACACCCTTGTCACAGAGGGCCGAGGAGCGACAGAAGTTCAGGGCACTCTCTTGTCCTTGATGGGGGAAACTGCCCCTAATGGCGGAAGAACCAGCACTGATCAACGACTTGATGATGCAGAAGGCAATGGAAGCCGCTGCATTAAAGACACATAACGTGTATCCACAGTATATGTGGCCTGTAACTGAAAATGTGTCATGATGATCTCTCCATTGACAAAAGATTCCGGAATAGACCCCCACTCGGATCTCCGGGAGGGGACTGCCAAAGGGGAGGTGACCATGAGATAAAAAATTCAATAACCAAAGGAAGGATAACTTTCTACGGGACGGGACGTGGAAAGACAGGACCTTGAACGCGGTAAGCTAGAAAATCTGAAAAGAGAAATTCAAAGGCTTAATGTAGATATAAGAGGAGAAAGTCAGATGAAATGGAAAGAAGACAGGGATTTTTGGTCAGATGAGTACAGGGTAATGTCAACAGCAGCAATGATATAACAGGAGTAGGATTGGTTATGAACAGGAAGGAAAGACAGAGATTGTATTATTGTGAACAGTTCAGTGATAGGGTTAATCTTATCAGAATCGACAGGAGACCAACGTTGACGACGGTAGTTCAGATATACATGTCGACGTCCCGAGCTGAAGAGAGAGAGGAAGTCTATGAGAATATAGAACGAGTAATTTAGTATGTAAATGGAGATGAAAATCTAACAGTTATGTGGGACTTGAATGCAGTTCTAAGGGAAGGAGTAGAAGAAAAGGTTACAGCAGAATATGGGCTTCGGACAATGAAAAATACTAATTGAGTTCCGTTATAAATACCAGCTAGTAATAGCGAATACTCAGTTCAGGAATTCTAGAGGAGGAGGTATACTTCGAAAAGACCAGGCGATACGGGAAGATTTAAGTTAGATTACATCATGGTCGGATAGAGATTCCAAAATCAGATAATGGATTGTAAGGCGTACCCAGGAGTAGATACAGACTCAGGCATCACAATGCAGTAGTTATTAAGAGTACGCTGAAGTTTAAGAGATTTGCCAGGAGGAATCAACATGCAAAGAAGTGCTATACGGAAGTACTAAGGAATTTTGAGATACGCTTGAAGTTCTCAAAGGCTACGGATACAGCAATAACGAGTAACTAAGTAGGCACTACGGTTGAAGAGGAATTAACATTTCTAAAAAGGGAAGTCAAAACAACCTTCGGTGAAATTAAAAACCAAGGGTAGTAACATTAAGACTGCAGCGGGTGTTCCACTGTTAAATGCAGAGGAGAGAGCGGATAGGTGGATAGAGTACATTGAAGGCCTCTAAGAAGGGAAGATTTGTCTGACGTGATAGAAGAAGAAACAGGAGCCGATTTAGAAGAGATACAGGATCAAGTGTTAGAATCAGAATTTAAGGGAGCTTTGGAGGACTTAAGAACAAATAAGGCAGAAGGGATGGATAATATTCCATCAGAATATGTATGGGAGAAACAATTAGTGCAATACTTCGAATACTCTACTGATGGGACAAAAGCAATGGCATTTAGAGGAAGTGAATATAAAAAATCCAAAATTGTACTTTGTGACAAGGAAAGAAAACAAGGAAAAAGTTTTAATTATCTTGGTAATCAAATAAGTTACCTGTAATACCAAGATTAGTATAAAAAATTGTATAGTTCCAAATATACAGAACTATCAAAAAAATAAGACGAGGAAAGAAACTATGGCAGTTCCTGTATTACACTACGGCAGCTAGACCCTTCTCAGAAATATGAGGTTCAAGCGTCTGAAACGAGATTCCTAAGAGCTGCTAACAAACGCACAATATTAGATAAAATTAAGGAAATTAAGATATTCGAAAGGAGTTAAAAGTTGAACGAATGAAAGATCGAATAGATGGAACAGAGACAATCGAAGAATTATTAGAGAAGAATGTCAAAAAGTGATTACCATGCAGCAAGCCATGAAATGTGCACGGTGTGCGAAACGAAGTATAGAAAAATCTTAGGAGAGAGTGTAGATGTATTTATGGTTGGTCATTGTAGCACTGAAACCTCAAATCTCTCCTCAGAGTCAGGTATGGACTGCTAGACATTCTAGACGTTTCAGTACGTTTGAGAGTTTGTAATGGAAGCAGAATTGATGTCAGATCGGACACCGAAGAGAAATGTAGGCCGACCTAAATATTTCCTGATAATGTTTTGTCTTGGGAATAGACATCTACGCAGTCCTAAAAACACGTGTGGCGATGAGGTGCGGTTGACGTAAACATTTTCGTCATCTGCTTTGATTAACTAAATATGTTTAAAATCAATTAATAGAAAACGGTACTGAACCTACAGGACGCCTTTTGCACTATATCGTTAAGAGAAGGAAGGGCCATTATGTTGGGCACGTTCCGAGGCAAACTAGTGAAAATGTCAAACTTCTACGGAAGCAACCATGTTTCTAAAAATAATGTGATGCTACTTTGTATATTACTTCATATTGTGAAAAAAGTCGTTTTAGATTACGACAATGAAAACAAAAAAAAAAAAAAACAGAGGCAAATTGGAAGTCACCAGTGTGCAGTGGATCCGGCATGTCACATTAGACGTGCCCCACGTTAACTCATTATACAAGCAAGCGACGCTTCGCCATGAAATTATCCGAATCGCACGGAAATCTTTAGATATCGTGGAGATGTTCGGGCAAACGAATTTTTAGTTTCAGAAAATTTGGATGATTTATTCAACGGAAAGAGTTCTACAAATTGAGTAGGTCAATAACACGTTGATTCACCTCTGAAATTTGTGGAAACAGTTATTCAGCTAGACATCGATTGACAAGAATTGCTGATGTCCTCCTGAAGGACAAAGTGCCAAAGTCTGTCCAATTTGTGCGTTATATCGTCAAAATCCCGAGCAGGTTGCAGGTCCGTGCCCATAATGCTCCAAATCTTCTCTGTTTACAAGAGATCCGGTGACCTTTATGGGCAAGGTATGGTTCGGTAAGTGCGAAGAAATGTAGCTGAAACTCTCGCCATGCGAAGACGGACGTTATCTTGCTGCAATGTAAGCCTAGGATGGCTTGCCATGAAGTAAAACAAAAAGGGGGTGCAGAATGTCGTCGACGTGCCGCAGTACTGCAAGAGCGCTGCGGATGACAACCAAAGCGGTGCTGCTACGAAATGAAACCCATACTATCTTTCCAGGCTGATATCCCACTACTGTCTGAGGCATCTCTCGACGCGTCTTCCCTGATCATCGGGGCTAATTCGGAGCGGGACTCATCACTGAAGACAATTATATTCCAGTCAATGAGATTCCCGGCCGACGACATGCCTGGAGACGCCCAGGAAAGCAGTAGGATACGAACCTGATTGTCGCCCGCCATGCGACGTAGCATCCAGGAGGAATGATGTGGGGTGCCATTTCTTTTCACAGGTTGATCCCATCGGTTGTCATCTGAGGCACCCTTACAGCACAGCAGTACGTCGACGATATCCTATGACACGTTGACACGTTTTGTAGCCGCTCATAGTAGGTCCTAATGGGCTTTAATGGGCTTACATTTAAGCAAGATAATTCCCGCCCGCACAGGGCGTCATTTTCTACTGCTTGTCTCCGTGGTTAGCAAACCCTATCTTGGCTATGAAGTTCGATAGATCTCTCCCGATTTAGGAACGTTTGGAGCATTATAGGCAGGACTCTCCACTTATCTTGGAATTTTGATTTCGCCGGCCGGGGTGGCCGTGCAGTTCTAGGCGCTACAGTCTGGAACCGCGCGATCGCTACGGTCGCAGGTTCGAATCCTGCCTCGTGCATGGATGTGTGTGATGTCCTTAGGTTAGTTAGGTTTAAGCAGTTCTCAGTTCTAGGGGACTGATGCCCTCAGAAGTTAAGTCGCATAGTGCTCAGAGCCATTTCAACCATTTTTTGAATTTTGACTTTATAAGCGCCAATTGGACAGAATTTGTCACTATATCCCTCAGGATCATCCAGTTTTTCTGGAACTGTGATAACTTGTTTGTCTGTACGTGTACATCACGTTTAACCATTTCCGTCCCATTAAGCGTGGTGTATCGCTATTTTTTTTTTTTTTTTTTTTTTTTTTGCCTTAGAGAGAATTTCGTTGGGTATCCCCGCCAGTCTACTGTACGTCGGACGAGGAATTGTTCGCGGTCGTGAGCAACAGGGATGCGCACCGTACTTGGCGTAAGTGTTGCGTACATTGGGCAGTGCCTTTGGAGTCTCATCTTTCCTGATTCGAGCTCGCGGATTCCGAATCTAGTATTCTGCTAGCTCTCCCGTGGATGCTTGTTTGCTTCGGACTGCGCTTGCTTGCATTCGTGTGTGAATACTTGACGCTCCACGCTCTTTTATTCCGTGTTTGTCGCTTACCGTGCCTTCGAACTCCCAGCCCGCCGGCTTGGTTGACACTCGCGGTTTGTTGACGGGCGACACGCGTCTTAACACACGTCGCTTATTCTGAGCGTGTTTGTGAACTTTGTCATTTTCGCTAGGTGAGAGATAACTCTTTGTAATTCTACGAGTTAAAAGCTGTCATCTATTTACACTAAAACAGTACTAACACCTCTCCCCTTGTGTCCTTCCTGTTGCGATCTGTGTCTGTCACGACTATTCCTGGTTAAGATAGTTTTACAAAAGTTTGTGGAGCTTGCAGATCGTTGTACTTTACGACAGCTCCGACTGCAATTAACATAAATGAATGAAATCAATTTCTCCCCCCATCTCGCACCCACGATGTGTACAACGCGGTGACAGATTTCAGTGTACTGTCACAAATAATTAATGTCTCTGTGCACTTGCTGATCAAAATTTAATTAAAATGGTCCTCCTGTCAGATTTGATATAAAGCACAACATTTTAATTTGAACGACTGTATCTATGAAATTACCCGTCGACTCACTTTTCTCTTTATAGCTGACTGGAACAACCAATACTGCACGCACGTAGTCTATACCACAGCTGCTCCTAGAACACAGTTAGTAGGTTACAATTAAATACATAAATAGATGTGAATTCCAAAATACTACGGTGTAGCTAAATGTTGGTTGTTGTTAGTAAATATAGAGACAAGTACATAAGTTATGCTTTATGTAGCTGTTATACATTGAGAAAGTAAACGGAGATGCTTTGCAGATGCATGTTAACACATGGTGTAACGAAAGTCAGTTCGATCTTAATAACAAGTTAATTACTGTATGGCTTAGTAACAAATGGCTGTTTAAATCCTAACTGGAATTAAATTAGTTTTAATGCTGATTGGCACTAGAGTATTTTTTTAAGAATTCTTTATTAATGCAATACGGTAACAATGATACAAAATAACCCATCACCTTAACTAATTAGTGGGTTTTTATATAATACAAAAACAAAATCAGTTTATACTTAATTAACTGACAAGAATCTATGGGCAAAGTTAATCTAATCTATTAATCTAATGCTAAACTACTCTGCAGCGTTACAGTTGTGCCAGATGATCTACAAACCTACTTTTGTGGCCTGCTCACCGAGCTAACCCCAGTGAGCGTGCCCCTGGCACTGGGCTGGCTATCCACTTAAAACCGCTAAAGTCCCTACTCTTGTTAGTGTTGTTAGTATTCTAAGTTCTACCTACTACTACTAGTACCTACTACCTAACTGGAAGTGCAGATTTCTGTTACTGAAAATTTGATACACCTGCCAACCTAAATCCTGTAGCGCGGCGGATCCCGGTCGTAAGACCGACCGGCCAATTCCACACCCGGGGGTATTGGGCAAATACACCTCAGTATTTGTCGATTCTTGTGTTTCTGGTTTCTAATAAATTCCCTCGTGATCTTGTGTGATATCTCGTATGCCAAACTGTTTAAGGCATTGTAGGTAACAGCACGTCGTATTAAGGCATATGTGTCGTTGTTCAGTAGTCAGATTCTCACTTCATGCGCCACAACATCATATAACGGGCAGTCAGATGATGTGTTCAGGTGTACCGTCTTGAGTGCCACAGTCACACGCTGGTGTTGCCCGTTTACCAAATCGACATAGATATAATGGATAAGGTCCATGTCCTGTGAGAAAGTGCAACAGATCCCTAATTGGCTCAAAATAACTCATTTCTAATCTCTCTTTGATACTGGGCAGCAGTTGGAATACCCCTCGCCCCGTTTCCTCATTTTCCCATAATTCTCGTCATAACTCCTCCCCTCTTCTTCTAACAGCGAACTTATCCCTTACTTGAACCCCATTATTTCTGTAGCCCTTTCTATTTTCCCTTTGGTAACCCAGTACTACGCTGCCTGCTCCCTTATCTTTATGTCTAATGGACATAGCACCATTAACACCAGTAAGCCCTCCCACCCGGTAGCCGTTCGATATGCCCCAACAGAACGTAATAGTATATTCCGTTGCACCCTTCTCACAGTCATTGCAGGCATCACCCCCGTGAGCCTGTGTGCCCAGACCCCGCACGCATATCCTACTACCAGTATTGACTACTATGGTACTAGAGTATGTTGAAGGTTAATAGCACTTACACTAAGAGCGAAAATATTATGACCACTGCCCAACGGGAGGTTGGATGGCACCTGGAGGCGTTGCAGCACATGCCGCGGTGACAAAATTACGTAAGCGTAGCAGACACGGACGCGGGATCACCCAAGAGAAGATTTGGGCTGCCAATGCAGAAATCCACTGAGACAAGCGGTTTTGTCGAAGGACAGAGAGACTGTGAACGAGTATCTCGAAAACGGTGAAGATGGTCGAATGTTCAAGTGCTACTGTCTTGAGCATCTACGGGAAGACGTGAAAGCACAGTGAAACTACCATTAGGCGCTAAATGATTGGACGTCCACTACTTTTCAAGAACGTGGGATTCGGAGGCTTGTCTGCTCTGTAGAGTAGGATAGATGCTGAGCTACAACACCTCTGCCAAAAAAGCGCAATGGCGGTGCACTCAAAGCGTTTCCGAGCACACCGTTCATCGTAAGTTGCTGAACATGGAACTCCCAAGCAGACCACCCCTTCACACGTTGATCCAACGACATCATTAATTACGACTGCAGCGGTCACGGAACCTGGATTCGACCGTCGATCAATAGGAACGTGTCCGCTCTTCGGGTGAATCACACTTTTACTACACTAAGTCGACGGTCGTCTCCGCAAACGCCGTCATCGAGTTGAACGGCGGCTCGAAACGTGCAGCGCGATACGGACGCAGGCTGGTGGGAGCAGTATTATGATATGGGAGACATTCTCCTGCCCTTGCATGAGACCTGTTGTGTTGTGGTGATCGAAGACACCCTGACATCTGCGAACCAGCTGCATCCCTTCATGCTTGATGTCTTCCCCGACGGCGATGTCATCTTTCAGAAGTATAAATGTCCGCATCTCGGAGCCTGAACTGTGCTACAGCTGTTTGAGGAGCATTGCAATGGACTCAGGTTGATGTAAATCCTACGGTGCCCATCTAGGTTGCTATCGGATTCCATCACCGCGTATGCAAATCAGCGACCCGTCATTCACGCGAATTACATCACCTGTGCGTAGATATGTAATACCACATACCCCATAAAACTACCAACAAACTGTCCGATGCCTGATACGCAAAATCAGTGATGTATTTCGTTCCAAAGACGGACAGGCAAAGTATTAAGCAGGTGGTCATAAGGTTTTTGCTTATCAATGTGTAGGAACTTGTTAAGGCTTTCGTGGCCACTTGTTGACAAACTGCCTACTGGCTTCTGTCTCGGGTTCTTCGGCCGACGTTCATCTAATGATTTTACTGACGTTTCGCCAGCACGAGTGGCTGGCATTCTCAAAGCTTCACCACCGGCAATGGAGGGTGAAGCTTTGACAATGACAGCCACTCGTGCTGGAGAAACGTCAGTAAAATCATTAGATGAACGTCGGCCGAAGAAACCGAGACAGAAGCCAATAGGCAGTTTGTCAACGTGTAGGGGGCCTCGATTTCAAGTGACTATCAGCAAAATAAAATCTTCTGTTATATTTCGCAGTAAGTCCTGTTTGTGATCTCATATACCTCGACGAAAGTTACGATCCACTTTAATTTACTTTACATTCCATTTCAAACTATTTAACAACGACCAGCGCTAAGAAATAATTTATCGAGGATGATATTCCACACATAAACTCTGCTGTTAACTACGTTGCTTGGTATGATCAGATAGGAAAGTTCTGTTTCCTGAAGAAATTTGTTTCTGGGAATGTAATTAGCAGACTATTGTCTTAAAGGATGCTAGCACTGATCTTTGAATGTTGTACAGCTGAATCTAATATTCCGTAGGGTAATCTGTTTTTGTATGACATGACTACAAAGGTCGTGGTTCATAGTTGACTGCTGGATCACTTGATATTGCGTACTTCATGACGGAATTTCTCTGGAACCAGCGCTCTGGCGTTCTCGGTGATTACTCAGCTGCTGCAAAGTGGCTATTGCTATCTCGTTAATTAACTAAATTAACTATTCAATGCAAATAAAATTTCACAGCTGCTCCAGGTATTCGTTTCATGGTAAAAGAAGTGGCAAATAAAGCATTAAATGATTTGCACGAGGTTCAAGACGGAATTTATAGGGTTGATAAGTTTAGCGGGAATAATTTGACAACTACGACTGTGTGTTTACATAGTGAATTGACGCTTTATCTCTTCTCTCAAATTAATTGATCTAAGCTTGGTCCTCACACTGTCAACACTATCGACTGACTTCCGCTTACAAGTATGTAGAACGGTAAAATCCCCAGTCACTTTGCAAACGAAATAACACGAAGATAGATCTGTTTCTCGGTCTAATACTTCACAGTGGATTTGCGTCCAACTGATTTCATTACTGGAGGCTATTTACTGACATATGGTCGCTTCTTCTAAAATATCGTTGCTTGTAACTACTTCTTTCCTCGGACGTCTTCAACAATTGCGATTCCTCTTCTGCGTTGATTTCTGAAAAAGAGAATCTTCTGTCTGGGGTATAGTAATTTCTGGCAACAATGGTGCCACGACTCCTAGCCAGTTTGACTCTCTCCTGTGGATAAAAAGCTGCGTTCTCCTTTTCATCACACTGTCCCTGATTTCTTCCAAATTATTCCTCCTTTCACCACTACTGAAACTCCTCTTCCTTCAACAAATTAAATGAATTTTTTACGATACTGCTCTGCTCTCTAACGCCAGTCATCTTAATACTGCAGAGTCCCGTCTTAAACCGATTCGCTCATCAACTGTCAACTCCTCTCTTTCAGATTTATATTACACAGAAGAAAATATTCCCTATCCAGCTGAATCTTCCAGAACTAGAGAGTCAATATACATATGTGCGTTGAAACTGAAACTATAGCTCAAGCAACACCACTTACTGATACGCCAATTTCTCATTACAACTTAACAAACACTATAACTAAATATAAAGTAGCTAAATTTACAAGAAAGAACATGTATTTAAAGGTATGCAGTGTTTACAATGCATCCCTATAAAGTCTATAGCCTCTCTTCTCCGTGCTATAGTAGCTTTGGTTGCGGACCACAAAGACACATCTTCAGCATATCGCTTAAGGTCTGAGATTAGCCACCCAATCATTCCGCTTGGAAGGGGAATCAGTTAGTAAGGCACGAATACCCTGTGGACAGTATTCGTTTCCTCCTATTGCAATAAATGAGCTCTGCCTTCCTGCTAGCTACTGTACGGACATGCCAAACTGTTTAGAGCAGGCGATTTGTTTTGTGATATTTAAGTGGACACACTCAAGCGAATTCGTCCACTCTTATGGTGAGATGGTTGCTGGCTTGCGCTGCCTTTGCACAGTTATACATTATGTGGTTTTTCAGACTTATTGATGAGAGATATTTTGGAATTGCATTTCGTGTGAGCAATGTTAGTTCTTTTTTCCGCATCGCAACTTCGTCGGAATACGTGGGAATCCGTGTCCATTTTTTGATTAGTCATCCAGATCTACAAGTTGCTTATCTCATTACTTTTCCACCCATTAAATATTATGGACATTAAGATAAATATAGGACTTTCATGAAAGTCACGTGGTCTGTTGAAGGGCACTTGTATGTAAGACATAAGACTTTGTATTCATTTTCTTCACAATACATAAGTGCTTATTCAGTATTTATATAACCTGCCTCTCTTACGAAGTTGTTTTTCATTCCTCTGATCTTTGTTCAAATCACAACATGTTCACAATGACGAAGATGTCGATATTTAAATACCACACGAGCTCACTTCAATTTCTTAGCAGTTTTAGGATATAGTGTGCAATTGCATTTGCCTCGCACGAGCACCCCAGCGAGCGTTCCATTCATATAGATGGGGAATAGGTATATAAGATGTATCGTAAGCTCATGGTTTCAATTTATTTTGGTTCAGCTAATATTAATACCTTTTTCATTATTCCGTTGTGCTGTGAGAAAGCTCATGGTCGCTATAGCATATAAGGTAATGTCAGTAAAATCGCGTTTTGTTCACTTGTGGGCCATATTTCATACAGAGAAGTATGTTTTCATTGCATTAAAACCAGAATCACAGTATATTATGAACACACAGATTATAATTTAATTTCCTGGGGTATTTTAAAGTGACTGCCCTTGATCCTAGATAGAATTAGCCACTATTTTAGGCAGTAAGGATAGACCACGAAAACGTAGTAAAACTTGTTGGATCTTTTAATATCCTATAGAATATTTCCATGAGGCAATTACAGTTTAAATTCTGACATCCCGTTCACATTTTCAATGTATTCCTCAATGCACTTTCCATTTTTAAGGCTGCATCTACTTTCGTCACAATTTTCTGGTTGACTGCAAAGGTATCGTGAGGACGATACCGTTGTCCACCACAATCTAATCGACAACAGTAACAGCAACCCCCGGTCGCTATGGATGATTAATATCAAACTTGGCGTAACATGTAATATACACTCCTGGAAATTGAAATAAGAACACCGTGAATTCATTGTCCCAGGAAAGGGACTTTATTGACACATTCCTGGGGTCAGATACATCACATGATCACACTGACAGAACCACAGGCACATAGACACAGGCAACAGAGCATGCACAATGTCGGCACTAGTACGGTGTATATCCACCTTTCGCAGCAATGCAGGCTGCTGTTCTCCCATGGAGACGATCGTAGAGATGCTGGATGTAGTCCTGTGGAACGGCTTGCCATGCCATTTACACCTGGCGCCTCAGTTGGACCAGCGTTCGTGCTGGACGTGCAGACCGCGTGAGACGACGCTTCATCCAGTCCCAAACATGCTCAATGGGGGACAGATCCGGAGATCTTGCTGGCCAGGGTAGTTGACTTACACCTTCTAGAGCACGTTGGGTGGCACGGGATACATGCGGACGTGCATTGTCCTGTTGGAACAGCAAGTTCCCTTGCCGGTCTAGGAATGGTAGAACGATGGGTTCGATGACGGTTTGGATGTACCGTGCACTATTCAGTGTCCCCTCGACGATCACCAGTGGTGTACGGCCAGTGTAGGAGATCGCTCCCCACACCATGATGCCGGGTATTGGCCCTGTGTGCCTCGGTCGTATGCAGTCCTGATTGTGGCGCTCACCTGCACGGCGCCAAACACGCATACGACCATCATTGGCACCAAGGCAGAAGCGACTCTCATCGCTGAAGACGACACGTCTCCATTCGTCCCTCCATTCACGCCTGTCGCGACACCACTGGAGGCGGGCTGCACGATGTTGGGGCGTGAGCGGAAGACGGCCTAACCGTGTGCAGGACCGTAGCCCAGCTTCGTGGAGACGGTTGCGAGTGGTCCTCGCCGATACCCCAGGAGCAACAGTGTCCCTAATTTGCTGGGAAGTGGCGGTGCGGTCCCCTACGGCACTGCGTAGGATCCTACGGTCTTGGCGTGCATCCGTGCGTCGCTGCGGTCCGGTCCCAGGTCGACGGGCACGTGCACCTTCCGCCGACCACTGGCTACAACATCGATGTACTGTGGAGACCTCACGCCCCACGTGTTGAGCAATTCGGCGGTACGTCCACCCGGCCTCCCGCATGCCCACTATACGCCCTCGCTCAAAGTCCGTCAACTGAACATACGGTTCACGTCCACGCTGTCGCGGCATGCTACCAGTGTTAAAGACTGCGATGGAGCTCCGTATGCCACGGCAAACTGGCTGACACTGAAGGCGGCGGTGCACAAATGCTGCGCAGCTAGCGCCATTCGACGGCCAACACCGCGGTTCCTTGTGTGTCCGCTGTGCCGTACGTGTGATCATTGCTTGTACAGCCCTCTCGCAGTGTCCGGAGCAAGTATGGTGGGTCTGACACACCGGTGTCAATGTGTTCTTTTTTCCATTTCCAGGAGTGTAAATCAAAACATTAGCATTAATGTTCTCAGGAACGTAAAGACATAGGTAAACAGTTCGTGTAGGTCAAAAGAAACTTGTACCATTAACATCATAAACTGCCTTACGAACATCACGTCGAATGTGAGGAATAAGATATCGCAGCAGAATGACACATAGTAGATACACAGTCTGTGAGAAACAGAAGGGTCAGTATCAAAGCCGGAAATGCGCTAAACTCACAATTCCTTTTAGATGTTTGTGCTAAGCTCATAATTAGTTTAGAGAAATTAGGATGAATGACAATTATTAAAATTTTTGCGATTTGCATAATTATGAAATTTCCAAAATTTCGTGCTTTGAATTTGAAGTTGATTACAGTACTATTATAAAAAGCTGCTTCTCTGGACCGGCTTCGATTCATTCACTCTGAAGACAAACCCTTCTTGCGCGCGCTTTTGTCTACTGTTCTGAGTGTTTTTCCATTAGAACGATTGAATAAGCGTATCTCCAAGACGTTTCACTCTAATTGGAAATTCTGACGTTAAAACCAGTAAAGCCACTCCGTCAGATAAGAATATCGCTCTCATTCGAAAGAACGCTTGCGTGTAAAGTAGCCATGTAAAAAAATTACAGCAGTGAAATTTTGACCCAGCGTTATAAATCATTTCCAACATCATATAAAACTATAGAGGCGAATTATTTCCCGCTACTTGTATCTTCTCACAAACTACAGAAAAGAGCCTATTTTTTCCAGTTTTTCTGGCAGCTAGTTACTTTTGCTGAAAACCGTTGCCTCGATACTTAGCAACCTTAGCCTCTGCAACACGACGGTCCGTCCTTGTGTTACATACATTCTTCCATTCTCTCACAAAGTATGCGCAAAGATCACCATATTACGGTTAGAATGCACGAAGTACTGTTTTAAAAAAATATTTCCCAAAAAGTTATTTTAAAAAAGTACCGTAGTAAGCATTGCTAACTAGTTCCGAGCGTGTATTCATTATGAAGTGCACAGTAGATGTGGATACGTCATCCTCGTAACTAGCGTATAAAGTTTACGAATAATCATCCTTCCGTCACAGAAGTTGTAAACTTCCAGCAAGATATTGTACTCACATGAAAATGGTAGCTCATATCTTGATAGAAAATGTCAAAAATGCCAGACAACGTAAGAAATATTTTAAACATTGGTCGATTTTTTGAGGTTCGCAAGTATGTAGCTGGGAAGTTATTCTTCGTCAGCGGAGAGTATTAGACAAACAACAGAAAGAAAATACCGCTAGCGAATGAAACATTGTCACTCTGACCTTAGTAATTTACCGACGTTCAAGGAGATCATTGGACTTAGATGAAAATACTAACGCTTCAGTCTACTATGATAGGTGGCATCTAACCTGAAAATTATTAGAGGTTACTATTTGTGACCTTTCAACCAAAGTGTATCATGTGAACTACATCACAAGGTTAAAATATACACAATAGGATACTGCATACCTAATACAAAAACCGTAATAATCAGCGTTTAACAATTTTTGTACAACAGTTTTGTAATAGATAACCGCTATACTCAATCAATGGTGATTAGAAACGGTGTTTTTGTTGTTTAAAGTAATCAGAGTGGACATTGAAATGCCTGCAGAAAATTGCTCTGATTAAATTGTCCATTTTCTTTCTCTATTAGTATTGACCCATAAAAATACTATTACAGCGTGATCTGAATAACTGAATAACTCATCGCAAGAAACACTTACTAAGCGCAACGGTTAAATTATGCTTAGGGAACGCTGAATTCACTTTAATAATTAAGCTCCCAATTTGGGATGGTATGCAGCTGCTTCTAGCCGATTTTTGACCCAATACACCTAACCACTTAGGTAACGTCGCACAATTTGATATGGACTCCAAACCACTACGCAACTTGACGTTTTTCACATAATGTCATATAATGTCATTTCCAGAGCCGCCTCAGAGGTGAAAGAAATTTTTGAATATTTTTTGCACTGAAGATCGATGTCTTACTACCGCAAGTAAAATCCGATAATAAATGATAATTGTATATTTTTCGTGTCAGACACAATGGAAACTTTATTTTGAAGCTTTATTCAGTTTACCAAAAACGCTCGCATCTATTTTCATCCTATGTTTATTTGTTTTACCTTCCATCCAGTCGATGTCTTTAATTCCCCTAAATTTAAACACTCATAGAAGTGGTTCAAAGATTATATTTTTAATTTATGCTGTTTACCTTTTATGTGTAATTATACATTATTTCAGTCTGAAATTCAGATATCCTGCCATTGCTTCCGTATTATGTTCTTACACTTACTGATGTTAACTTGCACTGAGTAACAGAGGTCAATTTCACTTTGGTAAATTTTCTTATGTCTTGAACACACGTTTAGGCATTTCCTCATTTGCAAAGGCTACCAACTACGACACGAAACTGGTATCAGAAAATAAGAAAATATATATATTGCATTTCGCCATTGCTAAGAGACATAGTACAACGACTAGCACGTGGATCTCTACCTTACGAGTGTTATGTCAACCATATGAAACTGTTCATTAGATACATTGTATCACGTCAACGTTCTCAATCACGAGACAAGTGAAAACCACAACCAAGGATCGAAAATTAATAAACAGCAAGAACACGCTGATTAGGGGCCAGACAAGACTCGCGCCCATTACCTTGTCTTCTACCTTCCAAGCTTCACAGAAGCTCTCCTGCGAACCTTGCAGAACTAGCACTCCTGAAAGAAATGATATTGCGGAGACAGGGCTTAGCCACAGCCTGTGGTTGTTTCCAGAATGAGATTTTCACTCTGTAGCGGAGTGTGCGCCGATATGGATCTTCCTGGCAGAAAACTGTGTGCCGGACCGAGACTCGAACTCGGGACCTTTGCCTTTCGCGAGCAAGTGCTCTACCAACTGAGTTACCCAAGCACGACTCAAGCCCCGTCCTCACAGCTTCTGCCAGTACCTCGTCTTCTACCTTCCAAGCTTCACAGAATCTCTCCTGCGAACCTTGCAGAACTAGCATTCCTGAAAGAAAGGATATTGGGGAGACATGGCTTAGCCACATCCTGGGGGATGTTTCCAGAATGAGGGCGGGGCGTGAGTCGTGCTTGGGTAGCTCAGATGGTAGAGCACTTGCCCGCGAAAGGTCCCGAGTTCGAGTCTCAGTCCGGCACACAGTTTTAATCTGCCAGGAAGTTTCAGGACCAACACTCTTGTGCGGGCTTTTCTACTGTGGGCCTAAATTACACCTTCTGTTTCGTTTCCACTGGCGTTTGAGCCTCTGCTATTATAAGCAATCATTTATTACGCCGTTTTGATAATAAAGACAGTCCACCACCTTCCATGCAATAAGCGTTAACACCTATTTACAAGGTATACGTGACAATACCAGTCTTATTTAATTATTCATGTATACGATGTACAACCTATCACATGATACCTAATTCCGATGGTAAATCATATCGATGTATGTAGATGAGTCCTTGCACGGTGCGAAATTATAGCCACCCTACAAACTGATACAGTAAGGTATGAGTAGCTTCTCCCCAGAATCAGTGAGGAAAGCAATGTATGGTAAACACTGGTAAGAAAAAGGGACAGGATGGTACAATCTGGTAAGACATGAGGAAGTATGTTCCATGATACCAGAGGAAGCTGTTGAGGGTAAAAACTGTAGAGGATGACAGAGATTGAAATACATCCAGGAATTAATTGAGGTTGTAGCTTACAAGTACTACACTGAGATGAAAACGTTGGCACAAGAGCTGGCCCCATCATACCAGTCAACAGATTGATGAGAAAAATATAAAAAGAAGTAGTGCTCAAAAAGACAAGCAGCTGCAGAACTACATTTTCTGTCGTGCTCTGATACCAAAATACAGAAACCTATTTATGTGATCGATACAGTCCAGCTGCAGAGACACGTATAACATGATTCGCAAGAAATGGAATTCATGAAGTGATCTTGCTGAGAAGCGAAGACCATTTGTAGAGAGCCATAAACATTCAAGTCTGATACACTTGGCCAGAGGAATCCTTAGGCAAATTGGTTCGTTGTACTGGCAGTCGTACTGCGCAGTATACATAGCCTTACATAGCAATAGCAACAGGCTTTGTGTCGAGTGCTAATTATATAGGGTGTTTGACGGAGAGGTAGATTAGAGGACAATTAAACAAGCAAATAATCCTGATAAAAACAGCTCCGGAAACGAATGCTTTCACCGATAACATGTTTTACGACTTAGTACATGCACCCTTTAGAGTCCCTTAGGATGCAAACTGCCAATGTGCACTTGAGGACAAACACATTACAATAAGTGTTCCACATGACTAGTTTTCATGTGAAGGCAGCCTTCGCATGTCTCCTCTTCGATGTACGTACACGTTAAAATCTCCGAATGCTTTGACAATCATCCACGTTGCGTTCTCGGACTTAACCGACACTATCAACAGGTTGTAGGAAAACTTCCGATACCAGCCACAATAAAAGGTTATTTATTCGTCACACGACCGGTTTCGAGCTTGTCCCCATCCTCAGGTGTTTATACATTCATGTACATGTCTATATTGTTGGAGATCGCCGTTTAAATACAAAGAAAATTATTTGCTGGTGACTAAACAGATACAAGTGGAATAATTGTGTGTTAAGGCAGCATTTGTCGAAAATAAAGTGAAGTATCCTTATTATAGGTTATGGTCAAAGAACTTATCCATAGGTAGTGCAAAGATCTTGGACACATAGGAACTTAAAAAGCTATTATAAATTGTGAAATTTTTGATCCACATGTTTGTCAGAGACCTTATATCTAGGAAGTATAAACATGTACATGAATGTATAAACATGTACATAAATGTATAAACACCTGAGGATGGGCACAAGCCCGAAACCAGTTGTGTTAGGAATAAATAATCTTTTATTGTGACTGGTAGCAGAAATTTTTCTACAGCTTATAAAGGAACAGTCACGCAGTTCAACAGCATCCGCTGTGGATAAAATTCACTATCAACAGGCCTGGAATACACCAAAGCTTTTAAACAACCGCATAAAAAATCCAGCGGATTGAAGTCGGGAACCTGGAAGGCCATAGTATTGGGTAGCCATAACCGAAAAACTTATCGAAACACTATTTAGCAGTACTTACATATCCGTAATGATGATAAAATGAAACTAGGCCAGTTTATCATTTTAGAATTTATGCCTCACTTGTGGCGTATCGAAATAAACATTAGCGATGTTGTAATATTGGCATACGTAATATCGGTAATATCGGTTCCGGATCTATGTTTATTAGTATTATTTGCGTGTTTCATTGTCCTTAACTCGTCCCTTTCGTTTGTAACTACCAATCACACACACTATAGCGCCCTGGTGAGATCTGTTGTGGCCGCAATCACTCAAGTATAATGAATTAATTAAATTTATTTTTGAATCCTATAATGATTTACTAGTTATTTAAGAAGCGGATATTGATACGGATTATCGATTTTTGGTACAGACAGTAAAAGATGTGACTGACAACAAGTAATTGAGGATCACAGAAAGAATAATTTATTGCAGCGATTGTCCCTTCTGCAAAAAATACTAACTATATTTTTTTAAACGTGCCTCAACGCAATTAAATTCTTTAAATTGTAAATTATGCAGTAAAAGAGACGTAATAATTAAATCGAACATAATGTCGAGAGAAGTGCAATTCCGTTCACGACATCCCGATACTCATACACCAATCACGTCTACACCTCATGACCATTACCAACCAGCTTTGTTCGATTCGTTTAATATACCCACCTCGTGCTCATCCCTAAAAACAAAGACAATTCATAAGATATTATCGACAGGTGAAGATAATTTTTAATGTCGAGTAGCTACAGTTTAACCAGCTGCCTTGCTTCACTGTCGATGCATTACTGCTCGATATGCAGCCACGAGGAAAAACAAGTTCGAAAAAGTGCTAAAACTCATAGTTAGTAACTCCGGTGTATGAAGATACAGGATCTTCACAAATTCAGTGCAGCTTAAGAATTTTTTATTATAATGTATGTTATACTTTCAGAGAGGTGAGGGCAAACTTTAAAATTGAAAATACACGTAAACGCAAGTAAATGAATTTTGCTGCTTCAGAAGTACTGTACTAGATGAGAACAGAGGTATAACAGATATGAAAAGAAGAATTCTGATGACCAAACAAATTTTCAGAAGTAAGTAACAGTCACCTTCATATAGAAGCAAGAAATAGATTCATCAGGGTATGTATTTGGAGCAACCTGCACTGTATTCGTGAAGGGTGAAATCTGAGGAAACGGGGGAAAGCAAAAATTTGAAGCACTAGAGATGTTAATACACAGAAGAGCGACAAAAACAGCCTGGACTGAAATAAAAATCCAACGAACAAAAACTAAAGGAAATGGAAAGAAAAGGGGATTAATTAATGTGATTAATAAGAAGAGAAACTAAATTAATTAGTCAGTAATTGGACATAAACTCCATAAAAAAGTTTCTTAGAAGGAAAAATTATGGAGATTAGATCGAAGCGCAGACTTAGAATATCAGTCTTACAATGTGTTATCACTGAAATGAACTGCAGAAACTACAAACAAATGGCAAAGATGACAAAGATAGAGGAAGATGGTTCGTCAATATCGTTTTACCTTCATAGTCTGACGGTGATACTTTTATATAAGACACACTTGGGCAAGGTTACGGTCCACAGTTCCATAAATGATAGATAGTCGAGGTCGTAGGACGTTTACACAGAGTCATTTTCGCGGGAACTGTTGTTGTTAGAAAATTGAAGATTAGTACAACCATCTAGGACAGGACCACTGAAGGGAACATGTTAATGCGAAGAATATACTTCTTTGTTTGTGCAAGGTGAATTGGTTTTGTTAGTCAAATAGCGAAGCTCATAGCGAATATATCTTTTAGAACTGAGAACAGATAAATATGCTTCCGTTTACAGGTGATTACTATACTTTACAAAGTAGATTTATGTAACTTTAATGCCTGAAAGTTACTACTGTAGTTTCGAAACTAATTCAAACATGGCGACGGGGCAGATTTACGCAGATTTGTTGCGTCACGTTTACTCACTAGTCTTCATTTCCATACAAACGGATACCAAAGTCAGAGAAAAGTTTAAGACAACAGCAGTTGGGAACACAATCTAAAAATATGAATGCCCAGGAGAATGATGATGATGGTGGTGATGATGTTTGGTTTGTGGGGCACTCAACTGAGCGGTCATCAGCGTCCGTACAAAGTCCCAATTTTTTCACTGTCCAACGTATCCACTGTCACGAATGATGATGATGGGGAAAACACCCAGTCCCTGGGCAGAGAAAATCCCCAACCTGGCCGGGAATCCAACCCAGGACCCCGGGACCCAGAGGTAGCAACGCTAGCCACTTGACCACGACCTGCGGACGCACAGGAGAATAAATTATAGAAATTGCTAAAAGAGCTATTTGAGCCTAATGAATCTCAAGCAGAAAGAATTAATTCCATGAGAGGAAGAACTGATGAGGGCAAGAAATTTCTAAATGCAAGAACAAGGAAAAATGTGGACTGGCCTTTTTTTAATGTAATCATTAGTTTTGTGCACAAAGACTTGGTAATTCTCCACACTCTCCTGTTTTGTGCCCTTATCTTTATCCGAGTAACTTACGATTCCCTTTATGTCGTCTGTCATCTTGTATCTCGTCCTTCTTCTCAACCTCCTCTCACTAATGAATTCTTACAAAGTCACTGTTCCAGGCACTGCCGTCTCCACGAATGTTCCATCCAGATCTTCTTCCCTTCTCTTATAACCTGAAACAGGCAGGTGAAGAGGATGAAAATTGCCTTTGTATTTACTGCTTCAAACAATAAAACCATTCAAAAAGACATCACGAAACGGTTCAGTACCTCAGATGTAAATGGTGGGCTCACGACGATTGTGCCACAGGAAACACATTAGTTTGTGTTTGTGTGTAAATTGCAACATAGGCAGTGGTCATGAATAGGCCTTTACATAAAATTCAAAATTCTGTGTAGACCACATTATACTAAAAGGTGTGAGTTTGCAAAGATTTTTTTACTGCTGGCAAAATTGTTGGTTTACTATGTTAAGTATTGTTTGTCTGTAATTACGTGTCCTGCAAACATATTTTGACAAGTTCATAAATGTGTTTTGTTTACTCATCATTATGTTCTTTAATTTGTATGAACATGCCCCTGTAGGTGAATAAACCTGCCCCATACCCAGGGCACATTTATGCACTCGACTTCAGCCTATGCAGAGTAATTCAGCTGCCTTTACAATTGGTTTTATGCAACGCGCAATGCCTTGAGAAACTACGCTCGAGATTTTCACACTCTCTCGCTCGCTACATGCAAATTACCAGTCCTACAAAGAGCTAAACAGGACGCTTTTATAGGTAATTTTGTGTAGTTAAGGTATGTACTGGGATAAGTTTTCGCTGGAGGCCCCTGTTTTCGAGTTATTACAGAAAAACGCGTTTTAAGGTCACTTTTGTACGTTTTTCTTGAACAATTAGAAAACTATGGTGTCTAACGAAAACATATCACAGTACAACATTTAACTGCATTAAATTTCCTACGAAAACGTCCTTTCATTTTTTTCTGTAAGACTAATAGTGTGTGCTTAGCTAACAAGAGAACGTGAAAATCTTGCGCGTGGCATTTAAAGGCATTGCTGGTTCCATAAAATTCAATGGGAGGTGCAGCTAAATCAGCCTATATAAAATTATTTTCCACTATTAAATGTAATGTTCAGTTAGAAGTATATATCTGTTCCGAATCATACTTTAATAATCTTGTTAAGAGACTGTTTCAAACGTGGTACATCTAACCGAAAATTTTTTAAAAATTCCGAAATTAAATCCATGTAGATGTTTCCCTGTCTCCCCAACCCACAACTACATCGATGTTTTTGGACACCCACTATCTGTACGCCTGTCTTACAGATCCGATCTCTGCCTCCCGGGCGCTGTTCGTCTGTGGTAGAGAATTGTCTGGAGTGGGCAGTCCTGCTTTTCACGTGTATGTTGCGGACTTGACTGCAAGAAATTGCCGGAGAGACGACCTGGAGGCAGAGTTTGGCAAAGCGGACGGCAGTTTCTGACCGCTAAGCCCGCCTAGCCGCAGATCCGCTGGCGACGGATCTTCCGAATGCGGTTCCAATAATCTTCTCCCAACTCGGATAACAGCCCTTAGCTCTAACAATGCGCTGCCTCTTGCCTTTCAAAATATCGTAGCCCGTCTCTCTGATCCACAAAGGCGGAGTTTCGCTCGAGGGTAAAACGAACAATTGCTTTCGGTAAAACTGCTCAAGAATACTGTAGGATTCGAAGAAAGTGCTCGAGAGGAACGAACTTAAATTTCAAACGTAGGAGAGAGAAAACCTACGGGCCAGCACTTTCGAATGTTACAGTGTACAATGTGTATCATACCAGCAAAATAAAACCATAAGGTGAAGTAAACAGGTAGATGCGGACAAACAGTGGCTTCGGCACGAAATGAGGATTACAACAGAATACTGGCACAACTTGAGTAGAAGAAGGGATCGGTTGGTTGGACATGGTCTGAGGCATTACGGGATCACCAATTTAGTATTGGAGGGCAGCGTGGAGGGAAAAAATTATAGAAGGAGACCAAGAGATGAATACGCTAAACAGATTCAGAAGGATGTAGACTGCAGTTGGAACTGGGAGATGATGAAGCTTGCACAGGATAGAGTAACATGGAGAGCTGCATCAAACCAGTCTCAGGACTAAAGACCACAACAACAACAAACTGGAAAGGTGTGCGTGAAAACTTAAATGAAGTAGGCTAGGTAAGTACCTATAGTGGTATCTCGGCCTGAAACTATTTTCGATCTTAGACTTCGGCCGCTTGAACGTCAATACTTGCTATTCTTCTTTGATCTCAGAGTGGATCATCTCAGCCAAGGATGATACGAAGTTACAACGCATAAATGGAATGAGGGGTACCACTGCATCAAAATCAAGAGACGCTGATTATTAAATCACAGTGGCACTCAAATGCTAGATGCCTGGATAAGAAATGTTCAGAGAACACAAGAAACAGAAACACAAAGGAAAGAACTATGGAACTTATAAGACACGAAAACTTCCTGTCTTGTTTTCGTATTTTTCTTGAATGATATTCACCTAATTCAGGAGCAATGCTGTCATGACCGAACACAGCAATGTGAATATAACTGATGAAATAGGTCTCTGGTGAACGATGCGTATTATTTTGGCAGTGCTGTGTCACGAGTCCAGTATGATGTTATATTCCACGAACATTTTTGCCATTTCGAACGTTTATCTCCCGAGACCAATTTATTCATTAAACATTTCCTACGAGTGTGGAGCTGCACATTCGTAATCAGTTAATCTTTCTAAAATACTGGAAAGCAGGCATCAGTGATATCGGAAAAGACTCATCTGAGCTAAAACAGTTGTTCTTCGTATGATACTGGAAAGGAGGTGTAATTCATTTCAGCTAAAACTAGAAGAATCGGAAGTAACTAGAGGGTACCTTCAGAACATGAATACCGATATCCTGAAAACTACATATTCGCCTATATCTGTTACAGCGAATGGCTGTAGCTAATTTGTATACAGAAAAGTTCCAGATTTTGAATGACAGTAACATAGATGGTATACGAGAGCAAAGATGCTGCTGAACGTGTGATGGACCTAAAAATCTGACTTGTGCAGAAACGAAGATTTTATACACATCTACTCGTAACTTCCAAATGTTAGTTAAAAAATTAAAATGTTCTGTTGAACTTCGATTACTTATTTGAAAATGAATTCCAATTGAAGTTGAAGACTACTTCAATTAATTTCTGACTTTCACGTTTTTTTGTCAGAATCAGACACAGGGAAGAAGAAAGTAAAATAATAACAACAGTAACTGGAAAAAGAATGCAGTTACTTTCATAATTTGATACACGTAACTACATTTTTCAAGTCAAATACGTAATCACAAGTAAAAGAACTGATAATCAATAAAATAGTTTTTATTATTGTTAATCTAGCCGTGACTGTATTAGAAAACAAAGAAGGCAGATTTTCTTTGGAAAACCCATTTTCTGTTACTCTTTTCCCACTGACCCGTCTGTTTTGCAGTTAAAACATGGCTACGTTTGTAGATTCTGTGAGCAAAGTTATAACACACATAATTCGAGGTGAACTGCAAAAAGTTTTACCTTCCACACAATTTTCCAAATGTTCCAAACTTTCACCTCGCAGAAACTTTGTAGCACCCAAGGCTCAGTCCGCGGAGTGGGGTAAAAACTCTCCTCACGCATGACTGCAGGACATGTCAACAAATTTTCTCTTTTTTGCTGAGGACAGAAGACATTTCTCCATTCCTTCCAACAGTGTTGTCCCACATAAATGCTAATCTCTTCGAAGGTATAAACACACGAAACTCGTAACTGAAACATATTTGTATACGTAACTTAAGCAAGCCTGAAGCTGCGCATCTAATACCTGACCTTCTGTTTCCTAGCGTTTATGCCGCTGTACCAAGTCCGCTGTTCAGTAAATATATTTAATTTCACTATGTGTCCAGATGCCCTTCATGTATGTTAACTTAACCCTTTCACCAATATCTTATTCGGCGTCAAAGGTAGTAATGTAAGGTTATTTTATAGTAATAAAATGAAACACCTGCAGTCGTCATTGTGATGTTATTTTATTTTACTGCAACCAGTTTCGGTAACTCAGTACACCACCTTAGTTGGTAGTTGATGGTTGCAGAGACAAAATAGCTGGTACAGTATTGTATGAAGACCAGTTCTTAGATGTTGGCCACTGATGCGATCGTGTATACGATTGGAGTTACCCCCTCCCCACTCCACCCTCAGCGTCAGTTACGGCCCGAAGATGGTGTAATGAGTCACCATAACAATTTTTAATGTAATAAAAGAACATCAAAACGAAGGCTGCAGGTGCTTGATTTTATTACTTAAGCGATCGGACAAAGTCCCGCAGTCCACCTTTACCACCTTTCAGAAGGACGGACATACAAAAAAGGTTTTAACTAAAGTCACGGTAAGAACATTATGAAAAAAGAAATATTTTCTACTCTCTCGTTATCCAGTGTGGGGAGGGGTGAGATGTACAAATTTACTCATAAGTACCTCGGGTGTTTCAGCAGGCGACTGCGCAAAAACTACAACACATACAAAAACAGAAAAAACGGTCTCTGATGCATCAAACGTCAATACATTGGTACAGTTAATTGGCACGAATCGTCCAGAAAGGCGCGACAGTAGCCCGCTTTGCAGATCTCTTAATTAGGTTGCCTACCTGCAGGCGCGAACTAAATCGATGCGACAATACGAAGCAGCGCAGACCAGATGATTAACAATGGAACTTGAAGACAGCACAAACTACAGGTGAGAGATGTAATTATAAGAATCCTGCAAACTATTAGTAGGTATCCCTTTACCAGGAGGACATTGATACATAATATGCAACAAATGCACACTGGCTCTATTATATCGAAGAACATATACATCCCAATGGCAGTCAAAGGCCTAAGCGAGGGAATTCGTCTGCGCTATCTGTCTGTGAACCGTGTAAACTTTATTCTCTGAGTTTTTATGGCGAATGTGTTAGAAATCGAACCACTACCATGAGCAGTCAAATCACATCCTGAACTACATATTAAGCAATACAGTAATACATGAACCTTACTATATACATTAACCTTTACGCCCCAGAAAACAAATTGTTCATGCCATCTGACCACGAATATTTAACGGTCTAAACACGCGGACTTACATAAACTACGCTCAACTGAAACGAATTTTGCATAGCTAACTGTTCAAATATTAAGTAATTAATACTGATTCATCAACAAGCTGTTGGAAAATTTAATAGTGTGTTCATTTTCTCCAAGCGCGGTAATTGAGGACTTCCTGCAGAAATGTAATCTTTGAATAAAATTTGACGGAAGAAATAAACCAATCCTTTGTTGAACCATTAAGATCAGAATACAAATTCAGAATACGTTATCCACGAAATATTGTAGTTATAAAGTCCCTTGCTACCACATATTCCGCAATATACACTGAGCTGACGAGTCATAGTATACTGATGTGTACTTATACACATGGCGAGAGTAATGCGTCCATACTGCGTACACTACATAAAAAAGGGCAGTGTATTGGTGGAGCTGTCATTTGTACTCACGTGATTCATCTAAAAAGTTGTCCGAGGTGATTATGACTGCACGGCATTAATTAACGGACTCTGAAAGTAGAATGGTTATTGAAGCTAGACTCATGGCAATGTGACGAGAGTACTAAATTTCACGCGTTCGTGTAGAGTTGTCACTGCTAACAGAAACACAACACTGCGTGAAATAACCGCAGAAATCAATGCTGAACGTACGTCTGAATTAGCCGTTAGAACAGTGCTGCGAAATTTGGGGTTTATGGACTGTGGCAGCAGACGGCCGACGCGAGTGACTCGGCTAACAGCACAATATCGCCTTTAGCGTCCTCCCTGGGCTCGTGACAGTATATGTTGGACACTAGACGACAGAAAAACCGTGGCCTGATCAGATGAGTCCAGATTTCAGTTTGTAAGGGCTGATGGTATGGCGCAGACGCCATGAGGCAATGGACCCAAGTTGTCAATAAGGCAATCCGCAAGCTGTTGGTGGGTCCATAACTGTATGGGCTGTATTTACATGGAATGGACTGGGTCCTCTGGTCAAAGTGAATCGATTATAGACAGGAAATGGTTATCAAGTTTTTGTATGTCTATCCCTATGATTCAAGGTCTGAGGAGTTTCGGCCGTTCATTTATGTATTAAAATATAACACCTGCAGCCCTCCTTTGATGTTATTTATTATATAGCTACCAGTTTCAGTGATTCAGTACACCTTCTTCAAGCTGTAACCGACACTGTGGAGGTGAAATCCAATCGTGTACACGATCCCATCAGTGCCCAGTATCTAAGAACTGGTTTTCATGGACTGCTGTAACTGCGATGCTTCGTCTACAACCAACATCTCAGAAGTGGTTTCTGTAGGCTGTTCTACCAGCGATACACTGGTTGCAGAGACAGTGAAACGTCCCCTTAGAAAAATTATACATGACTGTGCTTAAACTGGTACACAATATTTTTTAGCGCAACGCAATCTGACTTTCAATAATCCCTACAAGAGAATGGCCCTGACTAAATTAACCTATACGTTTCACAAATCACTTACCTCACAAAAATCTTCGTTACTCGAACTACTCCAATACAGCGAGCGCCAATACTGCTAGCTAAATAAAAGATACAAACTACTGAAGGCACTAACTACTGATAGGCATAGTTAGCAAATGAAAGTTTTTGATAGAGAACAAACAATGTATTTACCTTAAAAGTGTTCAAAAGTCATAATATATATATATATAGCAGTTCATGACATCCATTCTTACAAATGTACTGTTTCTGATAGACACACGTCCAGATCATCCGCTCTCAAAATTCCGCCATTTCTCTCCCCACATCCACCACTGCTGGTGGCTCACCTCCAACTGCGCAACGCTACACGCTGTTAACAGCCAACTGTCCAACGCTACAATAGCGACTATTGCAGCAATCCTGACAAGCCTCAGACTGCACACAGCACAGCAAGTGATTTTCATACAGAGCGCTACGTGGCGTTACCAATAAAAAAAACCTAAACAGCCTACTTTCATAGCCCCCATGCTCCCCACAAAAAATTTTACAAATTGTTTTGGGCACTGGCCAATACATATTTGTTAAAATTTTTTCACAATTACAATAACAAAGAAATCAAATGTACACACTTATTGATACACTGTTGGTCAAAAGCAAAGATTTTCTCACAGTCCATAAAAACAGTCCTGATCATTCATCACAGTATTAATTACAGTTTTTTTTCTCAAAGTCTGAGCAGTAAAAGAAAATGCACACGGAAGTAGTGGATTTCCATGCAGTCTTGAAGAAGTAGTGTTGTCCTTCCAACGGAAAGACAGTGCTGACTCTCGACATGCAGACAGGTAATGGGTCACAACAGAGCAAACCCACCGCAGAGTCAGTCGAAGTTCTGAAGAATATTGGTAGGTAGGTCATCACAGAGTAGACCCACTGTAGTCCTGGTACAGATTACGGTATTGGTGGGCCACCAGAGGTGCAGACCCAGTGCAGTCCTTGTAGAAATAATGGTATTGGTGGGCCATCAAAGATGCAGACCCACTGTAATCCTTGTAGAGAGAATGGTATTGGTGGGCCATCAAAGATGCAGACCCACTATAGTCCTTGTAGAGACGGCCAGCAGCCATCTATTGCGACTGTGCAGGTGCACAATCACCATCGAAGAGTCTTACGGAAAATATAGCAAGTCCATAAACCACCACTTGTGCACGCACAAAGTTTTTGGAATTGTCCTTGTAACCAGCAGTGCTGTTTGCCAGTCCCTTGCTGAATTATCAACACACGTGTGAGCACTAACAGTTACAACTTCTCACATACTGTGCATATACTATGACCAACAGAAATGTGTGCAGTGAAATGAATGCTTACAAGTTACTTAATTTGATGAACCGGTGTCAATTACAATTTTATAACATGAGAATAGAATGACAAATGTACAAAATACATCATTAAAGAACATAACAATACAGATAACATTTATAGTAATAGGTGCTTTACAAAAGAACAGAAATAAACATATACATCAGTGTTACATGAATTATGACATAAGTAAACACATAAAATATGAGAATAACTTTTGAAACATCAACTTCGCACATGAGCATTAAAACAAAGCAGAATAAATAATGTCTAAACGTCTTTACAAAGTAAATAACATATTATAAATGCAAATTATATTTGAAGATAACAGTATTCCTTATCATAGTGAATGTAGCTGAGTATTAGAAAAATTCTACAACATAAATCTTATTAGCTAAACACATATAGACAGGAAGAACATAAATACACAAGGTACACAGACACATAGAGGGATAGCACAAGGAAAGGACAGGATTTGTTTTACTGCAGTATTTTGCAAACAAAACTTTCTTTACTTCTTGGAGATCTCCCTTCATTCTTCATTATTTATGAAACGTCCCTTTAGAAAAATTATACATGGCTGTGCTTAAACTGACACACAATATTTTTTAACGCAACGCAATCTGACTTTCAATAATCCCTACAAGAGAATGGCCCTGACTAAATTAACCCATACGTTTCACAAATCACTTACCTCACAAAAATCTTCGTTACTCAAACTACTGCAAAACAGCGAGCGCCAATACTGCTAGCTAAATAAAAGATTCAAACTACTGAAGGCACTAACTACTGATAGGCATAGTTAGCAAATGAAAGATTTTGATAGAGAACAAACAATTTATTTACATTAAAAGTGTTGAAAAGTCATAATACATATAGCAGTTCATGACATCCATTCTTACAAATGTACTGTTTCTGATGGTAACACGTCCAGATCATCCGCTCTCAAAATTCCGCCATTTCTCTCCCCACATCTACCACTGCTGGCGGCTCACCTCCAACTGCGCAACGCTACACGCTGTTAACAGCCAACTGTCCAACGCTACAATAGCGACTATTGCAACAATGCTGACCAGCCTCAGACTGCACACAGCACAGGCAGTGATTTTCATACAGAGCGCTACGTGGCGTTACCAATAAAAAAACCTGAACAGCCTACATAGAACAGCATCGCTATCACAGTACTCTACAAAAACCAGTTCTGAGATGTTGGCCACTGATGGGGTCATGTGTGCGATTTCCATGGGACTAGAGGGAGTTGTAGAGGATAAAAACTGTGGAGGGAGACAGAGATTGGTATACATCCAGCACATAACTGTGGACGTAGGTTGCAAATGCTACTCTGAGACGAAGAGACTGGAACAGGAGAGGAATTCGTGGCGGGCCGCATCAAACAAATCAGAAGAAAGATGACTCAAAAAAATAAAAATAAAACGATCGTGAGCGTTAGTTATCTGTGTTCACTAATCCCTGCATCCGTTTTGATTCTCGTTATTAACTCAGAATTATTTGTTGCTATGAGGTCAAGTGTGTTTTCACAACCGTTTACCATTCGCGTGGGCTCATGAACTAATTGCTCGAAATAATTTTCAGAGAATCGTTTAGCACAATTTCGGATGATGTTTTATGCGTACCTCCGGAATTAAACATGTATTATTCCGACAGAATAAAGCTCGCCCACATATCACTATCGCAATCCAACATGCGCTCCAAAGCGTCGACATGTTGCCTTGTCCTACTCGATCACTAGGTCTGTCTCCAAGCGAGCACATTTGGGACATCATCGGACAACAACGCCAGCGTCATCCACAACCTGCATTAAGCGTCCCTATACTGAGCGACCAAGTGCAACAGGCGTGGAACTCTCTCCCAGAAACTGGCATCCGTTGCATGAACAATACAATGCATGCACGTTTGCATGTTTGAATTCAACATTCTGACGGGCACACCGCTTATTAATATATCAGCGCTTCACATTTGGAATCGCTTACCGCACACTTACATTAACCTCTCAACTTGTTAATCGCTTAAATATTTTATCCAGAGAAATGTTAACCGACATGAACTTGTTAATCACTTAAATATTTTATCCAGAGAAATGTTAACCGACATTTCAATACTCTACATTAATTATCTTTTGGTGCTCCGATTTTTTCCGGATGGTTCGTTTGTAAACGGCGATGTAGACTTCCTTGCCCATCCTTCCCCACCTCGAGCTTTTGCTCCAACTCCCTGGTAACCACATCGATTGCGGGACGTTATATCCTAAATTTGTGTAATCGCTGCGCTGTTGTTTTTGCAGTGTCACACCAGCAGTCCCCACTGACCTTGTTTTTTTTGTGCGTAACAAAATTTAAACATTAAAAAACACTAAATCCACTCCACTCAGTTTGAACATTACTCATCTGTTTACTATTTTCGTAAATTGATTACGTATCTTGGAATGAATCCGACTCTGCTCCTAGAACGTGACAAATGTCAGGACCTAATCCACCAAAGACTGCCTTTATAATGAACAGCTACTGGCAATCAAAAATAAAAGTTTTTGTATGTAAAATCACAAACATGGATATTCAAACATTACTTTTCCCATCCCGTTTCGATTTTCTTTAGGTTACATAGGAATCTAGTGGGCAAGCAGTTTCCTTGCTTTAACACTTTGTTACTATATAGCTCGAAAAATAAAATACTGTTTTATTTACTTCCAAGTAACTATTTGCAGAGCCGAAAGTGAAATTAACTATCTTCCCTCTTCGTTTTAAAATTCAATTATAGGCACATAGCACTGATCACTACTTACTTCAAAGTAAATACTGGGTGTTTCAAAAATAATATACGTATTACAAAGTATTATCTTGTGCAAACTATCGGTCGCTGGGTCTTGGTTCAGCTAATGGAGAAACGAATACATAGTCTAGTTTATATTAATAGCCGCTAGATGACAACAGTCTTCATTTTTGCTTGGTAACCGTCGTATGTTTCAAATGGCTACTACGCCTTTTTGTGCAATTGCGAAGTGCAATTCCGTGATTACTGTGCAAAGACGTTTCAGGTTTAGGTACCAAATTGATCCTCCGAATAGATGGAAAATTCGCAGATGGTATCGACAGTTTCTAGATACAGGATGTGTAAGCGAAGGAAAGAGTTTTGGCCGCCCTCGTGTTCCTGAAGAAAACTCAGCATGTCTCAGCTGGGCTCCACGGTCACTGAATCTGACACCCTCTCACTTCTTCCTGTAGGGATTCGTTAAAGACAACGTTTATGTACCACCATTCTCACAGAACCTGGAAGAATTGAAAAACTGGACCCATACTGCCATAACACCAGTGACGAAGGACATGCTTGTCCCAGTATGGGAGGAATTTCTAGCATCGATGTGATATTATTCGTGTCACTGATGGAAGACACATTGAACATCTGTAATCTGAATTTTGATAGGTTTGTAAATATGTGTGTAAAATTTCATATTCGTATGTCTTACAGATTAATAAATACATGGATTCGAAATATGTATGTTCTTTTTCAAAACACCGTGTATATTAATTTTGAACAAAAAATAACACGTTTATTACTTTCTTTTCACACGCTCGTTGTGTAGCATTCTCTGTGACTTCAATATTTCATGCCCATATGAAACATAGCGTTAGCCTAATGGCCGATTGGTAGCCGTGCGGTCTAAGGAGTCTTGTCACGGTCCACGCGGCTCCCCCCCCCCCCCTTTGTTTCTTTACATCACGAAAAACGGTTGCTATGACTATTAATTTATGATGAATTTGGATAACATTTCCTCTACGTTGTCGTTTAAAAAATATACAGCCTAACAATAAATGAAAAGCACCAGTTTGCTTTTGTTCTGCAATATTATTTTTATGGCTAACCGGTTTTCGGCTTACAAGGCCATCTTCAGACATTTACTGAGTATTATCACCAAAGAAGTTAAATGTTAGCAGACAACATTGGAAGAGAAGTAACACATCTAGAGTGAAGTAGAAACATACAGTGAGTAACATCTTTGCAATGAAATAATAAAAACTGAACAGTACATAAATAACAATGGAGTTGACAGGAAAACCTTTAGCACAAAATAGGAATAGCATGCCTACATAACAGTTTCTATTAATAAACAAAACTAATAAAATAAGATAAAATTAGTACTAGACAAGGCTACATCAAGAGGTATGAAACATGGAGAGTGATACCCAACCAATTAAAAAAGAAGAGACAGTTGTCAATATAAATACAGAATACACGAGGAACTTAAGCAATATCAATAAGATAAACAGAATTTAGTAAATGCAGGAAAATTGAGGTGTTTGAGGGAACCTACAGTTTGAGAGTGTGATGGTACTGCATTTTAACATTAACATTATAATCAAAGCAGTGGCTGCACCAGTTTACATTAAATAAATGAGCAAAGTAAAATATGAACAGTACTTGATGAGACAACTACAAGGGGAGTTAAACATGGACAGTAATACAAGTACAAGTTAAAAGCAAACCCTTAACTATTGAAACTACAGCATATGTGGAATACAAAGACAACTGCAACAAATAAAACTCTGCATTTGCTGAGCATGTGCTGAGTGAGAGTCACCACTACCAGCCAGTGTCCCATGTACTTCACTTAGCAAACAAAGCCCATAAACTCAACCTGCTGGAAGCCCTGGAAATTAACAAACATCTTGCTCACAGTCCAGATCTCATCCTAAATGACCAGACACAACTCAACACTTCCCCTCTCCTAAACTTCATATAATCATCTTTGTTGTTCATTACTTCCCACACTCTCTCGTCCTACATATTTCCATTTTCCTGTAGTCAAATGGCTCTGAGCACTATGGGACTCAACTGCTGAGGTCATTAGTCCCCTAGAACTTAGAACTAGTTAAACCTAACTAACCTAAGGACATCACAAACATCCATGCCCGAGGCAGGATTCGAACCTGCGACCGTGACGGTCTTGCGGTTCCAGACTGCAGCGCCTTTAACCGCACGGCCACTTCGGCCGGCTCCTGTAGTCATTAAGTTACATTCTTCATTTGTGTGGCCATAGTGTCCGTAGTTCCATTATAATTCTTGAGGGTATTTTTATTCTGTCATTGCAACTACAAAAATGCGTGTTTTTTCACCAGACGCGTTTCGCTTTATTGAGGAAAAGCATCAGCAGCGGCTGTAATTAAGTTATTTTCATTTTGATTTGCTTTTAGATCGAAAAACAGTTCGTTAAGAATATGTTGGTTTGTACTAACGGTGATTTTTCGGCTGATTTCTCGCTTACATCGGGAAATGCCGTCTGTTTGCACATCGTTGTCTTTCTGTGTTAGACACTGTTAATTTTGGTCTAATTTTTAGATGTTCTGCAGCACTATGCATTTCTTATGCTTTTCACAACACACTTTTATGCACGTGACTGTATTCTGTATTCTGTTTGTTTTGTATTTCAAGTATGGGGTGTTGATTGTGTTTTGTAGTGTTGCGACATAATCCTTCCACTGGTTTGTCTTTGACCTACAACATTTTTTTAAAAATTTGATTATTGTACGTGTGTAATTCTATTTAATTATGTTAATGTGTATTTATGCACTGTGGAAGAATAGAGAAGGAACAGCGATGGAGGGATTTTTTAAAAATTTCTTGTATTTTTATTCTTTTAGGGGAGGGGGAAACCATGAGTGGACGTAAGTATGTAGCAGTGTGATGGAGTGTGAGTTAGAGGAGAAGGTGAGGAGCGAGAAGTGAAATGGAACAGTGAGTGGGGGTGGGGTGTTGGGAGAGTGAGAGGGGGTGAAGAATTGAAAATGCTCTTTCATCAGTTTCATCAATTATTCTGTATACAGTCCGGTTTCCAATATTTATCTGGTCATTGAGCAACCGTTTATTTTGTGTTAATGCTTTTTGTAGACGGAAATTTTCATGGAAAGGGAGGTGTCTGTCTTTACTGATTTTTATGATATTCATATGGTTTTCAATATTGCTTGGTCTATGGTGTTCTTCTTTTAGACGGTCCGAAAATGTTGAATGATTTGTATCGTATTTAAATGCTCTGATGTGGCTGATTCGACACAAGATATAAAGAAAACATTCTTAACGAACTGTTTTTCGATATAAAAGCAAATCAAAATGTAAATAATTTAATTACAGACCACTGATGATGCTTTACCTCAATAAAGCGAAACGCGTCTGGTGAAAAAATCACGCATTTTTTTAGTTGCAATGACAGAAAAAAAATACCCTCGAGAATTAACAAGTGATTGTGGATCATCTTAGATGACATTTTTTCTATTTATACCAAGTTTTAATGGCCATCAGTGTAAATCTGACACACATTGACTTCTAAAAAGTAACTATGAATGTAAATGTTCACTGTACTGTATGTCACATTCACTGTGGTAGCAGTACATCACCGGTCCATTAATCCATATAGTCACAAACCAAGTTTTAAAACAATCTTTTAAATTGGTTACATTTCATACATAGTAATGTATGAATTAAAGATCAACAACTCTAAAATGTCAGGAGAGTACATTTCATGAAGCAAAATAATAGAACAGAGTGTGATGTCACAATCAATTTCGAAATATGTTAGTAATATAACGAATAATGAAGCGACAGTAAATTCATTGTAAAATACATTTTTTGACTGAAAGAAATGAATTGCTTTTCTAAAAATTTTATACAGTCACTAAACTACTTACTAAAATGCTAATTTCAGAAGTAGACGTAGACTTGCCTTATTTATATAAAGTAGATTTTTATGAAGCCATCGGGCAATGGTTTACATGTATAACGTTCACAGTCCGTTGCAGTGAAAATTCACTTTTATATGGGACTAGCGATCTGCCCTGGCTTCACACGGGTCGCACTAAATAAATACTGCTGGACCATTTGTCTCTTGTAACAGTAACAAATTATATACACAAATCTCGATCGTCAATCATTCCATCTATTAGTAACAACACTGTCAAAGCGACTACAGCGGTGCCTCAAGATTAGCCTTCCGACACAGACAGAGACAGACGAACGTGGTGGGGTACTTTTATTCATTATACGTAGTTCAGCCAAGTTGCACGAAACATTTACAAAATATATACACAAACCTTGCTCGTTAACGAGTCTATCTATTATTGAAAACCTCAGCTAAATTCCTACAGTGCTTCCCGAGATTAACCATCACATACAGACTGAAAACCATTGTGAGGGAATTTAATTTAGTGATACTTACAGATACACAGCGAGTAACAGAGATTCCTTGGCAACTTTGTCTCTGTTACTCGAACAAGTAGCTCCGTAACCTTTGGGTCTGAACAATACCACATGCCTTAATGTGCGGTCATTATGCTTCACACTGGTCGTTCGAACGTTGCTCTCATATGGTAACGCCTCAACGAAGTGGTCCCAGATTACACACACTATTTCTCCAGTGGTATTAAATACTTTTACGTTTCGAAAAGCGTTATTATTTACGGACTGTCTTAAATTCTTATCATTTCTGCCTGACCATCTGCGAACTATAGTGGGGCCTATAAGAATTTGTCACCATTTTTCCCTTTCGCCAGTGGAAAGTGTGATCCGTTTTCGTTGTCTCCCCCCTCGCGTGTTGACGAAGTGAAATATTCCGATCAAGCAAATCCTCTAAGCTTTAAACGCGTAAACGCTGACGTCTGTGCCGCATTGTGCGTTAATGTATACGGTATTCAAAGAGGTACAAAACCGCAAACCAGACTCGTGCTATTCTTCCAGGTAGGACACAGTTACGAGGAATAACGGCATCCAGTTTTCCCTGTCCAAGCAGTGAAAGGAAACAGCGAAAGGCGGAACAGGGCGATGAATGGCCTCGCAGGCATGTGTACATTTGTATGGCTTTATATTTGTCTCCACTCGCCGGCTCCTTGTAGATCTGAGTCCGATACGGGAACTGACAAATCGATTCCTGTCTGGAAGAGCAAAGCTGTGAGCGGACTACCAATGACTGCCGACAAGTGACACTCAACACGAGTCAAGTCGCCCAGTGTCGTCTTAGGGTAGACCAGCGTCGTTCCAATTTGGTGCCCACGCACGTCCACTGCCGTTAAGGAACAGTTGGCACCGCTTCCTGCGCCAGATTACCATAGAATTTATTCTCCACTACCTGCATCGCCTGCTAAGAGAGCTAGATGGTCCGTGATGGGACAGGTTTGGAATTAGAATCCGGAATCACTGATTCCTTGTCTCCCGGCTGTTGCTGAAGCGCAGTGATGCATCACTAAACAGGCACCGAAGTATTGACTTTTGCTTACGAATTACGCATCGCGTTGCCCTCAGCACTTGGTCCCAAATTTTGGATATACACTCCTGGAAATTGAAATAAGAACACCGTGAATTCATTGTCTCAGGAAGGGGAAACTTTATTGACACATTCCTGGGGTCAGATACATCACATGATCACACTGACAGAACCACAGGCACATAGACACAGGCAACAGAGCATGCACAATGTCGGCACTAGTACAGTGTATATCCACCTTTCGCAGCAATGCAGGCTGCTATTCTCCCATGGAGACGATCGTAGAGATGCTGGATGTAGTCCTGTGGAACGGCTTGCCATGCCATTTACACCTGGCGCCTCAGTTGGACCAGCGTTCGCGCTGGACGTGCAGACCGCGTGAGACGACGCTTCATCCAGTCCCAAACATGCTCATTGGGGGACAGATCTGGAGATCTTGCTGGCCAGGGTAGTTGACTTACACCTTCTAGAGCACGTTGGGTGGCACGGGATACATGCGGACGTGAATTGTCCTGTTGGAACAGCAAGTTCCCTTCCCGGTCTAGGAATGGTAGAACTATGGGTTCGATGACGGTTTGGATGTACCGTGCACTATTCAGTGTCCCCTCGACGATCACCAGTGGTGTACGGCCAGTGTGGGAGATCGCTCCCCACACCATGATGCCGGGTGTTGGCCCTGTGTGCCTCGGTCATATGCAGTCCTGATTGTGGCGCTCACCTGCACGGCGCCAAACACGCATACGACCATTATTGGCACCAAAGCAGAAGCGACTCTCATCGCTGAAGACGACACGTCTCCATTCGTCCCTCCATTCACGCCTGTCGCGACACCACTGGAGGCGGGCTGCACGATGTTGGGGTGTGAGTGGAAGACGGCCTAACGGTGTGTGGGACCGTAGCCCAGCTTCATGGAGACGGTTGCGAGTGGTCCTCGCCGATACCCCAGGAGCAACAGTGTCCCTAATTTGCTGGGAAGTGGCGGTGCGGCCCCCTACGGCACTGCGTAGGATCCTACGGTCTTGGCGTGCATCCGTGCGTCGCTGCGGTCCGGTCCCAGGTTGACGGGCACGTGCACCTTCCGCCGACCACTGGCGACAACATCGATGTACTGTGGAGACCTCACGCCCCACGTGTTGAGCAATTCGGCGGTACGTCCACCCGGCCTCCCGCATGCCCACTATACGCCCTCGCTCAAAGTCCGTCAACTGCACATACGGTTCACGTCCGCGCTGTCGCGGCATGCTACCAGTGTTAAAGACTGCGATGGAGCTCCGTATGCCACGGCAAACTGGCTGACACTGACGGCGGCGGTGCACAAATGCTGCGCAGCTAGCGCCATTCGACGGCCTACACCGCGGTTCCTGGTGTGTCCGCTGTGCCGTGCGTGTGATCATTGCTTGTACAGCCCTCTCGCAGTGTCCGGAGCAAGTATGGTGGGTCTGACACACCGGTGTCAATGTGTTCTTTTTTCCATTTCCAGGAGAGTAATTCCGAAGCCCTTTTAAACAGCCTACAAAAAAAAAAAAAAAGAAAGCAATGGAAATACGTGCGTATGCTGATGATCACCCGCTAGTAGCAGGAGCAAAACATTACAACTAAAAAGTTAAGCAAATGTGCTGCTGCTGATATTAGTTGTTGTTGTTGTGGTCATTAATTCGAAGACTAATGTAATACAGCACTTCAAGCCACTCTTTCCCAAGAAAGTCTCTTAATTTATACACAGGTATCCATTTACTGAGGCCTACTTCGGTTTCATCCTGTTTACTATCGCTGTGCGTTGGTCTCCCTCCGTTTAGAACTGGCTGTTACTTCATAACGATGTGTCCGATCAACTGATTTCCTTGAGACCTATGCAGCCGGCTAATGTCGACTAGTCGACAACCGCCGGTATTTTGACAGGAGCACCCCACCTTCCCCTCCATAGCAGGAAGTAAATGCTATCCAAGCGAGTACAAAACCTCGATTTTTCAGAGAAACTCCGGAAAGCTAACACACACACACACACACACACACACACACACACACACACACACGGTAAACGCAAGCGCCAACTACCTCCTGATGTTGCAGAGGAGGCTATGAGGAAGACATATCGTATGTTAACTGGGGCACATCCACCCAAAAGTACAGGGTGTACATAAAGTCCAGGAAAACTTGCAATTATTTATTGCACAAGAACTAAACATTGACAGATGTCATACTTATTGCATTTTGAAGAGAAACTGTCAAAGTCTTTTTTACAAACATTCGATATGCAAACTATGAGTGACCCGGCAGACGTGAATACGGTAATCGAAGTCTTGTCATACCCGTCCCAGCATGGCATCGTCGACTTTGGCAGTCGCTTCCAGTACTCTCTCCCGGAGCTCTGCTACATCACGTGGTAGAGGCAGTACATACACCAGATCCTTAATGTGTCCCCATAGCAAAAATCACACGGAATGAGATTTGATGATCGGGGAGCCCATTTCATGAAACAGCTCACTCCGTACCTGAACTCGCCATGTTTGCGACTAGCGCTGACTATCGGCAGATTACCAAACTACGCTGTGGTGGTATGCAAGGAAAAAAAACTTTCAGTGTTTTTCTTCAAAATGACATATGTATGATATCTGTACAATGTTTGGTTCTTGTGCAATAAATAATTGAAAGTGTTGGTTCAAATGGCTCTGAGCACTATGGGACTCAACTGCTGAGGTCATTAGTCCCCTAGAACTTAGAACTAGTTAAACCTAAAACTAGTTAAACCTAACTAACCTAAGGACATCACAAACATCCATGCCCGAGGCAGGATTCGAACCTGCGACCGTAGCGGTCTTGCGGTTCCAGACTGCAGCGCCTTTAACCGCACGGCTACTTCGGCCGGCAATTGAAAGTGTTCCTGGACTTTATGTACACCCTGTAATACAATAGCAGCTGAGAAGGCTGTTTTTCGTTCACTTACAATGAACCCCCTGAGTGTGAGGTCGCAAAAGGCCAATGATGTGTACAGCATTCGACAATCCACATATCACATATTATCTACTTTGCAGCCACAGTGGCAACTGGAGGTATCTAATGGTGAGCGCAGCATGAGGCTACGGAGCGTAGTTGAACTGTTCTGTGCTATAGTGCAGTGCACAACACTGCCGCAGTGCTAGTGGTGTTGATATAAAGCAGAGCAGTGGCAACGATAAACGAAGCAAACATTGCATGTCTACAACAGTTGCCTAAGTTGACATTTCATCAAAAAGGAAACTGAGGAATATTGCAAGGAGAAAGAAGTAGCAGATGAAATATTAGCGTTTCTGCTAAATGGATCAGTGGTTTGTATGATGTATACGTTAGAATGTGCGGATAATGTTCATGAGCAGTACAGTAATAACGATACGTGCTTAACAAGTAAAAGTGATACTGAAACAGGTGTCGTGCCATGTAGTTTATCATCCTTGTCGGACAGAGAGCCTGAAATTCCTTCTCCAGCGAGACATGGTAAAGGACTATCGTTGTCTTGGAGAGGTTCGTCCGCAACATAGTAAAAAAAATAATTGTGAACGGATTTCGAATAAGTTCGCAGCAAAATGATTGTGTGTTGCATAAGAAAAACTACGGATATTCATGGCAGGATAAGGGGGGCTTGTTACAAAAACTGGTGCTTGCCTGTTTCAAGGATGCTCGACACAAATTACGTGATGTGCATGATAGCAACCTACTTCATTATGCACATCAAACTGCTCGCGACATAGATTATAGTGATTTCAAGAAAAGGAGTGGGTGGCTGCATAGCTTTCAAACAAAGCGTGAACTTCACGATGCACAGCAAACTGCGGAATCGTCCCGAAAGTTACTTACTGCGCTGCGAGATGTTGTAGGTGCACTGTGCCGTGCGAGTCTTTCTCGTGTGCGTGGTCTCTCAAAGGCAGTAGGGAATATTTACAACACAGCAAGTAAGAGCGGATAAATAGGCATAAGAGAACTAGACTACTGGCCATTAAAATTGTTACACCAAGAAGAAAAAAAAATCAAGTGTGTGTGAAATCTTATGGGACTTAACTGCCAAGGTAATCAGTCCTTAAGCTTATACACTACTTAACCATCCTAAGGACAAACATACACACACACCCATGCCCAAGGGAGGACTCGAACTTCAGCCGGGACCAGCCGCACAGTCCATGACTGCAGCGCCTGAGACCGCTCGGCTAATTCCGCGTGGCACACCAAGACGAAATGCAGATGATAAACGGGTATTCATTGGACAAATATACCGGTATTATACTAGAACTGACATGTGATTAGATTTTCACTAAATTTGGATGCATAGATCCTGAGAAATCAGTACCCAGAACAACCACCTCTGGCCGTAATAACGCCCTTGATACGCCTGGGCATTGAGTCAAACAGAGCTTGGATGGCGTGAACAGGTACAGCTGCCCATGCAGCTTCAACACGATACCACAGTTCATCAACAGTAGTGACTGGCGTATTGTGACGAGCCAGTTGCTCGGCCACCATTGACCAGACGTTTCAATTGGTGAGAGATCTCCAGAATGTGCTGGCCAGGGCAGCAGTCGAACATTTTCTGTATCCAGAGAGGCCCGTACAGGACCTGCAACATGCGGTCGTGCATTATCCTGCTGAAATGTAGGGTTTCGCAGGGATCGAATAAAGGGTAGAGCCACGGGTCGTAACACATCTGAAATTTAACCTCCACTGTTCAAAGTGCCTTCAGTATGAACAAGTGGTGACCGAGACGTGCAACCAATGGCACCCCATAACATCACGCCGCGTGATACGCCAGTATGGCGATGACGAATACACGCTTCCAATGTGCGTTCGCCGCGATGTCGCCAAACACGGATGCAATCATCATGATGCTGTAAACAGAACCTGGATTCATGTGAGAAAATGACGTTTTGCCATTCGTGTACCCAGGTTCGTCGTTGAGTACACAATCGCAGGCGCTCCTGTCAGTGATGCAGCGTCAAGGGCAACCGCAGCCACGCTCTCCGAGCTGACAGTCCATGCTGCTGCAAACATCGCCGAACTGTTCGTGCAGATAGTTGTTGTCTTTCAAACGTCCCCATGTGTTGACTCAGGGATCGAGACGTGGCTGCACGATCCGTTACAGCCATGCGGATAAGATGCCTGTCATCTCGACTGCTAGCGATACGAGGCCGTTGGGATCCAGCACGGCGTTCCGTATTACCCCCCTAAACCCACCGATTCCATATTATGCTAAAAGTCATTGAATCTTGACCAACGCGAGCAGCAATGTCGCAATACGGTAAAGCGCATTCGTAATAGGCCACAATCCGACCTTTATCGAAGTCGGAAACGTGATGGTACGCATTTCTCCTCCTTACACGAGGCATCACAATAACGTTTCACCAGGCAACGCCAGTCAACTGATGTTTGTGTATGAGAAATCGGTTGGAAACGTTCCCGATGTCGGCACGTTGTAGGTGTCGCCACCGGCGCCTACCTTGTGTGAATGCTCTGAAAAGCTAATCATTTGCACATCACAGCATCTTCTTCCTGTCGGTTAAATTTCGCGTCTGTAGCGCGTCATATTCGTGGTGTAGCAATTTTAATGGCCAGTGGTGTACATATACGTTACGAGCACTGCTTTTGGATAATGGCGTGTCGCAATAACTTGCTTTCGCTTGATTCCTGGTCTGCATATAAAAATCATTCTTCTTTATAGCAATCTATCGCTTCTGAAACATTTTTGACGTTGCGGTTCATACCACCTGAAACCACTGAACCCATTCTGCCTCTGGATGTATGTGTTTTCGATGCCTATAAAATATATTATCGCACTATCTGCAACTACGCCTTAAAGGGCAGGCAGTTTCACGATAAGCTCTAGGATAGACTGATTCGCATTCTGTTGCATGCCATCACATTCCACCAGTTCTCGTCGTACGGTTGTACCAATATGATTCCTATGCATTTCTTCGGATACCTAGCTGAATGTCCTACACAGTTTGTAGCCCCCAAGGAGTGACGCGTCATTTTTCATTCGGTGTTCATGGTGCATGTCAATGGATTTTTTGTTTGAACATTTCTTGGATGTCCATCATGTCCATTTTGTGTAGTAGTAACACATACATCGCAAAGAAGGCTTACATATCTCTGACACCCATTTTTTGTCGCCTCTTGATGCACATGGTGAGTCACTAACAGTTTATATTTTTCCTGTCATAACTGTCACCACAACACTTCCAAATGAGCCTTACTAAAGATTGAACTTGCGGCCTCTCTTCAAGTGGTTTCTTGTTTGTGATACGCCCGTATCGATTTTGCTGCGAGCGTATCGTAGGTCGAAACGGTAATTACGTACTTGGTCCAGAGGACGTACACGAGCGGCCGGCATTTAAACAGCGCGAATCACTGAAGTGTGGTCTGTCTAGGAGATTTCGGAACGAAGGATAGAGGGCGCTGATACAGAATGTTATTGACGGCCAACACCGTGGCAGTTAAGAAGTCACTTGTACAGCGCGAAGGGAGTAGAGTACACTCGACTGAAGGGCCAGCCGATGGAAATGTTGTCTGACGGAGGTACAACGCGAGTTGCTGTGACCGGGTTGGCGCCTGAACTTCGTTTTCTGGCGAGCAGACGTGCAGTTTAAAACTCTTGGACCATTTGATGCCCATGCGCCTCTGCTGAGGAGGTGAACCATGTTCTTTAACCTTCACGGGTTTGGTTAACACAGTCCAGGTAGTATGTACCAGATCGACGGTTTGAGATTTCCTGTTACTGAAAGACGTTGTCGAAACTGCATCCCTAATTGACGTTGCATGCCTAGAAGCTTCCTCGCAGCGGCGGGAGGATCCTTAATTGGTGTATTGTTAACTGGACGTTTTTCGGTTGAAGTATATACATCGGGGCTGATGTAACACTGGTCTTAACCGGAGACTGTGAAGGAGTGGGCAGGGTTCGGGTCCTGTGGTGCTATGCAGTATACCGGCCGTGAAGCAGTGGCCCTGTGTGTCAGCTCCAGGACACTAGCGTAAAAGTGGAATGCCCAGGAGGGCGAAGAAATTAATTCCATTTGTTAATGCCAAGGTGTTCTACTTTAAGTGTTACATGATGTCGTGTAATTATTTTATACACCCAGTGGGAGAATAGCTTGACGTATGAATGAGCTGAGTTCACAGATTTTTAACTGTACTATGCTTGCAACTTGGAAGTAACTGAAGGTATTATCCGAAGAGATGTTTTTGGATAGCGTGGGTCTACTTACAAATAGGACTCGCGAAGATGGTGCTATCCCTCACGGACAAACTTATCTGATAAACTGATTGGACTTGCTATACTACTCTCAAGAAAATTCTCAAGAGAGATTTCAGGGTTTTGAGATACGTACCAAGTATAAATTAAATTGAAGAAGTGAGTTGGTGTCTTCACCTTCAGTGGATACATATAATTTGGTGACAAAAGATAGTATTGGCTATAGTCTGCGTCGCTACTCCCAGTTAAATTTACGTTTGGAACTTCTATTTAGAGCGGAAAGTATAATGCTGTGTTTTTTAAATGTATTATTAGAATTTGTGCGCCTTATCAGGCGAACTAAGGGCATTTAAAATTTTAATTATTTTAACACTGTTTTACTGGACTGTAAAGATTTACTTTACAAAATCTGGGCAGGTTGTTTTAAACATTTTTAAGATTTAAAGACGATTCATGTTATTGGTGAAAATTTTGAAACATCAATGTATGCTCGCAAAATAGAATGGTGTGTTACATAATTAGCCGCCTTTACACACCAGAATCCTGCATTCACGTCTGACACCCTCGAACGGTCACCCTCCTACATCCCGTTCTTGTAAAACTGTGGTTTCGGTTAGTAGGTCGGTTCAAATGGTTCAAATGGCTCTGAGCACTATGGGACTTAACATCTATGGTCATCAGTCCCCTAGAACTTAGAACTACTTAAACCTAACTAACCTAAGGACAGCACACAGCACCCATTCATCACGAGGCAGAGAAAATCCCTGACCCCGCCGGGAATCGAACCCGGGAACCCGGGCGTGGGAAGCGAGAACGCCACCGCACGACCACGAGATGCGGACGCGCCACGTTCAGTCACATCTCCGATGTGTTCCATTGGGTTCAGATCTGGTGAGTTTGGGAGAAAGCACATCAATTTGAACTCGCCACTGTGTTCCACAAACCATCACACTCCTGGCCTTGTGACATGGCACATTACATTGTTGAAAAGTACCACTGCAATCGGAAAAAATGATCGTCATGCAGGGATGTACGTGGTCTGCAATCGTGTGCGATAGTCATGGTGCATTGCATGAGCTCCCCTCGACGCATGGATGTCCACTTGAATGTTCCACAGAGCGTAATAGATGCGCTGCCAGGTTGTCTCTGTCCCTCAGTGCAGGTCCTGGAAGACGACGGATTCGCGCTTTCCCATCGGCATGATGAGGAATATATTGGTATTCATCAGACCATGCAACACTCTGCCACTGCGCTAATCTCTAGTAACGATAGTCATGTACCCATATGAGGGCTGCCAATTTTGTGGTGTTAACATGGGGACATACATGAGTCGTCAGCTGTGGAGGCCCATCGTTGGGAGTGTTCCATGCGATTTGTGTTCAGACACAATTGTACTCTGCCCAGCACTAAAGTTTCATGTTAGCTTCGCTACAGTTCGTTGTCTGTCCTGCTTTACCAGTCTGCCCAGCCTACAATGTACCACATCTGTAATGAGGGGTAGCCGCCCAACCCCACGACGTCTGGACATGATTCCGCCTTGCTTTCTCCAAGTGTTGAAGACACTCACCACAGCACTCCTCGAACGCCCGACTGGTCACGCAGTTTCTGAAATGTTAATGCCCAGCAACTGTGTCATCACAAGCTGCCCTCTTTCACACTCAGATAGATCGAACGCCTTCCCCACTCTACACACGGATGCCACTCGCACAAATACTACATGACCTCGTCCGGCTAGTCTCGTGGTCAAGCGCGCTGCTTCACTAGTGGGAAGGCGTACCGGTCCTCGGCACGAATCTGCCTGGCACATTATTGTCGAGGTCCAGTGTGCTGGCGAGCCTGTGGGTGGTTCCACCTACCCCAGTGAACGCTAGCTGGTTCCCCTTATTCTGCCTGTTACATTATGTCGGAGACTGCTGTGCAAACATTTTCTCCACATACGCATACTCCATAATTACTCTACCACACAAACATTTTAGGTTACGCTCGTTCGGTATGAGATGTTTCCTGGTGGAGAGGGGTGGGGGAAGGGAGGGAGGGTCCAGGGTCCACAGGTGACCGAACTGCACAATAACCCTGGTTTCGATGTGGGGCGGTGGTGGATTGCTGTGGCGTGTTGTGGGGTTGTGAACCACTGAGGGCTGCGGTGGGATGAAGCCTCTCCATCGTTTCGGTCCCTGGTTTAATACACAATAATCATGCACCGTACGTTGTCTGACTGGAAGTAATTCTTCGCTATGTGACACTGCTATCACCTGGACGGATTTATATCGATAGCATGTCGATGGCCATAATGTTCTAGCTGGTCAGTGTCGTTTCGGTCCGCCAAATTGGCTCTATCATTTCCATTTTTATACTTCCGACATTTGACATTGGATTCCTATTCAACGACCCAAGAAATCTAAAAGAACACAGTACTGTAGGTTTTTAGGTCTAGGTTCTGAAGCCAGTTGGCCCACTGTACAACGCCCAGGTCGATGGCGTGTACCTTGACTACTGGAAGGAGTTCTAAATTTACATAATTTGTATATTGGGCCTTGAGGTTATCCCTGAGGAGGACACAATGATCGATTTTTCTATGGGCACGGTTTCCTTTCTGATCGATGGTGCTAGAGCTGGAGTTGAAATTTTACGAAAAGAACTTAGCCATGCAAGGTTCTGCCAAGGTTTTCTGATGAACTTGATTGCCATGGAACAATGCAGGACAATAGCAACGCTGAGGAAATGTATTAAAGTATAAGGAGCCATAAAAATTTCCGTATGAGGGTACTGTTGCGCTGTATATGCAACCCATTGCTTATATCGGAAGCAGGTAGGTGGTCATAATGTTATGGCTGTCACTGTACAGTAGTGCGAGTAAGCAAAAACAAGTGAGCGGATCATTGGAAGTCGCGACAGAAAAATTATTAACAGGAAAGTTTGTTTGCTTTTATTTCATTCCTTCTCTAATCTGTAAGCAATTTCTGGGATGAATATGATGACAAAAAATTGTTTTGTATCGTTTCCATTTTCGTAGTAATACGCCATTCATTTAAGCAAAATCAAACAGAGAAAAACTTCGAGGCTATTGCTGTATATCTGGTTTGAAACGGTAGAGATATCCCTGTCTAATTTGTAATTCTGTCAGAGACAGCAAAGGACTTTGAAGAGCAGTTGAACGGAATGGACAGTGTCTTGAAAGGAGGATATAAGATGAACATCAACAAAAGCAAAATGAGGATAATGGAATGTAGTCGAATTAAGTAGGGTGATGCTGAGGGAGTTAGATTAGGAAATGAGACGCTTAAAGTAGTAAAGGAGTTTTGCTATTTGGGAAGCAAAATAACTGATGATGGTCGAAGTATAGAGGATATAAAATGTAGACTGGCATTGGGAAGGAAAGCGTTTCTGAAGAAGAGAAATTTGTTGACATCGAGTCAGGAAGTCGTTTCTGAAAGTATTTGAATGGAGTGTAGCCATGTATGGAAGTGAAACATGGGCGATAAACGGTTTGGACAAGAAGAGAATAGAAGCTTTCGAAATGTGATGCTACAGAAGAATGCTGAAGATTAGATGGGTAGATCACACAACTAATGAGGAGGTATTGAATAGAATTGGGGAGAAGAGGAGTTTGTGGCAGAACGTGACAAGAAGAAGGGACCGGTTGGTAGGACATGTTCTGAGGCATCAAGGGACCACAAATTTAGCATTGGAGGGCAGCATGGAGGGTGAATATCGTAGAGGGAGACCAAGAGATGAATACACTAAGCAGATTCAGAAGGGTGTAGGTTGCAGTAAGTACTAGGAGATGAAGAAGCTTGCACAGGATAGAGTAGCATGGAGAGCTGCATCAAACCAGTCTCAGGACTGAAGACCACAACAACAACAAGTCGTACCTGTGGAACGTTCGTTAATCGTACCTGTGCACAAACCTGTAAAAAGAGAGAGCTAGATGCAACCTGTAACAAGATATAAAAAAATTACGGACTGATTCTATCAACTATGTACGGAAGCTCGAGATGAAGACACGATCAGTGTATGAAATGCAAGGGTTGGGTATAGGGTCTTGTGCTATAGTGGAAAATAAAATTACGTAATATTTATGTGTTCAAATCAACTGACTTTCGATTTGATAATTTGTTAAGAATTTAAATATGGTTTCCTGCGTGTAATTTCAGTGTGTGTGACTGTAGATGTAACGTTATGTTTTTATTTTTCATTGTTTTGTGAGATTTTGTCACATTATTCCATGGATTAATTATGTCGTCGCTGACTTCCTGTTTTAAGTACGACTGCTTAAGGGGTACGGATTTGGAAACCAGGTGCTTTAATCGTACTGAAGATACAGGGTTGAAACTGTTGAAAACTCATTTTGCGAAAATGTTTTTTGTTTGTCTGGAAGCTGGTTGAAAGCTTAATTTACAGCGTTCACATTTTTGCACACACTAACAAAACAAATTGTGTGCAAAACAAATTGTGTTATTTAAATTATCCTACCAAATATGGTAATTCTTCCGTGAGGGGTACGACTTGAGCAAACTTACCCCACACCTTCCTTAATAGCTAGATGCGTAGTGCTGAATAGAAGTATTTTCAAGACTCTGCAAACCGTGTATTCGTCTAGTTACCTCTACATCTAGGTGATTACTCTGCTATTTACAATGAAGTGTTTGGTAGAGGGTTCAATGAACCACCTTCAAGCTGTCTCTCTACCTTTCCACTCTCGAACGGCGCTCGGGATAAACGAGCACTTAAATTTTTCTGTGCGAGCCCTGATTTCTCTTATTTTATCGTGATGATCGTTTCTCCCTATGAAGGTAGGTGACAACAGAATGTTTTCACAATTGGAAGAGAAAACTGGTGATCGAAATTTTACGAGAAGATCCCGTCGCAACGAAAAACGTCTTTGTTTTAATGATTGCCACTCCGATTCATGTATCCTGTCTATGGCGCTATCTCGCCTATTTCGCGGTAATACAAAACGAGCCGCCCTTCTTTGAACTTTTTCGATAACATCCGTCTGCCCCACCTGATGCGGATCCCAAACCGCACAGCAATACTCCAGAATATGGCGGCCAAGTGTGGTGTAAGCAGTCTCTTTACTACATCTGTTGCACCATCTAAGTGTTCTGCCAATGAATCGCCGTCTTTGATTTGCTCTACCCACAACATTATCTATGTCATCGTACCAACTTAGGTTATTTGTAATTGTAATCCCTAAGTATTTAGTTGAATTTACAGCCTTCAGATTTGAGTGACTTATAACGTAATCTAAATTTAACGAATTTCTTTTAGTACTCATGTGAATAACTTCACACTTTTCTTTATTCACGGTCAATTGTCACTTTTTGCACCACACAGATCTAAATCATTTTGTAATTCGTTTGGTCATCTGATGACTTTACGAGACGGTAAATGACAGCATCATCGGCAAACAATGTAAGACGGCTGCTAGGATTGTCTCCTATATCGTTAATATAAATCAGGAACAACAAAGTGCCTATAACACTTCCTTGGGTAAAAATATGGAATCAATTTGACATCCCCTGTCGATAGCACTCATTGCTTCATGAGCATAAAGAACTAGTTTTATTTTAAAAGAAAGATGTTTCTTGAATCCGTGCTGACTATGTGGCAATAAATCGTTTTCTTCGAGGTAATACATAATGTTCGAATACAGTATATGTTCAAAAAGCCTAATGCAAATCGACATTAGTGATATGAGCCTGTAATTCAGCGGATTACTCCTACTTCACTTTTTGGGTATTGGTGTGACTTCAGCAATGTTCCAGTCTTTAGGTACTGTACTTTTTGTGAGCGAGTGGTTGTGTATAATTGCTAAATATGGATCTATTTTATCAGCATACTTTGAGAGGAACCTGACTGGTGTACAATCTGGAGCGTAGGCCTTGTCTTTATTAACTGATTGAAGCTGCTTTGCTACAACGAGGATATCTACTTCTATGTGTCTCATCTTCGCAGTTGCTCTTGATTGGAATTCAGGAATATTAACATCGTCTTCTTTGGTGAAGGAGTTTCGGAAAACCGTGTTTAATAACTCTGCTTTAGTGGCACTGTGATCAGTAACTTCTCCATTTTTATCGAGTAGTGAAGGTATTGATTGCGTCTTGTCACTAGCGTGCTTTGTGTGTGACCAGAATCTCTGTGGGTTTTCTACCACATTCTGAGACAGAGTTTCGTTGTGGAAATTATTAAAAGCATCTCGCATTGAAGTATGCGCTATATTTCGAACTCCTGCAAAACGTTGCCAGTCTTGGGGATTTTGCGTTCTTTCAAATTTGGCATGGTTCTTTGTTGCTTCTGCAACAGCGATCTGACCCGTTAGGTGTACCATGGGGGATCAGTGCCGTCACTTATTAATTTATGTGGTATATATCTCTAAATTTCCGTCGATACTATCTCTTTGGTTCAAATGGCTCAAACGGCTCTGAGCACTATGGGACTTAACATCTGAGGTCATCAGTCCCCTAGAGCTTAGAACTACTTAAACCTAACTAACCTAAGGACATCACACACATCCATGTCCCAGGCAGGATTCGAACGTGCGACCGTAGCAGTCCTGCGATTCCGGACTAAAGCGCCTAGAACCGCTGGGCCACTGTAGCCGACTTACTATCTCTTTGAAATCATTCCACATCTTTCTACCCTTACGTGATCGGATCGGGAGTAGAGACTGTCTCTTAAGCAGGCGTTAAGAGCATTTTTATCAGCTTTTTTTAAATATATGAAGTTTGCATTTCTTTTTAATGGTTGTGGGTGTTACGGTATTCAGCCTAGCAGCAACTGCCTTGTGATCACCAATCCCTGTATTCGTCATGATACTCCCTATTTGTCCATGATTATTTGTTGCTACACATACTTCTATAAGTACTGCTTGGCTTTCACGTCATAAGACCATCATAAAGCGGTGCTGATAATTATCCCGAAACCATTAGGGAGCCCGGCCGACAAATGACAGGCTCTAGCCAGCTCCATGCTGTTGCTGCTGCCGCTTCTACTGTGCACGGCAATACTCGTACCCGGAGCAACAACAATCACTATATCAGAACGCGTTGTAAGCGGGCAAAGATTACTCCAAAATGCTGATTCTGCTAAGCCAGCGATATCTGCAGTATATAACACATAATCTGTGATGAAGCTAATCAATAAACGTACGATAAATGTCACAAAAAATAAGAAATTTATGGACTTGGGAGGATGTAGGGTCTTCACAGAACGATTGATACAGGATGGTAGTGTCATGGATTTTGTTTGGTTTTGCATTTCCATAGACATTTAATTACGTCTCAGCCTTGAGAGCGGTCTGTGCTCAGATTTAAGTTTTTCATGTGTCGCTGAAGAACAAGCAGCTGCAGCAGAGAAAGCAGCGGAAGACAGTTGGCATGAGTCATGCTTTTCTCCTTGAAAGAAATAAGTTTTCTGCAAAGGCCGCTTTTCGTCTCCAGAGATCAGTACCAATTAACAAGCCTAAATACTCTTGAACAACAACAGACTATCCGAGTTCCAAATCAAAGTTAAGGCCCAGAAAGTGAGTTCACTGCTGTGTTTGCAAATAGCCGTGAGGAGCCTTCAATAACGAGATACGAACGTTGACCCAGCCGCCGAACCTCGTGCTTGTTTCTTGCAGCGGACAAACAGCCATCCCCGAGGCCCACGAGAAAGACAGCCCGCGGCGCGTACGTCACGAAAGTAGGCCTGAACTCGCCCGCTCGCTCAGCTCTGCAGACAAAATGCATTTCTAAACCTGCTAACCCACAGCTGGGTGTGTTCGTAATAACGAGTATTGTATCATCTACTGGAATCTGCTATTATGAAGTCTTACTGTGTAACAGCAGTTCAACAAAATTTAATAGAAGATCAATAAATGTAAATGGCGTTACGGCTTGTTTATAGCTTTGAGTCTCTTCTGCTTAACAGTCCTAATTTCATACCAGAAGTGGTGCCTTATGCAACTGATAATCATTTTGGAATGATTTTAATTTTATTGTACCACAGTACAGCCGTAACAAATCATTAGTAGGCCTAAGGATTTCCGATCATTGTAGGGCTAATAATAACAGTAACACTCCATAATAGCGGACTCCAGTAGAAGATGCAATTCTCATTTGTACTTACACTTCTAGATACGAGTTGACAGGTGTAGAAACGTAGTTTGTCTGCTGAGTTGAGCGAGCGAAGGCCTACCTACGTGACTGAAAGAAATGGTATCAAATGGCTCTGAGCACTATGGGACTTAACTTCTGAGGTCATCAGTCCCCTAGAACTTAGAACTACTTAAACCTAACTAACCTAAGGACATCACACACATCCATGACCGGGGCAGGATTCGAACCTGCGACCGTAGCGGTCTCGCGGTTCCGGACTGAAGCACATAGAACCGCTCGGCCACACCGGCCGGCTACGTGACTGAAATTACAATTACATCAATACCATTACCTGCTGAGCGGCGTTGATATACATCAACGGGGACAGTTGAAAATGTGTGCCCCGACCGGAACTCGAACGCGGGATCTCCTGCTTACGTGGCAGACGCTCTATCCATCTGAGCCACCGAGGCACAGAGGATAGTGTGATTCCAGGGATTTATCGCCGGCAAGCTCCCCGTGAGACCTACATTCTCAACTGAAATGTCCCCTTTTGAAAAATTATATACGACTGTGCTTAAACTGTCACACAATATTTTTAGCGCAACGCAATCTGACTTTCAATAATCCCTACAAAACAATGGCCCTGACTAACATTAACCTATACCTTTCACAAATTACTTACCTCACAAAAATCTTCGTTACTCGAACTACTGCAATATAGCGAGCGCCACTACTGCCAGCTAAATAAAAGATTCTAACTACTGAAGGCTCTAACTACTGATAGGCATAGTTAGCAAATGAAAGATTTTGATAGAGAACAAATGATTTATTTACCTTAATAGTCATAATATATATAGCAGTTCATGACATCCAGTCTTACAAATTTCAAAACTCCGCCATCTCTCTCCCCACACTGCTGGCGGCTCACCTGCAACTGCACAGCGCTACGCGGTGTTAACATCCAACTGCCCAACACTACAATGGCAGACAACAACGCAAACTAGCCACAGACTGCACACAGCACAGCCAGTGATTTACAATACAGAGCGCTACGTGGCGTTACCAATAAGAAAACCTAAACAGCCTACTTACATAGCACCTAAACAGCATACTTACACAACTTATAATCCACACACTACATTCGTAGTGCCCCTGCCATTATGCCCATTACTCGCGGCAGACAATCCATCGAGTCCCGTAAGAGATCAGGCAAATCGTGTGCATCCACACTGAAGAAGGTCATCAGCTGGTTAGCCTTAAACGATATGAAGATGGCATCTGTTCTTTCAGACATGTCTGAAAGAACAGATGACATCTTCATACCTTCGTGACGTACTCGCCGCGGCCTGTCTTTCTCGTAGGCGTCGAGCCATCCCCGTGTGACGTACTTGCAACCAACTACGTAGTGGCGGCCGTCGCATGCGGAACTACCTGCTACACTTTGCGGCAGATCGGAATCGGATCTATTGACTGGCTAGCGTTCACGACGTCGCGAGGAAGGCAGTTTGCTCGTTCAGTTCGAATAAATATCTGTCACCAAAATACCTGTCGCAAGTAAGTTCATCTCTTGTTTATTTTATAGTGTACCGGTTTCAGAGATATAATACGCCATCGGCATGTCCTAAACGATACATTTAAAGTACGATTAACAACAATAATTACATAGAATAGAAAATAAAACTAAAGGTCTGCTAGGTGACCATCAGTTTGGCAACAGATAAGCAGTTAGCACGTTGCGGTTGATAATGGAAGCAAGACTAAAGAAAAATCAAGACACGTTCATGGGATTTGTTGACCTTAAAAAAGCTTTTACAATATCAAATGGTGAAAATTTTGGGAAAAAATAGGAGTAAGCTAGAGGGAAAGGCAGGTATTACACTGTGTAAGAACCAAGAAAGAACAATAAGACTGGACGAACATGAACGAATTGTTCGGATTAAAAAGGGTAGTCTTTCGCCCTCGTTCTTGAAGAAAGACGAAAGTAATGACATGTAGCAGAAATGGGACAGCGGGAAACTTATCAGAACTGGTGATCATGAAGTAGGTGAAGTTAAGGTATTCTGCTACCTAGGCGGCAAACTAACCCATGACAGACGCACCGAAGACGACAAGAAAGGCAGACTAGCACTGGCAAATAGGGCATTTCTGGCCAATTACGTCTACTAGTATCCGACATAGGTCTTCATATAAGGAATAAATTTCTGAGAATGTACGTTTGGAGCACAGAATTCACGACTCACGCCCGGTCCTCACAGCTTTACTTCTGCCAGTATCTCGTCTCCGACCTTCCAAAATTTACAGAAGCTCTTCTGCGAACCATGCAGAAAGAAAGGATACTCCTGAAAGAAAGGATACTGCAGAGACATGGCTTAGCCAGAGCCTGGGGGATGTTTCCAGAATGAGATTTTCACTCTGCAGTGGAGTGTGCGCTGATATGAAACTTACTGGCAGATCAAAACTGTGTGCCCGAGTCTCGGTCGGGCACACAGTTTTGATCTGCCAGTGAGTTTCGTTCTTTGGACAACTGGCGAATAAGGAATATATGGTTAACATTGACAAGAAGAAGGGACAGAATGGTGGAACATCTGTTAATACATCAGGTAGACACTTTGATGGTACTAGAGGGAGCTGTTTTGTAAAATTGTAGTAGAAGACAGAGATTGGAAGAAATCCAGCAAATAATTGAGGACGTAGGTTGCAAGTGCTATTCTGAGGTGAAGAGGTTGACGCAGGAGAGGAATTCGTGGCGGACATGAGTATGCAGGACATTTCTTCCATTCTGTAATCAGGCGAATGCATGGAGTTGTTACATCAGATATTCTACTAATTAAGTTCAGTTACTTTTAGGTACGTTTTGCTAATTATTTTTTATTTTAAAAATTATGTAGAGTATGAGACCATTTTTAAAAACTGTACTTTTACTAGAAGTAGTGTATTACTTTCAGTATTACGAATTTACAAAAATATAGACCCACGTGTACTCAGTTGGAAGATTAGTATCTAGTAGCAGGTCACCAAGTGAAGTTATGTACGGAAATATTTCTGAATAAACCAATTTCATTTCCCTTCGAAGATGTTTAAATTATCAGCAGAAAAGATTCTGAAGATTCCGATGAATTGTGTTGTCTCTGACATTGAAGAACTGCAGTAAGATTTGGAGGATGAAGTGACTGAAAATAATGTGGAAAGAACACATGGAATAATTGAAGACAGATGCAATGAGGGAAGAGCCTAGTATTTGATAGTTGAACCTGTGCAGTCTCCAAGGAAGCGTTCTGTTCATCCTACACCCGTCGACTGTGTTAGGGTCAACCAAACTGGATACTGGTCTGTGATAATAGTAACAGACAAATCTGCAATCTGCATATACAGACTAAATCACAGCTTTTTATGTAGAATATACGACGTGGCGTTGTGTCTCCATGACAAAAAGGCTGTTTTGTAAAATTTTACACGAAACGAATATTGAAATTTTGTTACATTGTAATTTTTCCTGTTGGTGAGTAAAGAAAGTTTTTGAAATTATGTTATGAATATTATTGACTGTATTCACCGATATTCACGATGTGTCCATGTGGAGAAAAAAAAATAAAAAATTGGAAATTATGTTCAATGTGTTTATAGAAGTATTTACAAGTAGAAAATAATGTTTTAATTTTTTCTAATGCAACATAAAATTCGAGCTGGAAAGCATTAAATGTTCCAAGATTGACAAAATTAGCCAACTAGGGCGTTTTTCCACTCGTTAGCAACTAGTGCTTCCTTGGATTTGATTTAACTTAATCTTCCCCACATGGTTTCAGCATGGAAAGCATTAAATGTTCCAAGATTGACATAATTAGCCAACTAGGGCGTTTTTCCACTCGTTAGCAACTAGTGCTTCCTTGGATTTGATTTAACTTAATCTTCCCCACATGGTTTCAGCATCAACGGAAAATCATGAGCTAAGCTTATCAATTTTGGTTCACAATAAACCATTTACATACATAGGAAGTTGTTAATAACAGGAAATTAATGGTGTAAATTATTGTATGAAACGCATATTATATGCTATTTACATTGTATGTATTATGGAAAAGTTGGTTTGCGTAATCTGCCTTGATGTCCGAATAACTAATATCTGGATTAAATAAAATTTTCCATTCTGTATATCTTGTAAAAGTTTTTTGGGTGAAGGAATAGATCCCAGCAGCACTTTCTGAATGAGAATGAAAACAGTATTAATATGATGCAGTCCATCATACGACCGAAAGGAACGTCATGAACTTCTGCCTGAAACTCTTCTTTGTATCACCCAGGGCTGCAGGATGTTTGCAAAATTGGGATCATGATCTCAGTAATCGAAATCAGCATCGATGGCGCGTGAACATGAAACATATGCGAAACTTTATTGACATATATTCCAGAAAGAGAACGCTATTCAAAAGAAATGGTTCAAATGCCTCTGAGCACTATGGGACTTAACATCTGTGGTCATCACTCCCCTAGAACTTTTTTTTTTTTTTTGGTCATCAGTCTACTGACTGGTTTGATGCGGCCCGCCACGAATTCCTTTCCTGTGCTAACCTCTTCATCTCAGAGTAGCACTTGCAACCTACGTCCTCAATTATTTGCTTGACGTATTCCAATCTCTGTCTTCCTCTACAGTTTTTGCCCTCTACAGCTCCCTCTAGTACCATGAAAGTCATTCCCTCATGTCTTAGCAGATGTCCTATCATCCTGTCTCTTCTCCTTATCAGTGTTTTCCACATATTCCTTTCCTCTCCGCTTCTGCGTAGAACCTCCTCATTCCTTACATTATCAGTCCACCTAATTTTCACCACTGGTCTATGGCACCACATCTCAAATGCTTCGATTCTCTTCTGTTCCGGTTTTCCCACAGTCCATGTTTCACTACCATACAATGCTGTACTCCAGACGTACATCCTCAGAAATTTCTTCCTCAAATTAAGGCCGGTATTTGATATTAGTACACTTCTCTTGACCAGAAATGCCTTTTTTGCCATAGCGAGTCTGCTTTTGATGTCCTCCTTGCTCCGTCTGTCGTTGGTTATTTTACTGCCTAGGTAGCAGAATTCCTTAACTTCATTGACTTCGTGACCATCAATCCTGATGTTAAGTTTCTCGCTGTTCTCATTTCTACTACTTCTCATTACCACCGTCTTTCTCCGATTTTCTCTCAAACCATACTGTGTACTCATGAGACTGTTCATTCCGTTCAGCAGATCATTTAATTCTTCTTCACTTTCACTCAGGATAGCAATGTCATCAGCGAATCGTATCATTGATATCCTTTCACCTTGTATTTTAATTCCACTCCTCAACCTTTCTTTTATTTCCATCATTGCTCCCTCGATGTACAGATTGAAGAGTAGGGGCGAAAGGCTACAGCCTTGTCTTACACCCTTCTTAATAAGAGCACTTCGTTCTTGATCGTCCACTCTTATTATTCCCTCTTGGTTGTTGCACATATTGTACATATATGACCCGTCTCTCCCTATAGCTTACCCCTACTTTTTTCAGAATCTCGGACAGCTTGCACCATTTTATATTGTCGAACGCTTTTTCCAGGTCGACAAATCCTATGAAAGTGTCTTGATTTTTCTGTAGTATTGCTTCCATTATTAGCCGTAACGTCAGAATTGCCTCTCTCGTCCCTTTACTTTTCCTAAAGCCAAACTGATCTTCACCTAGCGCATTCTCAATTTTCTTTTCCATTCTTCTGTATATTATTCTTGTAAGCAGCTTCGATGCATCAGCTGTTAAGCTGATTGTGCGATAATTCTCGCACTTGTCAGCTCTTGCCGTCTTCGGAATTGTGTGGATGATGCTTTTCCGAAAGTCGGATGGTATATCGCCAGACTCATATATTCTACACACCAACGTGAATAGTCGTTTTGTTGCCACTTCCCCCAATGATTTTAGAAATTCTGATGGAATGTTATCTATCCCTTCTGCCTTATTTGACCGTAAGTCCTCCAAAGCTCTTTTAAATTCCGATACTGGATCCCCTATCTCTTCTAAATCGACTCCTGTTTCTTCTTCTATCACATCAGACAAATCTCCACCCTCGTAGAGGCTTTCAATGTATTCTTTCCACCTTCCTCTGCGCTTAACAGTGGAATTCCCGTTGCACTCTTAATGTTACCACCGTTGCTTTTAATGTCACCAAAGGTTGTTTTGACTTCCCTGTATGCTGAGTCTGTCCTTCCGACAATCATATCTTTTTCGATGTCTTCACATTTTGCCTGCAGCCATTTCGTCTTAGCTTCCCTGCACTTCCTATTTATTTCATTCCTCAGCGACTTGTATTTCTGTATTCCTGATTTTCCCGGAACATGCTTGTACTTCCTCCTTTCATCAATCAACTGAAGTATTTCTTCTGTTACCCATGGTTTCTTCGCAGCTACCTTCTTTGTACCCATGTTTTCCTTCCCAACTTCTGTGATGGCCCTTTTTAGAGATGTCCATTCCTCTTCAACTGTACTGCCTACTGCGCTATTCTTTATTGCTGTATCTATAGCGTTAGAGAACTTCAAACGTATCTCGTCATTCCTTAGTACTTCCGTATCCCACTTCTTTGCGTATTGATTCTTCCTGATTAATGTCTTGAACTTCAGCCTACTCTTCATCACTACTATATTGTGATCTGAGTCTATATCTGCTCCTGGGTACGCCTTACAATCCAGTATCTGATTTTGGAATCTCTGTCTGACCATGATGTAATCTAATTGAAATCTTCCCGTATCTCCCGGCCTTTTCCAAGTATACCTCCTCCTCTTGTGATTCTTGAACAGGGTATTCGCTATTACTAGCTGAAACTTGTTACAGAACTCAGTCTTTCTCCTCTTTCATTCCTTGTCCCAAGCCCATGTTCTCCCGTAACCTTTTCTTCTACTCCTACAACCGCATTCCAGTCGCCCATGACTATTGGATTTTCGTCCCCCTTTACATACCGCATTACCATTTCAATATCCTCATACACTTTCTCTATCTGCTCATCTTCAGCTTGCGACGTCAGCATGTATACCTGAACTATCGTTGTCGGTGTTCGTCTGCTGTCGATTCCCATTAGAACAACCCGATAACTGAACTGTTCACAGTAACACACCCTCTGCCCTACCTTCCTATTCATAACGAATCCTACACCTGTTATACCACTTTCTGCTGCTGTTGATATTACCCGATACTCATCTGACCAGAAATCCTTGTCTTTCTTCCACTTCACTTCACTGACCCCTACTATATCTAGATTGAGTCTTTGCATTTCCCTTTTCAGATTTTCTAGTTTCCCTACCACGTTCAAGCTTCTGACATTCCACGCCCCGACTCGTAGAACGTTATCCTTTTGTTGATTATTCAATATTTTTCTCATGGTAACCTCCCCCTTGGCAGTCCCCTCCCGGAGATCCGAATGGGGGACTATTCCGGAATCTTTTGCCAATGGAGAGTTCATCATGACACTTCGTCAAATACAGGCCACATGTCCTGTGGATACAAGTTACGTGTCTTTAATGCAATGGTTTCCATTGCCTTCTGCATCCTCATGTCGTTGATCATTGCTGATTCTTCCGCCTTTAGGGGCAATTTCCCACCCCTAGGACAATAGAGTGCCCTGAACCTCTATCCGCTCCTTCGCCCTCTTTGACAAGGCCGTTGGCAGAATGAGGCTGACTTCTTATGCCGGAATTCTTCGGCCGCCAATGCTGATTATTTATCAAAATTTAGGCAGTGGCGGGGATCGCACCTGGGACCGAAGACGTTTTGATTATGAATCAAAGACGCTACTCCTAGACCACGGGTTCCTTACTTAGAATTACTTAAAGGATTCGAACCTGCGACCGTAGCGGTCACGTGGTTCCAGACTGAAGCGTCTAGAACCTCACGGCCACACCGGCCGGCAGAACGCTATTCAAATACAAGCTCTGCAACCGAGTATTCTCTGTACATTGTAAGTTACCAGCTGTCCTCAATTGGGTTGCTTCAGAAGAAGTACAGATGCTGAACACTGATACTTTCCCAGTTGGGTTGTTGATAGACCATCTCCTTTTAATTGCAGTTTCGTTGGCAGATCGTTTTATGCCCTTATATCACAGTCACAGACTGTTCCTGCAGCATTCCATTCAGACAGAACACGGTCGGTTGATGCGCTCGCTTCTTTGCGGCGGCAAGAATACTGATTTTGCGGGTCGATTGACAGGCTACATCCCTGAGAAATCAGCTGTTCACTCGATGCAGATCAGCCTGGTTACATGTCTTCATGTTCAAGATTCTATAAACATATCCACCACTCGAAGCACAGTTTTAAGCCCCCAAAAACACTCATGTATTAATTCAGTGATATGATGCTTGCAGCAAATAACTCAATCACAGAAAATGAAAATTGTCTTTAGACGCCATACCAGAGACCGATATTCAGAAACAAAACACCCGACTCTGAAGAGGGGCCTAACACAAGGGTGCAGAACACATCACACTGACTCTCACAACCAATGCCTCCTGTAACAAATTTGGTGCTGCTTGGTAATGAACTAGATTACCCTCTTCATCTAGAAGCATCATTCAAAAGTACTCCCTGTCAGAGAAGCTTATTTCGTTCATTTATTCTTCCTGATATGGTTGAATCGCTGATTTCAGAAACAATACTTATTCACAATTTGTCGGTTTTGAGTTAAGCGTGCAGCTCTGTTCTGTGAGTGCAGCTCTCTCGGTTGGTAAGAGAAATAGTATTTGACCCGCACTATCTGTGGGATTTCTGGACCGGTAAAATTTAGAGTGAGCAGAGAAAGAACACTTGTCCTGCAGAAGCGGTTCTGTACGCAGGGTTTATAGAAGTGAAAAATGTGACAAACGAGCTCTCGCACCAATTCTTTTTCGGGAGAAGTGTGTGAAACACATGTACTTTTTATCATGCAACATATCTCCTGATGAATCAATTCGACAATGCAGGACAATAAAACGAAAGAAGGGAATGAGGAATGTAGAACCTGAACACGAGAAGATTGAAAGGGTGCGTACTAAAGGGCAGGATTACGAAAACGCCAGTGAGAAAATATGCCGAAGAAACAAATTGGCGATGACTGCAAGTAGGTACGTAACCATTATACATTGTTACGTACAGTTTTGCGTTAGTTAGTAATAAGCAGAATTCTGGTACTTCTGATTCACACAGAATATTTATCTCACTTTACAGATATTCTCGATGGTGTTTTGAGAAAGTTAACGAAAACGCAAGGAGAGAGATCTTCACACATTTTTATGACATGGACTCAAATAATGCACAAGATTTATCTCCAATGGCTGATTACTGTCTAAGACGCTCACGAAAAATAGAAAATGATTCTAATAAAAAACTTAGACGGCAAAACTTCGGGTACTCCGTGAATTCTAGAACCGGAAAAGTGAAAATATGTAAGCAAGCATTCCTAAACATGAATCTATGACGAAAGTGAGAGTACGAAGACTTATCAAACTGCTCGCACTAGGCAAGTCATCTACCGACCAAAGAGGTCAAAATTGTTCAGGCAGTGCGAAAATTGGTAGAGAAACAAACGCTATTATTGGACATATTAACTCCTGTCCGCTAAAAGTAACCCACTGTCTCTCGAGAGCGCCATTATTTACAAGAACAGCTTAATGTAAAAATTATGCATGAACAATTTCAAGTGAAATATCCCAACATGGCTGTAAAACACGAGTACTTTCTGACAATATTCCGAGAGAGATTTCACTCTCTTTCGGAAGAGCGCAGGTTGACACATCTGGCAAACGTGAAGAACTGTCAACTAAAATGAAAAGTACAATGCTTAATGACACATCGAAACGGGTACCTTCTGCAGAACTCGTCATGCAAAAGAAACGGCCAGCTAAGTTTTCTCCCATTAGTGAAATTAAGTGGAAGTGCATTGATGACGAAGTAGAAGGCATTGCTATTGACTTCATGCAGAATCTATGCTCGCCAACTATAACAGGTCAAGATGTCTCCTCCTACCTTCAGCTTCCTGCTAATGTCTCTAATATACACTATGTGAAGATCGTGAATCAAAATTCTACGTCTACCATGAAGGAACGGCAAAGAATACCCCCAACGAGGTGTGTTCTTTCTTATTAGATTTCACCACAAACAACATCCCAAAAAACATTAAACATCTGCATGTCTTTTCAGATGGTTGCCCCGGGCAAAACAGGAATCATACCGTCTTAAGGTTTTTCCTGGCTTTGGCAGCCTCAGAGCGATTTCTCACAATTAATCATTATTTTTCTGTACGTGGATATTCATTTCTGCCTGCGATATGGACTTCGCGGTAATGAAGAAAAAAATCCGCTCAGTGGATAGGGTGTATCATCAATCAATTTGTTGAACTGATTGCAATCTCAAGTTCGAAAGTCAGTAAATTCCAAGTGAAGGTAATTTCAACAAGCGATAATCTTGCATTCAGAAACTGGTAGCCTCTAGAGAGTGCCTGTACAAAGGTGCCCAGGGATCAGGAGCAGACATTTGCGGTGTCCGAATTCTTTGAATATGAATACAAGAGTAATACTCTTCGTATTGTAATTGGGAAGGTTTATATCCAAAGACCTGTCGTGCACTGTTTCCGTCTTGGTGTTGACTGTAACTCTTCAGTCGCTTTTCCCAAAGAGAAATCATGTAACACTTGTGTGCCAATAAGTTCGGAAAAAGTTGCTGGCATCAATAAATTAGAAGGGTACATACTAGATACATTCCAGGCATTGTACAGCGTGATATATAACTCATAAACTGTTGAAGGTGGAGATATGGACCATGAGAAGAATAAAGGTCAGCATAATGTAAAACAATGTGAAAACTGATTTAGTTTAAAATACGACTGTGCAGCTTCGTATAGCTCATAAAGTTAAAAACTGAAAAATTGAAAAAGTGTGCTAATGATATACTATTTTCCTGCTATTGTGCATTATTCTATAACTATTTCTCTATTAAATGATGGACATGTTTTCCTTTGAAATTAGTATATGTTTATGAAACAATTGTCCCGACTTTAAAAATGAAATACTTCCATTTCAGCAAGATCCCTGTAATCGCATCTAAAAATACATGCATACACACCATTGAGATTGTGCACTATGTTTCTACAATTAAGGGCCAACGCGTGAAATTAAAATGTTTTGTGCGTTTTTCTGAAAAGCAGCCTCTGTGGACATGCGTTGCTTTTGAAATAAGCGATTCTTTTAGATACGAGACTTTCTATTAATCTAGATTTCTTTAATGTGCTCCATTTGTGAGGAAATCCTATGGAAAACTAAAATAAGTTTTATCATAAAATCCCAGAGTATGAGTAATTAAAATTCGAGAATCAGTTGTGAACTTCACCGGACAGCAGTTTAACTATTAAAAGCGTAATTAGTCACGCAAAATATATAAATATATGTCAAATAATCTCACATATACTCTTATATCATGTTGAATTATCAAAGAAAACCAGTTTTGTATGCATTATATCAACAAAAATGTTCAGTTTAAGCATTCAAATTAGTCATCACAGTCTTCTCCAGTTAGCCTAACTAACTTCATTCAGAATAATACTTCCTCGAATCTCCATGAAGATAGAGAGATCGTTTCCCGGGTATCCTAATAATTATACACCGGGCTTCAGAATTCTTAAAATTACAAAGAGACCCGTTCTTCTCGACAGGAGGTTAACCACTAATCTCTTCCTCCTTGGTTCTTTTGTTCAAGAGTTGTAAGCGTGGATGATTTCTTAATAACAGTTTCTTGTCCATTTTATACCGTCGTATTTTGATCAGCTTCTTGCCGTCATCATGTTTCGTCTTGTATGCTTTCTCTGTCAAAATCTGACCTCTCCTTCCCATTGCTTTTTGTTGCGACCATGGAATAGGATCGAAATTATGGCAAAAGTTTTTTTGTGTAACTACATGAAGGTGACGTGTATACCTATGTATTGCCCCGGATTTTTCTTCAAATACCCCCACGTATTAATTCAAGAGGACAAACAATTGCTTCCTTTGCTCGCCAGACAGATGCTCTGGGTCTTTTGTTTTCAGTTGCACTTGTGTCGTATCTCGAAAGCCTTACAGTCCAAAGTCGGAATGCCAATCAGAAAAAATCGCCGTGAGCGCAGAAGCAATCGTCCCAACGACGCACCCGTTTGCTAAAACACGGTGTCCTGCTGCGTGACGAAGTCCATATCTGCCTGCTGACAGGAATCGCCAACCCTACAAGGCGTTATTAGGGGGCCGAAGCCGTGAAAATCACATGGAGAGACATCCGGACTACAGGGTGGGTGCTCGAGTGTGTCTCACTTCAGATGGCTTAACTTGTTCGTTAACGAAATTTGCGGTATGGGGACGTGCGTTATCATGAGGCAGCAGAATCCCTTGTCGCACACCGTCCTACAACGGTGGTTTCCGAAGAACATGCTGCCCAATACACGTACTTCATTCTCCGATGAATGTCTACCGGTATTTGTCTTTCGGCAACCAAGAAAAGAATAACAGCACGTTGGTCCTGTTTGGACCTATTTGGTAATAATATCGTCATAGTTCACGTTTCCGCATTTACCGCACGCAGATCGGAAAGATGGGAATGCCGCACCAATCCCTTGCGTTCGTGTCGGTGCTTATGTATTCGCATCGAGTTGCTTATACGGGGCACCAGTGTCCTCAGACGAAAACGTTTTGATTGTGCCCTTTGACTTCCTCGACAGTGCTATCGTTCTGCAACGTTCTTCGGCAATCAAGTTAATCAGAGTACCATGGGAGAACTTTCTCAACTTTTGCTCTTGTGCCATCGATCAGAAAGGAGATCTTGCTCGTAGGAAAGTCGGTCATTATGATCTTCTCTCAGATAAACTCAAAACCCAGAATACAGTACAAATGTAGAAAGTCTTCCAGAAGTCGAGGTACACGGCATCAACGTGCGTGCAGCAGAGTTGGGCAACTAGCTTAAAAACCTGTAGATAAGATAAAGAGGATATAAAATCCTACGAAACTGTGCTCCTTTTAGATTCTTTGGGTCGCTGGTTAACAATCCGATATTGGAATTACAAAACAGAAAATGGCGGATCCAGTTTGGCGAATCTTAAATAATTCGAGAAAATAATTGGGTATAAAGTATTTTGAGATCATCGATGACAAATTAGAAGTAGAAATTTCCGTATTGCCGCTATCAGATTGTCCACTGGGAGAAGCTCTTTTACCTCAGGTGGTATCTGGCTTCTTCACTCGTATGTTCTTGACTCTCAAATTGGACGGATCCGAAGACGCTAGAAGCCGAAGGAATTGGACACACATCATTGTCTCACTGGGACATTTGCGTTTTAAAATCTTCTCGGTAACGCCGTCTGTCCTTATCCCTAGCTTTCTGCAATAGCCGACCAATTGGCAACGAAGCAACTTCCATTATGGCACATCTGTGAATCCAAACCACCTAGACTGATGTCAGCATCCGACATTAACTCCTCCCGAACAGGCCATGAAGTCCCAACGGCACCGATCGGCCGCCGTGTCATCCTCAGCGCACAGGCGTCACTGGATGCAGATATGGAGCGGCATGTGGTCAGCACACCGCTCTCCTGGCCGTGTGTCAATTTCTGAAACCGGAGCCGCTACTTCTCAGTCAAGTAGCTTCTCAGTTTGCCTCACAAGGGCTGAGTGCACCCCGCTTGCTAACAGCGCTCGGCAGACCGGGTGGTCACCCATCCAAGTTCTAGCCCTGCCCGACAGCGCTGAACTTCGGTGGTCTGACGGGAACCGGTGTTACCACTGCGGCAAGGCCGTTGGCAAGCGTCCTGCATTACTGCTGAATATTCTGAGTCCGGTCTTATTGGCATCTGACCTACAAGAATTATACATTACTTTCAGCGTTGTTGACAGACATTCTTTAGTTTCTCTGTACAGAATTCGAATAGTCCTGCAACATTTCGCGAAAGAAAGCAATCTTACTATCGGAAATTTTAATGTTGTAAAAGAAAATTATTTGGCAATTTGCGAAAAAAAAATAAGGGCACAATTCCGGAAAACTCACACAGATCTCTACAGAAAACCTGTAAGTAGGCTGTTTATGTTTTCTTATTGGCAACGTTACGTAGCGCTCTGTATGAAAATCACTGGCTGTGCTGTGTGCAGTCTGTGGCCAGTTTGCATTGTTGTCTGCCATTGTAGTGTTGGGCAGCGGCAGCTGGATGTTAACAGTGCGTAGCGTTGCGCAGTTGGAGGTGAGCCGCCGGCAGTGATGGATGTGGGGAGAGAGATGGCGGAGTTTTGAAATTTGTAAGACTGTCATGAACTGCTATATATATTATGACTATTAAGGTAAATACATTGTTTGTTCTCTATTAAAATCTCTCATTTGCTAACTATGCCTATCAGTAGTTAGTGCCTTCCGTAGTTTGAATCTTTTATTTAGCTGGCAGTAATGGAGCTCGCTGTATTGCAGTAGTTCGATTAATCAAGATTTTTGTGAGGTAAGCGATTTGTGAAATGCATAGGTTAATGTTAGTCAGGGCCATTCTTTTGTAGGGATTTCTGAAAGTCAGATTGCGTTGCGCTAAAAATATTGTGTGTCAGGTTAAGCACAGTCCTGTATAATTGTAAAAAGGGGACGTTTCAAACCTTAATAACATTTTTTGTGCAGATAATATTTTACGATATAATTGCAGTAATGAAGGACTCATTTTTACTGTGTGTCACTGCCGCACGGTAGAAAAATTACCTCCCCCTAAAAACGTGCAAATATGTGCTCACAGATATATTTGAATTTGTTGACTGTACTAATAGGTAGTAGGAGGGCATTTACAGAAGTGGAGCCAAGCAGGGGACGTTTTCTAACCAAAAATTTCGGATAATATCGGTAACAGTTTAGTTGTAATTAAATATACACTACTGACCATTAAAACTGCTGCACCACGAAGATGACGTGCTACAGACGCGAAATTTAACCGACAGGAAGAAGATGCTCTGATATGTAAATGATCAGCTTTTCAGAGCATTCACACAAGGTTGGCGCCGGGGGCGACACCTACAACGTGCTGACATGAGGAAAGTTTCCAACCTATTTCTCATACGCAAACAGCAGTTGACCGGCGTTGCCTGGTGAAACATTTTTGTGACGCCTCGTGTAAGGAGGAGAAATGCGTACCATCACGTTTCAGACTTTTATAAAGGTCGGATTGTAGCCTATCGCGATTGCGGTTTATCGTATCGTGACATTGCTGCTCGCGTTGATGGAGATCCAATGACTGTTAGCAGAATATGGAATCGGTGGGTTCAGGAAGGTAATACGGAACGCTGTGATGGGTCCCAACGGCCTCGTATCACTAGCAGTCAAGATGACAGGCATCTTATCCGCATGGCAGTAACGGATCGTACAGTCACGTGTCGATCCCTGAGTCAGTAGATGGGGACGTTTGCAAGACAACAACCATCTGCACGAACAGTTCGACGATGTTTGCAGCAGCATGGACTATCAGCTCGGAGACCATGGCTGCGGTTACCCTTGACGCTACATCACAACAGGAGCGGCTGCGATGGTGTACTGAACGACGAACCTGGGTGCACGAATGGCAAAACGTCATTTTTCGGATGAATCCAGGTTCTGTTTACAGTATCATGATGGTCGCATCCGTGTTTGAAGACATCGTGGTGTACGCACATTGGAAGCGAGTATCCGTCATCGCCATAATGACGTATCACTCGGCGTGATGGTATGGGGTGCCATTGGTTACACGTCTCGGTCACCTCTTGTTCGCATTGACGTCACTTTGAACAGTGGACGTTACATTTCAGATGTGTTACGACTCGTGGTGTACTCTTCATTCCATCCTTCCGAAACCCTACATTTCAGCAGGATAATACACGACAGCATGTTGCAGGTCCTGTACGGGCCTTTCTGGATACAGAAAATGTTCGACAGCTGCCCTGGCCAGCACATTCTCCTGATCTCTCATCAATTGAAAATGTCTGGTCAATGGTGGCCGAGCAACTGGCTCGTCACAATACGCCAGTCACTACTCTTGATGAACTGTGGTATCGTGTTGAAGCTGCATGGGCAGCTGTACCTGTACACGCCATCCAAGCTCTGTTTGACTCAATGCCCCTTCGTATCAAGGCCGTTATTACGACCACAGGTGGTTGTTCTGATTACTGATTTCTCAGGATCTACACACGCAAATTGCGTGAAAATGTAATCACATGCCAGTTTTAGTGTAATGTATTTGTCGAATGAATACCCGTTTATCATCCGCATTTCTTCTTGGTGTAGCATTTTTAATGGCCAGTAGTGTACATCATTGCACTGGTTAAAAATGTCATTAACATACCTCCTGGAGTTCTACCCATCTTATTTTTTCCTGACGGCTAGGCAGAGTCCTTGTCACGTATTAAACAGGCCACACAAGCAATATCAGAATAATGTGTTGTCGTCCGATTCACTGTTTATCGTCAACTGTCACGGCACGTATCATATCGACTTGAGACTGGAAGGGCGCAGCAGCATTTGGAAGTATGCACCAGCGCAGTCTACACAAAATTTCGCGGGATTGAAGTTGGTACGCGCACCTTTTTTTCCCTGTTTTTCAAGTTTTTGAAGTGAGTCGGCGAACTGTGCGCTGGTACCTATTGCTTTCTGTGTCGTAAACCAACTGATCCAACGCCCTGCCGCCGCATATGAGACGTTTCGTGCTGGACGCCCGGACGCATCGGCCGCGCCAGCCGCCGCTCCCGATGGCGCGCCGGCCCCACACGGCCGGATGCCAGCCCGCGGCGCTTTTACGCGGAACGGCGAGGCGGCGCTGCGCGGTGCGGCGCGTGCATTGCCATGCGGCCGGTGCGGCGGCGGTGGCGTACGTGACCCCACGTGGCTATTGTCAGCGCTGGCCCGCCGTCCCAGCGGCGCGGGGGGTCGACGCACTCTGCCCCACGCAACACTGACACTTACGTGCCAGGCGGTGCCCTCACCTCTGCGCCGTGGTTACTAGAGCTCTAAAACTACCGTAGGCTACCGTAGACTATTCTAACGAGACGTATACAGTACTTTCCCCAAATACACTTGGTCATTTGAGACCATAACCACGTTACCTGTACGACAGATGTTTTGCAGAGCTGTCGGGCGCTAACTCACTTTAACCGCTTTGTTTGCGTATGTGATCAGTGTCAAGATTCCCCTAAAACCGGAAGCGGTGAACTGTCTGGAAACAGGGTCAGGATATTTAAAGGGCCGTGTAACCTAGGCAACGTTTTCCCTCTGTTATCATCCTCCAGTCCGATACTTAAAGTGTACGATATTTTTAGCAAAACAAACTGATAAAGGCAAAGGTCCCGAGTTCGAGTCTCGGTCGGGCACACAGTTTTAATCTGGCAGGAAGTTTTAAAGTCTAATTCAGTTTGTACGTGGGTGAGTCAAGTGAAAACCTTAAATTTGTAATAACAAATCGAAATTTCGCCCCATTATCCTGCAAGGTGGTAAGCGTGCTACAAACAGCGTGCAGAATGGCTTGTAGGTGGCAGGATAGTCCAGATGCTCACATACCGTCGCAGTATCAGTATAAAGATGGCCGCCCCACTTGCTACTTGCACCAGGGAAGAACAGCGTTCTGTTATTCGGTTTTTGCGTACTGAAGGTGTGAAACCTATTGAAAATCATCGACGAATGAAGGTTCAGTACGGTGATGCATGTTTGTCACAGCAGCATGTCTACGAATAGAGTAGGAAGTTCGCAAATGGTGAGACATCAGTGGAAGATGCTCCTCGTCCATGTCAGGCACAACGAGTTGTGACTCCACAGAACATTGCAGCAGTTGAAGCCATAGTGAAGGAAAATCGCCGGGTGACATTTAATGACATTCCAGCATGTTTACAGATTAGTCATGGGTCAGCACACCACATTGTGCATAATGTGCTCCAGTTTCAAAAAGTGTCTGCAGGATGGGTGCCACGGCAGCTGACTCCTGAAATGAAAGGACGACGTGTTGATGCTTGTGAAGAATTTCTTCGGCGCTTTGAACGAGAAGGTAATGGCTTCCTTGCAAGAATCGTTACTAGGCACGAAACCTGGGTTCACTTCCACCGACCGGAAACGAAGAGAGAGAGCAAGGAATGGCGCCATTCGTCATCACCAAAACCAAAGAGGTCTCGAACAGAACCCTCAGCTGGGAACGTTATGCTAACACTCTTTTGGGACGAAAAAGGCGTCATTTTGGAGCATTACATGCCTAGAGGGACCACTGTCACCAGTGCATCATACACAGATCTTCTAAAAAAATCATCTGCGGCCTGCAATCAAATCAAAGTGACGTGGATTGCTGTCAGCAGGTATCCTTTCGCAACATGACAATTCAAGGCCCCACACTGCCCGTACAACAGTTGCAACAATCACAGACCTGCATTTTGAGTGTCTTCCTCATCCACCATACTCACCAAGCCTTGCCCCAAATGATTTCCATATGTTTGGACCACTCAAAGACGCAATGGGAGGAAAGAAGTTCCGCTCTGATGAAGAGGTACGCCACGCGGTGCATGAGTGGTAACGCGGACTACCAAAAGAATTTTTTTCTAAAGGGATTTATGCACTTTGTAAGCGCTGGAGGACTTGCATTGAGCGTGGGGGATATCATGTTGAAAAGTGGTACAGCTTTGTACCACTTCTACACAATAAATAATACTTTTAAAAAAATTTAAGATTTCATTTGACTCACATTCGTATTGCAAAGCTGTCGATGTGTAAAGTGGAACAGAGATATAGATACAGATTTATCATACACTGCTAGAAAACGTAATTCCCGTTTAAAAACATCGATTGAATACTTCATCGAGCTCTTATATAAAGCATGTTCCTGATTTGCGTAGGCAACTTTCGCAGTTACCAATAATAACAGGAAACTCTTGCCTTTGATAATGAGTGCAAGATAACAATTATGTACGCTTTTTTATGACTGAGCTTGTAAACTGTGCTTGCATTCAAAGTAAATGCTTTGCTGACACAATAGCGCAGAAGTTACATGATCAACTAATGTTTATGACCTATAAAATGCAATTTATATTTTGCAACGATATAAAATACACATTAGACTAACAGTGTACGTTATGCAACAAACACACAAATTAAAAATTAAAAAGAAGTCGTCAGCTCACAGTTTCTGTCAAACACATTCATTTATGTTTCTTTCCCTACCAATGCTACCAATACTAACTGTAATTCTACCATTTCCTACCTGCTTTATGTATTTTACTAAAACTACCGAACTATAGATTTGGTAGAGTGCAACTCTAGTGTTCACTCATAAAGTCTTAACACCACGAGACAATCAGGCTGCGGCCATGAAACATCGTGATGGTACTAGTCCTTCTCTATATACCAATCCTTCAATGCAACGCATTTTTCCGCTATGACCGCTATGTTTCGTTGCCTATCTTCTCGGGGGTACCACAACCTTTCTCATTGCAGTAAGTCAATTGACCGACAGTCACCGCATGCTTTCTTTTACCTTGCTGTGTCCTATACTGCTCCAAGTACCAACACGGTTCCCAGGAATGCGAGTGTCCGCCAAAAATGGACAAGGTGGACGTTTGGGATAATACAGCGTGTCCGAGTTAAACATACAATATAAAATGTAATAACTTGTACCATAATTGGGCTATTTATTGTCAGTTTATTTCTAGAAGTGTTTTCTGTGTTTGCTTTTGTCATTTCGTACCACGTAACTACTTTTTTTGCGTAAACGTGCGTCAGTAGCCATGTAGGCTCCTAAAGAAAAGGAGTTCTATGTGCTTTCTCTCGCGAAGCTTAACTCGTTACACTGGTACAACGTCATTTTCTGCGACCAACTGACTATGTTCGCAGTCATATAAAAATCAAGAAATGGGACCAGTACCATCACGTTGTTTCACGGTCGCATCCTGATTGCCTCGAAGTGCTAAGACTTTAGGAGTCTGTTTTCGAAGTCGGGCCACCGTGCCCAGCATGCAGTTCCAGAGGCTACTATTGAATTAATCCGTGCCTTCTTCCTTCTAGCGGATCCTTCGTAAGTCAACCCGACAAGCAAGTACACAGTTACAGCTACCTCGTTCGACAGTACACGATGACATTCGCAGAAGGTTGTGTCTACGGGGGCACAAGCTGCAACAAATCCCAGCTTGAGGACAGACCGCGACGAAAGGTATTTGCGGAGAGAATTCTGGCAAAAAATGGATGAAAACGAGATATTCCTCGATTTCGTCTGCTTCACGGATGAGGTTACATTCCTCACTTCCAGCACGGTAAACACGCACAAATGAATCCTTTCCTTTCCCCACGTAGTAAGACTGCGAACGTGACTCTCCGAAAGTGAATGTGCAGCGTGGATTGCTGGACGTGTTTATACACGCATTCTCCTTCCCAGAGCCTACAGCTAACGCAACAACGTACGTAGCTGTATGCCGTGCCACAACTTCCTCATTACGTGATCTGTCAAAAAATATCAACATCGATTGCTTGCCTCCCTAGAAGCCTAGACACTGCGCTATTTGACTTTTTTCCACGTGGGGGTTTATAAAAAACCAAGTGTACGAGACACCACTTCGTTATCTGCCAGATCTGCGCCATCACGTTCTTGCAGTTACCGCAGATGTTACGTCTTCAATGCTGCAAAACATTAGGAGAGAAATGGAATACATATTAGATGTATGTTGCACCACTAATCGTGCGCATATCAACGTGTGTACATTTTGAGTTACTATAATTGTCAAATATCTCGAGTTATTGCATTTTATATTATTACATGTTTATAACCGAACACGCTTTATAGATGTAGCGAAAATTCAAACAATAATCTCTTAGGCTGTGGCTAAGCCGTGTCTCCGCAGTATTGTTGCTTACAGGAGTTCAGGTCCCGTATGGTACGCAGGAGAACATTGCAAAGTTTGGAAGGTAGGAGACGAGGCAAAGGGGGAAGTAAAGCTGCGAGGGAGGGTCGTCTGCATCTACGTCTATACCTACACTCATCAACCAATCGCGAAGTGCATAGCAGAAAGTACGTGCCATTCTACAAGCTATAAAGGTTTCTTCTTGTTCAATTCAAGTACGGAGCGCGGGAAGAACGACTGTTTAAATGACTCTGTGCCTGCTGCACTTGATCTAATGTTTTTTCATTATTCCTGTCCGCGCGATATCTAAGAGATTGCAGTATATTCTAAGAGTCGTCATTTAAAGCTGGTTCTTGAAACTGTGTAGGTAGACTTTCTCGGTACAGGCTAAGATATCTTCAGGTATTTGCTAGATCAATTCTTTCACAATCTCTGTGACCCTATCATGCGGGTAAAACAAATCTGTGACAATCGGTGCTGTCCTTCTCCGTATACGTCCAGTGTCCCCTATTAGTCTTATTTGGTAAAGGTCCACACACTTGAGCGATAATCTAGGATGTGTCGCATGAGTGATTTGCAAGCAATCTCCTTTGTATACTGTTTGCATTTCCATAGTATTCTACCAATACACCGAAGCCTGGTACCTGCTATACCCACTACTGAGATTATGCGATCCTTACATTTCTTGTCCCTACAAATTATTACATCCAGGTTTTACTATGAATTTAGTGATTCCAAATGTGACTCGTTGATACTGCAGTCATAGGATGCTGAGTAATTTTTGTTCTATGAAGTGCATACTTTTTAGATTTCTAAACATTTAAGGCTAGCTGACAGAGCACCACACTGAAATCTTATCAACGTCTGACAGAATATCTGTGCAGCTTCTTTCAGGCTGTACTTCACTGCAGGCAGCTGCATCATCTGCGAAAAGTGAGGTTACTACTAACATTGTCCGTATGGTCAATATATGACATGAACAGCAAGGGACCCAACACACTTCCCTGAGGTACACCAGCAGTTACGTTTACATTTGTCGATGACTTTCCACCAATTTCTGCGTTATCGCTGTCAAGAACTCCTCAGTCTAGTAACAAATTTCTCTTGTTATTCCATATGCTCGTACTCTAATAACAAGCGTAGGTGTGGCAATGTTTTATGCTTTTCGGAATTCGACAGCCTTTTAGTATGAAATGTAAGAAAATTGTGAGCTGAGTTTCGCATGGTCGATGTTTTGAAAATCGCTATTTGTTGGCATGGAGGAGATCGCTCTGCTGGCGAGTCGTTATTAGATAACTCAATGGCTACAGCGAATTGCAGAAATCTCAGGTTCGAGTCGCGGTCCAGCATACAGTTGTTAATCTGCCAGGAAGTTTGGAATCCACGTACACTCTGGTGCAGGGTGTATAAACACATACAAAATGCAGATGTGTTGAAATAAATGTGGTCGAAAAAACTCCGAGAACCGTCTGGAGTACGGAGTCCGAGTAAATACATCTCCAGGACGACAAACGTGGATTAACATCATTGTAAATCATCACTGAAGATGCTTCATAAATAAAAGGACCGAAACGCGTGTGGCAAATAAACTATCTTTCATTCAGTTGCTAAGAGGAACAAATCTATGAATGTTGAAGCAACTGCGAAACGACGAAAAAAAAAAAACATTTTAACGTCACCAGAAGCTCAACGTTGCAGATTGTGTCTTTTATTGTCGCAGCCAAAGAACAAGTGACTCACATCACCCGTGATTCCACATTCACAAAGTGGTAACTCAAAAACATGAATGACGCGTAGATGCTATTTCTTTAGCCCCCCACATAGTATATGCGTTTTTCCGTGACGTGAAATGCTTATTCTGAGGGACTATATTTGTTGCTGCTCTTTCAGTGGACAAGAATGACTTCTTGTATCGATCGGCAGCAATTCCATGTCATTCATTTTCCACTTACAACACGGGTAAACCGCTACACTTAACCGATCGAAGTGGTGTAATGGCTAGCACACTGGACTCGCATTCTGGAGGAAGGCGGTTCAAACCCACGTCCGGCCATGCTGATTTAGATTTTCCGTGAATTCCTTCATTCGTTCCGGACATATGCCCCGATGGTTCTTTTGGAAGGGCACAGACGATTTCGTTCGCCATCCCTCCTTAATCTGAGCCTGTGCTCCGTCTCTAATGACCTCGCTGTCGACGGGACGTTAAACACTGATCTCCGTCTCCTCTTCCTTCTCCTCCCCGTCCTCCACTTAATACTTCAGTCAACTGATCTTTTCTTATAGTGAGGAAATGATCTGAACCGAGTGGGTCTTGTCCGATTTCAAACAATTTCTGTGGCAAGTGTAAATGATGTAAAAGATACATCTACTGCATTGCATCTTTGGTTAGGTCTGATTATCCTCATAGTTGACCCATCATTTAATCGGACTATTCTTCTCGACTAATTCGGGTTCTATACAGCCGAGATGAAGGCAATATTATCGAAAGAGAAGTGCACGTAGATGAAAATATGGGAGATGCGATACTGCGAATAGAATTTTAATGAGCTCTGAAAGATTTAAGTCGAAACAACTTCTGAGAGCTTTGGGAGAGCCACCCATGACACGACTCTTCCATCTCGTGTGTAAGATGTATGAGACAGGCGTAATACCCCCAAACTTCAAGAACAATGTAATAATTCCATGCCGGCCGATGTGACCGAGCGGTTCCAGGCGTTTCAGTCTGGAACCGCGCGACCGCTACGGTCGCAGGTTCGAATCGTGCCTCGGGCATGGATGTGTGTGATGTCCTTAGGTTAGTTAGGTTTAAGTAGTTCTAAGTTCTAGGGGACTGATGACCCATAGTGCTCAGGGCCATTTGAACCAATAATTCCAACTTCAAAGAAAGCTGGTACTGACAGGTGTGAAAATGAGCGAACTATCAATTTAATAAATCATGGTTGCAAAATACGAACAGGAATTCGTAACAAAAGAATGGAAAATCGGTAGAATCCGACCTCGGGGGAGATCAGTTAGGATTCCGGAAATTTGGGAACGTGCGTGGAATGCTGACCCTACGAAGATAGGTTACGGAGAGGCGAGCCTACGTTTATAACATTCGTAGACTTACAGAAGCGTTTTTCACAATTCTGATTGGAATACTCTCTTTAAAATTCTGAAGGCAGCAGAGGTAAAACCAGATATGTGACTTCAGGAAGCGCTTGTTCACCCGCCGGCACTCCCCCTCCGGAATGACAGTGCGGCTGAGGCCTCACTGGCACGTTTTCCTCTGACTGCTACGTGACCATCAACTCTGCAGAGCTCGATGAACGGCTCCCCCGTTGTGATAGACATCGAACCGAGTACGGCGCCTACCTCGGATTTCCTCCAGACGAGCACAGCTTCAGACAGTGAACGCCCACATTCTGACATGAAACAGTATTTCCGAAATCAGCGGTAGCTCCAAAAACGGAACAAGTGAAATCGAAAGACCTCCGTTGACACACTTCTTCATGTGGCATCACAGCCAGTGGATCGGATACCAGACAATGACCTCCCTTTGAGCTCCCCGGAGACAGGAGTGGTCGCTCCTGGTGTCCTATCTAGCGAGCGTCCTTCCCACTGCTGGTGGTCCCACCCAACAACGAAGAATCCCATCGAGGAAGGTATCCTGGATCTCATTCCAGCGACGTCAGCAACCATATTCCTCGGTGGACGCAATAGTCTCCTACCACTGGTTCCGATCTGCTGGCTGACGATGTCGAAGACGGAGCAGATCTGGATGTTGGCGAACCTATCAGGTGGTGCCCCACAGTGGCGCCTGATCCAGCCTCCACCCAGCGATTGCGGCCACAATGGCTGTGTCGGATGTTTCATGAGAGCAAGTCATCTCTGCAGGACCCTCCATGCCAATAGGGGGGAGCACATCCACAACACCACCACATTGCAACGATATATCTGGCCGCCATTCGGGTTTCATTTAAACTTCCAATGTTCTGAGACACCATTTACACTACTGATGTCGACATTGCTCTCCTCCGAGAAGTGATCATCGTTGATTTCTACAGTCTCATTGGCTACACTACTGCTATCTCCCACACAGTTGCGGTGTGGCCACCCTCCTTGGTGAAGGACTCCCCACTGAAGATGTAGTATACCATCCTAATGCTAGAGGTATGACTCTCACACTATTTGGTATCTCCATCCTAAATTTATATGCACCGCCCAGCTCGAGTGACGTCATGAACAGTGCACCTTCTTTGCTAAGGGAGCTTCTTTTTAAAGGTCCTGTGGATGAAATAGTCCTCGATGACGACTTCAACTCCAGACAAGAGCCTACTCATCAGCTTCCAGAACATTCCCTCTGATACCATCGACCGACTCCAGCTTATCGACACATGGAGGAAAGCTCATGGCACCCACGATATGGCGCACTCATCCAGTCACCGCGATCGTATATACCTCATGTGCTCCCTTGCTGAACTTGGCCTCTGACTTTCTCTGACCATGAGGCCTTTGCCTGCAATGATGCCCTCGCTCACAACAAAGTGTGGCACAGTTGTGGCCTGTGGAAATTAAATGTTTCCCACCTGACTCTCACTGACTGCCGACAGACCTTTGAGGATGCATGGGCCCTTCGTCATCGTCACACGGCCTATACATCCACCCTATTCTCCTCCATGAAACCAGCTCTACGCAGGGTAATGATGGAATATGGCAAAGACGGAATGCGAGCACCATGAATTTTTATGTGATCCTATGTGACTGCTCTTCAATGGCATTCTCTCCCATCTGTTAGATGATAGTGGATCGTGCTAAAACATGGAGTACTTCACTCATACGACTACACTTGGGATCCTTGTCAGGTCCAACACCCATGACCATCTGCCTCACGAAACGCCATCGGTGTACCACCTCCTTGCAGAACGCTGACGTCATCATCGAGCTCTCACACACAACTTCACCAACGCAGAAGGACCCAGGGCATCAATGGCCATGCTTTCCATCCCATTTCACCCAGCTGTACGCTGCCAACCCCCATCACCCAATCTTAACTGAGGAGGTAGCGGCGCCACAATCAACAACATGCGGAAGGACATGGCTCAAGAATTTCAGGAAGACATGACCACTGACGAAGTCCTAGAAGCTATCAAGGTGGGGGTTGCCAATAAGCTCCCAGGATCTGACGGCCTCCCCATAGAATTTTACAACTGTTTTAGCCTTTTGTTGGTACCAACTTGGACATCAATCTGTCGTGAACAGATGTCCCTAACAACGACAATCCCAGCCGCCTTCCTCGATGGGGTCATCATCCCAGTCCCTAAGCCACATTACCGATAGCAGATCTGTAATTACTGTACCATCACTATATTCAACAATGACATGAAATTTTTATCCATTTGTTGGCATCATGGCTCAAGAAGGCAGCAATATACGTATTGTCCCTTCATCAGACTTCCCTAGGTGGTAAAAGCAATATTCATATGGACCTTTGCCGTAATAGGGACATGACCGAACTCGCCAGGTCGTGACATCTACCTGTATTATAGGCATCGCTTGACTTCAGTCGGGCAATCGACCGTGTCAACAGCACTTTTTTGAAGATGGTCCTCCAGTGCATGGGTCTCCTGGTTCATATAGTAACAATGGTAATGCGTATCTTGAGCGACGGGCCTTCAAGAATGCTTATAATGGTCGCCTCATTGCGTACCTAGTGATCGAGTGCTCTGTCCGACAGGGTTGCGCACTTTCAATAATACTGTATGCTTTGGTTTTAAGACCCCTACTCCAGGGACTTCGACAACGCCAGGTGGGTCTGACATTGCACGAACACTGCTTCTATTGTATGGCCTCCGCTGAAGATCTGGGGGCTCTGGCATGAGTGGCGATATGTGGGGAAGCATCTGGCAGGTCTCTTAATGCTTCCAAACGGCTGCACGGCTGCCTTCCCAAGGGGTGGGGTGGGGTTGCCACTTACGGCACTTTTTGTTAGCTCCCAATTGAAAATCTGTCTTCATTGCCCGCCGGGCTGCTTTTATATAAATATGCCCCAGTCTTCATGTCAGCTCCAGTCATGTTATAAGAGATTCCACCCCCCTTTTTGTCTATTTCGGCATTTCTGGAATTAGATTCTCCTCTTCTTGGCACTTCCACATGTATTTCGGACCAAGACGGACCCCAACGCATTACAAAGGCGTCGACCCCCGATCACATCGAACAAAAGTTTCCCAGATCATATAGCGTCCTGTGTGGAAAGCAGTGCATGTAGGCTTTCTCGACGCCAGCGTCCAATCCGCTTGGTATGTCACCGTCCGCGGCGAACAGGTCAACCAGTACTGTTTGCGCTGTATCCGCCTCGGTGACACACCCCAATGTGTTGACTTGTGGTGTGGACGACACAGATGCCCACTGATTCTCTTGTGATCCGTCATCTGAAGTCTTGAGGCTCACGCAGCGTATCTTAACTTTCCTTATCCGACATACACCCGCTCAGATCACTTTCCAGACACTTATTCCCGTATGTGATTCATTACCCTGCAACGAAAACTAACGCTGTGAATTTCATACGCGGGAATATAATCCACTACCTTTTTGGCCCCGGCGAGAAGTCGGAACTGGATTATTAGATGTATCTTCATGATCGACGCTGTGCACTTCTTTGCAACCCAAGGTACAAGCAGTTTTTTTCCAGTTTTATGTGAGGCGCCTTTCATGACCTGTCCTCCAGCTGGAATATGCAAGCCATGAGATGCTGATGCTTATTTTGAGGACAAGACGCTCTGATCGAATTACAAATGGGTCTGCTTCAAAATTTCGAGAAAATGCGCTTGGCGGCTGGTGTTATTCTGGTACATAAAGTAAAACAAAAATACAATAAAAAGAGAAATAAAAAATATTACGAAACAATAAAACGGAATAACAAAAGAAAAAACCGTACAAATCTATTTTGTTTTTATCGCTCTACTGTGTGTTCTCTCCCCCCACTTTATTCCTTTCCTACACCCCGTAGTGGCTCAAGGGAACTGTCCGATTCCTGTAGAATTTGTTATAGTAGATGAATGTTGTAATTTCTTTTTTGTTCGTCATTTTGTGTGTTTTGGGATCGTGTATTTTTTTACTGTTATATTTAACTTCTCCCCAATCTAAAAACCCCCAATTTCCCGCGGTCATCCCCTTAGTTTGATTATATTTCTGGAGGGAGATGTTATTGTCCTATTTATATGTATTTTCGTGATTGTTGCCGTGTGTATGTAGTGATGTCACAGGCGCCGACACATTGGAGATGCTTAGAATTCCCATTTCCACCATATTGATCACCTCATGGGTCAAAGCAGACGGGTGGAATCGGACACTTCTGTAATCCCGGGAGGGCACACAGGTCCACGGATGGACTGAACTACAACAGACTAATTCTAAATCAACACTGTTAAACACTATGCTGAACAATTATAAATGGGGAACAAATCAAATCCACTTAAGGAAAGTGACTGCTCGTACATTGGGCCATACAGTGTCTATAAGCTTCGAATTTAAACTACAAGAAACTCGGCACAATCACAAGAGAGCCAATTAATATTGTTGGCGGAACACTAATACCCGCCACCAAACTCAAGATAGAATATTAGGCTTACAAAGGCCCATTGATCTATCTAGCATTCACGACTACACAACAGTTTGACTCATGTATTACACAGCCTTAGAACATTAGCTCTCTTTAGTGGTGCCTTATTATGCCTCAACAAATTGTAGAACTCTTGTCCGTAAGTTCCAATGTAACTTCAGAGCAGCACAGTGCGTTGTCCTTTATGTGTAAATACGCACTTACCAGACGAAATATCTCACCAGACTCAGAAACTGGAATTGGCTGCATAGGTTGCCAAGAAGTCCTGGATGCAAATCAGCACCTGAAGATTGTGGCTCCTCTCAGCAGTGATATCAGCGTCCGATCACCACTCACACCAAAATGAAGGCAATATCCCCATCGGTCCCTCTCCTCGGCCCCGCACGCGCCACCCGTCGCACCACTCTAAATTCCTAACTGCCTCCCGTTTTCACAGCGGGGCGCCCCCGCTAAATCCCGCGGCCTCTCGTTCCCTACATACCACTCACAGCCTCTCTCAGACTTTCAAACTACCACCAGCCAGCCAATTCTACATGCAATGATCGCGAATCAGTCCGCTAGCGATACATCTGAAAAGGGAAATGCAAAGGCTCAATCTAGATATAGTAGGGGTCAGTGAAGTGAAGTGGATGGAAGATAAGGATTTCTGGTCAGATGAGTATCGGGTAATATCAACAGCAGCAGAAAATGGTATAACAGATGTAGGAATCGTTGTGAATAGGAAGGTAGGGCAGAGGGTGTGTTACTGTGAACAGTTCAGTGACCGGGTTGTTCTAATCAGAATCGACAGCAGACCAACACCGACAACGATAGTTCAGGTATACATGCCGACGTCGCAAGCTGAAGATGAACAGATAGAGAAAGTGTATGAGGATATTGAAAGGCCGGGAGATACGGGAAGATTACATCATGGTCAGACAGAGATTCCGAAATCAGATAATGGATTGTAAGGCGTACGCAGGAGCAGATATAGACTCAGATCACAATATAGTAGTGATGAAGAGTAGGCTGAAGTTCAAGACATTAGTCAGGAAGAATCAATACGCAAAGAAGTGGGATACGGAAGTACTAAGGAATGACGAGATACGTTTGAAGTTCTCTAACGCTATAGATACAACAATAAGGAATAGCGCAGTAGGCAGTACAGTTGAAGAGGAATGGACATCTCTAAAAAGGGCCATCACAGAAGTTGGGAAGGAAAACATAGGTACAAAGAAGGTAGCTGCGAAGAAACCATGGGTAACAGAAGAAATACTTCAGTTCATTGATGAAAGGAGGAAGTACAAACATGTTCCGGGAGAATCAGGAATACAGAAATACAAGTCGCTGAGGAATGAAATAAATAGGAAGTGCAGGGAAGCTAAGACGAAATGGCTGCAGGAAAAATGTGAAGACATCGAAAAAGATATGACTGTCGGAAGGACAGACTCAGCATACAGGAAAGTCAAAACAACATTTGGTGACATTAAAAGCAACGGTGGTAACATTGAGAGTGCAACGGAAATTCCACTGTTAAATGCAGAGAAGAGAGCAGATAGGTGGAAAGAATACATTGAAAGCCTCTATGAGGTTGAAGATTTGTCTGATGTGATAGAAGAAGAAACAGGAGTCGATTTAGAAGAGATAAGCGATCCAGTATTAGAATAGGAATTTAAAAGAGCTTTGGAGGACTTACGGTCAAATAAGGCAGAAGGGATAGATAACATTTCATCAGAATTTCTAAAATCATTGGGGGAAGTGGCAACAAAACGACTATTCACGTTGGTGTGTAGAATATATGAGTCTGGCGATATACCATCTGACTTTCGGAAAAGCATCATCCACACAATTCCGAAGACGGCAAGAGCTGACAAGTGCGAGAATTATCGCACAATCAGCTTAACAGCTCATGCATCGAAGCTGCTTACAAGAATAATATACAGAAGAATGGAAAAGAAAATTGAGAATGCGCTGGGGGCCGATCAGTTTGGCTTTAGGAAAAGTAAAGGGACGACAGAGGCAATTCTGACGTTACGGCTAATAATGGAAGCAAGGCTAAAGAAAAACCAGGACACTTTCATAGGATTTGTCGACCTGGAAAAAGCGTTCGACAATATAAAATGGTGCAAGCTGTTCGAGATTCTGAAAAAGGTAGGGGTAAGCTATAGGGAGAGACGGGTCATATACAATATGTACAACAACCAAAAGGGAATAATAAGAGGGGACGATCAAGAACGAAGTGCTCGTATTAAGAAGGGTGTAAGACAAGGCTGTAGCCTCTCGCCCCTACTCTTCAATCTGTACATCGAGGAAGCAATGATGGAAATAAAAGAAAGGTTCAGGAGTGGAATTAAAATACAAGGTGAAAGGATATCAATGATACGATTCGCTGATGACATTGCTATCCTGAGTGAAAGTGAAGAAGAATTAAATGATATGCTGAACAGAATGAACAGTCTGATGAGTACACAGTATGGTTTGAGAGTAAATCGGAGAAAGACGAAGGTAATGAGAAGTAGTAGAAATGAGAACAGCGAGAAACTTAACATCAGGATTGATGGTCACGAAGTCAATGAAGTTAAGGAATTCTGCTACCTAGGCAGTAAAATAACCAATGACGGACGGAGCAAGGAGGACATCAAAAGCAGACTCGCTATGGCAAAAAAGGCATTTCTGGCCAAGAGAAGTCTACTAATATCAAATACCGGCCTTAATTTGAGGAAGAAATTTCTGAGGATGTACGTCTGGAGTACAGCATTGTATGGTAGTGAAACATGGACTGTGGGAAAACCGGAACAGTAGAGAATCGAAGCATTTGAGATGTGGTGCTATAGACGAATGTTGAAAATTAGGTGGACTGATAAGGTAAGGAATGAGGAGGTTCTACGCAGAATCGGAGAGGAAAGGAATATGTGGAAAACACTGATAAGGTGAAGGGACAGGATGACAGGACATCTGCTAAGACATGAGGGAATGACTTCCATGGTACTAGAGGGAGCTGTAGAGGGCAAAAACTGTAGAGGAAGACAGAGATTGGAATACGTCAAGCAAATAATTGAGGACGTAGGTTGCAAGTGCTACTCTGAGATGAAGAGGTTAGCACAGGAAAGGAATTCGTGGCGGGCCGCATCAAACCAGTCAGTAGACTGATGACCAAAAACAAAAAACAGCGATACATCGAATCGAGCGCTTGGTTCACTGAAACCTAACCAACACTTAATCCCATGTAGCTGAATTGCTTGCAAACCGTACCTAACAACATTACTAACCAAGACATGAACATTCGAAGACCCCGCATCGTGCTCTGGCCCCCTGTTTAAAAACTTGGTCATGTAACCCACTACTAGGTTCAATGGAGCAGGTTACACCTAGGTTTTCATTCTTATTACGGTTTATCCACATTTCAACTTATACATGTTTCAGATATACATCAGATATAATTCTAGTTAATTTTTTATTGCGTTATTAAATGAATAATTAAGTTTTTTGATCTTTACACACCATAAACAGAACGGTGAGAAAGGATTAAGTTCATTTCTTTATTCAGCTTGCCGCTCCAGTGTTACATGACTGAAACGGTCATCTTACAAACATTATCGCCGGCCGCTGTGGCCGAGCGGTTCTAGGTGCATCAGTCCGGAACCGCGCTGCTCTTACGGTCGGAGGTTCGAATCCTGCCTCAGGCATGGATGTGTGTGCTGTCCTTATGTTAGTTAGGTTTAAGTAATTCTAAGGGACTGATGACCTCAGATGTTAAGTCCCATAGTGCTTAGAGCCATTTGAACCATTTTTACAAACATTATCTCACGAAATTCTCAGGAAGTAAACATAAATAAATTGTACTAACGTGGCAGAGTACACATGCTGACACTAACCTTCAGAGTACATGTGGAGAAATCTTGTCTTTGGCACTATTTCAGGAGTTAATCGGTGAATTACTTCTGACAATTTTTGCATTTGTTGAACCGGTTATTACTTTTATAAACTATGTTCTACAAAAATGTTAGTAACGTTGTTCATAATTACTTTATTATAGGGCAATAATTTTAGTTCTATTTACTGCGATTTCAGCGCTGTCTTTAGATGTTCTGCAGGATGTATTGAAGTGATTTCCGCGCTTTTAGTGAATACATTAAACTTCGTTTTTTAGCACAGTGAGATCCTGGTCTGGTCATATACATGGGGTGGCACAGTTGACCCAACCGTCACAGGAATGCCAAGTAGCGAGCGCACTGTGGCCAGCCAGACAGTTAGCCCGTTTCCTTTTTCACTGCTCGCCGAAATGACTCGGAATACTGTTCAGTATCCGCTCATCTGCCTGGCCCAGTAACTACACAGCCACTTTCCAGCAACGTGTGTCTCAATCAAGCACCCTGTTTTTTGAATACAGTTCCCCCGTGGACAAACCGCTCGTAATATCACAGCAGATTTCTGATTTAATTGCCACGTAAGCCGACACACACCGATAACTTTTATCGAAGAATGTAGGTCTCATACAAGTTCCTTTAGCAATACATTTGTATCCACGTCATGGGAGAGACATTTTCTAAGAAACAAATTGTTCGGAATGTAGGCATCGAGATTTCTCTCCTTTAGCGCATTTGACAATAATACCCACTTAACTCGGAGTAACTGGAACCGGATAGAGCTCGAATTTGGAAAAACACGAATTACATGAAGAGTGGCAATTTTAGAGATTTTTTATTTTAAAATCGATTCGGAATTTGAAATTCACAATATCATTGTAGTAAAGTTATTTCATACACTAACGTATTACTTGAACATTCATTTATAAATAACTTTTAGTAGAAACTGAAATACTTTACTGTAAACAACAACAGCGGCCAAACCGGGCGCAATTTTCGGCTCTCTTTCTCCTGCAAACATGGACACTGTCGTCACCTTATAACAAGAAGATGGTCCGGCGAGTACTGTGTCTGGCCGTATTCTAATTCAGTGTAATATTATTTACTACGATGCTGAATTTGTGTATTAGTTCTACTATTGCTTTATCAGCCTATACTTTCCGTTCATTCATTCCTTTTTGTTTGCCTGTTTCATCACCTACTTCTACCTCCCTCGGTTTTTTCACAGTCGTGGAGGCTTTAAATCTCTGCGAATTATAAGTCATGTGAGCTAGTTACTTTCTTACTTCCATGTGCCATAGGTCATTTGAGCGATTCTTTCATCGAAATGATGGGGGACGAGTCTGTTTACAGAACACGCATACATGATTTATTTTTTTTTGAGTCATCGGTCTTCAGATTGGTTTGATCCTGCCCGCCAAGAATTTCTCTCCTGTGCCATCATCTCCATCTCAGAGTACGACTTCCAACCTACGTCCTCAATTACCTGCTGGATGTATTCCAATCTATGTCTTCCTCTACAGTCTTTGCCCTCTACAGCTCCCTATAGTACCATGAAGGTCAGTCATTGATGTCTTACCAGACGTCCTATCAGACTCTCCCTTCTCCTTGTCAGTGTTTTCCACATATTCCTTTCCTCTCTCATTCTGCGCAGAACCTCATTCCTTACCTTATCAGTCCACCCAATTTCCAACATTCGGCTGTAGCAACACATCTCAAATACTTCGATTCTCTTGTGTTACAGTTTTCCCGCAGTCCATGTTCAACTACCGTAGAATTCTGTGCTCCAAACTTATATTATCAGAAATTTCTTCCTCGAATTAAGGTCTATATTTGTCACTAATAGACTTCTCTTCATCAGGAATGCCCTTTTTGCTAGCGCTACTCTGCTTTTGATGTCCTCCTTGCCCCGTCCGTCATGGTTATTTTGATGCTTAGGTAGCAGAATTCCTTAACTTCATCCACTTCGTGACCATCAATCCTGATGTTATGTTTCTCGCTGTTCTCATTTCTGCTACTTTCGCTTTTCTTTGATTTAGTCTCAGTCGATATTTTGTACTCATTAGACAGTCCATTCCATTCAGCAGGTAAGGTAATTCTTCTTCACTTTCACTCAGGACAGCGAAGTCATCAGCGAATAGCATCATTGATACCCCTTCACCTTGAATGTTCATTCCACTCCTGAACCTTTCTTTTATTTCCATAGTTGTTCCTTTGATGTACAGATTGAACAGTAGGGGCGAAAGACTAAAACCCTGTCTTACTACCTACTTAATCCGAGCATTTCGTTCTTGGTCGTCCATTCTTATTAGTCCCTCTTGGTTCTTGTACAAAATGTATATTATCCGCCTGTCTCTATAGCTTATCCCTATTTTTCTTCGCATTTCGAACATCTTGCACCATTTTACATTGTCGAACGCCTCTTCTAGATTGATAAATCCTTTGAACGTGTATTCATTTTTCTTTGTTCTTGCTTCCATTATCAACTGCAACGTCATAACTGCCTCTCTGGTGCCTTTACTTTCCCTAAATCCAAACTGATCGTCATCTAACACTTTCTCAAGTTTCATTTCCATTCTTCTGTATATTATTCTTGTGTGAAACTTGGACGCATGAGCTGGACGATTCTCGCACTTGTCCGCTCTTGCAGTCTTCTGGACGATATTTTGCCGAAAGTCAGACTGTATGTAGCCAGACTCATAAATACCAACGTGAATAGCCGTTTTGTTGCCACTTCCCCTAATGATTTTAGAAATTCTGATGGAAAGTTGTCTATCCCTTCGACCTCATTTGATCTTAAGTCCTCCAAAGCTCTCTTAAATTCTGATTCTGATACTGGGTACCCTATCTCTTCTAAATCGACTGCTGTTTCTTTTTCTATCACATCAGACAAATCTGTCTCCTCGTAGAGACCTTCAACGTGCTGTTTCCGCTCTCTCCTCTGCCTTTAACAATGGAATTCCGGTTGCCCTCTTAATGTTACCACTCATGCTTTTAATTTCACCGAAGGTTGTTTTGATTTTCCTATATGCTGAGTCAGTCCTTCCCACTATTATTTATTTTTCGATTTCTCCACATTTTTCATGCAGCCACTTCGTCTTGGATTCTCTGCACTTCCTGTTTATTTCACTCTTCAGCGACTTGTATTTCTTTATTCCTAAATCTCCTTGAAAATTTTTGTACTTTCATCTTTCATCGATCAGCTGAAGTATTTTTTCTGTTACCCATGGTTTCTTTGCTATTACCTTCTTTGTATCTATGTTTTTCTTTCCAGCTACTGTGGTTGTCCTTTTTAGAAATGTCCATTCCTATTCAAGTGTACTGCCTACTGGACTATTCTTTATTGCTGTATCTACAGCCTTAGAGAACTTCAACAGTATCTCGTCATTCCTGAGTACTTCCGCATCCAACTTCTTTGCGTATTTACTCTTCCTGGCCAGTCTCTCAATCTTCGGCCTACTGTTGATCACTAATACATTGTGATCTGAGTCTATATCTGCTCTTGAATACACCTTACAATCCAGTATCTGATTTCGGAATCTCTATCTGAACTCTATCTCTATCTAACTGAAATCTTCCCGTATCACCCGGCCTTTTCCAAGTACACCTCCTCCTCTTGTGATTCTTGAACTGAGTATTCGCTATTACTAGCTGAAATTTATTACAGAACTCAATTAGTCGTTCTCCTCTCTCGTTCCTTGTCCCAAGCCCATATTCTCCTGTAACCTTTTTTCTGCTTCTTCCCCTGCTACTGCATTCCAGTCCCCCATGAGTATTAGATTTTCATCTACCTTTGCGTATTGTATTACCCTTCCAATATCCTCATATATTTTCTCTATCTCTTCAATTTCAGCTTGCGACGTCAGCATGTATTTCTGAACTATCGTTGTCGGTATTGGTTTGCTGTCGATTCTGATAGTAATAACCCTGTCACTGGACTGTTCACAGTAACACACTCTCTGCCCTGCCTTACTATTCATAACGAATCCTACTCCCGTTATATGCCGCGTCGGATTAGCCGAGTGGTCTAAGGCGCTGCAGTCATGAACTGTACGGCTGGTCCCGGCGGAGGTTCGAGTCCTCCCTCGGGCATGGATGTGTGTGTTTGTCGTTCGGACAATTTAGGTTAAGTACTGTGTAAGCTTAGGGACTGATGACCTTAGCAATTAAGTCCCATAAGATTTCACACCCATTTGAACATTTTTTTGAACTCCCGTTATACCATTTTCTGCTGCTGTTGATATTACCCCTTACTCATCTGACTAGAAACCATTGTCTTCTTTCCATTTCACTTCACTGACCCCTAATATATCTAGATAGAGCATTTGCATTTCCCTTTTCAGATTTTCTAGCTTCCCTACCACATTCAGGCTTCTGATATTCCACGCCCCCGACTCCTTTCTTTGATTATTCAATCTTTTTATGGTCATCTCTCCTGAATCTTTTGCCAATAGAGAGATCATGATGACACTTTTTCAGTTACAGGCCACATGTCCTGTGGATACACGCTATGCACTGATTTCTATTGCCTTTCGCATCCTCATGTCGTTGATCACTGCTGATACATGGTTAGTGTTAACAGTAATAGTATTTTGTTTTAGTCCTCCTCATGCAACTACACTTAAAAACCATTTTTATATAGGCTACCAGATCTTAAATAGAAATTCGCCCGTAGAATAGGAGATGTCCAGGTTACATTTTTGGGTCAGATTAAAAACTTGCTTTTCTAACTGTCAGACATTTTGTCTTGTATGGCAAGTGATCAAAATTTTTTGTTGCTGCACACTGAACTCCCTCCTGAGCTCTTGACAGCTTTAACAGTGGGTAATTAGGGTCATATTTTCGTCTAGTGTTGTAGGTGTGCATTTCACTGTTCTTGTCAAATTGAGGTGGATTATTTATGACGGATTTCATTAGCAAATATGTATTGTTATGCTGCTGTTAAACCGCATTACTCCTTGAAGAGGTGCCTAATGATAACTGCGGGTGAATACCAATTATTCCTATTTCTCGCTTTTGCGCGATGAGTACTTTCTTTCAAATTGATGAATTACCCTAGAAAATAATTATGTGAGATATTATTGAGTGGCAATACGTAAATGACGCCAGGAGGTTGATTTGTTTACTTCCAAAATTATAAATTCTACGAAGCTCAAAAGTAGCTGAACTTAAGTGTTTGAGAAGCTCATTAATATGTTTCTTCCAGTTCAAGTTTTCATCTGTATGTACACTGAGCATTCTACCCAGTTTATTGAGTGCTGTTCATACGGTACATCAGTTGTTGGTATGACGTATAGTACTGAATACAGTGAGTTTTCTCAAAATTATGGGAAAGTCAGTTTTCAGACAATCACTCAATAGTTTATTGAGAAACAACATTAACAGTCTCTTCTGTTGGCTTGCTCTCTAATGGGATTTGCTATAATGCTAGTATCGTGTGGAAAAAGTATCAGTTCTGCCTGATGAATGTTAAGTGGAAGGTTACTCACATACGTAAGGAATAGGAGTAGATCCAAAATTCAACCTTGTGGAATCTCTTGGTGATTTCTTCCGAGTCACTAAAATTTTGTATCTTTTATGCCTGAGTTATTCAGCACAACTTTCTGCATTCCGTTTGCCAATTACGATTCCAATCAGTTGTGTGTAAAGCCATCGATTCCACAAAACTTAAGTTTTTCTAAGAGTGTAACGTGATCTACACAATCAAACGCTTTAGAAAGGTCTGCGCGTCACCACGAAGTGTCCTTACAGCTTCAGGTACTGCATCTACGATGGTTAACAGCTGTGCTGCCGCAGTTTGTAGCTCTGCATACTCCTGTGGCAGGCTGCCTCCTTTGCCGTACTCGTCACCCTCGATTCTCTGTGAAGTGTTGAAGCTCAAGTGCTACTTTCAGTGTTATGCGCCACAGCTATCCACTAATTCTGCACGTACTAAGGAACGTGTAGCGAATGTTGACTTCCAGAAAGTAATAGGCGTCAGAATTTTAGGTCCTAAATCGTCTGACATACACTGATGTGCTACATCAGCACGACCACATTCTTAATAGTATGTTGGCCAATTTACGGAAATCAACATACAAAAATGGTTCAAACGGCTCTGAGCACTATGGGACTTAACATCTGAGGTCATCAGTCCCCTAGAACTTAGAACTACTTAAACCTAACTAACCTAAGGACAACACACACATCCATGACCGAGGCAGGATTCGAACCTGCGACCATAGCAGTCGCGCGGTTCCGGACTGAAGCGCCTAGAACTGCTCGGCCACAACGGTCGCCACGCCTTGGTCTTGCCGCACATACTAGCACTTGGAGATAGTAACAAACCTAAAAACATACAGCTCATAATATCTGTATTTATTAGTCTGCAAATGAAGTAAATAATGATATTCGGCACTCTGCCCTAAGTCATCAGTAAAAATGTCTGCATTTATATCCCTAACACCCTGTATGTTCTTACATGCTTGCCCCCCTCCCCCTCTCCCCCTAGAGCAACTATGTCACGGTGCATATTGCCAATCGAATCTTGGAGAGATATTCTATCCATTAATATGTGGCATTTTGGCTGGCTCTGAACACTATGGGACTTAACATCTGTGGTCATCAGTCCCCTAGAACTTAGAACTACTTAAACCTAACTAACCTAAGGACATCACACACATCCATGCCGAGGCAGGATTCGAACCTGCGACCGTAGTGTGGCATTTTTCTCAATGTCTTATATGTTAGTGCTAGTGCCCAGATGGTCCCTTTAGAAAGATGCAGCTGATTTCCTTCCCTATCTTTACTCAGTCCTAGCGTATGTTATGTTTTATCAGACGTTAAACCCTAATCTTCCTACGTTCTTAAGTTATTGGATACGCTTGAAGGATGTTATAATATACCTATGGACTGCCTATCCGAAGAGAAAGATATTAGAATTTATCTATGGATTGCCTTTCTGAAGACCGGATAGTACACGGCTCTAGCACACGCACTGAGGCGAAGGAAGTCATGGGTTGGCGATATGCACGTATACAGGTGGCGGTAGTATTGCATACCCAAGGTATAATAGGATAGGGCAGTGGCGGAGCTATCATTTTTACTCAGGTGATTCACGACGGAAATTAACAGACTTTGAACTTGGAATGGTGGTTGGGGCTACACGCACGGGTCGTTCCATTTCGGAAATCGTTACGAAATTCAATATTCAGAGATCCATACTGTCAATGTGACGAGAATGCCAGACCTCAGGCATTACCTCTCCCACGGACAAGGCAGTTTGCGTGGAGTTATCAGTGCTAACAGACAAGCAACACTGCGTGCAATAACTGCCGAGATCAATGTGGGACATATGACGAGCGAGTCCTTTAGGACAGTGCGATGAAATTTGGCGTCAGCGGTCTGTGGCAGTAGACAACCGACGCGAGTGCCTTTGCTAACAATACGACATCGTCTGCAGCGCCTGCCCTGGCTCGTGACAATATCGGTTGGATCCTAGATGACTGGAAAACCATTGCCTGGTCAGATGAGTCACGGTTTCAGTTGATAAGAGCTGATGGTAGTGTTAGAGTGTGGCACAGACCCCACGAACTCATAGACCCAAGCTGCCAACAAGGCATTGTGCAAGCTCCTGGTGGCTCCCTAATGGTGTGAGCAGTGTTCACATGGAATGGATTTGGTCCTCTGATCAAACTGAATCGATCATTGCCCTCAAATGGTAATGTTCGGTTACATGGAGACCACTTGCTGCCATTCACGGACTTCATGTTCTCAAATAAGGGTGAAATTTTTACGAATGACAATGTGCCATGTCACCCAGCCACAGTTGTTCGCGATTGGTTTGAAGAATATAGTGGAAAACTCGAACGAATGGTTTGGCTACCCAGATCGCCATCATGAGTCTCATCGAACATTCACAGGACATAATCGAGAGGTTAGTACGGTACAAAATCATGCACTGCCAACACTTTCGCAAGTATGGATTGCTATAGAGGTAGCATGTCTCAATATTTCTGCAGGGGACTTCCAATGGGTCCGACACGATATTAGGAGGTATCCCATGACCTTTGTCATCTCAGTGTAGTGTTAATGGAGATGGAAATGGAAATGATGTTGAAAACAACACGCAGTCCCTGAGCGGAGAAAATCCCCGACCCAGCGGGGAATCGAGTCCGGGCCCCTTAGGACGGCAATCCGTCATGCTGACCATTCAGCTATCGGGGCAATGGTGGTGGTGGTGGTGGTAGGTAGTGTTTAACGTCCCGTCGACAACGAGGTCATTAGAGACGGAGCGCAAGCTCGGGTTAGGGAAGGATTGGGAAGGAAATCGGCCGTGCCCTTTCAAAGGAACCATCTCGGCATTCACCTGAAACGATTTAGGGAAATCACGGAAAACCTAGATCAGGATGGCCGGAGACGGGATTGAACCGTCGTCCTCCCGAATGCGAGTCCAGTGTGCTAACCACTGCGCCACCTCGCTCGGTATATCGGGGCAATCTTAATGCAGATGGACATTAAAGTTAAATTCGCGGTGAACCGTCAATATTTTTATGCACAACCAACTCTCTCATTCTAGATACAGTAGCCACTGAAAATGTTTTGTAGATTACAGCATTATTTCGCCAGTGCTGTAACATTGTGTCAAAAAGTGATATTTGTCTAGATATCTTAGTCCACGTGCGAACGTTTCTTTATTAGCAATTCTCTGAAACATTCCTAAGTTTGCGTTATTCGCTAAATTGCCAGATTTTTCCAGAAATTTTTTGTAAGATACCTATCGTGAGGCTAATTTCCAAAAGAACTGCTTAAAAACTGGAAACCGTCGAATTTACGAATATCACTGCGTTGAAACATCCACGAGAAGACGGGTTCTCCGCAGAAGCTATCGATCATCATTTAACTAATAGGCGGTTATCCCTCACGAAAGATAGGTAGTCAGTTCAAATATTATCTGTCACTCACAGCAGATAGCGGTTAATGTAGTGGAAAGCGACGCAGACTAGGAAGTGTGCGAGTGACGGCTGGCGGAAGTCGAATTAATCTTTTCCGTCACAAGTTTTCCGTCTCATTTAAGTGCGCTGGCGTCAGATAGACTACCCCATCGCGGCGACCGATCTCTGTGTCACTCAATTTTTATTGCGTGCGATGTAAAATTAAGCAGTTTTGGTAGAAGATTTTCGCATTGACATCTCCAAGTACTTCTCTCAACATGAGTGTTCCTGATAAATAATTAAACCAGTTCTACAAGAAGTTGGTTTCCTTGGCTGCTCGATAACTTTGCGGAGTTGGGTTAAGATAGTCGACAGAAAATACAAGCGAAAAGAACAAAGAACTTTTTTAAACGTTAATGCTGCTTAGGGCCTCTTACACTTAGGGACTTCGGAAGGTAAGTTACGCGCTAGGGCCATTGAGCAACTACAGCTGCGTGTTGGCAGTAGACAGTACACATTCCGGGTTTTCTGCAGACACAGTTGTGTTGCCATACAGATAACATGCTCATCACAGTGTGGGAATGAAATAGCACAGCAACTGGAAACGTATTCCAAAACTGAAACGTGAGGGAAAGTACAACTCTTGTGTGCGAAACATCTTAAAAAATTATTGATTGGCGACTGTGTTGTGACTTGGCAAGACAGCCAAGTCACTATGAGAGGAAGCCGAAAGTCACGCGTTAAGCTCACGCAGACTGGCGTGAGGTCTGGAACAGTTAAGGGAATTTTTAGTAGCAAATAAAGTACGTAGTTGATGTAATACTTAACTTTAATCCATAATTGGTGTACATCGCTCTTGACGGTACATTAATATGCTCAATATAAACTGGTAATGGCTCCTTGCTAGGTCGTAGCAAATGACGTAGCTGAAGGCTATGCTAACTATCGTCTCGGCACATGAGAGCGTATTTGTCAGTGTAGCATCGCTAGCAAAGTCGGCTGTACAACTGGGGCGAGTGCTAGGAGGTCTCTCTAGACCTGCCGTGTGGCGGCGCTCGGTCTGCAATCACTGACAATGGCGATACGCGGGTCCACCGTATACTAACGGACGGCGGTGACACCACAGACTGCATGGAGTTTTCTGTGCACCACGACCAAATAGTGGATAGAATTGGAAGGAGAACCAACATTGGCCGTATTTTTTTCCTTTATTATCCGCAAAATCGATTTTCGGTCACTTAGTGACCATCCTCAGTGCTGTAATATACAATTAAAATTCGTAGGCACTGGTGTCAACAAGCTTAGAGTGATCACTCTAAACTTGTTGATACCAGTGCCTACGAATTTTAATTGTATATTACAGCACTGAGGATGGTCACTAAGTGACCGAAAATCGATTTTGCGAATAATAAAACAAATACGGCCGATGCTGATTCTCTTTCCAAATCTGTCTTAAAAATTGTTCAAACGGCTCTGACCACTATGGGACAACATCTGAGGTCATAAGTCCCCTAGAACTTAGATCTACTAAAACCTAACTAACCTAAGAACATCACACACATCTATGCCTGAGGCAGGATCCGAACCTACGACCGTAGCGGTCGCGCGGTTCCAGACTGTAGTGCCTAGAACCGCTCGGCCACAACGGCCGGCGCAAAATGTCTTAACTGCACAAAGTTCACAGTGAAATTCTGGCAATATAAGGACCAAATGCTATGTCACGTCTAACCACACTGAAATGTTACCATCAGTTTGACCAAGGCAGCACAGACGTGGTTGATGCTGATCAAAGTCCAGATCTTACATTATGCGATTTCCATCTTTTCGGCACACTGAAAGAACATTCTAGAGGAAAGAGAATTTCTAACTATAAGGACGTCTTTACAGCAGCTCTCTAAAAACTCCGTGACAAGGAGCGGTTTTCTATCGGTGAGGAATTTATGACTGGTAGAAAGTTCCGACAATTATTCACAGAGACTTGGTAACTATTCTGAAAAATAATACCATGTCCCTGAGTCACTTTGAAGTATAGTGCAGCATTCAGTCAAAGTTATTTCGCCTGTCATAACTTGCTTTTTGAAGTGCGCTCGTATTTTTAAGATACTGTCATACCATGTTAGCTTTGGAATATATCGTACTATCTATTTCTGGGATTCGCCTGTTATGATTCATGGTGGGTTTTTTGTGTCCCTCTTTCCTATTTCTTCCTGCATCCCAGTATCTCTCTCTCTCACTTACACACCCACCCACCCACACACACACACACACACCTAATACCGATTCATGAGGTTTCCCTTGGTTATCAGGTGAATGCCAGAACTGGAAATTTCTTCCCAAATTATTCTTAGTTGCGAACTCCACTGAGGGACTCGCAGTCTGCTGAGATATCTGACTAAAAAGGTCAAAGTTCTAGAACATCCCTCCTTACCCGGATGAGTATAGAATAACAGATATAAAAAATGTTCTAGCCATATGCCCCCGCGGTACAGTCATATTGATGTGACCAACGCCTACCTACGTTTGATAGATTGAAATAAGCACTAACGAAAGGCGGGTGGCACCGCTAGCAATGGAGTGAATATAAAGCGTGTCAGTGGAGGAACATGGAAAACAGTGCGCTCGTTGTAATGCGGAAACGCAGCGATTTATCTGACATCCAGAAGAGCGTGATCATTGGCCTTCGGGCCAAGGATCAAAGCATTTTGGAAACGGCTAAGGGCTTTCAGGCCAAGGGTGGAAGCATTTTGGAAATGGCGAAGTTTTTAAACTGTTCCCATGCCGCCATAATTAAAATACACCGTGCATGGCAAAATTGTGCTACCCAAAACCGGCGCTGAGGCAAAAGCGGTGCACCAAGGGCCAAATATGACAGGAATGAATGTTGGCTGCTAATCACGTGTCTTCATCGACCTGGTGGCGAGGACTGTACATTATGTAATCTTTGTGTAGAATGACATCTAGGACTTTAAACGCACGATCAAAATCAGCAGCGGAAGAAGCCAACAGTCCGAAACAGATTGACTCCCTCGACGGCAGGAAAATTGGTGTCATTTACGTCAGATACAATTGTAACTGAGTAGATACTCAATACCGTCAAGAAAATACCTTTCTTTCACGGGATGACGATTCAAAGTAATGGCCGCATGTACAGTGAAGAGCCAAAGAAACTGGTATAGGCAAGCATATTCAAATACAAAGATATGTAAACAGGCAGAATACGGCGCTGCAGTCGGCAACGCCTATTTAATACACTAAACTAAACTAAACTCCTCCCGAACAGGCCATGAAGGCCCAGCGGGACCGACCGGCCGCCGTGTCATCCTCAGCAACAGGCGTCACTGGACGCGTATATGGAGGGGCATGTGGTGAGCACACCGCTCTCCCGGCCGGATGTCAGTTTCCGACCCCGGAGCCGCTAATCCTCAATCAAGTAGCTCCCCAGCTTGCCTCACAAGGGCTGAGAGCACCCCACTTGCCAACAGCGCTCGGCAGACCGGATGGTCACTCTTCCATGTGCAGGCCCAGCCCGACAGCGCTTAACTTCTGTGATCGGACGGCAACCGGTGTTACCACTGCGGCAAGCCAGTTGGCATATAATACACTATTGGCCATTAAAATTGTTACACCACGAAGATGACGTGCTACAGACGCGAAATTTAACCGACAGGAAGAAGATGGTGTGATATGCAAATGATTAGCTTTTCAGAGCATTCACACAAGGTTGGCGCCGGTGGCGACACCTACAACGTGCTGACATGAGGACAGTTTCCTACCGATTTCTCATACACAAACTGCAGTTGACCGGCGTTGCCTGGTGAAACGTTGTTGTGATTCCTCGTGTAATGCCTCGTGAAATGCGTACCATCACGTTTCCAACTTTGATAAAGGTCGGATTGTGGCCTATCGCTATTTCGGTTTATCGTATCGCGACATTGCTGCTCGCGTTGGTCGAGATCCAATGACTGTTAGCAGAATATGGAATCGGTGGGTTCAGGAGGGTAATACGGAACGCCGTGCTGGATCCCAACGGCCTCGTATCACTAGCAGTCGAGATGACAGGCATCTTATCCGCATGGCTGTAGCGGATCGTGCAGCCATGTCTCGATCCCTGAGTCAACAGATGGGGACGTTTGTAAGACAACAACCATCTGCACGAACAGTTCGACGACGTTTGCAGCAGCATGGACTATCAGCTCGGAGAGCATTGCTGCGGTTACCCTTGACGCTGCATCACAGACAGGAGCGCCTGCGATTGTGTACTCAACGACGAATCTGGGTACACGAATGGCAAAACGACATTTTTTCACATGAATCCAGGCTCTGTTTACAGCATCATGATGGTCGCATCCGTGTTTGACGACATCGCGGTGAACGCACATTGGAAGCGTGTATTCGTCATCGCCATACTGGCGTATCACGCGGCGTGATGGTATGTGGTGCCATTGGTTACACGTCTCGTCACCTCTTGTTCATACTGAAGGCACTTTGAACAGTGGAGGTTACATTTCAGATGTGTTACGACCTGTGGCTCTACCCTTCATTCGATCCCTGCGAAACCCTACATTTCAGCAGGATAATGCACGACCGCATGTTGCAGGTCCTGTATGGGCCTTTCTGGGTACAGAAAATGTTCTACTGCTGCCCTGGCCACCACATTCTCCACATCTCTCACCAATTGAAAACGTCTGGTCAATGGTGGCCGAGCAACTGGTTCGTCACAATACGCCAGTCACTATTCTTGATGAAGTGTGGTATCGCGTTGAAGCTGCATGGGCAGCTGTACCTGTACACGCCATCCAAGCTCTGTTTGAGTCAATGCCCAGGCGTATCAAGGCCGTTATTACGGCCAGAGGTGGTTGTTCTGGGAACTGATTTCTCAGGATCTATGCACCCAAATTGCGTGAAAATGTAATCACATGTCAGTTCTAGTATAATATATTTGTCCAATGAATACCCGTTTCCATCTGCATTTCTTCTTGGTGTAGCAATTTTAATGGCCAGTAGTGTACAACATGTGTCTGGCGCAGTCGCTAGATCGGTTACTGCTGCTACAATGGCAGGTTATCAAGATCTAAGTGAGCTTAAACGTGGTCTTATAGTCGGCGCACGAGCGATGGAACACAGCATCTCCGAGGTAGCGATGAAGTGGGGATTTTCCAGTACGACCATTTCATGTGTGTACCGTGAATATCAGGAATCCGGTACGACATCAAATCTGCGACATCGCTGCGACCAAAAAAATTCCTTCAAGAACGGGACCAACGACGACTGAAAAGAATCGTTCAACGTGACAAAGTGCAACCCTTCTGCAAATTGCTACAGATTTCAATGCAGGACCATCAGCAAGTGTCACCATGCGAACCATTCAACGAAACATCATCGACATGGGCTTTCGGTGTCGAATGCCCACTCGTGTACACTGGATGACTGGATGACACAAAGCTTTACGCCTCTCCTGGACACGTCAACACCGACAATGGACTGTTGATGACTGGAAACATATTGTCTGGTCGGACGAGACTCGTTTGAAACTGTATAGAACGGATGGACGTGTACGGGTATGGAGACATCCTCATGAATCCATGGACCCTGCATGTCAGCAGGGGAGTGTTAGAACTGATGAAGGCCCTATACAGGTGTGGGGCGTCTGCAGCTGGAGTGATATGGGCTCTTGATATGTCTAGATACGTCTCTGACAGGTGACTCGTAAGTAAGCATCCTATCTGATCAGCTGCATCCATTCATGTCCATTGTGCATTCCGACGGACTTGCCCAATTCCAGCAGGACAATATGACACGCCACACGTCCGGAATTGCTACAGAGCGACTCCGGGAACACTCTTCTGAGTTTAAACTGCTGGCCATCACTCCCCAGACATGAACATTATTGAGCACATCTGGGATGCCTTGCAACGTGCTGTTCAGAAGAGATCTCCATTCGCTCGTACTCTTACGGATTTATCGACAGCCCTGTAGGATTCATGATGTCAGTTCTCTGCAGCACTGCTTCAAAAATTAGTCGAGTTAATGCCACGTCGTGTTGCTGCAATTCTGCGTGCTCGCGGGAGCCCTACACGATATTAAGCAGGTGGACCAGTTTCTTTGGCTCTTCAGTGTATATTGCAAACTGAGTCAATAAGTTTGTGAATTTGTTTTACATGAGGGTTGACACGCCTCTTGCATGCCCTTTATGGCCTGTCCCCTCTCATTTTTGCAATCTCTGTCGTCGTTTTTGTTATGTCCCCACGGGAGAAGGTCAAACAAGTTCATTCTGTGTAACACAATAGCACTGAGAACACTAATCGTCCTCGGTGTGGGACTCGGCAAGTTTTCTTTGTGGGACCGCTAGCCTTTATTGGGGTGGTCAATGGCAGATCCAGGATACCTTTGGGACCATTGAAGGCAGAGACGGGCTGGTTCTCGAACAGCCTTCCTGCGAATTAATTAGGGTCTGGGGACAATAGAGACCGGCTTGTGCTTCTGCACCTGCGACCATAGTTACATTCCGGTCTGTTGTACACATTGTGGAGCGAGTGGGAAGGTGACGGCCGGTGCTGGTTTAATAGCTTTATGAGAGTCTAGTTTGTTGGCCTATCTTGGCTGACAGTAACGTATTCCGACCTTCCCCAAAGCAGACGCTGGACGACACGCTGAGTGAGACTCCCTGGTGCTGGCGGCTCTATGAACTTTTGAACTTATACACTCCTGGAAATGGAAAAAAGAACACATTGACACCGGTGTGTCAGACCCACCATACTTGCTCCGGACACTGCGAGAGGGCTGTACAAGCAATGATCACACGCACGGCACAGCGGACACACCAGGAACCGCGGTGTTGGCCGTCGAATAGCGCTAGCTGCGCAGCATTTGTGCACCGCCGCCGTCAGTGTCAGCCAGTTTGCCGTGGCATACGGAGCTCCATCGCAGTCTCTAACACTGGTAGCACGCCGCGACAGCGTGGACGTGAACCGTATATGCAGTTGACGGACTTTGAGCGAGGGCGTATAGTGGGCATGCGGGATGCCGGGTGGACGTACCGCCGAATTGCTCAACACGTGAGGCGTGAGGTCTCCACAGTACATCGATGTTGTCGCCAGTGGTCGGCGGAAGGTGCACGTGCCCGTCGACCTGGGACCGGACCGCAGCGACGCACGGATGCACGCCAAGACCGTAGGATCCTACGCAGTGCCGTAGGGGACCGCACCGCCACTTCCCAGCAAATTAGGGACACTGTTGCTCCTGGGGTATCGGCGAGGACCATTCGCAACCGTCTCCATGAAGCTGGGCTACGGTCCCGCACACCGTTAGGCCGTCTTCCGCTCACGCCCCAACATCGTGCAGCCCGCCTCCAGTGGTGCCGCGACAGGCGTGAATGGAGGGACGAATGGAGACGTGTCGTCTTCAGCGATGAGAGTCGCTTCCGCCTTGGTGCCAATGATGGTCGTATGCGTGTTTGGCGCCGTGCAGGTGAGCGCCACAATCAGGACTGCATACGACCGAGGCACACAGGGCCAATACCCGGCATCATGGTGTGGGGAGCGATCTCCTACACTGGCCGTACACCACTGGTGATCGTCGAGGGGACACTGAATAGTGCACGGTACATCCAAACCGTCATCGAACCCATCGTTCTACCATTCCTAGACCGGCAAGGGAACTTGCTGTTCCAACAGGACAATGCACGTCCGCATGTATCCCATGCCACCCAACGTGCTCTAGAAGGTGTAAGTCAACTACCCTGGCCAGCAAGATCTCCGGATCTGTCCCCCATTGAGCATGTTTGGGACTGGATGAAGCGTCGTCTCACGCGGTCTGCACGTCCAGCACGAACGCTGGTCCAACTGAGGCGCCAGGTGGAAATGGCATGGCAAGCCGTTCCACAGGACTACATCCAGCATCTCTACGATCGTCTCCATGGGAGAATAGCAGCCTGCATTGCTGCGAAAGGTGGATATATACTGTACTAGTGCCGACATTGTGCATGCTCTGTTGCCTGTGTCTATGTGCCTGTGGTTCTGTCAGTGTGATCATGTGATGTATCTGACCCCAGGAATGTGTCAATAAAGTTTCCCCTTCCTGGGACAATGAATTCACGGTGTTCTTATTTCAATTTCCAGAAGTGTATGTGTAGCGATGGGCGGGACTATTTCCCGCGCTAGCGTAGATGTAAGAAATCGACAGGGCAGCTCACAATGATGATCTTTGACGTCTTCCTGTAATGGTGGGGCAAGACCCCATAGGATGGGTGTATATTGTTCATCAGTTTCAGTGCACCTTGAATCGTACAACTTGCGGATGCCCCCGTGGCCACCGTTGAATGGGAACTTTCGGTAGTGGTGGTACTCGCAGATGGGCCAACTTGGAACGCGTCAGTGTGGTGCGCTATAGAAGTGACTCTGGATATAGCCCTAGTATTGTCCAGGGGGAAAATTTCGGTTAGGCGTTCTTCTCTGTGTCTCCTCCTGGATAGACTTTATCGCGATCTAGCAAATGCACTGTCTGTGTCATCCGTACAGAAGAAATTTGAGTCTGGTTCTTCCCCGCGCACGGGGCATATTAAAAGAGACGGAGACGCAGATATCAGCGACTGCACCACCTGTTGCTGTTTGCCGACTTCGTACTGCTGAAGATCTTTGTGGTAAAGTATCTTGGCTGCCCCAGCATTGTACGGATTTTGTAAAACTTCCTGCACTGAAGCACTCAGCTCCACGAGTTCTCAGTATCGCCTATACCATCGAACTTATCTGCTTTTTCCAGTTACTCCCACTAGCATCGCCCTTCTGTTAAAAAGGTGAGGATGTAGCATTTATGTGCGGACTCAAGTGGTTGATCAGCTTACTCTTCTTATTATTTGAGAGTGGGAGCCCCTTCAAGTCCGTGGCCAACTTCTTATTTAATATTCCAATCATTGTGTACTTACCATGCAATTTATTGCAATGTATAGTATATTTCCCATGTCCTTAGCTCAGTAAATCACTATGTTATATTTGAACTGTTTGTCAATCAGTAGTCAATTAATGGCTGCCATTTTCTCCAATATTCATTAATGATTCCTAAGGAAACTAATTACTTCATAATTTAATTAAATTATTGCATGTGTGAAACTCTTTGTGACTATCATTTGCAGGGTGACGTCACTAATTGCTTCCGCATGCATTATCCTTACCTCTGAGGTACCATGATTATTAGAAAAGGGGAGACGAGGAAGGGGGTGCTCTCTTGTTTGTTGAAGTTATGGCTTCTAACCCAAGTGTAAAGCTATTGCCAGGAATAAAAGAATCAATTTTTAAAAAAAAGCTTTGGGATTTTAAACAGTTACTTTACACAGTAACTGTAAATTCTGAGCGTGAGGGCCGACCGTAGTGGCCGTGCGGTTCTAGGCGCTACAGTCTGGAACCGAGCGACCGCTCCGGTCGCAGGTTCGAATCCTGCCTCGGGCATCGATGTGTCTGATGTCCTTAGGTTAGTTAGGTTTAATTAGTTCTAAGTTCTAGGCGACTGATGACCTCAGAAGTTAAGTCGCATAGTGCTCAGAGCCATTTTGAGCGTCAGGTATAGATTACTACCGCTCTTCTTCATAGTTCACACGGTTAGCATTAACACTCACACCCCCATATGTCAGACACTCAGATCGGTACCAAACGTTGTATTTAGACAGAGTATCAACCAAAACACCGACTTAGTTCGTGCTGTGTGCTGTCGTCCAGTAGAACATACGTAAATGGTAATTAAAAATAACACCAGAACTACTGAGCTTAGGAAAGGCGATACATCTGTAAGTATTTCGTAGGTGAGTTGTTAGAGCGTATGATTGTCGTGCCAAAGGCTCCGCGTTCGAACCTCTTGAGATTTGACTTCGTTTTAACTGTAAAGCTGTTATATAGGAGACCATCTTCCTGACATGTAAAAGGACGTTTTAGAGTTTGTAGCAATGTTCTTACGGCAGTCTGCTTTCTCTTCGTTAGTTGAAAGTAACAAACCTACAGAGTACATTTGTATAGATAGGTGTGGTGCTCTGCCGGGCATGTGCTGCAGAGCAGACACCACTCGTCATGAAGCAGCATCTGTACTTTCACTAAATAAACATAAACAGTAGAATAAAGGAACAATTGCATAACACGTGCGGAAGTATTAATAGTCCCATATAACACTTTCACGCATCATACATTAAAAAAACTGTCAGTATTCTTTGTTGGACGACACGTTTGGTACCGGTCCGAGTGTCTAACATCTGGTGGTTTGGGTGTAAGTGTCTGTAGATGGACGAGTTGTCTGGCATAGCCCATATATCTAAACCTTCCTCGTGAATCAGTCTGTTAGTGAAAACCGCGTCAAAATCCCTACAGTAGTTCCTGAGATTAGCCTTCGTATGCAGACAGAAAAACACGGTTGGAGGGCTTTAAACTACGTATGTATAGATAAGCCCCACAAGTATTTTGTTTATGGTATTATACTTCCAGCAGTCCATCCAGTTGTATCGTTTAAATCTGTTAATAAACGATTTCAAACCAATCCTACTGAACAGTTTGAAACCGGCGGCGCATCTTTAGTCCTTACTGAGTATGTCATCAAGTTACTGTAGAAGTCTTGTGTAGTCTCAGCTGTGAACATTTTATACGACCTTCGTATGATTTTTATCGAATCAATCAATCATTCCTTGCTCTTTTTCTGAATAAGAGTAACCAGACATTACTGTAGCAACACGCGTGCCCACAGTAACACTCAAAATGATTTTCTGGAATGTGTTGTTCGTACAATATATTAATTACGGTTTTATCGGAGCAAACTAATCCACGGTGTTTCGAAAGAAATCCCGAATCCTTTAGTACAGAGATTAAATTAACAGGATGGTGGTGTTTTTGTGCTGGGGTATCGGAAGGCCATTCCTGTTTTCGCAACCTAGGCGGGCAGTTTCGTAATCTGACAGCAAATTATCGGTTTACAGTAAATAATGATAATGAGACTGTCAGATTCAGGCCCATTATTAATTTTCTACTGTGTTCAGGCATAGTGAAGAACGTATTTCAGAGCAGTACTTGAAAAATAAGCTCTAACATTCACCAGCGTAAGAGAGGCGGAGGGCGCCAGGATGGACCGAAGTGCTATTAACTTTCGCATTATTTGAATGCTGTAAGGTCTCTAAAGGGCGAACTATAATTCCACTGGCATATTTTCAGAGGTTTTTAACCAATGTTTTATTTGTATTTTGGTGACTCGTAAACGAATTTCGTTTGATTTCTTGCTCCCAATTTTTTTTTTATCTGTACTGCACTGAAAATATCCGTATAACAGTGCAAATAACAAAGACATGCGATGAGTGTCCTGCTTGTATAGCTAAAGTGCTACATTCACTACTAGTACTTACTGTTGACAATACAAACCCTCATTTTGCATTCTGCCCTGAAGCTTCCATCCCATACTGGTGGGTTTCGTGTCGGATTTTTTCACGCTAGTGCTTTACGTTAACGGTGATACACAGCAGTATGACCAGGTTTACTAGAGACGTGTTTGCCAATGTGCAACACATCTACCGACTCACTGAATGCAGTGAAAGAGCGGCACAGCAAATTACGCTGCGCTGTTCCCGCATTCAGACTGGTCTTACGTATTCGTCTGAGTGCTGCTGCACTCCTATGTAATTTGTGTTATATGTTTTGGTGACTGCGTGTTCCTCTCTTTTCCACGGATGTGAAGCTATTTTTACAGAAACGAAGTTGATAACGGTAATAAAACTGATAAATCGTAATTAGGGGAAGGAAGGATAAGATGAAGAGGAGTCTAAGATTGTTAATTTAACGGGACTGCGAGAGGGAGAGCAGCACTTGAAAGACTTTCCTTGCTAGTTGGTAGCGGTCCTTGTGTGCTACAATAGGAAACAAAGCTGATGTTGTTGTTGTTGTGGTCTTCAGTCCCGAGGCTGGATTGGTGCAGCTCTTCTATGCTACTGTATCCTGTGCAAGCTTCTTCATCTCCCAGTACCTACTGCAACCTACATCCTTCTGTATCTGTTTAGTGTATTCATCTCTTGGTCTCCCTCTACGATTTTTACCCTCCACGCTGCCCTCCAGTACTAAATTGGTTATCCCTTGATGCCTCAGAACATGTCCTACCAACCTATCCCTTCTTCTAGTCAAGTTGTCCCACAAACTCCTTTTCTCCCCAATTCTATTCAATACCTTCTCATTAGTTATGTGATCTACCCATCTAATCTTCAGCATTCTTCTGTATCACCACATTTCGAATGCTTCTATTCTCTTCTTGTCCATGTTCCACTTCCATACACGGCTACACTCCATACAAATACTTTCAGAAACGACTTCCTGACACTTAAATCTATACTCGATGTTAACAAATTTCTCTTCTTCAGAAACGCTTTTCTTGCCATTGTCAGTCTACATTTTATATCCTCTTTACTCCGACCATCATCAGTTATTTTGCTCCCCAAATAGCAAAACTCCTTTACTACTTTAAGTGTCTCATTTCCTAATCTAATTCCCTCAGCATCACCCGACTTAATTCGACTACATTCCATTATCCTCGTTTTGCTTTTGTTGATGTTCATCTTATATCCCCCTTTCAAGACACTATCCATTCCGTTCAGCTGCTCTTCTAAGTCCTTTGCTCTCTCTGACAGAATTACAATGTCATCGGCGAACCTGAAAGTTTTTATTTCTTCTCCATGGATTTTAATACCTACTCCGAATTTTTCTTTTGTTTCCTCCATTGCTTGCTCAATATACAGATTGAATAACAACGGGGAGAGGCTACAACCCTGTCTCGCAACCTTTGCTTCCCTTTCATGTCCCTCGACTCTTATAACTGCCATCTGGTTTTTGTACAAATTGTAAATAGCCATTCGCTCCCTGTATTTTACCTCTGCCACCTTCAGAATTTGAAAGAGAGTATTCCACTCAACATTGTCAAAAGCTTTCTCTAAGTCTACAAATGCTAGAATCGTAGGTTTCCCTTTCCTTGATCTAGATTGTAAGAGAAGTCGTAGGGTCAGTATTGCCTCATGTGTTCCAATATTTCTACGGAATCCAAACTGATCTTCCCCCAGGTTGGCTTCTACCAGTTTTTCCATTCGTCTGTAAAGAATTCGCGTTAGTATTTTGCATCCGTGACTTACTAAATTGACAGATCGGTAATTTTCACATCTGTCAACACCTGCTTTCTTTGGGACTGGAATTATTATATTCTTCTTGAAGTCTGAGGGTATTTCGCCTGTCTCTTACATCTTGCTTACCACATGGAAGAGTTTTGTCAGGACTGGCTCTCCCAAGGCCGTCAGTAGTTCTAATGGAATGTTGTCTACTCCCGGGGCCTTGTTTTGACTCAGGTCTTTCAGTGCTCTGTCAAACTCTTCACGCAGTATCGTATCTCCCATTTCATCTTCATCTACATCCTCTTCCATTTCCATAATATTGTCCTCACGTACATCGCCCGTGTATAAACCCTCTATATACTCCTTCCACCTTTCTGCTTTCCCTTCTTTGCTTAGAACTCGGTTTCCATCTGAGCTCTTGATAATCATGCAAGTGGTTCTCTTTCCTCCATAGGTCTCTTTAATTTTCCTGTAGGCAGTATCTATCTTACCCCTAGTGAGATAAGCCTCTACATCCTTACATTTGTCCTCTAGCCATCCCTGCTTAGCCATTTTGCACTCCCTGTCGATCTTATTTTTGAGACGATTGTATTGCTTTTTGCCTGCTTCATTTACTGCATTTTTATATTTCCTCCTTTCATCAATTAAATTCAATATTTCTTCTGTTAGCCAAGGATTTCTACTAGCCCTCGTCTTTGTACCTGCTTGATCGTCTGCTGCCTTCACTACTTCATCTCTCTTCTTCTACTGTATTTCTTTCCCCCATTCCTGTCCATTGTTGCCTTATGCTCTCCCTGAAACTCTGTACAATCTCTGGTTTAGTCAGTTTATCCAGGTCCCGTCTCCTCAAATTCCCACCTTTTTGCAGTTTCTTCAGTTTTAATCTACAGTTCATAACCAATAGAATGTGGTCAGAGTCCACCTCTGCCCTGGAAATATCTTATAATTTAAAACCTGGTTCCTAAATCTCTGTCTTACCATTATATAATCTATCTGAAACCTGTCGGTATCTCCAGGCTTCTTCCATGTATACAACCTTCTTTTATGATTCTAGAACCTAATGGTCACCATTTAGCCGTGAAACACCGTCGTTTGTGTTTACACGCATGTTCGTTATAATATTCCAGTGTATTTAAATAACGTCTGGACTACACGTGACAAGATTTTTCATCCGGGTTTCAGTTTTTTCGTAAACTGTATTGTTTCTTTAATGTATATAGCGATCTTCAAGGGGAGTTTAGTGAACTGTTTCTTTTAGGTTTCGATTACCTTTCCATAGATAGATTCTGACAAGGGAACCTCCCCATCGCACCCCCCTCAGATTTCGTTATAAGTTGGCACAGTGGATAGGCCTTGAAAAACTGAACACAGATCACTTCTTTTGGAGTAATTATCACATCCACAAGAAAACCTAAATCGGGCAACGTAGAAGAAAGTTTTTACCCATTCGTCAAGTGTACAAGTTATGTGGGTCGACAACATAGTCCTGTCATGTGACGCACATGCCGTCACCAGTGTCGTATAGAATATATCAAACGTGTTTTCCTGTGCAGGAATCTGTTGACCTATGACCTTGCGATCAAATGTTTCCGGTTCTCATTGAAGAGTCACGTCCTTTCGTCTACTAATCGCACGGTTTTGCGGTGCGGTCGAAAAACACAGACACTAAACTTATTACAGTGAACAGAGACGTCAATGAACGAATGGACAGATCATAACTTTGCGAAAATAAAGAAAAATTTTTCGCTCGAGGGAGACTTGAACCAAGGATCCCTCGTTCCGCAGTTGCTCACGCTAACCACAGGACCACGGTGCTCCTGCGATCAGATTATGCTTGTGTTGGCTATCTTCGCATGGACTACTGAGTTTGTATATTTTGCTTAATTTTTCAGAGTTCCACACAACTTCTTCCTATTTTCTCGATTGATCTGTGTTCAGTTTTTCAAGGTCTATCCACTGTGCCAACTTATAACTAAATCTGAGGGGGGTGCGATGGGGAGGTTCCCTTGTGAGAAACAGGTTTTTACAGAATTATGTCTTTGACAATAATTATTTATTATTTTAGTAACGATGAAGTCCTTTTTTAGTAATATCACGAGAATGTTCATTGATTCCACGCACAATGCCAATAAGAAAATGTGGATAACTTGTTTCACAGGTGAGGGGCAAAATTAATCTACAGAAAACATGCATTATCTCAGAAGAGTGTTCTAATGCCTGAAGGGTTTTTGTGAATATAAGAATAAATACTGCAATAACTGTGGATAATTTTGACGTAGTCCGCCCCTGGTAGCTGAGTGCCCAGCGTGACGGAATGTCATACCTAAAGGCCCGGTTTCGATTCCCGGCTGGTTTGGAGATTTTCTCCACTCAGGGACTGGGTGTTGTATTGTCCTTATCAACATCATTTCACCCCCATCGACGCGCAAGTCGCCGAAGTGGCGTCAACTCGAAAGACTTGCACCAGGCGAACGGTCTAGCCGATGGGAGGCCCTGGACACACGGCATTTCCATTTTAACGTAAGAAAGAAAAAGTGAAGACCAAATAACCAAATGTTTCATATATTGTAATAATAAAAAATATTAAATAGAAACAACAAAGAGGTGTTCGTAAAAGGATCTATGGATCTAGGGTTTAATATATGTAGCTAGTATTGGTTCATATAAATGAAAGGGAAAAATAACAAATCAATGGTAAATTAGTCTGAATTTCCCCATGTTGTTTTTTTTTTTTCTTTTAGTTTTTATTAGGTGAGCAGAATATACAATTTGAATAATAAAGAACAAAGAAATATTCTACGGTCATTCAACAAGTAATGTCCCACTTTTTTTAAAAAAAGCCGATAATGGAGGAACGTCTTTGTTGGTGCTTCACATCTGATGTTTGTTCTGTGCACCGGTGAAGTTTCGAACCATTCTGGCAGATGACAGAGCCGTAGTACAGCGTCAAAATGGCTTCAACATACGACTCACATTACAAGCAGCGTGCTGTTATTGAATTTGTGTGCAGAAAAAGAAACCATTGTGAACATCCATAAACATTTGTGTGCAGTGTGCGGCGATGCTGCAGTTGATAGGAGTACAGTTGGGCGATGGGTAAAGAAAGTTACAGCCTCAGGAAATGCAGAAACAGAGCTCCATGATCAGCCATGCTCAGGACTTCCTGTCACAGCAGCGGCTCCAGACATGCTGAATCATGCGGATGCCATTATTCATGCCAACTGATGCATCACAGCTAGACAATTGGCTCTACAGTTGTCGGTTAGCATTGGAAGTACATCTGCAATAATTGAGACTCTCGGATATTCGAAGAGGTGCTCACGATGGGTCCCATAAATGCTCACAGTGGACCACAAGTTTCAAAGAAAGGCTATTTCATCTGAATTGTTGGAGCGTTTTGAGACTGATGGAGATGGCTTTCTGTCAGAAACGTTACAGGGAACAAAAGCTGGGTGCACCACGTTGCGATGGAAATAAAAGGCCAGTCCATGGGATGGCATCATCCTCATTCACCACAAAAAAAGAAATTCAAGACGACCCCCTCTGCTGGAAAAGTCATGATGACAGTCTTCTGGGATTGTGATGCCGACGTTCTTGTGGATGTGATGCCAAGGGGATCAACCGTCAATTTAGAGGCATATGTGAAGAAGACTCTGAATAAAGTCAAGAACCTTATCACACATCTGAGATCTGGAACTATGGCAAGTAATATTGAGTGAAACGTCAGCATGCAACTCCATATGGAAAACAAAAGTTTTCGCCTCGTACGACTAAATAAAATTGACAATATTTGACTGTCGCAAGTTAATCACATGGGACTGCCATTGATTAGAAATAACGGAAATCATGATAGAGCCCAACTGATCATGACAAGAACTTCGAATTGGCTATGACAGTGTAATGATATGTAAGCGAAGTAATTGCCTATTAATAACAATGCAGTGAAAGAGATAAAGAGAAGACTGTTGTAACCGTGAAGGGACGGTCACGGGCTTGCCACTAACGAAAACGCGGCGGGACCGAACGGGAGCGGCCCGCGAACAAACAAGACGTACGAACGGGAATGGAAGGACAAACACAACGATGGACAACCGAGCAAGACACCAGGATCAAAAACAAAGTATTAAGCAACGGAGTCACAAGAGATAACCTCACGAAATCAAAACAACGTCCACTCGTAAACGAGAAGTTCAAATGGTTCAAATGGCTCTGAGCACTATGGGACTCAACTGCTGTGGTCATAAGTCCCCTAGAACTTAGAACTACTTAAACCTAACTAACCTAAGGACAGCACACAACACCCAGCCATCACGAGGCAGAGAAAATCCCTGACCCCGCCGGGAATCGAACCCGGGAACCCGGGCGTGGGAAGCGAGAACGCTACCGCACGACCACGAGATGCGGGCTAAACGAGAAGTTAACACACGCAATGTAAACATGATGTCTGTAAGCGAGATATCAACCTACTCAACGCGAATACCAGACTGCTTCGCTGGGTGAAAGGCAGTTGCCTAAATACGCGACAGGGTACGTCGCTACTGGCCGCTGGGACCACGTGCTCCGCAGTGGCGCCCTCACGTTAGACTCGCGGCCAGAAGCGCGCGCAGCCGCGGCGTATGGCGCGACAGCTGCAGAGACCTCTCGCGGTCATAGAGTTCCATGCCATCTGGAGCGGATTCGAAACTCGCGGCGTTTGGTACCAGAAAAAATGTTTACTAGAGTGTAATAAAGTAGAGAATAAAGACTTAGTTTTTAATAATATATTTGCTATTAATTTAAATAAATTATATTAAGAAAGAATCAAGAATCAAAAGGATGTAGTAACCTTCTATCAGTTAAACTGAATAATAAATCCTTAGACAAACACATACATGCAAACTATGATTCTTACCATTGGTTAACATAGAGACTATCAGCTGAAACTGACTGACGTATGATGTATCTTCATTCAGATTTGGTTAAGCGGAGAATTTGAATTCAGTCTCAGGGGTCAATTATTTTAGTAATGTCAATAATTTATCAAATAGGACAATGTCATAGTTAAGTTTTAGTTAGCTAATTAAGTTAGCCGGTCGGGGTGGCCGAACGGTTCTAGGCGCTACAGTCTGGAACCGTGAGACCGCTACGTTCGCAGGTTCGAATCCTGCCTCGGGCATGGATGTGTGTGATATCATAAGGTTAGTTAGGTTTAAGTAGTTCTAAGTTCTAGGGGACTGATGACCTCCGCAGTTAAATCCCATAGTGCTCAGAGTCATTTGAACCATTTTTGAATTAAGTTAATTTACACGACATCTTTATTCTCAATTTTTTTTTTTTGGGGGGGGGGGGGGGAGGGGTCTGTGGTGGTAAATGTTATTCATGTAGAAAAAACGTATTTCATTTCTTCCTTGCAATCAGGTGAAAGTTGTTTGTGTAAAAATTTCATTTAGGTAGTTAACATATAGAGAATCTCCACTGTGAGCATTGGGAAACTACAAGAAGGTGACCATAAGAAAACAGTCAGGATAGAAGATTATAAACAACATCAAGGTGATGTACGATTAATGAAGATGTTTGCTCAGTTGTAATACATAACCAGAGCCTTTTAACATTCAGAATATTGAAAAAAGCTGTTACAGTGTGCAACGTGTACAGCTGTTGCTGGCATGAGAAGAAATGTCATGAAAAATCAATTTATGAACCAGGTTGGCAGAAGATTACTTGTCTATAATGCCTCTGGTAAATTTATCTGCATTTTGGATAAATATTGCATCCCACTGCCACTGTGGCACACACAGATGCAAAGGCAATAAAAGAGGTGCCTTTTCTTACAGGAAAAATGTGACAACTGTAAAATGAAATTGGAAATTTTTGGTAAGGACTATGGGACCAAACTGCTGAGGTCATCAGTCCCTAGGCTTACACACTAATTAAACTAACTTATGCTAAAGACAACACACACACACACACACCCATGCCCAAGGGAGGACTCGAACCTCCGATGGGGGAAGCCGCACGAACCGTGACAACATGCCTCAGACTGCACAGCTACCCCAAGCGGCATATGTTACCCTAGATATTCTTCAGTAGATATGACTCATATGTTCCCCCCCCCCCCCCCCCCCCCCCAGATCAACCTGGGACCAGAATGGAATTCTAAAACTTTAATCATTGTGTTTTCTATTCTGTTAGATAATTTTAATAGAGGATGATGGGTCTTGTCAGCATTACAAAGAAGTTTGTTAGAGGAAACCCACATCACTGAAGCATCTACATTCTGGGAATATCTACATCAACATCTAGATTATTACTCTGCAGTTCACAGTTAAGGGCCTGGAAGAGGATTCTTCAGACTACCTTCAGACTATTTCTCTGCCATTTCACTCTTGAACACTGCGTGGGGACAATGAACAATGGACTCTGGTTTCTCTTATTATTATGATCATTTCACCCTATAAAGGTTGGTGACAATAAAATATTTTTGTGTTCAGGGGAGAAAACCGGTTATTGTAATTTCATCAAAAGATTTCGCTGCAACAAGTACCAGCTTTGTTTTAATGACTGCCATCCCAACCTACTTATCATACCTGTGACATATTCTCCCCTATTTCATGATAATACAAAACGTGGTGCCATTCTTGGAACCTTTTTGATGTCCTCTGTTAATCATATGTGGTAAGGATCCTACACCACACAGTGATAGTCTAGCAGAGGATAGACAAGTGAATAGCAGGGATTCTCTTGAGTAGGCCTTTTGAATCTTGTAAGTCTTCTGCCAATAAAACACAGCCTACCTTCTGGAGAATATCCTTACTATGGATCAACTGGACCAAAAATTACACCTAATTTACTCTAAACTTAGGGTTTCCATCACTACAACAATATTTATGTGACTGTTCCAACTTAAGTTGTTTGTAATAGTAATTCCTAGGTACTTATTTGAATTGAAAATCTTTACGTTGCTGTGATTTGTTGTGTGACCAAAATTTAATGGATTTCTTCTTGTGCTCATGTGGATGACCTCACACATTTCCTTATTCAGAGACAATTACCACTTATTACACTGAACATATATTTTGTTTAAATCATTTTGCAATATTGGTTTTGAGCTTCAGGTAGCTTTAGTATATGGCAAACGACAGAATCATCACCTAACACTCTAAGAGTGCTCCTCACATTGTCTCCTATGTTAATTATATATATTAGGAGCAGCAGAGGGCCTATGACGCTCTCCTTGGGGAATGTTGGATTTCACTTCTGTTTTACATGGTGATTTTCAAGTAGGTAGCATGTGCTGTGATCTTTCTGACAGGAAATCGTAAATGAAGTCACACAACTGAAGTGATACTCTGATACTCCGAAGACACACAATCTGATTGGAAGTGCTTGTGAATAATGGTGACAAAAGCATTCTGGAAATCTAGAAATAAGGAATCATTTTGAGACCCCCTGTCAATAACATTTGCTGCAGTGCTGCTGCGTGTTGATGTGTTGCAATTATCATTATGTCACCAGCGTAGCAGGTCACAGATTAGGGAATGTGATGTGGCAAATCATTGATCAATTATGAAAAAACAATGATTCTGAAACTTACTGAATGGTTTTTAACGAATAGATCATAGTTGTAAGTTCGTATGATGAACGTACAACGATACTTCTCTAACTCCAATTCTTCTTCATTGTAAACAGCAAAATATAAAATGTTGAAACAGCAAAAAAATTAAAAAATCATTGGAGCTATTTGAATCTTAAATGGAGAGACGAAAATCACTGTAAATTGTCTACAATTACACACAGTATGGAAGATCACACTTTTTAACTTTCCAGTAGTTGTTAATATTTATTCTTCACAGTGGAGTTCTTACGACCAGGAGTCCCCACACACATTTCGTGCGACCTCATTTTGCACTTACCACTTTCTTCACAGATCTAGAGTCGTATAATTTGATGTTGCAAAAACCTCAAGATACATTTTCTTCGCCCGACTCAGCTTCAGGTGATGATGAAGATGAATCCTGAGTTAATAACAAGCATCAAAACGGATACAGAGAGTAGTGAACACAGAGTTGACGTAGTGAGACTGAATGTTGTATCCTCCAAATCCACCATAAAGGAACGAAAAGTATACGTATTCAAAACAGCAGATAAAAATTCACTTGACGCCTTCCTGAGAGACAATCTCCGCTCCTTCCAAATTAAGTAAGTGCAGACCAGATGTGGCATGAATTCAAAGAAATAGTATCGGCAGCAAGTGAAAGACTTATACCGAATAAATTAACAAACAACAGAGCTTATTCTCCTTAGTACACAAAACGGGTCACAACACTGTTGCAGAAACAACGAAACAACATGTCAAATTCAAACAGACGCAAAATCCCCAAGACTGATGATCTTTTCCAAAACCTCGAAATTTAGCGCAGACTTCAATGCGGGATGCTTATAATAATTTCCACAATGAAACTTTATCTTGAAACCTGGCAGAAAATCCAAACACATTCTGGTCGTATGTGAACTATGCTGGCGGCAAGACACAATCAATGCATTCTCTGCGCGATAGCAATGTAGGTACTACTGGAGACAATGCTGCCAAAGCACAGTTACTAAACACAACCTTCCGAAATGTCTTCACAAAAGAAGACAAAGTAAATATTCCAGAATTCGAATCAAGAACAGCTGCCAACATGAGTAACGTAGAAGTAGATATCCTCGGATTAGTGAAGCAATTTAAATCATTTAATAAAAGCAAGTTTTCTGGTCCAGACTGTATATCAATTAGATTCCCTTCAGAGTATGCTGATGCATTAGCTTCATACTTAACAATCATATACAACCGTTCACTCGACGACAGATCCGTACGGAAAAGACTGGAAAGTTGCACAGGTCGCTGCAGTATTCAAGATAGATAGTAGGAGTAATCCACTAAATTGCAGGCCCACATCGTTAACGTCGATATGGAGCATTTTGGAATATATATTGTGTTCGAACATCATTAATTACCTCGAAGAAAATGGTCTATTGACATACAATCTACACGGATTTAGAAAACATCGTTCTTGTGAAACACAACTAGCTCTTTAGTTGCACGAAGAGTTGAGTGCTATCGACAAGGGATTTCAAACTGATTCCGTATTTCTGGATTTCCGGAAGGCTTCTGACACTGTACCACACAAGCGGCTTGTAGTTAAATTGCGTGCCTATGAAATATCGTCTCAGTTGCGTGACTGGATTAGTGATTTCCTGTCAGAGAGGTCACAGTTCGTAGTAACTGACGGGAAGTCATCGAGTAAAACAGAAGTGATTTCTGGCGTTCCCCAAAGCATTGATATAAGTCCTTTGCTGTTCCTTATCTATATAAACGATTTGGGAGACAATCTGAACAGCCGTCGTGTGTTGTTTGCAGATGGCGCTGTCGTGTATCGACTAATAAAGTCATCAGACGATGAAAACGAATTGCAAAACGACTTAGAAAAGATATCTGTACGTTGCGAAAACTGGAAATTGACCCTAAATAACAATAAGTGTGAGGTCATCCACACGAGTGCTAAAAGGATTCCGTTAAACTTTGGATACGCGATAAAAACAGTCAAATCTAAAGGCCGTAAATTCAACTAAATACCTTGTAATTACAATTACGAACAACTTAAATTAGAAGAAAGATGTACAAAATGTTGCGGGGAAGGCTAATCAAAGACTGCGATTTATTGGCAAGTCGCTTAGGAAATGTAACACATCTACTAATGAGGCTGCCTACACTACGCTTGTCCGTCCTCTGTTAGAATGCTGCTGCGCGGTGTGGGATCCTTACCAGACAGGATTGACGAAGTAGATCTAAAAAGATCAAAGAAGGGTAGCATGTTTTCTGTTATCCGGGAATACTGGAGAGAGTGTCACTGAAATGATCAGGATATTGGATGGGCATAATTAAAAGAGAGGCGTTTTTCGTTGCGGAGGAATCTTCTCATGAAATTCCAAATCGCCAAATGTCTTCTCCGAGTGCGAATATATTTTGTTGACAGCGACATACACAGATAGAAACGATCACCACGATAAAATAAGGAAAATCAGATCTCGTAATGAAAGACATAGGTATTCGTTCTTTCTGTGCGCTATACAAGATTGGAATTATAAAAAATTGTGAAGGTCGTTCGATGAACCCTGTGCCAGGCATTTAAATGTGATTTGCAGAATATCCATGTAGATGTTGATTACAAGGTTTCTCTTGGACATCAAGCGCATTTCTACAACATTTGGTCATCTTTCTTTGGGTGGCTCCAAAATTCAATTTTCTCTTTTCTTTTGTAAGACTGACATGAACAGATGAATTCAGATGGCACTCTGAATGTTTATCTCTTATTTCTTATCTTTACCTTATCTATTTGTGGTACCAATGATTTTCGCTGAGGTTAGCAAAAAAGAAAAAATGATGAACATAATGATGAAGATAATATTGCTGCGTTCTGCATTTCCGAATTTCTTGGAGAATCAGGAGGAGCCACGGGGCCTGGGTTTCTGATTCTGTGGTAACAGTACGGAACTCACCACTCAGGAATGTGGACGAAGGAAGGCCTTTGTGAGATGGTATTATCTCTGAATTGAAGGGGCATATTGCCGTCAATTCAAATCCCTTTATAACCAATCCTACGTTAGCTATACCTCTCTAGGTGACGTTTAAAGTTTTAACAAAAATTGGTATTGTAATTTGTTGAGGGATTATCTTGTATGATTACGTTACATGAACACTTTAACAAGGAAGAGATAATAGATATTATATTCAGATTCATAAAGCCCCACGAAGATGGAATCACATAGCCCCACTCCCTTATTATTTTTTAATGCAAGCAGTTGCTCAAATTTACAACAGATGCCAGTTCTTCTGTCGACCGACCTGGCAAAATCTATACAACTGGTACGGAAAGATTTACAACTAGCATTCACATATTTCAACAACAGACCTTATTTCAGGCTGACTTAACATTGCAAGGTCGGTTTTTTATAACCAATATTGTCTTACCTCTTCTGTTTCCTTCTGCATTATTACTGTCTCCATGAAATATATCTGCAAAAAGGTTGTGCATGAGTTGTCTAGAAACGGCCCTGTAACATAATTACAAAATGGCTCTGAGCACTATGGGACTTAACTTCTGAGGTCATCAGTCCCCTAGAACTTAGGATTTCCTAATGGCGACCCAAGAGGCAAACGACTATATATTATCTAAGCTGGACGTCTGCTTGTGATTGCTCTTCTGTGAGTGTAAATTTACAATTGGTGGTGTCCTTATATACAAACTGTTATTTATTGTTCTATTAATACATATGTGATTTTTTTTTTAAATCGTGTTGTTTCTGTAATTTTTACTGTGATGTTATGAGCCATACGCTAAATAAAATAAATAAATAGAACTACTTAAACCTAACTAACCTAAGGACATCACACACAACCATGCCCGAGGCAGGATTCGAACCTGCGACCGTAACGGTCGCGCGGTTCCGGACTGTAGCACCTAGAACCGCTCGGCCACCCCGACCGGCTAACGTAATTACATCCGAGCTGCGTACACGGTCTGTGCAGCAGAATATTTTCTTAATTCAGTCCACATAGCATCATGATTCAGAATGCCCCAAACTACCTTAAGCAGTTTCCGCCATTTTCTGCAGTTTCTGTTGTTGTGAGACATGAGGTTTGTGTTGTGCAATGTTTGTCAGTATTACGAGTTCTGCGTATTTAAAGCCTTTGTAATATATTAAAGCTATTAGGAGTGTATCGTTAGTTGCAGAGTTTTATTACTAATAAAATTCTGCATATTTTTGAAGTTGGTTACGTAATGCGTGGACGGTGAAGTCATACTTAGCCGGTTGTGCACCTTGCTGTAAACTGAAATGGAAGGTCTTCTACCTTGAAACACGTGATATCTGGAAATTAACTGAATCTTCCTGATGTAATAACCATTTTCCCCGGCTTGAAAATGAAAATTTGTGTTAATTTTTAATAGGTTATATTTCAGATTGTTTTTTTACTCGTAATTGGTTTTTGATAACACGGTACTTCGTAAGACAGAACATGTATAACTCGGTTGTGGAAGGTGACAGACGCGCACACCAAGAAATAACATGCACACCATTTTACAAAATTTTATTTTATCTAAAGACTCTAATTGAAAAGGCCAACTTTAAAACTAATTACAACAATAAAGGCCACAAAGAATAGCAATCATTTTCCTTTAAGACATGCACAATATAAACATTAAATTCCATATAATTCCTTTCTGAAACCCAACTCCCAATAACGGCTTCAAAATAACTTCCGGTTCCGGCCGCTGAAAATGCAGTGGGCTGTCTCAAACAGATCAATTTGTCACTTAGGGAATCACATTCTTCAGTAATCTAAAACACACGTAAGAAACAATTATAACATGCATCTTAAAATGAAACAAGCCACTATGTGCTGTACGCACTAAAGCAAAAAGTACACTTTCTTGGACAATGTGGTCTGCAAGCCGATAACAGAACTAAAACAAATCTTAAATCAGGTACCTCATTGAATAAAATGCTACTCTTAACTATGACTTAAACAACGAAATTTTTCCAAGGCTTGGACTCATAACAAGATTAAAACAAGTATGCCACAATATGATTTCAAAAGCACGTGCGTCTTAGCAAAGCTTTAAATATATTTACTTGCAAAAAAGAAAACGAGAAACGCTTAGCAAGCAAGGAACCCGCTCACATATGCATATGTTTATTACAAAGGCCAGACCAATAAACATCAACATTAGTACACAGAACTTAAGGGCTTTTAACAGAAACCAAAATGTAGGAATCTGGGGACCATCTGGGCACAGAGTGCACCGCTCACAATGTAGAGTTGAATAGAATGCTCTCAAATAGCGTGAGACTCTTAAGATTAATCGGTGGTGCACATTAATACCACACCTGACAAATGTTCGCGTATTAAACACTCACCATTTATTCGTCTGCTCTGTCTTTCCCTTCCCTTGTCACAAAATTCACAGGCAATACGGTGACATTCGGCTAAATTCCCATTCGACACGACACGTTTAGTTGTGCTTCTTGCCCTTTAACCAAAACAGGCAGCCCCTTCAAGTGCACGCGGACTTGTGATCTCGGTAGCGAATTAGCCGGTACGGCAAGAACAACACTTTCCAGACAATGCTCAGTTTAAACTCCAACTCAAACTCCACGTCACATGCATATAGCCCTGTGAACATCTACTACAATTGGTGCCGCCGAACATCCGTCCAAGGTAACATAGTGCCAACCCTCAGCATCAACTCCATATGCGAGCAGCTCCCCAGCTATCCTATAAGACTCATTCGCTCTTAAATTCGCTGGAGGTGACAGGACCACAAGCTGGAGAGCGTACAGCGCTTTAAAGCTTCATCGCACGATCCTATCAGGGCGCTAAGGTAGGCGTTACGAAGAGACATGGCCCCGATACCTTCCAGTATCGGTAGCGCTCAGTCACCAACTTATACTGGAAAACTTTTTACTTTCTTTCTTAAAACGAAATAAATGTTACGACTATTAGCTGCTTTTAATGAATTATGTTTTTTTTGCGACTAGTTTCGGTAGAAAGTACCATTTTCAAGCCAGCGTAAGAATAAATTGCAATAAAAAAATTTGGTAATTAACAGCTGTTTTGGTAAAGTAAATTTACACCAAAACTTTCTCTACTGCTGCTTTTGGTCAAGAAAATTTACACAGAAATTTTCTCTCCTGCTGTCATACTGGGTGTCGAGAAAAATATGGAAACACCGAAAACACCACAGATTTCCATGTCAACTATGGTGTAGGAAAACCGTTGGCATTCAAAACAACTTCCACTCCTCGCGGAATGGATAAACACAAGTCCTGTCTGGCGTCCAAAGAAATCTTGTTCTTACTGCAGAACTGTGGCATGTTCAGGTAACGATTATGGAGGTGGACAGCGATCACAAAATCTCAATAACACTGAGATCTGGTGTCTGTGGTAGCCAGGGTAGATCCGACAATTCATCGTCGTGCTCACAAAACCAGTCGTGTACGATGTGGGCCGTGAAAACAGAGGCAATGTTTTGCAACAAAGCATCACCATTACGGTTGTTTGGTTGGTTGGTTTGGGGAACGAGACCAGACAGCGTGGTCATCGGTCTCATCGGATTAGGGAAGGATGGGGAAGGATGTCGGCCGTGCCCTTTCAGAGGAACCATCCCGGCATTTGCCTGGAGTGATTTAGGGAAATCACGGAAAACCTAAATCAGGATGGCCGGACGCGGGATTGAACCATCGTCCTCCCGAATGCGAGTCCAGTGTCTAACCACTGCGCCACCTCGCTCGGTCACCATTAGGGAGCAATCATTGTACAATGGGGTGGATGTGATCAGCCAAATGATCACATAATCCCAGGCAGTAATGGTAACTTGCAGAGTAATCACGGGGCGCATTGAATACGACGGTATGGCAGCTCAAATTATCACTTATCAACTCCATGTTTCATTCTTAGGGCGTAAACTCGGCCAGAAGTTGGAAACAGTGTGAAATAACACTCATCCGGCCAAATGATATATTTAAATTGTTCCAAAGTCCAGGTATATGGCTTTGGCACCATGTTTACCTGTTACGGAAGTTGGCAACACTAAAGACTGGTTTTGGAATTACAGCTTGCCCTGCCATTCCAGGACATGCACGCATGACGGAAACAACACAGGTAGTGCAGTGTTGTGGTATCCGTCGATAGTAGGAAACGACTTTCAATTAATAATTACCCCCCCCCCCCCCTACAGGAATTACATAATGGGCACAAGTGCAGGTTATGACGCATGAACGACGATGTATGGACGATTGGTGGTGAATTGCGCACAGATAGCCAAAGGTAAGTTCTGCCCTGCGCGTCCGACGAGCAGGTTGTTCCTACTTCCGCCTGTCTAGCAGTGCCGCGTGTGTCGAACTCTAGTGTACCCAGTCTTATGTGCATCCCCCGGTGTCACGTAACTCTTACCTCGTGGGTTTCATTGTTGTTTATTCTCTGGCGGCGGCGTTCTCCGACCGCATCATGATGTCTGTCGAGTCTCACAAGAACATTCCACATCTGGGTACAGTTCGGTTCAGTTTTGACAGGAGTACACGGCATGTGCAACCGGGCTCCCTAGAAATTCACGACTGTGTGATTGATACGATTCGAGTTACATCTGATCAGTTAGACACTGCTTGTTTTGATTCTGATTTGTATGCATTTCTTATGGGAGTTTCACGATTCGTTGCAAGTAGACCGGCTTCCGTCTCGAGTTGGTTCTCAGGCGATGTTTACACATCGTGATGATTTCGTTAGTCCAGCGCTTCTTGCAAATCAGGGGATGGAGTATATTCCAGTTAGAGTTTACAATCTTCCACCCGAAGTGGAAGATTCATTTCTTAAGATGGCCCTGCTTCCTTATGGAATCGTTCGGCCTATCCGCCGGGAACGCCGGTCTGCTCAACATCGCTTGAGGCTGCGCGGAGTGACCGTGCGGTTTGATGCGCCATATCAGGGATTGCGCGGCCCCTGCCGCTAGAGGTTAGAGTCCTCCCTCGGGCATGTGTGTGTGTGTGTGTGTGTGTGTGTGTGTGTGTGTGTGTGTGTGTGTGTGTGTGTTTTTCGTCAGTGTGTAATCCCCCCTGTAGGCCTGGGGGTTAGAATAGGCCCAAGGTATTCTTGCCTGTCGTAAGAGGCGACCAAAAGAAGTCCCACACATTTCGGGCTTTATGTGACGGTCTCCTGTAGGGTTTGCCCTCCATTATTCAAAATTTTCCCGAAGAGCAAGCCATTTGGGGTAGGATGCCTTACATAGTGCATCGTCCCCATCATGCGCCAACACCTATCGCATCCTTCGTCAACGTGGATCTGCACTTCCGATCATTCTCCAACTGTTGGGTAGGTCACCCTCCTGGGTGTGTATTTTTCCATCAACTGTGAAGTATCGTTTTCTACGCTGACGATAATAGTGGACTTGTTTGCTTGGTTGCACCCGATATCCAGCACGGTAGCCAGTCCGTTGTGGTGGGGCCGCCACGTACCCATTTGCTGCAGCTGGGTGGCGCCTGTCAGGAGGGCCCGTGGTTGGAGTAGGTGGCATTGGGGCGGATGACACGCAGTGGAGTGTAGTACATCATCTCTTGTTGGTGGTCAAACACCAGCAGTCTCTAAGCACAGGTTCAACGCACAAAAGTACAACCCCAAATTGTTCCCCTCCCTGGCCACACCGTGGGAGGAATGCCAGGCCAAGGATGGCAGTGAAGCTTATTCGCCACGGTACCTGGTATTACAAGAGTCGATGGGGAATCTTTCATGTCCATGAAGACTCAGTTTTTTGTGGACATTTGTGGTTTAAGTTGTAAGTCTAGGGTCCGATGACCTCAGCAGTTTGGTCCCTTAGGAATTCACACACATTTGAACATCGCTTGAAATGTTACAATGGTATCCGAACCGTGGAAATACTTGTTCAATAGAATATTCTTCTACACCTGAATGTTCGTTGTTACCGGATTCAAGTTATGTATGCCTTCGGCCATCTCAGCCCCAATTGTCAGCACAATGTTACGGTTTCAAATTCATATTATGAACAACGTTAACCTTTGCCATTAGCTGAATTAGTATCTTCGCAATCTACTGTCAGTACTTCTCCAGCTTTAGAGGACGTTGGGGAGACATTGCCGCCAATACGCGCGACTTTCTGCTGTTACCGGCACGTTCAGATGCAGCCCTTGTTGCCGTTAAGGGGACATGGACGTGAAAATGAAAAATAGAAAAAAAAATTTTGTCTCCATCTGAAAAACAAATTTCTCCCGTTTCCAAAAAGTGTGCATTATCAACTTCCAAATTGTTTGTTTATTCTTAAACGCTCTTTGAACAAAAGTCTGTACACCAGCCACGTCTCCACTCAGTTCACTGTCGCACTGCCACAGCCATGCAAACAATAAAGTCAATATACAGGGACTTTGCTGATACAAAATTATTTATCATATGTCTACATGGCCACACACAGAACCATAATAAGAGTTTCAACAGTTGTGTGTGGCAACAAGCACCAAAAACAGTGTCTGTTGGAAGGACGGTACTCAAAATGGGCCTGATGGATGCTGTCATCTGTTTCAATGATGGTGCAATTAGCAGGACAAACATAACGGACAGATTGGTCATGTAACCAGGAAATAATATGATAGTTCCTCCGACTGCCATAGATCTTCAGCGAGTAGTTTAAGCTGAAAGGCTGCGGAGGCCACCACTGAAGAGTTCAGAGTAAGGAAAGGACTCCTGAAAATGTGTAGCGGATAAAAAAACACTTGGCCAACAAGAATATGTTGCTGGAATGTTCTGAAAGAGGCATTCGGTGAGTCAAAAGCACTGTGAACAGTCTCTCCTCATTTTCTGGAAACTACATTTTTCGAACTTTAGGTACATATGTCTTCATGTTCACCAAATTTCTCCCAAGTGAAGAATGGTATATTCTCATTGTATTATGCCTAATACATTGCAGAAAATTTCTATGTTTGTCATTCTGCATATTAATTTTAGCGGTAATTTCTGAGCAAAATAATTATGTGGTATAATAAAGATTTTTCCGTTTCCTCAGGTGCACTACAAACTACAAAATGAGAGGCATAATGGATTCTTATTAATGTTAACAGCAGCCTCCCACAGTATGAATGCTGTTAGACTGATGATGCCCCAGAAAATAGTACCAGAAATGAAACGAGTGTTATAAAATCAAAATGTTGTAATTCATTCAGTGTCGGTCCAAAACCGCAACTTACTCCGCACTGAAGGTCACGGGTAACGCGCAACGAAAGCGAAGCATGAAAACACAGGCCGTTCACGTCCACATCCCCTTAAGGCGTCGGCACCGGTAGCACAATTTAAACACCAGCGGACTCAGAATGGTGAAGTCACCGCTCCCCAATCTCGCCTCTCCGAGAAGGGCGTGGTGGAGGGTGCTTCATTCCAGAGTTGATAATTACGGTGTTTGTTTCGCCAGGCATGACAAGGCTGGTTCTGTTGATGTTCAAATGAATGTAGCATATGTGTCCTATCCTCCACCCGTAGGAATGTTTGTTCCGGTGGGTTCCGATGATTTAACGGAAACGTTGTCTGCTGCTCAGCCTTTACGACGAGCGATCACTTCCTCCATCTGATACGATGGAGCAATAGGTTACTGTGAATTCTCTTCCAGATATTCAGATGATCCAGCGAGCTTCAGATGCTGCATTCCCTGTCTCTTCTTTATATGATGACGATCATCGCTTCAGGTGGTGTTTTTCGCATTCCACTTAGTGGAGTGTGGACGCCTCCCTCACGCAGCGAACCTTGATGAGCCCCCTACTCTTCACGTCACGAAGTTACGAAGGTTGGAACTTTAATAGTGGCAACTATTTATTTACAGCTCGTACAAAATAGATACGTGTTTCAAAGTTTTACTGACATTCAAAGTAGTCACCAGCATTGTGTATAACCCGTTGCCAGCGATGTGGAAGTCTTAGGACACTCTTATCAGTGCCAGTTGTGTTGACATTTCGAGAGCCGGCCGCTGTGACCGAGCGGTTCTAGGCGCTTCAGTCTGCAACCGCGCTGCTGCTACGGTCGCAGGTTCGAATTCCGCCTCGGGCACGGATGTGTGTGATGTCCTTAGGTTAGTTAGGTTTAAGTAGTTTTAAGTCTAGGGGACTGATGTCCTCAGATGTTAAATCCCTTAGTGCTTAGAGCCATTTGAACCATTTTGACAGTTCGGGCGGCGCGGCCTATTGCCCGATGAATTTGTAACAGTTCTGAAGCGAATGCCGTGAAGCGTTTCCTTCAGTTTAGAAAGCAAGTTGAACTCACGAGGGCTTAAGTCAGGGTGGTGCAGTAGGTGGTATAGCACTTAGCAACCCCATCAGTCAAACAAATTATTACAGCTGGCACTGTACGCGCTTGAGCATTGCGGTGCAAAATGATGGTCAGGTCGTGCAGAAAGTATCATCACTTCTGTGTCTAAGCTGGTCGTAGGTTGTGTTCCAAAAATGAACAGCGTAGAGACAGAAGTGATGACACTTTCTGCAGGACCTGAGCATCATTTTGCAGGACAATGCTCAAGCACGTACAGTGCAAGCTGTTACTGACTTGTTTGACTGATGGGGTTGCTAAGTGCTATACCACCTATTGCATTCCCCTGACTTAAGCCGTCGTAAGTTTAACTCGATTTCTAAACTGAAGGAAACATTTCACGGCTTTCGCTTCAGAACTGCTACAATTTCGTCGGGCAATAGAGCGCGCCGCTCGAACTGTCAGCACAACTGGCACTGCTGATAGTATCCTACGACTTCCACATCGCTGGCAACGGGTTATACACAATGCTGGTTACTAATCTGAAGGTCAGCAAGACTGAAAAAATGTTTCAAATGGCTCTGAGCACTATGGGACTTAACATCTGAGGTCATCAGTACCCTAGAACTTAGTACTACTGAAATCTAACTAACCTAAGGACATCACACACACCCATGCCTGAGGCAGGATTCGAACCTGCAACCGTAGCGGTCGCGCGGTTCCAGACCGTAGCGCCTAGAACCGCTCGGCCACCCTTTCCGGCCTGACCTCAGATGTTAATTCCTATACTGCTCAGAGCCATTTTTGACTAGAGATAGGACGTTCATATCACAGTACATGTACATTAGTATATTCTTCAGAAACTATTAACATTTGAACAATGTCGGCCCGCGCGTTCAAGGTCAACATCGATATCGCCGCGCAACACTACCTAGCAGTAAAATGTGCCTGCGGCTCTCGTTGTCGCTATAAGCCGAAGGTAATGAATCAGTGACACGTGAGCAGACGTGCAGTATACCTCGCAAACGTATGCGCGATCCCTTCCGTCAAATTAGTGAGTTTGAAAGAGGGCGCATTATTGGCGTGAGAGAATGTGATGCATCCATACGGGAAATTGCTGGCCATGCTGGACAAAGTGTTTTTGGCAGTGCAACGGGTGTGTGGAGAATAGTTCACGGAAGACTATGGGAAGCGACGAGATGGGACAGATCGCACCACGAAGACCACCCCCCGAGAAGGTCGACATCTCCTCCGAATGGCACTGCAGGACAGATCTGCTCCTCCTCGGCTGTGGCTCAACGGTGTAACAGTGTAATACGTCATACACTACCGTCTGTGCCAGTCCGTCGCTGTTTATTACTGCATGCGTTACGTGAGTGTCGTCCACTTGTTCTCCTACTTTTGACAAATGTGCAGAAACATGCTAGACGCAATGGTGTACGGAAAGACGTTACTGGGGACAGGAATGGCATGAGTCCGCAGCTCGTGGTCGTGCGGTAGCGTTCTCCCTTCCCACGCCCGGGTTCCCGGGTTCGATTCCCGGCGGGGTCAGGGATTTTCTCTGCCTCGTGATGACTGGGTGATGTGTGATGTCCTTAGGTTAGTTAGGTTTAAGTAGTTCTAAGTTCTAGGGGACTGATGACCATAGATGTTAAGTCCCATAGTGCTCAGAGCCATTTGAACCATTGAATGGCATGAGATAATTTTTTCGGACTAGTCCATATTATGTTTGTTTGAAAATGATGGCCGCATTTTGGTGCGTCTCAGACAGGAGGAGTAGTATCACAGCGACTGCAGTCGCTTAAGATATACAGCGCCAACTCAAGGCCTATGCTGTGGGATGCTGTTGGGTACAACAAAAAAATCACAGTTGGTGCGCGTCCAGAGCACTGTAACCACTATGGTCTACTGAATATCATTCTGCGATCCGTTGCCACACCCTTTCGGCACCACACCCGAGACGCCATTTCTCAGCAAGACAATGCACTGCCACGTACCTTCTTGGTGTCACAGGATATCAGCCTTATCCCATGGCCCGCCAGATCACCAGACTTGTTGCCAATCGAAAATGTCTGGGATATGGTGACACGACTGGTACAGCACTATGACTCAATGCCAACCCCCCACAGATGAACTTTGGAATCAGGTGAATGCGGCATGGATGGCTATACTACAGGACCCCCTCCACGCTATACACGCGTCGATCCCAACACGCATGGATCAAGTTATCAGGGCCCGTGTCGGACCCTGTGCCTACTAGGCAACAATATAAATGCTGAACCGAGGTGACTGAAATCGTTATCATTTCTGTAGAACATACTAATGTACATGTCCTGTGGATATGAACTATCTACCTCCAGTCGCTCAAGGTGTTCTGTTTTTTCTGTACATGAGTGTACTTCCATCCATGACAATGATGTTACGGCAGCTTCCCAAGAGGAGTTCTTGGCAGCTTTTCACCGTAACGAGGAATCTGACATTGTAGTCCTCTCTCTTTCCAGCAGAGCGCCGGATTTGGATGGGCTTCCCAAGGAATTTTATGTTCGGTTTTAGCCTCTAATATAAGAGGAGTAGGTTTAATAATGAATAAAAAAATACGAGTGCGGCTAGGCTACTACAAACAGCATAGCGAACGCATTATTGTGTCCAAGGTAGACACGAAGCCCACTCCTACCACAATAGTACAAGTTTATGCGGCAACTATCTCCGCAGATGACGAAGATATTGATGAAATGTATGATGAGATAAGAGGAAATTATTCAGATAGTGAAGGGAGATGAAAATTTCATAGTCATGGGTGACTGGAATTCGAAAGTAGGAAAAGAAAGAGAAGGAAACGTAGTAGGTGAATATGGAATGGGGGTAAGAAATGAATGAGGGAGCCGCCTGGTAGAATTTTGCACCGAGCATAACTTAATCATAGCTAGTACTTGGTTCAACAATCATGAAAGAAGGTTGTACACATGGAAGAGGCCTGGAGATACTGTAAGGTGTCAGATAGATTATATAATGGTAAGACAGAGATTTAGGAAGCGGGTTTTAAATTGTAAGACATTTCCAGGGGCAGATGTGGACTCTGACCACATTCTATTGGTTATAAACTGTAAATTAAAACTGAAGAAACTGCTAAAAGGTAGGGATTTAAGGATATTGGACCTGGATAAACTGACAGAACCAGAGGTTGTAGAGAGTTTCAGGGAGAGCATTAGGGAACGATTGACAGGAATGGGGGAAAGAGATACAGTACAAGAAGAATGGGTAGCTCTGAGGGATGAAGTAGTGAAGGCAGCAGAGGATCAAGTGGGTAAAAAGACGAAGGGTAGTAGAAATCCTTGGGTAATAGAATATATATAGAATTTAGTTGATGAAAGGAGAAAATATAAAAATGCAGTAAATGAAGCAGGCAAAAAGGAATACAAACGCCTCATAAACGAGATCGACAGGAAGTGCAAAACGGTTAAGCAGGGATGGCTAGACGACAAATTTAGGGATGTAGATGCATATTTCACCAGGGGTAAGATAGATACTGCCACCAGGAAAATTAAAGGGACCTTTGCAGAAGAGAGAACCACCTGTATGAATATTAAGAGCTCAGATGGAAACCCAGTTCTAAGCAAAGAAAGGTGCAAGGAGTATATTGAGGTTCTATACAAGGGCGATGTACTTGAGGACAATATTATGGAAATGGATGAGGATGTAGATGAAGATGAAATGGGAGATACGATACTGCGTGAAGAGTTTGACAGAGCACTGAAAGACCTAACTCGAAATAAAGCCCGGGAGTAGACAACATTCCATTAGAACTACTGACAGCCTTGGGAGAGCCAGCCCTGACAAAACTCTACCATCTGGTCAGCAAGATCTATGAGACAGGCGAAATACCCTCAGACTTCAAGAAGAATATAATAATTCCAATCCCAAGGAAATCAGGTGTTGACAGATGTGGAAATTTACCGAACTATGAGTTTAATAAGTCACGGCTGCTAAATACTAACGCGAATTCTTTACAGACGAATGGAAAAACTGGTAGAAGCCAACCTCGGGGAAGAGCAGTTTGGATTCCGTAGAAATGCTGGAACACGTGAGGCAATACTGACCCTACGACTTATCTTAGAAGATAGATTAAGGAAAGGCAAACCTACATTTATAGCATTTGTAGATTTAGAGAATGCTTTTGAAAATGTTGACTGGAAAACTCTCTTTCAAATTCTGAAGGCGGCAGGGGTAAAATACAGGGAGCGAAAAGCTATTTACAATTTGTATAGAAATAAGATGGCAGTTATAAGAGCGGGGGGCATGAAAGGAAAGCAATGGTTGGGAAGGGAGTGAGACAGGATTGTAGCCTATCCCCGATGTTATTCAATCTGTATATTGAGCAAGTAGTAAAGGAAACAAAAGAAAAATTGGGGTACGAATTAAAATCGATGGAGAATAAATAAAATCTTTGAGGTTTGCCGATGACATCGTGATTCTGTCAGAGACAGCAAATGACCTACAACAACAGTTGAACGGAATGGACAGTGTCTTGAAAGGAGGATATAAGATGAATATCGACAATAGCAAAACGAGTGTAATGGAATGTAGTCGAATTAAGTCGGGTGATACTGCAGGAATTACATTAGGAAACGAGACACTTAAAATAGGAAATGAGTTTTGCTATTTGGGGAGCAAAATAACTGATGATGGGCGAAGTAGAGAGGATGTAAAATGTAGACTGGCAATGGCAAGGAAAGCGTTTCTGAAGAAAAGAAATTTGTTAAGTGTCAGGAAATCGTTCCTGAAAGTATTTGTACGGAGTGTAGCCATGTATGGAAGTGAAACAGGGATGATAAATAGTTTGGACAAGAAGAGAACAGAAGCTTTCGAAATGTGGTGCTACAGAAGAATGCTGAAGATTAGATGGGTAGATCACATCACTAACGAGGAGGTACTGAATCGAACTGGTGAGAAGAGAAATTTGTGGCTCAACTTGACTAAAAGAAGGGATCGGTTGGTAGGACATATTCTGAGGCATCAAGGGATCACCAGTTTAGTATTGGAGGGCAGCGTGGAGGGTAAAAATCGCAGAGGGAGGCCAAGAGATGAATACACTAAGCAGATTCAGAAGGATGCAGGTTGCAGTAGGTACTGGGAGATGAAGAAGCTTGCACAGGATAGAGTAGCATGGAGAGCTGCATCAAACCAGTCTCTGAACTGAAGACCACAACATCAACATAGGAGATACGATAACATCTATGGTGAATGAAGTGGTTCAAGGTGTGCACATCCCGCCCTTCTTTAAGGACGGAAAGATTGTTTTAATTCCCAAAAAGACGGGATGTCTGCCCGTAGGTCAGGTCGTGCCTATAACGCTACTCAATTTTGGTTATAAAATCGTTGCACGCGTGATCAATAGCTGCTTGTCGATTCCGCTTACTGACATTGGCACGCGTTATCAAAGTTATCTCCCGGGTCGTACACTCTAGTTGCTGAATAACGTGATTTTATCTCATTTCATGCGTCATGAACATTACTTGTCATTGATTTTAATCATTCATTTGACAGGATTTCCTGATTTTCTGTTGTGAGTGTTGACGGCTGTTGGTTTTAATGATGCCGCACAACGGATGCTCACCTCACTACTTAATGGTATTCAGGGGTCTATTGTCGTGAATGGTCGTGTTACTACCCCGCAGAAGTGTATCGAGGTGTCCTGTAGTGGAGTCCCCTTTCTATGTGGTTATTCGTGCAATTCCTGAAATCCTTACTGCGGTCCGTAGCTGCTTTATTTGGTGGCTGGTTGTTATTGGAAGAAAGGTTCATCGTTTTTGCATATGCCGATGACGTTATGACACTTCTTCGTACTCATGATGACATACCGGTGCTCAAAGACGTTTCGGGTGTATTTTGTCGTCTAATGTGAGCACATATTGACGACCGGAAGTGTCAGTTACTCAGTCTTCGGTGATTTGACGGGCTGAGAGTCTATGGGCGACGGCTGTGACCAGCCATCGAAAGTCGAACGTTATAACTGATCGTTATCCGATGAAGATGGTTGTGTTAAATTGGAAGTGCGTACTGGCAATATTCAAGGCCCGATACTTGAACACGAGCTTCGCTCCCTCATGTTACATATTGAGGTTCGGACCTTGTAAACATATGTATTGAGCAAAGCCTATTTTGTTGCCCAAATTTTACCCCTTCTTGCGATGATGTCCTGGAAGCTACAACGATTATCGGGCAAATTTATTTGGCGAAACTCTATTTTTCAGGTGCGCTATGAGGTTATGGCGAGACCCCGACTGTTGGGAAGTTTGGGCCTCCTTCATGTTCGGGTCAAGGCTTCTGCTTTATTTCTTGGACACACTGTTTTAACGTGTCTTCAAGTCACCCCTGTCACTAACAGCTCGCCTCTTTGCCTGTATCTGACCTGCGAGCTTAACCCCTCCAATAGATGGTGGTAGGATAAATAGTAAATTACGGCTTATTCGTGATTTTCTTTATTTCAGTTACTTGGTGGCTGATATTCTTTCCCTGTCGCATCTCTCCGTCAGAATGGTGTTATGGCGCTGGACTTTTCCAAACCGCACTTGCACTGTGGAGGGCTTATCGCCAGAGACAGATTGGCAGGTTGTTTGGTCCAATCTCAGCCTACCTATTTCTCCGATGAAAGTGTCGTCCTCATGTTACCAAGTCGTTCATAACCTTGTCCTCACCAACGTTCGACTTTTTGACATTGGCCTTAGTGAGGCAGACCGATGTAGTCGTTACGATTAAATGGATACATAATATAATCGTTTGGTCGCGTGCGGACACAGACATTGCAATTAGCTCCGCCAACATTTGGATTTTCTTGCCAGGACGACGGAAGCGGCGATCTCCAGTGTGATTCTCCTGCTTCCCAATTCAAGCTTCTTTCCCAAAACGAAGCACAATACGGTAATTTGCCTTTTCGGATACTATATAGTGGTGTGCGGGTAAGACACAGACCTGTGTTCCTTGTTCATTATGACCAATGCATGGTCAGGGCCCATTGGACATAGCAAAGGATACCATGCTATCGTGAGCTTCTTGCGAATATGGTGTACCTGATATTTAATCGTCAGGGAATTGGAGGAGGTGTGGAATCCCTTTCCTGTTCGTATCTTTCATTCTTGTTACCTCGCTTTTCGTAAATTTGACACAAAAAAACCACGGAAGGCAGTGAGTTAAGAAGTCCTCCTGATATTTTCGTCACGATCTCTCTTCAGATGTATTGTTAGCGAGTTTATTTAATTTTTGTGGCCCTGTTTGTTCTCCCTTCTTGTTTAATTAAAAGAATAAATAAAAATTGTTGTAAGCCACGATTGGGAATATTTTTTTTTTCTTTTTTCAGTGGCGGTAACCGTGTAAGATTATGTTCGATTTTGTTTCTTTCCCTTTTGAGTACCAAGTTGTTCGGTTTCAACACACAAAATAAATAAAAAATAACAGATAAGAAAAGGGTCAGTACCATGTGCAGGGCCAGTACAGCGACAGGCTGGGGGTTTTGGGAAAAAAGGATGGATAAGGCAACCGCTCACGTAAAGCGAGAAATCTGGGCTAGAGTCCTGGTCCGGCAAAAATTTTCACTGTCATCATTCCGTTATACAGCTGATGGTTTCCCGTATTCGCAACTGAGAACACATTTGCCGTATTTCATTATTTCATGACGGCTGCAGTCGTCGCAGTGCCTGTTGCTTCAGAATGCATGCATGTCCGAAGGAACTTTGCATTGTAATTCATAATAACACATGCACTGCAATGTCGAGTCGTCTCGTCCTATTACTTTTCATCAATGACTGTCCATCACGACCACTCAACACATTTTTCCGTCGGTGTTGTAACTTAGTGGATGATTTTTCCGCTTTCCCTAAAACTTCGATACGGCGCCACTTCAAACATCGAAAACTTCGCTACCTTGGTTACGTATGACCCCAATAAAAGCACAAAAATTGGCCTACGTTGGACTTCACTTATCTTCGATGTAATGCACTCACAAGTACACCGCATAATGCTACGCCCATGACCGACTCTTCCAACATATTGAGGAAACTACAGAGGTGCCGTTCGTGATCAAATACAACAGCGCAACATGCGGGCTTGAGTAGGATATGCATTTATGTTCAAACGTGCATTTCTTGTGGTGTTTACAAATTTTGTCCAATCATTGTATTTTCTGCACATCACATAACAAGACACGTATGTTACAGTTGTATGAGGTACACCAATAGGAATCGTGGACGATAGAAAGACTTATGATAGGCCTAACGGTCATATAAAACATGCTGAGCGTGAGAGTGAATGCCGATTTAAGATTATCACGTAACGATCTGTCTGACCGTTGTAGTAATTCAGTTAAACTACACTGAAATGTTACCACGGCTTGAAAATGGCTCTGAGCATTATGGGACTCAATTTCTAAGGTCATCAGTCCCCTAGAACTTAGAACTACTTAAACCTAACTAACCTAAGGACATCACATACATCCATGCCCGAGGCAGGATTCGAACCTGAGACCGTAGCGGTCGCGCGTTTCGAGACTGTAGCACCTAGAACCGCTCGGCCACCCCGGCCGGCTTACCACGGCTTGATTCATGAGAAACTCTAGCTCACACACTTGGCAATAATTGTGACAACTGTCAAAATGCTGAAAGAATGACAACCGTGTTTGTAACTTTGCACTGATACCATCATGCCAGGCACTTGCTGATATGTAGCACAAGAGATTATGTAAGTTTTTTTGATTTTCTAATGTGTTGCACCAGTTAAACGAAACAAATTAACAGATAGGGCCGCCACGGGGTACAGCTAAGAAAGATTATTCCAAAACTGGATGCAGAAGCAACGAACTTATGAAATATGCACACATCAAAAAAGTTTTGCATCGCCCTGGTTTCCAGAGCTCCTGAAGATAGACGTTGACTGTGGATATTGTTATCACAGACACAGTCCCTTTGACTGTTCAGAGACGTCACTAAACCCGCCCAAAGATGTAAACAACCATGCATGAGCAGCGCCTATTAGACGGAGGGGGTCCGACAGCCAATCAATTCCAGTCATTCCGCCAGGAAGGAAGTAGACGGCACATGTTGTCTGTAGTTCAACCATGCCTAGACGATCAGTACAGCGGTTCGATAGCGTCCGCATTGTTACTTTGTGCCAGAACTGCTCTCGACAAGGGAAGTGCCAGGCGTCTCGGAGTGACCCAAAGCGATGTTGTTCGGACATGGAGGAGATACAGAGAGACAGGAACTGTCGATGAAATGCCTCGCTCAGGCCGCCCGAGGGCTACTATTGCAGTGGATGACCCTACCTACGGATTACGGCTCGGAGGAACCATGACAGCAACGCCACCATGTTGAATAATGCTTTTCGTGCGGCCACAGGACGTCGTGTTACGATTCAAACAAATGCGCAACTTCACTCCCGACGTCCACGGCAAGTTCAATCTTTGCAACCATGACACCATACAGCATGGTACAGATGGGCCCAACAACATGCCGAATGGATCGCTCAGGATTGGCACCATGTTCTCTATGTTCTCTTCACCGATGAGTGTCGCATATGCTCTCAACCAGACAAACATCGGATATATGTTTGGAGGCAACCCAGTCAGGCTGAACGCCTTAGACACACTGTCCAGCGAGTGCAGCAAGGTGGAGGTTCGCTGATTTTTTGGGGCGGCATTATGTGGGGACGACGTACGCCACTGGTGATCATGGAAGGCGCCGTAACGGCTGTACGGTACGTGAATTCCATCCTCCGACCGATAGTACAACCATATCGGCAGCATATTCGTGAGGCATTCGTCTTCATGGACGACAATTCGCGTCCGCATCGTAACATCTTGTGAATGAATTCCTTCAGGATAACGACATCGCTCGACTAGAGTGGCCAGCATGTTCTCCAGACATGAACCCTGTCGAACATGCGTGGGATAGATTGAAAAGGGCTATCTATGGACGACGTGATCTACCAACCACTCTGAGATATCAACGCCGAATCGCCGTTGGGGATGGGACAATCTGGACCAACAATGAATTGAAGCACTTGTGGATAGTATGCCACGACGAATATAGGTATACGTTAGTGCAAGAGAACGTGCTACTGGGTTTTAGAAGTACCGGTGTGTACAGCAATCTGGACAACCACCTCTGAAGGTCTCGCTGTATGGTGGTACAACATGCGATGTGTGGTTTTCATGAGCAACAAAAAATGCGGAAATGATATAAAATGTAATCTAATAAGTAATATGTACCGCATTCGTTTTTCTGCTATACAATTTTATTCTCGAATTCAGGAAGATATTTTTTACACATCTCTTCCCAAGCATTACGTTTTTCTAGCTTGTTGCTGTGATTACAGGACGACGCTGAACTTGAGTGACAAAAAGTTCTATGTCGAAAGTCGTCTTTGCAGCACAAAAGGCCAAAAAATTCATTTAACACTCCACAGAAAAGCACGTCTCAAAATTACAAGGCACTGACAAACGCAGCACAGCCTGGCGAGGCGGCAACTGTTTACCCCTTCACTTCTCATCCCACTAAGGCGTTTACCGCGCCTGAACTGCCGTGAGCAGTCGCGGGTATTTGCGTTTGAACAACGGGTCGCATGATCAAAACGCGGCTCCGCACCGCCGGCAAGTCACTCTACCGAATCGCCAATCGCTTGGCGGCAGCGACACAGGCGGGATATTTGCGAGCGGCTCCGATACACCACTCTTCAGCGGCGGAGAATCAGAAACACGTAAGACTGTTGGAGGAAAGGCAGCATGTCCAGCTTACGAATTACCGTTCGTTTTCATGCTGTAGTGCCTTTTCCATGGTTTCATTTGTAGTGTGCCACATTATACTTAATACACTTCTGTTTCATATATTCCGTGCAATTTTTTTCCGTGACCAGTTGGGTATGTGGGGAGATGGGGCAGTTGGCACAATGAGTAACTCCCATGAAATTGCATTCAGATAAGTTGAGCGGTCCGGCAAATTTTGCACACTGTACAGCACAGCGATCCTGGTTCTCGGAGTGGCCATGACTAACGTAACTATATCACTCTATGATATTGTGTACATTTTAAGGCATTTGTCCATTAGCTAGTAAACTTCTGTAAGCGCTTGCAGAAGCTGCTTTTCACTTTCTTTGATGTGGAAACATCCCCAGAAAGTCTACTTCCGCAACTTTCGTCAACGTGCAGAATTAAGTTCCGCATGTTAGTGGAAACACTTTCATGCATCTTACTGCAAGTACTTGCTGGAAGTTTTTCTCAAATTTACTGCAGTTTTGTGTGTTGAATGCCGATACAAAAGGTTAGCGTCGAAAAGGAGAACTGCGCGAAGACAGATAGACAGAAACAAATGTACCATTGGAATACGTAAATAATTGGCTACTATCAGCCAAGAATGTGCGAAATGAATTTACCTATTAATTTGTTTCGCTAGAAGGGTAAGTGGAATGAGTTTAAATTTTAGCGTGAACAAAGACGTTTGTCATAAGTACTGTCTGAAAAATCGAAGAGTAATTAAAAGACGATCTCTTGGTCATATAGCTTGCAGCATTTTTGTGCCCCGTTTTCGAATATTTTATGGTACAACAGGCAAGAGATTTTGGAAACTTTCATACGAAATTCTCAGGTAGTTTTTAATCTGATTTTTGTTCATTCGATAGTGTTTATTAATAATTTAAACTGAACGCTTTTGTGTCCATTTCTTCACACAAACTTTTTTATTTTTTAGTTTGTTATTTTTCCTAACGATTTTGTTTCAATAATAATAATGCAGCGATGATGGCGGCTGCTCTGGTTTTTAACCAGTACACTAAACTTCAACTTGTCTATCCCACGACGAAACTCTACTGGAAACACTTCTGCAAGCACTTGTAGGAAATTCCTGGAATTAACTTGCCCATGCAACTTGCAGAAGTAAACTTGCGCAAGTTTTGCTTCTAATGTAAACACCTCAGGGTGTGCTTGTAGAAGTTACTTGCTGAAGTTAATTGCTAAAGGACACACATCTCGAGGGCTAGAGTGCAGCTCGTATGCATAATATAGACCGTTATCTGAAATCTCTCACCAGCGAAAGTAATTTTAACTGATTGAGAAGTGGCGCATTTATCTTCACTGTGGTTCGAATCTTTTTTCAGGATACGGTGAGCATCAAGAATTTTCACTTTCGAAGCTAATTACTTCGAAAGTTCTTTGTCGGTGATATTAATATCTACATCTGCTTGACGACAAAAAAACGAGATATATAAGATGTTAGTGACCTGTGGCTTGCCATAAGTGCAACACAGTTTGTCGACTACGTCGATCCGAACCGAATGTGCACGTGATTTCTACTTTTCTCACTTACCGCATTTACGCGAATCAAATACACACTCTTTTTTACCATGTGCATATTCAAAACTGAGCTCGCAGAGGAAAACATCCTGACGTTGAAGTAATGGTTTTAGAATTTGTCCGTGAAAGGGGGAAAATGGGCATCCTGTAAACCAATTACACCATAAGAAACTATGCAAAAGAGGTGGTTGCAGTTCCTACTACCGAGTCAAGAGTTTCTGGCTAGCCATGGATCGGTTGATCGCTTTATGAGAGGGACGGTCCAATCTCTACGATGCCTTACAACCGTATGCCAAAAGCTTCCACAAGATTTTGAGAAAAAACATCAAGAATTTCAGCTCTATGTCATCACACTTCGGAAACAGAGGAATTTTTCGATGGGCCAAACAGGTAACTCTGTCGAGACGCCAGTTTGGTTTGATATGCCACGTACTTAAACGACTGATGAGAAGGGGACAAAAGACGATACCGTCAAAACATCAGAGTGTAAAAACAGCACGGTAACTGGAATGCTGGCAGTGACAGCAGATGGGCGCCAACTTCCCCCTCTGTTAATCTCGAAGTGGAAAACAAGCCCCAAGGTCCCTAAAAATGAAAAAGCTGTTCCCGTATGACGTCACTGCTCTAAATAAAGAGAAGGAATGGATGATAAACTCTAATGCTTGACTGTCTCTGAAACGTATGGGATCTCCAGCCTCTTGGGCTTTCCAAACTACCATTAATGCTATGTCTGGATACATTTTGTGGTCATATCAACAGACGACGTAAAAGAAGAAGATGCACTGACCAGCCAGTTCCTGTTATTATTAATGCAGGAATGACTTTGTGTTACAACCCTTGGACGTTAGTATAAATAAAGCAAACCAAACTGTGAACTGACTGACAGGAAAAATCAAGCTTGCTGCACCCCACACTAGGTTCCGGCTGCATGGAAAAGCATTGAAGCACGAGTGATAGTAAAATCATTCAAGAAATCATGTATTTCAAATACTTTGGTTGGCAGTGAAAATGATAGGATCTAGAGTGACGCCGAAGATCACGGGGTGACAGTAGTGGATAATGATGAGTAACGACTGTAGATTACGCTACGTTTGTTTACATGTCATGTAGGTAATCAAGTTAGTACTTCTTATTTAACAATGCCTGTGTCACATAACAATGGGTCACTTAAAATTTGTTGTTTTGATAGTTCAAATGGCTCTGAGCACTATGGGACTTAACATCTATGGTCATAAGTCCCCTAGAACTTAGAACTACTTAAACCTAACTAACCTAAGGACATCACACGACATCCAGTCATCACGAGGCAGAGAAAATCCCTGACCCCACTTGGATGATAGTTCATGTATACATCCATTGTTGTGTAAAATAAAGTTAGCCTACTAGTGATGCTTCAACAAATCCTTTTTGTACAACTTTAATTTTTCAAATGGGGTTTGCATTACATTCCACGGCGCGTTAGATTCCCGTAAATACGTTATATTGATAATGGCATCCTATACAGCGGGCAAACCTCCCGGATTAGTTTGCCTACTGACATGATGTGCAGTCGGGTTACACTCTGGATTGTTCGGAACCTGAGAATTCCCTTGAGTGAATACAATAAATGGACTGACCACAGTGGTCTAATACGTACTGGCTGGAGTCTGTCGGTCCCGAGTCTCGTTCTTTTTGTGTACTCTTGCGGTTTGTCCCTTTTATGAGTCCTCAGAACTTCCTGAGTTGGGTACACTGACTTCTTCCTTAATCCGTAAACTGTCACGATGTTCACGATCGTCAGTGTTGACAGTTGTTTTTAGACTGCCAAAACAGTTGGTTTCCCGTTCACGTGTAACGGCAGACTTAATATTCTCCATTTTGGGCACATTAGCTTGAGCGTATTGTTGCACAAGACACGATTTCCTTAGTTAACAGTTTCCTTGCCGCAGTACGTGTACACGTCTCTTGGAAGTCCACTGTTAGACCAACTCGTTTCTCTTGTATTACACATAAGTGTACAAAAGTTTGCCGTATTCATCCACATCTGTTCCCGCACTCATATCTTTCAGTCCTATATTGCTCTGGTGAACATAATTCACATTTGTATCGTTCGAAATAATTTGCCTGTCATTGATAACAGATTGTCCTAAGTAACTACGTTTAGCACTTGTCTGCCACAGTCAGTTTCCATGACGCGGTAGCCCTTAAACTTCAAACCCCGTCACAGCTTCAGACGGTTTCTTTACTGTATCGGAATACCATTGTATCTGCACTGACGAAGAGTATTCTACTCCTCTAGTGACACGTAAGGAAATACCACAGACGCCAACACTGAACAGTGCGCCGGAGTGCTGTCATCCTTCGACGTCGTCACAAAGGATTTTAGGCACAGGCGCAAACACAAGTTTATTATGTACTTATTAGCGGATAAGTGCAAAGTCATCAACATTACGTGCAACGAACATAATTCGATGTTACCAGCTCTTGATGCAGGTGCTGAAATCGAAGCACTAAAAACAGAAGCAATAGATGTTTGCGTGCGGTTAATTTGATTAACATGGACAGAGAGCCACAGTCCTTAAAACTGCACCAACTCCATATCATTTCCTAGGGTAATTTTCCTTCCCAGAACATGAAATAATTACTAAAATCTACTCATTTGTGAGCCTCTGTATGACCTAACCAGGCTCTTCCATTTTAATCCACACTCTCCCTGCTTATCTGCAATGCTACTCGGCTCCTGCAACCTACATCTCGTGTCGTGAACCTTCCCAATATTCATCCCACATTTTTTCTCCTAACCCTTTCTTCCCCTGCACCTGCTTCTAAACCTCACCCAGGAAAGGTTAAGAGGAGACGTTCCAGGTCTGAAAATCGTCCACGTCATCACATCGTATTAAGATAAGTTTCGTTTTTATAAAAGTTTTTCTTTATTTTTTAAAAATTGTTTTAATCAAAGACTGAAGAGTGAGAACTTCACCGCTGCTCTAGCCCCTCCTCCTCCCTTTCCACCCCCCCCCCCCTCCAATTATGGGAAGCGCAAATAACAGATAAAGGACCTTTCTCTGCTTGGTGGTATTATCTTCTGTCGTGTACTATCCACATAGGTAATCTTTGGCCGTTGATCTAACGCAACTGAAGTGATTGGCAATTAAAAGTGACATAGTTGTCTCCGAATACGTTAAGAATTCCATTTTTGCGAGCAGTATTCGCTTCTTCCATGTTCGACTGCCAGGCAGTGTAAGTGCAAGGGCAGCTTTCGTATCTCCTTCTGTAAGCTCTATATCATTATCAGAATATATATTACTTAAATGCTTTCTTCTGCCTTCAGTGGCTTTATCTGGAGATTGTTATCACAGTTCTGTATCGTCTCATAGTGAAGTGTGTCATCATCTAGATGTGACGACGGAACATCGCGTTGTAGCAGCGAGTGAAGTGGGTGTAAGTAATGGTAAAGGGCAGCATCATCCCACTCTGCACTGTTGCCAGATTCACTCAATATGGAGGTTCCAAGATGGCGCCGACAGGTATGGCAATGTTGAAAGACGTCATGGCAGGACATTCAAATTTTGGTGGGAAAAATAGGTCAATTGGGCTACTTTGATTAACCGAAGAAAATGGTCGGAAAAATGTGGCGGGAAAATAGGTCACTTCAGCTACCACCTCTAGCCTAAATCATCTGACCACCACCTCTTCCTTGGAGGGAAAAGGACTAAGCCTGTGGTGGGCTGCTGGAGAGGAAGGAGTGTATTTATTTTCAGTGGGAGGTTGGAGCAATTTGAGCTGTCATAGGCAGTAGCTCCATCCAGTGTATTCACCATGAGTTCTGGAGTCCAACTTACCTAGTACACAGTACTGCCACCCGAGGGTGCTGTCATCCCTCCCGTGACATAATCCAAGATGACGGTCTGGTGAAAAATTGTGGGAACCAATAGGGACCCTTAATCCAATCACATGTTAGAATTCATCCCGTAGGATGTCGGTATCTGGTAATGTCATTGGAGGGGGAATAGGAGAGGCTCAGCAGCTCGGGGACCTCAGTCTCTATCAGCCAGCAGGAGCAGCAGAAGAAGAAAAAGAAGAAGAACCATGAAGCATCAACAGCAGTTGCAATCCAACACAGCCCTGCAGGAAAGGAAGAAACAGAAAAGTAAGTACCCCATATCACATTTTTGTCTGTGGTTAGCATTATTATTATTATTGGTTGTTTTCGTGTCTTGGCCCATATGTAATGCTTCCTCGTCTTTGTTCAGCAGTAGCCCTTGGTGTGTACAAGCCCACAGGGTCGCACACCAGCATGTCGACCACTGCCACCTCTGGATCTGCAGCAACCTCAGCTGCCATCTTGTTGAGACCACTGACATCTGGACCTGCGGCAGCAACTACCTCAAGCATGTCTGAGCCTGTAGTGACCATGTGGGATCCTGTAGCACACATAGCCCACTTGCTGGACACAGAGCTGATGTTGTCTGTCCCACTCATCGGTTTGTGTGATGAGGACATGCGATCTTGTCCCAAAACATCGAACACTGCTGGTGGTCCTAAACAACAGCCAGATGGAGGACAGTACTGGTCACCAGCATATGACCATTCCAGCAGAACATCCCTGTGCTAGTGCTGGCACAGAGTGCAGATGCTGTGGATAAGAAAGCATCGAGTGTACCCATGCTTTTCAGTTCTATACAGTTTAACTTCCAGTGGAACGAAACATGTAGATGTTGGTATAGAAGCACAGCATGTATAGGGCTTGCATGCGAGAATAGAAATTGAAAATGCATCGAATGGTGTTAAAGTGCCAATTTATGAGTTCGACTGGGACGAAATATGTCGTGTAGAGAGCTACAGCAATCAGCAGATGACTTCAGAGTATTATCCAACTCATTCTCCCCCCAGACATTGGCCTTACTGATGAGATACTATCTATTACAACAGTGTATGATGACTGTGCACTATGTGTCAAATTAGGTTCAAATGGCTCTGAGCACTATGCGACTTAACTTCTGAGGTCATCAGTCGCCTAGAACTTAGAACTAATTAAACCTAACTAACCTAAGGACATCACACACATCCATGCCCGAGGCAGGATTCGAACCTGCGACCGCAGCGGTCACGCGGTTCCAGACTGAAGCGCCTTTAACTGCACAGCCACACCGGCCGGCTCAGATTAGGTGACAAGTATGTTATCTATGGCACACCTCAGTTATGAACTTATATCATCTGGATACTGCGCTACGTCTTGCATTGGAGAGATTGTTTCGTTGATTACCGAGGATAAATTCTGCAAACAATGATGTTGTAAACTTCCTACGTATGCATAGTGTACATGTTGATAATTTGGAGCAGTACCTTTGTTTGCTCATGAGCGCTGAACAAAAAGAGAAACAGATTAAATATGCATGTGAAACACCGATTACTGTGAGCCATCCATTGGCTTGAGGGAGATACGCACAGAATTTATTGTATATCAAAAATCTTTGTTTTGGAAATAATGTACAGGTGCGAAGAAGAAGATAAAGAAAGAGTCTGATGATTTTTTTGAAATACTGCATCCGATGTACGACATTTCCATAAACAATATAAAACATAAACACGGTTTGACATTATATACAGGGTGGTCCATTGATAGTGACTGGACCAAATACCTCACGAAATAAGCGTCAAACGAAAAACCTACAAAGAACGAAATTTATCTAGCTTGAAGGGGTAAACCAGATGGCGCTTTTGTTGGCCCGCTAGATGGCGCTGCCATAGGTCAAACGGATATCAACTGCGTTTTTTTTTTTTAAATAGGAACCCCCATTTTTTATATGAATGTTTTAGTTGGACCACTTTTTCGCTTTGTGATAGATGGCGCTGTAATAGTTACAAACATATGGCACAACTTTAGACGAATAGTTGATAACAGGTAGGTTTTTTAAATTAAAATACAGAAAGTAAGTACGTTTGAACAGTTTATTTCGGTTGTTCCAATGTGATACATGTACCTTTGTGAACTTATCATTTCTGAGAACACATGCTGTTACAGCGTGATTACCTGTAAATACCACTTTAATGCAATAAATGTTCAAAATGATGTCCGTCAACCTCAGTGGATTTGGCAATACGTGTAACGACATTCCTCTCAACAGCGAGTAGTTCGCCTTCCGTAATGTTCGCACATGCATTGACAATCCGCTGACGCATGTTGTCAGGCGTTGTCGGTGGATCACGATAGCAAATATCCTTCAACTTTCCCCACAGAAAGAACTACGGGGACGTCAGATCCGGTGAACGTGCGAGCCATGGTATGGTGTTTCGACGACCAATACACCTGTCATGAAATATGCTATTCGATACCGCTTCAGCCGCACGCGAGCTATGTGCCGGACATCCAGTATGTTGGAAGTACATCGCCATTCTGTCATGCAGTGAAACATCTTGTAGTAACATCGGTAGAACATTGCGTAGGAAATCAACATACATTGCACCATTTAGATTGCCATCGATAAAATGGGGGCCCATTATGCTTCCTCCCATAATGCCGCACCATACATTAACCCGCCAAGGTCGCTGATGTTCCACTTGTCGCAGCCATCGTGGATTTTCCGTTGCCCAATAGTGCATATTATGCCGGTTTACTTTACCGCTGTTGGTGAATGACGCTTCGTCGCTAAATAGAACGCGTGCAAAAAATCTGTCATCGTCCCGTAATTTCTATTGTGTCCAATGGCAGAACTGTACACGACGTTCAAAGTCGTCGCCATGGAATTCCTGGTGCATAGAAATATGGTACGGGTGCAATCGATGTTGATGTAGCATTCTCAACACCGACGTTTCTGAGATTACACCGACGTTTCTGAGATTCCCGATTCTCGCGCAATTTGTCTGCTACTGATGTGCGGATTAGCCGTGACAGCAGCTGAAACACCTACTTGGGCATCATCATTTGTTGCAGGTCGTGGTTGACGTTTCACATGTGGCTGAACACTTCTTGTTTCCTTAAATAGCGTAACTATCCGGCGAACGGTCCGGACACTTGGATGATGTCGTCCAGGATACATACAAAGCACACGCCCGTTGGACATTTTGATCACAATAGCCATACATCAACACGATATCGATCTTTTCCGCAACTGGTAAACGGTCCATTTTAACACGGGTAATGTATCACGAAGCAAATACCGTCCGCACTGGCAGAATGTTACGTGATACCACGTACTTATACTTTTGTGACTATTACAGCGCCATCTATCACAAAGCGAAAAAAGTGGTCCAACTAAAGCATTCATATTTCTTTACGTACTACACGAATATGTAATAAAAATGGGGATTCATATTTTAAAAACACGCAGTTGATATCCGTTTGACCTACGGCAGCGCCATCTAGCGGGCCAACCATAGCGCCATCTGGTTTCTCCCTTCAAGCTAGTAGTTTTTTCGTTTGGTGCTTATTTTGTGAGATATTTGGCCCGGTCACTATCAATGGACCACCCTGTATATAATGTCAAACTGTGTTTATGTTTTATTTCACACCTCTCTCATTATATTACGATTATTAATATTATTTTTCAATGCTACACCTATAATGATGCTGCAGCAGCAGCAGACAATTACCCCAAACATCTCCTCACCAGTCATTGACAAAATGAATGACGAAGTTTCTCTTCATATTATTATACCCGATTTCTCTGTGTAGCCAATATAGCTCAGTCGGTTAAGTAATGGAGCTATAGTGGCTAAACGTACTATTACCGTCCTTACAAGTGTATCTTTCTATATATGCCCATGACTTGTCAGTACTTGGCGTAGTTACTGTCACGGCAGGGTGGGTGAGACATCTTCATCATAAGGACTTTGTTGTTGGTGACTGGTCCAGTGAAGATGCAAAAGAACACCTGAAGAAGAAGAACGGAATTCTCATTTCTGGTAATATAGGAGCAGTTACTGTAGGTCCATCCAAATGTGCCAAGACAAATGCCCTTATCACTCTGCAAACACATGTAGATGGAGTCCGATTTGAACTTGTTTGTGTATTCTCAAAAACACTGTTTCAACCCAAGTATCAGCTAATACAGGAGAGATTGCGGGGTGTATAGGTTGTTACATACACGACATTCAGTGAAAGCGGTGATATCCCCCCCCCCCCCCCCCCCCCCACCTGAAAAACCAAAGCCAAACACTGTCTTCATATTTGACGATGTTGCTGTGGAAAACCAAGACCAAATTCGAAAATATTTTTATTTCGGTCGTTATATGGGGGCTGATGTATTTTATCTAATCCAAACATATTCCAGAATCCCGAATCAGTTGGATAAGGATAATGCAAACCTCGTTATAGCCTTTTAACAAGACAATCTGCATTTAAAACACATTTACCAGGCACATGTAGGAACTGACATGTGGTTCAATGATTTTGTAAAGATATGCGCTGATTGCTGGAATCATTCACAGTATAGGATTCTCATTATTGATAAAAGAAGAAAACTGAATGATGGTAGGTACAGGCGAAACTTTCAAGAGTTTCTGTGTATATAGCCTGGTAAGAGAGGTCAGTACGTTAGTATACGCTGCAACAACCCTAGAGAATGGGTGTACACAGACAGAACATGGATGCGAAAATTCAGGCTATTGTGCATAAAGTTGTACATATGCGCAGGGAACTAGAGACGTATTGCCAGACTCTTCTGAGAATGGTCAATGCGTTAAATGTGGTAGTTAATGAAATCGCTAAGAAAATAACCGACTTAACTGAAAAAGTAGAGCCTATTGAGGGGAAAATACATGTAGAGTTCCTTTTTGTTGCGAATGGGGAGCAGGAACATAGTAAGGGGAAGAAGAAGAGCGGATCTATAAAGCGTCAAGCTGCGGCGACGTCTGATTAGTGTAAACCGGGATGTTAACGAAGCAGAAAGTGATTCAAGCACGGAAAGCAGTTCGAGACAAAGTACGGTTGCTAAGGTTAGGGCATATGGATCGACAGCAAAACACTAAGAGAGACCTTTAAGCCGGTTACTGAATCTCTCAGGCAGCTCTCAGAGAAAACAAAATCACACGATAACGATGGTATTGCCATTGATGAATTCATTATCCGTCACGCCCCTGGTCAGATAAATAGAACATTCGGCGTTATCAGGGGGAAACCGTACATGTTAGGCATGCATCCTACAATTGTAACGGATGACGTAATACAGATTAGTGATAGGCGGTTTAAGAGAACCCCTAACTTAGTGAATTTATTTTCCTAAGATCTTCCAAAAAACCTATAAATTATTCAAATAATGATACGGAAATATACCGAGAAATACTGCTCTTGACTGATGTACATAAGATCCCAAAAAGTCTGAGCAACAATTAATATAAAACCAACATTTGACGACGAAAACAAAAACAACAGCAGCAGCAGCAGCAGTGGCGATGGTATTGACATTGAACATAAAGCAGTGAACAATCGAATCCCGCTATATATATATATTATGACGACCCCAATGGGCTAATAGATTGACTACGGCTGCTCATGGCATCACCTGCTGCAGGTAATACAGCTCATTCGAATGAAGTTGTTTCAATAAACTCTGAGCTTAGAGAGAGAGGTATCATCGAATAAGTATGGAGACAGTAGTTCGAGAACTGCACAAATCAGCAAGCTAAAGATACCCTCATCGGTATGATTATAGGTTTGGAAGACTTATGGCAGGCTGATCTTGTAGATACGAGGGAATATTCACATGAGAATAAGGGATTCAAATATATGAGGGTGAGTCAAATGAAATATTATTTATTGTGCAGGAGTAGTAGAAAGCTCAATGCAAGTCCTCCAGCGCTTACAACGTGCATAAATTCCTTTAGAAAAAAATTATTTTGGTAGTCCGCGCAACCACTCACGCACCGCGTGGCGTACCTCTTCATCAGAACGGAACTTCTTTCCTCCCATTGCGTCTTTGAGTGGTCCAAACATATGGAAATCATTTGGGGCAAGGTGTGGTGAGTATGGTGGATGAGGAAGACACTCAAAATGCAGGTCTGTGATAGTTGCAACTGTTGTACGGGCAGAGTGGGGCCTTGCATTGTCACGTTGCAAAAGGACACCCGTTGACAGCAGTCCAGGTCGCTTTGATCTGATTGCAGGTCGCAGATGATTTTTTAGGAGATCTGTGTATGATGTACTGGTGACAGTGGTCCCTCTAGGCATGTAACGCTCCAAAATGACGCCTTTTTCGTCCCAATAGAGAGTCAGCATAACCTTTCCTGTTGATGGTTCTGTTCGAAACTTCTTTGGTTTTGGTGATGAGAAATGGCGCCATTCCTTGCTCGCCCTCTTCGTTTCCGGTTGGTGGAAGTGAACCCAGGTTTCGTGCCCAGTAAAGTTTCTTGCAAGGAAGCCATCACCTTCGCGTTCAAAGCGTCGAAGACGTTCTTCACAAGCATCAACACGTGGTTCTCTCATTCCAGGAGTCAGCTGCCGTGGCACCCATCCTGCAGACACTTTGTGAAACTGGAGCACATCATGCACAATGTGGTGTGCTGACCCATGACTAATCTGTAAACATGCTGCAATGTCATTCAGTGACACTCAGCGGTTTTCCTTCACTATGGCTTCAACTGCTGCAGTGTTGTGTGTAGTCACAACTCGTTGTGCCTGACCTGGACGAGGAGCATCTTCCACTGAAGTCACACCATTTGCGAACTTCCTAATCCATTCGCAGACTTCTTGGTGTGAAAAACATGCAGCACCGGACTGTACCTTCATTCGTCGGTGAATTTCAATAGGTTCACACCTTCACTACGAAAAAACCGCATAAGAGAACGCTGTTCTCCCCTGGTGCAAGTCAAAAGTGGAGCGGCCATCTTCATACTGATACTTCGACGGTATGTGTGCATCTGCACTATGTGCCACCTACAGGCCATTCTGCACGCTCTTTGTGGCACGCTTACCAACTTACAGGATTCACACGACATACGTTCAAGTTGATCGTTGATTCCATTACTCAGTTTCTTTATTTCAGAGAGTGGAGAGTTTTACAATAATTATTTCAAGACCGTGATGCAACGGTATGGAATACGTCACTAATCAACATGGACTCACCTGAAGGCAAGTATCGTGGAGCGTGTGAACAGAACAAGAAAAGGTCGAATGTGGATGCGTTTTAACCTTCACGGCTCATACAAATGAATAGATAACCTCCCGGAAACAATTGCTCAGTATAATCGAACCAAACATAGCACAATAAAAGTGAGACTAACCAACGTTCGCGATAATGGACCCATGGATAAAGTGTGATATTGCATTAAAATGCTCCACGTAGACAGAAATTTAATATAGGTGATTTGGTACATATCTGAAAACACAAGACAGCATTTGAGAAATCATACCTACCGAACTGGTCAACAGATATATTTACAGTTTCAAAGGTGCAACGAACGAGTCCTAGAACTTATTTATTGAAGGATAGTAAAGGCAAAGAAATTGCAGACTGCTTCCGCACCGAGGAGTTGTAGAAAAGCTCAGAACCGGATGTATTTCTCGTGGAGAGTGTCATAAGATGTCGGGGAAATAGAGCGCTAGTCAAATGGCTTTGTTTTCCTGCAGCACAAAACAGTTGGGTTGATGCTAACGATTTGCTATATAACGGGGGCACACTGTCCACCAAAAAAAAAAAAATGTTCAAATGTGTGTGAAATCTTATGGGGCTTAACTGCTAAGGTCATCAGTCCCTAAGCTTACACACTACTTAACCTAAATTATCCTAAGGACAAACACACACACCCATGCCCGAGGGAGGACTCGAACCTCCGCCGGGACCAGCCGCACAGTCCATGACTCACTGTCCACAACCACTTCAGTAGCATAACATGCGTGCTAGTAGACGCATTAGAGGAGGAGGTGGTATTCTAGACAAACTGCCAATGGAATTACAGACTCCGGGACATAACTACTGTGGGCCTGGAACAAAGCTTCAGAACCGCTTGGCATGAGGTGGTAAGGGGATTAATCTGCTCGACGAAGTGTATATGGAACACGACATTGCAAATGCTGGAAATAAAGATCTCTCAAGTCGAAACATTGCACATAGGATTTTAGCTGATAAGGCTAAGGCGTTTCGGAGAAGAAAGGATATTGGTATAGGTCAACGCATCACAGCATTTGAGTTGATAAAATCAAGCGTGGAAAAATTAAGTTGCGTTTAGGAGTGATAAATTTCAAGCGAGTTATGAATGCTGCAAATTGCGCACTAAACAAGAAGTAGAAGGGCAGGAAGCAGAGCTGTTTGAAGAACTGTATCCTGGTAGTGATTTATGATGGAAAAAACGCACTGAAGCAGAAAGGTGCGGGAAGAAGCAGAAGAAGAGGAACGGTTAAAGCTCCTCGAGTTCTACCAATACCCAAGACGTCTGGTGGTTTTCTTCCACTCCATATCCCAGCCCTCTCCGCGCTCTCGGCGGTAGGGTCCCTTGCCTGTGGTGCTGTAGCAATTGCTCGAACAGTCAAGAACGCGCAAAACTCCCAAAAGCAGTTGGGAGAGGCGTGAAGACATAACCGCATGATGGAAGCCGCATCCATCGGCAAAGGACTATACCTGAAACTGTGCAGGAAAGGGCTTGGTCTATTCATAAATCAAAAAAGCCCACTAACGGTCCAACCAGATCGACCACTCACAAATACCGATCTTCTTATGTTTGATAGGAGAAAAATCAACATTCCAAGATTCCGTGCTGTGTTTATGCGGAATACATTACCGAAGACATTGTGAAAAACTGTTGAATGTGGTGAATTCAGATGTTGCTGGAGGCCCCGGCACCAACTGAGTGTCATATGTTATGAAAAATGCGGATACCGTCTACTACTTCGACTCATTTGGTGACCTGTAACCAGCAGAAGAATTACGATACTTCACTCACATAAGACGTGTATTCCACAGTTTTCGGCACTATCAGGACTTTAACACAAACCTATGCGGACATCTATGCACCATGTTTCTCTTGACGTTTACAATGAAGAAGAAGCAGATCATATAACGAGGACCTTTAAACATTCCTTCATCAGTTGAAGTTCAGATGCAATGTTATACACTTTGACGTTAACAGAGCGATCATCTGTATTGCGTGCAAATTACTTCCCGCCAATTGATTTGAGCAGTGGTGAATGGATTATTGGGTTGATTGGACTCCGGACGTACAAGAGCATCCCAAATATCACTGAGACTATCAAAAAACTGCATCTGGATATTAACGGTGAAAAATACGTTGTGGAAATAGAACCGGGTGCATGCGATATCGACCATTTAAACGAATTCTTAAACAGTCTGGAAAAGGTATTGAGCTACGTGCAAAGGTCAATACACTAAATTTGAAATGAGGGCTGTAAATGCAACGATTGACTTTAGCCAGAAAGGTTCAATAGGGCTCCTACTGGGTTCCACAAAAGGGCAGGTTCTGCAGAAGGATTTTACAACTCAGATCAAACTGTGGACATACTGCCCGTCAGCGCAATCCGATTTGAGTGTAATATAGCAACGAACTTCTAGCTCAACGACAGTCTGATTCATACTGTTTATGGATTCTTCCCCCCTGTTGCAACGGGATATATGATTGTTGAGACTCCTGCCAATGAAATATACCTTCCAGTGACAGCTCAGAGACTGGACTATTCGGAGCTGCGTGTTGTGGACCATAATGTCAACTCGTTGGCTTCCGTGATGAGGAAATCATTGTCGACTACATATAAGGCAGGATTGGCGTACAGTATAGAAGTAGTGCATGCAATCCGCAGCATGTCACTTCGCTGCCGAACCAAAAATGTGATAACACGTGCGAACTACGAGTTTCTTAAATCAGTTGGCTTGAAACCCCACAATGACGTCCTCATTCAGTACAACCAGTCCATTAGAGTATGATAAGAGAATTATACGTTAGGAATACTTCTCACATAAACATTACGCTTCAACCGCTTTTAACAAGTTTAATGAAATTAGGACTGTCATCCAGCACCAAAACGCGATGACGCTTCCATGCAAGAGTTCCATTTGTCTGGAGGGGTCATTCAAGAAAAGACACGGCAGCGATATAGTGGGAACCTTGTTACGCGTAACGCTTTAACATTCCTGTTCCAAGATATACGCTATGAACTCAGTGAGTCTGAGATCGACCGTACACTCAATGTCGGCATAACATCAACGCTTAAAACACACGTCTCTGCATCACCTACGGATTTGCATAGTTTAGAAAATGCATTATGGTTCACAGACGATCCGGAATATAGAACAGTTGCAGAGTACAAGCGATTCACTGCAGACATACCTCTAGAAATGCTTATGGACTACTTTGAGGACATGAGATAGATTATTACGAACGCTAAACAGGGGCTCATTCTGTTACGGAGTTCTTGTTGTGGTCTTCAGTCCTGAGACTGGTTTGATGCAGCTCTCCATGCTACTCTATCCTGTGCAAGCTTCTTCATCTCCCAATACCTACTACAGCCTGCATCCTTCTGAATCTGCTTAGTGTATTCATCTCTTGGTCTCCCTCTACGATTTTTACCCTGCACGCTGCCCTCCAATACCAAATTGGTGATGCCTCGATGCCTCAGAACATGTCCTACCAACCGATCCCTTCTTCTAGTCAAGTAGTCTCACAAACTCCTTTTCTCCCCAATTCTATTCAATACCACCCCATTAGTTATGTGATCTACCCATCTAATGTTCAGCATTCTTCTGTAGCACCACATTTCGAATGCTTCTATTCTCTTCTTGTCTAAACTATTTATTGTGCATGTTTCACTTCCATACATGCCTACACTCCATACAAATACTTTCAGAAACAACTTCCTGACATTTAAATCTATACTCGATGTTATCAAATTTCTCTTCTTCAGAAACGCTTTCCTTGCCATTGCCAGTCTACATTTTATATCCTCTCTACTTCCACCACCATCAGTTATTTTGCTCCCCAAATAGCAAAACTCATTTACTACTTTAAGGATCTCATTACCTAATATATTTCCCTCAGCATCACCCGATTTAATTTGACTTCATTCCATTATCCTCATTTTGCTTTTGTTGATGCTCGTTTTATATCCCCCTTTCAAGACCATTCTCTTCAGCTGCTCTTCCAGGTCCTTTCCTGTCTCTGACAGAAGTACAGTGTCATCGGTGAAACTCAGAGTTTTTATTTCTTCTCCATAGATTTTAATTCCTACTCCAAATTTTTCTTTTGTTTCCTTTACTGCTTGCTCAATATACAGATTGAATAACATTGGGGATAGTCTACAACTCTGTCTCACTCCCTTCCCAACCACTGCTTCTCTTTCATACCCCTCAACTCTTATAACTGCAACCTGATTTCTGTACAAATTGTAAATAGCCTTTCGCTCCCTGTATTTTACCCCTGCCACCTTCTGAATTTGAAAGAGAGTATTCCAATCAACATTGTCAAAAGCTTTCTCTAAGTCTACAAATGCTAGAAACGTAGGTTTGCCTATCCTTAATCTTTCTTCTAAGATAAGTCGTAGGGTCAGTATTGCCTCACGTGTTCCAATATTTCTACGGAATCCAAACTGATCTTCCCCGAGGTCGGCTTCTACCAGTTTTTCCATTCGTCTGTAAAGAATTCGCGTTAGTATTTTGCAGCCGCGACTTATTAAACTGATAGTTCGGTAATTTTCACATCTGTCTACACCTGCTTTCTTTGGGATTGGAATTATTATATTCTTCTTGAAGTCTGAGGGTATTTCAACTCTCTCATACATCTTGCTCACCAGATGGTAGAGTTTTGTTAGGACTGGCTCTCCCAAGGCTGTCAGTAGTTCTAATAGAATGTTGTCTACTCCCGGGGCCTTGTTTCACTTAGGTCTTTCAGTGCTCTGTCAAACTCTTTACGCACTATCATATCTCCCATTTCATCTTCATCTACATCCTCTTCCATTTCCATAATATTGTCCTCAAGTACGTCACCCTTGCATAGACCCTCTATATACTCCTTCCACCTTTCTGCTTTCTCTTCTTTGCTTAGAACTGGGTTTCCATCAAAGCTCTTGATATTCATGCAAGTGGTTCTCCTTTCTCCAAAGGTCTCTTTAATTTTCCTGTAGGCAGTATCTATCTTACCCCTAGTGAGATAAGCCTCTACATCCTTACATTTGTCCTCTAGCTATCCTTGCTTAGCCACTTTGCACTGCCTGTCGATATCATTTTTGAGACGTTTGTATTCCTTTCTGCCTGCTTCATTTACTGGATTTTTATATTTTCTCCTTTCATCAGTTAAATTCAATATTTCTTCTGTTACCCAGGGGTTTCTACTAGCTCCCGTCTTTTTACCTATTTGATCCTCTGCTGGCTTCACTATTTCATCCCTCAAAGCTACCCATTCTTCTTCTACTGTATTTCTTTCCCCCATTCCTGTCAATTGTTCCCTTATGCTCTACCTTAAACTCTGTACAACCTCTGGTTCTTTCAGTTTATCCAGGTCCCATCTCCTTAAATTCCCACCTTTTTACGGAGTGCGACGGTTTAATAACTCGTATATCCAAGGAGCTTAAGAGGAGAATATGATCACAATCAGCGAGATAATATGGGAAATGCCTCACATCAGTGTATCAGACGAGGGGCGTTTGAAGATTTTGAAAGTCCTGAATTCCGGTACATTTCTGTCACTGACATTTAACTCGTCGGAGGTTTTCGAGTAGCCAGTGTTACCGACTGCAAGCAGACAAACACCGGCTCTTCACAGCTAGAGGCACATACAAGTACATTCATCATACTTGCGTTTCAGACTGATACAAGAGGGAATACAGCAAATGATTCCACTGTGTTCCACAACTGCTAGTTAACTAATTCCAAAGTCTACCTGAACTCATAATTCTACCCATACGACAATTTACACCTGCAGTGGTATGAAAGTTTATTCACTCTAGCATATGACATGTATGCAAGGTTTCGTGCTTCTTACTGTGAAAGTGCTGAAGAAGGAGAGTGTCTACTCAGTCCACAAAAGTTCAAGAACCTATCACCGATCATCATGACAGACTGCTCGAAACAGAACGAGATAATAAAGTCTGGACCTATAGATGTACGAACTGAATTTGAATCTCCGACGATTTTCCCAGAACACACTGCCGCGTATGCTCTAGTTCTGTTCTAAGCACTATGGGACTTAACATCTGAGGTCATCAGTCCCCTAGACTTAGAACTACTTAAAACTAACTAACCGAAGGACATCACACACATCCATGCTCTACGCAGGATTCGAACCTGCTACGGTAGCAGCAGCGCGGTTCCAGACTGAAGCGGCTAGAACCGCTCGGCCACCATGGCCGGCTTCTAGTTCTGCACGAGCGTGTGATCAACTACTGCTCGCTCACCGATGTTGTGCAACGAGCTGTGTAAATGAACAGGTGCTGCTCCCTACCTAGAGCGTTCCACAGTGGAATCTCAAGGCGTGAACATATTGCAGACGCTCAGGGTTTCTATGATGGTGAGGGTAGAAAGTTCATATTTAAAGATACATTCGTTGCGCACACAGGAGATGCAGGAACAATAGAGATATTATCAGCAAACATTGCATTACCGAGGTCTTTCAAGAATGTGAAGTGTGATAAGACAAGGAAGAGTGCAAACTGGTTAAAACATTTCTACCATGGAATTCCTGGTTTGATCCTCGTATACCCTATAAAGATACTGTGACATCGCTTAAATTATTCGATCGCATGGATACCATCATCTACGTGAAGGGAAGAAGAAGATATAATGAATGCGGAGAGTCTTCAAGTTCGGTGCTATTGAAGACCTGTAATTCTATGGGTGTCCTTCTCTCCAGCGACTCAAGAAGAAGAAGAAGAAGAAGAAGAAGAAGAAGAAGAAGATGTGTGAAAATAGTGTTGCTGTGTCTGCTTATGAAAATGCAAAATTACTTTCAAGTTGGATGAGAAATAAATGAATTTTTATTTCACATTCTCTGTGTTTTTCTTCAGCCCTGTTCCAACTTTGATAGCGTACAGTTTTAACCACATGCTATGTCTGTGGTTATCTTCACGCACAGAAGATGTAATTTTAGACATCTTTGCTATATATCTTTGAAAGCGGACAAGGTAATGTGCCTGCTGCTCCCATAACCCAATTCGTGCTGCTTGATAGGCGTTATTCTATGCAACCTTTCTAAATATATTTATCAATTGAAGACATGAAGTCTGTATATGAGCCCGCGATCATTTTGTTTTTAGCACTTTGTTTTCACAAGTTCGTCTTGATCAAATTGATTTCTTTACACTTTATGACCGGCTTCGGCTTATCGCCATCTTCAGATCTGTTGTAAATATAAATATTGTGTAATTGACCAGGTTATATTACTTAATATTAAATGAAAACAAGTCTTAGTGATGCATGAAATATAAAATATGAAATATTTATAGCCATGTATGGCAGCCATACATACCGCTAAAATATTCTGATGTAAATCATCGATTGCGCCAGTATTTATACAAAACACTAATGCCAGCAGAGTGAACTTCAGCCAGAGTACATAGTAAACCAGTGTCGCCAATATAAAGATTAAAATGCGGTATGCATTGTCTTTAGTTAAAAAAATTTCCCCATTGGCTAAACGAGCGTCTGTCATTAAAAACATATACTGATATAATATATGTGAAATTAGACCCAAACTGAAATCCACAAAAAGTACAAATAATATACAATACAGTCTTTAGCCTGGTTAGGTACCATACAACTTTTATGAATGCCAGTATAAAAAGTATAAATAAAAAAATAAAAAATTACCAAATCTTATATCCTAAGATCAAATGGTTCAAATGGCTCTGAGCACTATGGGAGTTAACTTCTGAGGTCATCAGTCCCCTAGAACTTAGAACTACTTAAACCTAACTAACCTAAGGACATCACACACATCCATGCCCGAGGCAGGATTCGAACCTGCGACCGTAGCGGTCACGCGGTTCCAGACTGTAGCGCCTAGAACCGTTCGGCCACCACGCCCGGCTATCCTCAGATCAGTTAACAGTGAAATAAATCATAATACAATTAATAAATTAGTGACCCTTAATTAAAAATTGATAACGATATTATATTAGATTTCAGTATTGATGGCGATTACGTCGTGGCTTCTCTGAAAGACAAGAATTTGAATTTTAAAACGCAGAAGGCCTCATCCTAGAACATTTCTCTAAATTAGGCTGAAGGCCCAAACAATATCACGCCTTAAGGACAACACAACTTTAACTTAAAATCGGCTGAAGACCAATAACTTAAGGCTCAAAACAGGAATTTGAAATTTAAAAGGCAGAAGGCCTTATCCTAAGATTTCTTTAAATCAGGCTGAAGGCCCAAACAATCTCACGCCTTAAGGGCACAACAACTTTAATTTAAAATATGCTAGAAGCCATACATAAACAAATGAGGACAAAGAAGACAAGGCAGCACATCATACGATGCTCAGAAGCTTCCAAGGGTCGGCCTGGAATTCAAACACTAACGCTCGCTTAGGTGAGACAGGCAGTTGGCCCAACAAATTCTCAATCCGACGGCAACCCAACCGACAGACAGTCAACAGACGAAGTGACAGGATACCTTCTGCTCCACCCAACCAGCACACAACAGGGACCTCAATGGAACAACGCAGAAGATATCGGCGTCCACAACGAATTACACATTCAGCTGTCAAACTACAAATCATGCTGGACAACAAGGAAAATACACTGCCGTAATATACGTCAACTGTCAGAGCAGGTAGCCAGAACATTAACGGCCACAAGGCAGAAGATTCCGCTGGTGCACTTCAATTCAATGTCCCAACAGCCCACAACGAAATTCAAACAACATAATGTGAACAGTTGGGGCTGGCTGGTAGATCAAGTAAAGACTCAACTTTCGTGTCCGGGATCGATGAGCCACAGACCTCGTAGCAATGGGAACAGCCCCTCACACTCTGGCAGTGCGTGGAAGCCGCCAGCGGATCCAGCCAGAAACGCGCCACTGAGACTTCCTCGCTCCTCGACGCCAACTGACCAACTGCCCTGGCCAGGAAACGGTGAAAGGACCAAATATACGTCGGCCAATGAGACGACCAACCGAACGACCAACCAAAGGTCGTCCCCTTCCAATCTCCCTCCGTCAGACAGTGCACGTGTGTCGCCAGCGGTTGGGGAGCACTGGCTGACGGCGCCTCACTGCCACACCGTTCCCTACTTCACTGCTGCTGCGCCCCAATTGCACTGCTGGTCCATCCTGAACTGACTGCCAGACATTCGACGACCCGGAAATACTATCAGTCTCTCCAGACATGGTACGACAGTGCACTTACCGATACGCGCTGTTGCTGTCGCTCATGGGCATGTCAGGCAGGAAGTTAGCGACGCCAGTAAATGGAATAAGAAAACGAGGCGGCAGTACCGTAATAGAAGATGACAACCAATAAATGGGATAAACGGGGGCCGTGTACAGCTCACTGACAACCTTTTAGCTGCACTTGTGAAGGTGAACCGCTATGCAAAAATCTCTTTCTCAGCACCGGACCTAAAGCTATGCACCAGCCACAGTGGCCAGGTAAACACGTGTTTTGACAGGAATTTCTGAGGTGTCAATTATGAAAGGGATGCCAGAACCTCATGCTTGCAGGACCCGAATGGACACCAAATGGCCTGTCAGCTGATGGCCGGGTCGTCGCTTTGTGGGGCAGACCATACCAGCGCATGAGTGCGTTGGACCTTTGTAGGGAACAGTTTGCTGATACACTGCAGTCGAATTTCTTAATGCTTGTTTGACAGTGATTTCACGTGCAATGAGTGGTTGTGCACTGCATTATTTTCGGCTATTTAAGTGTTGTGAGCATGTTGGCAGAGTGCTATATATGGATTCCTTTTTGACAATTTTACGTGTAGTGAACGTGTCTGTTGCATTATTTTGTGAACAGGTCTGTAGGCTGTGCAATGCATTATTTCAACAGTTTATAATAAGTGAGCACGTCTGCAGAGCGTTTTACATGCATTATTTTGACAATTTACGAGTTGTGTGTCTGTACATCTACATCAGTATACTGCATTATTTCGGTGACTTAAAAGTAGTTTGCATGTCTGTAGGCTGTGTATTGTGACCCCAAGCACGTAGCACGTCAGAGCGAGTGTTTTGTGTCAGTGTAATAAATAAACTACGTGAAATCCATTCTTAAATAAATTGTTCCAACTTCCCACTGAAAATAAATGAAGTACAGTCCTTCCTCTCCAGCAGCCCAGCACAGGCTGAGTCCTTTTTCCCGCCAATTCCAAGGAAGAGGTGGTGGTCAGATGACAGGTTAGTGGAGTTAGCCCAAGCGACCTATTTTCCCGCCAAACTATTCCAGCTATTTTCTTAGGTACACCATTTTATGGGGGAGAAGGGGAAAAAGGTTAGGTTAGTGGGGGGGTGAGGGGGAGGTGGCTAAATTTCCCATCACATAACCACATTTAAACTTTTGCTCTAGTGAGACCTCTGCCAGTTTCCAACCTCAACTTTCTTCTGCTGGAACTCGTTCTTCATCTCTCATCAACCGGACATTAAACACCAATATTTCTTCCTGTAGTAGCGGTGTATTTACAGCTGTCACGCTTAAGTGCTGTAATCTTTTGTTTCATATTTCTGTCACATCCCACATATGTTCAAAAGTAATATGCTGGACTGTTACATTTGTTGTTTCAGTAGCTAAATAGCACACTACAGATGCAGACGTCATGGTATCGACTCTTGGGCAGTACTAAGAACTTTTTTCGGTGACTTGGCTCTCCTTTCATTTCTGGCAATTATTTGTCAATGTGAAAAATGGCAAGGTGCACTGCTGTTCGAAGTTCTCGTTAAACTGTAGATACATCCCCTCTCACACTGTAAAATTACAATAGGGGTCATTACGTGATTAAAAAATGAGTGATGCAACTAATTAATCTCAGACCCAACAACCGCATGCCTGTAGAAGCAAAATGGGTCTTCACATTTATTTTTCATTCTTATGTGCACGTCCTGTGTCCTGGTTTCCATTGTTCACCCTTCCTGAAAGTGTGTGGTCAAATGTGAATGATTTGAATGCAGTGGCAGACGAACCAGAGAAGTGGTGGGTTTCTTCATCTTCTACTAACCTAATTCGTGTCGGTGGAAGTCAGAGAGCAGGAACAGGAGGGCTTGACAAAAGTGGAGTAAAGCAAAACGCTCTCCTAGCAGAGGTTGGCCATGGGCCTCCCCCACCACCTCGGGCGGTTCGGAGAGGACGCGGCGCGACGGTTACAGGTTGAGTTGTTCTGAAGACGGGTAAGCGACCAGACGTTCCCTCAGAACGTCTGTGTCTAACAAAGGACAAAAGGTATTTGAATATGTTAATAATAATTTGTTAATCTCAAAAGTTTCTTTTCCTACCTGTTTTTGAATTAGCATTTAGGTTCTGGTTACAATTTTTGGTTCAGTTATCAGTGTCATAATAGTGTGATTTCCGTTAGACGCGACCACGTGGTCTATAGATTTAGAGCGCAGGCCGAGCCTTAAAAGTTACTGTCTGCTATATTATTTTATTGGCGCGGGACATTTTAAATTATTAATAAAACTGTACCTAGCGTATATTCGGCAAGATGAATCGATTTGATTCCAAGCGCTTCACGCAAAGAGATGCAGCCACCAAAATCCTGCTAGATGCCAGCCACGTGGTGCATACAATTCTTCCCTCTAATAAATGCTGTCGACATTTTGTTTGCCGTGTGAATTAGTGCATGTGAATCTCTGTGTTACAAACTTGAGCAGTGATCACGTACTCCCCAGAATTTCCCACCCCACTGGACTCTGCAGATTAAGGCCAACGTGGCTTGATAGTCTCGCATGAGAAAGCCATAGCATCGTATATAAATGTACGAGGAATGTTTTGTCCATCTATTAAATACAAAAAGATTATTGTTAACATGCCAAATATTAGTGAAAAATAAATATTTTATCATTTGAAGCTATTTCCGTGAGCGTTAATTTATTTTCAATACATCTGAAAATAATGTCACATTTGTAGTATTGATGATTACGCTCCTAAACTCCAAAGTGCTTGGCTCAAGTTTAGCTAACGGTACGTAGCTTTCTCTGACTGCGCCATACAATACCATAGCATTATCCATTGCGAACTTAATAAATTCAATCAGTGAAGGAATTCTTCCTAAAATTTAGACGGGTCTATATCTATTTCAAATAACGGGCAAAACTACTCAGAGAAGGTTATGTCGCCAAACAAAAATAAGAGCGAATGTGATCAGGATATGCCATCATAGCAGGCAGGAACAAAAGAAATAATAATAATCAAAAGAAGCTCCTGCTAGTGAAAGTAAATAACTCTCCATAGGCTGCCACTCAATGAATAGTAAGATGCCAATGGAAAGATACACCACCTCCCCATATACTGCTACCAAGAACAACAACAACACCAACCTCGGATAGTCAGTTAAAAGTCGAGCCAGTTAAAAGTCAGAGGGAGACAATGGCGTGCTGCTGTATCCAGCTGACCAGGTGATGACAATGGAATACGGCTAGCACGCTCAGCAGAGCAGCGCTGAATGCTGTGTGCAACGGTGGGAGCGGGACGCCGCAAGCAGCTCCACGCCTCTCGCCGGTGCCCAACCACCCTGTATCTGCGGTGCCTCAGCCTTCGGCCTTCAGTGTCGCCTGCCTTCAACCTCCAGTCTAGAATGTAGCCACACGGTGATTATATGGTTCTGTTTTGAATTGAAGTTTCGACTTGTTTTCCCAGCCATTGACTTCCGTTCTCTATTGTGAATTCTCGACCGAACATTGTCATTTCGTGCACTACCCTGGCGGCACTAGCCGAGTACTTAGTTGTTTTGCATTTACTGCGTTCAATATATTTGGCCTGCACCGATGTGATACATACCATCTCTCACAGATCCATGTGCCTAGGAAAGTACCGTGTTGAGTGTACTGCCGACTTTCTTATCTTCCAAGATGACAACAGCTGTGTTCATAGGTTGCACCTCTACTGTCCTTTTTTTATGAACACTCATATACCCCACCATTCCTCATCTGGCGCGCTAAATAACGCGATCTCAACACCGTATAAAATGTCTGGGACTATCTGGACCAACAGATGAAACGTACTAATCAACATTCCTGCATTTTGGTAGCTCTACGGAACCTGGTCAATGAGAGGTTTCAGCTGGACATGACATGACCGAGGAAACTTGTTGATCCTCTTCCACGCTATTTTGAGGACATTTCCAAGTGCAGAGGCGGTGTCACACGGTATTAGCGTTTCCTGCAGTGACTAGTTATCTGCCTGATGTCCTTAAGCTCTGCTGAGCTGCACAGCCCACAAGTGCTTGGCTGTCAGCAGGACGTCACGAAACACCTGTGCCAATGCGCGGCTTCGTAGGAAGCAACGTAGCTAACAATTTCCATTCTGACAATCACGACGCGATTGTGATATTTGTATCACAAATCTCTTCAAATCTCTTCACCATTTATCACTCAATATACCAACACTATATAAAAAACATTCCAATAAAAATTTTACGATTCACTACTGATTTGAGAGTCTAATGTCCTCCATGAAGCTGCTACTGTCACACCGCTGACAGTTCCGTCCACATGACGATTTTTACAGAGTGAGTGATTTCCTGTAAATTTTTTCGATGCTATCCCTACTAAGTCTTAACAAATATACAGTTCTGGAATACGTCCAACTTAGTTCCATAGATGTTCTCATCCTTAATCTAGATTCTCTGAAATGACCATTCAATAATTTCCTAGGATCAGCACCTCACAAAGACTGCACTAAAGGTTAATGTCACTCTCCTGTCTCCTCTATCAATGGATCCGACCAGTTCAAATGGCTCTAACTACTATGGGACTTAACATCTGAGATCACCAGTCCCCTACAATTAGAACTACTTAAACCTAATTAACCTAAGGGCACCACACACATCCATGCCCGAGGCATGATTCGAACCTGCTATCGTAGCAGCACCGCTGTTCCTGACTGAAGCGCCTAGAACCGCTCGGCTACAGCGGCCGGCCGATGCGACCAGTGCATCGACTTTTGTTCTGGTGATAATTTTACTTGCCAGTGATAATTCTACTTGCCAGAGCTCTTTACTGTCCAGCAGCTCCGTTGCGATGCTCATGGGTAGTAAGTACAACTACCAGACAAGCACGTCTATGAAATGTATATTTCAATAAATGCGTGTTCCATTTGTAGAAAAGTTTAGATATATTTTTTCTATACATCTAGAATGATTATAGTGCTCTTTCCGCGTAATATTTCATGTAACATTATTTCCTCTTCAAGTTTACCGAAAAACGGATGCCGGCCGAAGTGGCCGTGCGGTTCTAGGCGCTACAGTCTGGAGCCGACCGACCGCTTGTAAGTTCTAGGCGACTGATGATCTCAGAAGTTAAGTCGCATAGTTCTCAGAGCCATTTGAACCATTTGAGCCATGAACGGATGTTTCGCGTTTCATTTCCGTCAGCACATTATATGGCATTACCTCCAGTCGCTTCTGTAGTGTCAATTGTAGTGGCAGGTTAATCTTTTGATCGCTCACCGAATAAAGAAGCGATTCTTATTGATAGTCTATCCTCACTTTTCAGATATCCACGTTACTTCATACTCTTATGTAATATAACAGAGTGGTCTATCCACATTTTCCATATATTCACGTTACTTTACATTTATGTAATGTCACAGAGCGGTCTAACCGACAGCCTATTCGTGATCTGTATGTTAGGATCCTGGGCCCGACGCAAGAAAATAGTCAACAGCTTGGAAAATCCAAAACACTTTACAGAACAAATGTAGATATATACTGTGTTATATTTAATGTCATAATGGAGTGGGCTGTAACTATAGTGACACTGCACCCGATGAGATCTATTAACTATATCTATGGTACACTTCCATCGTCCACGAGGCATGTTTACAGAAACACGAAATAGCTGAATGAGGATACCCAAACGCGGGTGTGAAACATGCTGTTCACAAATACAAATGTTGTGTCTTATCTCTCCATACACCCTTCAGTGATGGGAGGAAACTCCGCACAATCATCTATTTGAGTCAGAGAACGCGAGCGAGCCTGCTGATTTTTGCAGTACTGCAATCCTGAGTCCATGTCCGCATCTGGAGCTGACATAACTTCTTGCAACAGAAGATGAGAGCATTTCTCAAGTGTATGAACAATTTGAGTGCGTTAGAATGTAAAATGCGAAACAGTACCGGTATTAGTAACACGGTTATAATTTCTCATTTTAATAGTTTTCGTTTGAACAGTTTCACAGGCTGTCATCCTTTATTTATGACGCTACCGAAAAGATAATAGTGAAGAAGTCGTAACCGTTTTGGGTCAATTTCCGTTAAATTCTTTTGTGCATTCATCAGTACAGCCATATCGTGCTCGAACGGACTACCTAATGAATACCACATCCTATTGCACTTACTGAAAGCTACTGTGACTCTCAATGTGGTTTTTTAATACGGTACGTAGCGGATGGATAAGCTGATTATTCAGTGTCAACAATAGCTTCTTTAGAAGAGGTGCAACCGAGGAAACGTCATAGTTGGCACAGAATCGCCGCAATGGAGGTTGCCAGCGCTGTCGCGATTGCTCTTTTCGTGATGTATAACGTGATTGGGTGGTAAGTTGCATCAGCGATATGCTTGAGACGCCAGTAGCTCAGTTCTTAAACTTAACTTGACAATTTCGGCATTAGCGGCAGATGAATATTGGAAGTAGGCTCCACAAAGCATCTTCCACATTTTGGAGTAGATTTCTTAACGACGGTTGCTGCTGTGGATACGTTCCTGGTTTTCTAGACACGTGAAATTAGTAATAAATCGAATATGTAAGGAACTTCAAAAATGATTTGTGTAGTAATAACTCGGGCGTGTAAGAAACTTCAAAGATGATTTGTGTATGTGAGTCGAAATTAACAAGGATTCGAAACGATTAGAAGTGAAGTCTCGCAGTTTCCTAGCCACACATTTCCATATTTAATGCTATTCCTTGTACAATCCGTATAACGTATTTTCCGCATCTGGTTAGAATGTTTGTTGCATCACAGCTTCGCAATGCGTCCTGCGAAGAGTATATCTGTAGTACTGTATTTTCTTCGATGTTTACATTCCAGTTTCCAGCACATCGAATTTTAAAGATGATTTAGTCGCCGGTAGCCATAGAGTTTTAATGGTCATTTCGAAATAATAAAAGTACGTAATTAGTTTATTCTGCGAAAGTAGGGGAAATTGTAGTGTCTAAATGATAGAGCATCTAGGAAAACATATTGTTTCCTGGTCGGCGTTTTAGTTTACCGAGTGATTTTAGAATCGCATGAAGGAATACGCAATAGAAAGCGCCGTAAGCAACTTCCGCCATTCCACTTTCTGCAGTTTTTGTTGTTAAAGAGACATGAGATTTTGTGTTGTGCGGCGTTAGTATTATGAGTTCAGAATATTTAAACGCCGTGTAACACTTTGAATCAATATGCAGCATATTGTTAATTATTTAGTTACAGAATTTTATTGCAAGTAAAGTTCAGTATATTTTTGATACTAGTTGCATAACATGTGGACGATTGAGCCACATTTCGTTGGTCTTGAAATGGCAGGAAGTTTTCTCCCATGAAACAAGTGTTATTTTTAATTTTGCCTCTTTAATGTCTTAACAATTTTCCCTGTCTTGAGAACGGAAATTTGCTTTTATTTCCAGTAGGCACTGCTTCAAATAGTTTTGCACTTGTAAGTAGTTTTTGAAATCACTTATATCACTTACTGATTCTTGGTATCTAGAAGAGCAACAACCGAACACACAGACTATTACATACAGTACTGACAAGATTTTCTCGACTGCAAGACTTTTAAATTTTTCTATAATGTTTGTTCCTAGGCAGATGGTCATGTTTTATCATGGAACAGTTTTTCACATTTGGTTTTTCAATTTTGGAAAACCGTTACTTTCCTTGAGTAGTTTTTGTAGCTTGGTAAAAAGGCTGCAGCTATCATAAGGTGAATGCGAACGTTTCAAAATTAGTACGAAAATACATTAAACTTACACTACTGGCCATTAAAATTGCTACACCAAGAATAAATGAAGATGATAATCGGGTATTCATTGGACAAATATATTATACTAGAACTCACATGTGATTACATTTCCACGCAAATTGGGTGCATAGATCCTAAGAAATCAGTACCCAGAACAACCACCTCTGGCCGTAATAACGGCCTTGATACGCCTGGGCATTGAGTCAAACAGAGCTTGGATGGCGTGTACAGGTACAGCTGCCCATGTAGCTTCAACACGATACCACAGTTCGTCAAAGTAGTGACTAGCGTACCGTGAAGAGCCAGTTGCAAGCGCACTATTGACCAGACGTTTTCAATTGGTGAGAGATCTGGAGAATGTGCTGGCCAGGTCAGCAGTCGAACATTTTCTGTATCCAGAAAGGTCCGTACAGGACCTGCAACATGCTGTCGTGCATTATCCTGCTGAAATGTAGGGTTTCACAGGGATCGAATGAAGGGTAGAGCCACGGGTCGTAACACATTTGAAATTTAACGTCCACTGTTCAAAGTGCCGTCAATGCGAACAAGAGGTAAGCGAGACGTGTAACCAATAGCACCCCATACCATCACGCCGGGTGATACGCCAGTATGGCGATGACGAATATACGCTTCCAATGTGCGTTCATCGCGATGTCGCCAAACACGGATGCGACCATCATGATGCTGTAAACAGAACCTGGATTCACCCGAAAAAATGACGTTTTGCGATTCGTGCACCCAGCTTCGTCGTTGAGTACATCATCGCAGGCGCTCCTGTCAGTGATGCAGCGTCAAGGGTAACCGCAGCCATGGTCTCCGAGCTGATAGCCCATGCTGCTGCAAACGTCGTCCAACTGTTCGTGCAGATGGTTGTTGTCTTACAAAGGTCCCCATGTGTTGACTCATGGATCGAGACGTGGCTGCACGATCCGTTACAGCCATGCTGATAAGATGCCTGTCAACTCGACTGCTAGGGATACGAAGCCGTTGGGATCCAGCACAGCGTTCCGTATTACCCACCTGAACCCACCGATTCCATATTCTGCTAACAGTCATTGGATCCCCACCAACGCGAGCAGTAGTGTCGCGATACGATAAACCGCAATCGCGAAGGGCTACAATCCGACCTTTATCAAAGTCGGAAACGTGATGGTACTCATTTCTCCTCCTTACACTAGGCATCACAACAACGTTTCACCAGGCAGCGCCTGTCAACTGCTGTTTGTGTATGAGAAATCGGTCGGAAACTTTCCTCATGTCAGCACGTTGTAGGTGTCGCCACCGGCGCCAACCTTGTGTGATGCTCTGAAAAACTAATCACTTCCATATCACAGCATCTTCTTCCTGTCGGTTAAATTTTGCGTCCGTAGCACGTCATCTTCGTGGTGTAGCAATTTTAATGGCCAGTAGTGTATATTGCAGGGCTGGCTGTAAGTGACAGAAAAGTGTTCCGGGGTAGAACAGTGTCCCCTGTATGTCTGCAGATCTGGTTCCCACTGACAGCCACGCGCCACAGTACCGTGTCACGCCGCTACGTGAGCGAAATCAACATCTACATCTACATCTGTACTCTGCAAACCACCCTGAGGTGGATGGCAGAGGGTACGTCCCACTGTAACTCGTAATTAAGAGTTGTTCCTGTTTCCTTCACGTATGGAACGCAGAAAGAATGACTGTTTGAATGCCTCTGTGTATGCAGTAATTATTCTAATCTTATCCTCACTACCCACATGCGAGAAATACGTAAAGAGTTGTAGTAATCCCCAGAGTAATCATTTAAAGCTGGTTGTTGAAACTTTGTTAATAGACTTTCTCGGGATAGTTTGCGTCTGTCTTCAAGAGTCTTCCAGGTCTACGACATGCTTTACCGACGACCTGAACCTATGTGACAATTCTAGTTCATATCCCTTCCAAGTGTTACACCCTCGTATTTGTATGAGTTGGATGATTCCAACGGTGACTCATTGATAATATAGTCATAGGGCAATACGTTTTTTTGTTATGTGAAGTGCAAACTTTTCCATTTCTGAACATTTAGAGCAACTAGTTAATCTCTGCACAGCGTTGAAATCCTATCTTACATTTCCGAACATTTAGAGCAAGTTGCCAATCTGTGCACCACGTTGGAATCTTATCAAGATCTGACTGAAAATTTATGCAGCTTCTCTTAGATTCTACTTCCTTATAGACAACTGCTTCATACGCATAAACCCTGAATTTACTATTAACATTGCGGAGCCCACTGATAAAAGTGGAAATAGGCACCAGTTTCTTTTGGTTGTCCTAGTTATGTGCTACGGTGCTGCAGTTTGTACCAGGATGGTAGACAAGTCGTTGCAAATAATAAAAAACGTGATTACGTAACTTTATTTGTTCTAAATGAAATTTTAATTTGATGACTAAACTTCGATTTCAGTGTTGCAGAACTCCTCGTTGTTCCAATTGAAATAGTGCTCATTTTGCCATATAGTATTGCATTTCATCACCTTTACATTACAAAACATTTTACTTTCTTAAAAGTAGCACCTTTGCGCGAAAAAATTCTAAGAAACACATGCTATCACCACAAGTACCGTTTTCAAGTTGAAGTAAAAATACATTGTAATAAAAAGATCTTGGTACTATACAGTTGTTTCGGTCAAGAAAACTTACATCAAAACTTTCCCTACTGCTGGCAATGGCAAGGAAAGCGTTTCTGAAGAATAGTTTGGACAAGAAGAGAATAGAAGCTTTCGAAATGTGGTGCTACAGAAGAATGTTGAAGATTAGGTGGGTAGATCACGTAACTAATGAAGAGGTATTGAATAGGATTGGGGAGAAGAGAAGTTTGTGGCACAACTTGACTAGAAGAAGGGATCGGTTGGTAGGACATGTCCTGAGGCATCAAGGGATCACAAATTTAGCATTGGAGGGCAGCGCGGAGGGTAAAAATCGTAGAGGGAGACCAAGAGATGAATACACTAAGCAGATTCAGAAGGATGTAGGTTGCAGTAGGTACTGGGAGATGAAGGAGCTTGCACAGGATAGATTAGCATGGAGAGCTGCATCAAACCAGTCTCAGGACTGAAGACCACAACAACAACAACAACAACAACTGCTGTTGTACAGGGGGTGCACAAAAACATGGAAACACCGAAAACACAACACATTGCCATATCAGTTACTGTGTAGAAAACCGTTAGCATTCAAAACAAATTCGAATAGTCTCGGAATGGACAAATACAGGTCCTGCGTGGTTTTAGAGGAAATGTTATACTATACTTCCTGCAAAATTGTAGGAAGTTCGGGTAACGGTTATGGAGGTGGATAGCGTTCACGCACCCTTCTCTCCAAAATGCACTACCAAGGCTCAATATTACTGAGACTTGATGTCTGTTGCGGCCAATGGAGATACGACAATTCATCCTCTTGCTCACAAAACTAGTCCTGGAAGATACGAGGTGTGTGAGCGGCTCCCTGTCCTCTTGAAACAAAACATCATGTTGGATGGACCTGATCAGCCACAATAGTCACATAATCCCTGGCAGTAATGCGATCTTGCAGAGTACCGATTGGGCCCTTGGAATACCACGATATGTCTGTTCAAACTACCACCGAACCTCGTGCATCTAAACTGCCTTTCCGATGTTAACTCGACTAGAAATTGGAAACAGTGTGAAACAATACATGGACGTTGATAAGATTCAGTAGTATGACATGCTCAGGGATCAGACATAATACATGCTGAGCATGAGAGTGAATATTCTCACGTAGCAATCCGTCACAGTTGAACTGCACTGAAATGTTACCAAGGACTTGATTCATCAAAAACTATATCTCACACTTGTGACAATGGTTTTCACTGTCTGTAAGATGACAGAATGTCGTCTACTTTTGCAATTTTTCACTCATACCATTACGCTGACCTGTAGCGTAAGACATGATAATGTAAGTATCTTCGATCTTCTAATGCGATACATCCGCAAAAACACATTAACCGAAAGGACAGAGTCGCTACGTGAAACAGTCAAGACAGTTAATTCCAAAAGAAGACACTGAAGCGAAGAATTTATGAAATAAATATTAATTCCAGACTATTTTCGTTGCCTTCAAAGTAAATGCTTGTCTCTAACAAATGTGACGTCTTTGGGGATTAGAAAAGGGAAGGGAGAACGTGGAGGAATAATGATCAAACGTTTCGGTAGGCTGCATCCGTTCAGTATTTGCGGCTGTCGTCCGCTACGTACAAAAAAAAAAAAAAAAAAAAAAAAAGAACTTGTACTTAATAAGGTTTTCCACACTTAATTCACACCGCGCCAGTGTAAAATGTAACAACGAGCACAAGAGAGGGCAATTTTTTCGCATCATAGCTCAGACAGAACATGGGTAGTCTCTCGATAGATTTCGAAGTGTGAGAAGCATCTATTCTAACACCTGTATCGTACCGCCAAACGATTTGCTAACGCTGCTGAATTCAGACCAGTCGGATTCAGACCAGTCGGAGTGGACATTTGGTTCGGCAACGCTGAACGGCAGTAACTCGTTCGTCATTGTTCGCCAGCACTGCCCAGACAATTCAGACCTTTCTGCGGGAAAATCAGCAGCCACTTCACTAAAAGTGCATATAGGATAACAGTAATTAGAGAAAAAATGGACGTTACATGTGTGAGATCTTTACATTTCTTGTGCTTTTTTCTAGTCAGTTCGCCCTAACTTTTGAAACTAAGCTCAGTCCAACCTACCCACTTCTAACGATAGCGGGAATAGAATTTTAATAGTTGAAAAGGAACTTAACCTGAAATGTCGTGGTCATTGAACATTATTTTGGAATCTACTGCTGAGGTACTGTTACAAAGAGGTCAGCGTGAGAGTACACTTGAGAATAATATGACACAGCGTCATGTCTAGGCAGCAGGAAAGACTAAGTTCATCGTTATTTCGAAATTCGATAAAAGATTGGAACAGGTATCATTACATGGTGATGGCCTTAACACCACAATCTTTTTCAGACTTTATAAAACAATAAATAACAGAAAGCTCTGATTTATGTTCTCCGAATATCGCTGTATAGTTATGGACGACTATACGATCTTCTCGTCTGGCTCCGGCCTCTCGGGCACTACCCATAAAATGTAATTGAAACTTAGTAGAGGAAAGACTTCGGCGTCGGATGCCACAGGGCTTTCATTCTCCAGTGAGAAAGGTGTAGGTGCTAATTTTAATTTTATGCGTCATCTTGTTAATTTACTTGCATTGGTACTTGGGAGACGCCATTCTCAGCTTTAAAGTATCATTGGGACTGCTCAGTCTCTGATCTGACGAGAAATCTAGCTAGTTATCACTCCAAAAACCATGAAAACGAAAACGTTGAAGGTTCCAAATATTTTGTAGTGCCTCCGTTACAGGACAACGGGTAAGACATGACTTCCCTCTTTTAGTTTTACAAAGCATTTCGTCGGTCCCGGTTGGACCTCCGGTACGTGATCTATCGACCAGCAATATTTTATCTAACAGTATTATAAACACCCCGCTATGAGACATTAGGCGTCTGTAAAACAAGCCAGACACAGCATTAGCTGCCGAAGCTTGTGAGCCATCACTCTACAACTTACGAGAGATCCTGAGGGTGCAATCAATACTTACTATAAAAATGGATGCACATACATGTGTACGTATGTATATTCAACAACTCTTCCTATACCACTGGACGGATTACAACGAAACTTGATGCACATATCACTTTCTCTCCGGAAGGATTCACTGTGGAGGTAAGGACCTCCTACCTATAAAAGAGGTGGGGGTGCAAAACCAGAGGAACGCATCTCAACTAAATACCAGTTACTTTTGTCATCCAGTATTTGAGAATGAGAGCACTTGCAGACTTGCAACAAACTTTACATATAATTCCATATCTTCACGAAACATTTTCTTGTTGATGAACCCCAAAAAATGATGAAATGAAAAACGTTTATCTCTTACTACATTTTCGCTGTTCATGCAATAAAACTGCCGCATGAAGCAATAATTTTAATTTATCATATCTTTATCACAAACTGTATTTGTGACTCATTTTGCATACCGTATTCACATGTACCACAGATCGTACCATCAAAGTTATCTCATTGTATAGCACATAGTTCAGGAGATGTGACGTTGAATACTGAGACGCACGAAAAACTGCCGCATCATGCGTGACGTATTATTTTTTCATTTCTAAATCTATTCACATTACGCTTCACAGATAATATCCACATACACCGCTGAATGTACCTACATATTATATCACTGTACAGCGCCTAGTTCAGCAGATACGACGTCGGGAATATTGACCTGAGTGAAAATGAAACTGCAGAGCGAAATTAGCTAGAGATAGAGGCGAAATATGTGTACAAACACGTGTGATGTATGTTAAATATCTGATATCTCTGAAATACTTTTGACATGTATGTTTCTGGATAAATCCAAGGGCAAAAAGTTCATCCTAAAGACCTGAAACGACATCAATCAATTTATTACATATGTTAGTTAGGATATGGATACAAGAACTGTGTGGTGGTGGTGGTGGGGGGGGGGGGGGGGGGAGATAAGAACCACTATCCTTCTGTTGGGATGGGCGTTATGACGTGAAGAGAGAATGCAGCAGAAGATGGACAGACAGCGAGGTAGAAAGAGAAGATGGACAGTGATGTGGATGAGGAGGAGATGAACAGAGAGTGGGGTGGAGACGATGGGCAGAGGGAGGGGAAAGGAGGGAACGAACTAAAGGAAGATAGAAAAAAATACATACCCAGGACACGCTGGGTACTCAGCTAGAATGCTTAAAATATTAATTCCTTCAGTCATTAGTATTTAATCTTGTTGCCCGAACATCTTCTTGACATGTCTTCATGGATTATGAAGTGGCAATGAGACATTTTGGGATGCAGCGTCACTGGAAACAAGTATCACTTATTTATGAGAATCCAGACAGTGCAGTCAGGAATACCTGTGAGGGAAATGCGGTAATGTAGTGTTTCACTACGTTACATGCTACCTTCTCACACCTTAAAAGAACTTCCATATGCCAAAGTGAGAATGAGTTCTTGGGGATAGAAATCAAAGAGATATGTCCGGTAAGGCCTTATTACTACGCAATGGCGGACACCATTCCAATCCCTCTGAGGGAAAGGAATGGAACTAACAAGACAGTGAATAAGGCCTGCTGCATAACGCATGGTCGTCTCCATTATGGAAAGGATTCGTTGGTTGGTGGTGGCTGTGGCATACCAGTTAAAGTGCATCACATATTGATTGATTCCGCTGTGTATTTAGAAGAGGAGCACAAATTTGTCTCGATAGTACCCCACCCTCTGTTCAGGGAAGTAATGAATTGAATTTGCAAGACCTGTTAATTTTTTATATGTTCCCTGCCCTCCTAAACTGATAGGAAGAACTATAATTCTGTAACGTTCTTCGGAGTAGCTGATCAATAGGTACACCTCCTTAGCGAACGAACCATATTTCTTAGTTTTTTTTGTACACTTCCGATTCTTTTTTACATTTCTTTTGCAACCCTTTCAATCAAGACGTAGACTATATGTACTGAGAGGTCGTTTGAAATGTAATGTCTCCGAATATTTTATCCGATAACTCTTAAAGCTTTTTAAATGAAATGAGCTTTATTAACTTTCTACATCCCTGCCATCGTGTCTACGTATCTATTTGTCAACATAGCCACCCTAGTGACGAACACATTCCTTCCAACGAGAGACCATGTTGTTAATACTGTCACTGTAGAATGGTTGATGAAGCAATGTTAAATGCTACAGTTTGGAGCTCTCTAGCGACAGAGGGTTGCAACTTGTGTCAGCAAAACGGAAAGTTGACCGAGTAGTATCCATGACACGTAATACCTCAACCGATATTGACAAATAATAACATATTCGGAGGCATTACTTTTCAGCACGCCCTCGTATTTATCATCTGCATGTCAGGTTGTATGTATATATCTCCTATCATATCATGTTATTAAACCTTAAGTGTCCGACAGCACCGAATGCAATGGCTTACTTACTACCACATCGGATTTGCAGAAAGGCGAACGACAGCTCAAATATACGTCCCGCCATCCAGATTTAGATTGTCGTGATTTTTCTAAATCGCTACAGAGAAAAATTCCGGAATTAATCTTTGCAATTAGCACGGCCGATTTCCTTCCCTGTTTTTCGCACCTAAGCATGTGCTCCTCTCCTTTCCCACTGACCTCATTGTTGGCCGAACGTTAAATTCTGATATTTCTTCCTTTTTTTTTTTTTTTTTTGACAGCAAAAGCATTGGGGTGGTGATGACCCGCTGTCATGCGCCCTAAACTCATACGCATCATCCATGCAACAGACGTGGACATCTTAAAAGAACACTGCAAAAATTCTCATATACAGAAAACTTCGCAAACTTGCCTTGAGTATAATGTAGTCTACAAGTTTCATAGTTACTCTATAGGCTGATGGTTCACATTCCGACAGTGCCTTGGTCTATCTGGTGACAGAAACGCCCTTGTACTTTTTTAAGGAATTCTGAAAGAAAAATTGTTTCGTTAGAGCGCTTGAATACTGTATCTCTTCGTCACAATTGTGTACATAAATCTTGGAGATTGCTTGTGCATCCAGGGATGCAGTTATAAACGTAAAAGAAATAACTGGGTATGGCTCACCTCAAAATTCCTCTTCCACTTCATAGATTACATAAATTAAAAACAAGCTATACGTAACTAACATTATTTTGGTTATCAACTCGCAAGAAATTACTAGTTATTGAATTTGTCTGACGTCCTATTCAATGGCGTGGTGTAATAGTTAAGGATTTGTATAGTCTAAGTGGAGGTCATTCAAACTATAGGTCTTGTTAGCCAGTACCGCAGTTACACAGTAAGCGCGATAATCTATACATTGAAGAAGCAATGGCTGCAGTAAGAGAAAGGTTCAAGAGCGGGATTAAAATTAAGGTTCCGAGGATATCAGTGGCAAGATTCCCTTGTGACGTTGTCATACTCAGTGAAAAGATGGTTCAAATGACTCTGAGCACTATGGGACTTAACATCTGAGGTCATCAGTCCCCTAGAACGTAGAACTACTTAAACCTAACTAACCTAAGGCCATCACACACATCCATGACCGAGGCAGGATTCGAACCTGCGACCGTAGCGGTCGCGCGGTTCCAGACTGAAGCGCCCAGAACCGCTCGGCCACACCGGTCAGCTCAGTGAAAAGAATTAAGGGATCTGTTTAATGGGAAGAACAGTCTAATGATTACAAAATATAGATTGAGAGTAACACGAAGAAAGACGAAAGTAATGTTGAGTAGCAGAAATGAGTTTAGTGACAAATTTAACATCAAAATTGGGGCCACGACGTAAATTACGTAAAGGATTTCTTCTGCCTTGGAAGCAAAATGACACAAAATGAACGAAGCAAAGAAGGCATGAAAAGCAGGTCAGCACAGGCACAGACGGTAATCTTGTCCAAGAGAAGTCTGTTAGTATCAAACATCAGCGTTATTGTGGGGAAGACATTTCTGAGACTGTACGTATAATAACTACGAATTCGGGTGGGAAGATTTGGGATCGGATCACCGTAATGGAAGGACTGGGGTCCCCATATAACCGTTTCAGCGTTCATCATCTTTAATACATAATTTTCCTTTATTAAAGTCAATTGAGTTTTAAAAAACAATCAGCAACAAAACTGACTGAGAAGGATTTAGAAAAATTATTTTTAAACAGCTGCCACCAGTTACGAGCCAGCAGTCATTAACTATATGCAAAAAGTACATAATTTTAAAACAGTTAACTACAGTTAGCAAAATTCACTCAGCAGTTTTCTAAGTAAATGAACTTCAAACAGCTACCAGTAATTATGAACCCACTGTCATTCAGTAGAAAGTAAGGGTACAAAATTTCAAAAACAATTAATATTCACTGAATAGTTAGGTACAGTTAACCATAATTTTCTGATCAGGTTTTAAGCAAATGATTATTACACAACTACTATAAATTATGAGCCCGCTGTCTTTTAATAGACAGCAAAATACAGAATTAAAAAACAACTAATTGTCGCTCAATACGCGTCTACGATAAGCCAAAATTCACTGAGGAGTTTTTGACCAAATAACTTTCAACAGCTGCTGTTAATTATGAGTGGTGGTAGCATAAAGTCCACCGGACGGGGGCAAGGGGGAGGGGAGGGGGGGAATGGCTGCTGTCCTTCCACCCCTTAATCGTGCAAGACACCGGACAGCCTTCACTAGCGTCGCACCAGACGGAAACCGTTTCGCAGTGCAGTTGATAGACGATAGTCAAAACAAGACTCGATGCTTTCACAGGAGCCGATACTTTCTCTCGTGCTCCATCCAGAACTCCAAACCCCTCGCGATCCTAGCCAACTCGCTCCACACGCCACACACACACTGCTCAAAACCTTCCTGCTTCGCAGCATCTGTCCCCACCGATGGCGCAAGCCGCGTACCTCCAAAGTTATCCAGACAAAGATCATCAAGAAGGGGCGAAATCGATAGAAGGCCAAGCCTGTACGGCTCACTATAGAACGGTGTTGAAAATTAAATGAACTGATTAGATAAGGAATGAACTGATTCTCTGCAGAATCAGCAAAGAAAAGGACGCATGGAAAACACTGACACCATCAAGGGACCAAATGATAGGACATGTGTTAAGACATAAGGGGGTAACTTCCCTGGTACCAGAGAGAGGAGGAGAGTGTAAAACGTAAGGGAAGACAGAGAATGTAATAAATCCAGCAAATAATTAAAGACGTGTGGTGCAAGTGCCATTCTGAGATGAAGAGGCTGGAAGACAAGAGGAATTCATGGGGGGCCGCCACAAGAAACCATGACTGTCGTTTCAAGAAAAAAAATAACAAAGAAAAAAATAGGAACTTGGAATAGTGTATAGCTGTGACGAAAAACCAAATTATTTGAACGTTATCTTTTTTAGATTAGCTTTCAAACCGAGGTTTCAATTACATTCATAACAGCACAACGGAAACTCCTGATGAATGAAGATCAGACAGTAGCTTTCCCAGGATAACTACTGTAGCACGGCGTGAAATTCGTCTACATTCACTGATTTCTCTGTAGAAACACAACAATCATGCCTCTATGGCAAGAGGAGTAGGTGGCTCTGAGGGACTCGTCAGCCATCAGTTATATAATCTTCCAGTGCGGCTGTTTGCAGACACTCAGACAAAACTACGTCACTGTCTGCCACCTCTGTATAGGGCACTCGCTATCCACTGCGAGTGGGATCCTTTTTCGGTGTCAAGGCACCAGTATGCAGAAGAGCCTGTGGTGTACGACCCTCAGTAGTCCAGGCTTGGGAAGAGAGAACCCGATTTGGTCAAGAGAGAGAGGTTCATAATTTGACTTCAGGCAAGCCATCTACAATAGCTGAGTACACAAATTGTATAAACGTTTTCGTTCATCTTCCCGTCCTGTTTCCAGTATTGAGAGGGAACACTTAGAATCACTACTAAGCTCTTTTTTCAAAATACATATTCTTACTTTAGAAGTTGTCAAACGTTTCTAAGTGGTTACACTTTTTCATTTCCTTCTTTTCCTGGTTAATTATCTACCCGTATTTTTTATGATCTATAATTTAATTTAACCATATACTGATTCAGATAAGCAACTAATGATGCCAGTTCACATACACAGTCTCAGTTTTCCATAAAGGTAGAGGCCAATCCATTTGACTACCTGTCGTTCATGTTAGGGAGACGAGTTGTTGAAAAAAGTGTCTCGCTATGCTGACTTAAGCTTCTTAATCGAAAAATCCTCAAGATTGGCGAAATTTTACTGAAGCTCGGAATTTAGCGCAGACTTCAGTAGGAGATGATATTAATAGTTTCTACAACGAAACTCTGTTTGGAAATGTGCAAAAATTCCAAAGAGATTTCGGTCATATTTAAGTACACCAGCGGAAAGACACAATCAACACTTCCACTTCGCGATAGCGATTGTAATGTTGCCGACGACAGCGCCACTAAAGCGGAGTTACTATACATGGTTCCCCGAAATTCCTTCACCAATGAAGACAAAGTAAATATTCCAGAATTTGACTTAAGAACTGCTGCCAGCATGAGTAGCAAACAAGTAGCATAGTTACTTAATTCATTTGATAAAGGCAGGCCTTCCGGTTCAGATTATACACTAATTAGATTACTTCCAGAATATGCTGATATAACAGCTCCATACTTCACTATCGTATACATCCGCTCGCTGCACTAAAGATCCGTACCTCAAAACTAGAAAGTCACTGAGGTCAAAGAAAGTAAGTAGGAGTAATCCGACGAATTACAGACCCGTATCACTGACGTCAATTTGAAGTAGGATTTTGTAACATGTACTGCATTTGAAAATCTGCCTCGGTAGCTGAGTGGTCAGTGCGGCCGAATGCTGTGCAAAGGGGCCTGGGTTCGATTCTCGGCTGGGTAGCAGATTTTCTACACTCGGGGACTGCGTGTTTTGTTGTCTTCATCATCACCTCCATCCCTATCGACGCGCAAGTCGCCGAAGTGGCGTCAAATCTAAAGACTTGCACCAGACGACCAGTCTTCCCGACAGGAGGCCCTGGCCACACGATATTTCATTTCATTTGCGTTCCACCATTATGAATTTCCTCGAGGAAAACAATGTCAGAACAGATGCAGGAAATACCATTCTTGACAAGCACAACTAGCTCTTCTTTCTCACGAACTAGTGAGTGCTATCGACAGGGGGCCTCCAGTTGTTTCTATACTCCTAGATCCCCAAAAGGCTTTTAACACAGTTCCTCACAAGCCGCTTTTAAACAAAATGAGTGTCTTATCTGTTCTATGGCTGGATTCTTGATTTACTATCACAAATATCACAATTCGTAGTAATTGATGGAAAGTCATCGAGTAAAACAGAAGTGATATCTGGGGTCACCCAAGGAACTCTTACAAGTCATTCGCTGTTCCTCATCTATATAAAAGGATTAAGAGACGATCTGAGCAGCCCTCTTAGATTGTTTACAGAAGGTGCTTCATTTAGCGTCTAGTAAAGTCATCAGAAGATCAAAACTAATTGCGAAGTGATTTATGCAAGATATTTGTATGCTGCAAAAAGTGGCAATTGATCCTAAATAAAGAAAAGTGTGAGGTCATCCACATGACTACCAGAATGAATCTGTTAAATTTTGATTGCATGATGTTGGTGTGAATTCAACTACGGGTTCAGGAACTACAATTACGAAAAACTTAAATTGGAATGATCATACAGATAATGTTGTGGGAAAGTCAAATCAAAGACTGCGTTTTATTGGCAGAACACTTATAAGATGCAACAGGTCTACTTAAGAGTCTGCATACACTGCACCTGTCCATCCCCTGTTCGAATATTGCTTTGCAGTATCGGTCCCATACTAGATAGGACTGACGATATTGAAGATATTGAAAAAGTTAAAACAAGGGCACCTCGTTTCATCTTATCGCGAAGTATGGGAGCGAGTGTCATGGATATGATATTCGAAAGCAGTAGGGCAAGAGTGGCGTCAGTGCATTTGGTTAGAGTGGGTTGCCTAAATCGGGGGCAAGGGGGCAAGTATGCACTCAGGGGCAAACCTATTGTTCTCCTTTGATTAACAGGTCATTAACCTACTGCTCTGCTAACAGGTTCCTTCCTTTTGATTGACAGGCCCTTAAGCTATTGTTCCCCCACACCTCCACTGACTGCCCCCCCCCCAAATCCTCAGGAAACCACCAACCCAATTGATTAACCTCTCCCCCTCTGGTGAACCCCCTCATCCCTCCACCCCCTTCTCCCTGCCCCACCCCTAGCTGGGAATTGGTGGCCGTGCAATGGAGACAAACGATTTCATAACAGGAAATTCAAGAGTATATTGTTTATTTATACAAAATTCAGTTTGCAGAGTTGGATTTCTCTTACTCATTGTTCTCTGCTGTTTGGGAAGATGCAGGTCTTGTAACAAGTAATTACATCAAACGCTTTCCTTTTTTTATTCTAATCGTGCGAGAAATACAGTCATCAAACACCTATGACATGTATTTACACTGGTAAAAATTTTTCGATCGCGAAGCATGCGCCATTCACTGGACCGCACAGAACGCCACCACACACACTGCCAGAGTCAGGGTGTACTGGCAGCTACTGCAAAGCGACAATGCGGCCATCAGCTGCTGCGCCAGATGCAGGTACCCATTCGTGTCCTGAGGCGGTGGCATCTCTTTCATACTTGACACCTGAGAAATTCCTGTCGAAGCAAGTGTTTTCCTAGCCACCATGACTGATGCATAGCTTTTATAGCTGTGGGTCCAGTACCGAGCACGATGTTTGCATAGGGGCTCACCCTTGCAGAAGCAGCTAAAAGGTTGACAGTGTTATACTGACGTCACATGTCTATGTAAATAACAGCCAAGTCTCCCTCTGGACATACTCTAGAAATCTGATGTAATACTATCAGAAAACGTTTAAGACAATATCCCAGAATAACACAGGTTGCATTGTTCCTAGCGATCCTAGTGGGATAGCCCATTCGTCATTTGTAATGCTATCCTACCTTCAACATAAGTCTCATCATGTCTGTACATGGTTGTAAAAAGCCGACCGCTGTCGCCCAGCGGTTGTAGGCGCTTCAGTTCGGACTTTTGCTATGGTCGCAGATTCGAATCCTACCTCGAGCATGGATGTGTGTGATGTCCTCAGATCACTTAGTTTTAAGTAGTTCCAAGTTCTAGGGGACTGATGACCTCAGATGTTAAGACCCATAGTGCTTAGAGCCATTTGAACCATGTTTTGGTTGCGAAAACACCGTTTATCATAAAAGCACTTTTGTTGTTTGCGAAGAGAGCGCTGTCTAAGCACAGACAGGAAATTCAGAACAATTACACAAACAGAATTCGAAGCTCTGTCCTAATGCCACAATGACGGATAAGAGGCAGCATCCCACCAGAGATGGATGGTATGCTTCAACCTCTTTTTGAACACTTGAAAAAAGAAGACATCACATTACTCTCAGAACTTTTTGTAGATACCTTGCCCCCATCTTGTTTGAACCAGTCTGTACAGGCTAGTATGTCCCAGCACACAGGAATTCTTGTGAATGAATGGAGAATTCTGATTAGCTCTCCCTGAATTTACCTGCCAAATTACTGACACTGCCTGTGTGGCAGCACTGTTCGCCATTCTCTTCCGCAGACGAGACTTTCAGTGGCAAACCTATTTTGTACAGGTCGCCATATTGCACCGATAGATAAATTCGTCATATAGGTACGAAAAGGGGCTCACTATACTTTCAATTATCTAGTTTCAACTACTTTTCAAGGCTATCGAAATACCCACTTCCCACATATGAAATAGATGCCCATGGATCTTCGTATATAGGAAATGTCTTTGAATTTTTGGTAGATTAACGAATAAGAGAAGCAAATATTCCAGTACCAAATCTTCATTAACTTTTGCAAATACATTTACATACAGAAAACAACAATTCCCTTGTTTTTGTTGGATGTAGTTTTAATAATGTCCAATTAGATTTTTAATTTTTAAGTTAAATCCACATCTGAATCATCTATTTCCTTCCCCTGCCACGGATATTTTGGGCTAGGAGTTCATCAGAGTGCATTACCGGAAATCACATGAGCGGAAGTGCAATCATCTTGGGTCTTTAGAGTATAAAAGAAGGCCTGACAGTCGCAACTGGTCAGTCTTCCGCAGTAGTTGAAAGTGTCAGCATGGATTCCTCCAAAGTGCTAAACATCCCTCAGCTATTAAGGAGGAACACAAGACCAACGGATGAACGCTTTGGTTTGTGGTTATTATAGCAGAACTTGGATAATCTGGCTACTGACATTGGCAACATAAATTACACCGAAAATAGTAAACTACTTAGCGAGAAGAATGTAGAAGTACCTACATCTATTACAGAACGGTTTTGCTATAACAGTATGGTCACTAAAAGTCTGTGGTCAAGTGGACTGTGAAGAACAAGAAGAAAGAGGACGGTCTGTAATGTTAAAGAAGGAAATGTGTGGCTCATTTTACTATCATGTACGTATTAAATTCTCCAATTTCGTCTCTGCAAGGCATGGTGTTAAGGGGAAGCTGCCTTTTCTCCTACACGGGAACGACAGTATGACAGCAAGAGGGATACGGGAAAAAATTGGGAGGAACCACTGGAAACTATTTCGAAGAAATATAAGAACCTTGTGATACTACCATATACAATGGAATTGTCTGAAGTTAAAATGGATGTTATAATAGAGGAGGTGCCTGGAATACTACAACAGCTTCATGTAGACGACTAATGCCCATTCTTTTGGACATAACGCGGGACTTCGCCAAAATTTTTAACAAAATGGAGATTTGCGACTACTTAATATTAGAGAAAGGTTTTCACAATGTCGACTGGAATACTCTCCTTCAAATTCTGAAGGTGGCAGGGGTAAAATACAGGGAGCGAAAGGCTATTTACAATTTGTACAGTAACCAGATGGCAATTATAAGAATCGAGGGGCATGAAAGGGAAGCAGTGGTTGGGAAGGGAGTGAGACAGGGCTGTAGCCTATCCCCGATGTTACTCAATCTGTATATTGTGCAAGCAGTGAAGGAAACAAAAGAAAAATTCGGAGTAGGTATTAAAATCCATGGAGAAGAAATAAAAACTTTGAGGTTCGCCGATGACATTGTAATTCTGTCAGAGATGGCAAAGGACTTGGAAGAGCAGTTGAACGGAATGGATAGTGTCTTGAAAGGAGGATATAAGATGAACATCGACAAAAACAAAACGAGGATAATGGAATGTAGTCGAATTAAGTCGGGTGATGCTGAGGGTATTAGATTAGGAAATGAGACACTTAAAGTAGTAAAGGAGTTTTGCTATTTGGGGAGCAAAATCACTGATGATGGTCGAAGTAGAGAGGATATAAAATTTAGACTGGCAATGGCAAGGAAAGCGTTTCTGAAGAAGAGAAATTTGATAACATCGAGTATAGATTTAAGTGTCAGGAAGTCGTTTCTGAAAGTATTTGTATGGAGTGTAGCCATGTATGGAAGTGAAACATGGACGATAAATAGTTTCGACAAGAAGAGAATAGAAGCTTTCGAAATGTGGTGCTACAGAAGAATGCTGAAGATTAGATGGGTAGATCACATAACTAATGAGGAAGTATTGAATAGGATTGGGGAGAAGAGAAGTTTGTGGCACAACTTGACTAGAAGAAGGGATCGGTTGGTAGGAGATGTTCTGAGGCATCAAGGAATCACCAATTTAGTACTGGAGGGCAGCGTGGAGGGTAAGAATGGTAGAGGGAGACCAAGAGATGAATACACTAAGCAGATTCAGAAGGATGTAGGTTGCGGTAGGTACTGGGAGATGAAGAGGCTTGCACAGGATAGAGTAGCATGGAGAGCTGCATCAAACCAGTCTCAGGACTGAAGACCACAATAACACAATATCAACCCAGGACTTCTGCATGGAAGGAGATCACCAGGGAAACAGCAATGTGATTGTGGACAACGATAAGACAGTTAGAATAGACTGTCTAACGTGGTTAAACTTCAGCTGTAGACTAAAGATATATAACAAATTTATATGTCAGTCACAAGTCCAGGAGTGAGCAAACGTATTGGTAGCCTAGCTATAGATTTTATAAAGTGTCCAGACTTGCGACAACGAGAAACTTCAAGGTCTTCCTTGGCTAAGCAGCATGGCATTATTAGGTTGGTGGCTACAACATACAGCTAAACAATTACAATGTGGTCCACTTTACTCTGTGCCACTCGCTTCCATGTAGCGTCGATTAACGGATAACTTACAGAATAATTTTTGTGTCGTGTTTAATAACGTTCTACAGTTTGTGTACTGGTTAATAAGAATACCCGAAAACTGACAGGTGCACAAGTACGTCTTCCAGATACTTCAGACAGAGAAAAGCTTATCAGCTATGATCTGTCTGCATACAGTTTTAATTATCTACCTGTAACCTACGTGGAGATTCTTAAATTTGACTCGAATAAAGACGGTATAAGTTTATACAGAAGAGTTATGATAAAGCAGGAGAAAACTTTTTATCCCAGTCTAGAACTCTGTTTTCCACAATACCGTCCGGTATAGATGTTACATAACTGGAACTGGTCGACACGAGCAACGTTATTCCACAAGTCCTACACCTACATATATATCTACATCTACATGATTACTCTGCAATTCACATTTAAGTGCTTGGCAGAGGGTTCATCGAACCACAATCATACTATCTTTCTACCATTCCATTCCCAAACAGCGCGCAGGAAACACAAACACCTAAACCTTTCAGTTCGAGCTCTGATTTCTCTTATTTTATTTTGATGATCATTCCTACCTATATAGATTGGGCTGAACAAAATATTTTCGCATTCGGAGGAGAAAGTTGGTGACTGAAATTTCGTAAATAGGTCTCGCCGCGACGAAAAACGTCTTTGCTTTAATGACTTCCATTCCAACTCGCGTATCATATCCGCCACACTCTCTCCCCTATTACGTGATAATACAAAACGAGCTGCCCTTTTTGGACCCTTTCGATGTCCTCCGTCAATTCCACCTGGTAAGGATCCCATACCGCGCAGCAATATTCTAACAGAGGACGAACGAGTGTAGTGTAAGCTGTCTCTTTAGTGGACTTGTTGCATCTTCTAAGTGTCCTGCCAATGAAACGCAACCTTTGGCTCGCCTTCCCCAGAATATTATCTATGTGGTCTTTCCAACTGAAGTTGTTCGTAATTTTAATACCCAGGTACTTAGTTGAATTGACAGCCTTGAGAATTTTACTATTTATCGAGTAATCGAATTCCAACGGATTTCTTTTGGAACGCATGTGGATCACCTCACACTTTGGTGATTTAGCGTCAACTGCCACCTGCCACACCATACAGCAATCTTTTCTAAATCGCTTTGCAACTGATATTGGTCTTCGGATGACCTTACTAGACGGTAAATTACAGCATCATCTGCGAATAACCTAAGAGAACTGCTCAGATTGTCACCCAGGTCATTTATATAGATCAGGAACAGCAGAGGTCCCAGGACGCTTCCCTGGGGAACACCTGACTTCACTTCAGTTTTACTCGATGATTTGCCGTCTATTACTACGGACTGCGACCTTCCTGACAGGAAATCACGAATCCAGTCGCACAACTGAGACGATACCCCATAGGCCCGCAGCTTGATTAGAAGTCGTTTGTGAGGAACGGTGTCAAAAGCTTTCCGGAAATCTAGAAATACGGAATCAGCTTGAGATCCCCTGTCGATAGCGGCCATTACTTCGTGCGAATAACGAGCTAGCTGCGTTGCACAAGAACGATGTTTTTTGAAACCATGCTGATTACGTATCAATAGATACGACTTCGAGGTGATTCATAATGTTTGAATACAGTATATGCTACAAAAACCGAAGTCACAGATATAGGTATGTAGTTCGATGGATTACTCCTACTACCCTTCTTAAGCACTAGTGCGACCTGCGCAATTTTCCAATCTGTAGGTACAGATCTATCGGTGAGCGAGCGGTTGTATATCATTGCCAAGTAGGGAGCTATTGTATCAGCGTAATATGAAAAGAACCTAATCGGTATACAATCTGGACCTGAAGACTTGCCCGTATCAAGCGACTTGAGTTGCTTCGCAACCCGTAAGGTATCTACTTCTAAGGAACTCATGCTAGCAGCTGTTCGTGTTTCAAATTCTGGAATATTTCATTCCTCTTCACTGGTGAAGGAATTTCGGAAAACTGCGTTCAATAACTCCGCTTTAGCGGCACAGTCTTCGGTAACAGTACCATCGGCACTGCGCAGCGAAGGTATTGATTGGGTCTTGCCGCTTGTGTACTTTACATACGACCAGAATTTCTTCGGATTTTCTACCGAATTTCGAGACAATGTTTCGTTGGGGAACCTATTAAAGGCATCTCGCATTGACGTCCGTGCCAAATTTCGCACTTCAGTAAATTTTAGCCAATCTTCGGGATTTCGCGTTCTTCTGAACTTCGCATGCTTTTTCCGTAGCCTCTGCAACAGCGTTCGGACCTGTTTTGCGTACCATGGGGGATCGGTTCCATATCTTACCAATTTATGAGGTATGAATCTCTCAATTGCTGTTGCTACTATATCTTTGAATTTGAGCCACATCTCGTCTACATTTGCATAGTCAGTCCGGAAGGAATGGAGATTGTCTCTTAGGAAGGCTTCTAGTGACACTTTATCCGTTTTTTTTAAATAAAATTATTTTGCGTTTGTTTCTGGTGGTTTTGGAAGAAACGGTATTGAGCCTGGTTACAACGACCTTGTGATCACTAATCCCTGTATCAGTCATGATGCTCTCTATTAGCCCTGGATTGTTTGTGGCTAAGAGGTCAAGTGTGTTTTCGCAACCATTTACAATTCGCGTGGGTTCGTGGACTAACTGCTCGAAATAATTTTCGGAGAAAGCATTTAGGACAATGTCGGAAGATGTTTTCTGCCTACCACCGGTTTTGAACAAGTATTTTTGCCAACATATCGAGGGAAGGTTGAAGTCCCCACCAACTATAACCGTATGAGTGGGGTATTTATTTGTTACGAGACTCACACTTTCTCTGAACTGTTCAGCAACTATATCATCGGAGTCTGGGGGTCGGTAGAAGGAGCCAATTATTAACTTAGACAGGTTGTTAAGTATAACCTCCACCCATACCAATTCACACGGAGTATCTACTTCGACTTCATTACAAGATAAACCACTACTGACAGACACAAACACTCCACCACCAATTCTGCCTAATCTATCTTTCCTGAACACCGTCTGAGACTTCGTAAAAATTTCTGGAGAACTTATTTCAGGCTTTAGCCAGCTTTCTGTACCTATAACGATTTCAGCTTCTGTGCTTTCTATTAGCGCTTGAATCTCAGGGACTTTCCCAGCACAACTACAACAATTCACAACTACAATTCCGACTGTTCCTTGATCCAAGCACGTCCTGTATTTGCCATGCACCCTTTGAGATTGCAGCCCACCCAGTACTTTCCCGAGGCCTTCTAACCTAAAAAACCGCCCAGTCCATGCCACACAGCCTCCGCTACCCGTGTAGCCGCCAGCTGAGTGTAGTGAACTCCTGACCTGTTCAGTGGAACCCAAAATCCCACCACCCTATGGTGCAAGTCAAGGAATCTGCAGCCAACATGGTCGCAAAACCGTCTTAACCTCTGATTCAGACCCTCCACCCGGCTCTGCACCAAAGGTCCACAGTCGGTTCTGTCAACGATGCTGCAGATGGTGAGCTCTGCCTTCATCTCGTAAGCAAGACCAGCAGCCTTCACCAAATCAGATAGCCGCTAGAATCCAGAGAGAATTTCCTCAGATCCAAAGTGACACACGTCATTAGTGCCAACATGTGCCACCACCTGCAGCTGGCTGCACCTTGTGCTCTTCATGGCATACGGAAGGACCCTTTCCACATCAGGAATGACTCCACCCGGAATGCACACGGAGTGCACACTGGATTTCTTCCCCTCCTTAGCCGCAATATCCCTAAGGGCCCCCATTATGCGCCTAACATTGGAGCTCCCAACTACCAATAAGCCCACCCTCTGCGATTGCCTGGACCTTGAAGGCTGAGAATCATCCTCTGAAACAGGGCAGGCAGCTGCATCTGGCTCAGCCAGAGACAGTACTTGAAACCTGTTTGTCAGACGCACCAGGGAGGCTTTCTGATCAGCCCCCGGGGACGTCTTTCGCTGCCTGCCACGCCTTGGAGCGACCTCCCAATCAAGGACAGGCGAGGACTCAGCCCCACTGTGGGCAGCAACCGGGGCAACCACAGCGGCAGACCGATCTGGGGACAGACGGGACGAGGTTGACATCCCTGTGATACCCAAGTCCGGCTCCCCACAGTGGTGCCCATTGCCAACAGCCTCAAGCTGCACAACCGAAGTCAGCGCCGCCTGCAGCTGTGAGCGAAGGGATGCCAACTCAGCCCTCATCCGAACACAGCTATCACAGTCCCTGTCCATTCTAATCGGTGTTGAGCAACAGTTACTGAAACACGAGTCCATGCCTAGATAATGCAAGGGAAACACGCAAAGAATGTATGAACTAACCTGTACAAATGCCTAACGACTGCACTACAACCTGCCAGAATTTACGAGTACAGTAACTAAAACTCGAAATTACACCTCCTATACGAAACTCACACGCAATGTAAGTAAGAATCTACGAAGTATACACAGAAAAGAAGCTATATACGTATCTTTCTGAGCTGTCGATGTGCACCAACTGGGAGCTCAGGCCACAATTAAACAATGCAAGTACCCAAAAACAAACAAAGAAATTAATAATTGAACTATGTAACAAATAATTAAGCTAGGAGTATACGACTTGCTGCTGGCAGCTGCTTATCCAACGGCGGCAGGGAGCACACAGCCAAGTATCATCCAGACTTAAACCATTCCCCATTAAGGAAATTACACCTTTAAGCACAGTCAATGTGTTATGTGGACGGAAATGGAAGACATCGAAGTAAAGTAAAGAAAACTGGAGTATACAGAGAAAACAACTGATATAAAGGAAGAATGTAAGCTGCAAATGGAAAAGAAAGAGGCTATTTCGGATGTGTGGGCGAGGTTTGCATAGAGCTTCAAACATAGCTACGACTAGTGAATACCAGATAATAGCGTTTACTGTAAAAAGCAGTGGTAAGTGGCCATATGTTTGAGTACTGGCCGTAAACGACGGACTGGAGCATGTTAACTACGTTAAAGGACACACGTTAAATCAGCTTATCTAACTCCATCACCCCTTGGAGCTGCTTAAAAATAATGTATACATATTAACGAAATGTGGTGCGTTTGATGTCATACATTTAGGAACAGAACAACTGTTTGCAGAGCTTAAAACCAACGAAATAACAACCTTCAATTGCAATTTGTTTGCAAAAGTTGTAAACTTAAGGTTCTATACCTAAATTCCGCAAGGAAGAGGAGCAGAAGAACTTGCAGCTTACACCCAGGATGATGTGGAGTGTTATAACAGCAGTGTTATGCAAGAAATAAGAGTAAAAATTAAAATCTCCGAATGCTCTCATCTACAAGAATTGTCGGAAGGAACGGAACTAATTGTTAAAGACATAAAAGAGGTAGTTTACAGGAGAAAAATTAGATTTATACTTTAGTTCGAAAATATACGTTCTCTGTATTTGTCAAATTACTGGCTGCAGAAGGAAATAGATGATTTAGATGTGGATTTAATTTAAAAATTATAAATCTAATTGGACATTATTAAAACTACATCTAACAAAAACAAGGGAATTGTTGTTTTCTGTACATAAATGTATTTGCGAAAGTTAATGAAGGTTTGGTACTAGAAAACTTGCTTCTTTTATTCGCTAAACTACAAAAAATTCAAAGACATTTCCTATATACAAAGATCCATGGGCATCTATTTCATATGTGGGAAGTGGGTGTTTCGATAGCCTTGAAAAGTAGTTGAAACTAGATAATTGAAAGTATAGTGAGCCCCGTTTCGTACCTATATGAAGAATTTAGCTGTCAGTGCAATATGGCGACCTGTACAAAATAGGTTTGCCACTGAAAGTCTCGTCTGCAGAAGAGAATGGCGAACAGTGCTGCCACACCAGCAGTGTCAGTAATTTGGCAGGTGAATTCAGGAAGAGCTAACCAGAAAACTCAATTCATCCACAAGAATTCCTTTGTGCTGAGACATACTAGCCTGTACAGACTGGTTCAAACAAGATGGGGGCAAGGTATCTACAAAAAGTTCTCAGAGTAATGTGATGTCTTTTTTGTTCAAGTGTTCAAAGACAAGTTGAAGCATACCATCCATCTCTGGCGGGATTGTGGCATTAGGACATCTCCACTGTAGGGCAGAGCTTCGAATTCTGTTTGTGTAATTGTTGTGAATTTCCCATCTGTGATTAGAAGGTGCTCTCTTCCCAAACAACAAGAATGCGTTTATGATAAACGGTGTTTTCGAAACTATGCAAAACCATGATGAAGGATTTTAGTGGTGAGAACGTTTACCATATCTGAGATGTATGTTGAAGGCAGGACAGCATAACACATGCCGAACGGACTGTCCCATTGGGAATGCTAGAAAGAATGCAACCTGTATTATTCTGGGATATTTTCGTAAACAGAGGGAGACTTGGCTGTTATTTACATAGACATATGACGTCAGTATAACACTGTCAACCTTTTAGCTCCACCTGCAAGGGTGAGCCGCTTGGTGCTGGACCCGCAGCTGTGAAAGCCATGGTGGACAGGAAAACACTTGCTTCGACAGGGATTTATCATGTGTCAGGTATGAAAGGGATGTCAATACTTCATGCCTGTGGGACCTGAACGGACATCTGCACGTGACTCGGCAGCTGATGGCTGCGTCGTTGCTTTGTGGGGCTGCCAGTACACCCCGACTCCTGGCGGTGTGTGCAGTGGCGTACTGTCCAATCCAGTGGACAGCACGTGATTCGAGATCGAAAGATTTTTACCAGTGTAATTACGTGTCATAAGTGTTTGATGATGGCATTCCTCACACAATCGGAATAAAAAAAGAAAAGCAATGAACGTGATTGCTTTTTGCAAGACCTGCATCTTTCCAAACAGCAGAGAACAATGAGCAAGATTCCTGTTATATCCTTTCTCTCCATTGCAGAGCCACCAATTTTCAGGTAGGGGAGGGGTGGGGAGAGGGGTCAGGAGGTATGGGAATTTTTACCAGAGAGGGAGGGGTTAACTAATTGATCAGTTTAACTAAGTAGTCAATGATATTGATAAGAATGAGAGGGGGCTATTCAAATAACTCAGAGCTGCAAGTGATGGGAGGGGTGGGTTGGAGGTTTCCTGAGGGGTCAGAGGGGAGGAGAAGGAGATGGAGAGGTGGGGAACAAAAAGTTAAGGAACTGTCAATCAAAAGGAAGGATCGTGTTAGCAAAACAATAGGTTAATGACCTGTCAGTACAACAGGTTGACCCTGAGTGCCTACTTGCCCCTGATGTAGCCAACCCACACTAACAAAATACACAGACACGGCCCTTGGCCTACTACTTTTGAGTTGGGGTGACAACCAGTAAAACAATGGCATTTTTCATTGAAGTGAAAATTTCCCATGACATTTCTTTATACTGTGTTCTGCTCCAAGTGCGAGAATATTTTATGAACACCCACATTCATAGGAAGGAATGATCATTGTAATAAAATAAGGATATCAGAGCTTGCACAGAAAGATTGAAATGTTTGTTTTTACCATGTGCTGTTAGTGAGTGGAACGGTAAAGAAATAGTGTGAAAGAGGTTCGATGAACCATTTGTCAAGCACTTCAGTGTGAATTGAAGACCAGTTATATAGATATATACATGCCGGATATCATTTGAGGTGAATAAAAGGTTAAGGTTCTAGCGCCGCATCTCGTGGTCGTGCGGTGGCGTTCTCGATTCCCACGCCTGGGTTCCCGGGTTCGATTCCCGGCGGGGTCAGGGATTTTCTCTGGCTCGTGATGGCTGGGTGTTGTGTGCTGTCCTTAGGTTAGTTAGGTTTAAGTAGTTCTAAGTTCTAGGGGACTGATGACCATAGCTGTTAAGTCCCATAGTGCTCAGAGCCATTTTTTTGTTAAGGTTCTAGCAAACTATGATAGTTTACTTCTTCTTTTCTGTTTATTGAAGAAAGTGTACAGACTCTAAATATCGTTCAATCGACCAAACTTCAATCTACAGTCTTCCTTCCTTGATGCAACAATGGAAGAACCGTTGATATTGTCCATCGCTGAAAGTACTGTCCAAATAATCAACCTCCCTTACTTATTTCCATTCATCGGAAAAAGAGATATTGACTGGGATTCATTTCACATGTGGCGAAGTATCAGACGCTAAGGGGAACGGTTCCTACAAAAACGGTTGAATAAAGAAATAAAGACACTTAACCTAAGGCCCACTGACTGCTGCGGCTGGTATTGTTGCCTTGAATAAAATAAATATTTGTCTCCAAGATCAAATCTTTTCCCAAACTGTTTCCTCAGTGGCCACTGACAAAAATTTATTTAAAATAGCGTTTGTCTGGGGAAGATGAACAAGTCTCATAAGACTCATCCCTGTGGGAACGAGATCTACATAAATACTAATTATTTTTCCATAGGTATCTTAGGATGTAGGTAGGCGCTTAAATATACGAATATGCAGTATGCTGAACTGTTTTTAGAGTTTTCTCATGCGCAGTATTAATGTGTCTCACATGTAGGCCACCTTCTACAACCTTTACAATTAAATTTTACTTTCATTTTCAAATTTTCTGTCAATTACTAAAAGCCCTTAATATTAGTAAACGTTTATAAAACGGAAGGGACGATGTTAAGGTACAGCTGGAAGGGTGGTTTGAGTTTTGTACTTGACAAAACAGTTGGAGGTGTGGATGTCCCTCCCAGTGTATGAACAGGCGCCGACAAGAGAGGCGACAGCCTCTTTGTTGCAGGATCTCCTCATAACACAGACAGCAGACAGCAGAAGCAGTTAGCAGGGCCGTACAGAACAAGGCTGGCCACACAGCCTGCTCACACAGACAGTGACACGGAAACACTTGTCGCACGCACTGTAACACACTCTGACTGTCTTGTGTTTACTGCAGTATACAGTCTAATATTTAAACTTCTCATGTTTCAGGTTCCTCTGGTGGACCTGTATCGTCCTGGATCGGTAAGACCCATTGTAGCTTTTTCTTTTACTTTACATTATCCATAGATATTTCTAATTACTTTTCCTGGTCACAGCAAAGTACATTCCCTTTGATTACAATCCTTCCATCATCAAAATGAAACGAGTATGTGGAATAACTTAGGGTCCCCAAGTTCCTGACTGCGGCAGATGTCACAGAAATAATGATATGTCCCAGGACGATGTAAGCTTCAGGAATCCAGAATGTGGTTTAGGCCATTACTTGGAAGGGATATCATCTTCACATACATTTGCAGCAATCCTTGTGTATATATGAGTGCTGTATCATACGAATCTGTCTAGTGCAGAGGGTTGTAATGAAACTGTGTAGAGTGTAGAGGTGACTTTGTGTCCTTGATGGTGAAAGAGGAGGTGACAGCAGTTATCACAGCTAACTTCTTCTTCTCCAGTATCAAACCAGAGGGCAATAAACACTGTCACAATATGAGCAACGAACCACAATTGACACTTTTGTACCCAGTAATTCAATATGTCTCTGCAGAACGCCTGGACATTGAAACCGAGGCGCAGACATATAGTCTGGTGACCAGAGAGTATCCAAAACTATGTCTGAACATCAGTCTGATGGAAACCTATGGAAACCTCTCGTATCAAGAGGACTTACACCAAAAAATCCATAGACTGAACGCCTACACATCCTGTTCATAGCTGCAGCCGAAGAGGCTTGTTCCAAAGGCGTGTCCAAATTCTCTGAATCTTCATGTATGGAACGTCTATATAGGCAACATTTATAAAATTTTTAACAACTTTTCGTCTTTATGGCCCTGGTTTATTTTCCAGTGATACACAAATAGATCATACAGTTTTATTTGGAATGAGAAGCTCCTGCGTGGAAATGAGCTATACAGATCTCTACCTGTCCTGTGGTCCTCCCGCCCACTGCTGGATGGAGTGCCATTGCATCTTAAAAAACAATGCTTCGTCTTGCAGAGAGAAGATTCTGCGAAGTCGAACCGCTACCACAACTGGAGTAGATCAGCTGGTGGTAGCTCCAAGACATAGACATCTCGCTCGATGCTCTACCAGGTGTACTTAGTAGCACCAGTGTCATGTGACATGAAAGCTTACACCAGTAGCCTCGTGTGTGTGGAGTGTTCTTCAAAGCATTCACACTTAACATACGAAAGTAGTGAATTGGACTCCTGAAACTACAAGTCAATGCTGGGTGCCAAAGGTGGTGAAACAGATTTACACAGTTATAATCAAACAGTAGGTTGAGGTACTGATGGCAGGGAGAAGATGATAGTAGTGCATCAAACACCTCTTTTCATCCTGCGTACTAAACATGTGGCTTGAACGAATTTGATCGCTGCCATTGGTGTGCACCAACTTATATCGTGACACGTTACTCCTGATGTCTATTTTCCAAGCTTATAGGGCAAATATTCTTCCGAACTCCAACACTTCGACCACTGTCGGTATTTCAGAGTACACTACACACCTCTCGATAAGATAGTTGGGACTGAGTGAGGTGGTGCTGTGGTCAGACACTGGACTTGCATTTGACAATACAGAAGTTCCAACTCTATCCCTCACAAACCTGTCTTAGAGTTTCCGTGATGTCCCTAAATAGCTTACGGTAAATTTCTAGATGATTTCCTCAGTAAGAAAACAACCAGTTTCCTTACCTGTCCTTCCCCATCCTTTCCCAATCCAACCTTGTGCCCAACCTCCAGCACTCTCGGCATCAAGGGGACATAAAAGCATAACTTTTTTTTTTTGCGTCCATAGCAATTTCGGCGCTTGTGTTGTGCAGCGAGTGTAGGTACACATGTGGAGCAATGAATTACCTGCCACAGGGTATGGTGATATGGCTGCTGGCAGGATGCTGTCGTCCAGCATTAAAATAGCTAATAGTTGCTGCATTATTACCCATCAATCCACAGTCACAAGCCAAGACAGTTGACTATAACAAATTACAGTACAAATACAGTGTTCACATGTTGACAACAGGCGGTGGTTTTCCTCGAATCGGTGCTCATGGTGCACCTTTGACACAGCAGTGCTGTGTCCTCACGACATCGGATAAATAGTGACATACGTACTGATATCGCAGAGCTTATGCCATGTATGCTCTTCTGTTCGGTACATCCCAACCATGGGTGCCAAGTCGATTGGCACGATTTTTCCTGTGTCTGGAGAGTACGTTTGACTGGAGTGTCATTCTGTGGACCCAAGATGGCAGGCAGCCCAGATATGTGACTGCTGTGAGTGCCACTGCGATCGAGCTAGTATCGAGCATGTAAGGTGGTATAGTGAGTCAGCTGCAACCAGAGGAACCAGCAATGTCTTCCAGCACCATCACCAAGTTTTAAGAGGTGAACAAGCCTACAGCGAAGCACCAGCGGCCAAAATGTCATGGTGGACAATATGTCCATACTGTGTGGTGGACCTGAAGATGTTGGAGTTTACTGAGCCGCTGCGTGGAGACGATTGTGCAGGTTCTGAGCAGAACTGTTGCTGAGGGCCTCAAGAAATTGATGCACTGCACTTCTGTCACCTAAATGTCACTAAATCTGTGAGGGGCATGGCTGCTGTGTGGACACAACAGCTTGGTAGAGTGGTTGGTGCCTGTTCACAGCCAGATGGACAGTGATCCCAGCTGAGGCAGAGAACCTGGCTTCAGTGTATCAAGAGGAGCACTAACTGAGCTGACGGTTGCTTGCTGGTGACTTTATCGTTGGTACAGTATATCGTGCGGTATACTAGCTGTACATTGGGTACACTTGGTAGCAAAGCATTCCACTTGGAAGTCTGTGATTGTTGTGTGACAAGGTGTGGTTGTTTATTGATTGCACATAGAAGTGTAGGTGTGTGTGCAGTGAGTGAGAGGACTTCAATTTGTTAACTACATGATGTGTGAGTGATTAACTGTATTGATCCTACAATGTTAGCTTAAACTATGCTGTGTACATAACTCTCTTCTTGAGACTATTCTACTCAAAATTCATCTTGTTACATGTTCTATGTCAAAAATTAATTTGTTGCGTTATTACACTCCTGGAAATGGAAAAAGGAACACATTGACACCGGTGTGTCAGACCCACCATACTTGCTCCGGACACTGCGAGAGGGCTGTACAAGCAATGATCACACGCACGGCACAGCGGACACACCAGGAACCGTGGTGTTGGCCGTCGAATGGCGCTAGCTGCGCAGCATTTGTGCACCGCCGCCGTCAGTGTCAGCCAGTTTGCCGTGGCATACGGAGCTCCATCGCAGTCTTTAACACTGGTAGCATGCCGCGACAGCGTGGACGTGAACCGTATGTGCAGTTGACGGACTTTGAGCGAGGGCGTATAGTGGGCATGCGAGAGGCCGGGTGGACGTACCGCCGAATTGCTCAACACGTGGGGCGTGAGGTCTCCACAGTACATCGATGTTGTCACCAGTGGTCGGCGGAAGGTGCACGTGCCCGTCGACCTGGGACCGGACCGCAGCGACGCACGGATGCACGCCAAGACCGTAGGATCCTACGCAGTGCCGTAGGGGACCGCACCGCCACTTCCCAGCAAATTAGGGACACTGTTGCTCCTGGGGTATCGGCGAGGACCATTCGCAACCGTCTCCATGAAGCTGGGCTACGGTCCCGCACACCGTTAGGCCGTCTTCCGCTCACGCCCCAACATCGTGCAGCCCGCCTACAGTGGTGTCGCGACAGGCGTGAATGGAGGGACGAATGGAGACGTGTCGTCTTCAGCGATGAGAGTCGCTTCTGCCTTGGTGCCAATGATGGTCGTATGCGTGTTTGGCGCCGTGCAGGTGAGCGCCACAATCAGGACTGCATACGACCGAGGCACACAGGGCCAACACCCGGCATCATGGTGTGGGGAGCGATCTCCTACACTGGCCGTACACCACTGGTGATCGTCAAGGGGACACTGAATAGTGCACGGTACATCCAAACCGTCATCGAACCCATCGTTCTACCATTCCTAGACTGGCAAGGGAACTTGCTGTTCCAACAGGACAATGCACGTCCGCATGTATCCCGTGCCACCCAACGTGCTCTAGAAGGTGTAAGTCAACTACCCTGGCCAGCAAGATCTCCGGATCTGTCCCCCATTGAGCATGTTTGGGACTGGATGAAGCGTCGTCTCACGCGGTCTGCACGTCCAGCACGAACGCTGGTCCAACTGAGGCGCCAGGTGGAAATGGCATGGCAAGCCGTTCCACAGGACTACATCCAGCATCTCTACGATCGTCTCCATGGGAGAATAGCAGCCTGCATTGCTGCGAAAGGTGGATATACACTGTACTAGTGCCGACATTGTGCATGCTCTGTTGCCTGTGTCTATGTGCCTGTGGTTCTGTCAGTGTGATCATGTGATGTATCTGACCCCAGGAATGTGTCAATAAAGTTTCCCCTTCCTGGGACAATGAATTCACGGTGTTCTTATTTCAATTTCCAGGAGTGTAGATAAGATGTTTCTAAAAATAAAACACTTTCAGCTGCAAATGAACTTTTACATAGCATAGTGTGTAGTTCGTTGTGGTATTATATGGTAACAGTGGTAGTAGTAAACAAATACGCAATTATGTGTTACGATCCTAGTTAGGGCATAGAGTGTTTTTCCATTCTGTGTTTTGCTACTGAAGTTGTCTCAAATATTACTACTGGTTATGTCCGAGAGCCAAGTATTGTAAATTTTTGTCGTTGTTAGCTGTGTATGATTCAGTTAAGGTAAGGTTATTTGATGGAAGATGCTTTTTATTGATTTTTTGGAGCCCAATGTCAGTATCTTTATAGGCTACAGAAATATCTTTCTTAAGGAAACTGTATTTCTAATCTGTTGATGTTAAACAAAATAATTGTTACATTGAGTCCCACATGTACACAGCTCCCAGTCCAAACGCCACTTCATCTAAATCCTAGGCCACACATGTGACACAACTTGTTCTTCAATAGTATGTGTCAACATGAGTAATCTGGAAGACAAGCGTTAAAAATTCCAACCACTGTTAAGGAATGGTTCTCGAGATATAACATCAGCAAACAGTCCTAGAACTAGAGTGGAAGAACCTTAGGGAAACTCGTCTCAGAACAAGCTAGGCCAAAGACATTCTTCAAAATTAGGCAGAGCACAAAGAGCTTTCGTTATCTGTGCTAATCTAATGAGCATGACTCTCTTTCTTATTACGATGGTGTCCATAGTAGTGGAAGTTGTAGAAACGTTAGTCAAAGTGCAGTCTAGTCATATACTGAAGCATGTTTCTCGTCCTTGCAGCAAGTCTGATGAACGGGTAGCGAAGAACGAAGATTGGTCTGGGCCACCTGCTGCACCACCACCACCACCACCACCAGCAGCAGCAGCAGCAGCAGAGGAGGGTGTTGCAAGAGAGATGTCCGTGGACACCCTGAGCCTTGTCGCTGGTAAGTGGGGCAACTTCTTGTATGCAATTTAGTAGGCGCCGCTACTTCCTGCGCACCTGTACCACACCCTGGAAATGTCACAAACGTTCATGTGAGGCAAGCACTGTATGTACTGTTTAGACCCAATCCTGTGACCTAGCCTTTGCTTCAGTCTGCAGAATTTTGCCAGGGAATGCAAAAATAATGGAACCCGTTTTGAGGAACTTCAGAAGTTTCATCCAAAGTCTATGGTCGTATATAGCTATAGGTCTCAGACTCTAGTTGGCTTCATGGAGCTGTGAAGGTTCGATAGATTCTTACACTTTTCTGTGCCGAATAAGTTCAAATGTGGATGAAACATGTCATTTGACTGTAGCAAACGCTTCTGATGAGATTTCCTCGATACCTCTTTCTGAGTAAAGAAATTATTCGGCAGATGATAAAATTGTCGCAGGTTCTTTTTTTGCGCTCCGGTTTTGACCCAAGCACATAGTGAATTAAATCAGAAACGAGCTTTGGTTAATGCGATAGCAAAAGTATAGTCAACCGCCCCACATTAAGTAGCATATGATTTTTGTGCCAATCTTAATGAAGTTCTGCCACTTCAATCATTAGCAAAACGGTATTCACCATTTTCGCAAAACTACTGTTTTAAGTTCACTTTTTTTTCTCCAGGGAGTAGTGATTGATCCATGGCTAACCTACAGAAATTCATCTTTGCTGAGAGACCTGTGAACTGACTTTGAGCTTTTTAAATGCACTTTTGAAGTTTCTCCTTAGGGCATTTCGCTTCTACATTCGCAACATTGAACACCCATTTCGAAACTGGTTCTTAAGATAAAAATTCATTTCCTGCGAGATGTCTACCTTTTCTTCTTTCTTTATTTATTTCTTCCTTTATTGTATTTTGATTCCCCCCCTCCCCCCAGAAGGGGGGCAGGCTGGCAGCAGCATAATACGCCGCTCTGCAGCCTACAGATAAATTTAAAAAACATAATTAGATGATATAACAGTATAAAGAGGTGATAAAATGGTGACTGTTTAAAACTTGTACATGGCAAAAAAGTTGTGAAGAAAAATAAAAAGCAAAGAGGTCAGTGAGGCTGATTAAAAACGCTTAGGAAACAGACAGGCACAATTAAAAAACATGGTGACAGTCTGGTTTCTGTTCGCAACACTTTAAAAAGGGGACGTACAACACTGAACACTCACGGAAAATACTGCACTATAGAGTACAATGGCATATGGGTATGGAGTGGTGGGGGTCGGGGGGGGGGGGGGGGGGGGGCAAATAAGGGGGAGGGGGAAGCCAATAGAGGAAGAGGGCACAGAAAAAGGGGGGGGGGGGGGGCGGAGCAGGGCGGGCGCGACAAAGGAGTTGGGAAGACAGTGATGTCTACCATTCCATCAAACTGTAGAATCTTAATGCAGTACTCTTCCACTGCGATATCAACAGTTAGGTCGACAGATAGTTGACAAAGCACATATTTAACAAAATCACTTCCAAACTGACTACAAGTGACACTGCCTGAAAACAAATAAATTAATTAATGAAGCACACAGAAGACTTGGCCGGATGTTAACTGTGACTTTGTATACCTGTACACCATCGATGGTAAGTAAACGATTAGATTGGCAGTACTCTGTGACTGCTAGAATGGCCCACCAGAGTGCCCTAGTGTTAGAAATCTTGCAGACACAGCTACCTACAGGCATTGTATTAAATCCAATGGCGACATGTGAAAATTTGTGTTGGACCGGGACTCGAATACGGATGCTTCACTTCTCTATAGCGGTTCCTTTAATCACTCCTGCCGTGCACAAATTCCTACATGCCACACACTACAGATGTAGTGTCCTCCATCCATTATCTCCCATCTGCTCGCAGTTATTCACATGAGTCGCACAAGTATTCAGACAAGTAAGTGCATCCGCACAGAAGATATCATTTTAAGGTGTCTGTTCTTTTGGACATGTTACAAAGAACTGACACCATACATACATACGTGCATTACTGTTGTTCATGTTTAGTGTTGTTACTAGGCCTGTTCCAATCGAACACATATGATTACACCACAAGGGAGATTCTCCTTATTGTGCACGAAACATAATGTAACCCTTTGATATCCTTGTCAGCCAGACTAGGAGATTACTACGTCATGTGTGGGCTGGCATTAACACCACAACACAAAAGGCTGCATTTGGAGTATTGCTGTGTGATTCTTCCAGTGTAGGGAAAAGTCGGGTATGACTTCAGGTCGTGGCTGGTATTGACCAAGGGAATTCTGACAGCACAATAGTACGTCACTTATATCCTGCATATTCATGTGGTATCTCTTATGAGACAGCATCATGGCGCCATTTTTCAAGAGGACAACGATCGTCCACATGCAACATGATTCCCTATCAGCTCTCTGTGTTATGTTTAGCTATTAGATCTGTACCCAATAAGGGACATCAGCTCATACGCCATCTCCATCCCAGTGAAACTATCCAGGATATCAAGGACCAGTTACATCAGCTGTGGGCTGGCTAGCTTGTGTCAGGGCCGGGTCAACGGTTTTATGACACACTTCTATACTGAACCAATACATGCATCCCGACTAGTAATCCGACCACCCCTTAAAATTAACCCACCAGAGGTGCACTCCTTTGTCTGGAGATATTTACGATGAAGTCTTAGGATGCTCTTGTTTGCACTATTTCATGGTTTACTCTCGTCGCAGACAGCTGGGGTTCTCTGATACCGTCCCGGAGTGGGGAAGGGGGGGGGGGGGGGGGGGGGGGTATGCGGTGGTGGCAGGAAAGTAATCTGGTCATCCCTTAAAATTAACCATGCCAGTTCTGTACTAAACACTGCCGACCCTGTGCATGATGCAGAACAAAGGCAGTCTCAAAAGAAGAAAAAGTGAAAATTTCATATTCATGAAAAGTCAGTTGTCAAAATGAACAAATCCAAGCGAAAAGATGTAAGGAGAGAAATGTCTTCTGAAATGTTACTGTCACTGTCATTTGATGCAGCAAGAAGCCAATTGTATTTACACATGCAAATACTTTCATTTCCAAATAAGTTCTCGTTAGTTCCCTTTCTATAAATATTCGTCACAGAGGAACTAACACCATTGATAAAATTTATTGTTTTAGATATACTTCCTCCAATGGCCCGAAACAATATTTTTGTCCCTTTTTGCAGATAGGATAAATAGTCATCCGAATTGGATTAACATGGTTGAGAGGTTAGCGAAATAAGAGATTACCAGGAGCAGTCGAGAGTACTATGAGATCCAGAACATGTCATCTGTAATCGAAATAAAACGAAGCGTTAAGACACAAACAGATAACATCTTCCTCTACCAGAGGACATCACTATAGTGGAGTCCAAGTTACACTGTCTGACTAAAATAGAGAAATGCCCAGAAAAGGCGGAGGAGACGAAATGCAATTTCACAAGTTGAGAGGATACATGGTGCTATTTCAGTGATTAACACACTGAGTCAAATTTACTTCATTTATCAGCAAGACGCTGAAATCCCTCCTGCCTGGATGCATGATCTAAATCGGTTAGAAAGGGTTTCATAAAGCCGTCGTATCTTCTCCTGAGGTATCGCAATACACGACCATTGTAATCGTACTTGATGTTCTGGATACAGGAATGATGACGTCGTTGATGTCCGAACTGGTCTAAATCATTCACCATCATGGAAAGATCTAGCGATCTTGCAGGCCGTAAGGATACCTCAGTTACGCAGACAGTTCACAGATATACGTCCGTGTGTGGATAGGCATTGCCCTGTTAAAAATGCAACATGATACTGTCACATGAGAGATAATGCATGATGGCACATGCATTCGTAAGCAGTCTGTACTTCCCAGTCATGGCATCACTCCAAATGGATCCATTTGTTTTGTAGTGTTAACAGTAGCCTACGCATGTGTATGTGTGTGTGTGTGTGTGTGTGTGTGTGTGTGTGTGTGTGTGTGTTCAACTTTAAACCAATGTGACATCTGGGCACTGCATTATTTGACCAGCCAACCAAATGGACGCCCACTGTAAGGCTACTTTCAGTCCAGTCAGGAGCTGGTAATGCTGTCTCCCATGTGTATGCAGCATATCAATGTCATTTACAGTGACCACTCAACATTTGGAGCTGTTCACGTTCCTTATATATCCTACCAGTTCTGGTACAACACCAAACTTGAATGCCACTAACGCAGTTTGGTGGCCATTCTGTCTTAGAGAATTGCTACACTAATCTTTTATAAATGCATTTATTCAGAATGAGATTATCACTCTGCAGCGGAGTGTTCGCTGATATGAAACTTCCAGACTTCAAGTCTCGGTCCGGAACACAGTTTTAATCTGCTAGGAAGCTTCAAATGCAAGGATTGTGTGTACATAGACGCAGTTACATTGTTATCCGACCATGGTTTCTGGGAGTTTCACTTTTTTTATATAAGGTAGGGTATATACGACAATTGCACAGGTATACTAGATGAACTATGGTGCAAAGTTCTTATGAAGCATTGGCACTCCTAAAATTCAAGCAAGAACCATTTAAACCACATGTTCACATAACTAGGAGGGTGGGCTCACTATATGGCAATACAGAGTGTGAGATGACGTTAACCACATCGTGTTTGCCTACCAGCGACGGAAATACAGAACGTGCATACTACTTCATCAGATTCTGTATGTGGGATACAGGAGACCTTCCACCATCCCGTCGCTTCTGTCTGATACCGATGTCATTGCCTTGAACCTATTATCGAGCATCCTCATTGCAGACAATATGGAAATAAGACAGTTATTCCCCCCCAAAAAAAATAAACCCACCATGGCCACCTATGCAGTCAGCAACTCTGAAATTGAAATTAATGTGTGTTTGTGTGTGTGTGTGTGTGTGTGTGTGTGTGTGTGTGTGTGTGTGACAGTGTAGTCGAGGGATGAAAGTTTTCTGAACTTATGCTGCAAAGATAGAACGCTTGAATGGTGTGTTGGACGGCTGTATGACTGTCTTCACCAGCGTTAAATAAAATAAAATTTACAGCAATGGATAAAATGCTTACTATCCACTCTCCAAAACATTACAAAATTGCTCCACCACTGCTCAGCATGTAACACAAGAACTAAACTATTTGCTGTAGATACTCACGCGACATTTGTGTTTTGATCATAATAACATTTTACCTGATGTTTTCTACACTGTAAACTTACAGCTCTCTTGGTGTAAACAGTTGAGATTAAATTTACTGCACAACTAACTAATCAGTTTTGTAAATATTTTTGTGCTCTTACACCAGTTTATATTTCTTACCTTTGTAAACAAGGGTGCATTTTCATGAAAGTTAATCTTTTTCTTTACAGTGCACTCAGGCATGTCAGATATACAGGAATTTGTTTTGCCCGAAGTGGAGCCAGCATTCTGCTCGCTGGAGGTTGAGCATGAGAAGTAGACTGGTTAGTATACAATCAACACTGCTGTGATATTGCGTTCATAAACTTGTTTATATTGTTTTAGCTCTGTCAATTTGGGTACATTTTGATAAACTTTAACCCTTTTGTTCACAGTCTTCTCAAGCATGTTAGCCGGGAGTGTGCCAATTTTGGCCCCAATGAACACCTGTTCTGCACACTCCACAAAACGGCCCGCAGGGCCAGCACAACTCAGACCTGTAGGCTGGGAAGAAGCATTCCGCTCACCACACGAAACGCCATTCAGACTAGAGCACAATAAGTAGGATGGTGAGTATATGATCCAGTCTGCTTGATATTTTGTACACACACTTGTTTATATTTTTTGCCTCTATCGATATGGGTACATCTTGATAACATGTAACCTTTTTGTTCACAGTCTACGCATTCCTGCTGGACAGAAGAGTGACTATACTGGCCCAGAGCAGCAAGTGTTGTGCTGTCTAAACAAAACACCCTTAAGGACCAAGCACTGGTCAGGGCTGTTGGCTGGAAAGAATCTGATTATAGCCTGAAGGAGCAAGGATTCTGCTCGCCATGCAAAACGGCGTTCGGACTCGACCAAAGGAACAATGGTGAGTGTCCAATCCAGTGTCCTGTGATAATGTCTTCTTACACTGGTTTATATTTTTCACGTTGATGAACTGGGGTATATTTTACTGAAACATAGTTCTTTTGTTCACAGTTACCCAGGCCCGTTTGCTGGCAGTGTGCTGATTTTGGTCCAAAGCAGCAACTGTTCTGAACACTTGACAAAACGGCCTTCAGAGCCAACCACTACTCCGGTCTATTGTCCGGGAAGAAGCTAATTTCATCCCAGTGCAGGAGGCATTCCACTCACCAGGCGAGATGGTGTTCAGACTCGACAACAGGAAGTAGAATGGTGAGTATATGATCCAGTCTGCTTGATATTTTGTTCACACACTTGTTTATATTTTTTACCTCTAACGAAATGGGTACATTTTGATAAAAAATAACCGTTTTTGTTCACAGTCTACTCAAGCCTGCTGGCTGGAGGGTGAATATATTGGTCCAGGGCAGCAGGTATTCTGCTCTCTAACAAAACACCCTTCACGGCCAAGTACTACTCAGACCTGTTGACTAGAAAGGAGCTGAATTTGGCGCAGAGTAGCAAGCATTCTGCTCACTGGATAAAACTCGAGCGCAAGAGATGGGACTGTGAGTACATGTTTCAGTCCTTTGTGATACTGTGTTCTTATATTCTTCTGCAATTTTACCACGATCTATAAATATACACTTTGATGAAATGTAACTAGTTTGTTCACTGTCTAATCAGGCCTACTTGGCGGTGAGGAGCATTTTGGTCCAGAACAACAACTACCCTTCTAGCTAGACAAATTGGCCTTCGGTGTCTAGTACTACTCAGAAATGTTGGCCGGGAAGGAGCTAATTTTACCTTGGAGAAATCAGCATTCCGCACACCATGCAGAACGGCCTTCAGCCTCGAGAACAAGGAGAATGGTGAGTATATGTTCCAATCTACTACTTTCTTGTGATCTTACACTTGGTTATTTATTTACCTTCATCGACAACAGTGCAGTTTGATGAAACTTAATGCTTTCATTCACAGTGTACTTACACGTGTTGGGTGAGAAAGACTTTTTGTTGACTCCAGAGCACACACAGATTAGTGTCAACGTCTTCCCAACTATGTTGGACTATTCTTATTTCCTCACATCTCACCATTCTACATTTCTAACACTGACATGCGATCACACATCTTAGTAAGCACCTGTAGACCATTCCGTTTTTAGGAATGAGATTTTCACTCTGCAGCGGACTGTGCGCTGATATGAAACTTCCTGACAGATTAAAACTGTTTGCCCGACCGAGACTCGAACTCGGGACCTTTGCCTTTCGCGGGCAAGTGCTCTACCATCTGAGCTACCGAAGCACGACTCGCGCCTTGTACTCACAGCTGTACTTCTGCCAGTATCTCGTCTCCTACCTTCCAAACTTTACAGAAGCTCTCCTGCGAACCTTGCAGAACTAGCACTCCTGAAAGAAAGGATATTGCGGAGAAATGGCTTAGCCACAGCCTGGGGGAGGTTTCCAGAATGAGATTTTCACTCTGCAGCGGAGTGTGCGCTGATATGAAACTTCCTGGCAGATTAAAACTGTGTGCCCGACAGAGACTCGAACTCGAGACCTTTGCCTTTCGCGGGCAAGTGCTCTACCATCTGAGCTACCGAAGCACGACTCAGGCCCGGTACTCACAGCTTTACTTCTGCCAGTATCTCGTCTCCCACCTTCCAAACTTTACAGAAGCTCTCCTGCGAACCCAGGCTGTGGCTAAGCCATGTCTCCGCAATATCCTTTCTTTCAGGAGTGCTAATTCTGCAAGGTTCGCAGGAGAGCTTCTGTAAAGTTTGGAAGGTAGGAGACGAGATACTGGCAGAAGTAAAGCTGTGAGTACCGGGCGTGAGTCGTGCTTCGGTAGCTCAAATGGTAGAGCACTTGCCCGCGAAAGGCAAAGGTCCCGAGTTCGAGTCTCGGTCGGGCACACAGTTTTAATCTGCCAGGAAATTTCATTCCGTTTTTTGTTTCTCAGTGATTAACTTTTCAGTTCAGGCTAAAACTACAAAGTTGCTCATTCACAAATTTGGTCCGTTTTTCACTACAGTTAGCTATGTTACAGATAGAAATAGTACATTACAACATTTTCTCTCTGAGATTGTCACTTTGTGAAAGCCATACTAATAGACACAAACCATTATTTACGGGTAACTTCCGACTGTTGCTTGTGTTAGCTACCTGTGTTCTACTGATCAACAACATTCATTGAAATTTCAACTTAAACTGTAATATGGTTGACCTTCTCTCAGTTATTTTGTGAACATAGTTTATCAATTTGATGTTAATACAAATAAGTGCACTGGATTGCACCAAGAGAAAGAACCAACGCAATACACAGTATGGTAACATAATACGGAACAAGTTGCATGTGGCGGTAATCGACAATCTAAAAGTAGTGAAGGATTTCATTTTGTAATAGACCTATGTTAAGAGACTTCGTGCCTTATTCCAGCCACACAATCCCTATCTATGATGCAGTTCTTTTTATGCTGCACTCCAGTCTGCACACATCACTGAATCTTGCATGACTAGATCAGATTAGATTAGATTAATACTTGTTCCATAGATCATGAATACGACACTTCGTAATGATGTGGAATGTGTCAGGTTAATAAAAGATGTCTGTACAAGATATTACATTACACAAAATATTGCATGACACTAATGTTCTTTTTTCCCTTAATTTATATCTAAAAATTCAGCCAATGAGTAGAAGGAGTTGTCATCTAGAAATTCTTTTAATTTATTTTTAAATGTTAGTTGGCTATCTGTCAGGCTTTTGATGCTGTTTGGTAGGTGACCAAAGACTTTTGTGGCAGCATAATTTACCCCTTTCTGTGCCAGAGTCAGATTTAGCCCTGCATAGTGAAGATCATCCTTTCTCCTGGTGTTATAGCTATGCACACTGCTATTACTTTTCAACTGGGTTGGATTATTAACAACAAATTTCATAAGTGAGTATATATATTTTGAGGTTACTGTGAGGATCCCTAGATCCTTAAATAGATGTATGCAGGATGACCGTGGGTGGGCTCCAGCAATTATTCTGATTACACGTTTTTGAGCAATGAATACTTTTCTACTCAATGATGAATTACCCCAGAATATGATGCCATACGAAAGCAGTGAATGAAAGTAGGCATAGTAAGCTAATTTATTGAAATTCTTATCACCAAAATTTGCAATAACCCTAATAGCATACGTAGCTGAACTCAGACGTTTCAGCAGACCATCAATGTGTTGCTTCCAGTTTAACCTCTCATCAATGGACACACCTAAAAATGTTGAAAATTCTACCTTAGCTACAGACTTCAGTTCAAAGTCTATATTTATTACTGGAGTTGTGCCATTTACTGTACGGAACTGTATATACTGTGTTTTATCAAAATTTAAAGAGAGTCCATTTGCTGAGAACCACTTAATAATTTTGTGAAAAACATCGTATACAATTACATCACTTAGTTCTTGGTTTTTGGATGTTATTACAACACTTGTATCATCAGCAAAAAGAACTAACTTTGCATCTTCATCAATGTGGAATGGTAAGTCATTAATGTATATCAAGAACAGTAAAGGACCTAAGACCGAACACTGTGGGACCCCGTACTTGATTAGCCCCCCCCCCCCCCCCCCCCCCAGTTTGAGGAATCAGCTGTTGTTTTAACATTACATGAACCACTTATTTCAACTTTCTGCATTCTTCCAGTTAAGTATGAATTAAACCATTTGTGCACTGCCCCCCTCAAACCATAATGATTTAACTTATCTAAAAGAATTCCATGATTTACACAATCAAAGGCCTTTGTGAGATCACAAAAAATACCAATGGGTGATGTCCGGTTATTCAGAGCATTTAATATTTCATCAGTGAAAGCGTATATAGCATCTTCTGTTGAAAAGCCTTTCTGAAAACCAAACAGACATTTTGTTACTACTTTATTTTTACAAATATGGGAGGCCACTCTTGAATACATTACTTTCTCAAAAATTTTTGATAGAGCTGTCAGAAGAGAGATTGGGCGGTAGTTGTTGACATCCAACATATCCCCCTTTTTATGCAATGGTTTTACAATGGCATATTTCAGTCCGTTGGGGAAAACATCCTGCTCCAAAGAGCTATTACATACGTGGCTGAGAATCCTACTTATCTGTGGGGAACAAGCTTTAAGTACCTTGCTGGAAATGCCATCAATTCCGTAAGAGCTTTTACTTTTCAGTGAGTTTATTATTTTACTGATTTCAGAGGGAGAGGTTGGTGGAATTACAGTTGTTTCAAACTGCACAGGTATGGCCTCTTCTATTAGTAGCCTTGCCTCTTCTAGTGAAGATCTAGATCCCATTTTCTCCACAACATTTAAAAAATGATTATTGAAGATATTTTCAATTTCTGATTGTTTGTTAGTACACTTGTCATTCAGTTTTATGGCACTAAAGTCTTCTTGTGCTCTTGGTTGCCCTGTTTCCCTTTCAATAATATTCCAAATTGCTTTAATTTTATTATCAGATTTACTGGTCTCAGACATGCATGATACACATGCTTCTGGACTTTTTAATAACTTTTCTTAGTACCGCACAATAGTTTTTATAATATTGAACAATTTCGGGGTCGGTACTCCCTCTTGCTGTTAGATACAGTTCTCTTTTACGGTTGCAAGATATTCTTATTCCTTTAGTTAGCCAAGGTTTTTTATATGTTTTCTTGGAATAATGTTTAACTATTTTCTTGGGAAAACAATTTTCAAATACCCTTAAAATGTATCGTGAAATTAGTTATATTTCAAGTTTGCATCGGGCTCCTTATACACTTGATCCCAGTCTAGCTGCTGTAGGCTAGCCGGCTGAAGTGGCCGTGCGGTTAAAGGCGCTGCAGTCTGGCATCGCGAGACCGCTGCGGTCGCAGGTTCAAATCCTGCCTCGGGCATGGATGTTTGTGATGTCCTTAGGTTAGTTAGGTTTAACTAGTTCTAAGTTCTAGGGGACTAATGACCTCAGCAGTTGAGTCCCATAGTGCTCAGAGCCGTTTTTTTTTTTTTTTTTTTTTTTTTTTTTTTTTTTTTTTTTTTTTTTTTTTTTTTTTTTTTTTTTTTTTTGCTGTAGGCTTTCCCTAAAGTTTGACATTTTTATATTGTTAATTGAACGCACTGCTTTGAAAGTCTGATTTGATACTCTGCATGGAGCTATGTCATGTACTGTAACTAGCTGTGCACCATGATCTGAAAGACCATTCTCAACAGGATAAGCATTTATGTCCTTAAACTTATCTTGGTCTATAAGAAAGTTATCTATCAATGTACTGCTGTTCTTTGTTATCCGAGTAGGAGAATCAATGACGGAGCTCAAATTGAAAGAACTGAGTAATACTACAAAGTCATTCTTCATATTACAGTCTTTCGGGGAATCAACATTGAAATCCCCACAAATGATAATTTGCTTCCCCCTGTCTGACAGATAGCACAACAAAGCATCCACGTTTTCTAGAAATAGCTGGAAATTCCCTGACGGGGACCTATACACTGTTACAATTATGAAAGTGCCATCATTTAGTTTTAGTTCAGTGGCACATGCTCCCATATGTTGCTCTACACAAAATTTTTTAGTTTCTAAATTTTTTACACTGTGGAAGCTTTTGACATATATGGCAATTCCTCCTCTCATCATATTATCTCTATTTACATGTGCAGCTAATTTGTACCCATTGATGCTAACCTTTTGCATATCAGTGACAATGTGATGCAATAACACTCAGAAAAGGGTCAGTGTACCAACACAGAATGAACAGACTATCTGGTAAAATCAACTACTTAATTCAGGGAGTTTGGGAGACAATACAGAACAATCCCATTGTGTCAAATTTAGTTACACACAGATAACCTTAAAATCACTTTGATGCTGTGCCATGTGGCTCTTAGGAAATTTTTGGACTCTGCTTTCAATAAAATCACACGATTTCTTCAGAACACAAGCCACACTAACACCCAAGTCTCAACCACATGGCCATCATCGACACCCTATTACAACAGTGAGCCAGTATACGAATGAAGGCCTCGTCCCACTGACAGACTGTAAGTTGAGTCAAGGAGTATGACCTCCCATATGCTTTGTTCACTTAAACTACCTTCATATAAGTCTGTAGACTGCCTATGTGTTTGTATCTATTTAGTCACATTTAATATGAAATGTACTAATACAAATTATAAAGTGTAACCAATGCGTATTGCAGTCTGAAGTAGGTCCAACATCAGCCAAGCCCCAAGACATTTTCTCCCCTTCAATGGCCTGCCTGCGTACTTAGGACTTTAGAGGTTGCTGTGACATCAGACAAGCCGCTTTATCAACTGTTTTTCTATCAGTCTGCGGTTTCCTACATTGGTTTCTCCAGTGGATGCTCTTCAGCAACACTTTCTGAAAATTTACACTTCACATTTATTCTATTCAATTCTGTTTTAGGATGGGCTATTTTTCTTTGCTTGGTCATCCTTTCCTTGGACTCATCCAATCGCTGATTTTCAAGGGATATCTGCTCTTGGAAACTCCATCTTACTTATTGTTTGTGTCGTATTAAAACCTGATGTTAGCTCTCTGAAACTTTCTGGAACTATGCTCTCCTGCCTGCAATAATTACATAGCGCCCTTGGGCGTGCTGCTGCTACCCCCCCCCCCCCCCCCCCCCCGCCCTTTCCTCCCTATGCAACAATGGTAGCTTCCTGCCTTCGGGTGGTCCTACAAATTCTAATTTCAGTGCTTAGTTGAAACTGAGATATCTTGAGATCTATCACTCAAACCACACAGCATGTTTTCACAAAACTTATTCTAGTCAAATTTTACATACATCATCCTGTGATTGTACATACTTATCACTCTCCTTCATTGTTTTATCTACTGCTTAGCTATGAGTGTGATGAACATGCAAAGTGAAAGAATCTGCCACTGCCGTGTCTCATCCTTCTCACATAGTTTTTAAAATTTCCATGAGCTCTCAATATCGGTACATGATAAACTTCTCTTTCCTTTATTTCTACATCATGTAGGTATATTTCACTTTCTCACATTTTCTCCTGCCCCCAACTGTTCACAGCCTTCAATTCTGGCATTTTCATTTCCTTTACAAGTCTTACTAGTTTCCAGAACTCCCCCCAACATTTAACACCATAGTTAATTCTGATACAATATATTTCACTAAGAGTATCTCCTTATGCTATGTATGTAGTGTTATCACAGTTACTTTGTCATACCACTTAACACTTCTCATCTAACTTCACCACACAGTTTCACAAGCTAGTGCTGGTGTGTTAACCTATAAGATATGAGGTAAGTGATTACCATCCTCCTCCATGTGATCTAACCCTAGGCACGGGACAAAAGAGAGTATTGCTGTCCGCCATGTCTGCCATGACACCTTCTTCCTCATCAACACCATGGTCCACTCCAATTCCTACTCCAGAGACCTCTCTCTTGAGATGTGAGCTAGGTTCATAAATCTCAGAGTATAAGCCTCACAATGATACCTGAAGGCTACCATTTTCCTAACCATGTAACAAAGTTTGTTTTGTAACTACACACAGATTAATTTGTTACACTACTTTTTACAAATATTTTCAGAATAATTTTAGACATGAGTTTAGTGATGGTAGCTTACCATTATGATTTACTCTGTCCAAGGAATACCACTCATGACCCCATAGACATTTCCCTGTCCATTATTGTACTTTTTTGTTTTTCATAGACTGAAAATTAGGCTTTCTTGATTGCATTTTCTACATTTACTTCATCACTAGATCTTTTTATATTTACACCTCTGAATCCACCTATTCTGGTGCTCCACACTGCTCAGTCTCTTTATTTCCTTAGCCAATTACATAAAGTATACAGATCACACACCTGTTCATGACACAAATCACTCATTTTCTTAACATTCCGCACTGTTACCTTAATTCCAAGTTACATTTCTATTGCATTCATTCCTCTTGTAACTTATTTTACTTAAACCATAAAAACACTGTTCATACTTGTACAGGGCGTTTCAAAAAGAAAGAGCAGATTTCAAACATTTATTTCTCAAAAACTACAAATGATAGAAACACAATTCCAACGGTCCTTCACTCAATATGAGTACCAAATGTTACACAACAAATATCAAAACTGTACCTCAATATGAGCACCATTTGTTACACGACAAATATCAAACCGGTATCTCATTTCTTGCCACACACGACGCAACTGGTCTTTAGTTACCGAATTCACGGCCGCAACAATTCGATGTCGTACCTCTTGAAGAGTAGCGGGCATAGGTGGGACATAAACACAGTCCTTTATGTACCCCCACAAATAAAAATCGCAGGGAGTAAGGTCTGGTGACCTGGGAGGCCACAGACGATGACATTGATCTTGTGCTCCTGCTCTTCCAATCCACCGTCCTGGAATGGTGTTATTTAGGTACCGTCGTACAGGTTCAGAGAAGTGTGGTGGGGCGCCATCTTGCATGAAGATGAAGTGATTTGAATCTTCCTGAAGTTGAGGAAATAGCCAGTTTTCTAACATGTCCAGGTAAATGGTTCCTGTGATAGTTTTCTCCATGAAAAAGAAAGGTCCATAAACTTTGTTTACCGAAATTGCACAAAAGACGTTAACCTTTGGTGAGTCTCTTTCATGTTGAATAACGTCCCTCGGAGTTTCACTCGCCCAAATTCGTACGTTATGCCGATTAACTTTACCAGAAATGTGAAACGTTGATTCATCTGAAAAAATTAATCGTTCGGCAAAATTGTCCTCTTCCATATCCTGTAGAATTGCAGTTGAAAATTCGAACCTTTTGTTGTGGTCGTCAGGACGCAATGCTTGCAATAACTGCAGTTTGTACGGCTTCATGTGCAGACGGTTACTCAGAACGCGCCATACCGTTGTTTTAGACATGTTTAGTTCGTGACTTGCCCGTGCCGTGGATTTTCTAGGGCTCCTTTCGTAAGCTGCACGGACACGCTCGACATTTTCATCCGATGTGCGTGGACGACCCGTGCTTTTTCGCTTGCAGATGCAACCATCTTCTACGAATCTGTGATGCCACTCATAAATTTGCTTATGACGAGGCGGCTGTTTGTTGAATTGACGGCGGAATGCACGTTGCACACCAACAATGGACTCTAACTTTGCAAATTGCAGCACACAAAATGATCGTTCCTGTGGTGTCGTCGCCATTTTCCTACAAACAAACGCCAGCGCCACTGCGGATTTGCATGGAACTTCTGCGCGGACCATTGAAAAACTTTGAACCTTTCTCTGACAAGAAACGTTTGAATTGTGTTTCTATCATTTGTAGTTTTTGAGAAATAAATGTTTGAAATCTGCTCTTTCTTTTTGAAACGCCCTGTATATCACAGAGCGTTACTTCCAGTATCGTGGTTTACCCAGAATTTTGTCTTGTTTTCACTTAATGTCACCCTTGTTATTTTCACTGTATTTCAAAACTGTATTCATACTGGTCTACTTTCTGGGATTTTACGTTTATCATGATATCTACATGACATCCTGTATCCAACCATTGACTTACTTACATATTCTCTCGCCATTTTATAACTTCCTGACTTCTCAGTTGTCTATAAGCAGATCCTGAAGACTACCAACAATAGACTAAACAAAAGAGGAAGAGAAGAGAACAAGGAAAAAAATGCATTGTTCTACCCAGCTCAAGTACACACAGTCGCCTCACTGTGAAGTTTCCCACTGAGCAAGAAACCTTGTTCCCATTTTAATGCGCCTCATCCACCATCCCTTCATCTACTTATCACGCATCTGTTTCTAGTCCTCCCTCCAGAGGATAACTCTTACATCCTTTTTCTGCTTCTCTTTGAACTCCAAAACGATATAAACTTATATTTCATACTTCTTTTTCGTTACGACCTTTGGTCCTACTTCGAAGTTCAAAATTTCACAGAAATGGCTCCTTTTGCTACAAAAATTGTGTTACTACTGCATTTTCCTAACCAAACTCTGCGTGAACAGGCGCCATGAAGTTCTAGTGGTACCGACATGAGTGCCATGTCATCCTCAGCCCACAGGCGTCACTGAATGTGGATGTGGTGGGGCATGTGGTCAGCACATTGCACTCCTGACCATTAGTCAGTTTACATGACCGGAGCTGCTACTTCTCCATCAGGTAGCTCCTCAGTTTGCCTCACAAGGGCTGAGTACATCACGTTTACCAACAGCGCTCTTCAGACCGAATGGTCACCCATCCAAGTTCAAGCCCACTCTGACAGTGTTTAACTTCGCTTATCTGATGACTACCTTTTCCTGCATGCTGAGGTTTTGTTAGAAAATGAATATTTGCATCCTTGAAAATATGCATGGTTTATCAGGTACCAGTTCATCACAAATCATGTACAACAACAACATACAGAGAAACCAGACACAGGTGTGTATTACCAACTTCTGAACATGAAATACTGACTTTAGTTATTTAGTTGTTAAAGAACACCAAAGACGTAAAATACATTAACACTCTCCCTTATGTAATAACTTGCAAAGTCTAATCTTATTACATAAATACTGATATCTAATGGAAAAAAGTGGCTTTTTTAGGATATCAGCAAGTTGTTCTACAGTGTCTACTTTCACAACTGTGATTTCACCAGCACTAACTCGTTCACGAACAAAAAAATGCCTTATACGAATATGCTTCGTTCTTCGGTGAAACTTGGGATTCTGGGCAAGCTGGATAGCAGCTACGCTGTCAACCTGCAGAACTGGTGTTGCCTCCAATTCTGTCAGAAGCTTCTTGATCTAGACAATTTGCTGAGCAGCTTCACTGGCAGCCACAACCTCAGCTTCAGTTGTGGATATGGCAACAGAAGATTGCCTTTGACTAATCCATGAGACAGGTGGCTCAAAGTACAGACAAAGGACGCCAGATGTTGAGCGCCCAGAGCCAAGATCACCACCAACATGGTCAGCATCACTAGAACACTCTAAAACCTGCTTCTTAGAATTGTTTTTATATAAAAGTCCATAATTTGTTGTGCCTCTCAGGTACCAAGATTTTTTTAACTTTCACTACATCACGATCTGTTGTTTTTTTGAGATTTCTTGATACAACACTGACAGCATTAGCAATGTCAGGATGTCTCCCACACATCAGAAACATCAGTGCTCCAACAGCTTGGCAGTATGGAAATTCAGAGTTGCAAGGACTTTCTTGTGCCAACACTGACAGCATTAGCAATGTCAGGATGTCTCCCACACATCAGAAACATCAGTGCTCCAATAGCTTGGCAGTATGGAGATTCAGAGTTGCAAAGACTTTCTTCTGTATCATTGTCATTTATAATGGGTGCAGTTACACCCTTGCAGTTCTTCATGTTGAAATGCTCTAGTATTTTCTCTGTGTAATGAGTTCAGGTTACACATACAGTTCCACGTTCTTGTTGGTCAGTTTCCAGACCTAAGAAAAATGATGCAGGCACTGAAGTAATTTTAAACTCTTCTCTTAAATCACTGACAATGTCTTCAAATTCCTGTTCACTGTGAGCTCCAAACAGACCATCATCAACATAAAGCACAAAGAATATTTTCTTACAGCCTTACTGTCTCATGAAAAGACAAGGATCAGCTTCACTCCTCAGAAAGCCCAGTTTAGTGAGATGATTACTGTACTTCTAATTCCAGCAACGCAGAGCCTGTTTCAGTCTGTATGGACTTTTCTTCAAGCAACATACTCACCCAGACCCATCATCACATCCTTGAGGTTGTTGCATATAAATGGTTTCTTTTAAATCAATATAAAGAAAAGCCGTTGAAACATCAATTTGTAAAAGTTTCATGCTCTCCCTTGCAGCAACACTTAGCAGTGCTCAGAACGTGCTCTGAATGTCTGCTCATAGTCAACTCCTCTCTGCTGCGAATAACCCTTAATCACCAATCTTGCCTTGAATTTATTGACTGAGCCATCAGCATTTGTTTTGACTTTATACACCGATCTATTAGGAATGGACATCTTTGCATATGGTAGGTCAACCACATCCCTCGTTTTATTTTCTTGAAGAGCTTTTATTTCAGAATCCATAACTTCCTTCCAGAAATCGTTTTGAACAATCTTCATGGCATCGCTGTATGTTTCTGGTTCTTGGAAAGATATTGAGAGGTTCATTACATAATCATTAAACTTTTGTGGAGGTCTGAGGGTTAACCGATCACACAGACATGGTAAAGTTTCTGCACTTGTGTCTTCCTAATCTTCCTCCTGAGCGTCTTCATCTACATCCAAGAAACTGCCATCCTCTTCACTCTCACTATCAATACCATTGGTCTTCAGTCTGGAAGAGTTGAACTTTTCTCACTCTTCAGTGGCCTCTCCTCGAAGATGACATCTCATGACCTAATGAGTTTGCACACCTCTCCACAATAAATTCTGTAACCCTCATTGTGATCATATCCAATAAGGACACATTTCAGTGCTTTTTGGTCCATGTCCCTTCTCTGTTGTTTTGGAATATGAGCATAGCAAGTAGAGCCTATCACCTGCAGATGCTTCAGACTTGGCTTCTTTCCATACCACAATTCATATGGAGATGTTACTACAATAGCGGAAGGCCCTGTTCGGTTTAGAATGTAGGTCGCAGTGTTCACCATCTCTGTCCAAAGTTTCTGTGGAATGTTTGCATGTGCATGCATTATGGCTCTGGCAGATTCCACAACTGTGCAGTTCTCTCTTTCACTGCACCCATTTTGTTCTGAAGTGTGTGGCATTGTGAAGCGTTAAATTATACCGTCTTTGTGAAGAATCTCTTTTGCTTGTTTGCTGTCAAATTCTTTCCTATTGTCACTCAGAAGTTCCTTGGTGGTATGTCCAGCAGCTTTTGCTTCAGCTATGAACTGCCTTAACGTTTTGCAACTCCAGACTTTTCTTGTATGAAATATGTTGCCCTAAACTTTGTACAATCATCTTTGAGAAAAACAAAATACCGGTGCGCCGACACAGAAGGTACTTGAAACGGACCACATACATCAGCGTGAGTAAGTAAGCTCACCTGGTTCTGCCGTCCTCTTTCTGTTGCCAAATGGTAAACGATGGGCCTTGCCATAAATACAGCCTTCACAAAGTTCACTGTCCATTTCCACCTCAATATTTAAATCGCTGCGAAGTACAGACTTCACATGGCGCTTGTTCTGGTTTCCAAATCTTTCATGATAAAGCTGCTATGTATTGTCTCTGCTAGTGGTATTAACTTCGCTGAGGCAGAAACGTTTCACATTTCTTACAGCAACTTTAAAAAGGCCTACAAAGCGAACACAGACACCTACCAATCTAGTGACATTATCAAATCTTAAGATGACAAATTTCTGCAGCTGATGTGAATTTACATTCTGGATGTTCATCCTGTGTTGCAAGAACAGAAAATATATTCTTGTGAATCTGAGGTACATACCATACATCTTTCAAGGTAATTCTGTTCCATTTTGCTCCAACTGCTGCTTCAATGTCTATTGAACCTTTTCCAGTTGCTTCAATTATGTCACCATTAGCTGTAGTAACTGAGTGTTTTGTTAGAAAAGGCTGAAATGTTTTGAAACAATTCCTGTCATTTGTAATACGACTTGTTACACCATTGTCTATATACCAGTCTTCATTTCTACATTCAGAGTTCATCACAGAAGATGTCACAGAAAGAAGTAGTATATTTGTATCTGTTGTAGCTGGTTTTGGAGGTTTGCCATCTGATGCCCACTTTCTGCACACTTTAATTGTATGGTTCAGTTTCTTGCAGTAATTACATATTAATTTCTTATACTTCTTTTTCTCCATTGGATTTACTTGCTGAATGACAGCCTTGATGAGTCTGTAATGAGGACTTCTTGTTTACTAAAATCACCATCCTTTGTACTCAGAGCTTTTTCATGTGCACACAATTGATTTGTTAAATTATCAATTGTTCTGTCATCTCTAGATGTTAGCATCCAACTAGATTTAAACGAAAAATAGTCTTCTCGTAGTGTACCTAATATTTTACAAATCAAAAACAAATCAGGCATTTCTGAATTATTTACGATATCTTTAGTCATTTCCTGTTTCAATTCACTCCACAAATTTTTCAGTTTGGAAATATGTGTCGCAATATCGTCTTCAGGAGCCTTTTTGTAACTAAAGAACTGCAAACAAAAGTTGTAAACTTTGTCTTCAGAGACACCATCAAATATTTTGTGTAATTCTGTCCACACTTAGCACGCTGTATTTAGACGCATTAATTTTGCAAAGATTTTTCCGACATATTTGTAGTCAAAACACGTAGAGCGTTGCTGTCTGCTTTGTTAAAAGCTTCTAAAGCACTTTTGTAGATCGCCCTTTGTTCAACGGTTGCACTAGGTTTCACTAACCGGCCTTACACAACGTCAAGTGTGCCAAGAATCCCTCGTGGACAAATACTTATTTTGTATTTCCAAGTGTTCCAATTTGTTTTGCCTTCCACAACTCAGATGTTGATAATTCTCGTTGAATCCATCGTTGATTGCGTGAATTAACAACTTCAAAGACGTCTTCTTGGAGATAACTTTAAAAACCTTTTGCACAGAGCTACGTTAATATTTTCGTACAAGTGTCCATTTAACACGCACCTGCGCCCGTAACCTGATGAGATTTTGTTAGAAAACGAATATTTGCATATTTGGAAATATACATGGTTTATTAGGTACTGGGTCAACAGAAAGCACGTACAACAAGAACAACAATATACAGGAAAACTACACACAGGTGCGTATGACCAACCGCTGAACATAAAATACTGACTTTGGTTATTTAGTTGTTAAAGAGCGCCAAAGATGTAAAATACATTACCACTGCACGTACGTTATTATACAACACCACTCGACATTTACATCACTACAATTCATATTAAAATATTCGATACCTATGATCATGTTAACACTGAGTTTCTGAATTCTCTAACGTGTGTAATTCTGTGACCACAACTTTGAACTGCAAGAGTAGTTTGACTTCATGTTGGATTGTTTTTCGACACCATCCCTGTAGCACCAAAAATTTTAACGTTAAAGATCAGCAGTAGTACTGTGTCCATTTTGCTGGGTGAAGTAACTGAAATCTGTGAACAACTGTCAACCAATACCTCACTTTCTAAGCCACCTACTGCTACTTTTACAATTGGACTGACAGCAGCTGAAATGGGCACCAGCTCTCCTCCACAAAACAACTCTTTTATTTGGCTTTTTTTTACCAAACTCAGTCACAGGCATCGAATTTCCATCTTTGCTCTTCCTATTCACCATTCAGCCTGTGTGTCTAAAAGCACACTGCATGAGCGCTGTCCAACCTTGATGGCAGTTCATATTTGGAATCTCCATCAAATACAAATTTATAAATCATACTAGCTCCGTCCAGAGACACTCTTGCGTTTTGTAATGAACGTGCTTGTTTGAATTCTGTCGCTTGCAGTTCAGAAGTGCTTGCTTTCTTGCTGTCTTTCATATACTGTTCTGGAGCCTGAAGTCCCCACACTTGCCACATCAACGAATTTTTATTTCTTATTGTTCCTGTTCCAGTCAGTTGCTTTTTATCAAACTGTCACACTATCCGAATAGTACCAACAGCGTTTAATTCGTCAGATATGTCATAAAAATAACTGTTGTGCAAGTCAGGTGACTCTTCACACACACTCGGTGGTGCAGGAATGTCTCCCCCACTCATCATTGTCTCCATTCCTACCAAGTTCACTAGAACTTACCATCAACTGCCCAACCAAGCTATTCAGCAATATTGTTCCCCCACCGAGTGCACCTCCTCACCACCAAGGTCACCTGTGGCAGCTGCTATCCACACTTTATTTATGTTCCTCACTATTACTTGCCAGTTTTCTTCTTAGAAATCGTCATCAGAATGACTGACATTCTGTTGCCTGTTGTGCACATCATCATACGTGGCACCAGTCTTCCACCTTCCCGCAGCTGCTGTGGTATATTTTACACTATACTGTAAGGGCCATGAGAATATTAGACTCTTCCGAGAACACGTTCATAATTCTTGTAATTGTCATGAAGTGGTGCTATAAGTTCTCACCAAACACAGAATGGTAACAAAAGTTTTATACCCACAGCAACAACTGCGCAGCCACCCCCACACCAGTACTTACAGAATGCCTCCTCCTGTACCCGGACCAGATTGATACTAGTCTTCGGTCCAGAAATCTGTTATCAGTGGTCGCTGAATTGCTGTAGACCAACATTCTTTCAAAAATTAGACCTTGAGAAATGATTAAAGTACTTAGTTACATCATTCACCTGTCTCAAGACATCATCTTTGAATTGCTCTGCTGTAAAAGAAGCAGACAGCGAATGAGTTGTGGAAAAGGTAGTAAGAGCAACTTGACTTTCTGCGAGTTGTATCCAAGGCTATATACTCAGAGTCTTATGTGGATGGCCTTAGCAGCAGCTGGTTCCATGGCTAAGTAAAGATGAGGACAGCAACCAGGCAGCAGTCGGTTACCACTTCACAGTGCGCTAATAGCACTTGTCCAGAAACACATGGAAATACAACTTCTTGACATGGCTGGAAGTACGAGAAGATTGTACTGAAAGACGTTTGGCGATTAGCCAATTTCATCCATAGCTAGTTTCACACTCTTGGATATTATGGTGCAACTTAATGGTATAAACAGTTACAAACGTTATGAGCACATTGAAACAAACAAAAATTAACAAAATATAGGCACTAGTAACTTCACTAGGCAAAAATTACGTTATATCATTACCTTTGTCAAAGTATCATTAACCACAAAGCCACATGGCAAGACTAAAATGTGAGTAAGTCCCTCATATAACTATGAAACGTAGAAACTGTAGCTTATATGTTTGAAATCTGTGGTAACAGCTAAAGAGGCGAAACTTCTATAATGTAATAATTTTTTCCAGTTTAAAATTTGTTTCAGAGTTGGAAACTGACTCCTTTCGATGTATTCTCTTATTGTGATATGCATCTCCCTCTACTCTTTACGTGTAAGATCTACGTGTCTTGGCATAGGCACCAACACTTAAATCAGCGCGTTTTTTTGTCCACAGGCGTGCTTGGTTGTCGTGGACAGGCCTAATGTCCCCCGTGACGGGTCAGCCAGCAGTGACAAAGTCATTAGTATCGGGGTGGACACCCACCTCCAGGCAACGGGGACAGTTCATCACCGCCGAGGATTTTTTCCCTATTGTGGTGGGCATCCGCCTACTATAAGTGCAGCCAACACACTAGCAGCACCAGGTGCCGACGCCATGGACACTGACAAGACACCACCTGCTGGATGGAGACGCTGAGGCTCTGCTGCTACCACAACAGATGGGTTACGTCATTGTGAGGCTAACATCAGTACAGTCAGCAATGTTTGCCTGGCATTTAAAACTGATTTTTGTTTACAATAAACAAATTATTTGAGCAACATGAGAATACTCATTGAGTGTAACTATTGTTGTTTAATAGTTCTCGTAAAAAACCTTCACTGGAATCAATGTAGGGCATCTGTTTTACCTTTGTACTAGAGCATCAGTTATACAATGGTACATGCATTGGCCTATTCATTTTCATTCGGCATCTTGTTCCACCACAAAATTTAACAGCATTGTTGAATGCATTCACTGCCACCCACTTAGCCTACCTGTAGCAATGTATGTTATGCGTCACCAACCTTGCAATTTCTTCATGGGAGAACTCTCAATACAGGTCAAGTTTCCAGAGCTTCATGTTTCCGAAGCCATCTTCAGAGTATAACAGTCCCAGATCGAGAGATAATGCCTGAGAAAAGAAACTTGGAATAGAGAAGAATTTATCTGCGGTTTTCACAGACACAGCTACAAACTAATAATCCTGTACAGTGTTTTGAGCTGGACCACAGCCAACAGCTCTTTTGCACAGCATATTTGGATCTTTTTCTATTACTAAAAGTCAGAAAGTGAAATACATTATTTTTACTCTTCCACTGTAGCAAACTGATACTTTTAGCTTACAAGGGAATGTAAATACATGTCAAGTATTGCGCATCACATAGTAGATATTGACTGCTGTACCAAAACACTATTTCTGGGAAGCTGGATCTTCCCCCATGTGGCGAGAGGTAGTAATAGGTAATGCATCCAGGAACATTATCGATCATGGTTGTTTTCGTGGTGCAGGTGTTAATGGTGGGCAAAAGCATAATGTTACTTGATCGAAATGCCCTCCACACCCACCTGTCAACGTTATTGCGACACTGTACTTGTTTCCCTCGTTTGTCTTTCCGGAGGTGCATTCGCCACTGGCTTCAAATTTCGTTATAAATATTATTTGTCAAGTCAACATCCCTCTTCTTTAAGACATTCTAATCATGCAGAGATGAATGAGGTATCGTTGGAAAATTTCTAATTCTTTCTCATACTGCATACAGCGTTTGTGCTAAAAACTTACTGTTTGTCGAAAATTTTGAACTATCGTAGGCAAAAGAACATCATGGATGCCCAGCATCATACCTGTATTTTGTGAGGCCAACCTATTACTCACGAACAAGAGACTCACTTTTCATATTATCTTATTACAAATAACTTCTTATTAACTGGATAATTTGTATACGTCAGTGTTATAGATAAAAACGGTGACCACTGCAGTAGTCGATTATCTCTGCCCGTCGTACAGGTTGACTTTTCTAAACGAATATACGTTTAGAAACGACAAAGATATTAGTCATTGTTAACATAAATTGTGAATTACTTATTGCTGCTACGGCCTAACGTGCTTACTTGAAGTAATAAATGCATTCAAAATCCCAAAATACAGTTAGAATTTATTGAGGTCTGAGTGAATACCAGGTAAGAAGCGAATTAAAATTGTATTTGCTATCGCTATAAGCAAGTCACAGGGACAAAAGTTTCAAAACGCAGGATCGTATTTACCATGTCCATTCTTTACTTACAAGCAGTTGCATGTAGCCATTTCAGGACTAACTATATCAACCAACATTTTCGTATCCCTTAAGGAAAATGAAAAATAAGTTCGTGAAGTTCAAATTCGTATACGATATATCGTTTACAACGAGGTATACTAAAGCTCTGGAATCAATTTCGTTCAAATTTTCTGTGTAGAAATTTATAGAAAAGGGTGCGTCATAAATTTATGATTATTATTTCGCTTTTTCGGTTTATTTTTAAAGAATTTTTTTCAGTTCAAACAACTATTCTTATCCCAACTACTTTCTTATTCCAAATACTGTCGTTATTTAAAACTATGAAACCGCTAAAGTTTCGTATAGGGCCCCTGATGAATAAGTATGTCCAGCCGAATCGAACCGCACTGTTGGAGGTTCTCTCGCAGTGAGAGGGTGTTTGGCAAATGGGCTGGCCTGTGCGTTCTCGTGACGTAAATCCCATCGAGCACGTGTGACATCCATCAGGGAAACGTATTGCAGCATATCCACATTCACCAAGGACAATCCATCAGCTGTCAGTCCTGCTGGTAGATGAATTAAACCCCCTGCCACAAAAACTTATTACCAACCTTACGGTCAGCATAGGAGGACACAATAGAGCATGCACTGTTATCAGTGGTGATCACACATTCCATTAAGAACCATGTCCCGCCATTTGTAAACCTGGGGACCATCAGGAAACGCGGACACTTTAGTGTAATTCTACTTTGAATGAAATTGTTATTTCCGTTCTTCATATTGCGCACTTCTTTCAGTGACCATTTCCAATACACTAGCAGTTCTTTCTATGATTGGCCGACATTTCGGTGAACCATATTACTTGGCAAAGACACATCTCGCGAAAACTACGAACTTTTTGTCCATGATGTTTGCACAACAGCTATATTGCCATGACTTGATACTCAAATAATCAAGATATTGAAGATACTGCAAAACATAATTCACAATAAGATTCTATGCAGCTATTATGTTTCTCTACTCAATCGCGATCACAGGGTCATCTGCAGTTATCTACCACAACAACAAGAATAGCCCATACGCAGTCAGATAGTGGTGATAGCATTACGTACGACTCCTGTTGTGAGACATGACACAGGAATATGACATCATTTTTGTTCATCTCATCACATCTGTATCTGCAGGTATTATCACCATTCAAAATCAATTTCTGTGCCTAAAATACACTACTGGCCATTAAAATTGCTACACCAAGAAGAAATGAAGATGATAAACGGGTATTCATTGGTCAAATATATTATATTAGATCCGACATGTGAGTACATTTTCACGCAATTTGGGTGCATAGATCCTGAGAAATCAGTACCCAGAACAACCACCTCTGGCCATAATAAAGGCCTCGATACACCTGGGTATTGAGTCAAACAGAGCTTGGATGGCGTGTACAGGTACATCTGCCCATGCAGCTTCACCACGGTACCACAGTTTATCAAGAGTAGTGACTGGCGTATTGTGACGAGCCAGTTGCTCGGCCACCATTGACCAGATGTTTTCAATTGGTGAGAGATCTGGAGAATGTGCTGGCCAGGGCAACAGCCGAACATTTTCTGTATCCAGAAAGGTCCGTACAGGACCTGCAACATGCAGTCATGCATTATCCTGCTGAAATGTAGGGTTTCTCAGGGATCGAATGAAGGGTAGACCCACGGGTCAAAACACATCTGAAATGTAATGTCCACTCTTCAAAGTGCTGTCAATGTGAACAAGAGGTGACTGAGACTGACACCCCATACCATCACGCCAGGTAATAATGCCAGTATGGCGATGACGAATACATGCTTCCAATGTGCATTTACCGCGATGTCTCCAAACACGAATGCGACCATCATGATGCTGTAAACAGAACCTGAATTCATCCAAAAAAATGACGTTTTGCCTTTCGTGCACCCAGGTTCGTTGTTGAGTACACCATCGCAGGCGCTCCTGTCTGTGATGCAGCGTAAAGGGTAACCACAGCCATGGTCTCCGAGCTGATAGTCCATGCTGCTGCAAACGTCGTTGAACTGTTCGTGCAGACGGTTATTGTCTTGCTAACGTCCCCATCTGTTGACTCAGGGATCGAGACGTGGCAGAACGATCCATTACAGCCATACGGATAAGATGCCTGTCATCTCGACTGCTAGTGATACGAGGTGGTTGGGATCCAGCATGGCGTTCCATATTACTCTCCTGAACCCACCGACTCCATATTCTGCTATCAGTCATTGGATGTCGACCAACGTGAGCAGCAATGTCACGATACGATAAACCGCAATCGCAATAGGCTACAATTCAACCTTTATCAAAGTTGGAAACGTGATGGTATGCATTTCTCCTCCTTACATGAGGTTTCACAACAACGTTTCACCAGGCAACCCACACTTTCCTCATGTCAGCACATTGTAGGTGTCGCCACCGGCCCCAACATTGTGTGAATGCTCTGAAAAGCTAATCATTTGCATATCACAGCATCTTCTTCGTGTCGATTAAAATTCGCGTCTGTAGCACATCATCTTCATGGTGTAGCAATTTTAATGGCCAGTAGTGTACCTCCTACATGAGAGTACATCATTTTATTGATCAACATCAGTTGAAGTAACAATAAATCTCATTGCACCTCTTGAGGTAGCGTCACCTTGAGCTACACCCCCCATGAATACTCTGTAAGCCACCTTTAGGTGCTTGGCAGAGGGGTTCAGCAAAACACTTTCACTGTTCCTCTACCATTCCATTCTGTAATAGTGAATGGGAAAAACAAACTTTGCTGAAAAGATGCCACGGCTCTGAAAAACAGTTTTGTTTTAATGAATGGAATCATTAGTCATGTATCATGTCCATCTCCCTCTCCCATAATTTTTGATAATACCAATGTCCTCTGTCAATCCCATCTGGTAAGGGTACCATACTGCAAAGTCATACCCTAGCAGAGGATGGACAAGTGTAATGTAGGCAATCTCCTTAATAGACCTGTTGCATCTTCTAAGTGCTCTGCCAGTAAGTGAAGCCTTTGGTTTGCCTCCCCCAAAATATTATCAGTGTGGTCATTCCAATTCCAAGAACATTGCATCATAATTATGAACAACAGAGGTACTGTAATATTGTAACCATACAATGACACGTAGCAAGTGACTTTCTATCAAAAATGTCACCCCTGTATGGCAATATACATAGTTAACATATGAATGCCAGTTGCAAATGCATGGCTGTGGGTCACACTCAGATAGCCTAATTATAAAGTGACCACTCCTGATAAGTGGGAAATCCACATTTGAATCCTGGTACAGCACAAATTTTCATCATTGTCATTCAGTTATACAGCTGATGGTTGTCCATGCTGTGCCTGTTCTTTTCCACATGCATGCATGTCTAAAGGAACATTGCATTGTACTTCAGAACAACAAAGCCACTGCAATATTTTATTTATCCACCAATACTGGGCTAGTGACTTTCAATTAAAATATCTCTCCTGTACGGGAATATATGTAACAGATGTACAAGTGCAGGTTGACGACATATGGAAGTTTGGGTCTAGCCATGGAGAATTCTCGGGTAGCCTAATGGTAAACTGACAACTATTAATAAGCCAGAAATCTGCCGCAAGTCTAGGTCCAGCACAAAAAATTTTCATTGTCACTCCATTATACAGCTAATGTTTGTCAATATTTGCAACTACAAATATATTTCATGTACTTGTCTGACTCAGTTCTGTTGTCAAGTTGGCAAGAAAATATCTTGAAGAAGCCTCTCCAGGGAGCTAAGAATTCATATACTTACATGTCAGTACATATACTCCAAACCAGTACATGTCAGTTATACCGGTATTTCTGGTTGATGATAAAAGTGAATTTGGGGTGAATTCATAAATTCACTAACACAATATTACATTTAAATGTAATTTTATATAGACTACATATCAATCTCTAGTATTCAGAATGGAGCTTATTTATTCTGGTGCAAAAAGTTATAATTGGTTATAAGTTGATTTATGACAGGAAACTGAAAATATCCAAATATTTATGGTCAAAAAAAAATGTAGTAGCCATTCTATGTGCAGTGTACTCAATAATATAAATTGTGTTTATGTTTGCAAGTATGTAGGCAGCTGGTTGTGATCTGCATAAAGTTGCTGAAACACGCAGAAGTGTTAAATTAAAACACTAGCTAATTAATGTATGGGAGAAGTAGTTCCCCCTTTTTTTTCTTTTTTCAAAATAGTCATTTCCCTCCTAACAAAAGAGGAAGAGCATGATATTCTAATTCCAAAGAAAGCAGATGTAGATAGGTATGGATATTACCAAATAGTACATTTAATAAGTGAAATACTAACATGAATTATTTGTCGAAGAATGAAAAAACTTGTAGAAGCTGGCCTTGGGGAAGAACCATTTGAATCCCAGACAACTGTAGGAACATGTGAGGCAATATTGACTCTGTGATATTTCTTAGAAGATAGATTAAGGAAAAGCAAACCCACATGTACAGCATTTATAAACTTAAAGAAAGTTTTTGACAGTGCTGATTAGAATAAAATTTGACAGTAGCACAGCTAAAAAACAGGGAGCCAAAGGTTATTTACAACTTGTTCAGAAACCATATGTCGATTATGAGTCAGGGGGCATGAAAGAGAAGCAGTGGCTGAGAAGAGAGTGAGATGGGGTTGTAGCCTATCCATGATACTGTTCAATCTGTATATTTAGTAAGCAGTAAAGAAACGAAAGAAAAATTAGGAGTAGGAATTAAAGACAAAGGAGAAGAAATAAAAACTTTGAGGTTTGCTAGTGAGATTGTAATTCTGTCAGAGACAGCAAAGAACTTGGAAGAGCAGTTGAATAGAATGGACAGTGTCTTGAAAGGAGGTTAAAAGATGAACATTAACAAAAGCAAGACAAGGATGAGGGAATGTAGTCAGGTGATGCAGATGGAATTAGATAAGAAATGAGACATTTAAAGTATTGGATGAGTTTTGCTGTTTGAGCAGCAAAATAACTAATGATGGTCAAAGTGAGAGGATGTAAAATGTGGATTGGCAGTGGCAAGAAAAATGTTTCTAAAGAAGAGAAATTTATTAATGTTGATTAATGATTTTAATTTTAGGAAGTATTTGTATGGAGTGTAGCTCTGTATGTAAGTGGATGATATACACTTTAGACAGGAAGAAACAGAGGCTTTTGAAATGTGGTGCTACAGAAGAATATTCAAGACTGGATGGAAAGGTCATGTAACTAATGAGGAATTACTGAATAAAATTGGAGAAAAAAGAAGTTTGTGGCACTGCATGGCTAGAAGAAGGGATTGGCTGATGGGACACATTCTGACACATCAAGGTATCACAAATTTAATATTAGAGGGAAGTGCGAGGGGTACCTTATAGAGGGAGGCCAAGAGATGAACACAGTACTCAGGTTCGAAAGGATGTAGAGTACAGTAGCTGTTTAGAGATGCAGAGCCTTGTGTGAGATAGAGTAATGTGGAGAGCTGCATCAAGCCAGTCTTCAGGATGTGTGTGGCATAATGCAGTAGATTTTCATGGTTTAACATGGACCAAGGACTGTGGTGTTCCTCAGCAGGCCAGAGGCCACAGGCGATGGATTTCAGGAATTGCAACTGTCTCAATGCAAGTACATTGAACAGTGCAGCATTTTATAGACATTTTATTTATCCTAGTACATTTTGACACTTATAAAGTAGTTTATATATTAGAAAGTATGGATGATAAGAAAAAGAAAATTGTGGCAGTCACTGCAGTTTGTTTGATATGTACTCATGTATTTCTTGAAAGAAAACTCACACAATACTTGTAGAACAATTGCCATAACACAGTGGATAATATCCGACAATAACGAACGTAGTAGAAGCAGCATTTTATTGGCAGGCACTTAGTGTTGGTTTGCACAACTCTTCCTCAGCTTACATAGTTTCTTCAAGAGGCTTACTTTTTTTCTGAGGTTATTTCTGGAAGTAGTGAAGGTATTTTAAATCTGTCTTGTGACTACAGCAAAATGCCTATTTTTGTCATCAATGTGTTTTGCTTTATTGAAATAAAATATCAGGGGTCTTAATGAAACATACACTCCTGGAAATGGAAAAAAGAACACATTGACACCGGTGTGTCAGACCCACCATACTTGCTCCGGACACTGCGAGAGGGCTGTACAAGCAATGATCACACGCACGGCACAGCGGACACACCAGGAACCGCGGTGTTGGCCGTCGAATGGCGCTAGCTGCGCAACATTTGTGCACCGCCGCCGTCAGTGTCAGCCAGTTTGCCGTGGCATACGGAGCTCCATCGCAGTCTTTAACACTGGTAGCATGCCGCGACAGCGTGGACGTGAACCGTATGTGCAGTTGACGGACTTTGAGCGAGGGCGTATAGTGGGCATGCGGGAGGCCGGGTGGACGTACCGCCGAATTGCTCAACGCGTGGGGCATGAGGTCTCCACAGTACATCGATGTTGTCGCCAGTGGTCGGCGGAAGGTGCACGTGCCCGTCGACCTGGGACCGGACCGCAGCGACGCACGGATGCACGCCAAGACCGTAGGATCCTACGCAGTGCCGTAGGGGACCGCACCGCCACTTCCCAGCAAATTAGGGACACTGTTGCTCCTGGGGTATCGGCGAGGACCATTCGCAACCGTCTCCATGAAGCTGGGCTACGGTCCCGCACACCGTTAGGCCGTCTTCCGCTCACGCCCCAACATCGTGCAGCCCGCCTCCAGTGGTGTCGCGACAGGCGTGAATGGAGGGACGAATGGAGACGTGTCGTCTTCAGCGATGAGAGTCGCTTCTGCCTTGGTGCCAATGATGGTCGTATGCGTGTTTGGCGCCGTGCAGGTGAGCGCCACAATCAGGACTGTATACGACCGAGGCACACAGGGCCAACACCCGGCATCATGGTGTGGGGAGCGATCTCCTACACTGGCCGTACACCACTGGTGATCGTCGAGGGGACACTGAATAGTGCACGGTACATCCAAACCGTCATCGAACCCATCGTTCTACCATTCCTAGACCGGCAAGGGAACTTGCTGTTCCAACAGGACAATGCACGTCCGCATGTATCCCGTGCCACCCAACGTGCTCTAGAAGGTGTAAGTCAACTACCCTGGCCAGCAAGATCTCCGGATCTGTCCCCCATTGAGCATGTTTGGGACTGGATGAAGCGTCGTCTCACGCGGTCTGCACGTCCAGCACAAACGCTGGTCCAACTGAGGCGCCAGGTGGAAATGGCATGGCAAGCCGTTCCACAGGACTACATCCAGCATCTCTACGATCGTCTCCATGGGAGAATAGCAGCCTGCATTGCTGCGAAAGGTGGATATACACTGTACTAGTGCCGACATTGTGCATGCTCTGTTGCCTGTGTCTATGTGCCTGTGGTTCTGTCAGTGTGATCATGTGATGTATCTGACCCCAGGAATGTGTCAATAAAGTTTCCCCTTCCTGGGACAATGAATTCATGGTGTTCTTATTTCAATTTCCAGGAGTGTATATACCATTTTGCTTACTTTCTCCATCTAAAAACAGTTCATTACAAAAGATGTTGATGCTATTACTTAATATTTTTGTTCAGATGTTTAGAAATGCTGAAGGCCTTGCATTTTTTATCTACTTATGTCTTTCCTTACTCTTGAGATCAAAATTTGTCAGGGAAAAATGCTAAAACTTATCTGGAAATCAGAGAAATATCAGGGAATTTCACTTGAGGAAACTTGTGGCAACCCTGGAGAGATATTAACAAACAGTTGCCGCGATAATTCAAAAACCTACAAATGATTACAATCCACATAATTCAAACTCCCTTGGACAAAAAAGGATGTGGGAGGGCGATCGTTTGAGTGGGTCAGACTTCAATATAGGATTCTTTTTCGAATAGACAATTAATTATGTAAGATAACAATTGTTTTACCATTGTCATTACACACATACCTTGACCTTTCAGAATCATCCCCATTAAAACAATTCACTCCAGTTTCATAAAGTAAAACTTTACAATCCAGCAAAACAGTGGTAAAACAATCAAAATTTTAAATACCCTTGTGTGGTTTGCATGATTAGGCTCATGAATTTCAATAACACCTTAAGCAACCACAATGTCGTAATTTCTGCCCCAAGTAAGTTATCCAATAACATCTCTACAGACAATACCTCCAGTTACTTTCAAGTTGCAAGCATAATAGATTCAAAAATCAGGAACATCATGAAACACTTAAACTAGAACAACTTGACATTACAAACAGAATTAATTTCTTCACCCTCCTAGGTGTACTACTTGTATTGCAGTGTTCTGGAGGTGCCGCGGAGCTCAATCAACATGCCCACTGCTTCACAGGTGACATGTTGCACAACACTACAGGATCAAAACCCAGCCCACTGCTTCACAGTCTGTCATTGAGACCAGTGTTACGTCAACACTGATTTATAAACTTCGACAACAGTAAATTTACCAATTAATAATATGCTAATTAAGGATCCTATGACTGCTGTGGTGCCAGCTTCTAGACGTGTAGACTTGCTAAGTTGAGTGCAACATTGCACAACATTAGGAATGAAAGGTCAACAGTGTCTTTCATTAACTGGCAATCACAGGTCAGTGACACGGGTCATATTAACCTCCATGTCTTAACATAACAGGCAAACCGAATGTCAAGGAATAAAGTTCATCACCTCAGCAGATTGGCCCATTAGTCAAATGTACTCTGCTCCCCTCCCACTATACTGGTGTTGGCTGACCACACTGTTTTTGGTCAGCGCCCTCTCACCATAGCTATGAGACCTCCAAGAGAAATTGCAGCTTAACAATTCACATTGCTCTAAAAGCCTACTGCTTGTGTATCTACTGTGGGCCGTGCACATACTCTTTGGTCCTGCAATACACTCATTGGAAAATTGATACAGCTTTGTCAATAACACATAGTGAAACTTTACATTTTGTATCCTGCCTGGATAGGAAGTGTGTGGATCTGCTCCTGTGAACTGCTTCTGTAATGTAGGCCGAGAGTGTAGGAAGCAAGTAGGAGCAGGAGAAGTGAAGAACTTTGGTACTGCATGTAACTTTAACACTTTTAATAGAGTCAAAAACACAAGTAAATATCAAAAGCATACATAACTTTGGCTAGGATGAGCACATAGGTGTAAAGCTGTAGTCCATGTCTAATCCTGTGAAGTTAGGATGACTGTTCTGTATAATCTCAAAACTAACAAGTACACGTTGCTGTTCAAACTCTAACTGAACGTAACTAATAGAAAGTCGCAATAGCAAGTTAGCCCACTTTTTAGTAGAAGCAACATTTCCAGGCCATCTGCTCTTGATGAAAAAGGGCCAGAAATCAAGACGGCACTCACTGAGCTCCACAGTGTCGGCCAGAGGGTGCTGTGGTCAGCGTAGTTAGTCTTCTTTTGTAGTGCAAACTTATGAGAGTGTGCACCTACATTGTGGCATTGTAACTATAGGTGCCACCCCCCCTTCCCCCCCCCCCCCCCCCCCCACCCCCGCCCCTCCTCCTGAAACAGTGCACCGTCATGGAATAGGGCTTCTGACAGTGGGGGGGAGAAAACCAGGGACAGCGCAACTTAGGGGGCGGACAGCTGAATTGGTGGGATGTGCTGCCCACCTGCATCCCTGAATTGCTTGCGAGGGGGCAAGGAAAATGCCCCTTGCAAAACCTGCCTGGGACGCGCACCACCACTGGGTATGCTCAGACGAATAGGCAGAGCAACAACCTCCATGTGCGACGGTGGTGGTGTGACGTCAGCCTCAGCGTCCATCGGCTCAGACACCACGGAGGAACACTACAGCGATGGCAGCTGGAGGTGGGGCCGTGGTAGTGACGAGAGGCACCCACCCAGTGCAGCAGACCAGACTAGTGGCTCTGTCAGGGGAGCCTGTGCCGTAGGCGCAAGCAGCGGAGGTGCCATTGGTTGAGTCATGGGCTGTGGCAGTGGAAGCCGTGAAGCATCCAATTTCTGCCGGAAAAGAACCAGCAGCAAAAAATTGAGGACGTAACAAACGTATCTGGTTTTGGTGTCACTTGATAGTGCCAGAGGGACCAGAAATCACAAACAAGGCATGGCCAAGCTGGCGAAGAATGCGCTCCTGCTCCCAGTGCTGCCTGACAGAAAAAACACGATAGAAAACCAAATCATGTGGCGCCCAGCCAGAACAAGGCAAAACAGTGGAAGCGTGCAGCAGCAGGTGCAACAGCTGCAATACCAACCGATGTGCGCGGCCATGTAGCAGTTCCACTGGGGAACGGGCGCTACATGGCTGGGAGCTTTATGAAGCAAGGAAATTCCATAGCACACACTTGCGAGAGTGTGTGGCAAGCAACTTGTTCATCTGCAAGTTAAACGTATGCACAAAGTGTTCAACCTCATTGTTCGTCTGGGGCTGGAATGGGGCTGAGGTCAGATGGCGAATGCCATTAGCAGCACAGAACACTTAAAACTCAGACAACACAAATAATGTTCCCTTGTTGGAGACAATGACGTCACGAAGGCTCTCAATGCAAAAAATAGACATCAAAGTCCAAATCATACTGGCAGATGTGGTAGAAGATATAGGTACAAACAAAAGGAAAGTTGCTGTAAGCATCAATGACTATCAACCAGCGGGTGTCGCAGAAAGAACCCGCAAAATCATTATGAATGCGCTGCCAAGGTGCAGTAGGAGTCGGCCATGTGAAGAAGCACTGGCAGGGAGCACATTGGTGCTCTGCGCAAGAGCGACAATTAGCAAGCAAATTCTCAATTTGGTTATCAATACCGACCCAAGTGCAGTGACAACACGCTAATTGCTTCATCTGCACTATACTCCAATGACCAGTGTGCAGTAAGCAGAGGATTTCTGACTGCAATGAACAAGGTACAACCACACGAGACTGATCAGTGTCAGTTTGTAACAAAATAACACCGTGGCGTACAGACAAGTTTTGACGCTGCACGTAGTAACATCAAACAAGGGGATAACTAATCTGCATAGCAGGTAGAAGCCATTGAGTACAAATATACTGGAAACAATCTGCAAAGAAGCATCGGTGGCTGTCGCGAAAACAATGCGACGAAAATCCAATGGAAAACCATCAGCAAAATCCTTATCTAGCAAATCAATGAACATGCATGGTAATTCAGAAGAATCAAACACTTCATCAGGACCGATAGGCAGACAAGACAAAGCATTGGCATTGCCATGCTGGGCAGTAGGCTGAAACAATATTTCATAATTGTAGTTAGACAAAAACAAAGACCAACATTGCAATTTTTGTGCAGTATGGGCTAGAATTGGCTTTGACGAGTGAAACAACAAAGTCAAAGGCTTATGGTTGGAGACCAAATAGAACTTCCGACCGTACAATAAAATCATGAAACTTGGTCACTCCATATACAATAACTAAAGCATCTTTCTCGATTTGAGAATAGTTTTGCTGGGCAGAATTGAGTAATTTAGACGCAAAAGTGACCAGGCGATCAACAGAAGTAATGCAGTGCAACAGAACAGCTCCGATGCCGTGAGAAGATGCATCGACAGCCAAAACAGCTGGTTTGGAGGGATCGGAAGGAGTCAAACAGTGATCACTCAACAGGGTAGATTTGAGCTTGTGGAAAGCAGTGTCACAGTCCGAAGATCAAACAAAAGGAACGTTCCTACGCTGAAGGCGATGCAAAGGTGCTGCAATGTGCACTGCATTTGGTATAAACCAAACACAATATGTAATTCTGCCTAACACAGACTGAAGTTCTTTCAAGTTCCTGGGTGCTGGCAAGTCCCTAATCACATGGAGATGTGTTGGTGAGCGGTGGATACCTTGTCCGTTAATCATATGTCCTAAATACCGAATCTCAGTTTTAAAAAATTTGCCCTTGTCTCTGTTACACTTGAGTCCTGCCTGCAAAAGTACAGTAAATAAGGCATGCAAATTCTGCAGATGTTTGTCAGGGGTGTGACCTGATACCACAATATTGTCCACATAATTGGAACAACCAGGGATACTGGCACACAACTGCTGCAAGTACAACTGAAAAATAACAGGAGTTGAAGCGGCGAAACTTGAACAATCCAAGGCGGGTGTTGCTCACAAAATATCGCCGCAACTGTTCGTTGAGTGGAATTTGAAAGTATGCGTCCCGCAAGTCAATCGTGGAAAAGAATTTACCCGTGCCAAGCTTAACAAAAATGTCTTCAGGACGTGATAAGGGAAATGTAGCTACCACCGTCTGGGGATTGACTGTCGACTTAAAGTCAAAGCAAATACTGAGACGACCAGTTTGTTTTTTCACACACACTATAGGCAAAGCCCATTGCAAAGCAGAAACAGGTTCAATGACACCACTGTCTTGCAAATGCTGAAGTTTAGCAGCCACGGCTTCGCACTGTGCATGTGGTTCCGGGCGTGCACGCCAGAAAATAGGCATGGCATTGTCTCTAACTACAATATGCGCTACCAAGTCTGTGGCACAACCAAGGCCCTCAGGAAAGAGTTCAGCAAAATCATCGCATAGTGTGGCCACACTGTCTGCGTGGTCAGAAGCATTGACACAAAGTACATTGTCCTGAACTGCGAGGCCAAAAAGTTCAAATGCGTCCTTGCCAAAAATTTTCGGAGCATTACTAGAGTGGGGCACATGAAAAGACAGAGTTATTTTCATTGCACTATAAGTGGCTTGCAAACTACACACGTCTAGCATTGAGATTTCCTGTCCAGGAAATGCAGTGAGTGTGGAATGCAAACAACGAAGTGGGGACAAACCAAGCAAGTCATACGGTGATCTGTTGAGTAAAGAAACAGATGCGCTAGTGTCCAGATGCATGTGATCAGAACGTCCACAAATGTTCAAAGTCACAAAAAGTTTATTCACATCACAATGAATGCGGGAGGAAGCATCTGGCAAAACTTGTTCACGCATACTACGAGCTGTAGAAGCAAGTGAAGCAGAAGCCTTTGAAAAAATGGCATTAATGTCCATAGACTGATGATGGGAACTATGATCATGGCAGTTCTCGTTGTGGTGACGCCCACACTAACATGAAACAGCCTGAGAATTAGAGTGCCTCTTACTACACACAGCTTGCACATGTCCTTTCATATTGCAAAAATAACACTCTGCATGACAGGATGGGCAACTGTCCCATGGGTGGGCACGAAAGCAATTCAGACAGGATTTCAGTTGCTTAGTGCGTGCCTGTTCATAAAATTGCTTTCTTACACATGAGTGGTGCAGCGTGGCTCCCTGTGCCGGGGCAGGGCGAGAGGACATGTGTTGTGCCTCGCTAACAGTACACACACCCGAGGTCACACTGAATGTGGAAGTAGCCATATGTAATGCATCTTGCCTGTCTAGCAAGTCTACTACTTCCTGCAAAGATGGGTTTTTAAATCTCAGGAGTTGCTCTTGGATAGCATCCCAAATCATGATATCCATATAGAAGAGTACACAGGAGCAATTAAAGTCACAATCAGATGGTAGTCCCTGAAGGTCGGCTAACCATGAAATATTTGACTGGTTAGGACCATGCCAGAGACAGAAAAATTTGTAGTGTGCAGCCACTGCATTTACACTGTCACAGAAGTGGGATTTTAAAGCTGCTATCACCTTGGCAAAAGTTTTAGTTTCTGGGTGGGTGGGTGGTGGGAAACAATTTTATGAGCACAGAGTATAAGTCAACACCAACGTTTGCAATGAGAAAGCCAAGCTGCTCTGTACCTGTTATGCAGTGAGTTGAGGCTCAAGCTGAGTGATGTATTCCAGTCAGCACTCAGAGTTAGGATTGAAGGCATGAAATGATACAGGCGGGGGCATCGGAGGTGTCGAGGCAGTTTGTAGTGTGAAAAGTCCATTCACAGCAGCAAGTAGTGCCGTCATTTGTTGAGCCTGAAACCGTACTATATCGGACAGTGAAGCCAGTTCCTGTTGCGAAGCCATCGTTGACACAAAATGATTTCTTAGAGCGAAGGGTGGGAGCACACATTCACTAGGTCACACGGAGATAGCACAAAAAAGATAAAGCAGTACCAAACAAAAAAGATAGGTAAGAGAGGAAAAAAAATCATCCCATCCTCGTCGCCACTTTTGGTATTCTGCCTGGATAGGCGGTGCCTGGGTCTGCTCCTGTGAACTGCTTCTATAATACAGGCCGAGAGTGAAGGAAGCGAGTAGGAGCAGGAGAGGTGAAGCACTTTGATACTGCATGTAACTTTAACACTTTTAATAGAGTCAAAAACACAAGTAAATATCAAAAGCATACATAACTTTGGCTAGGATGAGTACATAGGTGTAAAGCTGTAGTCCATGTCTAATCCTGTGAAGTTAGGATGAGTGTTCTGTATAATCCCAAAACTAACAAGTACTCGTTGCTCTCCAAACTCTAACTGAACATAACTAATACAAAGTCTCAATAGCAGGCTAGCCCACTTTTTAGCAAAAGCAATATTTCCAGGCCGTCTGCTCTTGATGAAAAAGGGCCAGAAATCAAGACGGCACTCACTCAGCTCCACAGCATCAACCAGAGGGTGCTGTGGTCGGCGTAGTCAGCCTTCTCTCGTAGTACCAACTTATGGGAGCATGAACCCACATTGTGGCATCGTAACTATCGATGCCATATAACATAACATTCAAAACATTGAGAATATGTGTAGTACAATACCACACCAATTTCATCATCAGAATACTAAAACTACAGAGGTACTGTACAGTTTGGTAGACAAACATATATATTAACATAATAGAAATTCTGAAGCAAAGATGATTTATTTTATTACTATTTTCCTTAAATTCTTGCAGACTTTTTTTTATTTTATGTGGCTTACCATTCACCTGTTACATGAAACTGCTAGTACCAAAGATATAAAAAGGAAATTTTCAACATCATAGAAAATAAACTATGTAGTAGTATTTAGTTAACAATCTGTCGAAGATTAATATTTCATTCAATTTATTATGTAAAGCGCCATAAATTACGCATACAGTACCAAACATTACCTCAGCACACATAGATATTTTACCATATTGTAGTCATATTTGCCTTCGTGTAGTTGACTTTATTATTTGCTTATGCCTGTGTTTTCAATCATTACTTTTCCTAACAAACCTTGTCAACTGAAAGAGTGTATTGGCAAACACAAAATAGTATAAAGACTGGATAATGTTATGGATCCTTGCTGTCACTATTGCATATAATATAACTCATATTTACCATATTTTGTCACTTCATTTATGTCACAGCATTTTGTTGGTTCCTTACTCCATTGCCATTGATACATTGCTACATCATCATATAATCATTTAATGATAAAAATCCATGCTGTGTTCCTTTTTTACAAAACTGGCTATACAAAATCACATCTACAGCAATAAACCAATTCCAGTATCTAACACAGTATCTCTCTCTATTGCTTAACAGACCAAAGCTTGTATATTACATTTCATTAGCTTAGGTGATGACTATGTTTTGCTTTTAAAAATAATTATTTTTTTCTCATTGTGCCTGATTGACTTTTTTTTCACAAATGCTTCTTGTTGCCCTACTTTAGATAACTTTTTTATTTCATCTCAAAATTATTTATTCTAGCATAAAGGGCAAGATATTGATATATAGTTATGAACATGGACACATTGTGATAAACTGATTTTATTTCTGTCAGAACGATAGTAAATTTACTGTTGCAGCTGCTTTATTATTTGCTGATTGCACACTCAACTTCAGGCAGTAAAATCAAAGATATGTTGCCATTATTTGCATAAATATCGCCAATATTAATGATGCCTCAGACATATATAAGACAATTTTGCATTAAATTTTGCTGAAATAACTTCTAAATATCATCTGCTTCCATCTTCTGATATCTTAATTGTATACACCAAGGTTTAGAAATTCTGTCATACAATGTATGCTGTATACAGTGCTTATAAATGTGTTATTCAACAAGTGATTACACATCCTTCAGGTCAGAAACTTATACAGTGGTAAAGATGTAGAAGATGGATGACCAAAACAGAGAGAATTCTAGAACAGAAAAGATGTAGATGTTGGATAATCATCCTGGAACAGAATTGTAGGACAGGAAAGATGTAGGTGAGGGGTGACCAAGCTGGGACAGAATGCCGAGACCGGAAAGATGTAGAAATGAGTGGACCAGGAAGCAAAGAATCATTACACCCAGGTAGTGAAGGATTACAACCACATAGTTTATTCACTAATTTATAGTGAACCACTACTTAATTACTTTAATCATTGTCCAAAGTATTTTCAATTTGGCAGCTGACACCTCTTTATATGGAGTCAACAATGACTACGTGCAGGGTTGGAGTCCCATGCAGCGCAGAACTATAAATTGCATTACCTTTACCTGAAAATGTGTACATCTTGCTACTGGTGAAGAGACAATAAACATTTCATGTCTCTTTGTAGTTACAAGAAAATAGTGAAAGTTACCAGATTTGAATTCCTGCGACGCAAAAATCATTTGTATTGTCATTTCAGGTACCAGTATCATGCTATTGGTGAACATATTTAATATCTGACACCTGATCAATTCATATAGGTACTGAGTTCTTCTCCTTGACCATCACCACAACTTCACTTCATGGGGTTTCGCACTTGTGCGTTGCAGTTTATTACATACCTTCTGTGGTTACTTCTCAGTCCCAATAAAAGCGTCATGGGGTTGCCAGTGCAGTGTGAAATGTATTGCCATTTATCTCCAGGTCTGGACATTTAGCCTTGTAAACCAATACTGGTGAACACTTTGATAGGGTATGCATCTTTATGCCTAGTCGAGTCTCAATCAGACATGCAAGCTATGTTTGGTTAACAGTGGGTTCAAATTCATATCACGAACAACAACTCATGTCATGTAATGAGCACGATAAGATTTCTGAAGTGTCACATATTCTAATGAAGTTTAATTTAAAAGCACTAGGGACTGTCTCTTCTACAATAACTTGTTTTCTCTCACCATATAGTGGAGATGCTGAGTCGAAGATAAGCATGACAAAAGGATTGTCACAATATAAGCCTTTGGCCAACAAGTCCTTTGTTGAAAATAGATGACACACACACACGCACACACACACACATACATACACACACACACACACACACACACACACACACACACACACACACACACACACACACGCACACACACACAAATGCACCTCACACACACATGACTACAGCCTCTGGCAGCTGAAGCCACACATATTGTTACATTCCATCATGGATTTTTTATTGTTTGATAACTGGTTTTCCAATATTTGTTGTATGATGGTATTAGTTTACATCTCGACTGACTGCCATAATGAGCAGTGTCATCCAGTGGTGAGCAGGCGATTTGGATGGGATTCGGTTAATGAAAAGGGGACGTATAATTCAACATTTATTTCCCCAAAACAATTAATTAATTGTAATAAATTACACTGTGACTTACAAATTACAGTGACACAAACAAATCAAGCTGCTTACAATATGAGGTAATACAAATGTTATATGCCACAGGTGAGCAGAGAAGCTTTAAAACTGTTTACAATTTGATACATTAACAAATAATCATTGTGTAGTAAACTACATACTTTCACCTAATACAGTTAAATTTTATAATGTGAAGCACAAATGTATAATTTACAATTAAATTTTCAGTCGAAGTTAATCCTTCCTATGCCTTCTTTAAAAGAGTGATAAAATTTCTAAAGGTATCTCATTTAAAAAAGCCCTAAAACCCTTAACACAACAACACGTCCATGACTAACTCAAATAATAAATATATGTACGGCAAAGCCCAACATCAACAGCGCAGACTACATTCAAACTCTAGCCAACATGGGCCGCTTGCCAGTCAAAACATGTTACGGCTGTGGCAGCGGGCAAACTTACGTAGGTAATAAAAGAACACAGGCCACCTAGCAATCTTACCAAATTCAGTTTACACGAAGGAGGAAGAAGGGGGGGTGGGTGGGGGGGGTGTACGTAATAAATACCATACACAAGTGCACTTGCCAAGCCTACTACTAAAAATACAGTATAAAAGGATCTCAGTTAATGACAAATCTGGGATAGGGCCGGCAATATTGCAGCTGAGTGCTAGTAGCCTAAATAAGGTTGACAGATACCAAGGTCTGACATCATCTTAGGGCTAACTGGCACAACAAATAAATAAAAGTAAAAGAACAGGCAAATGGCAATGCCCAAGAATTTAAATAGGATTAAGTACACACGAGGCTAAAATCAATTGCTAGCACCTTGGACATCGTTTTAGGCTTAATTGACACTACAAATAAATAAAGGTAAAAGAACAGACAAATGACAATCCCCAGCAATTTAAATAAAAATAGGCAAGCACAAGGCTAAAAGCAATTGCTAGCAACTTAACAAGCACACATAAAAATATCAGACTGCTGCCACATCACAAAACGGAACAGGTGTGCGCACAGTCCCCAGCAAGCCAGAAAACCAGTAACACACACTCCAGCAACCGAGCCAGCCTGACCACAGTAATTTCAACTCAGAACCAGGGTGCGTGAGCACACTGGGTCCATGCAAAACACACACTGCCAAATAATTCCCACCAACTGATACGGCTGCCCCCCCCCGGGTATGAAACAGGGGCGGTAACCGGGTACACACCAGCAGAAAACTTGACATCCAAACTCCGGCAGAAACAGAATCATGCAGAAAATATAAACAACAGCTGAAGTAAGGTGGAATGACCCTGCCACGTAGACCGGACAGAGCAAACACACAGAAAGCCTGTCCTGCAGTCCTTACAACTCCTGGGAGTGGAAAGCCAAGCGATATCATGGCACCCTTTTCAGAGGCGCAGAACCTCGAGCAATCGTGTGCGGGGATCCATCAGTTGTCCACTACAGCACATCACCAACATGCCACACCGCCCAATGGCCAAATCAACAAGGCCCGCCAACAATGAGACCACACCTCCGTGCCGGGGCAGAAGGCAAAATACCACCACCTCGGTGTGAATCCAACTGCTGAGGCGAGCCCACACGGCCCCTGGCGAAAAACGCTTCAGAGGGCAGCAGCTGCCTCAGCGCCTGTGCAGGTCGAACCAGACGGAAACAGAAATACAAGTCGCTATCGACAGTGCCAGATACGCAATGCGCCAGAGAAATGGCACAAGTAGTCTCTTGTGGTAGTCATTGTGTATAGTCAGAAGGCTGTACCCCACAGGATTTCGGTGTTCAGAGGAGATGCAACATAGCTATGTTACATTGCTTGTATTCAGCAGTGGCCCACTGATTTTGCTGTCAAGTGTGCCTCATGTTAAGTGCAGCTTTAAATGTCAACACATCACACCACTATGGTTTGTAAATGTCAGGTTATATGCGGAACATGTGGTTCAGCTGCTCATGAATGATGTCCTAAATGAATACCCCACACATGTATGTAAATTACCATTCATTTTGGAGTAAGCAAAATGGTATTCCACGAAGAGAACAGAATCCAGTAGCTAAAGTTTACCAACGCATCACATACTTTGAGGTGAAGTAGACATAAAGCCACACAGTCACCTACTTCAGTGAATTCCTTCATATCGAAACTGTACCAGCCTGTACAAATGACTTGTATTGGCAACCAGACACTGATAGCTGAACAGAGTGCAACCTACAGTTATATATGTACCCTCAAACTTTCCACTTACAACTGAAACAATGGTGGCTGCAGAACATATTGTTGGGAAGAATAATACACCTTCATGGCAGAGAGAAACAGAAAAAAATCTGTTAAAACAGCCTTACCAATGTCCCAAAAACCTGAGGACGAAAAACAACAGGCCAGAAAAAAATAGATCCAAAACCATCAGGCTATGCGATCTTCATCCTATCTGATGGATCAGATGATGACCATGTTATAGGTGGTATCAATGTCGATGTCTGCCTTCGAGATCAGCAAGTTCCTCTCACACTCCTTCTCCCTCATTGCAGACTCCCCACCAAGGAGGAATAACAATTGGAAAACAGCAAAAAAACCTTACTGCTAAGGCAGCTTTCATATTACATTGGAAAATCAATTGGTTTTGGTCACATGTGGTGGGTCTATGACTATTAGATCAGGGAAGACCAAAGTGTGTAATTTTTCAACAGATACTTTCTAAGCTATATGACACCCTTGGACAACATGGTTGCGGCTACCACAAAAAATATGACCTTAGGACAGAGAAGGCTGGAGAAGGAGTGACTATTTTCATAAACAACACAGACATGAACAGAGGGTGGAGCATGCACTGCAGCAGTGAAATAGTGTCATTCATTCCTCTTTTTCTTTTAGTGTGCTCTCCATCCCACATGCACACTGCTCAGTAGAAAGTTGTTGATGACTTTTACTGGTGATCACTTCGTGATCTAGATTTACCTTCCAGACAGAGTGGTGCCCGGAATAAAACTGGCATTATGGGTGCTCTGTAAGGAAATAGGTTTCTGGATGACTTTTCTAAACTGGACTCCTTTCCCTAAATCTCTCCAGTCCTTTCCCTTCACCCCTCTTTCTTCCCCTTCAACTCTTCTGTCAGAAGAAGGAGCCACTGCCTCCATAAGCTTGTGAAAGTTAAATCTTTTTGTGTATGTATTTCCCTGCCACCGCTTGGTGAGTATATTTTTTACATGTCCATTTACATTTTAATATAATATAATGTTGACAGTAGGTCGACCTGTGTTCTTCTTTGTTTGCAGACAACTTCTTCATCTTTTGTTCCTCCTCCATCATTGCAACAACATTTATAGAACGTCAGTTGCCAGTAATTTTCTTAATTTATTTCACAACTGGTTTTGAAGCTTAACACTTCATCTTGAGGTGCCACCAAATAATTATCATCGGACCACCAACCAGCACCAACTGGACAGCATCTCACACACACATGATCATGAAACCTAGCTGCTGAAGCTGACAGTCTGGATTCAGTAACCAGAGACTGTGGTCATATGTGTGTGAGTGTTGTGTTTGTGTGATTGTGTGTATGTATGTCGTCTGTTTCTGATGAAGTCCATTTTATCTGAAAGATTAATTGCTGTCAGTCTTTTTGTTGAGCCCATATGTGACTCAGAATTTCTGCTATTTACAGTGAGTAACCGCTATCCTGTTCATAATATTTTCATTCTTCCATCCTGGCTTTTCCATTGTTTAATATTAAAGAAAGGGTAGATTGCTACTCAACATATAATGGAGATGTTCAAGTCGCAGATAGGCATAAAAAAGGACTGCTAAACAAGTAAGTGTGTGGTCAAAAGGCCTCTTTCTGAACTGCACCACACACATATATATATATGTGTGTGTGTGTGTGTGTGTGTGTGTGTGTGTGTGTGTGTAATAGGGAAACATTCCACGCAGGAAAAATGTATTTAAAAAGAAAGATGATGTGACATATATATATATATATATATATATAATAGGGAAACATTCCACGCAGGAAAAATGTATTTAAAAAGAAAGATGATGTGACTTACCATACGAAAGCGCTGGCAGGTCGATAGAAAAACAAACAGACACATACATACACACAAAATACTGCTTTCGCAACCAATGGTTGCTTCATCAGGAAAGAGGGAAGGAGAGGGAAAGACGAAAGGATGTGGGTTTTAAGGGAGAGGGTAAGGAGTCATTCCAATCCCGGGAGTGGAAAGACTTACCTTAGGGGGAAAAAAGGACAGATATACACTCGCACACACACACATATCCATCCGCACATACACAGACACAACCAGACATTTGTAAAGGCAAAGAGTTTGGGCAGAGATGTCCTCTGGACACCAAACCCACCCCATCCGAACTCCGGAAATGGGAACTTGTTCTTCAATATATCCTCTCTTCCCATTACCCACCAGGTCTCAATCTCCGCTAATTTCAAGTTGCCGCCACTCATACCTCACCTGTCATTCAACAACATCTTTGCCTCTGCACTTCCGCCTTGACTGACATCTCTGCCCAAACTCTATGTCTTTAAATATGTCTGCTTGTGTCTGTATATGTGTGGATGGATATGTGTGGGTGTGCGAGTGTATACCCGTCCTTTTTCCCCCCAAAGGTAAGTCTTTCCGCTCCCGGGATTGGAATGACTCCTTACCCTCTCCCTTAAAACCCACATCCTTTCGTCTTTCCCTCTCCTTCCCTCTTTCCTGATGAGGCAACAGTTTGTTGCGAAAGCTTGAATTTCGTGTGTATGTTTGTGTGTCTATCGACCTGCCAGCACTTTCGTTCGGTAAGTCACATCATCTGTGTTTTTAGATACATTTTTCCCACGTGGAATGTTTCCCTCTATTTTTTTATATATATATATATATATATATATATATATATATATATATATATATATATATATATATATATATATATATATATATATATATATATATATATACACACACACATCTAAAAAGAAAGATGATGAAACTTACCAAACAAAAGCGCTGGCAGGTCGATAGACACACAAACAAACACAAACATACACACAAAATTCTAGCTTTCGCAACCAATGGTTGCCTCGTCAGGAAAGAGGGAAGGAGAAGGAAAGACAAAAGGATATGGGTTTTAGGGAGAGGGTAAGGAGTCATTCCAATCCCGGGAGCGGAAAGACTTATCTTAGGGGGAAAAAAGGACAGGTATACACTCGCACACACGCATACATATCCAAAAACCCATATCCTTTTGTCTTTCCTTCTCCTTCCCTCTTTCCTGACGAGGCAACCATTGGTTGCGAAAGCTAGAATTTTGTGTGTATGTTTGTGTTTGTTTGTGTGTCTATCGACCTGCCAGCGCTTTTGTTTGGTAAGTTTCATCATCTTTCTTTTTAGATATATTTTTCCCACGTGGAATGTTTCCCTCTATTATATTTATATATACATACACACACACAACACACCAACCCACACATGACCACTGTCTCTGGTTGCTGAGGCCAGAGGTGCATTTGCATGACTGTTTGAGTGTGAGTGTGTGTGTGTGTGTGTGTGTGTGTGTGTGTGTGTGTGTAATTCAGATAAGATGTCGAAGTGTGTATAAATAGTTCCACAGTAAATGGCTACATATAGAGTATAAATTGTATAAAGTGCAATAACTACATCGCGAAAGGTATCAAGTTATGTGCAGTGTCGCAAAAATGGATTCATTCAAAGTGTTTCGCGGGAACGGAAGAATGGGGCGCGAAATGTGACTGTGGCATGGAATGCTGCGATCTACTAACGGTAGCTTTGTCAAGACACGATAGCTGCATAGAAGAAAGTGTTACTAAATCACTTCAGCAAGACCTTGTGCTTGCAAATCGTTACGTAAATAAGTTAGAGGAACTGATAAAGCAGCGGAATTATGACGATTTAAAAAACGAGTGTAATGAAAACATACCGGCAATTTTCGTTTCAAACAAAACTTCTGCTAGTAGTAAACGAAATCTTTTAGGCGGTTTGACATCGTCAGTAAATAGAGTGCAAAGAAAAATGGGTAATAAAGACACGACAGGATGAAATGTGAACTCAAAAACTAAGACATATGAAAGTGAATCTAGATCATCTGTGTGTTCTAACGAGAGAAATGTTTCTCCAAAGTGTACTATAAAAACGACAGAACGAGGGCACCTGGAGAACAACAAATATCAAGTCTGTGTATTAAGTGATAGTCATGCAAAGGGTGTGGCACAAATAATAAATGATCGGCAGTCGCAATTCAGAGTAACAGCCATTGTCAAACCTGGTGCTCCCCTTAATGAAATAGTAAATAATTGTGAAAACTTAGTTAAGACTGGAACATGCTGTGTGCTAATAGGTGGGGCAAATGACATATACAAAAATGAAAGCCAACTAGCGACAAGGGCACTTCAAACCAATTCTAAAAAAGCTGTCAGATCTAAATTTAAAGGTTCTCGTTGTAAGTGTGCCACATAGACATGATCTAATCGAGGAATCATGTGTAAACAAAGAAATAAAGTCAACAAATAATAAATTCAGGAAGATCTGCTGTGCTTTTAAGTGTGCAACTTTTGTGGATGCAAACAGCTCAGTGAGAAATCATTTCACGAGGCATGGACAGCACAGGAACTATTATGGAAAAAAGATGATGGGTGAAAAGATACTAGAAGAAATAAGCCGCATAACAGTAGAAAAGTTCCATAAAATCCCACTCCAAATGAGGGCAGAAGCAGAAGAAATGAAAACCTTAACAAGAGCAACATTTGCTGAAGCACTAAAAACATCATCATCTGCTACTGTAAATATTAAAATGTCATCAGCTGCCACAGCTAGTATAAACAATCAATCAGCAGCATCCACTTCAAGTAGGAAAAGCAACAGAAACAAGAAACCTGTGGTACAACAGGATTTTTGGTATCCAGCGATAATGAAAACTCCAAGATAACATTGTTAAACGAAAGGAGAAATACCGCCAGTGCTCACTCCCCTGTTCTAAAGATTATGACTCTAAATGTGCAGTGCCTCAAGAACAAATATTGTGAACTTGAAACAGCAGTAAGTAACACCCAACCTGATGTCTTGTGTATTACTGAACATTGGTGTAAGGACCAAGAAATTAGTAGTGTTCATATTAATCCATTTAAACTGGCAAATAATTATAGTAGGAAAATTGCAAAAGGTGGTGGAGTCGGTATTTACCTTAGACAAGAGCTATAATTTAAAAAGAGATGTGAAACAGAGAACTTAAGTATTGAAAAGTTTTTTGAAGCAGGTGCCGTCCAGCTATATGGCCTGATGAAAAAAGTCATAGTCATAACAGTGTATAGGTCACCATGTGCAAACATAGAAGTCTTTTTTGATAAATTAGAATTGTTGCTAAATACTATTTACAAAAAAGAAACTGTGATTATTCTTTGTGGTGATTTCAATATTAATTTTCTAGTTGAAAGTCAACAAAAAAGGCAATTTTTGGACATATTAAAGAGTTTCAACATGTCACCACACATAAACAATTCAACTGGAATAACAAACACCTCCAATAGCCTCATAGATAACATTTTCTCAAATATGTCAGAAACTGACATAGAGGTAACAAACATAGATTTAGGATTGTCTGACCACAATGCTCTCACCATTGAAATCCCTTTAAGGTCAAAGGAAGATAAAGGTGTAAATAATATTTACAAAAGAAACTTCTCTGTGGACAGCTGTAATCAGTTCATAAGTATCTTAGAAAATGAAAATTGGTTAGATGTTATGAAACAGTCAAGTACAGATGAGGCATATAGTGTATTTGCATCGATTTATATGACGAACTTTGAGATGTGTTTTCCAAAGAAACTGACCAGAATCAAGTCTACTGGATATGTAAAATCAAGTTCTTGGATGACTCTTGAAATTAAGAAATCATGTGAAAACATGAAAAAACTGAATTCAGAGTTGAGGGAGTATACAAATATTGATTTTATAGAATATGTAAAGAGGTATAGGAAAATATACCGCAGAGTAATTGCAAATGCAAAGTTATTAAGTAATAATATGGAAATAAAACAGTCCAGAAATAAAACTAAAATAGCATGGGAAATTGTGAGACAAGAAACCGGGGTACCTACCAAAGACAAGGAAATTATTCTAAAAGATGAGGAGAATAAAATGGTAGATAAATATGCCATGCCTAATTATATAAATAATTACTTTTTAAATGTACCCCAGACATTAAGCAGGAATCTTGGGGAGCAGATTAAGACGGAAGCACCCAAGGCAGCCAGCAGTATGATGGCATTTCCAACAAACGAAAAGGAAGTTTTAAAAGTGATTAAAAGTCTGAAGTCCAAGATGTCAGCTGGAGTAGATGAGGTGCCAATAATATTAGTAAAGAAAACAGCTAATCAGATAGCGAAACCATTGGCGCACATAGCAAACTTGTCAATGGCTGAGGGCGTGTTTCCACAAAAACTGAAAATTTCTAAAGTCATTCCCCTGTTAAAAATGGGTGATAAACTTAAAATAGAAAACTACAGACCTGTCTCACTCCTCTCAACTTTCTCTAAAGTTTTAGAGATACTAATGAAATATAGAGTCACACATTATCTTAATATGCACAACCTGATAAACGGTAATTAGCATGGATTTCAAGCTGGGAGAAGTACCGAAACAGCTGTACTAGAATACACAAAAGAAATAATCACTAAATTGGAAAAGGGAAATAGTGTAGTTGGGATAAATCTAGATTTGTCAAAAGCCTTTGACACTGTTGACCACAGCATTCTTTTGAAAAAGCTTGAAGCTATAGGTATCAGAGGACCGGCAAAAAAGTGGTTTGAGTCTTATCTGGAAAAGAGGATGCAGGTGGTTGAAATTACAGCACCAAATATTAATCAAAAAATTAAACTAAGATCAGATCTAAGGGAGGTCACAGTAGGAGTACCCCAAGGAAGTGTATTAGGCCCCTTGCTGTTCCTCATTTACATTAATGATATTCAGGTGTCAGAGAGAAAAGCTAGAATCATGTTATTTGCTGATGATACTAGTTTAATAGTTAGTGATACGAAGCAGTCATTGCACAGTACTGTGAACCATGTCCTACAAGATATACAAAAATGGTTTAGTGCTAACAAGCTAACACTGAATGCAAAAAAAACTAATTATGTGCAATATGGAAAAATAAGTGAACAGGACGACCTAAATCCCACCATGGAGGGCAAACAACTTGAAAGAGTACAGTGTGCAAAATTCCTGGGTATGCACATTGATGAGAAGATTAATTGGAAGGACCATGTGGTGAACTTAGCACTAAAACTAAATTCAGCATGTTTTGTGCTTAGAATAATTTCAAGAGTTTGTAGTGATGACTGTACCAGATTAGTATATTTTGGCTATTTTCAGTCCATTGCATCCTATGGGATAGTATTCTGGGGAAAAACAAATTGTCGTCTAAATGAGATTTTCAAATTACAAAAACGTGCTATTTGGATAATGACCCACAGCCCACCTCAAACACATTGTAGGCCCCTTTTTAAAGCATTGAAAATTTTAACAATTCCATCATTATACATTCTGAAATGTCTGTTGGTGATCAAAAGAAATCAGGACAAAATGAAAACCAATACAGACTTCCATAATTACGATACACGGCAATGTAAAGATCTCCACATACAAGCTGTAACAAGGACCCGAAGCCAGAAATATGTATATAATCAAGGCATCAAACTTTTTAATGCACTACCAAAACGTATCAAAGAGCTGGAAAATGAGGATAAATTTAAAACTGTTCTAAAGAACCACATGCTTGACAAATGCTATTACAGCATAAGCGAATATCTCTGCACAACTGTATAAAATATATGTTTAAGTTAATGTGACAAATGAAATTACATCAGTGCATAATAAATTATGTTATAAAAACACTTATTAGTTGTATATTGTATTAAACATAAGATAGATTAATATGAATTCAGCACAGATACAAATTTTGTAAAGATATTGTATAGTTGTTAAAATGTACCCTGACAAATCCTATATCACAAATGTGACCATTGGGATGATAATAAATAAATAAATAAATAAGAAGGCCTTTTGGCTTTAAGATTACTTGCTTAGCAGTATTTTTGTTGTGTCTGTCTGTGACACACCACTTCCACTATAAGGAGCATACCAATCAATTCTTTACATAATATCGTTGATGTACTAAACATGGTCTACACCTAAGAAGAGAAAAGATAAATTGACTGACCTAGAAAGTTATGCACAGGGGGCCAAAATCATGCAAAGCAAAATCCCTGTGGTTATTAGTGTCGGTGGAGTGCTGTTTTAGGTTAGCAAAAGAGTCAGGCAACCTGTTGTGAAGGAAGTTACTAGTATTGTAAAATATTACATTGGTGTCACATGTATTTTCATTCATAATGAATAAAATATTTTGCCAAGAACTCATGGAGCAGTCCATCAATGCAAATGTTTAACAATGCATAGAAAAATAATATTAGCTTGTTCATCAGGACATTAGAGGACTTGAGTAATAAGGTAAAATGGATCCTCATCTACTTCAAAAAGTTAGCGAGAGCTGTTTTTTGTGCCTATCTGAACACTAAATGACATCACAGTTAAAGCAGTTATATATAAAGGCTGCACTCTGGCATCTTACTTATGTAGAACTAATGTGCATGAAGGATAATATTCTACATAATTATAAAAAGGCAGAACACAAGTGCAAAAACATTTAAATGAGTAGATTCTATAGAAATCAACATGTAGAAGTGAGTGCTTGTGTAATAATACTGAATAATAGTTCAGCCTTAATTGTAACTGTATACAGACTTCTACTGGGCAATTTTGATCTGTTTGTGGGGCATATGGATTCCTTATCATGCTATCTATGGGACAACAAGAAGCAGTTAACAGTCTGTGGTTATTTCAAAGTGCATTTTGTGAATATGGAAAGTCATCTGGAAACCTTATTTGGTATTCACAGTTTGATATCGATAATTAAATTTCCAAATGACTGCATAAAGACAGGAGAATAATGTTCGATAATTGATAATATTTTCTTTGATGAAGCTCAGAGCAAGAAAATAACTGTACACACTATGATCATGATGCACAGTTAGTTAAGATACGCATGATAGTGCCTTACAGTGTTTCTTCCCCTCAGTGGAAATCAGTTAGAATAATTAATGTCTCTGAGACAACAAATTTTAAGGACAGTTTAATTTAATTTATTCCATGATAAAGCCATATCATTGTTCGAAAACAGCTTTCCTCATAAAATAATCAGAAAGGACATTAAACATCCGAGTAAAGAAACATGGATCACTAAACAAATTTAAACATGATTTGAAAGGAAAAGGGAAGTGTATCTGTTGGCAAGAACAGGTAAATATCCTGCAGTAGTTGCATACTCCAAAAATGATGCAAAGTAACCAAGAAAGTAATTTCAAAATCAGTAAATGTGCACCTTACATCAAAAGTCATTCCAACAACAGACATAAGCCATATGGAATGTAGTCCTATATGGAACATAGTGAAATGAGGGACCAGACAGCAGGCCACAGACCAGGATAACATCATTGTTGCTTCAAACGGAGGGGTTATACATGATCAGTCCCAGGTAGCAGGTATGTTTTTAATCATGTATGTTTTTGCAGATGGGGATATTCAGCTGGAAAATAATTGTTAAAATTCATCATGGACTTTCATCTGCACAATTCGCTTCACTACTAGTTTCAGTCAAATGAACATTATGAAGCATAAGCTGCCATAAAGAGCTGGAAAGTTATACCCTAATAGCAGTAATTTGCTATTTTGAGCCCACCATAGTAGTGAAACAATTTCTTTTCAATAATGGCTGTGTACAATAGTTTTCAGGGAGAAGCAAAGCTCACAACAGCAAGTAACACACTGACCTATTTACATTATACAACATAACATCACCGGTTGGCATTTTCCGTGACCTGTCTAAGCTGTTTGATTGTGTAAATCACAACATCCTCCTAGACAAAATAAGGTTTTGTGGAACTGGTAGTAACAGTCAACTGATGGATAAAAAGTTCCAACACCAAGAAATAATAACTGTAGAGTAATGAAATTTCAGGAATACGCTTTTCTAGGTAACATATTTAAGTGATTATGTTGCGGGATCACAGGTTAATATAAGCATGAGAAAAACCAATGCAAATGTGAAATGTTGATACATAAATAATTGACATTACTGTCAGAATGTTGAATGCAAACATGCAAACGTGCATTCATTTTGTTGTGCAGCTTCTGGATATCAGTTTGTGGAATGGAGTTCCATGTCTGTTGTACTTGGTCAGAGTCAATACTGGGATAATTAATGCTGGTTGTGGATAAAGCTGGTTGTCAACTGATGATGTCCCATACATGCTCGGTTGGAGATATACCGAGTGATGGAAAAGTCAGTATAAATTTGAAAACTTAATAAACCACGGAATAATGTAGATAGAGAGATTAAAATTGACACACATGCTTGGAATGACATGTGGTTTTATTAGAACAAACAAAAAAAAAAACCACAAATACTGCTAGACGCGTGAAAGATCTCTTGCGCGCAACGTTTGGTGATGATCGTGTTCTCAGCCGCCACTTTCGTCATGCTTGGCCTCCCAGGTCCCGAGACCTCAGTCCGTGCGATTATTGGCTTTGGGGTTACCTGAAGTTGCAAGTGTATCGTGATCGACCAACTTCTCTATGGATGCTGAAAGACAACATCAGACGCCAATGCCTCACCATAACTCCGGACATGCTTTACAGTGCTGTTCACAGCATTATTCCTCGACTCAGCTGTTGTTGAGGAATGATGGTGGACATATTGAGCATTTCCTGTAAAGTACATTATCTTTGCTTTGTCTTACTTTGTTATGCTAATTATTGCTATTCTGATCAGGCAAAGTGCCATCTGTTGGACATTTTTTGAACTTTTGTATTTTTTTTCTTTTTGCAAGGTTCGAGTCTCGGTCAGGCACACAGTTTTAATCTGCCAGGAAGTTTCATATCAGCGCACACTCCACTGCAGAGTGAAAATCTCATTCTGGATATTGTTACATGCTTCTCAAAAACTATTTTTTATACTGCATATCATTTTATCAAGTAGATTCTTCAAATTCCAGTTTCTGTGATTCTCAAAACATCATTCTTTAACATTTTCTGACACAAAAAAGCCATATATATACTGCTGGTGTCCCAAGTGGCAGCTGCTGGATTGCAGTCGCATGGCACTAACTTGTCATGGTGGAAAGTTAGTGGCACCACAACGTTTGAACAAATTCAACTTTTAGTGACACCGTTGAAATCTGATAATTTCTCTTGTAGTATTTGTGATTCACTTCAAGTAACATCATTTTAATTACATGTGGAACCCATCTTCAGCCACTGCACTCATAATTTGTGTTCTTCTCTTAGTTTGCAGTCCATCGCTGTTTCTCCTGTGTGTCCATCTGTCAATCATCAGTTGTTGGATCAATTTCCTACTTTGTCTACAAGATTATCCTTCCTCTGAGCTCTAATGGACATCCTGTCAGGGTACTGGTGCATGGGAAAAAAGAGTTTTTAAATCTTTCAGAGCAAGCTATGATTTTATTATGACAATCACTTCTCTGTGAATAGGTGGGTACTAGCAGAATATCTTTACAATTGGAAGAGAAAGTTGGTGATTGAAATTTCATGAGAAGATCCTGCCACAATGATAAATGCCCTTCTTTTAAAGATAAGCACCCCAATTCACATATCATGTCCATAGCACTCTCTCTTCTATTTTGTAATAATACAGAGTCAGCTGCCCTTCTTGAATTTTTTTGATGTCTTCCATCAGTCCCAGCTGAGTAGATCCCACACCACCCAGCAGTACTCCATAATAGGACAGGCAAGCATGTGTAAACAATCTCTTTTGTAGACCTGTTGCACTTCCTAAGTGTTCTGCCAATAAACTGCTGTTCTTGGTTTGCTTTCCTCACAACGTTATCTACGTGATTGTTCCAATTGAAGTTATTTATAATTGTGATCTCTAAGTATTTAGTTGAATTTATGGTCTTTAGATTTCTGTGACTTATCATGTAATCAAAATTTATCAGACTTCTTTTAGTACCTATGTGGATGACTTCATACTTTTTTTATTATTTAGAGTCAATTACCACTTTTTACATGATATAGCTGTCTTGTATAAATCATTATGCATTTCATTTTCATCAACTGATAACCTTACAAGATGATAAATGACAGCATCATCTTCAAACAATCTAAGATGGCTGCTCAGATTGACTCATAAGTTGTTTATGTAGATCAGGAACAGCAGAAGGTCTATCACATTTCTTGGGAAATGCCAGTTATTACTTTGGTTTTACTCAATGACTTTTTGTCAGTTACTATGAACTGTTATCTTTCTGACTGGAACTCAAGAATCCTGTCACACAATAGAAGGAATATTCAATAGCCAGACAATTTGTTTAGAAGTCACTTGTGAGGAATGGTGTCAAAAGCCTTCTGGAAATCTAAAATATATATAATAAGTTTGACAACTGCTGTTGGTAGCACTCATTACCTTGTGATAGTAAAGAGCTAATTATATTTTACAAGAACAGTATTTTCTGAATATATTGTAGCTATTTGCTAATAAGTCATTTTCTTTGAGGCAATTCATAATGTTCAAACTTAGTATATGTTCCAAAATCCCACTGCAGATGACTATTTTATATGCCATGCTGGATCACTCCTTTGCTAGCTAGGCTATGGAACAGCTGACAATTCTTGTTACCATTGCTTATACTGTTCTCACTATAATACATGCTAAACAGTTGCAAATCATGGGCCTGTGATTCAATTTTAATTAATGACACTGGGTGTTTTCAACCTTTATTATCATCATCTTGTGAAGTTATGATCTGAAGACGGTCGTGTAGGACAACCAAAACTAGTCACTGTCCTTTAAATATATATTGAAAATTGTGGTCTATGCATTAAAAGATTTTACATTAAAATTACTTTGTTCAATAAATTATATTAAGCTTGCCACATCCTCCCTGACATCTGGCTTCACTAATAATTAGGCTTATTTCCAGAGTATTTTGTTATTAGTACCTTTGAATTTCTAGAGAGTTGTAACAGAGTAATTTGCTATTCAGCATACTACCTGAGTGATCTTTTTCTCCATATTGTAATAAGAATACTTTCCAGATCACTGCAAATGGATATAATACATCATGTGTTTCACGGTACACACTGTTGACAGTTTAGTTACATGAACTCTCAAAATCTGAGGTATTAAGCCAGGTGGCATCATCCAAATGGTCCAGTATTTCAGGAAGCTAACTTGGCATTTTCAGGTGGCCATGGCCATCAGCACCACATACTATCATCTGCAGGAAAGCCTAAAAGCACAAATGAGTTCTTACTTCTTCAACACCATGGTTGAACTTCAAAAATTTTTGGATGCTGTCATTTGTTCAGCAACAGATAGAATTAACTTACCAAACAATGGTAATCGTAGTAAAAATCCAAACAATTCTCTCTCTCTCTCTCTCTCTCTCTCTCTCTCTCTCTCTCTCTTCCCCACCCAACCACCTCTCAACTGCCACCTCTCTCCCTCTCCTCCCCTTCCCCCTCTCTCTCTCTCTCTCTTGCTACTTCCCATTTTCCCCAGGTATGATTCAGTAACCCCATGAAACATGGACCTTGGCTTTGGTGGGGAGGCTTGCATGCTTCAGTGATGCAGATAGCCATACCCTAGTAGCCTTTTCAGTAGTTGCAGCGGCAACATCTGGATGACTGACTGATCTGGCCTTGTAACATCAACCAAAACGGCCTTGCTGTGCTGGTACTGCAAACAGCTGAAAGCAAGGAGAAACTACAGCCCTAACTTTCCCAAGGGTGTGCAGTTTTACTGTATGGTTAAATGATAATGGCGTCCTCTTGGGTAAAATATTCTGGAGGTAAAATAGTCCCCCATTGGAATCTCTGGGCAGGGACAACTCAGGAGGATGCTGTTATCAAGAGAAATAAAACTGGCTTTCTGTGGATTGGAACTTGGTGGAATGTCAGATCTCTTAATTGGGCAGGTAGATTAGAAAATTTTAAAAGGGAAATGGATAGATTAAAATTAGATATAGTAGGAATTAGTGAAGTTTGGTGGCAGGAGAAACAAGAGTTCTGGTCAGGTGAATACATGGTTATAAATCAAATATGGGTAATCCAGGAGTAGGTTTAATAATGAATAAAAACATAGGAAAATGGATAAGATACTATGAAGAGCATGTTGAATGCATTTTTGTAGCCAAGATAGACATGAAGCCCATGCCTACCACAGTAGTGCAAGTTTATATGCCAACTACTTCCACAGATGTTGAAGAAATTGAAGAAATGTATGATGAGATAAAAGAAATTATTCAAATAATTAAGGGAGATGAAAATTTAATAGTCATGGATGACTGGAATTTGATAGTGGGAAAATTGGTAGGTGAATGTGGACTGAGGGTAAGGAATGATAGAGGAAGCTGCCTGGTAGAATTTTGCACAGAGGGCGACTTAATCATTGCTGACACTTAGTTTAAGAGGGTTAGGGTTGGGATGTTTGGGGGATGAGACCAAACAGTGAGGTCATCGGTCTCATCGGATTAGGGAAGGATGGGGAAGGAAGTCGGCCATGCCCTTTGAAAGGAACCATCCCAGCATTTGCCTGGAGCGATTTAGGGAAATCACGGAAAACCTAAATCAGGATGGCCAGATGCGGGATTGAACCGTCGCCCTCCCGAATGCGAATTAGGGAACGATTGACAAGAACAGAGGAAAGGAATACAGTAGAAGAAGAATGGCTAGCTTTGAGAGATTAAATAGTGAAGGCAGCAGAGGATCAAGTAGGTAGAAGGATGAGGGCTTGTAGAACCCCGTGGGTAACACAAGAAATACTGAATTTAATTGATGAAAGCAGAAAATATAAAAAAGTATGCTAACCACTGCGCCACCTCGCTCGGTTTGGTTTAAGAGTAATGTAAGAAGATTATATATGTGTAATTGACCTGAAGGCACTAGAAAGTGTCAGATAGATTATATAAAGGTAACACAGAGATTTAGGAACCAGGTTTTAAATTGGGATACATTTTCAGAGGCAGATGTGGACTCTGACCACAATTTCTTGGTTATAAGAGGTAGGTTGAAACCGAAGAAACTGCAGGAAGATAGGAATTTAAGGTGATGGGACCTGGATAAACTGAAAGAACTAGAGGTTGAAGAGAGTTTCAGAGGGAGCATTAGGGAACGATTGACAAGAACAGAGGAAAGGAATACAGTAGAAGTAGAATGGCTAGCTTTGAGAGATTAAATAGTGAAGGCAGCAGAGGATCAAGTAGGTAGAAGGATGAGGGCTTGTAGAACCCCGTGGGTAACACAAGAAATACTGAATTTAATTGATGAAAGCAGAAAATATAAAAAAGTAGTAAATGAAACAGGCAAATAGGAATACAAATCTCAAAAATGAGATCAAGAGGAAAGGCTAAACGGCTAAGCGGGAATGTATAGACCACAAATGTAGAAGCATATATCACTAGGCGTAAGATAGATGCCACTTACAGAGAAATTAGAGAGACCTTTGGGGAAAAGGGAACCACCTGTATGAATATCAAGAGCTCACATGGTAAACAAGTCCCAATCAGTAAAGGGAAAGCTGAAAGGTGGAAGAAGTAGGGCCTACATACAGGGTCTATACAAGGGTAATGTACTTGAGGGCAATGTTATGGAAATGGAAGAGCACATAGTTGAAGATGAGATGAGAGATATGATACTAGGTGAAGAAATTAACGGAGTACTGAAAGACCTAAGTAGAAACAAGGTCCTGGAAATAGAGACAGTCCATTAGAACTACTGATAGCCTTGGGAGAGCCAGCCATGACCAAGCTTTTCTATCTGGTGGGCAAGATGTATGAAACAGGCAAAATACCCTCACACTTCAAAAAGAATATAATGATTCCAATCTCAAAGAAAGCAAGTGTTGACAGGTGTGAAAATTACTGAACTATGAGTTTAATAAGCCACGGCTGCAAAGTAAGTCATGGTTGCCAAATACTAACACAAATTCTTCAGAGATGAATGGAAAAACTGGTAGAAGCCGACCTAAGGGAAGATCAGTTTTGATTCCGTAGAAATGTTGGAACACACAAGGCAATACTGATGCTATGACTTACCTCAGAACATGGGTTAAGGAAAGGCAAACCTACATTTATAGCATTTGTTGACTAAGAGAAAGCTTTTGACAATGTTGGTGGAACACTGTCTCTCAAATTCTGTAGGTGTCAGAGGTCAAATACAGGGATCAAAAGACTATTTACAATTTATACAGAAACCAGATGGCAGCTATAACATTTGAGGGCATGAAAGCAAAACAGTGGTAGAGAAGGGAGTGAGACAGGTCTGTAGCCTATCCTCGCTGTTATTCAGTCTGTTTATTGAGCAAGCAGTGTTGAAAACCAAATAAAAATTTCGAGTAGGGATTAAAATCCAGGGAGAAGAAATAAAAACTTTGAGGTTTGCCGATGACATTGTAATTCTGTCAGAGACAGCAAAGGACATGGAAAAGCAGTTGAAAGAAATTTACAGTGTCTTGAAAGAAGGATATAAGATGAACATCAACAAAAGCAAAATGAGGATAATGGAATGTGGTCGAATTAAATTAGGTGATGCTGAGGGACTTAGATAAGGAAATGAGCCACTTAAAGTAGTAGATGAGTTTTGCTATTCTGGAAGCAAAATAACTGTGGATGGTCAAAGTAGAGAGGATATAAAATGTAGACTGGCTACGGCAAGGAAAGCGTTTCTGAAGAAGAGAAATTTAATATAGATTTAAGTTTGGGGAAGTCCTTTCTGTAAGTATTTGTATGGAGTGTAGCCATGTATGAAAGTGAAACATGGACCATAAATAGTTCAGACAAGATGAGAATAAAAGCTTTCGAAATGTGGTGCTACAGAAAAATGCTGAAGATTAGATGGGTAGATCATATAACTAATGAAGAGGCACTGAATAGAACTGGGGGGGAAGAGGAATATGTGGCACAACTTGACTAAAAGAAGAGATCAGATGGTAGGACACATACTGAGGCATCCAGGGATCGCCACTTTAGTATTGGAGGGATGCATGGAGGGTAAAAATCTTATAAGGAGACCAAGAGATGAATATGCTAAGCAGATTCAGAAGGATGCAGCAGTTAGTTGGAGATCAAGAGGCTTGCACATGATAGAGTAGCATGGGGAGCTTGTAATCACCCCCTTCCTTCCTCATTACAGTTTATTGTCCACATTAAACAATGTCCAGCAAAGTCTTTAATGAAAGTTTGGGAGGAACAAAGATTACAATAGACTTTCTAGTGTACTTAGTATGTAATATTGATTTGGCTCCCATTCTTCTTGTCTAGGAATCTGATTCTTGAAGCTGAAAATGTCACAACAGGTCCTCACAGTTTGTTTGAACTAAATAAATCTGAGGATTGTTGTTGCTGCATTTTTTATGTAAATAAATTTTCTCATATTTTAGTATATCATAAGATATTTTGATTTTTCATGTTAACAAAGCTGAAATTACATTGCTCACGCAAAAATACAAAACTATGTCTGATCACATCAGAGACGTGTTTAGAACTCTCACACTCAGTGGAAATAAAAATATTCCAAAGGGTTTTAATTTTTCTTAAGTAATGAATTTTACTGGTTACTGTTACATTATTAATTTTGATTATTATTTCATAAATGAATCCAGAAATAAACATAGTAAACAGTACAGTATTGCATGATTAATAATAGAAATTTTAAGTGTGCCAATAATTCATAATTTCATATGTTTAAAAAAAATTTTTACTGTGCATCCTAACTAGTACTTACAGGTTATAATATTGAAACTAAAATATTTTATATAGTAATTCTATTTCATAAATTTTGGCTTTAATACAGGGTGTACATAAAGTCTGGGAACACTTTCAATTATTTTGTGCACAAGAACCAAACGTTGTACAGATATTATACATATGTCATTTTGAAGAGAAACCCTGAAAGCTTTTTTTCCATGTATACCACCACAGCATAGTTTGGTAATCTGCTTATAGTCAGTACTAGTCACAAACGTGGAGAGTCCAGGTGCAGAGTGAGCTTTCTGTGTGTTGGAGTTTGACAAAGAAAAGTGTGCTACAGCTGTTCAATGGATGTTTAGAACCAAGTGCAATAAGAAGTCACCAACAAGGAAGGCCGTTTACCACTGGCACAAAAAATTTGTTACAATGGGTTGCTTGTGCCCAGCAAAGAGAAGCAAACATCCCAGTGTGAGTGAAGTGAATGTGTAGTGCGTACAAGACACATTCGTAAGTCCAAAGAAATTGGTGTGTTGTGCATCAAGTGAACTCAAAATAGCTCCAATGACAATGTGGAAGGACCCGCAATAGGGCCTGTCTATGAAACCATTCGTATTGGAGCTACTGCAGAAGCTCAATGACAACGACAAAGACAAGAATTTGAGTTATGTTGGCAGTTGCAACAACTGAATGAGGATGGGGTTGGCATTCTCGATCGCTTAATTGTTAGCGACAAAGCCACTTTTCACACTAGTTGGAAAGTGAACGGGCATAATTGTCGAATCTGTGGTACAGAGTATCCACACGAATGCATTGAATTTCAGCATGATTTCCCAAAGGTAAATGTTTTTTGTGCCGTGGCAGGTAGAAAACTGTACGGGCTATTCTTCTTCGCCAAGAGCACTGTCACTGGATATTCCTACTTGGATACGTTACAGCAATGGCTGATACCTCAAATGCAATTGGACTCTCCATTCATCTTTCAGCAGAATGGGGTTCCATCTCATTTTCATCGTGAAGTTTGTGGGTACCTAAACATGGAGCTGCCACATCAAGGGATCGGCCGTGCTACAGAAGGAGACAGCTGTTTCATGAAATTGCTTCCCTGATCACCAGATCTCATCCTGTGTGACTTTTTTTCTTCGGGGGCACATTAAAGATCTGGTGTGTGTACCACCTCTACCACGTGATGTAGCAGAGCAAGAATTCTATTAGCGTATTGACATCTGCCATGTCACTCATGGTTTGCATATCGAATGTTTGTAAAAAAAAAAAAAAAAAACTCATGGTTTGCATATCGAATGTTTGTAAAAAAAAAAAAAAAAAAAAAAAAAAAAAAAAAAAAAAAAAAAAAAAAAATTCATAGTTTCTCTTCTAAATGCAATATGTATGACATCTGTACAATGTTTAGTTCTTGTGCAATAGTAAAGCAGATGAGACATTATTGATCTTGTAGTGGTTTGCCTTCTTTGTTGATTGCCCTTGGTGTTGACGTAGTGGCTGAAAAACTAGGTGGTGGATGTGCATTACTGTCTACTGTAAATGATGTAGCCAATAGATGCACAATTGTGTTTCACAGTCTTTTATTTTCAGTTTTCACAAGCCCACAATCATACACAGTTATATATGGCCAGTGCACTATAGTTCTAACTTCCCATAAGCCTCATTAATAGTTAGCAGGCGAACGTCTGCATACTGGTATGAGAGTTTCCTGCTGAACATCAGTGAGCAGTAAAAACATAACCACACAATTCACAGTTCTTTCAGAATAATCAGGTATGTATGGAACAGACACTGTCATTGCTTTAATACAAGGCTTATTGGGGTAACACTTATTTCACTGTTAAGTTGATGTATTGTTGTCACTCTGACCAAGACAGATTTCTCGTCTGAAACTCGGCTGTGGACTGACTGTCTCATGACGATAAATTGGGCCCTTATACATCCTCACAACAATATGTGCTGAAACTATGCACTGTTCAAAGTTAAATCTACAGAAATGACAATTAAATCTTAGCTATTAAATTAACTGACTACGTCAAAAAATTGGTTCTTTTCAACAGTTTCTTCCACTACAAGAGTCAGGCCGAATTATTTATTTAAATTATGAAATTAACATACAAGGTTATATAAACAATACTTTTGACAGAACTGTTAATTACTTTGGAATTAAGTAAAGGCTAGCTTTGCTAACATGTTTTTGAATAGAGCCAAATAAATACTTTAAGAATACTATTAGTTCTTCTTCCAAATGTTTATAACTAGTATAGAATTTCTATTTCTTTGTACATCAACAATAGAATTTAAGTTACAAAACAATTACTGACTTCACTCTATAACAAAAGTTACTGACTGGGCATAACTGAAATAAATTAGAAAATCAATTATGTACCTAAAGCTAAGCACAAAATTAGATCTGGTTTTAAATTCTTTAAAACTGAGTGCCAACCTTTGTCTTATATGAAAATGCAGATTATATTCATGTATGATTTGGTAATCAGTTAAAAAGTGAAAAAAACGAATTTTAAGGAGGCAGATGGCAAAATATGAGGGGACATAAAAATATCCCAGCTTTCTTCGTCACAACCTGTCCAAAATTCGAAAATAATACTGATATCAGCAACTGCTGTTGAGGAAAAGTATATCTAGAGCACTAGATCCTGTTACAAGATGCCCCTCATATAATATGGAAACAACGTGTTTACAATATTTTGTGACATACTATAAGGTTTGCCAAATGGTGTACACCAGGGCCGGCCAGAAATTCTGCACACGTGCGCTGCTCTTGCACATGTGCAACTTCCCGGTCACAGCGTGCATGCCGCAGCCGTCAGCGTTCATGTAGTGCATGTTTCTATGCACAAATGTCGCTCATCTGTTACACAAACTGCGTTATCGACACCTCGTATGTATATCACAACCTGGGCAGTATCTGTAAGATCTGTTGCTTCATCGAGCGCAACAGAGAAAGCAACAAAGTCTTTAGCCTTATTTATTAGCTGCCTGTGCAGATCGCCAGCCATAGCACTGATACGTCTTGTCGCTGTTTGTTTGGATAGATTGATTTCTTGAAACCTACTAACGTTTGTGGGAGACACAAGTTCTGCAGCATCAATCAGACACCCTTTCACAAACTCCCCTTCAGAAAATGGTTTTCCAGATTGTGCAATTCTTAATGCAATTTTAAAACTTGCTCGCAGTGAACACTTAATGTGGTTGTCATTCTGGAAACTTGAAAACAGTGCATTGTACAGCTTACAGTAAAACAGACATAAATGTAACACAATAAACTAAGAGTTCAAGAAGTATCAGTTACTTTGACGTACAGTAAAATCGAATTGATGTGTCTCATCCATTTTCTTAAGGAAATTTAATTTTGCTTGCCGTTCTTCACTGTTGAGTACACTACACTCGTCTTTGTTATATGTATTGTAATGTCTTTCAATTGAAAACTTACGCTGGATGCCTATTATTCAGTGGCACAGCAAACAATTATCACCAACGGCTACAAAAAAGAATTGCAGTTCCCAGTCATTTTTAAACGACAGAGAACATAGAGCTCCCGTCCGTTGCTTTTTCACAGTACTTGCCACTTCTCAGTACTTCTCTGCTAAGGTTACGGTCACCAGGGGTAAACGAGACTGGATATGTTGCACTCTTGCTTGTACCACAGGGAAGTGGAGCCGCCGCCGTTCATTTAGGACACATGTCTAATAACAGATGTCGCTGTCGCACACGTGCGCACATGTGCAGCACTTCCGCATGTCTGCACACTGTACAGAGTTTGGGCGGCCCTGGTGTGAACAATGATGCCAAAAGGTAGAATACAGATTCTCACAGTTAAATTCCAAAATTACAAGAAAATTTTAGGCTGTATGATTGTCAGTTCTCTATTAACATAAGTATAGGTTAGCTTACAAAAAACTGCAAAAGGTATAGAAGGAAACACATAGCATCTTACAAATTTCTGATTAAGATAAACAGAGTTCTTGTTGCTTACAATTTGTCTATAGTCCAATATGTGTGAAATCTGAGTAGTGAAATGACAAAATTAACATATGGTGACAATTTCCAAAATTATGGACAAAATTCAGATGTAGTTGTTCAAAACACAAGAAAAATATCTGTTATACAAGTCACAATCTATACCTGCATGGGGACATAGCATTCAGTCCCAAAACAAATGATACAAAGTCAAAACTACAACATTACAACACTAAACTATAGAAATAAGTGCAGAGGCAAAGTACTAGAATTAAATATTACAAGTTTACATCTATGAAGTTCCACCTTCAAAATCATCAAAAGAGAATAAAAAATTTCAGAATCTAAGTGTATGATGAGTGAGCCAACTCAAAAAACTCACGATGGCAGGTACTGACCAGAAGAATATACTCAGTCATAAGTAGGAGTATAGCAAAAAATTAATTAGCCACATAAACCAGAGTATGTAAGGATATGTTGGCTCATGAAAAGTGAAAATAATGAAAAATATTAGGGCCTATGCTTATGAAGTGGTGACTGACCCATGAATCCAAACCACACCAGGTACACACCAACAGAAATGTTACGACACTACAAAATGAATAAAGTTCATAATCATATATCAGTAAGTTCCTTCCATAATATGGCTCTGAGCACTATGGGACTTAACTTCTGAGGTCATCAGTCCCTTAGAACTTAGAACTACTTAAACCTAACTAACCTAAGGACATCACACACTTCCATGCCCGAGGCTGGATTCGAACCTGCGACCGCAGCTGCATCGCAGTTCCAGACTGTAGCGCCTAGAACCACTCGGCCACTCCGGCCAGCTCCATAATATGTAAAGAATAATTAGAGGAACCATCTAGCCTCAATCAACAGTTGCACACTCTCCTTGAGTAGACACACACACACACACACACACACACACACACACACACACACACACACACACACACACACAGTCGCGATGACCAGGGGTACCCAAAACAGAGTTAAGCATGAGTTTACACATAACTCAAGTTCCAATGAGATAGAATGATGCAGTACTCAGGATAAATATAGGTAATCAGACTCATTAATAGCTTTGAATGATTATGTTACCGAATAGCATGAGGACCAAAATCAGTGTGCAAATCCGAATTGTATACATTCTGTTATATGACCTATAAACATTTCATGATCACAAACATAAATTTCTCCCACAATATTTGCTAATTGTTCACACAAACTAACTTACATACATAGAAAATTCATTAACAAATGATTAAAAGAAGTATATACTCAGGATATGAAATTTCATTGAAATGGAGACCACTAACCTAATAGTATCTAATTTTATCAGATTCTGATAATTATTTGCAACATGGTTCATAGAACATACTCCTGAACTTTATAAGTTTTCAAATTTCTGTGTCAGACATAACAAATCATCAGTCATAGCACATCATTCCTTGACATTTGTATAAATACAAGAATTCTGCATATAGGATAATTTATTGGCTAACAATAAACAAATTTCAGTCACATGACTGATGTGGATGACAGATGGTTGAGTACATTACCCAGCACCTATGAGCTCTTGAAAGTTGACTGGACCAATAAGGGTGTAGCCACACAGTAGTGTATGAATGGATCCACCCACAACTCTCGGTTTTCTGCCTAGATTTCTCATCACACGCTCTAACAGATAGGTAATTTCCTATCTAACTTTCACATTAATTCCTGAAACATTGCTGTTCAATACCTCCCTCAAATCAGACAGTACATGTTTTGCCTATCTATACTGAAGAAAATTAGTATTCAGGGTTTATGTCAGAATGGATTTAAAAGTGTTCACACGCATGGTACATTAATAAATGGAGCTAAATTCAATGACAAAATGAACTAGTAAGATAATATACAAATATTTACATAAAAAGACACTGCAACAACAATCTTTGGATTTAATTAGTTCAAACTAACTATGAGGACCTGATGTGACATTTTTCAGCTTAAAGAATCAAAACCTCTAGACAAGAAGAACTGGAGCCAACTCAATGTGACAAGCTAGGTAAACTAGAAAGTTTATTGTAATTTTTTCTCCTCTCAAATCTTCATAAAAGATTTTGCTTATTGCTTAATGTGGATAATAGAGGGAAATAGTGAACATGGGGCAGGTTACAAGCTACATCAAACCAGTCTCTGGACTAAAGGCCACAACAACAACAACATGATTCAGTAACAAATCTTTTTGTGGTTAATTATTGTAATAGTTCTGTTCCTTTTTCTTGGTTAGTATAGTGGGCAGGCTTTTCATTGTATATCACTATTTGTGTTTGGGCAATTTTCCTTCTTTAGTTTTTATAATCTGTCTGAAAAGTACAGTAGTTTTGAATAGAGCAATCCTGTCTTGGTTGCAGAAATAAACAGCACATGGCTTGCAGCCACAGCATACTTCTAGTGACTGATAAATCAGATGTAAAATAACTGTTTCCTGTGTTGTAGTCTATATCTCAGTTTGTTTATAACTGACTCACATAGAATGATTTCTTGTATTTGAATCACTTCCAAACACATAAATGCAACTGGAGAAGAAGGGCACAAGAAAGTATTCATAATTTTGAAGAAAATTATTCATGCAAAGGGAAAGATAAGAAAAGTACTAAGTACAGTTGTCCAAGGCAGAAAGGCAAAGGACCATGAAGAAGTATGCTACAGTTTAAGTAGTTCATAATTATACTTCTAAATATGGCCTGAACACAATATGCATGAATGGCTCTGTTAGGAGCAGCTAAGGCGGTGGGCGAATGTGTTGAAGGAAATTGTTCTGACACCTTTTCTTGAAATGAGCCCACTTATTGGCAGAAAAACCAACAGATTTGAATTCAAGTGGGAAACATGAGTCAGGCCTGGGGAGGCAATGGTGAGCCAAGATGTAGAGGTGGGCAAAACATAGTTCACAACAAACTTAGGTGAAGTTAAAGAAAAGTGGTGGCTGCCATTCAGACAAGTCCGAATGGTGTGGCAGCTACAGAAACAAAGTTCTTGGCGCCACAGCACCATGAAGAGAAGATGATGTTCACAGCCACCGGGTGTGCGACAGAGAGCATTTTCGGCCGACGGGCGCCAGGGTACCTCCAGCATTGTTCAGCTTCACCTAAGCGGCGTTACCTCATAAGCACATGAGGGAGGTGCATGATCAAGATTACCCACCTCAGTGCTGACTTGCTCCTGCCAGACCTTGAGATGAGAAAATTACAGGCAGCCGAAGCTACCGACTAATGCTTGATCATAACAAGAGAATGAAATAAACCTTTTTAAATAAAATAAGGGTAAAATCCCCTACTATCTGGCTCAACCTTACACTCCGCCCTCTTCCGTGGGAGCGGAAACCATATGTGATTTCACTCAATGCGATTGTTATTTATAAGTAGGCAATTTTAGTTTGCAAAGACAAAATAGACATTATTTGATTGTTAAAGGTTCCCATGGAAGATGGTGAGGGGCTTAAACCATGGGTGGACATAGAGACTTTGAAGACCTCTTAGGGGTCACAAAGGTGTTTACACACGTCAACAATTTTATGTTTACACAAAAACAGGGAATAAATATTATAAAACATCAAAACAAAACTACATCAGTTAACAAGTGCGAATAAAATACATTGGAAGGTAATAGTTTGAATCAGCAATACACGCCAAGAGTCTTTGTTTCTTAAATGAATTTAAAATCGTTATATGTATCACCACTGAAGTTAAGTCTAGTTCGCATGATGACATTAGGTTGCAGGCAACTGCACTACCGGCCACTGAGCATGCGCTCCGCACGTTTGCACAAGTCCTTGGTGAAACTAAACACTTTCAATGTGTTCCAACTTTGGTGACACTAGTTACATGAGTTTTGAGGTTATATGTGTTTGTTGAGTGTAGACAAACCGAAATACAAAATGGGGAACAGAGAATAATTTTCACTTTTTGGATATCTATGCTTCGCATTGGTGTTTGTAGGATTTCTGTGATCATCATCATCATCTTGGACAGTTTCCAGCCACTGGCTGGGTCTGTCGGGAACACAAGCTTCTCCATCGTGTTCTGTCTTTCCACCATTCCCCCTCTTCCACCTTCGTCCAGTTCTCTCCTCTTCTCGTCACACATTCCTTCACTCCCTTCACCCATCTATCTCTTGGTCTTCCCCTGGGCCTCTTCCCCTCCAGTTGCAGATCAAACATCCTCTTTGGAATTCTTCCCTCATCCATTCTCTTCATGTGTCCATACCACTGCAGTCTTGATTTTCCTATCCTGTCCTGTACTGGTTCCTCCTTTAGTCTTTCCCTCACATACACATTTCGCAATCTGTCTCGTCTTGTTACACTCAACCTGCTCCTCTGGAACTTCATTTCACTAGCTTGTATTCTACTTTTGTCGCTTTTGTGCATTACCCATGTCTCACTTCCGTATGCCAATATGGGGACAAAGTAGGTTCGGTATATAATTCCCTTGGATTTCTGTGGCACCTCCTTGCTCCAAATAAGCCCCCTAATGCATTTGAAGAACTGCCCTGCTTTTCTGCACCTTTCATTTATTTCCATTGCGTTTCTCCCCTTACTTTCAATCATGCTTCCCAGGTACTTGAAGTTCTCTACCACTAGTAGTTTTTCCCCTCCACAATCATATTGTGCTGCCGTTGCCTCCCATACATCTAACTGCTCTTGCACCTCCTTCTCGCAATTTCCCCATAACATCAGGTCATCGGCAAAAAGCACTGCTTTCATTTTATGATCTCCAATTGCATCTGATACTTGCTGTAGGATTTCATCCATAACAATAATAAACAATAAAGGCGAAAGTGCACTTCCCTGTCGCAGCCCATTTTCCAGCTTGAACCATGCAGTGCGTTCCCTCCCCATTGTCACACAACTCTCACTTCCCTCATACATTTTTCTGACTTTTCGTGTTCTCTCTTCATCTATCCCTTTTGCGTTCAGCACATCCCAGAGCTTGTCCCTATAGATACTGTCATACGCCTTCTCAATATCTAAAAAGGCCATGATTAAGTCCTTCCCGTACTCGTAGTGCCTTTCCTGCAGTTGGCTTACCGCAAATATGAGGTCCGTTGTTGATCTTCCCGGTCTGAAACCATACTGCTCCTCTTGCAGTCTACTTTCAATACTGCTTCTTATTCTCTTCTCCAGGATCTTTTCATAGGTTTTTCCACAGTGGCATAGCAGGGTGATTCCTCTGTAGTTCTCACATCTCCTTTTATCCCCTTTCTTGAAGATCGGGACTATAATTCCTTTCTTCCAATCCTCAGGAATTCTGTTCTCCTTCCACACCACCCTCAGCACTCTGTATAGCCACTGGGTTCCTACTTCTCCTGCTGCTCGTATCATATCCACTGTTACTTCGTCCCAACCTGGTGCCTTGCCCCCTTTCATCCTCTTTATGGCTTCTTCCACTTCATTCCAAGTTAGATCATCAATTTCCCCACTATTATAATCGTCTGCTGCCTTAGGCTCTCCATCGCTGTTAGTTACCCGCTTGACGGCATTCAACAGATCTTCAAAGTACTCCTTCCAAATCTTTTTGAGCTCATGCATTTCCTCCACAACTGTTCCATTATTATCCATGATCCTCAGGCACTCGCTTCTGTCGTTCCTCTTATTTCTTACCATGGTGTAAAGTACTTTTTTGTTCCCTTCACTGTCCTCTTCTAACATTCTTGTCCATTTTTCCATCCACTTCTTCATCTCCGCCCTTACTATGGTCTGTGCCGCTTTCTTGCTTCCCTTATATTTTACCCTAGCTTCCTCTGTTCGGGTCTGGAACCATTCTCTGAAGGCTTTGTTCTTTCGAAGTACTGCCTCTTTACATATGTTGTTCCACCATGGGGTTTCCTTACTTCTCCTCTTTGTGCTAGTTCTTCCGCACACAGTCTCAGCTGCCTCAACTAGAGCCCTCTTAAAATCTACCCATTCTTCTTCCATTGTTCTCTGATCTTCCTTTGGCAGCTTCTTCCTGATCAGTGTCTGGTACTGGGTCCTCCGTTCATCCTCTTTCAGCATCCATGTATTCAACCTTTTCTCCTGTATGTCTGTTGCCCTCCTATCTTTTTTCTCTCTCAGGGTGGCTACCAACAGCCGATGGTCACTGTCTAAGGCCTCAGATGGAATGACCTTAATATCTGTGAGGCTGCTCATCATCTGCCTATCCACTAGTACATAGTCTACTACTGAAGTTTGGGACCAGTCTCCACTGTATCAAGTTATTTTGTGGCTACTTCTCTTCTTGTACCAGGAATTTGCGAATTTGCGAATTTCTGTGATGCTGATTACAAAAATAAGCAACATATTGCTGCTGCTAAACTGTCATTTGTGATCATAATATAGGCAGTTTGACAATATCTGAGCTGCAGGGCAAAATTGATTGATTTAGGAGCACATACACAACTGAATTAAGGAAAATAAAAGCAAGTGTAATTCTAGCTGTGGAAATGCTCACATCTACAAGACTAAAATCCCATTGTTAGAGTTGGCCAACTCTTTGATACGGAATATTGTTGACAGGATGGAAGGCTATACAAATTCAAGAAGCTGTATTCTTTATTCAATATTCATCTGTTTAAAACGTCGCTGCAGTGCTCCCCATTCACATATGTTAGAATTTTGAAATATTGCCACTGTACAGATCTATCTTCAAGAGTGTGGTTTGCAAACCATTCTCTTATTAATGTGGCCTGCTTTGGATAATTATTGTTGCTAATGTCAATAATTATTACTGTTAATGTTAATAATTGTTGGTGTTAATGAAATAGCATCATCACCAACTAAAACCATATCTTACAGCATGTCGAGTGTTCTTGATTGTAATGCATGCAATATAGTATGTAATTTCAGTCCTAGTGACAGTGCTTCATGCATTACAGTACCTTTATTCCTTATCGCATGATTAACTCTATTTAGAAGAATCATGAACAGTTCTGGTGACATTCTAAGTCATGAATCGAAACAGGATTCTTACTTTTTCTTACGCAGCGATTCCACGCAACAGGCTTTAGCTTCATCACAACTCATGCAACTTGCAGCTGCCAATACTTTCATTTCAGACATGACTCAGGGACCCACAAAACAACGAAACTGAAGTGTATACTGGTGTCTCCGTGTCTACAGTCATATATGAAATCACTTGCATGCAATTCGTTCCACACAACGAGTGGCGCAACCCAATGTCGTCGTGTAAACTAGGCTTTACATGCAAGGCTGAGTGACGCAACACAGCACGTTGCATTGTCCTCAGCGGGCAGTGCACAAGCTGCCGGACAGAAGGGGGCATGGCAGTGGCCAGGCCCATCCACTGGAACTCAGTGCAGTGGAGTATGAGGGGAGGTTCACACATTTCACACACACATTTAAAAGGGGATTAACACTAGGGGAGCACTTCACTATGCTGCACCAGTTTTCACATTAGTTAATAACACAGTTGAACTCTTAAAACTAAAGGAGAGCACATGCCTTGATAGGCTTTTTTTTTTTTTTTTTTTTTTTTTTTTTTTTTTTTTTTTTTTTTTTTTTTTTGAATCATGGGCACTATTTGCCATGAGGCTGGGGTTCTGGAACTATTGGATGGGACGGTCGTAACCATTTGCAGAATCCCTTTTTATACAGTATCCATATCAGTATAATAATAAAAATAGCTGTGACTGAGGTTACTGTGACACTGGGTATAATAGCTGTATGTAGACTAGTGTCTGTCTGCCATTCACTTAAATGTGCTAACAGGCAATCATAAGAAATTTGTCCTCTCTCATGTTTTAAAAGGTCATCAACTGACGCTAAAAGGTGATCATTCAATATATTAGATAAAACAGATAATTCAGTTGACAAAGGAACCATGAATGAACTTTTAGGTAGAAAAAACATAGGTAAATTGGCACAAATACTGACAGAGTAAGCCCTACTGACATGAAGGGTTACAAGTGGCATAATAACATCACAGTAGGAACTGTTTGCTAAAAATCTGCTGTTCGAGATTTCTATCTCGTATTCTGTGACTGGAAGTTATGTTCATAGCAACAAAGTGTTAATATCATAGGTTGGTCTAATGCGTATAGGAGGTTTGTGCTAACGGTCCTAAACCAGGGTTCCACTAGGTGAACGATGGTTCATGAACAGGGTGGCGATCGATGCTTTCCCAAGAAAAGGCTAATCTCACATACCATAGGATGGTTTCAAAGGGCAATTTCACGACTCATGAAATTATGAACATGTATGCATTCACTCAACTGATTTTGGGACATCGTAGTATATTTTAGGCAATCCGGACTAATGACTAGAATGTCTGCTGTATTCCAGCGTATATACTGCCTGGTTGCTGACCACACAATAGGGAACACATGTATCTTGTAACACTCAAATTGACAACACGAACAGGCAAGGGGTATAAGTATACGGAACTCTAGGGTGTTGGTGCGTTTTAATAAATGAGTCCTAGCCATAGTATAATAATCGAGTAACAAAGCTTCATGTATGGGCAACACTAAACACATTGATGGTGGCAAATTGGTGGTAACATTCTGCAGTACTCGAATAAATTGTTTGGGAGGACAAAGTTCTGAACTCAGAATTCCTCACAGTCCTAGTTGTATTGTGACACATAAATTGACAAGTAGCAGTTGGGTAGTCTGCATGTTATGTGATAGCATTTGTATGGTATCAGATGCTTCAAGGTTTAGCGTAAGGTTGGATATCTCAGCTTGTATAGTCACAAAGTCCAGTTGTACAGAGTTCTTAAAAGATTCATGTTGGTGGAGTATCATAGCTGTAACACTGTGTATTTGCCTAGTGGCTGATAACAATGTGCATTAATTGTACTTGTTGGTGTAATAACATCTCATGGTTGTGTTGAGTAAATGTGTCGATTTGTCTGATTTCTTTATTCCAGTGTTGGGAATCTTTATGATCGGGGACTGTGACCACAGTTTTGAGTATGGCGCCTCCGGCGTCGAACCAGGCTCATTTTATGCGTGGGGCTGGTATGGTTGAAACTATACTATGTGGTTCACATTGAAGGTGATCAATATTTTGCGTAAGATCACGTAATACCAGTAAAGCTTTCTTCTGACCCATTTGTACAAGCAATGATTCATATCCTAACATTTGATCAGCAGTTTGTTGCAATGCTAACTCTTACTTTATGAGGGGCACACTATCAAGTACTGTATTAATCACTAGATGATGTGGGGTGTACCATAGACTTTCGAGTTTTTCAAACATGATGCCTGACACCAATGGGTGGTTCGTAAACTGTGGGGCACTGGAAACCATACAAATAGCTGACAGCAGAAGTATCCTATTCATGATGAGGCGATAGTCGAGGACAATGAAGTGGCAAATGTAATAGGATAGGTAGCGGATCATTTGTGTCCATGTAATTCCAAATGTCCAAAATCTGGAAACAAACAATGGTCTGAAATCCTTCAGGCACTCCAGAATGGCGAAAATATGTTGCATGAACAACAGAAAAAATGACAATCATTTGTTTTATTGCCTTGAGTGTACAGTAGTGAACAAAGATAGAATGTGCACACCAATAGGACTTGCAGACACAGTTCAAAAGAGGTGGCTGAAGGTTACAAGGAGAGCTGATCTCTCTTCATATTGGGAATGAATGTATTCACGGAAGTGAAGGCGAAGTATTTACTGAGCAATGAGTTGGGTCTGCGATTTTTCAAGTCAGTGGTGGTTGAACTGTGAACTACACAGTATACAAAGTGTTCGACGTCAAAGTTGGTACCACTAATAATGCGGGTGGGGGTCAGCATGGCAGCTATGTCAGAGTGGCACGCGGCAGATGACTACAAGGCCAATTCTTGCGCTACGTCACTGCGCTACACAGGGAGTAAGTGATGGGTCTAAGAACAAGAGGGAAATATAGCATACTGATGCTGTTTACTGTGCTGAGCATACTTTGAACTCTCGATTACTTGCAGAACGGAAACTCCCCATGTTTCTGGGCTCCTGCACCCAATGAACTTATTTATGCGATTCAAAGTGAGAAGTGTCGAATATAAATGTCATAAAAGGGGTATAATATTACTGAATAAGAAGGATAGAAGAGTGCAATCGATATGGTTTATTCAATGATGACCAACAAAACAATAATTATAAGGCATGTAATTATGGGTTCATGCACCCATTGAACAGATAAGTTTGCCTGCTAGGTTCAGCTTCCTGTTCTCGGGCACAAAAATTGTGTCATTAAATGTCAACATTGTTAAGAATGATAAGAGAAAAACAAAACTTGATGAGGATCTAGACACTTCTACAGTGGAAACAGAAAGCGTAAGGGATTGAATTAGAAAAGGCTAAGTTGAGCGTAATTTCTGATGAGCTTTTCCTTTATGAAGGCGCATCGTTGACACGACGGTATCGCCTACTTAACCGTTTATACAACAATACTGCGATTCCAAGATAACTGCTACATACTTCTTCTTAAAACTTGATGTCTCTCAAAAAAATTTTGTTGCATGACCAAATTCGCCTTCTTCATCCTCTCGCCATTTTGCGACTAAATTCGCTGTCTCTATAATTCCTTGGTGCTGGCCACATCGGGTCCCGCTAGTTGCTTAAAACTCACATCTATCATCGGATATATCACAGTGCCCTGAGACATGTCATACAGTTTAACATTACTGCTTCAGTAGTTGGTGATCCTTCAGAAAATACAATGGAAGAAGAATGTCAAAGAATGCACAGGTTTTGAACTGAGATTTCCACTTACTGGCACTTAAGCTGCGGGCTAGATGCACTTCGTGTCTGACAGTGCTTGAACAGCAATTGTCAGAGACCACGGAACACTGTTCTTGTGAACTCTTCTTCAACACGAAAGATTAAAGTACATGGAATGGGCTGTGACATGAAAACTAAAGCTGTAATGAACATTGTGGTTAGCTGAAGTCTGTGTGGTTGTTGGCTGCTTCATGCAAGATGCATGACTCTTCAGGTGTTGTTCTGTAGCAAGTTGAAAGATGAAAGTGGGTAGGACAGACTATGCCGCGAAATTGAAAAGTTAAGGAATGACATAGACAGCTAGGGATCCGCACAATTGCCAGTCGCGTCATACAAGGTGCGTGCCTTTGTGGGTTGTCCTTTTGAAGTCAGCTGAACTAGGTGTTGTGGCCAATACTGGTTAGCGCTCGAGTAGAGTGACAGCAGGATTGAATGTTACTTATTGGTGGCAATCACGTCTCCCACATGATAACCCATGAACAATGAATGACAGTGCTTAATTGTTAGAAGGGAGGAACAATATCTCATTTGATGTGGTTGGAAAGGTAGATAGGAGTGAAAGTGTCAGAAGGAACTAGCAAGCTGTTCACTCCTTGACGGATCTTGCAGACGCACCTTCATTATTCAGTGAGGGGGGGAACATAGTAAGTTGACACAAGAGCCAGAGGGGATTGGTTGCCTCTGGTTTATCTAACGAATAAGACATACAGCCAAAATTTCTTGACCTCTGGGGGTTATTTACTATGGTTACATGACCTACATTAGGGAGGCATGTCGCATGTCCCTCCAAATAAGCAATCAAACACAAATGAAATAAAGCATAATTAAATCTTAAGTTACCCTTCCAAAATAGTTTCTTATCTAGAACATTATTAGTAAACACTTAAATAATGGGCAGTACTCAGGAACTTACCCTGGCATAATTGAAATCCCACAAAATAAATAACTACCCTCATAACTCTGGCAACAAATTAACACATGGAAATATTATATACTCATTGACACAAATGCTAAATTACTGGTGCTGGCAAAACTCTAGGGGATTGCCTTGGTAAATAATTGATAATAAAACATAGACAAAATGAATACTTAAAATAGTATATAGACATAAGTAATTGGCAACCCATTGTAGTGAGACATGCGGTGGCAAAACCACAATAGAAGCAAAAGTACAAAATACTATCTCCCTTACACAAAACTCTCTTTTTCTCCAGTTATATTTTGTAGCAAAATAAGTATAAGTATTCTCTTTATGCCCTTGTTTGTATCTCCATACTGATTGACATGTCTTTGGTATGTCTATCTACATGAATGCTGTCATTAGGTCATGCCAATGTTATTAGTAATGCTGTATAATGGTACAGTGTCAGGTTAATACTTCCTCTAGCAATGTTTTGGTTTAAAGTGATTTCACATCTCCTTCAGAGTTTAGATTGATAATTGCCATTACCCTCCTTGATATTATTAAACGTTTATCTCTTTTGTATGATATCTCCTGCTTTAATTTGTACTCCTTGTCTCGTAGCGATGTAATGTTGGTTGTTGGTAGCCTCCTAACCAATTGTGCTGAGTTATAATTGTTGTTCCTTTTGTTGACTCTCTCACTTACCTGCTCCCTAATACTCATTGATGGCGGTTTGACGATACTGGTTGCCTCTCGATGACGTCGATATAACTTACCTGTCGGTGTTTTTGAATAAATTCGTCGCATGGTGGTTAAGAATTCTATGTTGAGAATCTAAGCTGCTTGAGGCGCTAAGATGCAGCAGGCGCTGCACTCGCAAGATTGCAGAGTGATGACATTGTGGATATGACTTGATCTAGCTGGTGCGGGAGCAGTGCTGGCATGCGCGGCTAAGAGGTCCATCCTGCTGCCAGGACATCGAGTGCTAAATAACTCCAGAATAATTTTCTGCAAAATACGGGATCAGTGATTGTTTTATAGTACTAATGGTGACTGTCAATATAACTCATATACGTTTTATAGTACTAATGGTGACTGTCAATATAACTCATATACCTAATGTCATAAATAGAGAGGCATAGATGACTTCTCAAGTAACTCTTTGCAGGTCATGGGTTCGATCCTAGTAGGAACTGTCTCTTTCCCAACTGTAGTATGTGGCAGTTTTATAATTTTATTTTGACCGTTACTCTGTTGAAAGTTACTTGCATGGTGTTCAACTGGGGCTTTTATCTCTCCCCTCTTTATAACTCCTGATTAGCATGTACATAAAACACTCTCAATGATACCATTGCAACAGATTAAAGATTAACTTCAGTAGTAGTCCTATTAGCGAAGGTAAAAATGGTCTCATATAAGGTGTGGATGTTTCGTGTGCTTCTTGCTTTTGCTAACATTTATTGTAGCCACCGCTGTATACTGCACTAGGTGGCACGACTTAGATGCTTCAAGAATGCAGGGGTGTGTGATTTCTTAGCAGTTGTTTCTCTTGCCTGTGACAGGATACAGAACAGATGGCTGGGCTTGGTCCCAACAGGGGGGGGGGGGGGGGGGGAGGGGAGGGGGGGGGCGGTGGTGGAGAGCAGGAAAGGCCCTCTGTATGTGGAGGCAGGGTAACTTTCCTTGCTACGCGCTCAGTAAAATTCCTCTGGGTGGTTACTAAATTTCTTCCAGGCTTGCCTTATGTTGTTCACAACATTTATTCATGGAGTGCCTTCTTTTCAAGGGACGCAGACAACTCAATCATTAAAATTCACAGAACTGTCATGATTCATTTACTCACTTAGACACTCTGTTCTTCTAAAATATACATAATTGTAGGTTTTATATTTCTGCATGAACTGTGATGACAACTTGACTCTCTTAAATATCGTTTACTTGAAAGTCGGGTCTAATAACTTCTGAAATTGACAGTGGGGTATGCAATTAGGACTGTTAGTCTTGATTGGTATTACCTCACTTTTTACTCTACTTTACTTTATTTTATGATGGTATTTCAAACTTGATCCTTTTGGCTGACATGTGTGGTGTCACAAGGCTTAGGCCTGTCCCACCCCTCATTAAATCGACCAAGGCTTATAAGAATAATTGTAAGAACAGTTATTATTATTATGTTCTTTAAGTTTGTTTTTGGGTCTTCAGAAATACTGTGGGAAGAAAGCTTATTTATGTTGCAGATAACATGGAAGACGTTGCCCAACGATCACCACGAAAGTTCGACGTAGCGGCAAGTGGGCAAGGAATAAAACGAATAATGCAAACTACCCCAAGCCATGGAAGAGCCTGGGCCATGAGGGCGTCGAGCTTCCTAGGTTGATGTTGGACAACGTCAAAGGAAGAGATATTCTGCTTTCTCTTTGTAAACAGATCGATCGAGTCTTGAAAGGTTCATGTAAAATGTATAGGCCGGTGACACATTAGGTGGGACCCGATGCCTGTAATACTTCCACAGTTATTAAAAAGTGTTAAACGGCAAAACCAATAGTTCATCATTTATATAGATAAAAAGTAGTAAAGATATAGGAAAGGAAGAGTTGTAGCGTCAGAACGAAAAGTGATACATTGCTGAGCAACGAAGAAGGACGTAAACAGCGGGCGTTACGTGGTGAAAACAAATCAACTGATAAAATAGTAAGTCTGTAATTAAGCATAAAGCCTTGTAACACTGCATGTGTTTCCCATGCAGCGGTCACTTTACAGAATAAATATCACAGCAAGGGCCATCTTCCTTGATGCCATATAGATCTGTTTATTAGCTGCGAGAGTGGCAATACAACCTAGCTCTGGAGATCAATTTGAGACCCCAATGTCTCCTATTATTTCTAGTCTGGTGTAAAACTTGTAGAATCTGTAAGGCAACATTAGGCTGGTGAGTTTACTTTTATAACTATCTTCTTTGGGTTTGTTGGTTACATTGTAACTATATGGTGGAAGGTGCAGAAATGTAGCATGGGGGCTTACTCCCCTGCGGCAAAGGCGCATGGCCTGTGGGAAGGAGGGAGGGGAGTGAGGGGTATCATATCACAAGGCAGCTTGGGGAGTGGCAGAATCCTAATGGCCACTCACTTGCCTGGCATTAACCACCGACTTTCTCTTTTGCATTTGGTATACAGAAACACATAGTATCATGAAAACTTACCTTGTTGTCTCTCCAGCGGCATATTAAGAATAAATATAATAGCACTTAGGCAGGGCTCCTTTTACTTTTAAAGTAACATATTTGATGTTTAACTTGAACATATGTATTCTTGTCTCTCTAGCCTGATGTTTGAATGGTTTTTCCCTTTATAACATTATTATGGGTGTCTGAGCTCTTAGCATAAACATACACGTAATGTGGTGTATCCCAAACTGTAAGTAGAGGGCAGGAAGTTTTCTCTGATCTTGTGCTAATGGCAGTTACGAATATGTGTTAGTAACATGCTTTTATGCAAAGCTTTAACAGCTGTTCCTGTACAAACCGTTCACTAAATCAACATATGAAGTGTCATTCCATTTGGCATATAAAAGATTAACTGATTCTTACTCTATGTGTTCTACTGACAAGGGCAACTTTTCCCCTTAATTCCCTTACTACAGAGTGATAGTGTTTCCAGCTCTGTACTGCTACAGCAACATTACTGGAGACGTTGAATGATGCAAGACAAAATGATTACGAAAAACTCCAGTCCCTTCCCATTAACATATGACATCCTAACTTCTATTACAAATGGTTGCCAAAACTTATGAATACTTACAAATAACATGCACAACTTAAATGAATATATTGCAATGACGGTGATTTCCCGTCAGCTAATGCTTTTGCTTCACTAAAGACTGTTCAAATTAAATACATGGCATGCTAGAGCTAGTCCCTGGATCATAATCCATAGGGGAGTTTTGACCTCAGTGCATATCTAGGTCATGCTATAGATGGTTGCATTACTTTCTTTCTTGTCTTTTTCACTGGGGCTACTTGTGTAGTAGCCTCTGTTTCACTGTCAAGCGGAGGTGGCTCGGAACCCTTATACAACTTTAACCTGTCAAAATGAACTATCACTGTCCATTCTGCTAACTAAATTTCTTCATTTACTGGTGAAGAAAGCCACATGATGGGGTATGGACCTTCATACATAGGAGTAAACTTCTTTGTCCTACTCTTCTTAACTACTGGATTGCGCAACACCACAAATCTCTCCTACCTTGTACTCGGACATTATTGCTCTCTCATTACTCCTTTTTAACTGCTGAGCCAAAGCTTTTGCATTGTTTCCTCTTACTTTCTTCCAAATAGCTTTTAAACATCGTGCCAACCCCTTCACATCCATGGATCTAATCCCTGGGGGCAGTTTGTCAATTTCAAAAGGTGAATTCATAGGTCGGCCATATACTAGGGGGAGTATCCAGTGGCCTCATGAACATGGCTATTATATGCTGACATGATGTATTGGACATACCTGTAACAATCAGGATGATTTTTATTAACATAATAAGAAAGCATACGTGTAACTGTGCAGTGGACTCGCTCTAAGTGTCCATTAGCCTTAGTATGAAATGGGGTCGTTCTCCACTTTTTGGTTTGCAATAGTCGACAAACTTCTGTAAATAATGCTGACATAAAGTTCATGCCTTGGTCTGTAAGTACAGCTTAAGGACCTCCATATGGTAACACCAAGTGGGTGACAAATGCTCGAGCTACAGTTTCTGCTGACATGTCCAGTGTGGCGACAAAAATTAGGAATCTGGAAAAATGATCTATAATTGACAATATGTGTTGGTTATTCTATGGACTCAAAGGGAAAGGACCAACAATACCTGCTGCTACTAAGGTCCAGGAGCAAGTGGCTTCTGGTACTTTTTGTAAAGGTACCTTCGTTTGAGGCGCAATGACTTCTTAACGCAAGGCAAACAATTTTGTATATACTTTTGCACGTCTTGCAATCTGCCTTCCCAGAAATAATGGTCAGCTATTCGACAATTGGTAGCATGAAGGCCATTATGACATGCTTGCAGGCTATCATGACACTGTGCTATTATCTTAGGACATAATTGCAGGTTAAAGTACTGGTCTGGCACACAGCTTTATTCCACAGGAACTCTCAGATCAGTGCTTGCTCTCCTGCACAGTGAGAATTCATTACGTCCTCTCTATGATTAGCGATTCTCACTTGTGTCATAAGGCCTATAACCTCTGTCCCTCAAATAACAGTTACCAACAGGTGCTGATGTAAAGAAGAAATTGTTGCAGGCACTGCTCTTCATAGTGTCATTGTGCCCTTCATCAAGTACTCCATGTCCCAATATATGAGGCATATATTATACAATTGTATGTTTTAAATGCAATCACACTGTGTCACTACATTTACACAATTAAGGTTGCTGAGAACAAAATGTGAGACAAACCTGAGCAGCATACAATCAAAGCATATGAGGGAAGCAGAAAGAATGCATTTATGCATACTGACATCAGCAAATACAACAGGACAACTTCGGCAGTTTCTTTACAAGCATTTAAGATTTTCCACACTAGATGCATTAGCTTTGCTGTGAATGTATTTATTGTAGAACATTTGACAAAGGTAACTGGGACAGCACACAGAAGAAAATACTCTGCAATGAGCCACTAGATACCAATGATTGGTTATACCAAAACACTCACTGGATAAAACTCACTGATCTTTGGAAACTTGTCATCATAGATAGGATTCAAACCACCTAATTGTGTTTCATTGGAGAGCTTGTCACTGAGGCCATGATAATAATTAAGAATCTATTCTCTGCAAAATGGGTTTTTATTATTTCAGAGCCTCATTGCTCACTATTTTTTTAATGAGACAGAAATTAGCATCGTCAACAATTTTACAAACGTTGCTTGTTTGATTTTTATTAATGCACACCACTGCTGCTTTTCTGAGGCTTTGTAGAAATGCAGTGTCTGCCATAGACAGAGATCATATTGGATGTGGTATACAATGAAATTAGTTAAGGCGTTCACTTCTCTGAGAGACAGATATGCTTGTCTTGGGCTGAAATTTCTTACATGGTTATGCATTCAGAGTTAATGCCCTACACTGGTACTAACAGCATACATCCCAGTAAGAGCAATGCATTCATGTGTGAAGTCACATAAATTTGATTACCTATTAGTGTCATTTTGATCAGTGGTACAGAATTTGGGATTCTGGTCTGCTACTCATTTTGTTTACTTAGTAGCATTTCACTTGCAAGTGCTGGAATTTCCAACACTTAATGCAACATACAGAGCTGAGAGAGATCACGGGAAAACAATGTAGGATACATTAGATGCTGAAGAAAGATACCTTTAAACAAAGGCAGATGCTTTTACTTGTGGTTTACAAGTGAAGTGAATGTGTCATTGCTTACTAGGCCGTTCATTCTTTTCATTGTGTTTATACATGCTGTATTGAAATAAAACTTTCACAGTTGTGAAACAACTTGAGGTGCTCAAAAACAATAAAAGTAGATGAGAAATTGACACTGCACACTTATTGAAAATTACCTATCAAGTTATTAAATTCTATTTGTGCTTACACAGGTTAAGGTGAACATTAAAGATTAGCTGGAAAGCTTCTACTTTATGGGAAGAAACCACTGTTAATACTACAGTTCTGTTATTACTGCTTCTTGATTTGTATTTACAGAGTTCTAGTTATAATTATCAAAGAACAGAACTTGAGGTCTGCTTTTAAGTAACAGTTTTAATCATATCTTCACAGAAGAAGTTGCCTGGCACCATGGTGTTGTGGTTATGATACTAAACTGTTGAAGGGAAGGTGCTGAGTTCAAAACCTGTATCGGCTGTACTATTTTAATTTCTGTAATTGGTTTGAGTACATTCTAGAAGTATCCACAAATGTCAAGAATCATTGTACTCGAATGTTCTATAGCTGTATATATACTGTATGTGTTCTGGTTGGAGGCAGTTCTCTCTGTGCTCTTTTATTTGCAAGTGCTGAATAAACCTTCGTTAATTGAAGTTAGTGCTCATCATTCATCTAAATACACCTTCTTCTACCTGACATTATTCTGGTGGAGAGGCTGGGTATTGGAACTTGTGATAGCGCAAATTATCGACGACACAGTTGCTCCCATCAGGCCACGACAGAGCCACCGTTTATGTGGCAAGAAACCCGAGTTCGAGCCATATTCAGCAAATCGCAAACTACCGGAGACAGAAGAAGAAGAGGATGTTACAATGACAGCAACTGTTTACACCATGTCAGAAATCCTTCCAGATTCTCTAGTGACAATGGCCAATATCCAAACGAGTGGCTGAAGGTATATGGGCGTATAGCCAAATTTAACAAATGGGATGACACCATGTGTTTGGCTAACATATTTTTCTGCTTGGAGGGCACTGCCAAGCAATGGTATGAGAACAACGAAGAGAAGTTCACAAGCTGGGAAGTATTCTGGGCAGAAATGCGCAAGTATTTCAGTGACACAACGACAGAAGTGCTAAGCTGATGATAAAGTGCAGGGCACAGTGTCCACGAGAAACTACAGCATCCTACATTCAATACGTCTACGAGCTGTGTAAATTAGTGGATCCTGGAATGAAGGAGGAAGATAAGGTTGCACATCTCATGAAGGGTGTTGCTGAGGACATGTATCAAGCCCTACTCCTGAGGGAGGTTTCAACAGTAGATGACTTCATAAAATGGTGCTCTATTGAGACAATGCATCAAAAAAGATTTACATGCAAGAAGTTTGAATGGCTTCCAAATGTCATATCGATGTCTGTGATGCAGGAGGCAACTAATTTCACAAGTGTTCTATGTCAGATAGTGAGAGAGGAAGTTCAGATGGCACTTGGATTGCACAGTGAGCAAAAAACTAAGATGCTTCAAGAGGTGGTAAGGGAGGAAGTGGAACAGACTTTGAACCCAATCTCTCGTCCTTCATTTCCCTTTAAAATGGTGAAAAAGTCAGGACCCAGGTGGAGTTACATTCCTCCAGTGCCACATGAGGGACATGTTAGGGCATGAAGGAAGACTGACATCTGGAGTACCCAGGATAACCAAGCAGTATGTTTCCACTGTGGACAACCAGGACATGTGGTGTTCTATTGTCGAGAAAGGCAGTGAATATTTGATGATGCCCGCACCAGAATACAGCAGACCAATCTTAGCTGATGCCAACTCCGGGACGAAGAAGATGAACAAGAAGATGTGGGTGCAGGACAACGTACGTCACCACTGCTGCATGCTAGCTGCTGGAGAGGACACTCCCCAACATGGTGATCAAGGTCTCCATCGCTGTTTAGAAGCTCCAGCCGATCACCTAGCTGCCACAACCTGGAAAACTAAAGGGTGCCACCTTCCTTGGAGTGAAGCCGATAGGAAACTATGTCAATATCCTCATGGATGGCCGACCAGCCTAAGCTTTTGTGGACTCTGGAGTGTCATATTCAGTCATTTCGGAGAAGTACCGTTGCCAGTTGCAGAAAACCGTATTTGTTGACAACAAAACATCTCTGCTGAAGGTGGCTAATGGGAAATATGTAAAACCTACAGGAAGATGTACCATTTGTGTGGGCATAAGTGGCCATACGCAGCCCATAGAATTCATCGTCTTACAAGAGTGTAGTCATGACGTCATTCTCGGATGGGACTTTTTGAAAGCTACTCAGGCAATTATAGATTGTGGTCACTCGAAGATTATGCTAGACGAGATGAGATTATGAAGACAGGAAGATGCACATCTGAGTGTGTGGAGACTATGTGTGCTGGATGAAGTGATCATTCCTGCAGTCAGCGTTAGAAGGGTAACTGTCATGTCTCCTGCCATGCATCAACACATGGATCTTGTAGTGGAATCTAAGAGGAGCATACCACTGAAGAATAACTTGGTCATCCCAGCCTCTGTCGCCTCATTTAAGAATGGATTCAGTGAATTGTGGATAGTTAACTGTCGCTGAGAACCGCAGATCCTTCCATGATGCATGTGCATAGCAAATGCTGAGCCATTAATTGAAGAACAGCTAAGTGTCATAGAACCCTCCAATTCTGAGTCTGTGGGCGAAATTAGTGCTACCACTTCGAGACAAGATCTTCTTGCTCGACTATCACCAGATCTCACTAAGGAACAACAGAAGAAGCTACTTGCCATTCTTCAAGAGTTCTTTGAATGCTTCAGTCCACAGGTGAAGAGCAAATTAGACAAATTGACGCTGGATTAGCACTTGAGACTATCAACCAATACGCCAGAGAGCATACCGTGTGTCAGCAAATGAACATCGAATAATTCGTGACAAGGTAGAGAAAATGATGAAGAATGACCTCATTCAGTCTTCGCAGAGCCCATGGTCATCACCAGTGGCCCTTGTCAGGAAGAAGGATGGTAGTTGGTGCTTTTATGTTGATTACAGGAAGCTTGATAAGATAACTAAAAAGTCCTTTTGTGTTGATTACAGGAAGCTTAATAAGATAACTAAAATGGACATTAACCTCTTCCACGAATTGACGATACACTAGATTGTCTGAAGGGGGCTAAGTTTTTCTCAACCATGGACATCTACTCGGGATACTGGCAAATTGAAGTAGATGAAGATGATCGTCAGAAAACTGCATTCATCACCCCTGAGGGCCTGTATGAGTTTAAGGTAATGCTGTTCAGTTTGTGTAATGCACCAGCAACTTTTGAATGGATGATGGATAATCTTCTACGTCACCTGAAGTGGACGATTTGTCTTTGTTATTTAGATGACATTATAGTGTACTCAGAGACATGTGATGAACATATCAAAAGACTGAGGGCCGTTCTTAAGTGTCTCCAACAAGGCGGACTGAAACTTAATCCAAGAAAGTGTCTCTTTGGTACAAAAGAAATCAAAATACTTGGACACCTTGTGTCAACAAAGGTGAGATCTATAATGGTATTTCCTATCCCTAAAATTATTAGAGATGTGAGAAGCTTCCTCGGATTATGTTCTTATTACCATCGTTTTATCAAAGACTTTTGTATCAAAGCCAGGCCACTCCAAGAGTTGTTAAAAGCCGATGTTAAATTTATCTGGGGGTGGTACTCAACAAGATTCTTTCGATGTGCTATGAAAAGCTCTGATGTCTGACCCTGTACTTGGTCTGTATGATGAGAGAGCACCTACAGAACTACACACAGATGCCAGCAGGTATGGGCTTGGTGATGTTCTGGTGCAAATTTCAGATGGAAAAGAGAAGGTTGTAGCCTATGCTTCCAGGGCACTTACAAAAACTGAGAGAAACTACTCAACTACAGAAAGAGAATGACTTGCTGTGATCTGGGCCATGTCCAGATTTTGACAGTATTCTTATGGAAGGCCATTCGCAGTTGTTACAGACCATCATTCACTTTGTTGGTTGACAGGTCCTAAGGATCCAACAGGATGACTCGCCAGGTGGGCACTATGTCTTCAAGAGTATGACATTACCATAGTGTACAAAAGTGGAAGAAAACACCAAGATCCCAACTGTCTACACTCCTGGAAATTGAAATAAGAACACCGTGAATTCATTGTCCCAGGAAGGGGAAACTTTATTGACACATTCCTGGGGTCAGATACATCACATGATCACACTGACAGAACCACAGGCACATAGACACAGGCAACAGAGCATGCACAATGTCGGCACTAGTACAGTGTATATCCACCTTTCGCAGCAATGCAGGCTGCTATTCTCCCATGGAGACGATCGTAGAGATGCTGGATGTAGTCCTGTGGAACGGCTTGCCATGCCATTTCCACCTGGCGCCTCAGTTGGACCAGCGTTCGTGCTGGACGTGCAGACCGCGTGAGACGACGCTTCATCCAGTCCCAAACATGCTCAATGGGGGACAGATCCGGAGACCTTGCTGGCCAGGGTAGTTGACTTACACCTTCTAGAGCACGTTGGGTGGCACGGGATACATGCGGATGTGCATTGTCCTGTTGGAACAGCAAGTTCCCTTGCCAGTCTAGGAATGGTAGAACTATGGGTTCGATGACGGTTTGGATGTACCGTGCACTATTCAGTGTCCCCTCGACGATCACCAGTGGTGTACGGCCAGTGTAGGAGATTGCTCCCCACAACATGATGCCGGGTGTTGGCCCTGTGTGCCTCGGTCGTATGCAGTCCTGATTGTGGCGTTCACCTGCACGGCGCCAAACACGCATACGACCATCATTGACACCAAGGCAGAAGCGACTCTCATCGCTGAAGACGATACGTCTCCATTCGTCCCTCCATTCACGCCTGTCGCGACACCACTGGAGGCGGGCTGCACGATGTTGGGGCGTGAGCGGAAGACGGCCTAACGGTGTGCGGGACCGTAGCCCAGCTTCATGGAGACGGTTGCGAATGGTCCTCGCCGATACCCCAGGAGCAACAGTGTCCCTAATTTGCTGGGAAGTGGCGGTGCGGTCCCCTACGGCACTGCGTAGGATCCTACGGTCTTGGCGTGCATCCGTGCGTTGCTGCGGTCCGGTCCCAGGTCGACGGGCACGTGCACCTTCCGCCGACCACTGGCGACAACATCGATGTACTGTGGAGACCTCACGCCCCACGTGTTGAACAATTTGGCGGTACGTCCACCCGGCCTCCCGCATGCCCACTATACGCCCTCGCTCAAAGTCCGTCAACTGCACATACGGTTCACGTCCACGCTGTCGCGGCATGCTACCAGTGTTAAAGACTGCGATGGAGCGCCGTATGCCACGGCAAACTGGCTGACACTGACGGCGGCGGTGCACAAATGCTGCGCAGCTAGCGCCATTCGATGGCCAACACCGCGGTTCCTGGTGTGTCCGCTGTGCCGTGCGTGTGATCATTGCTTGTACAGCCCTCTCGCAGTGTCCGGAGCAAGTATGGTGGGTCTGACACACCGGTGTCAATGTGTTCTTTTTTCCATTTCCAGGAGTGTATTAAGAAACCCTGTCCAAGACTATCAAGACTTTGATGAAGATAGTGACTGTGTCACTGCACTTCAGGATCTCTCTGCTGAGGACGCCAAGATATCTCAAAATATGCTTGCCTTAATTCGGTCAGAGGATGTGAAAGGACAATTTAAGGTAGTTAATGGATTACTTTGCAAGAAAAACTTTGACCCATTTGGAAATAGGTGGCTACCAGTGATTCCTAAACACATGCATTTAGATGTTCTACAGAAATTCCATGACACACCCGAGTCCGGACATTTAGGATTTATTAAGACATACGATAGAATCAGCAAGAGATTTTTCTGGCCAGGTTTAATTAGGAGTGTCCGTCACTATGTGTCATACCGCAGAGAGTGCCATAGGAGAAAGGAAGTTCCTCAGAAACCATCTGGCCGACTCATACCAATTCCACCAGCTGGAACACCTTTCCAGCGTGTTGGGATTGACCTCCTCAGACAATTTCCAAAGTCTGCTAGTGGCAATAGATGGATTATTGTTTGCACTGATTATTGGACACATTATGCCATTACAATAGCCGTGAAAACAGCTGAAGCATTGGAGGTAGCCAAATTCATTGTGGAAGACACTGTATTAAAACATGGTGCCCCAAGGTCGTTAATTACAGACTGAGGGAAAGATTTCAGTCGAGTCTGGTGACAGAGATAAGCTGTTGGTGCAACATTGATCATCACATGATGACTGCCTACCATCTGCAAACTAACAGGCTTACTGAGCACCTTAATAAGACCTTGGTCAACATGCTATCAATGTTCATCAATGTTGAGCAGAGCAACTGGGATGGGGTGCTACCTTTCGTGACGTTTGCCTACAACACCACCAAACAAGACACCATAGGATTTACTCCATTTTTCCTCATGCATGGGCATGAGGTGACTGTGACTATGCACACTGTGTTTCCGTTACATCCTGATGACGAGGACTACAGCGGCCAGGTGTTAACCAGAGCTGAGGAAGTTCGGCAGTTAGCTCAACTCTGCATGCTGCAGGCTCAAGAAAACGATCACTGAAGGTATGATGCGAGTCACCGCCCTGTTGTCTACCAGCCTGGTGACCTCGTATGGATCTTCACTCCGCTTCGGAAGGTTTGTTCTCTCTGAGAAACTCCTCAGACACTACTTTGGACCTTATAAGGTTGTAAGACAGTTGTCTGATGTTACTTATGAAGTTGAAGATTTCAACCCCGACGCAAGACGTCGAAAGATCAGAGATACGGTCCGTGCCCTTCGAATGAAGCACTACAAGGATCATGCCACCCAGGGTAAATTTGGAGCTCCGGCGACAGGCAACAAGCGGAAACGTGATGAAGAGCAGAGTGGAAAAAGAAGTTCCAAGAAGATCACCGCCAGGATGAGCATCAGTCATAGGGGGTCAGAGTATGTAGTATCGATGACTCGTTCCTGGACTAGGACGATGTAACACTGAAATTCTGTTCACTTAAGGAGGGAGCAATGTCACAGAAGCAGCTGAGTAGTACCGTGGTGTAGTGGTTATGATACTAAACTGTTGACTGGAGGGTGCTGAGTTCTAAACTCATGTGAACTGTACCATTTTAATTTCTATATTCAGTTGGAGTACATTCTAGAAGTATCTACAAATGTCAAGAATCACTGTACTGGATGTTCTGTAGCTGTATATATACTGCATGTGTTCTGGCTGTGGAGCCAATCCGCTCTGCGCTCTTGTATGTGGCAGTGCTGAATAAACCTTCGTTAAGTGAAGCCAAGAGTTCGTCATTTATCTAAGTACACCTTCTTCTACATGACAATATTGTTCTGAGCAGAAGTTTTTAATCTTCACAGTGGCAATGACTCACTAAGTGATCTGCAGCCCATAAAATTACCAAATGTTAATTACGTCATACGTGAAGGTGACCAGAAAGTCAAAACTGATAGTAAATAATGAATTATTTATCAGCAGCTCTCAGCAGTTTTGTGAGTATAATTTTTTTCAAAGGTAATGCAAAAGTTACAGTACAGTACACTTGGTGTATGATAGCCACACCAGTGGCTCTGCCTCAGATAAGATAGTGTATGCCTGGGAAGATAATGGAAAGCTACGTGCTAGGCAGGAACTTAGAACTGATCTTGCACCTGGGTGTTTTGAAGGAACAGAATCCATTTGGAGATGGGTTGTATTTAAAGTAGCATAAGGATGGAGTAAGATATTTTTTAGTTGTGGTGGAATACCACTTTGGGAGGAGTGGGAAAGAATATGGGTAGAACGTATATCAATCCAGAAACCAAAGATGCGCTTCTAATAATGTTAATCAACAACATATTTATATTTCAAACAGTGCCAGTGTCAGTTCCATGCTGAAATTGGGAGGCAAAATGTTGGGAAAAACCAAGTACATCAACTGAATATTACAGCTCCATACATTAGCATACAACCTGATACCAAATGTCTCACATCACTGTATATTTTACATGAGTGTATTACAACAAATTACATGGGTGATTGCAACAATAATGACACCTGTAAAGCTTTGATTAGCTAATTAAGTAACAGAGTAATACATCGAAAGTAATTTCTTGAAAATTTTTTAAACAAACAAAATATTTTCATATTCTGATACAACCTGTTTATTTCATAAAGAAACAACTTAAAGATAATACCAAGCAATGTATTTGAATCTTAAGGAAATGTTATCTACAATATCTGAATTTTAATTAAAAAGGAAATCATCATTATATGTTTTCTGTTATTGTATCCAGCATAAAACACTATTCTGTACAGAAAATCACAAAATCCAAGACAATCATTATTATGGGTTGATATCAAACAGCACATTGGAGTTCATGAAAACATTATCAACAAAAGCCAATTTGTAATTAAGAAAAAATCAATATTTTATATTTTGCATTATTGGGTCAGAAATAAAAGATTATTTTGCACAGTAAAATACAAAATTCACAATTTCAACCACTGTGTATCCATCCAGCAATTTCTTTGATGTAAAACTGCTGCAGCAAGAACTATTGTAATTAATTTTTTTAACTTCAAGTCTTGTATTTGACAATTTCAATAATTACTATATTGTTTACTTGATTGTTAAGAATATGTTTGTATCTGTCAGCTGCAGAGGCAGGAGGAGAGAAATTTTAGTTGTTGAGAGTTTTGTTATTTACTGTTGTGGAGTGGATGAAATTCACAATAGATACCAAAGAGACGTAAAATGGTGTTAATTTTTAGAAAGCCTGGAGTACATAAATTATGATTACCCAGGCTGCAAAGAGAGATTTACACCCTGCATTCTACATGGAGGGCTGCCAAACATGGGATAAGTATTCCATTCTACTAAATTGCTCATAGTGACAAATACTTGTTTGAAAGTTCATTGCTAGTCATGTTTATAGTATAAACATTCATATTTGATTGGTAGATGGTATGCTATAAGTCCTAGATAATGTCCTTGTAGCAGTAGTTCACTATTGTCTTCCATTGACTTGAAAAGGAGGCTCAAAGTTTGCGTCTGCATCATAAAAGTTACTATCATGAATCCTAAAACAATACAGAGTTGGGTTTGTGTTGTTATGAAGGAGTATATTTGAGTTTAGAAGTCTGATTGCCTTCTGGCTTGGTGTGGGAGACCAACACAGCAACAAGGTGGAGTTCCATACACTTGATCACTATAGGATGCTGAGTAAAATGGTAGGCTACTACAGGTAGTGGACTGAAATTCCTGGAAGGATTCTGGTGTTTGAGCTGGCTGTAGATGTGTGGCTGACTGGCGAAATGTCACTTTCCAGCGACAAAATATTATTTATCAAAATTACACACAGAAATGGTAAAAGTAAAATACACAAGGAAATCAAACAGTGCAGCTTGATGATTCGAGTTCAGTGGAATACTACATGATATTGTGAAAACTTTAATTTTTAATGGACTTTGATCTTTATAGGTAATGATTACAGAACTTTTTAAATTATACTACTGGTAAACCACAAATGACATAAACAATATGTCATTCAAGAGCTGAACTGTAAACTGAACATGTATTGATATTGTTTGTCTGAAACTTATCTGGGTCTATAGTATCAGTGATTTGATTAAAACCACTTAAACTGAACAGAATCTCATAATATCAACATGTGTTACTCTATGCCCTAACTCTTCATTAAGTGTATTTGCAATCAGATATGTAACGTATTTCTGTGCCAAATTGAATTTATACAGTTTGATTAGTTTAGGCCTATACTTAAATCAGCTATGATTCACATGCGGTGTGCTGTGAGAAAACCAAGCACACCATATAAATGAGCAAGAAACTGTGCTGAGTTTTCATATGCAATGCTTATGTATGTAGAAACATTTGCTTGTGTTTGCTCATTTTAAAAGTTTTTCATGATAGCACCTTATCATTTTTTTCATATTCAGTGTAAAAAATTGTCTATAGTCCATATGGATGAACCTTATTCATATTCTCCAGAGCTAAGTTATTTTAAATGAATTTTTGTCAAGAACCTCTGAGGAAATAGTTTGAGGAAAGGTTTGATGTGGAAGACAGAGTCTTTAAAATAGTAACAATGTTAGCCACAGCAGTCAACCTGCCGTAAATCCAAATGTATTTATTTATTTAATTTCAGAGTCTGATAATTGCCCACAGAGAAAATGAATGCCATTCAATATCTCCTTTTCAGCTGAATAGAAACAGATGGGGAGGCTGAGATTTGGAATACAATGCCCCTACTGTTTCAGTGATGCAAAATATCAACCATCATTCCACTAATGCATCAAGAAAGATGGACTTCTTGTCTTCAATGAACAGGAAGTAACTTACCAGGGTGTCTGCTAAAAACCTAACCCTCCATTCACCCCAAACGAAATTCTACATATACATGACTACTCTGGAATTGACACTTAAATACTTGCTCAGAGCATTCAGTTTACAACTTTCATACTGAATATCTAATGTTCCAATATACAGGGTGTTACAAAAAGGTACAGCCAAACTTTCAGGAAACATTCCTCACACACAAATAAAGAAATTATGTTATGTGGACATGAGTCCGGAAACGCTTAATTTCCATGTTAGAGCTCATTTTAGTTTCGTCACTATGTACTGTACTTCCTCGATTCACTGCCAGAAGGTAATGTTGGCTTCGGTGCTTGTGTTGACATGTGACTCATTGCTCTACAGTACTAGCATCAAGCACATCAGTACGTAGCATCAACAGGTTAGTGTTCATCACGTAAGTGGTTTTGCAGTCAGTGCAATGTTTACAAATGCGGAGTTGGCAGATGTCCATTTGATGTATGGATTAGCACGGGGCAATAGCCGTGGCGCTGTACGTTTGTATCGAGACAGATTTCCAGAACGAAGGTGCCCCGACAGGAAGACGTTCGAAGCAATTGATTGGCATCTTAGGGAGCACGGAACATTCCAGCCTACGACTCGCGACTGGGGAATACCTAGAACGACGATGACGCCTGCAATGGAGGAGGCAATTCTTCGTGCAGTTGACGATAACCCTAATGTCACCATCAGGGAAGTTGCTGCTGTACAAGGTAACGTTGACCACGTCACTGTATGGAGAGTGCTACGGGAGAACCAGTTGTTTCCATACCATGTACAGCTTGTGTAGGCACTATCAGCAGCTGATTGGCCTCCACGGGTACACTTCTGCGAATGGTTCATCCAACAATGTGTCAATCCTCATTCCAGTGCAAATGTTCTCTTTATGGATGAGGCTTCATTCCAACATGATCAAATTGTAAATTTTCATAATCAACATGTGTGGGCTGACGAGAATCTGCACGCAATTGTGCAATCACGTCATCAACACAGATTTTCTGTGAACGTTTGGGCAGGCATTGTTGGTGATGTCTTGATTGGGCCCCATGTTCTTCCACCTATGCTCAATGGAGCACGTTATCATGATTTCATACGGGATACTCTACCTGTGCTGCTAGAACATGTGCCTTTACAAGTACGACACAACATATGGTTCATGCACGATGGAGCTCCTGCACATTTCAGTTGAAGTGTTCGTATGCTTCTCAACAACAGATTCAGTGACCGATGGATTGGTAGAGGCGGACCAATTCCATGGCCTCCACGCTCTCCTGACCTCAACCCTCTTGACTTTCATTTATGGGGGCATTTGAAAGCTCTTGTCTACGCAACCCCAGTACCAAATGTAGAGACTCTTTGTGCTCGTATTGTGGACGGCTGTGATACAATACGCCATTCTCCAGGGCTGCATCAGCGCATCAGGGATTCCATGCGACGGAGGGTGGATACATGTATCCTTGCTAATGGAGGACATTTTGAACATTTCCTGTAACAAAGTGTTTGAAGTCTCGCTGGTACGTTCTGTTGCTGTGTGTTTCCTTTCCATGATTAATGTGATTTGAAGAGAAGTAATAAAATGAGCTCTAACATGGAAAGTAAGCGTTTCCAGACACATGTCCACATAACATATTTTCTTTCTTTGTGTGTGAGGAATGTTTCCTGATAGTTTGGCCGTACCTTTTTGTAACACTCTGTATAACAGCGCACGGGAAAAATGAACACTTAAATCTTTCCATGTGAGATCTGTTTTTCTTATTTTGGTTGAATGATCATTTCTCCCTCTGTTGATAGGTGTCATCTAAATATTTTCGCACTCTGGAGAGAACGCTGTAGATTGAAATTTTGTCAAAAGATCTCAAATCAGTGAAAAATGCCTTTGTTTTAACGATTGCCAAGCCAACTCGCATATCATATCCATGACACTCTCTCCCCTATTTTGCGATAATACAAAAGGAGCCGCTCTTCTTTGAACTTCCTTGATGTCCCCCATCAACACCATCTGGTAAGGATGCTATACTGCACAGCAGTACTCTTATCAGAGGATGAACAAGCGTAGTTAGGCAGTCTCCTTGGAAGAGCTGTTGCATCCTCTAAGTGCTCTGCAGATAAAATGCAGTCTTTGGTTTGTTCCCCACAACATTATCTATGTGGTCATTACAATTTAAGTCATTTGTAAGTGTATTACTAGATACTTATTAAATTGGCAGCCTTCAGTTTTGTCTGATTTCTAGTACAATCGAAATTTAACTGATTCCTTTAGTAATCGTGTCAATACTTTTCATTATTTGGGGCCAATTGCTAGTTTTTGCACTGCAGAGATATTTTGTCTCAACCATTCCGCACTTGATTTTGATCTTCTGATGACTTTACCAGACACTAAATAACACTTATCATCTGCAAACAGCCCAAGAGGGCTGCTCAGATTGTCTCCTAAACTGCTTATATTGATTAGGAACAGCAGAGGGAAGGCCTACAACACTTCTATGGCGTGTGTTATACTTATAACACAGGAAACACCAAAGAATTTAAATATGTAATATTTTCATTGGCACAAGATAAATCAAAACACAAAGAAATAGTTTTCGACAATCACGGTAACAGTCATGACGAATGTTTCACGCCAACTAGTCAACAACCAAAGTAAGTAAAACGAAGTACAAAAAAGCAAAGGTATTAATATTTTCTGGCAGTTCTGCCACAGATACCAAATCCATATGGCGGAACCTTCTGGGTAGTACATGTAATGCTGGTTTGCGGAGAGCCTTGACAAGGGGCTTGTGATCTGTGTAAACTGTCACAAGTCGGTCTTCAATATCTGTACGAAAGTACTTTACGGCCTCATAAATGGCGTAAAGTTCAAGATCAAATGCGGACCACTTTCTTTGCGTTTCGGTGAGCTTTTTTGAAAAAAAAAAACACGCAGGGGTGTAGTACCTGTTGGTAGGGTCTGTTGCAAAACTGCGCCAATGCCATTCTCGCTAGCGTCTGTAGTTATTGTCAGGGAGGCGTCAGGATGTTGGTGAGACAGGGTAATAGCGTTCATCAAGGCATACTTAAGCGAGTCAAAGGCTCGCTGCATGGTCTGATCCCATTCTATGTGTCTGTCACCCGTGGTATTCTTTCCCTTTAAGGCCTCAGTGAGAGGGGCTTGAAGAGATGCCGCATGTGGAATGCGGAGTCTAAAAAAATTTACCATTCTGAGGTATCTACGTAACTCTTTATAGGTTTGAGGGAGGGGAAGGTCAAGTATTTGTTGTACTCTATCTGAGGTGGGACGAATGCCCTCATTATTGATCAAATGTCCCAGGAAAATAAACTCTGGCTCAGTTGCGATTTGTCATGATTAATCTCAACTCCGTGTCATGCCAATCTATCAAAAACCTGTTGGAGGTGTTGTTTGTGTTCCTCTGCAGATGTGGAGAAAATAATGTCGTCTAGGTAGGCACAGCAAAAATTAAGGCCACGTAGAATGGTGTCAATGAATCTTTGCAGGTCTGAGAAGCATTCTTCAATCCATAAGGCATAAACAAATATTCATATAGTCCAAATGGGGTGATGATAGCAGTTTCAGGGATATCTTCTGGCTGCATCGGAATCTGATGGTATGCCTTTATGCAGTCTAACACAGAGAAAAAATTGGCACCGAACATGGATTGTGAAAAATCGTGGAGGTGGGGGACAGGGTAGTCATCAAGTATTGTTCTGGCATTCAAACGCCTATAGTCTCCACAGAGTCGAAAGGAATTGTCCTTTTTGGGAACAACATGTATTGGTGAAGACCACGCACTGTCCGAGGGGAGGACTAAACCCAAGCGTAAAAGTTCACTAAGACATTCTTTGGCAGCGGTAAGTTTTTTTGCATTGAGGCATCGGGGGCAAGAACGGACATGCGGTCCCTCAGTTGTGTTAAGCCTGTGACAGACGCTCGTAGTAATGGCCTTGATTTTGTGAATAGGTGTGGCCAAAGTATGTGGAGGGATGCAGGAAGGAGCGACATTATCGTCGGTGCGCGGTAAGTATGAAAGATGTGCGTGTCCGCTGGCGCGCCGCCCTGATTGCGTCTGCCGGCCGCAGCTGTGGGAGGTCAGCAAGGTCAAGCGATAAGTCTATTAATAGAACAAAACTGTTGCCTCCTCGAGCAGAAGTAGACATATAAGCAGATTTACCAAAGTCTTTGTTTGCAAGTTCTGCCATATGTTAGGTACGATAGGCAATAATGTCTCTATCAACAAAACTTTCAAGTCCAGGAACAGTAGGTACACCTGAACCTCCACGTACAATGGCTACAGTGAGCCAACCATTACCATGTGAGAAACTGTCATAAATGTCAATACTAAAATTAAGTCTACAACCACAGAAAACACATGGTCCGTCAACAAGTGCAGTAGCAGCAACACTCTTAACTGGTATGCGGTTCTTCTTGTCTGCAGCTGTTGTGGCAAACTCGATGTTCTCGATCGTTTTATAAACTGTCTGTTTAGAACAGTGACGAAATCTCCTGTAAGGCATCGTGGCAGCGTTCAATGCAGTTGCCTGTGCAGCAGCAGCAGCAGTGCGAATGAGGCTCTGCGCAGCTCTAGCTCGCTTATATAGTATTTGCAATAGCTTGGACTTAGAATTATTTCACAGTGCCAGTGGAGTGTTATCCCGGACGCGCACACTGGGTGTTCTAGATGTGCGCGTCCGCTGGCGCGCCGCCACGATTGCGTCAGCCGGCTGCAGCTGCGGGAGGTCAGCAAGATCAAGCAATAAGTCTATTAATAGAACGCCGCCACGACGCCTTACAGGAGATTTCGTCGCCGTTCTAAACAGACAGTGTATAAAATGATCAAGAACATCGAGTTTGCCACAACAGCTGGAGACAAGAAGAACCGCATACCAGTTAAGAGTGTTGCTGCTACTGCACTTGTTGACGGACCATGTGTTTTCTGTGGTTGTAGACTTAATTTTAGTATTGAAATTAACGACAGTTTCTCACATGGTAATGGTTGGCTCACTGTAGCCATTATACTCCATTACAGGAGTTAGTATCGACATTAATGATACTTTTGATCATGGTAATGGTTGGCTCACTGTAGCCTTTCTACGTGGAGGTACTGGAGTTCCTAACGTACCTGGACGAGAAAGTTTTGTTGATAGAGACATTATTGCCTATCATACCTACCATATGGCAGAACTTGCTAATAAAGACTTTCATAAAACTGCTTATATATCGTCTTCTGCATTGTCTTTGTATACTCTAGCTGGAGACAAGAAGAACCGCATTCCAATTAAGAGTGTTGCTGCTACTGCACTTGTCGACGAACCTTGTGTTTTCTGTGGTTGTAGACTTAATTTTACTATCGACATTAGTGATACTTTTGATCATGGTAATGGTTGGCTCACTGTAGCCATTGTACGTGGAGGTACTGGAGTTCCTAACTTACCTGGACTTGAAAGTTTTGTTAATAGAAACATGTTATCATTGAACGGTAGTTCAGTGAAAGCTGCAGTGTTGTCCGCGGAGCTGCGCTGTGCGACAGCCGGCGGGGTTCCATTGACTATGGTGTTACTGCATGAAGGAATCGTTGCGCGTGCATGCACGGCATCACCTGTAACAGCTGTCGCCTCTGTGTTTTGATGAAAGGTGGATGGTGAAGCGCAGGATGGGGGGTTGCTGGGCGGGTTGCCGTCTTCACTGTCCAGGTCGTGGCAGGCGCTGCTGTGGCTGTGTATAAACAGCGGTGCGGTATGCAGGTCCTGTGTAGTTTCGTGCATGTTATTACTTTTAATCTTGATCTCCTCTCTAAATCCGTGCAATTCACCAGTCAGGGCATCACAATGTTGAAGTAGCCTTGCACTGTCTTCGGACAGTTGGTCGATTTCAAGGCATTGTGGAACTAAGTTCACTATGGCAGCTTTGACTCCTCAGATAGAATAGAAACTGTCTCTTTGGCTTGTTGACAGGACGTATTTGAGCTGCATTCTGTTGGCATGGATGGGGAAAATCTCGCCGAAAATTTTTGTTTAAAATCCACTGAGCAAAGGGCAGGTGTAATTAAGTCCAAAGAAAAGTTATGAGCAGTTGAGAAGTCCAATCCTAATACTGGCTCGTCAATGTCTACTACCAAAAATGTCCATTCATAATTGTGTGCATCATCGAAGTAAATGCGAAGTTGTGTTACACCATAATACTTTAATGATGAATTGTTGGCTGCTCTGATTTGGTGAGGCGAATGCTTGATTGTAGAAGTGACCATTGAACGTGGAATGATGCTCACATCGGCACCAGCGTCCACTAAAAACCATTTCTGAGAAGCTATATCTTGGATATACAAACATCCGAGAGAATAATTCGGAAGTACTAGCCTGTGATCTGTTAGGCGACTTGACGTCACAGTGCAGACTGGTGCGCCTATAGCGGCCCGCCGTGTGTGTTTGGGCGCATTGGACAGGCAGGGTGAGTGGCAATTGCTGGCTGTATTACCGTAAATGGAGTGATACCAGCAGAGAGGATAAACTTGCTGATCCTGTGTTGTTACCGGGTGAAGGACATCACTTGAAGCTGTGGTATGGGATGGTGAAGGACGGTGTGGAATCTGGTGCTCAGCCAGTGTACTCCGTCTGTTGTTTTGGAAAGATCGGTCTCTGCATGCGGGGCAGGCGTAATATCAAGGGGGAAACATGTAGATAACGTTCTTCTGTTGATTTTCTTATATGTGGCGTCGGCCAGCAATAATTTCACTTATAGAGGGTTCCTGGTCGTGTGATAGGAGCTGTAGTTGGATAGCTTGCGGCAGCTTTGCAACCCAGAAAGAAAGTAAAGCTTCCTCTGGCATAGTTTTGCTATCAAAGACTGCTCTGATACGTCGCCACAGTTGTGAAGGAGTCGAGTCTTTGAGATGTACATCTTGCAGTATGTATAATACAGACTCTTGCGTAGTCTTAGGTAGACGTTCGCAGATCTGTTGTTTTGCCAGTGCGTAATGATTTGCAGTGGCCGCCAACAGCACTAAGTCCTGTACCCACTCAGCATGATAGTCTAGGGCATTAATAAGCGCAATAAATTTAGCACTGTCTGAATCAATGTTTAGGGCGGTGAATATAGTCTCTGCCAAAATAAACCACGTATACGGATTGTCCATCGTGAACCTTGGTAATTTAGGAATTTTCTCACTCTTGAGTTGTGGATGTAACAGATTTGATAGCACAGCAGATGGGAGTGGCGGAGTGTTTATGAAGCTGTCACTTGCATCGGCTGGTTTACACACGGGAGGCTGCGGGAACAATCGGGGCAGGACGACTGTCCAACCAGTAATTGTTGTCACTGAAATTTGTACCCATCTGTTTTTGTAGTGAGTCTTGTAGTGGATGGGGAGAGAATGTGTCCAAAACTGATTTATCAGCAATATATGAGTGATCTGTGGGCTCGAAAAGTCTGTGAGGTTCATAGTGTTGGGGCACTGTTGCACACTACATGTCACAGGAGGCTGTATATACGACACACTGTGAGTCACAAATTTAGGCACACCACTCATGATTGGTTTGTTATAGACGAACGTAGAAAAATATTTCATAGCAGGTGACATCACTGACGATGTTGAAAGAGTCCACAACGGTGCTGTTGATGATGGAGAAAACTCCACGGCGTTGTACTTATCTTCCAATTTTATCCCAGTTGTTGGTGGCGTTGTGTGTAGGAAACCATGGAAAGGCAGTGTAGAGACACCAATCATGTTGTAGTCTGAAAGGAGCGGAAGGTGAGCGATGTGAATATGCCGAAGTATACGGCCACATTGTCGAATTGGACGTATGTTGCGCGTCGGAGGTCACCAGTATGGCATGTGGTATACTTATAACACAGAAAACACCATTTACTTTCACTATGTAATATTTTTATTGGCACAAGATAAATCAAAACACAAAGAAATAGTTTTCGACAATCACAGTAACAGTCATGACGAATGTCTCACACCTACTAGTCAACAATCAAAGTAAGTAAAACGAAGTACAGAAAAAGCAAAGATATTAATATTTTCTGGCAGTTCTGCCACACTTCCTTGGGGAACACCTGAAATCACCACTGTTTCACATAATGACCTGCCATCAGTTAATTTGAACTGCAACCTTTCTAACAGGGAATCACAAATCCAGTCACACAACAGGAATGATACTCCATAGGGACGCAATTTGTTTAGATGCCACTTGTGAGGAACAGTATCAAAAGTCTTTTGGAAATCTAGATATATAGAATCAACACTTGAGATTCCCTGTCATTAGCATTCATTACTTTGTGAGAATAAAGATGTAGTTGTGTTTCTAAAGAATGGTATTTTCTGAATCTGTGCTCACTGTGTGTCAGCAGATCATTTTCCTCACAGTAACCTTCAAACGCAGTATATGTTACAGAATCCTACTGTAAATTGACATCAGTGATATGGACCTGTAAGCCATTGGACTACTCCTTCCTTTCTTGAGTACTAGTGTGACCTATGCAATTTTCCAGTTTTTAGGAATGTATCTTTCGCATTGTGAGCTATTTTACATGGTTGTTAAGTAAGGAGCTATTATATCAGCATACTCTGGAAGGAATCTTATTGACATACAGTCTGGACCGGAAAACTTATTAAATGATTTAAGTTGCTTCGCTACACCGATGATATCTACTTCTAAGCCACTCACGTTGGCAGCAGTTCTTAATTCGAATTCTGGAATATTTACCTCATCTTCTTTGGTGAAGAAATTTTGGAAAACTGTATTTAGTAACTTAGCTTTAGTGGTGCTGTCACCAGTAACATTACCATCATTATCATAAAGTGAAAGTATTGATTGTATATTGCCGTTGGTGAACTTAACATGCGACTAGAATCTCTGTGGATTTTCTACCAGATTTCAAAACTGAGTTTTGTTGTGGGAACTATTAAAAGCATCTGCTACTGAAGGCCGCACTAAATTTGAAGAGTCTGTAAAAGCTGGCCAAACTTCCAGGTTTTACAACTAAAGAAACTGAAGTCTGCATAGCAAGACATGGGTTCCAACAGCCCGTGCCCCTAATATGAATGACATGTAGTTACCATTGGTTGGCCTCTGTCTTTATGGAAAACTGAGACTTTAGACATGAATCTGTATCATTAGTTGCTTATCTGATTCAGTAGACTATATGATTACAATTAATTATAGGTCTCCTAACATACGTGTAGAAAATTAACCGGCAAATGAAGGAAATGGAAAAGTGCAACCATGTAGAAATGTTTGACAATTTCTAAAATGTGAATGCGTATTTTGGAGAAAACAGCTGAATATTGAAGTTAAATGATCCTACCCAACACTGGAAATAATTCAAGACGATGAACAAAAATGTTGAGGGGTTGATACAACCAGCATGCTCAGCTAATAGAATTGGCATACCCAAAGCTGAGTTATGAACGTTCCTCTCCCATTATCAAATCAGATTTTCTCTTCCAAAGTGTGGCCTACTGAGGGCCATACACCACAAGCATCTCATACTGATGGGCCTTCTTGTCCAAAAAAGTTCCCACCCTCAAACACGGATGACTGCCCATACATGGGGTGACAGGCAAGGACGTGCTTTTACCTGTGTGCGAGAGCAGCCGCACTGATGGCTGATTGTAGTCTGCCACAGGAAGCCACTCCTGTTGCCAGAGAGGCAGGACTCTGTGTCTCTAGAGGGAGATCAGTGCATACATGGTGAATTCACATTGCGCCACAGTAGCTGTTCTTGGAAAGCTAATCAAGAGTTTCCATAAGCTGCTATTACCATGCAATTGGAATTGTGGTTTGAAAGATGATCTAAAAAAGAGAGCCTGTCAAAAAAAAATTTTTATCATCATAGCTATTCATTGTTCCATGTCATTATTCTTTTTGTTTTTGAGTTGTCAGTCTTCAGTCTCCATTGTAGCCCACCATGAGTGGGCCCCTTCTTCTCAGAGTAGCACATGCACCATATGTCCTGACTTATATACTGGATGTATTCCAATTTCTGTCCTCCCCTACATTTTTTACCCACTGCAGCAACACACTTCTGATGCTTCAATTCCCTTCTTTTCCAGTTTTTCTGCATTCCATGATTCACTACCACACAACGCTATGCCCCAAATGTACATTCTCACAAATTTCTTCCTCAGATTACGGTCAAAGTTTGACACTAGCAGATTTCTCTTAGGTAGGAATGCTCCCTTTCCCAATGGCAGTCTGCTTTTTATGTCCTCTTTGATTTGTTCATCATGTGTGATTTAACCTCCAAGGCAACAGAATTCCTTAACTTTACTTACTCCATAGTCACCAGATCCGATGTCAAGTTCATCACCAATCTCATTTCTGCTACTCCCCATGACTTCCGTCTTCCATCTGTTTACTCTCAAATCCACATACTGTGATCATTAAGGCTTTCACTCCATTCAACAGATTCCGTGGTTCTTCATCACTTTCACTGAAGATGGCAAGTCGTCAACGAGTTTTGTCATTCTTATCCTTCCACCCAATTTATAATCCCACACTCGAAGCTTTCTTCTATTTCACTCATTGTTTCTTTGCGCTTACTGTGTAATTGTGGTACACTATAACAAGATGTATACCTTGAATGATCTTCCAAGATGTATACCTAGAATGATCTTCGAATTGACTGACAGATCTCGTGAAACTGAAATTTTATGTGATCTGGTAACCAAACCAAAGGTAGTTACGTACAGCATTTTTTTAATTTATGTAATCTAGAAAGTGGAAGAGGAATTTTCAAGCAAGCCATATGCAGTTGCTTCTTTTATGCTTCTAATTGCATCCATGGACACACAAGCAATTTCAAAGACTTATCAACACAGTAATGGCAAAGAGGTGCAACATTCAAATGCTCTTACAAAACATAGCGGAGCAGGCATTAACATCTGAAGTTTTACGCGTAGTCCATAGAGTTTCTACAACACTAGCATACTACATTACACTCAAGACAAGTCTGTGAAATTTAGCAGCATTTAAAGTTTTCTATGTGCGAAAATATTTGTAAGGTTGTTGTAAGAAGTCTGTATGTTGTTTCTTGAAACCAGCTGCCACATTCATGGACAGATGATGGATTTTAATTTGGGATGCATGAGAGTGTATCATTCCCATCCCAATGTTTTTGTTGTAATCCAATGGAAAGGAAGGCAGATCAGAGTTTAACGGCCTGTCAACAGTGAGGTCATTGGAGAAGGAGCACAAGCTTGGACCACGAAATGATGGGAAGGAAATTAGCCATGGCCTTTTCAAAGGAACCATCTTGACATTTCCTGGAGTGATTTAGGAAAATGACAGAGAGCCTATACCTGCATGGCCAAAGGGAATTTGGACTGTCATTCTCCAGAATGCAAGTCCAGTATGCTAATCATGGAATCACCTCGTTTGGTGCTGCCAACATTTATAGTTTAATATATGATATGATACGAGATACATGTATACAGTATGACCTGTAGATGCTAAATTGTGTATGAAGTATTTTGATTAAAGGATTTACAAAAGAAACGTAAAACAAGAATAGGGACTGTAAAAAAAGCTAAGACATGTAGTTCGCTCACAAAGGCGTCAGGCCCTCTCATGAAAAAAGGATCCCATGTGCATTGGCAAGTGAGTGCACTATACAGAGGTGACAGGCAAGACTGTGGTTTAGCCAGTGCCTGGGAGCAGCCATACTGGGAAGCTGATGTCACTAATGGCTCGATGTAGTCCCCAGTGCCAACTACTCCTCTTGCCAGACAGAGAGGACTCTACGTTTCTGTAAAGAGATCAGTGCACGTAGTGGGACTTCACTCTGTGCCTAGTAGCTATCCTGGAAAAGCTAGTGTCTAAGCTGTGTTAACTAGAAGTTTCAATAATCACCTACTCCTTAAAACATTGCAGCTATCTCGTTGTATTTAACAGTTTACGTGGAACACTAGATAAGATGCAAAACTTGAAAGAGTTTTTGGACACTCAGTTCATTGCTTCCCAAAACAGATGGTAGGATAACATTGAGACAAATTTGTGTTCTTGTTCTGAATACAGAATGGAATCTGTCAAAATGTTGCTCACAGCAACAGGTATGTCACAGACACCACAAACCGGCGTATCTCATTCATGCTGGAAAGGGTCATGTGCTATGGGACGCTGCATAATGTTAGATGCCCACTATTGCCTAGTAATAAGTCTTCCCCTGGCGCATCTCACTGGTTTGTATGCCCAAGCATTCATTCTCATGCTAGCATAAAAGTGTTCTTCTGAGGTGCAAAGTGGTAGCACGTAATCTGTCTGGTTGCTGAAAAATAACTAAAATACATAATGTGGAACATCATATTTGTTGTACTCTGTCAAATTCAAATACAATCTTAATTATTTTAAAAGCTGTGAGAGAATAGCCATGGGGGATACTAATGCCATCTATGGATTTGGACATTCATCTCAGTCATGGCTAAGTTTGTGTGGTGTTTGTTTGACTGAATTCGAAAGGGTCTAGCTCCTGCTCCATAATCTATGAAGACATGTCCAGTTGATATTCGAGGAACTAGATTAAATACAATTAACTTTTGGATCATCTTCATATTATAAGCGTGTTGGAACTTTCATAGAGGGAAGAGTGATGGCTCGCCAGCTGTGGCACTTAATGCTAAATGTATGGCTCGTTCTACAAGTGCATGTATCTTGCCTAATCCCCCGTCACAGATTCTGTGTAACATCGTTAGATAAGGTCTATGTTGATCCAGAGTCACACAGTGGTGGTGCACCTGGGATTGAAGAAAGGCTTTACAAAGCAATAAGAGGGAAAACATGACTGTACCTCTTGTCTTGCCACAGAGGAATTCAAAACACTCAGAACCTTAAATTTTTTTAAATGAGAATTTTAAGTTTATTAACTAGCTTTGTTTCTCATAAAATGTGGGTCTGAGGAATAGCACCGATACTTTGAAACTGAGAATGGTGTCTCCCAGACTCATATTCTGTACATTAAAAAGACGACGCATATGGTTAAAATTCATACACACCTATTCTTAGTGGAGAACTAAAACCCTGTGGCTTCCATCACCAACGTCTTTCATCTCCTCAGCTTGAATTATATTTGATAGGCAGTGCCTGAAAGATAGGAGCCAGGTGAGAGGATTGTTCAGTTTTCTACAACTATATGGCAATATCTGCAAAACAGAAACCAGAGTTTTCTACTACATATTGTTTTATAAAATCCGGGAAAATTCATGATCAAAAACACAGATGGAAACCCAGTTCTAAGCAAAGAAGGGAAAGCAGAAAGGTGAAAGGAGTATATAGAGGGTCTATGCAAGGGCAATGTTCATGAGGACAAAATTATGGAAATGGAAGAGGATGTAGGTGAAAATGAAATGGGAGATATGATACTGTGTGAACAGTTTGACAGACCACTGAAAGACCTAAGTCAAAACAAAGCCCCGGGAGTAGACAGCATTCCATTAGAACTACTGATAACCTTGGGAGAGCCACCCCTGACAAACCTCTACCATCTGGTGAGCAACATGTATGAGACAGGTGAAATAACCTCAGACTTCAAGAAGAATACAATAATTCCAATCCCAAAGAAAGCAGGTGTTGACAGATGTGAAAATTACCGAACTATCAGTTTGATAAGCCACGGCTACAAAATACTAACACAAATTCTTTACAGATGAATGGAAAAACTGGTAGAAACCGACCTCGGGGAAGATCAGTTCGGATTCCATAGAAATGTTGGAACACATGAGGCAATACTGACCCTACGACTTATCTTAGAAAATAGATTAAGGAGAGGCAAACCTATGTTTCTGACATTTGTTGACTTAGAGAAATCTTTTGACAATTTGATGAAATACTCCCTTTCAAATTCTGAAGGTGGCAGAGGTAAAATACAGGGATCAGATGGCTATTTACAATTTGTTCAGAAACCAGATGGCAGTTATAATAGTCGAGGGGCATGAAAGGGAAGCAGTGGTTGGGAAGGGAGTGAGACAGAGTTGTAGACTATCCCCAATGTTATTCAATCTGTATATTGAGCAAGCAGTAAAGGAAACAAAAGAAAAATTTGGAGTAGGAATTAAAATCTATGGAGAAGAAATAAAAACTCTGAGTTTCACCGATGACATTGTAATTCTGTCAGACACAGGAAAGGACCTGGAAGAGCAGCTGAACAGAATGGTTTTGAAAGGGGAATATAAAATGAGCATCAACAAAAGCAAAATGAGGATAATGGAATGTAGTCAAATTAAATCGGGTGATGCTGAGGGAAATATATTAGGTAATGAGATCCTTAAAGTAGTAAATGAGTTTTGCTATTTGGGGAGCAAAAGAACTGATGATGGTCGAAGTGGAGAGGATATAAAATGTAGACTGGCAATGGAAAGGAAAGCGTTTCTGAAGAAGAGAAATTTGTTAACATCGAGTATAGATTTAAGTGTCAGGAAGTCTTATCTGAAAGTATTTGTATGGACTGTAGCCATGTATGGAAGTGAAATGTTGACGATAAATAGTTTGGACAAGAAGAGAATAGAAACTTTCGAAATGTGGTGCTACAGAAGAATGCTGAAGATTAGATGGGTAGATCACATAACTAATGAGGAGTTATTCGGTAGAATTGGAGAGAAGAGAAATTTGTGGCAGAACTAGACTAGAGGAAGAGATCAGTTGGTAGAAAATATTCTGAGGCATCTAGGGATCACCAGTTTAGTTTTGGAGGACAGCCTGGAAGGTAAAAATCATAGAGTGAGACCAAGAGATGAATACACTAAACAGATTCAGAAGGATGTAGGTTGCAGTACGTACTGGGAGATGAAGAAGCTTGCATAGGATAGAGTAGCATGGAGAGCTGCATCTAGCCAGTCTCTGGACTGAAGACCACAACAACAACATTACTCTTGTTCCCCATGTAATTAAAATGAACTGACGGCTGGTTTTCCCGCAGAAGATCTGAATCATGTGGGCAGTGTGAGCAGACAATGAGGAACATGTGTTGCCGTCATTCAGCACTGCCACAGATCCGGATGTGCATGTCGTCTGACTGGTTCAGTCACGTTAGGAAAATGTTCAGCAGTATGATGCAGATAGTATAATAGAATGCTTCTTCAGTGTACAAAATTCATTGTTCCTATACCTATGTTTCATCTCAGCTACGATGTGAAGACAATTCTCTCTCTTGTGTTTATTATGTAATTTTACACCATATCTTCATGAATGAAGGGTCGAAAACTTCATTAAGTGAGAGTTTTTTTGTACCTAGCAGACAACAGCTATGAATACTAAGTTGATACACCATACAGAAACTTTTTTTGTTTACTGCTGTGCTTTCTCCACTCCCAGTTTAATCCCACAGGATGCTACATTTCTGAGTAACCAGGATTTACTGTGAAGACAATGAAAATTATCTGGATTAGAGTCTGGATTAAAATATATTTTGTAACTTCTTTGCTTCTGCATCTTTTTGAAATTATCTTTCATGTGTGTGACTTCTGTTAAAGTGTTTAGTTTCACTGATGTAACACATTAGAAAATTGGAGGCATCCACATCATGTCTTGTGGTACATGTCTGCAAGTGCTTAACATGTTGGTATCAGTGGGAAAAACTGCAAACACACATATCATTCTTTCACCTATTTGAAAGTCTGTGAAAATTATTCCACTTGCATGAGAAACAGTTTCAGATGAATCAAGTCCTCGGTAAGATTTCAATATGGCTTAAGTGATATAGTTCAACAGTTTGACAGATGGTTATGTGATGGTCTTACGTTGGTATTCACTCTCATGCCCAGCATGTATTATGTCTGATCACTGGGACTGTCATAAGTCTTCTAATCATCCACGTCTCCTATTGATGTATGTCATACAACTGTGACAGACCTTTGATGCTATGTGAAGTGTAGAATGTACAGAGCTTAATATGGAAACACTCCGAGGTATGCATATTTGAACACAAATGCAGATTGTAGTAAAGCCTGCAGACTACAATACTGTATTTGATCACGAACTGCACCTGTGCAATATCCTCAATTCATTACAAGATTCACAGCCTGGTGCATTATGTCAGAGCTAAATGAATTCAAATAGTGGAACATTGTTGGTGCTATTATTGTGGGTACTTGCACCTGTGCAATATCCTCAATTCATTACAAGATTCACAGCCTGGTGCATTATGTCAGAGCTAAATGAATTCAAATGGTGGAACATTGTTGGTGCTATTATGGTGGGTACTTCTGTAAACCAAAAGAGGTGAAGTGTTTGGTGTTTCAAGAGGCACCATATCGAAGATATTTTGTACCGAATACAGGGAAAGTAAAAAAACGCCTTCTGCTAAGTCACAACGTGGACAAAAGTGTGTGTTGAGTGATCGTGATGTATGGTGTTTGAAGAGGATTTTGAAGAAATATAAGAGCATGCGAATTAGTGGGCAAGCTAGAATTTCAAAACCACTCATCAGTGATGCAAATGCCCGTAGCAGGAACACGTGGTGCCAAAGACATAATACCTGGATTATGGAGGAACGGATAAATGTCATTTTGTCTGGTGGCTCTCATTTCACGTTCTTTCCAACTTATCTGAGGAGCAAACATGATTGGCATTTGGTGATGATATGAGCAGCCGTATCATGGTATTTTAAGAGCCCTATGATTACTTTGCAAGGCCTCATTAATGCCACGGATTATGTGACCAGTATAGCTGACCAAGTACATCACACGGCTAATGCCATCAATAAAGCTACTTGTACTTTCCCGTATATTCAGCTCAATCTCGCCTGTAAATCCAACGTTCCCCAACTTTCTGAAATTTCGATCTCGGAAGTAACATCATCTTTTCGCATTCTAAGGTTCCCATATTCCCCAAGAACAACTGCATCTCACATGAATGATTTTGGGTTGCCACCTCCTTTGCTGGACGAATAAAAACACTTCCCCTGAAACAGTCTGTCAAATCTTCTGTAGACATTACCACATGAGCACTCCTCCGTCTTGACACTAGCAACACTTCCCAAGTTTGCACTTGCACCCACTTTCCAAGTGCAGCCCATCTGATTGGATACGGGTGTACAGTATAACACTGGTACTGCGAATTGATACCCATCACTGGTATTTGCACTTCTACATGTATACTCGCCTGATCTGTAATTACTCTCACTTTAGACATGAGATAGAATAACAGTAAATTCCGCTTCGCCGGAGGCACAACATGATGCCCTCCTTCTGAGAATTCTTTCTGCGCTTTCAGCAACGCCTTCAGCAGCTGATCTGAACCTAACAAAGGGGCACTCAATTGCCCATGCACTGCGTGATGCATAGCTTCATATAACGCTTCCAATTCGACACGCGCAACATCCACCCTGTCTGCTAATGCCCTCAATAAAGCTACTTGTACTTTCCCGTCTATTCAGCTCAATCTCGCCTGTATAGCCTCTATATCCCCATTCAACACTTTCCTGGTATTTGCTGCAAACCATTCCAGGTCTGACGTCAACTCCCGCACTGTTCTAGTGACATTCAATATCACCTCCTCCATGTTACCTATACATGTCGTGTGCCAATCCACTTTCGACTTTGTCTCCTCCGCCAACTCCTGCACCTCCCTCACTGTACTATTTAAGCTCCTTATATCTTCCTCGTCCACGGTTCCAAACACTGTTTTCAGCAATTTTCCCCCTGCATCCAACCACCCTTGTTTCCTGTGAACGAGGGTTTGCGGGACCACTTCCATTACTTGTTGCAGCTGCCTTCTCAGCTTTTTGTATGAGAGCCTCAATTCCTGATACTCGTTCCATATGTCTTGAAACAACCCCTCCTTTTCCGTGGCCGCCTGTAGCACCGTAAACCTATCCTGTAGTGTCCGTACATCATTCCTCACTCCCCATATATTATATGTGAACACAATTGTCCACCTGCGGCTTGACAATACCACATCTAATTGTCTTGCAAACAAAATTCCCTTATCTAGTGGTTTCACCTGCACCGCCTCTCGTCTGCAACAGTGTAGCAGTACCAGACTGACGAAAAGTTTTCCAGGGCACATCCTGGCATGGCACCTAAAGGAAAAGGAAGCCATGTCAATCGCTCCCTTCCTTACTACGTCTAAAACACACAAATGACAAGTAAAAACAACACATACCCTATTACCTAATAACAATAAATAAGACATGTTCCTCCCCGAGGACACTTAATCTACGTATCTCTAGACCTAAGTGTGTAAGGAACGTTCCTCTGCTGTTCTTTTAGCTTCGGTAACCTCACACCCTTTGTTACTACTAGAGAAATCTGCGATAACACATCCACTGTGCCCTTAAACGGCTTAATCTTACTCACATGAACTACTGACGGCTTGGTTGGTAACTGCAACTTTACGTTCACTGGAGACACTATTTCATTTACCTGATACGGTCCAGAATATTTCGTCAAAAACTTCTTCGTTTTACCCTTCTGAACATAAGGATTAGCCAACAGTACCATCTGACCAATTCTGTATTGCAGCAGTTTACCTGTTCTTTGCCCAATACTCTCTTGTTTCTCCAAAGCTTTAGTATTAGCACGCCGTACCCTTTGCCAAATCTCTCTCAATTTCTTGGCGAAATTCTTCACTGACTCATCCTGTAAACCCACCTGAGGTTTGAGCACATCAAATGGTGATGGCATTTTCCGACCATAAATTACCTCATACGGAGAGAGCCCCATTCCTGTATGAACTTTCACATTATATGCGCTTGTCAAAAGATTTAAATATACATCCCAATCCATGTGTTCTGAATTTACGTAATGACTAATCATCTTAACTAACATCCTATGAACCCGTTCTGTTTGTCCATTCGACTGAGGATGAAATGGGCTTGTCCGCAATTTCTTAACTTTCAATAAACAGCATAAATGCTTCATCAGCTCCGACATAAAGTTACTACCCTGATCTGTAACTATAGTATCAGGCACACAATACTTCGGCAACCAGTTATTTACTAAGGCTTGCGCAACAGTGCTTGCCTTCTGATCTGGAATAGCTAGCATTACCAGGTATCGGGAAAAATGATACGTATCAATTACCCGCTTGGGTCTTGTTAAATCCTCCGATTATGTCTAATCCAATGAATACAAACGGATGATCCGCTTCAGGTAGTCTCTGTAACTGAATTTTCTGGACTTAAATGTGCTCTCTGCCCACACAGTATACAATTTTGCACATACTGCTCTACATCATTGCGACGTGTCTTCCACCAAAACCTTTCAGCTACCAGTCTATCAGTCATTCTCTTAACACCATGACCCAACCATACATGGTCATGCGCTTGTTTCAACACTTCTTTCCTCAGTGACTCCGGTACTACGACACGTAGTCTGCACTTCGTCTTCCTGCAAAGCAACCCATCCTGCATTTCAAACTGCGGTCTTGTTAATGGATGTGCAATTTCCGCGAACCCCTTTACGTATCATCTGTAGTAATTACATAAACTGACATATTGCTGAACTTGTTTAGTGGTATGTGGTACTGGAAAACCACGCACAGCCAACATTAGATAAGGATCTGTTCTTATCCCATCCTGACTGATAATATGCCCAAGATAAGTCACTTGTGTCTCAGCAAACTGACATTTCTTGACATTAAGCGTAAAATGTGCCGCTCTTAGCCTACTAAATACTTCGTTCAGTCGTTCCCCATGCTCTTCTATATTACGTGAAAAAGTAACAATATCATCGAGGTATACCATAGCAATCTTCGGTTTCAGTCCCCGAAGCACACCATCTAACAAATGCTGGAAAGTAGGCAGCAGCGTTTTTCAACCCAAATGGCATTCTACGATACTGAAAGTGACCAAGGCTTGTTGTCAAGGCCATCTTCGGTCTATCCTTGGGACTTACTTCTATCTGATGGTACCCACTCTTTAGATCTAGTGTCGAAAAATATTTACACCGACCTAGGTTATCCAATGTTTCCGTGATGTTCGGTATTGGATACGCATCTGTTACAGTTCGTGCATTCAAAAAACGATAGTCACAACAAAACCTATACTTTTTAGTACCATCCAATGACTTCTTAGGAACTACCACTATGTTGGCAGACCACGGGCTTTCACTGTTCTTTATAATACCATCCCTTAGCTGTTGATTAATAAATTCTTCCACTAGTGGTTGTAGGTGTTTTGCTATCCTGTATGGTTTTCAATAAACCGGCGGACTATCACCAGTCAGTATATGGTGCTGTGTAATAGGAGTTGCAAGTAATGGACCTTCTGAATTAAACAAATCTAATTACTCTAATAACAAAGCTTCCATAGCTTTCCAATCACCATTCTCCAAATGATGAATTTTATCACGTAGTACAGATGCCTTGACAGTATGCTTGACGTTATAATCACCTTGGGATTCACCTATATCCTCATCGTTGAGTATTTCCATACTTGCTACCACTAAACCTTTTGGGAGATCCATTTCATCTGCCACAAAATTATCTTCACTGACCAGAATCATCAGTTCTCCATTTATATCCGTTATGCGCGCAACGCTCCTCCTAATAAAACAATGCATTTCATCCAATGCTTCATCGCTCTGCAGTGGCTCCACCACACATAGTCTCTGCTGTGGTACATTGGTACCTACTGACAACCAAACTAACTTACCTGTATCTGAAGGCTCTTTGACATGCATAATCATCTTTAATGCCCTTGTACGTAGTTCAATTGGTGACATCTTAGCAACGGATGCACCTCGCGACGTAGAAACATTTACAGCTGTTGTACCCATTGAAAACAAGTTCCCACTAAGTTCAACTGTACACTGTGAAAGACTAATTTTGGCATGGTGTTTATCAAGGAAGTCCAGTCCAAGAATCACAGAATAACCTTGTCCCACAGTTGGCAACACCTCCATTTGCTCTCCGAACTCTACAGTTCCAATCTTAAAAACGAGCTGTGTTGTACCCAATGATTGCAACTCATTATTCGCTACACTCCACGTAATTTATACCTAGGAGTACCTAGTCTTCTCCTACCCATGAGGTCTAGAATAGTAACAGATACACGTGCCCCTGTATCAATCAAACACTTACATCTGTTATTCCTTACAACACCCATCAAGCAACAATCCATCTCTGTACTAGTTTTCACCATACTTCAGCTTACCAGGAATGTCTTTCGACGGACAAAATACTCCCGTTCTCATTTAACGCTTTTTCCTGTTTATTCCCGTTACCATTCTGCTTACTACGACACTCATTTGCCTTGTGACCGTAGCGTTTACAAGCATAGCACTGCGGCTGTCTGCATTGAGCCTTCACATGACCTTTCCTGCCACAACAGTAACAATTCCTCTCCGACGCAAAGATGCGTTTATCATTTCGAACCCTTGTTGCAATGTCTATCTCCTGCAAATGCATTGCAATACGCAGTGCTGCAGCTAAATCCCCAGAATTCTCCGTCCTAACCCTATGAGAAAATTCTGCAGGAATTCTCCTGAGGAATACATTGAGGGCTCTGTTTCCCGCCTCTTGTAGTAATACACGATCCACATCAGGATTACCCAATAATTCATAGGTCTGCGAATTAATTTTCCGTATCCTATCTGAAAAAGACTCCACTGTCTCATTGACCTTCTGTGTCAAATTAGCTAACTTCTCCCAAAAAAATCATGCACTATTCTGCTTATGATATCTTAGTCATAACCCATCAGCCAACTCTTCAAACATGCTCACCTTACTAAGCGTCTCATGGTACATCACGAACGTCTTGGCCTCCCCTGCAAGTCGCAATTTTGCCATACATAACGTAATTACGTCCGACCAATTGCTCATTGCAGTTGTTGCCAAAACATCGTTAATGAATGCTGTGACATTCTCTGTTGTTTTACCAGAGAAAGGTGTGATCAGGTTAGCTACTGAAGGATATATTTCAAGGTTGGACATTGCTACTGACTTACACTCACTTGAACCCGTTTGCAACTCTTATGCCGAATGCAAGGTCTCCATTTGCGTCATTAATTCCACATGACGTAGCTTAGGCTGCGCATTCTCTTCTAACAATTTTGAGACTTGCTCCGTAAGCTACACTCACTTCAGTACGAACGGATCTTGTTTCCGGCATGATCTGTGCAAATTACCAACAACTTACTCTATACTGAATTTACTGCTCAAAACAACAACTACACTAGCTACTCAACTCCTTAGTCACAGTTGAGCACTACACACAAGAAGACAAACAAGACTCACAATACAAAACTAAATAAAATTAATCCTTCCACCTTGTTATTGCCCAGCGACACTCTCTACAATTGTGTGCTGCGTGACCAAACCCTCTACAAATTGAACATTCTACTGGTACAAACTTTGTGCATGGCTCCCCATGCCCCATTCAACTACACACAGTACATCTGACTCTTACCAAGTACGTTTCCCAACTGTTTCCCTTAAACTCAGATAAATTTGCTGTTTATGCAGATCTCACAAAGTGCACTCCCAACAAAGAACGTGCATCCACAGTTATTAACAAAAATCGCCTCATGCACTTACCACAGCTGCAAAGTACTAACGCGAATTCTTTACAGACGAATGGAAAAACTTGTAGAAGCGGACCTCGGGGAAGATCAGTTTGGATTCCGTAGAAATGTTGGAACACGTGAGGCAATTCTAACCTTACGACTTATCTTAGAAGAAAGATTAAGAAAAGGCAAACCTACGTTTCTAGCATTTGTAGACTTAGAGAAAGCTTTTGACAATGTTAACTGGAATACTCTCTTTCAAATTCTGAAGGTGGCAGGGGTAAAACACAGGGAGCGAAAGGCTATTTACAATTTGTACAGAAACCGGATGGCAGTTATATGAGTCGAAGGGCATGAAAGGGAAGCAGTGGTTGGGAAAGGAGTGAAACAGGGTTGTAGCCTCTCCCCGATGTTATTCAATCTGTATATTGAGCAAGCAGTAAAGGAAACAAAAGAAAAATTCGGAGTAGGTATTAAAATTCATGGAGAAGAAGTAAAAACTTTGAGGTTCGCCGATGACATTGTAATTCTGTCAGAGACAGCAAAGGACTTGGAAGAGCAGTTGAACGGAATGGACAGTGTCTTGGAAGGAGGATATAAGATGAACATCAACAAAAGCAAAACGAGAATAATGGAATGTAGTCAAATTAAATCGGGTGATGCTGAGGGAATTAGATTAGGAAATGAGACACTTAAAGTAGTAAAGGAGTTTTGCTATTTGGGGAGCAAAAGAACTGATGATGGTCGAAGTAGAGATGATATAAAATGTAGACTGGCAATGGCAAGGAAATCGTTTCTGAAAAAGAGAAATTTGTTAACATTGAGTATAGATTTAAGTGTCAGGAAGTCGTTTCTGAAAGTATTTGTATGGAGTGTAGCCATCTATGGAAGTGAAACATGGACGATAACTAGTTTGGACAAGAAGAGAATAGAAGCTTTCGAAATGTGGTGCTACAGAAGAATGCTGAAGATAAGGTGGGTAGATCACGTAACTAATGAGGAGGTATTGAATAGGATTGGGGAGAAGAGAAGTTTGCGGCACAACTTGACTAGAAGAAGGGATCGGTTGGTAGGACATGTTCTGAGGCATCAAGGGATCACAAATTTAGCATTGGAGGGCAGCGTGGAGGGTGAAAATCGTAGAGGGAGACCAAGAGATGAATACACTAAGCAGATTCAGAAGGATGTAGGTTGCAGTAGGTACTGGGAGATGAAGGAGCTTGCACAGGATAGAGTAGCATGGAGAGCTGCATTAAACCAGTCCCAGGACTGAAGACCACAGCAACAACAACAGCACTTACCACAAGTCTGCATAGAGTCGACAGTTCTGACCGCAACTCAGTGGTGTCAGTCCTGCAGCGGCGGTGTCGACGACTCCAGATACCAGATCTGTAGGCCAGTGCTGTAATGGACGGTTCGAACACTTCTGATACCAAATCTGTAGGCGGTGGGTGCAAGGACTTCTGACACCAAATCTGTAGGTGCCCAGGTGGTCCCGGTCGCCTACGGTGGACTGGAGGCCGAGCGGTGACCTCTCCACTTGTCAGGATGCTAGGAAATGACTGTGGGCACGTCAGAAATGCGAAAGAATCATTATTAATTCATGACACCTTTATTCCTGCCAAGTACAATGTGGCCCACGTAACACAGGTTGGCTGAGCTTGGTGATATCAATGACCTTCCCCGAGTCCTCGGAGCGATGACACCAGCTCCGGGCCGCACCAGTCTTGCTAGCACAGCGCCGCGTGCTGTGACGTAGCGATGGAATTCCCTTACTTTGGCCGTGCGTCGCTGGCGGCGCCCGGCTGGCACAAGAGGCATTCTCGCAGTGCGGAGTGCACTCTGTCCCACCCCATCTTTTTCCCTGCTCCTCCTGGTGGCTCGTCCAAGGTGGATAGGCGGAATGGGCTGCATTCCCCCAGCGTCATCGGCTCACCCGGTTGTACCAGATGGCGGATGCGCAGGGCCTAGGCCCTGCACAATCTTGATGACGGCTCACTGATGTGGTCAGCACTGGCGGCGAGCTAGTCTGCCGCGATGTCTGCTAATCCTGGGTTGATGATTGACAGCAGCAGCAGAGAGGATCAGAGGTGGTACTGTCCCCTCACGTCTGCTGCTGGATGGGCCGCCCATACTGCAACATCTCCTTAATAAAGATCACCAAGCTCAGCACCATGCAGCGACCCAGTACACATCTAACTGCAAGTCTAACTGCGAGTGCCTTGTTGCTATCAAAGCTGGCGTATTTAAAGGAAACACGAGCGACGTCCTGATGCCATGCTCGTTTGTAATGAACGCATTCATTCCACTTATACTGCTGATTCATCTGTCGTACTGGCCCCTTAGGTGTTCTTGCGGCAGAGTTACGTGTTGTCACGGCAGACTTACGCAAAGTTATGAAATGCAGTACAGCTGACGCTATACCTCTGTCTTACACTCTACGAAAATCTCCGTCTAACACAAACCCGCATGCTAAGCAATTCTCTCTCGCCTGTTGTGTGTAACCCGGCCACTGCCCCTGCGTGACGACACATTCCGATACATGTGCAATCCTCTTACCTCTTGGCTAACCTACTGCCTCTGGCTCTCAGCATAGGCAACGAAACTTTGACAATATTCCACATTTCCAACTCTTTACTATTCCGCAACACTACAGTATTATTGAGACTTTGGGGTCTATTTTGGAGAGAAGGAAGTTTGATTGCTATCCACAGCTATACTAATGTCCTGAATTTGCCACAGTTTTGCAGGAAGGATATTATAATATTTCCTTGATAACCATGCAGGACCTGTGTTTGTCCATTCTGAGACGAATGGAAGTTTCTTTCAAATGCCACTGGTTTTCTGACACTGGTCTGGTAATGTGTTGTATTTTCAGTGTTTTCATATTTTTGTTCACCCCTGTATTATGGCAGTAGAGAAAGTCTTGATGTAAATTTTCTTTAACGAAATAAATGTTAATTACCATGATTTTTTGTTACAATGTATTCATACGTTGACTCGAAAATGGTACTTCCTGCCGAAAGTAGTCGACAAAAAAGCATTGTTCAATGAAAGCAACTTCTGGTGGTAACAGATTAGTACAGTGGAGAACGCTTTATGAAAATAAATAAAAGGTTTTGTATTAAAAGGTGATGACTGATCCTGTCCACTACTGATACTCAAAGATATCGGGACCGCGTCTCTTGGTAATGCTTACCCCAGCAGCCTTCCAGGCGGTGGCAGCATTATGCAATGAGGCTTTAAAGCCCTGTATGTGCATTGGTTCATGGTCTTGGCACTTCCACCGTATGCAAGAGTGAGTGAGTCTTGTGGGACAGCGGGGCAACTGTTCACATGTGAAGATGACACACAGTGTCACCTTTAATGAAAGCTCTGCAGCAGACTTTATGGTAGATGTTCACAAGGTCATCTGCATGTGATGTGGAGTTCAAGCAGTACTTTGGAGTTTAAACTGAGCATTGTCTGGAAGGTGTTATGCTTGCCGGCTCAACTAATTCACCATCGAGATAATGAGCAGGTGTGTGTGCACACACTCAAACGAGCTGCCTGTTTCAGTTACAGGACAATGGGCGCAACGAGTGTGGCTAGTATCATCTGATAAATTGACACAATGTCATCGTATTACCTGTGGGATTTCACAGTGGGAAGACAGAAGGATCATGCAGATGAATAATCAGTGAGTGTTACAGTTTGATACACAAATATTTGTAAGCCTTGTTATGAAAGTAAGCAACTGATTCATTTCACTTAAGGGGGTACACAAGAGTAGAAATTTTCTTTTTAGCCTAATTTCAATTTGCTTAAAATGTTCCCCAGAGAGTCTGTTTTTAAGATTCATTCGTATAAAATGTATCATAAATGTTAACATACGTTAAAACAGTGATTTATTGCATGGCCGTCTCGCACATCTGGGTGCTCAAATGCAACTGATGTAACACAGCAATAGTTACTGACGGAACAGGGGTCATGGTAGTTGTAGATAGTGCCACATATGGCATTACTATCGACTAAAATACTGTTCTCAAAGTGATTTCTCTTTGTAACATGGCTCATTTTGGTAAACAGTCTGAGAGCATGTAATTGTCCGTTGTTTGCTTAACTTGTCATTTTGCTTGTTTTTGTATACAAAGTAAAATGTGAGTGCCTGGAAATGACAAACAAAGTTAATTATACAGATAACAAAGGTTCTAAAAGTAATACCAATGATGCAAAAAAAAGATATGATTTTTGTAAGTGGATGCCAGTTAATTGATATAATGTGCCAAAATGAGATTGTTTCTACATCAGTGGAAAAAAACCAACTTGTACAATGCTAGCATTGTCAATTAAAGTTTTGTTCAGTTTCATTATTAAAAAAGATATGTTGAAACTTTAAACACTTGTTTTTTTAAAACAATATTTTCCACATTGGTTGGAGCTATAACTAGTGGAATATACATGCAATTACACCATACCTTTCCAGAGTGCCGTCAGTTAGTTTAAAACAATTTTCAAAAAGATATCCCTATGTATTGTGTACTATGTCAGTTTCAAAGTAGCTTTTGAAATTTTGTTCTAGGTTGGAATTTGTGGCATTCAGAGATCCTTTCATCGATGTTGTGCAGTGTCCTCTGGGCGCAAGTTTTTTCTTTAAAAATTCATTATACAATTTTAAGTCTGTACAAGGAAGGTCCAAAGAAAGTTTTATAATCTGTTTCTTATTTTATTTTTAAAAAAAATACATGAATATAGGTTCCAAAATAGAGTGTCACCCTGCTCTAGCCCCTTAGGAGTCTCAAGGTGTTTGTGAGCATTCATTTTTGTTGTATATTGTGAGTGGTATATTCTATATCCAAGCAATTCCCTGATTTCTGCATTTTGGTTTTGGCTGAGTGGCGTTACGTTTTGGGTACTAATGTTGATGTTTATTGGTCTACTCTTTGTAACAAAATATTTCTCCTTTAAATTGTTTTGAAAGTTGATATAGATTGACAGTTATGCTCTTCATTAGGATTAGTGCTTTGTTCCATTTAGAGAGAGAGACAGAAAGAAAGAGATTATGGCTAACCTGTGATTCATGTCAAGCAAGGTGCTTCTGAAATAATGTTGTGACAAAGTTGTTTTAATCTTTTAATGCCTGGTAAAATCTTGTTGTTTAAGTCATAGTTAAGATTACCATTTTAATCAATGGGGTATCTGATTTAAGAGATATTTTGGTTCTGATACTTGGTTTTCAGATCACATTACTAAGAAAGTGTTCTCCTTTCCTTAGAGTGTAAAGCACTTACTGACTTCTTTCATTTTAAGACGTATCTTGTAACTGTTTTTTACATGTGTTTTAGATTACTGAAGAATTAGATTCTGTGTGTATCATAATTAACCTGTTTGAGACAGCCCACTGTGATTTTGGGAGGCTGGAATCTGAGGTTATTTGGAAGCTGTTATGAGCAGTTAGATTTTACAAAGGATTTTTTTTTATTTTAATGTTTATGTTGTGCACGTATTAAAGGGCAATTATTGTTATAAATTTTATTTTTGGGACATCCACAAGTGTTCTGAAACATGTTCATGACAAATAAATCTGTCAAAGTTGTAAAATATTTTTATTGATCGAAGTCTTGCACGACAGAAGTCACTATACACTACCATGGTTTTGGGCTCTTAGCTTCATCAGCAGCCATATCTGAAATACAGCAGTAGTAGGACACATCCACATCCATACAAAAAGTAGACAAATATCTACCATAGGTGAACCATCAAATAACATCCCAAACTGTGGCTGCAAAGATCCCCAAATTTTCATCATGGCCTTGGAAAATGCCTCTTGCAGGAAGATTGGGACCAGGAATGCAGGAAGTCAGAAGCAGGTACGATACGCTTGTATGACCCGTGCGCCTACAGGAAGAAGACTACATTGACGTAAGGTTTCTTCTTGTATAATTAATTGATTTCATTACATAAACATCACAACTTCAGACTCTTAGCATATACAGGTTGTTGTTTCTTCGAATGTCTGAACATCGCATCTACATACTTTGGGATGACCTTAAATTCCAAACATTTGTTTTTAATCTTTGTTTCCATACATTTGACTAATTTATGACATAGATTGAGATACTCTTCCATAGCCCCATGGGTCGCACAGGTGCGCTGTTGTCAGCATTTGGCTGCATGCATTCCTGGTGACAATTTTGTGATAAGAGGAATTTTCTCAGGCCACAGTTGAAAGTTGGGGTTCTTCGAGGACACAATTTGGGATGTTATTTGATGGTCCACCTATGGTAGTTGTTTGTATACTAGTTCTTTGAGCATGGTCATGATGTTGCTCTACTGATAGATTTTCAGATACATCTGATGGTACGGCTAAGATCCTGAATCCATGGCAGTTTATAGTGTCTTATGTCATGCAAGACGTTGATCAATAAAAATATTTTACAGGTACAGATGAATTGCTTATCATGAACATGAAATAATTGTTATCCTTCATTATTTTTTAAAGATGGCCATTATAATTAGAGCTATCTGATGAAATAAAATTTTGTAAAATATTGTACATGTTATTTCTTGGTGAGTGCATCTGGCTCCTTCCATAACCAAGTTAAATGTTCTGTCTTGGAATAATTTTGAGGTAGCTAAAAGTAAGAAACCTTATATAAGAAGGAGGTGACCTGCAGTTGTAGGTTATAAATGAAATACAGTTTCAATCAGAACCACAAAAAATTCAGCCACTCTTAATACAAACGGTAGTTGCAAAGTGAAAATTATCAGCTAAAACAAATAAAATTAAGCAAGTTTTTGATTGTTTACAAGGACTTGTCAGCATCTCCTTGATGCAGTATCATAGCAATATTCTAGTGCAACCAAAAGAAAATAGCACCCATCTCCACTTTTATCACTGGGCTGCACCATGTTGGCTTGGCTCACCGAGGTGAATGATAAGATAGTGTGGCGCGTGGCTATCAGTATGGACCAGATCTGCAGACATCCAGGGGACAGTGTTGTACCTTAGCACTCTTTATAAATTTTCCCATCTATACAGCAATGTAATAGAAGTTCAATGTATTTCCTTATTCCATTTTGGTATGTTGGCATTCACCCTGTGCCTGTTGCAGTCTTTTTCCTGAAATTACAAAAATCACTCCAGAGAATAAGGTGACTCCAGTTGTGAAAATCTGTTCCCAGGTACTACATGGTCATGTACCTAGGAATAAATAATCTACTCAAATTTAATAGTCTTGCAGTCAAGAAAATCTTGTCTGTACTAATTTAATACATCACAACCTGGCACCGGTTCCGTACCTTTCTTAGTGCAATCAGAATGTTAATATCATTGTGGGTTTGTTTGCTATATTATAAATCTTTATAGCATAGATGAGAGGGAGAAAATCTACTTGGTTGGAGGGGGCTAGGTTACAGAATACTGATAATTCTCTTGGATTTGGTAGGAATTTTTGCTGATGAGGCAAGATATTACTCTTTTTTTAACAAATTTATTGATATAATGAACACATTTGCTCAGTGAGGTGTTGGACCAAAACCACTTATCAGAATGTTAGATGCTTTCAATAAGTATTAGAAAGGATCTCTCTCAGAGACAAATGTTTGGCTGTCAGTCAGTCTGCTATCTGCTGGCCACTCGGTCTAACTAATCAATCAACACTGGGAACTGCATCACTGCTACTCACAGGCCATTTCACCCACTGTACAAGTGACAGGTACCAAGCAATAACTTGGTCCTGGTATTTGATGAAATTCCACTAGTCTAACTTTTTGAGAAAGCGAGAGACAGTCTCTGTTCAGCATTATTCCAATGAATGTTCTAAAGTGCTACTTAGCTTACATTTGCTGTGTGTCCACCATAGTCTGTCACCATCTTCTCTACACTAGATGAAGTGTTTACAGCTCCATTGGGTGCTGGTGCAGAGCATCCCTGCCCCCTGGATGCTCTGTACTGACACTGAGAACCTCCCTACTCACAGCTGCATGACTCTTTTATAACATTATTAATAGACTCTGATTGCACAAAGCCCTCTTTAATTTCTTTCTGGATCATTCCTTTGAAACCTTCCCATCACATGTGATCACCTTAGTGCTTGACTATCTCTCTACATCGAACTCGAGGTTCTTACATTATGTGTTGTGGAAAGTTCTGTATGATTCCATTAAGAATGACCCTCCACACCATTGGTAACATGTCAAGTGTTCTGCTTGCTCATGTGTTTGACCAGCCTCGAAAATGGAAATAGTGTGCAGCTCCTTTGAGGAGTATTATTTGCTCTCGATACACCATTCAGCTCTCCTCTATGATGCACACACGCTGTCTTGCATACGGTATCCAGCTCACTTCTGTTGTCATGATCTGACATGTAATAAAATTTATTAAACTTTTCCAAGGACACCACAAATAGCTTATTACAGTGTACACCAATAACCACTAAGTGATACCAAATTAAGAAGTATTACCAGAAACCATTTTTGAGTCAAAAACTGTTTTAATAGTCTATTGGCAATTAAAACAAATTTCCATTTTCAAGACAGGGAAAATTGTTATGAAATCAGAGGGACTCAGCTAGTTTACAGATGTTTTGTGTTTCATTGTTGAAGACCTTCTGTTTCAGTTTACTATATAGTGTATGACTGACCAAGTATGGCTTCACTGCCCACACATTATGTAAATAGTTTCAAAATTACACTGAATTTTACGAGCAACGAAAGTACGTAACTGAATAATTAAAATATGCTCCAAATAGCTTCAACGTATTTCACAGCCCTTAATGTTGCTATTTGGGGAGCAAAATAACTGATGATGGTCGAAGTAGTGAGGATATAAAATGTAGGCTGGCAATGGCAAGGAAAGCGTTTCTGAAGAAGAGAAATTTGTTAACATCCAGTATTGATTTAGGTGTCAGGAAGTCATTTCTGAAAGTATTCGTATGGAGTGTTGCCATGTATGGAAGTGAAACATGGACGATAAATAGTTTGGACAAGAAGAGAATAGAAGCTTTCGAAATGTGGTGCTACAGAAGAATGCTGAAGATTAGATGGGTAGATCACATAACTAATGAGGAAGTATTGAATAGGATTGGGGAGAAGAGAAGTTTGTGGCACAACTTGACCAGAAGAAGGGATCGGTTGGTAGGACATGTTCTGAGGCATCAAGGGATCACCAATTTAGTATTGGAGGGCAGCGTGGAGGGTAAAAATCGTAGGGGGAGACCAAGAGATGAATACACTAAGCAGATTCAGAAGGATGTGGGTTGCAGTAAGTACTGGGAGATGAAAAAGCTTGCACAGGATAGAGTAGCATGGAGAGCTGCATCAAACCAGTCTCAGGACTGAAGACCACAACAACAACAACAATGTGCAGATCTTGTAATACTGGCAAACGCTGCCCAACACATAGCCTCATGTCTCACTCCAACAGAAACTGTAGAAAATGATGGAAACTGCTGATAGTGCTTTCTACTGCGTATACCTTCACATGATTCTAAAATCAGTCACAATCACCAACCAGTCAGGTGCACTATCCTCCAGCTACAACTCTCTTCCCTCCTTGTATTGTCTATAATGTTGATATAGTTAGTGTTAAAAGGTGAAGATATTTGTGATACAAATTGCACCATGGCATCAGGATTGTCAGAACAAAAATTGCTAGGCACATTGCTTCCTACGTAGCTGTGTAGTATCACAGGCCTTTCATAATATAAGAGAGATAGCACACACTTGTGCGGAGTGCAGCTCGTCTGAACTTCAGAGCACCAGACAGATAACTACACTCCTGGAAATGGAAAAAAGAACACATTGACACCGGTGTGTCAGACCCACCATACTTGCTCCGGACACTGCGAGAGGGCTGTACAAGCAATGATCACACGCACGGCACAGCGGACACACGAGGGACCGCGGTGTTGGCCGTCGAATGGCGCTAGCTGCGCAGCATTTGTGCACCGCCGCCGTCAGTGTCAGCCAGTTTGCCGTGGCATACGGAGCTCCATCGCAGTCTTTAACACTGGTAGCATGCCGCGACAGCGTGGACGTGAACCGTATGTGCAGTTGACGGACTTTGAGCGAGGGCGTATAGTGGGCATGCGGGAGGCCGGGTGGACGTACCGCCGAATTGCTCAACACGTGGGGCGTGAGGTCTCCACAGTACATCGATGTTGTCGCCAGTGGTCGGCGGAAGGTGCACGTGCCCGTCGACCTGGGACCGGACCGCAGCGACGCACGGATGCACGCCAAGACCGTAGGATCCTACGCAGTGCCGTAGGGGACCGCACCGCCACTTCCCAGCAAATTAGGGACACTGTTGCTCCTGGGGTATCGGCGAGGACCATTCGCAACCGTCTCCATGAAGCTGGGCTACGGTCCCGCACACCGTTAGGTCGTCTTCCGCTCACGCCCCAACATCGTGCAGCCCGCCTCCAGTGGTGTCGCGACAGGCGTGAATGGAGGGACGAATGGAGACGTGTTGTCTTCAGCGATGAGAGTCGCTTCTGCCTTGGTGCCAATGATGGTCGCATGCGTGTTTGGCGCCGTGCAGGTGAGCGCCACAATCAGGACTGCATATGACCAAGGCACACAGGGCCAACACCCGGCATCATGGTGTGGGGAGCGATCTCCTACACTGGCCGTACACCACTGGTGATCGTTGAGGGGACACTGAATAGTGCACGGTACATCCAAACCGTCATCGAACCCATCGTTCTACCATTCCTAGACCGGAAAGGGAACTTGCTGTTCCAACAGGACAATGCACGTCCGCATGTATCCCGTGCCACCCAATGTGCTCTAGAAGGTGTAAGTCAACTACCCTGGCCAGCAAGATCTCCGGATCTGTCCCCCATTGAGCATGTTTGGGACTGGATGAAGCGTCGTCTCACGCGGTCTGCACGTCCAGCACGAACGCTGGTCCAACTGAGGCGCCAGGTGGAAATGGCATGGCAAGCCGTTCCACAGGACTACATCCAGCATCTCTACGATCGTCTCCATGGGAGAATAGCAGCCTGCATTGCTGCGAAAGGTGGATATACACTGTACTAGTGCCGACATTGTGAATGCTCTGTTGCCTGTATCTATGTGCCTGTGGTTCTGTCAGTGTGATCATGTGATGTATCTGACCCCAGGAATGTGTCAATAAAGTTTCCCCTTACTGGGACAATGAATTCACGGTGTTCTTATTTCAATTTCCAGGAGTGTAGTTCCAGGAGACATTATGTTAACACTGTGTGATACTTCCTCTAGACTTGATAATGTCCTCAATTCAGCACAGAAGAGAGTCAACAAATTTTCTCAGTTATGCCATGTCCATGTGAAACCCCTGATGGATTAGGTTACGTAGAGACAGGGAATGGAAGAATATTGATCCCTACATTTCACCTTTTGATCCAGGCAGCCCCAGGCATTTTCAGTGGTACTAAGATCGAGTTATTTAGCTTCCCCCTCCCCCCACCCCACCCCTCTCCATGTGTGATTTCATACTACATCTGCACCTGTGGTCCGGGGGTAGAGTCTTTGGTTAGTAAAAACGAATTCTCTCCCAGGTTTGAATCCCACCACTTCTTAAATTTTGATTAATAATCAGCATTGAACAATGAATCTTGTTCATATGAGCCCCTCACAAAATGACCATGTTCCAAGACACCATTTACTCTGCAAATGTTGATATTGCACTCCTACTGGATCAATTGCCTGCAACTCGTTAACACCTGCACAAAGATAATGTCCTCAATTCAGCACAGAAGAGAGTCCCATTTGACAGTTCTCATTCGTAAATCAACATAGACTGCAGGCAATCAATGACAACTGAGAGAGTCGCACAAGTTGAATGCCATTGGAGTTGGTCAGCAGACCCTTGTGTTGACTTGAAGTCCCCACCAAGCATCACATCATCTTGTGAACCTGTGAAGAACAGTGTGATCTTCTCTGCGAAGCATGTTATGTCGGTCATGATGGCAACTAGAGTCAGGTGGTGCATAGATATTAATGATACACATGCCAAATAGAGTGAGGGTCATCCCCCATGTGGAGGGGAGGTATACGACGTCCTGTGCAGGGAACCCATCATGTAAGAGGATGGCGACACTGCTGCCAGTGTTGGAGCCATGAGCAACATGGGTGGCATACCCGGTGGGCACTTGGAAGTCGGTGACTGACACCTCCAGCAGGAGTGCAATATCGACATTCGCAGAGTAAATGGTGTCTCCCTATATGATTTTTACCCTCCACAATTCCCTTCCATACTAAATTGAGGAGCCCTTGACTCCTCAGAACAAGTTGTACCAACTGATCCCTTCTCCTAGTCAAGTTGATAACCAAAGACGCTAGCCCTGGACCACAAGTGCAGATGTAGTACACTGAAATCACACTTTGCACACTTTGGGGTGGAGGAGGGGGGGGGGGGGGGGGGGGGAGCTAAATAACTTGATCTTAGTACCACTGAAAATGTGCCTGGGGCTGGCTGGATCAAAAGATAAAATGTAGGGATCAATATCCCTGCATTCCTTTGGCTCTAAGGAACCTAATCCGTCAGGGGTTTCACCTGGACACAGCGTAAGTGAGAAAACTTGTTGACTTTCTTCCGTACTGAATTGAGGACATTATCAAGTCTAGAGGCGGTATCACACAGTGCAACAGTGCAACTGTTGATTGAGGCTAGATGCTTCCTCTAATTATTCTTTATGTATTATTGAACTTATTGATAAATGATTATGAACTTTATTCGTTTTGTAGTGTTGTAACATTTCTGCTGGCGTGTACCCGGTTTGATTTGGATTCATTGGTCAGTCCACATATCGTAAGCATAGGTCCTAATATTTTTCATTATTTTCTCTTTTCGTGAACCAACATACCCTTACATACTCTGGTTTATGTAGCTGATTAATTTTATGCTCTACTCATACTTGTGATAGAGTATGTTCTTCTGGGCAGTGTCCATTATTGTGAGTTTTTCGAGTTGGCTCACTCATCATAGACTTAGACTCTGAAATTTTTTCTTCTATTTTGATTATTTTGAGGGTGTAACTTTATAGATGTAAACTTGCAATTTTTAATTCTAGTACTTCAAGTTGCCTCTGCACTTATTTCTATAGTTTGGTGTTGTAATGTTGTAGTTTTGACTTTGTATCATTTGTTTTGGGACAGGATGTTCCATAGATCTGGAAATCTGAATGCTTTGTCCTCATATATGTATAGATTGTGACGTGTATAGTAGATATTTTTCTTATGTTTTGAGCAACTTCATGTGAATTTTGTCCACAATTTTGGAAATTGTTGCCATATGTTAATTTTACCATTTCACTACTCTGGTTTCACACTTATTTGGACTATAGACAAATTGTATGCAACAAGAACTCTGTTTATTGTAAGCATAAATTTGTCAGATGCTATGTATTTCCTTATATACCTTTTGCAGTTTTTTGTAAGCTAACATATACTTACGTTCATAGGGAAATGACAATCATTCAACCTTAAATTTTCTTGTAATTTTGGAATTTAACTTTGAGAATCTGTATTCTACCTTTTGGCATCATTTTGTATACCATTTGGCAAACCTTACAGTAGGTCACAAAATATTGTAAACACGTTGTTCCCATATTATATGAGGGGCATGTTGTAATGGCACCTACTGCTGTAGATATACTTTTTCTCAACAGTAGTTGTTGATATCAGTATTATTTTTTGAATTTTGGACAGGCCAATAATATCTCAGCTGCTTTTCTGAAAACTTCCATATAATTTTATACACAGTACCACACCGTATTATAGTTCAAGCTAAAATTTATGAAAAGGAATTACTTTATAAAATATTTCAGTTTTGATGATATAACTTGTAAGTACTAGTCCCAAATGTACAGTTAAAATTATTATTATTATTATTTTTATTATTATTTTAAACATTTGAAATTAGAAATTATTGGCACACCTAAAATTTCTATTATTAATTACACAATCCTGTACTATTTTCTATGTTTATTTCTGGATTCATTTATGAAATAATAATTGAAATTAATAATGTAACAGAAACTAATAGAAACTCATTTGATAAGAAAAACTGTAAGCCCTTTGGAATATTTTTATTTCCGCTCAGTGTGAGAGTCCTAAACACGTCTCTGAGGTGTGATCAGAAGTATTTTTGTATATTTGCATGAACAATGTAATTTTAGCATTGTTAACATGAAAAATCAAAATAATGTATGATATACTAAAATATGAGAAAATATATTTCCATAAAAAATGCAGCAACAATAATCCTAAGATTTATTTAGTTCAAACAAACTATGAGGACCTGTTGTGAAATATTCAGCTTCAAGAATCAGACCCCCAGACAAGAAGAATGGGAGCCAACTCAATATTACACACTAAGTACACTATAAAGTTTATTGTAAGCTTTGCTCCTTTCAAACCTTCATAAAAGACTTTGCTGGACATTGTTTAAAGTGGACAATAAATTGGAATCAGGAAGGAGGGGGGAGATTACAGGCTCCTCATGCTACTCTATCCTGTGCAAGTATCTTGATCTCTAAGGCCGGTATTACACTATCAAATTTCTTTGTCCAATATCTTTGTCAAAGATATTTGATGGTGTAATAGGGACTTTGTCAAATGTTGTCCAATATTTGATCAAATCTAGGGCCTCGCTGTAGATTTGATCAAAGAAATCGCTTGTCTTCTGTTCACTGCAATGTGACATGTTACCACATGGAGCGCTAGCATCGCTGCAGCATTCTGTCATCTGTAGCGTTTTTATAAACATTGACAGTAAATACAATTGGTGTATGCTGACAACTATAAAATTAATAGAGGTGTATGAAGCTGATGAGGCGCTTTACGACGTGAGGCACCCTGAATACAAAAATAGATTAAGAAGATTGGAGACCTGACCTGACCTGACCTGACCTGACCTGACCTGACCTGACCTAACCAAACATAACCCTCTCCTGTAGCAAGGAATCGGAGTGTTACAGTGAGCCTGTCTTCTGAAGATGTAGCAGTTCTTAAGTGAATATTGTGCTTTGTGATATGAGGATACACTTCACTGAGCACATACAGAAATGTATGCTCATCCATTCTTAAGTAATTGATGTATGACTTGACGTCTTCCACTGTAAGCTCACGTAGCAAGTTTTGTTGAATGCTTTTATCGTGTCGTCATAAAACCCACGGCTTCACCCAGATTAGATTAGTTTTTCGTTTCATAGATCTGTGCTGAGGAGATCCTCGTGGATGTGGAACATGTCAATTTTTTTAAAACCTGAAATAACGATACTAATAGTATGAATAAATACGTCATTTGTTTCTATCAAAAATCTCGTCAATGGAGTAGGAGTTGGCCACTAGTAAGTCTTTCAGGCTCCTTTAAAAATGATCTTTATTTGTAACTAAATTTTTTATGTTAGCCAAATTATTGAAGATGAGTGTTCCGCAGTAGTGGACCCCTTTTTGAACTAAAGTAAGTCCTTTTAAGTCCTTGTGCAGATCATTTTTGTTCCTGGTATTGTATGTATGAACTGAGTTGTTTGTTGGAAAAAGACATACATTATTTACGACAAATTTCATTAAGGAGTAAATATACTGTGAGGCAGTAGTTAGTATACCCAGTTCTTTCAAGAGGTTTCTGCAGGATGTCCGTGAATTTACTCCACAATTAATACATATTACACGCTTTTGGACTCTGAAAACTTTTGTTTGACTTGAGGATTTACCCCAAAATATTATCCCATATGACATTATGGAATGAAAGTAGGTAAAGTATGCAAGCTTTTTCATTTTTATGTTGCCTATGTCTGCTAACACTCGAATTACAAATACAGATTTGTTAAGGCGGTTCTGCAGTTCTGTGGTGTGCTCCTCCCAACTGAATTTATTATCAAGTTGTAATCCCAGGAATTTAAGACTGTCAACCTCGTATGTATGGTTCCTTCCCCCCCCCCCCCCCCCCCCCCCCCCCACTTCTTTTCCGTATGTGCACACAATGCAATCGCTGTACGTGCAACTGTTGCGGTTAATAACAGGTTGTTGTCAGCCATCTTGAACTTTGACGAAAAATTTGATGACAGTGTAATACCCCTTCTAGCGCTACGTCAAAGATCTTTGTCAAATATATTTGACGGAATATTTGATCACATCTTTGATCAAATCTTTGACAAAGAAATTTGATAGTGTGATACCGGCCTATGCATTAAATCCCACCACTGCTTAAATTTTGATTAATAATCATCATTGAACACTGAATCTTCTTCATATGAGCCCCTCACAAACTGACCAATTCTATTCAGTTCCTCTTCATTAGTTACATGATCTACCCATCTAATCTTCAGAATTTTTCTGTAGCACCACATTTTGAAAGCTTCTATTCTCATCTTGTATAAACTATTTATGGTGCATGTTTTACTTCCATACATGGCTACACTCCATACAAATACTTTCAGAAAGGACTTCCTCACACTTACATCTATACCAAATTTCTCTTCTTCAGAATCGCTTTCCTTGCCATATCCAGTCTACATTTTATATCCTCTCGACTCTGATTGTCCTCAGTTATTTTGCTTCTCAAATAGCAAAACTCATCTACTACTTTAATTGTCTCATTTCCAAATCTAATTCCCTCAGCATCACCTGATTTAATTCAACTACATTCCATTATCCTCATTTTGCTATTGTTGATGTTCATCTTACATTCTCCTTTCAAGACACTGTCCATTTCATTCAACTCCTCTTGCAGGTCCTTTTCTGTCTGTGACAGAATTACAATGTCATTGGTAAACATCAAAGTTTTTATTTCTTCTCCGTGGATTTTAATTCCTGCTCTGAATTTTTCTTTAGTTTCCTTCACTGCTTGTTCAATATACAGACTGAGTAACATCTGGGATAGGCTACAACTCTCTCTCACTCCCTTCTCTACCACTGCTTTGTTTTCATGCCCCTCAACTCTTATAACTGCCATCTGGTTTCTGAACAAATTGTAAATAGCCATTTGATCACTGAATTTTCCCCCTGTCACCTTCAGAATTTGAAAGGGATAATTCATCAACATTGTCAAAAGCTTTCTCAAAGTCAACAAATGCTAGAAATGTAGGTTTGCCTTTCCTTAGCTTATGTTCGAATGTAAGTCATAGGGTCAGTATTGCCCTGTGTGTTCCAACATTTCTATGGAATCCAAACTGATCGTCCCTTAGGTTGGCTTCTACCAGGTTTTTCCATTCATCTGTGAAGAATTTAAGTTAGTATTTTGCAATCGTGACTAATTAAACTCATAGTTCAGTAATTTTCACACCTGTCAATAATTGCTTTCCTTGGGATTGGAATTATTTTATTCTTCTTTAAGTATGAGTGAGGGTATTTCACCTGTCTCATACATCTTGCCCACCAGACAGAAGAGTTTGGTCATGGCTGGCACTCCCAAGGCTACCAGTAGTTCTAATGGAATGTTGTCTACTCCTGGGCCCTTGTTTCTACTTAGGTCTTTCAGTACTCTGTCAACTTCTTCACGCAGTATCATATCTTCCATCTCATCTTCATCTATGTCCTCTTCCATGTTCTTAATATTGTCCTCAAGTACATCATACTTGTATAGACCTTCTATGTACTTCTTCCACCTTTCAGCTTTCCCTTTTTTGCTTGGGACTTGTTTACCATTTGAGCTCTTGATATTCATACAGGTGGTTCCCTTTTCCCTAAAGGTCTCTCTAATTTCTCTGTAGGTAGCATCTATGTTACCCCTAGTGGTGTATGCTTCTACATAATTACATTTAGTTTCTTCGTTCATCAATTAAATACAGTATCTCTACCCCTCATCCTTTCACCTACTTCATCCTCTACTGCCTTCACTATTTTATCTCTGAAAACTAGCCGTTCTTCTTCCATGGTATTCCTTTTCTCTGTTTCTGTCAATTGTTCCATAACGCTCCCTCTGAAACTTCATACAACCTCTAGTTCCTACCTTTCTGCAGTTTCTTCAGTTTTAACCTTCTGTAATATCCAATAAACAGTGGTCAGAGTTGATGTCTGCCCCTGGAAATGTCTCAAAATTTAAAACCTGGTTCCTAAATCTCTATCTTACCATTATATAATCTATCTGACACTTTCCAGTGCCTCCAGGTCTCTTCCACATATACAACCTTCTTTTATGACTCTTAAACCAAGTGTTACCAATGATTAAGTTACACTCTGTGCAAAATTCTACTAGGCAGCATCCTCTTTCATTCCTTACCCTCATTCCATATTCACCTACCACTTTTCCTGCTATCGAATTCCAGTCATCCATGACTATTAAATTTTCATCTCCCTTAACTTTTTGAACAATTTCTTTTATCTGATCATACATTTCTTCAATTTCTTCACCATCTGTGGAGGTAGTTGGCATATAAACTTGTACTACTGTGGTAGGCATGGGCTTCATGTGTATCTTGGCTACAAAAATGCATTCAACATGCTCTTCATAGTATCTTATCCATTTTCCTATTTTTTTTTTTTTTAAATTCATTATTGAACCTACTCCTGGATTATCCACATTTGATTCATAACCATGTATTCACCTGACCAGAAGTCTTGTTTCTCCTGCCACCAAACTTCACTAATTCCTACTATACCTAAATTTAACCTGTCTATTTCCCTTTTTAAATTTTCTAACCTACCTGCTCAATTAAGGGATCTGGCATTCCAATCCATAGAATGCCAGTTTTGTTTCTCCTGATAATGACATCCTCCTGAGTAGTCCCTGCACAGAGATCCAAATGGGGGACTATTTTACCTCCAGAATATTTTACCCTATAGGATGCCATCATCATGTAAACACACAGTAAAGCTGCATGCCCTCGGGAAAAATTAGGACTGTACTTTCTCCTTGCTTTCAGCTGTTCACAGTACCAGCACAGCAAGGCCGTTTTGATTGACGTTACAAGGCCAGATCAGTCAATCATCCAGACTGTTGCCCTTGCAACTACTGAAAAGGCTGCTGCCCCTCTTCAGGAACCACACATTTGTTTAGCCTCTTAACAGATACCCTTCCATTGTGGTTGCACCTATGGTACGGCTATCTGCATCACTGAGGCACACAAGCCTCTCCACCAAAGGCAAGGTCCATGTTTCATGGGTGTTACTGAATAATATCTGGGGAAAACTGGAAGTATCAAGAGAGAGAGGTGGTCAGGTGGCGTGTTGGGGTGGGGAAGAAAGAGTGAGTGAGAGAGAGAGAGAGAGAGAGAGAGAGAGAGAGAGAGAGAGAGAGAACTGTTTGGATTTTTACTACAATTACCATCGTTCTGTAAGTTAATTGTATCTGTTACTGAACAAATGACAGTCTCTTAAAATTTTTGAAGTTCAACCATTGTGTTGAAGAAGTAAGAACTCATTTGTGTTTTTAGGCTCTCGTGACAGATGATAGTATGTGGTGCTGATGGCCATGGCCACCTGAAAATGGCAAGTTAGCTTCCTGAAATATTGGACCATTTGGATGATGCCACCTGGCTTAATACCTGAGATTTTGAGAGTTCATTTAACTAAATTGGCAACAGTGTGTACTGTGAAACACAGTGTGTATTATATCCATTTGCAGTGATCTGGAAAGTATTCTTATTACAATATGGAGAAAAAGATCACTCAAGTAGTATGCTGAATAGCAAATTACTCTTTTACAAGTCTCTAGAAATTCAGAGGTACAAATACTCTGGAAATAAGCCTCATTATTAGCGAAGCTGGATGTCAGGGAGGACGTGGCAGTCTTAATATAATTTACTGAACAAAAACATTTTAACGTAAAATCTTTTAATGCAAAGGCCACAATTTTCAATATATAGTCAAAGGACAGTGATTAGTTTTGGTTGTTCTTCACAACCATCTTCAGATCATAACTTCGCAAGATGATGATAATAAATACTGAATCACAGGCCCATGGTTTGCAACTGTTTAGCATGTGTTATAGTGAGAACAGTATAAGCAATGGTAACAAGAATTGTCAGCTATTCCATAGCCTAGCTAGCAAAGGAGTGATCCAGCATGGCATATAAAATAGTCATCTGCAGTGGGATTTTGGAACATATACTATGTTTATTTACTTATTTATTTCATGTTCCGTAGATCCAGTTAGTGAGTCAATCACAAGGACATGGAACATGTCAAATTTTACAGGTTTTGATTTAAACTTACAATAGATACAAGGGCAATTCAATGCCAAATTTTACATAATTTAAGTAAGATATGCTATAAATACAGCAATAGATACAATGTCAACTAGATAACATAACAACAATTTAACAGGAAAGGGAGTTTCAAATAAAGGTTATAAATAAGAGCACGAAGTTAAATCAGATATTAGGCCTGCAAGAGTAAATACAGGTACAGCCAATCTGTTGCTACAAAAAGTGTGACAATGCTCAAATGCTCAATAAAATCAGTTGAACTAGTTCTAGACACAATAAGTTTAGTGATGGTATACATTTTCTTTCAAATATTCACCCACAGTATAAAAAGATTTCTCTGTCAGGTAATCTTTGAGAACTTGTTTAAATTTTGGCAGTTCTGTATGAACACATTTGATATGTAGTGGGAGAGCATTGAACAGCTTAATGCTGGAGTAGTAAACTCCTTCTTGTACCAGATGAGATGTTTCATTTCGACATGTTGATTGTTTTTGTTTCTGGTGTTGTAGCCATGGAATTTACTGTTGTCTTGGTAGATAGAATAATTTTTGCACACAAAGGTCAGCAAGGAAAAACTGTACTGTGAGGCAGTTGTTAGGATACCTATCTTTTGAAACAAGTGCCTGCAAGAGTATCTGATTGCTTTTTTTTGGATGGTGAAAACTTTTTTTGCAAGTGGTTGGTTCCCCAAGAATATGATAGCATTTGAGATCAATGAGCGGAAGTAGCCAAAGTAGGCAACCTTAATGGAGTAACTTCAGCCACTGAAGAAATTACCCGTAATGCAAATGTTGCTGAGCTAAGTTTTTTACATAGATGGAGAATGTGAACTGAGCAATTACATTTGCTGTCTATATAAGCACCCAGGAATTTTGTATCTTCAACTTTCTGTATTGGTTGATCTCTACATTTTATGTTAATTTCATTGAGATTACTTTGTGATGTACGGAACCTCATATAATGAGTTTTATTTGCATTGAGTGAGAAACCATTTGAGGAGAACCAATTTAAAATATGTTTGAACATTATGAATTGCCTCAAAGAACATGACTTATTAACATATAGCTACAATATATTCAGAAAATACTGTTCTTGTAAAATATAATTAGCTCTTTATTCTCATGAAGTAATGAGTGCTATCAACAGCAGATGTCAGATTGATTACATATATTTTAGATTTCCAGAAGGCTTTTGACACCATTCCTCACAAGTGACTTCTAAACAAATTGTGTGCCTATTGAGTATTGCTTCAGTTGTGTGACTGGATTCTTGAGTTCCAGTCAGATAGACAACAGTTCATAGTGACTGACAGAAAGTCATTGAGTAAAACAGAAGTAATAACTGGCATTTCCCAAGGAAATGTGATACATCACCTGCTGTTCCTGATCTACATAAATGACTTATGAGTCAATCTGAGCAGCCCTTTTACATTTTTTGCAGAAGAAGCCATCATTTACCATCAGGTAAGGTCTTCAGCTGATGAAAACCAAATGTGTAATGATTTATACAATATATATCATGTAAAATGTGGTAACTGACTCTAAATAATTAAAAAGTATGAAGTCATCCACATGGGTACTAAAAGAAGTCCGCTAAAGTTTGGTTACACAATAAGTCAGCATAATCTAAAGACCATAAATCCAACCTGATACTTAGCGATCAGAATTATAAATAACTTAAATTGGAACAATCACGTAGATAATGTTTTAAGGAAAGCAAACCGCTGCGCGGGTTTAGCCAAGCGTTCTAAGGCCCTACAGTCATGGATTGTGCGGCTGGTCCCTGTGGAGGTTCAAGTCCTTCCTCGGGCATGGGTGTGTGTGTTTGTCCTTAGGATAATTTAGTTTAAGTAGTGTGTAAGCTTAGGGACTGATGACCTTAGCAGTTAAGTCCCACAAGATTTCACACACATTTTAACATTTGAGGAAAGCAAACCAAGAACAGCAGTTTATTGGCAGAACACTTAGGAAGTGCAACAAGTCTACAAAAGAGATTGTTTACACATGCTTGCCTGTCCTGTTCTGGAGAACTGCTGTGTGGTGTGGGATCTACTCAGCTGGGACTCATGGAAGACATCAAAAAATTCAAGAAGGGCAGTTGATTCTGTATTATTGCAAAATAGAGGAGAGAGTGCTATGGGCATGATATGTGAATTGGGGTGCTTATCTTTAAAAAAAGGGCATTTTTCATTGTGGCAGGATCTTCTCATGAAATTTCAATCACCAACTTTCTCCTCCAATTGTGAAGATATTCTGTTGGTACCCACCTATATACAGATAAGTGATTGCCATAATAAAATCAGAAAAATCATAGCTTGCTCTGAAAGATTTCAAAACTCCTTTTTCCCATGCACTAGTACCCTGACAGGATGTCCATTAGAGCTTGGAGGAAGGATAATCTTGGCAGACAAAGTAGGAAATTGATCCAACAACTTGTGCACTGACAGATGGACACACAGGAGAAACAGTGATGGACCGCAAACTAAGAGAAGAATGCAAATTATGTGTGTAGTGGCTGAAGATGGGTTCCACATGTAATTAAAGTGGTGTTACTTGAAGTGAATCACAAATACTACAAGAGAAATTATCAGATTTCAATGGTGTCACTAAAAGTTGAATTTGTTCAAACGTTTTGGTGCCACTAACTTTCGGCCATGACAAGTTAGTGCCATGCGACTGCAATCCAGCAGCTGCCTTTTGAGACACCAGCAGAATATATATGGCTTTCTTGTGTCAGAAAATGTCAATGAACAATGTGTTGAGAATCACAGAAACTGGAATTTGAAGAATCTACTTGATAAAATGATATGCAGTATAAAAAATAGTTTTTGAGTAGCTTGTAACAATATCTTTCCACTATGTGTACTGAAAAATTATTAAAATGCAAGTGAGGTAATTTTTGTGAGTTGGATATAAGTGTGTTTTTACTGAACTCACAAGCTGTACAGGTTGGGAATTTCATGTTGTATGATAACATGCCAGATGAAAGAGTATACATTAATAAGAGCAATATTATTATTTATTATTATTCATATATGGACTCAATAGGACCATGCGAGGTACAATCAATCAATGTCACTTTTGATGGTTGGACTTTCTTTGTGTCCAAGTTTGTTTCATCCTTTCAGAATGAAGTCTTTTTCTTTCGTCAGACCATGGTGTTCCATTCCATTTTCTAATTTCCCTCTGACAAACTTTCCTATGGAATATCTTTTGTCTGAATGTTTTTCTATCTGTAACATCTGCCCGAGTTATATTGACTACTTTAAGATCATCATTAATTGCAGTGATCCATTTAATTTGCTCAGTTTTGCCCTTACTTCTGTTTTTGTTGAGTTTTACTATTTATTTTGTCATCCTAGTGCATCTCATTCCATTAATGTGCCCATAAAATTTAAATCTTCATTTTCTCATGTCACTATTTATGTCCGCGTATTCTTCTATTTCCTTATTACTTCTCAGCCTATGAGTTTATCGCTCAGTAATTTTGGGGCCTAATATTTTCCTAATAACCTTTTTTCTTTCTTTTAAATTTCTTCAATATCCATCTTTCTATTTAAAATTAAAGTTTCTGCTCCATAAGACATTCAGGTTTGATTACAATGGATTAATGCCTAAGTTCACTGAATTTAGAAAGCGATTTTTTACTATAAATATATTTTTCATGCCTCTAATGAGCATGTGATAGCAAATTTACACCCTGAATGCATAAATGTTCATACCACATGGTCTACGGGTAATACTTTTTTGTAAATAAATTACACTGAAGATACACCAATAAATCTGAATAACTAATAACAGAAGGCCATTTCCCAGCAGCTCAGTTTATTTCACAACTGGAGGAAAGTAAATAACTGTGGTTAATGTGAACTGGCCTGACTGTATCCAGTTTCTGGTAGTGACAATATAGTCTGCTCATAAGTGCACTTGAAGGTCTGAAAATTATGGTTACAAGAGAATGTCTTGGAGGCTAGATTCTAGCAAAACATATTAGATTATGAAAGGCTAAATATCAGGTGTATGCAATAGTTTGTATCAATGATGTAGCCATTAAGGGGCAGGGGAGAGTAGTTGCCCCTCTTTTCTTGCCTACAAAAAATCGCCACAAATGAAACCTGCACCATTCCTAACCTAGCAGACAGATGCCACAATATGTCATGAATATTCATTAACAGAAAGTGTTCCCAGAATCATTTACTGTGATATCTCAAAACTATTTCAACTATCTTTCTTCCCCCCCCCCCCCCCCCCCACACACACACACACACACACACACACACACCGAGCCTAAAATTCAGATTTTGAGTATACACTTGCTTTGTACTTCATGACAGAATCAATGAATGACTATGAGTAGCAACTGCAGATGCAAGCATGAGTTTTGTGGAAGTCCTGCAGTATCATGACCAGCACTGAGTCAACACTGCTGTGAAACAAGTGAGCAAAGAGTTGGACAGGGTGCTGTTAACTGAAATAAAATCTGATATGTGTGCAGTGCCTGTCACCACAATTGGGAGATAGGAATATTCTAAACATCAAACAATGTTGACATGTAGCCTTGGCCTGCTCAATCACCACGTATATCTCCAATCGAGCATCTATGGGAGATAATCAGATGACAACCAGCTTTATCCACAACCAGCATTAATTATCCCTGTATTGACTCTGACCAAGTACAACAGACATGGAACTCCATTCAACAAACTGATATCCAGAAGCTACACAACAAAATGAATGCACGTTTGCATGTTTGCATTCAACATTCTGGCAGTTATGTCAGTTATTACTGTATCAACATTTCACATTTGCATTGGTTTTTCTCATGTTTATATTAACCTGTGATCCTGCAACATAATCACTTAAATATGTTACCTAGAAAAGCGTATTCCTGAAATTTCATTACTCTACAGTTATTATTTCTTGGTGTTGGAACTTTTTATCCATCAGTTGACTGATACTACCAGTTCCACAAAACCTTATTTTATCTAGGAGGATATTGTGATTTACACAATCAAACATCTTAGACAGATCACGGAAAATGCCAACCTGTGATGTTATGTTGTATAATGTAAATAGATCAGTGTGTTACTTTCTGTTGTGAGCTCTGCTTCTCCAAAAATAACTATTGTACACAGCCATTATTGAAAAGAAATTGTTTCACTACTATGGTGGACTCAAATTACTCCTTATTAGGGTATAACTTTCCAGCTGTTTATGGCAGCTTATGCTTCATAATGTTCATTTGACTGAAACTAGTAGTGAAGCGAACTGTGCAGATCAAGGTCCACGATGAATTTTAACAATTATTTTCCAGCTGAATATCCCCATCTGCAAACATACATAGATTAAAAACATACCTGCTACCTGGGACTGATCATGTATAACCCCTCCATTTGAACCAACAATGATGTTATCCTGTTCTGTGGCCTGCTGTCCTGTCCCTCATTTCACTATGTTCCATATAGGACTACATTCCATATGGCTTATGTCTGTTGTTGGAATGATTTTTGATGTAAGGTGCACATTTATTATTTGAAACGACTTTCTTAGTCACCTTGCGTCATTTTTGGAGTATGCAACTACTGCAGGATCTTTACCTGTTCTTGCAAACAGATACATTTCCCTTTTCCTTTCACATTATGCTTTAATTTGTCCAGTAATCCATGTTTCTTTACTTGGATGTTTAATGTCCTTTCTGATTATTTTACAAGGAAAGCTGTTTTCAAACAACTATATGACTTTATCATGGAATAAATTAAATTTTACTTCAGCATTTAATTCACTATAATTTTTATCCCAGGTCATGTGTTGTAAACTATTTGTGGCGCCAATGAAATCAACACCAACATCGATATGCATTCATCTTTGGACTCTAAGCATTATCTTTGGCTGTTCCGCCATGTTCAGTTCAGTTATTTGTGATCCTTGTATGTGTTAAGGCTAATAAATGACCTATTGCTAAATGGGTGTGATTATTCGTGCAACTAACCCGGTAATCCTCCTCACTGGTGACCCCGAGTTGCAACGTCTTCTGTTTTCGCCATTTTACTGTGTCTGCAAGCTCCTAACAGCGCCTAACACCGGATTTTGTGATCAACATGCATCGTGTTGCGGGTGATGTACACCCACCAGGACTCAATGATTCCGCCGATTTCACCAGACGTTTTTGAGCCTGCAACAATAGGTGAGGTTAGGAGTGCACATGACTCCAGCCATCAAATGCCTTTGTTCCCACCCCATGTGCCCTCCCTCATCGACTGTGCAGTTACCTCTTATGGATCTCCGTGCAGTGCGGGACCAATGCCAATTTCTGCAAATGCTTCGACGGACAACTTACTACCGCCAAGACAACAATTTGCCATGCCGCAATCTGTGCAGTACCACATGAATACCTGCCATGTGGCCGGAACTGCTTCGTTCACAGGTCTATCTCCTCAGCATCCGACCACGCCCGCGCCTGCCTTGGTTCAGCGTCAGCACATGCCATCCTACTTCGATACCTCGGCCTGCAACAGGAACAATAACTTGTTATCTGTGCCTGACCTCCACCTCCGTCCCACTGCTATGCCTCAGTGTTTTGTGCCACGACTTTCACCTTATCCACACACCATTTTGAGTGGAGTGACTATGAACAGTGAACATTCACACATTCCGTCCCACGTTCGACATCATTTCCCACACTGTGCTTCTGGACAGCCTGCACCTCCGCAGCCTCCCTGCAACACAGGTGGCCCCGGCTCTGATCATACGTCAACCTTTCCGTGGACTAACACGTGTTCTCAAACTTTGAACTTTTTCTCACCTGTCACCCCCGCGCCGGCTCCAGTCGAGCTTCCACTACCATTCTCGGCACATCTCGGTGCCTCATCTGCATCAGTCTTCCACGATGCGTCAATCCAAACACACCCGCAACGTTTTGAGCTTCCGCAACTACAATTGACACATTACAGTGTCTCACCCATGTCGGCGTTCCGCATTGTGACGGATCACGCTCAACCACAATGCGTCACCTTCACGCTGCCACGTGACCAGCCATCGTCGTCACATCCCCTGGAGGCACACTCTCCTGGAATACTACAGCAACAACAGCTCAATTCAGGCAGTGCCCTGACAAACTCAATGCAACCTGTTCTTCCGAAAATTCTACAACACTTACCAATGCTGCCGCCATTTAATCTCGACGGAGCAACAACCTGGTTCAAAATTGTGGACGAAGCGTTCGACCATTACAAACTCAACGAGTCAACCATGTTTCTGTGCCTCATCACCCACCTGCATGACCAGGAGGACTAGATTGCTGACCTGGTCGACACCCCGGACTCATCTACTTGGTACACTCTACCCAAAAAGACAGTTCTACGTCGGCTTGCACGCTCAACTGAGGCAGCAATACGGCAAGCGCTCCACGTCGAGCAACTAGGCAATGACAAACCTTCCCAGCTCTGGAGATGGCTGCGTGCCATGGTCAGCGCCGATCTACACTCTGACACAGCTCTCCTCGCCATCTGGTCAGGTAAACTATTTCCTCACATCCCCTTTGCTCTGGCTCAAAGGTCTCCTGAACCTGTCGAGCAAAGAATGACAATTGCCGACAAGCTACATGATGCATCTCTGTTCTATTTCACCAGCCACTGCCTACCTGACAAGTCTCAGGTTCAGGCTCATCGTCCTGCGGCCGGATGCAGCTGGGGCCGTACTGAGCCGACCGTTCCACTCACACCGGGAAGCAGTAAACAAGCAACTGGGACGTCACTGGCTCTGCCCATGGTCACGCCCCCTCCTGCAACTGAACTGCCGCTGCCACCTAACCTCCGCCACTGCCACTGGCAATGAACTTTCCACAGGAAATGCAACCTCACTACCCGTACTGTTACTTCCACACACGGTTTGGTGAGGCGGCATGGAACTGCAAACTACCCTGCTACTTCCCAAACGCCAATTGCAGGTAGGTCCAGGTGCCACCTCCTGCGCACAACATGACATGCACCCCCTGGTGCTCCATTCTGTCCAGGAACGACCAGATAATTGTGGATGACTTTACATTAAAGACATTTCATCGGGATACCTTTTCCTAGTGGACACAGGCACCGATGTTTCGCTGCTGCGTACATTCTTAGTGTCGTCGAACATCTGCCCCCATCATACTTCACTGCAAGCCATGAATTCAACTAAACTGCAATGCTTGGGTTCAACTTCCCACGTTGTCTCACTCTCCACAAACTGCAAACTTGAGTGGACTTTTTTATAGTGTGAAATTGATGAACCTATACTGGGCATTGACTTCTTGCAACACCACAAACTTTCACCATACCTAGTGCAAAACACCGTGTTTCATCATCCGTCCAAGACTCACTTCCCCTGTGCTCCGTCGAACAACGCCCCCCCCCCCCTCCCCCCCCTCCCCTTTGACACATCGGTCCGGGCTCATCTCATCTGTACATGCTCGTCTCTGTCGACGACGTTACAAGAAACCACCCACAAGTGCCTTGTCGAGCTTGAACATGTCACTCGCCTATGCAAGGAAAACTTTGCTCTCCCTCCGGCTCCATGAAACACAGCTCCATATCTCTGATGCAGCAAAGGAATTACAGACACTACAGCAAGGACAAAGCAAGGTCAGTAAGTCCGCCGAATCTGCTTGCAATCCCAGCAATCGAGCCTCCGTGGGTTTACCCCCCCGCTACCCTTGCAACTGTGCTATCAAGACTGCCATAACGTGTACTGACAGTTCCGCAGGGCCACACCCTCCTAACACGGCAGCGTTTGACACTCGGCCAGACATAAGTGCGCATGCGCGACGAACGTCATGTGTCCCCAAACTGACGGCCCCTAGCCCGCCCCTTGTGGGCAGCACCTCAAACTACGCAACTTTGGCTCCTGCGCGCCACCATGCAATCACCACTGACAACACAAACAGTGCACTCGTGCCAAGCATTTCGCCCGCGACTGTGCTGCCACAGTCCGCACCCCTGGCAATGGACTCACTAACGGCCCACAAGCTCTACCGAGCTCACCCAACCATCGTGCCACTGCCTTGGGCCAGCGGCCATCTTGTCACGTTGACTCATGGGACACTTCGCTGCCTCGGCTCCCGTCAGAAGCGCTGAGTGGCTCCGAACACCGCGATCACGCCTCGCCTGCCCCTCCCGCCACACATTGTAAACAAACCGCCTTCCGTGCCACCGGCAACATTTCCGTCATCACCAACGGCACGGTTCACAAGCTTCGCCTCATGCCAGGACCCCCGATCTCCAGTAACCCACGTTGACTTTGTCCCGAGCGCCACTCTGACCTTAAAAAACATATTTCTGAACTACTAACCTCTGGCGTCATTGAACCCTCTGCCAGTAGCTGGTCTATGCCCATACATATGACACCCGAGAAAGATGGGTTCTGGCGCATGTGCAGAGACTACCGTCGACTAAACGAACGAACAATTATGGACACCTACCCCATACCCAACATTGCCAACTTTACCAGTTCCGTCGCAGGTGCGACCACATTCTCTGTCATTGATTGCAAATGGCCCTACCACCAGATCCCCATGGCACCTGAAGACATCAAGAAGACAGCAATCATCACCCCGATCGGTTTATTTCAGTTTTGATTCATGCCCTTCGGTCTGAAAAACGCAACCCAGACCTGGCAATGTTTCATCAACGAAGTGCTATTCGACCTAAAATTCTGCTTTGCATATCTTGATGACATTCTTGTGTTCAGCTCCTCCGTCGAGGACAACATTCGACATGTGCACACTGTTATGAACACTTCCACAGCAGCAGGCATCGAGACCAACCAGGAAAAATTGCAGCTACATCAACCTGCTGTCACTTTTCTTGGTTTTCGGGTCTCTCCCGACAGAATTTCACTGCCCCCTGAGAAAGTGCAAACAATACTAAACCTACTGAGACCTTCTTCATTCAAAGAGCTCCTACACTTTCTGGGGTCAGTTAATTATTATCGCCAACACCTACCTCGGGCTGTGGAGATTCAGGCTCCACTGACGGACACCTTGGCAGGCACCAACACTTCTGGATCTTGGCCCGTTCCATGGACCCCAGCTATGACTGACTCTTTCACTGCCCTCAAAAATCTTCTTGCCGAGACCTGCACCATCGCGCATCCTCATCCCAATGCACAGCTTTTCATCACCACAGACATAAGCGATACTGTCATTGGAGCTGTCCTTAGCCAGACAATCAACGGCCAGACTTTGCCTCTGCAGTTCTTCTCGTGCAAGCTCACCAATGCACAATGGAAATATTCCGCATTTGACAGGGAGTTGCTCGTGGTCTACGAAGTGATTAAACATTTTAAGACTGACATTAAAGGATGCCCTTTCTATGTTTTAACGGACCACAAATCCCTGGCTGCGGCCATTGCAAACCCGCCAGCTGACCCGCCTCCTCGCCGCTTCAGATACATGGACTTCATATCCCAGTTCACCACTGATGTCAGACACATAAAGGGTGCTGACAATATAGTTGCTGATTTCCTTTCACGAGTCAATGCCGTCCATTCGCTGTTAGACCTCTGTGAACTGCCTAACCTCCAACCCGCCAACGAGGAAACACAAAACCTGATTACAGACTCTACTTCTTCACTACACTTTATCCGCACCACCTTCCCTGGCATTTCTGGTGAGATGTGGTGCGACGACAGTACGGGCTAGTTATGCCCCCTCATCTCAACCACGTTCCGTCGAGCTGTCTTCAACGCATTGCATAATTTAGCCCACCCCAATGTTCGTGCGTCTGCCTGCCTCGTAGCGGAGTGCTTTGTGTGGGGAAATGACAACAAGGACTGCCAGCAATGGCCACGCTCCTGCATCACCTGCCAACACTGCAAAGTACACAAGCACACTTCACCCTCCCTTGGCGCCTTTTCGATCCCTCCTGGGCGTTTCCAGCATATTCATATTGACATTGTCGGCCCTCTCTCCCCCTCTAACGGCTTTCATTATGTTCTCTCGTCTATCGACCAAACAACTCACTGGGTCGAGGCTGTTCCCCTCCCCAATATTATGGCGGAAACTGTTGCTTGAGCTTTCGTCAAGTAATGAGTATCACGTTTCGGATGTCCAGCTATCATCACGACTGACCAGGGCAGACAATTTGAGTCGGCCCTGTTCAACGGGATTTGTAACATTTGCGGCATCCAGCACATCCGTACCACAGCGTATCACCCGCAAATTAACGGGCTAGTCAAGCGCTGGCACCGCACTTTCAAGGCGGCTCTTCGATGCCACAACTCTCTATGGACAGAGGCCCTTCCCCTTGTGCTACTCAGCAATAGCTGAGTTCGTATATGGCCAGAACATTGTTCTCCCTGGCGAACTTGTGAGCCCTTCTGCTTCTCTCCCTCAGTCTGACTTACCTTCCTTTGTGGACCGCGTCAGACGCCACTTATTCAACCTCCATATTCCTCTGCCCACCAGCCATTCCTGCCCTAAGGTTCACGTCCTGAAATCTGTGGACAATTGCGAGTACATCGTGCTCTGAGATGACACTGTCTGTGCTCCCCTCCAACCTCCATATACCGGCCTGTACCGAGTTCTCCGGCACTCAGCCAACACCTATGACATCCAGATGAAAGATCCAGCTGTTACAGTCTCTCTCAACAGACTTAAGCCTGCTCATGTTGAGCCTTCTTCTAACCCCCTTCAGGCCACGACCACACCAATCACTGTCGTGGCTCACAACGCTCCAACCACTCCCTCCACGTTGGACTTACACACTCCATCGAGTGGCTTCCAGCTCCAATTGTCGAGCTCTCCTCCAACCTCACCCTATACTCGTGTCTCACGCACTCCGCCGAGTGACCACATGCTCCCCACGTGAACTTACCTATGATCATGCCCTCGCCACTGGGCCCTTGGACCTCTCCACTGTCGCCTGCCTCACCCTGTCGAGGTTTCTCATGCCCCCCCTCCGTCTTGAATGTGCCCTCGCTCGAGGTGCTGTCCCCCTTGACATAATCCACAACATCTCAATATTACTGCACAATTATACACTGTTCGTCATGTGTTTCTCGTCATCCAGTGCTCAACAAGAAGACTGACAGCAAGTAATCTTTCAGCCAAAATGGCCTTCATCAGAAACAGATGACATACATGCACACAGACAATCATACAAATCCAACTCTCACACACATATGACCACAGTCTGGTTATTGAATCCAGACTGTCAGCTTCAGCAGCTAGGGTTCATGATCATGTGTGTGTGAGATGCTGTTCAGATGGGTGCTGGTTGGTGGTGCTATGATAATTATTTGGTGGCACCTGAAGATAAAATTTTAAGCTCCAAAATCAGTTGTGAAATAACTTAAGAAAATTACTGGCAACTGTAGAGCTATAAATGTTGTTGCAATGATGGAGGAGGCACAAAAGATGACGAAGTTGTCTCCAAACAAAGAAGAACACAGGTCGAGGTAATATTATATTACTACTGTCAAGATTATATTATATTAAAATGTAAATGGACAGATAAAAAAATCTACTCTCCAAGCAGTGGCAGGGAAATACATGCACAAAAAGATTTAACTTTCATGAGCTTTTGGAGGTAGTGGCTCCTTCTTCTGGCAGAAGAGTTGAAGGGGAAGAAAGAGGGGTGAAGGGAAAGAAATGGAGAGATTTAGGGAAAGGGGTACAGTTTAGAAAAGTCATCCAGAAACCTAGTTCTGGTTGACTTTTGTAAACTCGACGCCTTTCCTGTTTGCCTTACATAGCACCTGTTATCCCAGTTTTATTCCGGGCACCACTCTGTCTGGAAGGTGAATCTAAAGCAAGAAGTGATCACCAGTAAAAGTCATCAACCACTTTCCCCTGAGCAGTGTGCATGTGGGATGGAGAGCAAACAGAAAGACAAAGAGGAATCAACGACACTAATGAATTGCTGCAGTGAATGCTCCACCCTCTTGCGTTGCTGCAGTGAATGCTCCACCCTCTGTTCAGGGCTGTGTTGTTTACGAAAATACTCACTCCTTCTTCAGCCTTCTCTGTCCTAAGGTCATATTTTTTGTGGTAGCCACAACCATGTAGTCCAATGGTGAAATATAGCTTAAAATGTACCTGTTGAAATCTTACACACTTTGGTCTTTCCTGAGCTAATGGTCATGGACCCACCACATGTGCCCAAAACCAATTGATTTTCCACTTTAATGTGAAAGCCGCCTTAGCAGTGAGGTTTTTCTGCTGTTTTCCCACTGTTATTCCTCCTTGGTGGGTAGTCTGCAACGAGGGTTGGTGAGAGGAACTTGCTGATCTCCAAGGCAGACATCGACATTGATACCACCTAGCTGTTTTCCCGTTGTTATTCCTCCTTGGTGGGGAGTCTGCAACGAGGGAGGGTGAGAGGACTTGCTGATCACCAAGGCAGACATCGACATTGATACCACCTATGACATGGTCATCATCTGATCCGTCAGATAGGATGAAAATCACATAGCCTGATGGTTTTGGACCTGTTTTTTCCGGCCTGTTGTTTTTAATCCTCAGGTTCAAGTTTTGGGAAATTGGTAAGGCTGTTTTAACAGATTTTTTTCTGTTTCTCTCTGCCATGAAGGTGTATTATTCTTCCCACAATATGTTCTGCAGCCACCATTGTTTCAGTTGTAAGTGGAAGCTTCGAGGGTACATATATAACTGTAGGTTGGGCTCTGTCCAGCTGTCAGTGTCTGGTTGCCACTACAAGTCTTTTGTACAGGCTGGTACAATTTTGAGATGAAGGACTTCACTGAAGTAGGTGGCTGTGTGGCCTTATGTCTTCTTCACCTCAAAGTATGAGATACCTTCTCCAGGTATATGTGTCCTGAGAGAAAGTAAAACTGAGGACACTGACAGCAATACCTCAGCCAAAGTTTGGGCCTTCAAAATGAGTGGACATAGTTCACAATTAATTGTACATGTGAAGAGCTTTCAGCTGAACAGTAAGCCATATAAAATAAAAAAAAAGTCAGCAAGAATTTAAGGAAAATAGTTATAAAATAAATCATCTTTGCTACAAAATTTCTATTATGTTATATATATATGTTTGTCTACAAAACAGTACATTATCATGTAGTTTTAGTATACTGATGAGAAAATATTGTGGTATTGTACTACAAATATTCTCAATGTTTTGGACGTTATGTAGAGTGGCGTCGATAGTTACGACGTAACAACATAGGTGCACGTTCTCGTAAGTTGGCACTAGAGAGAAGACTAACTATGCTGACCACAGCGCCATCTGGCTGATGCTGTGGAGCTCAGCGAGTGCCATCTTGATTTCTGGCCCTTTTTCATCAAGAGCAGATGGGCTGGAAATATCGCTTCTACTACCAAATGGGCTAGCTTGCTATTGAGACTTTGTATTAGTTACATTCAATTAGAGTTTGGACAGCAATGAGTATTTGTTAGTTTTGAGATTATATAGAACAGTCATCCTAACTTCACAGGATTAGACATGGACTATGGCTTCACACTTACGTGCTCACCCTGTCCAAAGATATGTATGCATTTGATATTTACTTGTGTTTTTGACTCTATTAAAAGTGTTAAAGTTACATGCAGTACCGAAGTGCTTCAGCTCTCCTGCTCCTACTCGCTTCCTTCACTCTCAGCCTATATTACAGAAGTAGTTCACAGGAGCAGACCCATGCATCGCCTATCCAGGAGGGATACCAAAAAGTGTCGATGATTATGGGATATTTTTTTTTCTCCTCTTACCTATGTTTTTTGTTTGGCACTGCTTTATCTTTTTTGTGCTATCTCTGTGTGACTGAGTGAATGTGCAGTCCCACTCTTCGCTCTAAGAAATGATTTTATGTCAATGATGGCTTTGCAACAGGAACAGGCTTCACTGTCCGATATTGTATGGTTTCAGGCTCAGCAAATGACGCCACTGCTTGCTGCTGTGAATGGACTTGTCACACTACAAACTGCAGCTGCCTCGGCACCTCTGATGCCCCTGCCTGTGCCACAGATGATGCCTTCGTTGCCGCCATTCTGTGCCATCAATCCGAACTCTGAACATTGGCCAGAATACATTGGCCAGCTCGAGGCTTAACTTGCCGCATACAACATACCAGGTACAGAGCAGCTTGCCTTTTTCATTGCCAATGTTGGTGTTATGTAATACCCTGCACTCATAAAATTGTTTCCCACCACCCTCCCAGAAACTAAAAATTTCGCCAAAGTGATAGCAGCTTTAAACTCCCACTTCTGTAACAGTGTAAATGTGGTGGCTGCACTCTACAAATTTTTCCATCTCCTGCATTGTCCTACTCAGTCAAATAATTCATGGTTAGCTGTGACTTTAATTGCTCCTGTGGACTCTCCTATGTGAATATCATGATTCGGGATGCTATAGTGCAGAATGTGGCGGATCACCGCATCTACGAAAAACTCCTAAGATTTAAAAACCCATCTTTGCAGGAAGTAGTAGACTTGTTAGACAGACAAGATACACTACATTGGGCTACTTCCACATTCGACGTGGCCTCGGGTGTGTGTACTGTTAGCGAGGCACAACACACATCCTCCCGCCCTGCCCCGGCACAAGGAGCCACGCCGCGCCGCTTGTGCACAAGTAAACAAATTTCCAACCAGGCACCCACTAAGCAACTGAAATCTTATCTGAATTGCTTTCTTGCCCACCCACAGGACAGTTGCCCATCCTGTCATTCACAGTGTTATTTTTGCAATAAGAAAGGACATGTGCAAGGTGTGTGTAGTAAGAGACACACAAAATCTCAGAATGTTTCATGTTCGCGTGACTCATGTGGGCATCACTGCAATGGAAACTGCCGCGATCATAGTTCCCATCATCAGCCTTCTGCTTCACATGCTTCTACAGCTCGTAGTGTGCATGAACAAGTTTTGCCAGACACTTCCTCTCGCATTCAGCATGATGCGAATAAACTTTTTGTGGCTTTGAACATTTGTGGACGTTCTGTTTGTATGCAGCTGGACACTGGTGTGTGTGTTTCTATACTCAACTGATCAATGTATGACTTGCTTGGTTTGTCCCGACTTCGTCGTTCGCGTTCCACACTGACTGCATTTCCTGAACAGGAAATCTCAATGCTAGGTGTGTGTAGTTTGCAAGCTATGTATTGTGCGATGACAATAACTGTGTCTTTTTATGTTCTCCACTCTAGTAATGCTCCGAACATTTTTGGCATGGACACATTTGAACTTTTTGGCCTTGCATTTCAGGACAATGTACTTTGCGTCAAAGCTTGTGACCATGCAGACAGTGTGGCTACACTATGCGATGATTTTTCTGAATTCTTTTCTGAGGGCCTTGGTTATGCCACAGACTTTGCAGTGCATATTGTAGTTAGAGACAATGCCATGCCTGTTTTCTGGCGTGCACGTCCGGTACCACATGCACAATGCGACGCCGTGGCTGCTAAACTTCAGCATTTGCAAGGCAGTGGTGTCCTTGAACCAGTTTCTGCTTTGCAATGGGCTTTGCCTATAGTGTGTGTGTCAAAAAACCAAATGGTCATCTCAGTACTTGTTCTGACTTTAAGTCTACAGTCAATCCCCAGACGGTGGTAGCTACAGTTCCCTTATCATGCCCTGAAGACATTTTTGTTAAGCTTGGTGCAGGTAAATTCTTTTCCACGATTGACTTGCGGGACACATACTTTCAAATTCCGCTCAATGAACAGTCATGCCAATATTTTGTGATCAACACCCACCTCGGATAGTTCAGGTTTCGCCGCCTTCCGTTCAGTTGTACTTCAGGTCCTGCTTTTTTTCAGTTGTACTTGCAGCAGTTGTGCACCAGTGTCCCTGGTTGTTACACTTATGTGGACGATATTGTCGTATCAGGTCACACCCGTGACGAACATCTGCAGAATTTGTGGCCTTATTTACTGTACTTTTGCAGGCAGGACTCTAGTGTAACAGAAACAAGTGCAATTTTTTTAAAACCGAGATTCGGTATTTAGGACATATTATTAACGGACAGGGTATCCACCACTCACCATCACATCTCCATGCGATTAGGGACTTTCCAGTACCCAGGAACTTGAAAGAACTTGTCTGTGTTAGGCAGAATTACATATTATGTTTGGTTTGTACCAAATGCAGTGCACATTGCAGCACCTTTGCATTGCCTTCGGGGTAAGAACATTCTTTTTGTTTGGTCTTCAGACTGTGATGCTGCTTTCCACAACCTCAAATCTGCTCTGTTGAGTGATCGCTGTTTGATTCCTTCCGATCCCTGCTAACCAGTTGTTTTGGCTGCCGATGCATCTTCTCATGGCATCGGAGCAGTTCTGTTGCACCATATTACTTCTGTTGATCGCCCGGTCACTTTTGCGTCTAAATTGCTCAGTTCTGCCCAGCAAAACTATTCTCATATCGAGAAAGAGGCTTTAGCTATTGTATATGGAGTGACCAAGTTTCACGATTTATTGTACGATGTTCTATTTGGTCACCGACCATAAGCCTTTGCAATCGTTGTTTCACCTGTCAAAGGCAGTTCCAGCCCATACTGCACAAAAGTTGCAACGTTGGTCTTTGTTTTTGTCAAACTGCAATTATGAAATTTTGTTTTGGCCTATGGCCAATAATCTGTCTCATCTACCTATCCGTCCTGACGAAGTGTTTGATTCTTCGGAATTGCCAAGCATGTTCATTGATTCGCAGGATTTCAATGATGGTTTTCCAGTGGATTTTCGTCGCATTGCTTCCATGACAGCTGCTGATGCTTCTCTGCAGATTGTTTTGCAGTACATTCGAACTCAATGGCCTCTGTCTGCTATGCGGATTAGTGATTCCCTTGTTCAATGGTACTTTGTGGAACATCTCAACGTGTCTGTACACCACGGTGTTATTTTGTTACGAACTGACACTGATCAGTCTTGTGTGGTTGTACCTCATTCATTGCAGTCGGAAATCCTGTGCTTACTGCACATCATTGAGGTATAGTGCGGACGAAGCAATTAGTGTATCATCACTGCACTTCCGTCGGTGTTGATAACCAAATTGAGAATTTGCTTGCTAATTGTTGCTCTTGCACAGAGAACCAGTGTGCTCCCCGCCAGTGCTTTTTCACATGGCCGACTCCTACTGCACCTTGGCAGCGCATTCATAATGATTTTGCGGGTTCTTTCTGCGACACCCGCTGGTTGATACTCATTGATGCTTACAGCAACGTTCCTTTTGTTGTACCTATGTCTTGTACCACATCTGCCAGTACTATTCAGACCTTGACGTCTATTTCTTCCATTGAGGGCCTTCCTGAAGTCATTGTCTCCGACATTGGCCCGCAATTTGTGTCCTCTGAGTTTTAAGTGTTCTGCGCTGCTAATGGCATTCGCCATCTGACCTCAGCCCCATTCCACCCCCAGTTGAATGGCAAGGTTGAACACTTTGTGCATACGTTTATGTCGCAGATGAACAAGTTGCGTACCACACGCTCTTGCAAGCCTGCGCTATGGACTTCCTTTGATTCATATCTCTCCCAGCTGCATGGCACCTGTTCCCCAGTGGAACCACTGTATGGCTGCACACATCGGTTGCTATTGCAGGTGTTGCACCCACCGCTGCACGCTCCGATTGCTTCGCCTTGTTATGGCTGGGCGCCACATGATTTGGTTTTCTATCATGTTTTCTCTGTCAGGCAGCACTGGGAGCAGGGGCGCGTTCTTCGTCAGCTTGGCCATGCCTTGTGTGTGATTTCTGGTCCCTCTGGCACTCTCAAGCAATGCCATAACCAGATCCATTTGTGACGTCCTCGGTTTTTTGCTGCTGGTTCTTTTCCAGCAGAATTGGATGCTCTGCAGCTTCCGTTGATACAGCCCACAACTCAACCAACAGCGGCTCCGCTGCTCCTGCCTATGGTGCTGGCACCCCTGACTGCACCACTGGTCTGGTCTGCTGCACTAGGCGGGTGCCTCTCGTCACCGCCATGGCCCCCCCTCCAGCTGCCATCGCTGTCGTGTTACTTCGTGGTGCCTGAGTCGATGGATGCTGAGGCTGATGTCATGCCGCCACTGTCGCCCATGGAAGTTGTTGCTCTGACTCTTTGTCTGAGCATACCCAATGGTGGTGCTAGTCACAGGCAGGTTTTGCAAAGGCATTTTCCTCTGCCCCTCACAAGCAATTCAAGGACGCAAGTGGGAAGCCATCCCTGCAATTCAGCTGTCCGCCCCCTCAATTGTGCCGCTCCTGGGTCCCTCCCCCATCGTCGGAAGCCCTATTCCATGATGGTGCACTGTTGCAGAAGTTTATAAATCAGTGTTGATGTAACACTGGTCTCAATGATGGACTGTGAAGGAGTGGGCTGGGTTTTGATCCTGTGGTGTTGTGCAACATTTCACCTGTAAAGCAGTGGCCATGTTGATTGAGCTCCAAGGAAGCTCCAGAGCACTGCAATACAAGTGGTATGCCTAGGAGGGCGAAGAAATTAATTCTGTTTGTTGGTGCCAAGTGTTCTAGTTTAAGTGTTTCATTATATTCTTGGTTTTTGAATCTATTATGCTTGCAACTTGGAAGCAAATGAAGGTATTTTCTGACGAGATGTTTTTGGATAACTCACTTGGGGCAGAAATTTTAACACTGTGTTTGCTTAATGTATTATTGAAATTTATGAGCGTAATCATTGCAAACCACACAAGGGTATTTAAAATTTTGATTATTTTGCCACTGTTTTGCTGGATTGTAAAGTTTTGCTTTACAAAATTGGAGTGAGTTGTTTTAAGCATTTTAAAGACAGATAGAAGATCCAAGTTATTGGGGATGATTTTGAAAGGTCAAGGCATGTGTGTAATGACAATGGTAAAATAATTGTTATGTTACATAATTAATCATCTATTCAAAAAAGAATCCTCCTATATTGAAGTCTGACCCACTCAAGCGATCACCCTCCCATATCCTATTTTGTCCAAGGGGGTTTGAATTATGTGGATTGTAATCATTTGTAGACTGTTGAATTATCAAGGCAACTGTTTCTTAATATCTCTCCAGGGTTGCCACAAGTTTCCTCAAGTGAAATTCCCTGATATTTCTCTGATTTCCAGATAGGTTTTGCATTTTTCCCTGACAAATTTTGATCTCAAGAGTAAGGACAGATTTAAGTTGATAAAAATGTAAGGACTTCTGCATTTCTAAACTTCTGAACAAAAATGTTAAGTACTGACATCAACATCTTTTGTGATGAACTGTTTTTAGATGGAGAAAGCAAGCAAAATGGTATATACGTTTCATTAAGACCACTGATGTTATTTTACTTCAATAAAGCAAAACACATTTGATGACAACAATAGGCTTTTTGCTGGAGTCGCAAGACAGATTTAAAATACCTTCTCTATTTCCCGAAATAACCTCAGAAAAAAGTAAACCTCTTGAAGAAAATATGTAAGGTGGGGAAGAGTTGTGTAAACCAACATTATAAGTGCCTGCCAATAAAATGTTGCTTCTACTAAGTTTGTTATTGTCGGTTATTATCCACTGTGTTATGTCCATTATTCCAGAGGTATTGTGTGATTTCTTTTCTTTTTTTTTTTTTTTTTTTTTTTCAAGAAATACATGGGTACATAGAATACAAACTGCAGTGACTGCCACAATTTTCTTTGTCTTATCATCCATACTTTCTAAAATATAAACTACTTTGGAAGTGACAAAATGTACTAGAATAAATAAAAAGTCTATAAAATGCTGCACTGTTCAATGTACTTGCAGTGAGACAGTTGCAATTCCCGAAATCCATCGCCTGTGGCCTCTGGCCTGCTGAGGAACACCACAGTCCTTGGTCCGTGGTTAAATCATGAAAATCTATTGCATTATGCCACACACAGCCTGAAGACTGGCTTGATGCAGCTCTCCACATTACTCTATCTCACACAAGGCTCTACATCTCTAAATAGCTACTGTACTCTACATACTTTCGAACCTGAGTACTGTGTTCATCTCTTGGCCTCCCTCTAAAAGGGACCCCTCACACTTCCCTCTAATATTAAATTTGTGATACTTTGATGTGTCAGAATGTGTCCCATCAGCCAATCCCTTCTTCTAGTCATGCAGTGCTACAAACTTCTTTTTTCTCCAATTTTATTCAGTAATTCCTCATTGGTTACATGACCTACCCATCCAGTTTTGAGTATTCTTCTGTAGCACCACATTTCAAAAGCCTCTGTTTCTTCCTGTCTAAAGTGTTTATCATCCACATACATACAGAACTACACTCCATAGAAATACTTCCAGAAAAATACTTCCTAAAATTTAAATCTATATTCAACATTAATAAATTTCTCTTCTTTAGAAACACTTTTCTTGCCACTGCCAATCCACATTTTTACATCCTCTCTCTTTGACCACTATTAGTTATTTTGCTGCTCAAACAGCAAAACTCATGTAATACTTTAAATGCCTCATTTCCTAATCTGATTCCATCTGCATCACCTGACTACATTCCCTCATCCTTGTTTTGCTTTTGTTAATGTTCATCTTTTAACCTCCTTTCAAGACACTGTCCATTCTATTCAACTGCTCTTCCAAGTTCTTTGCTATCTCTGACAGATTTACAATCTCACTAGTAAACCTCAAAGTTTTTATTTCTACTCCTTGGTCTTTAATCCTACTCCTAATTTTTCTTTGGTTTCTTTACTGATTACTAAATGTACAGATTGAACAATATCAGGGATAGGCTACAACCATATCTCACTCTCTTCTCAACCATTGCTTCTCTTTCATGCCCCTTGACTCATAATCGACATATGGTTTCTGAACAAGTTGTAAATAACCTTTGGCTCCCTGTTTTTTAGCTGTGCTACTGTCAAAATTTTATTCCAGTCAGCAGTGTCAAAAGCTTTCTTTAAGTTTATAAATGCTGTAAAAGTGGGTTTGCTTTTCCTTAATTTATCTTCTACGAAATATCACAGAGTCAATATTGCCTCACATGTCCCTACATTTGTCTGGGATTCAAACAGATCTTCCCCAAGGTCAGCTTCTACCAGTTTTTTCATTCTTCGACAAATAATTCATGTTAGTATTTCACTCATTAAATGTACTGCTTGATAATATCCATACCTATCAACATCTGTTTTCTTTGGAATTAGAATATTATGCTCTTCTTCTTTTGTTAGGAGGGAAACAACTATTTTGAAAAAAGAAAAAAAAGGGGGAACTACGTTTCCCACACATTAATTAGCTGGTGTTTTAACACTTCAAACAGAGTATTTCAGCAACTTTATGCAGACCACAACCAGCTGCCTACATATTTGCAAACATAAACACAATTTATATTACTCAGTACCCTTGAGTACACTGCACATAGAATGGCTACTAAATTCTTTTATTTTGACTTTAAATATTTGGATATTTTCAGTTTCCAGTCATAAGCCAATTTATAAACAATTATAACTTTTTGCACCAGAATAAATAAGCTCCATTCTGAATACTCGAGATTGGTATGTAATCTATATTAAAATTATATTTAATTCTAAATTGTGATGCCGGCCGGTGTGGCCGAGCGTTTCTAGGCGCTTCAGTCTGGGGCCGCGCAACCGCTACGGTCGCAGGTTCGAATCCGCCTCGGGCATGGATGTGTGTGATGTCGTTAGGTCAGTTAGGTTTAAGTAGTTCTAAGTTCTAGGGGACTGATGACCTCAGATGTTAAGTCCCATAGTGCTCAGAGCCATTTGAACCATTTTTTTCTAAATTGTGTCAGTGAATTTATGAATTCACCCTAAATTCACTTTTATCATGAACCAGAAATACCAGTATGGAGTACATGTACTGTTATGTAAGTATATGAATTCTTAGCTCCCTGAAGAGGCTTCTTCAAGATATTTACTTGTCAACTTGTCAAAATGTTCTTATTTCAACTTCTGTGGCAATAATATTTTTTTTCATTTAAACTTCAACAAGTTGCAGATTATACCATAGGACAGAACTGAGTCAGACAAGTACATGAAATGTATTTGTAGTTGCAAATATGGACAAACATTAGCTGTATAATGGAGTGACAATGAAATTTTTTTGTGCTGGACCTAGACTTGCGGCAGATTTCTGTCTTACTAATAGCTGTCAGTTTACCATTAGGTTACCCGAGCATTTCCCACTTATTGGGAGTGATCACTTTACCATTAGGCTATCTGAGCGTGACCCACAGCCAGACCCAAATTTCCATATGTTGTCGTTATGCCACACACAGCCAGACCCAAATTTCCATATGTTGTCAACCATGCATCTACAACCGGCATTCGTATGTTAATTATGTATATTGCCATACAGGGGTGACATTTTTAACTGAAAGTCGCTTGCTAAGTGTCGGTGGATGGTTACAATATTGAAGTGCCTGTGTTGTTCATAATTATACTGCAATGTTCCTGAATTCGGAACGATCGCATAGATAATATTTTGGGGGAGGCAAACCAAAGACTTCATTTTACTGGTAGAGCACTAAAAAGATGCAACAGGTCTACTAAGTAGATTGCCTGCATTATGCTTGTCCATCCTCTGCTAGGGTATGATTGTGCAGTATGGTACCCTTACCAGATGGGATTGACAAGAGGACATTGAAAAAGTTCAGAGAAGGGCAGCTCATTTGGTATTATCAAAAATTATGGGAGAGAGAGAGGGACATGATACATGACTAATGATTCCATTCATTCAAACAAAACTGTTTTTCAGAGCAGTGATCTCTTTTCAGCCAAGTTCGTTTTTCCCTTTCACTGTTACAGAGTGGAATGGTAGAGGAATAGTGAACGTGCTTTGATGAACCCTCTGCCAGGCACCTAAAGGTGGCTTACACAGTATTCATGCAGGTGTAGCTCAAGGTGACACTACCTCAAGAGATGCAATGAGATTTATTGTGACTTCAACTGACATTGCTAAATAAAATTATGTACTATCATGTAGGAGGTATTTTACGTACAAAAATTAATTTTGAATGGTGATAATAACTGCAGATCAAGATGTGATGAGATGAACAAAAATTATGTCATACTCCTGTGTCATGTCTCACAACAGGACTTGTACGTAGAGCTATCATCACTATATGACTGTGTGTGGGCTATTCTTGGTGTTGTGGTAGATAATTGCAGATGGCCTTATGATTGCGATTGAGTAGAGAAACATAATAGCTGCATAGAATCTTATTGTGAATCATGTTTTGCAGTATCTTCAATATCATGGCTATTTGTGTATCAAATCATGGCAATATAGCTGTTGTGCAAACCCTATGGACAAAAAGTTCATAATTTTTGTTAGATATGTCTCTGCCAAGTAATATGGTTCAATGAAATGTGGGCCACTCATAGAAAGAATTGCTGCAGTGTATTGGAGAAGGTCACTGAAACAAGTGTGCAATGAGAAGAACAGAAATAACAATTTCATTCAAAGTAGAATTACACTAAAGTGTCTGCGTTTCATGATGGTCCCCAGGTTTACAAATGGCGGGACATGGTTCTTAAAGGAATGTGTGATCACCACTGATGACAGTAAGGTTGGTAATAAGTTTTTGTGGCAGGGTGTTTGATTCATCTGCCAGCAGGATTGACAGCTGTTGGATGGTCCTTGGTGAATGTGGATATGCTGCAACACATTTCCCTAATGGATCTCACACGTGCTCGATGGGATTTACGTCACGAGAACGGACAGGCCAGCCCATTCGCCAAATATCCTCTCACTGCAAGAGAACCTCCAACTGTGCTGTTCGATGCAGCTGGACATTATTATTCATCAGGGGCCCCATACAAAACTTTAGCACTTTCATAATTTTAAATAATGACAGTATTGGGGATAAGAATGCAGTTGGGATAAGAATAGTTGTGTGAACTGAAAAAAAAAATTCTTTAAAAATAAACTGAAAAAGCGAAATAATAATCATAAATTTATGAAGCACCATTTTCTACATATTTCCACACAGAAAATTTGAACGAAATTCCTTCCAGGGCTTTAGAATACCTCGTTGTAAACGATATGTCGTATAAGAATTAGAGCTTCATGAACTTTTTATTTTTGATTTTCCTTAAGGGATACGAAAATGTTAGTTGGTTTCGTTAGTCCTGAAATGGCAGCATGCAACTGCCTCTAAGTAAAGAATGGATATGGTAAATATGATCCTGTGTTTTTAAACTTTTGTCCCTGTAATTTGCTTGTAGTGACAGCGAATGCAATTTTAATTCGCTTCTTATCTGGTATTCACTAAGACCTCAATAAATTCTAACTGTATTTTGGGATTTTGATTGCATTTATTACTTCATGTAAGCAAGTTGGGGTGTAGCAGCAGTACGTAAATCACAATTTATGATGACTATGACTAATATCTTTGTCGTTTTGAAACGTATATTCATTTAGAAAAGTCAACTGTACGATGGGCAGAGATAATGGACTACTGCAGTGGTCACCGTTATTATCTGTGACACGGCTGTTTACAAATTATCCAGTTAATAAGAAGTTATTTGTAATAAGAAAATATGAAAACCGAGTCTCTTGTTCCTGAGTAAGGGGTTAGCTTCACAAAATACAGGTATGATGCTGGGCATCCATGATGCCCTTTTGCCTATGATAGCTCAAAATTTTCTAATTATGCCTCATTCATCTCTGTACGATAACAATGTCTTGAAGAAGAGGGATGTTGACTTGAGAAATAATATATATGAATGAAACTGAAGCCAGTGCCAAATGCACCTCCGGAAAGGCAAACGAGGGAAACAAGTACAGTGTCGCAATAACATTGACAGGTGGGCGTGGAGGTCAGTTCGATCAAGTAACATTATGCGTTTGCCCACCATTAACACCTGCACCACAAAAACAATCATGTTCAACAATGTTCCTGGATGCATTACCTATTACTACCTCTCGCCACATTGGGGAAGATCCAGCTTCCCAGAAATAGTGTTTTGGTACAGCAGTCGATATCTACTATGTGATGCACAATACTTGACATGTGTTTACATTCCCCTGTAAGCTGAAAGTATCAGTTTGCTACAATGGAAGAGTAAAAATGATGTATTTCACTTTCTGACTTTTAGTAATAGAAAAAGATCAAAAAATGTTATGCAAAAAAGCTGTTGGCTGTGGTCCAGCTCAAAACACTGTGCTCTAGAGTTTACTTTGTCACACCAGACTCCAGCCACCAATCATGGAAGTCGGCTGATAGGGATAGATGTCCACTCAGGTGACTGCAACACGTCATTTCCTGAACCAATGATGTATGCTGGTGCACTCGCTCTGCCAAGCATGAAATTATTTCCTTTTTATTATGACTTTTCATGTGAAATATCTGTCATGAAATGAATGAACATATTGCAGTAACTAAATTGGTGTGGCCATTTCTCAGGCAGAGTATGTCATGAGAGATGTTTAAGCGTTAAGATTTCCATGGGAAAAAAGTCAGGATTATTAGTTTGTAGCTGTGTCTGTGACAACCACAGATAAATTCTTCTCTATTATAAGTTTCTTTTCTCAGGCATAATCTCTCGATCTGGGACTGTTATTCTCTGAAGATAGCTTCGGAAATATGAAGCTCTGGAAACCTGATCTCTATTGAGAGTTCTGCCATGAAGAAATTGCAAGGTTGGTGACGCATAACATACATTGCTACAGATAGGCTAAGTAGTTGGCAGTGATTGCGTTCAACAATGCTGACAGATTTCTGATGAAACAAGATGCTGAATGAAAGTGAATAGGCCAATGCATGTACCATTGTGTAAATAATGCTCTAGTACAAAGGTAAAACAGATGCCCTACACTGATCCCAGTGAAGTTTTTTTTATGAGAACTTTTAAACAACAATAGTTACACTCAATGAGTATTCTCATGTTGCTCAAATAATTTGTTTATTGTAAACAAAAATCAGTTTTAAATGCCAGGCAAACATTACTGACTGTACTGATGTTAGCCTCACAATGACGTAACGCTTCTGTTGTGGTAGCAGCAGAGCCACAGCGTCTCCATCCAACAGGTGGTGTCTTGTCAGTGTCCATGACGTCGGCACCTGGTGCTGCTAGTGTGTTGGCTGCGCTTATAGTAGGCAGATGCCCACCACAATAGGAAAAAAATCCTCGTCAGTGATGAGCTGGCCCCATTACCTGGAAGGTGGGTGTCCACCCCGATACTAATGACTTTGTCGCTGCTGGCTGACCCGTCACAGGGGACATTAGGCCTGTCCAAGACAACCGAGCACACCTGTGGACAACAAAGATGCTGATTTAAGTGCTGGTGCCTATGCCACACGAGAGAAATCTCAAATTTCAAGTTGTATGCCAAAACACATAGATCTTACACATAATGAGAAGAGGGAGGTGCGTATTTTAAACTGGAAACAATTATTATGTTTTAGAAGTTTCGCCTCTTTTAGCTGTTACCACAGATTTCAAACATATAAGCTACAGTTTCTACGTTTCATAGTTATATGAGGGACTTACTCACATTTTAGTCTTGCAATGTGGCTTAGTGGTTAATGATACTTTGGCAAAGGTAATGATATGATGTAATTTTTGCCTAGTGAAGTTACTAGTGCCTATATTTTGTTAATTTTTGTTTGTTTCAATGTGCTCATAATGTTTGTTACTGTTTATACCATTAAGTTGCACGATAATACCCAAGAGTGTGAAACTAGCTGTGGATGAAACTGGCTAATCGCCTAACATCTTTCAGTACAATCTTCTCGTACTTCCAGCCATGTCAAGAAGTCATACTTCCATGTGTTTCTGGACAAGTGCTACTAGCCCACTGTGAAGTGGTAACCGACTGTTGCCTGGTTGCTGTCCTCATCTTTATTTAGCCATGGAACCAGCTGCTGCTAAGGTCATCCACATAAGACTTTGAGGATACAGCCTTGGATACAGCTTGCAGAAAGTCAAGTTGCTCTTACTACCTTTTCTACAACTCATTCACTGTCTGCTTCTTTTACAGCAGAGCAGTTCAAAGATGATGTCTTTAGACAGGTGAATCATTTACAAGTTATCAAGCTCCAATTTTTGAAAGAATATTGGTCTACAGCAATTCAGCAAGAACTGCTCATAGATTTCTGGATCGAAGACTAGTATCAACCTGGTCAGGGCACAATGAAGTCATTCTGTAAGCACTGATGTGGGGGTGGCTGTACAGTTGTTGCTGTGGGTATAAAACTTTTGTTACCATACTGTGTTTGGTGAGAACTTGTAGCACCACTCCATGACAATTATGAGAATTATGAACGTTTTCTCGAAAGAGTCTAATATTCTCATGGCCCTTACAGTATAGTGCAAAATATAACACAGCAAATGCGGGAAGGTGGAAGACTGGTGCCCCTTATGATGATGTGTACGACAGGCAACAGAATATCAATCATTGTGATGACCAGTTTTAAGTAAGAGTGAAGAACATAAATAAAGTGTGGATAGCAGCTGCCACAGATTACCTTGGTGGCAAGGAGGTGCACTCAGTGAGGGAACAAGATTGCTGAATAGCTTGGTTGGGCAGTTGATAGGAAGTTCTAGTGAACTTGGTAGGAATGGAGACACTGATGAGTGGGGGAGACATTCCTGCACCACCGAGTGTGTGTGTGAAGAGTGACCTGACTTACACACCAGTTATTATTATGACACAAGTGACGAATTAAACACTGCTGGTACTATAGGGATGGTATGACAGTTTGACAAAAAGCAATTGACTGGAACTGGAACAATAAGAAGTAAAAATTCATTGATGTGGCAAGTCTGGGGACTTCAGGCTCCAGAACAGTATACAAAAGACTGCAAGGAAGCAAGCACTTCTGAACTGCAAGTGAGAGAATTCAAACAAGCATGTTCATTACAAAACGCAAGAGTGCCTCCGGACGGAAGTAATGTGATTTATAAATTCGTTGTTGTTGTTGTTGTGGTCTTCAGTCCTGAGACTGGTTTGATGCAGCGCTCCATGCTACTCTATCCTGTGCAAGCTTCTTCATCTCCCAGTACCTACTGCAACCTACATCCTTCTGAATCTGCTTAGTGTGTAAATTCGTATGATTTATAAATTCATATTTGATGGAGATTCCAAATATGAGCTGCCATCAAGGTTGGACAGTGCTCATGCAGTGTGATTTTCGACTCCCAGGCTCAATGGTGAATAGGAAGAGCAAAGATAGAAATTCGATGCCTGTGACTGAGTTTGGTAAAAAAAAGTCAAATAAAAGAGTTGTTTTGTGGAGGAGAGTTGGTGCCCATTTCAGCTGATGTCAATCCAATTGTAAAAGTAGTCGTAGGTGGCTTAGAAAGTGAGGTATTGGTTGACAGCTGTTCACAGATTTCGGTGACTTCACCCAGCAAAATGGGCACAGTACTACTGCTGATCTGTAACGTTAAAATTTACGGTGCTACAGGGATGGTGTCCAAAAACGATCCAACATGAAGTCAAACTACTCTTGCAGTTCAAAGTTGTGGTCACAGAATTACACACATTAGAGAATTCAGAAACTCAGTGTCAACATGATCATAGGTATTGATTTTTTAATATGAATTGTTGTGATGTAAATGTCGAGTGGTGTTGTATAATAATGTACATGCAGTGTTAATGTATTTTACATCTTCGGTGCTTTTTAACAACTAAATAATTAAAGTCAGTATTTTATGTTCAGTGGTTGGTAATACGCACCTGTGTGTGGTTTTTCTGTATATTGTTGTTGTTGTTGTATGTGCTTTGTGTTCAACTGGTACCTCCATGTGTATTTCCAAATAGGAAAATATTTGTTTTCTAACAAAATCTCAGCAGGTTATGGGCCCAGGTGCGTGTTAAAAGGACACTTGTACGAAAATAATAACTTAGCTCTGTGTAAAATGTGTGTAAAGTTATCTCCAAGAAGACGTCTTTGAAGTTGTTAATTCCACGCAACCAATGATGGATTCAATGAGAATTATCAACATCGGGGTTGTGGAAGGCAAAACAAATTGGAGCACTTGGAAATACAAAATAAGTATTTGTCTACAAGGAATTCCTGGTGCACTTGATCTTGTGGAAGGCAGGTTAGTGAAACCTAGTATTATTTCAGAAAGTGCTACCGTTGAACAAAGAGCGATCTACAAAAGTGCTTTAGAAACTTTTAACAAAGCAGACAGCAATGCTCTACTTGTTTTGACTACAAACATGTCGGAAAAAACTTTGCAGAACATAATGCGTCTAAATACAGAATGTGAAGTGTGGACAGAATTACACTAAATATTTGATGGTGTTTCTGAAGACAAAATGTACAACCTTTGTTTGCAGTTCTTTAGTTACAAAAAGGCTCCTGAAGACGATATTGTGACACACATTTCCAAACTGAAAAATTTGTGGAGTGAATTGAAACAGGAAATTACTAAAGATATCGTAAATAATTCAGAAATGCCTTACTTGTTTTTGATTTGTAAAATATTAGATACACTACCAGAAGACTATTTTTTGTTTAAATCTAGTTGGATGCTAACATCTAGAGATGACAGAACAATTGATAATTTAACAAATCAATTGTGTGCACATGAAAAAGCTCTGAGTACAAAGGAGGGTGATTTTAGTAAACAAGAAGTCCTCACTATAGACTCATCAAGGCTGTCATTCAGCAAGTAAATCCAATGGAGAAAAAGAAGTATAAGAAATTAATATGAAATTACTGCAAGAAACTGAACCATACAATTAAAGTGTGCAGAAAGTGGGCATCAGATGGCAAACCTCCAAAACCAGCTACAACAGATACAAATATACTACTTCTTTCTGTGACATCTTCTGTGATGAACTCTGAATGTAGAAATGAGGACTGGTATATAGACAATGGTGCAACAAGTCATATTACAAATGACAGGAATTGTTTCAAAACATTTCAGCCTTTTCTAACAAAACACTCAGTTACTACAGCTAATGGGGACATAATTGAAGCAATTGGAAAAGGCTCAATAGACACTGAAGCAGCAGTTGGAGGAAAATGGAACAGAATTACCTTGACAAATGTATGGTATGTACCTCAGATTCACAAGAATTTATTCTCTGTTCTTGCAGCACAGGATAAACATCCAGAAAGTAAATTCACATCTAGCGCAGAATTTTGTCATCTTAAGATTGATAATGTTACTAGATTGGCAGTTGTCTGTGATTGCTTTGTAGGCCTTTTTAAACTTGCTGTAAGAAATGTGAAACCTAGCTCCCTCAGTGCAGTTAATACCACTAGCAGAGACAATACGTTGCAGCTTTATCATGAAACATTTGGAAACCAGAACAAGCCGCCATGTGAAGTCTGTACTTTGTAGCGAGTTAAATAATGAGGTGGAAATGGATAGTGAACTTTGTGAAGGCTGTATTTATGTCAAGGCTCTTCGTTTACCATTTGGCAACAGAAAGAGGACAGCAGAACCAGGTGAACTTATTCACGCTGATGTATGTGGTCCGTTTCAAGTACCTTCTGTGTCAGGGCACTGGTATTTTGTTCTTTTCAAAGATGATTGTACAAAGTTTACGGCAACAAATTTCATACAAGAAAAGTCTGGAGTTGCAGAAAAGTTAAGGCAGTTCATAGCTGAAGCAAAAGCTGCTGGACATACCATCAAGGAACTTCTGAGTGATAATGGGAAAGAATTTGACAACAAACAAGCAAAAGAGATTCTTCACAAAGAGGGTGTAATTCAACGCCTCACAATGCCTTACACTCCAGAACAAAATGGGTGCAGTGAAAGAGAGAACTGCACAGTTGTGGAAACTGCCAGGGCCATAATGCATGCACATGCAAACATTCCACAGAAACTTTGGGCAGAGATGGTGAACACCACAACCTACATTCTAAACCGAAAAGGGCCTTCCAGTATTCCAGAAACATATTCATATGAATTGTGGTATGGAAGGAAGCCTAGCCTGAAACATCCGCAGGTGATAGGCTCCACTTGCTATGCTCATATTCCAAAACAACAGAGGAGGAACATGGACCGAAAAGCACTGAAATGTGTCCTTATTGGATATGATCACAATGAGGGTTACAGAATTTATTGTGGAGAGGTGTGCAAACTCATTAGGTCACGAGATGTCATCTTCGAGGAGAGGCCACTGAAGAGTGAGAAAAGTTCAACTCTTCCAGTGAATGTTTTCAGTCATCAGGATCCAGTACCTCAGACTGAAGACCAATGGTATTGATAGTGAGAGTGAAGAGGATGGCAGTTCCTTGGATGTAGATGAAGACGCTTAGGAGGAAGATCAGGAAGTCACAAGTGGAGAAGCTTTACCATGTCTGCGTGATTGGTTAACCCTCAGACGTCCACAAAAATTTATTGATTATGTAATGAACCTCTCACTATCTTTCCAAGAACCAGAAACAGACAGCAATGCCATGAAGTTTGTTCAACACGATTTCTAGAAGGAAGCTATGGATTCTGAAATAAAAGCTCTTCAAGAAAATAGAACGTGGGTTGTGGTTGACCTACCATATGCAAAGAGGTCCATTCCTAATAGATGGGTGTATAAAGTCAAAACAAATGCTGATGGCTCAGTCAATAAATTCAAGGCAAGATTGGTGATTAAGGGTTATTAGCAGCAGAAAGGAGTTGACTATGGCCAGACTTTCAGTCCTGTAGCTAGAGTGTCTACCATTCGAGCACTACTAAGTGTTGCTGCAAGTTAGAGCATGAAACTTTTACAAATTGATGTTTCAACGGCTTTTCTTTATGGTGATTTAAAAGAAACCATTTATATGCAACAACCTCAAGGATGTGACGATGGGTCTGGGAGAGCATGTCACTTGAAGAAAAGACTATACGGACTGAAACAGGCTCTGCATTGCTGGAATGAGAAGTTCAGTAATCATCTCACTAAATTGGGCTTTCTGAGGAGTGAAGCTGATCCTTGTCTTTTCGTGAGACAGTAAGGCTGTAAGAAAATATTCCTTGTGCTTTATGTTGATGATGGTCTGATTGCAGCTCACAGTGAACAGGAACTTGAAGACATTGTCAGTGATTTAAGAGAAGAGTTTAAAATTACTTCAGTGCCTGCATCATTTTTCTTAGGTCTGGAAATTGACCAACAAGAATGTGGAACTGTATGTGTAAGTCAGACTCATTACACAGGAAAATACCAGAGCGTTTCAGCATGAAGAACTGCAAGGCTGTAACTACACCCATTATAAATGACAATGATACAGAAGAAAGTCCTCGCAACTCCGAATTTCCATACAGCCAAGCTGTTGGAGCACTGATGTTTCTGATGTGTGGGAGACGTCCTGACATTGCATATGCTGTCAGTGTTGTATCATGAAATCAACAGATTGTGATGTAGTGAAAGTTAAAAGAATCTTACGATACTTGAGAGGCACAACAAATTATGGACTTTTATATAAAAACAATTCTAAGAAGCAGGTTTTAGAGTGTTCTAGTGATGCTGACCACATTGGAGGTGATCTTGGCTCTGGGCTCTCAACATATGGTGTCCTTTGTCTGTACTTTGGGGCACCTATTTCCTGGATTAGTCAAAGGCAATCTTCTGTTGCCATAGCCACAACTGAAGCTGAGGTTGTGGCTGCCAGTGAAGTGCTTGGGAAATTGTGTGGATCAAGAAGCTTCTGACAGAAATGGACCAATTGGAGGCAACACCAGTTCTGCAGGCTGACAACAAAACTGCTATCTGGCTTGCCCAGAATCCTGAGTTTCACTGAAGAATGAAGCATATTCATATAAGGCATTTCTTTGTCCGTGAACTAGTCGACGCTTATGAAATCACAGTTGCAAAAGTAGACACTGTAGAAAAACTTGCTGATATACTAAAAAAGCCACTGTTTTACATTAGATATCAGTATTTATGTAATAAGAGTAGACTTCGCAAGTTATTAAATAAGGAAGAGCGTTAATGTGTTTCACATCTTTGGTGTTCTTTAATAACTAAATAACTAAAGTCAGTATTTCATGTTCAGTGGTTGGTAATACGCACCTGTGTGTGGTTTCTCTGTTGTTGTTGTTGTTGTTGTTGTTGTATGTGCTTTGTGTCGAACCGGTACCTAATAAACCATGTGTATTTCCAAGTATGCAAATATTCGTTTTCTAACAAAATCTCAGCATGCAGTAAAAGGCAGTCATCAGATCAGCGAAGTTAAACGCTGTCAGACAGGGCTATGACTTGAATGGGTGACCATTCGGTCTGCCGAGCGCTGTTGGTAAGTGGGCTGTACTCAGCCCTTGTGAGGTAAACTGAGGAGCTACTTGATGGAGAAGTGGCAGCTCCAGTCATGTAAACTGACTAACGGTCAGTGGTGTGATGTGCTGACCACATGCCCCTCCACATCCGCATTCAGTGACACCTGTGGGCTGAGGATGACATGGCGCCCAGTCGGTACCGCTAGAACTTCATGGTGCCTGTTCACGCAGAGTTTAGTTAGGAAAAGGCAGTAGTAACACAATTTTTTTAGTAAAAGGAGCCATTTCTGGGCAATTTTGAACTTCCAAGTAGGACCAAAGGTTCTAACGAAAAAGAAGTATGAAATATAAGTTTATATCGTTTTAGAGTTCAAAGGGAAGCAGAAAAAGGACGTAAGAGTTATCCTCTGGAAGGAGGACCAGAAACAGATGCGTGGAAAGTTGATGAAGGGATGGTAGATGAGGCACATTAGAAAGGGTATGAGGTTTCCTGCTCTATGGGAAACTTCACAGCGAGGCGACTGTGCGTACTTGAGCCGGGTAGAACAATGCATTCTTTCCTTGTTCTATTCTCTTCCCCTTTTGTTTAATCTATTGTTGGTTGTCTTCAGTATGTACATATAGACAACTGAGAAGTGAGGAAGTTATTGAAATGCAAGAGAATATGTGAAGTAAGTCAATGGTTGGATACAGGATGTCATGAAGATATCATGATAAACGTAAAATCCCGAAATTAGAACAGTGTGAATAGGGTTTTGAAATACAGAGAAAATAACAAGGGGGACATGAAGTGAAAACAAGACAAAATTCTGGGTAAACCATGATATTGGAAGTAACGCTCTGTGATATACAAGTATGAACAGTGTTTTTATGTTTTAAGTTAAATAGGTTACAAGAGGAATAAATCTAATAGAAATGTAACTTGGAACTAAGGTAACAGTGCGGAATGTGTAATATACACAAGGGCAAGAATCTGATGTTAAGAAGATTAGTGATTTGTGTCACAAGCAGGTGTGTGATCTGTATATTTTATGTAATTGGCTAAGGAAACAAGAGACTGAGCAGTGTGGAGCACCAGAATAGGTGGACTTAGAAGTATAAATATAAAAAGGTCCAGTGATTTAGTAAATGTAGCAAATGCAATCAAGAAAGTATGATTTTTAGTGTATGAAAACCAAAAAAGTACAATAATGGACAGGGAAAAGTCTATGGAGTCATGAGTGGTATTCCTTGGACAGGGTAAATCATAATGAGTAATAATGGTAAGCTTCCATCACTGAAGTCATGGCTAAAATTATTCTGAAAATATTTGGGAAAAGTAGTGTAACAAATTAATCTGTGTGTAGTTAGAATACAAACTCTGTTACATGGTGTGGAAAATGGTGGCTTTCAGGTGTCATTGTGAGGCTTTTATTCTGAGATTTATGAACCTATCTCACATTAGAGAAAGATGGCTCTGGAGTAGGGATTGGAGTGGACCATGGTGTTAATGAGGAAGAAGGTGTCATGGGAGTCATGGTGGACAGCAATACTCTCTTTTGTCCCATGCCTAGGGTTAGATCTCAAGGTGGAGGATCATAATCACTTACCTCATATCTTATAGGTTAACACACCAGCACTAGCATGTGAAACTGTGTGGTGAAGTTAGATGTGAAGTGTTAAGTGGTACGACAAAGTAACTGTGATAACACTACATACATAGCATAAAGAGATACTCTTACTGAAATGAAATTTGTTGTATTAGAATTAACTTAAAAATTATATATATATATATATATATATATATATATATATATATATATATATATATATATATATGGTTATAATAGAGGGAAACATTCCACGTAGGAAATATATATCTAAAAACAAAGATGATGTGACTTACCAAATGAAAGTGCTGGCAGGTCGACAGACACACAAACAAACACAAACATACACACAAAATTCAAGCTTTCGCAACAAACTGTTGCCTCATCAGGAAAGAGGGAAGGAGAGGGAAAGACGAAAGGATGTGGGTTTTAAGGGAGAGGGTACGGAGTCATTCCAATCCCGGGAGCGGAAAGACTTACCTTAGGTGGAAAAAAGGACGGGTATACACTCGCCCACACACACACATATCCATCCACACATATACAGACACAGGTTGTATGTGTGGATGGATATGTGCGTGTGTGCAAGTGTATACCTGTCCCTTTTTCCTCCTAAGGTAAGTTTTTCCGCTCCCGGGATTGGAATGACTCCTTACCCTCTCCCTTAAAACCCACTTCCTTTCGTCTTCCCCTCTCCTTCCCTCTTTCCTGATGAGGCAACAGTTTGTTGCGAAAGCTTGAATTTTGTGTGTATGTTTGTGTTTGTTTGTGTGTCTATCGACCTGCCAGCGCTTTCGTTCGGTAAGTCACCTCATCTTTGTTTATATATATATATTCCACGTGGGAAAAATTATATATAAAAACAAAGATGAGGTGACTTACCGAACAAAAGCGCTGGCAGGTCGATAGACACACAAACAAACACAAACATACACACAAAATTCAAGCTTTCGCAACAAACTGTTGCCTCATCAGGAAAGAGGGAAGGAGAGGGGAAGACGAAAGGAAGTGGGTTTTAAGGGAGAGGGTAAGGAGTCATTCCAATCCCGGGAGCGGAAAGACTTACCTTAGGAGAAAAAAGGACAGGTATACACTCGCACACACGCACATATCCATCCATGTATGTGTGGATGGATATGTGCGTGTGTGCGAGTGTATACCTGTCCTTTTTTCCCCTTAAGATAAGTCTTTCCGCTCCCGGGATTGGAATGACTCCTTACCCTCTCCCTTAAAACCCACTTCCTTTCGTCTTCCCCTCTCCTTCCCTCTTTCCTGATGAGGCAACAGTTTGTTGCGAAAGCTTGAATTTTGTGTGTATGTTTGTGTTTGTTTGTGTGTCTATCGACCTGCCAGCGCTTTTGTTCGGTAAGTCACCTCATCTTTGTTTTTTTATATATATATATATATATATATATATATATATATATATATATATATATATATATATATATATCTCCTCATGACAAATAAAATGATGTAACCATCAGTGCATGTTTTCTTAAAAATATATAGTGACAAAAGTTGGGGGGGGGGGGGGGGGGGGGGGGGGAGTTCTAAAAACTAGTAACACTTGCAAAGGACATGAAAAGGCCAGAATTGAATGCTGTGACCAGTTGGGGGCAGGAGAAAATGTGAGAAAATGAAATATACCTGCATGACGTAGAAATAAAGATAGTGAAGTTTATCACGTACCGATATTCAGTGCTCATGAATGTTTCAAAAACAATATGAGAAGGTTGAGACATGGCAGAGGTAGATTCTTGCATGCTCAGCACACTCATAGCTAATCTATAGATAAATTAAAATAATGAAGGAGAGTGATTAGTATATGCAATCACAGGATGATGTACATACAATTTGATTAGAGAGGGCCTTGTGAAAACATGCTTTGTGATTTGAGTGTTTGATCTCAAGATATATCAGTTGCAACTAAGCACTGAAATTAGAATTTGTAGGACCACCTGAAGGGAAGAAGCTGCCATTGTTGCATGGGGAGGAAAGGGAGGGGGAAGGGGGGACAAGGGCACCATGTCATTAGGGCAGGCAGGAGAGCATAGTTGCACAAAGTTTCAGAGAGCTGACATAATGTTTCGCTAAGGCACAAACAATTCGTATGACTGAATTTTTGAGGGCAGATATCCCTTGGAAATCAGCGAACGGACGAGTCCAAGGAATGGACGACCAAGGAAAAAAAATACTACTTCCGAAAAATGCATTTTAAGGCAATAACAATGAAGTGAAAATTTTTCAGAGAGTGCTGCTAAAGAGTATCCACTGGAGAAACCAATATAGGACACTGCAGTTTTGATAGACAAATAATTGATGAAGTGGCTTGCCTGATGTCACAGCAGCCTCAAAAGTTCTAAGTAAGACAGACAGGCCATTGAATGGAAGAAAAGTCTTGGGGCCTGGCTGATGTCGGACCTACTTCGGACTGTAATCCGCCATCGTTACATCATATGCTTTCTATTTGTTCATTTCATATTAAATAAGACTACATAGATACAATCACATAGGCAATCTTTTTAGTTGCCGTTTCGCCGGCCTCGGTGGTCTCGCGGTTCTAGGCACGCAGTCCGGAACCGCGTGACTGCTACGGTCGCAGGTTCGAATCCTGCCTCGGGCATGGATGTGTATGATGTCCTTAGGTTAGTTAGGTTTAAGTAGTTCTAAGTTCTAGGGTACTGATGACCACAGCTGTTAAGTCCCATAGTGCTCAGAACCATTTGAACCATTTTTAGTTGCCGTTTCAGTATTTATTTTTCCTGGTGGCAATATCTACAGACTTAGATGGAGGTAGTTTAAGTGAACAAAGCATATGGGAGGTCATACATCGTGACTCAACCAACTGTCGGTCAGTGGGTTGTGGGCTTCATTGGTATACTGGCTCATTGTTGTAACAAGATGTTGAAGATCGCTGTGTGGTTGAGTCTAGGTTGTTGGTGTGATTTTTGTTCTGAAGAAATCGTGTGATTTTATTGAAGGCAGAGTCCAAAACTTTCCTAAGAGCTACATGGCACAACATCAAAGGGATTTTAAGGTTATCTATGAGTAAATAAATATGTCACAACGGGATTGTTTTGTATCCACATTAGTTTGTCTCCCAACACCCTGAATTCAGATAAGTACTGTTGTCAATTTTGCACAAATGTTGTGCATTCTTACCGTCAACTTCATTGGCAAGTAAGGGGCCTCGACAAAATAGTTGATTTTACCAGATAGTTTGTTCTTTCTCTGTTGGTGCACTGACCCTTTTCCAAGTGTTATTGTAGTTATGCAAGATTCAGTGATGTGTGCAGACCGGAGTGCAGCATTAAAAGAACTGCATCATAGGTAGGGATTGTGTGGCCAGACTTAAGGCACGCAGTCACTCAACGTAGTTCTACGACAAAATGAAATCCTGCACTCCTGTTAGATCGTCGATTACCGTCACATGCAAGTTGTTCCGAATTACGTTACCGTGCTGTGTATTGCCTTGGTTCTTTCTCTCAGTGCAGTCCAATGTATTTATTTGTATTAACATCAAATTGATAAACTATGTTCACAAAATAACCGAGAGAAGGTCAACTATGTTACAGTTTAAGTTGAAATTTCAATGAATGTTGTTGATCAGTAGAACACAGGTAGCTAACACAAACAACAGTCTGAAGTTACCGGTAAATAACGGTTTGTGTCTATTAGTGTGGCTTTCACAAAGTGACAATCTGAGAGAGTAAAGGTTGTAATGAAATATTTCTATCTGTAACATCGCTAACTGTGGTGAAAAACGGACCAAATTTATGAATGAGCAACTCTGTAGTTTTAGCCCGAACTGAGAAGTTAAGCAATGAGAAACAAAAAACGGAATGGTCTGCAGGTGCTTACTAAGATGTGTGATCGCATGTTAGTGTTAGAAATGTAGAATGGTGATATGGGAGGAAATAAGAATAGTCCAACATAGTTGGGAAGACGTTGACACTAATCTGTGTGTGCTCTGGAGTCAACAAAAAGTCTTTCCCACCCAACACGTGTAAGTACACTGTGAATGAAAGCATTAAGTTTCATCAAACTGCACTGTTGTAGATGAAGGTAAATAAATAACCAAGTGTAAGATCACAAGAAAGTAGTAGATTGGAACATATACTCACCATTCTCCTTGTTCTCGAGGCTGAAGGCCGTTCTGCATGGTGTGCGGAATGCTGATTTCTCCAAGGTAAAATTAGCTCCTTCCCGGCCAACATTTCTGAGTAGTACTAGACACCGAAGGCCAATTTGTCTAGCTAGAAGGGTAGTTGCTGTTCTGGACCAAAATGCTCCTCGCCGCCAAGTAGGCCTGATTAGACAGTGAAGAAACTGGTTACATTTTATAAAAGTGTATATTTATAGATCATGGTAAAATTGCAGAAGAATATAAGAACACAGTATCACAACGGACTGAAACATGTACTCACAGTCCCATCTCTTGCGCTCGAGTTTGAAGACTGTTTTATCTAGTGAGCAGAATGGTTGCTACTCTGCGCCAAATTCAGCTCCTTTCTCGTCACCAGGCCTGAGTAGTACTTGGCCATGAAGGCTGTTTTGTTAGCAAGCAGAATACCTGCTGCCCTGGACCAATATAGTCGCCTCCAGCCAGCAGGTTTGAGTACACTGTGAACAAAAACGGTTACTTTTTATCAAAATGTACCCACGTAGTTAGAGGTAAAAAATATAAACAAGTGTGTGGACAAAATATCAAGCAGACTGGATCATGTACTCACCATCCTACTTCCTGTTGTCGAGTCTGAACACAATCTTGCCTGGTGACCGGAATGCTTCCTGCTGTGGGCTGAAATCAGCTTCTTCACGGACAATAGATCTGAGTAGTGGTTGGCTCTGAATGCCGTTTTGTAAAGTGTTCAGAACAGTTTCTGCTTTGGGCCAAAATCAGCACACTGCCAGCAAACAGGCCTGAGTAACTGTAAACAACAAAACTATGTTTCAATAAAATAAACTCCAGTTGATCAATGTGAAAAATATAAACCAGTGTAAGATGACATTATCACAGGACACTGGATTGTATACTCACCATTTTAGCTCCTTTGGTCAATTTCGAAGGCCGTTTTGCATGGCGAGCAGAATTATTGCTGCTCCACGCTATAGTCAGATCCTTTCAGGCCAACAGCCCAGACCAGTGCTTGGTCCTGAAGGGTGTTTTGTTTAGACAGCACAACACTTGCTGCCTGGGCCAGTATAGTCACTCTTCTGTCCAGCAGGAATGCGTAGACTGTGAACAAAAAGGTTACATGTTATCAAGATGTACCCATATCGATAGGGCTAAAAAATATAAACAAGTGTGTGTACAAAATATCAAGCAGACTGGATCATAAACTCACCATCCTACTTATTGTGCTCTAGTCTCAATGGCGTTTCGTGTGGTGAGCGGAATGCTTGCTGCTCTGGACTAAATCCAGCTTCTTCCCGGCCTACAGGTCTGAGTAGTGCTGGCCCTGCGGGCTGTATTGTGGAGTGTGCAGAACAGGTGTTCCTTGGGGCCAAAATTGGCACACTCCGGGCTAACATGCTTGAGAAGACTTGCTGCTCCACGCTATAGTCAGATCCTTTCAGGCCAACAGCCCAGACCAGTGCTTGGTCCTGAAGGGTGTTTTGTTTAGACAGCACAACACTTGCTGCTCTGGGCCAGTATAGTCACTCTTCTGTCCAGCAGGAATGCGTAGACTGTGAACAAAAAGGTTACATGTTATCAAGATGTACCCATATCGATAGGGGTAAAAAATATAAACAAGTGTGTGTACAAAATATCAAGCAGACTGGATCATATACTCACCACCCTACTTTTTGTGCTCTAGTCTGAATGACGTTTTGTGTGGTGAGCGGAATGCTTGCTGCTCTGGACTAAATCCAGCTTCTTCCCGGCCTACAGGTCTGAGTAGTGCTGGCCCTGTGGGCCATATTGTGGAGTGTGCAGAACAGGTGTTCATTGGGCCCAAAATTGGCACACTCCCGGCTAACATGCTTGAGAAGACTTGCTGCTCCACGCTATAGTCAGATCCTTTCAGGCCAACAGCCCAGACCAGTGCTTGGTCCCGAAGGGTGTTTTGTTTAGACAGCACAACACTTGCTGCTCTGGGCCAGTATAGTCACTCTTCTGTCCAGCAGGAATGCGTAGACTGTGAACAAAAAGGTTACACGTTATCAAGATGTACCCGTATCGATAGGGGTAAAAAATATAAAGAAGTGTCTGTACAAAATATCAAGCAGACTGGATAATATACTCACCATCCTACTTATTGTGCTCTAGTCTGAATGGCGTTTCTTGTGGTGAGCGGAATGCTTGCTGCTCTGGACTAAATCCAGCTTCTTCCCGGCCTACAGGTCTGAGTAGTGCTGGCCCTGCGGGCCGTATTGTGGAGTGTGCAGAACAGGTGTTCCTTGGGGCCAAAATTGGCACACTCCCGGCTAACATGCTTGAGAGGACTTGCTGCTCCACGCTATAGTCAGATCCTTTCAGGCCAACAGCCCAGACCAGTGCTTGGTCCTGAAGGGTGTTTTGTTTAGACAGCACAACACTTGCTGCTCTGGGCCAGTATAGTCACTCTTCTGTCCAGCAGGAATGCGTAGACTGTGAACAAAAAGGTTACATGTTATCAAGATGTACCCATATCGATAGGGGTAAAAAATATAAACAAGTGTGTGTACAAAATATCAAGCAGACTGGATCATATACTCACCATCCTACTTATTGTGCTCTAGTCTGAATGGCGTTTCGTGTGGTGAGCGGAATGCTTGCTGCTCTGGACTAAATCCAGCTTCTTCCCGGCCTACAGGTCTGAGTAGTGCTGGCCCTGCGGGCCGTAATGTGGAGTGTGCAGAACAGGTGTTCCTTGGGGCCAAAATTGGCACACTCCCGGCTAACATGCTTGAGAAGACTTGCTGCTCCACGCTATAGTCAGATCCTTTCAGCCCAACAGCCCAGACCAGTGCTTGGTCCTGAAGGGTGTTTTGCATAGACAGCACAACACTTGCTGCTCTGGGCCAGTATAGTCACTCTTCTGTCCAGCAGTAATGCGTAGACTGTGAACAAAAAGGTTACATGTTATCAAGATGCACCCATATCGATAGGGGTAAAAAATATAAACAAGTGTGTGTACAAAATATCAAGCAGACTGGATCATATACTCACCATCCTACTTATTGTGCTCTAGTCTGAATGTCGTTTCGTGTGGTGAGCGAAATGCTTGCTGCTCTGGACTAAATCCAGCTTCTTCCCGGCCTACAGGTCTGAGTAGTGCTGGCCCTGTGGGCCATATTGTGAAGTGTGCAGAACAAGTGTTCCTTGGGGCCAAAATTGGCACAGTCCCGGCTAACATGCTTGAGAAGACTTGCTGCTCCATGCTATAGTCAGATCCTTTCAGGCCAACAGCCCAGACCAGTGCTTGGTCCTGAAGGGTGTTTTGTTTAGACAGCACAACACTTGCTGCTCTGGGCCAGTATAATCACTCTTCTGTCCAGCAGGAATGCGTAGACTGTGAACAAAAAGGTTACATGTTATCAAGATGTACCCATATCGATAGGGGTAAAAAATATAAACAAGTGTGTGTACAAAATATCAAGCAGACGGGATCATATACTCACCATCCTACTTATTGTGCTCTAGTCTGAATGTTGTTTCGTGTGGTGAGCGGAATGCTTGCTGCTCTGGACTAAATCCAGCTTCTTCCCGGCCTACAGGTCTGAGTAGTGCTGGCCCTGCGGGCTGTATTGTGGAGTGTGCAGAACAGGTGTTCCTTGGGGCCAAAATTGGCACACTCCCGGCTAACATGCTTGAGAAGACTTGCAGCTCCACGCTATAGTCAAATCCTTCCAGGCCAACAGCCCAGACCAGTGCTTGGTCCTGAAGGGTGTTTTGTTTAGACAGCACAACACTTGCTGCTCTGGGCCAGTATAGTCACTCTTCTGTCCAGCAGGAATGCGTAGACTGTGAACAAAAAGGTTACATGTTATCAAGATGTACCCATATCGATAGGGATAAAAAATATAATCAAGTGTGTGTACAAAATATCAAGCAGATGGGATAATATACTCACCATCCTACTTATTGTGCTCTAGTCTGAATGTCGTTTCGTGTGGTGAGCGAAATGCTTGCTGCTCTGGACTAAATCCAGCTTCTTCCCGGCCTACAGGTCTGAGTAGTGCTGGCCCTGCGGGCCGTATTGTGGAGTGTGCAGAACAGGTGTTCCTTGGGGCCAAAATTGGCACACTCCCGGCTAACATGCTTGAGAGGACTTGCTGCTCCTTGCTATAGTCAGATCCTTTCAGGCCAACAGCCCAGACCAGTGCTTGGTCCTGAAGGGTGTTTTGTTTAGACAGCACAACACTTGCTGCTCTGGGCCAGTATAGTCACTCTTCTGTCCAGCAGGAATGCGTAGACTGTGAACAAAAAGGTTACATGTTATCAAGATGTACCCGTATCGATAGGGGTAAAAAATATAAACAAGTGTGTGTACAAAATATCAAGCAGACTGGATCATATACTCACCATCCTACTTATTGTGCTATAGTCTGAATGGCGTTTCGTGTGGTGAGCGGAATGCTTGCTGCTCTGGACTAAATCCAGCTTCTTCCCGGCCTACAGGTCTGAGTAGTGCTGGCCCTGCGGGCCGTATTGTGGAGTGTGCAGAACAGGTGTTCCTTGGGGCCAAAATTGGCACACTCCCGGCTAACATGCTTGAGAAGACTTGCTGCTCCACGCTATAGTCAGATCCTTTCAGGCCAACAGCCCAGACCAGTGCTTGGTCCTGAAGGGTGTTTTGTTTAGACAGCACAACACTTGCTGCCCTGGGCCAGTGTAGTCACTCTTCTGTCCAGCAGGAATGCGTAGACTGTGAACAAAAGGGTTACATGTTATCAAGATGTACCCATATCGATAGGGGTAAAAAATATAAACAAGTGTGTGTACAAAATATCAAGCAGACTGGATCATAAACTCACCATCCTACTTATTGTGCTCTAATCTCAATGGCGTTTCGTGTGGTGAGCGGAATGCTAGCTGCTCTGGACTAAATCCAGCTTCTTCCCGGCCTACAGGTCTGAGTTGTGCTGGCCCTGCGGGCCGTATTGTGGAGTGTGCAGAACAGGTGTTCTTTGGGGCCAAAATTGGCACACTCCCGGCTAACATGCTTGAGAAGGCTGCGAACAAAAGGGATAAAGTTTATCAAAATGTACCCAAATTGACAGAGCTAAAACAATATGAACAAGTTTATGAACGCAATATCACAGCAGTGTTGATTGTATACTAACCAGTCTACTTCTCATGCTCAACCTCCAGCGAGCAGAATGCTGACTCCACTTCGGGCAAAACAAATTCCTGTATATCTGACATGCCTGAGTGCACTGTAAAGAAAAAGATTAACTTTCATGAAAATGCACCCTTGTTTACAAAGGTAAGAAATATAAACTGGTGTAAGAACACAATAAAATTTACAAAACTGATTAGTTAGCTGTGCAGTAAATTTAATCTCAACTGTTTACACCAAGAGAGCTGTAAGTTTACAGTGTAGAAAACATCAGGTAAAATGTTATTATGATCAAAACACAAATGTCGCGTGAGTATCTACAGCAAATAGCTTAGTTCTTGTGTTACATGCTGAGCAGTGGTGGAGCAATTTTGTAGTGTTTTGGAGAGTGGATAGTAAGCATTTTATCCATTGCTGTAAATTTTATTTTATTTTATGCTGGTTAAGACAGTCATACAGCCATCCAACACACCATACAAGCAGTTCTATCTTTGCAGCATAAGTTCAGAAAATTTTCATCCCTCGACTACACTATCTCACACACACACACACACACACACACACACACACACACACACACACACAAACACACATTAATTTCAGAGTTGCTGACTGCATAGGTCATCACAGTGGGTTTATTTTTTTTTTGAGGAATAACTGTCTTATTTCCATATTGTCTGCAATGAGGATGCTCGATAATAGGTTCAAGGCAATGACATCGGTATCAGGCAGAAGCGGTGAGATGGTGGAAGATCTCTTGTATCCCACATACAGAATCTGATGAAGTAGTATGCATGTTCCGTATTTCCGTCGCTGGTAGGCAAACACGATGTGGTTAACGTCATCTCACACTCTGTACTGCAATATAGTGAGCCCACTCTCCTTGTTATGTAAACATGTGGTTTAAATTGTTATTGCTTGAATTTTAGAAGTGCCAACTCTTCATAAGCACCTTGCACTATAGTTCACCTAGTATACATGTGGAGTTGACGTATAACCACTGCCTTATAAAAAAAGAGTGAAACTCCCAGAAACCATGGTCAGATAACAATGTAACTGCGTCTATGTTCACACAATCCATGCATTTAAAACTTCCTGACAGATTAAAACTGTGTGCCGGACGAAGACTCGAAGTCTTGAAGTTTCATATTAGCGCACACTCCTCTGCAGAGTGAAAATCTCATTCGGAATCCACGTATTTCTAAAAAATTTGTGTAGCAATTCTCTAAGACAGAATGGTCACCAAACTGTGTTAGTGGTGTTCATGTTTGGTGTTGTATCAGAACTGGGAGGATATATAAGGAACGTGAACAGCTTCAAATGTTGAGTGGTCACTGTAAATGACATTGATATGCTGCGTACACATGGGAGACAGCATTATCAGCTCCTGACTGGACTGAAAGTAGCCTCACAATGGGCGTCCATTGGGTTGGATGGTCAAATAATGCAGTGTCAAAATATCACATTGGTTTAAAATTGAACACACACACACACACTCACCAATAAATCGTTGTTCTACATTACCCTGACGACTATGGTCAACGAGTGTGGTGGCGGCATGGGGAGTGGTCCCATTCATCCACTGGTTTGGATAGACACAATTTGTTTGCACCTGGTCTCATATTGAGAGGAGCTATCAGATATCATTTCGGGTCATGGCTGGTAGAGATTAACTGAACTGTGATAGCACACTGGTTTGACATGGACATGCTGCACCATCATGCATTATCTCTCATGTGACAGTATCATGTTGCATTTTTTTAACAGCACAATGCCTATCCACACATGGACGTGTATCCTGTCTGCGTAACTGAGATACCCCTATGGCCTGCAAGATCCCTAGATCTATCTCTGATGGTGCATGATTTAGACCAGTTCGAACACCAACGATGTCGTCATTCCTGTATCCAGAATATCAAGTACGATTACAATCGTTGTGGGTTGGGATACCTCAGGAGAAACCCTTTCTAACCAATTTAGATCATGCATCCAGGCAGGAGGGATTTCAGCATCTTGCTGATAAATGAAGTAATTTTGACTCAGTGTGTTAATCACTGAAATAGCATCATGTATCCTCTCAACTCATGAAATTTCATTTTGTCACCTCCGCATTTCTCTATTTTAGTCAAACAGTGCAACTCGGACTCCACTACAGCGATGTCCTCTGATAGAATGTTATCCGTTTGTGTCTTAATGCTTCATTTTATTTCGATTACAGATGACATGTTCTGGATCTCATCATACTCTTGACTGCTCCTGATAATCTCTTATTTCGCTAACCTCTCAACCATGTTAGGCCAATTAGGATGACTATTTATCCTATCTGCAAAAAGGGACAAAAATATTGTTTCGGGCCTTTGCAGGAAGTATATCTGAAACAGTAAATTTTATAAATGGTGTTAGTTCCTGTGTGACGATTGTTTATAGAAAGGGAACTAACAAGAACTTATTTGGAAATGACAGAAGACATTTCTCTCCTTACATCTTTTCATTTTGAAAACTGACTTTTCATGAATATGAATTTTTCACTTTTATTCATTAATTACTTCTTCTTCTTTTGAGACTGGCTTTGTTCTGCATCATGCACAGGGTCGGCAGTGTTTAGTACAGAACTGGCATGGTTAATTTTATGGGATGGCTGGATTACTTTCCTGCCACCACCCCATAACCCCCCGTCCCCCCCTCCGGGATGGAATCAGTGTACCCCAGCTGCCTGCGACGTGAGTAAACCATGAAACAGTGCGAGCAAGAGCATCCTAAGACTTCGTCGTAAATATTTCAACTCTAGACAAAGGAGTGCACCTCTTGTGGGTTAATTTTAAGGGGTTGCCGGATTACTGGTCTGGGTGCATGTATTGGGTGCCTCAAAAGTTCTAAGTAAGACAGACAGGCCATTGAATGGAAGAAAAGTCTTGGGGCCTGGCTGATGTCGGACCTACTTCGGACTGTAATCCGCCATCGTTACATCATATGCTTTCTATTTGTTCATTTCATATTAAATAAGACTACATAGATACAATCACATAGGCAATCTTTTTAGTTGCCGTTTCGCCGGCCTCGGTGGTCTCGCGGTTCTAGGCACGCAGTCCGGAACCGCGTGACTGCTACGGTCGCAGGTTCGAATCCTGCCTCGGGCATGGATGTGTATGATGTCCTTAGGTTAGTTAGGTTTAAGTAGTTCTAAGTTCTAGGGTACTGATGACCACAGCTGTTAAGTCCCATAGTGCTCAGAACCATTTGAACCATTTTTAGTTGCCGTTTCAGTATTTATTTTTCCTGGTGGCAATATCTACAGACTTAGATGGAGGTAGTTTAAGTGAACAAAGCATATGGGAGGTCATACATCGTGACTCAACCAACTGTCGGTCAGTGGGTTGTGGGCTTCATTGGTATACTGGCTCATTGTTGTAACAAGATGTTGAAGATCGCTGTGTGGTTGAGTCTAGGTTGTTGGTGTGATTTTTGTTCTGAAGAAATCGTGTGATTTTATTGAAGGCAGAGTCCAAAACTTTCCTAAGAGCTACATGGCACAACATCAAAGGGATTTTAAGGTTATCTATGAGTAAATAAATATGTCACAACGGGATTGTTTTGTATCCACATTAGTTTGTCTCCCAACACCCTGAATTCAGATAAGTACTGTTGTCAATTTTGCACAAATGTTGTGCATTCTTACCGTCAACTTCATTGGCAAGTAAGGGGCCTCGACAAAATAGTTGATTTTACCAGATAGTTTGTTCTTTCTCTGTTGGTGCACTGACCCTTTTCCAAGTGTTATTGTAGTTATGCAAGATTCAGTGATGTGTGCAGACCGGAGTGCAGCATTAAAAGAACTGCATCATAGGTAGGGATTGTGTGGCCAGACTTAAGGCACGCAGTCACTCAACGTAGTTCTACGACAAAATGAAATCCTGCACTCCTGTTAGATCGTCGATTACCGTCACATGCAAGTTGTTCCGAATTACGTTACCGTGCTGTGTATTGCCTTGGTTCTTTCTCTCAGTGCAGTCCAATGTATTTATTTGTATTAACATCAAATTGATAAACTATGTTCACAAAATAACCGAGAGAAGGTCAACTATGTTACAGTTTAAGTTGAAATTTCAATGAATGTTGTTGATCAGTAGAACACAGGTAGCTAACACAAACAACAGTCTGAAGTTACCGGTAAATAACGGTTTGTGTCTATTAGTGTGGCTTTCACAAAGTGACAATCTGAGAGAGTAAAGGTTGTAATGAAATATTTCTATCTGTAACATCGCTAACTGTGGTGAAAAACGGACCAAATTTATGAATGAGCAACTCTGTAGTTTTAGCCCGAACTGAGAAGTTAAGCAATGAGAAACAAAAAACGGAATGGTCTGCAGGTGCTTACTAAGATGTGTGATCGCATGTTAGTGTTAGAAATGTAGAATGGTGATATGGGAGGAAATAAGAATAGTCCAACATAGTTGGGAAGACGTTGACACTAATCTGTGTGTGCTCTGGAGTCAACAAAAAGTCTTTCCCACCCAACACGTGTAAGTACACTGTGAATGAAAGCATTAAGTTTCATCAAACTGCACTGTTGTAGATGAAGGTAAATAAATAACCAAGTGTAAGATCACAAGAAAGTAGTAGATTGGAACATATACTCACCATTCTCCTTGTTCTCGAGGCTGAAGGCCGTTCTGCATGGTGTGCGGAATGCTGATTTCTCCAAGGTAAAATTAGCTCCTTCCCGGCCAACATTTCTGAGTAGTACTAGACACCGAAGGCCAATTTGTCTAGCTAGAAGGGTAGTTGCTGTTCTGGACCAAAATGCTCCTCGCCGCCAAGTAGGCCTGATTAGACAGTGAAGAAACTGGTTACATTTTATAAAAGTGTATATTTATAGATCATGGTAAAATTGCAGAAGAATATAAGAACACAGTATCACAACGGACTGAAACATGTACTCACAGTCCCATCTCTTGCGCTCGAGTTTGAAGACTGTTTTATCTAGTGAGCAGAATGGTTGCTACTCTGCGCCAAATTCAGCTCCTTTCTCGTCACCAGGCCTGAGTAGTACTTGGCCATGAAGGCTGTTTTGTTAGCAAGCAGAATACCTGCTGCCCTGGACCAATATAGTCGCCTCCAGCCAGCAGGTTTGAGTACACTGTGAACAAAAACGGTTACTTTTTATCAAAATGTACCCACGTAGTTAGAGGTAAAAAATATAAACAAGTGTGTGGACAAAATATCAAGCAGACTGGATCATGTACTCACCATCCTACTTCCTGTTGTCGAGTCTGAACACAATCTTGCCTGGTGACCGGAATGCTTCCTGCTGTGGGCTGAAATCAGCTTCTTCACGGACAATAGATCTGAGTAGTGGTTGGCTCTGAATGCCGTTTTGTAAAGTGTTCAGAACAGTTTCTGCTTTGGGCCAAAATCAGCACACTGCCAGCAAACAGGCCTGAGTAACTGTAAACAACAAAACTATGTTTCAATAAAATAAACTCCAGTTGATCAATGTGAAAAATATAAACCAGTGTAAGATGACATTATCACAGGACACTGGATTGTATACTCACCATTTTAGCTCCTTTGGTCAATTTCGAAGGCCGTTTTGCATGGCGAGCAGAATTATTGCTGCTCCACGCTATAGTCAGATCCTTTCAGGCCAACAGCCCAGACCAGTGCTTGGTCCTGAAGGGTGTTTTGTTTAGACAGCACAACACTTGCTGCCTGGGCCAGTATAGTCACTCTTCTGTCCAGCAGGAATGCGTAGACTGTGAACAAAAAGGTTACATGTTATCAAGATGTACCCATATCGATAGGGCTAAAAAATATAAACAAGTGTGTGTACAAAATATCAAGCAGACTGGATCATAAACTCACCATCCTACTTATTGTGCTCTAGTCTCAATGGCGTTTCGTGTGGTGAGCGGAATGCTTGCTGCTCTGGACTAAATCCAGCTTCTTCCCGGCCTACAGGTCTGAGTAGTGCTGGCCCTGCGGGCTGTATTGTGGAGTGTGCAGAACAGGTGTTCCTTGGGGCCAAAATTGGCACACTCCCGGCTAACATGCTTGAGAAGACTTGCTGCTCCACGCTATAGTCAGATCCTTTCAGGCCAACAGCCCAGACCAGTGCTTGGTCCTGAAGGGTGTTTTGTTTAGACAGCACAACACTTGCTGCTCTGGGCCAGTATAGTCACTCTTCTGTCCAGCAGGAATGCGTAGACTGTGAACAAAAAGGTTACATGTTATCAAGATGTACCCATATCGATAGGGGTAAAAAATATAAACAAGTGTGTGTACAAAATATCAAGCAGACTGGATCATATACTCACCACCCTACTTTTTGTGCTCTAGTCTGAATGACGTTTTGTGTGGTGAGCGGAATGCTTGCTGCTCTGGACTAAATCCAGCTTCTTCCCGGCCTACAGGTCTGAGTAGTGCTGGCCCTGTGGGCCATATTGTGGAGTGTGCAGAACAGGTGTTCATTGGGCCCAAAATTGGCACACTCCCGGCTAACATGCTTGAGAAGACTTGCTGCTCCACGCTATAGTCAGATCCTTTCAGGCCAACAGCCCAGACCAGTGCTTGGTCCCGAAGGGTGTTTTGTTTAGACAGCACAACACTTGCTGCTCTGGGCCAGTATAGTCACTCTTCTGTCCAGCAGGAATGCGTAGACTGTGAACAAAAAGGTTACACGTTATCAAGATGTACCCGTATCGATAGGGGTAAAAAATATAAAGAAGTGTCTGTACAAAATATCAAGCAGACTGGATAATATACTCACCATCCTACTTATTGTGCTATAGTCTGAATGGCGTTTCGTGTGGTGAGCGGAATGCTTGCTGCTCTGGACTAAATCCAGCTTCTTCCCGGCCTACAGGTCTGAGTAGTGCTGGCCCTGCGGGCCGTATTGTGGAGTGTGCAGAACAGGTGTTCCTTGGGGCCAAAATTGGCACACTCCCGGCTAACATGCTTGAGAGGACTTGCTGCTCCACGCTATAGTCAGATCCTTTCAGGCCAACAGCCCAGACCAGTGCTTGGTCCTGAAGGGTGTTTTGTTTAGACAGCACAACACTTGCTGCTCTGGGCCAGTATAGTCACTCTTCTGTCCAGCAGGAATGCGTAGACTGTGAACAAAAAGGTTACATGTTATCAAGATGTACCCATATCGATAGGGGTAAAAAATATAAACAAGTGTGTGTACAAAATATCAAGCAGACTGGATCATATACTCACCATCCTACTTATTGTGCTCTAGTCTGAATGGCGTTTCGTGTGGTGAGCAAAATGCTTGCTGCTCTGGACTAAATCCAGCTTCTTCCCGGCCTACAGGTCTGAGTAGTGCTGGCCCTGCGGGCCGTATTGTGGAGTGTGCAGAACAGGTGTTCCTTGGGGCCAAAATTGGCACACTCCCGGCTAACATGCTTGAGAAGACTTGCTGCTCCACGCTATAGTCAGATCCTTTCAGCCCAACAGCCCAGACCAGTGCTTGGTCCTGAAGGGTGTTTTGCATAGACAGCACAACACTTGCTGCTCTGGGCCAGTATAGTCACTCTTCTGTCCAGCAGTAATGCGTAGACTGTGAACAAAAAGGTTACATGTTATCAAGATGCACCCATATCGATAGGGGTAAAAAATATAAACAAGTGTGTGTACAAAATATCAAGCAGACTGGATCATATACTCACCATCCTACTTATTGTGCTCTAGTCTGAATGTCGTTTCGTGTGGTGAGCGAAATGCTTGCTGCTCTGGACTAAATCCAGCTTCTTCCCGGCCTACAGGTCTGAGTAGTGCTGGCCCTGTGGGCCATATTGTGAAGTGTGCAGAACAAGTGTTCCTTGGGGCCAAAATTGGCACAGTCCCGGCTAACATGCTTGAGAAGACTTGCTGCTCCATGCTATAGTCAGATCCTTTCAGGCCAACAGCCCAGACCAGTGCTTGGTCCTGAAGGGTGTTTTGTTTAGACAGCACAACACTTGCTGCTCTGGGCCAGTATAGTCACTCTTCTGTCCAGCAGGAATGCGTAGACTGTGAACAAAAAGGTTACATGTTATCAAGATGTACCCATATCGATAGGGGTAAAAAATATAAACAAGTGTGTGTACAAAATATCAAGCAGACGGGATCATATACTCACCATCCTACTTATTGTGCTCTAGTCTGAATGTTGTTTCGTGTGGTGAGCGGAATGCTTGCTGCTCTGGACTAAATCCAGCTTCTTCCCGGCCTACAGGTCTGAGTAGTGCTGGCCCTGCGGGCTGTATTGTGGAGTGTGCAGAACAGGTGTTCCTTGGGGCCAAAATTGGCACACTCCCGGCTAACATGCTTGAGAAGACTTGCAGCTCCACGCTATAGTCAAATCCTTTCAGGCCAACAGCCCAGACCAGTGCTTGGTCCTGAAGGGTGTTTTGTTTAGACAGCACAACACTTGCTGCTCTGGGCCAGTATAGTCACTCTTCTGTCCAGCAGGAATGCGTAGACTGTGAACAAAAAGGTTACATGTTATCAAGATGTACCCATATCGATAGGGATAAAAAATATAATCAAGTGTGTGTACAAAATATCAAGCAGATGGGATAATATACTCACCATCCTACTTATTGTGCTCTAGTCTGAATGTCGTTTCGTGTGGTGAGCGAAATGCTTGCTGCTCTGGACTAAATCCAGCTTCTTCCCGGCCTACAGGTCTGAGTAGTGCTGGCCCTGCGGGCCGTATTGTGGAGTGTGCAGAACAGGTGTTCCTTGGGGCCAAAATTGGCACACTCCCGGCTAACATGCTTGAGAGGACTTGCTGCTCCTTGCTATAGTCAGATCCTTTCAGGCCAACAGCCCAGACCAGTGCTTGGTCCTGAAGGGTGTTTTGTTTAGACAGCACAACACTTGCTGCTCTGGGCCAGTATAGTCACTCTTCTGTCCAGCAGGAATGCGTAGACTGTGAACAAAAAAGTTACATGTTATCAAGATGTACCCGTATCGATAGGGGTAAAAAATATAAACAAGTGTGTGTACAAAATATCAAGCAGACTGGATCATATACTCACCATCCTACTTATTGTGCTATAGTCTGAATGGCGTTTCGTGTGGTGAGCGGAATGCTTGCTGCTCTGGACTAAATCCAGCTTCTTCCCGGCCTACAGGTCTGAGTAGTGCTGGCCCTGCGGGCCGTATTGTGGAGTGTGCAGAACAGGTGTTCCTTGGGGCCAAAATTGGCACACTCCCGGCTAACATGCTTGAGAAGACTTGCTGCTCCACGCTATAGTCAGATCCTTTCAGGCCAACAGCCCAGACCAGTGCTTGGTCCTGAAGGGTGTTTTGTTTAGACAGCACAACACTTGCTGCCCTGGGCCAGTGTAGTCACTCTTCTGTCCAGCAGGAATGCGTAGACTGTGAACAAAAGGGTTACATGTTATCAAGATGTACCCATATCGATAGGGGTAAAAAATATAAACAAGTGTGTGTACAAAATATCAAGCAGACTGGATCATAAACTCACCATCCTACTTATTGTGCTCTAATCTCAATGGCGTTTCGTGTGGTGAGCGGAATGCTAGCTGCTCTGGACTAAATCCAGCTTCTTCCCGGCCTACAGGTCTGAGTTGTGCTGGCCCTGCGGGCCGTATTGTGGAGTGTGCAGAACAGGTGTTCTTTGGGGCCAAAATTGGCACACTCCCGGCTAACATGCTTGAGAAGGCTGCGAACAAAAGGGATAAAGTTTATCAAAATGTACCCAAATTGACAGAGCTAAAACAATATGAACAAGTTTATGAACGCAATATCACAGCAGTGTTGATTGTATACTAACCAGTCTACTTCTCATGCTCAACCTCCAGCGAGCAGAATGCTGACTCCACTTCGGGCAAAACAAATTCCTGTATATCTGACATGCCTGAGTGCACTGTAAAGAAAAAGATTAACTTTCATGAAAATGCACCCTTGTTTACAAAGGTAAGAAATATAAACTGGTGTAAGAACACAATAAAATTTACAAAACTGATTAGTTAGCTGTGCAGTAAATTTAATCTCAACTGTTTACACCAAGAGAGCTGTAAGTTTACAGTGTAGAAAACATCAGGTAAAATGTTATTATGATCAAAACACAAATGTCGCGTGAGTATCTACAGCAAATAGCTTAGTTCTTGTGTTACATGCTGAGCAGTGGTGGAGCAATTTTGTAGTGTTTTGGAGAGTGGATAGTAAGCATTTTATCCATTGCTGTAAATTTTATTTTATTTTATGCTGGTTAAGACAGTCATACAGCCATCCAACACACCATACAAGCAGTTCTATCTTTGCAGCATAAGTTCAGAAAATTTTCATCCCTCGACTACACTATCTCACACACACACACACACACACACACACACACACACACACACACACACACACACACACACAAACACACATTAATTTCAGAGTTGCTGACTGCATAGGTCATCACAGTGGGTTTATTTTTTTTTTGAGGAATAACTGTCTTATTTCCATATTGTCTGCAATGAGGATGCTCGATAATAGGTTCAAGGCAATGACATCGGTATCAGGCAGAAGCGGTGAGATGGTGGAAGATCTCTTGTATCCCACATACAGAATCTGATGAAGTAGTATGCATGTTCCGTATTTCCGTCGCTGGTAGGCAAACACGATGTGGTTAACGTCATCTCACACTCTGTACTGCAATATAGTGAGCCCACTCTCCTTGTTATGTAAACATGTGGTTTAAATTGTTATTGCTTGAATTTTAGAAGTGCCAACTCTTCATAAGCACCTTGCACTATAGTTCACCTAGTATACATGTGGAGTTGACGTATAACCACTGCCTTATAAAAAAAGAGTGAAACTCCCAGAAACCATGGTCAGATAACAATGTAACTGCGTCTATGTTCACACAATCCATGCATTTAAAACTTCCTGACAGATTAAAACTGTGTGCCGGACGAAGACTCGAAGTCTTGAAGTTTCATATTAGCGCACACTCCTCTGCAGAGTGAAAATCTCATTCGGAATCCACGTATTTCTAAAAAATTTGTGTAGCAATTCTCTAAGACAGAATGGTCACCAAACTGTGTTAGTGGTGTTCATGTTTGGTGTTGTATCAGAACTGGGAGGATATATAAGGAACGTGAACAGCTTCAAATGTTGAGTGGTCACTGTAAATGACATTGATATGCTGCGTACACATGGGAGACAGCATTATCAGCTCCTGACTGGACTGAAAGTAGCCTCACAATGGGCGTCCATTGGGTTGGATGGTCAAATAATGCAGTGTCAAAATATCACATTGGTTTAAAATTGAACACACACACACACACTCACCAATAAATCGTTGTTCTACATTACCCTGACGACTATGGTCAACGAGTGTGGTGGCGGCATGGGGAGTGGTCCCATTCATCCACTGGTTTGGATAGACACAATTTGTTTGCACCTGGTCTCATATTGAGAGGAGCTATCAGATATCATTTCGGGTCATGGCTGGTAGAGATTAACTGAACTGTGATAGCACACTGGTTTGACATGGACATGCTGCACCATCATGCATTATCTCTCATGTGACAGTATCATGTTGCATTTTTTTAACAGCACAATGCCTATCCACACATGGACGTGTATCCTGTCTGCGTAACTGAGATACCCCTATGGCCTGCAAGATCCCTAGATCTATCTCTGATGGTGCATGATTTAGACCAGTTCGAACACCAACGATGTCGTCATTCCTGTATCCAGAATATCAAGTACGATTACAATCGTTGTGGGTTGGGATACCTCAGGAGAAACCCTTTCTAACCAATTTAGATCATGCATCCAGGCAGGAGGGATTTCAGCATCTTGCTGATAAATGAAGTAATTTTGACTCAGTGTGTTAATCACTGAAATAGCATCATGTATCCTCTCAACTCATGAAATTTCATTTTGTCACCTCCGCATTTCTCTATTTTAGTCAAACAGTGCAACTCGGACTCCACTACAGCGATGTCCTCTGATAGAATGTTATCCGTTTGTGTCTTAATGCTTCATTTTATTTCGATTACAGATGACATGTTCTGGATCTCATCATACTCTTGACTGCTCCTGATAATCTCTTATTTCGCTAACCTCTCAACCATGTTAGGCCAATTAGGATGACTATTTATCCTATCTGCAAAAAGGGACAAAAATATTGTTTCGGGCCTTTGCAGGAAGTATATCTGAAACAGTAAATTTTATAAATGGTGTTAGTTCCTGTGTGACGATTGTTTATAGAAAGGGAACTAACAAGAACTTATTTGGAAATGACAGAAGACATTTCTCTCCTTACATCTTTTCATTTTGAAAACTGACTTTTCATGAATATGAATTTTTCACTTTTATTCATTAATTACTTCTTCTTCTTTTGAGACTGGCTTTGTTCTGCATCATGCACAGGGTCGGCAGTGTTTAGTACAGAACTGGCATGGTTAATTTTATGGGATGGCTGGATTACTTTCCTGCCACCACCCCATAACCCCCCGTCCCCCCCTCCGGGATGGAATCAGTGTACCCCAGCTGCCTGCGACGTGAGTAAACCATGAAACAGTGCGAGCAAGAGCATCCTAAGACTTCGTCGTAAATATTTCAACTCTAGACAAAGGAGTGCACCTCTTGTGGGTTAATTTTAAGGGGTTGCCGGATTACTGGTCTGGGTGCATGTATTGGTTCAGTACAGAATTGTGTCATAAAACTGTTGACCCAGTCCTGACACAAGCTAGCTGGTCCACAGCTGCTGTAACTGGTCCTTGATATCCTGGATCGTTTCACTGGGATGGAGATGGCGTACGAGCTGATGTCTCATATATTCTATTGGGTACTGAGCTAATAGCTAAACATAACACAGAGCGCTGATAGGGACGCATGTTGCATGTGGATGATCGTTGTCCTCTTGAAAAATGGCGCCATGGTACTGTCTCATAGAAGGCACCACATGAAGATGCAGGATGTAAGTGACGTACTATTGTGCTGTCAGAGTTACCTTGGTCAATACCAGCCACGACTGGAAGTGATACCCGATTTTTCCCTCCACTGGAAGAATCATACAGCAATACTCCAAATGCAGCCTTTTGTGTTGTGGTGTTGATGCCAGCCCACACATGGCATAGTAATCCCCTAGTCTGGCTGCTGGTTGCCTCTGACCAATGTTGCAGGATGACACAGAATGTAGAGGGAGTCCATTAATTGTTCTCAGATAGCAGACAAGGATATCTAAGGGTTACAATATGTTTCGTGCACAATAAGGAGAATCTCCCTTGTGGTGTAATCATAAGTGTTTCATTGGAACCATGACGATGAGTATGCCTGCCCTCATATTCCCTGCCATCCAGGATTAGCCAAGCGGTCTAAGGTGCTGCAGTCATGGACTGTGCGGCTGGTCCTGGTGGAGGTTGGAGTCCTCCCTCGGGCATGGGTGTGTGTGTTTCTCCTTAGGATAATTTAGGTTAAGTAGTGTGTAAGCTTAGAGACTGGTGACCTTAGCAGTTAAGTCCCATAAGATTTCACACACATTTTACTCACATCCATATTCCCTTGCAGTCCACCATCAGGCCACTGTCACATCTGACTGTTTAAAAACTTACACCTGCCATGAGGACTCTTTGAATCTCTGTCAGGCGCTATAACTCCGTTTCACATCAGTTCACAGCGTCTCTGTGCCATTCACAGTCATCACTTAATGTTGACGCTGTTTTGCCTCTTATAATTTTACCAGGCCTAGTAACAACACTAAATATGAACAACAGTAATGCACGTATGTATGTATGGTGTCTGTTCTTTCTAACATGTCCAAAAGAACAGACACCTCAAAATAATATCTTCTGTGGGGATGCACTTACTTGTCTGAATACTTGTGCGACTCATGTGATGGGTAATAATGGACAGAGGACACTACATCTGTAGTGTGTGGCATGTAGGGATTTGGGCAGGGCAGGAGCTGTGCTCAGGTGCCTTAAGTGATTAAAGGAACTGCTATAGAGAAGTGGAGCATCTGGATTCGAGTTCTGGTCCAACACAAATTTTCACATGTCGCCATTGGATTTAATACAATGCCTGTATGTAGCTGTGTCTGTAAGATTTCTAACACTAGAACACTCTGGTGGGCCATTCTACCAGTCACAGAGAACTGCCACTCTAATCGTTTACTTACCATCTATGGTGTACAGGTATACAAAGTCACACTTGACATCCAGCCAAGTCTTCTGGGTGCTTCATTAATTAATTTATTTATTTTCAGGCAATATAATTTGTAGTCAGTTTGGAAGTGATTTTGTTAAATATGTGCTTTATCAGCTATCTGTCGACCTAACTGTTGATATCACAGTGGAAGAGTACTGCATTAAGATTCTACAGTTTGATGGAATGGTAGACATCACTGTCTTCCCAACTCCTTTGTCGCGCCCGCCCTGCTCCGCCCCCCCCCCCCTTTTTCTGTGCCCTCTTCCTCTATTGGCTTCCCCCTCCCCCTTATTTGCCCCCCCCCTCCCACCCCCGCCACTCCATACCCATATGCCATTGTACTCTATAGTGCAGTATTTTCCATGAGTGTTCAGTGTTGTACGTCCCCTTTTTAAAGTGTTGCGAACAGAAACCAGACTGTCACCATGTTTTTTAATTGTGCCTGTCTGTTTCCTAAGCGTTTTTAATCAGCATCACTGACCTCTTTGTTTTTTATTTTTCTTCACAACTTTTTTGCCATGTACAAGTTTTAAACAGTCACCATTTTATCACCTCTTTATACTGTTATATCTTCTTATTATGTTTTTTAAATTTATCTGTAGGCTGCAGAGTGGCGTATTATGCTGCTGCCAGCCTGCCCCCCTTCTGCGGGGGGAGATCAAAATACAATAAGGGAAGAAATAAATAAAAAATGAAAAAAAGGTAGACATCTCGCAGGAAATGAATTTTTATCTTAAGAACCAGTTTCAAAATGGGTGTTCAATGTTGTGAATGTAGAAGCGAAATGCCCTAAGGAGAAACTTCAAAAGTGCATTTAAAAAGCTCAAAGTCAGTTCAAAGGTCTCTCAGCTAGGTTGAATTTCTGTAGGTTAGTCATGGATCAATCATTACTCCCTGGAGAAAAAAAAAAATGAACTTAAAACAGCAGTTTTGCGAAAATGGTGAATACCGTTTTGCTAATGATTGAAGTGGCAGAACTTCATTAAGGTTAACACAAAAATCATATGCTACTTAATGTGGGGCGGTTGACTATACTTTTGCTATCGCATTAACCAAAGCTCGTTTCTGATTTAATTCACTATGTGCTTGGGTCAAAACCAGAGCGCAAAAAAAGAACCTGCGACAATTTTATCATCTGCCGAATAATTTCTTTACTCGGAAAGAGGTATCGACGAAATCTCATCATAAGCGTTTGCTACAGTCAAATGACATGTTTCATCCACATTTGAAATTATTCGGCACAGAAAAGTGTAAGAATCTATCGAACCTTCACAGCTCCATGAAGCCAACTAGAGTTCTGAGACCTATAGCTATATACGATCATAGACTTTGGATGAAACTTCTGAAGTTCCTCAAAACGGTTTCCATAATTTTTGCATTCGCTGGCAAAATTCTGCAGACTGAAGCAAAGGCTAGGTCACAGGATTGGGTCTAAACAGTACAGTGCTTGCCTCACATGAACGTTTGTGACTTTTCCAGGGTGTGGTACAGGTGTGCAGGAAGTAGCGGCGCCTACTAAATTGCATACAAGAAGTTGCCCCACTTACCAGCGACAAGGCTCAGGGTGTCCACGGACATCTCTCTTGCAACACCCTCCTCTGCTGCTGCTGCTGCTGGTGGTGGTGGTGGTGGTGGTGGTGGTGGTGGTGGTGGTGCAGCAGGTGGCCCAGACCAATCTTCGTTCTTCGCTACCCGTTCATCAGACTTGCTGCAAGGACGAGAAACATGCTTCAGTATATGACCAGACTGCACATTGACTAACGTTTCTACAACTTCCACTACTATGGACACCCTGGCAATAAAAAGAGAGTCATGCTCATTAGATTAGCACAGCTAACGAAAGCTCTTTGTGCTCTGCCCAATTTTGAAGAATGTCTTAGGCCTAGCTTGTTCTGAGACTAGTTTCCCTAAGGTTCTTCCACTCTAGTTCCAGGACTGTTTGCTGGCGTTATATCTTGACGAACCATTCCTTAACAGTGGTTGGAATTATTAACGCTTGCCTTCCAGGTTACTTGTGTTGACACATGCTATTGAAGAAAAAAGTGAGTCACATGTGTGGCCTAGGATTTAGATGAAGTGGCGTTTGGACTGAGAGCTGTGTACATGTGGGACTCAATTTATTTTGTTTAACATCAACAGATTAGAAATACAGTTTCCTTAAGTAAGATATTTCTGTAGCCTATAAAGATCCCAACACTGGGCTCCAAACAACCAATAAAAAGTATCTTCCATCAAATAACCTTACCTTAGGACAATCGTACACAGCTAACAATGACAAAAATTTACAATGCTTGGCACATAACGAGTAATGATATGTGAGACAACTTCAGTAGCAAAAGACAGAATATGAAAACACTCTAGGTCCTAACTAGGATCATAACACAAAACTGCGTATTTGTTTACTACCACCACTGTCACCATATAATACCACAACGAACTACACATTATGCTCTGTAAAAGTTCATTTGCAGCTGAAAGTGTTTTTTTTTTCAGCAACAATTTATCTAATAATACAATGAATTGATTTTTGACATAGAACAAGTAACAAGATGAATTTCAAGCAGAATAGTCTCAACAAGAGAGTTATGTTCACAGCATAATTTAAGCTAACATTTTAGGATCAATACAATTAATCACACTCACATCATGTAGTTAACAAACTGAAGTGCTCTCATTCACTGCACACACACCCACACATCTATGTGCAATCAATAACCAACCACACCTTGTCACACAACAACCAAAGACTTGCAAGTGGAATGCTTTTGCTATCAGATGTACCCAATGTTCAGCTAGTATACCACACGATACACTGTACCAACCATAAAGTCACCAGCATGCAACTGTCAGCTGCAAAAGTTCTCAGTTAGTGCTCCTCTTGATATGCTGAAGCCAGGTTCTCTGCCTCAACTGGGATCACTGTCCATCTGGCTGTGAACAGGCACCAACCACTCCACCAAGTTGTTGTGTCCACACAGCGGTCATGCCCTTCACAGACTGTAGTGACATTCAGGTGACAGAAGTGTAGTGCATCAAATTCTTGAGGCCCTCAGGAACAATTCTGCCCAGAACCTGCACATTCGTCTCCATGTAGCTGCTCAGTAACTCCAACATCTTCAGGTCCGCCCCACAATATGGACACATTGGCCACCATGACATTTTGGCCACTGGTTCTTCTCTGTAGGCTTGTTCGCCTCTTAAAAATTGGTGATCGTGCTGGAAGACATTGCTTGTTCTTGTAGTTGCAGCTGACTCATTATACTACCATACATGCTCGATACTAGCTCGACCACAGTGGCACTCACAGCAGTCACATATCTGGGCTGTCTGCCATGTCGGGTCCACAGAATGACACTCCATTCAAACTTACTCTCTGGACACAGCAAAATAAATCATACCACTCGACTTGGCACCCATGGTTGGGATACACTGAACAGAAGAGCATACATGGCATAGGATCTGTGATATCAGTACATATGTCACCATTTAGCCAATGTTGTGAGGACACAGCACCGATTCAAGGAAAATCACTATCGCTACAGCCTTTTGTCGACATGTGAACACTGTATTTATACTGTTATTTGTTATTGTCAACTGTCGTGGCTTGTGACTGTGGACTGATGGATAATAATGCAGCGACTATTAGCCATTTTAATGCTGGACGACAGCATCCTGCCAACAGCCATATCGCCATATCCCTGTGACAGACAATTCATCGCTCCACATGTGTACCTACACTCGCTGCACAAAACAAGCACTGAAATTGCTGTGGGCACAAGAAAAATGTTATGGTTCTATGTCCCCTTGATGCCAAGAGTGCTGCAGGTTGGGCACAAGGCTGGATTGGGAAAGGATGGGGATGGACAGGTAAGGAAACTGGTTGCTTTCTTTCTGAGGGAATCATCTAGAAATTTACCGTAAGCTACTTAGGGACATCACGGAAACCCCAAGACAGGTTTGTGAGGGATGGAGCTGGAACTTCTGTATTGTCAAATGCAAGTCCAGTGTCTGACCACAGCACCAGCTCGCTCAGTCCCAACTATCTTATCGAGAGGAGTGTAGTGTACTCTGAATTGCCGACAGTGGTCGAAGTGTTGGAGATCGGAAGAATATTTGCCCTATAAGCTTGGAAAATACACATCAGGAGTAACGTGTCACGATATAAGTTGGTGCACACCAATGGCAGTGGTCAAATTCGTTCAAGCCACATGTTCAGTACGCAGGATGAAAAGAGGTGGATGCACTACTATCATCTTCTCCCAGCCATCAGTACCTTAACCTACTGTTTGATTATAACTGCGTAAATCTGTTTCACCACCTTTAGCGCCCAGTGTTGACTTGTAGTTTCAGGAGTCCAATTCATTACTTTTGTCAGTTAAGTGTGAATGCTTTTAGGAACACTCCATACACGTGGGGCCACTTGTGTAAGTTTTCATGTCATATGACACTGGTCCTATTAAGTATACCTGGGAGAGCATCGAGCAAGATGTCTATGTCTTGGAGATAACTCCAGCTGATCTACTCCAGTTGTGGTAGCAGTTCGACTTCGCAGAATCTTCTCTCTGTTAGACGAAGCATTGTTTTTAAAGATACAATGACACTCCATCCAGCAGTGGGCTGGAGGACCACAGGGCAGGTAGAGATCTGTATAGCTCATTTCCACGTAGGAGCTTCTCATTCCAAATAAAACTGAATGACGTATTTGTGTTTCTCTGGAAAATAAACCGGGGCCAAAAAGACAAAAAGTTGTTAATAATTTTATAAATGTTGCCTATATAGACGTTACATACATGAAGATTCAGAGAATTTGGACACGCCTTTGGAACCAGCCTCTGCGGCTGTAGCTATGAACAGGATGTGTAGGCGTTCAGTCTATGACTTTTCCGTATAATTCCTAATGATACGAGATGTTTCCATAGGTTTCCATCAGACTGATGTTCAGACATAGTCTTGCATACTCTCTGGTCACCAGACTATATGTCTGCGCCCTGGTTTCAATGCCCTGGCATTCTGCAGAGACATGTTGAATTACTGGGTACAAAAGTGTCAGTTGTGGTTCGTTGGTCATATTGTGACATCATGTTTATTGCCCTCTGGTTTGATACTGGAGAAGAAGGAGTAAGCTGTGATATCTGCTGTCACTTCCTCTTTCACCATCAAGGACACAAAGTCACCTCTACACTCTACACAGCTTCATTACAACCCTCTGCACTAGACAAATTCGTATGATACAGCACCTGTATATACACAAGGATTGCTGCAAATGTATGTGAAGAAGATATCCCTTCCCAGTAGTGGCCTAAACCACACTCTGGAGTCCTGAAGCCTACATCGTCCTGGGACACATCATCATTTCTTTGACATCTGGTACAGTCAGGGACCTGGGGCCCCAGAGTAAGTCCACATACTCGTTTAATTTTGATGATGAAAGGAATGTAAACAAAAGAAATGTACTTTACCTGTTACCAGGCAAAGTACTTAGAAAAATCTATGGATAATGTAAAGTAAAAGTAAAAAGCTAAAATGGGTCTTACCGATCCAGGACGATACAGGTCCACCAGAGGAACCTGAAACATGAGAAGTTGAAATATTAGACTGTATACTGCAGTAAGCACAAGACAGTCAGAGTGTGTTGCAGTGGGTGCGACAAGTATTTCCGTGTCACTGTATGTGTGAGCAGGCTGTGTGGCTAGCCTTGTTCTGTACGGCCCTGCTATCTGCTTCTGCTGTCTGCTGTCTGTGTTATGAGGAGATCCTGCAGCAGAGGCTGTCGCCTCTCTTGTCGGCGCCTGTTCATACACTGGGAAGGACTTCCACACCTCCAACTGTTTTGTCAAGTACAAAACTCAAACCACCCTTCCAGCTGTACCATAACCATCGTCCCTTCCGATTTATAAACGTTTACATATATTAAGGGCATTTAGTAATTAACAGAAGATTTGAAAATGAAAGTAAAATTTAATTGTAAAAGCTGTAGAAGTTGGCCTATATGTGAGACACGTTAATACTACGCATGAGAAAAATCTAAAAACAGTTCAGCATACTGTATATTTGTATATTCAAGCACCTACCTACATCCTAAGATACCTATGGCAAAATAATTAACATTTATGTAGATCTCATTTCCCCAGGGATGAGTCTTATGTGACTTGTTCATCTCCCCCAGACAAACGTTATTTTAAATAAATTTTTGCCAGTAGCCTCAGAGGAACCAGTTTGGAAAAAGATTTGATCTTGGAGACAAATATTTATTTTATTCAAGGTAACAATTCAAGCCACAACAGTCAGTGGGACTTAGGTTAAGTGTCTTTATTTCTTTATTCAACAGCTTTTGTAGGAGCAGTTCCCCTTAGCAACTGATACTTCGCCACATGTGAAATGAATCCCAGTCAGTATCTCTATTTCCGATGCGTGGAAATATATAAGGGAGATTGATTATTTGGACAGCACTTTCAGGGATGCGCAATATCAATGATCCTTCCATTGTTGCTTCAAGGAAGGAAGACTATAGACTGAAGTTTGGTCGACTGAACGATATTTAGAGTCGGAACACTTTCTTCACTAAACAGAAAAGAAGAAGTAAACTATCATTGTTTGCTAGAACCTTAACCCTCTATTCACTTCAAATGATATCCGACATATATATCTATATAACTGCTCTCCAATTCACACTGAAATGCTTGGCAGATGGTTCATCGAACCTCCTTCACACTATTTCTCTACCGTTCCACTCACTAAGAGCACATGGTAAAAACGAACATTTCAATCTTTCTGTGCAAGCTCTGACGTCCTTATTTTATTACAATGATCATTTCTCCCTATGAATGTGGGTGTTCACAAAATATTCTTGCACTTGGAGCAGAACACAGTTTATTGAAATGTCATGGGAAATTTTCACTGCAATGAAAAATGCCATTGTTTTACTGGTTGTCACCCCAACTCAAAAGTAGTAGGCCAAGGGCCGTGTCTGTGCATTTGCTTAGTGTGGGTTGCCTACATCAGGGGCTAGTAGGCACTCAGGGTCAACCTGTTGTGGTGACAGGTCATTAACCTATTGTTTTGGTAACATGATCCTTCCTTTTGATTGACAGTTCCTTAACAGATTGTTCCCCACCTCTTCCTCTCCTTCTCCTCCCCTCTGACCCCTCAGGAAACCTCCAACCCACCCCCTCCCCTCACTGATATAGGTACACTTGCAGCTCTGAGTTATTTGAATAGTCCCCTCTCATTCTTCTCAATATCATTGACTACTTAGTTAAACTGATCAATTAGTCCTACCTCTCTGGTAAACGTCCCCATCCCTCCAGCCCCCCCCCCCCCCTCCCCTACCTGAAAATTGGTGGCTCTGCGATGGAGAGGAAGGACCTCATAACAGGAAATTCAAGGGTATATTGTTTATTTATAAAAAAATCAGTTTGTGTGGTTGGATTTCTCTCATTCGTTGTTCTCTGCTGTTAGGAAAGATGCAGGCCGTGCAAGAAGTAATCACATTGAAACTTCCTGGCAGATTAAAACTGTGTGCCGGACCGAGACTCGAACTCCCGAGTTCGAGTCTCGGTCCGGCACACAGTTTTAATCTACCAGGAAGTTTCATATCAGCGCACACTCCACTGCAGAGTGAAAATATCATTCTGGAGTAATCACATTGATTGATTTACTTTTTTTATTCCGATTGTGTGAGGAATGTCATCATCAAACACTTATGACACGTAATTATACTGGTAAAAATCTTTCAAACACGAACAATGTGCTGTCCACTGGACTGCACACAACGCCACCACACACACTGCCAGGAGTCAGGGTGTACTGGCAGCCCCACAAAGCAACGATGTGGCTATCAGCTGCCGGGCCATGTGCAGGTGTCTGTTTAGGTCCCACAAGCATGAGATGGTGGCAGCCCTTTTATACTTGACACATGAGAAATCCCTGTCGAAGCAATTGCTTTCCTACCCACCATGGCTGACGCATAGCTCTCATAGGTGTGGCTCACCCTTGTAGGTGCAGCTAAAAGGCTGACAGTGTTATACTGATGTCACATGTCTATGTAAATAACACCCAAGTCTCCCTCTGTTTATGAAAATATCCCAGAATAACACAAGTTGCATTCTTTCTACCGATCCTAGTGGGACAGCCTGTTCATCATGTGTTACGCTGTCCTGCCTTCAAAATACATCTCAGACATGGTAAACGTTCTCATCACTAAAAGCCTTCATTATGGCTGTGCGTAGTTGCGAAAACTCCGTTTATCATAAACCCATTCTTGTTGTTTGGGAAGAGAGCACTGTCTAAGCAAAGATGGGAAATTCAGAACAATTTCACAAACAGAATTCGAAGCTCTGACCTACAGTGGAGATGTCCTAATGCCACAATCCTGCCAGGGACGGATGGTATGCTTCATCCTGTCTTTGAACACTTGAACAAACAAGACATCACATTACTCTCAGAACTTTAAGTAGATACCTTGCCCCATCTTGTTTGAACCAGTCTGTAGAGGCTATTGTGTCCCAGCACAAAGGAATTCTTGTGAATGAATGGAGCATTCTGGTTAGCTCTTCCTGAATTCAACCGCCAAATTACTGCCGGTGTGGCAGCACTGTTTGCCATTCTCTTCTGCAGACGAGACTTTCAGTGGCAAACCTATTTTGTACCGGTCGCCATATTGCACTGACAGCTAAATTCTTCATATAGGTACGAAAAGGGGCTCACTATACTTTCAGCTACCTAGTTTCAACAACTTTTCAAGGTCTTCAGCTACCCACTTTCCACATCTGAATTCATGCCCACAGATCAATGTATTTAGGAAATATCTTAGGATTTTTGGTAGATTAGCAAACAAGAGAAGCACATATTCTTGTACTAAGTCTTTATTAACTTTAGCATACACTTTTAGATACAGAAAACAACTCTTTCCTTATTTTTGTTAGACGTAGTTTTAATAGTGTCCAATTTGATTTTTAATTATTAGGTTAAATCCACATCTTAATTTCCCATCTGTGCTTAGACAGTGCTCTCTTCCCAAATAACAAGAATGCTCTTATGATAAATGGTGTTTTCGCAACCATGCACAGACAAGATGAAAACTTTTAGTGGTGAGAATTTTTACCATTTCTGAGATGTATGTTGAAGGCAGTACAGCATAACGCATGACGAATGGGCTATCCCGTAAGGATCTCTAGCAACAGTGCAACCTGTGTTATTCTGGGATATTTTCGTAAATGTTTTCTGAAAGCATTGCATCAGATTTCTAGAGTAAATCCAGAGTGAGACTTGACTGTGATTTACATAGACATGTGACGTCAGTATAGCACTGACAACCTTTTAGCTGCATCTGCGAGGGTGAGCCTCTATGCAAACATCTCGATCGGTACTGGACCCACAGCTATGAAGGCTATGCATCAGCTTTGGTGGCTAGGAGAACACTTGTTTCGACAGGCATTTCTTGGGTGTGAAGTGTGAAAGGGATGCCACAGCCTCATGCTTGTGGGTCATGAATGGACTCCTGCACGTGGCTCGGCAGCTGATGGCCGCATTTGCAGGGGCTGCCGGTGCACCCTGACTCCTGGCAGTGCGTGCGGTGGCATTCTGCGTGGTCCAGTAGATGGTTCATGCTTCGCGCTTGAAAAATTTTTACCAGTGTAATTACATGTCATAGGTGTTTCATGACAGTATTCCTTGCACGATTGGAAAAAAATGAGGAAAGCATTTGATGAAATACTTCCTACAAGACCTGCATCTTCCCAAACAGCAGAGAACAATGAGCAAGAAAAATCCAACCCCCCAAACTGAATTTCTTATAAATAAAGAATATACCCTTGAATTTCCTGTTATGAGATCGTTTCTCTCCGCCGCAGAGCCATTAATTTCCAGCTGTGGGTGGAGCAGGGAGAGGGGGAAGGAGGGATGTGGAGGTTTACCAGAGTGGGAGAGGTTTATTAATTGATAAATTTAATTAAGTAGTCAGTCAATTGATAAGAATGAGATGAGGCTATTGGAATAACTGGGAGCTAAAAGTGTACCTGCATCAGCGAGGGGGAGGGGGTGGGTTGGGGGTTTCCTGAGGGTTTTTGGGGAGGGCTCGGTGGAGGTGCCGGGAGACAATAGGTTAAGGGCCTGTGAATCAAAAGGAAGGATCCTGTTAGCAGAACAGTAGGTTAATGACATCTTAGTCATAGGAGAGCAATCGGTTTGCCGCTGAGTGCATCCTTGCCCCTTATTTAGACAAACCGTACTAACCAAATGCACTGATGCCACCCATCTCCTACTACTCTCGAATATCATATCCATGACACTCTCTCCCCTACTTTGCGATAATACGAAATGAGGTTCCCTTGTTTTAACTTTTCCAATATCCTCCATCAGTGCTATCTAGTACAGATCCAATACTGCAAAGCAATATTCGAACAGGAAGTGGACAGGTGCAGTGTATGCAGCCTCTTTACTAGACCTGTTTCGTCTTCTAAGTGTTCTGCCAATGAAATACAGTTTTTGGTTTGCCTTCCCCACTACATTGTCTATATGATCATTCCAATTTAAGTTTTTCATAATTGCAATTCCTAGACCCGTAGTTGAATTCACAGTAACATCGTGCATCCAAAATTTAACAGATTCATTTTGGTAGTCATGTGGATGACCTCACACTTTTCTTTATTTAGGATCAATTGCCACTTTTTGCAGCATACACATATCTTGTATAAATCACTTTGCAAATAGTTTTGATCTTCTGATTACTTTATTAGACGCTAAATGTAGCACCTTCTGTAAACAATCTAAGAGGGCTGCTGAGATCGTCTCTCAATCCTTTTATATAGATGAGGAACAGCAGATGGCCTGTAGGACCTCCTTGGGTGATGCCAGTTATCACTTCTGTTTTACTCGATAACTTTCCATCAATTACTACGAATTGTGATATTTTTGATAATAAATTATGGATCCAGTCACAGAACAGATACGATACTCTACAGGCATGCAATTTGTTTAAAAACAGCTTGTGAGGAACTGTGTCAAAAGCCATTTGGGAATCTAGGAACATATAAACATCTTGAGGCTCCCTGTCGATAGCACTCACTATTTCATGAGAATAAAGATCTAGTTGTGCTTGTCAAGAATGGTATTTCCTGCATTTGTTCTGACAGATCGTTTTCCTCAAGGTAATTCATAATGTTGGAACGGAAATGAAATGAAATATCGTGTGGCTAAGGCCTCCTGTCGGGAAGATTGGTCACCTGGTGCAAGTCTTTTGATTTGACGCCACTTCAGCGACTTGCGCAGCAGAGAATCGAACCCGGGCCCCTTTGCACAGCATTCGGCCGCGCTGGCCACTACTTTTTTTCTTTAATCTTATTTTGTTCTGTACTGTTCGTTGAATTTGCTCGTGGCGGACGTCCGATGACACTCGTTCAGGTTGTTCGTTGATCCGATCACTCAATATTTTTATTACAATGGGCAGGTAGCTCTCTGACCAAACACGCTGAGCTACTGTGCCGGCCTCCACTCAGCTACCGAGGCGGATTTTCGAATGCAGTACATGTTATAAAATCCTACTTCAAATCGACGTCAGTGTTACAGGTCTGTAATCCGTCGGATTACTCTTACTTCCTTCCTGTGACCTGAGCAACTTTCCATCTTTTACACACGGATCTTTCATGCAGCAACCGGATGTATACGATAGTGAAGTACAGAGCTTTTATACACTACTGGCCATTAAAATTGCTACACCAAGAAGAAATGCAGATGATAAACGGGTATTCATTGGACAAATATATTATACTAGAACTTACATGTGATTACATTTTCACGTAATTTGGGTGCATAGATCCTGAGAAATCAGTACCCAGAACAACCACCTCTGGCCATAATAACAGCCTTGATACGCCTGGGAATTGAGTCAAACAGAGCTTGGATGGCGTGTACAGGTACAGCTGCCCATGCAGCTTCAACACGACACCCCATTTCATCAAGAGTAGTGACTGGCATATTGTGACGAGCCAGTTGCTCGGCCACCATTGACCTGACGTTTTCAATTGGTGAGAGATCTGGAGAATGTGCTGGCCAGGGCAGCAGTCGAACATTTTCTGTATCCAGAAAGGCCCGTACAGGACCTGCAACATGCGGTCGTGCATTATCCTGCTGAAATGTAGGGTTTCGCGGGAATCGAATGAAGGGTAGAGCCACGGGTTGTAACACATCTGAAATGTAACATCCACTGTTCAAAGTGCCGTCAATGCGAACAAGAGGTGACCGAGACGTGGAACCAATGGCACCCCATACCATCACGCCGGGTGATACGCCAGTATGGTGATGATGAATACAAGCTTCCAATGTGCGTTCACCAATGTGCGCCAAACACAGATGCGACCATCATGATGCTGTAAACAGAACCTGGATTCATCCGAAAAAATGACATTTTGCCATTCGTGCACCCAGGTTCATCGTTGAGTACACCATCGCAGGCGCTACTGTCTGTGATACAGCGTCAAGGGTAACCTCAGCCATGGTCTCCGAGCTGATAGTCCATGCTGCTGCAAAAGTCGTCGAACTGTTTGTGCAGGTGGTTGTTGTCTTGCAAACGTCCCCATCTGTGGACTCAGGGATCGAGACGTGGCTGCACGATCCGTTACAGCGATGCGGATAAGATGGCTGTCATCTCGACTACTAGTGATACGAGGCCATTGGGATCCAGCACGGCGTTCTGTATTACCCTCCTGAACCCACCGATTCCATATTCTGCTAACAGCCATTGGATCTCGACCAACGTGAGCAGCAATGTCGCGATACGATAAACCGCATTAGGGATAGGCTACAATCCGACCTTTATCAAAGTCGGAAACGTGATGGTACGCATTTCTCCTCCTTACACGAGGCATCACAATAACATTTCACCAGGCAATGCCGGTCAACTGCTGTTTGTGTATGAGAAATGGGTTGGAAACTTTCCTCATGTCAGCACGTTGTAGGTGTCGCCACCGGCGCCAACCTTGTGTGAATGCTCTGAAAACCTAATCATTTGCATATCACAGCATCTTCTTCCTGTCAGTTAAATTTCGCGTCTGTAGCACGTCATCTTCGTGGTGTAGCAATTTTAATGGCTAGTAATGTAACAGGATGTTCTGGAAGTAATCTAATTAGTATATAATATGGACCGGGAGCCTTGCTTTTATTAAATGAATTGAGTAGCTTTGCCACTTGATCGCTACTCATGTTGGCAGCAGTTATCGAGTGAAATTCTGGAATATTTACTTTGTCATCTTTGGGGAAGGAATTTCGGGGAGCCATGTATAGTAACTCCGCTTTAGTGGCGCTGTCGCCGGCAACATTACCATCGCTATCACGAAGTGGAAGTATTGATTGTGTCTTTACGCTGGTGTGCTTAACGTATGACCAGAATCTCTTTGGATTTTTTGCCACATTTTGAAACAGAGTTTCGTTGTGGAAACTATTAATATTGTCTCCAAGTCCGCGATAAATTCCGAGCTCCAGTAAAATTTCGTCAAGCTCGAGGATTTTTCGTTTAAGGAAACTTAAGTCTGCATAGTGAGACACGGTTTCCAAATGCTCATCTCCGTAAATACGAACGACAGGTAGTCAAATCCATTCTTCTCTGCTTTATGGAAAACTAAGACTGTTATGTGAACTGGATATTGTTAAATTATGCGTAGAAAATTAATCAGGAAGAGAAGGAAATGAAAAAGTGCAATCACTTAGAAACGTTTGACAACTTCTAAAATAAGAATGTGTGTTTTGAAAAAAGAGCTTAATATTGAAGCTAAGTGTTCCCTCCCAATACTGGAAACCAGAGGGGATGGTAAACTAAAACGTTGATACAAACTATGTACTTAGCTAATGTACACTCCTGGAAATGGAAAAAAGAACACATTGACACCGGTGTGTCAGACCCACCATACTTGCTCCGGACACTGCGAGAGGGCTGTACAAGCAATGATCACACGCACGGCACAGCGGACACACCAGGAACCGCGGTGTTGGCCGTCGAATGGCGCTATCTGCGCAGCATTTGTGCACCGCCGCCGTCAGTGTCAGCCAGTTTGCCGTGGCATACGGAGCTCCATCGCAGTCTTTAACACTGGTAGCATGCCGCGACAGCGTGGACGTGAACCGTATGTGCAGTTGACGGACTTTGAGCGAGGGCGTATAGTGGGCATGCGGGAGGCCAGGTGGACGTACCGCCGAATTGCTCAACACGTGGGGCGTGAGGTCTCCACAGTACATCGATGTTGTCGGCGGAAGGTGCACGTGCCCGTCGACCTGGGACCGGGCCGCAGCGACGCACGGATGCACGCCAAGACCGTAGGATCCTACGCAGTGCCGTAGGGGACCGCACCGCCACTTCCCAGCAAATTAGGGACACTTGCTCCTGGAGTATCGGCGAGGACCATTCACAACCGTCTCCATGAAGCTGGGCTACGGTCCCGCACACCGTTAGGCCGTCTTCCGCTCACGCCCCAACATCGTGCAGCCCGCCTCCAGTGGTGTCGCGACAGGCGTGAATGGAGGGACGAATGGAGACGTGTCGTCTTCAGCGATGAGAGTCGCTTCTGCCTTGGTGCCAATGATGGTCGTATGCGTGTTTGGCGCCGTGCGGGTGAGCGCCACAATCAGGACTGCATACGACCGAGGCACACAGGGCCATCACCCGGCATCACGGTGTGGGGAGCGATCTCCTACACTGGCGGTACACCACTGGTGATCGTCGAGTGGACACTGAATAGTGTACGGTACATCCAAACCGTCATCGAACCCATCATTCTACCATTCCTAGACCGGCAAGGGAACTTGCTGTTCCAACAGGACAATGCACGTCCGCATGTATCCCGTGCCACCCAACGTGCTCTAGAAGGTGTAAGTCAACTACTCTGGCCAGCAAGATCTCCGGATCTGTCCCCCCATTGAGCATGTTTGGGACTGGATGAAGCGTCGTCTCACGCGGTCTGCACGTCCAGCACGAACGCTGGTCCAACTGAGGCGCCAGGTGGAAATGGCATGGCAAGCCGTTCCACAGGACTACATCCAGCATCTCTACGATCGTCTCCATGGGAGAATAGCAGCCTGCATTGCTGCGAAAGGTGGATATACACTATACTAGTGCCGACATTGTGCATGCTCTGTTGCCTGTGTCTATGTGCCTGTGGTTCTGTCAGTGTGATCATGTGATGTATCTGACCCCAGGAATGTGTCAATAAAGTTTCCCCTTCCTGGGACAATGAATTCACGGTGTTCTTATTTCAATTTCCAGGAGTGTAGATGGCTTGCCTGATGCCAAATTATGACCCTCTCTCTCTTGAGCAAATCGGTTTCTCTCTTGCCAACCGTGGACTACTTAGGGTCGTACATCACACGCTCCGCATACTGGTGCCTTGACACCGAAAAAGGATCCCACTCACAGAGGATAGAGGGTGCCCTATACAGAGGTGACAATGACGTGGTTTTGTCTGATTGTCTGCAAACAGCCGCACTGGAAGATTATATAACTGATGGCTGACTAGCCCCTCAGTGCCAGCTACTCCTCTTGCCAGAGAGGCATGACTCTTGCGTTTCTACAGAGAATGTAGACGAACTTCACACTGTGCCACAGTAGCTATCCTGGGAAAACTACTGTCTGATTTTCCGTTAATCAGGAGTTTCCGTTACGCTGTTATCAATGCAATTGAAACCTCGGTTTGAAAGCTAATCTAAAAAATATAACCTTCAAATAATTTTGTTTTTCATCACAGTTATACACTATTCCAAGTTGGTACTTTTTTGAAACGGAAGTCATGGTTTCTTGTGGCGCCCCACCATGAATTCCTCTTGTCTTCCAGCCTCTTCATCTCAGAATAACATTTGCACCATACCTCCTCAATTATTTGGTGGATTTATTACACTCTCTGCCTTCCCCTACGTTTTATCCTCTACACCTCTCTCTGGTAACAGGGAAGTTACTCCCTGATGCCTCAACATACGTCCTGTCATTTTGTTCCTTGATAGTGTCAGTGTTTTCCATGTGTTGTTTTCTTCACTGATTCTGGAGAAAATCAGTTCATTCCGTATCTAATCAGTTCATTTAATTTCCAACACCTTTCTATAATGAGCCGTACGGGCACGCTCTTCAATCGATTTAGCCCCTAGTCGATTGTCTTTGTCCGGATAACTTTGAAGATACGCGGCTTGCGCCATTGGTTGGGGCAGAAGCTGCGAAGCATGAAGTTTTGGGCAGTGTGTATGTGTGGTGTGTGGAGCGAGTTGGCCAGGATCGCGAGAGGTTTGGAGTTCTGAATGGAGCACGAGAGAACGTTTCGGCTCGTGTGAAAGCACCGAGTCTTCATTTGACTATCGTTTATCAACTGCCCTGCGAAGCGGTTTCTGTCCGGTTCGACGCTAGTGAAGGCGGTCCGGTGTCCTGGACGCTAAAGGGGTGGAAGGACGGCAACTATCCCGTTCAAGATAAGTAACTTCCATATTTGTCCTTACCTCCGATTCTTCCCCTTCCTCCCCCCCCCCCCCCCCCCTCTCCCTGTCCGGTAGACTTTATGTTACCACCACTCATAATTAATAACAGCTGTTTAAAAGTCTTTTGGCCGGCTTAGTGGCCGTGCGGTTCGAGGCGCTGCAGTCTGGAGCCGAGCGACCGCTACGGTCGCAGGTTCAAATCCTGCCTCGGGCGTGGATGTGTGTGATGTCTTTAGGTTAGTTAGGTTTAATTAGTTCTCAATTCTAGGCGATTGATGACCTCAGCAGTTAAGTCGCATAGTGCTCAGAGTAATTTGAACCATTTTTGAAAAGTCATTTGGTCCAAAACTGCTCAGTGAATTTTGGCTTATCGTAGATGCCTAGTGAGCGTCCGTTAATTTTTTAAAAATTATGTATTTTGTTGTCTATGAAACGACAGTGAGTTCATAATTTATGGTAGTTGTTTAATAATCATTTTCTTAAAATATAATCAGTGAATTTTCGTTAACGGTAGCTGCCTATTCAGTGATTGTTAACTGGTTTAAAATCCTGTTCCTTGTGTGCATTCAGAAAGACAGTGGATTATAATTAATGACAGCTGTTTATAAGTCATTTGCTTAAGATCTGATCAGTGAATTTTGGCTAACTGTAGCTGTTTATCCAGTGACTTTTAACTGATTTTAAAATTCTGCATTTGCTGTCTGCTGAATGACAGTGGATTCATAATTAGTAACAGCTGATTAAAAATCATTTGCTTAAAATCTGATCAGAAAATTATAGTTAACTGTATCTAACTATTCAGTGACTGTTAATTGTTTATAAAATTCTGTATCCTTGACCTCTACTGAGTGACAGGGGGCTCATAACTGCTGGTAGGTGTTTTAAGAACATTTACTAAAAAACTGCTGAGTGAATTTTGATAACTATAGTTAATTGTTTTAAAATTCTGTACTTTTTGCGCATAGCTAATGACTGGTGGCTCGTAATTGGTGGCAGCTGTTTAAAAATCATTTTTCTAAAGCCTTCTCAGTCAATTTTGTTGTTGATTGTGTTTTTTAACTTGTTTGACATTAATAAAAGAAAGTTTCGTATGAAAGATGGTCAACGCTGAAGCAGTTATATGGGGACCCCAGTACTTCCATTCCGATGATCCGATCCCAAATCTTCCCAGCCGAATTCCTAGTACAGTCTCAGTCTCAGAAATGCCTTCCCCACAATAACGCTGATGTTTGATGCTAACAGGCTTCTCTTGGACAGGATTACCTTCTTTGCCTGTGCTGGCCTGCTTTTCATGCCATGTTTGCTTCGTCCATTAGGTCTGGTTTTGCTTCCAAGGTAGAAGAAATCCTTAACTTAGTTTACTACGTGGTCCCAATTCTGATGTTAAATTAGTCACTAAACTCATTTCTGACACTGCACATTACTTTCGTCTTTCTTCGTTTCACTCTCAATCTACATTCTGTAATCATTTGACTGTGCCTCAAATTAAACAGATCCCTTAATTCTTTGTCGCTTTCACTAAGTATAACAACGCCATAAGCGAATCTTGCCACTGATATTCTCTCAACCTAAATATTAATCCCACTCTTCTACAGCCATTGCTTCTTCGGTGTATAAATTATCGCCATTAGTGTCTAACTGCGTTAGTGTGTAAGAAGAGCTGTAATTTGAATGACTTCCAAATCGACTGTACAAATTCCTAACTATTACACCACATAATTGAATAGAACGTCATACCAATTCAGTAACCAGTAAAGCTGAAATTTCTTGCTAGTTGATAACCAAACTAATGTTAGTTATGTATAGCTTGTTTTTAATTTATGTAATCTAGAAAGTGGAAGAGGAATTTTGAAGTGGGCCATATCCAGTTATTTCTTTCACGTTTCTAACAGCATCCAAGGATGCACAAGCCATGTACGAGATATATAAACACAATTGTGACAAAGAGATACAGTATTCAAGCGCTCTAACGAAACAACTTTCGCTTTCAGAATTCTTAAAAAAAGTGCAAGGGCGTTTCTGTCAGCAGATAATGCAAGGCACCGTTAGAAAGTTGACCGTCAGCCCATAGAGTAACTATGACACTTGCCGACAACATTTTACTCAAGGAAAATCTGCAAAATTTAACAGCATCTAAGGTTTTCTGTCTGCGAGAATTTTTGCAGTGTTCTTTTAAGAAGTCCGTGTGTTGTTTCTTGAAACCATCTGTTACATGGATGATGGATGTTTTTGGTGTCATAAGAAAAGGAAGGAATGTTAGAATTTAACGTCCCGCCAACAGTGAGGTCGCTGAGAAAGGAGCACACGCTTAGGTGCGAAAAGACGGGGAAGGAAATCGGCCGTACCGTTTGCAAAGGATCAGTCCCGGTATTTGTCTGTAGCGATTATAGAGATTTAGATAAATCCCGAAAAACCTAAACCTGGATGGCGGGACGTGTATTTGAGCTGTCGTTCTTCTGGGTCCAAATCCAGTCCGTTAATAACTGTGCCACCGTGTTCGGTGCTGTCGGACACTTTTGGTTTAATAACATGATGCGATAGGAGATACGTACGTACTTTCCCGCTTTGCTGACACAAGTTGCAATCCTCTGTTAACAACATGGTCACTAGGGTGGCTATCTTGACAAACAGGTATGTAGACATGAAGGTAGGGATGTTGAGTGTTAATAAAGCTCGTTTTATTTAAGAATCTTTAAGAGTTTTCACATAAAATATTCGGAGACATTACGATTCAGAACGAACTCCAGTACATATAGTCTACGTCTTGATTGAAAGGGTTGCAAAAGAAACGTAAAAAAAGAATCGGAAGTGTACAAAAAATTATGGTTCGTTCGCTAAGGAGGTGTACCTATTAATCAGCTACTCCGAAGAACGTTACAGAATTCTAGTTCTTCTTATCAGTTTAGGTGGGAGGGCAGGACACATATAAAAATTTAACAGAGACTTTGCACATTCAATTCATTGCTTCCCAGAACAGAGAGTAGTGTACTATCGAGACAAATTTGTGCTCTTCTTCTGGATACATAATGGAATCAATCAATCTGTGGCCTACTTTAACTAGTATGTCACAGTCATTACAAACCAGCGAATCCTATCCATAACGAAGATGACCATGCGTTATGGAGCAGGCCTTATTCACAGTCTTGTTAGTTCCATTCCTTTCCCCCAGAGGGACTGGAATGGTGTCAGCTATTTCCTCGTAATAAGGCTTTACCTGACATAACTCTTTGATTTCTATTCCCGAAGCACTCGTTCACGCCTTGGCATGCAGAAGTTCTTTTAAGAGTGTGAGATGGTAGCATGTAATGTAGTGAAACAGTGCATAACAACATTTCCCTCACAGGTATTCCTGACTGCACTGTCTGGCTACTCAGAAATAACTGACACTTATTTCCAGTGACTCTGGATCCCAAATTGTCTCATTGCCACTCCATAATCCATGAAGACATGTCAATATGATGTTTGGAAACTAGATTAAATACGAATGACTGAAGGAATTTATAAGATAAGTCTGTGAAATGTAATGTGAACAGAATTGTTCTTGTTCTGCTCTTCAGTCCAGAGACTGGTTTGATGCAGCTCTCCACGCTACTCTATCCTGTGCGAGCTTCTTCATCTCCAAGTACCTACTGCAACCTACATTCTTCTGAATCTACTTTTTTTTTTTACCCTCCACGCTTCCCTCCAATACTAAATTGATGATCCCTTGATGCCTCAGAACATGTCCAACCAACCGATCCCTCCTTGTAGTCAAGTTGTGCCCCAAATTTCGCTTCTCCCCAATTCTATTCAGTATCTCCACATTAGTTACGTGATCTATCCATCTAATCTTCAGCATGCTTCATTTACTGCATTTTTATATTTTCTCTTTCCATCAATTAAATTCAATATCTCTTCTGTTACCCAAGGAATTCGAGTAGCTCTCGTCCTTTTACCTAGTGTTCTTGTCAATCGTTCCCTAACGCTCTCTCTGAAATTCTCTCCAACCTCTGATTCTTTCAGTTTATCCAGCTCTCATCTCCTTAAACTCCTACCTTTTTGCAGATTCTTCAGTTCCAATCTACAGTTAATAACCAATAAACTGTGGCCAGAATCCACGTCTGCCCCTGCAAATGACTCACAATTTAAAATCTGTTTCCTAAATCTCTGTCTTACCATTATATAACATATTTGAGACCTTTCTGTGCCTCTAGGCCTCTTGCACGTATAGAACATGCTTTCATGATACTTGAAAGAAGTGTTAGCTATGATTAGGTTATGCTCTCTGCAAAATTATACCAGGCGGCTACCTCTTTCATTCCTTACCTCCATTCCATATTCACCTACTACTTTTCCTTCTCTTCCTATTATCGAATTTCAGTCCCCCAAGACTATTAAATTATCGTCTCCCTTCACTATCGGAATAGTTTGAATGTAGTTAGAAGCCAAAAATAAAAAAATAAAACGTCACGCATGACTCGCCAGTTTTTCGTGCGTCTCAGTATTCGACGTCACATCTCCTGAACTATGTGCTATACAATGACACAATTTTGATGGTACGATCTGTGGTACATGTGGATACAGTTAGTAATAAAGATATGATAAATTAAAATGTAATGCTTCATGCATCAGTCTTATTCCACGAACAGCGAAAATGTAGTAAGAGACAAACGTTTTTCACTTCATCGTCGGCAAGAAAATATTTCGTATAGATATGAAATTATAATTAAAGTTTGTTGCAAGTCTGTAAGTGCCCTCATTCTCAAATTCTGGCTGACAAAAGTAACTGGTATTGAGTTGAGATGGGTTCCTCTGGTTTGGCACCCCCACCCCTTTTATAGGTTGGAGGTACTTACCTCCACAGCGAATCTTTCCAGAGATAAAGTGATGTGTGTATCAAGTTTCGTTTTAATCCGACCAGTGGTATAGGAAGAGTATATTGAATATACGTTCGTACACATATACGTGCATCTGTTTTTATAGTAAGTATTGATTGCACCGTCAGGATCTCTCGTAGGTTGTAGAGCGATGGCTCACAAGCGTCGGCAGCTAATGCTGTGTCTGGCTTGTTTTACAGGCGCCTAATGTCTCATAGCGGGGTGTTTATAACACTGTTAGATAAAATATTGCTGGTCGAGAGATCACGTACCGGAGGTCCAGCCGGGACCGAGGAAAGGCTTTGTAAAACGAAAAGTGGGAAGACCTGTCTTATCCGTTGTCCTGTAACGGAGGCACTCCAAAATATTTGGAACCTTCAACGTATTCGTTTTCATGGTTTTTGGTGTGATAACTAATTAGATTTCTCGTCAGATCAGAGACTGAGCAGTCGCAATGATACAGCTGAGAATGGTGTCTCCAAAGTACCAATGCAAGTAAATTAACAAGATGACGCATAAAATTAAAATTAGCACCTACACTCTTCTCACTGGAGAATGAAAGCCCTTTGGCATTCGACGCCAAAGTTTTTCCTCTGTACTCAGTTTGAGATACGTTTTATGGGTAGTGCCCAAGAGACCGGAGCCAGACGAGAAGATCGTGCAGTCGTCCGTGACTATACAGCAATATTCGGAGAACATTAACAGCTTTCTGTTATTTATTGTTTTATAAAGTCTGAAAAAGAGTATGGTGTTAAGACCATCGCCATGTAATGATTTCTGCTACAATTTTTTTTATCGAATTTCGAAATAACGATTAACACAGTTTTTCTTGCTGCCTACTGATGAAACATTCGGTGGTCGTTGTGTCATATTATACTCGAGTGTACGCTCACCTCTTTGTGACAGTACCTCAGCAGTAGGTTCTAACATAATGTTCAGTGACCACGATGTTTTATATTTAGTTCCTTTTCGACTATTAAAGATTTGATTCCCAAAATCGTTAGAAGTGAGTACGTTGGTCTCAGTTTATTTTCAAAAGTTAAGGCGAACTGACTAGAAAAAAACACATAAAATGTAAAGATCTTAGACATGTCATGTCCTTTTTTTCTGTTATCCCCCATGCACTTTTAGTGTTGATTTTCCCGCAGAAAGTTCTGAATTGTCTGGGCAGTGCGGGCGAACAATGACGGAACGAGTTACTTACGTTCAGCGCTGCCGATCCAAATGTCCACTCCGACTGTTCTGAATTCTGCAGCGTTAGCAAATCGTTTGGCGGTACGATGCAGGTGTCAGAATACATGCTTCTTATACTTCGAAATCTATCGAGAGACTACCCATGTTCCATCTGAGCTATGATGCGAAAAAATTTCCCTCTCCTGTGCTTGTGATATTTTACACTGACGCGGTGTGAAATAAGTGTGGAATACCTTATTAAGAAAGTTTTTTTGTACGTAGTGTACGACAGCTGCAAATACTGAGCGGATACAGCCTACTGAAACGTTTTATGACTATTCCTCCACGTTCTCCTTTCCGTTTTCTAATCCCCAAGGACGTCACATTTGTTAGGACAAGTATTTACTTTAATGGCAACTGAAATAGTCTGTAATTAATTTTTATTTCATAAATTCTTCGCTTCAGGGTCTTGTTTTGGAATTATCTGTCTTGATTGTTCCACGTGGCGATTCTGTCATTTCGGTTAATTTGTTTTTCACGGATGTATCGCATTAGAAAATCGAAGATATTTACATCATGCTACATTATGCTACAGATTAGCGTAATAGTATGAGTGAAAAATTGAAAAGCAGACGATGTTCTGTCGTCTCTTCCACAGACAGTGGAAACCATTGCCACGAGTGTGAGATAACAGTTTTTGATGAATCAAGTCCTTGGTAACATTTCAGTGCAGTTCAACTGTGACAGATTGCTACGTGAGAATATTCACTCTCATGCTCAGCATGTATTATGTCTGATCCCTGAGCATGTCATACGACTAAGTCTTATCATCGTCCATGTCTTCTGTGGATGTACGTCGTACAATCTGACAGCCCTGCGTTGATATGCGATGTGTATAATATGTTTGAATGTAAACGCAGATGCTAGTAAAGCCTGGAGGTTTGCTTTGTTGTATTTAACCACGAACGGCGCCAGTGCAATTCCCTCAACATTTTTCGTCAATATATCAGACATGGTCAGAACAGTGTTCGATGTAGTTGTGAGTGCATTAGGTAGGCTAAGTGAATGTGAACATGGGCAAATTTTTGGTGCTCGAATGGTTTGGGCATTCGTAACCGAAATTTTTGGTGTTTCAAGAGGCACCGTATCGAAAATTTATACCGCATAAAGGGAAAGCGGAAAACATCAGCCGCTAAGCCATAACGCGGACGAAAGTGTGTGTGTGTGTGTGTGTGTGTGTGTGTGTGTGTGTATGTGTTGAGTGATGATGAAGAAGGGTCTTTGAAGGTTATTGCGACGAAAATTAAGAGGACGACAGATGCCAAAGTCACTACAGAACTGAATGCCATATTCACGAAGGGAACTCTAAAAGTTCGGATTTGCAGGGCGAGATATAATTCCAAAACCACTCACCAGTGATGCAAATGTCCGTAACAAGTAAATGTGGTGCTAAAGGCATAATACCTGGTGTATAGAGCAAGTGAAGTGTGTCGTTTGGTCGGTTGAGTCTTGTTTCACACTGTTTCCAACTTCTAGTCGAGTTAATATCGCAACGGCAGTTCATGCCCGAGGCTCGGTGGTGGTTTGGACAGACATATCGTGGTATTCCAAGGGCCCAGTTGGTACTCTGCACGATCGTATTACTGCCAGAGATTGTGTGACTACTGTGGCTGATCAGGTCCATCCAGTAGTACGATGTTTGTACCCCAGAGGTGATGTTGCGTTTCAAGAGGACAGGGATCTGTTCACACAGCCCGCATCGTCCATGACTAGTTTTGTGAGCACGAGGATGAATTTTCTTATCTCCTCTGGCCACAACAGACATCAGGTCTGAGTATTATTGGGTCTTTGTAGTCTGTTTTGGAGAGAACAGTGCGTGAACGCTAGCCACCTCCATCGTCATTACCTGAAATTGGCACAATTTTCCAGAAAGTGTGGTATAACATTTCCTTGCAAACCACGCAGGACCTGTATTTGTCCATTCCGAGACTATTCGAATTTGTTTTGAATGCCAACGGTTTTCTACGCCATAGCTGTCATGGCAATGTGTTGTGTTTATGGTGTTTCCACGTTTTTGTGCGCCCCCTGCATAACAGCAGTAGAGAAAGTTTTGATGTAAGTTTTCTTCACCAAAACAACTGTAAACTATCAAGATTTTTATTACAATGTGTTTTTACTTCAACTTGAAAACTGCTCTTCTGCTGATAACATATGTTTCTTCGAATATTAGTGTAGTGGTGCAAGGTTTAAAAAGGTAAAAAGTTTTGTAATATAAGGATAAAAGATGATAAAGTGCAATACTATATGATAAAATAAGCACTATTTCAATTGGAACAACAAAGAGTTCTGCAACACTGAATTCGAAGTTTAGTCATGAAGTTAAAATTATCATTTAGAACAAATAAAGTTACGTAACCAGGTTTATGATTATTTGCAACGACTTGTCTGCCATCCTGGTACAAACTGCAGTACCGTAGCACTTAACTAGGACAACCAAAAGAAAATGGCGCTCATTTCCACTTTTATCAGTGGGCTGCGCAATATTAATAGTAAAATCAGGCTTTATGCGTATGATGCAGTTGTCTATGATGAAGTACAATCTGAGAGAATCTGCATAAATTTTAAGTCAGATCTTGATAAGATTCCAACGTGGTGCGCAGATTGGCAACTTGATCTAAATGTTCGGATATATAAGATTTCAACGTTGTGCAGAGATTAACTATGTGCTCTAAATGTACAGAAATGAAAAAGTTTGCTCTTCACAAAACGAAAAAACGTGTTGCCCTATGACTACAGTATCAATGAGTCGCTGTTGGAATCGTCCGACTCATACAAACACCTGGGTGTAACTCTTCTATGGGATATGAAATGGAATGATCACATAGGTTCAGTCGTGGGTAAAGTAGGTCGTGGACCTGGAAGACCCTTGAACACAAACGCAAACTATCCCCAGAAAGTCTATTAACAAAGTTTCAGGAACCAGCTTTAAATGATTACTCTGTGGATGTACTACAACTCCTTACGTATTTTTCGCATGTGGGTAGTGAGGATAAGATTAGAATAATTACTTCACACACAGAGGCATTCAAACAGTCATTTTTTCTTCGCTCCATACGTGAAAAAAAAAACAGGAACAACCCGTAATTACAAGTTACAGTGGGACGTACTCTCTGCCATCCACCTCACGGTGGTTTGCAGAGTACAGATGTAGATGTAGATGTTGATTTCGCTCACGTAGCGACGTGACACGGTACTGTGGCGCGTGGCTATCAGTGTCAACCAGACCTGCAGACATACATCGGACACTGTTCTACCCCGGAACACTTTTCTATCACCTACAGCCAGCCCTGTAATATAAGTTTAATGTATTTTTGTACTCATTTTGAAATGTTCGCATTCACCATAAGCCTACTGCATTCTTTTTCTGAAGCTACAAAAATTACTCAGGGAAAGTATGTTCTCCAAAAGTGAAAAGCCAAATGTGAAAAACTGTTCCATGGTAAAACATGGTCATCTACATAGGAACAAACATTATAGACAAATTTAAAAGTCTTGCAGTCGAGAAAAGCTTGTCAGTACTGTGTGTAATAGTTTATGTTTTCGATTGTTGCTCTTCTACATACCAAGAATCAGTAAGTGATATGAAAAGTGATATCAAAAACTACTTACAAGTGAAAAACAATTTCAAGCAGAACCTGCTGGAAATAGAAACGAATTTCCGTTCTCAAGACAGGGAAAATAGTTAAGACATTAAAGAGACTCAATTACAAATAACACGTGTGTCGTGGTACAAGACTTCCTTCCATTTCGAACTACAAAATGGTGCACGACCGACAAAGTGTGGTTCAATCGTCCATACTTTATGTAACTAATTTTAAAAATATACTAAATTTTACACGCAATAAAATTCTGCAACTAAAGAATTAACAATAGCTTGCATATTGCTTTACAGTGTTACAAAGCACTTAAATATTCTGAACTCATAATACTAACAAAGGCCGCACAACACACAACCTCTTTAACAAAAAACTGCAGAAAATGGAATAGCGGAAATTGCATATGGCGCTTTCTACTGCGTATTTCTTCATGTGATTCTAAAATCACTCGGTAGACTAAAACTCCGACCTGGAAACAATATGTATTCCCAGGTGCTCTACCATCCATATGTATTCCCAGGTGCTCTATCATCCAGACACAACACTCTCCCCTACTTTCGCAGAAACGAAACATTAATTATGTACGCCTACCGTTACTATTTCGAAATGACTATTAAAACTCTATGGCTGCCTGCGACTATCTGGCTTCCCGTGAGAGCAAATTTGATATAGCACTGTATACGCTCACTCGATATTCTTTCTAACAAAAGCAAACAAAATCGTCTTTAAAACTCAATGTGCACGAAACTGGAATGTAAACATCGAAGAAAATACTGCAGATATACTCTTCGCATGATGCATTATGAAGCTGTAATGCAACTAAAATTCTAACCAGATGCGGAAAATACGTTATACGGATTGTATAATGAATAGCATTAAATATGGAAATGTGTGGCTAGAAAACTGCGAGACTTGACTTCTAATTGTCTCGAATCCTTGTTAATTTCGACTCACATACACAAATCTTTGAAGAGTCTTACTCGCCCGACTTATTACTACACAAATCATCTTTGAAGTTTCTTACATATTCGATTTATTACAAATTTCACGTATCTAGAAAACCAGGAACGTATCCATGGCTACAACCATCGTTGAGAAATCTACTCCAAAATGTGGAAGATGCTTTGTGGAGCCTACTCCTATTAAACATCTGTCTCTAGTGCCGAAATTGTCAAGTTAAATTTAAGAACTGAGCTAAAGGCGTCTCAAGCATATCGCTAATGCAACTTACCACCCAATCACGTTATACATCACGAAAAGAGCGATCGCGACAGCGCTGGCAATCTCCATCGTGGCGATTCTATACCAACTATGGCGTTTCTTCGGTTACACCTCTTCGAATGAAGCTATTGTTGACACTGAATAATAAGCTTACCTATCCGCTACGCACCGTGTTAAAATCACATTGTGAGTCGCAGTAGCTCTCAGTAAGTGCAATAGGATGTGTTATTCATTAGGTAGTCCGTTCGAGCACGTTATGGTTATATTGATGAATGCACAAAAGAACGTAACGGAAACTGATACAAAATGGTTGCGACTTCTTCGTTATAATCTTTTCTGCAGCGTCATAAATAAAGGATGACAGCCTGTGAAACTGTTCAAATGGTTCAAATGGCTCTGAGCACTATGGGACTTAACATCTATGGTCATCAGTCCCCTAGAACTTAGAACTACTTAAACCTAACTAACCTAAGGACATCACACAACACCCAGCCATCACGAGGCAGAGAAAATCCCTGACCCCGCCGGGAATCGAACCCGGGAACCCGGGCGTTGGAAGCGAGAACGCTACCGCACGACCACGAGATGCGGGCGTGAAACTGTTCAAACGAAAATTATTAAAATGAGAAATTATACGCGCGGCACTAATACAGTTTCGGATTTTCATTCTAACGCACCCAAATTGTTCAGACACGTGGGAAATGCTCTCATCTTCTGTTGCAAGAAGTTATGTCAGGTGCAGATGCGGACATGGACTCAGCATTGCAGTATAGCAAAAATTAGCAGGCTCGCTCGCTCGCCTCCTCTGACAATAGATGACTGTACGGAGTTTCCTCCCATCACTGTAAGGTATGATGGAGAGATAAGACACGACATTTCTATGAACCGCATGTTTCACACCCGCGTTTGGGTATCCTCATTCAGATATTTCGTATTTCTGTAATCATGCCTCGTGGGCGATGGAAGTGTACCATAGATATAGTTAATAGATCTCATTATGACATTAAATATAACACAGTATACATATCTACATTTGTTCTGTAAAATGATTTGGCTTTTGACTATTTTCTTGCGTCAGGTCACTCACATTCAGGTCACGAATAGGTAGTCCATTAGACCACTCTGTGATATTACATAAAAATATGAAGTAACATGGATATCTGGAAAATCTGGATAGACTATCAATACGAATCGCTTCTTTATTCGTTGAGCGATCAGAAGATTAACCTACCCCTACACTTGGCACTACTGAATTGACTGGAGGTAATGCCATATAATGTGCTGACGGGAATGAATCGGGAAATATCCGCTTTTCAGTTAACTTGAAGAAGAAATAATATTACATGAAATATTACGCAGGAAGAGTACTACAATCATTCCAGACCTACAGAAAAAATACATCTAAACTTTTGTATAAATAGAATACGCATTTATTGCAATATACATTTCGCGGACGTGCTTGTTTGGTGGTTGTACTTACTACCCATGTGCATCGCAACAGAGCTGCAGGAGATTATAGAGCCCTGGCAAGTAAAATTATCACAGGAACAAAAGTCGATGCACTGGTCGTATCAATTGATAGAGGAGACACGGGAGCGAAGTTAGCCTTTAGTGCAGCCTTTATGAGGTGCTGAGCCTAGGAAATTCATGAATGGTCATTTTAGAGAGTTAAGATTAAGGACGAGAAAACCTATAGAATTAAGTTGAACATATTCCAGAACTGCATATTTGTAAATACTTATTAGGAGGAGTATCGAAAAAACTCACAGGAAATCACTCACTCTGTAAAAATCGTGACGTGGACGGAACTGTCAGCGATGTGACAGTAGCAGCTTCATATAGGGCATTAAACTCTGAAATCAGTAATGAATCGAAAAATTTTTATTGGAATCATTTTGATATAGTAATGATGTAACGAGTGATAAATGGTGTAGATATCTGAAGCGATTGTCAGAATGGAAATTACTTGCTACGTTCCTTCCTACGAAGCCATGCATTGTCACAGGCCTTTCATGACGTCCTGCTGACGGCCACGCACTTGCGCTCTGTGCAGCTCAGCAGAGCTTGAGAACATCAGGTAGATAACTAGTCACTGCAGGAAACGTCACGCTAAAACCGTGTGACTCCGCCTCTGCTCTTAGAAATGCCCTCAAAACAGCGTGGAAGAGGATCAACAAGTGTCCGCAGTTATGTCATGTCTGGCTGAAAACTCTCATTGATCAGATTCCGTACAGGTACCAAAATGCAAGAATGTTGATTAGTACGCTTAATCTGTTGATCCAAATAGTCCCAGACATTTCAATGGTGCTGATATCGCGTTATTTAGCGGACCAGTTGAGGAGTTGTGAGGTGTCTGAGAGTTCATCAAAACAGGGCAGTACACTTTCAGCCCTATGAACGCAGCTGTTGTCGTCTTGGAAGATAATAATGTCGGCAGTACACTCAACACGGTACTTTCCTAGGCTCATGGATCTGTCAGAGATGGTATGTACCATATCGGTGCATGCCGAATTCATTGAACGCAGTAGATGCAATACAACTAAGTACTCGGCTAGTGCCGCCAGGGTAGTGCACGAAATGACAATGTACGGTCGAGAATTCACAATAGAGAACAGACGTCAATGGCTGGGAAAACAAGACGAAACTGCAATCCAAAAGGGAACCATATAATCACTGTGTAGCTACATTCAAGACTGGAGGTTGAAGGCAGGCGAAGCTGAAGGCGTACAGGCACGACTAAACCGCCTGCCAAAGGCTGAGGCAGCGCAGATACAGGCGGCTGGTCGCTGGTGGTTGGTCACCGCGAGAGGCGTGGAGCGGCTTGCAGCGTCCCTCTCCAACGGTTCCACACAGCATTCAGCGCTGCTCTGCTGAGCGTGCTAGCCGTATTCCGCTGTCATCGTCTGACCCGCTGGATACAGCAGCACGCCATTGTCTCCCTCTGAGTTTTAACTGGCTCGACTTTTAAATGATTATCGGAGATTGCTGTTGTTGTTGTCCTTGGTGGTGGTGTTTGGGGAGGGGTGAGAGGGGATGTACCTACAACGAGAACTTCGAACGGCAGTGCACCTTGTCATTTTTCACATTAGGAAATAATTGCCAGAGATGAAAGAACGGCAAGTTGCAGAAAAAAGTTCCTAGTACTGATCTAGGGTTAAACTCCTGACATCCGCATTTCATGACTGTTACTTAGCCACTGAAACTACTGATGTAGCACTGGTCCGCATGTTAGTTTTAAACGTATGTGAGATGCACAAAAACACGAAAGAAATGTTTACAACAACACTTAAGCGTGACAGCTGTAAATACAGCGCTACCACAGGAAGTAACATCAGTGTTTAAGTGGTTCAAATGGCTCTGAGCACTATGGGACTTAACATCTGTGGTCATCAGTCCCCTAGAACTTAGAACTACTTAAACCTAACTAACCTAAGGACATCACACACATCCGTGCCGGAGGCAGGATTCGAACCTGCGACCGTGGCGGTCACGCGGTTCCAGACTGAAGCGCCTAGAACCGCACGGCCACAACAGCCGGCTCAGTGTTCAACGTCCTATTGATGAGGGAGCCATTAGAGATGAAGAACGTGCTCCAGCTTTAGGTTTTTTAATTGGTAATGCCACCTCTGTATGAAAATCACTGGCTGTGCTGTGTGCAGTCTGTGGCTGCTTTGCATTGTTGTAATACTCGCCATTGTAGTGTTAGGCAGCTGGCTGTGAACAGCGCGTAGCGTTGCGCAGTTGGAGGTGAGCCGCCAGCAGTGGTGGATGTGGGGAGAGAGATGGCGGAGTTTTGAAATTTGTCATGAACTGCTATATTTATATATGATGATATCAAGGTAAATATATTGTTTGTTCTCTATTAATATCTTTCATTTGCTAACTATCCCTATCAGTAGTTAGTGCCTTCCATAGTTTGAATCTTTTATTTAGCTGGCAGTAGTGGCGCTCGCTGTATTGCAGTAGCTTGAGCAGCGAAGATTTTTGTGAGGTAAGTGATTTGTGAAAGGTATAGTTTAATGTTAGTCAGGGCCATTCTTTTGTAGGGAATTTTGAAAGTCAGATTGCGTTGCGCTAACAAAATATTGTGTGTCAGTTTAAGCACAGTCGTGTATAATTGTTCAAAGGGGAAGTTTCACAGCTGAGGAAAGTTGAGGGTGGAAACTGGCTGACGTCTTGCTAGAGCAACCATCCCAGAATTTGCATTAAAAGTTTTAAACGTAATCATAAATCTAAATGTGCTTGTGTGAATGGTAAAGCCGCCTTCGCCCCGAATGCCATTACAGTGTATTACGACTACACCCACCTCGTTGTCCGTTACAATACGAGATTTCGTCGCGAGATCTAGATGAGGACGCACTTCTCTATGAGAAGATACAGAACTGTGGTAACAATTTCCAAACAAAGCCACTGCAGTTAAGGCAGAAGAAAGCATTCAACTAAAATACGTTCTGATAATGATATAGAGCGTACAAAAGGAGATACGAAAATTGTCATCGCCCTTCCACCTGCTGGCAATCTAACATTCAAGAAACGAAAACTACTGTACAAAAATGGAATTCTTAACGTGTTAGGAGAGACCTACGTCACTTTTAATTGCCGATCACTTCAACTGCGTTAAATCACCGGCCAAAAAATAATTATGTAGTGAGTACACGACGGAAGATAATACCACCAAGTACACAATGGCCCTTTATCTGATATTTGTATTTCCCCTGAGGGTGGCGGAGGAGGGAGGGAGAGGAAGGGGTTAGTAGCATTGAAGTTCCGACTCTTAATTCTTTGATTAAAACGATTGAAACTAAAGAAAAGCATTTATAAAAACAAAATCTGTCCTTGGTGAGGGACTGAGACGCAGGTGCACGGCAAGGGAGTGTTATGAGGAAGAATGTGGGATGAATATTGGGAAGGTTCACGACACGAGATGTAGGTTGAAGAAGGCGAGTGGCATTGCAGATATGCAGGGAGAATGTGGATGGAAATGGAAGAGCTTGATTAGGTCATACGAAAGCTCACGTATTGAGTAGATTTTAGTAATGATTTCATGCTCTCGGAGGGAATATTACTCTAAGAAATGATATGGAGTGTGGCTCTCTGCCCCTGTTAATCAAATTAACTGTTACTCAAATGTCTGTTGCTTCTGTTTTTAGTTCTTCGATTTCATCACCTGCACAAGAGCTGGTAACTTAGAATTATGTTCGTTGCGCGTAATGATCATAACTTTGAACTTATCCGCTAATAAGTACCTAATAATCTTACACTACTGACCATTAAAATTGCTGCACCAAGAAGAAGTGCAGATGATAAACGGGTATTCATTGGACAAATATATTATACTAGAAATTACATGTGAGTACATTTTCACCAATTTTGGTGCATAGATCCTGAGAAATCAGTACCCATAACAACCACCTCTGGCCGTAATAACGGCCTTGATACTCCTGGGCATTGAGTCACAGAGCTTGGATCGCGTGTACAGGTACAGCTGGCCATGCAGCTTCAACACGATACCACAGTACATCAAGAGTAGTGACTGGCGTATTGTGACGAGCCAGTTGCTCGGCCACCATTAACCAGAAGTTTTCAGTTGGTGAGAGATCTGGAGAATGTGCTGACCAGGGCAGCAATCGAACATTTTCTGTATCCAGAAACGCCCGTACAGGACCTGCAACATGCGGTCGTGCATTATCCTGCTGAAATGTAGGGTTTCGCAGGGGTCGAATGAAGGGTAGAGCCACGGGTCGTAACACATCTGAAATGTAATGTCCACTGTTAAAAGTGCCGTCAATGCGAGCAAGAGGTGACCGAGACGTGTAACCAATGGCACCCCATACCATCACGCCGGGAGATACGCCAGTATGGCGATGACGAATACAGGCTTCCAATGAGCGTTCACCGCGATGTCGCCAAACACGGATGCGACCATCATAATGCTGTAAACAGAACTTGGATTCATCCGAAAAAATGACGTTTTGCCCTTCGTGCACCCAAGTTCGTCGTTGACTGCACCATTGCAGGTGCTCCTGTCTGTGATGCAGCGTCAAGGGTAACCGCAGCCATGGTCTGCGAGCTGATAGTCCATGCCACTGCAAACGTCGTCGAACTGTTCGTGCCGATTGTTGTTGTCTTGCAAATGTCCCCATCTATTGACTCAGGGATCGAGACGTAGCTGCACGATCCGTTACAGCCATGCGGATAAGATGCCTATCATCTCGACTCCTAGTGATACGAGGCCGTTGGGATCCAGCACGGCGTTCCGTATTACCCTCCTGAAACCACCGATTCCGTATTCCGCTAACAGCCATTGGATCTTGACCGACGCGAGCAGCAATGTCGCGATACGATAAACCGCAATCGCGATAGGCTACAATCCGACCTTTATCAAAGTCGTAAACGTGATGGTACGCATTTCTCCTCCTTACACGAGGCATCACAATAACGTTTCACCAGGCAACGCCGGTCATCTCCTGTTTGTGTATGAGAAATCGGTTGGAAACTTTCCTCATGACAGCACGATGTAGGTGTCGCCACCGGCGCCAACCTTGTGTGAATGCTCTGAAAAGCTAATAATTTGCATATCACAGCATCTTCTTTGTTGTGTTGGCAGAAGAGCTAACACCGAGTTACTAGTAGAGGCCGAAATGCACGCGTTTTAGCTCACGCAGGCTGGCGTGAGGTGTGGAACATGACAAGGAATTAGAATTCAGAAAGCGTACGTAATTAGTTTGATACTTAACTTTAATCCATTAATGATGAACGTCGCTTTTGACAGTACATGAGTTACAATATTATCTGTTCAGAAGACATAGTAACTGAATCTGGCGGTTTGCTAGGTCGTAGGAAGTGACGTAGCTGAAGGCTATGCTAAACTGTCGTCTCTGCAAATGAGAGCGTCTGTAGTCAGTGAACCATCGCTAGCAAAGTCGGCTGTACAACTGGGTCGAGTGCTAGGGAGTCTCTCTAGACTAGACCTGCCGTGTGGTGACGCTCGGTCTGCAATCACTGATAGTGGCTACACGCAGGTCCGACGTATACTAACGGACCGCGGCCGATTTAAAGGCTACCACCTAGCAAGTGTGTCTGGCGGTGACACCACACTCTTCGTGTCGGTTAAATTTCGCTTCTGTAGCAAATCATCTTCGTGGTGTAGAAATTTTAATGGCCAGTAGTGTATTTTCACGTCTGTGCCTACAATCTATTGTGACGACGTCGGAGCATGAAAGTGCTCCGGCATACTGTTCAGTGTTTGCGTTTGTGGTATTTCCTGGCTTGTCACTAGAGGAGCAGAATACTCTTCGTCAGTGTAAAAACTGGTATTCCGATACACTAAGGAAGCCATCTGTAACTGTGAGGGGGTTTTAGGTCTTACGACTACTGCGTCATGGAAACTGACATTGGAAGACTAGTGCTAAACATAGTTACAGAAGACAATGTGTTATCAGCGATGGGCAACATTATTTCGAACGATATAAATGAGTGTTATGTTCACTAGGACAATACAGGACTGAAAGATGTCAGTGCGGGAACAGATGTGGATGAAGACGGTGAACGTTTGCACACTTGTGTGTAATACCGAAGAAACGAGGTGGGCTAGCAGTGGACCCGAAACAGGTGCTTACATATACCGTGCTAAGAAAACTGTAAGCTAAGGACATGGCGTCAGGGTCAACAATAAGTCGCAGCTTTAAGTACAACTCTGTTGTAGCACGTGTACGAGAAACCAACCTTTTTGTCAGTGTAAAAACAACTGTCAACATTGACGACCAAGAACATCGAGACAGTTTGGGGGTTAAGGAAAAAGCCAATGTATCAATCCTAGGAGTTTTGATAACTTGTAGAAGCAACATACCGCAAGAATACACAAAAAGAACGAAATTGGGAATCGACACGACACCCACTAATATGTATTCACTCGAGAGAACTCTCAAGCTCCGAGTAACTCCGAGCGTAACCCGACTGCACCCCATGTCAGTAGGCAAACTAGTCCGAGAGACTATGCCCGGAATACAGGACGCCATTATCAGTATACTGTACTTACGCCAGTCTAATGCACCGTGGAATGTAATGCACCCCCCAAGTTAAAGTTGTAAACAAAGAGTTTGTTGGCTTATCACTAGTAGGCTCCGTTTATTTACACGTCAGTGGATGTATACATGAAGCATCAAAACAACAATTTTAAGCCACCACCCATTCTTAAGTGACACAGTCATTATTAAAAAATATGTCCTAAATTGATTACCTACATGACATACAAACAAATAGATCATAAATCACGGTCGTTACTCATCATTATCCACTAATATCATCATTTCGGAGGAGTCTGCATCAGAAGCAGTTTCATTTACTCTTTCCCCCGTCGTCCTCGTTCCAGAGCACATCATTTTCATGACCGTCCAGAGTATATAAAATGCAGCATTTCTCGAATGAGTTTACTATCATTGGTGCTTGGATTTTTCTCCATGAGGCCGAAATCAAGCGTGCAATAATGTGGGGTGCAGCAATCTTAATTTTCCGTATCGGAGTCAGTTTACAGTTTGGTTTGCAAAACCATGTCTTGCACTCTTCCTGAAAGTAACCTCAGAAAGCTTTACTTACACTATCGTTCAATGGTTTTAACACAAAATTCATTCCTCCAGGAATAATAACAGATCACTGCCTAGACTGTGCATCTTCTTTTTTACGTCATCAGCAAGATGACCACGAAATGCGTACAGACATAGCATTAATTGTAGTTTGTAGTTCTCATACGCTTCGCAGCTAGTCATGCGTTAGAATTTGTCACGTGTCCCTTCTCTTTATTTCGAACAATGACGTCAACAGGGAACAGCTTTTCATTTTTAGAAGCCTTGGGACTTGTTTTCCGCTTGTAGATTAAGAGAGGAGGACGATTTCGCCCATCTGCTGTGACTGTCAGCGTTATAGTTACGTGCTTTTTTTCACACCACGATGCTTTGATGGTAACGTCTTTTGTCCCCTTTCATCAGTCGTGTAATCATGTGGCATATTAAACCAAATTGGCGTATCAACAAAGTCGCCTGTTTGGCTCATCGAAACATTCCTTCGTTGCCGAAGTGTGGTGACATAGAGCTGAAATTCTTGATTTTTTTTCCTCAAAATCTTGTTGAAGCTTTTGTTGTACGGCATCGTAGAGATAAGCCCGCCCCTTTCATAAAGCGATCAACCCATCCACGACTAGCCTGAAACTCTCACCTCGCTATATTAGGAACTGCAGCCACCTCCTTTTGCTTTGTTTCTTATGGCGTAATTAGTTTACAGATTGTCCATTTTTCCTCCTTCCACGGACGAATTCCAAAAATATTGGTTCAACGTCAGGATGTCTTCCACTGTGAGGACCAGTGAATTTCTTTCTAGTACTGGTAGTTGCAAATAATGCCAATTTCTAATTCTTCCAAAAGCAAACGTTACTCTCAGCTGCATCGAATTCTCGTCCCGCCCTCCTGCTACCGTATTTTTAAGCATAAGGAATTACTTTACGCTCTATAGTAGTATCATACGATATTCTTCCGTGCTTGCCTTCCATTTCGTGACTACCTAATGCGAACACACTACGCAGTAATAGCCCAACAAAAACGTAAGTTGAAAATTACAACAATGCATTGAGATGTAAGGAACCATACGTAAATTTCAATGATCTTGTCCCTGAACGACGGATTCAGGTTGGTACTCGAATGTAATGCACCGACGATTCTTATGCACAACCCAGTTTTGATTACTGCATATGGTAAACAAAAAGGTGTGCATTAGATTCGCGTAAATACAGTATCTGAGAAAGGTAGAAATCACAGTTCGGCGCAGTTGACTAACAGTGTTACAGTTATGGCAAGCCATAAGTCAATGGAAGATACAAGATGGACATAAACAAAAGCAAAACGAGGATAATGGAATATAGTCGAATTAAATCGAGTGATGCTGAAGGTATCAGATTGGGAAATGAGATGCTTAAAGTAGTACACTCATGCTCATAAATTAAGGATAATTGCAGAATCTTGCGTCATACAACGTGGTACTACACAAAACTGACGCTAATAGCATAGGCACATAGGGGACACACACACGACACAGATCTGTAAGTCCAAGGTATTGCTGATAAGTTGAGAAAACTATCCCGAATTACATATGCTACACAACGCCACTGTTTCCTGTACATGTACCCCGACATCAATATGAAATATGATCACCATGCACACGTACACAGGCTGCACAATAGGTTGGCATACTCTGGATCAGGTGGTCGAGCAGCTGCTGGGGTATAGTCTCCCATTCTTGCACCGGTGCCTGTCGGAGTTCCCAAAGTGTCGTAGGTGTTTGAAGACATGCAGCGATACGTCGACTAAGAGCATCCCAGACGTGCTCGATGGGGTTTAGGTCTGGAGAACAGGCACCCCACTCCATTCGCCTGATATCTTCTGTTTCAAGGTACTCCTCCACGATGGCAGCTCGGTGGGTCCGTGCGTTATCATCCATCACGAGGAAGGTGGGACCCACTGCACCCCTGAAAAGGCTGACATACTCACGCAAAAAGATGTCCCGATAAACCTGACTTGTTACAGTTCCTCTGTCAAAGACATGCAGAGGTGTACGTGCACCAATCATAATCCCACCCCACGCCATCAAACGACGACCTCCATACAGGTCCCTTTCAAGGACGTTAAGGGGTTGGTATCTGGTCCCTGGTTCACGCCAGATGAAAACCCGGCGAGAATCACTGTACCTGGACTCGTCTATGAACATAACCTGGGACCACTGTTCCAATGACCACGTACTGTGTTCTTGAAACCAAGTTTTACGGGCTCTCCTGTGACCAGGGGCCAGTGGAATGCACCTTGCAGGTCTCTGGGCGAATAAACCATGTCTGTTCAGTCGTCTGTAGATTGTGTGTCTGGAGACAACTGTTCCAGTGGCTTCAGTAGGGTCCCGAGCATGGCTACCTGCAGTAATCCTTGGCCATCTGCTGGCACTGATGGTGGGATATCGGTCTCCTTGTGGTAGTGTCGTATACTGTGGACGTCCCGTACTGTAGCGCCTGGACACGTTTCCTGTCTGCTTGAATTGTTGCCATAATCCTGATATCACACTTTGTGGCACACAGAGGGCCCATGCTACGACCTGCTGTGTTTGATCAGCCTCCAGTCGCCCTAGTATTCTACCCCTCATAACATCATCAATATCTGTTATTTGAGCTATTTTCAACACACAGTCACCATTAGCACGTCTGAAAACGTCTGCACACTTACTCTCTGCACCGTACTCTGACATGCACCAACACACCTCTGCGTATGTGGATTGCTGCCAGCGCCATCGTGCAACGACCGCAGGTCAAATGCACCGTATTGCCATACCCCGTGGTGATTTAAACCCGCAAACCGCCCACCAGAGTATTGTTTCACCACGTATCAGCATTATCCTTAATTTATAAGCATGAATGTAGATGAGTTTTGCTATATGGGGAGTGTAATTATTGATGACGATCAAGGTACAGATGATACAAAATGTAGACTGGCTATGGCAAGGAAAACGTTTCTGAATAAGAGAAATTTGTTAACATCGAGTATAGATTTAACTGTCAGGAAGTCTTTTCCGAAAATATTTGTATGGAGTGTAGCCTAGTATGATAGTGAAACATGGAGGACAAATAGTTTAGACAAGAAGAGAATAGAAGCTTTCGAAATGTAGTTCTACAGAAGAATGCTGAAGATTAGATGGGTAGATCACGTAACTAATGAGGAGATACTACTGAATAGAACTGGGGAAAAGAGAAATTTATGGCACAACTTGACTAGAAGAAGGGATCAGTTGGTAGGACAAATTCTGAAGCATCAAGAGATTACCAGTTTAATATTGGAGGGAACCGTGGAAGGTAAAAATTGTAGGAGGAGACCAAAAGGAGAATATATTAAGCAGATTCAGAAGGATGTAGATTGCAGTAGTTACTCGGAGATGATGAAGCTTGTACAGGATAGAGTAGCATGGAGAGCTGCGTCAAACCAGTCTCTGGAGTGAAGACCACAACAACAACAATAACTTTCTTATTACCTGTAACTGCCAACAAACCAGCAGAGCTGGAAGAAGCTATTGTTCGTACTGACGTGGCAAATGATTCTGATGTAGAGGGTGGAGTTGCCTCCAGTTCCCGTAAGAGACAAGGGATGACAGAAGGGGAGAAACTGTTTCAGGTACTTGCAGCAAACATCAAGAAAAAGAAAATTCATCAAACCGTGAAGGAGATTACCCTGATAATCATTTTCTACTGTCATTATTAGATGATTTGAAATCTGTGGCAAAGCGTTTAAAGATGGACGATAATTTTGAAATAATGTCAGTTTTGTGGTAATACAGCAGGTCTTACAGTTCACCAGAAAACTGCAAGTTTCAGATCACTTCACACATATCAGTACCTATATATTCAAATACACCATAACTGTTCATGCTTCCAATCCATGTCCAAGTACATCAAATCACTTTCACCTATATCACCTGATTCATCAGTGACCACTGATTTATTCTCTGGGTAGCGTAGATTTTAGGAAGCTGTTTTAACGTATTCCATCGAAAAAAATTATTGTCGAATTTACTTTAAAAATAAATTTATATGTAAAAAAGGCATTTTATTTACCTTGAAGTAATCATTCGTCTTTCATCTGATGATATACTATTTCTCATTTACGTACTTTCTTTTATTTTGTTAGCCCTCAGCACAGCACATAACTGATCAAAAGACGTCACAGACATTCTGAAGCAGTTAAAGCATTTTTTAGAGTTTTCTTTCAATTTCTTATAAATTATAAAAAAAGTCCATGTTTTTCTCCAGTACTTTGGATGATGTCGCTGACGCCTGTGTTTTCTTTTCAGTAACAAAACGAAAAGCAACACTTTCTCATCAGAGTCCGTTTCGTCGCTAAGTAGCAGAAGCATACAGACAGCTCCTGCCACAGAGCTTCTGCTGCGTGGTACAGATGCGTGTCTGGTAATTCGACCACGCTGCTCAAAAGTGCGGTAGTCGCCCATTGCTGCGATTGAACCGCGTGGCTGAAACGCCACAACGAAGTCGCCAGTGTGAAAGCAGCCGTAGTCTGCGTCACAGTGACACAGACAACGGTCGCCAGATGTTGCCCAATAACATCGGCCGACAGTGTGGTCATAGTGCGTCTTATCTCCTCCGTCTGTTTTTGTCAAGGTCAAGAAGGTTAGGTTAGAATCTATTCTGTGTATGATGTGGGTTAGATTTTAATCTCTTAAGGTGGGGTGGATACAACGACGCCTCTGTGTTGTGGATACAAGGGCTGCGTAGCATCTTCTGCTATTAAAGAGACACCGAATGCATGGGAATGAGCTTTCGTGAATCGTAAAGAACGTGGCAAGTACTATGCTTTCTGTCCTCAGTTATTGGAATAACCAGACAAGTTTTACGAATATATGAGATGACAGGAGAAACGTTGTTCTATAGTCGAGATAATTCGTGGTGACCTTGAAAAGCTAGTTATAAACACACTGTGTCGCTGTATTCATTTGAAGTTGTGCTGACGTACATCAATTAGTGATTGTCGCTTTACACACGAGTGAAAGACAAGTAAAACGTGTAGCATAAAGTACTCTGAAAAACTGAAGCACTTAAAAGTGGAAATACTTACCGTACACTGCATTTTCAAACCACTTCATATTAACAGCATCACTAACCTACTGGCATGAAACGCCAGTAAGCAGTAATAATAATTTGTAGACAGCTAATGACATCCTACCACAAGAAAGATCCAGTACAGTAGCAATGAGCATAAAAGATACGCCACCCTCTTCACGTCAAAAAATAAATTTTTGAGGTTATAATCTATTCCTAAAATTTCCAATACCGATTTTGCATGTGAGGATTCGAATAAACCTGCGATTTTAGTCCATAGATTCCGAACTATGTGCCGATTCTGATATTTTTATCCTCAGGATGCCACAAAGTCATTCTCTTTTGGCAGTTTCTCATGCGCCATAGCTCGTGTGCGAGGATATCGGCCGATTTGACCAAAGGAAACAAACTGATTTGAATTTCACCGATTGCCATGCGAAATGTGTACATTCAGGAGAAGGGATCAGTTTTAGTGTGATGGTGCACATAGTGGCTGGCGTACGTACTGATTTGGAAAGATCGGCCGTCTCCAGACGATGTTGGTCGTCGGCAGAATCCAGCGATATCGGAGCCGCTACGACTGCAGCCTTAATCCAAGTCAACTTCTTCATACACTGTCCCATATGACCGTGTCTGGCTTGCGTACCAGATGCTACTTTTGCCCCTGCAATGCAGGCACCATAGACTCAGCCAGCCCCACAGTTTGTCCCACTCAACAACAAGTCAGAACCAGAGGACTCAATCAGCGGTCAGTGCTCAGAGGTTTGTACTACAATGTGCCTGTCCCTATATCCCTGACTGTACATAAACCATTCTGACCCATGTCATCTGTTAGTGCAAACATCATAGATAATTTATATCACAAGTGTATGTCTATCATTAGCACGGCGCAGTTGGGTGCAGTTCAAAAGGATTCGAAACATCATGTTGCGAGAGTGAGTGAGGCACATTCCGTTAATCTCCTACAAAATAATGGACAGTAATCATTTGGACAGAGTTATGTTATGGAACATTCATTTGGCCTGCTCTAATAGGGAAAATCTGGTTTATTTCCAAATGGAATATAAAATTCATATTATGGGATTGGCAGAAACTAGGATAAGAACAGTACATAACTTCTACACTGAAGAGGCAAAGAAACTGATACACCTGCCTAATATCGTGTAGGGCCCCCGAGAGCACGCCACAGTAGTGCCATAACACGATGTGGCATGAACTTGACTAATGTCTGAAGTAGTGCTGGAGAGAACTGACACCATGAATCCTGCAGGCATTGGAGATCTCTTCTGAACAGCATGTTATAAGGCATCCCAGATTTCCTCAATAATGTTCGTGTCTTGGGAGTTTGGCGGCCAGCGGAAGAGTTTAAACTCAGGAGAGCAGCTCTGTAGCGATTCTGGAAGTGTGGGGTGTCACATCGTCCTGCTGAAATCGCCGAAGTGCGTCGGAATGCACAATGGACATGAGTTGATGCAGGTGATCAGACAGGATGCCTACGTATGAGTCACCTATCTGAGTCATATCTAGACATATCAGGGTACATATAACTCCAACTGCACACTCCCCACACCGTTACAGGGTCTCCACCAGCCTCTGCTGACAGGCTGGGTCCATTAATTCATGAGGTTGTCTCCATACCTGTACACGTCCATCCTCTCGATACAATTTCAAACGACACTCGTCCGACCAGGCAACATGTTTACAATCATCAACAGTCCAATGTCAGTGTTGACAGGCCAAGACAAGGCGTAAAGCTTTGTGTCGTGCGGTCATTAAGGGTGTATGAGTGTGCCTTTGGCTCCAAAAGCCCATATCGATGATGTTTCATTGAATTGTTCACACGCTGACACTTGTTGATGGCCCAACGCTGAAATCTGCAGCAGTTTGCGGAAGGGTTGCACTTCTATCACGTCGAATGATTCTTTTCAGTCTTTGATCCTATTCTTGCAGGACTTTTTTGTAGTCGGAGCAATGTTGGAGAGTTGATGTTTTCCGAATTCCTGATATTCATGGTACTCTCGTGAAACGGTCATACGGGAAAATTCCCACTTCACCGCTACCTCGAAGATGGTGTTTCCCATCGCTCGTCCGCCAACTGTAGCACCACATTCAAACTCGATTAACTCTTGATAACCTGCCATTGTAGCAGCAGTAATCGATCTAACAACTGCGCCAGACACTTGTTCTCTTGGATAGGCGCTGCCGACCGCAATGCCGTATTCTGCCTATTTACATATCTCTGTATTTGAATATGTATACTTATATCAGTTTGTTTGGCACTTTATATAACGGAGACGATGGTGCGTTCGGTAAGTAATTCAACACATTTTTTCGGCCAGTTTTGGTTGAAAAAATGCGGAATATGTTGTGCAACTTCGTCGAATATTTCCACTTCAGCTTCTATAGTTTCATGAATTTGTGAGTGGTGGCGGCACTATACATAGCCTTCGAAATAGTGTCTGTAATGCATGTGCATTCCAAGCAGAGAGCTGTCACTGATTTCTTTTTGTGGAAAACCAGAGCACTGCAGATATTCATGGTCGCATGCAGAATATCTATGGGGACCTGGAACAAAAGAACAGTGAGTCATTGGGTGTTGAGTCTGTTATCATAACAAGGTTGCGCAAACATGCCCAATCCCCTGCGTGCCAGCCGGCTGCAACTCCTGCAATGTTGGAATGTGCAGACACACTCATTTGAGGTGATCAATGGATAACAGTCAAACTCTCTGCACAACTGGATGGCTCTGTTGGTAGCCTAGTACTCTCGTCCTCCAGTTGGGGTACATAAAAGTGTGTGCTCTGTGGATTATTTGCTACCTAGCAGAAGACCATAAAGAGCAATGAAGGACGATCTGTGTGAAGTCACTTGCACGTTATGAGGCTGGCCATGACAGTTTTTCTCGAACATCATTGCAAGCGATGAAACATGGGCTCATCAATTTTAACTGGAAACGAAATGGTGACCCGTTGAGTGGTGCTACACCAGCTCTGCTCCGTAGAAAAATTTCAAAGTCTAACTTTCAACTGGTAAAGTCATGGTTACAGTCTTCTGTGCTGAATGAGTTATTCTAATTTATGTCCTCCAGTGCCAGATTAAGGGAAGGGAAAAGGGGGGGGCTCTAGACCCAGGACTCCATGTGGACGGGGGGCCTCCACTCTGATCTTCCTCATCTGGCTCTCTAATAAGAATCATTCAAGATACAACCATCACCATGGGATAAAATAAGACCCTAAAATATAAAACAAATTTCTTTGTTTGTTACAACCACCATCTTAAAAAACTATCATAAATCAGTTTAAAACAAAAGGTCGAATATAGTACATGATAATTATGATTCATATTTTCTCGTTGAACAGAAATGTTCTGCAGTCTCATGTAGTCACAGAATAACCAGTCCAAATCCAGCGAAAAATTAAGTTACTGCGCAGTTGCGCAACATTCCTTTCATGTCAACAAGTTCCATCTATTTATAAACTCTGTATGCGTGTATTCGAGCAGAATTTTTGACCTTAACAATAGGCGAGTTACTTCAAACACTTTTGTGTTTTGTGTGATGCACTCACCATTCACCCATCGCCCTTTCCTTCTTCTGTTCGTTGCTTATATTCCTCGTCTATTGTTGGAGAGCTGAATTGTTAATTCGAGCAAAAGAAAAGCCCAGAAAGAAGGAGCTACATTTATGAAGAAACTGCCACAAGTGACTGCATAGTCTTACGAAAAAAAATTGCCCCACTGGTAACGTTAGTGAAGTCTGTACTGAACCGGTACCTTTTACATTGGTATATATTTCTTCTAAGGAGTGTTTTACAGATCCCGGTGAAACTGAAATTGTAGTCGGGCAGTATTTTGTAATTGAGGTGGCAATGAAAGCGAATGTTGAACTAAGCGATCATAAAATCGAAATCGGAGACAGAAGTTACAGTGAATTAGTGAAGTGCCCAACATTGGAGAAACATTCGGCGAAATGGAAAAATGTGAAAAATCATTGGTGGAATTGATTTTAGCGAATGGTTTAGACTATGTTAAGAACAATTTAGATGATCTAAGTAAATCCGAACGTGTCTATAAATCACAAAAAATGTACTCACCCAACACCTTGTTCTTTAGAAAACTGCTAAATGGAGAGAAAAATGAAAGGAAATGGCTGTAGTAAACCGAATCTACAAGAAATGTGTTTTGTATTTTCCGTAAATTATTCAGTGACAGCATTGACTTAGATGATATGTGTTCTCCATTTTCAATTTGTGGGCGTTATGTCTGGAAGAAAGAGGTAGAAAAAGTGACATATCATGAAAACAATGCTATTCATCCCAAAAATTCAGTGACGCGGCTTCTACCATGGAAGAATGAGACACGTGCCGTATCGACAGTGAACTGCAGCATACGATTTAAACCGAGGAAAATTATTGGCAAGAAGTGCTTCCCTGCGTGATAGAAGTAGTTAAGCATTTGGAAATAAGAGGATTTGCTTTTCATAGTGATAACAAAATTTTTTGGACCAAAAATAATGGTAACTATTTGGGTTTCCTTGAATTAATTGCTCATTTTGACCCGTTTTTGAAACAACACATCCATGAGCGTTGCTCTAAAGGTCATTGCCATGAGACATATTTTTCCAAGGCTACCGGTATTATGAAGAATTCATTGGTCTTGTGGGAGTCAAGGTATTGAGTAAAATAGTTGGCGAAATTCAAACAGCAAAATTCTAAAGATTAGCTGTATATTCAACAGTAGACACAGCACATGAAGATCAGCTAGCCCTTGTAGAAGGTATTGTTTCGAGGGAAGAGTTTATGAGGAAGATTTTTATGTTTTGTTCCCAACACAGACACACAGGAGAAAGTCCTAGGAAAGTTTACCTAGATCTCTTTTGGGAATACAGTACCGTATGAGGACAGAAGATTGTCGTTGCCAGTAACACGAGTGGGAAATATTCAGGTTTAAGTGCAAAGATAAAGGAACTGAATTAATTAGCTTTCTATGTGCCATGTGTTGATACCTGTTAAACCTGGTGTTCCAAACAGTGCTGAGAAATCGTCAGAAACAGCTGTTTTTTTTTCAAGTTATTCAATGACTATATGGCTTTTTTGTAGTTTGTACTCACCATTGGCACATGCTTGTGAGGAAGAATGAGTGACTTAAGATATTGTGTGATACTAGATGGTCATGCTGTGAGGAAGCAATATCAGCTATTCGACAGAATTTCTATGCCGTTTATGTGTTCTTTAAAGAAATTATTGAGAACAAGAAAATGCAGCGACAAGAAATGAGGCAGAATCGCTTTTGAAAAATCTGAAGACAGCAAGCAGTACTAGCTGTCTTCTGCGATGCCATGTTGTCTTGAGTGGACAAAACTAACAAATATTTGCAATGGCCTGGACTGAATTTAATTAGCGGGTATCATGTGTTGCGATCGTTGATTCCATTTTTCAGTCATGTTAGTGAAAATTTTAATGAACATGAAAACCAGGCTAACTCTGCGACTGCCATTCCCATTCTCGAGGCCTCATCTCGCAAGTTATGAGGAAAGAAGGGTGAGGAATATACCCCATAAAAAAACTTGAATCCATCTGGCTCTGGATGGTAGTATCCTTTGAGGCCCCCACCTAGGGTTACAGGTGAAACCGGTCAACAGTCTCAAAGGCAGAAAGGAATCCTAATTCCCAACAGCAGAGAGAGTGGAAGAACCTAATGGAGAAAACCATGAGAAATCATTTTGGACTAACAATCCGTTCTTATCTTGGAATTTATTTCCTGCCATGTACAACATACAATTTCAATTGCAGAATGGAAGGGCTGGTAAAAGTAAGCACTACCCCAGTTGGAAACTCAAAAGAGGTATCCACCATTTGCTTTATGCAGCGCTTACGGACCTAGAGTTTGGGAAGCCCCAACATGTGCAGTAAGGACGAGATTAAGAAACCTCGGTGTCATTCCAAACTTAAGTTCAAAAGAAAATCTTTACAGCCATCTTGAATGTAAAAAGTGGTAAACAATAAAAACTGAAAATTCCCTAAGATAAACATGAAATACAAGTTTCAGCAGTTCATGATACGTGAGTTTTGGACAAAACTGCTACAGAAACCAAAAATCATAGAATTTTTAAGGGTAAACCAACTGCAAAAATTATGAAAGGCATACCAATACTTGGTATCAGCTTCTATACTCATAAAAATTTAGTAGATGACGTTACAGAATTCAAATCCAGTTCAGAAACACTCTCTCTTCTCACAGTGAAATGCAAAAATAAACAGTATATCTTTGTTAACGTCCAAGCTGTATTTAATGATGACAGTTAAGATAAATCTGAGTTAAGTAGAAGCATTCTGGCAACTTTTGGCAGACTAAATGTAAAAAATTCCAAAATCAAATATTGTGATTTTACTGGGGTATTTTAACGTACATGTAGGGAAAGCAAAAAGCTATTTTAAAAATCGTAGGACAGTATCCAACCCATGAATGAGCAAAAAAAAACGATGCAAGACTAATGAATCTTTGGAAAACATTTTTGTTGAAGTTAATGTCAACTTTCTTAAAAAAATTGCTAAGTAAAGCAAAAACATATATATCTCCAAGTCTAGCACTACAGAAGTTCCAGTTAGATCATGTGGATATTTCTCAAAGTAATGTTAAAGAACTCGTAAATGTAACAAGAAGCAGGGAATTTTACTCTGTTCATTACCTGACTAAAATTAAACTGAAATTTATCCCTAATAAAAAGGGTAAGAGACAGCAAAAATTGATTAAATATAACGCAGACAGGCTCAACATCACAAACGACACAAATGTGGCAATGAAACATTTTCAAGAAGAAATTAAAATAGCTAAATCAGAGTAATTGGAACAATTATCTAAAGAAATCAACAGGGCAGTGAAGAATGAATTTGAATCAACAAAAATGAGAAGAAAGTCTGCTGGAATGAAATCTGTGAAAAAGGCAGTTGCAGAAAGAATAAAACAGTGGAAGAAATGGAAACATTCTGAGAAGACTGAGTACCTTGATCAACTTAAACTGAAAATTTCAATTTATTGTTCATAACATGTACCGTAGTTTTACATACATGTGCATTTTCAACTAAGTATAAAGATTTTACAATTACAATTTCTTTTAGTTTACATTATTTCTGAAACTTCCTATCAGATTAAAACTGTGTCCCAGATCGAGACTCAAACTCAGAGTCTTTGCCTTTAATGGGCAACTGCTCTACCATTTTTTTCCCCTGTAATTCTCATTTTGTTTGATATTGTTCACTACATTTGTTTGGGGTAGGTGTCGTATGTCACCCATCGTTGATCCGTTCACTTTTTTTTTCGTTGCAGAGGGCAGCTAACACTCTGACTGAACATGCTGAGCTACCGTGCTGGCCTATCTGAGCTACCCAAGCATGACTCACAACCAGTCCTCACAGCTTTAATTCCCCCAGTACCTCGTCTCCTACCTTCCAAACTTTACATAAGCTCTCCTGCATCTGTGCTACCCAAGGACAACTCACAACCCATCCTCACAGGGGGTCGTGAGTTGTGCTTGGGCTGCTCAGACGATAGAGCCATTGCCTGCGAAAGGCAAAGATCTCAAGTTCGAGTACTGGACCAGCACACAGTTTTAATCTGGCAGGAAGTTTCATATGAGCGCACACTCCACTACAGAGGAAAAATCTCATTCTGAAAACATCCCCCAGGCTGTGACTAAGCCATGTCTTCGCAGTATCCTTTCTTCCAGGAGTGCTAGTCCTGCAAGGTCTGCAGGAAAGCTTCTGTGAAGTTTGGAAGATAGGAGACGAGGTACTCATAGAATTAAAGCCATGAGGACAGGTCATGAGTCGTGCTTCGATAGTTCAGATGGTACAGCACTTGCCTGCAAAAGGCGAAAGTTCTGAGTTTGAGTCTCGGTCCAGCACACAGCTTTAATCTGCCAGAAAGTTTATATCGGTGCACACTCTGAAAATTTCATTGTGAATACATTATTTCTTATTAAATTATAATTCATGATAAATTCAAGTTATGAGGGAATTTTTGGATAAGCCACTGCTTGACTCACTTTTTGAAAGTATCCCCTGTCAATACATTAACTTCATTTGCTTACAAATTATGAAAAACATATTTGACATAGGGGCTTTTTGCTGGTAAAGCAAAAAATCTTTTGTTAACCATACGAAAGTCTTTTCTATGCTATATTTCACAGTTGGGAATATCTATGTTCCTTTTTGTAATCTTAGTGTCTTCTTTCACTAGGATTAGAGGTTCTAGGTTGTTGTATATAAATGGCATAAACTGTGAGACTATTGTGTATAATGAATAGGAATTTGCTAGAAGTTCCCGGTTTTACTTTTGCGATGATCCTCAACGCTCGCTTCTGCAGTATGAAACCCCTTTTCATATTAGTTAGGCCTCTTCCAGCCCACAGTAGTAGTCCATAAAACAAGAAAGGGTACACTAATCCAAAATACACAGTCCTTAGGGTTTGAGAATTAAGATATGGTGATAATCTTCTTAAAAAAAAATAAAGACGGTGTTAATTTTTTACAGATGTAATCAGCTCGCTGCTTCCATGAAAGTCAATCATCTGTGCATAAACCTGATTATTCACAATGTTGTTGGTAGAATTTCATCAATCACAGTATTTTGTCTGTTTGTACCATTTGGTTTAAAGTGAATAATATTAGATTTTTCTTTTTTACATTTAGGTTGCCTCTTTCAAAGTGAGCACTTGTCTTTTCAATAAAGTAATGTATCTCTTCAACTAGGCTGGGCTCACTGTCTGCACAGCAGACACCAGATGTATCGTCTGCATGCATAGTGATCAGTTGCTTATTGTCAAGAGAACTTGATAAATCACTTACATAGCATATGAATAGGACTGGACCTAAAATGGAGATCTGTGGAACACAAAAAACATATTTGCTTATACTTGACCTTCTCCTCTCCAGTATTTCTTCATTAGAGTGTATAATCTCCATGCACTGCTGTTTACCCTTTGAATATATTTCTAGCAATTGCATGAGTTTTCCAGTGACACCACTCTTCACAGTTTTTGATAAGACCACATCATTATGTGCTCTATCAAAAGCTCTTAAGAGGTCCAGGAATACTCCTGCTGCTTAAGGTTTCTCATTTATTTTTTCAAGTATATTATGGGAAAATAGTACTGCTGCTGATGTGGTAGTTTGACCTCTTCTGAAACCATGCTAGAAATCACCTAATATGTCAGCATTGTTGTAATGTACCAGGACTTTTTTAATATTATTTTCTCTAACAGCCTGCTGAAAGTTGAGATTAGGGCAATGGGTATGTAGTTCTGTAAATGCTTTTTCAACTTGTCAGGGAACACCCCATCCTTTAGAACACAGTTTAGTAGATGAACTAGTGGTTTCATTAGTTCATGTTTCCATTGCTTCAATATATATGGTTAAATTTCATCCAATATTGCTGATTTTTTGTTTGTATCAATAAGCTACAGAATGTCATATGTGCTTACTGAGGGTGATTTACTGCAGTTCTGTTTGTTACAGAACTCAGATGTTTCCTGAATTTCCTGTTTCACAGAGACATCATTTTCAATTTTCGATGAAGGAATTATTAAAAATATTGCTAACTAGTGGGGGATCAGAGATATTTATTATTCATAGTTAACTGTGCATTATTAATTTTAGTTTGCTTCTGATTTTATGTATAACTGACCAGCAAGTCTTTGAACCATTATCTGAACCTCATATCTGTTGGCTGATTCTTTCTGCATTTAAGCTCCAGTCTTCATTGTGGTATTTATATTTGTACTGCTTGTAGAATTCTTTATGTTACTCTGAGTTAGTCACTCTGTGTAAGCTATACATGTTTTCCACTTTTTCTTTCAAATCTTTTGTTTTAAAATCCAACAGCACAGGTTTTGATTTTAAAGGTTGACTTTTCTGTTCATTCACTTTTTTTAATGGCATGGCTCTGTTTATGTCCTCAGTCAGAATTTCTGTGGACATGTTCTGTTTGTTGTTGATCCTAATGTTAGTAATAACTGATTCCCATGATTTCTGGCTTAAATTATGTCTTAGTGTAGCAATGTTGTTTGCAGACAGTATTTGCCTGTGCTCATACATTTTTCTTGGTTTGAATTTGGTGTTACATTTTAGGACCATTATTCAGCCTAAATGATCTGGGAGGTGACCATTTATGACATCTGTTGAGATGATGTGGTCATAATTTGTGATAGCATGATCAGTTAAACTACTATGTGTGTTAGCTATCCTGATGGATACTAATCCAAGAAGATCTTTAGCCCTGTAAGACAGGACGCAATCTGTAAAACGTTTGCTTTCCTGACCGTCACGTAAATTGTTGATGTTCAGATCTCCCGAAATGACAAGATGTACAGTTCTACTACCTGACATTAATTTACTTAAAACTCCATCAGTTGATTTCAGAAAAAGCATCAATAATTTCTGGATAGGGATGTATATACACCTATGACATAGAAAAGAACAGTGCAAAATGTGAGTTTAAGCATTGTGAAACCTTTGTCAACACAGAAATTGTTCCCCCATAGCACTTTTTCTGTGGTGGTTACAAACTTATAATTTCTTGGGTAGATGGCAACACCACCACTTTTATTATGTGTTCTACTGTAGAACATATCTAGTTTGTAGCCTTCTAAATTGCAATATTGGTTGTTGTCCACTGTTTACTGCTGAACCGTAACTTATACTACATGTGAAGATAGTCCTGTGATAAATGATTCAAAAGCATCTTATTTTGTTTCCTAAACCCTGTACATTATAATGCAAAAGTGCAAAATTAGATTAATAAGATGTTTAAAAATGATCTAAGGGGCTATTGAGCTCCAAGTATTAGCTCGAGATGAAAATGGTAAAATAGCCCTAAGCAATACCCAGAACTGTGAAATACTAAAAAAGCACTTTGAACAGCTCTTGAACTGTGAAGAACTGTACTGTAAACTAGAATTCCTGGATCTTCAAAAAAACACAGAGGCGGATCCCCCACCTACAGCTGAAGAAATAAAAAGAACAATACATATTCCGAAAACTAGCAAAGCCTACGGAGAAAATAATCTCAACCAAAATTTATAACTAATCTTCAGGTCATGTTTGAAGAAATATGGGAAATTGAAAAGATTTCAGAAGACTGTGGCTCTTATTCATCCTAAGCACGAGAAAGGTGATAAACATAATGTGAATAACTCCATAGGTATATATCTGTAGCCAATGGGTTATAAGATATTTTCAACAATATTACTAAGCCTCTTAGAGAAAATAGTTGTAGAATGGAAACAAAAACTAAAAGATTATAAGATGTCACCAGTAACTCTGGGGACTAAGAACAAAGGTATTAAAATTAACTATCTATCATTTGCAGATGATTTTGCCATTGTTTCTGGAAACCTAACAGATGCAGAAATACCAATCAATCTGTTAGAAGAAATAGCCAACAAAGTAGGTTTAAGAACTTCTCTAGAAATAATAAAATTTATGATAAATGTAAAAACTGCTCCAGAATTCTTTGTAGCAGATTTTGGACAGATAAAGAGGGTTAATAAATGCAAATACTTGGAAAAAATTATTCAATGAAATGGCTTAGAACAATTCGCTGCAAAAGAAAGAGTACATAAAATGCAGAGAGAGCATATGGTATAACAAGGAATATTTATGAAAAAGGTATTTGTCTAAGAATTTGAAAATACAACACTACAACACAGTAGTGAAACGAAAATGTATTTATACAAGTGAATGTTTAATACTAAATAACAAATTACACAAACTTGAGGTCCTAGAAAGAAGAATGATTCAAAAAATACTTGGTCTGCTAAGAAATTCAGAGGTATGGAAATGAAGAAGTAATGAAGAAGTGTATCACAACATAGAAAATGTAACTGAAATACTACAGAAGATTCAATTGATATTTTTTGAGCATTTATAAAGAATGAACAACAACAGGTTAACCAAACAGATATTTAAATATATGTGGGACAAGAAGTCAATGATAGGCTGGATTCAAGAAGTTAGGAAAGATATGGAAAGAAACAGCATAAGTGAAAAGGATGCAACAGAAAGAGAGATTTTTAAGATGAAAGGATTCCAAGGCAGTTGGGAGAAGAAGACGGCTGAAAACGGTTTGAGAAGAGAAAAAGATACGTAGTGAGGAGATGAAAGAATACTGTAGGAAGAAGAAAGAAGAACAAAGCAGGAAGCATTGAAATTGGTATGTGGTCCATATGTAAGCCAAACAGAAAGAGAAATAAGAACAAGGAAACCAAGCTAGCAGGTCAAGTGAGCTTTTATATCAAGAATATAGTAACAAAAGGAAATTCGAAATACAAAGAGTCCCTGATGGAGAAAAATCAGAATAATTTAGTGACATGATAAATTTTATGTGCCACTTATTGCAGTTGCTGTGAAACTGCAAGCAAAACTTAAAAGTGAAAAGAAATGTATTGCGAAGTAATCAGTCTTTTCCTACCTTCAACAAATACATAGTAAAGCACAAAGCTAAAGAACTCTTAACAGAAAAGTCTAAACTTCAGGAAAATACTGAGGTAATCTCAATGAAGAAAGTTTTTCTTGCCAAATTCTTTATTTTAGTGAATATTTGAAGAGTTCTCTAAAAGAAAGCTGCTAAACATTTCAGCAGTCAAACCATATGGCATTATGTATTGTGCTATGAGACCAAGAAGCTGCTGTGTTCAATTATATATTATTTATTACAATAGGCCTATTTTGACATAACTGCCATTATCAGGTTATTGTACATCAGGTGGTCTTGATGGCCATATGACATTGGTGTCTTATTTGCGGTCACTAATGTATAATTTTGCTCCTTTGACATTGGTGGAGCTATAGTAGGTGTTAAACTGCAACTGGAGCAGTTATTTATGAGGTTTTACAATTATGAAATTTTATTTCATCAGTTAACATCATTATGACATAAACTTCCATAGTTGGAAATTTCAGAAATAACTGCTCCAGCTAGAGTTTAACATCTACTATAGCTCCACCAATGTCAAGGGAGCAAACTTATACAACAGTGACAGGAACCAAGACAGTGATATCACATGGACATCAAGACCATAATCTGATGGTGGCAATCGTGCCAAAATTGGCCTGTTGTAATAAAACAATGTAATCAAACACACAAACATCTTGGTCTCATAATACAATATATAATGTCCTTATATGACATATATGATGCAGAAGGCCCAGATGAACATGAATTATATGAATTAATGGTTGAAAATGATCTTGGGGATGTTTTTCCAAAAGTGATGATTTCTTACCAAATTTACCCTGAGAACCAATTGTGAATTGTGTGTCTGAGAGGGGATTCTCCAAATTAGCCCTTATCAAGAACAAATTATGTGTTATAGTGCAACAAGAATGCATTTTCACTCTCCCCTTGTTATCAGTTGAACATGAGGTGTCTAGTTCTCTTGACTTCCAGGATATGATAGAGGACTCTGCCAGGACAAAATATTCAGGAAAAGAAATTTTTCAGATACTCATTTTCTATTTATTGCATTTATATAATAGGGTAATGTTGTGTGATTTTTTTAAAAATGCAATTGCAAAGTTCTGTTAGGCATAATATCATCTCCTGATGGCATGGTTGATGTCATAAAAATATATGTATTCTTTTACTTTTCTTATTGTACTTTCACAGAAAGGAATTAAGCCTACATGAAGTAAGCAGGATCCACACATTTTTTCTAGCCCCAGGCCTCCACATGGGTTAACCCAGTCCTGATGTCCTCCCTCAAGGTGCAACAATCAACTGAAAAGTATATTTTGCTACCCTCATGAAACTGAAGAAACAACTTCAATGTGTTTGCCACCATTAAAATGCAAATGGACTTCTCCTTCTCTGACAATGTGAGGCCTAACAGAAGTCTGTGAAAGCAAGAGGAGTTCACAAAACTTCATTGGACTGTTCTTCCTCATCCATCCTACAGCCCGGATCTCACACTTTCTGATTTCCATCTGTTTGGCTGAATGAAGGATGCAGTCTGCAGGAAGCGGTATGTGGATGATGGGGAGGTTTTTGATGCAGTAAGACATTGGCTAAGACGGTGACCAGTAGAGTGGTACCATGCAGCCATACAACCTCTCCCATTATGATGGTCTATGGCCATCACATGGAACAGAGACTATATTATAAAATAGGATTTTGTAGTCAAAAGATTGGGGAATAAAATGGTGTATTGAAATTGTGAATAAAACAACATGCTTTTAGAAAAAAAGTGTTGCATTATGTATTGAACACTCCTCATAATATGGTATGCATAAACAGAGAAGACAGATTTGGGGGAGATGGTATAAAAAATAAAAAATGATTAGTACTTTAATTAACTTACTATAGACACTGGAAATGACCTCTTTCAGAGATCTGCTATTAGATCACAAGTAAAAAACATTGAAATGTCTATTGTGCTACATACAGAGTCCCACAACTTAGTGACACCAAACATGCCTTCCGTAATTTGATGGCTAATATCTCCTACAAAGTAATTATTATGAGAGACCTCAGTGAGCATAATAAAGCATGGGGAAGCATTATAACAGACTAGGTGGGCATGTTAATGCTTGATACAATTTATGACAATAACTCAGAAGTCCTGAATGATTGTTCTGCCACTGGTATGTCAAGGAGAGGTGAAGCCCATTCTGCAGTAGATGTGGTCCTAGCATCTCCACAGTTGACGCCACCCAACACATGAGAGGTTCTACAAGATACTGGGGATTCAGATCACTTTCCAATAGGCATAGGGTATGGGTATGGTAGAAATTACTGTCGACATTATAGTCCACAAATCTGAAATATAAGAAGCGGCAATTGGGAAAAATACCACAAGCTGGCAGAGAAAGAACTCATGTCATACACTGAATCCAGAGATGTCGAAGGCAACCACAAAGAACTGGTACAAGTCACTGGGATGGCAGTAGTGACACTGATACCATGCATAACACATGACATGTAAAGTACATGAAAGGTAAGCCCCATTGTGGTTTGAGGAATGTCAAGGAGTCATTTCATAAAGCAAAGAAGTGTTACAAGTGTACAAAAAAGCCAGTGCAGTGGAAAACTTCATTCCCCTTAAAGCATGCCAGGCATGAGTGAAAATATAACTTAAAGAAAAGGAAAGATTCAAGTGGGCAGAATACTGTAATAAGTTAAACCATCAAACCACAATAATGACAATCTGGTAACAAATTCAGTGGATCATAAATGCTATAGATGGACACCCCTTCACACGGGCACATCACCTATTGATGGAGGAAATATTGTCCAGGTTGGAAAGTTTGGTTAAAAAGCATTTATAATGGTACATAGAGGATTTTAAATCGTACCCAACTTTCAACTAGGTTTTTGGCATGGGCAGGGCACATCTGTTAGTGGACATACAGTTGTGTCATTCCATAACTAAATATTTAACGGTGTTTTATATAAACATAAATCATGTGTGCAACAAAGTCTTGTTATCTGTTTTTGCTCAAACACCAAGAAACTTGCAGAGACCATGAAGTTTACTCATCTGCAGCCATCTGTCCCTGGAGGAGGTTAATAACATTTTCTGATAAGGGCACTATCAAACTGAGGACAACCAGCATGGCGTTGGCACAAGGATCAGTTCTCTCTCTCTATTGTGTTTAACATTTATACCAGTGAACTCTTTTAGTACTTGGTTGTTGAATGTTAGACAATTAGGTACTGAAAGAGTGTTGGATGTGATCTGATGTTCCACTACTCCAAGTTGTAGCATGAGCAATAACTATATTCATCATTGCCTCTGAATCAAATGGTCTGGTCTTAGTTATTATTTCCAGGAATGGTTATGAATAGACAAAAGAAATGTCTGTATAATATGAGCATTTAGTTCCATTTTCAGTGGTTTTAGAGTATTCATCTAGTTGATTCTGCTCTATAGCATCACACGTTCATAACAGTTTGTAATAATGCACCCGTTTTAATGTAGTTTTGTGTAATAATAGTGGAACAGCTTTCTGAAAAAATATATAAATAGTAACTCAGGTTGAATGAGCTTCAATTAAAAAAGAGGATCAAATGAGGAGCAGTGGTCTTGCAAGAGTTGCAAGAGAACTTCTATGAAGTATGGATGGTCCAAGCTTACCCATCCAGTGTGGAAGTTAAGGCTGAATTGCAGGATGTGAATCAAGTGGTAAACCTGAAGATGCATCTATAGTGATGGGAAACTGGTAGTTAAGAATGAAGCACCTTCATACAGCTATGCAGCTTTTGGAAACATCCCATAATTCTCGACTTTTTAATTGTTGTAATTTTTATGTCAATATGAATGGTTATTGGGTGTTGAGTGTTGTTATTGTCATTCATAATGTCTGCTTATCATATCTGGGTGGATTGGCATGAATGAAACATAATTTCATTGGGATTTGTTGCATAATTTCCTCCTTGGAAAAAGTCATGAAGCTTCAGGCTCAATTTATTGCCAAAACAAGTGCTAGTGTATGCCATCTCTATTAACAGCCACTCCAGATAAGAAAATGAGTACATTACACACTATAAACACTAATATTTATATTTTGAGAGTTCTATCTCAAAATTAATTAAAGATTGTATTATTAATTCTGTAGTGTCAGGGTTTGCAGTAAGTAATAAGCAACATATTATGTATTTCTGGTAATTAACAGTTTTTTTAGTATAGCATAATGCAGATACCTTTTAGCTGAATTTTCTTGGTCAAAGACAATAACAGAATGGGAATGCAGATTGGCTGATCAGTTATTTTATGAATTTAATTGACCAGTGAGTAGACTACAACATGGTCACCTTTTGACTTATCCATACAATATCACTTCTGGAATACTATGTGGTTACTGACAAAGACCGCAAACATCACAACTCAAACTATAATGCTATGATATGTTATAAGCTGTGCTGCAAGCCAGTGGCTGATAGTGCTTAGGTAGATCATAATCAAACAATGTGCACTGTGTCATCTCAAAAACTGATCTGTTAGTTATTTCCATAGTACCATTTTCTTCTAGACTATGGAGGACACTAATCTTAGGCTCAGTCCAACTCTCTCTTGGAAATTAATCCAACTTAGAGTTTACAAACTCATTGCCATTGTCAAATCTAACAGCTTTGATGTTTGCATCAATCCTATTTTCTGTCAAAGTTTTAAACTAAAAAAAATAAAATTAAAACCTAATGCTTGATCTTCACTTTTGAGAAACTGGCACAATGTCCTGGAATAATCGCTCACTAGTACCTGTATGTACTCAGCCCTAGTATGTGATGTTTGCTCCATGGGACCACATAAATCCATATGCATCAAGCCAAGCACCTCAAATGCACATTCCCCTCCAGTCTCAGGAAATAAGAATTTAGACTTTTTACCAAGCACACATGATTTAATTTATGTTTGTCAACAAGTTCAAAATCACAACACTCCAACCTAGTGCCTACACCCTCTAAACATGACTTACGTCTAGCATGAACTGTAGCATGGCCATGTCTAGAATTCTGTAAGTCTTCCATGTTATTAATTTTACTAACAGACTGTAATGGGCCATCCTCCTCTAGCATTACTTTTCTTCAACAGTAATAGTTGATACCAGTAATATTTTTCAAATTTTGGACGTGTCAATATTATCTCAGCTGTTTTTCTGAAAAATTTCATATACTTCTGTACACAATATGTTATATTTCAGAATAAAATCTGTGGAAAGGAATTATTGTACTTTTGATGTTACAATCAATATCTACTAACTCTGAAGGTACAGTTAAAATTATTTTCTTTTAGAAACATTTGAAAATTATGAATTATTTGGCACACTTAAAATTTTTATTATTAATTTTGCAATCTAGTGCTGTTTATTATGTTTATTTCTGAATTCATTTATAAAATAGTAATTGTACTTAATAGAAATTAATTTGTCAAGAAAAATAGTAAACCCTTTCGAATATTGTTACGACTGCAGAGTGAAGTAGCAGTAAGCATGCCTCTGATGTGAACAGACTGTTTTTGTATTTTGGATAAACAATGTAAAATTGGTTTTGTTGATGTGAAAATTCAAAACACTGTGTTATATACAAAAATGTGACAAAGTACATTAACATAAAAACAAAAATTCTGTAACAACAATCTTCAAAATTATTTAGATCAATTGAACCATGAGAACCTAAAATGTGAGAATTTCAGCTTCAAGAATCAGACCCCCAGACAAGACCAACTGGAGTCAACTCTACAAGAAAAGATAAGTAAACTAAAAAGTTTATTTTGATCTTATGCCTGTCAAATCTTCAGAGAAGACTTTGCACATTGGTGAACAATAGCAACAGCTAGGAAGGATGGGGTAGATTACAAAGAAGAGCATGCTTATCTGAAACCAGTTCAACATGTTTTAATTTATAAATGTGATTTGTTTCTGAACCAGAAACAGTAGCTCATACCTTTTGAATCTCTTATATACACCTTCATGAAAACAACATTTATGCCTTTCTTAATCAAAGTAGAAACTGGCAACAAATTAGTGGCTAAGCTACAGATTGGAATATCATTGCTGATTGAAGATATACCTGATGAATTGGCACTAGCATTTCACTTCTCTTCACAATTTTTTATTTGAAATTTTCTGGTACAAAATCTTTGAAACCATCCCTTTCTTGAAGTCGTGTCTGACGATGCTCTGAAATTGATGATCCACTCACTCCTGTTAACTCTGACACATCAAGTAAAAAAAACAATGACTTTTCTTCTCATCTGGAATTGACCTTTGATGATTCTTGTTTGTGGGAACAATCAGACTTGAAGTGACCATACCTCCAGCAATTAAAGCATTTTATTTTTTTTATTTTCTTGTTTTTCGTTGTAAAACTGCTTTTATGATATGAAATTTTCATCTATTGTACTGGACTCTATAATTGCCCCTCTGGTAATGTAGATAAACTTCTGGTAAGCTTCACAGCATACTGAATGGAATTAGTTCATTGTAAATTTGTTTGTCTATGCTCTTAACTTTTGTTGGTTATATACAAAATAAGAATTACATAACCTTGAAGACTTTCTTCAGATCTGGATAATGTAGTGTGCAACAAACCATTCCAAAGATTCATCCATTTAGTTTTGTTTTTATCAGCAAGCAGGTTTTTGAGGACATACCAAGCTTTGTTTGCCTTTGTTATGTTTCCCACATGTAATAAATGTAATAGCTTCATAGTTAAGTAACAGAAAATAATATGTCTCAGTGAGACACAGACATTGTGTGGTGAAAATTGTTGAGACTGGGCTAGCATAGGGATCAGTTCTAGGACCATTCTTTTTCACAATTGCAATCAATGCTTTGCCACATCATATTTCCTAATCTATTAGCTGCCATACAGATGACACAATGATAATTGCAACTCATCAAGAAATATCAGTATTACAACAAATGTTATTGACAGGGGATCTCAAACTGATTCGATATTTCTAGATATCCAGAAGGCTTTTGACACCATTTCTCACAAGTGACATCTAATCAGATTGTGTGCATATGGAGTACCAGATTATCACTTCAGTTGTGTAACTGCATTCATAATTTCTTGTCACAGTACACAGTAATTGCTGGAAAATCAACTTTCAGAGGGAGAAATGATCATCATAGTAAAATAAAAGAAATCAGAGCTCATACAGGCAGATTTATGTGTTAATTTTTCCCATCCACTGTTCAAGAGTGGAATGGTAGGGACATAGTCTGAAGATGGCTTGAAGAATCCTCTGTGAGGCATTTAATTGTGAACTGCAGAGTAATCATGTAAATGTAGGTACAAATATATATGTCACTTGAATAATTAGACACTGTAGGGAAATGGTTCTCCTCTACCAAACTTCTGTGTAACACTGCAGGGCCTTTAATTTTCCATCATCTAACAGAATAGAAAATAGAATGGTTAAAATTTTGGAATTCCATATTGACTCCAAGCTGATCTGTGGAGAACATATCAATTACATCCACAGGAGAATATCTAGGGTAACATACCTAATGAGCATACTGAGAGATTTAGTTTAGAATATTTAACATTAATCTATTTTGAACAGTTTCATTCTCACATTTCATATGGACTGCTGGTATGGGGGGGGGGGGGGGGGACTCTTTATACACAAGTGATATACTGAAGATATAAAAAAGTCCTAAGTGAAATGTGCAGGGCTGCACCAAGAGATCACTGTTTATTCTGTTAATATGTATATACACTCCTGGAAATGGAAAAAAGAACACATTGACACCGGTGTGTCAGACCCACCATACTTGCTCCGGACACTGCGAGAGGGCTGTACAAGCAATGATCACACGCACGGCACAGCGGACACACCAGGAACCGCGGTGTTGGCCGTCGAATGGCGCTAGCTGCGCAGCATTTGTGCACCGCCGCCGTCAGTGTCAGCCAGTTTGCCGTGGCATACGGAGCTCCATCGCAGTCTTTAACACTGGTAGCATGCCGCGACAGCGTGGACGTGAACCGTATGTGCAGTTGACGGACTTTGAGCGAGGGCGTATAGTGGGCATGCGGGAGGCCGGGTGGACGTACCGCCGAATTGCTCAACATGTGGGGCGTGAGGTCTCCATAGTACATCGATGTTGGCCCCAGTGGTCGGCGGAAGGTGCACGTGCCCGTCGACCTGGGACCGGACCGCAGCGACGCACGGATGCACGCCAAGACCGTAGGATCCTACGCAATGCCGTAGGGGACCGCACCGCCACTTCCCACCAAATTAGGGACACTGTTGCTCCTGGGGTATCAGCGAGGACCATTCGCAACTGTCTCCATGAAGCTGGGCTACGGTCCCGCACACCATTAGGCCATCTTCTGCTCACGCCCCAACATCGTGCAGCCCGCCTCCAGTGGTGTCGCGACAGGCGTGAATGGAGGGACGAATGGAGACGTGTCGTCTTCAGCGATGAGAGTCGCTTCTGCCTTGGTGCCAATGATGGTCGTATGCGTGTTTGGCGCCGTGCAGGTGAGCGCCACAATCAGGACTGCATACGCCCGAGGCACACAGGGCCAACACCCGGCATCATGGTGTGGGGAGCGATCTCCTACACTGGCCGTACACCACTGGTGATCGTCGAGGGGACACTGAATAGTGCACGGTACATCCAAATCGTCATCGAACCCATCGTTCTACCATTCCTAGACCGGCAAGGGAACTTGCTGTTCCAACAGGACAATGCACGTCCGCACGTATCCCGAGCCACCCAACGTGCTCTAGAAGGTGTAAGTCAACTACCCTGGCCAGCAAGATCTCCGGATCTGTCCCCCATTGAGTATGTTTGGGACTGGATGAAGCGTCGTCTCACGCGGTCTGCACGTCCAGCACGAACGCTGGTCCAACTGAGGCGCCAGGTGGAAATGGCATGGCAAGCCGTTCCACAGGACTACATCCAGCATCTCTATGATTGTCTCCATGGGAGAATAGCAGCCTGCATTGCTGCGAAAGGTGGATATACACTGTACTAGTGCTGACATTGTGCATGCTCTGTTGCCTGTGTCTATGTGCCTGTGGTTCTGTCAGTGTGATCATGTGATGCATCTGACCCCAGGAATGTGTCAATAAAGTTTCCCCTTCCTGGGACAATGAATTCACGGTGTTCTTATTTCAATTTCCAGGAGTGTATATTGTTCATCACTATACATTAAACTAAATGTAGAATAATGTCAAATAACAGGAGATATAGACTAACACAACACTTGGAGAAAAATTAAAATGGATATTCCAAGACACAGATTGGTAAAAACACCTTATTTGCCCAGAGCCAGGTCCACAGAAATCCTTAACAAAGTACCACACTCAGCATAGTCCATGTCTTGTAAAGTATTTCAAAGGAAATTGTAGAAATGGTTGGCTGAAAATCAATTTTGTAATGTGAAGGAATTTTTTGATTTACAGATTGTGAGCATATGTTAAAATTTAAAATGCATCTCTAAATGTCTATAATTGTGTGTGTAATTAAGTGCATTTATATTATGTATGAGAAATCAAGAACATTGTATATATGGTCAATTATTAATAAAGAATGAAGATGAAGGCATGTGTTGCAGCACTTGCCCCAGGACACAGGTCCAAAATTTTTCATTCACTAGAATTAGTTTCATCTCAAACTTACATGCATTGTAATTATCTTTTTATTTTAGTTTCCCTAGCACTGGAGTCATGGTTTTTGTCAAACTGACATCTGAAGACATTTTTGGAAACCTGAACCATAACAAATAACACAAGTAACATGGACACATAAGGTAATACACTTATTAAATTTTTATATTCCTACCAGCATGACATACATAGTTCACTGCAGAGATTAAGCCCACAACCTATCACAATTTGCTATTGTTTATGATATTATGGATAAATCATTCATAATTATTATATTCATGCATCAGCATTGCATCACACATACAGACGACAAAAGCAACAACAACACAGAGATAATCCATTGACTTGTAGATGGTTACAGCAAAGATTAAATCATGTGCTGGGTCACCAGGATAACCACAGAAGTGCTTTCATTTGCTTGATGTTCCCACAGCATGTGATAGGATATTGAAAACACAAATGCAAACTATACTTCTAATGATACATAGAAATTTATTAATATTCAGCTTACAGGCACACATGGTCACAACTGAAGTACAAACAAAAGTGGTCACATTAGTTGACGAAGTCAACCAGAGTTCCTAGTTTTGCTCTGAATTCGAATTACTCATTGTGGGACTGTTGGACCTCTGTTTGCCATCTGTATTGTTGCCAGAGATGTATCGAGAAGACATTGGCAATAATTGCTACTTATTTTTGTCTGTGCTATGTTTGGTCTATGAAGTCAATCACAGGATTGGTAATATAAGTAATTTTTTTTCGTATTAATTATTTGTACCACCATTTTTATGGGTTGAAATCTTTCCATATAAAATGAGTTTCATTTTTGCTTGTACTTTTAGGGCTCCATTCAAAAAAGGATTATCAGAAGAGGAAATTGAAAAGGTTCTAAATGAATGTTCCAATGACCGCAAGAATTCTTAATTTGACTGGTCCATCAGGCAGGAAGAACAAATATGAGTTAGTGATCACAAAAGTGAATTAGAAATAGAAGCAGATCCTTTGGAGGGAAATGAACATATTCATCTTGAAGAAGATAAAATGCAACATCATGAAGAAGACAATGTTGGTGATGACAATGTAGATTTTATTTGTGCGTCTTTTGTTAGTAAAGATGATAAAACTAAACAGTCCAAGGAAAGTGTTATAGCCAGAACAGCAACATTGCCCTCAAGAAATACAATAAAAATCCTTCTTTTTCCAAACAGGCTGGCTAAGGATATTACACAGGAACTGACAGTATTCAGCAAGATTACTAGTGCATAAATGATTGATTTACTTGTGGAATACACCAACTTCCATATTAGAAACCTGGTATCACAAATCAACTATTCTAAAGAGAGCTGTGTAAAAGGGACTTCAAAGAAAGAGATCTGTGCTCTTGTTGGACCCCTTACTTTTATTGGCTTGAAGGGTTGAAATGAAACAAATGTTGAAGAACTTTGGAATAATGATGGCAATGGAATGATAATTCTCAGAGCTTGTATGTTATACAGATGGTTCTTATTTCTCCTCAGAAGTGATAAGAACATAAAAATCTGAGAAAGATAAATTATCAGTGATCAGGTCATATTTGGATAAATTTGTTACAAGTTGTAAGGAAATCTATAGTTTGGGAGAGTTTGCAGCTGTAGTTGAGATGCTGACACCTTTTCGAGGAAGATGTTCATTTGTTCAATACATGTATAACAAACCAGTGAAGTACGACTTGACATTCTATTTTTGATGCCAAAACATTCTGCGCAGCACCAGTTGAGTTATATTGTGCAACACAAGCAGATGGCCCTTACAAGATGTCAAACAAATCATATGATATTGGGCATTGACTTGTAGAAAATGTGAATGGAACCAATTGGAATATTCAGAATATTATTTTTGATATTTAATATACTAGTTATTCACTGACAGTTTCACTTTTGTACAAAAACATCACTTGTGTTGGAACTCTGGGAAAGAGAGAGAGAGAGAGAGAGAGAGAGAAAAGGAAATTCCTACTGCTGAAATTTAGGAGTGTAGGGTCTTCACTGTTTGGATACCAAAAGGATATCACAATTGTGTCAGATGTTCCAGAAATAAATAAATAAATATGTCGTTCTACCTAGCTCCAAGCACATGAAGGTGCAATTGATGAAGGAACCGATAAACTACACATTATCATGTACTACAACACTATAAAGGGATGGGCTGACACAGTTAACCAGATGTGTAGTAAATACTCTGTAACTTATGTAACTAGAAAATGGACAATGCCTTTATGGTTTGCTTCACTAAATATTGCTGGCACCCATGTCCATATATTGGTTCAGTTCAATGCAGGAAACCCAAGAGAACCAAGGAGGATATTTTTGAAACAGCTATCTTAACAACTTATGGAAGCTCATTTAGTTACACCAGCCTACACTCCTACGCTTCCAGATGACCTCAAAATATTTTTGGCACCTTATAAATTGGAAGAACCTTGAGAGCTGGAAGAGTCTCTAAACAAAAAGAAGAGTTGCTGCATTATGTGTTGTAGAAAAGAGAATGTTGTTATCATAATTCATTGTTGTGAGTGTAATATGGTTGTGTGCAGAAAGTATTCTTCCACTGTGTGTGAAAAGTGTGCATGTAACACAGTGGATGATCTGGAAGAACAGGATGAGTAAAATTTGTGTATATAATAACAAACAACAACAAATCTAATAAATAACCCGAATATAGTACAATTAGTGTTGTAGAAGTAGTATGCACTGCGAAATCAATGTAGGCCAAGTGTGATGTGAGATTATGATGTGTGTTAGAAATTAAATGATTAAAATTTATGTATGTAAAAATCAAAATAACATTAATTTTTTGCAGTAGCAAGCAGTATGTTTTGTGCCTCTAGAGAACGTGTGACAGTGTCAATCATGTGACCACTGATGTTAACAAAAACTGACACCACTGCTTGAGGGTTAAGGAACACGTGGTGTTCATGGATGGCACCAACCTCTCTTGAATTCACAATTCCATTCATTTTTTAAAAGTCCTGTCATACTGAATATGCCGTAAACACCATTCTCTAACATATCAGTTCAAATACATACTGTTCAAGACAAGAAATTATATCAGTGTACCCCTGCTTTGTCCGCCCCTCGTGGTCTCGCGGTAGCGTTCTCAAATCCCGAGCACGGGGTCCCGGGTTCGATTCCCGGCGGGGTCAGGGATTTTTCCTGACTCGAGATGACTGGATGTTGTTGTGTCGTTTTCATCATCATCATTCATCCCTATTACGGTCGGAGGAAGGCAACGGCAAACCACCTCCAGTAGGACCTTGCCTAGTAAGGCGGTGCAGGTCTCCCGCATCGTTCCCCTACGCTCTGTAAAGAAGCATGGGACTTGATTTCATTTCACCCCTGCTTTGTTTAATTATTCCAGTATCTTTATGGGACTCCTAGAGAAATCCTTCCTAACCAGGACGCACTTTAAATCTCTCATCTCTTTAAGATGGACTTTGTTGATAATCTGGGTCTTTGAGAAGGATAGCCTCTGCTCTTTCTTCCTGAACTGAACACCTACTTCCAAATCTGCATCATCTATATACTTTTCAACTCATTCTTGAGTATTGATCTCCACCTTTCTCATGATTCAATAATATTCTTTGTTGATGTATAAAGCAATAACCACCAACAGAATATCTTCATTTTACAGTTGTCAACATTTTCCTATATAAAAAAATCACCTTGTTTACGGGCTTTGCACTTGTGGGTGTCACAGTCACAGTGGAATGCAGTAATTATCTCCAAATGTGTATCCTGCCCAGAAGATTCAGAAATTGATTTTTTGTGAGATTTCTTCTCATGCCAGCAACAGCTGAACAAGTTCCACCAATAACTGCCACAGTTTCTTCAGTATCCGCACCTTTTGTATAAATGATGAACTCTTTCAAATTTGATAGGTGTGTGTGTGTGTCTGTGTGTGTGTGTGTGTGTGTGTGTGTGTGTGTGTGTGTGTGTGTGTGTGTGTGTGTGTGTAAGAGCAGAAGCTCAAAAGCCACTGTGATTTTCCCATGTTCTAAATGTGCCTGTGCACCACTGTAATGTTAAAAGGCTCTGGTATGTGTTGTAACTGAATCAATAACTTCACTAATGATCTGTCATCTTTATGTTGTTCACGAGCTTTTACCTTGACTGTTTTTGTATGGTCACCTTCTTGTAGTTTCTTGGTGCTCACAGTGGAGATTTTCTAGATACTTAAACAATGTTTTTACATGAATGTTTTTCATCTTGTTGTGGCAAAGAGGCGAAACATGTTTTTCTAATGAATAGCATGTTCCATCACAGATCCCCCTACAGAGATGAAAGATATCATTTAAAGTAACTTAATTAATGAATTAGAAATTTGCTATAACATTGTGCTTTTTACTAAATTATTAACATTATTAAAATAAATGTCTTGTAAGACTGAAATCAGTTCCTCCTCTCAACATGGCATCAGCACCAGCACCTGCATGTGATGCATCACTGTCATCAGTGGCATTATCAGTAGCAGCATTAGAGAATGAAGCAACTGTAGATTAAAATTGAGCTGTTGGTTTGAAAAAGTGATGTATTTTTAATGACAAATTTCATTAAGGAATAAATATATTGGGAAGCAGTAGTTAGTATCCCTAGTTCCTTAAACAGGCTTCTGCATGATGTTCTTGAGTTCAAGCCACATATAACTCTTGTTGCATGGTTTTGTGCCTGGAAAACTTTAGCTTGGCTTGATGAATTACCTCAAAAATAATCCCATATGACATTATGGAATGAAAGTAAGCGTAGTGTGCCAGCTTTTTCATTTTTATATCTCCTATGTCTGACACAATTCGCATTGCAAATAGAGATTTCTTAAGATGCTTCAGCAGTTCTGTGGTGTGCTCCTCCTACTTGAATTTATTACCAAGCTGTAATCCCAAGAATTCAACACTGTCCATTTCTTCTATCTGCTTGTCATCGTATGTTAGGCATATACTTGTGGGACTTCCTTTACAAGTTCTGAATTGCATGTAATGTGTTTTTTTCAAAGTTTAGTAACAAGCAATTGGCTGGGAACCAGTGATTAATGTCCACAAATATGTTATTAGCTGATTTTTCTAAGGCTACACTTGATTTGCTATTTATTGCAATGTTCGTATCATCAGCAAACATAACAAACTTGGCATCTGGTAATGTTACTGATGAAAGGTCATTGATATACACAAGAAAAAGTAAGGGCTCTAAGATGAAACCTTGTGGGACACCACATGTTATTAGTTCCCAATTGGATGATGCCTGGTATCTTAATACATGTCTCTTTGCTGATAACACCCTTTGTTTCCTGCCAGATATATAAGATTTGAACCATTTGCAGCATTTCCTGTTACAGCATAATATTCTGATTTACTAGAGAGGATATTGTGATTTACACAATCAAATGCCTCTGACAGATCGCAAAATATACCATTTGCCTGTAATTTTTTGTCTAATGAATTAAGTACATTTTCTCTGTAAGTGGTAGATAGCCTTCTAAATATCAGATCCCTTTAGAAATCCAAATTGTGACCTTGACAGTATGTTAATTGTGGTAAAATGGTTATCTAGCCAATTGTACATTAGCTTTTCTAAAATTTTTGAGAATGCTGGCAAAAGTGAAATTGAACGGAAATTAGATGATATTTCTTTAGCTCCCTTCTTAAACAGAGGCTTAACTTCAGCATATTTCAACCATTTAGGAAATATTCCATTGATAAACAACTGGTTACACAGATAGCTTCATATGTTACTTAACTCAAAATCACATTCTTTGATTAACTTTGTTGATATCATCACACCCACTAGAAGTTTTTGATTTTAAAGACTTTATGATGGACATTACTTCTGCTGGGGTAGTGAGGGTCCAATTCATATTATGTAAGTTATTTGAAATGTCTGGTCTGAAGTATTCCATAGCAGCATCTACAGAACCTGACAACCCCATCTTGTCAGTAATAGTTATAAAATGTTTGTTAAAAAGTTCTGCAACACTATACACATCTGTCACCAACGTATCATTTACTCTTAATGCTATTTGTCCCTCTTCATGTCTGATTCTACCAGTCTCCTCCTTCACTATATCCCATATTGTCTTTATTTTGTTATCTGATATGACTATCTTTTCCTTGTAATATATTTGCTTTGATGTCCATATTACAGTCTTTAATATTTATCAGTAGTTCTTGTAATGTGCTATAGCATCAACATCAGAACTATTTTGGATTGACAGATACAGTTTTCTTTTTGTTTTACAAGATACCTCTATTCCTTGAGTAATGAATGGCTTCTCTGTAGCCTTTGCTCTAACTTTGATTAGGTTTGGGGGAAAACAGTGTTCAAATAATGTAAGCACTTTATTAGCAAAAGTGTTATATTTTTCATTCATGCCATGATCACTGTAAACATCACTCCAGTGAATGTCTCTGAGGAGTGTCCTAAAGTAATCAATTTTTGGCTTATTGATTACCATCTTGAGCTCAGATTTAACAGATTTTATATCCTGTGCAGTATTAACACTTAGCAGAAGGAACTGCATGTCATGGTCTGAGAGGCCATTGACTATTGGTTTTTAATATAATTTTGTTCATTGGACTTTTCTATAAAGATGTTATCAATGGCTGTTTGTGAGTAATTGGCTACCCTAGTGGGGAACTTTACAGCGGGAATGAAGTTGAATGATAGTGTTACTGACTCAAATAAGTTCTTATTGGAAGAGGTTGTAAGGAAATCTACATTGAAGCCACCAGCAACCACTATTTCTTTGTTTTTGGTTCTTAAATGGGTCAGTACAGCGTCAAGGTGGTTTATGAACAGATTAAAGTTAGCTGCAGAGGCTTGATATACACATAATATTATGAAGGATTTTTGAGCAAAATTCTACTTCTCTTGCACATGTTTCCATATGCTGTTCTAGGCAAAATTTATGAATGTATATGGTCTTAAATTTATGACAGTTCCTGATGAATGTGGCAACTCCTCCTTTCTCCATTTCTGCTCTACAAAAGTCAGATGCTAACCTAAATCCTGTAACACTTAAAAGTTCTATACTAGTGGTCACATGATGTTCAGAGGGGCAGATTATGTAAGCTGAGTTTGAGGACTCTAATTCATTTATGCAGAGAATTAATTTATTAATTTTATTTCTCAGTCCTCAAATATTTTGATGCAATAAAGATAGCTGACATTTCACATTGACTGAGTTGAAATTTCTGCTGATTGTTGAAAATTCTTAACCAATAGCTGTTTGTGCTGATGTAATAAGCTACAATTATGTCTTTCGGTTTCTTTCTGAAACTGAAGGTTTTTCTCAATCCTAACCTCTCTTAAAACTTGGTTTCTTTCTGTCCTCCCTATCCTAAAAAGGGTCTTTTATGAATCCTATAACCACTGGTATTATATCACTCATGGCAATGCTTCCCCCCTTTAACTTTCCTGCTTTTATCCCAGCCAGTTTACCCTTCCTTACACAAGCCATAAAAAAAGTTTCTCCAGTAACAGTACCATCAGGAGAAGGGAACAGAAATGCAGTTGAAGAAAATGTGTCAGCTGTTATGGGTAAGCAGAAAACAGTGCCTCCTCTCTGTCTAAACGATTTTTTAGTGGAACGCAGCAAGATGAGGAGGCTCAGTAGATAAGTAGTGCAACAGATACTGTAGTTTCTCACCAAAGAGGTTCAGTCTGAAGGGAATAACAATTTTGAGATTAAAATTTGCTACCTAAAAATTCAAGGAATAAAAGATAAAGAATGTTTTGGGAGTAGCCTACTTTTGGCCTGGATAATAAATTTGATTTTTTTGTTTGAGTGAACATTGGGCTACTGTTGGTGAACTCACAGTTGTGAAACTTGATAACTATAATACAGCAAATAGTTACTGTAGAAAATTGCATAGAAGAGGTCGTATAACAATCTATTTTAACCAGTCACTCAGTTGCTCCATTAGTAAGGTGGATCAAGAGTATTTCTGTGATGAACAGAATTTTGAAGCTACTGGTATAGTCGTTGATAGTTTTAAGTTAGTAGTAATATCCCTATACAAGACACCTAAGGGTACCACCAGCGTATTTCTAGAAAAACTGGACATGTTGTTGCATGTATTTAGAAAGCCAAAATAGTTGCATTGTGATGTTGTAAAGGGTGGAGATCTGAATACAGATTTTGATGTAACAACACACAAATGTAGTGTCACTGAGCTGAAAAACCTTATAAGACAATGCAATTTATACCTTATCAATAATGAACCCACAAGAGAAGCATGACTTGACAACATTTTTGTCAGTTTTGAAACTACAGAAGACTCATGTGATGTGACAGTATTTCTATTCTTGGCCCATGATTCTGTATCCTTAAATTGTAAAACTAAATTTTCTGCTGATAAGAGTAATATTGCAAGGCATATCCCAAAAGCTGTAATCACCAGATCTGTCACAAATTATAAAATTGTCGTGTTTTGTGAGTCCCTTGCAGACAGAGACTGGTTTGGCCAGTGTTACAGTGATACACATTATAGCTTATATAACGATTTATCAACAAAGTTAACATTTGAAAAGTTCTTTACAACATTTTTGACACAATTTAATGACAGCTTTCTCTTAAAGAAATGCAAAATAATTGACAAAGGCTTCAAATCGAGGGCACAACTAAATAAAATCCATGGTATAGTGAACAAATAACAAATTTGAAAAACCAAGTGATGCTGTTTCAAATGTATATAAAAGTCTGAAGAATGACCATACCAGATCAGTCTATCTTACATATAGGAATGAGTATAAGAATGCCATTGTGGAAGCCAAAAATGCACACAATTCCAGCAGTATTGAGAAATCCACCAATAAGCGCTATGCTGTGTGGAAAGTAATAAATGGTATTGCTAAAAATGAAAGAAACAAGAAAATTAATGTGTCCCCAAAAATTCAATGATTGTGTTAAATCAGTTGAGAAAGAAGGAAATTCTATTATGAAACACGATATTAGTTTATAATTTTGTAGGCTTCCGCGGCCGGAGTCAGTCGACATAAAAGTTTTCTGGGTTTGGTACCGCGTCATAATGTAAAACTACTGCTGCTATAGAAAAGCCAACGTTTAGGCCACGATTGCAGCGGCCTTCTTCTGGGTCTAATGGTGCATTCTAGCTATACAGTGTCCTTTATATTTTGTTGTTAGTGTTCATTGCGCATGCCATTATGTCATAATTTTAAAAGGTAGTTAGTTTATTGGTCACTAAAGGAAGAAGGAGAGGGAACTTTATTTTAACAGGTTATTGCGGTGGAGGTAGAAAGTGACCTCTGTTGTCCATTAGCTCTTGTGTTATGTACCATGATTGGTGGCCACCGTCGAATGAGAAGTTGTCTGCTGTTTACCAACTGGTGGACGTCGGCCGCACGGCGGCAGTTACTCGCCGCTAGTGCTCGTGCCTTGTGTTGACAGTGCAGTCTGTTGGCCCGTGATTGCTGGCAGCCAGGATGGGGCACGCCTGAGTCCATCCTCCCTGTTCATGTTGTTACAGTGTTTGAGTATTTCGATGGCCTCTCTGATATTGCGTTTCGTCATAATTGGCTGCTTGGCCAACACACACGCTTCGCTGAATTTTATTTCTTTTCCGCAGTCATGGTATGTCCTAGACGAATATAATGCTCGTGCTCCCAAATGCACGTTGCTATTGGCCTACCAGTCTCGCCGATGTATGCACGACGTGCTAGGCTCCACCAAGGACAAGGTGGATGCATTACACACTGCAGGCGTTTACAAGGTGGAATGCGAATGTGGAGAGGCACACATCCGCGAGACTGGTAGGCCAATAGCAATGCACATTTGGAAGCAAGAGTGTTATATTCGTCTAGGGCAACACAACAAATCCGCAGTGGCAGAACACTACCATGACTGCGGAAAAGAAATAAAATTCAGCGAAGCGTGTGTGTTGGCCAAGCAGCCAATTATGACGAAACGCAATATCTGAGAGGCCATCGAAATACTCAAACACCGTAACAACATGAACAGGGAGGATGGACTCAGGCTTGCCCCATCCTGGCTGCCAGCAATCACAGGCCAACAGACCACACTGTCAACACGAGGCACAAGCACTAGCGGCGAGTAACTGCCGCCGCGCGGCCGACGTCCACCAGTTGGTAAACAGCAGCCAACTTCTCATTCAACGGTGGCCACCAATCATGGTACATAACACAAGAGCCAATGGACAACAGAGGTCACTTTCTCCCTCCACCGCAATAACCTATTAAAATAAAGTTCCCTCTCCGTCTTCCTTAAGTGACCAATAAACTAACTACCTTTTAAAATTATGACGTAATGGCATGCGCAGTGAACACTAACAACAAAATATAAAGGACACTGCATAGCTATAACGCACCATTAGACCCAGAAGAAGGCCGCTGCAATTGTGGCCGAAACGTTGGCTTTTCTATAGCAGCAGTAGTTTTACATTATGACCCGGTACCAAACCCAGAAAACTTTTATGTCGATGATATTAGTTCATCAGAAATTTTTTCAAAAATGTCTGTAAACCACTGGCTATTACACACATCTGTGCCTTCACCTAGGTCTCTTCTAGTCTCATCCTAAGAATAGTAAAACAGCTAAAACCATCAGACAGTGTAGATGGCATATTGTGTAATGTTCTAAAGAAAGTAATATACTGTGTTGTGTATCCCTTAACATATTTTATAAACAATATATTATCTTAATGAGCTAAAATTGCCTTACCGGATCTAACTCCCCCCCCCCCCCCCCTCCCCTCTACCCTCTCCTTCATGGTAACCAACCCTTCCCTGACAACCTTAGTAAGGCCAATCACTTTGCCTCCTACCTCTCTGATATCTTTACCATCCCAGACGATCCCCAGTTTGATTACTTCCTCTTCCCAGATGTCCACGATTGAACTGACACCTCTGTCCCTCCCCTCGCTCCTGGTTTCCAGTACTTGGACAACATTGCACACAACAAACTCAATGCCCCCATCACTACTCAGGATATCATCACTACGCTCCGCGCGAAATGCAACACCGCTCCCGGTCACGATCGTGTCACCTATTGCCACCTTCGTGAAGCTCCTGCCTCCTTCCTCTCCACCCTGGCCAGGCATTATAATGCGGTCATGTCCACTGGCTACCACCCCAACCTGTGGAAAACCTCCCATATCCTGATGTTCCTTAAACCCAACAAACCGCCATCCGCTGTCTCCTCCTACTGTCCCATCAGCCTTACCTCGGTCTTCAGCAAGGTCCTGGAATCCATCCTTACCCGACGCATCCACCAGCATCTCCGCCACCACCGCCTCCTTCCCATTACCCAGTGTGGCTTTCGGCCGTCCTTCTCTACCGATGACCTTCTCCTTCACCTCACTCATCTCCTCTATGAACAGCTCAACTCCCGTCACTCCACTATCTTCCTCTCCCTTGACCTTGAACGCACCTATTACTGGGTTTGTCATTCCAGTCTCCTCTTCAAGCTCCAACCCTTCACCCTTCCTATCAACTACGTCTGTCCTTTCTTTCCCAACGTCCTACCTACGTCACCATCCATAACACGGATTCTTACACCTTTTTCCCCTCGGCCGGTGTGCCCCAAGGTTCCGTCCTTTCCCCTCTTCTATACCTTTTGTATACAGCGGACATGCCGCTGTCTACACCCCCCATCCACCTTCTCCAATACACCGATGACACCGCCTTCCTTGCCCTCGCCCCCACCCTGAAATTGCTTGGTGCAACCAGTGGTTGCTGAAGGACAATCCTTCTAAGACCTAGGCAATCACTGTAGGCAAAACCACACCTTTCTTCCGTCTCCTCGACTTCTATGTCAACATTTATGGCCATACTATCGCCCTCACCCCCACCCTTAAGTACCTTGGCGTCACCCTTGACCATCGCCTCTCCTGGACCCCCCATCTCTGGACAGTCCAAGCCAAGACACGCTCACGAGACTGTCTCCTCAAGCTCCTCTCTGGCTGCACATGCGGTCTGGGCCCCTCCACCATCCTCCACACATGTAAGTCCCTCATCTGCCCTATCCTCTGCTACGCCAGTGTCGGTTGGTCACAGCCAGTGTGATCCCTGCCACCATTGGATAAGCAGCTGCCAGCAGCAAGTCGTATACTCTAAGCTCACTTATTTGTTACATAGTTTAATTCTTAATTTCTTTGCGAGTTTTTGGGCACTTGCTTTGTTTAATTCATAAATTTCGGGCGTATTATAGTATTTGAGAGTTGTAGCATCGCATTTTAGTTCCTGAATAGTGTAAAATCTCCTTCTGCCGCCAAGCAGTATGTCAGCAGTGCGCAAGTAGCAGCATTACTGCATTTGCTAGGCAGTCTTGTATTTTAAAAACTGTTTAAATTTTGTGTCGTACTGTTTGTGCTCTCTGTAGATTAGTTCAGACGTTCTTTGCACAACAGTATTTAGCATGGATAGGGACTGTGACTGCTGTGTTCATATGTGGGCTGAGTTGGCATCCCTTCGCCCCCAGCTTCAGGCAGTGTTGGCTTTGGTCACACAGTTTGAGGCTGTTGCCAATGGTCATCACTGTGGGGGTCCGGATTGGGGTTTGTCAGGGACGGCCAGCACGCCCCACGCATCCCCTGATCAGACTATGGCTGTGGCTGCCCGTGATACTGCCCACATTGAGACTGACCCCTCACCCGTGGTAGAGTGGGAGGTCGTCTCGAGGTGTGGCAGGGGGCGAAAGACATTCCGAAGGGCTGAACGGAAGGCCTCTCCAGTTTGTCTGACGAACCGGTTTCAGGCTCTGTCTCAGGCTGATACTGATCTCCGGCCAGACATGGCTGCTTGACCTGTTCCAGAGGTTGCCCCTCAGTCTGCAAGATCCAGGCGGTCGCAGAGGGTGGGGTTACTGGTAGTTGGGAACTCCAACGTCAGGCACGTAATGGGGCCCCTTAGGGATATGGCAGCAAGACAGGGGAAGGAAACCAATGTGCACTGCGTGTGCATACCGGGGGAGTCACTCCAGATGTGGAAAGGGTCCTTCCGGATGCCATGAAGGGTACAGGGTGCACCCATCTGCAAGTGGTCGCTCATGTCAGCACCAATGATGTGTGTCACTACGGATCAGAGGAAATCCTCTCTGGCTTCCGGTGGCTATCTGATTTGGTGAAGACTGCCAGTCTCACTAGCGGGATGAAAGCAGAGCTCACCATCTGCAGCATCGTTGACAGGACTGACTGCGGACCGTTGGTACAGAGCCAAGTGGAGGGTCTGAATCAGAGGCTGAGACGGTTCTGCGACCGTGTGGGCTGCAGATTCCTCGACTTGCGCCATAGGGTGGTGGGGTTTCAGGTTCCGTTGGATAGGTCAGGAGTCCACTACACACAGCAGGCGGCTACACAGGTAGCAGGGGTTGTGTGGCATGGACTGGGCGGTTTTTTAGATTAGATGGCCTTGGGCAAGTACAGAAAGGACAACAGCCTCAAAGGGTGCGAGGCAAAGTCAGGACATGCAAGGACCAAGCAGCAGTCGGTATTGCAACTGTAAACTGTCGAAGCTGCATTGGTAAAATACCAAAACTTCAAGCGCTGATAGAAAGCACTGAAGCTGAAATCGTTATAGGTACGGAAAGCTGGCTGAAGCCAGAGATAAATTCTGCCGAAATTTTTACAAAGGCACAGATGGTGCATGCAACTGGTGGTGGAGTGTTTGTCGCTGTTAGTAGTAGTTTATCCTGTAGTGAAGTAGAAGTGGATAGTTCCTGTGAATTATTATGGGCGGAGGTTACACTCAATAACTGAGCTAGGTTAATAATTGGCTCCTTTTACCGACCTCCCGACTCAAGCATTAATGGCAGAACAACTGAGAGAAAATCTGGAATACATTTCACATAAATTTTCTCAGCATGTTATAGTCTTAGGTGGAGATTTCAATTTACCAGATATAGACTGGGACACTCAGATGTTTAGGACGGGTGGTAGGGACAGTGCATCAAGTGACATTATACTGAGTGCACTATCCGAAAATTACCTCGAGCAATTAAACAGAGAACCGACTCATGTAGATAACATCTTGGACTTACTGATAACAAACAGACCTGATCTTTTCGACTCTGTAAACACAGAACAGGGAATCAGTGATCATAAGGCCGTTGCAGCATTCCTGAATATGGAAGTAAATAGGAATATAAACAAAGGGAGGAAGGTTTATCTGTTTAGCAAGAGTAATAGAAGGCAGATTTCAGACTACCTAACAGATCAAAATGAAAATTTCTCTTCCGACACTGACAATGTTGAGTGTTTATGGAAAAAGTTCATGGCAATTATAAAATGCATTTTAGACAGGTATGTGCCGAGTAAAACTGTGAGGGATGGGAAAAATCCATTGTGGTTCAACAAAAAAGTTAGGAAACTACTGCGAAAGCAAAGAGAGCTTCACTGCAAGTTTAAACACAGCCAAAACCTCTCAGACAAACAGAAGCTAAACGATGTCAAAGTTAGTGTAAGGAGGGCTATGAGTGAAGCATTCAGTGGATTTGAAAGTAAAATTCTATGTACCGACTTGACAGAAAATCCTAGGAAGTTCTGGTCTTGCGTTGAATCAGTAAGTGGCTTGAAACAGCATATCCAGACACTCTGGGATGATGATGGCATTGAAACAGAGGATGACACGCGTAAAGCTGAAATACTAAACACCTTTCTCCAAAGCTGTTTCACAGAGGAAGACCGCACTTCAGTTCCCTCTCTAAATCCGCGTACAAACGAAAAAATGGTTGACATCGAAATAAGTGTCCAAGGAACAGAAAATCAACTAAAATCACTCAACAGAGGAAAGTCTACTGGACCTCATGGGATACCAATTCGATTCTACACCGAGTACGCGAAAGAACTTGCGCCCCTTCTAACAGCCGTGTACCACAAGTCTCTAGAGGAACTGAAGGTTCCAAATGATTGGAAAAGAGCATAGGTAGTCCCAGTCTTCAAGAAGGGTCATCGAGCAGATGCGCAAAACTATAGACCTATATCTCTGACATCGATCTGTTGTAGAATATTAGAACAATGTTTTTTGCTCGCGTATCAAGTCATTTCTGGAAACCCAGAATCTACTCTGTAGGAATCAACATGGATTCCCGAAACAGCGATCGTGTGAGACCCAACTTGCTTTATTTGTTCATGAGACCCAGAAAATATCAGATACAGACTCCCAGGTAGATGCCATTTTCCTTGACTTCCGGAAGGCGTTCGATACAGTTCCACATTGTCGCCTGATAAACAAAGTAAGAGCCTACAGAATATCAGACCAGCTGTGTGGCTTGACTGAAGAGTTTTTAGCAAGCAGAACTCAACATGTTGTTCTCAATGGAGAGACGTCTACAGACGTTAAAGTAACATCTGGCGTGCCACCGGGGAGTGTTATGGGACCATTGCTTTTCACAATATATATAAATGACCTAGTAGATAGTGTTGGAAGTTCCATACGGCTTTTCGCGGATGATGCTGTAGTATACAGAGAAGTTGCAACATTAGAAAATTGCAGTGAAATGCAGGAAGCTCTGTAGCGGATAGTCACTTGGTGCAGGGAGTGGCAACTGACCCTTAACATAGACAAATGTAATGTACTGTGAATTCATAGAATGAAGGATCCTTTATTGTATGATAGCAGCTACTTCTGTAAAATATCTGGGAGTATGCGTGCGGAACGATTTGAAGTGGAATGATCAAATAAAATTAATTGTTGGTAAGGCGGCTGCCAGGTTGAGATTCATTGGGAGAGTCCTTAGAAAATGTAGTCCATCAACAAAGGAGGTGGCTTAAAAGACACTCGTGCGACCTATACTTGAGTATTGCTCATCAGTGTGGGATCCGTACCAGGTCGGGTTGACAGAAGAGAGAGAGAAGATCCAAAGAAGAGCGGCGTGTTTCGTCACAGGGTTATTTTCCAAGCCTGATAGCATTACGGAGATGATTAGCAAACTGAAGCGGCAGACTCTGCAAGAGAGGTGCTCTGCATCACAGTGTAGCTTGCTGTCCAGGTTTTGAGAGGGTGCATTTCTGGATGAGGTATCGAATATATTGCTCCCCCCTACTTATACCTCCCAAGGAGATCACAAATGTAAAATTAGAGAGATTTGAGCGCACACGGAGGCTTTCCGGCAGTCGTTCTTCCTGCAAACAATATGCGACTGGAACAGGAAAGGGAGGTAATGACAGTGGCACGTAAAGTGCCCTCTGCCACACACCGTTGAGTGGCTTGCAGAGTATAAACGTAGATGTAGATGTAGATGTAGATGTATGCCCACCCTGCCTGGATCTCCGCCTTTCCTACCTTTTACAATTCCCTTCAAATCCTTGAACGTCCTGCTCTCTGCCTCACCTATCGCATCCGTCTCCCCTCCCCCACGCAGATCCTGTACGGCCTTATTCTGTTCCCACACCTCCTCCTTTTCCTCAAATGGATGCAGATCCTCTACGCCTCCCGTAAACTTGATCCCCCTCACCCGCTTTTCTCTCCCATCCTCTCCCACCCCCTCCGCTGCCGCGCCTGTATTCCCACATCCCACCTGCTCTCCATCTCTCCAGTCTCGTTACCCTCTCCCTAGGTGGCTTCCACCCGCTCCCCGTCCCTGATGATGCCTTCATCCCCTCCATCTACCCCTCCTATCAACTTTGATCCTCCCCTTCCACTTCCTGTGTTTTTTTCCTTAGGACACCCTCTCTCTCTTCTCTCCCTCCTCCCTTCCTCCCCCAGGCTTCCCCTACCCCCTATACCTTCTTTCCTCCCCCCCATCTCCTCTGCCACTGGTATCTCCACTCTCCCCCCTCCCCTCCCTTTGTCGCCTTTTGGCAGGTCCCCGAACTCGCAGATGTCATGTCAACATTAGTGCGCTTGAAGGTCATCTCCATCAGTTGTGTGTGTGTACAGTCGTGTTTGTGCTTCAGTGTTTTTCGCCACCTACGCTCCATCATTCATGTGTGTTGTCTTAATCATCAGTGTTTGTGTACAGTGCTAACAGTTTCTTTGTTTTTCTTTGCGTGTGAATGGCTTCGTGTTTTTTCGTTACTGCATCTACTGTTATTTGTCCACCGTTACGTTATGTGAACCATGGACCTCGCCGTTGGTGGGGAGGCTTGCGTGCCTCAGCGATACAGATAGCTGTACCGTAGGTGCAGCCACAATGGAGGGGGGGGGGGGGGGGGGGGGGTTTATGGGCGCTCAACATCGAGGTCATCAGCGGCCACAATGGAGGGGTACCTGTTGAGAGGCCAGACAAACGCGTGGTTCCTGAAGAGGGGCAGCAGCCTTTTCAGTAGTTGCAAGTGCAACAGTCTGGATGATTGACTGATCTGGCCTTGTAACACTAACCAAAATGGCCTTGCTTTGCTGTACTGTAAACGGCTGAAAGCAAGGGGAAACTACAGCCGTAATTTTTCCCGAGGGCATGCAGCTTTACTGTATGGTTAAATGATGATGGCGTCCTCTTGGGTAAAATATTCCGTAGGTAAAATAGTCCCCCATTTGGATCTCCGGGCGGGGACTACTCTGGAGGACGTCATTATCAGGAGAAAGAAAACTGGCACTCTACGGATCGGAGCGTGAAATGTCAGTTCCCTTAATCGGGCAGGTAGGTTAGAAAATTTAAAAAGGGAAATGGATAGGTTAAAGTTAGATACAGTGGGAATTAGTGAAGTTCGGTGGCAGGAGGAACAAGATTTTTGGTCAGGTGAATACAGGGTTATAAATACAAAATCAAATAGGGGTAATGCAGGAGTAGGTTTAATAATGAATAAAAAAATAGGAGTGTGGGTAAGCTACTACAAACAGCATAGTGAATGCATTATTGTGGCCAAGATAGACATGAAGCCCACACCTACTACACTAGTACAAGTTTATATGCCAACTAGCTCTGCAGATGATGAAGAAATTGATGAAATGTATGATGAGAAAAAAGAAATTATTCAGGTAGTGAAGGGAGACGAAAATTTAATAGTCATGGGCGACTGGAATTCGATAGTAGGAAAAGGGAGAGAAGGAAACATAGTAGGTGAATATGGATTGGGGGAAATAAATGAAAGAGGAAGCCGTCTGGTAGAATTTTGCACAGAGCATAACTTAATCATAGCTAACACTTGGTTCAGGAATCATAAAAGAAGGCTGCACACATGGAAGAATCCTGGAAATACTAGAAGGTATCAGATAGATTATATAATGGTAAGACAGAGATTTAGGAACCAGGTATTAAATTGTAAGACATTTCCAAGGGCAGATGTGGACTCTGACCACAATCTATTGGTTATGAACTGTAGATTAAAACTGAAGAAACTGCAGAAAGCTGGGAATTTAAGGAGATGGGACCTGGACAGACTGATTAAACCAGAGGTTGTACAGAGTTTCAGGGAGAGCATAAGGGAACAATTGTCACAAATGGTGGAAAGAAATACAGTAGAAGAAGAATGGGTGGCTCTGAGGGATGAAGTAGTGAAGGCAGAAAATATAAAAATGCAGTAAATGAGGCAGGCAAAAAGGAATACAAACGTCTCAAAAATGAGATCGACAGGAAGTGCAAAATGGCTAAGCAGGGATGGATGGCTAGAGAACAAATGTAAGGATGTAGAGGCTTATCTCACTAGGGGTAAGATAGATACTGTTTACAGGAAAATTAAAGAGACCTTTGAAGAAAAGAGAACCACTTGTATGAATATCAATAGCTCAGGTGGAAACCCAGTTCTAAGCAAAGAAGGGAAAACAGAAAGGTGGAAGGAGTATATAGAGGGTCTATACAAGGGCGACGTACTTGAGGACAATATTCTGGAAATGGAAGAGAATTTAGATGAAGACAAATACTGCATGAAGAGTTTGACAGAGCACTGAAAGACCTGAGTTGAAACAAAGCCCCGGGAGTAGACAACATTCCATTAGAACTACTGATGGCCTTGGGAGAGCCAGTCCTGACAAAACTCTACCATCTGGTGAGCAAGATGTATGAGACAGGCGAAATACCCTCAGACTTCAAGAAGAATATAATAATTCCAATCCCAAAGAGAGCAGGTGTTGACAGATGTGAAAATTACCGAACTATCAGTTTAATAAGTCACAGCTGCAAAATACTAACGCGTATTCTTTACAGACGAATGGAAAAACTGGTAGAAGCCGACCTTGAGGAAGATCAGTTTGCATTTCGTAGAATATTGGAACATGTGAGGCAATACTGACCTTACGACTTATCTTAGAAGAAAGATTAAGGAAAGGCAAACCTATGTTTCTAGCATTTGTAGTCTTAGAGAAAGCTTTTGACAAAGTTGACTGGAATACTCTCTTTCAAATTCTGAAGGTGGCAGGGGTAAAATACAGGGAGCGAAAGGCTATTTACAATTTGTACAGAAACCAGATGGCAGTTATAAGAGTCCAGGGACACGAAAGGGAAGCAGTGGTAGGGAAGGGAGTGAGACAGGGTTGTAGCCTCTCCCTGACGTTATTCAATCTGTATATTGAGCAAGCAGTAAAGGAAACAAAAGAAAAATTCGGAGTTGGTATTAAAATCCATGGAGAAGAATTAAAAACTTTGAGGTTCGCCGATGACATTGTAATTCTGTCAGAGACAACAAAGGACTTGGAAGAGCAGTTGAACGGAATGGACAGTGTCTTGAAAGGAGGATATAAGATGAACATCAACAAAAGCAAAACGAGGATAATGGAATGTAGTCGATTTAAGTCGGGTGATACTGAGGGAATTAGATTAGGAAATGAGACACTTAAAGAAGTAAAGGAGTTTTGCTATGTGAGGAGCAAAATAACTGATGATGGTCAAAGTAGAGAGGATATAAAATGTAGACTGGGAATGGCAAGGAAAGCGTTTCTGAAGAAGAGAAATTTGTTAATATCGAGTATAGATTTAAGTGTCAGGAAGTCGTTTCTGAAAGTATTTGTATGGAGTGTGACCTTGTATGGAAGTGAAATATGGACGTTAAATAGTTTGGACAGGAAGAGAATAGAAGCTTTCGAATTGTGGTGCTACAGAAGAATGCTGAAGATTAGATGGGTAGATCACATAACTAACGAGGAGGCATTGCATATAATTGGAGAGAGGAGGAGTTTATGGCACAACTTGACAAGAAGAAGGGACCGATTGGTAGGACATGTTCTGAGGCATCAAGGGATCACAAATTTAGCATTGGAGGGCAGCGTGGAGGGTAAAATCGTAGAGGGAGACCAAGAGATGAATACACTAAGCAGATTCAGAGGGATGTAGGTTGCAGTAAGTACTGAGAGATGAAGAAGCTTGCACAGGATAGAGTAGCATGGAGAGCTGCATCAAACCAGTCTCAGGACTGAAGACCTCAACAACAACAACGTTATGTTCATTCTGTGTCTCCATTGTTTTCTCTTGTACTGCCTGTGGCTGAAGAGCGGCGTACTGTTTCGCTGCCAGCCCACCTTATATAAGGTGTAAAATGACAATAAAGAAAAAAAAACAATAAGCTCAGCCTGCCAGTCTAAACTTGCATACGTCTCAGGATATATCGCCTCGCATTAGACAGCGTATTTACTTTCGTGTTTTCTTTACGAGTGGATGTGGTTGTCTTTTTGGTTTTCTTGACTCTGTTGTCCATTCTTGTTGTTGTCGTGAGGTCCTTCATTGGTCGTGTCTGTTCTCTCCCGTTGTGTTGTTATTCGCGGGCTGCTCCGCGGGTCCCACTGTGTTTCCGTCACTTCAACCCTGTGACTGTTCCAGTTGCCGTTACAACAAAGTCACTGAAAAAAGTTCTTAGTTCTGCCCAAGAGTCGATACCATGACGTCTGCACCTGTAGTGTGCTATTTAGCTACTGAAACTACAAATATAACAGTCCTGCATATTACTTTTGAACATATGTGGGATGCTACACTAATATGAAAGAAAAGTGTACAACACTTAAGCATGATAGCTGTAAACACACCGCTACTACAGGAAGAAATATTGGTGTTTAATGTCCCTTTGATGAGAGATGAAGAACCAGTTCCAGCTGAGGAAAGTTGAGGTTGGAAACTAGCAGAGGTCTTACTAGAGCAACAACACCAGAAAGTGTCTTAAAAGTTTAAATGTGGTTATGTGACGGGAAATTTAGCCACTTCCCCCCCCCCCCCCCAAATGCAATAATAGTTTGCTACCACTTCACCAGTAGTGGAACAAGGGCGGCATCACCCCCCTCTGCATTGTTGCCAAATTTATTCAAAATGGCGGCGATAGATATGGCAACATTGTAATGACATCATGGTGGGAAGTTCAAATTTTTGTGGGAAAAGTACGTCAATTGAGCTACCTCCGTTAACCTAACCTTTTTCCCCTTCATTGGACCACCACCTCTTCCTTGGAATTGCCGGGAAAAGGACTCATCCTGCACTGGGCTGCTGGAGAGGAAAGACTGTACTTTATTTATTTTCGGTGGGAAGTTGGAACAATTTATTTAGGGATGGATTTCACGGAGTTTATTTATTACACTGATGTGTTTGGGGTCACAATACACAGCATACAGAGCTGCAAAATACATATAAATCATGGAAATAATGCAGTATATTGATGTACAGACACACAACTCATAGATTGTCAAAGTAATGCATGTAAAACGCTCTGCAGACATGCTCACTAATTATAAACAGTTGAAATAATGCATTGCCCAGCCTACAGACCTGTTCACAAAATAATACAACAGACACATTCACTACACATAAAATTGTCAATGCGTATATAGAACTCAGCCCACATGCTCACAACACTTAAACAGCTGAAAATAATGCAGTGCGCAACCACTCACTGCACGTGAAATCACTTTCAAACTATTGTTAAGAAATTCGCCTGCAGTATATCAGTGAATTGTTCCCTACAGAGGTCCAATGCGCTTGTGCACCAGTATGGCCTGACCTGCAAAGTGACGATGTAACCATCAGCTGATGGGCCAATTGGTGTCCATTCGGGTCCTGCAAGCATTAGGTTCTGGCATCCCTTTCATAAATGACACTTGCAAAATTCCTGTCATAACACATATTTACCTGGCCACTGTGGCTGATGCATAGCTGCAGGTCCAGTGCCGAGCAAGAGATGTTTGCATAGCAGTTCACGTTCGCAGGTGCAGCTAGAAGATTGTCAGGGTTACACTGACAGTCTATGTAAATAACAGCCAAATCTCCCTCTGGATGCACTATAGAAATCTGTTGCAGTGCTTTCAGTAACTGTTTATGAAAATATCCCACAATAGCACAGGGTGCATTCTTCCTAGTGATCCTAACGGGACATCTGTCCCACATACAAGACACCTCCGGCTACATACCTGTTTACCCAGCCACCGTGACTGAGGCATCACTGTGAGATGTTTCTCTAGCAGTTCACCCGTGCAGGCGCAGCTAAAAGATTGTCTGTGTCATACTGACATCTAATGTCTATGTAAATAACAGCCAACTCTCCCTCTTGACGTGCTATAGAAACCTTTTGAACTGCTTCCCAGAATAACACAGGATACATTCTTCCTAGCAATTCTAACAGGGCAGCTGATCCATTACATATCAGTCCCTGCACGTAAATCGTAAAGTGTCACAGAAACAGTTAACAGTCGCTATTGTTGTAAGAGCTTTCGTGATGTCTGAGCTTGCCTGCATGGAAATTCTTGTTCTAACAGGACCTGGTTACAAAAATAGCTCGGAATAATACCAACTGCATTCTCACTGATGGTCCTAATGGCACATCACGTGTTCCCTTCCTGGAAATCGTGACGTCCTGATTTCGACATGTCTCAGAGACAGTAAACATTCTCACTGTTAAAAGCATTCATCATGCCCGTGCATGCTTTTGAAAACACTGTTAATCATAAAAGCATTCTTGTTATTTCGAAAGAGAGACAATGGTTGCATCAATCCCTTCCAGGAAATAGTGATGTTCCATAAAAGCTTCTCATTATCTACCCATCCAAATGAGGCTCTCTCACTGGTCACCTCAGTCTATATATAAATCCACAACCAACCACACACCTCTGTGTGTGCGTGTGTTTTATTCTCCAAGATGAAGAGTGTAGCGGCAAGAGGCATAGAGTTCTAGAGACAGGATTACCAACTGAATAAATAAGTGGTATTTTGAGTGTAAATTTTTGTGTGTATGTTAAATTTGCTTTATTAATTCCGTCTCCTTGTTATAGTACAGCTCCAGGAATTTATCTTGGAGTGTGAGGAGAGACAGGAGGGGACTGGACCTTGGCAGACTCTCAACGTCCAGCCATCCATGGTGGGTTCACAGCTAGCATTGCCATATGAGTATAATTTTCCTTGTAATTTGTTCTTGTATAGTAGTGATTCAAAATCTTCTTATTTCATACTTTTTTTTCAATTTATGCATTTTGCTTTTTGTTGTTGTGAGCAAGACAAACCAATTGCCTGATGCCGATTCTGACAAGGACAGTGATATGCCTGAATGGGACAGACAAAGGGTCATTGAACCAGAGGAGGATGTAATCTGGCCCTGCTAAATGATGATGATGATGATGATGATGATGACTTCTTTGAGGGTGTGGTGGAGATTTCTGATGAGGTGTTAATGCCTTGCAGCCAGAGCGAAAAATGTAATCACTCACTCTGCTTATAACCTTGAGATCGTCAGTATTCTTTCTTTCACTGTGCCAGCAGCGGTAAGCAATGTACTTAACTATTATTTTTTTATTTCTTCTTTTACAGCAGTCCCGTCTTCGCAGCCACAACACAGTGTGGCGCACATACCAATGGTGGCTAAATCTTCTTCATCCCCAAAGCGGCGCCCCATAAGGCACGCATCACCTATAAGGATGCCGCTAGTTGCCGCGAGGGAACTGCAGCCACCGCTGCCCAAAACACCACCGCTCTGGCGTCCATGAGCCAAGCAACGAGCCTCCACCTCTCAAGTTATTGGGTCAGTTCTGCAGCAGCAGCAGTAACAACAGCATTGAGAACCATCACCGCAGCCTGGCTGTTCCCATCAGTCTGACCTGGTAACACTGCAGCATCCTCCTGCATCATCATCATCATCATCATCATCATCATATGAGCCTTGTCAGAATCGGCGCAAAGGCCAATGGATTGGTGAATACCGACTGGCCCCTCCCTAACACCATCATCAACAGGGTGGACTCAGAATGAAAATGCGGGGCATGTCAATTGCCGGGTGGTTTCGTAAATCCACCTTGAGTGCTATACTGGCCCGGTTTTCCGAGATGGAGGTCGGAGGGTCAGCTAAATCACTCAGCTGAATACTACACCTGGACATCCATATAGATGTCTATGATCTGGTAAATGGAGAATCAAGCTATATCAAGCTCCCTAAAGATATAGCTAACAAGAGAGCATGCAATAATGTTGAAAATAAAATCAACCAGGTTTGTTTCGCATGATCAGTCCTGGCATGTGAGAGAAATTACAATTACATAGATCATCCTCAGTATCCAAGTACACACCATGTAGGTGATAATATTCGTGGGTGTTATAACTTTGATGGTATCGATTTCCCCATCAAGATGCAGGACATACATAAATTTGAGGCACAAAATACTGGAATATTGGTTCATGTTTATGGCCTGGAGAAGAAAAGCAAGTCAGATGAGCGAGACAAGCACATTGTTGCCAGGCTCTTCCATTTCTCAAAATTTGCAGGTGAGCGTGAGCTGCATGTGAACATGCTGATCTTCTCTGAAGGTGATAATTATCACTACGTTTGGATCAAAGACATGTCTCAACCCCTTTACAGCCAGTTGTCGAAAAAGTAACATAAAAAGCGTATTTTCTTAAGGTGTCTGAATTATTTCTCCTCAGACAAGTTATTAGTGGCGTACCTAGCAGACTGCATTTCCAATGGACCGGTAGGTGCTATCACACCTACTGAGGAAAACAAATTCAAAAAGTTTAAGAATGCTCACCGCCAGGAGCAATGCCTGTTTGTAGTGTATGTCAACTTTGAATGCCTCCTCGCTCCTGTGACGCACTGTGGAGGTAACCCTACAGCCTCACACGTCACATTTACAGAAAAACACGTACCATATTTGGCAGTGTATCAAACTGTATCGTCATATGATTCCAGTCTTAACTGCTACAAATGTTACGTCAGGGATAATCCTGAAGTTTGGCTGCTCACTGAGCTCAAAAAACTTTCAAGGGAAGTTGATAACCTTTACAGCGACAACATACCCATGGCCAAATCGAAGGAGAATGAAAATTTGTATAATAATGAGGAGGGAAATGTCTGCTTTGAAAAAAGAAAAAGAAGAAAAGGGAACTGCTTCTTCCATACATTAATTAGCTAGTGTTTTAATTTAACTCTTCAAACAGAGTGTTTCAGCAACTTTATACAGACCACAACCAGCTGCCTACATACTTGCAAACATAAACACAATATTTATTCTTGAGTACCCTTGAGTACACTGCACATAGAATGGCTACTACATTCTTTTATTTCAACTTTAAATATGTGGATATTTTCAGTTTCTTGTCATAAGCCAATATATAACCAATTATAACGTTTTGCACCAGAATAAATAAGCTCCATTCTGAAAACTAGAGATTTATATTTAATCTATATCAAAATTATATTCAATTCTAATACTGTGTTAGTGAATTTATGAATTCACCCTAAATTCACTTTTATCATCAACCAGAAATACCAGAATGGAGCATATGACTGACATGTAAGTATATGAAATCTTAGCTCCCTGAAGAGGCTTCTTCAAGATATTTACTTGTCAACTTGACAAAATGTTCTTGTTTCAACTTCTGTAGCAATCATATTTTTTTTTTCATTTAAACTTCAACAAGTTGCAGATTATACCATAGGACAGAACTGAGTCAGACAAGTGCGTGCAATGTAGTTGTAGTTGCAAATATGGAAAAACATTAGCTGTATAATGGAGTGACAACAAAAATTTTTTTGTGCTGGACCTAGAATTGTGACAGATTTCTGACTTATTGATAGCTGTCAGTTTACCATTAGCTACCTGTGTATTCTCCATGTATGTCGCCAACCTGCACTTGTACATCTGTTATGCATATTCCCGTACAGGAGAGATATTTTAATTGAAAGTCACTAGCCCAGTATTGATGGATAAATAAAATACTCCAGTGGCTTTGTTGTTCTGAAGTACAATGCATTGTTCCTTTAGATGTGCATCCATGTGGAAAGGAACAGGCACACATTGGACAACCGTCAACTGTATAACTGAATGACAATAATGAAAATTTGTGCTGGACCAGGACTCAAATGCGGATTTCCCACTTATCGCGAGTGGTCACCTTACCATTAGGCTATCTGAGCCAGACCCAAATTTCCGTATATTGTCAATCATGCGTCTGTAACCAGCATTCATATGTTAATTATGTATATTGCCATACAAGAGTGACATTTTTAATTGAAAGACACTTGCTAATTGTTGGTGGATAGTTATAGTATTGCAGTGCCTGTGTTGTTCATAATTATGATGCAATGTTCCTGAAATTGGAATGATCACATAGATAATATTTTGAGGGAGGCAAACCAAAGACTTCATTTTACTGGCAGAGAACTTAGAAGATGCAACAGGTCTACTAAGGAGATTGCCTACATTATAATTGTCCATCCTGTGCTAGGGTATGACTGTGCAGTATGGTACCCTTACCAGATGGGATTGACAGAGGACATTGAAAAAGCTCAGAGAGGGGCAGCTCATTTGGTATTATCAAAAAATAGGGGAGAGAGAGATGGACATGTTACATGACTAATGATGCCAGCCATTAAAACAATACTGTTTTCCAGAGCAGTGATATCTTTTAAGCAAAGTCTGTTTTTCCCATTCACTGTTACAGAGTGAAACGGTAGAGGAATAGTAAAAGTGTTTTGATGAACCCTCTGCCAGGCACTAAAAGGTGACTTACAGAGTATTCGTGCAGGTGTAGCTCAAGGTGACACTACCTCAGAGGTGCAATGAGATTTATTGTTACTTCAACTGATGTTGCTAAATAAAATGATGTACTATCGTGTAGGAGATGTGATGAGATGAACAAAAATTTTGTCATAGTCCTGTGTCATCTCTCACTGCAGGACCGGTACGTAGAGCTATCATCACTATCTGACTGCGTATGGGCTATTCTGATGTTGTGGTAGATAATTGCAGGTGGCCTTGTGATTGTGATTGAGTATGGAAACATAATAGCAGTGTAGAGTCTTACTGTGAATGGTGTTTTGCACTATCGTCAATATCTTGGCTATTTGTGTGTCAAGTCATGGCAATACAACTGTTGTGCAAATCTTATGGACAAAAAGTTCATAATTTTCACAAGATGTGTCTCTGCCAAGTAACATGGTTCAATGAAATGTGGGCCATTCATAGAAAGAATTGCTACAGTGTATTAGAGAAGGTTACTGAAAGAAGTGCGCAATGAGAACAGAAATAACTTCATTCAAAGTCGAATTACACTAAAGTGTCCGCATTTCATGATGGTCCCCTGGTATTACAAATGGCGGGAGATGGGTCTTAACGGAATGTGTGATCACCACTGATGACAGTGCATGCTCTATTGCGTCCTCCTATGCTGACCATACGTTTGGTAAAAAGTTCTTGTGGCAGTGCGTTTGATTCATCTACCAGCAGGACTGACAGCTGTTGGATGGTCATTCGTGAATGTGGATATGCTGAAACACGTTTTCCTACTGGATCTCACACGTGCTCAATGAAATTTACATCACGGGACAGGCCAGCCCATTTGCCAAATATCCTCCTACTCCAAGAGCACCTCCAACAGAGCTGTTCAATGCGGCTGGACATTATTACTCATCAGGAGCCCTGTACGAAACATAAGTGCTTTCATAGTTTTAAATAATGACAGTATTTGGGATAAGAATGTAGTTGGGATACAGATGGTTTGTGAACTGATAAAAATTCTTTAAAAATAAACCAAAAAAGTGAAATAATAATCATAAATTTATGACGCACACTTTTCTATATATTTCCACACAGAAAATTTGAACGAAATTGTTTCCAGAGCTTTAGTATATCTAATTGTAAATGATATATTGTATAAGAATTTGAGCTTCATGAACTTTTTATTTTTCATTTTCCTTAAGGGATAAGAAAATGTTGGTTGATTTATTTTGTCCTGAAATGGCTACATGCGACTGCCTGTAAGTAAAGAATGGTTATGGTAAATATGATTTGAAACTTTGTCCCCATAACTTGCTTATAGTGACAGCAAATGCAATTTTAATTCACTTCTTACCTGGTATTCACTAAGACCTCAATAAATTCTAACTGTATTTCAGGATTCTGATTGCATTTCGTACTTCATGTAAGCACGTTAGGCCATAGCAGCAATACGTAAATCATAATTTATGTTGGCAGTGACTAATATTTTTGTCATTTCGAAAGGCATATTCGTATAGGAATGCCAACCTGTACAACGGGCAGAGATAATGGACTACTGCAGTGGTCACCGTTATAGTCTATGACACTGATGTATACAAATTATCCAGTTAATAAGACGTAATTTGTAATAAGATAGGGCATGGCTGTGTGTGATGTCCTTAGATTAGTTAGGTTTAAGTAGTTCTAAGTTCTAGGGGACTTATGACCTAAGATGCTGAGTCCCATAGTGCTCAGTGCCATTTGAACCATTTTTTTTTTTTTTTTTTTTTTTTTTTTTGTAATAACATAAAATGAAAAGTGAGTCTCTTGTTCGTGAGTAAGAGGTTAGCTTCACAAACTACAGGTATGATGCCGGACATCTATGATGCCCTTTTGCCTACGATAGTTCGAAATTTTCGACAAATAGTAAGTCTTAGCACAAAACCGGTATGCAGTATGAGAAACGATTAAAAATTTTCTAATGATGCCTCATTCATCTCTGTACGATTAGCATGTCTTGAAGAAAAGGGATGTTGACTTGAGAAGTAATATATATGAATAAAACTGAAGCCAGTGCCGAATGCACCTCTGGAAAGACAAACGTGGGGAACAAGTATAATGTCGCAATAACATTATGCCTTTGCCCACCATTAACACCTGCATCATGAAAACAGTCATGTTAGACAATGTTCTAGGATGCATTAGCTATTACCACCTCTCACCACTTGGGGGAAGATTCAACTTCCCAGAAATAGTGTTTTGGTACAGCAGTGGATATCTACTATGTGATGTGCAATACCTGACATGTATTTACATTTCCCTAAAAGCTAAAAGTATCATTTTGCTACAATGGAAGAGTAAAAATAATGTGTTTCACTTTCTGACTTTCAGTAATAGAAAAAGATCAAAAAATGTTGTGTGAAAGAGCTGTTGGCTGTGGTCCAGCTCAAAATACTGTGATCTACAGTTTGCCTATGTCACACCAGACTCTGGCCACCAATTGTGGAAGTCGGCTGATAGGGACCGATGGCCAGTCATGTGACTGTGACACGTCATTTACTGAACCAATGATGTATGCTGGTGCACTCGATCTGCCAAGCATGAAATTATTTCCTTTTTATTTTGACTTTTCATGTGAAATATCTGTGATGAAGCGAATGAATACAGTGTGGTAACTTAACTGGTGTGGCCTTTCTCAGGCAGAATATGTCAAGAGGGATGTTTAAGTGTTAAGATTTCCATGGGAAAAAAGTCAGGATTATTAGTTTATAGCTGTGTCTGTGATGACCACAGATAAATTCTTCTCTATTATAAGTTTCTTTTCTCAGGCATTATCTCTCAATCTAGGACTGTTATACTCTGAAGATGGCTTCGAAAACACGAAGCTCTGGAAACTTTGTCTGTATTGAGAGTTCTGCCATGAAGAAATTGTGAGGCTGATGACGCATAACATACATTGCTACAGATAGGCTAAGTGGTTGGCAGTGAACGCCTTCAAGAATGCTGTTAAATTTCTGATGGAACAAGATGCTGAATGAAAGTGAATAAGCCAATGCATGTATCGTCGTGTAACTAATGCTCCAGCACAAAGCTAAAACAGATTCCCTACACTGATCTCAGTGAAGGTTGTTACAATGATAAGTTACTCTCAATGAGTATTCTCATGTTGCTCAAATAATTTGTTTATTGTAAACAAAAATCAGTTTTAAATGCCAGGTAAACATTTCTGACTGTACTGATGTTAGCCTCACAATGATGTAATGTTTCTGTTGTGGTAACAGCAGAGCCACAGCGTCTCCAGCCAATAGGTGATGTCTTCTCTGTGCCCGTGACGTCAGCACGTGGTGCTCATAGTGTGTTGGCTGCGCTTATAGTATGCGGATGCCCACCACAATAGAAAAAGAAAACATCGTCGATGATGAGCTGCTGGTCTCGTTGCCTGGAAGGTGGGTGTGCACCCTGATACTAATGACTTTGTCACTGCAGGCTGACCTGTCACAGGGGACATTAGGAGTGTCCAAGACAACCGAGCACACCTGTGGACAACAAAGACACTGATTTAAGTGCTGGTGCCTGTGCCACATAAGAGAAATGTCAAATTTCAAGTTTTATGCCAAAACACATAGACCTTACACATAAAGAGTAGAGGGAGGTGCATATCACAAGGAACAGTTCATCAAAAGGAGTCAGTTTCCAAGTATGAAACAAATTTTATACCGGAAACAATTATAACATTTTAGAAGTTTCGCCTCTTTAGCTGTTACCACAGATTTCAAACGTATAAGCTACAGTTTCTACATTTTATAGTTATATTAGGGGCATCCTCACATTTTAATCTTGTCATGTGGCTTTATGGTTAATGATACTTTGACATAGGTAATGATATAAATTAATTTTTGCCTAGTGAAGTTACTAGTGCCTATATTTTGTTAATTTTTATTTGTTTCATTGTGCTCATAATGTTTGTTACTGTTTATACCATTAAGTTGCACCATAATATCCAAGAGTGTGACACTAGCTATGGATGAAACTGGCTAATCGCCTAACATCTTTCAGTACAATCTTCTTGTACTTCCAGCCATGTCAAGAAGTCATACTTCCATGTGTTTCTGGACAAGTTGCTATTAGCCCACTGTGAAGCAGTAACTGACTGTTGCCTGGTTGCTGTCCTCATCTTTACTTAGCCATGGAACCAGCTGCGGCTAAGGCCATCCACATAATACTTTGAGGATATAGCCTTGGATACAACTCGCAGAAAGTCAAGTTGCTCTTACTACCTTTTCTACAACTCATTTGCTGTCTGTTTCTTTTACAGCAGAGCAATTCAAAGATGATGTCTTTAGACAGATGAATGATGTAACTAAGTACTGTAATAATTTACAAATTATCAAGGTCCAATTTTTGAAAGAATATTGGTCTACAGCAATTCAGTGATAACTGCTCATACACTTCTGGATCGAAGACTAGTTCAACCTGTCCAGGGCACAATGAAGGCAATCTGTAAGTATTGATGTGGGGTGGCTGTACAGTTGTTGTTGTGGGTATAAAACTTTTGTTACCATTCTGTGTTTGGTGAGAACTTGTAGCACCACTCCATGATAATTACGAGAATTATGAACGTTTTCTTGAAAGAGTCTAATATTCTCATGGCCCTTACAGTACAGTGCAAAATATAACACAGAAGCTGTGGGAAGGTGGAAGACTCGTGCCACTTATGATGATGTGCACGGCAGGCAACAGAATTTCAATCATTCTGATGACCAATTTTAAGTAGAAAACTGGCAAATAATAGTGAGGAACATAAATAAAGTGTATATAGCAGCTGCCACAGGTGACCTTGGTGGAGAGGAGGTGCACTCAGTGGGGGAACAAGATTGCTGAATAGCTTGGTTGGGCAGCTGATGGGAAGTTCTATTGAACTTTGTAAGAATGGAGACACTAATGAGTGGGGGAGACATTCCTGCACCACTGAGTGTATGTGAAGAGTCACCTGACTTGCACCCCAGTTATTATTATGACATAACTGACGGATTAAATGCTACTGGTACTATTGGGATAGTGTGACAGTTTGACAAAAAGCAACTGACTGGAACAGGAACAATAAGAAGTAAAAATTCGTTGATGTGGCAAGTGTGAGGACTTCAGGCTCCAGAACAGTATATGAAATACTGCAAGGAAGCAAGCACTTCTGAACTGCAAGGGAGAGAATTCAAACAAGAATGTTCATTACAAAACACAAGAGTGCCTCTTGACAGCACTAATATGATTTATAAATTCGTATTTGATGGAGATGCCAAATATGACTGCCATCAAGGTTGGACAGCACTCATGCAGTGTGCTTTTAGACTCCCACACTCAATGGTGAATAGGAAGAGTAAAGATAGAAATTCGATGCCTGTGACTGAGTTGGGTAAAAAAAAAGCCAAAATAAAAGAGTTGTTTTGTGGGGGAGAGCTGGTGCCCATTTCAGCTGATGTCAATCCGATTGTAAAAGTAGCAGTAGGTGGCTTAGAAAGTGAGGTACTGGTTGACAGCTGTTCACAGATTTCAGTGACTTCACCTAGCTAAATGAACACAGTACTACTGCTGACCTGTAACGTTAAAATTTTTGGTGCTACAGAGATGGTGTCGAAAAACAGTCCAACATGAAGTCAAACTACTCTTGCAGTTCAAAGTTGTGGTCATAGAATTGCACACGTTAGAGAATTCAGAAACTGTGTTAACATGATCATAGGTATCAATTCTTTAATATAAATTGTTGTGATGTAAATGTCGAGCGGTGTTGTATAATAATGTACATGCAGTGCTAATGTTGGTAATACACACCTGTGTGTGGTTTTTCTGTATATTGCTGTTCTTGTTGTACGTACTTTGTGTTGAACCGGTACCTAATAAACCATGTGTATTTCCAAATATGCAAATATTTTTTTTTCTAAGAAAATCTCAGCAGGTTATGGGCCCAGGTGTGTGTTAAAAGGACACTTGTACAAAAATAATAATGTAGCTCTGTGCAAAAGGTTTTTAAAGTTATCTCCAAGAAGACGTTTTTGAAGTTGTTAATTCCATGCAACCACGATGGATTTAATGAGAATTATCAACATCGGAGTTGTGGAAGGCAAAACAAATTGGAACATTCGGAAATACAAAATAAGTATTTGTCTATGAGGAATTCCTGGTGCACTTGATGTTGTGGAAGGCAGGACAGTGAAACCTAGTATTATTTCTGAAAGTGCTACCGTTGAACAAAGGGTGATCTATAAAAGTGCTTTAGAAGCTTTTAACAAAGCAGACAGCAACGCTCTACTTGTTTTGACTACAAATATGTTGGAAAAAACTTAGCAGAAAATAATGCATCTAAATACAGTGTATAAAGTGTGGACAGAATCACACAAAATATTTGATGGTGTCTCTGAAGACAAAGTTTACAACCTTTGTTTGGAGTTCTTTAGTTACAAAAAGGCTCCTGAAGATGATATTGTGACACGTATTTCCTAACAGAAATATTTGTGGAGTGAATTGAAACCAGAAATGACCAAAGACATCGTAAATAATTCAGAAATGCCTGATTTGTTTTTGATTTGTAAAGTATAAGGTACACTACCAGAAGACTATTTTTTGTTTAAATCTAGTTGGATGCTAACATCTACAGATGACAGAACAATTGATAATTTAACAAATAAATTGTGTGCATATGAAAAAGCTCTTAGTACAAAGGAGGGTGATTTTAGTAAACAAGAAGCCCTCACTACAGACTCATCAAGGCTGTCATTTCAGCTAGTAAATCCAACAGAGAAAAAGAAGAAAAAGAAATTAATATGTAATTACTGCAAGAAACTTAACCATACAATTAAAGTGTGCAGAAAGTGGGCAGCAGATGGCAAACCTCCAAAACCAGCTACCACAGATACAAATATGCTACTTCTTGCTATGACATCTTCTGTGATGAACTCTGAATGTAGAAATGATGACTGGTATATAGACAATGGTGCAACAAGTCATATTACAAATGACAGGAATTGTTTCAAAACATTTCAGCCTTTTCTAACAAAACACTCAGTTACTACAGCTAATGGTGACATTATTGAAGCAATTGGAAAAAGGTTCAATAGACATTGAAGCAGCAGTTGGAGGAAAATGGAACAGAATTACCTTGACAGATGTATGGTATGTACCTCAGATTCACAACAATCTATTCTCTGTTCTTGCAGTAAAGGATAAACATCCAGAAAGTAAATTCACATCAACTGCAGAAATTTGTCATCTTAAGATTGATAATGTTACTAGATTGGCAGTTGTCTGTGATTGCTTTGTAGGCCTTTTTAAACTTGCTGTAAGAAATGTGAAACCTAGCTCCCTCAGCGCAATTAATACCACTAGCAGAGACAATACGTTGCAGCTTTATCATGAAACATTTGGAAACCAGAACATGCCGCCATGTGAAGTCTGTACTTTGTAGCGAGTTAAATAATGAGGTGGAAATGGATAGTGAACTTTGTGAAGGCTGTATTTATGTCAAGGCTCTTCGTTTACCATTTGGTAACAGAAAGAGGGCAGCAGAACCAGGTGAACTTATTCACGCTGATGTATGTGGTCCGTTTCAAGTACCTTCTGTGTCAGGGCACTGGTATTTTGTTCTTTTCAAAGATGATTGTACAAAGTTTACGGCAACATATTTCATACAAGAAAAGTCTGGAGTTGCAGAAAAGTTAAGGCAGTTCATAGCTGAAGCAAAAGCTGCTGGACATACCATCAAGGAACTTCTGAGTGATAATGGGAAAGAATTTGACAACAAACAAGCAAAAGAGATTCTTCACAAAGAGGGTGTAATTCAACGCCTCACAATGCCTTACACTCCAGAACAAAATGGGTGCAGTGAAAGAGAGAACTGCACAGTTGTGGAAAACTGCCAGGGCCGTAACGCATGCACATGCAAACATTCCACAGAAACTTTGGGCAGAGATGGTGAACACCACAACCTACATTCTAAACCGAAAAGGGCCTTCCAGTATTCCAGGAACATATTCATATGAATTGTGGTATGGAAGGAAGCCAAGCCTGAAACATCCGCAGGTGATAGGCTCCACTTGCTATGCTCATATTCCAAAACAACAGAGGAGGAACATGGACTGAAAAGCACTGAAATGTGTCCTTATTGGATATGATCACAATGAGGGTTACAGAATTTATTGTGGAGAGGTGTGCAAACTCATTAGGTCACGAGATGTCATCTTCGAGGAGAGGCCACTGAAGAATGAGAAAAGTTCAACTCTTCCAGTGAATGTTTTCAGTCATCAGGATCCAGTACCTCAGACTGAAGACCAATGGTATTGATAGTGAGAGTGAAGAGGATGGCAGTTCCTTGGATGTAGATGAAGACCCTCAGGAGGAAGATCAGGAAGACACAAGTGCAGAAGCTTTACCATGTCTGTGTGATCGGTTAACCCTCAGACCTCCACAAAAGTTTAATGATTATGTAATGAACCTCTCAATATCTTTCCAAGAACCAGAAACATACAGCGATGCCATGAAGTCTGTTCAAAACGATTTCTGGAAGGAAGTTATGGATTCTGAAATAAAAGCTCTTCAAGAAAATGGAACGAGGGATGTGGTTGACCTACCATATGCAAAGATGTCCATTCCTAATAGATCGGTGTATAAAGTCAAACAAATGCTGATGGCTCAGTCAATAAATTCAAGACAAGATTGGTGATTAAGGGTTATTCGCAGCAGAGAGGAGTTGACTATGAGCAGACATTCAGAGCACATTCAGAGCACTGCTAAGTGTTGCTGCAAGGGAGAGCATTTATATTGATTTAAAAGAAACCATTTATATGCAACAACCTCAAGGATGTGATGATGGGTCTGGGAGAGTATGTTGCTTGAAGAAAAGTCCATACAGACTGAAACAGGCTCTGCATTGCTGGAATTAGAAGTGCAGTAATCATCTCACTAAACTGGGCTTTCTGAGGAGTGAAGCTTATCCATGTCTTTTTGTGAGACAGTAAGGCTGTAAGAAAATATTCCTTGTGCTTTATGTTGATGATGGTCTGATTGCAGCTCACAGTGAACAGGAATTTGAAGACATTGTCAGTGATTTAAGAGAAGAGTTTAAAATTACTTCAGTGCCTGCATCATTTTTCTTAGGTCTGGAAATTGACCAACAAGAACGTGGAACTGTATGTGCAAGTCAGACTCATTACACAGGAAAACACCAGAGCGTTTCAACATGAAGAACTGCAAGGCTGTACCTACACCCATTATAAATGACAATGATACAGAAGAAAGTCCTTGCAACTCTGAATTTCCATACAGCCAAGCTGTTGGAGTACTGATGTTTCTGATGTGTGGGAGACGTCCTGACATTGCATATGCTGTCAGTGTTGTATCATGAAATCAACAGATTGTGATGTAGTGAAAGTTAAAAGAATCTTACAATACCTGAGAGGCACAACAAATTATGGACTTTTATATAAAAACAATTCTAGGAAGCAGGTTTTAGAGTGTTCTAGTGATGCTGACCACATTGGTGGTGATCTTGGCTCTGGGCTCTCAACATCTGGTGTCCTTTGTCTGTACTCTGGGGTACCCATCACCTGGGTTAGTCAAAGGCAATCTTCTGCTGCCATATCCGCAACTGAAGCTGAGGTTGTGGCTGCCAGTGAAGCTGCTCAGGAAATTGTCTGGATCAAGAAGCTTCTGACAGAATTGGACCAATTGGAGGCAACACCAGTTCTGGAGGTTGACAATGAAGCTGCTATCTGGCTTGCCCAGAATCCCAAGTTTCACTGAAGAACGAAGCATATTCATATAAGGCATTTCTTTGTTTGTGAACTATTTAGTGCTTATGAAATCATAGTTGCAAAAGTAGATACTGTAGAACACCTTGCTGATATACTAAAAAAGCCTCTGTTTTCGATTAGATATCAGTATTTATGTAATAAGATTAGACTTTGAGAGTTATTAAATAAGGGAGAGTGTTAATGTATTTTACATCTTTGGTGTTCTTTAATAACTAAAGTCAGTATTTCATGTTCAGTGGTTAGTAATATGCACCTGTGTGTGGTTTCTCTGTATGTTGTTGTTGTTGTTGTTGTTGTTGTACGTGCTTTGTGTTGAACCAGTACCTAATAAACCATGTGTATTTCCAAGTATGCAAATATTCGTTTTCTAACAAAATATCAGCATGCAGGAAAAGGCAGTCATCAGATCAGCGTAGTTAAACACTGTCAGAGTGAGCTAGAACTTGGATGGTCTGTTGAGCTCTGTTGGTAAGTGGGGTGTACTCAGCCCTTGTGAGGCAAACTGAGGAGCTACTTGTTGGAGAAGTAGCAGCTCCGGTCATGTAAACTGACTAACGGTCAGGAGTGCGATGTGCTGACCACATGCTCCTCCACATCCATATTCATTGATGCCTGTGGGCTGAGGATGACAAGGCGCCCATTTTGGTACCACTAGAACTTCATAGCACCTGTTCATGCTGAGTTTACTTAGGAAAAGGCAGTAGTAACACAATTTTTTTAGTAAAAGGAGCCATTTCTGGGAAATTTTGAACTTCCAAGTAGGACCAAAGGTTGTACCGAAAAAGAAGTATGAAATATAAGTTATATAAGTTTATATTGTTTTGGAGTTCAAAGGGAAGCAGAAAAAGGATGTAAGAGTTATCCTCTGGAAGGAGGACCAGAAACAGATCCGTGGAAAGTTGATGAAGGGATGGTGGATGAGGCACATTAAAAAGGGTATGAGGTTTCCTACTCTATGGGAAACTTCACAGTGAGGCGACTGTCCGTACTTGAGCTGGGTAGAACAATGCATTCTTTCCTTCTTCTATTCTCTTCCTCTTTTGTTTAATATATTGTTGATAATCTTCAGTATGTGCATATAGACAATTGAAGTGGGGAAGTCATTAAAATGGCAAGAGAATATGTGAAGTAAGTCAATGGTTGGATACAGGATGTCATGAAGATATCATGATAAATGTAAAATCCCAAAAGTAGAACAGTGTGAATAGAGTTTTGAAATACAGAGAAAATAACAAGGGGGACATGAAGTGAAAACAAGACAAAATTCTGGGTAAATCACAACATTGGAAGTAACACTCTGATATACAAGTATGAACAGTGTTTTTATGGTTTAAGTAAAATAGGTTACAAGAGGAATAAATATAATACAAATGTTACTTGGAACTAAAGTAACAGTGCGGAATGTATAATATATACGATTGCAAGGATCTGATGTTAAGAAGATGAGTGATTTGTGTCACAGACAGGTGTGTGACCTGTATATTTTATGTGATTGGCTAAGGAAATAAGAGACTGAGCAGTGTGGAGCACCAGAATAGGTAGACTCAGGAGTGTAAATATAAAAAGATCTAGTGATTGAGTAAATGTAGCAAATGCAATCAAGAAAGTATCATTTTCAGTCTATGAAAAACAAAAAAGTACATTAATGGACAGGGAAAAAAGTCTATGGAGTCATGAGTGGTATTCCTTGGACAGAGTAAATCATAATGAGCAATAATGGTAAGCTTCCATCACTAAAGTCATGACTAAAATTATTCTGAAAGTATTTGGAAAAAGCAGCATAACAAATCAATCTGTGTGTAGTTAGAAAACAACCTTTGTTACATGGTGTGGAAAATGGTACCATTCAGGTGTCATTGTGAGGCATATATTCTGAGATATATGAACCTAGCTCACATCTTGAGAAAGAGGGCTCTGGAGTAGCAATTGAAGTGGACCATGGTGTTGATGAGAAAGAAGGTGTCATGGCAGACATGGCGGACAGCAATACTCTCTTTTGTCCCATGCCTAGGGTTACATCTCAAGGTGGAGGATCATAATCACTTACCTCATATCCTATAGGTTAACACACCAGCACTAGCATGTGAAACTGGGTGGTGAAGTTAGATGCGAAGTGTTAAGTGGTACGACAAAGTAACTGTGATAACACTACATACATAGCATAAAGAGATACTCTTACTGAAATATGTTGTATTGGAATTAACTGGTGTTACTATCAGTGCATGTTTTCTTAAAATATATAGTGTTAATTGTTGGGGGGTGTTCTAAAAACTGGTAAGACTTGGTAAAGGAAATGAAAATGCCAGAATTGAAGGCTGTGAACAGTTGGGGCCAGGAGAAAATGTGAGAAAGTAAAATATACCTACATGATGTAGAAATAAAGGAAAGAGAAGTTTATCATGTACCGATATTCAGAGCTCATGGAAATTTCAAAAACAATGTGAGAAGATTGAGACATGGCAGTGGTAGATTCTTCCACTTTGCATGCTCAGCAAACTCATAGCTAATCTCTCGATAAATTAAAATAATGAAGGAAAGTGATAAGTATATGCAGTCACAGGATGATGGACATACAATTTGATTACAGTAAGTTTTGTGAAAACATGCTTTGTGATTTGAGAGTTAGATCTCAAGATATATCAGTTTCAACTAAGCACTGACATTAGAATTTGTAGGACCACCTGAAGGCAAGAAGCTATCATTGTTGCATAGGGAGGAAAGGGAGGGGGAAGGGGGGACAAGGGCACCACGTCATTAGGGCTGGCAGGAGAGCATAGTTGCTGAAAGTTTCTGGAGAGCTGACATAAGGTTTCGCTAAGGCACAAACAATTAGTAAGACTGAATTTCTGAGGACAGATATCCCTTGGAAATTAGTGAACAGATGAGTCCAAGGAAAGGACAATCAAGGAAAGAAAAATAGTACATCCGAAAAATGCATTTTACGACAGTAAAAATGGAACGAAAATTTTTCAGAGAGTTTTGCTAAAGAGTATCCACTGGAGAAAACAATATAGGACACTGCAGTTTTCATAGACAAATAACTGATAAAGTAGCTTGTCTGCTGTCACAGCAGCCTCATACGTTCTAAGTAAGACAGACAGGCCATTGAATGGAAGAAAATGTCTTGGAGCTTGGCTGATGTCGGACCTACTTCAGACTGTAATCTGCCTTGGTTACATCATCCACACAGGCAGTCTTTTTAGTTGCTGTTTCAATATTTATTTTTCCTGGTGGCAATATCTACAGACTTAGATGGAGGTAGTTTAAGTGAACAAAGCATATGGGAGGCCATACATCATGACTCAACCAACTGTCGGTCAGTGGGTTGAGACCATCATTGGTATACTGGCTCATTGTTGTAACAGGATGTTGATGATGGCCGTGTGGTTGAGTCCAGGTTGTTAGTGTGATTTTTGTTCTGAAGAAATCATGTGATTTTATTAAAGGCAGAGTCCAAAACTTTCCTAAGAGCCACATGGCACAACATCAAAGGGATTTTAAGGTTATCTATGAGTATCTAAATACGACACAATGGGATTGTTTTGTATCCACATTAGTTTGTCTCCCAAACTCCCTGAATTCAGATAAGTACTGTTCTCAATTTTGCATAAATGTTGTGCATTCTTAATGTCAACGTCATTGGCAAGTAAGGGGCCTCAACAAAATAGTTGATTTTATCAGATAGTCTGTTCTTTCTGTGTTGGTACACTGACCCTTTTCCGAGTGTTATTGTAGTCATGCAAGATTCAGTGATGTGTGCAGACTGGAGTGCAGCATAAAAAGAACTGCCTCATAGGTACGGATTGTGTTGCTGGACTTAAGGCATGCAGTCTCTTAACGTAGGTCTATGATAAAATGAAATTCTGCGCTCCTGTTAGATTGTCAATTACCGTCACATGCCAGTTGTTCCATATTATGTTACCGTACTGTGTATTGTCTTGGTTGTTTCTCTCTGTGCAGTCCAGTGTACTTATTTGTATTAACATCAAATTGATGAAATATGTTCACAAAATAACCGAGAGAAGGTCAGTTTTTAGTTCTTAACAAGCATGAAACAAAAATTTGTTTAATTCACATACTGTGTAAATTCTCTTATGTCTGTAAATAAGTAAAAATCTGTTCTTATTTTTAAACACACCCAGTGTTACATTAAACTTGTTGAAACTGGTGAAATTTTCCTGTTTGTAAAAGTTAACTTCTTGAAAACTAGCAGTCATAAAGCTTTGGGCAGCGGAAATGATAACAATGGGATATGACAATGCCAAGCTCCAAATGGTGCGCTGGAGGCGATACCAGTGGAGCATGCTAGTTGTCAGCAGCCAACTGCTTTAAACTTGACCATATATGTCTTCTTGCCTCTATACACCCAAGATCCATATAGCATGTAGGAAGGTAGGAGATGAGGTACTGTTGGAAATGGACCTATGAGGGGCCATCATGAGTTGTGCTTGCATAGCTGAGTCAGTAGAGCACTTGCCCACAAATGGCAAAAGTTCCAGGTTCACGTACTGGTCTGGCACACAGCCTTACTCCACAGGAACTCTCAGATCAGTTCTTGCTCTCCTGCACAGTGAGAATTCATTATGTCCTCTCCAAGGCAGGCCATTCTCACATGTGTCATAAGGCCTATAACATCTATCCCTCAAATAATAGTTACCAACAGGTGCTGACATAAAGAAGAAATTGGTGCAGGAACAGCTCTTCATTGTGTCATTGTGCCCCTCATCAATAGTACTCCATGTCCCAATATATGAGGTATATATTATACAACTGTATGTTTTAAATGTAATCTCACTGTGTCACTACATTTACACAATTAAGGTTGCTGGGAACAAAACATGAGACAAACCTGAGCAGTATACAATAAAAGCATATGGGTGATACAGCAAGAATGCATTTATGCATGTTGACATCAGCAAATACTACAGGACAACTTTGGCAGTTTCTTTACAAGCCTTTAAGATTTTCCACAGTAGATGCATTAGCTTTGCTGTGAATGTATTTATTGTAGAACATTTGACAAAGGCAACTGGAACAGCATGCAAAAGAAAATACTCTGTAATGAGTCACTAGATACCAATGATTGCCTATATCAAAACCTTCACTGGATAAAACTCACTGATCTTTGGAAACTTGTCAGCATAGACAGGATTCAAACCACCTAATTGTGTTTCATTGGAGAGCTGGTCACAGAGGCCATGATAATAATTAAGAATCTATTCTCTGCAAAATGGGTTTTTATTATTTCAGAGCCTCATTGCTCACTATTTTTTTAATGAGACAGAAATTAGCATCATCAACAATTTTACGAACATTGATTGTTTGATTTTTATTAATGCACACCACTGCTGCATCTCTGAGGCTTTGCAGAAATGCAGTGTCTGCCATAGACAGAGGTCATATTGGATGTGGTATACAATGAAATTAGTTAAGGCTTTCACTTCTCTGAGAGACAGATGTGCTTGTCTTGCACTGAATGACTTTTGAAATTTCTTACATGGTTATGCATTCAGAGTTAATGCCCTACACCGATGCTAACAGCATGCATCCAAGTAACAGCAATGCATTCATGTGTGAAGTCACATACAGTTGATAACCTATTAGTGTCATTTTGATCAGGGGCATGGAATTTGGGATTCTGGTCTGCTACTCATTTTGTTTACTTAGTAGCATTTCACTTGTAAGTGCTGGAATTTCCAACACTTAATGCAACATACAGAGCTGAGAGAGATCACGGAAAAACAATGTAGGATACACTAGATGCTGAAGAAAGATACCTTGAAACAAAGGCAAATGCTTGAGGTTGACAGATGAAGTGAATGTGTCATTGCTTACTAGGCCATTCATTCTTTTCATTGTGTTTATACATGCTGTACTGAAATAAAACTTTCACAGTTGTGAAACAACTTGAGGTGTCCATAAACAACAAAAGTAGATGAGAAATTGACACTGCACACTTATTGAAAATTACCTATCAAACTATTAAGTTCTATTTGTGCTTGCACAGGTTAAGATGAACATTAAAGATTAGCTGGAAAGCTTCTACTTTATGGGAAGAAACCATTGTTAATACCACAGTTCTCTTATTACTGCTTCTTGCTTTGAATTTACAGAATTCTAGTTGTAATTATCACAGAACAAGTCTGCTTTCAAGTAACACTTTTAATCACTTTTTCGCAGAAGAAGCTGACTTGCACTGTGGTGTAGTGGTTATTATACTAAACTATTGAATGGGGGGTGCTGAGTTCAAAACTCACCTGCAGTATACCATTTTAATTTCTATATTCAGTTTGAGTACATTCTAGAAGTATCCACAAATGTCAAGAATCATCGTACTGGAATGTTCTATATATGTGTGTGTGTGCGAGTGTATACCTGTTCCTTTTTCCCCCTAAGGTAAGTCTTTCCGCTCCCGGGATTGGAATGACTCCTTACCCTCTTCCTTAAAACCCACATCCTTTTGTCTTTCCCTCTCCTTCCCTCTTTCCTGACGAAGCAACGGTGGGTTGCGAAAGCTTGAATTTTGTGTGTGTGTTTGTGTTTGTTAGTGTCTCTATCAACATACCAATGCTTTCATTTGGTAAGTTACATCGTATGTGTTTTGGCCAAAGGCTCTGAGCTCTTGTACGTGCAAGTGCTGAATAAATCTTCTTTAAGTGAAGTAAGTGTCCATCATTCATCTAAGTACACCTTCTTCTACATGACATTATTCTGGTGGAGATGCTGGGTATTGGAACTTGTGACGACACAGTTGCTCCCATCAGGCCACAACAGAGCCACCGTTAATGTGGCGAGAAACCTGAGTTTGGGCCATATTCAACAGATTGCAATCTACCGGAGACAGAAGAAGAAGAGGATATTACAATGACAGTGACTGTGTGCCACCACATGAGACATCCTTCTGGGTTCTCTGGTGATGATGGCCAAGATCCAAACAAGTGGCTGAAGGTATATGAGCGTTTGGCCAAATTTAACAAATGGGATAACATTGTGTGTTTGGCTAACGTATTTTTCTACTTGGAGGGTACTGCCAAGCAGTGGTATGAGAACAACGAGGAGAAGTTAACAAGCTGCGAAGTATTCTGGGTGGAACTGCGCAAGTATTTCAGTGACACACAGTGACAGAAAGGCAAGGCTGATGATAAATTAAAGTGCAGGGCACAGCATCCACAAGAAACTACTGCATCCTACATTCAAGACAGCTTCGAGCTGTGTAAAATAGTGGATCCTAGAATGAAGGAGGAAGATAAGGTTGCACATATCATGAAGGGTGTTGCTGAGGACATGTATCAAGCCCTACTCCTGAAGGAGGTTTCGACAGCAGACGACTTTATAAAATGGTGCCAGTATATTGAGACAATGCATCAAAAAAGAATTACATGCAAGAAGTTTGAACGGCCAGATTAGCACTGTAGACTATCAACCAATAAGCCAGAGAGCATACCATGTGTCAGCAACTGAACGTCAAATAATTTGCGATGAGATAGAGAAAATGATGAAAAACGACTTCATTCAACCTTCGCAGAGCCCATGGTCATCACCAGTGGCCCTTGTCAGGAAGAAGGATGGCAGTTGGTGCTTTTGTGTTGATTACAGGAAGCTTAATAAGATAACTAAAAAGAACGTTTACCCTCTTCCACAAATTGATGATACACTAGATGGTCTGAAGGAGGCTAAGTTTTTCTCAACCATGGACATGTACCCGGGATACAGGCATATTGAAGTAGATGCGGCTGATCATCAGAAAACTGCATTCATCACCCCTGAGGGCCTGTATGGGTTTAAGGTAATGCCATTTGGTTTGTGTAATGCACCAGCAACTTTTGAATGGATGATGGATAACCTTCTACGTTACCTGAAGTGGACGATTTGTCTTTGTTATTTAGATGACATTATAGTGTACTCAGAGACATGTGATGAACATATCAAAAGACTGAGGGCTGTTCGTAAGTGTCTCCAACAAGGCAGACTGAAAGTCTGTCTTTGGAGCAAAATAAATCAAAATACTTGGACACCTAGTGTGAAACTACGGTGTGTGGCCAGACCCAGAAAAGGTGAAATCTATAATGGAATTTCCTATTCCTAAAAGTATTAGAAATGTGGGAAGCTTCCTCATATTATATTCTTATTACCATTGTTTTATCAAAGACTTTTGTATCAAAGCCAGGCCACTCCATGAGTTGTTAAAAGCTGATGCTAAATTTATCTGGGGTGGTGCTCAACAAGATTCTTTCAATGTGCTGTGAAAAGCTCTGAAGACTGACCCTGTAATTGGTCTGTATGATGAGAGAGCACCTACAGAACTACACACAGATGCCAGCGGTTATGGGCTTGGTGTTGTTCTGGTGCAAATTTCGGATGGAAAAGAAAAGGTTATAGCCTATACTTCTAGGGCACTTACAAAAACTGAGAGAAACTACTCAACTACAGAAAGAGAATGACTTGCTGTGATCTGGGCCATGTGCAAATTTTGACAGTATCCCTATGGAAGGCCATTCACAGTTGTTACACACCATCATTCATTTTGTTGGTTGACAGAATCGAACAGGACGACTCGCCAGGTGGGCACCATGTTTTCAAGAGTATGACATTACCGTAGTGTACAAAAGTGGAAGAAAACACCAAGATGCAGACTGCCTCTCAAGAAACCCTGTGCAAGACCATCAAGGCTTGGTGAAGATAGTGACTGTCTCACTACACTTCAGGATCTCTCTGCTTAGCAGAAGGAGGACGCCAATATATCTCAAATTATGCTTGCCCTAAATCAGTCAGAGGATGTGAAAGGACAATTTAAGGTAGTTAATGGATTACTTTGCAAGAAAAACTTTGATCCGTTTGGAAAGAGGTGGCTACCAGTGATTCCTGAACACATGTGCTCAGATGTTCTACAGAAATTCCATGACACACCTGAGGCTGGACATTTAGGATTTGTTAAGACATACGATAGAATCCGCAAGAGATTTTTCTGGCCAGGTTTATTTAGGAGTGTCCGTCACTATGTATCGTATTGCAGAGAGTGCCAGAGGAGAAAGGAAGTTCCTCAGAAACCATCTGGCCAACTCATACCAATTCCACCAGCCGAAACACCTTACCAGCATGTTGGGATTGACCTCCTTGGATGATTTCCAACGTCTGCTAGTGGAAATAGATGGATTATTGTTTGCACTGATTATCTGACACACTATAACATTACAAAAGCTGTGAAAACAGCTGAAGCATCCGAGGTAGCCAAATTCATTGTGGAAGACACTGTATTAAAACATGGTGACCCAAGGTCGTTAATTACAGATCGAGGGAAAGTTTTTGAATCGAATCTTGTGACAGAGATAAGCAGTCAGTAACATTAATCATCATGTGATGACTGCCTACCATCCGCAAACTAATGGGCTTACTGAATGCCTTAATAAGACCTTGGACAACATGCTATCAATGTTTGTTAATGTTGAGCAGAGCAGCTGGGAGGGGGTGCTACCTTTCGTGATGTTTGCCTACAACACCGCAAAACAAGACACCACAGGATTTACGCCATTTTTCCTGGTGCATGGGCGTGAGGCGACTATGACAATGGACATTGTGTTTCCATTACATCTTATGGTGTGGACGATGACCACATCAGCCAGGTGTTAACCAGAGCTGAGGAAGCTTGGCAGTTAGCTCAACTCTGCATGTTGCAGGCTCAAGAAAATGATCGCTGAAGGTATGATGTGAGCTACCGCCCTGTTGTCTACCAGCCTGGTGACCTCGTTTGGATCTTCACTCCGGTTCAGAAGATTGGTCTCTCTGAGAAGCTCCTCAGGCCCTAATTTGGACCTTATAATGTTGTAAGACAGTTGTCTGATGTTACTTATGAAGTTGAAGATTTTGACCCCGACGCAAGATTAAGAAAGATCAGAGATACGGTCCAGGCCCTTCAAATTCCTACAAGGATCATGCTACCCAGGGTAAATTCAAAGTTCTGGTGACAGGCAACAAGCAGAAACATGATGAACAGCAGAGTGGCAAAAGAAGTTCTAAGAAGATCACCGCCAGGGTAAGCATCAGTCATCGAGGGTCAGGGTGTGCAGTATCGATGACTCGTTCCCGGACTAGGACAATGTAACACAGAGATGCAGTTCTCTTAAGGAGGGAGCAATATCACAGAACAAGCTGAGTAGTATTGTGGTGTAGTGGTTATGATACTAAACTGTTGAAAGGAGGGTGCTGAGTTCATAACTCATCTGGATTGTACCATTTTAATTTCTATATTCGGTTAGAGTACATTCTAGAAGTATCCACAAATGTCAAGTATCACTGTACTGGAATGTTCTGTAGTTGTACATATACTGTATGTGTTCTAGCTGGAGGCAGTCCTCTCCCCACTCTTATATGTAGAAGTGCTGAATAAACCTTCATTAAGTGAAGTTAGAGTTCATCATTCATCTAAGTATACCTTCTTCTATATGACAGTATTGTTCTGAACAGAAGTTTTTAATCTACACAGTGGCAATGACTCACTCAGTGATTTGCACCCCATAAAATTACCAAATGTTAATTATGTGATATGTGAAGATAACCAGAAAGTCAAAACTGATAGTAAATAATGAATTATTTATCAGCAGCTCTCAGCAGTTTTGTGAGTATAATTTTTTTCAAAGGCAGTGCAAAAGTTACAGTACAGCTGGTGTATGACTGCCACACTAGTGGCTCTGTCTCAGGTAGGATAAGGTATGCCTGGGAAGATAATGGGAAGTTATATGCTAGGTAAGAACTTAGAACTGATCTTGCACCTGGGTTTTTTGAAGGAACAGAATCCATTTGGAGATGGGTTGTATTTAAAGTAGAATAATGATGGAGCAAGATATTTTTTAGCTGTGGTGGATGGTGGAATACCACTTTGGGAGGAGTGGGAAAGAATACAGGTAGAATGTATATCAATCCCGAAACCAAAGATGCACTTTTAATAATGTTAATCAACAACATATTTATATTTCAACAGTGCCAATGTCAGTTATATGTTAAAATTAGGACGCAAAATAGAAATCTCACATTCAGTCTGTGTTGGGAAAAACCAAGTTACATCAACTGAATATTACAGCACCACACATTAGCATACGACCTGATACCAAATGTCTCACATCACTGTATACTTTACGTAAGTGTATTACAACAAATTATATCCATCATTGCAACAATAATGACACCTGTAAAGCTTTGATTAGCTAATTAAGTAACAGAGTGGTACTTCGAAAGTAATTTCTTGAACAAATTTTAAACAAACAACATAGTTTCATATTTTGATACAACCTATTTATTTAATAAAGAAACAACTTAACGATAATACCAAGTAATGTATTTGAATCTTAAGGAAATGTTAACTACAACATCTGAACTTTAATTAAAAAGGAAATCATCATTATATATTTTCAGTTATCGTATCCAACATAAAACACTATTTTGTACAGAAAATCACAAAATCCAAGACAATCATTACTATTTATAGACATCAAGCAACACATTGGAGTTCATGAAAACATTATCAACAAAAGCCAATTTGTAATTAAGAATAAGATCAATATTTTATATTTTGCATTATTGGGTCAGAAATAAAAGATTATTTTACACTCTAAAATACAAAATTCACAATTTCAGCCACAGAATATCTATCTGGCAATTTGTTTGATGTATAACTGTTGCAGCAAGAACTATTGTAATTAATTTTTTTAACTTTAAGTATTGTATTTGACTGTTTCAATAATTACTATTTTGTTTACTTGATTATTAAGAATATGCTTATATCTGTCAGCTGCAGAGGCAGGAGGTGAGAGATATTAGTTGTTGAGAGTTTTGTTATTTACTGTTGTGGAGTGGAGGAAATTCACAATAAATACCTAGGAGATGTAAAATGGTGTTAATTTTTAGAAAGCCTGGATTACAAAAATTATGATTATTCAGGCTGCAAAGAGAGATTTACACCCTGCATTCTACATGGAGGGTTGCTAAACATGGGATGAGTATTCCATTCTACTAAATTACTCATAGCAACAAATACTTGTTTGAAAGTTCATTGCTGGCCATATTTAGAGTGTAAAGATTCATGCTTGATTAGTAGATGGTATGCTATAAGTCCTAGATAAAGTCCTTGCAGTGGTGGTTCACTCTTGTCTCCCATTGGCTTGAAAAGGAGGCTCAAAGTTAGCATCTGCATCATATGAGTTACTATCACAAATCCTAAAACATTACAGAATTGGGTTTTTGTTGTTATGAAGGAGTATGTTTGAGTTTAGAAGCCTGATTGCCTCCTGGCTTGGTGTGGAAGACCAACACAGGAACAAGGTGGAGTTCCATACACTTGATCACTATAGGATGCTGAGTACGAAGCTAGGCTACTACAGGAAGTGGACTGAAATTCCTGAAAGGATTGTGGTGTTTGAGCCAGCTATAGATATGTGGCTGACTGGTGAAATGTCACTTTCCAGTGACAATATATTATTTATGAAAATTACATACAGAAGTGGTAAAAATAAAGTACATGATGAAATCAAACTGTGCATCTTGATGACTTGAGTTCAGTGGAGTACTGCATGATATGGCGAAAACTTTAATTTTTAATGGACTTAGATCTTTATAGGTAATGATTACAAAACTTTTTAAATTATACTACTGGTAAACCAAAAATACTACTATCATAAACAATATGTCATATAAGGGCTGAACTGCAAATTGAACATGTATTGATATTGTTTGTCTGAAACTTATCTGGGTCTAGAGTATCAATGATTTGATTAAAACCACTTAAATTGAACAGAATCTTGTAATGTCAACATGTGTTACTCTGTGCCCTAACCCTTCATGTAAGTGTATTTGCAATCAGATATGCAACATATTTCTGTGCCAAATTAAGTTTATATTGTTTGATTAGGTTGGGCCTCTAATTAAATCAGCTATGATTCACATGCGGTGTGCTGTGAGAAAACCAAGAGCACCATATAAATGAGCAAGAAACTGTGCTAAGTTTTCATACGCAGTGCTTATGTATGTAGAAACATTTTCTTGTGTTTGCTTGTTTTAAAAGTTTTTCATGATAGCACCATATCATTTTTTTTTTTTTTTTTTCATTTCCAGTCTCGAGTCCATATGGATGAGCCTTATTCATCTTCTCCAGAGCTAAGTTATTTTTAATGAATTTTTGTCAAGAACCTCTGAGGAAATAGTTTGAGGAAAGGTTTGATGTGGCAGACAGATTCTTTAAAAAACTAACAATGCTAGTCGCAGCAGTCAACCTGCTGTAAATCTAAATGTATTTAATTATTCAGTTTCAGAGTCTGATACTTGCCCACAGGTAAAATGAATGCCATTCAATATCTCCTTTTGAGCTGAATAGAAACTGATGGGGAGGCTGAGATTTGGAATACAATGCTCCTACTGTTTCAGTGATGCAAAATATCAACCATCATTCCACTATTGCATCAAGAAAGACTTTCAGTCTTCAATGAACAGAAAAAAGGAAGTAACTGACCAGGGTGTCTGCTAAAAACCCAACCCTCCATTCACCCCAAATGATATTCTGCATATGCATGACTACTCTGGAATTCACACTTCAGTACTGGCTCAAAGTGTTCAGTTTACAACTTTCACACGCCATCTCTAATGTTTCACTATACAACAGTGCATGGGAAAATCGAACACTTAAATCTTTTCATGCGAGCTCTATTTTTATTATTTTGGTACAATGACCATTTCTCCCTCTGTTGGTGGGTGTCATCTAAATATTTTCACACATTGGAGAGAATGTTGTAGATTGAAATTTTGTCAAAAGATCTCAAATCAGTGAAAAATGCCTTTGTTTTAATGATTGCCAAGCCAACTCGCATATTATGTCCATGACACTCTTTCCCTATTTTGCAATAATACAAAAGGAGCCACTCTTCTTTGAACTTCCTTGATGTCCTCCGTCAATACCATCTGGTAAGGATCCTATACTGCACAGCAGTACTCCTAGCAGAGGATGAACAAGCGTAGTTAGGCAGTCTCCTTAACAGAGCTGTTGCATCCTCTAAGTGCTCTGCAGAAAAAAATGCAGTCTTTGGTTTGTTCCTCACAACATTATCTATGTGATTATTACAATTTAAGTCATTTGTAAGTACTTAGTTAAATTGACAGTCTTCAATTTTGTCTCTTTTATAGTGTAACCAAAATTTAACTGATTCCTTTTAGTAATCATGTCAATACTTTTTATTACTTAGGGCCAATTGCTAGTTTTTGCACTGTAGAGATATTTTGTCTCAACCATTCTGCACTTGATTTTGGTCTTCTGATGACTTTACTAGACACTAAATGACTCTATCATCTGCAAACAGCCCAAGAGGGCTACTCGGATTGTCTCCTAAACTGCTTGTAAAAATTGGGAACAGCAGAGGGCCTATGAGACTTTCTTGGAGAACACCAGAAATCACCACTGTTTCACACTATGACCTGCCATCAGTTAATCTGAACTACAATCTTTCTGAAAGGAATTCACAAACCCAGTCACACAACAGAGACGATACTCCATAGGGACACAATTTGTTTAGACGCCACCTGTGAGGAACAGTATCAAAAGTCTATTGGAAATCTAGATATATGGAAACAACACTTGAGATTCCCTGTTGGTAGCATTCATTACTTTGTGAGAATAAAGACATAGTTGTGTTTATCAAGAACAGTATTTTCTGAATCTGTGCTCACTGTGTGTCAGCAGATTGTTTTCCTCACAGTAACCTTCAAATGCAGTATATGTTACAGAGTCCTACTGTAAATCTATGTCTGTGATATGGACCTGTAAGCCATTGGATTACTCCTTCCTTTCTTCAGTAATAGTGTGACCAACACAACTTTCCAATTTTTAGGAATGTATCTTTCGCGTTGTGAGCTATTTTACATGGTTGTTAAGTAAGGCGCTATTATATCAGCATACTCTGGAAGGAATCTTATCGCGATACAGTCTGGACCAGAAAACTTACTAAATGATTTAAGTTGTTTCGTTACACCGACGATATCTACTACTAAGACACTCATGTTGGCAGCAGTTCTTAATTCGAATTCTAGAATATTAACCTCATCTTCTTTGGCAAAGAAATTTTGGAAAACTGTATTTAGTAACTTAGCTTTAGTGGTGCTTTCATCGGTAACATTACCATTGTTATCACAAAGTGAAAATATTGATTGTATATTGTCATTGGTGAACTTAAAATGCGACTAGAATCTCTTTGGATTTTCTACCAGATTTTAAAACTGAGTTTTGTTGTGGGAACTATTAAAAACATCTGCTGCTGAAGTCTGGATGAAATTCAAAGAGTTTGTAAAAGTTGGCCTAACTTGTGGGTTTTATGATTAAGGAAACTGATGTCTACATAGCAAGACATGGGTTCCAACAGCCCGTGCCCCTAATATGAATGACATGAAGTTACATTGGTTGACCTCTGTCTTTGTGTAAAACTGAGACTTTAGACATGAATCAGCATCATTAGTTGCTTATCTGATTCAGCAGACTATATGATTACAATTAATTATAGGTCTCATGACATACGAGCAGAAAATTAACCGGCAAATGAAGGAAATGAAAAAATACAACCATGTAGAAATATTTGACAACTTCTAAAATGAGAATGTGTATTTTGGAGAAAACAGCTGTATATTGAAGTTAAATGACCCTACTCAACACTGGAAATAAGTCAAATCGATGAACAAAATGGTTAAGGGGTTGACACAACCAGCGTGCTCAGTTAATAAAAAGGGCATACCCAAAGCTGAGTTATGAACATCCCTGTCATTATCAAATCGGATTTTCTCTTCCAAAGTGTGGCCTACTGAGGGCCATAAACCACAAGCACCTCATACTGATGGGCCTTCTTGCCCAAAAATGGTCCCATGCTCAAACACAGTTGAGTGCCCATACATGGTTTACCAGTGCGTGGGAGCAGCCGCACTGATGGCTGATTGCAGTCCCCCACTGGAATCCCCTCCTGTTGCCAGAGAGGCAGGACTCTGTGTCTCTGCAGGGAGATCAGTGCATACATGGCAAATTCACATTGCGCCACAATAGTTAAACAGTAATGAAATCCTAAACTCAGATTGGAATGTATACCGCAGAGACAGGCTGGACAGTGAAGGGGGAGGCGTGTTTATAGTGATTAGAAGTGCAATAGTATCGAAGGAAATTGATGGAGATCCGAAATGTGAAATGATTTGGGTGAAGGTCACGGTTAGAGCAGGCTCAGACATGGTAATTGGATGCCTCTATAGGCCCCCTGGCTCAGCAGTTGTTGTGGCTGAGCACCTGAAGGATAATTTGGAAAATATTTTGAGTAGATTTCCCCACCATGTTATAGTTCTGGGTGGAGATTTTAATTTGCGGGATATAGACTGGGAGGCTCAAACGTTCATAACGGGTGGCAGGGACAAAGAATCCAGTGAAATTTCTTTAAGTGCTATATCTGAAAACTACCTTGAGCAGTTAAACAGAGAACTGACTTGTGGTGATAACATATTAGACCTTCTGGTGACAAACAGACCCGAACTATTTGAAACAATTAACGCAGAACAGGGAATCAGCGATCATAAAGCGGTTACGGCATCAATGATTTCAGCCGTAAATAGAAATATTAAAAAAGGTAGGAAGATTTTTCTGTTTAGCAAAAGTGACAAAAAGCAGATTAAATTGTACCTGATGGCTCAACACAAAAGTTTTGTCTCAAGTACAGATAGTGTTGAGGATCAGCGGACAAAGTTCAAAACCATCGTACAATATGCATTAGATGAGTATGTGCCAAGCAAGATCGTAAGAGATGGAAAAGAGCCACCGTGGTACAACAACCAAGTTAGAAAACTGCTGCGGAAGCAAAGGGAACTTCACAGCAAACATAAACATAGCCAAAGCCTTGCAGACAAACAAAAATTACGCGAAGCGAATTGTAGTGTGAGGTGGGCTATGGCGAGAGGCGTTCAATGAATTCAAAAGTAAAGTTCTATGTACTGACATGGCACAAAATCCTAAGAAATTTTGGTCTTATGTCAAAGCAGTAGGTGGATCAAAACAAAATGTCCAGACACTCTGTGACCAAAATGGTACTGAAACAGAGGATGACAGACTAAAGGCCGAAATACAAAATGTCTTTTTCCAAAGGTGTTTCACAGAGGAAGACTGCACTGTAGTTCCTTCTCTAGATTGTCGTACAGATGACAAAATGGTAGATATAGAAATAGACGACAGAGGGATAGAGAAACAATTAGAATCGCTCAAAAGAGGAAAGGCCGCTGGACCTGATGGGATACCAGTTCGATTTTACACAGAGGACGTGAAGGAACTTGCCCCCCTTCTTGCAGCGGTGTACCGTAGGTCTCTAGAAGAGCGTAGCGTTTCAAAGGATTGGAAAAGGGTACAGGTCATCCCCGTTTTCAAGAAGGGACGTCGAACAGATGTGCAGAACTATAGACCTATATCTCTAACGTCGATCAGTTGTGGAATTTTGGAACACATATTATGTTCGAGTATAATGACTTTTCTGGAGACTAGAAATCTACTCTGTAGGAATCAGCATGGGTTTCAAAAAAGACGGTCGTGTGAAACCCAGCTCACGCTATTCGTCCACGAGACTCAGAGGGCCATAGGCATGGGTTCACAGGTAGATGCCGTGTTTCTTGACTTCCACAAGGCATTCGATACAGTTCCCCCCAGTCGTTTAATGAACAAAGTAAGAGCATATGGACTATCAGACCAATTGTGTGATTGGATTGAAGAGTTCCTAGATAACAGAACGCAGCACGTCATTCTCAATGGAGAGAAGTCTTCCGAAGTGAGAGTGATTTCAGGTGTGCCGCAGGGGAGTGTCATAGGACCGTTGCTATTCACAATATACAAAAATGACCTTATGGATGGCATCGGAAGTTCACTGAGGTTTTTTGCCGATGATGCTGTGGTGTATCGAGAGGTTGTAACAAAGGAAAATTGTACTGAAATACAGGAGGATCTGCAGCGAATTGACGCATGGTGCAGGGAATGGCAATTGAATCTCTCAATGTAGACAAGTGTAATGTCCTGCGAATACATAGAAAGATAGATCCCTTATCATTTAGCTATAAAATAGCAGGTCAGCAACTGGAAGCAGTTAATTCCATAAATTATCTGGGAGTACCCATTAGGAGTGATTTAAAATGGAATGATCATATAAAATTGATTGTCGGTAAAGCAGATGCCAGACTGAGATTCATTGGAAGAATCCTAAGGAAATGCAATCCGAAAACAAAGGAAGTAGGTTACAGTACGCTTGTTCGCCCACTGCTTGAATACTGCTCAGCAGTGTGGGATCCATACCAGATAGGGTTGATAGAAGAGATAGAGAAGATCCAAGCTATTTCAAAGACTTATCAACACAGTAATGGCAAAAAGGTGCAACAATCAAATGATCTTACAAAACATAGAGGAGCAGGTATTAACTGCCAAAGTTTTACATGTAGTCCATAGAGTTTCTACAACACTAGGATACTAGATTACACTCAAGACAAGTCTGTGAAATTTAGCAGCATGTACAGTTTTCTATGTGCGAAAATATTTGTAAGGTTCTTGTAAGAAGTCTGTATGTTGTTTCTTGAAACCAGCTGCCACATGCATGGACAGATGACGGATTTTAATTTAGGATGCATGAGAGTGTATCATTCCCATCCCAATGTTTTTGTTGTAATCCAATGGAAAGGAAGGCAGATCAGAGTTTAACGGCCTGTCAACAGTGAGGTCATTGGAGAAGGAGCACAAGCTTGGACCACGAAATGATGGGAAGGAAATTAGCCATGGCCATTTCAAAGGAACCATCTTGGCATTTCCTGGAGTGATTTAGGGAAATGACAGAGAGCCTATACCTGGATGGCCGAAGGGAATTTGCACTGTCATTCTCCAGAATCCAAGTCCAGTATGCTAATCATGGAATCACCTCGTTTGGTGCTGCCAACATTTATAGTTTAATATATGATATGATACAAGATACATGTATACAGTATGACCTGCAGATGCTAAATTGCGTATGAAGTATTTTGATTAAAGGATTTACAAAAGAAACGTAAAACAAGAATAGGGACTGTAAAAAAAGCTAAGACATGTAGTTCGCTCACAAAGGCGTCAGGCCCTCTCATGAAAAAAGGATCCCATGTGCATTGGCAAGTGAGTGCACTATACAGAGGTGACAGGCAAGACTGTGGTTTAGCCAGTGCCTGGGAGCAGCCGTACTGGGAAGATGATGTCACTAATGGCTCGATGTAGTCCCCAGTGCCAACTACTCCTCTTGCCAGACAGAGAGGACTGTACGTTTCTGTAAAGAGATCAGTGCACGTAGTGGGACTTCACTCTGTGCCTAGTAGCTATCCTGGGAAAGCTAGTGTCTAAGCTGTGTTAACCAGAAGTTTCAATAATCACCTACTCCATAAAACATTGCAGCTATCTCGTTGTATTTAACAGTTTACGTCGAACACTAGATAAGATGCAAAACTTGAAAGAGTTTTTGGACACTCAGTTCATTGCTTCCCAAACAGATGGTAGGATAGCATTGAGACAAATTTGTGTTCTTGTTCTGAATACAGAATGGAATCTGTCAAAATGTTGCTCACAGCAACAGGTATCTCCCAGACACCACAAACCAGCATATCTCATTCATGCTGGAAAGGGCCATGTGTTATGGGACATTGCATAATGTTAGTTCCATTCCATTCTCTTAGACAGATTGGAAAGATGTCCACTATTGCCTAGTAATAAGTCTTCCCCTGGCGCATCTCGCTGGTTTGTATGCCCAATCATTCGTTCTCATGCTAGCATAAAAGTGTTCTTATGAGGTGCAAAGTGGTAGCACATAATCTGTCTGGTTGCTGAAAAATAACTAAAATACATAATGTGGAACATCATATTTGTTGTAATCTGTCAAATTCAAATACAATCTTAATTATTTTAAAAGCTGTGAGAGAATAGCCATGGGGGATACTAATGCCATCTATGGATTTGGACATTCATCTCAGTCATGGCTAAGTTTGTGTGGTGTTTGTTTGTCTGAATTCGAAAGGGTCTAGTTCCTGCTCCATAATCTATGAAGACATGTCCAGTTGATATTCGAGGAACTAGATTAAATACAAATAACTTTTGGATCATCTTCATATTATAAGCATGTTGGAACTTTCATAGAGGGAAGAGTGATGGCTCGCCAGCTCTGGCACTTAATGCTAAATGTATGGCTCGTTCTACAAGTGCATGTATCTTGCCTAATCCCCCGTCACAGACTCTGTGTAACATTGTTAGATAAGGTCTTTGTTGATCCAGAGTCACACAGTGGTGGTGCACCTGGGGTTGAAGAAAGGCTTTACAAAGCAATAAGAGGGAAAACATGACTGTACCTCTTGTCTTGCCACAGAGGAATTCAAAACACTCAGAACCTTAAATTTTTTTAAATGAGAATTTTACATTTATTAACTAGCTTTGTTTCTCATAAAATGTGGGTCTGAGGAATAGCACCAATACTTTGAAACTGAGAATGGTGTCTCCCAGACTCATATTCTGTACATTAAAAAGACGACGCATATGGTTAAAATTCATACACACCTATTCTTTGTGGAGAACTAAAGCCCTGTGGCTTCCATCACCAAAGTCTTTCATCTCCTCAGCTTGAATTATATTTGATAGGCAGTGCCTGAAAGATAGGAGCCAGGTGAGAGGATTGTTCAGTTTTCTACAACTATATGGCAATATCTGCAAAACAGAAACCAGAGTTTTGTACTACATATTGTTTTATAAAATCCGGGAAAATTCATGGTGTTAAAGCCATCACCATCTAATGGTTTCTGCGGCAGTCTTTTATTGAATTTCAAAACACTGATGAACACAATTGTTCTTACTGATGAAATTTCCGACGCTATGTCATTTTAATCTCAAGTGTACTCTCACAATGACGAGTTTGTGATGGTACATCAGTAGCAAATTCTAAGTGTTCAGTTAGCATGATATTTTAAACTATAGATCAATTTCATATGACCAGCAAAAAAGTTTATTTTTGTTATAGTTAGAAGTGACTACGTTTGTTTGAGTCTAGTCTCAAACTTGAGAGCCAATTGTCTAGAAAATATCATGAAAAATCCAGAATAAAGATTTAATATGATATTCTCTCACATACATTTTATGTTCTGTTATTACTTTTGCATGAATATCAGAAACACAGATGGAAACCCAGTTCTAAGCAAAGAAGGGAAAGCAGAAAGGTGAAAGGAGTATACAGAGGGTCTATGCAAGGGCAATGTTCATGAGGACAAAATTATGGGAATGGAAGAGGACGTAGATGAAGATGAAATGGGAGATATGATACTGTGTGAACAGTTTGACAGAGCACTGAAAGACCTAAGTCAAAACAAGGCCCCGGGAGTAGACAGCATTCCATTAGAACTACTGATAACCTTGGGAGACCCACCCCTGACAAAACTCTACCATCTGGTGAGCAACATGTATGAGACAGGTGAAATACCCTCAGACTTCAAGAAGAATATAATAATTCCAATCCCAAAGAAAGCAGGTGTTGACAGATGTCAAAATTACCAAACTATCAGTTTGATAAGCCACGGCTACAAAATACTAACACAAATTCTTTACAGATGAATGGAAAAACTGGTAGAAGCCGACCTCGGGGAAGATCAGTTCGGATTCCATTGAAATGTTGGAACACATGAGGCAATACTGACCCTACGACTTATCTTAGAAAATAGATTAAGGAGAGGCAAACCTATGTTTCTGACATTTGTTGACTTAGAGAAATCTTTTGACAATTTGATGAAATACTCCCTTTCAAATTCTGAAGGTGGCAGAGGTAAAATACAGGGATCAGATGGCTATTTACAATTTGTTCAGAAACCAGATGGCAGTTATAACAGTTGAGGGGCATGAAAGGGAAGCAGTGGTTGGGAAGGGAGTGAGACAGAGTTGTAGACTATCCCCAAAGTTATTCAATCTATATATTGAGCAAGCAGTAAAGGAAACAAAAGAAAAATTTGGAGTAGGAATTAAAATCTATGGAGCAGAAATAAAAACTCTGAGTTTCACCGATGACATTGTAATTCTGTCAGAGACAGGAAAGGACCTGGAAGAGCAGCTGAACAAAATGGTCTTGAAAGGGGGATATAAAATGAGCATCAACAAGAGCAAAATGAGGATATTGGAATGTAGTCAAATTAAATCGGGTGCTGCTGAGGGAAATACATTAGGTAATGAGACCCTTAAAGTAGTAAATGAGTTTTGCTATTTGGGGAGCAAAATAACTGATGAGGTCGAAGTGGAGAGGATATAAAATGTAGACTGGCAATGGAAAGGAAAGCGTTTCTGAAGAAGAGAAATTTGTTAACATCGAGTATAGATTTAAGTGTCAGGAAGTCTTATCTGAAAGTATTTGTATGGACTGTAGCCATGTATGGAAGTGAAATGTTGACGATAAATAGTTTAGACAAGAAGAGAATAGAAACTTTCGAAATGTGGTGCTACAGAAGAATGCTGAAGATTAGATGGGTAGATCACATAACTAATGAGGAGTTATTCGATAGAATTGGAGAGAAGAGAAATTTGTGGCAGAACTAGACTAGAAGAAGAGATCGGTTGGTAGAAAATATTCTGAGGCATCTAGGGATCACCAGTTTAGTTTTGGAGGACAGCCTGGAAGGTAAAAATCATAGAGCGAGACCAAGAGATGAATACACTAAACAGATTCAGAAGGATGTAGGTTGCAGTACGTACTGGGAGATGAAGAAGCTTGCATAGGATAGAGTAGCATGGAGAGCTGCATCTAGCCAGTCTCTGGACTGAAGACCACAACAACAACATTACTCTTGTTCCCCATGTAATTAAAATGAACTGATGGCTGGTTTTCCCGCAGAAGATCTGCATCATGTGGGCAGTGTGAGCAGACAATGAGGAACATGTGTTGCCGTCATTCAGCACTGCCACAGATCCGGATGTGCATGTCGTCTGACTGGTTCAGTCACGTTAGGAAAATGTTCGGCAGTATGATGCAGATAGTATAATAGAATGCTTCTTCAGTGTACAAAATTCATTGTGCCTATACCTATGTTTCATCTCAGCTGCGATGTGAAGACAATTCTCTCTCTTGTGTTTATTATGTAATTTTACACCATATCTTCATGAATGAAGGGTCGAAAACTTCATTAAGTGAGAGTTTTTTTGTACCTAGCAGACAATAGCTATGAATGCTAAGTTGATACACCATACAGAAACTTTTTTTGTTTACTGCTGTGCTTTCTCCACTCCCAGTTTAATCCCACAGGATGCTACATTTCTGAGTAACCAGGATTTACTGTGAAGGCAATGAAAATTATCTGGATTAGAGTCTGGATTAAAATATATTTTGTAACTTCTTTGCTTCTGCATCTTTTTGAAATTATCTTTCATGTGTGTGACTTCTGTTAAAGTGTTTAGTTTCACTCATGTAACACATTAGAAAATTGGAGGCATCCACATCATGTCTTATGGTACATGTCCGCAAGTCCTTAGCATGTTGGTATCAGTGGGAAAACTGCAAACACACACATCATTCTTTCACCTATTTGAAAGTCTGTGAAAATTATTCCACTTGTGTGAGAAACAGTTTCAGATGAATCAAGTCCTCGGTAAGATTTCAATATGGCTTAAGTGAAATAGTTCAACAGTTTGACAGATGGTTATGTGATGGTCTTACGTTGGTATTCACTCTCATGCCCAGCATGTATTATGTCTGATCACTGGGACTGTCATAAGTCTTCTAATCATCCACGTCTCCTATTGATGTGTGTCATACAACTGTGACAGACCTTTGGTGCTATGTGAAGTGTAGAATGTACAGAGCTTAATATGGAAACACTCCGAGGTATGCATATTTGAACACAAATGCAGATTGTAGTAAAGCCTGCAGACTACAATACTGTATTTGATCACGAACTGCACCTGTGCAATATCCTCAATTCATTACAAGATTCACAGCCTGGTGCATTATGTCAGAGCTAAATGAATTCAAATAGTGGAACATTGTTGGTGCTATTATTGTGGGTACTTGCACCTGTGCAATATCTTCAATTCATTACAAGATTCATAGCCTGGTGCATTATGTCAGAGCTAAATGAATTCAAATGGTGGAACATTGTTGGTGCTATTATGGTGGGTACTTCCGTAAACCAAAAGAGGTGATGTGTTTGGTGTTTCAAGAGGCACCATATCGAAGATATTTTGCACCGAATACAGGGAAAGTGGAAAAACGCCTTCTGCTAAGTCACAACGTGGACAAAAGTGTGTGTTGAGTGATCGTGGTGTATGGTGTTTGAAGAGGATTTTGAAGAAATATAAGAGCATACGAATTAGTGGGCAAGCTAGAATTTCAAAACCACTCATCAGTGATGCAAATGCCCGTAGCAGGAACACGTGGTGCCAAAGACATAATACCTGGATTATGGAGGAACGGATAAATGTCATTTTGTCTGGTGGCTCTCATTTCACGTTCTTTCCAACTTATCTGAGGAGCAAACATGATTGGCATTTGGTGATGATATGAGCAGCCGTATCATGGTATTTTAAGAGCCCTATGATTACTTTGCAAGGCCTCATTAATGCCACGGATTATGTGACCAGTATAGCTGATCAAGTACATCACACGGCTAATGCCCTCAATAAAGCTACTTGTACTTTCCCGTCTATTCAGCTCAATCTCGCCTGTATAGCCTCTATATCCCCATTCAACACTTTCCTGTTATTTGCTGCATACCGTTCCAGGTCTGACGTCAACTCCTGCACTGTTCTAGTGACATTCAATATCCCCTGCTCCATGTTACCTATACGTGTCGTGTGCCAATCCACTTTCGACTTTGTCTCCTCCGCCAACTCCTGCACCTCCCTCACCGTACTATTTAAGCTCCTTATATCTTCCTCGTCCATGGTTCCAAACACTGTTTTCAGCAATTTTCCCCCTGCAACCAACCACCCTCGTTTCCTGCGAACAAGGGTTTGCGGGACCACTTCCATTACTTGTTGCAGCTGCCTTCTCAGCTTTTTGTATGAGAGCCTCAATTCCTGATACTCGTTCCATATGTCTTGAAACAACCCCTCCTTCTTAGTGGCCGCCTGTAGCACCGTAAACCTATCCTGTAGTGTCCGTACATCATTCCTCACTCCCCATATATTATACGTGAACACAATTGTCCACCTGCGGCTTGACAATACCACATCTAATTGTCTTGCAAACAAAATTCCCTTATCTAGTGGTTGCACCTGCACCACATCTCGTCTGCAACAGTGTAGCAATACCAGACTGGCGAAAAGTTTTCCAGGCCACATCCTGGCATGGCACCTAAAGGAAAAGGAAGCCATGTCAATCGCTCCCTTCCTTACTACGTCTAAAACACACAAATGACAAGTAAAAACAACACATACCCTATTACCTAATAACAATAAATAAGACATGTTCCTCCCCAAGGACACTTAATCTACGTATCTCTAGACCTAAGTGTGTAAGGAACATTCCTCTGCTGTTCTTTTAGCTTCGGTAACCTCACACTCTTTGTTACTACTAGAGAAATCTGCGATAACGCATCCATTGTGCCCTTAAACGGCTTAATCCTACTCACATGAACTACTGACGACTTGGTTGGTAACTGCATCTTTACGTTCACTGGAGACACTATTTCATTTACCTGATACGGTCCAGAATATTTTGTCAAAAACGTCTTTGTTTTACCCTTCGAAACATAAGGATTAGCCAACAGTACCCACTGACCAATTCTGTATTGCAGCAGTTTACCTGTTCTTTGCCCAATACTCTCTTGTTTCTCCAAAGCTTTAGTATTAGCACGCCGTACCCTTTGCCAAATCTCTCTCAATTTCTTGGCGAAATTCTTCACTGACTCATCCTGTAAACCCACCTGCAGGTTGAGCACATCAAATGGTGATGGCATTTTCCGACCATAAATTACCTCATACGGAGAGAGCCCCATTCCTGTATGAACTTTCACATTATATGCGCTTGTCAAAAGATTTAAATATACATCCCAATCCATGTGTTCTGAATTTATGTAATGACTAATCATCTTAACTAACATCCTATGAACCCGTTCTGTTCGTCCATTCGACCGAGGATGAAATGGGCTTGTCCGCAATTCCTTAACTTTCAATAAACAGAATAACTGCTTCATCAGCTCCGACATAAAGTTACTACCCTGATCTGTAACTATAGTATCAGGCACACAATACTTCGGCAACCAGTTATTTACTAAGGCTTGCACAACAGCTCTTGCCTTCTGATATGGAATAGCTACCATTACCAGGTATCGGGAAAAATGATACGTATCAATTACCCGCTTGGGTCTTGTTAAATCCTCCGATTATGTCTAATCCGATGAATGCGAACGGACGATCCGCTTCAGGTAGTCTCTGTAACTGAATTTTCTGGACTTAAATGTGCTCTCTGCCCACATAGTATACAATTTTGCACATACTGCTCTACATCATTGCGACGTGTCTTCCACCAAAACCTTTCAGCTACCAGTCTATCAGTCATTCTTTTAGCACCATGACCCAACAATACATGGTTGTGCACTTGTTTCAACACTTCTTTCCTCAGTCACTCCGGTACTACGACACGTAGTCCGCACTTCGTCTTCCTGCAAAGCAACCCATCCTGCATTTCAAACTGCGGTCTTGTTAATGGATGTGCAATTTCCGCGAACCCCTTTACGTATCATCTGTAGTAATTATATAAACCGACATATTGCTGAACTTGTTTAGTGGTATGTGGTACTGTAAAACCACGCACAGCCAACATTAGATGAGGATCTGTTCTTATCCCATCCTGACTGATAATATGCCCAAGATAAGTCACTTGTGTCTGAGCAAACTGACATTTCTCAACATTAAGCGTAAAATGTGCCGCTCTTAGCCTACTAAATACTTCGTCCAGTCATTCCACATGCTCTTCTATATTACGTGAAAAAGTAACAATATCATCGAGGTATACCATAGCAATCTTCGGTTTCAGTCCCCGAAGCACACCATCTAACAGACGCTGGAAAGTAGGCAGGAGCGTTTTTCAACCCAAATGGCATTCTACGATACTGACAGTGACCAAGGCTTGTTGTAAAGGCCATCTTCGGTCTATCCTTGGGACTTACTTCTATCTGATGGTACCCACTCTTTAGATCTAGTGTCGAAAAATATTTACACCGACCTAGGTTATCCAATGTTTCCGTGATGTTCGGTATTGGATACGCATCAGTTACAGTTCGTGCGTTCAAAAAGCGATAGTCACAACAAAACCTATACTTTTTAGTACCATCCAATGACTTCTTAGGAACTACCACTATGTTGGCAGACCACGGGCTTTCACTGTTCTTTATAATACCATCCCTTAGCTGTTGATTAATAAATTCTTCCACTAGTGGTTGTAGGTGTTTTGCTATCCTGTACGGTTTTCTATAGGCCGGCAGACTATCACCAGTCAGTATATGGTGCTGTGTAACAGGAGTTGCTAGTAATGCGCCTTCTGAATTAAACAAATCTAATTACTCTAATAACAAAGCTTCCATAGCTTTCCGATCACCATTCTCCAAATGACGAATTTTATCACGTAGTACAGATACCTTGATGGTATGCTTAACGTTATAATCACCTTGGGATTCACCTATATCCTCATTGTTGAGTATTTCCATACTTGCTACCACTAAACCCTTTGGGAGATCCATTTCATCTGCCCCAAAATTATCTACACTGACCGGGATCATCAGTTCCCCATTTATATCCGTTATGCGCACAACGCTCCTCCTAATAAAACAGTGCATTTCATCCAATGCTTCATCGCTCTGCAGTGGCTCCACCACACATAGTCTCTGCTGTGGTACATTGGTACCTACTGACAACCAAACTAACTTACCTGTATCTGAAGGCTCTTTGACTTGCGTAATCATCTTTAATGCCCTTGTACGCGGTTCAATTGGTGACATCTTAGCAACGGATGCACCTCGCGATGTAGAAACAATTACAGCTGTTGTACCCATTGAAAACAAGTTCCCACTAAGTTCAACTGTACACTGTGAAAGACTAATTTTGGCATGGTGTTTATCAAGGAAGTCCAGTCCAAGAATCACAGAATAACCTTGTCCCACAGTTGGCAACACCTCCATTTGCTCTCCGAACTCTACAGTTTCAATCTTAAAAACGAGCAGTGTTGTACCCAATGATTGCGACTCATTATTCGCTACACTCCACGTAATTTATACCTAGGAGTACCTAGACTTCTCCTACACATGAGGTCTAGAATAGTAACAGATACGTGTGCCCCTGTATCAATCAAACACTTACATCTGTTATTCCTTACAACACCCATCAAGCAACAATCCATCTCTGTACTAGTTTTCACCATACTTCAGCTTACCAGGAATGTCTTTCGACGGACAAAATACTCCCGTTCTCGTTTAACGCTTTTTCCTGTTTATTCCCGTTACCATTCTGCTTACTATGACACTCATTCGCCTTGTGACCGTAGCGTTTACAAGCATAGCACTGCGGCTGTCTGCATTGAGCCTTCACGTGACCTTTCCTGCCACAACAGTAACAATTCCTCTCCGACGCAAAGATGCGTCTATCATTTCAAACCCTTGTTGCAATGTCTATCTCCTGCAAATGCATTGCAATACGCAGTGCTGCAGCTAAATACCCAGAATTCTCCGTCCTAACCCTATGAGAAAATTCTGCAGGAATTCCCCTGAGGAATACATTGAGGGCTCTGTTTTCCGCCTCTTGTAGTAATACACGATCCACATCAGGATTACCCAATAATTCATACGTCTGCAAATTAATTTTCCGTATCCTATCTGAAAAAGACTCCACTGTCTCATTGACCTTCTGTGTCAAATTAGCTAACTTCTCCCAAAAAAATCATGCACTATTCTGCTTATGATATCTTAGTCGTAACCCATCAGCCAACTCTTCAAACATGCTCACCTTACTAAGCGTCTCATGGTACATCACGAACGTCTTGGCTTCCCCTGCAAGTCGCAAATTTGCCATACATAACGTAATTACGTCTGACCAATTGCTCATTGCAGTTGTTGCCAAAACATCGTTAATGAATGCTGTGACATTCTCTGTTGTTTTACCCGAGAAAGGTGTGATCAGGCTAGCTACTGAAGGATATATTGCAAGGTTGGACATTGCTACTGACTTGCAATCACTTGAACCCGTTTGCGACTCTTATGCCGAATGCAAGGTCTCCATTTGTATCATTAATTCTACATGACGTAGCTTATGCTGCGCATTCTCTTCTAACAATTTTGAGACTTGCTCCGTAAGCTATACTCACTTCAGTACTAACAGATCTTGTTTCCGGCATGATCTGTGCAAATCACCAACAACTTACTCTATACTGAATTTACTGCTCAAAACAACAACTACACTAGTTACTCAACTCCTTGTCACAGTTGAGCACTACACACAAGAAGACAAACAAGACTCACAATACAAAACCAAATAAAATTAATCCTTCCACCTTGTTATTGCCCAGCGACACTCTCTACAATTGTGTGCTGCATGACCAAACCCTCTAGAAATTGAACATTCTACTGGTACAAACTTTGTGCATGGCACCCCATGCCCCATTCAACTACACACAGTACATCTGACTGGTACCAAGTACGTTTCCCAACAGTTTCCCTTAAACTCAGATAAATTTGCTGTTTCTGCAGATCTCACAAGTGCACTCCCAACAAAGAACGTGCATCCACAGTTATTAACAAAAATCGCCTCATGCACTTACCACAGCTGCAAAGTACTAACGCGCATTCTTTACAGACGAATCGAAAAACTGGTAGAAGCCGACCTCGGGGAAGATCAGTTTGGATTCCGTAGAAATGTTGGAACACGTGAGGCAATTCTAACCTTACGACTTACCTTAGAAGAAAGGTTAAGAAAAGGCAAACCTACGTTTCTAGCATTTGTAGACTTAGAGAAAGCTTTTGACAATGTTAACTGGAATACTCTCTTTCAAATTCTGAAGGTGGCAGGGGTAAAATACAGGGAGCGAAAGGCTATTTACAATTTGTACAGAAACCAGATGGCAGTTATAAGAGTCGAAGGGCATGAAAGGGAAGCAGTGGTTGGGAAAGGAGTGAGACAGGGTTGTAGCCTCTCCCCGATGTTATTCAATCTGTATATTGAGCAAGCAGTAAAGGAAACAAAAGAAAAATTTGGAGTAGGTATTAAAATTCATGAAGAAGAAGTAAAAACTTTGAGGTTCGCCGATGACATTGTAATTCTGTCAGAGACAGCAAAGGACTTGGAAGAGCAGTTGAACGGAATGGACAGTGTCTTGAAAGGAGGATATAAGATGAACATCAACAAAAGCAAAATGAGGATAATGGAATGTAGTCAAATTAAATCGGGTGATGCTGAGGGAATTAGATTAGGAAATGAGACACTTAAAGTAGTAAAGGAGTTTTGCTATTTGGGGAGCAAAATAACTGATGATGGTCGAAGTAGAGAGGATATAAAATGTAGACTAGCAATGGGAAGGAAATCGTTTCCGAAAAAGAGAAATTTGTTAACATCGAGTATAGATTTAAGTGTCAGGAAGTCGTTTCTGAAAGTATTTGTATGGAGTGTAGCCATATATGGAAGTGAAACATGGACGATAACTAGTTTGGACAAGAAGAGAATAGAAGCTTTCGAAATGTGGTGCTACAGAAGAATGCTGAAGATAAGGTGGGTAGATCACGTAACTAATGAGGAGGTATTGAATAGGATTGGGGAGAAGAGAAGTTTGTGGCACAACTTGACTAGAAGAAGGGATCGGTTGGTAGGACATGTTTTGAGGCATCAAGGGATCACAAATTTAGCATTGGAGGGCAGCGTGGAGAGTAAAAATCGTAGAGGGAGACCAAGAGATGAATACACTAAGCAGAATCAGAAGGATGTAGGTTGCAGTAGGTACTGGGAGCTGAAGGAGCTTGCACAGGGTAGAGTAGCATGGAGAGCTGCATTAAACCAGTCCCAAGACTGAAGACCACAACAACAACAACAGGACTTACCACAAGTCTGCATAGAGTCGACAGTTCTGACCGCAACTCTGTGGTGTCAGTCCTGCAGCGGCGGTGTCGACGACTCCAGATACCTGATCTGTAGGCCAGTGCTGTAATGGACGGTTCGAACACTTCTGATACCAAATCTGTAGGCGGTGGGCGCAAGGACTTCTGACACCAAATCTGTAGGTGCCCAGGTGGTCCCGGTCGCCTACGGTGGACTGGAGGCCGAGCGGTGACCTCTCCACTTGTCAGGATGCTGGGAAATGACTGTGGACACGTCAGAAATGCGAAAGAAACATTATTAATTCATGACACCTTTATTCCTGCCAAGTACAATGTGGCCCATGTAACACAGGCTGGCTGAGCTTGGTGATATCAATGACCTTCCCCGAGTCCTCGGAGCGATGACACCAGCTCCGGGCTGCACCAGTCTTGCTAGCACAGCGCCGCGTGCTGTGACGTAGCGATGGAATGCCCTTACTTTGGCCGTGCGTGGCTGGCGGCGCCCGGCTGGCACAAGAGGCATTCTCGCGGTGTTTTCAGTGTTTTCATATTTTTGTTCACCCCTGTATTATGGAAGTAGAGAAAGTTTTGATGTAAGTTTTCTTTAACGAAATAAATGTTAATTACCATGATTTTTTGTTACAATGTATTCATACGTTGACTTGAAAATGGTACTTCCTGCCGAAAGTAGTCGACAAAAAAGCATTGTTCAATGAAAGCAACTTCTGGTGGTAACAGATTAGTACAGTGGAGAACACTTTATGAAAATAAATAAAAGGTTTTGTATTAAAAGGTGATGACTGATCCTGTCCACTACTGATATTCAAAGATATCGGGACCGCGTCTCTTGGTAATGCTTACCCCAGCGGCCTTCCAGGCGGTGGCTGCATTATGCAATGAGGCTTTAAAGTCCTGTATGTGCATTGGTTCATGGTCTTGGCACTTCCACCGTATGCAAGAGTGAGTGAGTCTTGTGGGACAGCGGGGGAACTGTTCACATGTGAAGATGACACATGGTGATACCTCTAACGAAAGCTCTGCAGCAGAATTGATGGTAGATGTTCACAAGGTCATCTGCATGTGATGTGGAGTTCAAGCAGTACTTTGGAGTTTAAACTGAGCATTGTCTGGATGGTGTTATGCTTGCCGGCTCAACTAATTCACCATCGAGATAATGAGCAGGTGTGTGTGCACACACTCAAATGAGCTGCCTGTTTCAGTTACAGGACAATGGGCGCAACGAGTGTGGCTAGTATCATCTGATAAATTGACACAATGTCATCATATTACCTGTGGGATTTCACAGCGGAAAGACAGAAGGATCATGCAGATGAATGATCAGTGAGTATTACTGTTTGATACACAAATATTTGTAAGCCTTGTTATGAAAGTAAGCAACTGATTCATTTCACTTAAGGGGGTACACAAGAGTAGAAATTTTCTTTTTAGCCTAATTTCAATTTGCTTAAAATGTTCCCCAGAGAGTCTGTTTTTAAGATTCATTCGTATAAAATGTATCATAAATGTCAACATACGTTAAAACAGTGATTTATTGCATGGCCGTCTTGCACATCTGAGTGCTCATGTGCAACTGATGTAACACAGCAATAATTACTGACGGAACAGGGGTCATGGTATTTGTAGATAGTGCCACATATGGCATTACTATCGACTAAAATACTGTTCTCAATGTGATTTCTCTTTGTAACATGGTTCATTTTGGTAAACAGTCTGAGAGCACGTAATTGTCCGTTGTCTGCTTAACTTGTCATTTTGCTCGTTTTTCTATACAAAGTAAAATGTGTGTGCCTGGAAATGACAAACAAAGTTAATTATACAGATAACAAAGGTTCTAAAAGTAATACCAATGATGCAAAAAAAAAAGATATGATTTTTGTAAGTGGATGCCAGTTAATTGATATAATGTGACAAAATGAGATTGTTTCTACATCAGTGGAAAAAAACCAACTTGTACAATGCTAGCATTGTCAATTAAAGTTTTGTTCAGTTTCATTATTAAAAAAGATATGTTGAAACTTTAAACACTTGTTTTTTTTAAAACAACATTTTCCACATTGGTTGGAGCTATAACTAGTGGAATATACATGCAATTACACCATACCTTTTTGTAACTTGTCAGTAGTTTTTTCTACTGTAGAGCATAGGATATTTGCAATATTTTTAATTTTTAATTTGGGTTTTTTTTTCCAGAGTGCCGTCATTTAGTTTAAAACCATTTTCAAAAAGATACCCCTATGTATTGTGTACTATGTCAGTTTCAAAGTAGCTTTTGAAATTTTGTTCTAGGTTGGAATTTGTGGCATTCAGAGATCCTTTCATCGATGTTGTGCAGTGTCCTCTGGGTGCAAGTTTTTTCTTTAAAAATTCATTATACAATTTTAAGTCTGTACAAGAAAGGTCCAAAGAAAGTTTTATAATCTGTTTGTTATTTTATTAAAAAAAAAAAAAAACCATGAATATAGGTTCCAAAATAGAGTGTCACCCTGCTCTAACCCCTTAGGAGTCTCAAGGTGTTTGTGAGCATTCATTTTTGTTGTATATTGTGAGTGGTATATTCTATATCCAAGCAATTCCGTGATTTCTGCATTTTGGTTTTGGCTGAGTGGCGTTACGTTTTGGGTACTAATGTTGATGTTTATTGGTCTACTCTTTGTAACAAAATATTTCTCCTTTAAATTGTTTTGAAAGTTGATACAGATGACAGTTATGCTCTTCATTAGGATTAGTGATTTGTTGCCTTTAGAGAGAGAGAGACAGAAAGAAAGAGATTATGGCTAACCTGTGATTCATGTCAAGCAAGGTGCTTCTGAAATGATGTTGTGACAAAGTTGTTTTAATCTTTTAATGCCTGGTAAAATCTTGTTGTTTAAGTCATAGTTAAGATTACCATTTTAATCAATGGGGCATCTGATTTAAGAGATATTTTGGTTCTGATACTTGGTTTTCAGATCACATTACTAAGAAAGTGTTCTCCTTTCCTTAGAGTGTAAAGCATTTACTGACTTCTTTCATTTTAAGACGTATCTTGTAACTGTTTTTTACATGTGTTTTAGATTACTGAAGAATGAGATTCTGTGTGTATCATAATTAACCTGTTTGAGACAGCCCACTGTGATTTTGGGAGGCTGGAATCTGAGGTTATTTGGAAGCTGTTATGAGCAGTTAGATTTTACAAAGGAATTTTTTTTATTTTAATGTTTATGTTGTGCACGTATTAAAGGGCAATTATTGTTATAAATTTTATTTTTGGGACATCCACAAGTGTTCTGAAACCTGTTCATGACAAATAAATCTGTCAAAGTTGTAAAATATTTATATTGATCGAAGTCTTGCACGACAGAAGTCACTATACACTACCATGGTTTTGGGCACTTAGCTTCATCAGCAGCCATATCTGAAATACAGCAGTAGTAGGACACATCCACATCCATACAAAAAGTAGACAAATATCTACCATAGGTGAACCATCAAATAACATCCCAAACTGTGGCTGCAAAGAACCCCAAATTTTCATCATGGCCTTGGAAAATGCCTCTTGCAGGAAGATTGGGACCAGGAATGCAGGAAGTCAGAAGCAGGTACAGTACGCTTGTATGACCCATGCGCCTACGGGAAGCAGACTACATTGACATAAGGTTTCTTCTTGTATAATTAATTGATTTCATTACATAAACATCACAACTTCAGACTCTTAGCATATACAGGTTGTTGTTTCTTCGAATGTCTGAACATCGCATCTACATACTTTGGGATGACCTTAAATTCCAAACATTTGTTTTTAATCTTTGTTTCCATACATTTAACTAATTTATGACATAGATTGAGACACTCTTCCATAGCTCCATGGGTCGCACAGGTGCGCTGTTGTCAGCATTTGGCTGCATGCATTCCTGGTGACAATTTTGTGATAAGAGGAATTTTCTCAGGCCACAGTTGAAAGTTGGGGTTCTTCGAAGACACAATTTGGGATGTTATTTGATGGTCCACCTATGGTAGTTGTTTGTATACTAGTTCTTTGAGCATGGTCATGATGTTGCTCTACTGATAGATTTTCAGATACATCTGATGGTACGGCTAAGATCCTGAATCCATGGCAGTGTATAGTGTCTTCTGTCATGCAAGATGTTGATCAATAAAAATATTTTACAGGTACAGATGAATTGCTTATCATGAACATGAAATAATTGTTATCCTTCATTATTTTTTAAAGATGGCCATTTTAATTAGAGCTATCTGATGAAATAAAATTTTGTAAAATATTGTACATGTTATTTCTTGGTGAGTGCATCTGGCTCCTTCCATAACCAAGTTAAATGTTCTGTCTTGGAATAATTTTGAGGTAGCTAAAAGTAAGAAACCTTATATAAGAAGGAGGTGACCTGCAGCTGTAGGTAATAAATGAAATACAGTTTCAATCAGAACCACAAAAAATTCAGCCACTCTTAATACAAACGGTAGTTGCAAAGTGAAAATTATCAGCTAAAACAAATAAAATTAAGCAAGTTTTTGATTGTTTGCAAGGACTTGTCAGCATCTCCTTGATGCAGTATCATAGCAATATTCTAGTGCAACCAAAAGAAAATAGCACCCATCTCCACTTTTATCACTGGGCTGCACCATGTTGGCTTGGCTCACCTAGGTGAATGATAAGATAGTGTGGCGCGTGCCTATCAGTATGGACCAGATCTGCAGACATCCAGGGGACAGTGTTGTACCTTAGCACTCTTTATAAATTTTCCCATCTATACAGCAATGTAATAGAAGTTCAATGTATTTCCGTATTCCATTTTGGTATGTTGGCATTCACCCTGTGCCTGTTGCAGTCTTTTTCCTGAAATTACAAAAATCACTCCAGAGAATAAGGTGACTCCAGTTGTGAATCTACTCAAATTTAATAGTCTTGCAGTCAAGAAAATCTTGTCTGTACTAATTTAATACATCGCAACCTGGCACCGGTTCCGTACCTTTCTTAGTGCAATCAGAATGTTAATATCATTGTGGGTTTGTTTGCTATATTATGAATCTTTATAGCATAGATGAGAGGGAGAAAATCTACTTGGTTGGAGGGGGCTAGGTTACAGAAGACTGATAATTCTCTTGGATTTGGTAGGAATTTTTGCTGATGAGGCAAGATATTACTCTTTTTTTAACAAATTTATTGATATAATGAACACATTTGCTCAGTGAGGTGTTGGACCAAAACCACTTATCAGAATGTTAGATGCTTTCAATAAGTATTAGAAAGGATCTCTCTCAGAGACAAATGTTTGGCTGTCAGTCAGTCTGCTATCTGCTGGCCACTTGGTCTAACTAATCAATCAACACTGGGAACTGCATCACTGCTACTCACAGGCCATTTCACCCACTGTACAAGTGACAGGTACCAAGCAATAACTTGGTCCTGGTATTTGATGAAATTCCACTAGTCTAACTTTTTGAGAAAGTGAGAGACAGTCTCTGTTCAGCATTATTCCAATGAATGTTGTAAAGTGCTACTTAGCTTACATTTGCTGTGTGTCCACCATAGTCTGTCACCATCTTCTCTACACTAGATGAAGTGTTTACAGCTCCATTGTGTGCTGGTGCAGAGCATCCCTGCCCCCTGGATGCTCTGTACTGACACTGAGAACCTCCCTACTCACAGCTGCATGACTCTTTTATAACATTATTAATAGACTCTGATTGCACAAAGCCCTCTTTAATTTCTTTCTGGATCATTCCTTTGAAACCTTCCCATCACATGTGATCACCTTAGTGCTTGACTATCTCTCTGCATCGAACTCGAGGTTCTTACATTATGTGTTGTGGAAAGTTCTGTATGATTCCATTAAGAATGACCCTCCACACTATTGGTAACATGTCAAGTGTTCTGCTTGCTCATGTGTTTGACCAGCCTCGAAAATGGAAATAGTGTGCAGCTTCTTTGAAGAGTATTATTTGCTCTCGATACACCATTCAGCTCTCCTCTATGATGCACACACGCTGTCTTGCATACGGTATCCAGCTCACTTCTGTTGTCATGATCTGACATGTAATAAAATTTATTAAACTTTTCCGAGGACACCACAAATAGCTTATTACAGTGTACACCAATAACCACTAAGTGATACCAAATTAAGAAGTATTACCAGAAACCATTTATGAGTCAAAAACTGTTTTAAATAGTCTATTGGCAATTAAAACAAATTTCCATTTTCAAGACAGGGAAAATTGTTATGAAATCAGAGGGACTCAGCTAGTTTACAAATGTTTTGTGTTTCATTGTTGAAGACCTTCTGTTTCAGTTTACTATATAGTGTATGACTGACCAAATATGGCTTCACTGCCCACACGTTATGTAAATAGTTTCAAAATTACACTGAATTTTATGAGCAACGAAAGTACGTAACTGAATAATTAAAATATGCTCCAAATAGCTTCAATGTATTTCACAGCCCTTAATGTGCAGATCTTGTAATACTGGCAAACGCTGCCCAACACATAGCCTCATGTCTCACTCCAACAGAAACTGTAGAAAATGATGGAAACTGCTGATAGTGCTTTCTACTGCGTATACCTTCACATGATTCTAAAATCAGTCACAATCACCAACCAGTCAGGTGCACTATCCTCCAGCTACAACTCTCTTCCCTCCTTGTATTGTCTATAATGTTGATATAGTAAGTGTTAAAAGGTGAAGATATTTGTGATACAAATTGCACCATGGCATCAGGATTGTCAGAACAAAAATTGCTAGGCACATTGCTTCCTACGTAGCTGTGTAGTATCACAGGCCTTTCATAATATAAGAGAGATAGCACACACTTATGCGGAGTGCAGCTCGTCTGAACTTCAGAGCACCAGACAGATAACTAGTTCCAGGAGACATTATGTTAACACTGTGTGATACTTCCTCTAGACTTGATAATGTCCTCAATTCAGCACAGAAGAGAGTCAACAAATTTTCTCAGTTATGCCATGTCCATGTGAAACCCCTGATGGATTAGGTTCCGTAGAGACAGGGAATGGAAGAATATTGATCCCTACATTTCACCTTTTGATCCAGGCAGCCCCAGGCATTTTCAGTGGTTCTAAGATCGAGTTATTTAGCTTCCCCCTCCCCCCACCCCACCCCCCCTCCATGTGTGATTTCATACTACATCTGCACCTGTGGTCCGGGGGTAGAGTCTTTGGTTAGTAAAAATGAATTCTCTCCCAGGTTTGAATCCCACCACTTCTTAAATTTTGATTAATAATCAGCATTGAACAATGAATCTTGTTCATATGAGCCCCTCACAAAATGACCATGTTCCAAGACACCATTTACTCTGCAAATGTTGATATTGCACTCCTACTGGATCAATTGCCTGCAACTCGTTAACACCTGCACAAAGATAATGTCCTCAATTCAGCACAGAAGAGAGTCCCATTTGACAGTTCTCATTCGTAAATCAACATAGACTGCAGGCAATCAATGACAACTGAGAGAGTCGCACAAGTTGAATGCCATTGGAGTTGGTCAGCAGACCCTTGTGTTGACTTGAAGTCCCCACCAAGCATCACATCATCTTGTGAACCTGTGAAGAACAGTGTGATCTTCTCTGCGAAGCATGTTATGTCGGTCATGATGGCAACTAGAGTCAGGTGGTGCATAGATATTAATGATACACATGCCAAATAGAGTGAGGGTCATCCCCCATGTGGAGGGGAGGTATACGACATCTTGTGCAGGGAACCCATCATGTAAGAGGATGGCGACACTGCTGCCAGTGTTGGAGGCATGAGCAACATGGGTGGCATACCCGGTGGGCACTTGGAAGTCGGTGACTGACACCTCCAGCAGGAGTGCAATATCGACATTCGCAGAGTAAATGGTGTCTCCCTATATGATTTTTACCCTCCACAATTTCCTTCCATACTAAATTGAGGAGCCCTTGACTCCTCAGAACAAGTCGTACCAACTGATCCCTTCTCCTAGTCAAGTTGATAACCAAAGACACTAGCCCTGGACCACAAGTGCAGATGTAGTACACTGAAATCACACTTTGGGGTGGAGGAAGGGGGGGGGGGGGGGGAAGCTAAATAACTTGATCTTAGTACCACTGAAAATGTGCCTGGGGCTGGCTGGATCAAAAGATAAAATGTAGGGATCAATATCCCTGCATTCCTTTGGCTCTAAGGAACCTAATCCGTCAGGGGTTTCACCTGGACACAGCGTAAGTGAGAAAACTTGTTGACTTTCTTCCGTACTGAATTGAGGACATTATCAAGTCTAGAGGCGGTATCACACAGTGCAACAGTGCAACTGTTGATTGAGGCTAGATGCTTCCTCTAATTATTCTTTATATATTATTGAACTTATTGATAAATGATTATGAACTTTATTCGTTTTGCAGTGTTGTAACATTTCTGCTGGCGTGTACCCGGTTTGATTTGGATTCATTGGTCAGTCCACATATCGCAAGCATAGGTCCTAATATTTTTCATTATTTTCTCTTTTCGTGAACCATCATACCCTTACATTCTCTGGTTTATGTAGCTGATTAATTTTGTGCTATACTCATACTTGTGATAGAGTATGTTCTTCTGGGCAGTGTCCATTATTGTGAGTTTTTCGAGTTGGCTCACTCATCATAGACTTAGACTCTGAAATTTTTTCTTCTCTTTTGATTATTTTGAGGGTGTAACTTTATAGATGTAAACTTGCAATTTTTAATTCTAGTACTTCAAGTTGCCTCTGCACTTATTTCTAGTTTGGTGTTGTAATGTTGTAGTTTTGACTTTGTATCATTTGTTTTGGGACAGAATGTTCCATAGATCTGGAAATCTGAATGCTTTGTCCTCATATATGTATAGATTGTGACGTGTATAGTAGATATTTTTCTTATGTTTTGAGCAACTTCATGTGAATTTTGTCCACAATTTTGGAAATTGTTGCCATATGTTAATTTTACCATTTCACTACTCTGGTTTCACACTTATTTGGACTATAGACAAATTGTATGCAACAAGAACTCTGTTTATTGTAAGCATAAATTTGTCAGATGCTATGTATTTCCTTATATACCTTTTGCAGTTTTTTGTAAGCTAACATATACTTACGTTCATAGGGAAATGACAATCATTCAACCTTAAATTTTCTTGTAATTTTGGAATTTAACTTTGAGAATCTGTATTCTACCTTTTGGCATCATTTTGTATACCATTTGGCAAACCTTACAGTAGGTCACAAAATATTGTAAACACATTGTTCCCATATTATATGAGGGGCATGTTGTAATGGCATCTACTGCTGTAGATATACTTTTTCTCAACAGTAGTTGTTGATATCAGTATTATTTTTTGAATTTTGGACAGGCCAATAATATCTCAGCTGCTTTTCTGAAAACTTCCATATAATTTTATACACAGTACCACACCGTATTATAGTTCAAGCTAAAATTTATGAAAAGGAATTACTTTATAAAATATTTCAGTTTTGATGATATAACTTGTAAGTACTAGTCCCAAATGTACAGTTAAAATTATTATTATTATTATTTTTATTATTATTTTAAACATTTGAAATTAGAAATTATTGGCACACCTAAAATTTCTATTATTAATTACACAATCCTGTACTATTTACTATGTTTATTTCTGGATTCATTTATGAAATAATAATTGAAATTAATAATGTAACAGAAACTAATAGAAACTCATTTGATAAGAAAAACTGTAAGCCCTTTGAAATATTTTTATTTCTGCCCAGTGTGAGAGTCCTAAACACGTCTCTGAGGTGTGATCAGAAGTATTTTTGTATATTTGCATGAACAATGTAATTTTAGCATTGTTAACATGAAAAATCAAAATAATGTATGATATACTAAAATATGAGAAAATATATTTCCATAAAAAATGCAACAACAATAATCCTAAGATTTATTTAGTTCAAACAAACTATGAGGACCTGTTGTGAAATATTCAGCTTCAAGAATCAGACCCCCAGACAAGAAGAATGGGAGCCAACTCAATATTACACACTAAGTACACTATAAAGTTTATAGTAAGCTTTGCTCCTTTCAAACCTTCATAAAAGACTTTGCTGGACATTGTTTAAAGTGGACAATAAATTGGAATCAGGAAGGAGGGGGGAGATTACAGGCTCCTCATGCTACTCTATCCTGTGCAAGTATCTTGATCTCTAAGGCCAGTATTACACTATCAAATTTCTTTGTCCAATATCTTTGTCAAAGATATTTGATGGTGTAATAGGGACTTTGTCAAATGTTGTCCAATATTTGATCAAATCTAGGGCCTCGCTGTAGATTTGATCAAAGAAATTGCTTGTCTTCTTTTCACTGCAATGTGACATGTTACCACATGGAGCGCTAGCATCGCTGCAGCGTTCTGTCGTCTGTAGCGTTTTTATAAACATTGACGGTAAATACAATTGGTGTATGCTGACAACTATAAAATTAATAGAGGTGTATGAAGCTGATGAGGCGCTTTACAACATGAGGCACCCTGAATACAAAAATAGATTAAGAAGATTGGAGACCTGACCTGACCTGACCTGACCTAACCTAACCAAACATAACCCTCTCCTGTAGCAAGGAATCGGAGTGTTACAGTGAGCCTGTCTTCTGAAGATGTAGCAGTTCTTAAGTGAATATTGTGCTTTGTGATATGAGGATACACTTCACTGAGCACATACAGAAATGTATGCTCATCCATTCTTAAGTAATTGATGTATGACTTGACGTCTTCCACTGTAAGCTCACGTAGCAAGTTTTGTTGAATGCTTTTATCGTGTCGTCATAAAACCCACGGCTTCACCCAGATTAGATTAGTTTTTCGTTTCATAGATCTGTGCTGAGGAGATCCTCGTGGATGTGGAACATGTCAATTTTTTTAAAACCTGAAATAACGATACTAATAGTATGAATAAATACGTCATTTGTTTCTATTAAAAATTTCGTCAATGGAGTAGGAGTTGGCCACTAGTAAGTCTTTCAGGCTCCTTTAAAAATGATCTTTATTTGTAACTAAATTTTTTATGTTTGCCAAATTATTGAAGATGAGTGTTCCGCAGTAGTGGACCCCTTTTTGAACTAAAGTAAGTCCTTTTAAGTCCTTGTGCAGATCATTTTTGTTCCTGGTATTGTATGTATGAACTGAGTTGTTTGTTGGAAAAAGACATATATTATTTACGACAAATTTCATTAAGAAGTAAATATACTGCGAGGCAGTAGTTAGTATACCCAGTTCTTTGAAGAGGTTTCTGCAGGATGTCCGTGAATTTACTCCACAATTAATACATATTACACGCTTTTGGAGTCTGAAAACTTTTGTTTGACTTGAGGATTTACCCCAAAATATTATCCCATATGACATTATGGAATGAAAGTAGGCAAAGTATGCAAGCTTTTTCATTTTTATGTTGCCTATGTCTGCTAACACTCGAATTGCAAATACAGATTTGTTAAGGCGGTTCTGCAGTTCTGTGGTGTGCTCCTCCCAACTGAATTTATTATCAAGTTGTAATCCCAGGAATTTAAACTGTCAACCTCGTATGTATGGTTCCTTCTCTTCATTAGTTACATGATCTACCCATCTAATCTTCAGAATTTTTCTGTAGCACCACATTTTGAAAGTTTCTATTCTCGTCTTGTATAAACTATTTATGGTGCATGTTTTACTTCCATACATGGCTACACTCCATACAAATACTTTCAGAAAGGACTTCCTCACACTTACATCTATACCAAATTTCTCTTCTTCAGAATCGCTTTCCTTGCCATATCCAGTCTACATTTTATATCCTCTCGACTTTGATCGTCCTCAGTTATTTTGCTTCACAAATAGCAAAACTCATCTACTACTTTAACTGTCTCATTTCCAAATCTAATTCCCTCAGCATCACCTGATTTAATTCAACTACATTCCATTATCCTCATTTTGCTATTGATGATGTTCATCTTACATTCTCCTTTCAAGACACTGTCCATTTTGTTCAACTCCTCTTGCAGGTCCTTTTCTGTCTGTGACAGAATTACAATGTCATTGGTAAACATCAAAGTTTTTATTTCTTCTCCGTGGATTTTAATTCCTGCTCTGAATTTTTCTTTAGTTTCCTTCACTGCTTGCTCAATATACAGACTGAGTAACATCTGGGATAGGCTACAACTCTCTCTCACTCCCTTCTCTACCACTGCTTTGTTTTCATGCCCCTCAACTCTTATAACTGCCATCTGGTTTCTGAACAAATTGTAAATAGCCATTTGATCACTGTATTTTCCCCCCGTCACCTTCAGAATTTGAAAGGGATAATTCATCAACATTGTCAAAAGCTTTCTCTAAGTCAACAAATGCTAGAAATGTAGGTTTGCCTTTCCTTAGCTTATGTTCGAATGTAAGTCATAGGGTCAGTATTGCCCTGTGTGTTCCAACATTTCTATGGAATCCAAACTGATCGTCCCTTAGATTGGCTTCTACCAGGTTTTTCCATTCATCTGTGAAGAATTTGTGTTAGTATTTTGCAATCGTGACTAATTAAACTCATAGTTCAGTAATTTTTACACCTGTCAATAATTGCTTTCCTTGGGATTGGAATTATTTTATTCTTCTTGAAGTATGAGTGAGGGTATTTCACCTGTCTCATACATCTTGCCCACCAGGCAGAAGAGTTTGGTCATGGCTGGCACTCCCAAGGCTACCAGTAGTTCTAATGGAATGTTGTCTACTCCTGGGCCCTTGTTTCTACTTAGGTCTTTCAGTACTCTGTCAACTTCTGCATGCAGTATCATATCTTCCATCTCATCTTCATCTATGTCCTCTTCCATGTTCTTAATATTGTCCTCAAGTACATCATACTTGTATAGACCTTCTATGTACTTCTTCCACCTTTCAGCTTTCCCTTTTTTGCTTAGGACTTGTTTACCATTTGAGCTCTTGATATTCATACAGGTGGTTCCCTTTTCCCTAAAGGTCTCTGTAATTTCTCTGTAGGTAGCATCTATGTTACCCCTAGTGGTGTATGCTTCTACATAATTACATCTAGTTTCTTCGTTCATCAATTAAATCCAGTATCTCTAGCCCTCATCCTTTCACCTACTTCATCCTATACTGCCTTCACTATTTTATCTCTCAAAACTAGCCGTCCTTCTTCCATGGTATTCCTTTTCTCTGTTCTTGTCAATTGTTCCATAACGCCCCCTCTGAAACTTTATACAACCTCTAGTTCATACCTTTCTGCAGTTCCTTCAGTTTTAACCTTCTGTAATATCCAATAAACTGTGGTCAGAGTTGATGTCTGCCCCTGGAAATGTCTCAAAATTTAAAACCTGGTTCCTAAATCTCTATCTTACCATTATATAATCTATCTGACACTTTCCAGTGCCTCCAGGTCTCTTCCACGTATACAACCTTCTTTTATGACTCTTAAACCAAGTGTTACCAATGATTAAGTTACACTCTGTGCAAAATTCTACTAGGCAGCATCCTCTTTCATTCCTTACCATCATTCCATATTCACCTACCACTTTTCCTGCTATCGAATTCCAGTCATCCATGACTATTAAATTTTCATCTCCCTTAACTTTTTGAACAATTTCTTTTATCTGATCATACATTTCTTCATCATCTGTGGAGGTAGTTGGCATATAAACTTGTACTACTGTGGTAGGCATGGGCTTCATGTGTATCTTGGCTACAAAAATGCATTCAACATGCTCTTCATAGCATCTTATCCATTTTCCAATTTTTTTTTTTTATTCATTATTGAACCTACTCCTGGATTATCCACATTTGATTCATAACCATGTATTCACCTGACCAGAAGTCTTGTTTCTCCTGCCACCAAACTTCACTAATTCCTACTATACCTAAATTTAACCTGTCTATTTCCCTTTTTAAATTTTCTAACCTACCTGCTCAATTAAGGGATCTGACATTCCACACTCCAATCCATAGAATGCCAGTTTTGTTTCTCCTGGTAATGACATCCTCCTGAGTAGTCCCTGCACAGAGATCCAAATGGGGGACTATTTTACCTACAGAATATTTTACCCTATAGGATGCCACCATCATGTAAACACACAGTAAAGCTGCATGCCCTCGGGAAAAATTAGGACTGTACTTTCTCCTTGCTTTCAGCTGTTCACAGTACCAGCACAGCAAGGCCGTTTTGATTGATGTTACAAGGCCAGATCAGTCAATCATCCAGACTGTTGCCCTTGCAACTACTGAAAAGGCTGCTGCCCCTCTTCAGGAACCACACATTTGTTTGGCCTCTTAACAGATACCCTTCCATTGTGGTTGCACCTACGGTACGGTTATCTGCATCACTGAGGCGCACAAGCCTCTCCACCAAAGGCAAGGTCCATGTTTCATGGGTGTTACTGAATAATATCTGGGGAAAACTGGAAGTATCAAGAGAGAGAGGTGGTCAGGTGGCGGGTTGGGGTGGGGAAGAAAGAGTGTGTGAGAGAGAGAGAGAGAGAGAGAAAGAGAGAGACATGTTTGGATTTTTACTACAATTACCATCGTTTTGTAAGTTAATTGTATCTGTTACTGAACAAATGACAGTCTCTTAAAATTTTTGAAGTTCAACCATTGTGTTGAAGAAGTAAGAACTCATTTGTGTTTTTAGGCTCTCGTGGCAGATGATAGTATGTGGTGCTGATGGCCATGGCCACCTGAAAATGGCAAGTTAGCTTCCTGAAATATTGGACCATTTGGATGATGCCACCTGGCTTAATACCTGAGATTTTGAGAGTTCATTTAACTAAATTGGCAACAGTGTGTACTGTGAAACACAGTGTGTATTATATCCATTTGCAGTGATCTGGAAAGTATTCTTATTACAATATGGAGAAAAAGATCACTCAAGTAGTATGCTGAATAGCAAATTACTCTTTTACAAATCTCTAGAAATTCAGAGGTACAAATACACTGGAAATAAGCCTCATTATTAGCGAAGCTGGATGTCAGGGAGGACGTGGCAGTCTTAATATAATTTACTGAACAAAAACATTTTAACGTAAAATCTTTTAATGCAAAGGCCACAAATTTCAATATATAGTCAAAGGACAGTGATTAGTTTTGGTTGTTCTTCACAACCATCTTCAGATCATAACTTCGCAAGATGATGATAATAGAGGTTGAAAACGCCCAGTGTCATTAATAAATACTGAATCACAGGCCCATGGTTTGCAACTGTTTAGCATGTGTTATAGTGAGAACAGTATAAGCAATGGTAACAAGAATTGTCAGCTATTCCATAGCCTAGCTAGCAAAAGAGTGATCCAGCATGGCATATAAAATAGTCATCTGCAGTGGGGTTTTGGAACATATACTATGTTTATTTACTTATTTATTTCATGTTCCATAGATCCAGTTAGTGAGTCAATCACAAGGACATGGAACATGTCAAATTTTACAGGTTTTGATTTAAACTTACAATAAATACAAGGGCAATTCAATGCCAAATTTTACATAATTTAAGTAAGATATGCTATAAATACAGCAATAGATACAATGTCAACTAGATAACATAACAACAATTTAACAGGAAAGGGAGTTTCAAATAAAGGTTATAAATAAGAGCACGAAGTTAAATCAGATATTAGGCCTACAAGAGTAAATACAGGTACAGCCAATCTGTTGCTACAAAAAGTGTGACAATGCTCAAATGCTCAATAAAATCATTTGAACTAGTTCTAGACACAATAAGTTTAGTGATGGTATACATTTTCTTTCAAATATTCACCCACAGTATAAAAAGATTTCTCTGTCAGGTAATCTTTGAAAACTTGTTTAAATTTTGGCAGTTCTGTATGAACACATTTGATATGTAGTGGGAGAGCATTGAACAGCTTAATGCTGGAGTAGTAAACTCCTTCTTGTACCAGATGAGATGTTTCATTTCGACATGTTGATTGTTTTTGTTTCCGGTGTTGTAGCCATGGAATTTACTGTTGTCTTGGTAGATAGAATAATTTTTGCACACAAAGGTCAGCAAGGAAAAAATGTACTGTGAGGCAGTTGTTAGGATACCTATCTTTTGAAGCAAGTGCCTGCAAGAGTGTCTTTGATGGACCCCACACATTATTCTGATTGCTTTTTTTTGGATGGTGAAAACTTTTTTTGCAAGTGGTTGGTTCCCCAAAAATATGATAGCATTTGAGATCAATGAGCAGAAGTAGCCAAAGTAGGCAACCTTAATGGAGTAACTTCAGCCACTGAAGAAATTACCCGTAATGCAAATGTTGCTGAGCTAAGTTTTTTACATAGATGGAGAATGTGAACTGAGCAATTACATTTGCTGTCTATATAAGCACCCAGGAATTTTGTATCTTCAACTATCTGTATTGGTTGATCTCTACACTTTATGTTAATTTCATTGAGATTACTTTGTGATGTATGGAACCTCATATAATGAGTTTCATTTGCATTGAGAGAGAAACCATTTGAGGAGAACCAATTTAAGATGTGTTTGAACATTATGAATTACCTCAAAGAACATGACTTATTAACATATAGCTACAATATATTCAGAAAATACTGTTCTTGTAAAATATAATTAGCTCTTTATTCTCATGAAGTAATGAGTGCTATCAACAGCAGATGTCAGATTGATTACACATATTTTAGATTTCCAGAAGGCTTTTGACACCATTCCTCACAAGTGACTTCTAAACAAATTGTGTGCCTATTGAGTATTGCTTCTGTTGTGTGACTGGATTCTTGAGTTCCAGTCAGATAGACAACAGTTCATAGTAACTGACAGAAAGTCATTGAGTAAAACAGAAGTAATAACTGGCATTTCCCAAGGAAATGTGATGCATCACCTGCTGTTCCTGATCTACATAAATGACTTATGAGTCAATCTGAGCAGCCCTCTTACATTGTTTGCAGAAGAAGCCGTCATTTACCATCAGGTAAGGTCTTCAGCTGATGAAAACCAAATGTGTAATGATTTATACAATATATATCATGTAAAAAGTGGTAACTGACTCTAAATAATTAAAAAGTATGGAGTCATCCACATGGGTACTAAAAGAAGTCCGCTAAAGTTTGGTTACACAATAAGTCAGCTAAATCTAAAGACCATAAATTCAACCTGATACTTAGCGATCAGAATTATAAATAACTTAAATTGGAAAAATCACGTAGATAATGTTTTAAGGAAAGCAAACCGCTGTGCGGGTTTAGCCGAGCGTTCTAAGGCCCTACAGTCATGGACTGTGCGGCTGGTCCCGGTGGAGGTTCAAGTCCTTCCTCGGGCATGGGTGTGTGTGTTTGTCCTTAGGATAATTTAGTTTAAGTAGTGTGTAAGCTTAGGGACTGATGACCTTAGCAGTTAAGTCCCACAAGATTTCACACACATTTTAACATTTGAGGAAAGCAAACCAAGAACAGCAGTTTATTGGCAGAACACTTAGGAAGTGCAACAAGTCTACAAAAGAGATTGTTTACACATGCTTGCCTGTCCTATTCTGGAGAACTGCTGTGTGGTGTGGGATCTACTCAGCTGGGACTCATGGAAGACATCAAAAAAATTCAAGAAGGGCAGCTGATTCTGTATTATTGCAAAATAGAGGAGGGAGTGCTATGGGCATGATATGTGAATTGGGGTGCTTATCTTTAAAAGAAGGGCATTTTTCATTGTCGCAGGATCTTCTCATGAAATTTCAATCACCAACTTTCTCCTTTAATTGTGAAGATATTCTGTTGGTACCCACCAAATACAGAGAAGTGATTGGCATAATAAAATCAGAAAAATCATAGCTTACTCTGAAAGATTTCAAAACTCCTTTTTCCCATGCACTAGTACCCTGACAGGATGTCCATTAGAGCTCGGAGAAAGGATAATCTTGGCAGACAAAATAGGAAATTGATACAACAACTTGTGCACTGACAGATGGACACACAGGAGAAACAGTGATGGACTGCAAACTAAGAGAAGAATGCAAATTATGTGTGCAGTGGCTGAAGATGGGTTCCACATGTAATTAAAGTGGCGTTACTTGAAGTGAATCACAAATACTACAAGAGAAATTATCAGATTTCAATGGTGTCACTAAAAGTTGAATTTGTTCAAATGTTTTGGTGCCACTAACTTTCTGCCATGACAAGTTAGTGCCATGCGACTGCAATCCAGCAGCTACCTTTTGAGACACCAGCAGAATATATATGGCTTTTTTGTGTCAGAAAATGTTAAAGAACAATGTGTTGAGAAACACAGAAACTGGAATTTGAAGAATCTACTTGATAAAATGATATGCAGTATAAAAAACAGTTTTTGAGTAGCTTGTAACAATATCTGTCCACTATGTGTACTGGAAAATTATTAAAATGCAAGTGAGGTAATTTTTGTGAGTTGGATATAAGTGTGTTTTTACTGAACTCACAAGCTGTACAGGTTGGGAATTTCATGTTGTATGATAACATGCCAGATGAAAGAGTATACATTAATAAAAGCAATATTATTATTTATTATCATTCATATATGGACCCAATAGGACCATGCGAGGTAGAATCAATCAATGTCACTTTTGATGGTTGGACTTTCTTTGTGTCGAAGTTTGTTTCATCCTTTCAGAATTAAGTCTTTTTCTTTCGTCAGACCATGGTGTTCCATTCCATTTTCTAATTTCCCTCTGACAAACTTTCCTATGAAATATCTTTTGTCTGAATGTTTTTCTATCTGTAACATCTGCCCGAGTTATATTGACTACTTTAAGATCATCATTAATTGCAATGATCCATTTAATTTGCTCAGTTTTGCCCTTACTTCTGTTTTTGTTGAGTTTTACTATTTGTTTTGTCATCCTAGTGCATCTCATTCCATTAATGTGCCCATAAAATTTAAATCTTCATTTTCTCATGTCACTATTTATGTCCGCGTATTCTTCTATTTCCTTATTACTTCTCAGCCTTTGAGTTTATCCATCAGTAATTTTGGGGCCTAATATTTTCCTAATAACCTTTTTTCTTTCTTTTAAATTTCTTCAATATCCATCTTTCTATTTAAAATTAAAGTTTCTGCTCCATAAGACATTCAGGTTTGATTACAATGGATTAATGCCTAAGTTCACTGAATTTAGAAAGCGATTTTTTACTATAAATATATTTTTCATGCCTCTAATGAGCATGTGATAGCAAATTTACACCCTGAATGCATAAATGTCCATACCACATGGTCTATGGGTAATACTTTTTTGTAAATAAATTACACTGAAGATACACCAATAAATCTGAATAACTAATAACAGAAGGCCATTTCCCAGAAGCTCAGTTTATTTCACAACTGGAGGAAAGTAAATAACTGTGGTTAATGTGAACTGGCCTGACTGTATCCAGTTTCTGGTAGTGACAATATAATCTGCTCATAAGTGCACTTGAAGGTCTGAAAATTATGGTTACAAGAGAATGTCTTGGAGGCTAGATTCTAGCAAAACATATTAGATTATGAAAGGCTAAATATCAGGTGTATGCAATAGTTTGTATCAATGATGTAGCCATTAAGGGGCAGGGGAGAGTAGTTGCCCCTCTTTTCTCGCCTACAAAAAATCACCACAAATGAAACCTGCACCATTCCTAACCTAGCAGACAGATGCCACAATATGTCATGAATATTCATTAACAGAAAGTGTTCCCTGAATCATTTACTGTGATATCTCAAAACTATTTCATCATTTGTCCAAAAATTAACATTTACTGCCTTTCTGCCCCCCCCCCCCCCCAAGCCTAAAACTCAGATTTTGAGTATACACTTGCTTTGTACTTCATGACAGAATCAATGAATGACTATGAGTAGCAACTGCAGACGCAAGCATGAGTTTTGTGGAAGTCCTGCAGTATCATGACCAGCACTGAGTCAACACTGCTGTGAAACAAGTGAGCAAAGAGTTGGACAGGGTGCTGTTAACTGAAATAAAATCTCATATGTGTGCAGTGCCTGTCACCACAATTGGGAGATAGGAATATTCTAAACATCAAACAATGTTGACATGTAGCCTTGGCCTGCTCAATCACCACGTATATCTCCAATCGAGCATCTATGGGAGATAATCAGATGACAACCAGCTTTATCCACAACCAGCATTAATTATCCCTGTATTGACTCTGACCAAGTACAACAGACATGGAACTCCATTCAACAAACTGATATCCAGAAGCTACACAACAAAATGAATGCACATTTGCATGTTTGCATTCAACATTCTGGCAGTTATGTCAGTTATTACTGTATCAACATTTCACATTTGCATTGGTTTTTCTCATGTTTATATTAACCTGTGATCCTGCAACATAATCACTTAAATATGTTACCTAGAAAAGCGTATTCCTGAAATTTCATTACTCTACAGTTATTATTTCTTGGTGTTGGAACTTTTTATCCATCAGTTGACTGATACTACCAGTTCCACAAAACCTTATTTTATCTAGGAGGATATTGTGATTTACACAATCAAACATCTTAGACAGATCACGGAAAATGCCAACCTGTGATGTTATGTTGTATAATGTAAATAGATCAGTGTGTTACTTTCTGTTGTGAGCTCTGCTTCTCCAAAAATAACTATTGTACACAGCCATTATTGAAAAGAAATTGTTTCACTACTATGGTGGACTCAAATTACTCCTTATTAGGGTATAACTTTCCAGCTGTTTATGGCAGCTTATGCTTCATAATGTTCATTTGACTGAAACTAGTAGTGAAGCGAATTGTGCAGATCAAGGTCCACGATGAATTTCAACAATTATTTTCCAGCTGAATATCCCCATCTGCAAACATACATAGATTAAAAACATACCTGCTACCTGGGACTGATCATGTATAACCCCCCCATTTGAACCAACAATGATGTTATCCTGTTCTGTGGCCTGCTGTCCTGTACCTCATTTCACTATGTTCCATATAGGACTACATTCCATATGGCTTATGTCTGTTGTTGGAATGATTTTTGATGTAAGGTGCACATTTATTATTTGAAACGACTTTCTTAGTCACCTTGCGTCATTTTTGGAGTATGCAACTACTGCAGGATCTTTACCTGTTCTTGCCAACAGATACATTTCCCGTTTCCTTTCACATTATGCTTTAATTTGTCCAGTAATCCATGTTTCTTTACTTGGATGTTTAATGTCCTTTCTGATTATTTTACAAGGAAAGCTGTTTTCAAACAACTATATGACTTTATCATGGAATAAATTAAATTTTACTTCAGCATTTAATTCACTATAATTTTTATCCCAGGTCATGTGTTGTAAACTATTTGTGGCGCCAATGAAATCAACACCAACATCGATATGCATTCATCTTTGGACTCTAAGCATTATCTTTGGCTGTTCCGCCATGTTCAGTTCAGTTATTTGTGATCCTTGTATGTGTTAAGGCTAATAAATGACCTATTGCTAAATGGGTGTGATTATTCGTGCAACTAACCCGGTAATCCTCCTCACTGGTGACCCCGAGTTGCAACGTCTTCTGTTTTCGCCATTTTACTGTGTCTGCAAGCTCCTAACAGCGCCTAACACCGGATTTTGTGATCAACATGCATCGTGTTGCGGGTGATGTACACCCACCAGGACTCAATGATTCCGCCGATTTCACCAGACGTTTTTGAGCCTGCAACAATAGGTGAGGTTAGGAGTGCACATGACTCCAGCCATCAAATGCCTTTGTTCCCACCCCATGTGCCCTCCCTCATCGACTGTGCAGTTACCTCTTATGGATCTCCGTGCAGTGCGGGACCAATGCCAATTTCTGCAAATGCTTCGACGGACAACTTACTACCGCCAAGACAACAATTTGCCATGCCGCAATCTGTGCAGTACCACATGAATACCTGCCATGTGGCCGGAACTGCTTCGTTCACAGGTCTATCTCCTCAGCATCCGACCACGCCCGCGCCTGCCTTGGTTCAGCGTCAGCACATGCCATCCTACTTCGATACCTCGGCCTGCAACAGGAACAATAACTTGTTATCTGTGCCTGACCTCCACCTCCGTCCCACTGCTATGCCTCAGTGTTTTGTGCCACGACTTTCACCTTATCCGCACACCGTTTTGAGTGGAGTGACTATGAACAGTGAACATTCACACATTCCGTCCCACGTTCGACATCATTTCCCACACTGTGCTTCTGGACAGCCTGCACCTCCGCAGCCTCCCTGCAACACAGGTGGCCCCGGCTCTGATCATACGTCGACCTTTCCGTGGACTAACACGTGTTCTCAAACTTTGAACTTTTTCTCACCTGTCACCCCCGCGCTGGCTCCAGTCGAGCTTCCACTACCATTCTCGGCACATCTCGGTGCCTCATCTGCATCAGTCTTCCACGATGCGTCAATCCAAACACACCCGCAACGTTTTGAGCTTCCGCAACTACAATTGACACATTACAGTGTCTCACCCATGTCGGCGTTCCGCATTGTGACGGATCACGCTCAACCACAATGCGTCACCTTCACGCTGCCACGTGACCAGCCATCGTCGTCACATCCCCTGGAGGCACACTCTCCTGGAATACTACAGCAACAACAGCTCAATTCAGGCAGTGCCCCGACAAACTCAATGCAACCTGTTCTTCCGAAAATTCTACAACACTTACCAATGCTGCCGCCATTTAATCTCGATGGTGCAACAACCTGGTTCAAAATTGTGGACGAAGCGTTCGACCATTACAAACTCAACGAGTCAACCATGTTTCTGTGCCTCATCACCCACCTGCATGACCAGGAGGACTAGATTGCTGACCTGGTCGACACCCCGGACTCATCTACTTGGTACACTCTAGCCAAAAAGACAGTTCTACGTCGGCTTGCACGCTCAACTGAGGCAGCAATACGGCAAGTGCTCCACGTCGAGCAACTAGGCAATGACAAACCTTCCCAGCTCTGGAGATGGCTGCGTGCCATGGTCAGCGCCGATCTACACTCTGACGCAGCTCTCCTCGCCATCTGGTCAGGTAAACTATTTCCTCACATCCCCTTTGCTCTGGCTCAAAGGTCTCCTGAACCTGTCGAGCAAAGAATGACAATTGCCGACAAGCTACATGATGCATCTCTGTTCTATTTCACCAGCCACTGCCTACCTGACAAGTCTCAGGTACAGGCTCATCGTCCTGCGGCCGGATGCAGCTGGGGCCGTACTGAGCCGACCGTTCCACTCGCTCCGGGAAGCAGTAAACAAGCAACTGGGACGTCACTGGCTCTGCCCACGGTCACGCCCCCTCCTGCAACTGAACTGCCGCTGCCACCTAACCTCCGCCACTGCCACTGGCAATGAACTTTCCACAGGAAATGCAACCTCACTACCCGTACTGTTACTTCCACACACGGTTTGGTGAGGCGTCATGGAACTGCAAACTACCCTGCTGCTTCCCAAACGCCAATTGCAGGTAGGTCCAGGTGCCACCTCCTGCGCACAACATGACATGCACCCCCTGGTGCTCCATTCTGTCCAGGAACGACCAGATAATTGTGGATGACTTTACATTAAAGACATTTCATCGGGATACCTTTTCCTAGTGGACACAGGCACCGATGTTTCGCTGCTGCGTACATCCTTAGTGTCGTCGAACATCTGCCCCCATCATACTTCACTGCAAGCCATGAATTCAACTAAACTACAATGCTTGGGTTCAACTTCCCACGTTGTCTCACTCTCCACAAACTGCAAACTTGAGTGGACTTTTTTATAGTGTGAAATTGATGAACCTATGCTGGGCATTGACTTCTTGCAACACCACAAACTTTCACCATACCTAGTGCAAAACACCGTGTTTCATCATCCGTCCAAGACTCACTTCCCCTTTGCTCCGTCAAACAACGCCCCCCCCCCCCCCCCCCTCCCCCTTGACACATCGGTCCAGGCTCATCTCATCTGTACATGCTCGTCTCTGTCGACGACGTTACAAGAAACCACCCACAAGTGCCTTGTCGAGCTTGAACATGTCACTCGCCTATGCAAGGAAAACTTTGCTCTCCCTCCGGCTCCATGAAACACAGCTCCATATCTCTGATGCAGCAAAGGAATTACAGACACTACAGCAAGGACAAAGCAAGGTCAGTAAGTCCGCCAAATCTGCTTGCAATCCCAGTAATCAAGCCTCCGTGGGTTTACCCCCCCCCCGCCCCCCCCCCCCCCCCGCTACCCTCGCAACTGTGCTATCAAGACTGCCATAACGTCTACTGCCAGTTCCGCAGGGCCACACCCTCCTAACACGGCAGCGTTTGACACTCGGCCAGACATAAGTGCGCATGCGCGACGAACGTCATGTGTCCCCAAACTGACGGCCCCTAGCCCGCCCCTTGTGGGCAGCACCTCAAACTATGCAACTTTGGCTCCTGTGCGCCGCCATGCAACCACCACTGACAACACAAACAGTGCACTCGTGCCAAGCATTTCGCCCGCGACTGTGCTGCCACAGTCCGCACCCCTGGCAATGGACTCACTAACGGCCCACAAGCTCTACCGAGCTCACCCAACCATCGTGCCACTGCCTTGGGCCAGCGGCCATCTTGTCACGTTGACTCATCGGACACTTCGCTGCCTCGGCTCCCGTCAGAAGCGCTGAGTGGCTCCGAACACTGCGATCACGCCTCGCCTGCCCCTCCCGCCACACATTGTAAACAAACCGCCTTCCGTGCCACCGGCAACATTTCCGTCATCACCAACGGCACGGTTCACAAGCTTCGCCTCATGCCAGGACCCCCGATCTCCAGTAACCCACGTTGACTTTGTCCCGAGCGCCACTCCGACCTTAAAAACATATTTCTGAACTACTAACCTCTGGCGTCATTGAACCCTCTGCCAGTAGCTGGTCTACACCCATACATATGACACCCGAGAAAGACAGGTTCTGGCGCATGCGCAGAGACTACCGTCGACTAAACGCACGAACAATTATGGACACCTACCCCATACCCAACATTGCCAACTTTACCAGTTCCCTCGCAGGTGCGACCACATTCTCTGTCATTGATTGCAAATGGCCCTACCACCAGATCCCCATGGCACCTGAAGACATCAAGAAGACAGCAATCATCACCCCGATCGGTTTATTTCAGTTTTGATTCATGCCCTTCGGTCTGAAAAACGCAACCCAGACCTGGCAATGTTTCATCAACGAAGTGCTATTCGACCTAAAATTCTGCTTTGCATATCTTGATGACATTCTTGTGTTCAGCTCCTCCGTCGAGGACAACATTCGACATGTGCACACTGTTATGAACACTTCCGCAGCAGCAGGCATCGAGACCAACCAGGAAAAATTGCAGCTACATCAACCTGCTGTCACTTTTCTTGGTTTTCGGGTCTCTCCCGACAGAATTTCACTGCCCCCTGAGAAAGTGCAAACAATACTAAACCTACTGAGACCTTCTTCATTCAAAGAGCTCCTACACTTTCTGGGGTCAGTTAATTATTATCGCCAACATCTACCTCGGGCTGTGGAGATTCAGGCTCCACTGACGGACACCTTGGCAGGCACCGACACTTCTGGATCTTGGCCCGTTCCATGGACCCCAGCTATGACTGACTCTTTCACTGCCCTCAAAAATCTTCTTGCTGAGGCCTGCACCATCGCGCATCCTCATCCCAATGCACAGCTTTTCATCACCACAGACATAAGCGATACTGTCATTGGAGCTGTCCTTAGCCAGACAATCAACGACCAGACTTTGCCTCTGCAGTTCTTCTCGTGCAAGCTCACCAATGCACAATGGAAATATTCCGCATTTGACAGGGAGTTGCTCGTGGTCTACGAAGTGATTAAACATTTTAAGACTGACATTAAAGGATGCCCTTTCTATGTTTTAACGGACCACAAATCCCTGGCTGCGGCCATTGCAAACCCGCCAGCTGACCCGCCTCCTCGCCGCTTCAGATACATGGACTTCATATCCCAGTTCACCACTGATGTCAGACACATAAAGGGTGCTGACAATATAGTTGCTGATTTCCTTTCACGAGTCGATGCCGTCCATTCGCTGTTAGACCTCTGTGAACTGCCTAACCTCCAACCCGCCAACGAGGAAACACAAAACCTGATTACAGACTCTACTTCTTCACTACACTTTATCCGCACCACCTTCCCTGGCATTTCTGGTGAGATGTGGTGCGACGACAGTACGGGCTAGTCATGCCCCCTCATCCCAACCACGTTCCGTCGAGCTGTCTTCAACGCATTGCATAATTTAGCCCACCCCAATGTTCGTGCGTCTGCCTGCCTCGTAGCGGAGTGCTTTGTGTGGGGAAATGACAACAAGGACTGCCAGCAATGGCCACGCTCCTGCATCACCTGCCAACACTGCAAAGTACACAAGCACACTTCACCCTCCCTTGGCGCCTTTTCGATCCCTCCTGGGCGTTTCCAGCATATTCATATTGACATTGTCGGCCCTCTCTCCCCCTCTAACGGCTTTCATTATGTTCTCTCGTCTATCGACCAAACAACTCACTGGGTCGAGGCTGTTCCCCTCCCCAATATTATGGCGGAAACTGTTGCTTGAGCTTTCGTCAAGTCATGAGTATCACGTTTCGGATGTCCAGCTATCATCACGAATGACCAGGGCAGACAATTTGAGTCGGCCCTGTTCAACGGGATTTGTAACATTTGCGGCATCCAGCACATCCGTACCACAGCGTATCACCCGCAAAGTAACGGGCTAGTCAAGCGCTGGCACTGCACTTTCAAGGTGGCTCTTCGATGCCACAACTCTCTATGGACAGAGGCCCTTCCCCTTGTGCTACTCAGCAATAGCTGAGTTCGTATATGGCCAGAACATTGTTCTCCCTGGCGAACTTGTGAGCCCTTCTGCTTCTCTCCCTCAGTCTGACTTACCTTCCTTTGTGGACCGCGTCAGACGCCACTTATTCAACCTCCATATTCCTCTGCCCACCAGCCATTCCTGCCCTAAGGTTCACGTCCTGAAATCTGTGGACAATTGCGAGTACATCGTGCTCTGAGATGACACTGTCTGTGCTCCCCTCCAACCTCCATATACCGGCCTGTACCGAGTTCTCCGGCACTCAGCCAACACCTATGACATCCAGATGAAAGATCCAGCTGTTACAGTCTCTCTCAACAGACTTAAGCCTGCTCATGTTGAGCCTTCTTCTAACCCCCTTCAGGCCACGACCACACCAATCACTGTCGTGGCTCACAACGCTCCAACCACTCCCTCCACGTTGGACTTACACACTCCATCGAGTGGCTTCCAGCTCCAATTGTTGAGCTCTCCTCCAACCTCACCCTATACTCGTGTCTCACGCACTCCGCCGAGTGACCACATGCTCCCCACGTGAACTTACCTATGATCATGCCCTCGCCACTGGGCCCTTGGACCTCTCCACTGTCGCCTGCCTCACCCTGTCGAGGTTTCTCATGCCCCCCCTCCGTCTTGAATGTGCCCTCGCTCGAGGTGCTGTCCCCCTTGACATAATCCACAACATCTCAATTATTACTGCACAATTATACACTGTTCGTCATGTGTTTCTCGTCATCCAGTGCTCAACAAAAAGACTGACAGCAAGTAATCTTTCAGCCAAAATGGCCTTCATCAGAAACAGATGACATACATGCACACAGACAATCATACAAATCCAACTCAAACACACATATGACCACAGTCTGGTTACTGAATCCAGACTGTCAGCTTCAGCAGCTAGGGTTCATGATCATGTGTGTGTGAGATGCTGTTCAGATGGGTGCTGGTTGGTGGTGCTATGATAATTATTTGGTGGCACCTGAAGATAAAATTTTAAGCTCCAAAATCAGTTGTGAAATAACTTAAGAAAATTACTGGCAACTGGAGAGCTATAAATGTTGTTGCAATGATGGAGGAGGCACAAAAGATGACGAAGTTGTCTCCAAACAAAGAAGAACACAGGTCGAGGTAATATTATATTACTACTGTCAAGATTATATTATATTAAAATGTAAATGGACAGATAAAAAATCTACTCTCCAAGCAGTGGCAGGAAATACATGCACAAAAAGATTTAACTTTCATGAGCTTTTGGAGGTAGTGGCTCCTTCTTCTGGCAGAAGAGTTGAAGGGGAAGAAAGAGGGGTGAAGGGAAAGAACTGGAGAGATTTAGGGAAAGGGGTACAGTTTAGAAAAGTCATCCAGAAACCTAGTTCTGGTTGACTTTTGTAAACTCGACGCCTTTCCTGTTTGCCTTACATAGCACCTGTTATCCCAGTTTTATTCCGGGCACCACTCTGTTTGGAAGGTGAATCTAGAGCAAGAAGTGATCACCAGTAAAAGTCATCAACCACTTTCCACTGAGCAGTGTGCATGTGGGATGGAGAGCAAACAGAAAGACAAAGAGGAATCAATGACACTAATGAATTGCTGCAGTGAATGCTCCACCCTCTTGCATTGCTGCAGTGAATGCTCCACCCTCTGTTCAGGGCTGTGTTGTTTACGAAAATACTCACTCCTTCTTCAGCCTTCTCTGTCCTAAGGTCATATTTTTTGTGGTAGCCACAACCATGTAGTCCAATGGTGAAATATAGCTTAAAATGTACCTGTTGAAATCTTACACACTTTGGTCTTTCCTGAGCTAATGGTCATGGACCCACCACATGTGCCCAAAACCAATTGATTTTCCACTTTAGTGTGAAAGCCGCCTTAGCAGTGAGGTTTTTCTGCTGTTTTCCCACTGTTATTCCTCCTTGGTGGGTAGTCTGCAACGAGGGTTGGTGAGAGGAACTTGCTGATCTCCAAGGCAGACATCGACATTGATACCACCTAGCTGTTTTCCCGTTGTTATTCCTCCTTGGTGGGGAGTCTGCAACGAGGGAAGGTGAGAGGACTTGCTGATCACCAAGGCAGACATCGACATTGATACCACCTATGACATGGTCATCATCTGATCCGTCAGATAGGATGAAAATCACATAGCCTGATGGTTTTGGACCTGTTTTTTCCGGCCTGTTGTTTTTAATCCTCAGGTTCAAGTTTTGGGAAATTGGTAAGGCTGTTTTAACAGATTTTTTTCTGTTTCTCTCTGCCACGAAGGTGTATTATTCTTCCCACAATATGTTCTGCAGCCACCATTGTTTCAGTTGTAAGTGGAAGCTTCGAGGGTACATATATAACTGTAGGTTGGGCTCTGTCCAGCTGTCAGTGTCTGGTTGCCACTACAAGTCTTTTGTACAGGCTGGTACAATTTTGAGATGAAGGACTTCACTGAAGTAGGTGGCTGTGTGGCCTTATGTCTTCTTCACCTCAAAGTATGAGATACCTTCTCCAGGTATATGTGTCCTGAGAGAAAGTGAAACTGAGGACACTGACAGCAGTACCTCAGCCAAAGTTTGGGCCTTCAAAATGAGTGGACATAGTTCACAATTAAGTGTACATGTGAAGAGCTTTCAGCTGAACAGTAAGCCAAATAAAATAAAAAAAAAGTCAGCAAGAATTTAAGGAAAATAGTTATAAAATAAATCATCTTTGCTACAAAATTTCTATTATGTTATATATATATGTTTGTCTACAAAACAGTACATTATCATGTAGTTTTAGTATACTGATGAGAAAATATTGTGGTATTGTACTACAAATATTCTCAATGTTTTGGACGTTATGTAGAGTGGCGTCGATAGTTACGACGTAACAACATAGGTGCACGTTCTCGTAAGTTGGCACTAGAGAGAAGACTAACTATGCTGACCACAGCGCCATCTGGCTGATGCTGTGGAGCTCAGCGAGTGCCATCTTGATTTCTGGCCCTTTTTCATCAAGAGCAGATGGGTTGGAAATATCGCTTCTACTACCAAATGGGCTAGCTTGCTATTGAGACTTTGTATTAGTTACATTCAATTAGAGTTTGGACAGCAATGAGTATTTGTTAGTTTTGAGATTATATAGAACAGTCATCCTAACTTCACAGGATTAGACATGGACTATGGCTTCACACTTACGTGCTCACCCTGTCCAAAGATATGTATGCATTTGATATTTACTTGTGTTTTTGACTCTATTAAAAGTGTTAAAGTTACATGCAGTACCGAAGTGCTTCAGCTCTCCCGCTCCTACTCGCTTCCTTCACTCTCAGCCTATATTACAGAAGTAGTTCACAGGAGCAGACCCATGCATCGCCTATCCAGGAGGGATACCAAAAAGTGTCGATGATTATGGGATATTTTTTTTTCTCCTCTTACCTATGTTTTTTGTTTGGCACTGCTTTATCTTTTTTGTGCTATCTCTGTGTGACTGAGTGAATGTGCAGTCCCACTCTTCGCTCTAAGAAATGATTTTGTGTCAATGATGGCTTTGCAACAGGAACAGGCTTCACTGTCCGATATTGTATGGTTTCAGGCTCAGCAAATGACGCCACTGCTTGCTGCTGTGAATGGACTTGTCACACTACAAACTGCAGCTGCCTTGGCACCTCTGATGCCCCTGCCTGTGCCACAGATGATGCCTTCGTTGCCGCCATTCTGTGCCATCAATCCGAACTCTGAACATTGGCCAGAATACATTGGCCAGCTCGAGGCTTAACTTGCCGCATACAACATACCAGGTACAGAGCAGCTTGCCTTTTTCATTGCCAATGTTGGTGTTATGTAATACCCTGCACTCATAAAATTGTTTCCCACCACCCTCCCAGAAACTAAAAATTTCGCCAAAGTGATAGCAGCTTTAAACTCCCACTTCTGTAACAGTGTAAATGTGGTGGCTGCACTCTACAAATTTTTCCATCTCCTGCATGGTCCTACTCAAATAATTCATGGTTAGCTGTGACTTTAATTGCTCCTGTGGACTCTCCTATGTGAATATCATGATTCGGAATGCTATAGTGCAGAATGTGGCGGATCACCGCATTCACGAAAAACTCCTAAGATTTAAAAACCCATCTTTGCAGGAAGTAGTAGACTTGTTAGACAGACAAGATACACCACATTGGGCTACTTCCACATTCGACGTGGCCTCGGGTGTGTGTACTTTTAGCAAGGCACAACACACATCCTCCCGACCTGCCCCGGCACAGGGAGCCACGCCGCGCCGCTTGTGCACAAGTAAACAATTTTCCAACCAGGCACCCACTAAGCAACTGAAATCTTATCTGAATTGCTTTCTTGCCCACCCACAGGACAGTTGCCCATCCTGTCATTCACAGTGTTATTTTTTCAATAAGAAAGGACATGTGCAAGGTGTGTGTAGTAAGAGACACACAAAATCTCAGAATGTTTCATGTTCGCGTGACTCATGTGGGCATCACTGCAATGGAAACTGCCGTGATCATAGTTCCCATCATCAGCCTTCTGCTTCACATGCTTCTACAGCTCGTAGTGTGCATGAACAAGTTTTGCCAGACACTTCCTCTCGCATTCAGCATGATGCGAATAAACTTTTTGTGGCTTTGAACATTTGTGGACGTTCTGTTTGTATGCAGCTGGACACTGGTGTGTGTGTTTCTATACTCAACTGATCAATGTATGACTTGCTTGGTTTGTCCCGACTTCGTCGTTCGCGTTCCACACTGACTGCATATCCTGAACAGGAAATCTCAATGCTAGGTGTGTGTAGTTTGCAAGCCATGTATTGTGCGATGACAATAACTGTGTCTTTTTATGTTCTCCACTCTAGTAATGCTCCGAACATTTTTGGCATGGACACATTTGAACTTTTTGGCCTTGCATTTCAGGACAATGTACTTTGCGTCAAAGCTTGTGACCATGCAGACAGTGTGGCTACACTATGCGATGATTTTTCTGAATTCTTTTCTGAGGGCCTTGGTTATGCCACAGACTTTGCAGTGCATATTGTAGTTAGAGACAATGCCATGCCTGTTTTCTGGCGTGCACGTCCGGTACCACATGCACAATGCGACGCCGTGGCTGCTAAACTTCAGCATTTGCAAGGCAGTGGTGTCCTTGAACCAGTTTCTGCTTTGCAATGGGCTTTGCCTATAGTGTGTGTGTCAAAAAACCAAATGGTCATCTCAGTACTTGTTCTGACTTTAAGTCTACAGTCAATCCCCAGACGGTGGTAGCTGCAGTTCCCTTATCATGCCCTGAAGACATTTTTGTTAAGCTTGGTGCAGGTAAATTCTTTTCCACGATTGACTTGCGGGACGCATACTTTCAAATTCCGCTCAATGAACAGTCATGCCAATATTTTGTGATCAACACCCACCTCGGATAGTTCAGGTTTCGCCGCCTTCCGTTCAGTTGTACTTCAGGTCCTGCTTTTTTTCAGTTGTACTTGCAGCAGTTGTGCACCAGTGTCCCTGGTTGTTACAATTATGTGGACGATATTGTCATATCAGGTCACACCCGTGACGAACATCTGCAGAATTTGTGGCCTTATTTACTGTACTTTTGCAGGCAGGACTCTAGTGTAACAGAAACAAGTGCAATTTTTTTAAAACCGAGATTCGGTATTTAGGACATATGATTAACGGACAGGGTATCCACCACTCACCATCACATCTCCATGCGATTAGGGACTTTCCAGTACCCAGGAACTTGAAAGAACTTGTCTGTGTTAGGCAGAATTACATATTATGTTTGGTTTGTACCAAATGCAGTGCACATTGCAGCACCTTTGCATTGCCTTCGGCGTAAGAACATTCTTTTTGTTTGGTCTTCAGACTGTGATGCTGCTTTCCACAACCTCAAATCTGCTCTGTTGAGTCGCCCGGTCACTTTTGCGTCTAAATTGCTCAGTTCTGCCCAGAAAAACTATTGTCATATCGAGAAAGAGGCTTTAGCTATTGTATATGGAGTGACCAAGTTTCACGATTTATTGTACGATGTTCTATTTGGTCACCGACCATAAGCCTTTGCAATCGTTGTTTCACCTGTCAAAGGCAGTTCCAGCCCATACTGCACAAAAGTTGCAACGTTGGTCTTTGTTTTTGTCAAACTGCAATTATGAAATTTTGTTTTGGCCTATGGCCAATAATCTGTCTCATCTACCTATCCGTCCTGACGAAGTGTTTGATTCTTCGGAATTGCCAAGCATGTTCATTGATTCGCAGAATTTCAATGATGGTTTTCCAGTGGATTTTCGTCGCATTGCTTCCATGACAGCTGCTGATGCTTCTCTGCAGATTGTTTTGCAGTACATTCGAACTCAATGGCCTCTGTCTGCTATGCGGATTAGTGATTCCCTTGTTCAATGGTACTTTGTGGAACATCTCAACGTGTCTGTACACCACGGTGTTATTTTGTTACGAACTGACACTGATCAGTCTTGTGTGGTTGTACCTCATTCATTGCAGTCGGAAATCCTGTGCTTACTGCACATCATTGAGGTATAGTGCGGACGAAGCAATTAGTGTATCATCACTGCACTTCCGTCGGTGTTGATAACCAAATTGAGAATTTGCTTGGTAATTGTTGCTCTTGCACAGAGAACCAGTGTGCTCCCCGCCAGTGCTTCTTCACATGGCCGACTCCTACTGCACCTTGGCAGCGCATTCATAATGATTTTGCGGGTTCTTTCTGCGACACCCGCTGGTTGATACTCATTGATGCTTACAGCAACGTTCCTTTTGTTGTACCTATGTCTTGTACCACATCTGCCAGTACTATTCAGACCTTGACGTCTATTTCTTCCATTGAGGGCCTTCCTGAAGTCATTGTCTCCGACATTGGCCCGCAATTTGTGTCCTCTGAGTTTTAAGTGTTCTGCGCTGCTAATGGCATTCGCCATCTGACCTCAGCCCCATTCCACCCCCAGTTGAATGGCAAGGTTGAACACTTTGTGCATACGTTTATGTCGCAGATGAACAAGTTGCGTACCACACGCTCTTGCAAGCCTGCGCTATGGACTTCCTTTGATTCATATCTCTCCCAGCTGCATGGCACCTGTTCCCCAGTGGAACCACTGTATGGCTGCACACATCGGTTGCTATTGCAGGTGTCGCACCCACCGCTGCACGCTCCGATTGCTTCGCCTTGTTATGGCTGGGCGCCACATGATTTGGTTTTCTATCATGTTTTCTCTGTCAGGCAGCACTGGGAGCAGGGGCGCGTTCTTCGTCAGCTTGGCCATGCCTTGTTTGTGATTTCTGGTCCCTCTGGCACTGTCAAGCAATACCATAACCAGATCCATTTGTGACGTCCTCGGTTTTTTTCTGCTGGTTCTTTTCCAGCAGAATTGGATGCTCCGTAGCTTCCGCTGCAACAGCCCACAACTCAACCAACAGCGGCTCCGCTGCTCCTGCCTATGGTGCTGGCGCCCCTGACTGCACCACTGGTCTGGTCTGCTGCACTGGGCGGGTGCCTCTCGTCACCGCCATGGCCCCCCCTCCAGCTGCCATCGCTGTCGTGTTACTACGTGGTGCCTGAGTTGATGGATGCTGAGGCTGATGTCATGCTGCCACTGTCGCCCATGGAAGTTGTTGCTCTGACTCTTTGTCTGAGCATACCCAATGGTGGTGCACGTCACAGGCAGGTTTTGCAAAGGACATTTTCCTCTGCCCCTCACAAGCAATTCAAGGACGCAAGTGGGAAGCCATCCCTGCAATTCAGCTGTCCGCCCCCTCAATTGTGCCGCTCCTGGGTCCCTCCCCCATCGTCGGAAGCCCTATTCCATGATGGTGCACTGTTGCAGAAGTTTATAAATCAGTGTTGATGTAACACTGGTCTCAATGATGGACTGTGAAGGAGTGGGCTGGGTTTTGATCCTGTGGTGTTGTGCAACATTTCACCTGTAAAGCAGTGGCCATGTTGATTGAGCTCCAAGGAAGCTCCAGAGCACTGCAATACAAGTGGTATGCCTAGGAGGGCGAAGAAATTAATTCTGTTTGTTGGTGCCAAGTGTTCTAGTTTAAGTGTTTCATTATATTCTTGGTTTTTGAATCTATTATGCTTGCAACTTGGAAGTAAATGAAGGTATTTTCTGACGAGATGTTTTTGGATAACTTACTTGGGGCAGAAATTTTAACACTGTGTTTGCTTAATGTATTATTGAAATTTATGAGCGTAATCATTGCAAACCACACAAGGGTATTTAAAATTTTGATTATTTTGCCACTGTTTTGCTGGATTGTAAAGTTTTGCTTTACAAAATTGGAGTGAGTTGTTTTAAGCATTTTAAAGACAGATAGAAGATCCAAGTTATTGGGGATGATATTGAAAGGTCAAGGCATGTGTGTAATGACAATGGTAAAATAATTGTTATGTTACATAATTAATCATCTATTCAAAAAAGAATCCTCCTATATTGAAGTCTGACCCACTCAAGCGATCACCCTCCCATATCCTATTTTGTCCAAGGGGGTTTGAATTATGTGGATTGTAATCATTTGTAGACTGTTGAATTAACAAGGCAACTGTTTCTTAATATCTCTCCAGGGTTGCCACAAGTTTCCTCAAGTGAAATTCCCTGATATTTCTCTGATTTCCAGATAGGTTTTGCATTTTTCCCTGACAAATTTTGATCTCAAGAGTAAGGACAGATTTAAGTTGATAAAAAATGTAAGGACTTCTGCATTTCTAAACTTCTGAACAAAAATGTTAAGTACTGACATCAACATCTTTTGTGATGAACTGTTTTTAGATGGAGAAAGCAAGCAAAATGGTATATATGTTTCATTAAGACCACTGATGTTATTTTACTTCAATAAAGCAAAACACATTTGATGACAACAATAGGCTTTTTGCTGGAGTCGCAAGACAGATTTAAAATACCTTCTCTATTTCCCGAAATAACCTCAGAAAAAAGTAAACCTCTTGAAGAAAATATGTAAGGTGGGGAAGAGTTGTGTAAACCAACATTATAAGTGCCTGCCAATAAAATGTTGCTTCTACTAAGTTTGTTATTGTCGGTTATTATCCACTGTGTTATGTCCATTATTCCAGAGGTATTGTGTGATTTCTTTTCTTTTTTTTTCAAGAAATACATGGGTACATAGAATACAAACTGCAGTGACTGCCACAATTTTCTTTGTCTTATCATTCATACTTTCTAAAATATAAACTACTTTAGAAGTGACAAAATGTACTAGAATAAATAAAAAGTCTATAAAATGCTGCACTGTTCAATGTACTTGCAGTGAGACAGTTGCAATTCCCGAAATCCATCGCCTGTGGCCTCTGGCCTGCTGAGGAACACCACAGTCCTTGGTCCGTGGTTAAATCATGAAAATCTATTGCATTATGCCACACACAGCCTGAAGACTGGCTTGATGCAGCTCTCCACATTACTCTATCTCACACAAGGCTCTACATCTCTAAATAGCTACTGTACTCTACATACTTTCGAACCTGAGTACTGTGTTCATCTCTTGGCCTCCCTCTAAAAGGGACCCCTCACACTTCCCTCTAATATTAAATTTGTGATACTTTGATGTGTCAGAATGTGTCCCATCAGCCAATCCCTTCTTCTAGTCATGCAGTGCCACAAACTTCTTTTTTCTCCAATTTTATTCAGTAATTCCTCATTGGTTACATGACCTACCCATCCAGTTTTGAGTATTCTTCTGTAGCACCACATTTCAAAAGCCTCTGTTTCTTCCTGTCTAAAGTGTTTATCATCCACATACATACAGAACTACACTCCATAGAAATACTTCCAGAAAAATACTTCCTAAAATTTAAATCTATATTCAACATTAATAAATTTCTCTTCTTTAGAAACACTTTTCTTGCCACTGCCAATCCACATTTTTACATCCTCTCTCTTTGATCACTATTAGTTATTTTGCTGCTCAAACAGCAAAACTCATGTAATACTTTAAATGCCTCATTTCCTAATCTGATTCCATCTGCATCACCTGACTACATTCCCTCATCCTTGTTTTGCTTTTGTTAATGTTCATCTTTTAACCTCCTTTCAAGACACTGTCCATTCTATTCAACTGCTCTTCCAAGTTCTTTGCTGTCTCTGACAGATTTACAATCTCACTAGTAAACCTCAAAGTTTTTATTTCTACTCCTTGGTCTTTAATCCTACTCCTAATTTTTCTTTGGTTTCTTTACTGATTACTAAATGTACAGATTGAACAGTATCAGGGATAGGCTACAACCTTATCTCACTCTCTTCTCAACCATTGCTTCTCTTTCATGCCCCTTGACTCATAATCGACATATCGTTTCTGAACAAGTTGTAAATAACCTTTGGCTCCCTGTTTTTTAGCTGTGCTACTGTCAAAATTTTATTCCAGTCAGCAGTGTCAAAAGCTTTCTTTAAGTTTATAAATGCTGTAAAAGTGGGTTTGCTTTTCCTTAATTTATCTTCTACGAAATATCACAGAGTCAATATTGCCTCACATGTCCCTACATTTGTCTGGGATTCAAACAGATCTTCCCCAAGGTCAGCTTCTACCAGTTTTTTCATTCTTCGACAAATAATTCATGTTAGTATTTCACTCATTAAATGTACTGCTTGATAATATCCATACCTATCAACATCTGCTTTCTTTGGAATTAGAATATTATGCTCTTCTTCTTTTGTTAGGAGGGAAACAACTATTTTGAAAAAAGAAAAAAAAGGGGGAACTACGTTTCCCACACATTAATTAGCTGGTGTTTTAACACTTCAAACAGAGTATTTCAGCAACTTTATGCAGACCACAACCAGCTGCCTACATATTTGCAAACATAAACACAATTTATATTACTCAGTACCCTTGAGTACACTGCACATAGAATGGCTACTAAATTCTTTTATTTTGACTTTCAATATTTGGATATTTTCAGTTTCCAGTCATAAGCCAATTTATAAACAATTATAACTTTTTGCACCAGAATAAATAAGCTCCATTCTGAATACTCAAGATTGGTATGTAACCTATATTAAAATTATATTTAATTCTAAATTGTGATGCCGGCCGGTGTGGCCGAGCGTTTCTAGGCGCTTCAGTCTGGGACCGCGCAACCGCTACGGTCGCAGGTTCGAATCCGCCTCGGGCATGGATGTGTGTGATGTCGTTAGGTCAGTTAGGTTTAAGAAGTTCTAAGTTCTAGGGGACTGATGACCTCAGATGTTAAGTCCCATAGTGCTCAGAGCCATTTGAACCATTTTTTTTTAAATTGTGTTAGTGAATTTATGAATTCACCCTAAATTCACTTTTATCATGAACCAGAAATACCAGTATGGAGTACATGTACTGTTATGTAAGTATATGAATTCTTAGCTCCCTGAAGAGGCTTCTTCAAGATATTTACTTGTCAACTTGTCAAAATGTTCTTATTTCAACTTCTGTGGCAATAATATTTTTTTTCATTTAAACTTCAACAAGTTGCAGATTATACCATAGGACAGAACTGAGTCAGACAAGTACATGAAATGTATTTGTAGTTGCAAATATGGACAAACATTAGCTGTATAATGGAGTGACAATGAAATTTTTTTGTGCTGGACCTAGACTTGCGGCAGATTTCTGTCTTACTAATAGCTGTCAGTTTACCATTAGGTTACCCGAGCATTTCCCATTTATCGGGAGTGATCACTTTACCATTAGGCTATCTGAGCGTGACCCACAGCCAGACCCAAATTTCCATATGTTGTCATTATGCCACACACAGCCAGACCCAAATTTCCATATGTTGTCAACCATGCATCTACAACCGGCATTCGTATGTTAATTATGTATATTGCCATACAGGGGTGACATTTTTAACTGAAAGTCGCTTGCTAAGTGTCGGTGGATGGTTACAATATTGAAGTGCCTGTGTTGTTCATAATTATACTGCAATGTTCCTGAAATCGGAACGATCACATAGATAATATTTTGGGGGAGGCAAACCAAAGACTTCATTTTACTGGTAGAGCACTAAAAAGATGCAACAGGTCTACTAAGTAGATTGCCTGCATTATGCTTGTCCATCCTCTGCTAGGGTATGATTGTGCAGTATGGTACCCTTACCAGATGGGATTGACAAGAGGACATTGAAAAAGTTCAGAGAAGGGCAGCTCATTTGGTATTATCAAAAATTATGGGAGAGAGAGAGGGACATGATACATGACTAATGATTCCATTCATTCAAACAAAACTGTTTTTCAGAGCAGTGATCTCTTTTCAGCTAAGTTCGTTTTTCCCTTTCACTGTTACAGAGTGGAATGGTAGAGGAATAGTGAACGTGCTTTGATGAACCCTCTGCCAGGCACCTAAAGGTGGCTTACACAGTATTCATGCAGGTGTAGCTCAAGGTGACACTACCTCAAGAGATGCAATGAGATTTATTGTGACTTCAACTGACATTGCTAAATAAAATTATGTACTATCATGTAGGAGGTATTTTACGTACAAAAATTAATTTTGAATGTATGACTGTGTGTGGGCTATTCTTGATGTTGTGGTAGATAATTGCAGATGGCCTTATGATTGCGATTGAGTAGAGAAACATAATAGCTGCATAGAATCTTATTGTGAATCATGTTTTGCAGTATCTTCAATATCATGGCTATTTGTGTATCAAATCATGGCAATATAGCTGTTGTGCAAACCCTATGGACAAAAAGTTCATAATTTTTGTTAGATATGTCTCTGCCAAGTAATATGGTTCAATGAAATGTGGGCCACTCATAGAAAGAATTGCTGCAGTGAATTGGAGAAGGTCACTGAAACAAGTGTGCAATGAGAAGAACAGAAATAACAATTTCATTCAAAGTAGAATTACACTAAAGTGTCTGCGTTTCATGATGGTCCCCAGGTTTACAAATGGCGGGACATGGTTCTTAAAGGAATGTGTGATCACCACTGATGACAGTAAGGTTGGTAATAAGTTTTTGTGGCAGGGTGTTTGATTCATCTGCCAGCAGGATTGACAGCTGTTGGATGGTCCTTGGTGAATGTGGATATGCTGCAACACATTTCCCTAATGGATCTCACACGTGCTCGATGGGATTTACGTCACGAGAACGGACAGGCCAGCCCATTCGCCAAATATCCTCTCACTGCAAGAGAACCTCCAACTGTGCTGTTCGATGCAGCTGGACATTATTATTCATCAGGGGCCCTGTACAAAACTTTAGCACTTTCATAATTTTAAATAATGACAGTATTGGGGATAAGAATGCAGTTGGGATAAGAATAGTTGTGTGAACTAAAAAAAAAAATTCTTTAAAAATAAACTGAAAAAGCGAAATAATAATCATAAATTTATGACGCACCATTTTCTACATATTTCCACACAGAAAATTTGAACGAAATTCCTTCCAGGGCTTTAGAATACCTCGTTGTAAGCGATATGTCGTATAAGAATTAGAGCTTCATGAACTTTTTATTTTTGATTTTCCTTAAGGGATACGAAAATGTTAGTTGGTTTCGTTAGTCCTGAAATGGCAGCATGCAACTGCCTCTAAGTAAAGAATGGATATGGTAAATATGATCCTGTGTTTTTAAACTTTTGTCCCTGTAATTTGCTTGTAGTGGCAGCGAATGCAATTTTAATTCGCTTCTTATCTGGTATTCACTAAGACCTCAATAAATTCTACCTGTATTTTGGGATTTTGATTGCATTTATTACTTCATGTAAGCAAGTTGGGGTGTAGCAGCAGTACGTAAATCACAATTTATGATGACTATGACTAATATCTTTGTCATTTTGAAACGTATATTCATTTAGAAAAGTCAACTGTACGATGGGCAGAGATAATGGACTACTGCAGTGGTCACCGTTATTATCTGTGACACGGCTGTTTACAAATTATCCAGTTAATAAGAAGTTATTTGTAATAAGAAAATATGAAAACCGAGTCTCTTGTTCCTGAGTAAGAGGTTAGCTTCACAAAATACAGGTATGATGCTGGGCATCCATGATGCCCTTTTGCCTATGATAGCTCAAAATTTTCTAATTATGCCTCATTCATCTCTGTACGATAACAATGTCTTGAAGAAGAGGGATGTTGACTTGAGAAATAATATATATGAATGAAACTGAAGCCAGTGCCAAATGCACCTCCGGAAAGGCAAACGAGGGAAACAAGTACAGTGTCGCAATAACATTGACAGGTGGGCGTGGAGGTCAGTTCGATCAAGTAACATTATGCGTTTGCCCACCATTAACACCTGCGCCACAAAAACAATCATGTTCAACAATGTTCCTGGATGCATTACCTATTACTACCTCTCGCCACATTGGGGAAGATCCAGCTTCCCAGAAATAGTGTTTTGGTACAGCAGTCGATATCTACTATGTGATGCACAATACTTGACATGTGTTTACATTCCCCTGTAAGCTGAAAGTATCAGTTTGCTACAATGGAAGAGTAAAAATGATGTATTTCACTTTCTGACTTTTAGTAATAGAAAAAGATCAAAAAATGTTATGCAAAAGAGCTGTTGGCTGTGGTCCAGCTCAAAACAATGTGCTCTAGAGTTTACTTTGTCACACCAGACTCCAGCCACCAATCATGGAAGTCGGCTGATAGGGATAGATGTCCTCTCAGGTGACTGCAACACGTCATTTCCTGAACCAATGATGTATGCTGGTGCACTCGCTCTGTCAAGCATGAAATTATTTCCTTTTTATTATGACTTTTCATGTGAAATATCTGTCATGAAATGAATGAACATATTGCAGTAACTAAATTGGTGTGGCCATTTCTCAGGCAGAGTATGTCATGAGAGATGTTTAAGCGTTAAGATTTCCATGGGAAAAAAGTCAGGATTATTAGTTTGTAGCTGTGTCTGTGACAACCACAGATAAATTCTTCTCTATTATAAGTTTCTTTTCTCAGGCATAATCTCTCGATCTGGGACTGTTATTCTCTGAAGATAGCTTCGGAAATATGAAGCTCTGGAAACCTGATCTCTATTGAGAGTTCTGCCATGAAGAAATTGCAAGGTTGGTGACGCATAACATACATTGCTACAGATAGGCTAAGTAGTTGGCAGTGATTGCGTTCAACAATGCTGACAGATTTCTGATGAAACAAGATGCTGAATGAAAGTGAATAGGCCAATGCATGTACCATTGTGTAAATAATGCTCTAGTACAAAGGTAAAACAGATGCCCTACACTGATCCCAGTGAAGGTTTTTTATGAGAACTTTTAAACAACAATAGTTACACTCAATGAGTATTCTCATGTTGCTCAAATAATTTGTTTATTGTAAACAAAAATCAGTTTTAAATGCCAGGCAAACATTACTGACTGTACTGATGTTAGCCTCACAATGACGTAACGCTTCTGTTGTGGTAGCAGCAGAGCCACAGCGTCTCCATCCAACAGGTGGTGTCTTGTCAGTGTCCATGACGTCGGCACCTGGTGCTGCTAGTGTGTTGGCTGCGCTTATAGTAGGCAGATGCCCACCACAATAGGAAAAAAATCCTCGTCAGTGATGAGCTGGCCCCATTGCCTGGAAGGTGGGTGTCCACCCCAATACTAAAGACTTTGTCGCTGCTGGCTGACCCGTCACAGGGGACATTAGGCCTGTCCAAGACAACCGAGCACACCTGTGGACAACAAAGATGCTGATTTAAGTGCTGGTGCCTATGCCACATGAGAGAAATCTCAAATTTCAAGTTGTATGCCAAAACACATAGATCTTACACATAATGAGAAGAGGGAGGTTCATATCACAAGGAAAAGTTCATCAAAAGGAGTCAGTTTCCAAGTCTGAAACATATTTTAAACTGGAAACAATTATTATGTTTTAGAAGTTTCGCCTCTTTTAGCTGTTACCACAGATTTCAAACATATAAGCTATAGTTTCTACGTTTCATAGTTATATGAGGGACTTACTCACATTTTAGTCTTGCAATGTGGCTTAGTGGTTAACGATACTTTGGCAAAGGTAATGATATGATGTAATTTTTGCCTAGTGAAGTTACTAGTGCCTATATTTTGTTAATTTTTGTTTGTTTCAATGTGCTCATAATGTTTGTTACTGTTTATACCATTAAGTTGCACCATAATACCCAAGAGTGTGAAACTAGCTGTGGTGATACTGGCTAATCGCCTAACATCTTTCAGTACAATCTTCTCGTACTTCCAGCCATGTCAAGAAGTTATACTTCCATGTGTTTCTGGACAAGTGCTACTAGCCCACTGTGAAGTGGTAACCGACTGTTGCCTGGTTGCTGTCCTCATCTTTATTTAGCCATGGAACCAGCTGCTGCTAAGGCCATCCACATAAGACTTTGAGGATACAGCCTTGGATACAGCTTGCAGAAAGTCAAGTTGCTCTTACTACCTTTTCTACAACTCATTCACTGTCTGCTTCTTTTACAGCAGAGCAGTTCAAAGATGATGTCTTTAGACAGGTGAATCATTTACAAGTTATCAAGCTCCAATTTTTGAAAGAATATTGGTCTACAGCAATTCAGCAAGAACTGCTCATAGATTTCTGGATCGAAGACTAGTATCAACCTGGTCAGGGCACAATGAAGTCATTCTGTAAGCACTGATGTGGGGGTGGCTGTACAGTTGTTGCTGTGGGTATAAAACTTTTGTTACCATACTGTGTTTGGTGAGAACTTGTAGCACCACTCCATGACAATTATGAGAATTATGAACGTTTTCTCGAATGAGTCTAATATTCTCATGGCCCTTACAGTATAGTGCAAAATATAACACAGCAAATGTGGGAAGGTGGTGCCCCTTATGATGATGTGCACGACAGGCAACAGAATATCAATCATTGTGATGACCAGTTTTAAGTAAGAGTGAAGAACATAAATAAAGTGTGGATAGCAGCTGCCACAGATTACCTTGGTGGCAAGGAGGTGCACTCAGTGAGGGAACAAGATTGCTGAATAGCTTGGTTGGGCAGTTGATAGGAAGTTCTAGTGAACTTGGTAGGAATGGAGACACTGATGAGTGGGGGAGACATTCCTGCACCACCGAGTGTGTGTGTGAAGAGTGACCTGACTTACACACCAGTTATTATTATGACACAAGTGACGAATTAAACACTGCTGGTACTATAGGGATGGTACGACAGTTTGACAAAAAGCAATTGACTGGAACTGGAACAATAAGAAGTAAAAATTCATTGATGTGGCAAGTCTGGGGACTTCAGGCTCCAGAACAGTATACAAAAGACTGCAAGGAAGCAAGCACTTCTGAACTGCAAGTGAGAGAATTCAAACAAGCATGTTCATTACAAAACGCAAGAGTGCTTCCGGACGGAAGTAATATGATTTATAAATTCGTTGTTGTTGTTGTGGTCTTCAGTCCTGAGACTGGTTTGATGCAGCGCTCCATGCTACTCTATCCTGTGCAAGCTTCTTCATCTCCCAGTACCTACTGCAACCTACATCCTTCTGAATCTGCTTAGTGTGTAAATTCGTATGATTTATAAATTCATATTTGATGGAGATTCCAAATATGAGCTGCCATCAAGGTTGGACAGTGCTCATGCAGTGTGATTTTCGACTCCCAGGCTCAATGGTGAATAGGAAGAGCAAAGATAGAAATTCGATGCCTGTGACTGAGTTTGGTAAAAAAAAGTCAAATAAAAGAGTTGTTTTGTGGAGGAGAGTTGGTGCCCATTTCAGCTGATGTCAATCCAATTGTAAAAGTAGTCGTAGGTGGCTTAGAAAGTGAGGTATTGGTTGACAGCTGTTCACAGATTTCAGTGACTTCACCCAGCAAAATGGACAAAGTACTACTGCTGATCTGTAACGTTAAAATTTATGATGCTACAGGGATGGTGTCCAAAAATGATCCAACATGAAGTCAAACTACTCTTGCAGTTCAAAGTTGTGGTCACAGAATTACACAGATTAGAGAATTCAGAAACTCAGTGTCAATGTTGTTGTATGTGCTTTGTGTTCAACCGGTACCTCCATGTGTATTTCCAAATAGGAAAATATTTGTTTTCTAACAAAATCTCAGCAGGTTATGGGCCCAGGTGCGTGTTAAAAGGACACTTGTACGAAAATAATAACATAGCTCTGTGTAAAATGTGTGTAAAGTTATCTCCAAGAAGACGTCTTTGAAGTTGTTAATTCCACGCAACCAATGATGGATTCAATGAGAATTATCAACATCGGGGTTGTGGATGGCAAAACAAATTGGAGCACTTGGAAATACAAAATAAGTATTTGTCTACAAGGAATTCCTGGTGCACTTGATCTTGTGAAAGGCAGGTTAGTGAAACCTAGTATTATTTCAGAAAGTGCTACCGTTGAACAAAGAGCGATCTACAAAAGTGCTTTAGAAACTTTTAACAAAGCAGACAGCAATGCTCTACTTGTTTTGACTACAAATATGTCGGAAAAAACTTTGCAGAACATAATGCGTCTAAATACAGCATGTGAAGTGTGGACAGAATTACACTAAATATTTGATGGTGTTTCTGAATACAAAATGTACAACCTTTGTTTGCAGTTCTTTAGTTACAAAAAGGCTCCTGAAGACGATATTGTGACACACATTTCCAAACTGAAAAATTTGTGGAGTGAATTGAAACAGGAAATTACTAAAGATATTGTAAATAATTCAGAAATGCCTTATTTGTTTTTGATTTGTAAAATATTAGGTACACTACCAGAAGACTATTTTTTGTTTAAATCTAGTTGGATGCTAACATCTAGAGATGACAGAACAATTGATAATTTAACAAATCAATTGTGTGCACATGAAAAAGCTCTGAGTACAAAGGAGGGTGATTTTAGTAAACAAGAAGTCCTCACTACAGACTCATCAAGGCTGTCATTCAGCAAGTAAATCCAATGGAGAAAAAGAAGTATAAGAAATTAATATGTAATTACTGCAAGAAACTGAACCATACAATTAAAGTGTGCAGAAAGTGGGCATCAGATGGCAAACCTCCAAAACCAGCTACAACAGATACAAATATACTACTTCTTTCTGTGACATCTTCTGTGACGAACTCTGAATGTAGAAATGAGGACTGGTATATAGACAATGGTGCAACAAGTCATATTACAAATGACAGGAATTGTTTCAAAACATTTCAGCCTTTTCTAACAAAACACTCAGTTACTACAGCTAATGGGGACATAATTGAAGCAATTGGAAAAGGCTCAATAGACACTGAAGCAGCAGTTGGAGGAAAATGGAACAGAATTACCTTGACAAATGTATGGTATGTACCTCAGATTCACAAGAATTTATTCTCTGTTCTTGCAGCACAGGATAAACATCCATAAAGTAAATTCACATCTAGCGCAGAATTTTGTCATCTTAAGATTGATAATGTTACTAGATTGGCAGTTGTCTGTGATTGCTTTGTAGGCCTTTTTAAACTTGCTGTAAGAAATGTGAAACCTAGCTCCCTCAGCGCAGTTAATACCACTAGCAGAGACAATACATTGCAGCTTTATCATGAAACATTTGGAAACCAGAACAAGCCGCCATGTGAAGTCTGTACTTTGTAGCGAGTTAAATAATGAGGTGGAAATGGATAGTGAACTTTGTGAAGGCTGTATTTATGTCAAGGCTCTTCGTTTACCATTTGGCAACAGAAAGAGGACAGCAGAACCAGGTGAACTTATTCACGCTGATGTATGTGGTCCGTTTCAAGTACCTTCTGTGTCAGGGCACTGGTATTTTGTTCTTTTCAAAGATGATTGTACAAAGTTTACGGCAACATATTTCATACAAGAAAAGTCTGGAGTTGCAGAAAAGTTAAGGCAGTTCATAGCTGAAGCAAAAGCTGCTGGACATACCATCAAGGAACTTCTGAGTGATAATGGGAAAGAATTTGACAACAAACAAGCAAAAGAGATTCTTCACAAAGAGGGTGTAATTCAACGCCTCACAATGCCTTACACTTCAGAACAAAATGGGTGCAGTGAAAGAGAGAACTGCACAGTTGTGGAAACTGCCAGGGCCATAATGCATGCACATGCAAACACTCCACAGGAACTTTGGGCAGAGATGGTGAACACCACAACCTACATTCTAAACCGAAAAGGGCCTTCCAGTATTCCAAGAACATATTCATATGAATTGTGGTATGGAAGGAAGCCTAGCCTGAAACATCCGCAGGTGATAGGCTCCACTTGCTATGCTCATATTCCAAAACAACAGAGGAGGAACATGGACCAAAAAGCACTGAAATGTGTCCTTATTGGATATGATCACAATGAGGGTTACAGAATTTATTGTGGAGAGGTGTGCAAACTCATTAGGTCATGAGATGTCATCTTCGAGGAGAGGCCACTGAAGAGTGAGAAAAGTTCAACTCTTCCAGTGAATGTTTTCAGTCATCAGGATCCAGTACCTCAGACTGAAGACCAATGGTATTGATAGTGAGAGTGAAGAGGATGGCAGTTCCTTGGATGTAGATGAAGACGCTTAGGAGGAAGATCAGGAAGTCACAAGTGGAGAAGCTTTACCATGTCTGCGTGATTGGTTAACCCTCAGACGTCCACAAAAATTTAATGATTATGTAATGAACCTCTCACTATCTTTCCAAGAACCAGAAACAGACAGCGATGCCATGAAGTCTGTTCAAAACGATTTCTGGAAGGAAGTTATGGATTCTGAAATAAAAGCTCTTCAAGAAAATAGAACGTGGGTTGTGGTTGACCTACCATATGCAAAGAGGTCCATTCCTAATAGATGGGTGTATAAAGTCAAAACAAATGCTGATGGCTCAGTCAATAAATTCAAGGCAAGATTGGTGATTAAGGGTTATTCGCAGCAGAAAGGAGTTGACTATGGCCAGACTTTCAGTCGTGTAGCTAGAGTGTCTACCATTCGAGCACTACTAAGTGTTGCTGCAAGTGAGAGCATGAAACTTTTGCAAATTGATGTTTCAACGGCTTTTCTTTATGGTGATTTAAAAGAAACCATTTATATGCAACAACCTCAAGGATGTGACGATGGGTCTGGGAGAGCATGTCACTTGAAGAAAAGTCTATACGGACTGAAACAGGCTCTGCATTGCTGGAATGAGAAGTTCAGTAATCATCTCACTAAATTGGGCTTTCTGAGGAGTGAAGCTGATCCTTGTCTTTTCGTGAGACAGTAAGGCTGTAAGAAAATATTCCTTGTGCTTTATGTTGATGATGGTCTGATTGCAGCTCACAGTGAACAGGAACTTGAAGACATTGTCAGTGATTTAAGAGAAGAGTTTAAAATTACTTCAGTGCCTGCATCATTTTTCTTAGGTCTGGAAATTGACCAACAAGAATGTGGAACTGTATGTGTAAGTCAGACTCATTACACAGGAAAATACCAGAGCGTTTCAGCATGAAGAACTGCAAGGCTGTAACTACACCCATTATAAATGACAATGATACAGAAGAAAGTCCTCGCAACTCTGAATTTCCATACAGCCAAGCTGTTGGAGCACTGATGTTTCTGATGTGTGGGAGACGTCCTGACATTGCATATGCCGTCAGTGTTGTATCATGAAATCAACAGATTGTGATGTAGTGAAAGTTAAAAGAATCTTACGATACTTGAGAGGCACAACAAATTATGGACTTTTATATAAAAACAATTCTAAGAAGCAGGTTTTAGAGTGTTCTAGTGATGCTGACCACATTGGAGGTGATCTTGGCTCTGGGCTCTCAACATATGGTGTCCTTTGTCTGTACTTTGGGGCACCTATTACCTGGATTAGTCAAAGGCAATCTTCTGTTGCCATAGCCACAACTGAAGCTGAGGTTGTGGCTGCCAGTGAAGTGCTTGGGAAATTGTGTGGATCAAGAAGCTTCTGACAGAAATGGACCAATTGGAGGCAACACCAGTTCTGCAGGCTGACAACAAAACTGCTATCTGGCTTGCCCAGAATCCTGAGTTTCACTGAAGAATGAAGCATATTCATATAAGGCATTTCTTTGTCCGTGAACTAGTCGACGCTTATGAAATCACAGTTGCAAAAGTAGACACTGTAGAACAACTTGCTGATATACTAAAAAAGCCACTGTTTTACATTAGATATCAGTATTTATGTAATAAGAGTAGACTTCGCAAGTTATTAAATAAGGAAGAGCGTTAATGTGTTTCACATCTTTGGTGTTCTTTAATAACTAAATAACTAAAGTCAGTATTTCATGTTCAGTGGTTGGTAATACGCACCTGTGTGTGGTTTCTCTGTTGTTGTTGTTGTTGTTGTTGTTGTATGTGCTTTGTGTTGAACCGGTACCTAATAAACCATGTGTATTTCCAAGTATGCAAATATTCGTTTTCTAACAAAATCTCAGCATGCAGTAAAAGGCAGTCATCAGATCAGCGAAGTTAAACGCTGTCAGACAGGGCTATGACTTGAATGGGTGACCATTCGGTCTGCCGAGCGCTGTTGGTAAGTGGGCTGTACTCAGCCCTTGTGAGGTAAACTGAGGAGCTACTTGATGGAGAAATGGCAGCTCCAGTCATGTAAACTGACTAACGGTCAGTGGTGTGATGTGCTGACCACATGCCCCTCCACATCCGCATTCAGTGACACCTGTGGGCTGAGGATGACATGGCGCCCAGTCGGTACCGCTAGAACTTCATGGTGCCTGTTCACGCAGAGTTTAGTTAGGAAAAGGCAGTAGTAACACAATTTTTTTAGTAAAAGGAGCCATTTCTGGGCAATTTTGGACTTCCAAGTAGGACCAAAGGTTCTAACGAAAAAGAAGTATGAAATATAAGTTTATATCGTTTTAGAGTTCAAAGGGAAGCAGAAAAAGGATGTAAGAGTTATCCTCTGGAAGGAGGACCAGAAACAGATGCGTGGAAAGTTGATGAAGGGATGGTAGATGAGGCACATTAGAAAGGGTACGAGGGTTCCTGCTCTATGGGAAACTTCACAGCGAGGCGACTGTGCGTACTTGAGCCGGGTAGAACAATGCATTCTTTCCTTGTTCTATTCTCTTCCCCTTTTGTTTAATCTATTGTTGGTTGTCTTCAGTATGTACATATAGACAACTGAGAAGTGAGGAAGTTATTGAAATGCAAGAGAATATGTGAAGTAAGTCAATGGTTGGATACAGGATGTCATGAAGATATCATGATAAACGTAAAATCCCGAAATTAGAACAGTGTGAATAGGGTTTTGAAATACAGAGAAAATAACAAGGGGGACATGAAGTGAAAACAAGACAAAATTCTGGGTAAACCATGATATTGGAAGTAACGCTCTGTGATATACAAGTATGAACAGTGTTTTTATGTTTTAAGTTAAATAGGTTACAAGAGGAATAAATCTAATAGAAATGTAACTTGGAACTAAGGTAACAGTGCGGAATGTGTAATATACACGAGGGCAAGAATCTGATGTTAAGAAGATTAGTGATTTGTGTCACAAGCAGGTGTGTGATCTGTATATTTTATGTAATTGGCTAAGGAAACACGAGACTGAGCAGTGTGGAGCACCAGAATAGGTGGACTTAGAAGTATAAATATAAAAAGGTCCAGTGATTTAGTAAATGTAGCAAATGCAATCAAGAAAGTATGATTTTTAGTGTATGAAAACCAAAAAAGTACAATAATGGACAGGGAAAAGTCTATGGAGTCATGAGTGGTATTCCTTGGACAGAGTAAATCATAATGAGTAATAATGGTAAGCTTCCATCACTGAAGTCATGGCTAAAATTATTCTGAAAATATTTGGGAAAAGTAGTGTAACAAATTAATCTGTGTGTAGTTAGAATACAAACTTTGTTACATGGCGTGGAAAATGGTGGCTTTCAGGTGTCATTGTGAGGCTTTTATTCTGAGATTTATGAACCTATCTCACATTAGAGAAAGATGGCTCTGGAGTAGGGATTGGAGTGGACCATGGTGTTGATGAGGAAGAAGGTGTCATGGGAGACATGGTGGACAGCAATACTCTCTTTTGTCCCATGCCTAGGGTTAGATCTCAAGGTGGAGGATCATAATCACTTACCTCATATCTTATAGGTTAACACACCAGCACTAGCATGTGAAACTGTGTGGTGAAGTTAGATGTGAAGTGTTAAGTGGTACGACAAAGTAACTGTGATAACACTACATACATAGCATAAAGAGATACTCTTACTGAAATTTGTTGTATTAGAATTAACTTAAAAATTATTTATATATATATATCAATATAATGGAAGGAAACATTCCACGTGGGAAAAATATATCTAAAAACAAAGATGATGTGACTTACCAAATGAAAGTGCTGGCAGGTCGACAGACACACAAACAAACACAAACATACACACAAAATTCAAGCTTTCGCAACAAACTGTTGCCTCATCAGGAAAGAGGGAAGGAGAGGGAAAGACGAAAGGATGTGGGTTTTAAGGGAGAGGGTAAGGAGTCATTCCAATCCCGGGAGCGGAAAGACTTACCTTAGGGGGAAAAAAGGACGGGTATACACTCGCCCACACACACATATCCATCCACACATATACAGACACAGGTTGTATGTGTGGATGGATATGTGCGTGTGTGCAAGTGTATACCTGTCCCTTTTTCCTCCTATGGTAAGTCTTTCCGCTCCCGGGATTGGAATGACTCCTTACCCTCTCTCTTAAAACCCACTTCCTTTCGTCTTCCCCTCTCCTTCCCTCTTTCCTGATGAGGCAACAGTTTGTTGCGAAAGCTTGAATTTTGTGTGTATGTTTGTGTTTGTTTGTGTGTCTATCGACCTGCCAGCGCTTTTGTTCGGTAAGTCACCTCATCTTTGTTTTTATATATAATTTTTCCCACGTGGAATGTTTCCTTCCATTATATATATATATATATCCTCATGACAAATAAAATGATGTAACCATCAGTGCATGTTTTCTTAAAAATATATAGTGACAAAAGTTGGGGGGGGGGGGGGGGAGGGGGGGAGTTCTAAAAACTAGTAAGACTTGCAAAGGACATGAAAAGGCCAGAATTGAATGCTGTGACCAGTTGGGGGCAGGAGAAAATGTGAGAAAATGAAATATACCTGCATGACGTAGAAATAAAGAAAGTGAAGTTTATCATGTACCGATATTCAGTGCTCATGAATGTTTCAGAAACAGTATGAGAAGGTTGAGACATGGCAGAGGTAGATTCTTGCATGCTCAGCACACTCATAGCTAATCTATAGATAAATTAAAATAATGAAGGAGAGTGATTTGTATATGCAATCACAGGATGATGTACATACAATTTGATTAGAGAGGGCCTTGTGAAAACATGCTTTGTGATTTGAGTGTTTGATCTCAAGATATATCAGTTGCAACTAAGCACTGAAATTAGAATTTGTAGGACCACCTGAAGGGAAGAAGCTACCATTGTTGCATAGGGAGGAAAGGGAGGGGAAAGGGGGGACAAGGGCACCATGTCATTAGGGCAGGCAGGAGAGCATAGTTGCAGAAAGTTTCGGAGAGCTGACATAAGGTTTCGCTAAGGCACAAACAATTCGTAAGACTGAATTTTTGAGGGCAGATATCCCTTGGAAATCAGCGAACGGACGAGTCCAAGGAATGGACGACCAAGGAAAAAAAATAATACTTCCGAAAAACGCATTTTAAGGCAATAAAAATGAAGTGAAAATTTTTCAGAGAGTGCTGCTAAAGAGTATCCACTGGAGAAACCAATATAGGACACTGCAGTTTTGATAGACAAATAATTGATGAAGTGGCTTGCCTGATGTCACAGCAGCCTCAAAAGTTCTAAGTAAGACAGACAGGCCATTGAATGGAAGAAAAGTCTTGGGGCCTGGCTGATGTCGGACCTACTTCGGACTGTAATCCACCATCGTTACATCATATGCTTTCTATTTGTTCATTTCATATTAAATAAGACTACATAGATACAATCACATAGGCAATCTTTTTAGTTGTCGTTTCGCCGGCCGCGGTGGTCTCGCGGTTCTAGGCGCGCAGTCCGGAACCGCGTGACTGCTACGGTCGCAGGTTCGAATCCTGCCTCGGGCATGGATGTGTATGATGTCCTTAGGTTAGTTAGGTTTAAGTAGTTCTAAGTTCTAGGGGACTGATGACCACAGCTGTTAAGTCCCATAGTGCTCAGAACCATTTGAACCATTTTTAGTTGCCGTTTCAGTATTTATTTTTCCTGGTGGCAATATCTACAGTCTTAGATGGAGGTAGTTTAAGTGAACAAAGCATATGGGAGGTCATACATCGTGACTCAACCAACTGTCGGTCAGTGGGTTGTGGGCTTCATTGGTATACTGGCTCATTGTTGTAACAAGATGTTGAAGATCGCTGTGTGGTTGAGTCTAGGTTGTTGGTGTGATTTTTGTTCTGAAGAAATCGTGTGATTTTATTGAAGGCAGAGTCCAAAACTTTCCTAAGAGCTACATGGCACAACATCAAAGGGATTTTAAGGTTATCTATGAGTAAATAAATATGTCACAACGGGATTGTTTTGTATCCACATTAGTTTGTCTCCCAACACCCTGAATTCAGATAAGTACTGTTGTCAATTTTGCACAAATGTTGTGCATTCTTACCGTCAACTTCATTGGCAAGTAAGGGGCCTTGACAAAATAGTTGATTTTACCAGATAGTTTGTTCTTTCTCTGTTGGTGCACTGACCCTTTTCCAAGTGTTATTGTAGTTATGCGAGATTCAGTGATGTGTGCAGACCGGAGTGCAGCATTAAAAGAACTGCATCATAGGTAGGGATTGTGTGGCCAGACTTAAGGCACGCAGTCACTCAACGTAGTTCTACGACAAAATGAAATCCTGCACTCCTGTTAGATCGTCGATTACCGTCACATGCAAGTTGTTCCGAATTACGTTACCGTGCTGTGTATTGCCTTGGTTCTTTCTCTCAGTGCAGTCCAATGTATTTATTTGTATTAACATCAAATTGATAAACTATGTTCACAAAATAACCGAGAGAAGGTCAACTATGTTACAGTTTAAGTTGAAATTTCAATGAATGTTGTTGATCAGTAGAACACAGGTAGCTAACACAAACAACAGTCTGAAGTTACCGGTAAATAACGGTTTGTGTCTATTAGTGTGGCTTTCACAAAGTGACAATCTGAGAGAGTAAAGGTTGTAATGAAATATTTCTATCTGTAACATCGCTAACTGTGGTGAAAAACGGACCAAATTTATGAATGAGCAACTCTGTAGTTTTAGCCCGAACTGAGAAGTTAAGCAATGAGAAACAAAAAATGGAATGGTCTGCAGGTGCTTACTAAGATGTGTGATCGCATGTTAGTGTTAGAAATGTAGAATGGTGATATGGGAGGAAATAAGAATAGTCCAACATAGTTTGGAAGACGTTGACACTAATCTGTGTGTGCTCTGGAGTCAACAAAAAGTCTTTCCCACCCAACACGTGTAAGTACACTGTGAATGAAAGCATTAAGTTTCATCAAACTGCACTGTTGTAGATGAAGGTAAATAAATAACCAAGTGTAAGATCACAAGAAAGTAGTAGATTGGAACATATACTCACCATTCTCCTTGTTCTCGAGGCTGAAGGCCGTTCTGCATGGTGTGCGGAATGCTGATTTCTCCAAGGTAAAATTAGCTCCTTCCCGGCCAACATTTCTGAGTAGTACTAGACACCGAAGGCCAATTTGTCTAGCTAGAAGGGTAGTTGCTGTTCTGGACCAAAATGCTCCTCGCCGCCAAGTAGGCCTGATTAGACAGTGAAGAAACTGGTTACATTTTATAATAGTGTATATTTATATATCATGGTAAAATTGCAGAAGAATATAAGAACACAGTATCACAACGGACTGAAACATGTACTCACAGTCCCATCTCTTGCGCTCGAGTTTGAAGACTGTTTTATCTAGTGAGCAGAATGGTTGCTACTCTGCGCCAAATTCAGCTCCTTTCTCGTCACCAGGCCTGAGTAGTACTTGGCCATGAAGGCTGTTTTGTTAGCGAGCAGAATACCTGCTGCCCTGGACCAATATAGTCGCCCTCCAGCCAGCAGGCTTGAGTACACTGTGAACAAAAACGGTTACTTTTTATCAAAATGTACCCACGTCGTTAGAGGTAAAAAATATCAACAAGTGTGTGAACAAAATATCAAGCAGACTGGATCATGTACTCACCATCCTACTTCCTGTTGTCGAGTCTGAACACAATCTTGCCTGGTGACCGGAATGCTTCCTGCTGTGGGCTGAAATCAGCTTCTTCACGGACAATAGATCTGAGTAGTGGTTGGCTCTGAATGCCGTTTTGTAAAGTGTTCAGAACAGTTTCTGCTTTGGGCCAAAATCAGCACACTGCCAGCAAACAGGCCTGAGTAACTGTAAACAACAAAACTATGTTTCAATAAAATAAACTCCAGTTGATCAATGTGAAAAATATAAACTAGTGTAAGATGACATTATCACAGGACACTGGATTGTATACTCACCATTTTAGCTCCTTTGGTCAATTTCGAAGGCCGTTTTGCATGGCGAGCAGAATTATTGCTGCTCCACGCTATAGTCAGATCCTTTCAGGCCAACAGCCCAGACCAGTGCTTGGTCCTGAAGGGTGTTTTGTTTAGACAGCACAACACTTGCTGCTCTGGGCCAGTATAGTCACTCTTCTGTCCAGCAGGAATGCGTAGACTGTGAACAAAAAGGTTACATGTTATCAAGATGTACCCATATCGATAGGAGTAAAAAATATAAACAAGTGTGTGTACAAAATATCAAGCAGACTGGATCATAAACTCACCATCCTACTTATTGTGCTCTAGTCTCAATGGCGTTTCGTGTGGTGAGCGGAATGCTTGCTGCTCTGGACTAAATCCAGCTTCTTCCCGGCCTACAGGTCTGAGTAGTGCTGGCCCTGCGGGCTGTATTGTGGAGTGTGCAGAACAGATGTTCCTTGGGGCCAAAATTGGCACACTCCCGGCTAACATGCTTGAGAAAACTTGCTGCTCCACGCTATAGTCAGATACTTTCAGGCCAACAGCCCAGACCAGTGCTTGGTCCTGAAGGGTGTTTTGTTTAGACAGCACAACACTTGCTGCTCTGGGCCAGTATAGTCACTCTTCTGCCCAGCAGGAATGCGTAGACTGTGAACAAAAAGGATACATGTTATCAAGATGTACCCATATCGATAGGGGTAAAAAATATAAACAAGTGTGTGTACAAAATATCAAGCAGACTGGATCATTACTCACCATCCTACTTATTGTGCTCTAGTCTGAATGTCGTTTCGTGTGGTGAGCAGAATGCTTGCTGCTCTGGACTAAATCCAGCTTCTTCCCGGCCTACAGGTCTGAGTAGTGCTGGCCCTGCGGGCCGTATTGTGGAGTGTGCAGAACAGGTGTTCCTTGGGGCCAAAATTGGCACACTCCCGGCTAACATGCTTGAGAAGACTTGCTGCTCCACACTATAGTCAGACCCTTTCAGGCAAACAGCCCAGACCAGTGCTTGGTCCTGAAGGGTGGTTTGTTTAGACAGCACAACACTTGCTGCTCTGGGCCAGTATAGTCACTCTTCTGTCCAGCAGGAATGCGTAGACTGTGAACAAAAAGGTTACATGTTATCAAGATGTACCCATATCGATAGGGGTAAAAAATATAAACAAGTGTGTGTACAAAATATCAAGCAGACTGGATCATATACTCACCACCCTACTTCTTGTGCTCTAGTCTGAATGACGTTTCGTGTGGTGAGCGGAACGCTTGCTGCTCTGGACTAAATCCAGCTTCTTCCCGGCCTACAGGTCTGAGTAGTGCTGGCCCTGTGGGCCGTATTGTGGAGTGTGCAGAACAGGTGTTCATTGGGCCCAAAATTGGCACACTCCCGGCTAACATGCTTGAGAAGACTTGCTGCTCCACGCTATAGTCAGATCCTTTCAGGCCAACAGCCCAGACCAGTGCTTGGTCCTGAAGGGTGTTTTGTTTAGACAGCACAACACTTGCTGCTCTGGGCCAGTATAGTCACTCTTCTGTCCAGCAGGCATGCGTAGACTGTGAACAAAAAGGTTACATGTTATCAAGATGTACCCATATCGATAGGGGTAAAAAATATAAACAAGTGTCTGTACAAAATATCAAGCAGACTGGATAATATACTCACCATCCTACTTCTTGTGCTCTAGTCTGAATGGCGTTTCGTGTGGTGAGCGGAATGCTTGCTGCTCTGGACTAAATCCAGCTTCTTCCCGGCCTACAGGTCTGAGTAGTGCTGGCCCTGCGGGCCGTATTGTGGAGTGTGCAGAACAGGTGTTCCTTGGGGCCAAAATTGGCACACTCCCGGCTAACATGCTTGAGAAGACTTGCTGCTCCACGCTATAGTCAGACCCTTTCAGGCAAACAGCCCAGACCAGTGCTTGGTCCTGAAGGGTGTTTTGTTTAGACAGCACAACACTTGCTGCTCTGGGCCAGTATAGTCACTCTTCTGTCCAGCAGGAATGCATAGACTGTGAACAAAAAGGTTACATGTTATCAAGATGTACCCATATCGATAGGGGTAAAAAATATAAACAAGTGTGTGTACAAAATATCAAGCAGACGGGATCATATACTCACCATCCTACTTATTGTGCTCTAGTCTGAATGTCGTTTCGTGTGGTGAGCGGAATGCTTCCTGCTCTGGACTAAATCCAGCTTCTTCCCGGCCTACAGGTCTGAGTAGTGCTGGCCCTGCGGGCTGTATCGTGGAGTGTGCAGAACAGGTGTTCCTTGGGGCCAAAATTGGCACACTCCCGGCTAACATGCTTGAGAAGACTTGCAGCTCCACGCTATAGTCAGATCCTTTCAGGCCAACAGCCCAGACCAGTGCTTGGTCCTGAAGGGTGTTTTGTTTAGACAGCACAACACTTGCTGCTCTGGGCCAGTATAGTCACTCTTCTGTCCAGCAGGAATGTGTAGACTGTGAACAAAAAGGTTACATGTTATCAAGATGTACCCATATCGATAGGGGTAAAAAATATAAACAAGTGTGTGTACAAAATATCAAGCAGACTGGATCATATACTCACCACCCTACTTCTTGTGCTCTAGTCTGAATGACGTTTCGTGTGGTGAGCGGAACGCTTGCCGCTCTGGACTAAATCCAGCTTCTTCCCGGCCTACAGGTCTGAGTAGTGCTGGCCCTGCGGGCCGTATTGTGGAGTGTGCAGAACAGGTGTTCATTGGGCCCAAAATTGGCACACTCCCGGCTAACATGCTTGAGAAGACTTGCTGCTCCACGCTATAGTCAGATCCTTTCAGGCCAACAGCCCAGACCAGTGCTTGGTCCTGAAGGGTGTTTTGTTTAGACAGCACAACACTTGCTGCTCTGGGCCAGTATAGTCACTCTTCTGTCCAGCAGGCATGCGTAGACTGTGAACAAAAAGGTTACATGTTATCAAGATGTACCCATATCGATAAGGGTAAAAAATATAAACAAGTGTCTGTACAAAATATCAAGCAGACTGGATAATATACTCACCATCCTACTTCTTGTGCTCTAGTCTGAATGGCGTTTCGTGTGGTGAGCGGAATGCTTGCTGCTCTGGACTAAATCCAGCTTCTTCCCGGCCTACAGGTCTGAGTAGTGCTGGCCCTGCGGGCCGTATTGTGGAGTGTGCAGGACAGGTGTTCCTTGGGGCCAAAATTGGCACACTCCCGGCTAACATGCTTGAGAAGACTTGCTGCTCCACGCTATAGTCAGATCCTTTCAGGCCAACAGCCCAGACCAGTGCTTGGTCCTGAAGGGTGTTTTGCATAGACAGCACAACACTTGCTGCTCTGGGCCAGTATAGTCACTCTTCTGTCCAGCAGGAATGCGTAGACTGTGAACAAAAAGGTTACATGTTGTCAAGATGTACCCATATCGATAGGGGTAAAAAATATAAACAAGTGTGTGTACAAAATATCAAGTAGACTGGATCATATACTCACCATCCTACTTATTGTGCTCTAGTCTGAATGGCGTTTCGTGTGGTGAGCAGAATGCTTGCTGCTCTGGACTAAATCCAGCTTCTTCCCGGCCTACAGGTCTGAGTAGTGCTGGCCCTGCGGGCCGTATTGTGGAGTGTGCAGAACAGGTGTTCATTGGGCCCAAAATTGGCACACTCCCGGCTAACATGCTTGAGAAGACTTGCTGCTCCACGCTATAGTCAGATCCTTTCAGGCAAACAGCCCAGACCAGTGCTTGGTCCTGAAGGGTGTTTTGTTTAGACAGCACAACACTTGCTGCTCTGGGCCAGTATAGTCACTCTTCTGTCCAGCAGGAATGCGTAGACTGTGAACAAAAAGGTTACATGTTATCAAGATGTACCCATATCGATAGGGGTAAAAAATATAAACAAGTGTCTGTACAAAATATCAAGCAGACTGGATAATATACTCACCATCCTACTTCTTGTGCTCTAGTCTGAATGGCGTTTCGTGTGGTGAGCGGAATGCTTGCTGCTCTGGACTAAATCCAGCTTCTTCCCGGCCTACAGGTCTGAGTAGTGCTGGCCCTGTGGGCCGTATTGTGGAGTGTGCAGAACAGGTGTTCCTTGGGGCCAAAATTGGCACACTCCCGGCTAACATGCTTGAGAAGACTTGCTGCTCCACGCTATAGTCAGATCTTTTCAGGCCAACAGCCCAGACCAGTGCTTGGTCCTGAAGGGTGTTTTGCATAGACAGCACAACACTTGCTGCTCTGGGCCAGTATAGTCACTCTTATGTCCAGCAGGAATGTGTAGACTGTGAACAAAAAGGTTACATGTTATCAAGATGTACCCATATCGATAGGGGTAAAAAATATAAACAAGTGTGTGTACAAAATATCAAGCAGACTGGATCATATACTCACCACCCTACTTCTTGTGCTCTAGTCTGAATGACGTTTCGTGTGGTGAGCGGAACGCTTGCTGCTCTGGACTAAATCCAGCTTCTTCCCGGCCTACAGGTCTGAGTAGTGCTGGCCCTGCGGGCCGTATTGTGGAGTGTGCAGAACAGGTGTTCATTGGGCCCAAAATTGGCACACTCCCGGCTAACATGCTTGAGAAGACTTGCTGCTCCACGCTATAGTCAGATCCTTTCAGGCCAACAGCCCAGACCAGTGCTTGGTCCTGAAGGGTGTTTTGTTTAGACAGCACAACACTTGCTGCTCTGGGCCAGTATAGTCACTCTTCTGTCCAGCAGGCATGCGTAGACTGTGAACAAAAAGGTTACATGTTATCAAGATGTACCCATATCGATAAGGGTAAAAAATATAAACAAGTGTCTGTACAAAATATCAAGCAGACTGGATAATATACTCACCATCCTACTTCTTGTGCTCTAGTCTGAATGGCGTTTCGTGTGGTGAGCGGAATGCTTGCTGCTCTGGACTAAATCCAGCTTCTTCCCGGCCTACAGGTCTGAGTAGTGCTGGCCCTGCGGGCCGTATTGTGGAGTGTGCAGGACAGGTGTTCCTTGGGGCCAAAATTGGCACACTCCCGGCTAACATGCTTGAGAAGACTTGCTGCTCCACGCTATAGTCAGATCCTTTCAGGCCAACAGCCCAGACCAGTGCTTGGTCCTGAAGGGTGTTTTGCATAGACAGCACAACACTTGCTGCTCTGGGCCAGTATAGTCACTCTTCTGTCCAGCAGGAATGCGTAGACTGTGAACAAAAAGGTTACATGTTGTCAAGATGTACCCATATCGATAGGGGTAAAAAATATAAACAAGTGTGTGTACAAAATATCAAGTAGACTGGATCATATACTCACCATCCTACTTATTGTGCTCTAGTCTGAATGGCGTTTCGTGTGGTGAGCAGAATGCTTGCTGCTCTGGACTAAATCCAGCTTCTTCCCGGCCTACAGGTCTGAGTAGTGCTGGCCCTGCGGGCCGTATTGTGGAGTGTGCAGAACAGGTGTTCATTGGGCCCAAAATTGGCACACTCCCGGCTAACATGCTTGAGAAGACTTGCTGCTCCACGCTATAGTCAGATCCTTTCAGGCAAACAGCCCAGACCAGTGCTTGGTCCTGAAGGGTGTTTTGTTTAGACAGCACAACACTTGCTGCTCTGGGCCAGTATAGTCACTCTTCTGTCCAGCAGGAATGCGTAGACTGTGAACAAAAAGGTTACATGTTATCAAGATGTACCCATATCGATAGGGGTAAAAAATATAAACAAGTGTCTGTACAAAATATCAAGCAGACTGGATAATATACTCACCATCCTACTTCTTGTGCTCTAGTCTGAATGGCGTTTCGTGTGGTGAGCGGAATGCTTGCTGCTCTGGACTAAATCCAGCTTCTTCCCGGCCTACAGGTCTGAGTAGTGCTGGCCCTGTGGGCCGTATTGTGGAGTGTGCAGAACAGGTGTTCCTTGGGGCCAAAATTGGCACACTCCCGGCTAACATGCTTGAGAAGACTTGCTGCTCCACGCTATAGTCAGATCTTTTCAGGCCAACAGCCCAGACCAGTGCTTGGTCCTGAAGGGTGTTTTGCATAGACAGCACAACACTTGCTGCTCTGGGCCAGTATAGTCACTCTTATGTCCAGCAGTAATGCGTAGACTGTGAACAAAAAGGTTACATGTTATCAACATGTACCCATATCGATAGGGGTAAAAAATATAAACAAGTGTGTGTACAAAATATCAAGTAGACTGGATCATATACTCACCATCCTACTTATTGTGCTCTAGTCTGAATGGCGTTTCGTGTGGTGAGCGGAATGCTTGCTGCTCTGGACTAAATCCAGCTTCTTCCCGGCCTACAGGTCTGAGTAGTGCTGGCCCTGCGGGCTGTATTGTGGAGTGTGCAGAACAGGTGTTCCTTGGGACCAAAATTGGCACACTCCCGGCTAACATGCTTGAGAAGACTTGCAGCTCCACGCTATAGTCAGATCCTTTCAGGCCAACAGCCCAGACCAGTGCTTGGTCCTGAAGGGTGTTTTGTTTAGACAGCACAACACTTGCTGCTCTGGGCCAGTATAGTCACTCTTCTGTCCAGCAGGAATGCGTAGACTGTGAACAAAAAGGTTACATGTTATCAAGATGTACCCATATCGATAGGGGTAAAAAATATAAACAAGTGTGTGCACAAAATATCAAGCAGACTGGATCATATACTCACCGCCCTACTTCTTGTGCTCTAGTCTGAATGACGTTTTGTGTGGTGAGCGGAATGCTTGCTGCTCTGGACTAAATCCAGCTTCTTCCCGGCCTACAGGTCTGAGTAGTGCTGGCCCTGCGGGCTGTATTGTGGAGTGTGCAGAACAGGTGTTCATTGGGCCCAAAATTGGCACACTCCCGACTAACATGCTTGAGAAGACTTGCTGCTCCACGCTATAGTCAGATCCTTTCAGGCCAACAGCCCTGACCAGTGCTTGGTCCTGAAGGGTGTTTTGTTTAGACAGCACAACACTTGCTGCTCTGGGCCAGTATAGTCACTCTTCTGTCCAGCAGGCATGCGTAGACTGTGAACAAAAAGGTTACATGTTATCAAGATGTACCCATATCGATAGGGGTAAAAAATATAAACAAGTGTCTGTACAAAATATCAAGCAGACTGGATAATATACTCACCATCCTACTTCTTGTGCTCTAGTCTGAATGGCGTTTCGTGTGGTGAGCGGAATGCTTGCTGCTCTGGACTAAATCCAGCTTCTTCCCGGCCTACAGGTCTGAGTAGTGCTGGCCCTGCGGGCCGTATTGTGGAGTGTGCAGAACAGGTGTTCCTTGGGGCCAAAATTGGCACACTCCCGGCTAACATGCTTGAGAAGACTTGCTGCTCCACGCTATAGTCAGATCCTTTCAGGCCAACAGCCCAGACCAGTGCTTGGTCCTGAAGGGTGTTTTGCATAGACAGCACAACACTTGCTGCTCTGGGCCAGTATAGTCACTCTTCTGTCCAGCAGGAATGCGTAGACTGTGAACAAAAAGGTTACATGTTGTCAAGATGTACCCATATCGATAGGGGTAAAAAATATAAACAAGTGTGTGTACAAAATATCAAGTAGACTGGATCATATACTCACCATCCTACTTATTGTGCTCTAGTCTGAATGGCGTTTCGTGTGGTGAGCAGAATGCTTGCTGCTCTGGACTAAATCCAGCTTCTTCCCGGCCTACAGGTCTGAGTAGTGCTGGCCCTGCGGGCCGTATTGTGGAGTGTGCAGAACAGGTGTTCATTGGGCCCAAAATTGGCACACTCCCGGCTAACATGCTTGAGAAGACTTGCTGCTCCACGCTATAGTCAGATCCTTTCAGGCCAGCAGCCCAGACCAGTGCTTGGTCCTGAAGGGTGTTTTGTTTAGACAGCACAACACTTGCTGCTCTGGGCCAGTATAGTCACTCTTCTGTCCAGCAGGAATGCGTAGACTGTGAACAAAAAGGTTACATGTTATCAAGATGTACCCATATCGATAGGGGTAAAAAATATAAACAAGTGTCTGTACAAAATATCAAGCAGACTGGATAATATCCTCACCATCCTACTTCTTGTGCTCTAGTCTGAATGGCGTTTCGTGTGGTGAGCGGAATGCTTGCTGCTCTGGACTAAATCCAGCTTCTTCCCGGCCTACAGGTCTGAGTAGTGCTGGCCCTGTGGGCCGTATTGTGGAGTGTGCAGAACAGGTGTTCCTTGGGGCCAAAATTGGCACACTCCCGGCTAACATGCTTGAGAAGACTTGCTGCTCCACGCTATAGTCAGATCTTTTCAGGCCAACAGCCCAGACCAGTGCTTGGTCCTGAAGGGTGTTTTGCATAGACAGCACAACACTTGCTGCTCTGGGCCAGTATAGTCACTCTTATGTCCAGCAGTAATGCGTAGACTGTGAACAAAAAGGTTACATGTTATCAACATGTACCCATATCGATAGGGGTAAAAAATATAAACAAGTGTGTGTACAAAATATCAAGTAGACTGGATCATATACTCACCATCCTACTTATTGTGCTCTAGTCTGAATGGCGTTTCGTGTGGTGAGCGGAATGCTTGCTGCTCTGGACTAAATCCAGCTTCTTCCCGGCCTACAGGTCTGAGTAGTGCTGGCCCTGCGGGCTGTATTGTGGAGTGTGCAGAACAGGTGTTCCTTGGGACCAAAATTGGCACACTCCCGGCTAACATGCTTGAGAAGACTTGCAGCTCCACGCTATAGTCAGATCCTTTCAGGCCAACAGCCCAGACCAGTGCTTGGTCCTGAAGGGTGTTTTGTTTAGACAGCACAACACTTGCTGCTCTGGGCCAGTATAGTCACTCTTCTGTCCAGCAGGAATGCGTAGACTGTGAACAAAAAGGTTACATGTTATCAAGATGTACCCATATCGATAGGGGTAAAAAATATAAACAAGTGTGTGCACAAAATATCAAGCAGACTGGATCATATACTCACCGCCCTACTTCTTGTGCTCTAGTCTGAATGACGTTTTGTGTGGTGAGCGGAATGCTTGCTGCTCTGGACTAAATCCAGCTTCTTCCCGGCCTACAGGTCTGAGTAGTGCTGGCCCTGCGGGCTGTATTGTGGAGTGTGCAGAACAGGTGTTCATTGGGCCCAAAATTGGCACACTCCCGACTAACATGCTTGAGAAGACTTGCTGCTCCACGCTATAGTCAGATCCTTTCAGGCCAACAGCCCTGACCAGTGCTTGGTCCTGAAGGGTGTTTTGTTTAGACAGCACAACACTTGCTGCTCTGGGCCAGTATAGTCACTCTTCTGTCCAGCAGGCATGCGTAGACTGTGAACAAAAAGGTTACATGTTATCAAGATGTACCCATATCGATAGGGGTAAAAAATATAAACAAGTGTCTGTACAAAATATCAAGCAGACTGGATAATATACTCACCATCCTACTTCTTGTGCTCTAGTCTGAATGGCGTTTCGTGTGGTGAGCGGAATGCTTGCTGCTCTGGACTAAATCCAGCTTCTTCCCGGCCTACAGGTCTGAGTAGTGCTGGCCCTGCGGGCCGTATTGTGGAGTGTGCAGAACAGGTGTTCCTTGGGGCCAAAATTGGCACACTCCCGGCTAACATGCTTGAGAAGACTTGCTGCTCCACGCTATAGTCAGATCCTTTCAGGCCAACAGCCCAGACCAGTGCTTGGTCCTGAAGAGTGTTTTGCATAGACAGCACAACACTTGCTGCTCTGGGCCAGTATAGTCACTCTTCTGTCCAGCAGGAATGCGTAGACTGTGAACAAAAAGGTTACATGTTGTCAAGATGTACCCATATCGATAGGGGTAAAAAATATAAACAAGTGTGTGTACAAAATATCAAGTAGACTGGATCATATACTCACCATCCTACTTATTGTGCTCTAGTCTGAATGGCGTTTCGTGTGGTGAGCAGAATGCTTGCTGCTCTGGACTAAATCCAGCTTCTTCCCGGCCTACAGGTCTGAGTAGTGCTGGCCCTGCGGGCCGTATTGTGGAGTGTGCAGAACAGGTGTTCATTGGGCCCAAAATTGGCACACTCCCGGCTAACATGCTTGAGAAGACTTGCTGCTCCACGCTATAGTCAGATCCTTTCAGGCCAGCAGCCCAGACCAGTGCTTGGTCCTGAAGGGTGTTTTGTTTAGACAGCACAACACTTGCTGCTCTGGGCCAGTATAGTCACTCTTCTGTCCAGCAGGAATGCGTAGACTGTGAACAAAAAGGTTACATGTTATCAAGATGTACCCATATCGATAGGGGTAAAAAATATAAACAAGTGTCTGTACAAAATATCAAGCAGACTGGATAATATACTCACCATCCTACTTCTTGTGCTCTAGTCTGAATGGCGTTTCGTGTGGTGAGCGGAATGCTTGCTGCTCTGGACTAAATCCAGCTTCTTCCCGGCCTACAGGTCTGAGTAGTGCTGGCCCTGTGGGCCGTATTGTGGAGTGTGCAGAACAGGTGTTCCTTGGGGCCAAAATTGGCACACTCCCGGCTAACATGCTTGAGAAGACTTGCTGCTCCACGCTATAGTCAGATCTTTTCAGGCCAACAGCCCAGACCAGTGCTTGGTCCTGAAGGGTGTTTTGCATAGACAGCACAACACTTGCTGCTCTGGGCCAGTATAGTCACTCTTATGTCCAGCAGTAATGCGTAGACTGTGAACAAAAAGGTTACATGTTATCAACATGTACCCATATCGATAGGGGTAAAAAATATAAACAAGTGTCTGTACAAAATATCAAGCAGACTGGATAATATACTCACCATCCTACTTCTTGTGCTCTAGTCTGAATGGCATTTCGTGTGGTGAGCGGAATGCTTGCTGCTCTGGACTAAATCCAGCTTCTTCCCGGCCTACAGGTCTGAGTAGTGCTGGCCCTGTGGGCCGTATTGTGGAGTGTGCAGAACAGGTGTTCCTTGGGGCCAAAATTGGCACACTCCCGGCTAACATGCTTGAGAAGACTTGCTGCTCCACGCTATAGTCAGATCTTTTCAGGCCAACAGCCCAGACCAGTGCTTGGTCCTGAAGGGTGTTTTGCATAGACAGCACAACACTTGCTGCTCTGGGCCAGTATAGTCACTCTTATGCCCAGCAGTAATGCGTAGACTGTGAACAAAAAGGTTACATGTTATCAACATGTACCCATATCGATAGGGGTAAAAAATATAAACAAGTGTGTGTACAAAATATCAAGTAGACTGGATCATATACTCACCATCCTACTTATTGTGCTCTAGTCTGAATGGCGTTTCGTGTGGTGAGCGGAATGCTTGCTGCTCTGGACTAAATCCAGCTTCTTCCCGGCCTACAGGTCAGAGTAGTGCTGGCCCTGTGGGCCGTATTGTGGAGTGTGCAGAACAGGTGTTCCTTGGGGCCAAAATTGGCACACTCCCGGCTAACATGCTTGAGAAGCCTTGCTGCCCCACGCTATAGTCAGATCCTTTCAGGCCAACAGCCCAGACCAGTGCTTGGTCCTGAAGGGTGTTTTGCATAGACAGCACAACACTTGCTGCTCTGGGCCAGTATAGTCACTCTTCTGTCCAGCAGTAATGCGTAGACTGTGAACAAAAAGGTTACATGTTATCAAGATGTACCCATATCGATAGGGGTAAAAAATATAAACAAGTGTGTGTACAAAATATCAAGTAGACTAGATCATATACTCACCATCCTACTTATTGTGCTCTAGTCTGAATGGCGTTTCGTGTGGTGAGCGGAATGCTTGCTGCTCTGGACTAAATCCAGCTTCTTCCCGGCCTACAGGTCTGAGTAGTGCTGGCCCTGCGGGCCGTATTGTGGAGTGTGCAGAACAGGTGTTCCTTGGGGCCAAAATTGGCACACTCCCGGCTAACATGCTTGAGAAGACTTGCTGCTCCACGCTATAGTCAGATCCTTTCAGCCCAACAGCCCAGACCAGTGCTTGGTCCTGAAGGGTGTTTTGCATAGACAGCACAACACTTGCTGCTCTGGGCCAGTATAGTCACTCTTATGTCCAGCAGTAATGCGTAGACTGTGAACAAAAAGGTTACATGTTATCAAGATGTACCCATATCGTTTGGGGTAAAAAATATAAACAAGTGTGTGTACAAAATATCAAGCAGACTGGATCATATACTCACCATCCTACTTATTGTGCTCTAGTCTGAATGGCGTTTCGTGTGGTGAGCGGAATGCTTGCTGCTCTGGACTAAATCCAGCTTCTGCCCGGCATAAAGGTCTGAGTAGTGCTGGCCCTGCGGGCCGTATTGTGGAGTGTGCAGAACAGGTGTTCCTTGGGGCCAAAATTGGCACACTCCCGGCTAACATGCTTGAGAAGACTTGCTGCTCCACGCTATAGTCAGATACTTTCAGGCCAACAGCCCAGACCAGTGCTTGGTCCTGAAGGGTGTTTTGTTTAGACAGCACAACACTTGCTGCTCTGGGCCAGTATAGTCACTCTTCTGTCCAGCAGGAATGCGTAGATTGTGAACAAAAAGGTTACATGTTATCAAGATGTACCCATATCGATAGGGGTAAAAAATATAAACAAGTGTGTGTACAAAATATCAAGCAGACTGGATCATATACTCACCATCCTACTTATTGTGCTCTAGTCTGAATGGCGTTTCGTGTGGTGAGCAGAATGCTTGCTGCTCTGGACTAAATCCAGCTTCTTCCCGGCCTACAGGTCTGAGTAGTGCTGGCCCTGCGGGCCGTATTGTGGAGTGTGCAGAACAGGTGTTCCTTGGGGCCAAAATTGGCACAGTCCCGGCTAACATGCTTGAGAAGACTTGCTGCTCCACTCTATAGTCAGATCCTTTCAGGCCAACAGCCCAGACCAGTGCTTGGTCCTGAAGGGTGTTTTGTTTAGACAGCACAACACTTGCTGCTCTGGGCCAGTATAGTCACTCTTCTGTCCAGCAGGAATGCGTAGACTGTGAACAAAAAGGTTACATGTTATCAAGATGTACCCATATTGATAGGGGTAAAAAATATAAACAAGTGTGTGTACAAAATATCAAGCAGACTGGATCATATACTCACCATCCTACTTATTGTGCTCTAGTCTGAATGGCGTTTCGTGTGGTGAGCGGAATGCTTGCTGCTCTGGACTAAATCCAGCTTCTTCCCGGCCTACAGGTCTGAGTAGTGCTGGCCCTGCGGGCCGTATTGTGGAGTGTGCAGAACAGGTGTTCCTTGGGGCCAACATTGGCACACTCCCGGCCAACATGCTTGAGAAGACTTGCTGCTCCACGCTATAGTCAGATCCTTTCAGGCCAACAGCCCAGACCAGTGCTTGGTCCTGAAGGGTGTTTTGCATAGACAGCACAACACTTGCTGCTCTGGGCCAGTATAGTCACTCTTCTGTCCAGCAGTAATGCGTAGACTGTGAACAAAAAGGTTACATGTTATCAAGATGCACCCATATCGATAGGGGTAAAAAATATAAACAAGTGTGTGTACAAAATATCAAGCAGACTGGATCATATACTCACCATCCTACTTATTGTGCTCTAGTCTGAATGGCGTTTCGTGTGGTGAGCAGAATGCTTGCTGCTCTGGACTAAATCCAGCTTCTTCCCGGCCTACAGGTCTGAGTAGTGCTGGCCCTGCGGGCCGTATTGTGGAGTGTGCAGAACAGGTGTTCCTTGGGGCCGAAATTGGCACACTCCCGGCTAACATGCTTGAGAAGACTTGCTGCTCCACGCTATAGTTAGATCCTTTCAGGCCAACAGCCCAGACCAGTGCTTGGTCCTGAAGGGTGTTTTGTTTAGACAGCACAACACTTGCTGCTCTGGGCCAGTATAGTCACTCTTCTGTCCAGCAGGAATGCGTAGACTGTGAACAAAAAGGTTACATGTTATCAAGATGTACCCATATCGATAGGCGTAAAAAATATAAACAAGTGTGTGTACAAAATATCAAGCAGACGGGATCATATACTCACCATCCTACTTATTGTGCTCTAGTCTGAATGTCGTTTTGTGTGGTGAGCGGAATGCTTGCTGCTCTGGACTAAATCCAGCTTCTTCCCGGCCTACAGGTCTGAGTAGTGCTGGCCCTGCGGGCTGTATTGTGGAGTGTGCAGAACAGGTGTTCCTTGGGGCCAAAATTGGCACACTCCCGGCTAACATGCTTGAGAAGACTTGCAGCTCCACGCTATAGTCAAATCCTTTCAGGCCAACAGCCCAGACCAGTGCTTGGTCCTGAAGGGTGTTTTGTTTAGACAGCACAACACTTGCTGCTCTGGGCCAGTATAGTCACTCTTCTGTCCAGCAGGAATGCGTAGACTGTGAACAAAAAGGTTACATGTTATCAAAATGTACCCATATCGATAGGGGTAAAAAATATAAACAAGTGTGTGTACAAAATATCAAGCAGACTGGATCATATACTCACCATCCTACTTATTGTGCTCTAGTCTGAATGGCGTTTCGTGTGGTGAGCGGAATGCTTGCTGCTCTGGACTAAATCCAGCTTCTTCCCGGGCTACAGGTCTGAGTAGTGCTGGCCCTGCGGGCCGTATTGTGGAGTGTGCAGAACAGGTGTTCCTTGGGGCCAAAATTGGCACACTCCCGGCTAACATGCTTGAGAAGACTTGCTGCTCCACGTTATAGTCAGATCCTTTCAGGCCAACAGCCCAGACCAGTGCTTGGTCCTGAAGGGTGTTTTGTTTAGACAGCACAACACTTGCTGCTCTGGGCCAGTATAGTCACTCTTCTGTCCAGCAGGAATGCGTAGACTGTGAACAAAAAGGTTACATGTTATCAAAATGTACCCATATCGATAGGGGTAAAAAATATAAACAAGTGTGTGTACAAAATATCAAGCAGACTGGATCATATACTCACCATCCTACTTATTGTGCTCTAGTCTCAATGGCGTTTCGTGTGGTGAGCGGAATGCTTGCTGCTCTGGACTAAATCCAGCTTCTTCCCGGCCTACAGGTCTGAGTAGTGCTGGCCCTGCGGGCCGTATTGTGGAGTGTGCAGAACAGGTGTTCCTTGGGGCCAAAATTGGCACACTCCTGGCTAACATGCTTGAGAAGACTTGCTGCTCCTCGCTATAGTCAGATCCTTTCAGGCCATCAGCCCAGACCAGTGCTTGGTCCTGAAGGGTGTTTTGTTTAGACAGCACAACACTTGCTGCTCTGGGCCAGTATAGTCACTCTTCTGTCCAGCAGGAATGCGTAGACTGTGAACAAAAAGGTTACATGTTATCAAGATGTACCCGTATCGATAGGGGTAGAAAATATAAACAAGTGTGTGTACAAAATATCAAGCAGACTGGATCATATACTCACCATCCTACTTATTGTGCTATAGTCTGAATGGCGTTTCGTGTGGTGAGCGGAATGCTTGCTGCTCTGGACTAAATCCAGCTTCTTCCCGGCCTACAGGTCTGAGTAGTGCTGGCCCTGCGGGCCGTATTGTGGAGTGTGCAGAACAGGTGTTCCTTGGGGCCAAAATTGGCACACTCCCTGCTAACATGCTTGAGAAGGCTTGCTGCTCCACGCTATAGTTAGATCCTTTCAGGCCAACAGCCCAGACCAGTGCTTGGTCCTGAAGGGTGTTTTGTTTAGACAGCACAACACTTGCTGCTCTGGGCCAGTATAGTCACTCTTCTGTCCAGCAGGAATGCGTAGACTGTGAACAAAAAGGTTACATGTTATCAAGATGTACCCGTATCGATAGGGGTAGAAAATATAAACAAGTGTGTGTACAAAATATCAAGCAGACTGGATCATATACTCACCATCCTACTTATTGTGCTATAGTCTGAATGGCGTTTCGTGTGGTGAGCGGAATGCTTGCTGCTCTGGACTAAATCCAGCTTCTTCCCGGCCTACAGGTCTGAGTAGTGCTGGCCCTGCGGGCCGTATTGTGGAGTGTGCAGAACAGGTGTTCCTTGGGGCCAAAATTGGCACACTCCCTGCTAACATGCTTGAGAAGACTTGCTGCTCCACGCTATAGTTAGATCCTTTCAGGCCAACAGCCCAGACCAGTGCTTGGTCCTGAAGGGTGTTTTGTTTAGACAGCACAACACTTGCTGCTCTGGGCCAGTATAGTCACTCTTCTGTCCAGCAGGAATGCGTAGACTGTGAACAAAAAGGTTACATGTTATCAAGATGTACCCATATCGATAGGGGTAAAAAATATAAACAAGTGTGTGTACAAAATATCAAGCAGACTGAATCATATACTCACCATCCTACTTATTGTGCTCTAGTCTGAATGGCGTTTCGTGTGGTGAGCAGAATGCTTGCTGCTCTGGACTAAATCCAGCTTCTTCCCGGCCTACAGGTCTGAGTAGTGCTGGCCCTGCGGGCCGTATTGTGGAGTGTGCAGAACAGGTGTTCCTTGGGGCCGAAATTGGCACACTCCCGGCTAACATGCTTGAGAAGACTTGCTGCTCCACGCTATAGTTAGATCCTTTCAGGCCAACAGCCCAGACCAGTGCTTGGTCCTGAAGGGTGTTTTGTTTAGACAGCACGACACTTGCTGCTCTGGGCCAGTATAGTCACTCTTCTGTCCAGCAGGAATGCGTAGACTGTGAACAAAAAGGTTACATGTTATCAAGATGTACCCATATCGATAGGCGTAAAAAATATAAACAAGTGTGTGTACAAAATATCAAGCAGACGGGATCATATACTCACCATCCTACTTATTGTGCTCTAGTCTGAATGTCGTTTTGTGTGGTGAGCGGAATGCTTGCTGCTCTGGACTAAATCCAGCTTCTTCCCGGCCTACAGGTCTGAGTAGTGCTGGCCCTGCGGGCTGTATTGTGGAGTGTGCAGAACAGGTGTTCCTTGGGGCCAAAATTGGCACACTCCCGGCTAACATGCTTGAGAAGACTTGCTGCTCCACGTTATAGTCAGATCCTTTCAGGCCAACAGCCCAGACCAGTGCTTGGTCCTGAAGGGTGTTTTGTTTAGACAGCACAACACTTGCTGCTCTGGGCCAGTATAGTCACTCTTCTGTCCAGCAGGAATGCGTAGACTGTGAACAAAAAGGTTACATGTTATCAAAATGTACCCATATCGATAGGGGTAAAAAATATAAACAAGTGTGTGTACAAAATATCAAGCAGACTGGATCATATACTCACCATCCTACTTATTGTGCTCTAGTCACAATGGCGTTTCGTGTGGTGAGCGGAATGCTTGCTGCTCTGGACTAAATCCAGCTTCTTCCCGGCCTACAGGTCTGAGTAGTGCTGGCCCTGCGGGCCGTATTGTGGAGTGTGCAGAACAGGTGTTCCTTGGGGCCAAAATTGGCACACTCCTGGCTAACATGCTTGAGAAGACTTGCTGCTCCTCGCTATAGTCAGATCCTTTCAGGCCAACAGCCCAGACCAGTGCTTGGTCCTGAAGGGTGTTTTGTTTAGACAGCACAACACTTGCTGCTCTGGGCCAGTATAGTCACTCTTCTGTCCAGCAGGAATGTGTAGACTGTGAACAAAAAGGTTACATGTTATCAAGATGTACCCGTATCGATAGGGGTAGAAAATATAAACAAGTGTGTGTACAAAATATCAAGCAGACTGGATCATATACTCACCATCCTACTTATTGTGCTATAGTCTGAATGGCGTTTCGTGTGGTGAGCGGAATGCTTGCTGCTCTGGACTAAATCCAGCTTCTTCCCGGCCTACAGGTCTGAGTAGTGCTGGCCCTGCGGGCCGTATTGTGGAGTGTGCAGAACAGGTGTTCCTTGGGGCCAAAATTGGCACACTCCCTGCTAACATGCTTGAGAAGGCTTGCTGCTCCACGCTATAGTTAGATCCTTTCAGGCCAACAGCCCAGACCAGTGCTTGGTCCTGAAGGGTGTTTTGTTTAGACAGCACAACACTTGCTGCTCTGGGCCAGTATAGTCACTCTTCTGTCCAGCAGGAATGCGTAGACTGTGAACAAAAAGGTTACATGTTATCAAGATGTACCCGTATCGATAGGGGTAGAAAATATAAACAAGTGTGTGTACAAAATATCAAGCAGACTGGATCATATACTCACCATCCTACTTATTGTGCTATAGTCTGAATGGCGTTTCGTGTGGTGAGCGGAATGCTTGCTGCTCTGGACTAAATCCAGCTTCTTCCCGGCCTACAGGTCTGAGTAGTGCTGGCCCTGCGGGCCGTATTGTGGAGTGTGCAGAACAGGTGTTCCTTGGGGCCGAAATTGGCACACTCCCGGCTAACATGCTTGAGAAGACTTGCTGCTCCACGCTATAGTCAGATCCTTTCAGGCCAACAGCCCAGACCAGTGCTTGGTCCTGAAGGGTGTTTTGTTTAGACAGCACAACACTTGCTGCTCTGGGCCAGTGTAGTCACTCTTCTGTCCAGCAGGAATGCGTAGACTGTGAACAAAAGGGTTACATGTTATCAAGATGTACCCATATCGATAGGGGTAAAAAATATAAACAAGTGTGTGTACAAAATATCAAGCAGACTGGATCATAAACTCACCATCCTACTTATTGTGCTCTAGTCTCAATGGCGTTTCGTGTGGTGAGCGGAATGCTTGCTGCTCTGGACTAAATCCAGCTTCTTCCCGGCCTACAGGTCTGAGTTGTGCTGGCCCTGCGGGCCGTATTGTGGAGTGTGCAGAACAGGTGTTCTTTGGGGCCAAAATTGGCACACTCCCGGCTAACATGCTTGAGAAGGCTGCGAACAAAAGGGATAAAGTTTATCAAAATGTACCCAAATTGACAGAGCTAAAACAATATAAACAAGTTTATGAACGCAATATCACAGCAGTGTTGATTGTATACTAACCAGTCTACTTCTCATGCTCAACCTCCAGCGAGCAGAATGCTGACTCCACTTCGGGCAAAACAAATTCCTGTATATCTGGCATGCCTGAGTGCACTGTAAAGAAAAAGATTAACTTTCATGAAAATGCACCGTTGTTTACAAAGGTAAGAAATATAAACTGGTGTAAGAACACAATAAAATTTACAAAACTGATTAGTTAGCTGTGCAGTAAATTTAATCTCAACTGTTTACACCAAGAGAGCTGTAAGTTTACAGTGTAGAAAACATCAGGTAAAATGTTATTATGATCAAAACACAAATGTCGCGTGAGTATCTACAGCAAATAGCTTAGTTCTTGTGTTACATGCTGAGCAGTGGTGGAGCAATTTTGTAGTGTTTTGGAGAGTGGATAGTAAGCATTTTATCCATTGCTGTAAATTTTATTTTATTTTATGCTGGTTAAGACAGTCATACAGCCATCCAACACACCATACAAGCAGTTCTATCTTTGCAGCATAAGTTCAGAAAATTTTCATCCCTCGACTACACTATCTCACACACACACACACACACACACACACACACACACACACACACAAACACACATTAATTTCAGAGTTGCTGACTGCATAGGTCATCACAGTGGGTTTATTTTTTTTTTGAGGAATAACTGTCTTATTTCCATATTGTCTGCAATGAGGATGCTCGATAATAGGTTCAAGGCAATGACATCGGTATCAGGCAGAAGCGGTGAGATGGTGGAAGGTCTCTTGTATCCCACATACAGAATCTGATGAAGTAGTATGCATGTTCCGTATTTCCGTCACTGGTAGGCAAACACGATGTGGTTAACGTCATCTCACACTCTGTATTGCAATATAGTGAGCCCACTCTCCTTGTTATGTAAACATGTGGTTTAAATTGTTATTGCTTGAATTTTAGAAGTGCCAACTCTTCATAAGCACCTTGCACTATAGTTCACCTAGTATACATGTGGAGTTGACGTATAACCACTGCCTTATAAAAAAAGAGTGAAACTCCCAGAAACCATGGTCAGATAACAATGTAACTGCGTCTATGTTCACACAATCCATGCATTTAAAACTTCCTGACAGATTAAAACTGCGTGCCGGACCAAGACTCGAAGTTTCATATTAGCGCACACTCCTCTGCAGAGTGAAAATCTCATTCGGAATCCACGTATTTCTAAAAAATTTGTGTAGCAATTCTCTAAGACAGAATGGTCACCAAACTGTGTTAGTGGTGTTCATGTTTGGTGTTGTATCAGAACTGGTAGGATATATAAGGAACGTGAACAGCTTCAAATGTTGAGTGGTCACTGTAAATGACATTGATATGCTGCGTACACATGAGAGACAGCATTATCAGCTCCTGACTGGACTGAAAGTAGCCTCACAATGGGCGTCCATTGGGTTGGATGGTCAAATAATGCAGTGTCAAAATATCACATTGGTTTAAAATTGAACACACACACACACACTCACCAATAAATCGTTGTTCTACATTACCCTGACGACTATGGTCAACGAGTGTGGTGGCGGCATGGGGAGTGGTCCCATTCATCCACTGGTTTGGATAGACACAATTTGTTTGCACCTGGTCTCATATTGAGAGGAGCTATCAGATATCATTTCGGGTCATGGCTGGTAGAGATTAACTGAACTGTGATAGCACACTGGTTTGACATGGACATGCTGCACCATCATGCATTATCTCTCATGTGACAGTATCATGTTGCATTTTTTTAACAGCACAATGCCTATCCACACATGGACGTGTATCCTGTCTGCGTAACTGAGATACCCCTATGGCCTGCAAGATCCCTAGATCTATCTCGGATGGTGCATGATTTAGACCAGTTCGAACACCAACGATGTCGTCATTCCTGTATCCAGAATATCAAGTACGATTACAATCGTTGTGGGTTGGGATACCTCAGGAGAAACCCTTTCTAACCAATTTAGATCATGCATCCAGGCAGGAGGGATTTCAGCATCTTGCTGATAAATGAAGTAATTTTGACTCAGTGTGTTAATCACTGAAATAGCATCATGTATCCTCTCAACTCATGAAATTTCATTTTGTCACCTCCGCATTTCTCTATTTTAGTCAAACAGTGCAACTCGGACTCCACTACAGCGATGTCCTCTGATAGAATGTTATCCGTTTGTGTCTCAATGCTTCATTTTATTTCGATTACAGATGACATGTTCTGGATCTCATCATACTCTTGACTGCTCCTGATAATCTCTTATTTCGCTAACCTCTCAACCATGTTAGGCCAATTAGGATGACTATTTATCCTATCTGCAAAAAGGGACAAAAATATTGTTTCAGGCCTTTGCAGGAAGTATATCTGAAACAGTAAATTTTATAAATGGTGTTAGTTCCTGTGTGACGATTGTTTATAGAAAGGGAACTAACAAGAACTTATTTGGAAATGACAGAAGACATTTCTCTCCTTACATCTTTTCATTTTGAAAACTGACTTTTCATGAATATGAATTTTTCACTTTTATTCATTAATTACTTCTTCTTCTTTTGAGACTGGCTTTGTTCTGCATCATGCACAGGGTCGGCAGTGTTTAGTACAGAACTGGCATGGTTAATTTTATGGGATGGCTGGATTACTTTCCTGCCACCACCCCATAACCCCCCGTCCCCCCCTCCGGGATGGAATCAGTGTACCCCAGCTGCCTGCGATGTGAGTAAACCATGAAACAGTGCAAGCAAGAGCATCCTAAGACTTCGTCGTAAATATTTCAACTCTAGACAAAGGAGTGCACCTCTTGTGGGTTAATTTTAAGGGGTTGCCGGATTACTGGTCTGGATGCATGTATTGGTTCAGTACAGAATTGTGTCATAAAACTGTTGACCCAGTCCTGACACAAGCTAGCTGGTCCACAGCTGATGTAACTGGTCCTTGATATCCTGGATCGTTTCACTAGGATGGAGATGGCGTACGAGCTGATGTCTCATTTATTCTATTGGGTACAGAGCTAATAGCTAAACATAACACAGAGCGCTGATAGGGACGCATGTTGCATGTGGATGATCGTTGTCCTCTTGAAAAATGGCGCCATGGTACTGTCTCATAGAAGGCACCACATGAAGATGCAGGATGTAAGTGACGTACTATTGTGCTGTCAGAGTTACCTTGGTCAATACCAGCCACGACTGGAAGTGATACCCGATTTTTCCCTCCACTGGAAGAATCATACAGCAATACTCCAAATGCAGCCTTTTGTGTTGTGGTGTTGATGCCAGCCCACACATGGCATAGTAATCCCCTAGTCTGGCTGCTGGTTGTCTCTGACCAATGTTGCAGGATGACACAGAATGTAGAGGGAGTCCATTAATTGTTCTCAGATAGCAGACAAGGATATCTAAGGGTTACAATATGTTTCGTGCACAATAAGGAGAATCTCCCTTGCGGTGTAATCATAAGTGTTTCATTGGAACCATGACGATGAGTATGCCTGCCCTCATATTCCCTGCCATCCAGGATTAGCCAAGCGGTCTAAGGTGCTGCAGTCATGGACTGTGCGGCTGGTCCTGGTGGAGGTTGGAGTCCTCCCTCGGGCATGGGTGTGTGTGTTTCTCCTTAGGATAATTTAGGTTAAGTAGTGTGTAAGCTTAGAGACTGGTGACCTTAGCAGTTAAGTCCCATAAGATTTCACACACATTTTACTCACATCCATATTCCCTTGCAGTCCACCATCAGGCCACTGTCACATCTGACTGTTTAAAAACTTACACCTGCCATGAGGACTCTTTGAATCTCTGTCAGGCGCTATAACTCCATTTCACATCAGTTCACAGCGTCTCTGTGCCATTCACAGTCATCACTTAATGTTGACGCTGTTTTGCCTCTTATAATTTTACCAGGCCTAGTAACAACACTAAATATGAACAACAGTAATGCATGTATGTATGTATGGTGTCTGTTCTTTCTAACATGTCCAAAAGAACAGACACCTCAAAATAATATCTTCTGTGGGGATGCACTTACTTGTCTGAATACTTGTGCGACTCATGTGATGGGTAATAATGGACAGAGGACACTACATCTGTAGTGTGTGGCATGTAGGGATTTGGGCAGGGCAGGAGCTGTGCTCAGGTGCCTTAAGTGATTAAAGGAACTGCTATAGAGAAGTGGAGCATCCGGATTCGAGTTCTGGTCCAACACAAATTTTCACATGTCGCCATTGGATTTAATACAATGCCTGTATGTAGCTGTGTCTGTAAGATTTCTAACACTAGAACACTCTGGTGGGCCATTCTACCAGTCACAGAGAACTGCCACTCTAATCGTTTACTTACCATCTATGGTGTACAGGTATACAAAGTCACACTTGACATCCAGCCAAGTCTTCTGGGTGCTTCATTAATTAATTTATTTATTTTCAGGCAATATAATTTGTAGTCAGTTTGGAAGTGATTTTGTTAAATATGTGCTTTATCAGCTATCTGTCGACCTAACTGTTGATATCACAGTGGAAGAGTACTGCATTAAGATTCTACAGTTTGATGGAATGGTAGACATCACTGTCTTCCCAACTCCTTTGTCGCGCCCGCCCTGCTCCGCCCCCCCCCCCCCCCTTTTTCTGTGCCATCTTCCTCTATTGGCTTCCCCCTCCCCCTTATTTGCCCCCCCCCCCTCCCACCCCCGCCACTCCATACCCATATGCCATTCTACTCTATAGTGCAGTATTTTCCATGAGTGTTCAGTGTTGTACGTCCCCTTTTTAAAGTGTTGCGAACAGAAACCAGACTGTCACCATGTTTTTTAATTGTGCCTGTCTGTTTCCTAAGCATTTTTAATCAGCATCACTGACCTCTTTGTTTTTTATTTTTCTTCACAACTTTTTTGCCATGTACAAGTTTTAAACAGTCACCATTTTATCACCTCTTTATACTGTTATATCTTCTTATTATGTTTTTTAAATTTATCTGTAGGCTGCAGAGTGGCGTATTATGCTGCTGCCAGCCTGCCCCCCTTCTGGGGGGGGAGATCAAAATACAATAAGGGAAGAAATAAATAAAGAATGAAAAAAAGGTAGACATCTCGCAGGAAATGAATTTTTATCTTAAGAACCAGTTTCAAAATGGGTGTTCAATGTTGTAAATGTAGAAGCGAAATGCCCTAAGGAGAAACTTCAAAAGTGCATTTAAAAAGCTCAAAGTCAGTTCAAAGGTCTCTCAGCTAGGTTGAATTTCTGTAGGTTAGTCATGGATCAATCATTACTCCCTGGAGAAAAAAAAAAAAATGAACTTAAAACAGCAGTTTTGCGAAAATGGTGAATACCGTTTTGCTAATGATTGAAGTGGCAGAACTTCATTAAGGTTGACACAAAAATCATATGCTACTTAATGTGGGGCGGTTGACTATACTTTTGCTATCGCATTAACCAAAGCTCGTTTCTGATTTAATTCACTATGTGCTTGGGTCAAAACCAGAGCGCAAAAAAAGAACCTGCGACAATTTTATCATCTGCCGAATAATTTCTTTACTCGGAAAGAGGTATCGACGAAATCTCATCATAAGCGTTTGCTACAGTCAAATGACATGTTTCATCCACATTTGAAATTATTCGGCACAGAAAAGTGTAAGAATCTATCGAACCTTCACAGCTCCATGAAGCCAACTAGAGTTCTGAGACCTATAGCTATATACGATCATAGACTTTGGATGAAACTTCTGAAGTTCCTCAAAACGGTTTCCATAATTTTTGCATTCGCTGGCAAAATTCTGCAGACTGAAGCAAAGGCTAGGTCACAGGATTGGGTCTAAACAGTACAGTGCTTGCCTCACATGAACGTTTGTGACTTCCAGGGTGTGGTACAGGTGTGCAGGAAGTAGCAGCGCCTACTAAATTGCATACAAGAAGTTGCCCCACTTACCAGCGACAAGGCTCAGGGTGTCCACGGACATCTCTCTTGCAACACCCTCCTCTGCTGCTGCTGCTGCTGGTGGTGGTGGTGGTGGTGGTGGTGGTGCAGCAGGTGGCCCAGACCAATCTTCGTTCTTCGCTACCCGTTCATCAGACTTGCTGCAAGGACGAGAAACATGCTTCAGTATATGACCAGACTGCACATTGACTAACGTTTCTACAACTTCCACTACTATGGACACCCTGGCAATAAAAAGAGAGTCATGCTCATTAGATTAGCACAGCTAACGAAAGCTCTTTGTGCTCTGCCCAATTTTGAAGAATGTCTTAGGCCTAGCTTGTTCTGAGACTAGTTTCCCTAAGGTTCTTCCACTCTAGTTCCAGGACTGTTTGCTGGCATTATATCTTGACGAACCATTCCTTAACAGTGGTTGGAATTATTAACGCTTGCCTTCCAGGTTACTTGTGTTGACACATGCTATTGAAGAAAAAAGTGAGTCACATGTGTGGCCTAGGATTTAGATGAAGTGGCGTTTGGACTGAGAGCTGTGTACATGTGGGACTCAATTTATTTTGTTTAACATCAACAGATTAGAAATACAGTTTCCTTAAGTAAGATATTTCTGTAGCCTATAAAGATCCCAACACTGGGCTCCAAACAACCAATAAAAAGTATCTTCCATCAAATAACCTTACCTTAGGACAATCGTACACAGCTAACAATGACAAAAATTTACAATGCTTGGCACATAACGAGTAATAATATGTGAGACAACTTCAGTAGCAAAAGACAGAATATAAAAACACTCTAGGTCCTAACTAGGATCATAACACAAAACTGCGTATTTGTTTACTACCACCACTGTCACCATATAATACCACAACGAACTACACATTATGCTCTGTAAAAGTTCATTTGCAGCTGAAAGTGTTTTTTTTTTTCAGCAACAATTTATCTAATAATACAATGAATAGATTTTTGACATAGAACAAGTAACAAGATGAATTTCAAGCAGAATAGTCTCAACAAGAGAGTTATGTTCACAGCATAATTTAAGCTAACATTTTAGGATCAATACAATTAATCACACTCACATCATGTAGTTAACAAACTGAAGTGCTCTCATTCACTGCACACACACCCACACATCTATGTGCAATCAATAACCAACCACACCTTGTCACACAACAACCAAAGACTTGCAAGTGGAATGCTTTTGCTATCAGATGTACCCAATGTTCAGCTAGTATACCACACGATACACTGTACCAACCATAAAGTCACCAGCATGCAACTGTCAGCTGCAAAAGTTCTCAGTTAGTGCTCCTCTTGATATGCTGAAGCCAGGTTCTCTGCCTCAACTGGGATCACTGTCCATCTGGCTGTGAACAGGCACCAACCACTCCACCAAGTTGTTGTGTCCACACAGCGGTCATGCCCTTCACAGACTGTAGTGACATTCAGGTGACAGAAGTGTAGTGCATCAAATTCTTGAGGCCCTCAGGAACAATTCTGCCCAGAACCTGCACATTCGTCTCCATGTAGCTGCTCAGTAACTCCAACATCTTCAGGTCCGCCCCACAATATGGACACATTGGCCACCATGACATTTTGGCCACTGGTTCTTCTCTGTAGGCTTGTTCGCCTCTTAAAAATTGGTGATCGTGCTGGAAGACATTGCTTGTTCTTGTAGTTGCAGCTGACTCATTATACTACCATACATGCTCGATACTAGCTCGACCACAGTGGCACTCACAGCAGTCACATATCTGGGCTGTCTGCCATGTCGGGTCCACAGAATGACACTCCATTCAAACTTACTCTCTGGACACAGCAAAATAAATCATACCACTCAACTTGGCACCCATGGTTGGGATACACTGAACAGAAGAGCATACATGGCATAGGATCTGTGATATCAGTACATATGTCACCATTTAGCCAATGTTGTGAGGACACAGCACCGATTCAAGGAAAATCACTATCGCTACAGCCTTTTGTCGACATGTGAACACTGTATTTATACTGTTATTTGTTATTGTCAACTGTCGTGGCTTGTGACTGTGGACTGATGGATAATAATGCAGCGACTATTAGCCATTTTAATGCTGGACGACAGCATCCTGCCAACAGCCATATCGCCATATCCCTGTGACAGACAATTCATCGCTCCACATGTGTACCTACACTCGCTGCACAAAACAAGCACTGAAATTGCTGTGGGCACAAGAAAAATGTTATGGTTCTATGTCCCCTTGATGCCAAGAGTGCTGCAGGTTGGGCACAAGGCTGGATTGGGAAAGGATGGGAATGGACAGGTAAGGAAACTGGTTGCTTTCTTTCTGAGGGAATCATCTAGAAATTTACCGTAAGCTACTTAGGGACATCACGGAAACCCCAAGACAGGTTTGTGAGGGATGGAGCTGGAACTTCTGTATTGTCAAATGCAAGTCCAGTGTCTGACCACAGCACCAGCTCGCTCAGTCCCAACTATCTTATCGAGAGGAGTGTAGTGTACTCTGAATTGCCGACAGTGGTCGAAGTGTTGGAGATCGGAAGAATATTTGCCCTATAAGCTTGGAAAATACACATCAGGAGTAACGTGTCACGATATAAGTTGGTGCACACCAATGGCAGTGATCAAATTCGTTCAAGCCACATGTTCAGTACGCAGGATGAAAAGAGGTGGATGCACTACTATCATCTTCTCCCGGCCATCAGTACCTTAACCTACTGTTTGATTATAACTGCGTAAATCTGTTTCACCACCTTTAGCGCCCAGTGTTGACTTGTAGTTTCAGGAGTCCAATTCATTACTTTTGTCAGTTAAGTGTGAATGCTTTTAGGAACACTCCATACACGTGGGGCCACTTGTGTAAGTTTTCATGTCATATGACACTGGTCCTATTAAGTATACCTGGGAGAGCATCGAGCAAGATGTCTATGTCTTGGAGATAACTCCAGCTGATCTACTCCAGTTGTGGTAGCAGTTCGACTTCGCAGAATCTTCTCTCTGTTAGATGAAGCATTGTTTTTAAAGATACAATGACACTCCATCCAGCAGTGGGCTGGAGGACCACAGGGCAGGTAGAGATCTGTATAGCTCATTTCCACGTAGGAGCTTCTCATTCCAAATAAAACTGAATGACGTATTTGTGTTTCTCTGGAAAATAAACCGGGGCCAAAAAGACAAAAAGTTGTTAATAATTTTATAAATGTTGCCTATATAGACGTTACATACATGAAGATTCAGAGAATTTGGACACGCCTTTGGAACCAGCCTCTGCGGCTGTAGCTATGAACAGGATGTGTAGGCGTTCAGTCTATGACTTTTCCGTATAATTCCTAATGATATGAGATGTTTCCATAGGTTTCCATCAGACTGATGTTCAGACATAGTCTTGCATACTATCTGGTCACCAGACCATATGTCTGCACCCTGGTTTCAATGCCCTGGCATTCTGCAGAGACATGTTGAATTACTGGGTACAAAAGTGTCAGTTGTGGTTCGTTGGTCATATTGTGACATCATGTTTATTGCCCTCTGGTTTGATACTGGAGAAGAAGGAGTAAGCTGTGATATCTGCTGTCACTTCCTCTTTCACCATCAAGGACACAAAGTCACCTCTACACTCTACACAGCTTCATTACAACCCTCTGCACTAGACAAATTCGTATGATACAGCACCTGTATATACACAAGGATTGCTGCAAATGTATGTGAAGAAGATATCCCTTCCCAGTAGTGGCCTAAACCACACTCTGGAGTCCTGAAGCCTACATCGTCCTGGGACACATCATCATTTCTTTGACATCTGGTACAGTCAGGGACCTGGGGCCCCAGAGTAAGTCCACATACTCGTTTAATTTTGATGATGAAAGGAATGTAAACAAAAGAAATGTACTTTACCTGTTACCAGGCAAAGTACTTAGAAAAATCTATGGATAATGTAAAGTAAAAGTAAAAAGCTAAAATGGGTCTTACCGATCCAGGACGATACAGGTCCACCAGAGGAACCTGAAACATGAGAAGTTGAAATATTAGACTGTATACTGCAGTAAGCACAAGACAGTCAGAGTGTGTTGCAGTGGGTGCGACAAGTATTTCCGTGTCACTGTATGTGTGAGCAGGCTGTGTGGCTAGCCTTGTTCTGTACGGCCCTGCTATCTGCTTCTGCTGTCTGCTGTCTGTGTTATGAGGAGATCCTGCAGCAGAGGCTGTCGCCTCTCTTGTCGGCGCCTGTTCATACACTGGGAAGGACTTCCACACCTCCAACTGTTTTGTCAAGTACAAAACTCAAACCACCCTTCCAGCTGTACCATAACCATCGTCCCTTCCGATTTATAAACGTTTACATATATTAAGGGCATTTAGTAATTAACAGAAGATTTGAAAATGAAAGTAAAATTTAATTGTAAAAGCTGTAGAAGTTGGCCTATATGTGAGACACGTTAATACTACGCATGAGAAAAATCTAAAAACAGTTCAGCATACTGTATATTTGTATATTCAAGCACCTACCTACATCCTAAGATACCTATGGCAAAATAATTAACATTTATGTAGATCTCATTTCCCCAGGGATGAGTCTTATGTGACTTGTTCATCTCCCCCAGACAAACGTTATTTTAAATAAATTTTTGCCAGTAGCCTCAGAGGAACCAGTTTGGAAAAAGATTTGATCTTGGAGACAAATATTTATTTTATTCAAGGTAACAATTCAAGCCACAACAGTCAGTGGGACTTAGGTTAAGTGTCTTTATTTCTTTATTCAACAGCTTTTGTAGGAGCAGTTCCCCTTAGCATCTGATACTTCGCCACATGTGAAATGAATCCCAGTCAGTATCTCTATTTCCGATGCGTGGAAATATATAAGGGAGATTGATTATTTGGACAGCACTTTCAGGGATGCGCAATATCAACGATCCTTCCATTGTTGCTTCAAGGAAGGAAGACTATAGACTGAAGTTTGGTCGACTGAACGATATTTAGAGTCGGAACACTTTCTTCACTAAACAGAAAAGAAGAAGTAAACTATCATTGTTTGCTAGAACCTTAACCCTCTATTCACTTCAAATGATATCCGACATATATATCTATATAACTGCTCTCCAATTCACACTGAAATGCTTGGCAGATGGTTCATCGAACCTCCTTCACACTATTTCTCTACCGTTCCACTCACTAAGAGCACATGGTAAAAACGAACATTTCAATCTTTCTGTGCAAGCTCTGACGTCCTTATTTTATTACAATGATCATTTCTCCCTATGAATGTGGGTGTTCACAAAATATTCTTGCACTTGGAGCAGAACACAGTTTATTGAAATGTCATGGGAAATTTTCACTGCAATGAAAAATGCCATTGTTTTACTGGTTGTCACCCCAACTCAAAAGTAGTAGGCCAAGGGCCGTGTCTGTGCATTTGCTTAGTGTGGGTTGCCTACATCAGGGGCTAGTAGGCACTCAGGGTCAACCTGTTGTGGTGACAGGTCATTAACCTATTGTTTTGGTAACATGATCCTTCCTTTTGATTGACAGTTCCTTAACAGATTGTTCCCCACCTCTTCCTCTCCTTCTCCTCCCCTCTGACCCCTCAGGAAACCTCCAACCCACCCCCTCCCCTCACTGATATAGGTACACTTGCAGCTCTGAGTTATTTGAATAGTCCCCTCTCATTCTTCTCAATATCATTGACTACTTAGTTAAACTGATCAATTAGTCCTACCTCTCTGGTAAACGTCCCCATCCCTCCAGCCCCCCCCCCCCTCCCCTACCTGAAAATTGGTGGCTCTGCGATGGAGAGGAAGGACCTCATAACAGGAAATTCAAGGGTATATTTTTTATTTATAAAAAATTCAGTTTGTGTGGTTGGATTTCTCTCATTCGTTGTTCTCTGCTGTTAGGAAAGATGCAGGCCGTGCAAGAAGTAATCACATTGAAACTTCCTGGCAGATTAAAACTGTGTGCCGGACTGAGACTCGAACTCCCGAGTTCGAGTCTCAGTCCGGCACACAGTTTTAATCTACCAGGAAGTTTCATATCAGCGCACACTCCACTGCAGAGTGAAAATCTCATTCTGGAGTAATCACATTGATTGATTTACTTTTTTTATTCCGATTGTGTGAGGAATGTCATCATCAAACACTTATGACACGTAATTATACTGGTAAAAATCTTTCAAACACGAACAATGTGCTGTCCACTGGACTGCACACAACGCCACCACACACACTGCCAGGAGTCAGGGTGTACTGGCAGCCCCACAAAGCAACGATGTGGCTATCAGCTGCCGGGCCATGTGCAGGTGTCTGTTTAGGTCCCACAACCATGAGATGGTGGCAGCCCTTTTATACTTGACACATGAGAAATCCCTGTCGAAGCAATTGCTTTCCTACCCACCATGGCTGACGCATAGCTCTCATAGGTGCGGCTCACCCTTGTAGGTGCAGCTAAAAGGCTGACAGTGTTATACTGATGTCACATGTCTATGTAAATAACACCCAAGTCTCCCTCTGTTTATGAAAATCAGAATAACACAAGTTGCATTCTTTCTACCGATCCTAGTGGGACAGCCTGTTCATCATGTGTTACGCTGTCCTGCCTTCAAAATACGTCTCAGACATGGTAAACGTTCTCATCACTAAAAGCCTTCATTATGGCTGTGCGTAGTTGCGAAAACTCTTTATCATAAACCCATTCTTGTTGTTTGGGAAGAGAGCACTGTCTAAGCAAAGATGGGAAATTCAGAACAATTTCACAAACAGAATTCGAAGCTCTGACCTACAGTGGAGATGTCCTAATGCCACAATCCTGCCAGGGATGGATGGTATGCTTCATCCTGTCTTTGAACACTTGAACAAACAAGACATCACATTACTCTCAGAACTTTAAGTAGATACCTTGCCCCCATCTTGTTTGAACCAGTCTGTAGAGGCTATTGTGTCCCAGCACAAAGGAATTCTTGTGAATGAATGGAGCATTCTGGTTAGCTCTTCCTGAATTCAACCGCCAAATTACTGCCGGTGTGGCAGCACGGATGCCATTCTCTTCTGCAGACGAGGCTTTCAGTGGCAAACCTATTTTGTACCGGTCGCCATATTGCACTGACAGCTAAATTCTTCATATAGGTACGAAAAGGGGCTCACTATACTTTCAGCTACCTAGTTTCAACAACTTTTCAAGGTCTTCAGCTACCCACTTTCCACATCTGAAATATCTTAGGATTTTTGGTAGATTAACGAACAAGAGAAGCAGATATTCTTGTACTAAGTCTTTATTAACTTTAGCATATACTTTTAGATACAGAAAACAACTCTTTCCTTATTTTTGTTAGACGTAGTTTTAATGGTGTCCAATTTGATTTTTAATTATTAAGTTAAATCCACATCTTAATTTGCCATCTGTGCTTAGACGGTGCTCTCTTCCCAAATAACAAGAATGCTCTTATGATAAATGGTGTTTTCGCAACCATGCACAGACAAGATGAAAACTTTTAGTGGTGAGAATTTTTACCATTTCTGAGATGTATGTTGAAGGCAGTACAGCATAACGCATGACGAATGGGCTATCCCATAAGGATCTCTAGCAACAATGCAACCTGTGTTATTCTGGGATATTTTCGTAAATGTTTTCTGAAAGCATTGCATCAGATTTCTAGAGTACATCCAGAGTGAGACTTGACTGTGATTTACTTAGACATGTGACGTCAGTATAGCACTGACAACCTTTTAGCTGCATCTGCGAGGGTGAGCCTCTATGCAAACATCTCGATTGGTACTGGACCCACAGCTATGAAGGCTATGCATCAGCTTTGGTGGCTAGGAGAACACTTGTTTCGACAGGAATTTCTTGGGTGTGAAGTGTGAAAGGGATGCCACAGCCTCATGCTTGTGGGTCATGAATGGACTCCTGCACGTGGCTCGGCAGCTGATGGCCGCATTTGCAGGGGCTGCCGGTGCACCCTGACTCCTGGCAGTGCGTGCGGTGGCATTCTGCGTGGTCCAGTAGATGGTTCATGCTTCGCGCTTGAAAAATTTTTACCAGTGTAATTACATGTCATAGGTGTTTCATGACAGTATTCCTTGCACGATTGGAAAAAAATGAGGAAAGCATTTGATGAAATACTTCCTACAAGACCTGCATCTTCCCAAACAGCAGAGAACAATGAGCAAGAGAAATCCAACCCCCCAAACTGAATTTCTTATAAATAAAGAATATACCCTTGAATTTCCTGTTATGAGATCGTTTCTCTCCGCCGCAGAGCCATTAATTTCCAGCTGTGGGTGGAGCAGGGAGAGGGGGAAGGAGGGATGTGGAGGTTTACCAGAGTGGGAGAGGTTTATTAATTGATAAATTTAATTAAGTAGTCAGTCAATTGATAAGAATGAGATGAGGCTATTGGAATAACTGGGAGCTAAAAGTGTACCTGCATCAGCGAGGGGGAGGGGGTGGGTTGGGGGTTTCCTGAGGGTTTTTGGGGAGGGCTCGGTGGAGGTGCCGGGAGACAATAGGTTAAGGGCCTGTGAATCAAAAGGAAGGATCCTGTTAGCAGAACAGTAGGTTAATGACATCTTAGTCATAGGAGAACAATCGGTTTGCCGCTGAGTGCATCCTTGCCCCTTATTTAGACAAACCGTACTAACCAAATGCACTGATGCCACCCATCTCCTACTACTCTCGAATATCATATCCATGACACTCTCTCCCCTACTTTGCGATAATACGAAATGAGGTTCCCTTGTTTTAACTTTTCCAATATCCTCCATCAGTGCTATCTAGTACAGATCCAATACTGCAAAGCAATATTCGAACAGGAAGTGGACAGGTGCAGTGTATGCAGCCTCTTTACTAGACCTGTTTCGTCTTCTAAGTGTTCTGCCAATGAAATACAGTTTTTGGTTTGCCTTCCCCACTACATTGTCTATATGATCATTCCAATTTAAGTTTTTCATAATTGCAATTCCTAGACCCGTAGTTGAATTCACAGTAACATCGTGCATCCAAAATTTAACAGATTCATTTTGGTAGTCATGTGGATGACCTCACACTTTTCTTTATTTAGGATCAATTGCCACTTTTTGCAGCATACACATATCTTGTATAAATCACTTTGCAAATAGTTTTGATCTTCTGATTACTTTATTAGACGCTAAATGTAGCACCTTCTGTAAACAATCTAAGAGGGCTGCTGAGATCGTCTCTCAATCCTTTTATATAGATGAGGAACAGCAGATGGCCTGTAGGACCTCCTTGGGTGATGCCAGTTATCACTTCTGTTTTACTCGATAACTTTCCATCAATTACTACGAATTGTGATATTTTTGATAATAAATTATGGATCCAGTCACAGAACAGATACGATACTCTACAGGCATGCAATTTGTTTAAAAACAGCTTGTGAGGAACTGTGTCAAAAGCCATTTGGGAATCTAGGAACGTATAAACATCTTGAGGCTCCCTGTCGATAGCACTCACTATTTCATGAGAATAAAGATCTAGTTGTGCTTGTCAAGAATGGTATTTCCTGCATTTGTTCTGACAGATCGTTTTCCTCAAGGTAATTCATAATGTTGGAACGGAAATGAAATGAAATATCGTGTGGCTAAGGCCTCCTGTCGGGAAGATTGGTCACCTGGTGCAAGTCTTTTGATTTGACGCCACTTCAGCGACTTGCGCAGCAGAGAATCGAACCCGGGCCCCTTTGCACAGCATTCGGCCGCGCTGGCCACTACTTTTTTTCTTTAATCTTATTTTGTTCTGTACTGTTCGTTGAATTTGCTCGTGGCGGACGTCCGATGACACTCGTTCAGGTTGTTCGTTGATCCGATCACTCAATATTTTTATTACAATGGGCAGGTAGCTCTCTGACCAAACACGCTGAGCTACTGTGCCGGCCTCCACTCAGCTACCGAGGCGGATTTTCGAATGCAGTACATGTTATAAAATCCTACTTCAAATCGACGTCAGTGTTACAGGTCTGTAATCCGTCGGATTACTCTTACTTCCTTCCTGTGACCTGAACAACTTTCCATCTTTTACACACGGATCTTTCATGCAGCAACCGGATGTATACGATAGTGAAGTACAGAGCTTTTATACACTACTGGCCATTAAAATTGCTACACCAAGAAGAAATGCAGATGATAAACGGGTATTCATTGGACAAATATATTATACTAGAACTTACATGTGATTACATTTTCACGTAATTTGGGTGCATAGATCCTGAGAAATCAGTACCCAGAACAACCACCTCTGGCCATAATAACAGCCTTGATACGCCTGGGAATTGAGTCAAACAGAGCTTGGATGGCGTGTACAGGTACAGCTGCCCATGCAGCTTCAACACGACACCCCATTTCATCAAGAGTAGTGACTGGCATATTGTGACGAGCCAGTTGCTCGGCCACCATTGACCTGACGCTTTCAATTGGTGAGAGATCTGGAGAATGTGCTGGCCAGGGCAGCAGTCGAACATTTTCTGTATCCAGAAAGGCCCGTACAGGACCTGCAACATGCGGTCGTGCATTATCCTGCTGAAATGTAGGGTTTCGCGGGAATCGAATGAAGGGTAGAGCCACGGGTCATAACACATCTGAAATGTAACATCCACTGTTCAAAGTGCCGTCAATGCGAACAAGAGGTGACCGAGATGTGGAACCAATGGCACCCCATACCATCACGCCGGGTGATACGCCAGTATGGTGATGATGAATACAAGCTTCCAATGTGCGTTCACCAATGTGCGCCAAACACAGATGCGACCATCATGATGCTGTAAACAGAACCTGGATTCATCCGAAAAAATGACATTTTGCCATTCGTGCACCCAGGTTCATCGTTGAGTACACCATCGCAGGCGCTACTGTCTGTGATACAGCGTCAAGGGTAACCTCAGCCATGGTCTCCGAGCTGATAGTCCATGCTGCTGCAAAAGTCGTCGAACTGTTTGTGCAGGTGGTTGTTGTCTTGCAAACGTCCCCATCTGTGGACTCAGGGATCGAGACGTGGCTGCACGATCCGTTACAGCGATGCGGATAAGATGGCTGTCATCTCGACTACTAGTGATACGAGGCCATTGGGATCCAGCACGGCGTTCTGTATTACCCTCCTGAACCCACCGATTCCATATTCTGCTAACAGCCATTGGATCTCGACCAACGTGAGCAGCAATGTCGCGATACGATAAACCGCATTAGGGATAGGCTACAATCCGACCCTTATCAAAGTCGGAAACGTGATGGTACGCATTTCTCCTCCTTACACGAGGCATCACAATAACATTTCACCAGGCAATGCCGGTCAACTGCTGTTTGTGTATGAGAAATGGGTTGGAAACTTTCCTCATGTCAGCACGTTGTAGGTGTCGCCACCGGCGCCAACCTTGTGTGAATGCTCTGAAAACCTAATCATTTGCATATCACAGCATCTTCTTCCTGTCGGTTAAATTTCGCGTCTGTAGCACGTCATCTTCGTGGTGTAGCAATTTTAATGGCTAGTAGTGTAACAGGATGTTCTGGAAGTAATCTAATTAGTATATAATATGGACCGGGAGCCTTGCTTTTATTAAATGAATTGAGTAGCTTTGCCACTTGATCGCTATTCATGTTGGCAGCAGTTATCGAGTGAAATTCTGGAATATTTACTTTGTCATCTTTGGGGAAGGAATTTCGGGGAGCCATGTATAGTAACTCCGCTTTAGTGGCGCTGTCGCCGGCAACATTACCATCGCTATCACGAAGTGGAAGTATTGATTGTGTCTTTACGCTGGTGTGCTTAACGTATGACCAGAATCTCTTTGGATTTTTTGCCACATTTTGAAACAGAGTTTCGTTGTGGAAACTATTAATATTGTCTCCAAGTCCGCGATAAATTCCGAGCTCCAGTAAAATTTCGTCAAGCTCGAGGATTTTTCGTTTAAGGAAACTTAAGTCTGCATAGTGAGACACGGTTTCCAAATGCTCGTCTCCGTAAATACGAACGACAGGTAGTCAAATCCATTCTTCTCTGCTTTATGGAAAACTAAGACTGTTATGTGAACTGGATATTGTTGAATTATGCGTAGAAAATTAATCAGGAAGAGAAGGAAATGAAAAAGTGCAATCACTTAGAAACGTTTGACAACTTCTAAAATAAGAATGTGTGTTTTGAAAAAAGAGCTTAATATTGAAGCTAAGTGTTCCTCCCAATACTGGAAACCAGAGGGGATGGTGAACTAAAACGTTGATACAAACTATGTACTTAGCTAATGTACACTCCTGGAAATGGAAAAAAGAACACATTGACACAGGTGTGTCAGACCCACCATACTTGCTCCGGACACTGCGAGAGGGCTGTACAAGCAATGATCACACGCACGGCACAGCGGACACACCAGGAACCGCGGTGTTGGCCGTCGAATGGCGCTAGCTGCGCAGCATTTGTGCACCGCCGCCGTCAGTGTCAGCCAGTTTGCCGTGGCATACGGAGCTCCATCGCAGTCTTTAACACTGGTAGCATGCCGCGACAGCGTGGACGTGAACCGTATGTGCAGTTGACGGACTTTGAGCGAGGGCGTATAGTGGGCATGCGGGAGGCCAGGTGGACGTACCGCCGAATTGCTCAACACGTGGGGCGTGAGGTCTCCACAGTACATCGATGTTGTCGGCGGAAGGTGCACGTGCCCGTCGACCTGGGACCGGACCGCAGCGACGCACGGATGCACGCCAAGACCGTAGGATCCTACGCAGTGCCGTAGGGGACCGCACCGCCACTTCCCAGCAAATTAGGGACACTGTTGCTCCTGGGGTATCGGCGAGGACCATTCACAACCGTCTCCATGAAGCTGGGCTACGGTCCCGCACACCGTTAGGCCGTCTTCCGCTCACGCCCCAACATCGTGCAGCCCGCCTCCAGTGGTGTCGCGATAGGCGTGAATGGAGGGACGAATGGAGACGTGTCGTCTTCAGCGATGAGAGTCGCTTCTGCCTTGGTGCCAATGATGGTCGTATGCGTGTTTGGCGCCGTGCGGGTGAGCGCCACAATCAGGACTGCATACGACCGAGGCACACAGGGCCATCACCCGGCATCATGGTGTGGGGAGCGATCTCCTACACTGGCGGTACACCACTGGTGATCGTCGAGTGGACACTGAATAGTGTACGGTACATCCAAACCGTCATCGAACCCATCATTCTACCATTCCTAGACCGGCAAGGGAACTTGCTGTTCCAACAGGACAATGCACGTCCGCATGTATCCCGTGCCACCCAACGTGCTCTAGAAGGTGTAAGTCAACTACTCTGGCCAGCAAGATCTCCGGATCTGTCCCCCCATTGAGCATGTTTGGGACTGGATGAAGCGTCGTCTCACGCGGTCTGCACGTCCAGCACGAACGCTGGTCCAACTGAGGCGCCAGGTGGAAATGGCATGGCAAGCCGTTCCACAGGACTACATCCAGCATCTCTACGATCGTCTCCATGGGAGAATAGCAGCCTGCATTGCTGCGAAAGGTGGATATACACTATACTAGTGCTGACATTGTGCATGCTCTGTTGCCTGTGTCTATGTGCCTGTGGTTCTGTCAGTGTGATCATGTGATGTATCTGACCCCAGGAATGTGTCAATAAAGTTTCCCCTTCCTGGGACAATGAATTCACGGTGTTCTTATTTCAATTTCCAGGAGTGTAGATGGCTTGCCTGATGCCAAATTATGACCCTCTCTCTCTTGAGCAAATCGGGTTCTCTCTTGCCAACCGTGGACTACTTAGGGTCGTACATCACACGCTCCGCATACTGGTGCCTTGACACCGAAAAAGGATCCCACTCGCAGAGGATAGAGGGTGCCCTATACAGAGGTGACAATGACGTGGTTTTGTCTGATTGTCTGCAAACAGCCGCACTGGAAGATTATATAACTGATGGCTGACTAGCCCCTCAGTGCCAGCTACTCCTCTTGCCAGAGAGGCATGACTCTTGCGTTTCTACAGAGAATGTAGACGAACTTCACACTGTGCCACAGTAGCTATCCTGGGAAAACTACTGTCTGATTTTCCGTTAATCAGGAGTTTCCGTTACGCTGTTATCAATGCAATTGAAACCTCGGTTTGAAAGCTAATCTAAAAAATATAACCTTCAAATAATTTTGTTTTTCATCACAGTTATACACTATTCCAAGTTGGTACTTTTTTGAAACGGAAGTCATGGTTTCTTGTGGCGCCCCACCATGAATTCCTCTTGTCTTCCAGCCTCTTCATCTCAGAATAACATTTGCACCATACCTCCTCAATTATTTGGTGGATTTATTACACTCTCTGCCTTCCCCTACGTTTTATCCTCTACACCTCTCTCTGGTAACAGGGAAGTTACTCCCTGATGCCTCAACATACGTCCTGTCATTTTGTTCCTTGATAGTGTCAGTGTTTTCCATGTGTTGTTTTCTTCACTGATTCTGGAGAAAATCAGTTCATTCCGTATCTAATCAGTTCATTTAATTTCCCACACCTTTCTATAATGAGCCGTACGGGCACGCTCTTCAATCGATTTAGCCCCTAGTCGATTGTCTTTGTCCGGATAACTTTGAAGATACGCGGCTTGCGCCATTGGTTGGGGCAGAAGCTGCAAAGCATGAAGTTTTGGGCAGTGTGTATGTGTGGTGTGTGGAGCGAGTTGGCCAGGATCGCGAGAGGTTTGGGGTTCTGAATGGAGCACGAGAGAACGTTTCGGCTCGTGTGAAAGCACCGAGTCTTCATTTGACTATCGTTTATCAACTGCCCTGCGAAGCGGTTTCTGTCTGGTTCGACGCTAGTGAAGGCGGTCCGGTGTCCTGGACGCTAAAGGGGTGGAAGGACGGCAACTATCCCGTTCAAGATAAGTAACTTCCATATTTGTCCTTACCTCCGATTCTTCCCCTTCCTCCCCCCCCCCCCCCCCTCTCCCTGTCCGGTAGACTTTATGTTACCACCACTCATAATTAATAACAGCTGTTTAAAAGTCTTTTGGCCGGCTTAGTGGCCGTGCGGTTCGAGGCGCTGCAGTCTGGAGCCGAGCGACCGCTACGGTCGCAGGTTCGAATCCTGCCTCGGGCGTGGATGTGTGTGACGTCTTTAGGTTAGTTAGGTTTAATTAGTTCTCAATTCTAGGCGATTGATGACCTCAGCAGTTAAGTCGCATAGTGCTCAGAGTAATTTGAACCATTTTTGAAAAGTCATTTGGTCCAAAACTGCTCAGTGAATTTTGGCTTATCGTAGATGCCTAGTGAGCGTCCGTTAATTTTTTAAAAATTATGTATTTTGTTGTCTATGAAACGACAGTGAGTTCATAATTTATGGTAGTTGTTTAATAATCATTTTCTTAAAATATAATCAGTGAATTTTCGTTAACGGTAGCTGCCTATTCAGTGATTGTTAACTGGTTTAAAATCCTGTTCCTTGTGTGCATTCAGAAAGACAGTGGATTATAATTAATGACAGCTGTTTATAAGTCATTTGCTTAAGATCTGATCAGTGAATTTTGGCTAACTGTAGCTGTTTATCCAGTGACTTTTAACTGATTTTAAAATTCTGCATTTGCTGTCTGCTGAATGACAGTGGATTCATAATTAGTAACAGCTGATTAAAAATCATTTGCTTAAAATCTGATCAGAAAATTATAGTTAACTGTATCTAACTATTCAGTGACTGTTAATTGTTTATAAAATTCTGTATCCTTGACCTCTACTGAGTGACAGGGGGCTCATAACTGCTGGTAGGTGTTTTAAGAACATTTACTAAAAAACTGCTGAGTGAATTTTGATAACTATAGTTAATTGTTTTAAAATTCTGTACTTTTTGCGTATAGCTAATGACTGGTGGCTCGTAATTGGTGGCAGCTGTTTAAAAATCATTTTTCTAAAGCCTTCTCAGTCAATTTTGTTGTTGATTGTGTTTTTTAACTTGTTTGACATTAATAAAAGAAAGTTTCGTATGAAAGATGGTCAACGCTGAAGCAGTTATATGGGGACCCCAGTACTTCCATTCCGATGATCCGATCCCAAATCTTCCCAGCCGAATTCCTAGTACAGTCTCAGTCTCAGAAATGCCTTCCCCACAATAACGCTGATGTTTGATGCTAACAGGCTTCTCTTGGACAGGATTACCTTCTTTGCCTGTGCTGGCCTGCTTTTCATGCCATGTTTGCTTCGTCCATTAGGTCTGGTTTTGCTTCCAAGGTAGAAGAAATCCTTAACTTAGTTTACTACGTGGTCCCAATTCTGATGTTAAATTAGTCACTAAACTCATTTCGGACACTGCACATTACTTTCGTCTTTCTTCGTTTCACTCTCAATCTACATTCTGTAATCATTTGACTGTGCCTCAAATTAAACAGATCCCTTAATTCTTTGTCGCTTTCACTAAGTATAACAACGCCATAAGCGAATCTTGCCACTGATATTCTCTCAACCTAAATATTAATCCCACTCTTGAAACTTTCTCTTACTACAGCCATTGCTTCTTCGGTGTATAAATTATCGCCATTAGTGTCTAACTGCGTTAGTGTGTAAGAAGACCTGTAATTTGAATGACTTCCAAATCGACTGTACAAATTCCTAACTATTACACCACATAATTGAATAGAACATCATACCAATTCAGTAACCAGTAAAGCTGAAATTTCTTGCTAGTTGATAACCAAACTAATGTTAGTTATGTATAGCTTGTTTTTAATTTATGTAATCTAGAAAGTGGAAGAGGAATTTTGAAGTGGGCCATGTCCAGTTATTTCTTTTACGTTTCTAACAGCATCCAAGGATGCACAAGCCATCTACAAGATATATAAACACAATTGTGACAAAGAGATACAGTATTCAAGCGCTCTAACGAAACAACTTTCGCTTTCAGAATTCTTAAAAAAAGTGCAAGGGCGTTTCTGTCCGCAGATAGTGCAAGGCACCGTCAGAAAGTGGACCGTCAGCCCATAGAGTAACTATGACACTTGCCGACAACATTTTACTCAAGGAAAATCTGCAAAATTTAACAGCATCTAAGGTTTTCTGTCTACGAGAATTTTTGCAGTGTTCTTTTAAGAAGTCCGTGTGTTGTTTCTTGAAACCATCTGTTACATGGATGATGGATGTTTTTGGTGTCATAAGAAAAGGAAGGAATGTTAGAATTTAACGTCCCGCCAACAGTGAGGTCGCTGAGAAAGGAGCACACGCTTAGGTGCGAAAAGACGGGGAAGGAAATCGGCCGTACCGTTTGCAAAGGATCAGTCCCGGTATTTGTCTGTAGCGATTGTAGAGATTTAGATAAATCCCGAAAAACCTAAACCTGGATGGCGGGACGTGTATTTGAGCTGTCGTTCTTCTGGGTCCAAATCCAGTCCGTTAATAACTGTGCCACCGTGTTCGGTGCTGTCGGACACTTATGGTTTAATAACATGATGCGATAGGAGATACGTACGTACTTTCCCGCTTTGCTGACACAAGTTGCAATCCTCTGTTAACAACATGGTCACTAGGGTGGCTATCTTGACAAACAGGTATGTAGACATGAAGGTAGGGATGTTGAGTGTTAATAAAGCTCGTTTTGTTTAAGAATCTTTAAGAGTTTTCACATAAAATATTCGGAGACATTACGATTCAGAACGAACTCCAGTACATAGGCTACGTCTTGATTGAAAGGGTTGCAAAAGAAACGTAAAAAAAGAATCGGAAGTGTACAAAAAATTATGGTTCGTTCGCTAAGGAGGTGTACCTATTAATCAGCTACTCCGAAGAACGTTACAGAATTCTAGTTCTTCTTATCAGTTTAGGTGGGAGGGCAGGACACATATAAAAATTTAACAGGTTTTGCACATTCAATTCATTGCTTCCCAGAACAGAGGGTAGGGTACTATCAAGACAAATTTGTGCTCTTCTTCTGAATACACAACGGAATCAATCAATCTGTGGCCTACTTTAACTAGTATGTCACAGTCATTACAAACCAGCGAATCCTATCCATAACGAAGATGACCATGCGTTATGGAGCAGGCCTTATTCACAGTCTTGTTAGTTCCATTCCTTTCCCCCAGAGGGACTGGAATGGTGTCAGCTATTTCCTCGTAATAAGGCTTTGCCTGACATAACTCTTTGATTTCTATTCCCGAAGCACTCGTTCACGCCTTGGCATGCAGAAGTTCTTTTAAGAGTGTGAGATGGTAGCATGTAATGTAGTGAAACAGTGCATAACAACATTTCCCTCACAGGTATTCCTGACTGCACTGTCTGGCTACTCAGAAATAACTGACACTTATTTCCAGTGACTCTGGATCCCAAATTGTCTCATTGCCACTCCATAATCCATGAAGACATGTCAATATGATGTTTGGAAACTAGATTAAATACGAATGACTGAAGGAATTTATAAGATAAGTCTGTGAAATGTAATGTGAACAGAATTGTTGTTGTTGTGCTCTTCAGTCCAGAAACTGGTTTGATGCAGCTCTCCACGCTACTCTATCCTGTGCGAGCTTCTTCATCTCCAAGTACCTACTGCAACCTACATTCTTCTGAATCTACTTTTTTTTACCCTCCACGCTTCCCTCCAATACTAAATTGATGATCCCTTGATGCCTCAGAACATGTCCTACCAACCGATCCCTCCTTGTAGTCAAGTTGTGCCCCAAATTTCGCTTCTCCCCAATTTTATTCAGTATCTCCACATTAGTTACGTGATCTATCCATCTAATGCTCAGCATGCTTCATTTACTGCATTTTTATATTTTCTCTTTTCATCAATTAAATTCAATATCTCTTCTGTTACCCAATGAATTCAAGTAGCTCTCGTCCTTTTACCTAGTGTTCTTGTCAATCGTTCCCTAACGCTCTCTCTGAAACTCTCTCCAACCTCTGATTCTTTCAGTTTATCCAGCTCTCATCTCCTTAAACTCCTACCTTTTTGCAGATTCTTCAGTTCCAATCTACAGTTCATAACCAATAAACTGTGGCCAGAATCCACGTCTGCCCCTGCAAATGACTCACAATTTAAAATCTGTTTCCTAAATCTCTGTCTTACCATTATATAACATATTTGAGACCTTTCTGTGCCTCTAGGCCTCTTGCACGTATAGAACCTTCTTTCATGATACTTGAAAGAAGTGTTAGCTATGATTAGGTTATGCTCTCTGCAAAATTATACCAGGCGGCTACCTCTTTCATTCCTTACCTCCATTCCATATTCACCTACTACTTTTCCTTCTCTTCCTATTATCGAATTTCAGTCCCCCAAGACTATTAAATTATCGTCTCCCTTCACTATCGGAATAGTTTGAATGTAGTTAGAAGCAAAAAATAAAAAAATAAAACGTCACGCATGACTCGCCAGTTTTTCGTGCGTCTCAGTATTCGACGTCACATCTCCTGAACTATGTGCTATACAATGACACAATTTTGATGGTACGATCTGTGGTACATGTGGATACAGTTAGTAATAAAGATATGATAAATTAAAATGTAATGCTTCATGCAGCAGTCTTAATCCACGAACAGCGGAAATGTAGTAAGAGACAAACGTTTTTCACTTCATCGTCGGCAAGAAAATATTTCGTATAGATATGAAATTATAATTAAAGTTTGTTGCAAAGTCTGTAAGTGCCCTCATTCTCAAATTCTGGCTGACAAAAGTAACTGGTATTGAGTTGAGATGGGTTCCTCTGGTTTGGCACCCCCACCCCTTTTATAGGTTGGAGGTACTTACCTCCACAGCGAATCTTTCCAGAGATAAAGTGATGTGTGTATCAAGTTTCGTTTTAATCCGACCAGTGGTATAGGAAGAGTATATTGAATATACGTTCGTACACATATACGTGCATCTGTTTTTATAGTAAGTATTGATTGCACCGTCAGGATCTCTCGTAGGTTGTAGAGCGATGGCTCACAAGCGTCGGCAGCTAATGCTGTGTCTGGCTTGTTTTACAGGCGCCTAATGTCTCATAGCGGGGTGTTTATAACACTGTTAGATAAAATATTGCTGGTCGAGAGATCACGTACCGGAGGTCCAGCCGGGACCGAGGAAAGGCTTTGTAAAACGAAAAGAGGGAAGACCTGTCTTATCCGTTGTCCTGTAACGGAGGCACTCCAAAATATTTGGAACCTTCAACGTATTCGTTTTCATGGTTTTTGGTGTGATAACTAATTAGATTTCTCGTCAGATCAGAGACTGAGCAGTCGCAATGATACAGCTGAGAATGGTGTCTCCAAAGTACCAATGCAAGTAAATTAACAAGATGACGCATAAAATTAAAATTAGCACCTACACTCTTCTCACTGGAGAATGAAAGCCGTTTGGCATTCGACGCCAAAGTTTTTCCTCTGTACTCAGTTTCAGATACGTTTTATGGGTAGTGCCCGAGAGACCGGAGCCAGACGAGAAGATCGTGCAGTCGTCCGTGACTATACAGCAATATTCGGAGAACATTAACAGCTTTCTGTTATTTATTGTTTTATAAAGTCTGAAAAAGAGTATGGTGTTAAGACCATCGCCATGTAATGATTTTTGCTACAATTTTTTTTTATCGAATTTCGAAATAACGATTAACACAGTTTTTCTTGCTGCCTACTGATGAAACTTTCGGTGGTCGTTGTGTCATATTATACTCGAGTGTACGCTCACCTCTTTGTGACAGTACCTCAGCAGTAGGTTCTAACATAATGTTCAGTGACCACGATGTTTTATATTTAGTTCCTTTTCGACTATTAAAGATTTGATTCCCAAAATCGTTAGAAGTGAGTACGTTGGTCTCAGTTTATTTTCAAAAGTTAAGGCGAACTGACTAGAAAAAAACACATAAAATGTAGAGTAAAGATCTTAGACATGTCATGTCCTTTTTTTCTGTTATCCCCCATGCACTTTTAGTGTTGATTTTCCCGCAGAAAGTTCTGAATTGTCTGGGCAGTGCGGGCGAACAATGACGAACGAGTTACTTAGGTTCAGCGCTGCCGATCCAAATGTCCACTCCGACTGTTCTGAATTCTGCAGCGTTAGCAAATCGTTTGGCGGTACGATGCAGGTGTCAGAATACATGCTTCTTACACTTCGAAATCTATCGAGAGGCTACCCACGTTCCATCTGAGCTATGATGCGAAAAAATTTCCCTCTCCTGTGCTTGTGATACTTTACACTGACGTGGTGTGAAATAAGTGTGGAATACCTTATTAAGTAAGTTTTTTTGTACGTAGTGTACGACAGCTGCAAATACTGAGCGGATACAGCCTACTGAAACGTTTTATGACTATTCCTCCACGTTCTCCTTTCCGTTTTCTAATCCCCAAGGTCGTTACATTTGTTAGGACAAGTATTTACTTTAATGGCAACTGAAATAGTCTGGAATTAATTTTTATTTCATAAATTCTTCGCTTCAGGGTCTTGTTTTGGAATTATCTGTCTTGATTGTTCCACGTGGCGATTCTGTCATTTCGGTTAATGTGTTTTTCACGGATGTATCGCATTAGAAAATCGAAGATATTTACATCATCATGTCTTATGCTACAGATTAGCGTAATAGTAAGAGTGAAAAATTGGAAAGCAGACGACGTTCTGCCGTCTCTTCCACAGACAGTGGAAACCACTGCCACGAGTGTGAGATACAGTTTTTGATTAATCAAGTCCTTGGTAACATTTCAGTGCAGTTCAACTGTGACAGATTGCTACGTGAGAATATTCACTCTCATGCTCAGCATGTATTATGTCTGATCCCTGAGCATGTCATACGACTAAGTCTTATCATCGTCCATGTCTTCTGTGGATGTACGAAGCCGGCCGAAGTGGCTGTGCGGTTAAAGGCGCTGCAGTCTGGAGCCGCAAGACCGCTACGGTCGCAGGTTCGAATCCTGCCTCGGGCATGGATGTTTGTGATGTCCTTAGGTTAGTTAGGTTTAACTAGTTCTAAGTTCTAGGGGACTAATGACCTCAGCAGTTGAGTCCCATAGTGCTCAGAGCCATTTGAACCATTTGGATGTACGTCGTACAATCTGACAGCCCTGCGTTGTTCTGCGATGTGTATAATATGTTTGAATGTAAACGCAGATGCTAGTAAAGCCTGGAGGTTTGCTTTGTTGTATTTAACCACGAACGGCGCCAGTGCAATTCCCTCAACATTTTTCGTCAATATATCAAACATGGTCAGAACAGTGTTCGATGTAGTTGTGAGTGCATTAGGTAGGCTAAGTGAATGTGAACATGAGCACATTTTTGGTGCTCGAATGGTTTGGGCATTCGTAACCGAAATTTTTGGTGTTTCAAGAGGCGCCGTATCGAAAATTTATACCGCATAAAGGGAAAGCGGAAAACATCAGCCGCTAAGCCATAACGCGGACGAAAGTGTGTGTGTGTGTGTGTGTGTGTGTGTGTGTGTGTGTGTATGTGTGTTGAGTGATGATGAAGAAGGGTCTTTGAAGGTTATTGCGACGAAAATTAAGAGGACGACCGACGCCAAAGTCACTACAGAACTGAATGCCATATTCGCGAACACTGTCAGCAACAAAACATCACGAAGGGAACTCTAAAAGTTCGGAATAGCAGGGCGGGATATAATTCCAAAACCACTCACCAGTGATGCAAATGTCCGTAACAAGTAAATGTGGTGCTAAAGGCATAATACCTGGTGTATAGAGCAAGTGAAGTGTGTCGTTTGGTCGGTTGAGTCTTGTTTCACACTGTTTCCAACTTCTAGTCGAGTTAACATCGCAACGGCAGTTCATGCCCGAGGCTCGGTGGTGGTTTGGACAGACATATCGTGGTATTCCAAGGGCCCAATTGGTACTCTGCGAGATCGTATTACTGCCAGGGATTGTGTGACTACTGTGGCTGATCAGGTCCATCCAGTAGTACGATGTTGGTACCCCAGAGGTGATGTTGCGTTTCAAGAGGACAGGGATCTGTTCACACATCCCGCATCGTCCATGACTAGTTTTGTGAGCACGAGGATGAATTTTCGTATCTCCCCTGGCCACAACAGACATCAGGTCTCAGTATTATTGGGTCTTTGTAGTCTGTTTTGGAGAGAACAGTGCGTGAACGCTAGCCACCTCCATCGTCATTACCTGAAATTGGCACAATTTTCCAGAAAGTATGGTATAACATTTCCTTGCAAACCACGCAGGACCTGTATTTGTCCATTCCGAGACTATTCGAATTTGTTTTGAATGCCAACGGTTTTCTACGCCATAGCTGTCATGGCAATGTGTTGTGTTTATGGTGTTTCCACGTTTTTGTGCGCCCCCTGCATAACAGCAGTAGAGAAAGTTTTGATGTAAGTTTTCTTCACCAAAACAACTGTAAACTATCAAGATCTTTTTATTACAATGTGTTTTTACTTCAACTTGAAAACTGCTCTTCTGCTGATAACATATGTTTCTTCGAATATTAGTGTAGTGGTGCAAGGTTTAAAAACGTAAAAAGTTTTGTAATATAAGGATAAAAGATGATAAAGTGCAATACTATATGATAAAATAAGCACTATTTCAATTGGAACAACAAAGAGTTCTGCAACACTGAATTCGAAGTTTAGTCATGAAGTTAAAATTATCATTTAGAACAAATAAAGTTACGTAACCAGGTTTATGATTATTTGCAACGACTTGTCTGCCATCCTGGTACAAACTGCAGTACCGTAGCACTTGACTAGGACAACCAAAAGAAAATGGCGCTCATTTCCACTTTTATCAGTGGGCTGCGCAATATTAATAGTAAAATCAGGCTTTATGCGTATGATGCAGTTGTCTATGATGAAGTACAATCTGAGAGAATCTGCATAAATTTTAAGTCAGATCTTGATAAGATTCCAACGTGGTGCGCAGATTGGCAACTTGATCTAAATGTTCGGATATATAAGATTTCAACGTTGTGCAGAGATTAACTATGTGCTCTAAATGTACAGAAATGAAAAAGTTTGCTCTTCACAAAACGAAAAAACGTGTTGCCCTATGACTACAGTATCAATGAGTCGCTGTTGGAATCGTCCGACTCATACAAACACCTGGGTGTAACTCTTCTATGGGATATGAAATGGAATGATCACATAGGTTCAGTCGTGGGTAAAGTAGGTCGTGGACCTGGAAGACCCTTGAACACAAACGCAAACTATCCCCAGAAAGTCTATTAACAAAGTTTCAGGAACCAGCTTTAAATGATTACTCTGTGGATGTACTACAACTCCTTACGTATTTTTCGCATGTGGGTAGTGAGGATAAGATTAGAATAATTACTGCACACACAGAGGCATTCAAACAGTCATTTTTTCTTCGCTCCATACGTGAAAAAAAAACAGGAACAACCCGTAATTACAAGTTACAGTGGGACGTACTCTCTGCCATCCACCTCACGGTGGTTTGCAGAGTACAGATGTAGATGTAGATGTTGATTTCGCTCACGTAGCGACGTGACACGGTACTGTGGTGCGTGGCTATCAGTGTCAACCAGACCTGCAGACATACATCGGACACTGTTCTACCCCGGAACACTTTTCTATCACCTACAGCCAGCCCTGTAATATAAGTTTAATGTATTTTCGTACTCATTTTGAAATGTTCGCATTCACCATATGCCTACTGCATTCTTTTTCTGAAGCTACAAAAATTACTCAGGGAAAGTATGTTCTCCAAAAGTGAAAAGCCAAATGTGAAAAACTGTTCCATGGTAAAACATGGTCATCTACATAGGAACAAACATTATAGACAAATTTAAAAGTCTTGCAGTCGAGAAAATCTTGTCAGTACTGTGTGTAATAGTTTATGTTTTCGATTGTTGCTCTTCTACATACCAAGAATCAGTAAGTGATATGAAAAGTGATATCAAAAACTACTTACAAGTGAAAAACAATTTCAAGCAGAACCTGCTGGAAATAGAAACGAATTTCCGTTCTCAAGACAGGGAAAATAGTTAAGACATTAAAGAGACTCAATTACAAATAACACGTGTGTCGTGGTACAAGACTTCCTTCCATTTCGAACTACAAAATGGTGCACGACCGACAAAGTGTGGTTCAATCGTCCATACTTTATGTAACTAATTTTAAAAATATACTAAATTTTACACGCAATAAAATTCTGCAACTAAAGAATTAACAATAGCTTGCATATTGCTTTACAGTGTTACAAAGCACTTAAATATTCTGAACTCATAATACTAACAAAGGCCGCACAACACACAACCTCTTTAACAAAAAACTGCAGAAAATGGAATGGCGGAAATTGCATATGGCGCTTTCTACTGCCTATTTCTTCATGTGATTCTAAAATCACTCGGTAGACTAAAACTCCGACCTGGAAACAATATGTATTCCCAGGTGCTCTATCATCCATATGTATTCCCAGGTGCTCTATCATCCAGACACAACACTCTCCCCTACTTTCGCAGAAACGAAACATTAATTATGTACGCCTACCGTTACTATTTCGAAATGACTATTAAAACTCTATGGCTGCCTGCGACTATCTGGCTTCCCGTGAGAGCAAATTTGATATAGCACTGTATACACTCACTCGATATTCTTTCTAACAAAAGCAAACAAAATCGTCTTTAAAACTCAATGTGCACGAAACTGGAATGTAAACATCGAAGAAAATACTGCAGATATACTCTTCGCATGATGCATTGTGAAGCTGTGATGCAACTAAAATTCTAACCAGATGCGGAAAATACGTTATACGGATTGTATAATGAATAGCATTAAATATGGAAATGTGTGGCTAGAAAACTGCGAGACTTGACTTCTAATTGTCTCGAATCCTTGTTAATTTCGACTCACATACACAAATCATCTTTGAAGTTTCTTACTCGCCCGACTTATTACTACACAAATCATCTTTGAAGTTTCTTACATATTCGATTTATTACAAATTTCACGTATCTAGAAAACCAGGAACGTATCCATGGCTACAACCATCGTTGAGAAATCTACTCCAAAATGTGGAAGATGCTTTGTGGAGCCTACTCCTATTAAACATCTGTCTCTAGTGCCGAAATTGTCAAGTTAAATTTAAGAACTGAGCTAAAGGCGTCTCAAGCATATCGCTAATGCAACTTACCACCCAATCACGTTATACATCACGAAAAGAGCGATCGCGACAGCGCTGGCAATCTCCATCGTGGCGATTCTATACCAACTATGGCGTTTCTTCGGTTACACCTCTTCGAATGAACCTATTGTTGACACTGAATAATAAGCTTACCTATCCGCTACGCACCATGTTAAAATCACATTGTGAGTCGCAGTAGCTCTCAGTAAGTGCAATAGGATGTGTTATTCATTAGGTAGTCCGTTCGAGCACGTTATGGTTATATTGATGAATGCACAAAAGAACGTAACGGAAACTGATACAAAATGGTTGCGACTTCTTCGTTATAATCTTTTCTGCAGCGTCATAAATAAAGGATGACAGCCTGTGAAACTGTTCAAATGGTTCAAATGGCTCTGAGCACTATGGGACTTAACATCTATGGTCATCAGTCCCCTAGAACTTAGAACTACTTAAACCTAACTAACCTAAGGACATCACACAACACCCAGCCATCACGAGGCAGAGAAAATCCCTGACCCCGCCGGGAATCGAACCCGGGAACCCGGGCGTTGGAAGCAAGAACGCTACCGCACGACCACGAGATGCGGGCGTGAAACTGTTCAAACGAAAATTATTAAAATGAGAAATTATACGCGCGGCACTAATACAGTTTCGGATTTTCATTCTAACGCACCCAAATTGTTCAGACACGTGGGAAATGCTCTCATCTTCTGTTGCAAGAAGTTATGTCAGGTGCAGATGCGGACATGGACTCAGCTTTGCAGTATAGCAAAATTTAGCAGGCTCGCTCGCTCGCCTCCTCTGACAATAGATGACTGTACGGAGTTTCCTCCCATCACTGTAAGGTATGATGGAGAGATAAGACACGACATTTCTATGAACCGCATGTTTCACACCCGCGTTTGGGTATCCTCATTCAGATATTTCGTATTTCTGTAATCATGCCTCGTGGGCGATGGAAGTGTACCATAGATATAGTTAATAGATCTCATTATGACATTAAATATAACACAGTATACATATCTACATTTGTTCTGTAAAATGATTTGGCTTTTGACTATTTTCTTGCGTCAGGTCACTCACATTCAGGTCACGAATAGGTAGTCCATTAGACCACTCTGTGATATTACATAAAAATATGAAGTAACATGGATATCTGGAAAATCTGGATAGACTATCAATACGAATCGCTTCTTTATTCGTTGAGCGATCAGAAGAGTAACCTACCCCTACACTTGGCACTACTGAATTGACTGGAGGTAATGCCATATAATGTGCTGACGGGAATGAATCGGGAAATATCCGCTTTTCAGTTAACTTGAAGAAGAAATAATATTACATGAAATATTACGCAGGAAGAGTACTACAATCATTCCAGACCTACAGAAAAAATACATCTAAACTTTTGTATAAATAGAATACGCATTTATTGCAATATACATTTCGCGGACGTGCTTGTTTGGTGGTTGTACTTACTACCCATGTGCATCGCAACAGAGCTGCAGGAGATTATAGAGCCCTGGCAAGTAAAATTATCACAGGAACAAAAGTCGATGCACTGGTCGTATCAATTGATAGAGGAGACACGGGAGCGAAGTTAGCCTTTAGTGCAGCCTTTATGAGGTGCTGAGCCTAGGAAATTCATGAATGGTCATTTTAGAGAGTCAAGATTAAGGACGAGAAAACCTATAGAATTAAGTTGAACATATTCCAGAACTGCATATTTGTAAATACTTATTAGGAGGAGTATCGAAAAAACTCACAGGAAATCACTCACTCTGTAAAAATCGTGACGTGGACGAAACTGTCAGCGATGTGACAGTAGCAGCTTCATATAGGGCATTAAACTCTGAAATCAGTAATGAATCGAAATATTTTTATTGGAATCATTTTGATATAGTAATGATGTAACGAGTGATAAATGGTGTAGATATCTGAAGCGATTGTCAGAATGGAAATTACTTGCTACGTTCCTTCCTACGAAGCCATGCATTGGCACAGGCCTTTCATGACGTCCTGCTGACGGCCACGCACTTGCGCTCTGTGCAGCTCAGCAGAGCTTGAGAACATCAGGTAGATAACTAGTCACTGCAGGAAACGTCACGCTAAAACCGTGTGACTCCGCCTCTGCTCTTAGAAATGCCCTCAAAACAGCGTGGAAGAGGATCAACAAGTGTCCGCAGTTATGTCATGTCTGGCTGAAAACTCTCATTGATCAGATTCCGTACAGGTACCAAAATGCAAGAATGTTGATTAGTACGCTTAATCTGTTGATCCAAATAGTCCCAGACATTTCAATGGTGCTGATATCGCGTTATTTAGCGGACCAGTTGAGGAGTTGTGGGGTGTCTGAGAGTTCATCAAAACAGGGCAGTACACTTTCAGGCCTATGAACGCAGCTGTTGTCGTCTTGGAAGATAATAATGTCGGCAGTACACTCAACACGGTACTTTCCTAGGCTCATGGATCTGTCAGAGATGGTATGTACCATATCGGTGCATGCCGAATTCATTGAACGCAGTAGATGCAATACAACTAAGTACTCGGCTAGTGCCGCCAGGGTAGTGCACGAAATGACAATGTACGGTCGAGAATTCACAATAGAGAACAGACGTCAATGGCTGGGAAAACAAGACGAAACTGCAATCCAAAAGGGAACCATATAATCACTGTGTAGCTACATTCAAGACTGGAGGTTGAAGGCAGGCGACGCTGAAGGCGTACAGGCACGACTAAACCGCCTGCCAAAGGCTGAGGCAGCGCAGATACAGGCGGCTGGTCGCTGGTGGTTGGTCACCGCGAGAGGCGTGGAGCGGCTTGCAGCGTCCCTCTCCAACGGTTCCACACAGCATTCAGCGCTGCTCTGCTGAGCGTGCTAGCCGTATTCCGCTGTCATCGTCTGACCCGCTGGATACAGCAGCACGCCATTGTCTCCCTCTGAGTTTTAACTGGCTCGACTTTTAAATGATTATCGGAGATTGCTGTTGTTGTTGTCCTTGGTGGTGGTGTTTGGGGAGGGGTGAGAGGGGATGTACCTACAACGAGAACTTCGAACGGCAGTGCACCTTGTCATTTTTCACATTAGGAAATAATTGCCAGAGATGAAAGAACGGCAAGTTGCAGAAAAAAGTTCCTAGTACTGATCTAGGGTTAAACTCCTGACATCCGCATTTCATGACTGTTACTCAGCCACTGAAACTACTGATGTAGCACTGGTCCGCATGTTAGTTTTAAACGTATGTGAGATGCACAAAAACACGAAAGAAATGTTTACAACAACACTTAAGCGTGACAGCTGTAAATACAGCGCTACCACAGGAAGTAACATCAGTGTTTAAATGGTTCAAATGGCTCTGAGCACTATGGGACTTAACATCTGTGGCCATCAGTCCCCTAGAACTTAGAACTACTTAAACCTAACTAACCTAAGGACATCACACACATCCATGCCGGAGGCAGGATTCGAACCTGCGACCATGGCGGTCACGCGGTTCCAGACTCAAGCGCCTAGAACCGCACGGCCACAACAGCCGGCTCAGTGTTTAACGTCCTGTTGATGAGGGAGCCATTAGAGATGAAGAACGTGCTCCAGCTTTAGGTTTTTTTATTGGTAATGCCATCTCTGTATGAAAATCACTGGCTGTGCTGTGTGCAGTCTGTGGCTGTTTTGCATTGTTGTAATACTCGCCATTGTAGTGTTAGGCAGCTGGCTGTGAACAGCGCGTAGCGTTGCGCAGTTGGAGGTGAGCCGCCAGCAGTGGTGGATGTGGGGAGAGAGATGGCGGAGTTTTGAAATTTGTCATGAACTGCTATATTTATATATGATGATATCAAGGTAAATATATTGTTTGTTCTCTATTAATATCTTTCATTTGCTAACTATCCCTATCAGTAGTTAGTGCCTTCCATAGTTTGAATCTTTTATTTAGCTGGCAGTAGTGGCGCTCGCTGTATTGCAGTAGCTTGAGCAGCGAAGATTTTTGTGAGGTAAGTGATTTGTGAAAGGTATAGTTTAATGTTAGTCAGGGCCATTCTTTTGTAGGGAATTTTGAAAGTCAGATTGCGTTGCGCTAACAAAATATTGTGTGTCAGTTTAAGCACAGTCGTGTATAATTGTTCAAAGGGGAAGTTTCAATATGTCGACCCTTAGCCAAGGATACCTCACTGGAATCTTCTGATTTTTTGTTGTAGTTTGTGTAATTAGTGTAGCTTTTGTTTATTGCTAGCGCGTAATTATAGAGAGAATTTCCTTTGTAGTTGCAGTTTTTCATTGTTGTACAGTAAAACAGTTGTGGCATGCATGTAGATTTGCACCAAGTATTTCGCAACTGCGCTGGCAATTAAGTAGACATTATTTCCATTGCTATGTTATTTTATTTTGCTCTTCAAATTGTGCTTTTCTGTGTTATCGTCTGAAATACTGTGACAATAATGGCGTGTGAAAAACGTAATACTTGGCTCCAAAGTAAATTGAGAAATGACAGTGAAAATGAAAGCAGTGTGTTAGCGCCACCGAGTAATGAATTAACTGATGTTCAAAGTAGTAATTTGGTAATTGTGCATAGGGAAATGGAGTCGGCGGCAGCGACGGCGGCGGTGGTCTCGGCTCGACGGTGCATTCTGCCCGCAGCAGACTAGAGCCCACGCATTGTGTAAGTAGGCTGTTTATGTTTTCTCTATGTAAGTAGGCTGTTTAGGTTTTTTTATTGGTAATGCCACCTCTGTATGAAAATCACTGGCTGTGCTGTGTGCAGTCTGTGGCTGCTTTGCATTGTTGTAATACTCGCCATTGTAGTGTTAGGCAGCTGGCTGTGAACAGCGCGTAGCGTTGCGCAGTTGGAGGTGAGCCGCCAGCAGTGGTGGATGTGGGGAGAGAGATGGCGGAGTTTTGAAATTTGTCATGAACTGCTATATTTATATGATATCAAGGTAAATATATTGTTTGTTCTCTATTAATATCTTTCATTTGCTAACTATCCCTATCAGTAGTTAGTGCCTTCCATAGTTTGAATCTTTTATTTAGCTGGCAGTAGTGGCGCTCGCTGTATTGCAGTAGCCTGAGCAGCGAAGATTTTTGTGAGGTAAGTGATTTGTGAAAGGTATAGTTTAATGTTAGTCAGGGCCATTCTTTTGTAGGGAATTTTGAAAGTCAGATTGCGTTGCGCTAACAAAATATTGTGTGTCAGTTTAAGCACAGTCGTGTATAATTGTTCAAAGGGGAAGTTTCACAGCTGAGGAAAGTTGAGGGTGGAAACTGGCTGACGTCTTGCTAGAGCAACCATCCCAGAATTTGCATTAAAAGTTTTAAACGTAATCATAAATCTAAATGTGCTTGTGTGAATGGTAAAGCCGCCTTCCCCCCGAATGCCATTACAGTGTATTACGACTACACCCACCTCGTTGTCCGTTACAATACGAGATTTCGTCGCGAGATCTAGATGAGGACGCACTTCTCTATGAGAAGATACAGAACTGTGGTAACAATTTCCAAACAAAGCCACTGCAGTTAAGGCAGAAGAAAGCATTCAACTAAAATACGTTCTGATAGTGATATAGAGCGTACAAAAGGAGATACGAAAATTGTCATCGCCCTTCCACCTGCTGGCAATCTAACATTCAAGACACGAAAACTACTGTACAAAAATGGAATTCTTAACGTGTTAGGAGAGACCTACGTCACTTTTAATTGCCGATCACTTCAACTGCGTTAAATCACCGGCCAAAAAATAATTATGTAGTGAGTACACGACGGAAGATAATACCACCAAGTACACAATGGCCCTTTATCTGATATTTGTATTTCCCCTGAGGGTGGCGGAGGAGGGAGGGAGAGGAAGGGGTTAGTAGCATTGAAGTTCCGACTCTTAATTCTTTGATTAAAACGATTGAAAGCAAAGAAAAGCATTTATAAAAACAAAATCTGTCCTTGGTGAGGGACTGAGACGCAGGTGCACGGCAAGGGAGTGTTATGAGGAAGAATGTGGGATGAATATTGGGAAGGTTCACGACACGAGATGTAGGTTGAAGAGGGCGAGTGGCATTGCAGATATGCAGGGAGAATGTGAATAGAAATGGAAGAGCTTGATTAGGTCATACGAAAGCTCACGTATTGAGTAGATTTTAGTAATGATTTCATGCTCTCGGAGGGAATATTACTCTAAGAAATGATATGGAGTGTGGCTCTCTGCCCCTGTTAATCAAATTAACTGTTACTCAAATGTCTGTTGCTTCTGTTTTTAGTTCTTCGATTTCATCACCTGCACAAGAGCTGGTAACTTAGAATTATGTTCGTTGCGCGTAATGATCATAACTTTGAACTTATCCGCTAATAAGTACCTAATAATCTTACACTACTGACCATTAAAATTGCTGCACCAAGAAGAAGTGCAGATGATAAACGGGTATTCATTGGACAAATATATTATACTAGAAATTACATGTGAGTACATTTTCACCAATTTTGGTGCATAGATCCTGAGAAATCAGTACCCATAACAACAACCTCTGGCCGTAATAACGGCCTTGATACTCCTGGGCATTGAGTCACAGAGCTTGGATCGCGTGTACAGGTACAGCTGGCCATGCAGCTTCAACACGATACCACAGTACATCAAGAGTAGTGACTGGCGTATTGTGACGAGCCAGTTGCTCGGCCACCATTAACCAGAAGTTTTCAGTTGGTGAGAGATCTGGAGAATGTGCTGACCAGTGCAGCAATCGAACATTTTCTGTATCCAGAAACGCCCGTACAGGACCTGCAACATGCGGTCGTGCATTATCCTGCTGAAATGTAGGGTTTCGCAGGGGTCGAATGAAGGGTAGAGCCACGGGTCGTAACACATCTGAAATGTAATGTCCACTGTTAAAAGTGCCGTCAATGCGAACAAGAGGTGACCGAGACGTGTAACCAATGGCACCCCATACCATCACGCCGGGAGATACGCCAGTATGGCGATGACGAATACAGGCTTCCAATGAGCGTTCACCACGATGTCGCCAAACACGGATGCGACTATCATAATGCTGTAAACAGAACCTGGATTCATCCGAAAAAATGACGTTTTGCCATTCGTGCACCCAGGTTCGTCGTTGACTGCACCATTGCAGGTGCTCCTGTCTGTGATGCAGCGTCAAGGGTAACCGCAGCCATGGTCTGCGAGCTGATAGTCCATGCCACTGCAAACGTCGTCGAACTGTTCGTGCAGATTGTTGTTGTCTTGCAAATGTCCCCATCTATTGACTCAGGGATCGAGACGTAGCTGCACGATCCGTTACAGCCATGCGGATAAGATGCCTATCATCTCGACTCCTAGTGATACGAGGCCGTTGGGATCCAGCACGGCGTTCCGTATTACCCTCCTGAAACCACCGATTCCGTATTCCGCTAACAGCCATTGGATCTTGACCGACGCGAGCAGCAATGTCGCGATACGATAAACCGCAATCGCGATAGGCTACAATCCGACCTTTATCAAAGTCGTAAACGTGATGGTACGCATTTCTCCTCCTTACACGAGGCATCACAATAACGTTTCACCAGGCAACGCCGGTCATCTCCTGTTTGTGTATGAGAAATCGGTTGGAAACTTTCCTCATGACAGCACGATGTAGGTGTCGCCACCGGCGCCAACCTTGTGTGAATGCTCTGAAAAGCTAATAATTTGCATATCACAGCATCTTATTTGTTGTGTTGGCAGAAGAGCTAACACCGAGTTACTAGTAGAGGCCGAAATGCACGCGTTTTAGCTCACGCAGGCTGGCGTGAGGTGTGGAACATGACAAGGAATTAGAATTCAGAAAGCGTACGTAATTAGTTTGATACTTAACTTTAATCCATTAATGATGAACATCGCTTTTGACAGTACATGAGTTACAATATTATCTGTTCAGAAGACATAGTAACTGAATCTGGCGGTTTGCTAGGTCGTAGGAAGTGACGTAGCTGAAGGCTATGCTAAACTGTCGTCTCTGCAAATGAGAGCGTCTGTAGTCAGTGAACCATCGCTAGCAAAGTCGGCTGTACAACTGGGTCGAGTGCTAGGGAGTCTCTCTAGACTAGACCTGCCGTGTGGTGACGCTCGGTCTGCAATCACTGATAGTGGCTACACGCAGGTCCGACGTATACTAACGGACCGCGGCCGATTTAAAGGCTACCACCTAGCAAGTGTGTCTGGCGGTGACACCACACTCTTCGTGTCGGTTAAATTTCGCTTCTGTAGCAAATCATCTTCGTGGTGTAGAAATTTTAATGGCCAGTAGTGTATTTTCACGTCTGTGCCTACAATCTATTGTGACGACGTCGGAGCATGAAAGTGCTCCGGCATACTGTTCAGTGTTTGCGTTTGTGGTATTTCCTGGCTTGTCACTAGAGGAGCAGAATACTCTTCGTCAGTGTAAAAACTGGTATTCCGATACACTAAGGAAGCCATCTGTAACTGTGAGGGGGTTTTAGGTCTTACGACTACTGCGTCATGGAAACTGACATTGGAAGACTAGTGCTAAACATAGTTACAGAAGACAATGTGTTATCAGCGATGGGCAACATTATTTCGAACGATATAAATGAGTGTTATGTTCACTAGGACAATACAGGACTGAAAGATGTCAGTGCGGGAACAGATGTGGATGAAGACGGTGAACATTTGCACACTTGTGTGTAATACCGAAGAAACGAGGTGGGCTAGCAGTGGACCCGAAACAGGTGCTTACATATACCGTGCTAAGAAAACTGTAAGCTAAGGACATGGCGTCAGGGTCAACAATAAGTCGCAGCTTTAAGTACAACTCTGTTGTTGCACGTGTACGAGAAACCAACCTTTTTGTCAGTGTAAAAACAACTGTCAACATTGACGACCAAGAACATCGAGACAGTTTGGGGGTTAAGGAAAAAGCCAATGTATCAATCCTAGGAGTTTTGATAACTTGTAGAAGCAACATACCGCAAGAATACACAAAAAGAACGAAATTGGGAATCGACACGACACCCACTAATATGTATTCACTCGAGAGAACTCTCAAGCTCCGAGTAATTCCGAGTGTAACCCGACTGCACCCCATGTCAGTAGGCAAACTAGTCCGAAAGACTATGCCCGGAATACAGGACGCCATTATCAGTATACTGTATTTACGCCAGTCTAATGCACCGTGGAATGTAATGCACCCCCCAAGTTAAAGTTGTAAACAAAGAGTTTGTTGGCTTATCACTAGTAGGCTCCGTTTATTTACACGTCAGTGGATGTATACATGAAGCATCAAAACAACAATTTTAAGCCACCACCCATTCTTAAGTGACACAGTCATTATTAAAAAATATGTCCTAAATTGATTACCTACATGACATACAAACAAATAGATCATAAATCACGGTCGTTACTCATCATTATCCACTAATATCATCATTTCGGAGGAGTCTGCATCAGAAGCAGTTTCATTTACTCTTTCCCCCGTCGTCCTCGTTCCAGAGCACATCATTTTCATGACCGTCCAGAGTATATAAAATGCAGCATTTCTCGAATGAGTTTACTATCATTGGTGCTTGGATTTTTCTCCATGAGGCCGAAATCAAGCGTGCAATAATTTGGGGTGCAGCAATCTTAATTTTCCGTATCGGAGTCAGTTTACAGTTTGGTTTGCAAAACCATGTCTTGCACTCTTCCTGAAAGTAACCTCAGAAAGCTTTACTTACACTATCGTTCAGTGGTTTTAACACAAAAGTCATTCCTCCAGGAATAATAACAGATCACTGCCTAGACTGTGCATCTTCTTTTTTACGTCATCAGCAAGATGACCACGAAATGCGTACAGACATAGCATTAATTGTAGTTTGTAGTTCTCATACGCTTCGCAGCTAGTCATGCGTTAGAATTTGTCACGTGTCCCTTCTCTTTATTTCGAACAATGACGTCAACAGGGAACAGCTTTTCATTTTTAGAAGCCTTGGGACTTGTTTTCCGCTTGTAGATTAAGAGAGGAGGAAGATTTCGCCCATCTGCTGTGACTGTCAGCGTTATAGTTACGTGCTTTTTTTCACACCACGATACTTTGATGGTAACGTCTTTTGTCCCCTTTCATCAGTCGTGTAATCATGTGGCATATTAAACCAAATTGGCGTATCAACTAAGTCGCCTGTTTGGCTCATCGAAACATTCCTTCGTTGCCGAAGTGTGGTGACATAGGGCTGAAATTCTTGATTTTTTTTCCTCAAAATCTTGTTGAAGCTTTTGTTGTACGGCATCGTAGAGATAAGCCCGCCCCTTTCATAAAGCGATCAACCCATCCACGACTAGCCTGAAACTCTCACCTCGGTATATTAGGAACTGCAGCCACCTCCTTTTGCTTTGTTTCTTATGGCGTAATTAGTTTACAGATTGTCCATTTTTCCTCCTTCCACGGTCGAATTCCAAAAATATTGGTTCAACGTCAGGATTTCTTCCACTGTGAGGACCAGTGAATTTCTTTCTAGTGCTGGTAGTTGCAAATAATGCCAATTTCTAATTCTTCCAAAAGCAAACGTTACTCTCAGCTACATCGAATTCTCGTCCCGCCCTCCTGCTACCGTATTTTTAAGCATAAGGAATTACTTTACGCTCTATAGTAGTATCATACGATATCCCTCCGTGCTTGCCTTCCATTTCGTGACTACCTAATGGGAACCCACTACGCAGTAATAGCCCAACAAAAACGTAAGTTGAAAATTACAACAATGCATTGAGATGTAAGGAACCATACGTAAATTTCAATGATCTTGTCCCTGAACGACGGATTCAGGTTGGTACTCGAATGTAATGCACCGACGATTCTTATGCACAACCCAGTTTTGATTACTGCATATGGTAAACAAAAAGGTGTGCATTAGATTCGCGTAAATACAGTATCTGAGAAAGGTAGAAATCACAGTTCGGCGCAGTTGACTAACAGTGTTACAGTTATGGCAAGCCATAAGTCAATGGAAGATACAAGATGGACATAAACAAAAGCAAAACGAGGATAATGGAATATAGTCGAATTAAATCGAGTGATGCTGAAGGTATCAGATTGGGAAATGAGATGCTTAAAGTAGTACACTCATGCTCATAAATTAAGGATAATTGCAGAATCTTGCGTCATACAACGTGGTACTACACAAAACTGACGCTAATAGCATAGGCACATAGGGGACACACAATACACAGATCTGTAAGTCCAAGGTATTGCTGATAAGTTGAGAAAACTATCCCGAATTACATATGCTACACAACGCCACTGTTTCCCGTACATGTACCCCGACATCAATATGAAATATGGTCACCATGCACACGTACACAGGCTGCACAATAGGTTGGCATACTCTGGATCAGGTGGTCGAGCAGCTGCTGGGGTATAGTCTCCCATTCTTGCACCGGTGCCTGTCGGAGTTCCCGAAGTGTCGTAGGAGTTTGAAGACATGCAGCGATACGTCGACTAAGAGAATCCCAGACGTGCTCGATGGGGTTTAGGTCTGGAGAACAGGCACGCCACTCCATTCGCCTGATATCTTCTGTTTCAAGGTACTCCTCCACGATGGCAGCTCGGTGGGTCCGTGCGTTATCATCCATCACGAGGAAGGTGGGACCCACTGCACCCCTGAAAAGGCTGACATACTCACGAAAAAAGATGTCCCGATAAACCTGACTTGTTACAGTTCCTCTGTCAAAGACATGCAGAGGTGTACGTGCACCAATCATAATCCCACCCCACGCCATCAAACGACGACCTCCATACAGGTCCCTTTCAAGGACGTTAAGGGGTTGGTATCTGGTCCCTGGTTCACGCCAGATGAAAACCCGGCGAGAATCACTGTACCTGGACTCGTCTATGAACATAACCTGGGACCACTGTTCCAATGACCACGTACTGTGTTCTTGAAACCAAGTTTTACGGGCTCTCCTGTGACCAGGGGTCAGTGGAATGCACCTTGCAGGTCTCTGGGCGAATAAACCATGTCTGTTCAGTCGTCTGTAGACTGTGTGTCTGGAGACAACTGTTCCAGTGGCTGCAGTAGGGTCCCGAGCATGGCTACCTGCAGTAATCCTTGGCCATCTGCTGGCACTGATGGTGGGATATCGGTCTCCTTGTGGTAGTGTCGTATACTGTGGACGTCCCGTACTGTAGCGCCTGGACACGTTTCCTGTCTGCTTGAATTGTTGCCATAATCTTGATATCACACTTTGTGGCACACGGAGGGCCCATGCTACGACCTGCTGTGTTTGATCAGCCTCCAGTCGCCCTAGTATTCTACCCCTCATAACATCACCAATATCTGTTATTTGAGCTATTTTCAACACACAGTCACCATTAGCACGTCTGAAAACGTCTGCGCACTTATTCGCTGCACCGTAATCTGACATGCACCAACACACCTCTGCTTATGTGGATTGCTGCCAGCGCCATCGTGCAACGACCGCAGGTCAAATGCACCGTATTGTCATACCCCGTGGTGATTTAAACCCGCAAACTGCCCACCAGAGCGTTGTTTCACCACGTATCAGCATTATCCTTTATTTATAAGCATGAATGTAGATGAGTTTTGCTATATGGGGAGTGTAATTATTGATGACGGTCAAGGTACAGAGGATACAAAATGTAGACTGGCTATGGCAAGGAAAGTGTTTCTGAATAAGAGAAATTTGTTAACATCGAGTATAGATTTAACTGTCAGGAAGTCTTTTCCGAAAATATTTGTATGGAGTGTAGCCTAGTATGGTAGTGAAACATGGAGGACAAATAGTTTAGACAAGAAGAGAATAGAAGCTTTCGAAATGTAGTTCTACAGAAGAATGCTGAAGATTAGATGGGTAGATCACGTAACTAATGAGGAGATACTACTGAATAGAACTGGTGAAAAGAGAAATTTATGGCACAACTTGACTAGAAGAAGGGATCAGTTGGTAGGACAAATTCTGAAGCATCAAGAGATCACCAGTTTAATATTGGAGGGAACCGTGGAAGGTAAAAATTGTAGGAGGAGACCAAGAGGAGAATATATTAAGCAGATTCAGAAGGATGTAGATTGCAGTAGTTACTCGGAGATGATGAAGCTTGTACAGGATAGAGTAGCATGGAGAGTTGCGTCAAACCAGTCTCTGGAGTGAAGACCACAACAACAACAATAACTTTCTTATTACCTGTAACTGCCAACAAACCAGCAGAGCTGGAAGAAGCTATTGTTCATACTGACGTGGCAAATGATTCTGATGTAGAGGGTGGAGTTGCCTCCAGTTCCCGTAAGAGACAAGGGATGACAGAAGGGGAGAAACTGTTTCAGGTACTTGCAGCAAACATCAAGAAAAAGAAAATTCATCAAACCGTGAAGGAGATTACCCTGATAATCATTTTCTACTGTCATTATTAGATGATTTGAAATCTGTGGCAAAGCGTTTAAAGATGGACGATAATTTTGAAATAATGTCAGTTTTGTGGTAATACAGCAGGTCTTACAGTTCACCAGAAAACTGTAAGTTTCAGATCACTTCACACATACCAGTACCTATATATTCAAATACACCATAACTGTTCATGCTTCCAATCCATGTCCAAGTACATCAAATCACTTTCACCTATATCACCTGATTCATCAGTGACCACTGATTTATTCTCTGGGTAGCGTAGATTTTAGGAAGCTGTTTTAACGTATTTCATCGAAAAAAATTATTGTCGAATTTATTTTAAAAATAAATTTATATGTAAAAAAGGCATTTTATTTACCTTGAAGTAATCATTCGCCTTTCATCTGATGATATACTATTTCTCATTTACGTACTTTCTTTTATTTTGTTAGCCCTCAGCACAGCACATAACTGATCAAAAGACGTCACAGACATTCTGAAGCAGTTAAAGCATTTTTTAGAGTTTTCTTTCAATTTCTTATAAATTATAAAAAAAGTCCATGTTTTTCTCCAGTACTTTGGATGATGTCGCTGACGCCTGTGTTTTCTTTTCAATAACAAAACGAAAAGCAACACTTTCTCATCAGAGTCCGTTTCGTCGCTAAGTAGCAGAAGCATACAGACAGCTCTTGCCACAGAGCTTCTGCTGCGTGGTACAGATGCGTGTCTGGCAATTCGACCACGCTGCTCAAAAGTGCGGTAGTCGCCCATTGCTGCGATTGAACCGCGTGGCTGAAACGCCACAACGAAGTCGCCAGTGTAAAAGCAGCCTTAGTCTGCGTCACAGTGACACGGACAACGGTCGCCAGATGTTGCCCAATAACATCGGCCGACAGTGTGGTCATAGTGCGTCTTATCTCCTCCGTCTGTTTTTGTCAAGGTCAAGAAGGTTAGGTTAGAATCTATTCTGTGTATGATGTGGGTTAGATTTTAATCTCTTAAGGTGGGGTGGATACAACGACGCCTCTGTGTTGTGGATACAAGGGCTGCGTAGCATCTTCTGCTATTAAAGAGACACCGAATGCATGGGAATGAGCTTTCGTGAATCGTAAAGAACGTGGCAAGTACTATGCTTTCTGTCCTCAGTTATTGGAATAACCAGACAAGTTTTACGAATATATGAGATGACGGGAGAAACGTTGTTCTATAGTCGAGATAATTCGTGGTGACCTTGAAAAGCTAGTTATAAACACACTGTGTCGCTGTATTCATTTGAAGTTGTGCTGACGTACATCAATTAGTGATTGTCGCTTTACACACGAGTGAAAGACAAGTAAAATGTGTAGCATAAAGTACTCTGAAAAACTGAAGCACTTAAAAGTGGAAATACTTACCGTACACTGCATTTTCAAACCACTTCATATTAACAGCATCACTAACCTACTGGCATGAAACGCCAGTAAGCAGTAATAATAATTTGTAGACAACTAATGACATCCTACCACAAGAAAGATCCAGTAGAGTAGCAATGAGCATAAAAGATACGCCACCCTCTTCACGTCAAAAAATAAATTTTTGAGGTTATAATCTATTATTAAAATTTCCAATACCGATTTTGCATATGAGGATTCGAATAAACCTGCGATTTTAGTCCATAGATTCCGAACTATGTGCCGATTCTGATATTTTTATCCTCAGGATGCCACAAAGTCATTCTCTTTTGGCAGTTTCTCATGCTCCATAGCTCGTGTGCGAGGATATCGGCCGATTTGACCAAAGGAAACAAACTAATTTGAATTTCACCGATTGCCATGCGAAATGTGTACATTCAGGAGAAGGGATCAGTTTTAGTGTGATGGTGCACATAGTGCTGGCGTACGTACTGATTTGGAAAGATCGGCCGTCTCCAGACGATGTCGGTCGTCGGCAGAATCCAGCGATATCGGAGCCGCTACGACTGCAGCCTTAATCCAAGTCAACTTCTTCAAACACTGTCCCATATGACCGTGTCTGGCTTGCGTACCAGATGCTACTTTTGCCCCTGCAATGCAGGCACCATAGACTCAGCCAGCCCCACAGTTTGTCCCACTCAACAACAAGTCAGAACCAGAGGACTCAATCAGCGGTCAGTGCTCAGAGGTTTGTACTACAGTGTGCCTGTCCCTATATCCCTGACTGTACATAAACCATTCTGACCCATGTCATCTGTTAGTGCAAACATCATAGATAATTTATATCAAAAGTGTATGTCTATCATTAGCACGGCGCAGTTGGGTGCAGTTCAAAAGGATTCGAAACATCATGTTGCGAGAGTGAGTGAGGCACATTCCGTTAATCTCCTACAAAATAATGGACAGTAATCATTTGGACAGAGTTATGTTATGGAACATTCATTTGGCCTGCTCTAATAGGGAAAATCTGGTTTATTTCCAAATGGAATATAAAATTCATGTTATGGGATTGGCAGAAACTAGGATAAGAACAGTACATAACTTCTACACTGAAGAGGCAAAGAAACTGATACACCTGCCTAATATCGTGTAGGGCCCCCGAGAGCACGCCACAGTAGTGCCATAACACGATGTGGCATGAACTTGACTAATGTCTGAAGTAGTGCTGGAGAGAACTGACACCATGAATCCTGCAGGCCTTGGAGATCTCTTCTGAACAGCATGTTATAAGGCATCCCAGATTTCCTCAATAATGTTCGTGTCTGGGGAGTTTGGCGGCCAGCGGAAGTGTTTAAACTCAGGAGAGCAGCTCTGTAGCGATTCTGGAAGTGTGGGGTGTCACATCGTCCTGCTGAAATCGGCGAAGTGCGTCGGAATGCACAATGGACATGAGTTGATGCAGGTGATCAGACAGGATGCTTACGTATGAGTCACCTATCTGAGTCATATCTAGACATATCAGGGTACATATAACTCCAACTGCACACTCCCCACACCGTTACAGGGTCTCCACCAGCCTCTGCTGACAGGCTGGGTCCATTAATTCATGAGGTTGTCTCCATACCTGTACACGTCCATCCTCTCGATACAATTTCAAACGACACTCGTCCGACCATGCAACATGTTTACAATCATCAACAGTCCAATGTCAGTGTTGACAGGCCAAGACAAGGCGTAAATCTTTGTGTTGTGCGGTCATTAAGGGTGTATGAGTGTGCCTTTGGCTCCAAAAGCCCATATCGATGATGTTTCATTGAATTGTTCACACGCTGACACTTGTTGATGGCCCAACGCTGAAATCTGCAGCAGTTTGCGGAAGGGTTGCACTTCTATCACGTCGAATGATTCTTTTCAGTCATTGATCCTATTCTTGCAGGACCTTTTTGCAGTCGGAGCAATGTTGGAGATTTGATGTTTTCCGAATTCCTGATATTCATGGTACTCTCGTGAAACGGTCATACGGGAAAATTCCCTCTTCATCGCTACCTCGAAGATGGTGTTTCCCATCGCTCGTGCGCCAACTGTAGCACCACATTCAAACTCGATTAACTCTTGATAACCTGCCATTGTAGCAGCAGTAATCGATCTAACAACTGCGCCAGACACTTGTTCTCTTGGATAGGCGCTGCCGACCGCAATGCCGTATTCTGCCTATTTACGTATCTCTGTATTTGAATATGTATACTTATATCAGTTTCTTTGGCACTTTATATAACCGAGATGATGGTGCGTTCGGTAAGTAATTCAACACATTTTTTCGGCCGGTTTTGGTTGAAAAAATGCGGAATGTGTTGTGCAACTTCGTCGAATATTTCCACTTCAGCTCCTATAGTTTCATGAATTTGTGAGTGGTGGCGGCACTATACATAGCCTTCGAAATAGTGTCTGTAATGCATGTGCATTCCAAGCAGAGAGCTGTCACTGATTTCTTTTTGTGGAAAACCAGAGCACTGCAGATATTCATGGTCGCATGCAGAATATCTATGGGGACCTGGAACAAAAGAACAGTGAGTCATTGGGTGTTGAGTCTGTTATCATAACAAGGTTGCGCAAACATGCCCAATCCCCTGCGTGCCGGCCGGCTGCAACTCCTGCAATGTTGGAATGTGCAGACACTCTCATTTGAGGTGATCAATGGATAACAGTCAAACTCTCTGCACAACTGGATGGCTCTGTTGGTAGCCTAGTACTCTCGTCCTCCAGTTGGAGTACATAAAAGTGTGTGCTCTGTGGATTATTTGCTACCTAGCAGAAGACCATAAAGAGCAATGAAGGACGATCTGTGTGAAGTCACTTGCACGTTATGAGGCTGGCCATGACAGTTTTTCTCGAACATCATTGCAAGCGATGAAACATCGGCTCATCAATTTTAACTGGAAACGAAATGGTGACCCGTTGAGTGGTGCTACACCAGCTCTGCTCCGTAGAAAAATTTCAAAGTCTAACTTTCAACTGGTAAAGTCATGGTTACAGTCTTCTGTGCTGAATGAGTTATTCTAATTTATGTCCTCCAGTGCCAGATTAAGGGAAGGGAAAAGGGGGGCTCTAGACCCAGGACTCCATGTGGACGGGGGGCCTCCACTCTGATCTTCCTCATCTGGCTCTCTAATAAGAATCATTCAAGATACAACCATCACCATGGGATAAAATAAGACCCTAAAATATAAAACAAATTTCTTTGTTTGTTACAACCACCATCTTAAAAAACTATCATAAATCAGTTTAAAACAAAAGGTCGAATATAGTACATGATAATTATGATTCATATTTTCTCGTTGAACAGAGATGTTCTGCAGTCTCATGTAGTCACAGAATAACCAGTCCAAATCCAGCGAAAAATTAAGTTACTGCGCAGTTGCGCAACATTCCTTTCATGTCAACAAGTTCCATCTATTTATAAACTCTGTATGCGTGTATTCGAGCAGAATTTTTGACCTTAACAATAGGCGAGTTACTTCAAACACTTTTGTGTTTTGTGTGATGCACTCACCATTCACGTATCGCCCTTTCCTTCTTCTGTTCGTTGCTTATATTCCTCGTCTATTGTTGGAGAGCTGAATTGTTAATTCGAGCAAAAGAAAAGCACAGAAAGAAGGAGCTACATTTATGAAGAAACTGCCACAAGTGACTGCATAGTCATACGAACAAAAAATTGCCCCACTGGTAACGTTAGTGAAGTCTGTACTGAACCGGTACCTTTTACATTGGTATATATTTCTTCTAAGGAGTGTTTTATAGATCCCGGTGAAACTGAAATTGTAGTCGGGCAGTATTTTGTAATTGAGGTGGCAATGAAAGCGAATGTTGAACTAAGCGATCATAAAATCGAAATCGGAGACAGAACTTACAGTGAATTAGTGAAGTGCCCAACATTGGAGAAACATTCGGCGAAATGGAAAAATGTGAAAAATCATTGGTGGAATTGATTTTAGCGAATGGTTTAGACTATGTTAAGAACAATTTAGATGATCTAAGTAAATCCGAACGTGTCTATAAATCACAAAAAATGTACTCACCCAACACCTTGTTCTTTAGAAAACTGCTAAATGGAGAGAAAAATGAAAGGAAATGGCTGTAGTATTCCGAATCTACAAGAAATGTGTTTTGTATTTTCCGTAAATTATTCAGTGACAGCATTGACTTAGATGATATGTGTTCTCCATTTTCAATTTGTGGGCTTTATGTCTGGAAGAAAGAGGTAGAAAAAGTGACATCTCATGAAAACAATGCTATTCATCCCAAAAATTCAGTGACGCGGCTTCTACCATGGAAGAATGAGAGACGTGCCGTATCGACAGTGAACTGCAGCATACGATTTAAACCGAGGAAAATTATTGGCAAGAAGTGCTTCCCTGCGTGATAGAGGTAGTTAAGCATTTGGAAATAAGAGGATTTGCTTTTCATAGTGATAACAAAATTTCTCGGACCAAAAATAATGGTAACTATTTGGGTTTCCTTGAATTAATTGCTCATTTTGACCCGTTTTTGAAACAACACATCCATGAGCGTTGCTCTAAAGGTCATTGCCATCAGACATATTTTTCCAAGGCTACCGGTATTATGAAGAATTCATTGGTCTTGTGGGAGTCAAGGTACTGAGTAAAATAGTTGGCAAAATTCAAACAGCAAAATTCTAAAGATTAGCTGTATATTCAACAGTAGACACAGCACATGAAGATCAGCTAGCCCTTGTAGAAGGTATTGTTTCGAGGGAAGAGTTTATGAGGAAGATTTTTATGTTTTGTTCCCAACACAGACACACAGGAGAAAGTCTTAGAAAAGTTTACCTAGATCTCTTTTGGGAATACAGTACCGTATGAGGACAGAAGATTGTCGTTGCCAGTAACACGAGTGGGAAATATTCAGGTTTAAGTGCAAAGATAAAGGAACTGAATTAATTAGCTTTCTATGTGCCATGTGTTGATACCTGTTAAACCTGGTGTTCCAAACAGTGCTGAGAAATCGTCAGAAACAGCTGTTTTTTTTTTTCCAAGTTATTCAATGACTATATGGCTTTTTTGTAGTTTGTACTCACCATTGGCACATGCTTGTGAGGAAGAATGAGTGACTTAAGATATTGTGTGATACTAGATGGTCGTGCTGTGAGGAAGCAATATCAGCTATTCGACAGAATTTCTATGCCGTTTATGTGTTCTTTAAAGAAATTATTGAGAACAAGAAAATGCAGCGACAAGAAATGAGGCAGAATCGCTTTTGAAAAATCTGAAGACAGCAAGCAGTACTAGCTGTCTTCTGCGATGCCATGTTGTCTTGAGTGGACAAAACTAACAAATATTTGCAATGGCCTGGACTGAATTTAATTAGCGGGTATCATGTGTTGCGATCATTGATTCCATTTTTCAGCCATGTTAGTGAAAATTTTAATGAACATGAAAACCAGGCTAACTCTGCGACTGCCATTCCCATTCTCGAGGCCTCATCTCGCAAGTTATGAGGAAAGAAGAGGGTGAGGAATATACCCCATAAAAAAACTTGAATCCATCTGGCTCTGGATGGTAGTATCCTTTGAGGCCCCTCCCTAGGGTTACAGGTGAAACCGGTCAACAGTCTCAAAGGCAGAAAGGAATCCTAATTCCCAACAGCAGAGAGAGTGGAAGAACCTAATGGAGAAAACCATGAGAAATCATTTTGGACTAACAATCCGTTCTTATCTTGGAATTTATTTCCTGCCATGTACAACATACAATTTCAATTGCAGAATGGAAGGGCTGGTAAAAGTAAGCACTACCCCAGTTGGAAACTCAAAAGAGGTATCCACCATTTGCTTTATGCAGTGCTTAGGGACCTAGAGTTTGGGAAGCCCCAACATGTGCAGTAAGGACGAGATTAAGAAACCTCGGTGTCATTCCAAACTTAAGTTCAAAAGAAAATCTTTACAGCCATCTTGAATGTAAAAACTGGTAAACAATAAGAACTGAAAATTCCCTAAGATAAACATGAAATACAAGTTTCAGCAGTTCGAGAAACGGGAGTTTTGGACAAAACTGCTACACAAACCAAAAATCATAGAATTTTTAAGGGTAAACCAACTACAAAAATTATGAAAGGCATACCAATACTTGGTATCAGCTTCTATACTCATAAAAATTTAGTAGATGACGTTACAGAATTCAAATCCAGTTCAGAAACACTCTCTCTTCTCACAGTGAAATGCAAAAATAAACATTATATCTTTGTTAACGTCCAAGCTGTATTTAATGATGACAGTTAAGATAAATCTGAGTTAAGTAGAAGCATTCTGGCAACTTTTGGCAGACTAAATGTAAAAAATTCCAAAATCAAATATTGTGATTTTACTGGGGTATTTTAACGTACATGTAGGGAAAGCAAAAAGCTATTTTAAAAATCGTAGGAGAGTATCCAACCCATGAATGAGCAAAAAAAAAACGATGCAAGACTAATGAATCTTTGGAAAACATTTTTGTTGAAGTTAATGTCAACTTTCTTAAAAAAATTGCTAAGTAAAGCAAAAACATATATATCTCCAAGTCTAGCACTACAGAAGTTCCAGTTAGATCATGTGGATATTTCTCAAAGTAATGTTAAAGAACTCGTAAATGTAACAAGAAGCAGGGAATTTTACTCTGTTCATTACCTGACTAAAATTAAACTGAAATTTATCCCTAATAAAAAGGGTAAGAGACAGCAAAAATTGATTAAATATAACGCAGACAGGCTCAGCATCACAAACGACACAAATGTGGCAATGAAACATTTTCAAGAAGAAATTAAAATAGCTAAATCAGAGTAATTGGAACAATTATCTAAAGAAATCAACAGGGCAGTGAAGAATGAATTTGAATCAACAAAAATGAGAAGAAAGTCTGCTGGAATGAAATCTGTGAAAAAGGCAGTTGCAGAAAGAATAAAACAGTGGAAGAAATGGAAACATTCTGGGAAGACTGAGTACCTCGATCAACTTAAACTGCAAATTTCAATTTATTGTTCATAACATGTACCGTAGTTTTACATGCATGTGCATTTTCAACTAAGTATAAAGATTTTACAATTACAATTTCTTTTAGTTTACATTATTTCTGAAACTTCCTAGCAGATTAAAACTGTGTCCCAGATCGAGACTCAAACTCAGAGTCTTTGCCTTTAATGGGCAACTGCTCTACCATTTTTTTCCCTGTAATTCTCATTTTGTTTGATATTGTTCACTGCATTTGTTTGGGGTAGGTGTCGTATGTCACCCATCGTTGATCCGTTCACTTTTTTTTTCGTTGCAGAGGGCAGCTAACACTCTGACTGAACATGCTGAGCTACCGTGCTGGCCTATCTGAGCTACCCAAGCATGACTCACAACCAGTCCTCACAGCTTTAATTCCCCCAGTACCTCGTCTCCTACCTTCCAAACTTTACATAAGCTCTCCTGCATCTGTGCTACCCAAGGACAACTCACAACCCATCCTCACAGGGGGTCGTGAGTTGTGCTTGGGCTGCTCAGACGATAGAGCCATTGCCTGCGAAAGGCAAAGATCTCAAGTTCGAGTACTGGACCAGCACACAGTTTTAATCTGCCAGGAAGTTTCATATGAGCGCACACTCCACTACAGAGGAAAAATCTCATTCTGAAAACATCCCCCAGGCTGTGACTAAGCCATGTCTTCGCAGTATCCTTTCTTCCAGGAGTGCTAGTCCTGCAAGGTCTGCAGGAAAGCTTCTGTGAAGTTTGGAAGATAGGAGACGAGGTACTCATAGAATTAAAGCCATGAGGACAGGTCATGAGTCGTGCTTCGATAGTTCAGATGGTACAGCACTTGCCTGCAAAAGGCGAAAGTTCTGAGTTTGAGTCTCGGTCCAGCACACAGTTTTAATTTGCCAGAAAGTTTATATCGGTGCACACTCTGAAAATTTCATTGTGAATAAATTATTTCTTATTACATTATAATTCATGATAAATCCAAGTTATGAGAGAATTTTTGGATAAGCCACTGCTTGACTCGCTTTTTGAAAGTATCCCCTGTCAATATATTAACTTCATTTGGTTACAAATTATGAAAAACATATTTGACATAGGAGCTTTTTGCTGGTAAAGCAAAAAATCTTTTGTTAACCATTCGAAAGTCTTTTCTATGCCGTATTTCACAGTTGGGAATATCTATGTTCCTTTTTGTAATCTTAGTGTCTGCTTTCACTAGGATTAGAGGTTCTAGGTTGTTGTATATAAATGGCACAAACTATGAGACTATCGTGTATAATGAATAGGAATTTGCTAGAAGTTCCTGGTTTTACTTTTGCGATGATCCTCAACGCTCGCTTCTGCAGTATGAAACCCCTTTTCATATTAGTTAGGCCTCTTCCAGCCCACAGTAGTAGTCCATAAAACAAGAAAGGGTACACTAATCCAAAATACACAGTCCTTAGGGTTTGAGAATTAAGATATGGTGATAATCTTCTTAAAAAAAATAAAGACGGTGTTAATTTTTTACAGATGTAATCAGCTTGCTGCTTCCATGAAAGTCAATCATCTATGCATAAACCTGATTATTCACAATGTTGTTGGTAGAATTTCATCAATCACAGTATTTTGTCTGTTTGTACCATTTGGTTTAAAGTGAATAATATTAGATTTTTCTTTTTTACATTTAGGTTGTCTCTTTCAAAGTGAGCACTTGTCATGTATCGTCTGCATGCATAGTGATCAGTTGCTTATTGTCAAGAGAACTTGATAAATCACTTACATAGCATATGAATAGGACTGGACCTAAAATGGAGATCTGTGGAACACAAAAAACATATTTGCTTATACTTGACCTTCTCCTCTCCAGTATTTCTTCATTAGAGTGTATAATCTCCATACACTGCTGTCTACCCTTTGAATATATTTCTAGCAATTGCATGAGTTTTCCAGTGACACCACTCTTCACAGTTTTTGATAAGACCACATCATTATGTGCTCTATCAAAAGCTCTTAAGAGGTCCAGGAATACTCCTGCTGCTTAAGGTTTCTCATTTATTTTTTCAAGTATATTATGGGAAAATAGTACTGCTGCTGATGTGGTAGTTTGACCTCTTCTGAAACCATGCTAGAAATCACCTAATATGTCAGCATTGTTGTAATGTACCAGGACTTTTTTAATATTATTTTCTCTAACAGCCTGCTGAAAGTTGAGATTAGGGCAATGGGTATGTAGTTCTGTAAATGCTTTTTCAACTTGTCAGGGAACACCCCATCCTTTAGAACACAGTTTAGTAGATGAACTAGTGGTTTCATTAGTTCATGTTTCCATTGCTTCAATATATATGGTTAAATTTCATCCAATATTGCTGATTTTTTGTTTGTATCAATAAGCTACAGAATGTCATATGTGCTTACTGAGGGTGATTTACTGCAGTTCTGTTTGTTACAGAACTCAGATGTTTCCTGTATTTCCTGTTTCACAGAGACATCATTTTCAATTTTTGATGAAGGAATTATTAAAAATATTGCTAACTAGTGGGGGATCAGAGATATTTATTATTCATAGTTAACTGCGCATTATTAATTTTAGTTTGCTTCTGATTTTATGTATAACTGACCAGCAAGTCTTTGAACCATTATCTGAACCTCATATCTGTTGGCTGATTCTTTCTGCATTTAAGCTCCAGTCTTCATTGTGGTATTTATATTTGTACTGCTTGTAGAATTCTTTATGTTACTCTGAGTTAGTCACTCTGTGTAAGCTATACATGTTTTCCACTTTTTCATTCAAATCTTTTGTTTTAAAATCCAACAGCACAGGTTTTGATTTTAAAGGTTGACTTTTCTGTTCATTCACTTTTTTTAATGGCATGGCTCTGTTTATGTCCTCAGTCAGAATTTCTGTGGACATGTTCTGTTTGTTGTTGATCCTAATGGTAGTAATAACTGATTCCCATGATTTCTGGCTTAAATTATGTCTTAGTGTAGCAATGTTGTTTGCAGACAGTATTTGCCTGTGCTCATACATTTTTCTTGGTTTGAATTCGGTGTTACATTTTAGGACCATTACTCAGCCTAAATGATCTGGGAGGTGACCATTTATGACATCTGTTGAGATGATGTGGTCATAATTTGTGATAGCATGATCAGTTAAACTACTATGTGTGTTAGCTATCCTGATGGATACTAATCCAAGAAGATCTTTAGCCCTGTAAGACAGGACACAATCTGTAAAACATTTGCTTTCCTGACCATCACATAAATTGTTGATGTTCAGATCTCCCGAAATGACAAGATGTACAGTTCTACTACCTGACATTAATTTACTTAAAACTCCATCAGTTGATTTCAGAAAAAGCATCAATAATTTCTGGATAGGGATGTATATACACCTATGACATAGAAAAGAACAGTGCAAAATGTGAGTTTAAGCATTGTGAAACCTTTGTCAACACAGAAATTGTTCCCCCATAGCACTTTTTCTGTGGTGGTTACAAACTTATAATTTCTTGGGTAGATGGCAACACCACCACTTTTATTATGTGTTCTACTGTAGAACATATCTAGTTTGTAGCCTTCTAAATTGCAATATTGGTTGTTGTCCACTGTTTACCGCTGATCCGTAACTTATACTACATGTGAAGATAGTCCTGTGATAAATGATTCAAAAGCATCTTATTTTGTTTCCTAAACCCAGTACATTATAATGCAAAAGTGCAAAATTAGATTAATAAGATGTTTAAAAATGATCTAAGGGGCTATTGAGCTCCAAGTATTAGCTCGAGATGAAAATGGTAAAATAGCCCTAAGCAATACCCAGAACTGTGAAATACTAAAAAAGCACTTTGAACAGCTCTTGAACTGTGAAGAACTGTACTGTAAACTAGAATTCCTGGATCTTCAAAAAAACACAGAGGCGGATCCCCCACCTACAGCTGAAGAAATAAAAAGAACAATACATATTCCGAAAACTAGCAAAGCCTACGGAGAAAATAATCTCAACCAAAATTTATAACTAATCTTCAGGTCATGTTTGAAGAAATATGGGAAATTGAAAAGATTTCAGAAGACTGGAATGTGGCTCTTATTCATCCTAAGCACGAGAAAGGTGATAAACATAATGTGAATAACTCCATAGGTATATATCTGTAGCCAATGGGTTATAAGATATTTTCAACAATATTACTAAGCCTCTTAGAGAAAATAGTTGTAGAATGGAAACAAAAACTAAAAGAATATAAGATGTCACCAGTAACTCTGGGGACTAAGAACAAAGGTATTAAAATTAACTATCTATCATTTGCAGATGATTTTGCCATTGTTTCTGGAAACCTAACAGATGCAGAAATACCAATCAATCTGTTAGAAGAAATAGCCAACAAAGTAGGTTTAAGAACTTCTCTAGAAATAATAAAATTTATGATAAATGTAAAAACTGCTCCAGAATTCTTTGTAGCAGATTTTGGACAGATAAAGAGGGTTAATAAATGCAAATACTTGGAAAAAATTATTCAATGAAATGGCTTAGAACAATTCGCTGAAAAATAAAGAGCACATAAAATGCAGAGAGAGCATATGGTATAACAAGGAATATTTATGAAAAAGGTATTTGTCTAAGAATTTGAAAATACAACACTACAACACAGTAGTGAAACGAAAATGTATTTATACAAGTGAATGTTTAATACTAAATAACAAATTACACAAACTTGAAGTCCTAGAAAGAAGAATGATTCAAAAAATACTTGGTCTGCTAAGAAATTCAGAGGTATGGAAATGAAGAAGTAATGAAGAAGTGTATCACAACATAGAAAATGTAACTGAAATACTACAGAAGATTCAATTGATATTTTTTGAGCATTTATAAAGAATGAACAACAACAGGTTAACCAAACAGATATTTAAATATATGTGGGACAAGAAGTCAATGATAGGCTGGATTCAAGAAGTTAGGAAAGATATGGAAAGAAACAGCATAAGTGAAAAGGATGCAACAGAAAGAGAGATTTTTAAGATGAAAGGATTCCAAGGCAGTTGGGAGAAGAAGACGGCTGAAAACGGTTTGAGAAGAGAAAAAGATACGTAGTGAGGAGATGAAAGAATACTGTAGGAAGAAGAAAGAAGAACAAATCAGGAAGCATTGAAATTGGTATGTGGTCCATATGTAAGCCAAACAGAAAGAGAAATAAGAACAAGGAAACCAAGCTAGCAGGTCAAGTGAGCTTTTATATCTAGAATATAGTAACAAAAGGAAATTCGAAATACAAAGAGTCCCTGATGGAGAAAAATCAGAATAATTTAGTGACATGATAAATTTTATGTGCCACTTATTGCAGTTGCTGTGAAACTGCAAGCAAAACTTAAAAGTGAAAAGAAATGTATTGCGAAGTAATCAGTCTTTTCCTACCTTCAACAAATACATAGTAAAGCACAAAGCTAAAGAACTCTTAACAGAAAAGTCTAAATTTCAGGCAAAATACTGAGGTAATCTCAATGAAGAAAGTTTTTCTTGCCAAATTCTTTATTTTAGTGAATATTTGAAGAGTCCTCTAAAAGAAAGCTGCTAAACATTTCAGCAGTCAAACTATATGGCATTATGTATTGTGCTATGAGACAAAGAAGCTGCTATGTTCAATTATATATTATTTATTACAATAGGCCTATTTTGACATAACTGCCATTATCAGGTTATTGTACATCAGGTGGTCTTGATGGCCATATGACATTGGTGTCTTATTTGCGGTCACTAATGTATAATTTTGCTCCTTTGACATTGGTGGAGCTATAGTAGGTGTTAAACTGCAACTGGAGCAGTTATTTATGAGGTTTTACAATTATGAAATTTTATTTCATCAGTTAACATCATTATGACATAAACTTCCATAGTTGGAAATTTCAGAAATAACTGCTCCAGCTAGAGTTTAACATCTACTATAGCTCCACCAATGTCAAGGGAGCAAACTTATACAACAGTGACAGCAACCAAGACAGTGATATCACATGGACATCAAGACTATAATCTGATGGTGGCAATCGTGCCAAAATTGGCCTGTTGTAATAAAACAATGTAATCAAACACACAAACATCTTTGTCTCATAATACAATATATAATGTCCTTATATGACATATATGATGCAGAAGGCCCAGATGAACATGAATTATATGAATTAATGGTTGAAAATGATCTTGGGGATGTTTTTCCAAAAGTGATGATTTCTTACCAAATTTACCCTGAGAACCAATTGTGAATTGTGTATCTGAGAGGGGATTCTCCAAATTAGCCCTTATCAAGAACAAATTATGTGTTATAGTGCAACAAGAATGCATTTTCACTCTCCCCTTGTTATCAGTTGAACATGAGGTGTCTAGTTCTCTTGACTTCCAGGATATGATAGAGGACTCTGCCAGGACAAAATATTCAGGAAAAGAAATTTTTCAGATACTCATTTTCTATTTATTGCATTTATATAATAGGGTAATGTTGTGTGATTTTTTTAAAAATGCAATTGCAAAGTTCTGTAAGGCATAATATCATCTCCTGATGGCATGGTTGATGTCATAAAAATATATGTATTCTTTTACTTTTCTTATTGTACTTTCACAGAAAGGAATTAAGCCTACATGAAGTAAGCAGGATCCACACATTTTTTCTAGCCCCAGGCCTCCACATGGGTTAACCCAGTCCTGATGTCCTCCCTCAAGGTGCAACAATCAACTGAAAAGTGTATTTTGCTACCCTCATGAAACTGAAGAAACAACTTCAATGTGTTTGCCACCATTAAAATGCAAATGGACTTCTCCTTCTCTGACAATGTGAGGCCTAACAGAAGTCTGTGAAAGCAAGAGGAGTTCACAAAACTTCATTGGACTCCACAATGGATCTACTTGAGGAGGGATCTGCAGGATTTCAACTACCTTTTACAACTTGGAGGTCATTAAACCGGCTGCGCACTGGAGTAACTGGGTGCAAATCAAACCTATTGAAATGGGGTTACAGTGATGGCGACAGGTGTGAATGCGGAGCAATACAGGATTTGGACCACCTACTGATCTGCCCAGATATGTCTATGACATGCACTAAAGATGATATTTTGAAAGTCAATGACAAAGCAATCTACGTTGCTAATTTCTGGGAAGGGAAGATATAATTGGTGCATCCGGACACGGAAGAAGAATTGGACTGTTCTTCCTCATCCATCCTACAGCCCGGATCTCACACTTTCTGATTTCCATCTGTTTGGCTGAATGAAGGATGCAGTCTGCAGGAAGCAGTATGTGGATGATGGGGAGGTTTTTGATGCAGTAAGACATTGGCTAAGACGGTGACCAGTAGAGTGGTACCATGCAGCCATACAACCTCTCCCATTATGATGGTCTATGGCCATCACATGGAACAGAGACTATATTATAAAATAGGATTTTGTAGTCAAAAGATTGGGGAATAAAATGATGTATTGAAATTGTGAATAAAACAACATGCTTTTAGAAAAAAAGTGTTGCATTATGTATTGAACACTCCTCATAATATGGTATGCAGAAACAGAGAAGACACATTTGGGGGAGATGGTATAAAAAATAAAAAATGATTAGTACTTTAATTAACTTACTATAGACACTGGAAATGACCTCTTTCAGAGATCTGCTATTAGATCACAAGTAAAAAACATTGAAATGTCTATTGTGCTACATACTGAGTCCCACAACTTAGTGACACCAAACATGCCTTCCGTAATTTGATGGCTAATATCTCCTACAAAGTAATTATTATGAGAGACCTCAGTGAGCATAATAAAGCATGGGGAAGCATTATAACAGACCAGGTGGGCATGTTAATGCTTGATACAATTTATGACAATAACTCAGAAGTCCTGAATGATTGTTCTGCCACTGGTATGTCAAGGAGAGGTGAAGCCCATTCAGCAGTAGATGTGGTCCTAGCATCTCCACAGTTGACGCCACCCAACACATGAGAGGTTCTACAAGATACTGGGGATTCAGATCACTTTCCAATAGGCATAGGGTATGGGTATGGTAGAAATTACTGTCGACATTATAGTCCACAAATCTGAAATATAAGAAGCGGCAATTGGGAAAAATACCACAAGCTGGCAGAGAAAGAACTCATGTCATACACTGAATCCAGAGATGTCGAAGGCAACCACAAAGAACTGGTACAAGTCACTGGGATGGCAGTAGTGACACTGATACCATGCATAGCACATGACATGTAAAGTACATGAAAGGTAAGCCCCATTGTGGTTTGAGGAATGTCAAGGAGTCATTTCATAAAGCAAAGAAGTGTTACAAGTGTACAAAAAAGCCAGTGCAGTGGAAAACTTCATTCCCCTTAAAGCATGCCAGGCATGAGTGAAAATATAACTTAAAGAAAAGGAAAGATTCAAGTGGGCAGAATACTGTAATAAGTTAAACCATCAAACCACAATAATGACAATCTGGTAACAAATTCAGTGGATCATAAATGCTATTGATAGACACCCCTTCACACGGGCACATCACCTATTGATGGAGGAAATATTGTCCAGGTTGGAAAGTTTGGTTAAAAAGCATTTATAATGGTACATAGAGCATTTTAAATCGTACCCAACTTTCAACTAGGTTTTTGGCATGGGCAGGGCACATCTGTTAGTGGACATACAGTTGTGTCATTCCATAACTAAATATTTAACGGTGTTTTATATAAACATAAATCATGTGTGCAACAAAGTCTTGTTATCTGTTTTTGCTCAAACCCCAAGAAACTTGCAGAGACCATGAAGTTTACTCATCTGCAGCCATCTGTCCCTGGAGGAGGTTAATAACATTTTCTGATAAGGGCACTATCAAACTGAGGACAACCAGCATGGCGTTGGCACAAGGATCAGTTCTGTCTCTATTGTGTTTAATATTTATACCAGTGAACTCTTTTAGTACTTGGTTGTTGAATGTTAGACAATTAGGTACTGAAAGAGTGTTGGATGTGATCTGATGTTCCACTACTCCAAGTTGTAGCATGAGCAATAACTATATTCATCATTGCCTCTGAATCAAATGGTCTGGTCTTAGTTATTATTTCCAGGAATGGTTATGAGTAGACAAAAGAAACGTCTGTATAATACGAGCATTTAGTTCCATTTTCAGTGGTTTTAGAGTATTCATCTAGTTAATTCTGCTCTATAGCATCACACGTTCATAACAGTTTGTAATAATGCACCCGTTTTAATGTAGTTTTGTGTAATAAAAGTGGAACAGCTTTCGGAAAAAATATATAAATAGTAACTCAGGTTGAATGAGCTTAAATTAAAAAAGAGGATCAAATGAGGAGCACTGGTCTTGCAAGAGTTGCAAGAGAACTTCTATGAATTTGGATGGTCCAAGCTTACCCATCCAGTGTGGAAGTTAAGGCTGAATTGCAGGATGTGAATCAAGTGGTAAACCTGAAGATGCATCTATAGTGATGGGAAACTGGTAGTTAAGAATGCAGCTTTTGGAAACATCCCACAATTCTTGACTTTTTAATTGTTGTAATTAGGCTCAGTCCAACTCTCTCTTGGAAATTAATCCAACTTAGAGTTCACAAACTCATTGCCATTGTCAAATCTAACAGCTTTGATGTTTGCATCAATCCTATTTTCTGTCAAAGTTTTAAACTAAAAAAAATAAAATTAAAACCTAATGCTTGATCTTCACTTTTGAGAAACTGGCACAATGTCCTGGAATAATCGCTCACTAGTACCTGTATGTACTCAGCCCTAGTATGTGATGTTTGCTCCATGGGACCACATAAATCCATATGCATCAAGCCAAGCACCTCAAATGCACATTCCCCTCCAGTCTCAGGAAATAAGAATTTAGACTTTTTACCAAGCACACATGATTTAATTTATGTTTGTCAACAAGTTCAAAATCACAACACTCCAACCTAGTGCCTACACCCTCTAAACATGACTTATGTCTAGCATGAACTGTAGCATGGCCATGTCTAGAATTCTGTAAGTCTTCCATGTTATTAATTTTACTAACAGACTGTAATGGGCCATCCTCCTCTAGCATTACTTTTCTTCAACAGTAATAGTTGATACCAGTAATATTTTTCAAATTTTGGACGTGTCAATATTATCTCAGCTGTTTTCCTGAAAAATTTCATATACTTCTGTACACAATATGTTATATTTCAGAATAAAATCTGTGGAAAGGAATTATTTTACTTTTGATGTTACAATCAATATCTACTAACTCTGAAGGTACAGTTAAAATTATTTTCTTTTAGAAACATTTGAAAATTATGAATTATTTGGCACACTTAAAATTTTTATTATTAATTTTGCAATCTAGTGCTGTTTATTATGTTTATTTCTGAATTCATTTATAAAATAGTAATTGTACTTAATAGACATTAATTTGTCAAGAAAAATAGTAAACCCTTTCGAATATTGTTACGACTGCAGAGTGAAGTAGCAGTAAGCATGCCTCTGATGTGAACAGACTGTTTTTGTATTTTGGATGAACAATGTAAAATTGGTTTTGTTGATGTGAAAATTCAAAACACTGTGTTATATACAAAAATGTGACAAAGTACATTAACATAAAAACAAAAATTCTGTAACAACAATCTTCAAAATTATTTAGATCAATTGAACCATGAGAACCTAAAATGTGAGAATTTCAGCTTCAAGAATCAGACCCCTAGACAAGACCAACTGGAGTCAACTCTACAAGAAAAGATAAGTAAACTAAAAAGTTTATTTTGATCTTACGCCTGTCAAATCTTCAGAGAAGACTTTGCACATTGGTGAACAATAGCAACAGCTAGGGAGGATGGGGTAGATTACAAAGAAGAGCATGCTTATCTGAAACCAGTTCAACATGTTTTAATTTATAAATGTGATTTGTTTCTGAACCACAAACAGTAGCTCGTACCTTTTGAATCTCTTATATACACCTTCATGAAAACAACATTTATGCCTTTCTTAATCAAAGTAGAAACTGGCAACAAATTAGTGGCTAAGCTACAGATTGGAATATCATTGCTGATTGAAGATATACCTGATGAATTGGCACTAGCATTTCACTTCTCTTCACAATTTTTTATTTGAAATTTTCTGGTACAAAATCTTTGAAACCATCCCTTTCTTGAAGTTGTGTCTGACGATGCTCTGAAATTGATGATCCACTCACTCCTGTTAACTCTGACACATCAAGTAAAAAAAACAATGACTTTTCTTCTCATCTGGAATTGACCTTTGATGATTCTTGTCTGTGGGAACAATCAGACTTGAAGTGACCATACCTCCAGCAATTAAAGCATTTTATTTTTTTTTATTTTCTTGTTTTTCGTTGTAAAGCTGCTTTTATGATATGAAATTTTCATCTGTTGTACTGGACTCTATAATTGCCCCTCTGGTAATGTAGATAAACTTCTGGTAAGCTTCACAGCATACTGAATGGAATTAGTTCATTGTAAATTTGTTTGTCTATGCTCTTAACTTTTGTTGGTTATATACAAAATAAGAATTACATAACCTTGAAGACTTTCTTCAGATCTGGATAATGTAGTGTGCAACAAAGCATTCCAAAGATTCATCCATTTAGTTTTGTTTTTATCAGCAAGCAGGTTTTTGAGGACATACCAAGCTTTGTTTGCCTTTGTTATGTTTCCCACATGTAATAAATGTAATAGCTTCATAGTTAAGTAACAGAAAATAATATGTCTCAGTGAGACACAGACATTGTGTGGTGAAAATTGTTGAGACTGAGCTAGCATAGGGATCAGTTCTAGGACCATTCTTTTTCATAATTGCAATCAATGCTTTGCCACATCATATTTCCTAATCTATTAGCTGCCATACTGATGACACAATGATAATTGCAACTCATCAAGAAATATCAGTATTACAACAAATGTTATTGACAGGGGATCTCAAACTGATTCGATATTTCTAGATATCCAGAAGGCTTTTGACACCATTTCTTACAAGTGACATCTAATCAGATTGTGTGCGTATGGAGTACCAGATTATCACTTCAGTTGTGTAACTGCATTCATGATTTCTTGTCAGAAACATCACAGTACACAGTAATTGCTGGAAAATCAACTTTCAGAGGGAGAAATGATCATCATAGTAAAATAAAAGAAATCAGAGCTCATACAGGCAGATTTATGTGTTAATTTTTCCCATCCACTGTTCAAGAGTGGAATGGTAGGGACATAGTCTGAAGATGGCTTGAAGAATCCTCTGTGAGGCATTTAATTGTGAACTGCAGAGTAATCATGTAGATGTAGGTACAAATATATATGTCACTTGAATAATTAGACACTGTAGGGAAATGGTTCTCCTCTACCAAACTTCTGTGTAACACTGCAGGGCCTTTAATTTTCCATCATCTAACAGAATAGAAAATAGAATGGTTAAAATTTTGGAATTCCATATTGACTCCAAGCTGATCTGCGGAGAACATATCAATTACATCCACAGGAGAATATCTAGGGTAACATACCTAATGAGCATACTGAGAGATTTAGTTTAGAATATTTAACATTAATCTATTTTGAACTGTTTCATTCTCACATTTCATATGGACTGCTGGTATGGGGGGGGGACTCTTTATATACAAGTGATATACTGAAGATATAAAAAAGTCCTAAGTGAAATGTGCAGGGCTGCACCAAGAGATCACTGTTTATTCTGTTAATTTGTATATACACTCCTGGAAATGGAAAAAAGAACACATTGACACCGGTGTGTCAGACCCACCATACTTGCTCCGGACACTGCGAGAGGGCTGTACAAGCAATGATCACACGCACGGCACAGCGGACACACCAGGAACCGCGGTGTTGGCCGTCGAATGGCGCTAGCTGCGCAGCATTTGTGCACCGCCGCCTTCAGTGTCAGCCAGTTTGCTGTGGCATACGGAGCTCCATCGCAGTCTTTAACACTGGTAGCATGCCGCGACAGCGTGGACGTGAACCGTATGTGCAGTTGACAGACTTTGAGCGAGGGCGTATAGTGGGCATGCGGGAGGCAGGGTGGATGTACCGCCGAATTGCTCAACACGTGGGGCGTGAGGTCTCCACAGTACATCGATGTTGGCCCCAGTGATCTTCGGAAGGTGCACGTGCCCGTCGACCTGGGACCGGACCGCAGCGACGCACGGATGCACGCCAAGACCGTAGGATCCTACACAGTGCCGTAGGGGACCGCACCGCCACTTCCCAGCAAATTAGGGACACTGTTGCTCCTGGGGTATCGGCGAGGACCATTCGCAACCGTCTCCATGAAGCTGGGCTACGGTCCCACACACCGTTAGGCCGTCTTCCGCTCACACCCCAACATCGTGCAGCCCGCCTCCGGTGGTGTCACGACAGGCGTGAATGGAGGGACGAATGGAGACGTGTCGTCTTCAGCGATGAGAGTCGCTTCTGCCTTGGTGCCAATGATGGTCGTATGCGTGTTTGGCGCCGTGCAGGTGAGCGCCACAATCAGGACTGCATACGACCGAGGCACACAGGGCCAACACCCGGCATCATGGTGTGGGGAGCAATCTCCTACACTGGCCGTACACCACTGGTGATCGTCGAGGGGACACTGAGTAGTGCACGGTACATCCAAACCGTCATCGAACCCATCGTTCTACCATTCCTAGACCGGCAAGGGAACTTGCTGTTCCAACAGGACAATGCACGTCCGCATGTATCCCGAGCCACCCAACGTGCTCTAGAAGGTGTAAGTCAACTACCCTGGCCAGCAATATCTCCGGATCTGTCCCCCATTGAGCATGTTTGGGACTGGATGAAGCGTCGTCTCACGCGGTCTGCACGTCCAGCACGAACGCTGGTCCAACTGAGGCGCCAGGTGGAAATGGCATGGCAAGCCGTTCCACAGGACTACATCCAGCATCTCTATGATCATCTCCATGGGAGAATAGCAGCCTGCATTGCTGCAAAAGGTGGATATACACTGTACTAGTGCCGACATTGTGCATGCTCTGTTGCCTGTGGCTATGTGCCTGTGGTTCTGTCAGTGTGATCATGTGATGTATCTGACCCCAGGAATGTGTCAATAAAGTTTCCCCTTCCTGGGACAATGAATTCACGGTGTTCTTATTTCAATTTCCAGGAGTGTATATTGTTCATCACTATACATTAAACTAAATGTAGAATAATGTCAAATAACTGGAGATATAGACTAACACAACACTTGGAGAAAAATTAAAATGGATATTCCAAGACACAGATTGGTAAAAACACCTTATTTGCCCAGAGCCAGGTCCACAGAAATCCTTAACAAAGTACCACACTCAGCATAGTCCATGTCTTGTAAAGTATTTCAAAGGAAATTGTAGAAATGGTTGGCTGAAAATCAATTTTGTAATGTGAAGGAATTTTTTGATTTACAGATTGTGAGCATATGTTAAAATTTAAAATGCATCTCTAAATGTCTATAATTGTGTGTGTAATTAAGTGCATTTATATTATGTATGAGAAATCAAGAACATTGTATATATGGTCAATTATTAATAAAGAATGAAGATGAAGGCATGTGTTGCAGCACTTGCCCCAGGACATAGGTCCAAAATTTTTCATTCACTAGAATTAGTTTCATCTCAAACTTACATGCATTGTAATTATCTTTTTATTTTAGTTTCCCTAGCACTGGAGTCATGGTTTTTGTCAAACTGACATCTGAAGACATTTTTGGAAACCTGAACCATAACAAATAACACAAGTAACATGGACATATAAGGTAATACACTTATTCAATTTTTATATTCCTACCAGCATGACATACATAGTTCACTGCAGAGATTAAGCCCACAACCTATCACAATTTGCTATTGTTTATGATATTATGGATAAATCATTCATAATTATTATATTCATGCATCAGCATTGCATCACACATACAGACGACAAAAGCAACAACAACACAGAGATAATCCATTGACTTGTAGATGGTTACAGCAAAGATTAAATCATGTGCTGGGTCACCAGGATAACCACAGAAGTGCTTTCATTTGCTTGATGTTCCCACAGCATGTGATAGGATATTGAAAACACAAATGCAAACTATACTTCTAATGATACATAGAAATTTATTAATATTCAGCTTACAGGCACACATGGTCACAACTGAAGTACAAACAAAAGTGGTCACATTAGTTGACGAAGTCAACCAGAGTTCCTAGTTTTGCTCTGAATTCGAATTACTCATTGTGGGACTATTGGACCTCTGTTTGCCATCTGTATTGTTGCCAGAGATGTATCGAGAAGACATTGGCAATAATTGCTACTTATTTTTGTCTGTGCTATGTTTGGTCTATGAAGTCAATCACAGGATTGGTAATATAAGTAATTTTTTTTCGTATTAATTATTTGTACCACGATTTTTATGGGTTGAAATCTTTCCATATAAAATGAGTTTCATTTTTGCTTGTACTTTTAGGGCTCCATTCAAAAAAGGATTATCAGAAGAGGAAATTGAAAAGGTTCTAAATGAATGTTCCAATGACCGCAAGCATTCTTAATTTGACTGGTCCATCAGGCAGGAAGAACAAATATGAGTTAGTGATCACAAAAGTGAATTAGAAATAGAAGCAGATCCTTTGGAGGGAAATGAACATATTCATCTTGAAGAAGATAAAATGCAACATCATGAAGAAGACAATGTTGGTGATGACAATGTAGATTTTATTTGTGCGTCTTTTGTTAGTAAAGATGATAAAACTAAACAGTCCAAGGAAAGTGTTATAGCCAGAACAGCAACATTGACCTCAAGAAATACAATAAAAATCCTTCCTTTTCCAAACAGGCTGGCTAAGGATATTACACAGGAACTGACAGTATTCAGCAAGATTACTAGTGCATAAATGATTGATTTACTTGTGGAATACACCAACTTCCATATTAGAAACCTGGTATCACAAATCAACTATTCTAAAGAGAGCTGTGTAAAAGGGACTTCAAAGAAAGAGATCTGTGCTCTTGTTGGACCCCTTACTTTTATTGGCTTGAAGGGTTGAAATGAAACAAATGATGAAGAACTTTGGAATAATGATGGCAATGGAATGATAATTCTCGGAGCTTGTATGTTATACAGATGGTTCTTATTTCTCCTCAGAAGTGATAAGAACATAAAAATCTGAGAAAGATAAATTATCAGTGATCAGGTCATATTTGGATAAATTTGTTACAAGTTGTAAGGAAATCTATAGTTTGGGAGAGTTTGCAGCTGTAGTTGAGATGCTGACACCTTTTCGAGGAAGATGTTCATTTGTTCAATACATGTATAACAAACCAGTGAAGTACAACTTGACATTCTATTTTCGATGCCAAAACATTCTGCGCAGCACCAGTTGAGTTATATTGTGCAACACAAGCAGATGGCCCTTACAAGGTGTCAAACAAATCATATGATATTGGGCATTGACTTGTAGAAAATGTGAATGGAACCAATTGGAATATTCAGAATATTATTTTTGATATTTAATATACTAGTTATTCACTGACAGTTTCACTTTTGTACAAAAACATCACTTGTGTTGGAACTCTGGGAGAGAGAGAGAGAGAGGGAGGGAGAGAGAGAGAGAGAGAGAGAGAGACAAAAGGAAATTCCTACTGCTGAAATTTAGGAGTGTAGGGTCTTCACTGTTTGGATACCAAAAGGATATCACAATTATGTCAGATGTTCCAGAAATAAATAAATAAATATGTCGTTCTACCTAGCTCCAAGCACAGTGAAGGTGCAATTGATGAAGGAACCAATAAACTACACATTATCATGTACTACAACACTATAAAGGGATGGGCTGACACAGTTAACCAGATGTGTAGTAAATACTCTGTAATTTATGTAACTAGAAAATGGACAATGCCTTTATGGTTTGCTTCACTAAATATTGCTGGCACCCATGTCCATATATTGGTTCAGTTCAATGCAGGAAACCCAAGAGAACCAAGGAGGATATTTTTGAAACAGCTATCTTAACAACTTATGGAAGCTCATTTAGTTACACCAGCCTACACTCCTACGCTTCCAGATGACCTCAAAATATTTTTGGCACCTTATAAATTGGAAGAACCTTGAGAGCTGGAAGAGTCTCCAAACAAAAAAAAGAGTTGCTGCATTATGTGTTGTAGAAAAGAGAATGTTGTTATCATAATTCATTGTTGTGAGTGTAATATGGTTGTGTGCAGAAAGTATTCTTCCACTGTGTGTGAAAAGTGTGCATGTAACACAGTGGATGATCTGGAAGAACAGGATGAGTAAAATTTGTGTATATAATAACAAACAACAACAAATCTAATAAATAACCCGAATATAGTACAATTAGTGTTGTAGCAGTAGTATGCACTGCGAAACCAATGTAGGCCAAGTGTGATGTGAGATTATGATGTGTGTTAGAAATTAAATGATTAAAATTTATGTATGTAAAAATCAAAATAACATTAATTTTTTGCAGTAGCAAGCAGTATGTTTTGTGCCTCTAGAGAACGTGTGACAGTGTCAATCATGTGACCACTGATGTTAACAAAAACTGACACCACTGCTTGAGGGTTAAGGAACACGTGGTGTTCATGGATGGCACCAACCTCTCTTGAATTCACAATTCCATTCATTTTTTAAAAGTCCTGTCATACTGAATATGCCATAAACACCATTCTCTAACATATCAGTTCAAATACATACTGTTCAAGACAAGAAATTATATCAGTGTACCCCTGCTTTGTCCGCCCCTCGTGGTCTCGCGGTAGCATTCTCGCTTCCCGAGCACGGGGTCCCGGGTTCGATTCCCAGCGGGGTCAGGGATTTTTCCTGACTCGAGATGACTGGATGTTGTTGTGTCGTTTTCATCATCATCATTCATCCCTATTACGGTCGGAGGAAGGCAACGGCAAACCACCTCCAGTAGGACCTTGCCTAGTAAGGCGGTGCGGGTCTCCCGCATCGTTCCCCTACGCTCTGTAAAGAAGCATGGGACTTGATTTCATTTCACCCCTGCTTTGTTTAATTATTCCAGTATCTTTATGGGACTCCTAGAGAAATCCTTCCTAACCAGGACGCACTTTAAATCTCTCATCTCTTTAAGATGGACTTTGTTGATAATCTGGATCTTTGAGAAGGATAGCCTCTGCTCTTTCTTCCTGAACTGAACACCTACTTCCAAATCTGCATCATCTATATACTTTTCAACTCATTCTTGAGTATTGATCTCCACCTTTCTCATGATTCAATAATATTCTTTGTTGATGTATAAAGCAATAACCACCAACAGAATATCTTCATTTTACAGTTGTCAACATTTTCCTATATAAAAAAATCACCTTGTTTACGGGCTTTGCACTTGTGGGTGTCACAGTCACAGTGGAATGCAGTAATTATCTCCAAATGTGTATCCTGCCCAGAAGATTCAGAAATTGATTTTTTGTGAGATTTCTTCTCATGCCAGCAACAGCTGAACAAGTTCCACCAATAACTGCCACAGTTTCTTCAGTATCCGCACCTTTTGTATAAAGGATGAACTCTTTCAAATTTGATAGGTGTGTGTGTGTGTCTGTGTGTGTGTGTGTGTGTGTGTGTGTGTGTGTGTGTGTGTGTGTGTATGTGTGTAAGAGCAGAAGCTCAAAAGCTACTGTGATTTTCCCATGTTCTAAATGTGCCTGTGCACCACTGTAATGTTAAAAGGCTCTGGTATGTGTTGTAACTGAATCAATAACTTCACTAATAATCTGTCATCTTTATGTTGTTCACGAGCTTTTACCTTGACTGTTTTTGTATGGTCATCTTCTTGTAGTTTCTTGGTGCTCACAGTGGAGATTTTCTAGATACTTAAACAAAGTTTTTACATGAATGTTTTTCATCTTGTTGTGCCAAAGAGGTGAAACATGTTTTTCTAATGAATAGCATGTTCCATCACATATCCCCCCATAGAGATGAAAGATATCATTTAAAGTAACTTAATAAATGAATTAGAAATTTGCTATAACGTTGTGCTTTTTACTAAATTATTAACATTATTAAAATAAATGTCTTGTAAGACTGAAATCAATTCCTCCTCTCGACATGGCATCAGCACCAGCACCTGCATGTGATGCATCACTGTCATCAGTGGCATTATCAGTAGCAGCATTAGAAAATGAAGCAACTGTAGATTAAAATTGAGCTGTTGGTTTGAAAAAGTGATGTATTTTTAATGACAAATTTCATTAAGGAATAAATATATTGGGAAGCAGTAGTTAGTATCCCTAGTTCCTTAAACAGGCTTCTGCATGATGTTCTTGAGTTCAAGCCACATATGACTCTTGTTGCATGGTTTTGTGCCTGGAAAACTTTAGCTTGGCTTGATGAATTACCTCAAAAATAATCCCATATGACGTTATGGAATGAAAGTAAGCATAGTGTGCCAGCTTTTTCATTTTTATATCTCCTATGTCTGACACAATTCGCATTGCAAATAGAGATTTCTTAAGACGCTTCAGCAGTTCTGTGGTGTGCTCCTCCTACTTGAATTTATTACCAAGCTGTAATCCCAAGAACTCAACACTGTCCATTTCTTCTATCTGCTTGTCATCGTATGTTAGGCATATACTTGTGGGACTTCCTTTACAAGTTCTGAATTGCATGTAATGTGTTTTTTTCAAAGTTTAGTAACAAGCAATTGGCTGGGAACCAGTGATTAATGTCCACAAATATGTTATTAGCTGATTTTTCTAAGGCTACACTTGATTTGCTATTTATTGCAATGTTCGTATCATCAGCAAACATAACAAACTTGGCATCTGGTAATGTTACTGATGAAAGGTCATTGATATACACAAGAAAAAGTAAGGGCTCTAAGATGAAACCTTGTGGGACACCACATGTTATTAGTTCCCAATTGGATGATGCCTGGTATCTTAATACATGTCTCTTTGCTGATAACACCCTTTGTTTCCTGCCAGATATATAAGATTTGAACCATTTGCAGCATTTCCTGTTACAGCATAATATTCTGATTTACTAGAGAGGATATTGTGATTTACACAATCAAATGCCTCTGACAGATCACAAAATATACCATGTGCCTGTAATTTTTTGTCTAATGAATTAAGTACATTTTCTCTGTAAGTGGTAGATAGCCTTCTCAATATCAGATCCCTTTAGAAATCCAAATTGTGACCTTGACAGTATGTTAATTGTGGTAAAATGGTTATCTAGCCAATTGTACATTAGCTTTTCTAAAATTTTTGAGAATGCTGGCAAAAGTGAAATTGAACGGAAATTAGATGATATTTCTTTAGCTCCCTTCTTAAACAGAGGCTTAACTTCAGCATATTTCAACCATTTAGGAAATATTCCGTTGATAAACAACTGGTTACACAGATAGCTTAATATGTTACTTAACTCAAAATCACATTCTTTGATTAACTTTGTTGATATCATCACACCCACTAGAAGTTTTTGATTTTAAAGACTTTATGATGGACATTACTTCTGCTGGGGTAGTGAGGGTCCAATTCATATTATGTAAGTTATTTGAAATGTCTGGTCTGAAGTATTCCATAGCAGCATCTACAGAACCTGACAACCCCATCTTGTCAGTAATAGTTATAAAATGTTTGTTAAAAAGTTCTGCAACACTATACACATCTGTCACCAACGTATCATTTACTCTTAATGCTATTTGTCCCTCTTCATGTCTGATTCTACCAGTCTCCTCCTTCACTATATCCCATATTGTCTTTATTTTGTTATCTGATATGACTATCTTTTCCTTGTAATATATTTGCTTTGATGTCCATATTACAGTCTTTAATATTTATCAGTAGTTCTTGTAATGTGCTATAGCATCAACATCAGAACTATTTTGGATTGACAGATACAGTTTTCTTTTTGTTTTACAAGATACCTCTATTCCTTGAGTAATGAATGGCTTCTCTGTAGCCTTTGCTCTAACCTCGATTAGTTTTGGGGGAAAACAGTGTTCAAATAATGTAAGCACTTTATTAGCAAATGTGTTATATTTTTCATTTCTAAAGTAATCAATTTTTGGCTTATTGATTACCATCTTGAGCTCAGATTTAACACTTTTATATCCTGTGCAGTATTAACATTTAGCAGAAGGAACTGCATGTCATGGTCTGAGAGGCCATTGACTATTGGTTTTTAATATAATTTTGTTCATTGGACTTTTCTATAAAGATGTTATCAATGGCTGTTTGTGAGTAATTGGCTACCCTAGTGGGGAACTTTACAGCGGGAATGAAGTTGAATGGTAGTGTTACTAACTCAAATAAGTTCTTATTGGAAGAGGTTGTAAGGAAATCTACATTGAAGCCACCAGCAACCACTATTTCTTTGTTTTTGGTTCTTAAATGGGTCAGTACGGTGTCAAGGTGGTTTATGAACAGATTAAAGTTAGCTGCAGAGGCTTGATATACACGTAATATTATGAAGGATTTTTGAGCAAAATTCTACTTCTCTTGCACATGTTTCCATATGCTGTTCTAGGCAAAATTTATGAATGTATATGGTCTTAAATTTATGACAGTTCCTGATGAATGTGGCAACTCCCCCTTTCTCCATTTCTGCTCTACAAAAGTCAGATGCTAACCTAAATCCTGTAACACTTAAAAGTACTATACTAGTGGTCACATGATGTTCAGAGGGGCAGATTATGTAAGCTGAGTTTGAGGACTCTAATTCATTTATGCAGAGAATTAATTTATTAATTTTATTTCTCAGTCCTCAAATATTTTGATGCAATAAAGATAGCTGACATTTCACATTGACTGAGTTGAAATTTCTGCTGATTGTTGAAAATTCTTAACCAATAGCTGTTTGTGCTGATGTAATAAGCTACAATTATGTCTTTCGGTTTCTTTCTGAAACTGAAGGTTTTTCTCAGTCCTAACCTCTCTTAAAACTTGGTTTCTTTCTGTCCTCCCTATCCTAAAAAGGGTCTTTTATGAATCCTATAACCACTGGTATTATATCACTCATGGCAATGCTTCCCCCCTTTAACTTTCCTGCTTTTTTCCCAGCCAGTTTACCCTTCCTTACACAAGCCATAAAAAAAGTTTCTCCAGTAACAGTACCATCAGGAGAAGGGAACAGAAATGCAGTTGAAGAAAATGTGTCAGCTGTTATGGGTAAGCAGAAAACAGTGCCTCCTCTCTGTCTAAACGATTTTTTAGTGGAACGCAACAAGATGAAGAGGCTCAGTAGATAAGTAGTGCAACAGATACTGTAGTTTCTCACCAAAGAGGTTCAGTCTGAAGGGAATAACAATTTTGAGATTAAAATTTGCTACCTAAAAATTCAAGGAATAAAAGATAAAGAATTTTTTGGGAGTAGCCTACTTTTGGCCTGGATAATAAATTTGATTTTTTTGTTTGAGTGAACATTGGGCTACTGTTGGTGAACTCACAGTTGTGAAACTTGATAACTATAATACAGCAAATAGTTACTGTAGAAAATTGCATAGAAGAGGTCGTATAACAATCTATTTTAACCAGTCACTCAGTTGCTCCATTAGTAGGGTGGATGGAGAGTATTTCTGTGATGATCAGAATTTTGAAGCTACTGGTATAGTCGTTGATAGTTTTAAGTTAGTAGTAATATCCCTATACAAGACACCTAAGGGTACCACCAGCGTATTTCTAGAAAAACTGGACATGTTGTTGCATGTATTTAGAAAGCCAAAATAGTTCCATTGTGATGTTGTAATGGGTGGAGATCTGAATACAGATTTTGATGTAACAACACACAAATGTAGTGTCACTGAGCTGAAAAACATTATAAGACAATGCAATTTATACCTTATCAATAATGAACCCACAAGAGAAGCATGACTTGACAACATTTTTGTCAGTTTTGAAACTACAGAAGACTCATGTGATGTGACAGTATTTCTATTCTTGGCCCATGATTCTGTATCCTTAAATTGTAAAATTAAATTTTCTGCTGATAAGAGTAATATTGCAAGGCATATCCCAATAGCTGTAATCACCAGACCAGTCACAAATTATAAAATTGTCGGGTTTTGTGAGTCCCTTGCAGACAGAGACTGGTTTGGCCAGTGTTGCAGTGATACACATTATAGCTTATATAATGATTTATCAACAAAGTTAACATTTGAAAAGTTCTTTACAACATTTTTGACACAATTTAATGACAGCTTTCTCTTAAAGAAATGCAAAATAATTGACAAAGGCTTCAAATTGAGGGCACAACTAAATAAAATCCATGGTATAGTGAACAAATAACAAATTTGAAAAACCAAGTGATGCTGTTGCAAATGTATATAAAAGTCTGAAGAATGACCATACCAGATCAGTCTATCTTACATATAGGAATGAGTATAAAAATGCCATTGTGGAAGCCAAAAATGCACACAATTCCAGCAGTATTGAGAACTCCACCAATAAGTGCTATGCTGTGTGGAAAGTAATAAATGGTATTGCTAAAAATGAAAGAAACAAGAAAATTAATGTGTCCCCAAAAATTCAATGATTTTGTTAAATCAGTTGAGAAAGAAGGAAATTCTATTATGAAACACGATATTAGTTTATAATTTTGTAGGCTTCCGCGGCCAGAGTCAGTCGACATAAAAGTTTTCTGGGTTTGGTACCGCGTCATAATGTAAAACTACTGCTGCTATAGAAAAGCCAACGTTTAGGCCACGATTGCAGCGGCCTTCTTCTGGGTCTAATGGTGCATTCTAGCTATACAGTGTCCTTTATAAGGATTCAGCGAAGCGTGTGTGTTGGCCAAGCAGCCAATCATGATGAAACGCAAAATCAGAGAGGCCATCAAAATACTCAAACACTGTGACAACATGAACAGGGAGGATGGACTCGGGCTTGCCCCATCCTGGCTGCCAGCAATCAGAGCCCAACTGACCCCACTGTCAACACGAGGCAAGAGCACTACCGGCGAGTAACTGCCGCCGCGCGGCCGACGTCCACCAGTTGGTAAACAGCAGCCAACTTCTCATTGAACGGTGGCCACCAATCATGGTACATAACACAAGAGCCAATAGACAACAGAGTTCATTTTCTCCCTCCACCGCAATAACCTATTAAAATAAAGTTCCCTCTTCTTCTTCCTTAAGTGACCAATAAACTAACTACCTTTTAAAATTATGACGTAATGGCATGCACAGTGAACACTAACAACAAAATATAAAGGACACTGCATAGCTAGAACGCACCATTAGACCCAGAAGAAGGCCGCTGCAATCGTGGCCAAAACGTTGGCTTTTCTATAGCAGCAGTAGTTTTACATTATGACGCGGTACCAAACCCAGAAAACTTTTATGTCGACTGATTCTGGCCGCGGAAGCCTACGACATTATATTAGCAACCTGTATGGGCAGGAAACACACAGCAACATCCGCAAACTGGAAACACTCAGGAAGAAGAAAGGGAAACTTCTCAACGATCTTATCTACTTGAAGATGTGTCGGGATCAGGACACTGTACGTAAATTTCTTCAGTTCAAATTTAACATCGACACTCACAAAGCAAGAAGCATCTACAGGCGAGCCAGTAAATCTCTTCCGAAGGAGCGTATTCAGCAGGTGCGGAGAGAACTTGACTTCAACAACAAACAGTTGCTGCAAATACATCTTCTGCTATCATCTACGTTATCACCCACTGACTGGAATAACGTCAACAGAATCACTCACCTGCAAGCGTATGCAGCCAGTGAAACTGCCGCCATTCGCCAGAAGAAGAAATTTGAGCAGCTAGTAGAGATGACACGGAACACTACGCCTCGACAGGATACATTTCGAACAGTGGTGAACCTTTCTCCTCATCCCATCAGCACCGCAGCTCCAGAAGCACTAGCTAAAGGACTAAACTTTGCCGTCACACATGAGCGGATTCCCACGGAAGAAATTATCGAATCCGTGGAAACAGCACTCCAGCACACATCTGCGATTGAAGCCGAGAAAATTAGACAGGAAACCGTTCGAGTTCTACTACGTGCCAAGCCACAGAAACACAACCTTAACAGAGAGGAAAGAGCAGCTATCAGGGAGCTGAAGAACAACGACGAAATTGTGATATTTACAGCAGACAAAGGCAATGCTACTGTCATCTTAGACACCATGCAGTATGAATACAAGAAGAAAGAATTATTAAATGATCCCATCTACAAAGAACTAAGAATGGACCCTACGGCAAAGATAATTCGAAAGACGCAGGCCACGATTAAGGACTCGAGAATTGACGCTGACACAGCCAAGAGTCTTATTCCCAGAGTACCAGTCTCTCCTAGAATTTACGGTGTTCCAAAGATACACAAGGAAAGTTGTCCTTTGAGGCCAATAGTGAATGGGATCAATTCGCCTACTTACAATTTGGCAAAGTACCTAGCCTGCAAACTAAGACGTCTAGTTGGTAAGACGGACTCTTATGTGAAGAACTCGACACACTTTATAGAACGCCTAAAGGGAGAAACAATTTTACCTACGGACATCATGGTCAGCTTTGACGTGAAATCACTATTTATGAACGTGCCAGTAGATGAAACTATCCACATCCCTCAGGAGCATGTCCCGCCAGACATATGCAACCTGGTTGAGTTGTGCCTGACTTCAACGTACTTCATATGGCAAGGAAAATACTACGAGCAGACAGATGGTGTAGCAATGAGGTCTCCCCTATCTCCGCTGGCAGCCGACATATTCATGGAAGCCTCTGAAGCAACGGCCCTCGGTTCAGCTCCTTTACAACCACGTTGCTGGTTTAGATACGTGGACGACACGTTCGCTATATGGCCTCATGGTGAAACGGAGCTACACAAGTTCCACGAATATCTGAACAGTATGCACGGGAAGATACAGTTCACACTGGAAGTAGAAAAGAATGGTGCTATCCCATTTCTAGATGTCGAAGTGTACAGGAGAACGGAGGGCACACTGGGGCACAGAGTATATCGTAAGCCTACGCATACTGACAGGTATCTGCACGCCCAATCCTACCACCACCCAGTACAGAAGAATTCTGTCATCTGCTCTTTGGCAATCCGTGCGCAGTGCCTTAGTGATGCTCAAAACATCACACCTAAGCTTAAAAGGTTACGCACAACGTCTTTGGCCAATGGCTACAGCCACAAGTCGATAAACACAGCCTTGTTGACGAACACAAGCAAGAAAGATAAGCAGGAAATGGACAAACAGCAGCCATCAGTACGCTTACCCTATGTGAAAAACGTTACTGACCGAATAGGCAAACACCTCCGCCGCGTTGGGGTGCAGCCTGTCTTCTATAGTGGTCGTAGGATCCAGGACGTGCTCGGCTCCACCACGGACAAGGTGGATGCATTACACACTGCAGACGTTTACAAGGTGGAATGCGAATGTGGAGAGGCACACATCCACGAGACTAGTAGGCCAATAGCAACGCGCATTTGGGAGCACGAGCGTTATATTCGTCTAGGGCAACACAACAAATCCACAGTGGCAGAACACTACCATGACTGCGGAAAAGAAATAAAATTCAGCGAAGCGTGTGTGTTGGCCAAGCAGCCAATTATGACGAAACGCAATATCTGAGAGGCCATCGAAATACTCAAACACCGTAACAACATGAACAGGGAGGATGGACTCAGGCTTGCCCCATCCTGGCTGCCAGCAATCACAGGCCAACAGACCACACTGTCAACACGAGGCACAAGCACTAGCGGCGAGTAACTGCCGCCGCGCGGCCGACGTCCACCAGTTGGTAAACAGCAGCCAACTTCTCATTCGGCGGTGACCACCAATCATGGTACATAACACAAGAGCCAATGGACAACAGAGGTCACTTTCTCCCTCCACCGCAATAACCTATTAAAATAAAGTTCCCTCTCCTTCTTCCTTAATTGATCATTAAACTAACTACCTTTTAAAATTATGACGTAATGGCATGTGCAGTGAACACTAACAACAAAATATAAAGGACACTGCATAGCTATAACGCACCATTAGACCCAGAAGAAGGCCGCTGCAATTGTGGCCGAAACGTTGGCTTTTCTATAGCAGCAGTAGTTTTACATTATGACCCGGTACCAAACCCAGAAAACTTTTATGTCGATGATATTAGTTCATCAGAAATTTTTTCAAAAATGTCTGTAAACCACTGCCTATTACACACATCTGTGCCTTCACCTAGGTCTCTTCTAGTCTCATCCTAAGAATAGTAAAACAGCTAAAACCATCAGACAGTGTAGATGGCATATTGTGTAATGTTCTAAAGAAAGTAATATACTGTGTTGTGTATCCCTTAACATATTTTATAAACAATATATTATCTTAATGAGCTAAAATTGCCTTACCGGATCTAACTCCCTCCCCCCCCCCTCCCCACTACCCTCTCCTTCATGGTAACCAACCCTTCCCTGACAACCTTAGTAAGGCCAATCACTTTGCCTCCTACCTCTCTGATATCTTTACCATCCCAGACGATCCCCAGTTTGATTACTTCCTCTTCCCAGATGTCCACGATTGAACTGACACCTCTGTCCCTCCCCTCGCTCCTGGTTTCCAGTACTTGGACAACATTGCACACAACAAACTCAATGCCCCCATCACTACTCAGGATATCATCACTACGCTCCGTGCGAAATGCAACACCGCTCCCGGTCACGATCGTATCACCTATCGCCACCTTCGTGAAGCTCCTGCCTCCTTCCTCTCCACCCTGGCCAGGCATTATAATGCGGTCATGTCCACTGGCTACCACCCCAACCTGTGGAAAACCTCCCATATCCTGATGTTCCTTAAACCCAACAAACCGCCATCCGCTGTCTCCTCCTACTGTCCCATCAGCCTTACCTCGGTCTTCAGCAAGGTCCTGGAATCCATCCTTACCCGATGCATCCACCAGCATCTCCGCCACCACCGCCTCCTTCCCATTACCCAGTGTGGCTTTCGGCCGTCCTTCTCTACCGATGACCTTCTCCTTCACCTCACTCATCTCCTCTATGAACAGCTCAACTCCCGTCACTCCACTATCTTCCTCTCCCTTGACCTTGAACGCACCTATGACTGGGTTTGTCATTCCAGTCTCCTCTTCAAGCTCCAACCCTTCACCCTTCCTATCAACTACGTCTGTCCTTTCTTTCCCAACGTCCTACCTACGTCACCATCCATAACACGGATTCTTACACCTATTTCCCCTCGGCCGGTGTGCCCCAAGGTTCCGTCCTTTCCCCTCTTCTATACCTTTTGTATACAGCGGACATGCCGCTGTCTACACCCCCCATCCACCTTCTCCAATACACCGATGACACCGCCTTCCTTGCCCTCGCCCCCACCCTGAAATTGCTTGGTGCAACCAGTGGTTGCTGAAGGACAATCCTTCTAAGACCTAGGCAATCACTGTAGGCAAAACCACACCTTTCTTCCGTCTCCTCGACTTCTATGTCAACATTTATGGCCATACTATCGCCCTCACCCCCACCCTTAAGTACCTTGGCGTCACCCTTGACCATCGCCTCTCCTGGACCCCCCATCTCTGGACAGTCCAAGCCAAGACACGCTCACGAGACTGTCTTCTCAAGCTCCTCTCTGGCTGCACATGCGGTCTGGGCCCCTCCACCATCCTCCACACATGTAAGTCCCTCATCCGCCCTATCCTCTGCTACGCCAGTGTCGGTTGGTCACAGCCAGTGTGATCCCTGCCACCATTGGACAAGCAGCTGCCAGCAGCAAGTCGTATACTCTAAGCTCACTTATTTGTTACATAGTTTAATTCTTAATTTCTTTGCGTGTTTTTGGGTACTTGCATTGTTTAATTCATAAATTTTGGGTGTATTATAGTATTTGAGAGTTGTAGCACCACGCTTTAGTAGCTGAATAGTGTAAATTCGCGTAGTCGTCTGTCTTCTGTTTTTGTTTTGAACGGCCAGTGTCGGTTGGTCACAGCCAGTGTGCTCCCTGCCACCGTTGGATAAGCAGCTGCCAGCAGCAAGTCGTATACTCTTAGCTCACTTACTTGTTACATAGTTTAATTCTTAATTTCTTTGCGAGTTTTTGGGCACTTGCTTTGTTTAATTCATAAATTTCGGGCGTATTATAGTATTTGAGAGTTGTAGCATCGCATTTTAGTTCCTGAATAGTGTAAAATCTCCTTCTGCCGCCAAGCAGTATGTCAGCAGTGCGCAAGTAGCAGCATTACTGCATTTGCTAGGCAGTCTTGTATTTTAAAAACTGTTTAAATTTTGTGTCGAACTGTTTGTGCTCTCTGTAGAATAGTTCAGACGTTCTTTGCACAACAGTATTTAGCATGGATAGGGACTGTGACTGCTGTGTTCATATGTGGGCTGAGTTGGCATCCCTTCGCCCCCAGCTTCAGGCAGTGTTGGCTTTGGTCACACAGCTTGAGGCTGTTGCCAATGGTCATCACTGTGGGGGTCCGGATGGGGGTTTGTCAGGGATGGCCAGCACGCCCCACGCATCCCCTGATCAGACTATGGCTGTGGCTGCCCGTGATACTGCCCACATTGAGACTGACCCCTCACCCGTGGTAGAGTGGGAGGTCGTCTCGAGGTGTGGCAAGGGGCGAAAGACATTCCGAAGGGCTGAACGGAAGGCCTCTCCAGTTTGTCTGACGAACCAGTTTCAGGCTCTGTCTCAGGCTGATACTGATCTCCGGCCAGACATGGCTGCTTGACCTGTTCCAGAGGTTGCCCCTCAGTCTGCAAGATCCAGGCGGTCGCAGAGGGTGGGGTTACTGGTAGTTGGGAGCTCCAACGTCAGGCACGTAATGGGGCCCCTTCGGGATATGGCAGCAAGACAGGGGAAGGAAACCATTGTGCACTGCGTGTGCATACCGGGGGAGTCACTCCAGATGTGGAAAGGGTCCTTCCGGATGCCATGAAGGGTACAGGGTGCACCCATCTGCAAGTGGTCGCTCATGTCAGCACCAATGATGTGTGTCACTACGGATCAGAGGAAATCCTCTCTGGCTTCCGGTGGCTATCTGATTTGGTGAAGACTGCCAGTCTCACTAGCGGGATGAAAGCAGAGCTCACCATCTGCAGCATCATTGACAGGACTGACTGCGGACCGTTGGTACAGAGCCAAGTGGAGGGTCTGAATCAGAGGCTGAGACGGTTCTGCGACTGTGTGGGCTGCAGATTCCTCGACTTGCGCCATAGGGTGGTGGGGTTTCAGGTTCCGTTGGATAGGTCAGGAGTCCACTACACACAGCAGGCGGCTACACAGGTAGCAGGGGTTGTGTGGCATGGACTGGGCGGTTTTTTAGATTAGATGGCCTTGGGCAAGTACAGAAAGGACAACAGCCTCAAAGGGTGCGAGGCAAAGTCAGGACATGCAAGGACCAAGCAGCAGTCGGTATTGCAACTGTAAACTGTCGAAGCTGCATTGGTAAAATACCAAAACTTCAAGCTCTGATAGAAAGCACTGAAGCTGAAATCGTTATAGGTACGGAAAGCTGGCTGAAGCCAGAGATAAATTCTGCCGAAATTTTTACAAAGGCACAGACAGTGCATGCAACTGGTGGTGGAGTGTTTGTCGCTGTTAGTAGTAGTTTATCCTGTAGTGAAGTAGAAGTGGATAGTTCCTGTGAATTATTATGGGTGGAGGTTACACTCAATAACTGAGCTAGGTTAATAATTGGATCCTTTTACCGACCTCCCGACTCAAGCATTAATGGCAGAACAACTGAGAGAAAATCTGGAATACATTTCACATAAATTTTCTCAGCATGTTATAGTCTTAGGTGGAGATTTCAATTTACCAGATATAGACTGGGACACTCAGATGTTTAGGACGGGTGGTAGGGACAGTGCATCAAGTGACATTATACTGAGTGCACTATCCGAAAATTACCTCGAGCAATTAAACAGAGAACCGACTCATGTAGATAACATCTTGGACTTACTGATAACAAACAGACCTGATCTTTTCGACTCTGTAAACACAGAACAGGGAATCAGTGATCATAAGGCCGTTGCAGCATTCCTGAATATGGAAGTAAATAGGAATATAAACAAAGGGAGGAAGGTTTATCTGTTTAGCAAGAGTAATAGAAGGCAGATTTCAGACTACCTAACAGATCAAAATGAAAATTTCTCTTCCAACACTGACAATGTTGAGTGTTTATGGAAAAAGTTCAAGGCAATTATAAAATGCGTTTTAGACAGGTATGTGCCGAGTAAAACTGTGAGGGATGGGAAAAATCCATTGTGGTTCAACAACAAAGTTAGGAAACTACTGCGAAAGCAAAGAGAGCTTCACTGCAAGTTTAAACACAGCCAAAACCTCTCAGACAAACAGAAGCTAAACGATGTCAAAGTTAGTGTAAGGAGGGCTATGAGTGAAGCATTCAGTGGATTCGAAAGTAAAATTCTATGTACCGACTTGACAGAAAATCCTAGGAAGTTCTGGTCTTGCGTTGAATCAGTAAGTGGCTTGAAACAGCATATCCAGACACTCTGGGATGATGATGGCATTGAAACAGAGGATGACACGCGTAAAGCTGAAATACTAAACACCTTTCTCCAAAGCTGTTTCACAGAGGAAGACCGCACTTCAGTTCCCTCTCTAAATCCTCGTACAAACGAAAAAATGGTTGACATCGAAATAAGTGTCCAAGGAACAGAAAATCAACTAAAATCACTCAACAGAGGAAAGTCTACTGGACCTCATGGGATACCAATTCGATTCTACACCGAGTACGCGAAAGAACTTGCCCCCCTTCTAACAGCCGTGTACCACAAGTCTCTAGAGGAACTGAAGGTTCCAAATGATTGGAAAAGAGCATAGGTAGTCCCAGTCTTCAAGAAGGGTCATCGAGCAGATGCGCAAAACTATAGACCTATATCTCTGACATCGATCTGTTGTAGCATATTAGAACAATGTTTTTTGCTCGTGTATCAAGTCATTTCTGGAAACCCAGAATCTACTCTGTAGGAATCAACATGGATTCCCGAAACAGCGATCGTGTGAGACCCAACTTGCTTTATTTGTTCATGAGACCCAGAAAATATCAGATACAGACTCCCAGGTAGATGCCATTTTCCTTGACTTCCGGAAGGCATTCGATACAGTTCTGCACTGTCGCCTGATAAACAAAGTAAGAGCCTACAGAATATCAGACCAGCTGTGTGGCTGGACTGAAGAGTTTTTAGCAAACAGAACTCAACATGTTGTTCTCAATGGAGAGACGTCTACAGACATTAAAGTAACATCTGGTGTGCCACCGGGTAGTGTTATGGGACCATTGCTTTTCACAATATATATAAATGACCTAGTAGATAGTGTTGGAAGTTCCATACGGCTTTTCGCGGATGATGCTGTAGTATACAGAGAAGTTGCAACATTAGAAAATTGCAGTGAAATGTAGGAAGCTCTGTAGCGGATAGTCACTTGGTGCAGGGAGTGGCAACTGACCCTTAACATAGACAAATGTAATGTACTGTGAATTCATAGAAAGAAGGATCCTTTATTGTATGATAGCAGCTACTTCTGTAAAATATCTGGGAGTATGTGTGCGGAACGATTTGAAGTGGAATGATCAAATAAAATTAATTGTTGGTAAGGCGGCTGCCAGGTTGAGATTCAGTGGGAGAGTCCTTAGAAAATGTAGTCCATCAACAAAGGAGGTGGCTTAAAAGACACTCGTGCGACCTATACTTGAGTATTTCTCATCAGTGTGGGATCCGTACCAGGTCAGGTTGACAGAAGAGAGAGAGAAGATCCAAAGAAGAGTGGCGTGTTTCGTCACAGGGTTATTTTCTAAGCCTGATAGCATTACGGAGATGATCAGCAAACTGAAGCGGCAGACTCTGCAAGAGAGGCGCTCTGCATCACAGTGTAGCTTGCTGTCCAGGTTTTGAGAGGGTGCATTTCTGGATGAGGTATCGAATATATTGCTCCCCCCTACTTATACCTCCCGAGGAGATCACAAATGTAAAATTAGAGAGATTTGAGCGCACACGGAGGCTTTCCGGCAGTCGTTCTTCCTGCAAACAATATGCGACTGGAACAGGAAAGGGAGGTAATGACAGTGGCACGTAAAGTGCCCTCTGCCACACACCGTTGAGTGGCTTGCGGAGTATAAACGTAGATGTAGATGTAGATGTATGCCCACCCTGCCTGGATCTCCGCCTTTCCTACCTTTTACAATTCCCTTCAAATCCTTGAACGTCCTGCTCTCTGCCTCACCTATCGCATCCGTCTCCCCTCCCCACGCAGATCCTGTACGGCCTTATTCTGTTCCCACACCTCCTCCTTTTCCTCAAATGGATGCGGATCCTCTACGCCTCCCGTAAACTTGATCCCCCTCACCCGCTTTTCTCTCCCATCCTCTCCCACCCCCTCCACTGCCGCGCCTGTATTCCCACATCCCACCTGCTCTCCATCTCTCCAGTCTCGTTACCCTCTCCCTAGGTGGCTTCTACCCGCTCCCCGTCCCTGATGATGCCTTCATCCCCTCCATCTACCCCTCCTATCAACTTTGATCCTCCCCTTCCACTTCCTGTGTTTTTTTCCTTAGGACACCCTCTCTCTCTTCTCTCCCTCCTCCCTTCCTCCCCCAGGCTTCCCCTACCCCCTATACCTTCTTTCCTCCCCCCCATCTCCTCTGCCACTGGTATCTCCACTCTCCCCCCTCCCCTCCCTTTGTCGCCTTTTGGCAGGTCCCCGAACTCGCAGATGTCACGTCAACATTAGTGCGCTTGAAGGTCATCTCCATCAGTTGTGTGTGTGTACTGTCGTGTTTGTGCTTCAGTGTTTTTCACCACCTACGCTCCATCATTCACGTGTGTTGTCTTAATCATCAGTGTTTGTGTACAGTGCTAACAGTTTCTTTGTTTTTCTTTGCGTGTGAACGGCTTCGTGTTTTTTCGTTACTGCATCTACTGTTATTTGTCCACCGTTACGTTATGTGAACCATGGACCTCGCCGTTGGTGGGGAGGCTTGCGTGCCTCAGCGATACAGATAGCTGTACCGTAGGTGCAGCCACAATGGAGGGGTACCTGTTGAGAGGCCAGACAAATGCATGGTTCCTGAAGAGGGGCAGCAGCCTTTTCAGTAGTTGCAAGTGCAACAGTCTGGATGATTGACTGATCTGGCCTTGTAACACTAACCAAAATGGCCTTGCTTTGCTGTACTGTAAACGGCTGAAAGCAAGGGGAAACTACAGCCGTAATTTTTCCCGAGGGCATGCAGCTTTACTGTATAGTTAAATGATGATGGCGTCCTCTTGGGTAAAATATTCCGGAGGTAAAATAGTCCCCCATTCGGATCTCCGGGCGGGGACTACTCTGGAGGACGTCATTATCAGGAGAAAGAAAACTGGCACTCTACGGATCGGAGCGTGAAATGTCAGTTCCCTTAATCGGGCAGGTAGGTTAGAAAATTTAAAAAGGGAAATGGATAGGTTAAAGTTAGATACAGTGGGAATTAGTGAAGTTCGGTGGCAGGAGGAACAAGATTTTTGGTCAGGTGAATACAGGGTTATAAATACAAAATCAAATAGGGTAATGCAGGAGTAGGTTTAATAATGAATAAAAAAATAGGAGTGTGGGTAAGCTACTACAAACAGCATAGTGAATGCATTATTGTGGCCAAGATAGACATGAAGCCCACACCTACTACACTAGTACAAGTTTATATGCCAACTAGCTCTGCAGATGATGAAGAAATTGATGAAATGTATGATGAGAAAAAAGAAATTATTCAGGTAGTGAAGGGAGACGAAAATTTAATAGTCATGGGCGACTGGAATTCGATAGTAGGAAAAGGGAGAGAAGGAAACATAGTAGGTGAATATGGATTGGGGGAAATAAATGAAAGAGGAAGCCGTCTGGTAGAATTTTGCACAGAGCATAACTTAATCATAGCTAACACTTGGTTCAGGAATCATAAAAGAAGGCTGCACACATGGAAGAATCCTGGAAATACTAGAAGGTATCAGATAGATTATATAGTGGTAAGACAGAGATTTAGGAACCAGGTATTAAATTGTAAGACATTTCCAGGGGCAGATGTGGACTCTGACCACAATCTATTGGTTATGAACTGTAGATTAAAACTGAAGAAACTGCAGAAAGGTGGGAATTTAAGGAGATGGGACCTGGACAGACTGATTAAACCAGAGGTTGTACAGAGTTTCAGGGAGAGCATAAGGGAACAATTGTCACAAATGGTGGAAAGAAATACAGTAGAAGAAGAATGGGTGGCTCTGAGGGATGAAGTAGTGAAGGCAGCAGAGGATCAAGTAGGTAAAAAGACGAGGGCTAGTAGAAATCCTTGAATAACAGAAGAAATATTGAATTTAATTGATGAAAGGAGAAAATATAAAAATGCAGTAAATGAAGCAGGCAAAAAGGAATGCAAACGTCACAAAAATGAGATCGACAGGAAGTGCAAAATGGCTAAGCAGGGATGGATGGCTAGAGAACAAATGTAAGGATGTAGAGGCTTATCTCACTAGGGGTAAGATAGATACTGTTTACAGGAAAATTAAAGAGACCTTTGAAGAAAAGAGAACCACTTGTATGAATATCAATAGCTCAGGTGGAAACCCAGTTCTAAACAAAGAAGGGAAAACAGAAAGGTGGAAGGAGTATATAGAGGGTCTATACAAGGGCGACGTACTTGAGGACAATATTCTGGAAATGGAAGGGAATTTAGATGAAGACAAATACTGCATGAAGAGTTTGACAGAGCACTGAAAGACCTGAGTTGAAACAAAGCCCCGGGAGTAGACAACATTCCATTAGAACTACTGATGGCCTTGGGAGATCCAGTCCTGACAAAACTCTACCATCTGGTGAGCAAGATGTATGAGACAGGCGAAATACCCTCAGACTTCAAGAAGAATGTAATAATTCCAATCCCAAAGAGAGCAGGTGTTGACAGATGTGAAAATTACCGAACTATCAGTTTAATAAGTCACAGCTGCGGAATACTAATGCGTATTCTTTACAGACGAATGGAAAAACTGGTAGAAGCCGACCTTGAGGAAGATCAGTTTGCATTTCGTAGAAATATTGGAACATGTGAGGCAATACTGACCTTACGACTTATCTTAGAAGAAAGATTAAGGAAAGGCAAACCTATGTTTCTAGCATTTGTAGACTTAGAGAAAGCTTTTGACAAAGTTGACTGGAATACTCTCTTTCAAATTCTGAAGGTGGCAGGGGTAAAATACAGGGAGCGAAAGGCTATTTACAATTTGTACAGAAACCAGATGGCAGTTATAAGAGTCCAGGGACACGAAAGGGAAGCAGTGGTAGGGAAGGGAGTGAGACAGGGTTGTAGCCTCTCCCTGATGTTATTCAATCTGTATATTGAGCAAGCAGTAAAGGAAACAAAAGAAAAATTCGGAGTTGGTATTAAAATCCATGGAGAAGAATTAAAAACTTTGAGGTTCGCCGATGACATTGTAATTCTGTCAGAGACAACAAAGGACTTGGAAGAGCAGTTGAACGGAATGGACAGTGTCTTGAAAGGAGGATATAAGATGAACATCAACAAAAGCAAAACGAGGATAATGGAATGTAGTCGATTTAAGTCGGGTGATACTGAGGGAATTAGATTAGGAAATGAGACACTTAAAGAAGTAAAGGAGTTTTACTATGTGAGGAGCAAAATAACTGATGATGGTCAAAGTAGAGAGGATATAAAATGTAGACTGGCAATGGCAAGGAAAGCGTTTCTGAAGAAGAGAAATTTGTTAATATCGAGTATAGATTTAAGTGTCAGGAAGTCGTTTCTGAAAGTATTTGTATGGAGTGTGACCTTGTATGGAAGTGAAACATGGACGATAAATAGTTTGGACAGGAAGAGAATAGAAGCTTTCGAAATGTGGTGCTACAGAAGAATGCTGAAGATTAGATGGGTAGATCACATAACTAACGAGGAGGCATTGCATATAATTGGAGAGAGGAGGAGTTTATGGCACAACTTGACAAGAAGAAGGGACCGATTGGTAGGACATGTTCTGAGGCATCAAGGGATCACAAATTTAGCATTGGAGGGCAGCGTGGAGGGTAAAATCGTAGAGGGAGACCAAGAGATGAATACACTAAGCAGATTCAGAGGGATGTAGGTTGCAGTAAGTACTGAGAGATGAAGAAGCTTGCACAGGATAGAGTAGCATGGAGAGCTGCATCAAACCAGTCTCAGGACTGAAGACCACAACAACAACAACGTTATGTTCATTCTGTGTCTCCATTGTTTTCTCTTGTACTGCCTGTGGCTGAAGAGCGGCGTACTGTTTTGCTGCCAGCCCACCTTGTATAAGGTGTAAAATTTCAATAAAGAAAAAAAAAAAAAAAATAAGCTCAGCCTGCCAGTCTAACAATGCATACGTCTCAGGATATATCGCCTCGCATTAGACAGCGTATTTACTTTCGTGTTTTCTTTACGAGTGGACGTGGTTGTCTTTTTGGTTTTCTTGACTCTGTTGTTCATTCTTGTTGTTGTCGTGAGGTCCTTCATTGGTCGTGTCTGTTCTCTCCCGTTGTGTTGTTATTCGCGGGCTGCTCCGCGGGTCCCACTGCGTTTACGTCACTTCAACCCTGTGACTGTTCCAGTTGCCGTTACAACAAAGTCACTGAAAAAAGTTCTTAGTTCTGCCCAAGAGTCGATACCATGACGTCTGTACCTGTAGTGTGCTATTTAGCTACTGAAACTACAAATATAACAGTCCTGCATATTACTTTTGAACATATGTGGGATGCTACACTAATATGAAAGAAAAGTGTACAACACTTAAGCATGATAGCTGTAAACACACCGCTACTACAGGAAGAAATATTGGTGTTTAATGTCCCTTTGATGAGAGATGAAGAACCAGTTCCAGCTGAGGAAAGTTGAGGTTGGAAACTAGCAGAGGTCTTACTAGAGCAACAACACCAGAAAGTGTCTTAAAAGTTTAAATGTGGTTATGTGACGGGAAATTTAGCCACCTCGCCCCCCAAATGCAATAATAGTTTGCTACCACTTCACCAGTAGTGGAACAAGGGCGGCGTCACCCCCCTCTGCATTGTTGCCAAATTTATTCAAAATGGCGGCGATAGATATGGCAACATTGTAATGACATCATGGTGGGAAGTTCAAATTTTTGTGGGAAAAGTACGTCAATTGAGCTACCTCCGTTAACCTAACCTTTTTCCCCTTCTCCCCCATAAAATGCTGTACCTAAGAAAATTGCTGGAAAAGTTTGGCAGGAAAATAGGCCACTTGGGCTACCTCCACTAACCTAAGTCATTGGACCACCACCTCTTCCTTGGAATTGCCGGGAAAAGGACTCATCCTGCACTGGGCTGCTGGAGAGGAAAGACTGTACTTTATTTATTTTCGGTGGGAAGTTGGAACAATTTATTTAGGGATGGATTACACGGAGTTTATTTATTACACTGATGTGTTTGGGGTCACAATACACAGCATACAGAGCTGCAAAATACATATAAATCATGGAAATAATGCAGTATATTGATGTACAGACACACAACTCATAGATTGTCAAAGTAATGCATGTAAAACGCTCTGCAGACATGCTCACTAATTATAAACAGTTGAAATAATGCATTGCCCAGCCTACAGACCTGTTCACAAAATAATACAACAGACACATTCACTACACGTAAAATTGTCAATGCGTATATAGAACTCAGCCCACATGCTCACAACACTTAAACAGCTGAAAATAATGCAGTGCGCAACCACTCACTGCACGTGAAATCACTTTCAAACTATTGTTAAGAAATTCGCCTGCAGTATATCAGTGAATTGTTCCCTACAGAGGTCCAATGCGCTTGTGCACCAGTATGGCCTGACCTGCAAAGTGACGATGTAACCATCAGCTGATGGGCCAATTGGTGTCCATTCGGGTCCTGCAAGCATTAGGTTCTGGCATCCCTTTCATAAATGACACTTGCAAAATTCCTGTCAAAACACATATTTACCTGGCCACTGTGGCTGATGCATAGCTGCAGGTCCAGTGCCGAGCAAGAGATGTTTGCATAGCAGTTCATGTTCGCAGGTGCAGCTAGAAGATTGTCAGGGTTACACTGACAGTCTATGTAAATAACAGCCAAATCTCCCTCTGGATGCACTATAGAAATCTGTTGCAGTGCTTTCAGTAACTGTTTATGAAAATATCCCACAATAGCACAGGGTGCATTCTTCCTAGTGATCCTAACGGGACATCTGTCCCACATACAAGACACCTCCGGCTACATACGTGTTTACCCAGCCACCGTGACTGAGGCATCACTGTGAGATGTTTCTCTAGCAGTTCACCCGTGCAGGCGCAGCTAAAAGATTGTCTGTGTCATACTGACATCTAATGTCTATGTAAATAACAGCCAACTCTCCCTCTTGACGTGCTATAGAAACTTTTTGAAGTGCTTCCCAGAATAACACAGGATACATTCTTCCTAGCAATTCTAACAGGGCAGCTGATCCATTACATATCAGTCCCTGCACGTAAATCGTAAAGTGTCACAGAAACAGTTAACAGTCGCTATTGTTGTAAGAGCTTTCGTGATGTCTGAGCTTGCTTGCATGGAAATTCTTGTTCTAACAGGACCTGGTTACAAAAATAGCTCGGAATAATACCAACTGCATTCTCACTGATGGTCCTAATGGCACATCACGTGTTCCCTTCCTGGAAATCGTGACGTCCTGATTTCAACATGTCTCAGAGAAAGTAAACATTCTCACTGTTAAAAGCATTCATCATGCCCGTGCATGCTTTTGAAAACACTGTTAATCATAAAAGCATTCTTGTTATTTGGAAAGAGAGACAATGGTCGCATCAATCCCTTCCAGGAAATAGTGATGTTCCATAAAAGCTTCTCATTATCTACCCATCCAAATGAGGCTCTCTCACTGGTCACCTCAGTCTATATATAAATCCACAACCAACCACACACCTCTGTGTGTGCGTGTGTTTTATTCTCCAAGATGAAGAGTGTAGCGGCAAGAGGCATAGAGTTCTAGAGACAGGATTACCAACTGAATAAATAAGTGGTATTTTGAGTGTAAATTTTTGTGTGTATGTTAAATTTGCTTTATTAATTCCGGCTCCTTGTTATAGTACAGCTCCAGGAATTTATCTTGGAGTGTGAGGAGAGACAGGAGGGGGCTGGACCTTGGCAGACTCTCAACGTCCAGCCATCCATGGTGGGTTCACAGCTAGCATTGCCATATGAGTATAATTTTCCTTGTAATTTGTTCTTGTATAGTAGTGATTCAAAATCTTCTTATTTCATACTTTTTTTTCAATTTATGCATTTTGCTTTTTGTTGTTGTGAGCAAGACAAACCAATTGCCTGATGCCGATTCTGACAAGGACAGTGATATGCCTGAATGGGACAGACAAAGGGTCATTGAACCAGAGGAGGATGTAATCTGGCCCTGCTAAATGATGATGATGATGATGATGATGATGACTTCTTTGAGGGTGTGGTGGAGATTTCTGATGAGGTGTTAATGCCTTGCAGCCAGAGCGAAAAATGTAATCACTCACTCTGCTTATAACCTTGAGATCGTCAGTATTCTTTCTTTCACTGTGCCAGCAGCGGTAAGCAATGTACTTAATTATTATTTTTTTATTTCTTCTTTTACAGCAGTCCCGTCTTCGCAGCCACAACACAGTGTGGCGCACATACCAATGGTGGCTAAATCTTCTTCATCCCCAAAGCGGCGCCCCGTAAGGCACGCATCACCTATAAGGATGCCGCTAGTTGCCGCGAGGGAACTGCAGCCACCGCTGCCCAAAACACCACCGCTCTGGCGTCCATGAGCCAAGCAACGAGCCACCACCTCTCAAGTTATTGGGTCAGTTCTGCAGCAGCAGCAGTAACAACAGCATTGAGAACCATCACCGCAGCCTGGCTGTTCCCATCAGTCTGACCTGGTAACACTGCAGCATCCTCCTGCATCATCATCATCATCATCATCATCATCATCATCATATGAGCCTTGTCAGAATCGGCGCAAAGGCCAATGGATTGGTGAATACCGACTGGCCCCTCCCTAACACCATCATCAACAGGGTGGACTCAGAATGAAAATGCGGGGCATGTCAATTGCCGGGTGGTTTCGTAAATCCACCTTGAGTGCTATACTGGCCCGGTTTTCCGAGATGGAGGTCGGAGGGTCAGCTAAAGCACTCAGCTGAATACTACACCTGGACATCCATATAGATGTCTATGATCTGGTAAATGGAGAATCAAGCTATATCAAGCTCCCTAAAGATATAGCTAACAAGAGAGCATGCAATAATGTTGAAAATAAAATCAACCAGGTTTGTTTCGCATGATCAGTCCTGGCTTGTGAGAGAAATTACAATTACATAGATCATCCTCAGTATCCCAGTACACACCATGTAGGTGATAATATTCGTGGGTGTTATAACTTTGATGGTATCGATTTCCCCATCAAGATGCAGGACATACATAAATTTGAGGCACAAAATACTGGAATATTGGTTCATGTTTATGGCCTGGAGAAGAAAACCAAGTCAGATGAGCGAGACAAGCACATTGTTGCCAGGCTCTTCCATTTCTCAAAATTTGCAGGTGAGCGTGAGCTGCATGTGAACATGCTGATCTTCTCTGAAGGTGATAATTATCACTACGTTTGGATCAAAGACATGTCTCAACCCCTTTACAGCCAGTTGTCGAAAAAGTAACATAAAAAGCGTATTTTCTTAAGGTGTCTGAATTATTTCTCCTCAGACAAGTTATTAGTGGCGTACCTAGCAGACTGCATTTCCAATGGACCGGTAGGTGCTATCACACCTACTGAGGAAAACAAATTCAAAAAGTTTAAGAATGCTCACCGCCAGGAGCAATGCCTGTTTGTAGTGTATGTCAACTTTGAATGCCTCCTCGCTCCTGTGACACACTGTGGAGGTAACCCTACAGCCTCACACGTCACATTTACAGAAAAACACGTACCATATTTGGCAGTGTATCAAACTGTATCGTCATATGATTCCAGTCTTAACTGCTACAAATGTTATGTCAGGGATAATCCTGAAGTTTGGCTGCTCACTGAGCTCAAAAAACTTTCAAGGGAAGTTGATAACCTTTACAGCGACAACATACCCATGACCAAATCGAAGGAGAATGAAAATTTGTATAATAATGAGGAGGGAAATGTCTACTTTGAAAAAAAAAAAAAAAAAAGAAGAAAAGGGAACTGCTTCTTCCATACATTAATTAGCTAGTGTTTTAATTTAACTCTTCAAACAGAGTGTTTCAGCAACTTTATACAGACCACAACCAGCTGCCTACATACTTGCAAACATAAACACAATATTTATTCTTGAGTACCCTTGAGTACACTGCACATAGAATGGCTACTACAATCTTTTATTTCAACTTTAAATATTTGGATATTTTCAGTTTCTTGTCATAAGCCAATATATAACCAATTATAACGTTTTGCACCAGAATAAATAAGCTCCATTCTGAAAACTAGAGATTTATATTTAATCTACATCAAAATTATATTTAATTCTAATATTGTGTTAGTGAATTTATGAATTCACCCTAAATTCACTTTTATCATCAACCAGAAATACCAGAATGGAGCATATGACTGACATGTAAGTATATGAAATCTTAGCTCCCTGAAGAGGCTTCTTCAAGATATTTACTTGTCAACTTGACAAAATGTTCTTATTTCAACTTCTGTAGCAATCATTTTTTTTTATTTAAACTTCAACAAGTTGCAGATTATACCATAGGACAGAACTGAGTCAGACAAGTGCGTGCAATGTAGTTGTAGTTGCAAATATGGAAAAACATTAGCTGTATAATGGAGTGACAACAAAAATTTTTTTGTGCTGGACCTAGAATTGTGACAGATTTCTGACTTATTGATAGCTGTCAGTTTACCATTAGCTACCTGTGTATTCTCCATGTATGTCGCCAACCTGCACTTGTACATCTGTTATGTATATTCCCGTACAGGAGAGATATTTTAATTGAGAGTCACTAGCCCAGTATTGGTGGATAAATAAAATACTGCAGTGGCTTTGTTGTTCTGAAGTACAATGCAATGTTCCTTTAGATGTGCATCCATGTGGAAAGGAACAGGCACACATTGGACAACCGTCAACTGTATAACTGAATGACAATAATGAAAATTTGTGCTGGACCAGGACTCAAATGCGGATTTCCCACTTATCGCGAGTGGTCACCTTACCATTAGGCTATCTGAGCCAGACCCAAATTTCCCTATATTGTCAATCATGCGTCTGTAACCAGCATTCATATGTTAATTATGTATATTGCCATACAAGAGTGACATTTTTAATTGAAAGACACTTGCTAATTGTTGGTGGATAGTTATAGTATTGCAGTGCCTGTGTTGTTCATAATTATGATGCAATGTTCCTGAAATTGGAATGATCACATAGATAATATTTTTAGGGAGGCAAACCAAAGACTTCATTTTACTGGCAGAGAACTCAGAAGATGCTACAGGTCTACTAAGGAGATTGCCTACATTATAATTGTCCATCCTGTGCTAGGGTATGACTGTGCAGTGTGGTACCCTTACCAGATGGGATTGACAGAGGACATTGAGAAAGCTCAGAGAGGGGCAGCTCATTTGGTATTATCAAAAAATAGAGGAGAGAGAGATGGACATGTTATGTGACTAATGATGCCAGCCATTAAAACAATACTGTTTTCCAGAGCAGTGATATCTTTTAAGCAAAGTCTGTTTTTCCCATTCACTGTTACAGAGTGAAACGGTAGAGGAATAGTAAAAGTGTTTTGATGAACCCTCTGCCAGGCACTTAAAGGTGACTTACAGAGTATTCGTGCAGGTGTAGCTCAAGGTGACACTACCTCAGAGGTGCAATGAGATTTATTGTTACTTCAACTGATGTTGCTAAATAAAATGATGTACTATCGTGTAGGAGATGTGATGAGATGAACAAAAATTTTGTCATACTCCTGTGTCATCTCTCACTACAGGACCGGTACGTAGAGCTATCATCACTATCTGACTGCGTATGGGCTATTCTGATGTTGTGGTAGATAATTGCAGGTGGCCTTGTGATTGCGATTGAGTATGGAAACATAATAGCAGTGTAGAGTCTTACTGTGAATGGTGTTTTGACTATCGTCAATATCTTGGCTATTTGTGTGTCAAGTCATGGCAATACAACTGTTGTGCAAATCTTATGGACAAAAAGTTCATAATTTTCACAAGGTGTGTCTCTGCCAAGTAACATGGTTCAATGAAATGTGGGCCATTCATAGAAAGAATTGCTACAGTGTATTAGAGAAGGTTACTGAAAGAAGTGCACAATGAGAACAGAAATAACTTCATTCAAAGTCGAATTACACTAAAGTGTCCGCATTTCATGATGGTCCCCTGGTATTACAAATGGCGGGACATGGGTCTTAACGGAATGTGTGATCACCACTGATGACAGTGCATGCTCTATTGCGTCCTCCTATGCTGACCATACGTTTGGTAAAAAGTTCTTGTGGCAGTGCGTTTGATTCATCTACCAGCAGGACTGACAGCTGTTGGATGGTCATTGGTGAATATGGATATGCTGAAACACGTTTTCCTACTGGATCTCACACGTGCTCAATGAAATTTACGTCACGGGACAGGCCAGCCCATTTGCCAAATATCCTCCTACTCCAAGAGCACCTCCAACAGAGCTGTTCAATGCGGCTGGACATTATTACTCATCAGGAGCCCTGTACGAAACTTAAGTGCTTTCATAGTTTTAAATAATGACAGTATTTGGGATAAGAATGTAGTTGGGATACAGATGGTTTGTGAACTGATAAAAATTCTTTAAAAATAAACCAAAAAAGTGAAATAATAATCATAAATTTATGACACACACTTTTCTATATATTTCCACACAGAAAATTTGAACGAAATTGTTTCCAGAGCTTTAGTATATCTAATTGTAAATGATATATTGTATAAGAATTTGAGCTTCATGAACTTTTTATTTTTCATTTTCCTTAAGGGATAAGAAAATGTTGGTTGATTTATTTTGTCCTGAAATAGCTACATGCGACTGCCTGTAAGTAAAGAATGGATATGGTAAATACGATTTGAAACTTTGTCCCCATAACTTGCTTATAGTGACAGCAAATGCAATTTTAATTCGCTTCTTACCTGGTATTCACTAAGACCTCAATAAATTCTAACTGTATTTCAGGATTCTGATTGCATTTCGTACTTCATGTAAGCACGTTAGGCCATAGCAGCAATACGTAAGTCATAATTTATGTTGGCAGTGACTAATATTTTTGTCATTTCGAAAGGCATATTCGTATAGGAATGCCAACCTGTACAACGGGCAGAGATAATGGACTACTGCAGTGGTCACCGTTATAGTCTATGACACTGATGTATACAAATTATCCAGTTAATAAGACGTAATTTGTAATAAGATAGGGCATGGGTGTGTGTGATGTCCTTAGATTAGTTAGGTTTAAGTAGTTCTAAGTTCTAGGGGACTTATGACCTAAGATGCTGAGTCCCATAGTGCTCAGTGCCATTTGAACCTTTTTTTTTTTTTTTTTTTTTTTTTTTGTAATAAGATAAAATGAAAAGTGAGTCTCTTGTTTGTGAGTAAGAGGTTAGCTTCACAAACTACAGGTATGATGCCGGACATCTATGATGCCCTTTTGCCTACGATAGTTCAAAATTTTTGACAAATAGTAAGTCTTAGCACAAAACCGGTATGCAGTATGAGAAACGATTAAAAATTTTCTAATGATGCCTCATTCATCTCTGTACGATTAGCATGTCTTGAAGAAAAGGGATGTTGACTTGAGAAGTAATATATATGAATAAAACTGAAGCCAGTGCCGAATGCACCTCTGGAAAGACAAATGTGGGGAACAAGTATAATGTCGCAATAACATTATGCCTTTGCCCACCATTAACACCTGCATCATGAAAACAGTCATGTTAGACAATGTTCTAGGATGCATTAGCTATTACCACCTCTCACCACTTGGGGGAAGATTCAACTTCCCAGAAATAGTGTTTTGGTACAGCAGTGGATTTCTACTATGTGATGTGCAATACCTGACATGTATTTACATTTCCCTAAAAGCTAAAAGTATCATTTTGCTACGATGGAAGAGTAAAAATAATGTGTTTCACTTTCTGACTTTCAGTAATAGAAAAAGATTAAAAAATGTTGTGTGAAAGAGCTGTTGGCTGTGGTCCAGCTCAAAACACTGTGATCTAGAGTTTGCCTATGTCACACCAGACTCTGGCCACCAATTGTGGAAGTCGGCTGATAGGGACCGATGGCCAGTCATGTGACTGTGACACGTCATTTACTGAACCAATGATGTATGCTGGTGCACTCGCTCTGCCAAGCATGAAATTATTTACTTTTTATTTTGACTTTTCATGTGAAATATCTGTGATGAAGTGAATGAATACAGTGTGGTAAGTTAACTGGTGTGGCCTTTCTCAGGCAGAATATGTCAAGAGGGATGTTTAAGTGTTAAGATTTCCATGGGAAAAAAGTCAGGATTATTAGTTTGTAGCTGTGTCTGTGATGACCACAGATAAATTCTTCTCTATTATAAGTTTCTTTTCTCAGGCATTATCTCTCAATCTAGGACTGTTATACTCTGAAGATGGCTTCGAAAACATGAAGCTCTGGAAACTTTGTCTGTATTGAGAGTTCTGCCATGAAGAAATTGTGAGGCTGATGACGCATAACATACATTGCTACAGATAGGCTAAGTGGTTGGCAGTGAACGCCTTCAAGAATGCTGTTAAATTTCTGATGGAACAAGATGCTGAATGAAAGTGAATAAGCCAATGCATGTATCGTCGTGTAACTAATGTTATGTTATGTGTTATGTGGTTTATTCATCTCATTACATACAGTTTTCAAATCATTTGATTTGATGTACAGGAGACATGTCAAGGTTTACAAAAGAAACTTTTTTCACTTTTTTAAGAGAACTACAAAAGTTTACATTATATTTTACATTTCTAAGTTACAGCTACACATGTACATAAAATAATAAATGTATTACAATCCCTGTGTTCAGATTGTGAAGCTGTCCTCAATGAATTCATCGACAGAATAATAACACTTTTCCACCAGGAGAGTAAAGAGCAATCTTTTCAGTGAACCAATCTCCATTTTAAATATATTACTGCCTTTTATTTTATTGAAAATTTTTAACCCCATATACTCTGGCGTTTGGGCATAAAGTTTTAAACGATGTGTTGGAAGTTTGAAGTTATCTCTGTGGTGAGTGCTGTAGTTGTGGTCAAAACGGAAATTGTCTAGTGTATGTTGATTTCTATATAGGAACACCACCATCTCATATATGTAAAGTGAGGGGATAGATAGTACTTTTAAATTTTTTAACAGTGGTCGACAGGATTCCCGTTTTTTTGCAACACACATGTTTCTAATTACTTTCTTTTGTAATACTAGGAGCCTAGTGACATTTGCTGAATTTCCCCAGAAGATTATGCCATAATGAATAACTGACTCAAAGTAGCAGTGATAAACTATCTTTCTGGTATCTATGTTTGTGGCACCTGACAAAATACACATTGCAAATGCTAAGTTGTTCAGTTGATTTGCTAAGTAATCTATGTGTACCTTCCAATTTAAATTTTTGTCAAGATTTAGGCCTAAGAACTTCACGTGGTTTGCTTCTGTGATATCCTGATCATTGCAAGTTATCTTTATTTCACTCCTTTCTACTGATTTAGCTTCAAATTGCATCATTTTGGTTTTAGTTACATTTAGTTTTAGTCCATTTTGATAGAACCAAGATTCAAGTTTTTCTAAAGTGTTTTTGGCTTTTTCTGGAATATTTTCAGATACCTCATTTTCAATTAGAACTGATGTATCATCAGCAAATAAGACTGAATGAACATCAATAGCAAGTGGTAGGTCATTTATGTAAAAAAGAAACAGATAGGGACCCAATATCGAACCTTGTGGGACTCCTTGGGGAACTGTTTTCCAGTCTGATGAATAATTGGTTCCATTTGAAGTTAAAATTACTCTTTGTTTCCTACCTGACAGGTAAGAGCTAAACCATTTTAAAGCAGTGTCTCTGATTCCATACATCTGTAATTTGTGGAGGAGTAATGCATGGTTCACTGAATCAAAAGCTTTAGTCAGATCACAGAATATACCTGTGACCTTTCTACCTTTATCTAACGTGGAGCATATTTTTTGGATAAACTCATTTATAGCATTCGCAGTGCTTTTACCCTGTTGGAATCCGAACTGGTTTTTAAAAATTATATCATTTACAGTAAGAAAGTTATTAATTTGTTTTGCTGCAATCTTTTCAAACACTTTAGAGAAGACCGGCAAGAGAGAGATAGGGCGGTAATTCCCCATATCTTCTGTCGATCCTTTCTTGAATAGAGGTTTGATCTCACCATATTTTAATACCTCTGGAAAGCATCCCTGTTCGTAAGATTGATTTATAATAGTTGACAGTGGTTGGGAAATAATATCATACACATACTTGATTACAGATGTTGTTATTTCATCCCACCCATGTGAGGTTTTGTTTTTTAGAGACAATATTTCCTTTTCCACATCCCTTTGGGTTATTTTTTCAAATTGTTTAAAAGATGTGTTCTGGCTGTTTTCCAAATTTGTGATGCCCTGATAGAATGTAATATCCACATCCGATCTTACTACGTTTAGGAAGAATTCATTGAAACAACTTGACATCTGAACAGGGTTTACTATAATTTCATTTTCATGTCTAATTTTCAAAATCTCATGAATTTTTACTTTGGCTCCTAGTTCAGACTGAACAACTGACCACACTGCTTTTGTCTTATTTCTGTGTTCTCGTATGAATTTATTATTTGCCATTTTTTTAGCTGCCGCTACAACTTTCCTAAATACAGCTTTATACTGTTTGACATAAATGACAAAATCTGGATTTCTGTTTGATTTTAACTCATTGTGGAGCTCTCTCTTTCTGGCACTAGAGATCTTTATTCCTGTTGTAATCCATTTGAGTTTACCATTAACCTTCTTTTGCTTATATCTACGAGGAAATGATTCATTAAATACCTCTAGGAAACAATTTAAGAATTTGTCATAGTTAATCGAGCTTGAACTATTGTAGTCTACAGGCCAGCTTATTATACTTAATTTACTGCGGAATAAATCCATTTTACTTTTACTGAGATCCCTTTTTATACACACTTCTGGAGACTTTAGGTTATTTGCTTTTGGGAGCTCAATAAACAGAGCTGAGTGATCTGAAATACCCAAGTCTAAGCAGTATTTGTGCTTATTTCCACTGTCAAATATGTAGTTAGTAATAATATTATCAATGCAGGTCACTGATCTGCTGTTTTCCCTAGTGCCTTCAGAAAAATTTAGCTTGAAACCAGATTTCTGAATTAAGTCACGAAATTTTGTGGAATCATTGCTTTCAACTAAGACATTTAAGTTGAAGTCTGCTGCTATAACAACTTTTTTCTTACTTTCTTTCTGGAGTTTTTCCAGGAGGCATTCGAATTTGGTTAAAAACACTTTTGTTACCGCACATCCAGGAATTCTGTAGATTGCTATAACCAATGTATTCAGATCACTCAGCTCTACAGAGCAACTTTCAAACACGCTCTCTTCATTTAAATAATTAAAACTATCTCTTACTGTATAACTTATGGAAGAATTGACAAGAATGCAGGAGCCTCCACGAGATTTGCTTATTCTACAAAAGCTAGCAGCTACCTTAAAATTATTAATACTATTTAGTACTTTTATACTATCTTCTGTTAACCAGTGTTCATTTAGGCAGATTATTTTAATATTTACGGATTCTGAAAGCAGAATGTTTAGTTCGTCGATTTTTGAGAATTTACGATTTGGTAGTTCTGCCCCTAAGCCATTTATATTCAAGTGCATCAATAGATCATTTTTTCTTTTAGTTATTTCGTGTGCATCCTTTGTTTGGTACCTAAACTTTTTATTTTCAGTTTGAATTTTTTCTTTGTCACCCCTATCACAATGAATTAGTTTCCCTTGCTTCTTAGGACTTTACACACGTCTATGAACATTTTACTAAGGTTCACAGAGCCTAATCTATTCAAGTGCAGGCCGTCTTTTCCCAGACACTTGCAGTTTAAGAATTTGTTTGGGTCAATGAATACTGCACCGAGTCTGTTGCACTGTTCCCTAATGCCGGTATTTATTCTGTTGATGTAAGTATCACTTACCGATCTTCGATGAATGATTCCACTAATTACCAGCCTGGCTGTTGGGTATACAGTTTTCGCCGATCTAATCAGATTCCGCGTTTCATTCACGATTTCTTCCTCACTGTTACTGCGGATGGAGTTTGTGCCCACGTGGATTAAGACACCTCTGTAATCGTCGGTACTTAAAGTTTTGTTACCAGTTTCGCCCGTGTTTCTTTTCGTGGACAATACATTCTTAAAGTGTTTGTTGAGCTGATGCGATCGGATTCCAGGTCGAACATCGACCTTGCAGTCCGGCACAATAACATTTTTTAATATAGAATCACCTATTAACAGAAAATCGTTTTTGTCATCTTCTTTGTTCGTTGCACTTTTACGTTTGCCCTTCTTATTATAGGAAACTGTTTTCCATTTATACTTATCACTTGTTTCACTGACAGAGTTCTCTGTTGTATTATTTGCCGTATTACACAAATGCGGATGTTTGCCACTTTGTTCAGTAATGGGTTGATTTCTACACACGCAGGATTTTCTTTCAATAACCAGTTCAGAATTTTCTTGTTTCAATGCTAAAATTTCCGCCTTCAGCGCTTCAATGTCACTTTGAAGCAATTTAATAATTTCTTCTTTTGAGTTCACGGTACTTACGAGTTCGGCCGTCTCCATACGCAAACAATGTGGACACGACCATGGAAACTCGTCTTTTATGAGTTTTAAATTCACTTTCGCGCATTTTTCATGAAACCAGTAGTTACACTTCACACAAAAGATGCCTTTCATGACGCGTTTCGAACATTCCCTACACGATGAACTATTTAATTTAACCTTTTTTGAGGACTGAGATGTGTCACAACACTCTTCTATCGGCGCCATCTTACCACTTTTACTTCTATGCTTTTACTTCTTGCATGACAATCTGTTCACTTAACTTGATCACTTAAATCATACAATCAGAACAACAGCCTCTCAGTAATGGTTTTATAACACATTTTATTAATGGTCCTTTGGTCATTTTTCATCACTGTTTGCCATTCCTGTTTGCTATCTCTGTAAATGCTGTTCAATTGGAAGCTAAAACAGATGCCCTACACTGATCTCAGTGAAGGTTGTTACGCGAACTATTAAACAATGATAAGTTACTCTCAATGAGTATTCTCATGTTGCTCAAATAATTTGTTTATTGTAAACAAAAATCAGTTTTAAATGCCAGGTAAACATTTCTGACTGTACTGATGTTAGCCTCACAATGATGTAATGTTTCTGTTGTGGTAACAGCAGAGCCACAGCGTCTCCAGCCAATAGGTGATGTCTTCTCTGTGCCCGTGACGTCAGCACGTGGTGCTCATAGTGTGTTGGCTGCGCTTATAGCATGCGGATGCCCACCACAATAGAAAAAGAAAACATCGTCGATGATGAGCTGCTGGTCTCGTTGCCTGGAAGGTGGGTGTGCACCCTGATACTAATGACTTTGTCGCTGCAGGCTGACCTGTCACAGGGGACATTAGGAGTGTCCAAGACAACCGAGCACACCTGTGGACAACAAAGACACTGATTTAAGTGCTGGTGCCTATGCCACATAAGAGAAATGTCAAATTTCAAGTTTTATGCCAAAACACATAGACCTTACACATAAAGAGTAGAGGGAGGTGCATATCACAAGGAACAGTTCATCAAAAGGAGTCAGTTTCCAAGTATGAAACAAATTTTATACTGGAAACAATTATAACATTTTAGAAGTTTCGTCTCTTTATCTGTTACCACAGATTTCAAACGTATAAGCTACAGTTTCTACATTTTATAGTTATATTAGGGGCATCCTCACATTTTAATCTTGTCATGTGGCTTTATGGTTAATGATACTTTGACATAGGTAATGATATAAATTAATTTTTGCCTAGTGAAGTTACTAGTGACTATATTTTGTTAATTTTTGTTTGTTTCATTGTGCTCATAATGTTTGTTACTGTTTATACCATTAAGTTGCACCATAATATCAAAGAGTGTGACACTAGCTATGGATGAAACTGGCTAATCGCCTAACATCTTTCAGTACAATCTTCTCGTACTTCCAGCCATGTCAAGAAGTCATACTTCCATGTGTTTCTGGACAAGTTGCTATTAGCCCACTGTGAAGCAGTAACTGACTGTTGCCTGGTTGCTGTCCTCATCTTTACTTAGCCATGGAACCAGCTGCGGCTAAGGCCATCCACATAAGACTTTGAGGATATAGCCTTGGATACAACTCGCAGAAAGTCAAGTTGCTCTTACTACCTTTTCTACAACTCATTTGCTGTCTGTTTCTTTTACAGCAGAGCAATTCAAAGATGATGTCTTTAGACAGATGAATGATGTAACTAAGTACTGTAATAATTTACAAATTATCAAGGTCCAATTTTTGAAAGAATATTGGTCTACAGCAATTCAGTGATAACTGCTCATACACTTCTGGATCGAAGACTAGTTCAACCTGTCCAGGGCACAATGAAGGCAATCTGTAAGTACTGATGTGGGGTGGCTGTACAGTTGTTGTTGTGGGTATAAAACTTTTGTTACCATCCTGTGTTTGGTGAGAACTTGTAGCACCACTCCATGATAATTACGAGAATTATGAACGTTTTCTTGAAAGAGTCTAATATTCTCATGGCCCTTACAGTACAGTGCAAAATATAACACAGGAGCTGTGGGAAGGTGGAAGACTCGTGCCACTTATGATGATGTGCACGGCAGGCAATAGAATTTCAATCATTCTGATGACCAATTTTAAGTAGAAAACTGGCAAATAATAGTGAGGAACATAAATAAAGTGTATATAGCAGCTGCCACAGGTGACCTTGGTGGAGAGGAGGTGCACTCAGTGGGGGAACAAGATTGCTGAATAGCTTGGTTGGGCAGCTGATGGGAAGTTCTATTGAACTTTGTAAGAATGGAGACACTAATGAGTGGGGGAGACATTCCTGCACCACTGAGTGTATGTGAAGAGTCACCTGACTTGCACCCCAGTTATTATTATGACATAACTGACGGATTAAATGCTACTGGTACTATTGGGATAGTGTGACAGTTTGACAAAAAGCAACTAACTGGAACAGGAACAATAAGAAGTAAAAATTCGTTGATGTGGCAAGTGTGAGGACTTCAGGCTCCAGAACAGTATATGAAAGACTGCAAGGAAGCAAGCACTTCTGAACTGCAAGGGAGAGAATTCAAACAAGAATGTTCATTAAAAAACACAATAGTGCCTCTGGACAGCACTAATATGATTTACAAATTCGTATTTGATGGAGATGCCAAATATGACTGCCATCAAGGTTGGACAGCACTCATGCAGTGTGCTTTTAGACTCCCACACTCAATGGTGAATAGGAAGAGCAAAGATAGAAATTCGATGCCTGTGACTGAGTTGGGTAAAAAAAAGCCAAAATAAAAGAGTTGTTTTGTGGGGGAGAGCTGGTGCCCATTTCAGCTGATGTCAATCCGATTGTAAAAGTAGCAGTAGGTGGCTTAGAAAGTGAGGTACTGTTTGACAGCTGTTCACAGATTTCAGTGACTTCACCTAGCAAAATGAACACAGTACTACTGCTGACCTATAACGTTAAAATTTTTGGTGCTACAGAGATGGTGTCCAAAACAATCCAACATGAAGTCAAACTACTCTTGCAGTTCAAAGTTGTGGTCACAGAATTGCACACGTTAGAGAATTCAGAAACTGTGTTAACATGATCATAGGTATCAATTCTTTAATATAAATTGTTGTGATGTAAATGTCGAGCGGTGTTGTATAATAATGTACATGCAGTGCTAATGTTAGTAATACGCACCTGTGTGTGGTTTTTCTGTATATTGTTGTTCTTGTTGTACGTACTTTGTGTTGAACCGGTAACTAAAAAACCATGTGTATTTCCAAATATGGAAAAATTTATTTTTCTAAGAAAATCTCAGCAGGTTATGGGCCCAGGTGTGTGTTAAAAGGACACTTGTACAAAAATAATAACGTAGCTCTGTGCAAAAGGTTTTTAAAGTTATCTCCAAGAAGACGTTTTTGAAGTTGTTAATTCCATGCAACCACAATGGATTCAAGGAGAATTATCAACATCGGAGTTGTGGAAGACAAAACAAATTGGAACATTTGGAAATACAAAATAAGTATTTGTCTATGAGGAATTCCTGGTGCACTTGATGTTGTGGAAGGCAGGACAGTGAAACCTAGTATTATTTCTGAAAGTGCTACCGTTGAACAAAGGGCGATCTATAAAAGTGCTTTAGAAGCTTTTAACAAAGCAGACAGCAACGCTCTACTTGTTTTGACTACAAATATGTTGGAAAAAACTTAGCAGAAAATAATGCATCTAAATACAGTGTATGAATTGTGGACAGAATCACACAAAATATTTGATGGTGTCTCTGAAGACAAAGTTTACAACGTTTGTTTGGAGTTCTTTAGTTACAAAAAGGCTCCTGAAGATGATATTGTGACACATATTTCCTAACAGAAATATTTGTGGAGTGAATTGAAACCAGAAATGACCAAAGACATCGTAAATAATTCAGAAATGCCTGATTTGTTTTTGATTTGTAAAATATAAGGTACACTACCAGAAGACTATTTTTTGTTTAAATCTAGTTGGATGCTAACATCTAGAGATGACAGAACAATTGATAATTTAACAAATAAATTGTGTGCATATGAAAAAGCTCTTAGTACAAAGGAGGGTGATTTTAGTAAACAAGAAGCCTTCACTACAGACTCATCAAGGCTGTCATTTCAGCAAGTAAATCCAACAGAGAAAAAGAAGAAAAAGAAATTAATATGTAATTAATGCAAGAAACTTAACCATACAATTAAAGTGTGCAGAAAGTGGGCAGCGGATGGCAAACCTCCAAAACCAGCTACCACAGATACAAATATGCTACTTCTTGCTATGACATCTTCTGTGATGAACTCTGAATGTAGAAATGATGACTGGTATATAGACAATGGTGCAACAAGTCATATTACAAATGACAGGAATTGTTTCAAAACATTTCAGCGTTTTCTAACAAAACAGTCAGTTACTACAGCTAATGGTGACATAATTGAAGCAATTGGAAAAAGGTTCAATAGACATTGAAGCAGCAGTTGGAGGAAAATGGAACAGAATTACCTTGACAGATGTATGGTATGTACCTCAGATTCACAACAATCTATTCTCTGTTCTTGCAGTAAAGGATAAACATCCAGAAAGTAAATTCACATCAACTGCAGAAATTTGTCATCTTAAGATTGATAATGTTACTAGATTGGCAGTTGTCTGTGATTGCTTTGTAGGCCTTTTTAAACTTGCTGTAAGAAATGTGAAACCTAGCTCCCTCAGTGCAGTTAATACCACTAGCAGAGACAATACGTTGCAGCTTTATCATGAAACATTTGGAAACCAGAACATGCCGCCATGTGAAGTCTGTACTTTGTAGCGAGTTAAATAATGAGGTGGAAATGGATAGTGAACTTTGTGAAGGCTGTATTTATGTCAAGGCTCTTCGTTTACCATTTGGTAACAGAAAGAGGACAGCAGAACCAGGTGAACTTATTCACGCTGATGTATGTGGTCCGTTTCAAGTACCTTCTGTGTCAGGGCACTGGTATTTTGTTCTTTTCAAAGATGATCGTACAAAGTTTACGGCAACATATTTCATACAAGAAAAGTCTGGAGTTGCAGAAAAGTTAAGGCAGTTCATAGCTGAAGCAAAAGCTGCTGGACATACCATCAAGGAACTTCTGAATGATAATGGGAAAGAATTTGACAACAAACAAGCAAAAGAGATTCTTCACAAAGAGGGTGTAATTCAACGCCTCACAATGCCTTACACTCCAGAACAAAATGGGTGCAGTGAAAGAGAGAACTGCACAGTTGTGGAAACTGCCAGGGCCATAATGCATGCACATGCAAACATTCCACAGAAACTTTGGGCAGAGATGGTGAACACCACAACCTACATTCCAAACCGAAAAGGGCCTTCCAGTATTCCAGGAACATATTCATATGAATTGTGGTATGGAAGGAAGCCTAGCCTGAAACATCCGCAGGTGATAGGCTCCACTTGCTATGCTCATATTCCAAAACAACAGAGGAGGAACATGGACCGAAAAGCACTGAAATGTGTCCTTATTCGATATGATCACAATGAGGGTTACAGAATTTATTGTGGAGAGGTCTGCAAACTCATTAGGTCACGAGATGTCATCTTCGAGGAGAGGCCACTGAAGAGTGAGAAAAGTTCAACTCTTCCAGTGAATGTTTTCAGTCATCAGGATCCAGTACCTCAGACTGAAGACCAATGGTATTGATAGTGAGAGTGAAGAGGATGGCAGTTCCTTGGATGTAGATGAAGACCCTCAGGAGGAAGATCAGGAAGACACAAGTGCAGAAGCTTTACCATGTCTGTGTGATCGGTTAACCCTCAGACCTCCACAAAAGTTTAATGATTATGTAATGAACCTCTCAATATCTTTCCAAGAACCAGAAACATACAGCGATGCCATGAAGTCTGTTCAAAACGATTTCTGGAAGGAAGTTATGGATTCTGAAATAAAAGCTCTTCAAGAAAATGGAACGAGGGATGTGGTTGACCTACCATATGCAAAGATGTCCATTCCTAATAGATCGGTGTATAAAGTCAAACAAATGCTGATGGCTCAGTCAATAAATTCAAGACAAGATTGGTGATTAAGGGTTATTCGCAGCAGAGAGGAGTTGACTATGAGCAGACATTCAGAGCACATTCAGAGCACTGCTAAGTGTTGCTGCAAGGGAGAGCATTTATATTGATTTAAAAGAAACCATTTATATGCAACAACCTCAAGGATGTGATGATGGGTCTGGGAGAGTATGTTGCTTGAAGAAAAGTCCATACAGACTGAAACAGGCTCTGCATTGCTGGAATTAGAAGTACAGTAATCATCTCACTAAACTGGGCTTTCTGAGGAGTGAAGCTGATCCATGTCTTTTTATGAGACAGTAAGGCTGTAAGAAAATATTCCTTGTGCTTTATGTTGATGATGGTCTGATTGCAGCTCACAGTGAACAGGAATTTGAAGACATTGTCAGTGATTTAAGAGAAGAGTTTAAAATTACTTCAGTGCCTGCATCATTTTTCTTAGGTCTGGAAATTGACCAACAAGAACGTGGAACTGTATGTGCAAGTCAGACTCATTACACAGGAAAACACCAGAGTGTTTCAACATGAAGAACTGCAAGGCTGTACCTACACCCATTATAAATGACAATGATACAGAAGAAAGTCCTTGCAACTCTGAATTTCCATACAGCCAAGCTGTTGGAGTACTGATGTTTCTGATGTGTGGGAGACGTCCTGACATTGCATATGCTGTCAGTGTTGTATCATGAAATCAACAGATTGTGATGTAGTGAAAGTTAAAAGAATCTTACAATACCTGAGAGGCACAACAAATTATGGACTTTTATATAAAAGCAATTCTAGGAAGCAGGTTTTAGAGTGTTCTAGTGATGCTGACCACATTGGTGGTGACCTTGGCTCTGGGCTCTCAACATCTGGTGTCCTTTGTCTGTACTCTGGGGTACCCATCACCTGGATTAGTCAAAGGCAATCTTCTGCTGCCATATCCGCAACTGAAGCTGAGGTTGTGGCTGCCAGTGAAGCTGCTCAGGAAATTGTCTGGATCAAGAAGCTTCTGACAGAATTGGACCAATTGGAGGCAACACCAGTTCTGGAGGTTGACAATGAAGCTGCTATCTGGCTTGCCCAGAATCCCAAGTTTCACTGAAGAACAAAGCATATTCATATAAGGCATTTCTTTGTTTGTGAACTATTTAATGCTTATGAAATCATAGTTGCAAAAGTAGATACTGTAGAACAACTTGCTGATATACTAAAAAAGCCTCTGTTTTCGATTAGATATCAGTATTTATGTAATAAGATTAGACTTTGCAAGTTATTAAATAAGGGAGAGTGTTAATGTATTTTACATCTTTGGTGTTCTTTAATAACTAAAGTCAGTATTTCATGTTCAGTGGTTAGTAATATGCACCTGTGTGTGGTTTCTCTGTATGTTGTTGTTGTTGTTGTTGTTGTTGTACGTGCTTTGTGTTGAACCAGTACCTAATAAACCATGTGTATTTCCAAGTATGCAAATATTCGTTTTCTAACAAAATATCAGCATGCAGGAAAAGGCAGTCATCACATCAGCGTAGTTAAACACTGTCAGAGTGAGCTAGAACTTGGACAGTCTGTTGAGCTCTGTTGGTAAGTGGAGTGTACTCAGCCCTTTTGAGGCAAACTGAGGAGCTACTTGTTGGAGAAGTAGCAGCTCCGGTCATGTAAACTGACTAACGGTCAGGAGTGCGATGTGCTGACCACATGCTCCTCCACATCCATATTCATTGATGCCTGTGGGCTGAGGATGACAAGGCGCCCATTTTGGTACCACTAGAACTTCATAGCACCTGTTCATGCTGAGTTTACTTAGGAAAAGGCAGTAGTAACACAATTTTTTTAGTAAAAGGAGCCATTTCTGGGAAATTTTGAACTCCCAAGTAGGACCAAAGGTTGTACCGAAAAAGAAGTATGAAATATAAGTTATATAAGTTTATATTGTTTTGGAGTTCAAAGGGAAGCAGAAAAAGGATGTAAGAGTTATCCTCTGGAAGGAGGACCAGAAACAGATCCGTGGAAAGTTGATGAAGGGATGGTGGATGAGGCACATTAAAAAGGGTATGAGGTTTCCTACTCTATGGGAAACTTCACAGTGAGGCGACTGTGCGTACTTGAGCTGGGTAGAACAATGCATTCTTTCCTTCTTCTATTCTCTTCCTCTTTTGTTTAATATATTGTTGATAATCTTCAGTATGTGCATATAGACAATTGAAGTGGGGAAGTCATTAAAATGGCAAGAGAATATGTGAAGTAAGTCAATGGTTGGATACAGGATGTCATGAAGATATGATAAATGTAAAATCCCAAAAGTAGAACAGTGTGAATAGAGTTTTGAAATACAGAGAAAATAACAAGGGGGACATGAAGTGAAAACAAGACAAAATTCTGGGTAAATCACAACATTGGAAGTAACACTCTGATATACAAGTATGAACAGTGTTTTTATGGTTTAAGTAAAATAGGTTACAAGAGGAATAAATATAATACAAATGTTACTTGGAACTAAAGTAACAGAGCGGAATGTATAATACATATGATTGCAAGGATCTGATGGTAAGAAGATGAGTGATTTGTGTCACAGACAGGTGTGTGACCTGTATATTTTATGTGATTGGCTAAGGAAATAAGAGACTGAGCAGTGTGGAGCACCAGAATAGGTGGACTCAGGAGTGTAAATATAAAAAGATCTAGTGATTGAGTAAATGTAGCAAATGCAATCAAGAAAGTATCATTTTCAGTCTATGAAAAACAAAAAAGTACATTAATGGACAGGGAAAAAAGTCTATGGAGTCATGAGTGGTATTCCTTGGACAGAGTAAATCATAATGAGCAATAATGGTAAGCTTCCATCACTAAAGTCATGACTAAAATTATTCTGAAAGTATTTGGAAAAAGCAGCATAACAAATTAATCTGTGTGTAGTTAGAAAACAACCTTTGTTACATGGTGTGGAAAATGGTACCATTCAGGTGTCATTGTGAGGCTTATATTCTGAGATATATGAACCTAGCTCACATCTTGAGAAAGAGGGCTCTGGAGTAGCAATTGAAGTGGACCATGGTGTTGATGAGAAAGAAGGTGTCATGGCAGACATGGCGGACAGCAATACTCTCTTTTGTCCCATGCCTAGGGTTACATCTCAAGGTGGAGGATCATAATCACTTACCTCATATCCTATAGGTTAACACACCAGCACTAGCATGTGAAACTGGGTGGTGAAGTTAGATGCGAAGTGTTAAGTGGTACGACAAAGTAACTGTGATAACACTACATACATAGCATAAAGAGATACTCTTACTGAAATATGTTGTATTGGAATTAACTGGTGTTACTATCAGTGCATGTTTTCTTAAAATATATAGTGTTAAATGTTGGGGGGTGTTCTAAAAACTGGTAAGACTTGGTAAAGGAAATGAAAATGCCAGAATTGAAGGCTGTGAACAGTTGGGGCCAGGAGAAAATGTGAGAAAGTAAAATATACCTACATGATGTAGAAATAAAGGAAAGAGAAGTTTATCATGTACCGATATTCAGAGCTCATGGAAGTTTCAAAAACAATGTGAGAAGATTGAGACATGGCAGTGGTAGATTCTTCCACTTTGCATGCTCAGCAAACTCATAGCTAATCTCTCGATAAATTAAAATAATGAAGGAAAGTGATAAGTATATGCAGTCACAGGATGATGGACATACAATTTGATTACAGTAAGTTTTGTGAAAACATGCTTTGTGATTTGAGAGTTAGATCTCAAGATATATCAGTTTCAACTAAGCACTGACATTAGAATTTGTAGGACCACCTGAAGGCAAGAAGCTATCATTGTTGCATAGGGAGGAAAGGGAGGGGGAAGGGGGGACAAGGGCACCACGTCATTAGGGCTGGCAGGAGAGCATAGTTGCTGAAAGTTTCTGGAGAGCTGACATAAGGTTTCGCTAAGGCACAAACAATTAGTAAGACTGAATTTCTGAGGACAGATATCCCTTGGAAATTAGTGAACAGATGAGTCCAAGGAAAGGACAATCAAGGAAAGAAAAATAGTACATCCGAAAAATGCATTTTACGACAGTAAAAATGAAACGAAAATTTTTCAGAGAGTTTTGCTAAAGAGTATCCACTGGAGAAAACAATATAGGACACTGCAGTTTTCATAGACAAATAACTGATAAAGTAGCTTGTCTGCTGTCACAGCAGCCTCATATGTTCTAAGTAAGACAGACAGGCCATTGAATGGAAGAAAATGTCTTGGAGCTTGGCTGATATCGGACCTACTTCAGACTGTAATCTGCCTTGGTTACATCATCCACATAGGCAGTCTTTTAAGTTGCTGTTTCAATATTTATTTTTCCTGGTGGCAATATCTACAGACTTAGATGGAGGTAGTTTAAGTGAACAAAGCATATGGGAGGCCATACATCATGACTCAACCAACTGTCGGTCAGTGGGTTGAGACCTTCATTGGTATACTGGCTCATTGTTGTAACAGGATGTTGACGATGGCCGTGTCGTTGAGTCCAGGTTGTTAGTGTGATTTTTGTTCTGAAGAAATCATGTGATTTTATTAAAGGCAGAGTCCAAAACTTTCCTAAGAGCCACATGGCACAACATCAAAGGGATTTTAAGGTTATCTATGAGTATCTAAATACGACACAATGGGATTGTTTTGTATCCACATTAGTTTGTCTCCCAAACTCCCTGAATTCAGATAAGTACTGTTCTCAATTTTGCATAAATGTTGTGCATTCTTAATGTCAACGTCATTGGCAAGTAAGGGGCCTCAACAAAATAGTTGATTTTATCAGATAGTCTGTTCTTTCTGTGTTGGTACACTGACCCTTTTCCGAGTGTTATTGTAGTCATGCAAGATTCAGTGATGTGTGCAGACTGGAGTGCAGCATAAAAAGAACTGCCTCATAGGTACGGATTGTGTTGCTGGACTTAAGGCATGCAGTCTCTTAATGTAGGTCTATGATAAAATGAAATTCTGCACTCCTGTTAGATTGTCAATTACCGTCACATGCAAGTTGTTCCATATTATGTTACCGTACTGTGTATTGTCTTGGTTGTTTCTCTCTGTGCAGTCCAGTGTACTTATTTATATTAACATCAAATTGATAAAATATGTTCACAAAATAACCAAGAGAAGGTCAGTTTTTAGTTCTTAACAAGCATGAAACAAAAATTTGTTTAATTCACATACTGTGTAAATTCTCTTATGTCTGTAAATAAGTAAAAATCTGTTCTTATTTTTAAACACACCCAGTGTTACATTAAACTTGTTGAAACTGCTGAAATTTTCCTGTTTGTAAAAGTTAACTTCTTGAAAACTAGCAGTCATAAAGCTTTGGGCAGCGGAAATGATAACAATGGGATATGACAATGCCAAGCTCCAAATGGTGCGCTGGAGGCGATACCAGTGGAGCATGCTAGTTGTCAGCAGCCAACTGCTTTAAACTTGACCATATATGTCTTCTTGCCTCTATACACCCAAGATCCATATAGCATGTAGGAAGGTAGGAGATGAGGTACTGTTGGAAATGGACCTATGAGGGGCCATCATGAGTTGTGCTTGCATAGCTGAGTCAGTAGAGCACTTGCCCACAAATGGCAAAAGTTCCAGGTTCACGTACTGGTCTGGCACACAGCCTTACTCCACAGGAACTCTCAGATCAGTTCTTGCTCTCCTGCACAGTGAGAATTCATTATGTCCTCTCCAAGGCAGGCCATTCTCACATGTGTCATAAGGCCTATAACATCTATCCCTCAAATAATAGTTACCAACAGGTGCTGACATAAAGAAGAAATTGGTGCAGGAACAGCTCTTCATTGTGTCATTGTGCCCCTCATCAATAGTACTCCATGTCCCAATATATGAGGTATATATTATTCAACTGTATGTTTTAAATGTAATCTCACTGTGTCACTACATTTACACAATTAAGGTTGCTGGGAACAAAACATGAGACAAACCTGAGCAGTATACAATAAAAGCATATGGGTGATACAGCAAGAATGCATTTATGCATGTTGACATCAGCAAATACTACAGGACAACTTTGGCAGTTTCTTTACAAGCCTTTAAGATTTTCCACAGTAGATGCATTAGCTTTGCTGTGAATGTATTTATTGTAGAACATTTGACAAAGGCAACTGGAACAGCATGCAAAAGAAAATACTCTGTAATGAGTCACTAGATACCAATGATTGCTTATATCAAAACCTTCACTGGATAAAACTCACTGATCTTTGGAAACTTGTCAGCATAGACAGGATTCAAACCACCTAATTGTGTTTCATTGGAGAGCTGGTCACAGAGGCCATGATAATAATTAAGAATCTATTCTCTGCAAAATGGGTTTTTATTATTTCAGAGCCTCATTGCTCACTATTTTTTTAATGAGACAGAAATTAGCATCATCAACAATTTTACAAACATTGATTGTTTGATTTTTATTAATGCACACCACTGCTGCATCTCTGAGGCTTTGCAGAAATGCAGTGTCTGCCATAGACAGAGGTCATATTGGATGTGGTATACAATGAAATTAGTTAAGGCTTTCACTTCTCTGAGAGACAGATGTGCTTGTCTTGCACTGAATGACTTTTGAAATTTCTTACATGGTTATGCATTCAGAGTTAATGCCCTACACCGTTGCTAACAGCATGCATCCAAGTAACAGCAATGCATTCATGTGTGAAGTCACATACAGTTGATAACCTATTAGTGTCATTTTGATCAGGGGCATGGAATTTGGGATTCTGGTCTGCTTCTCATTTTGTTTACTTAGTAGCATTTCACTTGCAAGTGCTGGAATTTCCAACACTTAATGCAACATACAGAGCTGAGAGTGATCACGGAAAAACAATGTAGGATACACTAGATGCTGAAGAAAGATACCTTGAAACAAAGGCAAATGCTTTTACTTGAGGTTGACAGATGAAGTGAATGTGTCATTGCTTACTAGGCCATTCATTCTTTTCATTGTGTTTATACATGCTGTACTGAAATAAAACTTTCACAGTTGTGAAACAACTTGAGGTGCTCATAAACAACAAAAGTAGATGAGAAATTGACACTGCACACTTATTGAAAATTACCTATCAAACTATTAAGTTCTATTTGTGCTTGCACAGGTTAAGATGAACATTAAAGATTAGCTGGAAAGCTTCTACTTTATGGGAAGAAACCATTGTTAATACCACAGTTCTCTTATTACTGCTTCTTGCTTTGAATTTACAGAATTCTAGTTATAATTATCACAGAACAAGTCTGCTTTCAAGTAACACTTTTAATCACTTTTTCGCAGAAGAAGCTGACTTGCACTGTGGTGTAGTGGTTATTATACTAAACTATTGAATGGGGGGTGCTGAGTTCAAAACTCACCTGCAGTATACCATTTTAATTTCTATATTCAGCTTGAGTACATTCTAGAAGTATCCACAAATGTCAAGAATCATCGTACTGGAATGTTCTATATATGTGTGTGTGTGCGAGTGTATACCTGTCCCTTTTTACCCCCTAAGGTAAGTCTTTCCGCTCCCGGGATTGGAATGACTCCTTACCCTCTTCCTTAAAACCCACATCCTTTTGTCTTTCCCTCTCCTTCCCTCTTTCCTGATGAAGCAACCATGGGTTGCGAAAGCTTGAATTTTGTGTGTGTGTTTGTGTTTGTTAGTGTCTCTATCAACATACCAATGCTTTCATTTGGTAAGTTACATCGTATGTGTTTTGGCCAAAGGCTCTGAGCTCTTGTACGTGCAAGTGCTGAGTAAATCTTCTTTAAGTGAAGTAAGTGTCCATCATTCATCTAAGTACACCTTCTTCTACATGACATTATTCTGGTGGAGATGCTGGGTATTGGAACTTGTGACGACACAGTTGCTCCCATCAGGCCACAACAGAGCCACCGTTAATGTGGCGAGAAACCTGAGTTTGGGCCATATTCAACAGAAGAAGAAGAGGATATTACAATGACAGTGACTGTGTGCCACCACATGAGACATCCTTCTGGGTTCTCTGGTGATGATGGCCAAGATCCAAACAAGTGGCTGAAGGTATATGAGCGTTTGGCCAAATTTAACAAATGGGATAACATTGTGTGTTTGGCTAACGTATTTTTCTACTTGGAGGGTACTGCCAAGCAGTGGTATGAGAACAACGAGGAGAAGTTAACAAGCTGCGAAGTATTCCGGGTGGAACTGCGCAAGTATTTCAGTGACACACAGTGACAGAAAGGCAAGGCTGATGATAAATTAAAGTGCAGGGCACAGCATCCACAAGAAACTACTGCATCCTACATTCAAGACAGCTTCGAGCTGTGTAAAATAGTGGATCCTAGAATGAAGGAGGAAGATGAGGTTGCACATATCATGAAGGGTGTTGCTGAGGACATGTATCAAGCCCTACTCCTGAAGGAGGTTTCGACAGCAGATGACTTTATAAAATGGTGCCAGTATATTGAGACAATGCATCAAAAAAGAATTACATGCAAGAAGTTTGAACGGCCAGATTAGCACTGTAGACTATCAACCAATAAGCCAGAGAGCATACCATGTGTCAGCAACTGAACGTCAAATAATTTGCGATGAGATAGAGAAAATGATGAAAAATGACTTCATTCAACCTTCGCAGAGCCCATGGTCATCACCAGTGGCCCTTGTCAGGAAGAAGGATGGCAGTTGGTGCTTTTGTGTTGATTACAGGAAGCTTAATAAGATAACTAAAAAGAACGTTTACCCTCTTCCAAAAATTGATGATACACTAGATGGTCTGAAGGAGGCTAAGTTTTTCTCAACCATGGACATGTACCCGGGATACTGGCATATTGAAGTAGATGCGGCTGATCATCAGAAAACTGCATTCATCACCCCTGAGGGCCTGTATGGGTTTAAGGTAATGCCATTTGGTTTGTGTAATGCACCAGCAACTTTTGAATGGATGATGGATAACCTTCTACGTTACCTGAAGTGGACGATTTGTCTTTGTTATTTAGATGACATTATAGTGTACTCAGAGACATGTGATGAACATATCAAAAGACTGAGGGCTGTTCGTAAGTGTCTCCAACAAGGCAGACTGAAAGTCTGTCTTTGGAGCAAAATAAATCAAAATACTTGGACACCTAGTGTCAAACTACGGTGTGTGGCCAGACCCAGAAAAGGTGAAATCTATAATGGAATTTCCTATTCCTAAAAGTATTAGAAATGTGGGAAGCTTCCTCATATTATATTCTTATTACCATTGTTTTATCAAAGACTTTTGTATCAAAGCCAGGCCACTCCATGAGTTGTTAAAAGCTGATGCTAAATTTATCTGGGGTGGTGCTCAACAAGATTCTTTCAATGTGCTGTGAAAAGCTCTGAAGACTGACCCTGTAATTTGTCTGTATGATGAGAGAGCACCTACAGAACTACACACAGATGCCAGCGGTTATGGGCTTGGTGTTGTTCTGGTGCAAATTTCGGATGGAAAAGAAAAGGTTATAGCCTATACTTCTAGGGCACTTACAAAAACTGAGAGAAACTACTCAACTACAGAAAGAGAATGACTTGCTGTGATCTGGGGCATGTGCAAATTTTGACAGTATCCCTATGGAAGGCCATTCACAGTTGTTACACACCATCATTCATTTTGTTGGTTGACAGAATCGAACAGGACGACTCGCCAGGTGGGCACCATGTTTTCAAGAGTATGACATTACCGTAGTGTACAAAAGTGGAAGAAAACACCAAGATGCAGACTGCCTCTCAAGAAACCCTGTGCAAGACCATCAAGGCTTGGTGAAGATAGTGACTGTCTCACTACACTTCAGGATCTCTCTGCTTAGCAGAAGGAGGACGCCAATATATCTCAAATTATGCTTGCCCTAAATCAGTCAGAGGATGTGAAAGGACAATTTAAGGTAGTTAATGGATTACTTTGCAAGAAAAACTTTGATCTGTTTGGAAAGAGGTGGCTACCAGTGATTCCTGAACACATGTGCTCAGATGTTCTACAGAAATTCCATGACACACCTGAGGCTGGACATTTAGGATTTGTTAAGACATACGATAGAATCCGCAAGAGATTTTTCTGGCCAGGTTTATTTAGGAGTGTCCGTCACTATGTATCGTATTGCAGAGAGTGCCAGAGGAGAAAGGAAGTTCCTCAGAAACCATCTGGCCAACTCATACCAATTCCACCAGCCGAAACACCTTACCAGCATGTTGGGATTGACCTCCTTGGATGATTTCCAACGTCTGCTAGTGGAAATAGATGGATTATTGTTTGCACTGATTATCTGACACACTATAACATTACAAAAGCTGTGAAAAAAGCTGAAGCATCCGAGGTAGCCAAATTCGTTGTGGAAGACACTTTATTAAAACATGGTAACCCAAGGTCGTTAATTACAGATCGAGGGAAAGTTTTTCAATCGAATCTTGTGACAGAGATAAGCCGTCAGTAACATTAATCATCACATGATGACTGCCTACCATCCGCAAACTAATAGGCTTACTGAATGCCTTAATAAGACCTTGGACAACATGCTATCAATGTTTGTTAATGTTGAGCAGAGCAGCTGGGAGGGGGTGCTACCTTTCGTGATGTTTGCCTACAACACCGCAAAACAAGACACCACAGGATTTACGCCATTTTTCCTGGTACATGGGCGTGAGGCGACTATGACAATGGACATTGTGTTTCCATTACATCTTATGGTGTGGACGATGACCACATCAGCCAGGTGTTAACCAGAGCTGAGGAAGCTTGGCAGTTAGCTCAACTCTGCATGTTGCAGGCTCAAGAAAATGATCGCTGAAGGTATGATGTGAGCTACCGCCCTGTTGTCTACCAGCCTGGTGACCTCGTTTGGATCTTCACTCCGGTTCAGAAGATTGGTCTCTCTGAGAAGCTCCTCAGGCCCTAATTTGGACCTTATAATGTTGTAAGACAGTTGTCTGATGTTACTTATGAAGTTGAAGATTTTGACCCCGACGCAAGATTAAGAAAGATCAGAGATACGGTCCAGGCCCTTCAAATTCCTACAAGGATCATGCTACCCAGGGTAAATTCAAAGTTCTGGTGACAGGCAACAAGCAGAAACATGATGAACAGCAGAGTGGCAAAAGAAGTTCTAAGAAGATCACCGCCAGGGTAAGCATCAGTCATCGAGGGTCAGGGTGTGCAGTATCGACGACTCGTTCCCGGACTAGGACAATGTAACACAGAGATGCAGTTCTCTTAAGGAGGGAGCAATATCACAGAACAAGCTGAGTAGTACTGTGGTGTAGTGGTTATGATACTAAACTGTTGAAAGGAGGGTGCTGAGTTCATAACTCATCTGGATTGTACCATTTTAATTTCTATATTCGGTTAGAGTACATTCTAGAAGTATCCACAAATGTCAAGTATCACTGTACTGGAATGTTCTGTAGTTGTACATATACTGTATGTGTTCTAGCTGGAGTCAGTCCTCTCCCCACTCTTATATGTAGAAGTGCTGAATAAACCTTCATTAAGTGAAGTTAGAGTTCATCATTCATCTAAGTATACCTTCTTCTATATGACAGTATTGTTCTGAACAGAAGTTTTTAATCTACACAGTGGCAATGACTCACTCAGTGATTTGCACCCCATAAAATTACCAAATGTTAATTATGTGATATGTGAAGATAACCAGAAAGTCAAAACTGATAGTAAATAATGAATTATTTATCAGCAGCTCTCAGCAGTTTTGTGAGTATAATTTTTTTCAAAGGCAGTGCAAAAGTTACAGTACAGCTGGTGTATGACTGCCACACTAGTGGCTCTGCCTCAGGTAGGATAAGGTATGCCTGGGAAGATAATGGGAAGTTATGTGCTAGGTAAGAACTTAGAACTGATCTTGCTCCTGGGTTTTCTGAAGGAACAGAATCCATTTGGAGATGGGTTGTATTTAAAGTAGAATAATGATGGAGCAAGATATTTTTTAGCTGTGGTGGATGGTGGAATACCACTTTGGGAGGAGTGGGAAAGAATACAGGTAGAATGTATATCAATCCCGAAACCAAAGATGCACTTTTAATAATGTTAATCAACAACATATTTATATTTCAACAGTGCCAATGTCAGTTCCATGTTAAAATTAGGACGCAAAATAGAAATCTCACATTCAGTCTGTGTTGGGAAAAACCAAGTTACATCAACTGAATATTACAGCACCACACATTAGCATACGACCTGATACCAAATGCCTCACATCACTGTATACTTTACGTAAGTGTATTACAACAAATTATATCCATCATTGCAACAATAATGACACCTGTAAAGCTTTGATTAGCTAATTAAGTAACAGAGTGGTACTTCGAAAGTAATTTCTTGAACAAATTTTAAACAAACAACATAGTTTCATATTTTGATACAACCTATTTATTTAATAAAGAAACAACTTAACGATAATACCAAGTAATGTATTTGAATCTTAAGGAAATGTTAACTACAACATCTGAACTTTAATTAAAAAGGAAATCATCATTATATATTTTCAGTTATCGTATCCAACATAAAACACTATTTTGTACAGAAAATCACAAAATCCAAGACAATCATTACTATTTATAGACATCAAGCAACACATTGGAGTTCATGAAAACACTATCAACAAAAGCCAATTTGTAATTAAGAATAAGATCAATATTTTATATTTTGCATTATTGGGTCAGAAATAAAAGATTATTTTACACTCTAAAATACAAAATTCACAATTTCAACCACAGAATATCTATCTGGCAATTTGTTTGATGTATAACTGTTGCAGCAAGAACTATTGTAATTAATTTTTTTTAACTTTAAGTATTGTATTTGACTGTTTCAATAATTACTATTTTGTTTACTTGATTATTAAGAATATGTTTATATCTGTCAGCTGCAGAGGCAGGAGGTGAGAGATATTAGTTGTTGAGAGTTTTGTTATTTACTGTTGTGGAGTGGAGGAAATTCACAATAAATACCAAGGAGATGTAAAATGGTGTTAATTTTTAGAAAGCCTGGATTACAAAAATTATGATTATTCAGGCTGCAAAGAGAGATTTACACCCTGCATTCTACATGGAGGGTTGCTAAACATGGGATGAGTATTCCATTCTACTAAATTACTCATAGCAACAAATACTTGTTTGAAAGTTCATTGCTGGCCATATTTAGAGTGTAAAGATTCATGCTTGATTAGTAGATGGTATGCTATAAGTCCTAGATAAAGTCCTTGCAGTGGTGGTTCACTCTTGTCTCCCATTGGCTTGAAAAGGAGGCTCAAAGTTAGCATCTGCATCATATGAGTTACTATCACAAATCCTAAAACATTACAGAATTGGGTTTTTGTTGTTATGAAGGAGTATGTTTGAGTTTAGAAGCCTGATTGCCTCCTGGCTTGGTGTGGAAGACCAACACAGGAACAAGGTGGAGTTCCATACACTTGATCACTATAGGATGCTGAGTACGAAGCTAGGCTACTACAGGAAGTGGACTGAAATTCCTGAAAGGATTGTGGTGTTTGAGCCAGCTATAGATATGTGGCTGACTGGTGAAATGTCACTTTCCAGTGACAATATATTATTTATGAAAATTACATACAGAAGTGGTAAAAGTAAAGTACATGATGAAATCAAACTGTGCATCTTGATGACTTGAGTTCAGTGGAGTACTGCATGATATGGCGAAAACTTTAATTTTTAATGGACTTAGATCTTTATAGGTAATGATTACAAAACTTTTTAAATTATACTACTGGTAAACCAAAAATACTACTATCATAAACAATATGTCATATAAGGGCTGAACTGCAAATTGAACATGTATTGATATTGTTTGTCTGAAACTTATCTGGGTCTAGAGTATCAATGATTTGATTAAAACCACTTAAATTGAACAGAATCTTATAATGTCAACATGTGTTACTCTGTGCCCTAACCCTTCATGTAAGTGTATTTGCAATCAGATATGCAACACATTTCTGTGCCAAATTAAGTTTATATTGTTTGATTAGGTTAGGCCTCTAATTAAATCAGCTATGATTCACATGCGGTGTGCTGTGAGAAAACCAAGAGCACCATATAAATGAGCAAGAAACTGTGCTAAGTTTTCATACGCAGTGCTTATGTATGTAGAAACATTTTCTTGTGTTTGCTTGTTTTAAAAGTTTTTCATGATAGCACCATATCATTTTTTTTTTTTTTTTTCATTTCCAGTCTCGAGTCCATATGGATGAGCCTTATTCATCTTCTCCAGAGCTAAGTTATTTTTAATGAATTTTTGTCAAGAACCTCTGAGGAAATAGTTTGAGGAAAGGTTTGATGTGGCAGACAGATTCTTTAAAAAAGTAACAATGCTAGTCGCAGCAGTCAACCTGCTGTAAATCTAAATGTATTTAATTATTCAGTTTCAGAGTCTGATACTTGCCCACAGGTAAAATGAATGCCATTCAATATCTCCTTTTGAGCTGAATAGAAACTGATGGGGAGGCTGAGATTTGGAATACAATGCTCCTACTGTTTCAGTGATGCAAAATATCAACCATCATTCCACTATTGCATCAAGAAAGACTTTCAGTCTTCAATGAACAGAAAAAAGGAAGTAACTGACCAGGGTGTCTGCTAAAAACCCAACCCTCCATTCACCCCAAATGATATTCTGCATATGCATGACTACTCTGGAATTCACACTTCAGTACTGGCTCAAAGTGTTCAGTTTACAACTTTCACACGCCATCTCTAATGTTTCACTATATAACAGTGCACGGGAAAATCGAACACTTAAATCTTTTCATGCGAGCTCTATTTTTATTATTTTGGTACAATGACCATTTCTCCCTCTGTTGGTGGGTGTCATCTAAATATTTTCACACATTGGAGAGAATGTTGTAGATTGAAATTTTGTCAAAAGATCTCAAATCAGTGAAAAATGCCTTTGTTTTAATGATTGCCAAGCCAACTCGCATATTATATCCATGACACTCTTTCCCTATTTTGCAATAATACAAAAGGAGCCACTCTTCTTTGAACTTCCTTGATGTCCTCCGTCAATACCATCTGGTAAGGATCCTATACTGCACAGCAATACTCTTAGCAGAGGATGAACAAGCGTAGTTAGGCAGTCTCCTTAGCAGAGCTGTTGCATCCTCTAAGTGCTCTGCAGAAAAAATGCAGTCTTTGGTTTGTTCCTCACAACATTATCTATGTGATTATTACAATTTAAGTCATTTGTAAGTACTTAGTTAAATTGACAGCCTTCAATTTTGTCTCTTTTATAGTGTAACCGAAATTTAACTGATTCCTTTTAGTAATCATGTCAATACTTTTTATTACTTAGGGCCAATTGCTAGTTTTTGCACTGTAGAGATATTTTGTCTCAACCATTCTGCACTTGATTTTGGTCTTCTGATGACTTTACTAGACACTAAATGACTCTATCATCTGCAAACAGCCCAAGAGGGCTACTCGGATTGTCTCCTAAACTGCTTGTAAAAATTGGGAACAGCAGAGGGCCTATGAGACTTCCTTGGAGAACACCAGAAATCACCACTGTTTCACACTATGACCTGCCATCAGTTAATCTGAACTACAATCTTTCTGACAGGAATTCACAAATCCAGTCACACAACAGAGACGATACTCCATAGGGACACAATTTGTTTAGACGCCACCTGTGAGGAACAGTATCAAAAGTCTATTGGAAATCTAGATATATGGAAACAACACTTGAGATTCCCTGTTGGTAGCATTCATTACTTTGTGAGAATAAAGACATAGTTGTGTTTATCAAGAACGGTATTTTCTGAATCTGTGCTCACTGTGTGTCAGCAGATTGTTTTCCTCACAGTAACCTTCAAATCCAGTATATGTTACAGAGTCCTACTGTAAATCTATGTCTGTGATATGGACCTGTAAGCCATTGGATTACTCCTTCCTTTCTTCAGTAATTGTGTGACCTACACAGCTTTCCAATTTTTAAAATGTATCTTTCGCGTTGTGAGCTATTTTACATGGTTGTTAAGTAAGGAGCTATTATATCAGCATACTCTGAAAGGAATCTTATTGCGATACAGTCTGGACCAGAAAACTTATTAAATGATTTAAGTTGTTTCGTTACACCGAGGATATCTACTACTAAGACACTCATGTTGGCAGCAGTTCTTAATTCGAATTCTAGAATATTAACCTCATCTTCTTTGGCAAAGAAATTTTGGAAAACTGTATTTAGTAACTTAGCTTTAGTGGTGCTTTCATCGGTAACATTACCATTGTTATCACAAAGTGAAAATATTGATTGTATATTGTCATTGGTGAACTTAAAATGCGACTAGAATCTCTTTGGATTTTCTACCAGATTTTAAAACTGAGTTTTGTTGTGGGAACTATTAAAAGCATCTGCTGCTGAAGTCTGGATGAAATTCAAAGAGTTTGTAAAAGTTGGCCTAACTTGTGGGTTTTATGATTAAGGAAACTGATGTCTACATAGCAAGACATGGGTTCCAACAGCCCGTGCCCCTAATATGAATGACATAAGTTACATTGGTTGACCTCTGTCTTTGTGTAAAACTGAGACTTTAGACATGAATCAGCATCATTAGTTGCTTATCTGATTCAGCAGACTATATGATTACAATTAATTATAGGTCTCATGACATATGAGCAGAAAATTAACCGGCAAATGAAGGAAATGAAAAAATACAACCATGTAGAAATATTTGACAACTTCTAAAATGAGAATGTGTATTTTGGAGAAAACAGCTGTATATTGAAGTTAAATGACCCTACTCAACACTGGAAATAAGTCAAATCGATGAACAAAATGGTTAAGGGGTTGACACAACCAGCGTGCTCAGTTAATAAAAAGGGCATACCCAAAGCTGAGTTATGAACATCCCTGTCATTATCAAATCGGATTTTTTTCTTCCAAAGTGTGGCCTACTGAGGGCTATAAACCACAAGCACCTCATACTGATGGGCCTTCTTGCCCAAAAATGGTCCCATGCTCAAACACAGTTGAGTGCCCATACATGGTTTACCAGTGCATGGGAGCAGCCGCACTGATGGCTGATTGCAGTCCCCCACTGGAATCCCCTCCTGTTGCCAGAGAGGCAGGACTCTGTGTCTCTGCAGGGAGATCAGTGCATACATGGCAAATTCACATTGCGCCACAATAGTTAAACAGTAATGAAATCCTAAACTCAGATTGGAATGTATACCGCAGAGACAGGCTGGACAGTGAAGGGGGAGGCGTGTTTATAGTCATTAGAAGTGCAATAGTATCGAAGGAAATTGACGGAGATCCGAAATGTGAAATGATTTGGGTGAAGGTCACGGTTAGAGCAGGCTCAGACATGGTAATTGGATGCCTCTATAGGCCCCCTGGCTCAGCAGTTGTTGTGGCTGAGCACCTGAAGGATAATTTGGAAAATATTTTGAGTAGATTTCCCCACCATGTTATTGTTCTGGGTGGAGATTTTAATTTGCGGGATATAGACTGGGAGGCTCAAATGTTCATAACGGGTGGCAGGGACAAAGAATCCAGTGAAATTTCTTTAAGTGCTATATCTGAAAACTACCTTGAGCAGTTAAACAGAGAACTGACTTGTGGTGATAACATATTAGACCTTCTGGTGACAAACAGACCCAAACTATTTGAAACAATTAACGCAGAACAGGGAATCAGCGATCATAAAGCGGTTACGGCATCAATGATTTCAGCCGTAAACAGAAATATTAAAAAAGGTAGGAAGATTTTTCTGTTTAGCAAAAGTGACAAAAAGCAGATTAAATTGTACCTGATGGCTCAACACAAAAGTTTTGTCTCAAGTACAGATAGTGTTGAGGATCAGCGGACAAAGTTCAAAACCATCGTACAATATGCATTAGATGAGTATGTGCCAAGCAAGATCATAAGAGATGGAAAAGAGCCACCGTGGTACAACAACCGAGTTAGAAAACTGCTGTGGAAGCAAAGGGAACTTCACAGCAAACATAAACATAGCCAAAGCCTTGCAGACAAACAAAAATTACGCGAAGCGAATTGTAGTGTGAGGTGGGCTATGGCGAGAGGTGTTCAATGAATTCGAAAGTAAAGTTCTATGTACTGACATGGCACAAAATCCTAAGAAATTTTGGTCTTATGTCAAAGTAGTAGGTGGATCAAAACAAAATGTCCAGACACTCTGTGACCAAAATGGTATTGAAACAGAGGATGACAGACTAAAGGCCGAAATACTAAATGTCTTTTTCCAAAGCTGTTTCACAGAGGAAGACTGCACTGTAGTTCCTTCTCTAGATTGTTGTACAGATGACAAAATGGTAGATACAGAAATAGACGACAGAGGGATAGAGAAACAATTAGAATCGCTCAAAAGAGGAAAGGCCGCTGGACCTAATGGGATACCAGTTCGATTTTACACAGAGGACGTGAAGGAACTTGCCCCCCTTCTTGCAGCGGTGTACCGTAGGTCTCTAGAAGAGTGTAGCGTTCCAAAGGATTGGAAAAGGGTGCAGGTCATCCCCGTTTTCAAGAAGGGACATCAAACAGATGTGCAGAACTATAGACCTATATCTCCAACGTCGATCAGTTGTGGAATTTTGGAACACATATTATGTTCGAGTATAATGACTTTTCTGGAGACTAGAAATCTACTCTGTAGGAATCAGCATGGGTTTCAAAAAAGACGGTCGTGTGAAACCCAGCTCACGCTATTCGTCCACGAGACTCAGAGGGCCATAGGCATGGGTTCACAGGTAGATGCCGTGTTTCTTGACTTCCACAAGGCATTCGATACAGTTCCCTCCAGTCATTTAATGAACAAAGTAAGAGCATATGGACTATCAGACCAATTGTGTGATTCGATTGAAGAGTTCCTAGATAACAGAACGCAGCATGTCATTCTCAATGGAGAGAAGTCTTCCGAAGTGAGAGTGATTTCAGGTGTGCCGCAGGGGAGTGTCATAGGACCGTTGCTATTCACAATATACAAAAATGACCATATGGATGGCATCGGAAGTTCACTGAGGTTTTTTGCCGATGATGCTGTGGTGTATCGAGAGGTTGTAACAAAGGAAAATTGTACTGAAATACAGGAGGATCTGCAGCGAATTGACGCATGGTGCAGGGAATGGCAATTGAATCTCTCAATGTAGACAAGTGTAATGTCCTGCGAATACATAGAAAGATAGATCCCTTATCATTTAGCTATAAAATAGCAGGTCAGCAACTGGAAGCAGTTAATTCCATAAATTATCTGGGAGTACCCATTAGGAGTGATTTAAAATGGAATGATCATATAAAATTGATTGTCGGTAAAGCAGATGCCAGACTGAGATTCATTGGAAGAATCCTAAGGAAATGCAATCCGAAAACAAAGGAAGTAGGTTACAGTACGCTTGTTCGCCCACTGCTTGAATACTGCTCAGCAGTGTGGGATCCATACCAGATAGGGTTGATAGAAGAGATAGAGAAGATCCAAGCTATTTCAAAGACTTATCAACACAGTAATGGCAAAAAGGCGCAACAATCAAATGATCTTACAAAACATAGAGGAGCAGGTATTAACTGCCAAAGTTTTACGTGTAGTCCATAGAGTTTCTACAACACTAGCATACTAGATTACACTCAAGACAAGTCTGTGAAATTTAGCAGCATTTACAGTTTTCTATGTGCGAAAATATTTGTAAGGTTCTTGTAAGAAGTCTGTATGTTGTTTCTTGAAACCAGCTGCCACATGCATGGACAGATGACGGATTTTAATTTAGGATGCATGAGAGTGTATCATTCCCATCCCAATGTTTTTGTTGTAATCCAATGGAAAGGAAGGCAGATCAGAGTTTAACGGCCTGTCAACAGTGAGGTCATTGGAGAAGGAGCACAAGCTTGGACCACGAAATGATGGGAAGGAAATTAGACATGGCCATTTCAAAGGAACCATCTTGGCATTTTCTGGAGTGATTTAGGGAAATGACAGAGAGCCTATACCTGGATGGCCGAAGGGAATTTGGACTGTCATTCTCCAGAATGCAAGTCCAGTATGCTAATCATGGAATCACCTCGTTTGGTGCTGCCAACATTTATAGTTTAATATATGATATGATACAAGATACATGTATACAGTATGACCTGCAGATGCTAAATTGTGTATGAAGTATTTTGATTAAAGGATTTACAAAAGAAACGTAAAACAAGAATAGGGATTGTAAAAAAAGCTAAGACATGTAGTTCGCTCACAAAGGCGTCAGGCCCTCTCATGAAAAAAGGATCCCATGTGCATTGGCAAGTGAGTGCACTATACAGAGGTGACAGGCAAGACTGTGGTTTAGCCAGTGCCTGGGAGCAGCCGTACTGGGAAGATGATGTCACTAATGGCTCGATGTAGTCCCCAGTGCCAACTACTCCTCTTGCCAGACAGAGAGGACTGTACGTTTCTGTAAAGAGATCAGTGCACGTAGTGGGACTTCACTCTGTGCCTAGTAGCTATCCTGGGAAAGCTAGTGTCTAAGCTGTGTTGACCAGAAGTTTCAATAATCACCTACTCCATAAAACATTGCAGCTATCTCGTTGTATTTAACAGTTTACGTCGAACACTAGATAAGATGCAAAACTTGAAAGAGTTTTTGGACACTCAGTTCATTGCTTCCCAAACAGATGGTAGGATAGCATTGAGACAAATTTGTGTTCTTGTTCTGAATACAGAATGGAATCTGTCAAAATGTTGCTCACAGCAACAGGTATCTCCCAGACACCACAAACCAGCATATCTCATTCATGCTGGAAAGGGTCATGTGTTATGGGACATTGCATAATGTTAGTTCCATTCCATTCTCTTAGACAGATTGGAAAGATGTCCACTATTTCCTAGTAATAAGTCTTCCCCTGGCGCATCTCGCTGGTTTGTATGCCCAATCATTCGTTCTCATGCTAGCATAAAAGTGTTCTTCTGAGGTGCAAAGTGGTAGCACGTAATCTGTCTGGTTGCTGAAAAATAACTAAAATACATAATGTGGAACATCATATTTGTTGTACTCTGTCAAATTCAAATACAATCTTAATTATTTTAAAAGCTGTGAGAGAATAGCCATGGGGGATACTAATGCCATCTATGGATTTGGACATTCATCTCAGTCATGGCTAAGTTTGTGTGGTGTTTGTTTGTCTGAATTCGAAAGGGTCTAGTTCCTGCTCCATAATCTATGAAGACATGTCCAGTTGATATTCGAGGAACTAGATTAAATACAAATAACTTTTGGATCATCTTCATATTATAAGCGTGTTGGAACTTTCATAGAGGGAAGAGTGATGGCTCGCCAGCTCTGGCACTTAATGCTAAATGTATGGCTCGTTCTACAAGTGCATGTATCTTGCCTAATCCCCCGTCACAGACTCTGTGTAACATTGTTAGATAAGGTCTTTGTTGATCCAGAGTCACACAGTGGTGGTGCACCTGGGGTTGAAGAAAGGCTTTACAAAGCAATAAGAGGGAAAACATGACTGTACCTCTTGTCTTGCCACAGAGGAATTCAAAACACTCAGAACCTTAAATTTTTTTAAATGAGAATTTTATGTTTATTAACTAGCTTTGTTTCTCATAAAATGTGGGTCTGAGGAATAGCACCATTACTTTGAAACTGAGAATGGTGTCTCCCAGACTCATATTCTGTACATTAAAAAGACGACGCATATGGTTAAAATTCATACACACCTATTCTTAGTGGAGAACTAAAGCCCTGTGGCTTCCATCACCAAAGTCTTTCATCTCCTCAGCTTGAATTATATTTGATAGGCAGTGCCTAAAAGATAGGAGCCAGGTGAGAGGATTGTTCAGTTTTCTACAACTATATGGCAATATCTGCAAAACAGAAACCAGAGTTTTGTGCTACATATTGTTTTATAAAATCCGGGAAAATTCATGGTGTTAAAGCCATCACCATCTAATGGTTTCTGCGGCAGTCTTTTATTGAATTTCACAACACTGATGAACACAATTGTTCTTACCGATGAAATTTCCAACGCTATGTCATTTTAATCTCAAGTGTACTCTCACAATGACGACTTTGTGATGGTACATCAGTAGCAAATTCTAAGTGTTCAGTTAGCATGATATTTTAAACTATAGATCAATTTCATATGACCAGCAAAAAAGTTTATTTTTGTTATAGTTAGAAGTGACTACGTTTGTTTGAGTCTAGTCTCAAACTTGAGAGCCAATTGTCTAGATAATGTCATGAAAAATCCAGAATAAAGATTTAATATGATATTCTCTCACATACATTTTATGTTCTGTTATTACTTTTGCATGAATATCAGAAACACAGATGGAAACCCAGTCCTAAGCAAAGAAGGGAAAGCAGAAAGGTGAAAGGAGTATACAGAGGGTCTATGCAAGGGCAATGTTCATGAGGACAAAATTATGGAAATGGAAGAGGATGTAGATGAAGATGAAATGGGAGATATGATACTGTGTGAACAGTTTGACAGAGCACTGAAAGACCTAAGTCAAAACAAGGCCCCGGGAGTAGACAGCATTCCATTAGAACTACTGATAACCTTGGGAGACCCACCCCTGACAAAACTCTACCATCTGGTGAGCAACATGTATGAGACAGGTGAAATACCCTCAGACTTCAAGAAGAATACAATAATTCCAATCCCAAAGAAAGCAGGTGTTGACAGATGTCAAAATTACCGAACTATCAGTTTGATAAGCCACGGCTACAAAATACTAACACAAATTCTTTACAGATGAATGGAAAAACTGGTAGAAGCCGACCTCGGGGAAGATCAGTTCGGATTCCATAGAAATGTTGGAACACATGAGGCAATACTGACCCTATGACTTATCTTAGAAAATAGATTAAGGAGAGGCAAACCTATGTCTCTGACATTTGTTGACTTAGAGAAATCTTTTGACAATATGATGAAATACTCCCTTTCTAATTCTGAAGGTGGCAGAGGTAAAATACAGGGATCAGATGGCTATTTACAATTTGTTCAGAAACCAGATGGCAGTTATAACAGTCGAGGGGCATGAAAGGGAAGCAGTGGTTGGGAAGGGAGTGAGACAGAGTTGTAGACTATCCCCAAAGTTATTCAATCTATATATTGAGCAAGCAGTAAAGGAAACAAAAGAAAAATTTGGAGTAGGAATTAAAATCTATGGAGAAGAAATAAAAACTCTGAGTTTCACCGATGACATTGTAATTCTGTCAGAGACAGGAAAGGACCTGGAAGAGCAGCTGAACAAAATGGTCTTGAAAGGGGGATATAAAATGAGCATCAACAAAAGCAAAATGAGGATATTGGAATGTAGTCAAATTAAATCGGGTGCTGCTGAGGGAAATATATTAGGTAATGAGACCCTTAAAGTAGTAAATGAGTTTTGCTATTTGGGGAGCAAAATAACTGATGAGGTCGAAGTGGAGAGGATATAAAATGTAGACTGGCAATGGAAAGGAAAGCGTTTCTGAAGAAGAGAAATTTGTTAAGATCGAGTATAGATTTAAGTGTCAGGAAGTCTTATCTGAAAGTATTTGTATGGACTGTAGCCATGTATGGAAGTGAAATGTTGACGATAAATAGTTTAGACAAGAAGAGAATAGAAACTTTCGAAATGTGGTGCCACAGAAGAATGCTGAAGATTAGATGGGTAGATCACATAACTAATGAGGAGTTATTCGATAGAATTTGAGAGAAGAGAAATTTGTGGCAGAACTAGACTAGAAGAAGAGATCGGCTGGTAGAAAATATTCTGAGGCATCTAGGGATCACCAGTTTAGTTTTGGAGGACAGCCTGGAAGGTAAAAATCATAGAGCGAGACCAAGAGATGAATACACTAAACAGATTCAGAAGGATGTAGGTTGCAGTAGGTACTGGGAGATGAAGAAGCTTGCATAGGATAGAGTAGCATGGAGAGCTGCATCTAGCCAGTCTCTGGACTGAAGACCACAACAACAACATTACTCTTGTTCCCCATGTAATTAAAATGAACTGACGGCTGGTTTTCCTGCAGAAGATCTGAATTATGTGGGCAGTGTGAGCAGACAATGAGGAACATGTGTTGCCGTCATTCAGCACTGCCACAGATCCGGATGTGCATGTCGTCTGACTGGTTCAGTCACGTTAGGAAAATGTTCGGCAGTATGATGCAGATAGTATAATAGAATGCTTCTTCAGTGTACAAAATTCATTGTGCCTATACCTATGTTTCATCTCAGCTACGATGTGAAGACAATTCTCTCTCTTGTGTTTATTATGTAATTTTACACCATATCTTCATGAATGAAGGGTCGAAAACTTCATTAAGTGAGAGTTTTTTTGTACCTAGCAGACAACAGCTATGAATACTAAGTGGATACACCATACAGAAACTTTTTTTGTTTACTGCTGTGCTTTCTCCACTCCCAGTTTAATCCCACAGGATGCTACATTTCTGAGTAACCAGGATTTACTGTGAAGGCAATGAAAATTATCTGGATTAGAGTCTGGATTAAAATATATTTTGTAACTTCTTTGCTTCTGCATCTTTTTGAAATTATCTTTCATGTGTGTGACTTCTGTTAAAGTGTTTAGTTTCACTGATGTAACACATCAGAAAATTGGAGGCATCCACATCATGTCTTATGGTACATGTCCGCAAGTCCTTAGCATGTTGGTATCAGTGGGAAAAACTGCAAACACACACATCATTCTTTCACCTATTTGAAAGTCTGTGAAAATTATTCCACTTGTGTGAGAAACAGTTTCAGATGAATCAAGTCCTCGGTAAGATTTCAATATGGCTTAAGTGAAATAGTTCAACAGTTTGACAGATGATTATGTGATGGTCTTACGTTGGTATTCACTCTCATGCCCAGCATGTATTATGTCTGATCACTGGGACTGTCATAAGTCTTCTAATCATCCATGTCTCCTATTGATGTATGTCATACAACTGTGACAGACCTTTGATGCTATGTGAAGTGTAGAATGTACAGAGCTTAATATGGAAACACTCCAAGGTATGCATATTTGAACACAAATGCAGATTGTAGTAAAGCCTGCAGACTACAATACTGTATTTGATCACGAACTGCACCTGTGCAATATCCTCAATTCATTACAAGATTCACAGCCTGGTGCATTATGTCAGAGCTAAATGAATTCAAATAGTGGAACATTGTTGGTGCTATTATTGTGGGTACTTGCACCTGTGCAATATCCTGAATTCATTACAAGATTCACAGCCTGGTGCATTATGTCAGAGCTAAATGAATTCAAATGGTGGAACATTGTTGGTGCTATTATGGTGGGTACTTCCGTAAACCAAAAGAGGTGATGTGTTTGGTGTTTCAAGAGGCACCATATTGAAGATATTTTGCACCGAATACAGGGAAAGTGGAAAAACGCCTTCTGCTAAGTCACAACGTGGACAAAAGTGTGTGTTGAGTGATCGTGATGTATGGTGTTTGAAGAGGATTTTGAAGAAATATAAGAGCATGCGAATTAGTGGGCAAGCTAGAATTTCAAAACCACTCATCAGTGATGCAAATGCCCGTAGCAGGAACACGTGGTGCCAAAGACATAATACCTGGATTATGGAGGAACGGATAAATGTCATTTTGTCTGGTGGCTCTCATTTCACGTTCTTTCCAACTTATCTGAGGAGCAAACATGATTGGCATTCGGTGATGATATGAGCAGCCGTATCATGGTATTTTAAGAGCCCTATGATTACTTTGCAAGGCCTCATTAATGCCACGGATTATGTGACCAGTATAGCTGATCAAGTACATCACACGGCTAATGCCCTCAATAAAGCTACTTGTACTTTCCCGTCTATTCAGCTCAATCTCGCCTGTATAGCCTCTATATCCCCATTCAACACTTTCCTGGTATTTGCTGCATACTGCTCCAGGTCTGATGTCAACTCCCGCACTGTTCTAGTGACATTCAATATCCCCTGCTCCACGTTATCTATACGTGTCGTGTGCCAATCCACTTTCGATTTTGTCTCCTCCGCCAACTCCTGCACCTCCCTCACCGTACTATTTAAGCTCCTTATATCTTCCTCGTCCACGGTTCCAAACACTGTTTTCAGCAATTTTCCCCCTGCATCGTTCGCAGGAAACGAGGGTTTGCGGGACCACTTCCATTACTTGTTGCAGCTGCCTTCTCAGCTTTTTGTATGAGAGCCTCAATTCCTGATACTCGTTCCATATGTCTTGAAACAACCCCTCCTTCTCCGTAGCCGCCTGTAGCACCGTAAACCTATCCTGTAGTGTCCGTACATCATTCCTCACTCCCCATATATTATACGTGAACACAATTGTCCACCTGCGGCTTGACAATACCACATCTAATTGTCTTGCAAACAAAATTCCCTTATCTAGTAGTGCTGTGTTGCAAGACACCAGGTCCCCTGTTCTCACTATTCGTGTAGTCCAGGACTGGTTTTATGAGCATGAGAATGAAACTTCCCTTGTCACCAAAGTCACTATATCTCAGTATTGTAGGTGCCCCGGTGGTCCCGGTCACCTAGGGTGGACTGGAGGCCAAGTGGTGACCTCCCCACTTGTCAGGATTCTAGGAAATGACTGTGGACGCGTCAGAAACGCCAAAGAAACATTATTAATTCATGACACCTTTATTGCTGCCGAGTACAATGTGGCCCATGTAACACAGGCTGTCTGAGCTTGGTGATATCAACGACCTTCCCCGAGCCCTCGGAGCGATGACACCAGCTCCGGGCCACACCAGCCTGGCTAGGACAGCGCCGCGTTCTGTGACGTAGCTATGGAATGCCCTTACTTCGGCCGTGCGTGGCTGGCAGCGCCTGGCTGGCCGGCCGGCTCGGCGGCAGACAGCAGGCCGCTGCACATAGTAGGCTCCGGGTTGGAGTCCCGGTGCTGTCGGCACAAGAGGCATTCTCGTAGTGCAGAGTGCACTCTATCCCACCCCGTCTTCTTCCCTGCTCCTCCTGGTGGCTCGTCTGCGGTGGACGGGCGGAATGGGCTGCAATCCCCCAGTGTCATCGGCTCACCCGGTTGTGACGGCCTAGGCCCCGCACAATTTCGACGATGGCTCACTGATGTGGTCAGCATTGGCAGCGAGAGAGTCTGCCGCGATGTCTGCTAATCCTGGGTTGATGATTGACAGTGGCAACCTGTCCCCTCACGTCTGCTGCTGGATGGGCCACCCTTACTGCAACATCTCCTTAATAAAGATTAACATGTTGATCACCGAGCTGAGCGCTATGCAGCAACACAGTGCACATCTAATGGCAAGTCTAACTGCTATCATAGCTGGCGTATTTAAAGGAAGCACGAGCGATGTACTGACGTCATGCTCGTTTGTAGTGAACGCATTCGTTCCACTTATACTGCTGATTCATCTGTTGTACTGGCCCCTTAGGTGTTCTTGCGACAGAGTTACGTGTTTTCATGGCAGACTTACGCAAAGTTATGAAATGCAGTACAGCTGATGCTATACCTCTGTCTTACACTCTACGAAAATCTCTGTCTAACACAAACCCGCGTGCTAAGCAATTCTCTCTCGCCTGTTGTGTGTAACCCGGCCACTGCCCCTGCGTGACGACACATTCCGATACATGTGCAATCCTCTTACCTCTTGGCTAACCTACTGCCTCTGGCTCTCGGCATAGGCAACGAAACTTTGACAATGTTCCACGTTTCCAACTCTTTACTATTCCGCAACACTACACATCCCCCTCCTTTAAGAAAATTGGTCCCGAATTTTACAGTTCTGGACTTACTGGTTGTGGACACCATACTTCCTTATTCTCAACAGGTATCTTACAACTACTCCTTCCACACTGTCAAACTTTTCTTATTCGCTAATAATTTATTTACACTTATACTGATTCCAATCTTATCATTGGTTATCTATTTACATTATGTTCCACTATTCCCAATCCATCCCATAGGTATTTGATGTACGGTTGTTATTTCAGAATGAGACATCTTTTTCCATATATAAAAGTAAGTTGCACAAATAAACACTAAAACTAATATTATGCTTGTCGTTGACACACCAAATATAATTGTGTTTTGCTTACGTTTCTCTCGATATTGCTGCACGTGTGCAGTAGTTGATTAACTGAGATCTGCTCTTTTTCTGAGATAATCAGGCTATCTAAAGGTTGTAGCATTGTGGGATCCAAGGACTCATTAATAAATGTTAGGTTCTGGCAAGGCAATATGTGTGGTGGTTCCTCTGGATAATACAAGGTAGGCTGTGTCACGTTAATCATTGTTGTACCCATGAAAGTAGCTGGTAGGTGAAAATGCTTCCCCACAATTTCACATCCAGTGCCATTAATCAATAACCCACTGCCCTGAAATTCAAGCTTTGATATATCAGTCACTCTACCATTTCTGTAACAAGTGGCAACTACGGTCTCTAGTTCGAACACAGAGTAAATCCAATGTTCCCCAACTTTCTGAAATTTCGATCTCGGAAGTAACATCATCTTTTCGCATTCTAAGGTTCCCATATTCCCCAAGAACAACTGCATCTCACATGAATGATTGTGGGATGCCACCTCCTTTGCTGGACAAATAAAAACACTTCCCCTGAAACAGTCTGTCAAATCTTCCGTAGACATTACCACATGAGCACTCCTCCGTCTTGACACTAGCAACACTTCCCGAGTTTGCACTTGCACCCACTTTCCAAGTGCACCCCATCTAATTGGATACAGGTGTACAGTATAACACTGGTACTGAGAATTGATACCCATCACTGGTATTTGCACTTCTACATGTATACTCGCCTGATCTGTAATTACTCTCACTTTAGACATGAGATACAATAACAGTAAATTCCGCTTCGCCGGAGGCACAACATGACGCACTCCTTCTGAGAATTCTTTCTGCGCTTTCAGCAACGCCTTCAGCAGCTGATCTGGACCTAACAAAGGGGCACTCAATTGCCCATGCACTGCGTGATGCATAGCTTCATATAACGCTTCCAATTCGACACGCGCATCATCCACCCTGTCTGCTAATGCCCTCAGTAAAGCTACTTATACTTTTCTGTCTATTCAGCTCAATCTCGCCTGTATAGCCTCTATATCCCCATTCAACACTTTCCTGATATTTGCTGCATACCGTTCCAGGTCTGACGTCAACTCCTGCACTGTTCTAGTGACATTCAATATCCCCTGCTCCATGTTACCTATACGTGTCGTGTGCCAATCCACTTTCGACTTTGTCTCCTCCGCCAACTCCTGCACCTCCCTCACCGTACTATTTAAGCTCCTTATATCTTCCTCGTCCACGGTTCCAAACACTGTTTTCAGCAATTTTCCCCCTGCATCCAACCACCCTCGTTTCCTGCGAACAAGGGTTTGCAGGACCACTTCCATTACTTGTTGCAGCTGCCTTCTCAGCTTTTTGTATGAGAGCCTCAATTCCTGATACTCGTTCCATATGTCTTGAAACAACCCCTCCTTCTTAGTGGCCGCCTGTAGCACCGTAAACCTATCCTGTAGTGTCCGTACATCATTCCTCACTCCCCATATATTATATGTGAACACAATTGTCCACCTGCGGCTTGACAATACCACATCTAATTGTCTTGCAAACAAAATTCCCTTATCTAGTGGTTGCACCTGCTCCACCTCTCGTCTGCAACAGTGCAGCAATACCAGACTGACGAAAAGTTTTCCAGGCCACATCCTGGCATGGCACCTAAAGGAAAAGGAAGCCATGTCAATCGCTCCCTTCCTTACTACATCTAAAACACACAAATGACAAGTAAAAACAACACATACCCTATTACCTAATAACAATAAATAAGACATGTTCCTCCCCAAGGACACTTAATCTACGTATCTCTAGACCTAAGTGTGTAAGGAACATTCCTCTGCTGTTCTTTTAGCTTCGGTAACCTCACACTCTTTGTTACTACTAGAGAAATCTGCGATAACGCATCCACTGTGCCCTTAAACAGCTTAATCCTACTCACATGAACTACTGACAACTTGGTTGGTAACTGCATCTTTACGTTCACTGGAGACACTATTTCATTTACCTGATACGGTCCAGAATATTTTGTCAAAAACTTCTTTGTTTTACCCTTCGGAACATAAGGATTAGCCAACAGTACCCACTGACCAATTCTGTATTGCAGCAGTTTACCTGTTCTTTGCCCAATACTCTCTTGTTTCTCCAAAGCTTTAGTATTAGCACGCCGTACCCTTTGCCAAATCTCTCTCAATTTCTTGGCGAAATTCTTCACTGACTCATCCTGTAAACCCACCTGCAGGTTGAGCACATCAAATGGTGATGGCATTTTCCGACCATAAATTACCTCATACGGAGAGAGCCCCATTCCTGTATGAACTTTCACATTATATGCGCTTGTCAAAAGATTTAAATATACATCCCAATCCATGTGTTCTGAATTTACGTAATGACTAATCATCTTAACTAACATCCTATGAACCCGTTCTGTTCGTCCATTCGACCGAGGATGAAATGGGCTTGTCCGCAATTCCTTAACTTTCAATAAACAGAATAACTGCTTCATCAGCTCCGACATAAAGTTACTACCCTGATCTGTAACTATAGTATCAGGCACACAATACTTCGGCAACCAGTTATTTACTAAGGCTTGCACAACAGCTCTTGCCTTCTGATATGGAATAGCTACCATTACCAGGTATCGGGAAAAATGATACGTATCAATTACCCGCTTGGGTCTTGTTAAATCCTCCGATTATGTCTAATCCGATGAATGCGAACGGACGATCCGCTTCAGGTAGTCTCTGTAACTGAATTTTCTGGACTTAAATGTGCTCTCTGCCCACACAGTATACAATTTTGCACATACTGCTCTACATCATTGCGACGTGTCTTCCACCAAAACCTTTCAGCTACCAGTCTATCAGTCATTCTTTTAACACCATGACCCAACAATACATGGTTGTGCGCTTGTTTCAACACTTCTTTCCTCAGTCACTCCGGTACTACGACACGTAGTCCGCACTTCGTCCTCCTGCAAAGCAACCCATCCTGCATTTCAAACTGCGGTCTTGTTAATGGATGTGCAATTTCCGCAAACCCCTTTACGTATCATCTGTAGTAATTACATAAACCGACATATTGCTGAACTTGTTTAGTGGTATGTGGTACTGTAAAACCACGCACAGCCAACATTAGATGAGGATCTGTTCTTATCCCATCCTGACTGATAATATGCTCAAGATAAGTCACTTGTGTCTGAGCAAACTGACATTTCTCAACATTAAGCGTAAAATGTGCCGCTCTTAGCCTACTAAATACTTCGTTCAGTCATTCCACATGCTCTTCTATATTTCGTGAAAAAGTAACAATATCATCGAGGTATACCATAGCAATCTTCGGTTTCAGTCCCCGAAGCACACCATCTAACAGACGCTGGAAAGTAGGCAGGAGCGTTTTTCAGCCCAAATGGCATTCTACGATACTGAAAGTGACCAAGGCTTGTTGTAAAGGCCATCTTCGGTCTATCCTTGGGACTTACTTCTATCTGATGGTACCCACTCTTTAGATCTAGTGTCGAAAAATATTTACACCGACCTAGGTTATCCAATGTTTCCGTGATGTTCGGTATTGGATACGCATCTGTTACAGTTCGTGCGTTCAAAAAACGATAGTCACAACAAAACCTATACTTTTTAGTACCATCCAATGACTTCTTAGGAACTACCACTATGTTGGCAGACCACGGGCTTTCACTGTTCTTTATAATACCATCCCTTAGCTGTTGATTAATAAATTCTTCCACTAGTGGTTGTAGGTGTTTTGCTATCCTGTACGGTTTTCTATAGACCGGCAGACTATCACCAGTCAGTATATGGTGCTGTGTAACAGGAGTTGCTAGTAATGGGCCATCTGAATTAAACAAATCTAATTACTCTAATAACAAAGCTTCCATAGCTTTCCGATCACCATTCTCCAAATGACGAATTTTATCACGTAGTACAGATGCCTTGATGGTATGCTTAACGTTATAATCACCTTGGGATTCACCTATATCGTCATTGTTGAGTATTTCCATACTTGCTACCACTAAACCCTTTGGGAGATCCATTTCATCTGCCCCAAAATTATCTACACTGACCGGGATCATCAGTTCCCCATTTATATCCGTTATGCGCGCAACGGTCCTCCTAATAAAACAATGCATTTCATCCAATGCTTCATCGCTCTGCAGTGGCTCCACCACACATAGTCTCTGCTGTGGTACATTGGTACCTACTGACAACCAAACTAACTTACCTGTATCTGAAGGCTATTTGACTTGCGTAATCATCTTTAATGCCCTTGTACGCGGTTCAATTGGTGACATCTTAGCAACGGATGCACCTCGCGATGTAGAAACAATTATAGCTGTTGTACCCATTGAAAACAAGTTCCCACTAAGTTCAACTGTACACTGTGAAAGACTAATTTTGGCATGGTGTTTATCAAGGAAGTCCAGTCCAAGAATCACAGAATAACCTTGTCCCACAGTTGGCAACACCTCCATTTGCTCTCCGAACTCTACAGTTCCAATCTTAAAAACGAGCAGTGTTGTACCCAATGATTGCAACTCATTATTCGCTACACTCCACGTAGTTTATACCTAGGAGTACCTAGACTTCTCCTACACATGAGGTCTAGAATAGTAACAGATACATGTGCCCCTGTATCAATCAAACACTTACATCTGTTATTCCTTACAACACCCATCAAGCAACAACCCATCTCTGTACTAGTTTTCACCATACTTCAGCTTACCAGGAATGTCTTTCGACGGACAAAATACTCCCGTTCTCGTTTAACGCTTTTTCCTGTTTATTCCTGTTACCATTCTGCTTACTACGACACTCATTCGCCTTGTGACCGTAGCGTTTACAAGCATAGCACTGCGGCTGTCTGCATTGAGCCTTCATGTGACCTTTCCTGCCACAACAGTAACAATTCCTCTCCGACACAAAGATGCATTTATCATTTCGAACCCTTGTTGCAATGTCTATCTCCTGCAAATGCATTGCAATACGCAGTGCTGCAGCTAAATACCCAGAATTCTCCGTCCTAACCCTATGAGAAAATTCTGCAGGAATTCCCCTGAGGAATACATTGAGGGCTCTGTTTTCCGCCTCTTGTAGTAATACACGATCCACATCAGGATTACCCAATAATTCATAGGTCTGCAAATTAATTTTCCGTATCCTATCTGAAAAAGACTCCACTGTCTCATTGACCTTCTGTGTCAAATTAGCTAACTTCTCCCAAAAAAATCATGCACTATTCTGCTTATGATATCTTAGTCGTAACCCATCAGCCAACTCTTCAAACATGCTCACCTTACTAAGCGTCTCATGGTACATCACGAACGTCTTGGCTTCCCCTGCAAGTCGCAAATTTGCCATACATAACGTAATTACGTCCGACCAATTGCTCATTGCAGTTGTTGCCAAAACATCGTTAATGAATGCTGTGACATTGTCTGTTGTTTTACCCGAGAAAGGTGTGATCAGGCTAGCTACTGAAGGATATATTGCAAGGTTGGACATTGCTACTGACTTGCAATCACTTGAACCCGTTTGCGACTCTTATGCCAAATGCAAGGTCTCCATTTGCGTCATTAATTCTACATGACGTAGCTTATGCTGCGCATTCTCTTCTAACAATTTTGAGACTTGCTCCGTAAGCTATACTCACTTCAGTACTAACAGATCTTGTTTCCGGCATGATCTGTGCAAATTACCAACAAGTTACTCTATACTGAATTTACTGCTCAAAACAACAACTACACTAGCTACTCAACTCCTTGTCACAGTTGAGCACTACACACAAGAAGACAAACAAGACTCACAATACAAAACTAAATAAAATTAATCCTTCCACCTTGTTATTGCCCAGCGACACTCTCTACAATTGTGTGCTGCATGACCAAACCCTCTAGAAATTGAACATTCTACTGGTACAAACTTTGTGCATGGCACCCCATGCCCCATTCAACTACACACAGTACATCTGACTGGTACCAAGTACGTTTCCCAACTGTTTCCCTTAAACTCAGATAAATTTGCTGTTTCTGCAGATCTCACAAGTGCACTCCCAACAAAGAACGTGCATCCACAGTTATTAACAAAAATCGCCTCATGCACTTACCACAGCTGCAAAGTACTAACGCGAATTCTTTACAGATGAATCGAAAAACTGGTAGAAGCCGACCTCGGGGAAGATCAGTTTGGATTCCGTAGAAATGGTGGAACACGTGAGGCAATTCTGACCTTACGACTTACCTTAGAAGAAAGGTTAAGAAAAGGCAAACCTACGTTTCTAGCATTTGTAGACTTAGAGAAAGCTTTTGACAATGTTAACTGGAATACTCTCTTTCAAATTCTGAAGGTGGCAGGGGTAAAATACAGGGAGCGAAAGGCTATTTACAATTTGTACAGAAACCAGATGGTAGTTATAAGAGTCGAAGGGCATGAAAGGGAAGCAGTGGTTGGGAAAGGAGTGAGACAGGGTTGTAGCCTCTCCCCGATGTTATTCAATCTGTATATTGAGCAAGCAGTAAAGGAAACAAAAGAAAAATTTGGAGTAGGTATTAAAATTCATGAAGAAGAAGTAAAAACTTTGAGGTTCACCGATGACATTGTAATTCTGTCAGAGACAGCAAAGGACTTGGAAGAGCAGTTGAACGGAATGGACAGTGTCTTGAAAGGAGGATATAAGATGAACATCAACAAAAGCAAAATGAGGATAATGGAACGTAGTCAAATTAAATCGGGTGATGCTGAGGGAATTAGATTAGGAAATGAGACACTTAAAGTAGTAAAGGAGTTTTGCTATTTGGGGAGCAAAATAACTGATGATGGTCGAAGTAGAGAGGATATAAAATGTAGACTAGCAATGGCAAGGAAATCGTTTCTGAAAAAGAGAAATTTGTTAACATTGAGTATAGATTTAAGTGTCAGGAAGTCGTTTCTGAAAGTATTTGTATGGAGTGTAGCCATATATGGAAGTGAAACATGGACAATAACTAGTTTGGACAAGAAGAGAATAGAAGCTTTCGAAATGTGGTGCTACAGAAGAATGCTGAAGATAAGGTGGGTAGATCACGTAACTAATGAGGAGGTATTGAATAGGATTGGGGAGAAGAGAAGTTTGTGGCACAACTTGACTAGAAGAAGGGATCGGTTGGTAGGACATGTTTTGAGGCATCAAGGGATCACAAATTTAGCATTGGAGGGCAGCGTGGAGAGTAAAAATCGTAGAGGGAGACCAAGAGATGAATACACTAAGCAGAATCAGAAGGATGTAGGTTGCAGTAGGTACTGGGAGCTGAAGGAGCTTGCACAGGATAGAGTAGCATGGAGAGCTGCATTAAACCAGTCCCAGGACTGAAGACCACAACAACAACAACAGGACTTACCACAAGTCTGCATAGAGTCGACAGTTCTGACCGCAACTCTGTGGTGTCAGTCCTGCAGCGGCGGTGTCGACGACTCCAGATACCTGATCTGTAGGCCAGTGCTGTAATGGATGGTTCGAACACTTCTGATACCAAATCTGTAGGCGGTGGGCGCAAGGACTTCTGACACCAAATCTGTAGGTGCCCAGGTGGTCCCGGTCGCCTACGGTGGACTGGAGGCCGAGCGGTGACCTCTCCACTTGTCAGGATGCTAGGAAATGACTGTGGACACGTCAGAAATGCGAAAGAAACATTATTAATTCATGACACCTTTATTCCTGCCAAGTACAATGTGGCCCATGTAACACAGGCTGGCTGAGCTTGGTGATATCAATGACCTTCCCCGAGTCCTCGGAGCGATGACACCAGCTCCGGGCTGCACCAGTCTTTCTAGCACAGCGCCGCGTGCTGTGACGTAGCGATGGAATGCCCTTACTTTGGCCGTGCGTGGCTGGCGGCGCCCGGCTGGCACAAGAGGCATTCTCGCAGTGTGCAGTGCACTCTGTCCCACCCCATCTCCTTCCCTGCTCCTCCTGGTGGTTCGTCCACGGTGGATGGGTGGAATGGGCTGCATTCCCCCAGCGTCATCGGCTCACCCGGTTGTACCAGATGGCGGATGTGCAGGGCCTAGGCCCTGCACAATCTTGATGACGGCTCACTGATGTGGTCAGCATTGGCAGCGAGAGAGTCTGCCGCGATGTCTGCTAATTCTGGGTTGATGATTGACAGCAGCAGTAGAGAGGACCAGAGCTGGTACTGTACCCTCACGTCTGCTGCTGGATGGGCTGCCCTTACTGCAACATCTCCTTAATAAAGATCACATGTCGATCATCGAGCTGAGCACTATGCAGCGACCCAGTATACATCTAACTGCAAGTCTAACTGCGAGTGCCTTGTTGCTATCAAAGCTGGCGTATTTAAAGGAAGCACGAGCGACGTCCTGATGTCATGCTCATTTGTAATGAACGCATTCGTTCCACTTATACTGCTGATTCATCTGTCGTACTGGCCCCTTAGGTGTTTTTGCGGCAGAGTTATGTGTTGTCACGGCAGACTTACGCAAAGCTATGAAATGCAGTACAGCTGACGCTATACCTCTGTCTTACACTCTACGAAAATCTCCGTCTAACACAAACCCGCGTGCTAAGCAATTCTCTCTCGCCTGTTGTGTGTAACCCGGCCACTGCCCCTGCATGACGACAAATTCCGATACATGTGCAATCCTCTTACCTCCTGGCTAACCTACTGCCTCTGGCTCTCGGCATAAGCAACGAAACTTTGACAATATTCCACGTATCCATCTCTTTACTATTCTGCAACACTACAGTGTTATTGAGACTTTGGGGTCTATTTTGGAGAGAAGGAAGTTTGATTGCTATCCACAGCTATACTAATGTCCTGAATTTGCCACAGTTTTGCAGGAAGGATATTATAATATTTCCTTGATAACCATGCAGGACCTGTGTTTGTCCATTCTGAGATGAATGGAAGTTTCTCTCAAATGCCACTGGTTTTCTGACACTGGTCTGGTAATGTGTTGTATTTTCAGTGTTTTCGTATTTTTGTTCACCCCTGTATTATGGAAGTAGAGAAAGTTTTGATGTAAGTTTTCTTTAACGAAATAAATGTTAATTACCATGATTTTTTGTTACAATGTATTCATACGTTGACTTGAAAATGGTACTTCCTGCCGAAAGTAGTCGACAAAAAAGCATTGTTCAATGAAAGCAACTTCTGGTGGTAACAGATTAGTACAGTGGAGAACGCTTTATGAAAATAAATAAAAGGTTTTGTATTAAAAGGTGATGACTGATCCTGTCCACTACTGATATTCAAAGATATCGGGACCGCGTCTCTTGGTAATGCTTACCCCAGCGGCCTTCCAGGCGGTGGCGGCATTATGCAATGAGGCTTTAAAGTCCTGTATGTGCATTGGTTCATGGTCTTGGCACTTCCACCGTATGCAAGAGTGAGTGAGTCTTGTGGGACAGCGGGGGAACTGTTCACATGTGAAGATGACACACGGTGATACCTCTAACGAAAGCTCTGCAGCAGAATTGATGGTAGATGTTCACAAGGTCATCTGCATGTGATGTGGAGTTCAAGCAGTACTTTGGAGTTTAAACTAAGCATTGTCTGGAAGGTGTTATGCTTGCCAGCTCAACTAATTCACCATCGAGATAATGAGCAGGTGTGTGTGCACACACTCAAATGAGCTGCCTGTTTCAGTTACAGGACAATGGGCGCAACGAGTGTGGCTAGTATCATCTGATAAATTGACACAATGTCATCATATTACCTGCGGGATTTCACAGTGGGAAGACAGAAGGATCATGCAGATGAATGATCAGTGAGTGTTACTGTTTGATACACAAATATTTGTAAGCCTTGTTATGAAAGTAAGCAACTGATTCATTTCACTTAAGGGGGTACACAAGAGTAGAAATTTTCTTTTTAGCCTAATTTCAATTTGCTTAAAAAGTTCCCCAGAGAGTCTGTTTTTAAGATTCATTCGTATAAAATGTATCATAAATGTCAACATACGTTAAAACAGTGATTTATTGCATGGCCGTCTTGCACATCTGAGTGCTCATGTGCAACTGATGTAACACAGCAATAGTTACTGACGGAACAGGGGTCATGGTATTTGTAGATAGTGCCACATATGGCATTACTATCGACTAAAATACTGTTCTCAGTGTGATTTCTCTTTGTAACATGGTTCATTTTGGTAAACAGTCTGAGAGCACGTAATTGTCCGTTGTCTGCTTAACTTGTCATTTTGCTCGTTTTTCTATACAAAGTAAAATGTGTGTGCCGGGAAATGACAAACAAAGTTAATTATACAGATAACAAAGGTTCTAAAAGTAATACCAATGATGCAAAAAAAAGATATGATTTTTGTAAGTGGATGCCAGTTAATTGATATAATGTGACAAAATGAGATTGTTTCTACATCAGTGGAAAAAAACCAACTTGTACAATGCTAGCATTGTCAATTAAAGTTTTGTTCAGTTTCATTATTAAAAAAGATATGTTGAAACTTTAAACACTTGTTTTTTTTAAAACAACATTTTCCACATTGGTTGGAGCTATAACTAGTGGAATATACATGCAATTACACCATACCTTTTTGTAACTTGTCAGTAGTTTTTTCTACTGTAGAGCATAGGATATTTGCAATATTTTTAATTTTTAATTTGGGTTTTTTTCCAGAGTGCCGTCATTTAGTTTAAAACCATTTTCAAAAAGATACCCCTATGTATTGTGTACTATGTCAGTTTCAAAGTAGCTTTTGAAATTTTGTTCTAGGTTGGAATTTGTGGCATTCAGAGATCCTATCATCGATGTTGTGCAGTGTCCTCTGGGTGCAAGTTTTTTCTTTAAAAATTCATTATACAATTTTAAGTCTGTACAAGAAAGGTCCAAAGAAAGTTTTATAATCTGTTTGTTATTTTATTAAAAAAAAAAAAAAAAAAAAAAAAAAAAAAAAAAAAAAAAAAAAAAAAAAAAAAAAAAAAAAGACATGAATATAGGTTCCAAAATAGAGTGTCACCCTGCTCTAACCCCTTAGGAGTCTCAAGGTGTTTGTGAGCATTCATTTTTGTTGTATATTGTGAGTGGTATATTCTATATCCAAGCAATTCCGTGATTTCTGCATTTTGGTTTTGGCTGAGTGGCGTTACGTTTTGGGTACTAATGTTGATGTTTATTGGTCTACTCTTTGTAACAAAATATTTCTCCTTTAAATTGTTTTGAAAGTTGATACAGATGACAGTTATGCTCTTCATTAGGATTAGTGATTTGTTGCCTTTAGAGAGAGAGAGACAGAAAGAAAGAGATTATGGCTAACCTGTGATTCATGTCAAGCAAGGTGCTTCTGAAACGATGTTGTGACAAAGTTGTTTTAATCTTTTAATGCCTGGTAAAATCTTGTTGTTTAAGTCATAGTTAAGATTACCATTTTAATCAATGGGGCATCTGATTTAAGAGATATTTTGGTTCTGATACTTGGTTTTCAGATCACATTACTTAGAAAGTGTTCTCCTTTCCTTAGAGTGTAAAGCATTTACTGACTTCTTTCATTTTAAGACGTATCTTGTAACTGTTTTTTACATGTGTTTTAGATTACTGAAGAATGAGATTCTGTGTGTATCATAATTAACCTGTTTGAGACAGCCCACTGTGATTTTGGGAGGCTGGAATCTGAGGTTATTTGGAAGCTGTTATGAGCAGTTAGATTTTACAAGGGAATTTTTTTTATTTCAATGTTTATGTTGTGCACGTATTAAAAGGCAATTATTGTTATAAATTTGATTTTTGGGACATCCACAAGTGTTCTGAAACCTGTTCATGACAAATAAATCTGTCAAAGTTGTAAAATATTTTTATTGATCGAAGTCTTGCACGACAGAAGTCACTATACACTACCATGGTTTTGGGCACTTAGCTTCATCAGCAGCCATATCTGAAATACAGCAGTAGTAGGACACATCCACATCCATACAAAAAGTAGACAAATATCTACCATAGGTGAACCATCAAATAACATCCCAAACTGTGGCTGCAAAGAACCCCAAATTTTCATCATGGCCTTGGAAAATGCCTCTTGCAGGAAGATTGGGACCAGGAATGCAGGAAGTCAGAAGCAGGTACAGTACGCTTGTATGACCCATGCGCCTACGGGAAGCAGACTACATTGACATAAGGTTTCTTCTTGTATAATTAATTGATTTCATTACATAAACATCACAACTTCAGACTCTTAGCATATACGGGTTGTTGTTTCTTCGAATGTCTGAACATCGCATCTACATACTTTGGGATGACCTTAAATTCCAAACATTTGTTTTTAATCTTTGTTTCCATACATTTAACTAATTTATGACATAGATTGAGATACTCTTCCATAGCCCCATGGGTCGCACAGGTGCGCTGTTGTCAGCATTTGGCTGCATGCATTCCTGGTGACAATTTTGTGATAAGAGGAATTTTCTCAGGCCACAGTTGAAAGTTGGGGTTCTTCGAAGACACAATTTGGGATGTTATTTGATGGTCCACCTATGGTAGTTGTTTGTATACTAGTTCTTTGAGCATGGTCATGATGTTGCTCTACTGATAGATTTTCAGATACATCTGATGGTACGGCTAAGATCCTGAATCCATGGCAGTGTATAGTGTCTTCTGTCATGCAAGACGTTGATCAATAAAAATATTTTACAGGTACAGATGAATTGCTTATCATGAACATGAAATAATTGTTATCCTTCATTATTTTTTAAAGATGGCCATTTTAATTAGAGCTATCTGATGAAATAAAATTTTGTAAAATATTGTACATGTTATTTCTTGGTGAGTGCATCTGGCTCCTTCCATAACCAAGTTAAATGTTCTGTCTTGGAATAATTTGGAGGTAGCTAAAAGTAAGAAACCTTATATAAGAAAGAGGTGACCTGCAGTTGTAGGTAATAAATGAAATACAGTTTCAATCAGAACCACAAAAAATTCAGCCACTCTTAATACAAACGGTAGTTGCAATGTGAAAATTATCAGCTAAAACAAATAAAATTAAGCAAGTATTTGATTGTTTGCAAGGACTTGTCAGCATCTCCTTGATGCAGTATCATGGCAATACTCTAGTGCAACCAAAAGAAAATAGCACCCATCTCCACTTTTATCACTGGGCTGCACCATGTTGGCTTGGCTCACCTAGCTGAATGACAAGATAGTGTGGCGCGTGGCTATCAGTATGGACCAGATCTGCAGACATCCAGGGGACAGTGTTGTACCTTGGCACTCTTTATAGATTTTCCCATCTATACAGCAATGTAATAGAAGTTCAATGTATTTCCTTATTCCATTTTGGTATGTTGGCATTCACCCTGTGCCTGTTGCAGTCTTTTTCCTGAAATTACAAAAATCACTCCAGAGAATAAGGTGACTCCAGTTGTGAAAATCTGTTCCCAGGTACTACGTGGTCATGTACCTAGGAATAAATAATCTACTCAAATTTAATAGTCTTGCAGTCAAGAAAATCTTGTCTGTACTAATTTAATACATCGCAACCTGGCACCGGTTCCGTACCTTTCTTAGTGCAATCAGAATGTTAATATCATTGTGGGTTTGTTTGCTATACTATGAATCTTTATAGCATAGATGAGAGGGAGAAAATCTACTTGGTTGGAGGGGGCTAGGTTACAGAAGACTGATAATTCTCTTGGATTTGGTAGGAATTTTTGCTGATGAGGCAAGATATTACGCTTTTTTTAACAAATTTATTGATATAATGAACACATTTGCTCAGTGAGGTGTTGGACCAAAACCACTTATCAGAATGTCAGATGCTTTCAATAAGTACTAGAAAAGATCTCTCTCAGAGACAAGTGTTTGGCTGTCAGTCAGTCTGCTATCTGCTGGCCACTCGGTCTAACTAATCAATCAACACTGGGAACTGCATCACTGGTACTCACAGGCCATTTCACCCACTGTACAAGTGACAGGTACCAAGCAATAACTAGGTCCTGGTATTTGATGAAATTCCACTAGTCTAACTTTTTGAGAAAGCGAGAGACAGTCTCTGTTCAGCATTATTCCAATGAATGTTGTAAAGTGCTACTTAGCTTACATTTGCTGTGTGTCCACCATAGTCTGTCACCATCTTCTCTACACTAGATGAACTGTTTACAGCTCCATTGGGTGCTGGTGCAGAGCATCCCTGCCCCCTGGATGCTCTGTACTGACACTGAGAACCTCCCCACTCACAGCTACATGACTCTTTTATAACATTATTAATAGACTCTGATTGCACAAAGCCCTCTTTAATTTCTTTCTGGATCATTCCTTTGAAACCTTCCCATCACACGTGATCACCTTAGTGCTTGACTATCTCTCTACATCGTACTCGAGGTTCTTACATTATGTGTTGTGGAAAGTTCTGTATGATTCCATTAAGAATGACCCTCCACACCATTGGTAACATGTCAAGTGTTCTGCTTGCTCATGTGTTTGACCAGCCTCGAAAATGGAAATAGTGTGCAGCTCCTTTGAGGAGTATTATTTGCTCTCGATACACCGTTCAGCTCTCCTCTATGATGCACACACGCTGTCTTGCATACGGTACCCAGCTCACTTCTGTTGTCATGATCTGACATGTAATAAAATTTATTAAATTTTTCCGAGGACACCGCAAATAGCTTGTATTACATTATTATTACAGTGTACACCAATAACCACTAAGTGATACCAAATTAAGAAGTATTACCAGAAACCATTTTTGAGTCAAAAACTGTTTTAAATAGTCTATTGGCAATTAAAACAAATTTCCATTTTCAAGACAGGGAAAATTGTTATGAAATCAGAGGGACTCAGCTAGTTTACAGATATTTTGTGTTTCATTGTTGAAGACCTTCTGTTTCAGTTTACTATATAGTGTACGACTGACCAAGTATGGCTTCATTGCCCACACGTTATGTAAATAGTTTCAAAATTACACTGAATTTTACGAGCAATGAAAGTACGTAACTGAATAATTAAAATATGCTCCAAATAGCTTGAATGTATTTCACAGCCCTTAATGTGCAGATCTTGTAATACTGGCAAACGCTGCCCAACACATAGCCTCATGTCTCACTCCAACAGAAACTGTAGAAAATGATGGAAACTGCTGATAGTGCTTTCTACTGCGTATACCTTCACATGATTCTAAAATCAGTCACAGTCACCAACCAGTCAGGTGCACTATCATCCAACTACAACTCTCTTCCCTCCTTGTATTGTCTATAATGTTGATACAGTAAGTGTTAAAAGGTGAAGATATTTGTGATACAAATTGCACCATGGCATCAGGATTGCCAGAACAAAAATTGCTAGGCACATTGCTTCCTATGTAGCTGTGTAGTGGCACAGGCCTTTCATGATATAAGAGAGATAGCACACACTTATGTGGAGTGCAGCTCGTCTGAACTTCAGAGCACCAGACAGATAACTAGTTCCAGGAGACATTATGTTAACACTGTGTGATACTTCCTCTAGACTTGATAATGTCCTCAATTCAGCACAGAAGAGAGTCAACAAGTTTTCTCAGTTATGCCGTGTCCATGTGAAACCCCTGATGGATTAGGTTCCGTAGAGCCAAGGGAATGGAGGAATATTGATCCCTACATTTCACCTTTTGATCCAGGCAGCCCCAGGCATTTTCAGTGGTACTAAGATCGAGTTATTTAGCTTCCCCCTCCCCCCGCCACCGCCCCCTCCCCCTCCATGTGTGATTTCATACTACATCTGCACCTGTGGTCCGGGGGTAGAGTCTTTGGTTAGTGAAAACGAATTCTCTCCCAGGTTTGAATCCCACCACTTCTTAAATTTTGATTAATAATAAGCATTGAACAATGAATCTTGTTCACATGAGTCCCTCACAAACTGACCGTGATCCAAGACACCATTTACTCTGCAAATGTTGATATTGCACTCCTACTGGATCAATTGCCTGCAACTCGTTAACACCTGCACAGAGATAATGTCCTCAATTCGGCACAGAAGAGAGTCCCATTTGACAGTTCTCATTCGTAAATCAACACAGACTGCAGGCAATCAATGACAACTGAGAGAGTCGCACAAGTTGAATGCCATTGGAGTTGGTCGGCAGACCCTTGTGTTCACTTGAAGTCCCCACCAAGCATCACATCATCTTGTGAACCTGTGAAGAACAGTGTGATCTTCTCTGCGAAGCATGTTATGTCGGTCATGATGGCAACTAGAGTCAGGTGGTGCATAGATATTAATGATACACATGCCAAATAGAGTGAGGGTCATCCCCCATGTGGAGGGGAGGTATATGACGTCCTGTGCAGGGAGCCCATCATGTAAGAGGATGGCGACACCGCTGCCAGTGTTGGAGGCATGAGCAACATGGGTGGCATACCCGGTGGGCACTTGGAAGTCGGTGACTGACACCTCCAGCAGGAATGCAATATCGACATTCACAGAGTAAATGGTGTCTCGAAACATGGTCAGTTTGTGAGGGGCTCATATGCAGAAGATTCATTGTTCAATGATGATTATTAATCAAAATTTAAGCAGTGGTGGGATTTGAACCTGGGAGAGAAATCATTTTTACTAACCAAAGACGCTAGCCCTGGACCACAAGTGCAGATGTAGTACACTGAAATCACACTTTGGGGTGGTGGAGGGGGGGGGAAGCTAAATAACTTGATCTTAGTACCACTGAAAATGTGCCTGGGGCTGGCTGGATCAAAAGATAAAATGTAGGGATCAACATCCCTGCATTCCTTTGGCTCTAATGAACCTAATCCGTCAGGGGTTTCACCTGGACACAGCGTAAGTGAGAAAACTTGTTGACTTTCTTCCGTACTGAATTGAGGACATTATCAAGTCTAGAGGTGGTATCACACAGTGCAACAGTGCAACTGTTGATTGAGGCTAGATGCTTCCTCTAATTATTTTTTATATATTATTGAACTTATTGATAAATGATTATGAACTTTATTCGTTTTGCAGTGTTGTAACATTTCTGCTGGTGTGTACCCGGTTTGATTTGGACTCATTGGTCAGTCCACATATCGCAAGCATAGGTCCTAATATTTTTCATTATTTTCTCTTTTCGTGAACCATCATACCCTTACATTCTCTGGTTTATGTAGCTGATTAATTTTGTGCTATACTCATACTTGTGATAGAGTATGTTCTTCTGGGCAGTGTCCATTATTGTGAGTTTTTCGAGTTGGCTCACTCATCATAGACTTAGACTCTGAAATTTTTTCTTCTCTTTTGATTATTTTGAGGGTGTAACTTTATAGATGTAAACTTGCAATTTTTAATTCTAGTACTTCAAGTTGCCTCTGCACTTATTTCTAGTTTGGTGTTGTAATGTTGTAGTTTTGACTTTGTATCATTTGTTTTGGGACAGAATGTTCCATAGATCTGGAAATCTGAATGCTTTGTCCTCATATATGTATAGATTGTGACGTGTATAGTAGATATTTTTCTTATGTTTTGAGCAACTTCATGTGAATTTTGTCCACAATTTTGGAAATTGTTGCCATATGTTAATTTTACCATTTCACTACTCTGGTTTCACACTTATTTGGACTATAGACAAATTGTATGCAACAAGAACTCTGTTTATGGTAAGCAGAAATTTGTCAGATGCTATGTATTTCCTTATATACCTTTTGCAGTTTTTTGTAAGCTAACCTATACTTACGTTCATAGGGAACTGACGATCATTCAACCTTAAATTTTCTTGTAATTTTGGAATTTAACTTTGAGAATCTGTATTCTACCTTTTGGCATCATTTTGTATACCATTTGGCAAACCTTACAGTAGGTCACAAAATATTGTAAACACATTGTTCCCATATCATATGAGGGGCATGTTGTAATGGCACCTACTGCTGTAGATATACTTTTTCTCAACAGTAGTTGTTGATATCAGTATTATTTTTTGAATTTTGGACGGGCCAATAATATCTCAGCTGCTTTTCTGAAAACTTCCATATAATTTTATACACAGTACCACACCGTATTATAGTTCAAGCTAAAATTTATGAAAAGGAATTACTTTATAAAATATTTCAGTTTTGATGATATAACTTGTAAGTACTAGTCCCGAATGTACAGTTAAAATTATTATTATTATCTTCCTTCACTTTCTCAGACGTTAAGTCCGGTTAAAAATGGAGTGACGCGGACCTTGATCAAGCATCACTTCCTTTTAACTGTACGGTATGTGTTATATTGCATTTAGGAACTTTCGGGTAATTGAACATGTATCAATAATTACGGATTTCTGTAGTTGTATATATATGTTTGGATGTAGCTGTATTGCATTGATGTACTGGTGGATATTGTGTGGTATGACTCCTGTAGTTGATAGTATAATTGGTATGATGTCAACTTTATCCTGATGCCACATGTCTTTGACTTCCTCAGCCAGTTGGATGTATTTTTCAATTTTTTCTCCTGTTTTCTTTTGTATATTTGTTGTATTGGGTATGGATATTTCGATTAGTTGTGTTAATTTCTTCTTTTTATTGGTGAGTATGATGTCAGGTTTGTTATGTGGCGTTGTTTCATCTGTTATAATGGTTCTGTTCCAGTATAATTTGTATTCATCATTCTCCAGTACATTTTGTGGTGTATACTTGTATGTAGGAACGTGTTGTTTTAAAAGTTTATGTTGTAAGGCAAGCTGTTGATGTATTATTTTTGCGACATTGTCATGTCTTCTGGGGTATTCTGTATTTGCTAGTATTGTACATCCGCTTGTGATGTGATCTACTGTTTCTATTTGTTGTTTACAAAGTCTGCATTTATCTGTTGTGGTATTGGGATCTTTAATAATATGCTTGCTGTAATACCTGGTGTTTATTGTTTGATCCTGTATTGCAATCATGAATCCTTCTGTCTCACTGTATATATTGCCTTTTCTTAGCCATGGGTTGGATGCGTCTTGATCGATGTGTGGCTGTGTCAAATGATACGGGTGCTTGTCATGAAGTGTTTTCTTTTTCCAATTTACTTTCTTCGTATCTGTTGATGTTATGTGATCTAAAGGGTTGTAGAAGTGGTTATGAAATTGCAGTGGTGTAGCTGATGTATTTATATGAGTGATTGCCTGGTGTATTTTGCTAGTTTCTGCTTGTTCTAGAAAGAATTTTCTTAAATTGTCTACCTGTCCATAATGTAGGTTTTTTATGTCAATAAATCCCCTTCCTCCTTCCTTTCTGCTTAATGTGAATCTTTCTGTTGCTGAATGTATGTGATGTATTCTATATTTGTGGCATTGTGATCGTGTAAGTGTATTGAGTGCTTCTAGGTCTGTGTTACTCCATTTCACTACTCCAAATGAGTAGGTCAATATTGGTATGGCATAAGTATTTATAGCTTTTGTCTTGTTTCTTGCTGTCAATTCTGTTTTCAGTATTTTTGTTAGTCTTTGTCTATATTTTTCTTTTAGTTCTTCTTTAATATTTGTATTACCTATTCCTATTTTCTGTCTGTATCCTAGATATTTATAGGCATCCGTTTTTTCCATCGCTTCAATGCAGTCGCTGTGGTTATCCAATATGTAATCTTCTTGTTTAGTGTGTTTTCCCTTGACTATGCTATTTTTCTTACATTTGTCTGTTCCAAAAGCCATACTTATATCATTGCTGAATCCTTCTGTTATCTTTAGTAATTGGTTGAGTTGTTGATTTGTTGCTGCCAGTAGTTTTAGATCATCCATGTATAGCAAATGTGTGATTTAGTGTGGGTATGTTCCAGTAATATTGTATCCATAATTTGTATTATTTAGCATGTTGGATAGTGGTTTCAGAGCAAGGCAGAACCAGAAAGGACTTAATGAGTCTCCTTGGTATATTCCACGCTTAATCTGTATTGGCTGTGATGTGATATTATTTGAATTTGTTTGGATATTATGTGTGGTTTTCCAATTTTTCCTTACTATGTTTAGGAACTGTATCAATTTAGGATCTACTTTGTATATTTCCAATATTTGTAGTAACCATGAGTGGGGTACACTATCAAAAGCTTTTTGGTAATCAATGTATGCATAGTGTAGCGACCTTTGTTTAGTTTTAGCTTGATATGTCACCTCTGCATCTATTATCAGTTGCTCTTTACATCCTCGTGCTCCTTTGCAACAGCCTTTTTGTTCTTCATTTATAATTTTGTTCTGTGTTGTCATCATCATCATCTTGGACAGTTTCCAGCCACTGGCTGGGTCTGTCGGGAACACAAGCCTCTCCATCGTGTTCTGTCTTTCCACCATTCCCCCTCTTCCACCTTCGTCCAGTTCTCTCCTCTTCTCGTCACACATTCCTTCACTCCCTTCACCCATCTATCTCTTGGTCTTCCTCTGGGCCTCTTCCCCTCCAGTTGCAGATCAAACATCCTCTTTGGAATTCTTCCCTCATCCATTCTCTTCATGTGTCCATACCACTGCAGTCTTGATTTTTCTATCCTGTCCTGTACTGGTTCCTCCTTTAGTCTTTCCCTCACATACACATTTCGCAATCTGTCTCGTCTTGTTACACCCAACCTGCTCCTCTGGAACTTCATTTCACTAGCTTGTATTCTACTTTTGTCGCTTTTGTGCATTACCCATGTCTCACTTCCGTATGCCAATATGGGGACAAAGTAGGTTCGGTATATAATTCCCTTGGATTTCTGTGGCACCTTCTTGCTCCAAATAAGCCCCCTAATGCATTTGTAGAACTGCCCTGCTTTTCTGCACCTTTCATTTATTTCCATTGCGTTTCCCCCCTTACTTTCAATCACGCTTCCCAGGTACTTGAAGTTCTCTACCACTTGTAGTTTTTCCCCTCCACAAGTTATATCCACATTTGGCCTATTCGTCTTCCTTGTTGTGACAATTATTTCACTTTTCTTTGCAGAGAAATGCATTCCATATTGTGCTGCCATTGCCTCCCATGCATCTAACTGCTCTTGCACCTCCTTCTCGCAATTTCCCCATATCAGGTCATCGGCAAAAAGCACTGCTTTCATTTTATGATCTCCAATTGCATCTGACACTTGCTGTAGGATTTCATCCATAACAATAATAAACAATAAAGGCGAAAGTGCACTTCCCTGTCGCAGCCCATTTTCCAGCTTGAACCATGCAGTACGTTCCCTCCCCACTTTCACACAACTCTCACTTCCCTCATACATTTTTCTGACTTTTCATGTTATCTCTTTATCTATCCCTTTTGCGTTCAGCACATCCCAGAGCTTGTCCCTACAGATACTGTCATACGCCTTCTCAATATCTAAAAAGGCCATGATTAAGTCCTTCCCGTACTCATAGTGCCTTTCCTGCAGTTGCCTTACCGCAAATATGAGGTCCGTTGTTGATCTTCCTGGTCTGAAACCGTACTGCTCCTCTTGCAGTCTACTTTCAATACTGCTTCTTATTCTCTTCTCCAAGATCTTTTCATAGATTTTTCCACAGTGGCATAGCAGGGTGATTCCTCTGTAGTTCTCACATCTCCTTTTATCCCCTTTCTTGAAGATCGGGACTATAATTCCTTTCTTCCAATCCTCAGGAATTCTGTTCTCCTTCCACACCACCCTCAGCACTCTGTATAGCCACTGGGTTCCTACTTCTCCTGCTGCTCGTATCATATCCACTGTTACTTCGTCCCAACCTGGTGCCTTGCCCCCTTTCATCCTCTTTATGGCTTCTTCCACTTCATTCCAAGTTAGATCATCAATTTCCCCACTATTATCATCGTCTGCTGCCTTAGGCTCTCCATCGCTGTTAGTTACCCGCTTGGCGGCATTCAACAGATTTTCAAAGTACTCCTTCCAAATCTTTTTGAGCTCATGCATTTCCTCCACAACTCTTCCATTATTATCCATGATCCTCAGGCACTCGCTTCTGTCGTTCCTCTTATTTCTTACCATGGTGTAAAGTACTTTTTTGTTCCCTTCACTGTCCTCTTCTAACATTCTTGTCCATTTTTCCATCCACTTCTTCTTCTCCGCACTTACTATGGTCTGTGCCGCTTTCTTGCTTCCCTTATATTTTACCCTAGCTTCCTCTGTTCGGGTCTGGAACCATTCTCTGAAGGCTTTGTTCTTTCGAAGTACTGCCTCTTTACATATGTTGTTCCACCATGGGGTTTCCTTACTTCTCCTCTTTGTGCTAGTTCTTCCGCACACAATCTCAGCTGCCTCAACTAGGGCCCTCTTAAAATCTCCCCATTCTTCTTCCACTGTTCTCTGATCTTCCTTTGGCAGCTTCTTCCTGATCAGTGTCTGGTACTGGGTCCTCCGTTCATCCTCTTTCAGCATCCATGTCTTCAACCTTTTCTCCTGTATATCTGTTGCCCTCCTATCTTTTTTCTCTCTCAGGGTGGCTACCAACAGCCGATGGTCACTGTCTAAGGCCTCAGATGGAACGACCTTAACATCTGTGAGGCTGCTCATCATCTGCCTATCCACTAGTACATAGTCTACTACTGAAGTTTGGGACCAGTCCCCACTGTACCAAGTTATTTTGTGACTACTTCTCTTCTTGTACCAGGAATTTGCGATCGCCAGCCCATTCCTCTTGCAGAATTCCAGCAACAATTTTCCTTCTCTATTTCGGTTCCCCCAGCCCTCTGGTCCCATTATCTCCTCGAATCCTTTCCTGTCTGTGCCAACATGTGCATTGAGGTCCCCTATTATAATCTGATTACCTCCATTTAGCTGCTTTTGCATGTCATCTTCAAATTCCTCCTTCTCCTTTTTTGTACACCCCACCTGTGGGGCATATGCTTGGATGATTTCAATGCTTTTTCCTTTCACTCGTACTCTGGCTTTTATCATTCGATCATTGATACCTTCCACCTCCTCCTGCAGACCCTCTCTGACCACTATTGCCACTCCATTTCTTCCCCTCTCATTCCCTATCCAGTACAGTTTACATCCTTTACTTAGTGGTTTTTCACCAACTCCTCTCCACCTAGTCTCAGCAAGTCCCAAGATGTCCAATTTCCTCCTTTCCATCATTTCTACAATTTCTTCTAACTTCCCAGTTAGAGTCCTTACGTTTAAGGTGCCCAGTCGTAAACCATCTCGTAATCCTTTCCCCTTGCTTGGTCGGTTTCCTTTAAATCCGTTCCGTGATCCGAGGCATGTTCCCTTTTTAAAAGCAGTTGATTTATCCACTACTGGCTTGCTAGGCCTATCGCAGCTTCACCAGAGCCCCGTTAGCCGTCACGTTTCTGTGTTGTATGTGTCATTAATTTCTGTTTAATGACTGAAGTTAATATTTTGTATATTGTTGGTAGGCATGTTATGGGGCGATATTTAGCTGGGTTCGCTGTGTCTGCTTGATCTTTAGATTTCAGATATGTTATTCCGTGTGTAAGTGTATCAGGGAATGTGTATGGGTCTGCAATGTAACTGTTAAATAATTTAGTTAGATGTGAATGTGTTGAGGTGAACTTCTTTAACCAGAAATTTGCTATTTTATCATTTCCAGGGGCTTTCCAATTGTGAATAGAATTAATTGCTTGGGTGACTTCATGTTGCAAAATTATCACTTCAGGCATTTGTGGTATCATCTTGTATGTGTCTGTTTCTGCTTGTATCCATCGTGCATGCCTGTTATGTGGTACCGGGTTTGACCATATGTTGCTCCAGAAGTGTCCCATGTCTGTTATGTTTGGTGGATTGTTTATTTTAATGTGTGTGTTATCTATTGTCTGGTAAAATGTCTTTTGGTTTGTGTTGAATGTTTGGTTTTGTTTCCTTCTATTTTCACTTTCTTTGTATCTTCTGAGTCGTTTGGCTAATGCTTGTAATTTCTTTTTCTTTTCGTCTAATTGCTCTGTCGCTTCTTGTTGTGAGAATTTACCTAACCTTTTTCGTTTTTTTCCAAGATTTCATTTCTTATAAATTGTGTTAGCTGTCCGATGTCTTTTCTCAGTTTTTCTATTTTGATCTGTAGCCTGTGTTGCCATGCTGGTTTTGTGGGTTTCTTCTGTGTGTTGGTTGGTTCTGATCTCTGCCTAGTGTGTATATTTAGTGTAGTGAGTGCTCCTATATAAACCAGTAGTTGTAACTCTTCCATAGTTGTGTTTTCATTTATTTTGTTGTGTATGATTGTGTTGATAGTTTTTATTGTTGTTTCGACTTGTGGGTTATTTGGTGGTCTATGCAAGAATGGTCTAATGTCTGTATTTGTGTCTTTGTATTCTATATATGTTAGCTGAAATTTTTCTTCTATATCTAACATCTGTGTCACTTCGTGTTCTATTTGTGCTTGTTCTGGTGGCTGTCTTAAGATTTCGTTTTCCTCTGATTGTTTAATTGGTGCATGTTATTATTATTATTATTATTATTATTATTATTATTTTAAACATTTGAAATTAGAAATTATTGGCACACTTAAAATTTCTATTATTAATTACACAATCCTGTACTATTTACTATGTTTATTTCTGGATTCATTTATGAAATAATAATTGAAATTAATAATGTAACAGAAACTAATAGAAACTCATTTGATAAGAAAAACTGTAAGCCCTTTGGAATATTTTTATTTCCACTCAGTGTGAGAGTCCTAAACATGTCTCTGAGGTGTGATCAGAAGTATTTTTGTATATTTGCGTGAACAATGTAATTTTAGCATTGTTAACATGAAAAATCAAAATAATGTATGATATACTAAAATATGAGAAAATATACTTCCATAAAAATGCAGCAACAATAATCCTAAGATTTATTTAGTTCAAACAAACTATGAGGACCTGTTGTGAAATATTCAGCTTCAAGAATCAGACCCCCAGACAAGAAGAATGGGAGCCAACTCAATATTACACACTAAGTACACTATAAAGTTTATTGTAAGCTTTGCTCCTTTCAAACCTTCATAAAAGACTTTGCTGGACATTGTTTAAAGTGGACAATAAATTGGAATCAGGAAGGAGGGGGGAGATTACAGGCTCCTCATGCTACTCTATCCTGTGCAAGTATCTTGATCTCTAAGGCCGGTATTACACTATCAAATTTCTTTGTCCAATATCTTTGTCAAAGATATTTGATGGTGTAATAGGGACTTTGTCAAATGTTGTCCAATATTTGATCAAATCTAGGGCCTTGCTGTAGATCTGATCAAAGAAATCGCTTGTCTTGTGTTCACTGCAATGTGGCATGTTACCACATGGAGCACTAGCATCGCTGCACCGTTCTGTCGTCTGTACTGTTTTTATAAACATTGACGGTAAATACAATTGGTGTATGCTGACAACTATAAAATTAATAGAGATGTATGAAGCTGATGAGGCGATTTACAATGTGAGGCACCCTCAATACAAAAATAGATTAAGAAGATTGGAGACCTGACCTGACCTGACCTGACCTAACCTAACCAAACATAACCCTCTCCTGTAGCAAGGAATCGGAGTGTTACAGTGAGCCTGTCTTCTGAAGATGTAGCAGTTCTTAAGTGAATATTGTGCTTTGTGATATGAGGATACACTTCACTGAGCACATACAGAAATGTATGCTCATCCATTCTTAAGTAATTGATGTATGACTTGACGTCTTCCACTGTAAGCTCACGTAGCAAGTTTTGTTGAATGCTTTTATCGTGTAGTCATAAAACCCACGGCTTCACCCAGATTAGATTAGTTTTTCGTTTCATAGATCTGTGCTGAGGAGATCCTCGTGGATGTGGAACAAGTCAATTTTTTTAAAACCTGAAATAACGATACTAATAGTATGAATAAATACGTCATTTGTTTCTATTAAAAATTTCGTCAATGGAGTAGGAGTTGGCCACTAGTAAGTCTTTCAGGCTCCTTTAAAAATGATCTTTATTTGTAACTAAATTTTTTATGTTTGCCAAATTATTGAAGATGAGTGTTCCGCAGTAGTGGACCCCTTTTTGAACTAAAGTAAGTCCTTTTAAGTCCTTGTGCAGATCATTTTTGTTCCTGGTATTGTATGTATGAACTGAGTTGTTTGTTGGAAAAAGACATATATTATTTACGACAAATTTCATTAAGGAGTAAATATACTGCGAGGCAGTAGTTAGTATACCCAGTTCTTTGAAGAGGTTTCTGCAGGATGTCCGTGAATTTACTCCACAATTAATACATATTACACGCTTTTGGACTCTGAAAACTTTTGTTTGACTTGAGGATTTACCCCAAAATATTATCCCATATGACATTATGGGATGAAAGTAGGCAAAGTATGCAAGCTTTTTCATTTTTATGTTGCCTATGTCTGCTAACACTCGAATTGCAAATACAGATTTGTTAAGGCGGTTCTGCAGTTCTGTGGTGTGCTCCTCCCAACTGAATTTATTATCAAGTTGTAATCCCAGGAATTTAAGACTGTCAACCTCGTATGTATGGTTCCTTCCCCCCCCCCCCCCCCCCCACTTCTTTTCCGTATGTGCACACAATGCAATCGCTGTACGTGCAACTGTTGCGGTTAATAACAGGTTGTTGTCAGCCATCTTGAACTTTGACGAAAAATTTGATGACAGTGTAATACCCCTTCTAGCGCTACGTCAAAGATCTTTGTCAAATATATGTGATGGAATATTTGATCACATCTTTGATCAAATCTTTAACAAAGAAATTTGATAGTGTAATACCGGCCTAAGTAACCGCTGCAACCTACATCCTTCTGAATCTGCTTAGTATATTCATCTGTTGGTCTCCCTATATGATTTTTACCCTCCACAATTCCCTTCCATACTAAATTGAGGAGCCCTTGATTCCTCAGAACAAGTCGTACCAACTGATCCCTTCTCCTAGTCAAGTTGTTCCACAAATTCCTCTTCTCCTCAATTCTATTAGTACCTCTTCATTAGTTACATGATCTACCCATCTAATCTTCAGAATTTTTCTGTAGCACCACATTTTGAAAGCTTCTATTCTCATCTTGTATAAACTATTTATGGTGCATGTTTTACTTCCATACATGGCTACACTCCATACAAATACTTTCAGAAAGGACTTCCTCACACTTACATCTATACCAAATTTCTCTTCTTCAGAATCGCTTTCCTTGCCATATCCAGTCTACACTTTATATCCTCTCGACTCTGATTGTCCTCAGTTATTTTGCTTCTCAAATAGCAAAACTCATCTACTACTTTAATTGTCTCATTTCCAAATCTAATTCCCTCAGCATCACCTGATTTAATTCAACTACATTCCATTATCCTCATTTTGCTATTGTTGATGTTCATCTTACATTCTCCTTTCAAGACACTGTCCATTTTGTTCAACTCCTCTTGCAGGTCCTTTTCTGTCTGTGACAGAATTACAATGTCATTGGTAAACATCAAAGTTTTTATTTCTTCTCCGTGGATTTTAATTCCTGCTCTGAATTTTTCTTTAGTTTCCTTCACTGCTTGCTCAATATACAGACTGAGTAACATCTGGGATAGGCTACAACTCTCTCTCACTCCCTTCTCTACCACTGCTTTGTTTTCATGCCCCTCAACTCTTATAACTGCCATCTGGTTTCTGAACAAATTGTAAATAGCCATTTGATCACTGAATTTTCCCCCTGTCACCTTCAGAATTTGAAAGGGATAATTCATCAACATTGTCAAAAGCTTTCTCAAAGTCAACAAATGCTAGAAATGTAGGTTTGCCTTTCCTTAGCTTATGTTCGAATGTAAGTCATAGGGTCAGTATTGCCCTGTGTGTTCCAACATTTCTATGGAATCCAAACTGATCGTCCCTTAGGTTGGCTTCTACCAGGTTTTTCCATTCATCTGTGAAGAATTTAAGTTAGTATTTTGCAATCGTGACTAATTAAACTCATAGTTCAGTAATTTTCACACCTGTCAATAATTGCTTTCCTTGGGATTGGAATTATTTTATTCTTCTTTAAGTATGAGTGAGGGTATTTCACCTGTCTCATACATCTTGCCCACCAGACAGAAGAGTTTGGTCATGGCTGGCACTCCCAAGGCTACCAGTAGTTCTAATGGAATGTTGTCTACTCCTGGGCCCTTGTTTCTACTTAGGTCTTTCAGTACTCTGTCAACTTCTTCACGCAGTATCATATCTTCCATCTCATCTTCATCTATGTCCTCTTCCATGTTCTTAATATTGTCCTCAAGTACATCATACTTGTATAGACCTTCTATGTACTTCTTCCACCTTTCAGCTTTCCCTTTTTTGCTTGGGACTTGTTTACCATTTGAGCTCTTGATATTCATACAGGTGGTTCCCTTTTCCCTAAAGGTCTCTCTAATTTCTCTGTAGGTAGCATCTATGTTACCCCTAGTGGTGTATGCTTCTACATAATTACATTTAGTTTCTTCGTTCATCAATTAAATACAGTATCTCTACCCCTCATCCTTTCACCTACTTCATCCTCTACTGCCTTCACTATTTTATCTCTGAAAACTAGCCGTTCTTCTTCCATGGTATTCCTTTTCTCTGTTTCTGTCAATTGTTCCATAACGCTCGCTCTGAAACTTCATACAACCTCTAGTTCCTACCTTTCTGCAGTTTCTTCAGTTTTAACCTTCTGTAATATCCAATAAACAGTGGTCAGAGTTGATGTCTGCCCCTGGAAATGTCTCAAAATTTAAAACCTGGTTCCTAAATCTCTATCTTACCATTATATAATCTATCTGACACTTTCCAGTGCCTCCAGGTCTCTTCCACATATACAACCTTCTTTTATGACTCTTAAACCAAGTGTTACCAATGATTAAGTTACACTCTGTGCAAAATTCTACTAGGCAGCATCCTCTTTCATTCCTTACCCTCATTCCATATTCACCTACCACTTTTCCTGCTATCGAATTCCAGTCATCCATGACTATTAAATTTTCATCTCCCTTAACTTTTTGAACAATTTCTTTTATCTGATCATACATTTCTTCAATTTCTTCACCATCTGTGGAGGTAGTTGGCATATAAACTTGTACTACTGTGGTAGGCATGGGCTTCATGTGTATCTTGGCTACAAAAATGCATTCAACATGCTCTTCATAGTATCTTATCCATTTTCCTATTTTTTTTTTTTTTTTTTTTTTTTTAATTCATTATTGAACCTACTCCTGGATTATCCACATTTGATTCATTACCATGTATTCACCTGACCAGAAGTCTTGTTTCTCCTGCCACCAAACTTCACTAATTCCTACTATACCTAAATTTAACCTGTCTATTTCCCTTTTTAAATTTTCTAACCTACCTGCTCAATTAAGGGATCTGGCATTCCAATCCATAGAATGCCAGTTTTGTTTCTCCTGATAATGACATCCTCCTGAGTAGTCCCTGCACAGAGATCCAAATGGGGGACTATTTTACCTCCAGAATATTTTACCCTATAGGATGCCATCATCATGTAAACACACAGTAAAGCTGCATGCCCTCGGGAAAAATTAGGACTGTACTTTCTCCTTGCTTTCAGCTGTTCACAGTACCAGCACAGCAAGGCCGTTTTGATTGACGTTACAAGGCCAGATCAGTCAATCATCCAGACTGTTGCCCTTGCAACTACTGAAAAGGCTGCTGTCCCTCTTCAGGAACCACACATTTGTTTAGCCTCTTAACAGATACCCTTCCATTGTGGTTGCACCTATGGTACGGCTATCTGCATCACTGAGGCACACAAGCCTCTCCACCAAAGGCAAGGTCCATGTTTCATGGGTGTTACTGAATAATATCTGGGGAAAACTGGAAGTATCAAGAGAGAGAGGTGGTCAGGTGGCGGGTTGGGGTGGGGAAGAAGGAGTGAGTGAGAGAGAGAGAGAGAGAGAGAGAGAGAGAGAGAGAGAGAGAGAGAGAGAGAGAGAGAGAGAGAGAGAGAGAACTGTTTGGATTTTTACTACAATTACCATCGTTCTGTAAGTTAATTGTATCTGTTACTGAACAAATGACAGTCTCTTAAAATTTTTGAAGTTCAACCATTGTGTTGAAGAAGTAAGAACTCATTTGTGTTTTTAGGCTCTCGTGGCAGATGATAGTATGTGGTGCTGATGGCCATGGCCACCTGAAAATGGCAAGTTAGCTTCCTGAAATATTGGACCATTTGGATGATGCCACCTGGCTTAATACCTGAGATTTTGAGAGTTCATTTAACTAAATTGGCAACAGTGTGTACTGTGAAACACAGTGTGTATTATATCCATTTGCAGTGATCTGGAAAGTATTCTTATTACAATATGGAGAAAAAGATCACTCAAGTAGTATGCTGAATAGCAAATTACTCTTTTACAAGTCTCTAGAAATTCAGAGGTACAAATACTCTGGAAATAAGCCTCATTATTAGCGAAGCTGGATGTCAGGGAGGACGTGGCAGTCTTAATATAATTTACTGAACAAAAACATTTTAACGTAAAATCTTTTAATGCAAAGGCCACAATTTTCAATATATAGTCAAAGGACAGTGATTAGTTTTGGTTGTTCTTCACAACCATCTTCAGATCATAACTTCGCAAGATGATGATAATAAATACTGAATCACAGGCCCATGGTTTGCAACTGTTTAGCATGTGTTATAGTGAGAACAGTATAAGCAATGGTAACAAGAATTGTCAGCTATTCCATAGCCTAGCTAGCAAAGGAGTGATCCAGCATGGCATATAAAATAGTCATCTGCAGTGGGATTTTGGAACATATACTATGTTTATTTACTTATTTATTTCATGTTCCGTAGATCCAGTTAGTGAGTCAATCACAAGGACATGGAACATGTCAAATTTTACAGGTTTTGATTTAAACTTACAATAGATACAAGGGCAATTCAATGCCAAATTTTACATAATTTAAGTAAGATATGCTATAAATACAGCAATAGATACAATGTCAACTAGATAACATAACAACAATTTAACAGGAAAGGGAGTTTCAAATAAAGGTTATAAATAAGAGCACGAAGTTAAATCAGATATTAGGCCTGCAAGAGTAAATACAGGTACAGCCAATCTGTTGCTACAAAAAGTGTGACAATGCTCAAATGCTCAATAAAATCAGTTGAACTAGTTCTAGACACAATAAGTTTAGTGATGGTATACATTTTCTTTCAAATATTCACCCACAGTATAAAAAGATTTCTCTGTCAGGTAATCTTTGAGAACTTGTTTAAATTTTGGCAGTTCTGTATGAACACATTTGATATGTAGTGGGAGAGCATTGAACAGCTTAATGCTGGAGTAGTAAACTCCTTCTTGTACCAGATGAGATGTTTCATTTCGACATGTTGATTGTTTTTGTTTCTGGTGTTGTAGCCATGGAATTTACTGTTGTCTTGGTAGATAGAATAATTTTTGCACACAAAGGTCAGCAAGGAAAAACTGTACTGTGAGGCAGTTGTTAGGATACCTATCTTTTGAAACAAGTGCCTGCAAGAGTATCTTTGATGGACCTCACACATTATTCTGATTGCTTTTTTTTGGATGGTGAAAACTTTTTTTGCAAGTGGTTGGTTCCCCAAGAATATGATAGCATTTGAGATCAATGAGCGGAAGTAGCCAAAGTAGGCAACCTTAATGGAGTAACTTCAGCCACTGAAGAAATTACCCGTAATGCAAATGTTGCTGAGCTAAGTTTTTTACATAGATGGAGAATGTGAACTGAGCAATTACATTTGCTGTCTATATAAGCACCCAGGAATTTTGTATCTTCAACTTTCTGTATTGGTTGATCTCTACATTTTATGTTAATTTCATTGAGATTACTTTGTGATGTACGGAACCTCATATAATGAGTTTTATTTGCATTGAGTGAGAAACCATTTGAGGAGAACCAATTTAAAATATGTTTGAACATTATGAATTGCCTCAAAGAACATGACTTATTAACATATAGCTACAATATATTCAGAAAATACTGTTCTTGTAAAATATAATTAGCTCTTTATTCTCATGAAGTAATGAGTGCTATCAACAGCAGATGTCAGATTGATTACATATATTTTAGATTTCCAGAAGGCTTTTGACACCATTCCTCACAAGTGACTTCTAAACAAATTGTGTGCCTATTGAGTATTGCTTCAGTTGTGTGACTGGATTCTTGAGTTCCAGTCAGATAGACAACAGTTCATAGTGACTGACAGAAAGTCATTGAGTAAAACAGAAGTAATAACTGGCATTTCCCAAGGAAATGTGATACATCACCTGCTGTTCCTGATCTACATAAATGACTTATGAGTCAATCTGAGCAGCCCTTTTACATTTTTTGCAGAAGAAGCCATCATTTACCATCAGGTAAGGTCTTCAGCTGATGAAAACCAAATGTGTAATGATTTATACAATATATATCATGTAAAATGTGGTAACTGACTCTAAATAATTAAAAAGTATGAAGTCATCCACATGGGTACTAAAAGAAGTCCGCTAAAGTTTGGTTACACAATAAGTCAGCATAATCTAAAGACCATAAATCCAACCTGATACTTAGCGATCAGAATTATAAATAACTTAAATTGGAACAATCACGTAGATAATGTTTTAAGGAAAGCAAACCGCTGCGCAGGTTTAGCCAAGCGTTCTAAGGCCCTACAGTCATGGATTGTGCGGCTGGTCCCGGTGGAGGTTCAAGTCCTTCCTCGGGCATGGGTGTGTGTGTTTGTCCTTAGGATAATTTAGTTTAAGTAGTGTGTAAGCTTAGGGACTGATGACCTTAGCAGTTAAGTCCCACAAGATTTCACACACATTTTAACATTTGAGGAAAGCAAACCAAGAACAGCAGTTTATTGGCAGAACACTTAGGAAGTGCAACAAGTCTACAAAAGAGATTGTTTACACATGCTTGCCTGTCCTGTTCTGGAGAACTGCTGTGTGGTGTGGGATCTACTCAGCTGGGACTCATGGAAGACATCAAAAAATTCAAGAAGGGCAGTTGATTCTGTATTATTGCAAAATAGAGGAGAGAGTGCTATGGGCATGATATGTGAATTGGGGTGCTTATCTTTAAAAAAAGGGCATTTTTCATTGTGGCAGGATCTTCTCATGAAATTTCAATCACCAACTTTCTCCTCCAATTGTGAAGATATTCTGTTGGTACCCACCTATATACAGATAAGTGATTGCCATAATAAAATCAGAAAAATCATAGCTTGCTCTGAAAGATTTCAAAACTCCTTTTTCCCATGCACTAGTACCCTGACAGGATGTCCATTAGAGCTTGGAGGAAGGATAATCTTGGCAGACAAAGTAGGAAATTGATCCAACAACTTGTGCACTGACAGATGGACACACAGGAGAAACAGTGATGGACCGCAAACTAAGAGAAGAATGCAAATTATGTGTGCAGTGGCTGAAGATGGGTTCCACATGTAATTAAAGTGGTGTTACTTGAAGTGAATCACAAATACTACAAGAGAAATTATCAGATTTCAATGGTGTCACTAAAAGTTGAATTTGTTCAAACGTTTTGGTGTCACTAACTTTCGGCCATGACAAGTTAGTGCCATGCGACTGCAATCCAGCAGCTGCCTTTTGAGACACCAGCAGAATATATATGGCTTTTTTGTGTCAGAAAATGTCAATGAACAATGTGTTGAGAATCACAGAAACTGGAATTTGAATAATCTACTTGATAAAATGATATGCAGTATAAAAAATAGTTTTGAGTAGCTTGTAACAATATCTTTCCACTATGTGTACTGAAAAATTATTAAAATGCAAGTGAGGTAATTTTTGTGAGTTGGATATAAGTGTGTTTTTACTGAACTCACAAGCTGTACAGGTTGGGAATTTCATGTTGTATGATAACATGCCAGATGAAAGAGTATACATTAATAAGAGCAATATTATTATTTATTATTATTCATATATGGACCCAATAGGACCATGCGAGGTACAATCAATCAATGTCACTTTTGATGGTTGGACTTTCTTTGTGTCCAAGTTTGTTTCATCCTTTCAGAATGAAGTCTTTTTCTTTCGCCAGACCATGGTGTTCCATTCCATTTTCTAATTTCCCTCTGACAAACTTTCCTATGGAATATCTTTTGTCTGAATGTTTTTCTATCTGTAACATCTGCCTTAGTTATACTGACTACTTTAAGATCATCTGTAATTGCAGTGATCCATTTAATTTGCTCAGTTTTGCCCTTACTTCTGTTTTTGTTGAGTTTTACTATTTGTTTTGTCATCCTAGTGCATCTCATTCCATTAATGTGCCCATAAAATTTAAATCTTCTTTTTCTCATGTCACTATTTATGTCCGCGTATTCTTCTATTTCCTTATTACTTCTCAGCCTATGAGTTTCTCCATCAGTAATATTGGGGGCCTAATATTTTCCTAATAACCTTTCTTCTTTCTTTTAAATTTATTCAATATCCATCTTTCTATTTAAAATTAAAGTTTCTGCTCCATAAGACATTCAGGTTTGATTACAATGGATTAATGCCTAAGTTCACTGAATTTAGAAAGCGATTTTTTACTATAAATATGTTTTTAATGCCTCTAATGAGCATGTGATAGCAAATTTACACCCTGAATGCATAAATGTTCATACCACATGGTCTATGGGTAATACTTTTTTGTAAATAAATTACACTGAAGGTACACCAATAAATCTGAATAACTAATAACAGAAGGCCGTTTCCCAGCAGCTCAGTTTATTTCACAACTGGAGGAAAGTAAAGAACTGTGGTTAATGTGAACTGGCCTGACTGTATCCAGTTTCTGGTAGTGACAATATAATCTGCTCATAAGTGCACTTAAAGGTCTGAAAATTATGGTTACAAGAGAATGTCTTGGAGGCTAGATTCTACCAAAACATATTAGATTATGAAAGGCTAAATATCAGGTGTATGCAATAGTTTGTATCAATGATGTAGCCATTAAGGGGCAGGGGAGAGTAGTTGCCCCTCTCTTCTTGCCTACAAAAAATCGCCACAAATGAAACCTGCACCATTCCTAACCTAGCAGACAGATGCCACAATATGTCATGAATATTCATTGACAGAAAGTGTTCCCAGAATCATTTACTGTGATATCTCAAAACTATTTCATCATTTGTCCAAAAATTAACATTTACTATCTTTCTGCCCCCCACCAAGCCTAAAACTCAGATTTTGAGTATACACTTGCTTTGTACTTCATGACAGAATCAATGAATGACTATGAGTAGCAACTGCAGACGCAAGCATGAGTTTTGTGGAAGTCCTGCAGTATCATGACCAGCACTGAGTCAACACTGCTGTGAAACAAGTGAGCAAAGAGTTGGACAGGGTGCTGTTAACTGAAATAAAATCTCATATGTGTGCAGTGCCTGTCACCACAATTGGGAGATAGGAATATTCTAAACATCAAACAATGTTGACATGTAGCCTTGGCCTGCTCAATCACCACGTATATCTCCAATCGAGCATCTATGGGAGATAATCAGATGACAACCAGCTTTATCCACAACCAACATTAATTATCCCTGTATTGACTCTGACCAAGTACAACAGACATGGAACTCCATTCAACAAACTGATATCCAGAAGCTGCACAACAAAATGAATGCACGTTTGCATGTTTGTATTCAACATTCTGGCAGTTATGTTAGTTATTAATGTATCAACATTTCACATTTGCATTGGTTTTTCTCATGTTTATATTAACCTGTGATCCTGCAACATAATCACTTAAATATGTTACCTAGAAAAGTGTATTCCTGAAATTTCATTACTCTACAGTTATTATTTCTTGGTGTTGGAATTTTTTATCCATCAGTTGACTGATACTACCAGTTCCACAAAACCTTATTTTATCTAGGAGGATACTGTGATTTACACAGTCAAACATCTTAGACAGATCACGGAAAATGCCAACCTGTGATGTTATGTTGTATAATGTAAATAGGTCAGTGTGTTACTTTCTGTTGTGAGCTCTGCTTCTCCAAAAATAACTATTGTACACAGCCATTATTGAAAAGAAATTGTTTCACTACTATGGTGGACTCAAATTACTCCTTATTAGGGTATAACTTTCCAGCTGTTTATGGCAGCTTATGCTTCATAATGTTCATTTGACTGAAACTAGTAGTGAAGCGAATTGTGCAGATCAAGGTCCACGATGAATTTTAACAATTATTTTCCAGCTGAATATCCCCATCTGCAAACATACATAGATTAAAAACATACCTGCTACCTGGGACTGATCATGTATAAACCCTCCATTTGAACCAACAATGATGTTATCCTGTTCTGTGGCCTGCTGTCCTGTCCCTCATTTCACTATGTTCCATATAGGACTACATTCGATATGGCTTATGTCTGTTGTTGGAATGATTTTTGATGTAAGGTGCACATTTATTATTTGAAATGACTTTCTTAGTCACCTTGCGTCATTTTTGGAGTATGCAACTACTGCAGGATCTTTACCTGTTCTTGCCAACAGATACATTTCCCTTTTCCTTTCACATTATGCTTTAATTTGTCTAGTAATCCAAGTTTCTTTACTTGGATGTTTAATGTCCTTTCTGATTATTTTATGAGGAAAGCTGTTTTCAAACAACTATATGACTTTATCATGGAATAAATTAAATTTTACTTCAGCATTTAATTCACTATAATTTTTATCCCAGGTCATGTGTTGTAAACTATTTGTGGCACCAATGAAATCAACACCATCATCGATATGCATTCATCTTTGGACTCTAAGCATTATCTTTGGCTGTTCTGCCATGTTCAGTTCAGTTATTTGTGATCCTTGTATGTGTTAAGGTTAATAAATGAACTATTGCTAAAAGGGTGTGATTATTCGTGCAACCAACCCGGTAATCCTCCTCACTGGTGACCCCGAGTTGCAACGTCTTCTGTTTTCGCCATTTTACTGTGTCTGCAAGCTCCGGGTCGGTTATTTTCATGTGTATTACATCAACACAGCATTTGAACAATGACTTCGGCCCAGCACCTAACGCCGGATTTTGTGATCAACATGCATCATGTTGCGGGTGATGTACACCCACCAGGACTGCAACGCGATGCCTTTCACTCAATGATTTCGCCGATTTCACCAGACGTTTTTGAGCCTGCAACAATAGGTGAGGTTAGGAGTGCACATGACTCCAGCCATCAAATGCCTTTGTTCCCACCTCATGTGCCCTCCCTCATCGACTGTGCAGTTACCTCTTATGGATCTCCGTGCAGTGCGGGACCAATGCCAATTTCTGCAAATGCTTCGACGGACAACTTACTACCACCAAGACAACGATTTGCCATGCCGCAATCTGTGCAGTACCACATGAATACCTGCTATGTGTCCGGAACTGCTTCGTTCACAGGTGTATCTCCTCAGCATCTGACCACGCCCGTGCCTCCCTTGGTTCAGCGTCAGCACATGCCATCCTACTTCGATACCTCGGCCTGCAACAGGAACAATAACTTGTTATCTGTGCCTGACCTGCACCTCCGACCCACTGCTACGCATCAGTGTTTTGTGCCACGACATTCACCTTATCCGCACACCGTTTTGAGTGGAGTGACTATGAACAGTGAACATTCACACATTCCGTCCCACGTTCGACATCATTTCCCACACTGTGCTTCTGGACAGCCTGCACCTCCGCAGCCTCCCTGCAACACAGGTGGCCCCGGCTCTGATCATACGTCGACCTTTCCATGGACTAACACGTGTTCTCAAACTTTGAACTTTTTCTCACCTGTCACCCACGTGCCGGCTCCAGTCGAGCTTCCACTACTGTTCTCGGCACATCTCGGTGCCTCATCTGCATCAGTCTTCCACGATGCGTCAATCCAAACACACCCGCAACGTTTTGAGCTTCCGCAACTACAATTGACACATTACAGTGTCTCACCCATGTCGGCGTTCCGCATTGTGACGGATCACGCTCAACCACAATGCGTCACCTTCACGCTGCCACGTGACCAGCCATCGTCGTCACATCCCCTGGAGGCACACTCTCCTGGAATACTACAGCAACAACAGCTCAATTCAGGCAGTGCCCCGACAAATTCAATGCAACCTGTTCTTCCGAAAATTCTACAACGCTTACCAATGCTGCCGCCATTTAATCCCGACAGAGCAACAACCTGGTTCAAAATTGTGGACGAAGTGTTCGACCATTACAAACTCAACGAGTCAACCATGTTTCTGTGCCTCATCACCCACCTGCATGACCAGGAGGACTAGATTGCTGACCTGGTCGACGCCCCGGACTCATCTACTTGGTACACTCTAGCCAAAAAGACAGTTCTACGTCGGCTTGCACAATCAACTGAGGCAGCAATACGGCAAGTGCTCCACGTCGAGCAACTAGGCAATGACAAACCTTCCCAGCTCTGGAGATGGCTGCATGCCATGGTCAGCGCCGATCTACACTCTGACACAGCTCTCCTCGCCATCTGTTCAGGTAAACTATTTCCTCACATCCCCTTTGTTCTGGCTCAAAGGTCTCCTGAACCTGTCGAGCAAAGAATGACAATTGCCGCAAGCTACATGATGCATCTCTGTTCTATTTCACCAGCCACTGCCTACCTGACAAGTCTCAGGTTCAGGCTCATTGCCCTGCGGCCGGATGCAGCTGGGGCCGTACTGAGCCGACCATTCCACTCACTCCGGGAAGCAGTAAACAAGCAACTGGGACGTCACTGGCTCTGCCCACGGTCACGCCCCCTCCTGCAACTGAACTGCCGCTGCCACCTAACCTCCGCCACTGCCACTGGCAATGAACTTTCCACAGGAAATGCAACCTCACTGCCCGTACTGTTACTTCCACACACGGTTTGGTGAGGCGGCATGGAACTGCAAACTACCCTGCTACTTCCCAAACGCCAATTGCAGGTAGGTCCAGGTGCCACCTCCTGCGCACAACATGACATGCACCCCCTGGTGCTCCATTCTGTCCAGGAACGACCAGATAATTGTGGATGACTTTACATTAAAGACATTTCATTGGGATACCTTTTCCTAGTGGACACAGGCACCGATGTTTCGCTGCTGCCTACATGCTTAGTGTCGTCGAACATCTGCCCCCATAATACTTCACTGCAAGCCATGAATTCAACTAAACTACAATGCTCGGGTTCAACTTCCCACGTCGTCTCACTCTCCACAAACTGCAAACTTGAGTGGACTTTTTTAGTGTGTGAAATTGATGAACCTATACTGGGCATTGACTTCTTGCAACACCACAAACTTTCACCATACCTAGTGCGAAACACCGTGTTTCATCATCCGTCCAAGACTCACTTCCCCTGTGCTCCGTCGAGCAATGCCCCCCCCCCCCCCCCCCCCCACTCCCCCTTGACACATCGGTCCGGGCTCATCTCATCTGTACATGCTCGTCTCTGTCGACGATGTTACAAGAAACCACCCACAAGTGCCTTGTCAAGGTTGAACATGTCACTCGCCTATGCAAGGAAAACTTTGAGCTCTCCCTCCGGCTCCACGAAACACAGCTCCATATCTCTGATGCAGCAAAGGAATTACAGACACTACAGCAAGGACAAAGCAAGGTCAGTAAGTCCGCCGAATCTGCTTGCAATCCCAGCAATCGAGCCTCCGTGGGTTTACCCCCCCGCTACCCTTGCAACTGTGCTATCAAGACTGCCATAACGTGTACTGCCAGTTCCGCAGGGCCACACCCTCCTAACACGGCAGCATTTGACACTCGGCCAGACATAAGTGCGCATGCGCGACGAACGTCACGTGTTCACAAACCGACGGCCCCTACCCCGCCCCTTGTGGGCAGCACCTCAAACTATGCAACTTTGGCTCCTGCGCGCCGCCATGCAACCACCACTGACAACACAAACAGGCACTCGTGCCAAGCATTTCGCCCGCGACTGTGCTGCCACAGGCCGCACCCCTGGCAATGGACTCACTAACGGCCCACGAGCTCTACCGAGCTCACCCAACCATGGTGCCACTGCCTCGGGCCAGCGGCCATCTTGTCACGTTGACTCATGGGACACTTCGCTGCCTCGTCTCCCGTCAGATCCGCCGAGTGGCTCCGAACACCCCGATCACGCCTCGTCTGCCCCGCCCGCCACACATTGTAAACAAACCGCCTTCCGTGCCACCGGCAACATTTCCGTCATCACCAACGGCGCGGTTCACAAGCTTCGCCTCATGCCAGGACCCCCGATCTCCAGTAACCCATGTTGACTTTGTCCCAAGCCCCACTCCGACCTTAAAAAACATATTTCTGAACTACTAACCTCTGGCGTCATTGAACCCTCTGCCAGTAGCTGGTCTACGCCCATACATATGACACCCGGGAAAGACGGGTTCTGGTGCATGTGCAGAGACTACCGTCGACTAAACGCATAAACAATTATGGACACCTACCCCATACCCAACATTGCCAACTTTACCAGTTCCCTCGCAGGTGCGACCACATTCTCTGTCATTGATTGCAAATGGGCCTACCACCAGATCCCCATGGCACCTGAAGACATCAAGAAGACAGCAATCATCATCCCAATCGGTTTATTTCAGTTTTGATTCATGCCCTTCGGTCTGAAAAACGCAACCCAGACCTGGCAATGTTTCATCAAGGAAGTGCTATTCGACATAAAATTCTGCTTTGCGTATCTTGATGACATTCTTGTGTTCAGCTCCTCTGTCGAGGACAACATTCGACATGTGCACACTGTTATGAACACTCCCACACCAGCAGGCATCGAGACCAACCAGGACAAATTGCAGCTACATCAACCTGCTGTCACTTTTCTTGGTTTTCGGGTCTCTCCCGACAGCATTTCACTGCCCCCTGAGAAAGTGCAAACAATACTAAACCTACTGAGACCTTCGTCATTCAAAGAGCTCCTACACTTTCTGGGGTCAGTTAATTATTATCGCCAACATCTACCTTGGGCTGTGGAGATTCAGGCTCCACTGACGGACACCTTGGCAGGCACCAACACTTCTGGATCTCGGCCCGTTCCATGGACCCCAGCTATGACTGACTCTTTCACTGCCCTCAAAAATCTTCTTGCCGAGGCCTGCACCATCGCGCATCCTCATCCCAATGCACAGCTTTTCATCACCACAGACGCAAGCGATACTGTCATTGGAGCTGTTCTTAGCCAGACAATCAACGGCCAGACTTTGCCTCTGCAGTTCTTCTCGTGCAAGCTCACCAATGCACAATGGAAATATTCTGCATTTGACAGGGAGTTGCTCATGGTCTATGAAATGATTAAACCTTTTAAGACTGACATTAAAGGACGCCCTTTCTATGTTTTAACGGACCACAAACCCCTGGCTGCGGCCATTGCAAACCCGCCAGCTGACCCGCCTCCTCGCCGCTTCAGATACATGGACTTCATATCCCAGTTCACCACTGATGTCAGACACATAAAGGGTGCTGACAATATAGTTGCTGATTTCCTTTCACGAGTCGATGCCGTCCATTCTGTGAACTGCCTAACCTCCAACCCGCCGACGAGGAAACACAAAACCTGATTTCAGACTCTACTTCTTCACTACACTTCATCCGCACCACCTTCCCTGGCATTTCTGGTGAGATGTGGTGCGACGACAGTATGGGCTAGTTATGCCCCCTCATCCCAACCACGTTCCGTTGAGCTGTCTTCAACGCTTTGCATAATTTAGCCCACCCCAATGTTCGTGCGTCTGCCCGCCTCGTAGCGGAGCGCTTTGTGTGGGGAAATGACAACAAGGACTGCCAGCAATGGCCACGCTCCTGCATCACCTGCCAACACTGCAAAGTACACAAGCACACTTCACCCTCCCTTGGCGCCTTTTCGATCCCTCCTGGGCGTTTCCAGCATATTCATATTGACATTGTCGGCCCTCTCTCCCCCTCTAACAGCTTTCATTATGTTCTCTCGTCTATCGACCAAACAACTCACTGGGTCGAGGCTGTTCCCCTCCCCAATATTATGGCAGAAACTGTTGCTTGAGCTTTCGTCAAGTCATGAGTATCACGTTTCGGATGTCCAGCTATCATCACGACTGACCAGGGCAGACAATTTGAGTCGGCCCTGTTCAACGGGATTTGTAACATTTGCGGCATCCAGCACATCCGTACCACAGCGTATCACCCGCAAAGTAACGAGCTAGTCAAGCGCTGGCACCGCACTTTCAAGGCGGCTCTTCGATGCCACAACTCTCTATGGACAGAGGCCCTTCCCCTTGTGCTACTCAGCAATAGCTGAGTTCATATATGGCCAGAACATTGTTCTCCCTGGCGAACTTGTGAGCCCTTCTGCTTCTCTCCCTCAGTCTGACTTACCTTCCTTTGTGGACCGCATCAGACGCTACTTATTCAACCTCCATATTCCTCTGCCCACCAGCCATTCCTGCCCTAAGGTACACGTCCTGAAATCTGTGGACAATTGCGAGTACATCATGCTCTGAGATGACACTGTCTGTGCTCCCCTCCAACCTCCATATACCGGCCTGTACCGAGTCCTCCGGCACTCAGCCAACACCTATGACATCCAGATGAAAGATCCAGCTGTTACAGTCTCTCTCAGCAGACTTAAGCCTGCTCATGTTGAGCCTTCTTCTAACCCCCTTCAGGCCACGACCACACCAATCACTGTTGTGGCTCACAACGCTCCAACCATTCCCTCCACGTTGGACTTACACACTCCATCGAGTGGCTTCCAGCTCCAATTGTCGAGCTCTCCTCCAACCTCACCCTATACTCGTGTCTCACGCACTCCGCCGAGTGACCACATGCTCCCCACGTGAACTTACCTATGATCATGCCCTCGCCACTGGGCCCTTGGACCTCTCCACCGTCACCTGTCTCACCCTGTCCAGGTTTCTCATGCCCCCCCCCCCCCCCCCTACGTCTTGAACGTGCCCTCGCTCAAGGTGCTGTCCCCCTTGACATAATCCACAACAAGTCAATATTACTGCACAATTATACACTGTTCGTCATGTGTTTCTCGTCATCCAGTGCTCAACAAAAAGACTGACAGCAAGTAATCTTTCAGCCAAAATGGCCTTCATCAGAAACAGATGACATATATGCACACAGACAATCATACAAATCCAACTCTCACACACATATGACCACAGTCTGGTTACTGAATCCAGACTGTCAGCTTCAGCAGCTAGGGTTCATGATCATGTGTGTGTGAGATGCTGTTCAGATGGGTGCTGGTTGGTGGTGCTATGATAATTATTTGGTGGCACCTGAAGATAAAATTTTAAGCTCCAAAATCAGTTGTGAAATAAATTAAGAACATTACTGGCAACTGGAGAGCTATAAATGTAGTTGCAATGATGGAGGAGGCACAAAAGATGACGAAGTTGTCTCCAAACAAAGAAGAACACAGGGCGAGGTAATATTATATTACTACTGTCAAGATTATATTATATTAAAATGTAAATGGACAGATAAAAAATCTATTCTCCAAGCAGTGGCAGGGAAATACATGCACAAAAAGATTTAACTTTCATGAGCTTTTTGAGGTAGTGGCTCCTTCTTCTGGCAGAAGAGTTGAAGGGGAAGAAAGAGGGGTGAAGGGAAAGGACTGGAGAGATTTAGGGAAAGGGGTACAGTTTAGAAAAGTCATCCAGAAACCTAGTTCTGGTTGACTTTTGTAAACTCGACGCCTTTCCTGTTTGCCTTACATAGCACCTGTTATCCTAGTTTTATTCCGGGCACCACTCTGTCTGGAAGGTGAATCTAGAGCAAGAAGTGATCACCAGTAAAAGTCATCAACCACTTTCCACTGAGCAGTGTGCATGTGGGATGGAGAGCAAACAGAAAGACAAAGAGGAATCAACGACACTAATGAATTGCTGCAGTGAATGCTCCACCCTCTTGCATTGCTGCAGTGAATGCTCCACCCTCTGTTCAGGGCTGTGTTGTTTACGAAAATACTCACTCCTTCTTCAGCCTTCTCTGTCCTAAGATCATATTTTTTGTGGTAGCCACAACCATGTAGTCCAATGGTGAAATATAGCTTAAAATGTACCTGTTGAAATCTTACACACTTTGGTCTTTCCTGAGCTAATGGTCATGGACCCACCACATGTGCCCAAAACCAATTGATTTTCCACTTTAGTATGAAAGCTGCCTTAGCAGTGAGGTTTTTCTGCTGTTTTCCCACTGTTATTCCTCCTTGGTGGGTAGTCTGCAACGAGGGTTGGTGAGAGGAACTTGCTGATCTCCAAGGCAGACATCGACATTGATACCACCTAGCTGTTTTCCCATTGTTATTCCTCCTTTGTGGGGAGTCTGCAACGAGGGAGGGTGAGAGGACTTGCTGATCTCCAAGGCAGACATCGACATTGATACCACCTAGCTGTTTTCCCATTGTTATTCCTCCTTTGTGGGGAGTCTGCAACGAGGGAGGGTGAGAGGACTTGCTGATCTCCAAGGCAGACATCGACATTGATACCACCTATGACATGGTCATCATCTGATCCATCAGATAGGATGAAAATCACATAGCCTGATGGTTTTGGACCTGTTTTTTCCGGCCTGTTGTTTTTAATCCTCAGGTTCAAGTTTTGGGAAATTGGTAAGGCTGTTTTAACAGATTTTTTTCTGTTTCTCTCTGCCACGAAGGTGTATTATTCTTCCCACAATATGTTCTGCAGCCACCATTGTTTCAGTTGTAAGTGGAAGCTTCGAGGGTACATATATAACTGTAGGTTGGGCTCTGTTCAGCTGTCAGTGTCTGGTTGCCACTACAAGTCTTTTGTACAGGCTGGTACAGTTTTGAGATGAAGGACTTCACTGAAGTAGGTGGCTGTGTGGCCTTATGTCTTCTTCACCTCAAAGTATGAGATATGTTCTCCAGGTATATGTGTGCTGAGAGAAAGTGAAACTGAGGACACTGACAGCAGTACCTCAGCCAAAGTTTGGGCCTTCAAAATGAGTGGACATAGTTCACAATTAAGTGTACATGTGAAGAGCTTTCAGCTGAACAGTAAGCCATATAAAATTTAAAAAAAGTCAGCAAGAATTTAAGGAAAATAGTTATAAAATAAATCATCTTTGCTACAAAATTTCTATTATGTTAATATATATGTTTGTCTACAAAACAGTACAGTATCATGTAGTTTTAGTATACTGATGAGAAAATATTGTGGTATTGTACTACAAATATTCTCAATGTTTTGGACGTTATGTAATGTGGCGTCGATAGTTACGACGTAACAACATAGGTGCACGCTCTCGTAAGTTGGCACTATGAGAGAAGACTAACTATGCTGACCACAGCGCCATCTGGCTGATGCTGTGCAGCTCAGCGAGTGCCATCTTGATTTCTGGCCCTTTTTTATCAAGAGCAGATGGGCTGGAAATATCACATCTACTACCAAATGGGCTAGCTTACTATTGAGACTTTGTATTAGTTACATTCAATTAGAGTTTGGACAGCAATGAGTATTTGTTAGTTTTGAGATTATATAGAACAGTCATCCTAACTTCACAGGATTAGACATGGACTATGGCTTCACACCTACGTGCTCACCCTGTCCAAAGTTATGTATGCATTTGATATTTACTTGTGTTTTTGACTCTATTAAAAGTGTTAAAGTTACATGCAGTACCGAAGTGCTTCAGCTCTCCTGCTCCTACTCGCTTCCTTCACTCTCAGCCTATATTACAGAAGCAGTTCACAGGAGCAGACGCATGCATCGCCTATCCAGGAGGGATACAAAAAAGTGTCGATGAGTATGGGATTTCTTTTTTTTTTTCTCCTCTTACCTATGTTTTTTGTTTGGCACTGCTTTATCTTTTTGTGCTATCTCTGTGTGACTGAGTGAATGTGCAGTCCCACTCTTCGCTCTAAGAAATGATTTTGTGTCAATGATGGCTTCGCAACAGGAACAGGCTTCACTGTCCGATATTGTATGGTTTCAGGCTCAGCAAATGACGCCACTGCTTGCTGCTGTGAATGGACTTGTCACACTACAAACTGCAGCTGCCTTGGCACCTCTGATGCCCCTGCCTGTGCCACAGATGATACCTTCAGTGCTGCCATTCTGTGCCATCAATCCGAACTCTGAACGTTGGCCAGAATACATTGCCCAGCTCGAGGCTTAACTTGCCGCATACAACATACCAGGTACAGAGCAGCTTGCCTTTTTCATTGCCAATGTTGGTGTTATGTAATACCCTGTACTCATAAAATTGTTTTCCACCACCCTCCCAGAAACTAAAAATTTTGCCAAAGTGATAGCAGCTTTAAACTCCCACTTCTGTAACAGTGTAAATGTGGTGGCTGCACTCTACAAATTTTTCCGTCTCCTGCATGGTCCTACTCAGTCAAATAATTCATGGTTAGCTGTGACTTTAATTGCTCCTGTGGACTCTCCTATGTGAATATCATGATTCGGGATGCTATAGTGCAGAATGTGGCGGATCACCGCATCCACGAAAAACTCCTAAAATTTAAAAACCCATCTTTGCAGGAAGTAGTAGACTTGTTAGACAGACAAGATACACTACATAGGGCTACTTCCACATTCGACATGACCTCAGGTGTGTGTACTGTTAGTGAGGCACAACACATGTCCTCCCGCCCTGCACCGGCACAGGGAGCCACGCCGCGCTGCTTGTGCACAAGTAAACAATTTTCCAACCAGGCACCCACTAAGCAACTGAAATCTTATCTGAATTGCTTTCTTGCCCACCCTCAGGACAGTTGCCCATCCTATCATTCACAGTGTTATTTTTGCAATAAGAAAGGACATGTGCAAGGTGTGTGTAGTAAGAGACACACAAAATCTCAGAATGTTTCATGTTCGCGTGACTCATGTGGGCATCACTGCAATGGAAACTGACGTGATCATAGTTCCCATCATCAGCCTTCTGCTTCACATGCTTCTACAACTCGTAGTGTGCATGAACAAGTTTTGCCCGACACTTCCTCTCGCATTCAGCATGATGCGAATAAACTTTTTGTGGCTTTGAACATTTGTGGACGTTCTGTTTGTATATAGCTGGACACTGGTGTGTGTGTTTCTATACTCAACTGATCAATGTATGACCTGCTTGGTTTGTCTCGACTTCGTCGTTCGCGTTCCACACTGACTGCATTTCCTGAACAGGAAATCTCAATGCTAGGTGTGTGTAGTTTGCAAGCCATGTATTGTGCGATGACAATAATTGTGTCTTTTTATGTTCTCCACTCTAGTAATGCTCCGAACATGTTTGGCATGGACACATTTGAACTTTTTGGCCTTGCATTTCAGGACAATGTACTTTGCATCAAAGCTTGTGACCATGCAGACAGTGTGGCTACACTATGCGATGATTTTTCTGAATTCTTTTCTGAGGGCCTTGGTTATGCCACAGACTTTGCAGTGCATATTGTAGTTAGAGACAATGCCATGCCTGTTTTCTGGCGTGCACGTCCGGTACCACATGCACAATGCGACGCCGTGGCTGCTAAACTTCAGCATTTGCAAGGCAGTGGTGTCCTTGAACCAGTTTCTGCTTTGCAATGGGCTTTGCCTATAGTGTGTGTGTCAAAAAACCAAATGGTCATCTCAGTACTTGTTCTGACTTTAAGTCTACAGTCAATCCCCAGACGGTGGTAGCTACAGTTCCCTTATCATGCCCTGAAGACATTTTTGTTAAGCTTGGTGCAGGTAAATTCTTTTCCACGATTGACTTCCGCTCAACGAACAGTCGTGGCAATATTTTGTGATCAACACCCACATTGGATAGTTCAGGTTTCGCCGCCTTCCGTTCAGTTGTACTTCAGCTCCTGCTTTTTTTCAGTTGTACTTGCAGCAGTTGTGCACCAGTGTCCCTGGTTGTTCCAATTATGTGGACGATATTGTCGTATCAGGTCACACCTGTGACGAACATCTGCAGAATTTCCGTGCCTTATTTACTGTACTTTTGCAGGCAGGACTCTAGTGTAACAGAAACAAGTGCAATTTTTTTAAAACCGAGATTCAGTATTTAGGACATATGATTAACGGACAGGGTATCCACCACTCACCATCACATCTCCATGCGATTAGGGACTTGCCAGTACCCAGGAACTTGAAAGAACGTGTCTGTGTTAGGCAGAATTACATATTATGTTTGGTTTGTACCAAATGCAGTGCACATTGCAGCACCTTTGCATTGCCTTCGGGGTAAGAACATTCTTTTTGTTTGGTCTTCAGACTGTGATGCTGCTTTCCACAACCTCAAATCTGCTCTGTTGAGTGATCGCTGTTTGATTCCTTCCGATCCCTGCTAACCAGTTGTTTTGGCTGCCGATGCATCTTCTCATGGCATCGGAGCAGTTCTGTTGCACCATATTACTTCTGTTGATCGCCCGATCACTTTTGCGTCTAAATTGCTCAGTTCTGCCCAGCAAAACTATTCTCATATCGAGAAAGAGGCTTTATCTATTGTATATGGAGTGACCAAGTTTCACGATTTATTGTACGATGTTCTATTTGGTCACCGACCATAAGCCTTTGCAATCGTTGTTTCACCTGTCAAAGGCAGTTCCAGCCCATACTGCACAAAAGTTGCAACGTTGGTCTTTGTTTTTGTCAAACTGCAATTATGAAATTTTGTTTTGGCCTAAGGCCAATGCTCTGTCTCATCTACCTGTCCGTCCTGACGAAGTGTTTGATTCTTCGGAATTGCCAAGCATGTTCATTGATTCGCAGGATTTCAATGATGGTTTTCCAGGTGATTTTTGTCGCATTGCTTCCATGACAGCTGCTGATGCTTCTCTGCAGATTGTTTTGCAGTATATTCGAACTCAATGGCCTCTGTCTGCTATGCGGATTAGTGATTGCAGTCAGAAATCCTGTGCTTACTGCACATCATTGAGGTATAGTGCGGACGAAGCAATTAGTGTATCATCACTGCACTTCCGTCGGTGTTGATAACCAAATTGAGAATTTGCTTGCTAATTGTCGCTCTTGCACAGAGAACCAGTGTGCTCCCCGCCAGTGCTTCTTTGCAGGGCCGACTCCTACTGCACCTTGGCAGCATGTGCATATTGATTTTGCGGGTCCTTTTTGGGACACCTCCTGGTTGATACTCATTGATGCTTACAGCAACGTTGCTTTTGTTGTACCTATGTCTTGTACCACATCTGCCAGTACTATTCAGACCTTGACGTCTATTTCTTCCATTGAGGGCCTTCCTGAAGTCATTGTCTCCGACATTGGCCCGCAATTTGTGTCCTCTGAGTTTTAAGTGTTCTGCGCTGCTAATGGCATTCGCCATCTGACCTCAGCCCCATTCCACCCCCAGTTGAATGGCAATGTTGAACACTTTGTGCATACGTTTATGTCACAGATGAACAAGTTGCGTGCCACACGCTCTTGCAAGCCTGCGCTATGGACTTCCTTTGATTGATATCTCTCCCAGCTGCATGGCACCTGTTCCCCAGTGGAACCACTGTATGGCTGCACACATCGGTTGCTATTGCAGGTGTTGCACCAACCGCTGCACGCTCCGATTGCTTCGCCTTGTTATGGCTGGGCGCCACATGATTTGGTTTTCTATCATGTTTTCTCTGTCAGGCAGCACTGGGAGCAGGGGCGCGTTCTTCGTCAGCTTGGCCATGCCTTGTGTGTGATTTCTGGTCCCTCTGGCACTGTCAAGCAACACCATAACCAGATCCATTTGTGACGTCCTCGGTTTTTTGCTGCTGGTTCTTTTCCAGCAGAATTGGATGCTCCGCAGCTTCCGTTGCAACAGCCCACAACTCAGCCAGCAGCGGCTCCGCTGCTCCTGCCTATGGTGCTGGCACCCCTGACTGCACCACTGTTCTGGTCTGCGGCACTGGGCGGGTGCCTCTCGTCACCGCCATGGCCCCCCCTCCAGCTGCCATCGCTGTCGTGTTACTTTGTGGTGCCTGAGTCGATGTATGCTGAGGCTTACGTCATGCCGCCACTGTCGCCCATGGAAGTTGTTGCTCTGACTCTTTGTCTGAGCATACCCAATGGTGGTGCGCGTCACAGGCAGGTTTTGCAAAGGACATTTTCCTCTGCCCCTCACAAGCAATTCAAGGATGCAGGTGGGAAGCCATCCCTGCAATTCAGCTGTCCGCCCCCTCAATTGTGCCGCTCCTGGGTCCCTCCCCCCATCGTCGGAAGCCCTATTCCATGACGGTGCACTGTTGCAGAAGTTTATAAATCAGTGTTGATGTAACACTGGTCTCAATGATGGACTGTGAAGGAGTGGGCTGGGTTTTGATCCTGTGGTGTTGTGCAACATTTCACGTATAAAGCAGTAGCCATGTTGATTGAGCTCCAAGGAAGCTCCAGAGCACTGCAATACAAGTGGTATGCCTAGGAGGGCGAAGAAATTAATTCTGTTTGTTGGTGTCAAAGTGTTCTAGTTTAAGTGTTTCATTATGTTCTTGGTTTTTGAATCTATTATGCTTGCAACTTGGAAGTAAATGAAGGTATTTTCTGACGAGATGTTTTTGGATAACTTACTTGGGGCAGAAATTATAACACTGTGTTTGCTTAATGTATTATTGAATTTTATGAGCCTAATCATTGCAAACCACACAAGGGTATTTAAAATTTTGATTATTTTACCACTGTTTTGCTGGATTGTAAAGTTTTGCTTTACAAAACTGGAGTGAGTTGTTTTAAGCATTTTAAAGACAGATAGAAGATCCAAGTTATTGGGGATGACTCTGAAAGGTCAAGGCATGTGTGTAATGACAATGGTAAAATAATTGTTATGTTACATAATTAATCATCTATTCAAAAAAGAATCCTCCTATATTGAAGTCTGACCCACTCAATCGATCACCCTCCCATATCCTATTTTGTCCAAGGGGGTTTGAATTATGTGGACTTTAATCATTTGTAGACTGTCGAATTATCGAGGCAACTGTTTCTTAATATCTCTCCAAGGTTGCCACAAGTTTCCTCAAGTGAAATTCCCTGATATTTCTCTGATTTCCAGATAGGTTTTGCATTTTTCCCTGACAAATTTTGATTCCAAGAGTAAGGACAGATGTAAGTTGATAAAAAATGTAAGGACTTCTGCATTTCTAAACTTCTGAACAAAAATGTTAAGTACTAACATCAACATCTTTTGTGATGAACTGTTTTTAGATGGAGAAAGCAAGCAAAATGGTATATATGTTTCATTAAGACCACTGATGTTATTTTACTTCAATAAAGCAAAACACATTTGATGACAACAATAGGCATTTTGCTGGAGTCGCAAGACAGATTTAAAATACCTTCTCTATTTCCCGAAATAACCTCAGAAAAAAGTAAACCTCTTGAAGAAAATATGTAAGGTGGGGAAGAGTTGTGTAAACCAACATTATAAGTGCCTCCCAATAAAACGTTGCTTCTACTAAGTTTGTTATTGTCGGTTATTATCCACTGTGTTATGTCCATTATTCCAGAGGTATTGTGTGATTTCTTCTTCTTCTTTTTTTTTTTTTTTTTTTTCAAGAAATACATGGGTACATATCAAACAAACTGCAGTGACTGCCACAATTTTCTTTGTCTTATCATCCATACTTTCTAAAATATAAACTGCTTTAGAAGTGCCAAAATGTACTAGAATAAATAAAAAGTCTATAAAATGCTGCACTGTTCAATGTACTTGCATTGAGACAGTTGCAATTCCCGAAATCCATCGCCTGTGGCCTCTGGCCTGCTGAGGAACACCACAGTCCATGGTCCATGGTTAACCATGAAAATCTATTGCATTCTGCCACAGACAGCCTGAAGACTGGCTTGATGCAGCTCTCCACATTTCTCTATCTCACACAAGGCTCTGCATCTCTAAATAGCTACTGTACTCGCATCCTTTCGAACCCGAGTACTGTGTTCATCTCTTGGCCTCCCTCTATAAGGTACCCCTCGCACTTCCCTCTAATATTAAATTTGTGATACTCTGATGTGTCAGAATGTGTCCCATCAGCCAATCCCTTCTTCTAGTCATGCAGTGCCACAAACTTCTTTTTTCTCCAATTTTATTCAGTAATTCCTCATTGGTTACATGACCTACCCATCCAGTTTTGAGTATTCTTCTGTAGCACCACATTTCAAAAGCCTCTGTTTCTTCCTGTCTAAAGTGTTTATCATCCACATACATACAGAACTACACTCCATAGAAATACTTCCAGAAAAATACTTCCTAAAATTTAAATCTTTATTCAACGTTAATAAATTTCTCTTCTTTAGAAACACTTTTCTTGCCACTGCCAATCCACATTTTTACATCCTCTCTCTTTGACCACCATTAGTTATTTTGCTGCTCAAACAGCAAAACTCATGTAATACTTTAAATGCCTCATTTCCTAATCTGATTCCATCTGCATCACCTGACTACATTCCCTTATCCTTGTTTTGCTTTTGTTAATGTTCATCTTTTAACCTCCTTTCAAGACACTGTCCATTCTATTCAACTGCTCTTCCAAGTTCTTTGCTGTCTCTGACAGATTTACAATCTCACTAGTAAACCTCCAAGTTTTTATTTCTTCTCCTTGGTCTTTAATCCTACTCCTAATTTTTCTTTGGTTTCTTTACTGATTACTAAATGTACAGATTGAACAATATCAGGGATAGGCTACAACCACATCTCTCTCTCTTCTCAACCACTGCTTCCCTTTCATGCCCCTTGACTCATAATCGACATATGGTTTCTGAACAAGTTGTAAATAACCTTTGCTCCCTGTTTTTTAGCTGTGCTACTGTCAAAATTTTATTCCAGTCAGCAGTGTCAAAAGCTTTCTTTAAGTTTATAAATGCTGTAAAAGTGGGTTTGCTTTTCCTTAATTTATCTTCTAAGAAATATCACAGAGTCAATATTGCCTCACATGTCCCTACATTTGTCTGGGATTCAAACAGATCTTCCCCAAGGTCAGCTTCTACCAGTTTTTTCATTCTTTGACAAATAATTCATGTTAGTATTTCACTCATTAAATGTACTGTTTGATAATATCCATACCTATCAACATCTGCTTTCTTTGGAATTAGAATATTATGCTCTTCTTCTTTTGTTAGGAGGGAAACAACTATTTTGAAAAAAGAAAAAAAAGGGGGACTACGTTTCCCATACATTAATTAGCTGGTGTTTTAACACTTCAAACAGAGTATTTCAGCAACTTTATGCAGACCACAACCAGCTGCCTACATATTTGCAAACATAAACACAATTTATATTACTCAGTACCCTTGAGTACACTGCACATAGAATGGCTACTAAATTCTTTTATTTTGACTTTAAATATTTGGATATTTTTAGTTTCCAGTCATAAGCCAATTTATAAACAATTATAACTTTTTGCACCAGAATAAATAAGCTCCATTCTGAATACTCGAGGTGGTATGTAATCTATATTAAAATTATATTTAATTCTAAATTGTGTTGCCGGCCGGTGTGGCTGAGCGTTTCTAGGTGCTTCGTCTGGGACCGTGCAACCGCTACGGTCGCAGGTTCGAATCCGCCTCGGGCATGGATATGTGTGATGTCGTTAGGTTAGTTAGGTTTAAGTAGGTCTAAGTTCTAGGGGATTGATGACCTCACATGTTAAGTCCCATAGTGCTCAGAGCCATTTGAACCATTTTTTTCTAAATTGTGTTAGTGAATTTATGAATTCACCCTAAATTCACTATTATCATGAACCAGAAATACCAGTATGGAGCACATGTACTGTTATGTAAGTATATGAATTCTTAGCTCCCTGAAGAGGCTTCTTCAAGATATTTACTTGTCAACTTGTCAAAATGTTCTTATTTCAACTTCTGTGGCAATAATATTTCTTTTCATTTAAACTTCAACAAATTGCAGATTATACCATAGGACAGAACTGAGTCAGACAAGTACATGAAATGTATTTGTAGTTGCAAATATGGACAAACATTAGCTGTATAATGGAGTGACAATGAAATTTTTTTGTGCTGGACCTAGACTTGTGGCAGATTTCTGTCTTACTAATAGCTGTCAGTTTACCATTAGGTTACCCGAGCATTTCCCACTTATCGGGAGTGATCACTTTACCATTAGGCTATCTGAGCGTGACCCACAGCCAGACCCAAATTTCCATATGTTGTCATTATGCCACACACAGCCAGACCCAAATTTCCATATGTTGTCAACCATGCATCTACAACCGGCATTCGTATGTTAATTATGTATATTGCCATACAGGGGTGACATTTTTAACTGAAAGTCGCCTGCTAAGTGTCGATGGATGGTTACAATATTGAAGTGCCTGTGTTGTTCATAATTATGCTGCAATGTTCCTGAAATCGGAACGATCACATAGATAATATTTTGGGGGAGGCAAACCAAAGACTTCATTTTACTGGTAGAGCACTTAAAATATGCAACAGGTCTACTAAGTAGATTGCCTGCATTATGCTTGCCCATCCTCTGCTAGGGTATGATTGTGCAGTATGGTACCCTTACCAGATGGGATTGACAAGAGCACATTGAAAAAGTTCAGAGAAGGGCAGCTCATTTGGTATTATCAAAAATTATGGGAGAGAGAGATGGACATGATACATGACTAATGATTCCATTCATTCAAACAAAACTGTTTTTCAGAGCAGTGATCTCTGTTCAGCTAAGTTCATTTTTCCCTTTCACTGTTACAGAGTGGAATGGTAGAGGAATAGTGAAAGTGCTTTGCTGAACCCTCTGCCAGGCACCTAAAGGTGGCTTACACAGTATTCATGTAGGTGTAGCTCAAGGTGACACTACCTCAAGAGATGCAATGAGATTTATTGTGGCTTCAACTGACATTGCTAAATAAAATTATGTACTATCATGTAGGAGGTATTTTATGTACAAAAATTAATTTTGAATGGTGATAATAACTGCAGATCAAGATGTGATGAGATGAACAAAAATTATGTCATACTCCTGTGTCATGTCTCACAACAGGACTTGTACGTAGAGCTATCATCACTATATGACTGTGTGTGGGCTATTCTTGGTGTTGTGGTAGATAATTGCAGATGGCCTTATGATTGCGATTGAGTAGATAAACATAATAGCTGCGTAGAATCTTATTGTGAATCATGTTTTGCAGTATCTTCAATATCATGGTTATTTGTGTATCAAATCATGGCAATATAGCTGTTGTGCAAACCCTATGGACAAAAAGTTCATAATTTTTGCTAGATATGTCTCTGCCAAGTAATATGGTTCAATGAAATGTGGGCCACTCATAGAAAGAATTGCTGCAGTGTGTTGAAGAAGGTCACTGAAACAAGTGTGCAATGAGAAGAACAGAAATAACAATTTCATTCAAAGTAGAATTACACTAAAGTGTCTGCGTTTCATGATGGTCCCCAGGTTTACAAATGGCGGGACATGGTTCTTAAAGGAATGTGTGATCACCACTGATGACAGCAAGGTTGGTAATAAGTTTTTGTGGCAGGGTGTTTGATTCATCTGCCAGCAGGATTGACAGCTGTTGGATGGTCCTTGGTGAATGTGGATATGCTGCAATACATTTCCCTAATGGATCTCACACGTGCTCAATGGGATTTACGTCACGAGAACGGACAGGCCAGCCCATTCGCCAAATATCCTCTCACTGCAAGAGAACCTCCAACTGTGCTGTTCGATGCAGCTGGACATTATTATTCATCAGGGGCCCTGTACAAAACTTTAGCACTTTCATAATTTTAAATAATGACAGTATTTGGGATAACAATGTAGTTGGGATAAGAATAGTTGTGTGAACTGAAAAAAAAAATTCTTTAAAAATAAACCGAAAAAGCGATATAATAATCATAAATTTATGACGCACCATTTTCTACATATTTCCACACAGAAAATTTGAATGAAATTCCTTCCAGGGCTTTAGAATACCTCGTTGTAAACGATATGTCATATAAGAATTAGAGCTTCATGAACTTTATATTTTTGATTTTCCTTAAGGGATACGAAAATGTTAGTTGGTTTAGTTAGTCCTGAAATGGCAGCATGCAACTGCCTCTAAGTAAAGAACGGATATGGTAAATACGATCCTGTGTTTTTAAACTTTTGTCCCTGTAATTTGCTTGTAGTGACAGCGAATGCAATTTTAATTCGCTTCTTATCTGGTATTCACTAAGACCTCAATAAATTCTAACTGTATTTTGGGATTTTGATTGCATTTATTACTTCATGTAAGCAAGTTGGAGCGAAGCAACAATACGTAAATCACAATTTATGATGACTATGACTAATATCTTTGTCGTTTTGAAACGTATATTCATTTAGAAAAGTCAACTGTACAATGGGCAGAGATAATGGACTACTGCAGTGGTCACCGTTATTATCTGTGACACTGCTGTTTACAAATTATCCAGTTAATAAGAAGTTATTTGTAATAAGAAAATATGAAAACCGAGTCTCTTGTTCCTGAGTAAGAGGTTAGCTTCACAAAATACAGGTATGATGCTGGGCATCCATGATGCCCTTTTGCCTATGATAGCTCAAGATTTTCTAATGATGCCTCATTCATCTCTGTACGATAAGAATGTCTTGAAGAAAAGGGATGTTGACTTGAGAAATAATATATATGAATGAAACCGAAGCCAGTGCCAAATGCACCTCCAGAAAGGCAAACGAGGGAAACAAGTACAGTGTCGCAATAACATTGACAGGTGGGCGTGGAGGTCAGTTCGATCAAGTAACATTATGTGTTTGCCCACCATTAACACCTGCACCACAAAAACAATCATGTTCAACAATGTTCCTGGATGCATTACCTATTACTACCTCTTGCCACATTGGGGAAGATTCAACTTCCCAGAAATAGTGTTTTGGTACAGCAGTGGATATCTACTATGTGATGTGCAATACCTGACATGTATTTACATTCCCCTGTAAGCTGAAAGTATCAATTTGCTACAATGGAAGAGTAAAAATGATGTATTTCACTTTCTGACTTTCAGTAATAGAAAAAGATCAAAAATGTTGTGCAAAAGAGCTGTTGGCTGTGGTCCAGCTCAAAACACTGTGCTCTAGAGTTTACTTTGTCACACCAGACTCCAGCCACCAATCATGGAAGTCGGCTGATAGGGATAGATGTCCACTCAGGTGACTGCAACACGTCATTTCCTGAACCAATGATGTATACTGGTGCACTAGCTCTGCCAAGCATGAAATTATTTCCTTTTTATTATGACTTTTCATGTGAAATATCTGTCATGAAATGAATGAACATATTGCAGTAACTAAATTGGTGTGGCCATTTCTCAGGCAGAGTATGTCATGAGAGATGTTTAAGTGTTAAGATTTCCACGGGAAAAAAGTCAGGATTATTAGTTTGTAGCTGTGTCTGTGACAACCACAGATAAATTCTTCTCTATTATAAGTTTGTTTTCTCAGGCATAATCTCTCGATCTGGGACTGTTATTCTCTGAAGATAGCTTCGGAAATATGAAGCTCTGGAAACCTGATCTCTATTGAGAGTTCTGCCATGAAGAAATTGCAAGGTTGGTGACGCATAACATACATTGCTACAGATAGGCTAAGTAGTTGGCAGTGAATGCGTTCAACAATGCTGACAGATTTCTGATGAAACAAGATGCTGAATGAAAGAGAATAGGCCAATGCATGTACCATTGTGTAAATAACGCTCTAGTACAAAGGTAAAACAGATGCCCTACACTGATCCCAGTGAAGGTTTTTTATGAGAACTATTAAACAACAATAGTTACACTCAATGAGTATTCTCATGTTGCTCAAATAATTTGTTTATTGTAAACAAAAATCAGTTTTAAATGCCAGGCAAACATTACTGACTGTACTGATGTTAGCCTCACAATGACGTAACGCTTCTGTTGTGGTAGCAGCAGAGCCACAGCGTCTCCATCCAACAGGTGGTGTCTTGTCAGTGTCCATGACGTCGGCACCTGGTGCTGCTAGTGTGTTGGCTGCACTTATAGTAGGCGGATGCCCACCACAATAGGAAAAAAATCCTCGGCGGTGATGAGCTGTCCCCGTTGCCTGGAAGGTGGGTGTCCACCCCGATACTAATGACTTTCTCACTGCTGGCTGACCTGTCACAGGGGACATTAGGCCTGTCCAAGACAACCGAGCACACCTGTGGACAACAATGATGCTGATTTAAGTGCTGGTGCCTATGCCACATGAGAGAAATCTCAAATTTCAAGTTGTATGCCAAAACACATAGATCTTACACATAATGAGAAGATGGAGGTGCATATCACAAGGAAAAGTTCATAAAAAGGAGTCAGTTTCCAAGTCTGAAACAAATTTTAAACTGGAAACAATTATTACGTTTTAGAAGTTTCGCCTCTTTAGCTGTTACCACAGATTTCAAACATATAAGCTACAGTTTCTACGTTTCATAGTTATATGAGGGACTTACTCACATTTTAGTCTTGCCATGTGCCTTAGTGGTTAATGATACTTTGAAAAAGGTAATGATATGATGTAATTTTTGCCTAGTGAAGTTACTAGTGCCTATATTTTGTTAATTTTTGTTTGTTTCATTGTGCTCATAATGTTTGTTACTGTTTATACCATTAAGTTGCACCATAATACCCAAGAGTGTGAAACTAGCTATGGATGAAACTGGCTAATTGCCCAACATCTTTCAGTACAACCTTCTCGTACTTCCAGCCATGTCAAGAAGTCATACTTCCATGTGTTTCTGGACAAGTGCTACTACCCCCCTGTGAAGTGGTAACCGACTGTTGCCTGGTTGCTGTCCTCATCTTTATTTAGCCATGGAACCAGCTGCTGCTAAGGCCATCCACATAAGACTTTGAGGATACAGCCTGGGATACAACTTGCAGAAAGTCAAGTTGCTCTTACTACCTTTTCTACAACTCATTCACTGTCTGCTTCTTTTACAGCAGAGCAGCTCAAAGATGATGTCTTTAGACAGGTGAATCATTTACAAGTTATCAAGCTCCAATTTTTGAAAGAATATTGGTCTACAGCAATTCAGCAAGAACTGCTCATAGATTTCTGGACCGAAGACTAGTATCAACCTGGTCAGGGCACAATGAAGTCATTCTGTAAGCACTGATGTGGGGGTGGCTGTACAGTTGTTGCTGAGGGTATAAAACTTTTGTTACCATACTGTGTTTGGTGAGATCTTGTAGCACCACTCCATGACAATTATGAGAATTATGAACGTTTTCTCGAAAGAGTCTAATATTCTCATGGCCCTTACAGTATAGTGCAAAATATACCACAGCAAATGCGGGAAGATGGAAGACTGGTGCCCCTTATGATGATGTGCACGACAGGCAACAGAATATCTATCATTGTGATGACCAGTTTTAAGTAATAGTGAAGAACATAAATAGAGTGTGGATAGCAGCTGCCACAGATTACCTTGGTGGCAAGGAGGTGCACTCAGTGAGGGAACAAGATTGCTGAATAGCTTGGTTGGGCAGTTGATAGGAAGTTCTAGTGAACTTGGTAGGAATGGAGACACTGATGAGTGGGGGAGACATTCCTGCACCACCGAGTGTGTGTGTGTGAAGAGCCACCGGACTTACACACCAGTTATTATTATGACACAAGTGAAGAATTAAACACTGCTGGTACTATAGGGATGGTGTGACAGTTTGACAAAAAGCAATTGACTGGAACTGGAACAATAAGAAGTAAAAATTCATTGATGTGGCAAGTCTGGGAACTTCAGGCTGCAGAACAGTATATAAAAGACTGCAAGGAAGCAAGCACTTCTGAACTGCAAGTGAGAGAATTCAAACAAGCATGTTCATTACAAAACGCAAGAGTGCCTCCGGACGGAAGTAATATGATTTATAAATTCGTATGGTTTATAAATTCGTATTTGATGGAGATTCCAAATATGAACTGCCATCTAGGTTGGAAAGTTCTCATGCAGTGTGATTTTCGGCTCCCAGGCTCAATGGTGAATAGGAAGAGCAAAGATAGAAATTCGATGCCTGTGACTGAGTTTGGTAAAAAAAAGCCAAATAAAAGAGTTGTTTTGTGGAGGAGAGTTGGTGCCCATTTCAGCTGATGTCAATCCAATTGTAAGAGTAGCAGTAGGTGGCTTAGAAAGTGAGGTATTGGTTGACAGCTGTTCACAGATTTCAGTGACTTCACCCAGCAAAATGGACAAAGTACTACTGCTGATCTGTAACGTTAAAATTTATGATGCTACAGGGATGGTGTCCAAAAATGATCCAACATGAAGTCAAACTACTCTTGCAGTTCAAAGTTGTGGTCACAGAATTACACACATTAGAGAATTCAGAAACTCAGTGTCAACATGATCATAGGTATTGATTTTTTAATATGAATTGTTGTGATGTAAATTTCGAGTGGTGTTGTATAATAATGTACGTGCAGTGTTAATGTATTTTACATCTTTGGTGCTCTTTAACAACTAAATAATTAAAGTCAGTATTTTATGTTCAGTGGTTGGTAATACGCACCTGTGTGTGGTTTTTCTGTATATTGTTGTTGTTGTTGTATGTTTCCTTGTGTTCAACCGGTACCTCCATGTGTATTTCCAAATAGGAAAATATTCATTTTCTAACAAAATCTCAGCAGGTTATGGGCCCAGGTGCGTGTTAAAAGGACACTTGTACGAAAATAATAACGTAGCTCTGTGTAAAAGGTTTGTAAAGTTATCTCCAAGAAGACGTCTTTGAAGTTGTTAATTCCACGCAACCAATGATGGATTCAATGAGAATTATCAACGTCGGAGTTGTGGAAGACAAAACAAATTGGAGCACTTGGAAATACAAAATAAGTATTTGTCTACAAGGAATTCCTGGTGCACTTGATCTTGTGGAAGGCAGTTTAGTGAAACCTAGTATTATTTCAGAAAGTGCTACGGTTGAACAAAGAGCGATCTACAAAAGTGCTTTAGAAACTTTTAACAAAGCAGACAGCAATGCTCTACTTGTTTTGACTACAAATATGTCGGAAAAAACTTTTCAGAACATAATGCGTCTAAATACAGCATGTGAAGTGTGGACAGAATTACACAAAATATTTGATGGTGTTTCTGAAGACAAAATGTACAACCTTTGTTTGCAGTTCTTTAGTTACAAAAAGGCTCCTGAAGATGATATTGTGACACACATTTCCAAACTGAAAAATTTGTGGAGTTAATTGAAGCACGAAATTACTAAAGATATCGTAAATAATTCAGAAATGCCTTATTTGTTTTTGATTTGTAAAATATTAGGTACACTACCAGAAGACTATTTTTCGTTTAAATCTAGTTGGATGCTAACATCTAGAGATGACAGAACAATTGATAATTTAACAAATCAATTGTGTGCACATGAAAAAGCTCTGAGTACAAAGGAGGGTGATTTTAGTAAACAAGAAGTCCTCACTACAGACTCATCAAGGCTGTCATTCAGCAAGTAAATCCAATGGAGAAAAAGAAGTATAAGAAATTAATATGTAATTACTGCAAGAAACCGAACCATACAATTAAAGTGTGCAGAAAGTGGGCAGCAGATGGCAAACCTCCAAAACCAGCTACAACAGATACAAATATACTACTTCTTTCTGTGACATCTTCTGTGATGAACTCTGAATGTAGAAATGAGGACTGGTATATAGACAATGGTGCAACAAGTCATATTACAAATGACAGGAATTGTTTCAAAACATTTCAGCCTTTTCTAACAAAACACTCAGTTACTACAGCTAATGGGGACATAATTGAAGCAATTGGAAAAGGCTCAATAGACTCTGAAGCAGCAGTTGGAGGAAAATGGAACAGAATTACCTTGACAGATGTATGGTATGTACCTCAGATTCACAAGAATTTATTCTCTGTTCTTGCAGCACAGGATAAACATCCAGAAAGTAAATTCACATCTAGCGCAGAATTTTGTCATCTTAAGATTGATAATGTCACTAGATTGGTAGGTGACAGTGATTGCTTTGTAGGCCTTTTTAAACTTGCTGTAAGAAATGTGAAACCTAGCTCCCTCAGCGAAATTAACACCACTAGCAGAGACAATACGTTGCAGCTTTATCACGAAAGATTTGGAAACCATACAAGCGCGATGTGAAGTCTGTACTTTGTAGCGAATTAAATATTGAGGTAGAAATGGACAGTGAACTTTGTGAAGGCTGTATTTATGGCAAGACTCATCGTTTACCATTTGGCAACAGAAAGAGGACAGCAGAACCAGGTGAGCTTATTCACGCTGATGTATGTGTTCCGTTTCACGTACCTTCTGTGTCAGGGCACCGGTATTTTATTCTTTTCAAAGATGATTATACAAAGTTTAGGGCAACACATTTCATACAAGAAAAGTCTGGAGTTGCAGAAAAGTTAAGGCAGTTCATAGCTGAAGCAAAAGCTGCTGGACATACCATCAAGGAACTTCTGAGTGATAATGGGAAAGAATTTGACAACAAACAAGCAAAAGAGATTCTTCACAAAGAGGGTGTAATTCAACACCTCACAATGCCTTACACTCCAGAACAAAATGGATGCAGTGAAAGAGAGAACTGCACAGTTGTGGAAACTGCCAGAGCCATGATGCATGCACATGCAAACACTCCACAGGAACATTTTCGGCAGAGATGGTGAACACCACAACCTACATTCTATCTGAACAGGGCCTTCCAGTATTCCAGGAACATCTCCATATGAATTGTGGTATGGAAAGAAGCCAAGACTGAAACATCCGCAGGTGATAGGCTCCACTTGCTATGCTCATGTTCCAAAACAACAGAGAAGGAAGATGGACCGAAAAGCAGTGAAAGGTGTCCTCATTGGATATGATCACAATGAGGGTTACAGAATTTATTGTGGAGAGGTGTGCAAACTCATTAGGTCACGAGATGTCATCTTCGAGGAGAGGCCACTGAAGAGTGAGAAAAGTTCAACTCTTCCAGTGAGTGTTTTCAATCATCAGGATCCAGCACCTCAGACTGAAGACCAATGGTATTGATAGTGAGAGTGAAGAGGATGGCAGTTCCTTGGATGTAGATGAAGACGCTTAGGAGGAAGATCAAGAAGTCACAAGAGGAGAAACTTTACCATGTCTGCGTGATTGGTTAACCCTCAGACGTCCACAAAAATTTAATGATTATGTAATGAACCTCTCACTATCTTTCCAAGAACCAGAAACAGACAGCGATGCCATGAAGTTTGTTCAACACGATTTCTAGAAGGAAGCTATGGATTCTGAAATAAAAGCTCTTCAAGAAAATAGAATGTGGGTTGTGGTTGACCTACCATATCCAAAGAGGTCCATTCCTAATAGACGGGTGTATAAAGTCAAAACAAATGCTGAAGGCCCAGTCAATAAATTCAAGGCAAGATTGGTGATTAAGGGTTATTCGCAGCAGAAAGGAGCTGACTATGGCCAGACTTTCAGTTCTGTAGCTAGAGTGTCTACCATTCGAGCACTACTAAGTGTTGCTGCAAGTGAGAGCATGAAACTTTTACAAATTGATGTTTCAACGGCTTTTCTTTATGGTGATTTAAAAGAAACAATTTATATGCAACAACCTCAAGGATGTAACGATGGGTCTGGGAGAGCATGTCACTTGAAGAAAAGTCTATACGGACTGAAACAGGCTCCGCATTGCTGGAATGAGAAGTTCAGTAATCATCTCACTAAATTGGGCTTTCTGAGGAGTGAAGCTGATCCTTGTCTTTTCATGAGACAGTAAGGCTGTAAGAAAATATTCCTTGTGCTTTATGTTGATGATGGTCTGATCGCAGCTCACAGTGAACAGGAACTTGAAGACATTGTCAGTGATTTAAGAGAAGAGTTTAAAATTACTTCAGTGCCTGCATCATTTTTCTTAGGTCTGGAAATTGACCAACAAGAACGTGGAACTGTATGTGTAAGTCAGACTCATTACACAGGAAAATACCAGAGCGTTTCAACATGAAGAACTGCAAGGCTGTATCTACACCCATTATAAATGACAATGATACAGAAGAAAGTCCTCGCAACTCTGATTTTCCATACAGCCAAGCTGTTGGAGCACTGATGTTTCTGATGTGTGGGAGACGTCATGACATTGCATATGCTGTCAGTGTTGTATCATGAAATCAACAGATTGTGATGTAGTGAAAGTTAAAAGAATCTTACGATACTTGAGAGGCACAAAAATTATGGACTTTTATATAAAAACAATTCTAAGAAGCAGGTTTTAGAGTGTTCTAGTGATGCTGACCACACTGGAGGTGATCTTGGCTCTGGGCTCTCAACATATGGTGTCCTTTGTCTGTACTTTGGGGCACCTATTTCCTGGATTAGTCAAAAGGCAATCTTCTGTTGCCATAGCCTTAACTGAAGCTGAGGTTGTGGCTGCCAGTGACGCTGCTTGGGAAATTGTCTGGATCAAGAAGCTTCTGACAGAAATGGACCAATTGGAGGCAACACCAGTTCTGCAGGCTGACAACAAAACTGCTATCTGGCTTGCCCAGAAATCTGAGTTTCACTGAAGAATGAAGCATATTCTTTAAGGCATTTCTTTGTCCGTGAACTAGTCAACACTTATGAAATCACAGTTGCAAAAGTAGACACTGTAGAACAACATGCTGATATACTAAAAAAGCCACTGTTTTACATTAGATATCAGTATTTATGTAATAAGATTAGACTTTCCAAGTTATTAAATAAGGAAGATCGTTAATGTGTTTCACATCTTTGGTGTTCTTTAATAACTAAATAACTAAAGTCAGTATTTCATGTTCAGTGGTTGGTAATACGCACATGTGTGTGGTTTCTCTGTATGTTGTTGTTGTTGTTGTATGTGCTTTGTGTTGAACCGGTACCTAATAAACCATGTGTATTTCCAAGTATGCAAATATTCGTTTTCTAACAAAATCTCAGCATGCAGTAAAAGGCAGTCATCAGATCAGCGAAGTTAAACGCTGTCAGACAGGGCTATGACTTGAATGGGTAACCATTCGGTCTACCGAGCGCTGTTGGTAAGTGGGCTGTACTCAGCCCTTGTGAGGTAAACTGATGAGCTACTTGATGGAGGTGGCAGTTCCAGTCATGTAAACTGACTAACGGTCAGTGGTGTGATGTTCTGACCACATGCCCCTCCACATCCCCATTGACGCCTGTGGGCTGAGGATGACATGGCGCCCAGTCGGTACCACTAGAACTTCATGGTGCCTGTCCACGCAGACTTTAGTTAAGAAAAGTCAGTAGTAACACAATTTTTGTAGCAAAAGGAGCCATTTCTGGGCAATTTTGAACTTCCAAGTAGGACCAAAGGTTCAAACGAAAAAGAAGTTTGAAATATAAGTTTATATCGTTTTAGAGTTCAAAGGGAAGCAGAAAAAGGATGTAAGAGTTATCCTCTGGAAGGAGGACCAGAAACAGATGCGTGGAAAGTTGATGAAGGGATGGTAGATGAGGCACATTAAAAAGGGTACGAGGGTTCCTGCTCTATGGGAAACTTCACAGCGAGGCGACTGTGCGTACTTGAGCCGGGTAGAACAATGTATTCTTTCCTTGTTCTATTCTCTTCCCCTTTTGTTTACTCTATTGTTGGTAGTCTTCAGTATGTACATATAGACAACTGGGAAATGAGGAAGTTATTGAAATGCAAGAGAATATGTGAAGTAAGTCAATGGTTGGATACAGGATGTCATGAAGATATCATGATAAACATAAAATCCCGAAAGTAGAACAGTGTGAATAGGGTTTTGAAATACAGAGAAAATAACAAGGGGGACATGAAGTGAAAACAAGACAAAATTCTGGGTAAACCATGATATTGGAAGTAACGCTCTGTGATATACAAGTATGAACAGTGTTTTTATGTTTTAAGTTAAATAGGTTACAAGAGGAATAAATCTAATAGAAATGTAACTTGGAACTAAGGTAACAGTGCGGAATGTGTAATATACACGAGGGCAAGAATCTGATGTTAAGAAGATTAGTGATTTGTGTCACAAACAGGTGTGTGATCTGCATATTTTATGTATTTGGCTAAGGAAATAAGAGACTGAGCAGTGTGGAGCACCAGAATAGGTGGACTTAGAAGTATAAATATAAAAAGGTCCAATGATTTAGTACATGTAGCAAATGCAATCAAGAAAGTATGATTTTCAGTGTATGAAAACCAAAAAAGTACAATAATGGACAGGGAAAAGTCTATGGAGTCATGAGTGGTATTCCTTGGACAGAGTAAATCATAATGAGTAATAATAATAAGCTTCCATCACTGAAGTCATGACTAAAATTATTCTGAAAATATTTGGAAAAAGTAGTGTAACAAATTAATCTGTGTGTAGTTAGAATCCGAACTTTGTTACATGGTGTGGAAAATGGTGGCCTTCAGGTGTTATTGTGAGGTTTTTTTCTGAGATTTATGAACCTGTCTCACATTAGAGAAAGATGGCTCTGGAGTAGGGATTGGAGTGGACCATGGCGTTGATGAGGAAGAAGGTGTCATGGGAGACATGGTGGACAGCAATACTCTCTTTTGTCCCATGCCTAGGGTTAGATCTCAAGGTGGAGGATCATAATCACTTACCTCATATCTTATAGGTTAACACACCAGCACTAGCATGTGAAACTGTGTGGTGAAGTTAGATGTGAAGTGTTAAGTGGTACGACAAAGTAACTGTGATAACACTACATACATAGCATAAAGAGATACTCTTACTGAAATTTGTTGTATTAGAATTAACTTAAAAATTTTATATATGTATCCTCATGACAAATAAAATGATGTAACTATCAGTGCATGTTTTTTTAAAAATATATAGTGTTAAAAGTTGGTGGTGGTGGTTGGGGGGGGAGTTCTAAAAACTGGTAAGACTTGCAAAGGACATGGAAAGGCCAGAATTGAATACTGTGACCAGTTGGGGGCAGGAGAAAATGTGAGAAAATGAAATATACCTGCATGACGTAGAAATAAAGAAAGTGAAGTTTATCATGTACCGATATTCAGTGCTCATGAATGTTTCAAAAACAATATGAGAAGGTTGAGACATGGCAGAGGTAGATTCTTGCATGCTCAGCACACTCATAGCTAATCTGTCGATAAATTAAAATAATGAAGGAGAGTGATTAGTATATGCAATCACAGGATGATGTACATACAATTTGATTAGAGAGGGCCTTGTGAAAACATGCTTTGTGATTTGAGTGTTAGATCTCAAGATTTATCAGTTGCAACTAAGCACTGAAATTAGAATTTGTAGGACCACCTGAAGGGAGGAAGCTACCATTGTTGCATAGGGACGAAAGGGCGGGGGAAGGGGGGACAAGGGCACCATGTCATTAGGGCAGGCAGGAGAACATAGTTGCAGAAAGTTTCGGAGAGCTGACATAAGGTTTCGCTAAGGCACAAACAATTCGTAAGACTGAATTTTTGAGGGCAGATATCCCTTGGAAATCAGCGAACGGACGAGTCCAAGGAATGGACGACCAAGGAAAAAAAATACTACTTCCAAAAAAAGCATTTTAAGGCAATAAAAAAGAAGTGAAAATTTTTCAGAGAGTGCTGCTAAAGAGTATCCACTGGAGAAACCAATATAGGACACTGCAGTTTTGATAGACAAATAATTGATAAAGTGGCTTGCCTGATGTCACAGCAGCCTCAAAAGTTCTAGGTAAGACAGACAGGCCATTGAATGGAAGAAAAGTCTTGGGGCCTGGCTGATGTCGGACCTACTTCGGACTGTAATCCGCCATGGTTACATCATATGCTTTCTATTTGTTCATTTCATATTAAATAAGACTAAATAGATACAATCACATAGGCAATCTTATTAGTTGTCGTTTCAGTATTTATTTTTCCTGGTGGCAATATCTACAGACTTAGATGGAGGTAGTTTAAGTGAACAAAGCATATGGGAGGTCATACATCGTGACTCAACCAACTGTCGGTCAGTGGGTTGAGGGCTTCATTGGTATACTGGCTCATTGTTGTAACAAGATGTTGAAGATCGCTGTGTAGTTGAGTCTAGGTTGTTGGTGTGATTTTTGTTCTGAAGAAATCGTGTGATTTTTGTTCTGAAGAAATCGTGTGATTTTATTGAAGGCAAAGTCCAAAACTTTCCTAAGAGCTACATGGCACAACATCAAAGAGATTTTAAGGTTATCTATGAGTAAATAAATATGACACAATGGGATTGTTTTGTATCCACATTAGTTTGTCTCCCAACACCCTGAATTCAGGTAAGTACTGTTGTCAATTTTGCACAAATATTGTGCATTCTTACCGTCAACTTCATTGGCAAGTAAGGGGCCTCGACAAAATAGTTGATTTTACCAGATAGTTTGTTCTTTCTCTGTTGGTGCACTGACCCTTTTCCAAGTGTTATTGTAGTCATCCAAGATTCAGTGATGTGTGCAGACCAGAGTGCAGCATTAAAAGAACTGCATCATAGGTAGGGATTGTGTGGCTGGACTTAAGGCATGCAGTCGCTCAACGTAGTTCTACGACAAAATGAAATCCTGCACTCCTGTTAGATCGTCGATTACCGTCACATGCAAGTTGTTCCGAATTACGTTATCGTGCTGTGTATTGTCTTGGTTCTTTCTCTCAGTGCAGTCCAATGTATTTATTTGTATTAACATCAAATTGATAAACTATGTTCACAAAATAATCGAGAGAAGGTCAACTATGTTACAGTTTAAGTTGAAATTTCAATGAATGTTGTTGATCAGTAGAACACAGTCGGAAGTTACCGGTAAATAACGGTTTGTGTCTATTAGTGTGGCTTTCACAAAGTGACAATCTGAGAGAGAAAAGGTTGTAATGAAATATTTCTATCTGTAACATCGCTAACTGTGGTGAAAAACGGACCAAATTTGTGAATGAGCAACTCTGTAGTTTAAGCCCGAACTGAAAAGTTAAGCAATGAGAAAAAAAAAACGGAATGGTCTGCAGGTGCTTACTAAGATGTGCGATCGCATGTTAGTGTTAGAAATGTAGAATGGTGATATGGGAGGAAATAAGAATAGTCCAACATAATTGGGAAGACGTTTGACACTAATCTGGGTGTGCTCTGGAGTCAACAAAGAGTCTTTCCCACCCAACACGTGTAAGTACACTGTGAATGAAAGCATTAAGTTTCATCAAACTGCACTGTTGTTGAAGGTAAATAAATAACCAAGTGTAAGATCACAAAAAAGTAGTAGATTGGAACATATACTCACCATTCTCCTTGTTCTCGAGGCTGAAGTCTGTTCTGCATGGTGTGCGGAATGCTGATTTCTCCACGGTAAAATTAGCTCCTTCCTGGCCAACATTTCTGAGTAGTACTAGACACCGAAGGCCAATTTGTCTAGCTAGAAGGGTAGTTGCTGTTCTGGACCAAAATGCTCCTCACTGCCAAGTAGGCCTGATTAGACAGTGAAGAAACTGGTTACATTTCATCAAAGTGTATATTTATAGATCATGGTAAAATTGCAAAAGAATATAAGAACACAGTATCACAACGGACTGAAACATGTACTCACAGTCCCATCTCTTGCGCTCGAGTTTGAAGACTGTTTTATCTAGTTAGCAGAATGGTTGCTACTCTGCGCCAAATTCAGCTCCTTTCTAGTCACCAGGCCTGAGTAGTACTTGGCTGTGAAGGCTGTTTTGTTAGCGAGCAGAATACCTGCTGCCCTGGACCAATATAGTCGCCCTCCAGCCAGCAGCTTTGAGTAGGCTGTGAACAAAAACGGTTACTTTTTATCAAAATGTACCCAAATCGTTAGAGGTAAAAAATATAAACAAGTGTGTGAACAAAATATCAAGCGGACTGGATCATGTACTCACCATTCTACTTCCTGTTGTCGAGTCTGAACACCATCTTCCCTGGTGACCGGAATGCTTCCTGCTGTGGGCTGAAATCAGCTTCTTCACGGACAATAGATCTGAGTAGTGGTTGGCCCTGAATGCCGTTTTGTCAAGTGTTCAGAACAGTTTCTGCTTTGGGCCAAAATCAGCACACTGCCAGCAAGCAGGCCTGAGTAACTGTGAACAAAAGAACTATGTTTCATTAAAATAAACCCCAGTTGATCAATGTGAAAAATATAAACCAGTGTAAGAAGACATTATCACAGGACACTGGATTGTGTACTCACCATTTTAGCTCCTTTGGTCGACTTCGAAGGCCGTTTTGCATGGTGAGCAGAATTCTTGCTGCTCCACGCTATAATCAGATCCTTTACGGCCAACAGCCCTGACTAGTGCTTGGTCCTGAAGGGTATTTTGTTTAGACAGCACAACACTTGCTGCTCTGGGCCAGTATAGTCACTCTTCTGTCCAGCAGGAATGCGTAGACTGTGAACAAAAAGGTTACATGTTATCAAGATGTACCCATATCGATAGGGGTAAAAAATATAAACAAGTGTGTGTACAAAATATCAAGCAGACTGGATCATATACTCACCATCCTACTTATTGTGCTCTAGTCTGAATGGCGTTTCGTGTGGTGAGCGGAATTCTTTCTGCTCTGGACTAAATCCAGCTTCTTCCCAGCCTACAGGTCTGAGTAGTGCTGGCCCTGAGGGCCGTATTGTGGAGTGTGCAGAACAGGTGTTCCTTGGGGCCAAAATTGGCACACTCCTGGCTAACTTACTTGAGAAGACTGTGAACAAAAGGGATAAAGTTTATCAAAATGTACCCAAATTGACAGAGCTAAAACAATATAAACAAGTTTATGAACGCAATATCACAGCAGTGTTGATTGTATACTAACCAGTCTACTTCTCATGCTCAACCTCTAGCGAGCAGAATGCTGGCTCCGCATGGGGCAAAACAAATTCCTGTATATCTGACATGCCTGAGTGCACTGTAAAGGAAAAGATTGACTTTCATGAAAATGCACCCTTGTTTACAAAGGTAAGAAATATAAACTGGTGTAAGAACACAATAAAATTTACAAAACTGATTAGTTAGTTGTGCAGTAAATTTAATCTCAACTGTTTACACCAAGAGAGCTGTAAGTTTACAGTGTAGAAAACATCGGGTAAAATGTTATTATGATCAAAACACAAATGTCGCGTGAGTATCTACAGCAAATAGCTTAGTTCTTGTGTTACATGCTGAGCAGTGGTGGAGCAATTTTGTAGTGTTTTGGAGAGTGGATTGTAAGCATTTTATCCATTGCTGTAAATTTTCTTTTATTTAATGGTGGTTAAGACAGTCATTCAGCCATCCAACACACCATTCAAGCAGTTCTATCTTTGCAGCATAAGTTCAGAAAATTTTCATCCCTCGACTACACTATCTCACACACACACACACACACACACACACACACACACACAAACAAACACACATTAATTTCAGAGTTGCTGACTGCATAGGTCATCACAGTGGGTTTATTTTTTTTAGGAATAACTGTCTTATTTCCATATTGTCTGCAATGAGGATGCTCAATAATAGGTTCAAGGCAATGACATCGGTATCAGGCAGAAGCGGCGGGATGGTGGAAGGTCTCCTGTATCCCACATACAGAATCTGATGAAGTAGTATGCATGTTCCGTATTTCCGTCGCTGGTAGGCAAACACGATGTGGTTAACGTCATCTCACACTCTGTATTGCAATATAGTGATCCCACTCTCCTACTTATGTAAACATGTGGTTTAAATTGTTATTGCTTGAATTTTAGAAGTGCCAATGCTTCATAAGCACCTTGCAGTATAGTTCACCTAGTATACATGTGGAGTTGTCGTATATCCACTGCCTTATAAAAAAAGAGTGAAACTCCCAGAAACCACGGTCAGATAACAATGTAACTGCGTCTATGTTCACACAATCCATGCATTTAAAACTTCCTGACAGATTAAAACTGCGTGCCGGACCAAGACTCGAAGTCTTGAAGTTTCATATTAGCGCACACTCCTCTTCAGAGTGAAAATCTCATTCGGAATCCACATATTTCTAAAAAATTAGTGTAGCAATTCTCTAAGACAGAATGGTCACCAAACTGTGTTAGTGGTGTTCATGTTTGGTGTTGTACCAGAACTGGTAGGATATATAAGGAACGTGAACAGCTTCAAATGTTGAGTGGTCACTGTAAATGACATTGATATGCTGCGTACACATGAGAGACAGCATTACCAGCTCCTGACTGGACTGAAAGTAGCCTCACAATGGGCGTCCATTGGGTTGGATGGTCAAATAATGCAGTGTCAAGATGTCACATTGATTTAAAATTGAACACACACACACACACACACACACACACACACACACACACACACACACTCAGCAATAAATCATTGTTCTACGTTACCCTGACGACTATGGTCAACGAGTGTGGTGGCGGCATGGGGAGTGGTCCCATTAATCCACTGGTTTGGATAGACACAATTGGTTTGCACCTGGTCTCATATTGAGAGGAGCTATCAGATATCATTTCAGGTCATGGCTGGTAGAGATTAACTGAACTGTGATAGCACACTGGTTTGACATGGACATGCTGCACCATGATGCGTTATCTCTCATGTGACAGTATCATGTTGCATTTTTTTAACAGCACAATGCCTATCCACACATGGACGTATATCCTGTCTGCGTAACTGAGATACCCCAATGGCCTGCAAGATCCCTAGATCTATCTCTGATGGTGCATGATTTAGACCAGTTCGAACATCAACGACGTCGTCATTCCTGTATCCAGAATATCAAGTACGATTACAATCATTGTGGGTTGGGATACCTCAGGAGAAACCCTTTCTAACCAATTTAGATCATGCATCCAGGCAGGAGGGATTTCAGCATCTTGCTGATAAATGAAGTAATTTTGACTCAGTGTGTTAATCACTGAAATAGCATCATCTATCCTCTCAACTCATGAAATTTCATTTGGTCTCCTCCACCTTTTCTGGGCATTTCTCTATTTTAGTCAAACAGTGCAACTCGGACTCCACTACAGCGATGTCCTCTGATAGAGGAAGATGTTATCCGTTTGTGTCTTAATGCTTCATTTTATTTCGATTACAGATGACATGTTGTGGATCTCATCGTACTCTTGACTGCTCCTGGTAATCTCTTATTTCGCTAACCTCTCAACCATGTTAGGCCAATTAGGATGACTATTTATCCTATCTGCAAAAAGGGACAAAAATATTGTTTCAGGCCATTGGAGGAAGTATATCTGAAACAGTAAATTTTATCAGTGGTGTTAGTTCCTCTGTGACGAATATTTATAGAAAGGGAACTAACAAGAACTTATTTGGAAATGAAAGTGTTTGCATGTGTAAATGCAATTGGCTTCTTGCAGCATCAATTGACAGTGACAGTAACATATCAGAAGACATTTCTCTCCTTACATCTTTGCATTTTGAAAACTGACTTTTCAAGAATATGAATTTTTCACTTTTATTCATTAATTACTTCTTCTTCTTTTGAGACTGGCTTTGCTCTGCATCATGCACAGGGTCAGCAGTGTTTAGTACAGAACTGGCATGGTTAATTTTATGGGATGGCTGGATTACTTTCCTGCCACCACCCTATAACCCCCCGTCCCCCCTCCGGAATGGAATCAGTGTACCCCAGCTGCCTGCGACGTGAATAAACCATGAAACAGTGCGAGCAAGAGCATCCTAAGACTTCGTCGTAAATATTTCAATTCTAGACAAAGGAGTGCACCTCTTGTGGGTTAATTTTAAGGGGTTACCAGATTACTGGTCTGGGTGCATGTATTGGTTCAGTACAGAATTGTGTCATAAAACTGTTGATCCAGTCCTGACACAAGCTAGCTGGTCCACAGCTGATGTAACTGGTCCTTGATATCCTGGATCGTTTCACTGGGATGGAGATGGCATACGATCTGATGTCTCATATATTCTATTGGGTACAGAGCTAATAGCTAAACATAACACAGAGCGCTGATAGGGACGCATGTTGCATGTGGATGATCGTTGTCCTCTTGAAAAATGGCGCCATGGTACTGTCTCATGGAAGGCACCACATGAAGATGCAGGATGTAAGTGACGTACTATTGTGCTGTCAGAGTTACCTTGGTCAATACCAGCCACGACTGGAAGTGATACCCGATTTTTCCCTCCACTGGAAGAATCACACAGCAATACTCTAAATGCAGCCTTTTGTGTTGTGGTGTTGATGCCAGCCCACACCTGGCGTAGTAATCCCCTAGTCTGGCTGCTGGTTGTCTCTGACCAATGTTGCAGGATGACACAGAATGTAGAGGGAGTCCATTAATTGTTCTCAGATAGCAGACAAGGATATCTAAGGGTTACAACATGTTTCATGCACAATAAGGAGAATCTCCCTTGTGGTATAATCACAAGTGTTTCATTGGAACCATGACGATGAGTATGCCTGCCCTCATATTCCCTGCCATGCAGGATTAGCCGAGCGGTCTAAGGTGCTGCAGTCATGGACTGTGCAGCTGGTCCTGGTGGAGTCCTCCCTCGGGCATGGGTGTGTGTGTTTCTCCTTAGGATAATTTAGGTTAAGTAGTGTGTAAGCTTAGGGACTGGTGACCTTAGCAGTTAAGTCCCATAAGATTTCACACACATTTTACTCACATTCATATTCCCTTCCAGTCCACCATCGGGCCACTGTCACATCTGAATGTTTCAAAAACTTACACCTGCCATGAGGACTCTTTGAATCTCTGTCAGGCGCTATAACTCCGTTTCACAACAGTTCACAGCATCTCTGTGCCCTTCACAGTCATCACTTAATGTTGACGCTGTTTTGCCTCTTATAATTTTACCAGGCCTAGTAACAACACTAAATATGAACAACAGTAATGCATGTATGTATGTATGGTGTCTGTTCTTTCTAACATGTCCAAAAGAACAGACACCTCAAAATAATATCTTCTGTGGGGATGCACTTACTTGTCTGAATCCTTGTGCGACTCATGTGATGGGTGATAATGGACAGAGGACACTACATCTGTAGTGTGTGGCATGTAGGAATTTGGGCAGGGCAGGAGCTGTGCTCAGGTGCCTTAAGTGATTAAAGGAACTGCTATAGAGAAGTGGAGCATCCGGATTCGAGTTCTGGTCCAACACAAATTTTCACATGTCGCCATTGGATTTAATACAATGCCTGTATGTAGCTGTGTCTGTAAGATTTCTAACACTAGAACACTCTGGTGGGCCATTCTACCAGTCACAGAGAACTGCCACTCTAATCGTTTACTTACCATTGATGGTGTACAGGTATACAAAGTCACACTTGACATCCAGCCAAGTCTTCTGGGTGCTTCATTAATTAATTTATTTATTTTCAGGCAATATAATTTGTAGTCAGTTTGGAAGTGCTTTTGTTAAATATGTGCTTTATCAGTTATCTGTCGACCTAACTGTTGATATCACAGTGGAAGAGTACTGCATTAAGATTCTACAGTTTGATGGAATGGTAGATATCACTGTCTTCCCAACTCCTTTGTCGCGCCCGCCCTGCACCGCCCCCCCCCCCCCCTTTTTCTGTGCCCCCTTCCTCTATTGGCTTCCCCCTCCCCCTTATTTGCCCCCCCCCCCCCCCCCCCCGCCACTCCATACCCATATGCCATTGTACTCTATATTGCAGTATTTTCCGTGAGTGTTCAGTGTTGTACGTCCCCTTTTTAAAGTGTTGCGAACAGAAACCAGACTGTCACCATGTTTTTTAATTGTGCCTGTCTGTTTCCTAAGCGTTTTTAATCAGCATCACTGACCTCTTTGTTTTTTATTTTTCTTCACAACTTTTTTGCCATGTACAAGTTTTAAACAGTCACCATTTTATCACCTCTTTATACTGTTATATCTTCTTATTATGTTTTTTAAATTTATCTGTAGGCTGCAGAGTGGCGTATTATGCTGCTGCCAGCCTGCCCCCCTTCTGGGGGGGGGGGGGGGATCAAAATACAATAAGGGAAGAAATAAATAAAGAATGAAAAAAAGGTAGACATCTCGCAGGAAATGAATTTTTATCTTAAGAACCAGTTTCGAAATGGGTGTTCAATGTTGTCAATGTAGAAGCGAAATGCCCTAAGGAGAAACTTCAAAAGTGCATTTAAAAAGCTCAAAGTCAGTTCAAAGGTCTCTCAGCATTATTGAATTTCTGTAGGTTAGTCATGGATCAATCATTACTCCCTGGAGAAAAAAAAAAGTGAACTTAAAACAGTAGTTGTGCGAAAATGGTGAATACCGTTTTGCTAATGATTGAAGTGGCAGAACTTCATTAAGGTTGACACAAAAATCATATGCTACTTAATGTGGGGCAGTTGACTATACTTTTGCTATCGCATTAACCAAAGCTCGTTTCTGATTTAATTCACTATGTGCTTGGGTCAAAACCGGAGCGCAAAAAAAGAACCTGCGACAATTTTATCATCTGCCAAACAATTTCTTTACTCAGAAAGAGGTATCGGGGAAATCTCATCAGAAGCGTTTGCTACAGTCAAATGACATGTTTCATCCACATTTGAACTTATTCGGCACAGAAAAGTGTAAGAATCTATCGAACCTTCACAGCTCCATGAAGCCAACTAGAGTTCTGAGACCTAGAGCTATATACGATCATAGACTTTGGATGAAACTTCTGAAGTTCCTCAAAATAGGTTCCATAATTTTTGCATTCCCTGGCAAAATTCTGCAGATTGAAGCAAAGGCTAGGTCACAGGATTGGGCCCAAACAGTACATACAGTGCTTGCCTTACATGAACATTTGTGACATTTCCAGGGTGTGGTACAGGTGTGCAGGAAGTAGCGGCGCCTACTAAATTGCATACAAGAAGTTGCCCCACTTACCAGCGACAAGGCTCAGGCTGTCCACGGACATCTCTCTTGCAGCACCCTCCTCTGCTGCTGCTGCTGCTGCTGCTGCTGGTGGTGGTGGTGGTGGTGCAGCAGGTGGCCCAGACCAATCTTCGTTCTTCGCTACCCGTTCATCAGACTTGCTGCAAGGACGAGAAACATGCTTCACTATATGACCAGACTGCACATTGACTAACGTTTCTACAACTTCCACTACTATGGACACCCTGGTAATAAAAAAGAGAGTCATGCTCATTAGATTAGCACAGCTAACGAAAGCTCTTAGTGCTCTGCCCAATTTTGAAGAATGTCTTTGGCCTAGCTTGTTCTGAGTTTCCCTAAGGTTCTTCCACTCTAGTTCCAGGACTGTTTGCTGGCGTTATATCTTGACGAACCATTCCTTAACAGTGGTTGGAATTTTTAACGCTTGCCTTCCAGATTACTTGTGTTGACACATGCTATTGAAGAAAAAAGTGAGTCACATGTGTGGCCTAGGATTTAGATGAAGTGGCGTTTGGACTGAGAGCTGTGTACATGAGGGACTCAATTTATTTTGTTTAACATCAACAGATTAGAAATACAGTTTCCTTAAGTAAGATATTTCTGTAGCCTATAAAGATCCCAACACTGGGCTCCAAACAACCAATAAAAAGTATCTTCCATCAAATAACCTTACCTTAGGACAATCGTACACAGCTAACAATGACAAAAATTTACAATGCTTGGCACATAACGAGTAATAATATGCGAGACAACTTCAGTAGCAAAAGACAGAATATAAAAACACTCTAGGACCTAACTAGGGTCATAACACAAAACTGCGTATTTGTTTACTACCACCACTGTCACCATATAATACCACAACGAACTACACATTATGCTCTGTAAAAATTCATTTGCAGCTGCAAGTGTTTTTTTTTTTTCAGAAACAATTTATCTAATAATGCAACGAATTGATTTTTGACATAGAAAAGGTAACAAGATGAATTTCAAGCAGAATAGTCTCAACAAGAGAGTTATGTTCACAGCATAATTTAAGCTAACATTTTAGGATCAATACAATTAATCACACTCACATCGTGTATTTAACAAACTGAAGTGCTCTCATTCACTGCACACACACCCACACATCTATGTGCAATCAATAACCAACCACACCTTGTCACACAACAACCAAAGACTTACAAGTGGAATGCTTTTGCTATCAGATGTACCAAATGTACAGCTAGTATACCACATGATACACTTTACCAACCATAAGGTCACCAGCATGCAACTGTCAGCTGCAAAAGTTCTCAGTTAGTGCTCCTCTTGATATGCTGAAGCCAGGTTCTCTGCCTCAACTGGGATCACTGTCCATCTGGCTGTGAACAGGCACCAACCACTCCACCAAGTTGTTATGTCCACACAGCGGCCATGCCCCTCACAGACTGTAGTGACATTCAGGTGACAGAAGTGTAGTGCATCAAATTCTTGAGGCCCTCAGGAACAATTATGCCCAGAACCTGCACATTCGTCTCCATGTAGCTGCTCAGTAACTCCAACATCTTCAGGTCCGCCCCACAGTATGGACACATTGACCACCATGACATTTTGGCCACTGGTTCTTCTCTGTAGGCTTGTTCGCCTCTTAAAAATTGGTGATCGTGCTGGAAGACATTGCTGGTTCCTCTAGTTGCAGCTGACTCATTATACCACCATACATGCTTGATACTAGCTCGACCACAGTGGCACTCACAGCAGTCACATATATGGGCTGTCTGCCACTTTGGGTCCACAGAATGACACTCCATTCAAACTTACTCTCTGGACACAGCAAAATAAATCATACCACTCGACTTGGCACCCATGGTTGGGATACACTGAACAGAAGAGCATACATGGCATAGGATCTGTGATATCAGTACGTATGTCACCATTTAGCCAATGTTGTGAGGACACAGCACCGATTCAAGGAAAATCACTACCTCTACAGCCTTTCGTCGACATGTGAACACTGTATTTATACTGTAATTTGTTATTGTCAACTGTCGTGGCTTGTGACTGTGGATTGATGGATAATAATGCAGCGACTATTAGCCATTTTAATGCTGGATGACAGCATCCTGCCAACAGCCATATCGCCACATCCCTGTGACAGACAATTCATCGCTCCACATGTGTACCTACACTCGCTGCACAAAACAAGCACTGAAATTGCTGTGGGCACAAGAAAAATGTTATGGTTCTATGTCCCCTTGATGCCAAGAGTGCTGCAGGTTGGGCACAAGGCTGGATTGGGAAAGGATGGGGATGGACAGGTAAGGAAACTGGTTGCTTTCTTTCCGAGGGAATCATCTAGAAATTTACCGTAAGCTATTTAGGGACATCACGGAAACCCCAAGACAGGTTTGTGAGGGATGGAGCTGGAACTTCTGTATTGTCAAATGCAAGTCCAGTGTCTGACCACAGCACCAGCTCGTTCAGTCCCAACTATCTTATCGAGAGGTGTGTAGTGTACTCTGAATTGCCGACAGTGGTCGAAGTGTTGGAGATTGGAAGAATATTTGCCCTATAAGCTTGGAAAATACACATCAGGAGTAACGTGTCACGATATAAGTTGGTGCACACCAATGGCAGTGATCAAATTCGTTCAAGCCACATGTTCAGTACGCAGGATGAAAAGAGGTGTTTGATGCACTGCTATCATCTTCTCCCGGCCATCAGTACCTTAACCTACTGTTTGATTATAACTGCGTAAATCTGTTTCACCACCTTTAGCGCCCAGTGTTGACTTGTAGTTTCAGGAGTCCAATTCATTACTTTTGTCAGTTAAGTGTGAATGCTTTGAGGAACACTCCACACACATGAGGCCACTTGTGTAAGTTTTCATATCATATGACACTGGTCCTATTAAGTACACCTGGGAGAGCATCGAGCGAGATGTCTATGTCTTGGAGATAACTCCAGCTGATCTACTCCAGTTGTGGTAGCAGTTCGACTTCGCAGAACCTTCTCTCTGTTAGACGAAGCATTGTTTTTAAAGATACAATGACACTCCATCCAGCAGTGGGCTGGAGGACCACAGGGCAGGTAGAGATCTGTATAGCTCATTTCCACGTAGGAGCTTCTCATTCCAAATAAAACTGTATGACGTATTTGTGTTTCTCTGGAAAATAAACCGGGGCCAAAAAGGCAAAAAGTTGTTAATAATTTTATAAATGTTGCCTATATAGACGTTACATACATGAAGATTCAGAGAATTTGGACACGCCTTTGGAACCAGCCTCTGCGGCTGTAGCGATGAACAGGATGTGTAGGTGTTCAGTCTATGACTTTTCCGTATAATTCCTAATGATACAAGATGTTTCCATAGGTTTCCATCAGACTGATGTTCAGACATACTCTCTGGTCACCAAACTATATGTCTGCACCCTGGTTTCAATGCCCAGGCATTCTGCAGAGACATGTTGAATTACTGGGTACAAAAGTGTCAGTTGTGGTTCGTTGGTCATATTGTGACATCATGTTTATTGCCCTCTGGTTTGATACTGGAGAAGAATAAGTTAGCTGTGATATCTGCTGTCACTTCCTCTTTCACCATCAAGGACACAAAGTCACCTCTACACTCTATACAGCTTCATTACAACCCTCTGCACTAGACAAATTCGTATGATACAGCACATACACAAGGATTGCTGCAAATGTATGTGAAGAAGATATCCCTTCCCAGTAGTGGCCTAACCACATTCTGGAGTCCTGAAGCCTACATCATCCTGGGACATATCATCATTTCTTTGACATCTGGTACAGTCAGGGACTTGGGGCCCCAGAGTAAGTCCACATACTCATTTAATTTTGATGATGAAAGGAATGTAATCAAAAGAAATGTACTTTACCTGTGACCAGGCAAAGTACTTAGAAATATCTATGGATAATGTAAAGTAAAAGTAAAAAGCTAAAATGGGTCTTACCGATCCAGGACGATACAGGTCCACCAGAGGAACCTGAAACATGAGAAGTTTAAATATTAGACTGTATACTGCAGTAAGCACAAGACAGTCAGAGTGTGTTGCAGTGGGTGCGACAAGTATTTCCGTGTCACTGTGTGTGTGAGCAGGCTGTGTGGCCAGCCTTGTTCTGTACGGCCCTGCTATCTGCTTCTGCTGTCTGCTGTCTGTGTTATGAGGAGATCCTGCAGCAGAGGCTGTCGCCTCTCTTGTCGGCGCCTGTTCATACACTGGGAAGGACTTCCACACCTCCAACTGTTTTGTCAAGTACAAAACTCAAACCACCCTTCCAGCTGTACCTTAACCATCATCCCTTCAGATTTATAAACGTTTACATATATTAAGGGCATTTAGTAATTAACAGAAGATTTGAAAATGAAAGTAAAATTTAATTGTAAAAGCTGTAGAAGTTGGCCTATATGTGAGACACATCAATACTGTGCATGAGAAAAATCTATAAACAGTTCAGCATACTGTATATTTGTATATTCAAGCACCTACCTACATCCTAAGATACCTATGGCAAAATAATTAACATTTATGTAGATCTCATTTCCCCAGGGATGAGTCTTATGTGACTTGTTCATCTCCCCCAGACAAACGTTATTTTAAATAAATTTTTGTCAGTAGCCTCAGAGGAACCATTTTGGGAAAAGATTTGATCTTGGAGACAAATATTTATTTTATTCAAGGTAACAATTCAAGCCACAGCAGTCAGTGGGACTTAGGTTAAGTGTCTTTATTTCTTTATTCAACAGTTTTTGTAGGAACAGTTCCCCTTAGCATCTGATACTTCGCCACATGTGAAATGAATCCCAGTCAGTATCTCTTTTTCCGATGCGTGGAAATAAATAAGGGAGATTGATTATTTGGACAGCACTTTCAGGGATGCGCAATATCAACGATCCTTCCATTGTTGCTTCAAGGAAGGAAGACTATAGACTGAAGTTTGGTCGACTGAACGATATTTAGAGTCAGAACACTTTCTTCACTAAGCAGAAAAGAAGAAGTAAACTATCATTGTTTGCTAGAACCTTAACCCTCCATTCACCTCAAATGATATCCGACGTATATATCTATATAACTGCTCTCCAATTCACACTGAAGTGCTTGACAGATGGTTCATCGAACCTCCTTCACACTATTTCTCTACCGTTCCACTCACTAACAGCACATGGTAAGAACAAACATTTCAATCTTTCTGTGCAAGCTCTGACATCCTTATTTTATTACAATGATCATTTCTCCCTATCAGTGTGGGTGTTCACAAAATATTCTTGCACTCGGAGCAGAACACAGTTTATTGAAATGTCATGGGAAATTTTCACTGCAATGAAAAATGCCATTGTTTTACTGGTTGTCACCCCAACTCAAAAGTAGTAGGCCAAGGGCCGTGTCTGTGCATTTTGTTAGTGTGGGTTGCCTACATCAGGGGCTAGTAGGCACTCAGGGTCAACCTGTTGTGGTGACAGGTCATTAACCTATTGTTTTGCTAACATGATCCTTCCTTTTGATTGACAGTTCCTTAACAGATTGTTCCCCACCTCTCCCTCTCCCTCTCCTTCTCCTCCCCTCTGAGCCCTCAGGAAACCTCCAACCCACCTCCTCCCCTCACTGATATAGGTTCACTTGCAGCTCTGAGTTATTTGAATAGTCCCCTCTCATTCTTCTCAATATCATTGACTACTTAGTTAAACTGATCAATTAGTCCTACCTCTCTGGTAAACATCCCCATCCCTCCAGCACCCCCCCCCCCCCTCCCCACCCTTTCCCTACCTGAAAATTGGTGGCTCTGCGATGGAGAGGAAGGACCTCATAACAGGAAATTCAAGGGTATATTGTTTATTTATAAAAAATTCAGTTTGTGCGGTTGGATTTCTCTCGTTCGTTGTTCTCTGCTGTTAGGAAAGATGCAGGCCGTGCAAGAAGTAATCACATTGAAACTTCCTGGCAGATTAAATCTGTGTGCCGGACCGAGACTCGAACTCCCGAGTTCGAGTCTCGGTCCGGCACACAGTTTTAATCTACCAGGAAGTTTCATATCAGCGCACACTCCACTGCAGAGTGAAAAATCTCATTCTGGAGTAATCACATTGATTGATTTACTTTTTTTATTCCGATTGTGCGAGGAATGTCGTCATCAAACACTTATGACATGTAATTATACTGGTAAAAATCTTTCAAACACGAACCATGTGCTCTCCACTGGACTGCACGCAACGCCACCACACACACTGCCAGGAGTCAGGGTGTACTGGCAGCCCCACAAAGCAACGATGTGGCTATCAGCTGCCGGGCCATGTGCAGGTGTCTGTTTAGGTCCCACAAGCATGAGATGGTGGCAGCCCTTTTATACTTGACACATGAGAAATCCCTGTCGAAGCAATTGCTTTCCTACCCACCATGGCTGACGCATAGCTCTCATAGGTGCGGCTCACCCTTGTAGGTGCAGCTAAAAGGCTGACAGTGTTATACTGATGTCACATGTCTATGTAAATAACAGCCAAGTCTCCCTCTGTTTATGAAAATATCCCAGAATAACACAAGTTGCATTCTTTCTACCGATCCTATTGGGACAGCCTGTTCATCATGTGTTACGCTGTCCTGCCTTCAAAATACGTCTCAGACATGGTAAACGTTCTCATCACTAAAAGCCTTCATTATGGCTGTGCGTAGTTGCGAAAACTCCGTTTATCATAAACCCATTCTTGTTGTTTGGGAAGAGAGCACTGTCTAAGCAAAGATGGGAAATTCAGAACAATTTCACAAACAGAATTCGAAGCTCTGACCTACAGTGGAGATGTCCTAATGCCACAATCCTGCCAGGGACGGATGGTATCCTTCATCCTGTCTTTGAACACTTGAACAAACAAGACATCACATTACTCTCAGAACTTTAAGTAGATACCTTGCCCCCATCTTGTTTGAACCAGTCTGTAGAGGCTATTGTGTCCCAGCACAAAGGAATTCTTGTGAATGAATGGAGCATTCTGGTTAGCTCTTCCTGAATTCAACCGCCAAATTACTGCCGGTGTGGCAGCACTGTTTGCCATTCTCTTCTGCAGACGAGACTTTCAGTGGCAAACCTATTTTGTACCGGTCGCCATATTGCACTGACAGCTAAATTCTTCATATAGGTACGAAAAGGGGCTCACTATACTTTCAGCTACCTAGTTTCAACAACTTTTAAAGGTCTTCAGCTACCCACTTTCCACATCTGAATTCATGCCCACAGATCATTGTATTTAGGAAATATCTTAGGATTTTTGGTAGATTAGCAAACAAGAGAAGCAGATATTCTTGTACTAAGTCTTTATTAACTTTAGCATACACTTTTAGGTACAGAAAACAACTCTTTCCTTATTTTTGTTAGACGTAGTTTCAATAGTGTCCAATTTGATTTTTAATTATTAAGTTAAATCCACATCTTAATTTCCCATCTGTGCTTAGACAGTGCTCTCTTCCCAAATAACAAGAATGCTCTTATGATAAATGGTGTTTTCGCAACCATGCACAGACAAGATGAAAACTTTTAGTGGTGAGAATTTTTACCATTTCTGAGATGTATGTTGAAGGCAGTACAGCATAATACATGACGAATGGGCTATCCCGTAAGGATCTCTAGCAACAATGCAACCTGTGTTATTCTGGGATATCTTCGTAAATGTTTTGTGAATACATTGCATCAGATTTCTAGAGTACATCCAGAGGGAGACTTGGCTGTTATTTACATAGACGTGTGACGTCAGTGTAACATTGACAACCTGTTAGCTGCATCCTGCGAGGGTGAGCCTCTATGCAAACATCTCGATCGGTACTGGACCCACAGCTATGAAAGCCATGCATCAGCTTTGGTGGCTAGGAAAACACTTGTTTCGACAGGAATTTCTCTGGTGTCAAGCGTGAAAGGGATGCCACAGCCTCATGCTTGCGGGTCATGAATGGACTCCTGCACGTGCCTCGGCAGCTGATGGCCGCGTTTGCAGGGGCTGCCAGTGCACCCTGACTCCTGGCAGTGCGTGTGGTGGCATTCTGCGTGGTCCAGTGGATGGTTCATGCTTCGCGCTTGAAAAATTTTTACCAGTGTAATTACATGTCATAGGTGTTTCATGACAGTATTCCTTGCACGATTGGAAAAAAATGAGGAAAGCATTTGATGAAATACTTCCTACAAGACCTGCATCTTCCCAAACAGCAGAGAACAATGAGCAAGAGAAATCCAACCCCGCAAACAGAATTTCTTATAAATAAAGAATATACCCTTGAATTTCCTGTTATGAGATCATTTCTCTCCGCTGCAGAGCCATCAATTTCCAGCTGTGGGTGGAGCAGGGAGAGGGGGAAGGAGGGATGTGGGGGTTTACCAGAGGGGGAGAGGTTAATTAATTGATAAATTTAATTAAGTAGTCAGTCAATTGATAAGAATGAGAGGAGGCTATTCGAATAACTGGGAGCTGAAAGTGTACCTGCATCAGCGAGGGGGAGGGGATGGGTTGGGGGTTTCCTGAGGGTTTTTGGGGAGGGCTCGGTGGAGGTGCCGGGAAACAATAGGTTAAGGGCCTGTGAATCAAGAGGAAGGAGCCTGTTAGCAGAACAGTAGGTTAATGACCAGTTAGTCATAGGAGAACAATCGGTTTGCCCCTGAGTGCATCCTTGCCCCTGATTTAGACAACCCGCATTAACCAAATGCACTGACGCCACCCTTCTCCTACTACTCTCGAATATCATATCCATGACACTCTCTCCCATACTTTGCGATAATACGAAATGAGGTTCCCTTGTTTTAACTTTTTCAATATCCTCCATCAGTGCTATCTAGTACGGATCCAATACTGCAAAGCAATATTCGAACAGTGGACAGGTGCAGTGTCTATATGATCATTTCAGTTTAAGTTTTTCATAATTGCAATTCCTAGACCCGTAGTTGAATTCACAGTAACATCGTACATCCAAAATTTAACAGATTCATTTTGGTAGTCATGTGGATGACCTCACACTTTTCTTTATTTAGGATCAATTGCCACTTTTTTCAGCATACACATATCTTGTATAAATCACTTTGCAAATAGTTTTGATCTTCTGATTACTTTATTAGACGCTAAATGAAGCACAATTTGCAAACAATCTAAGACGGCTGCTGAGATCGTCTCTCAATCCTTTTATATAGATAAGGAAAAGCAGATGGCCAGTAGGACCTCCTTGGGTGATTCCAGTTATCACTTCTGTTTTACTCGATAACTTTCCTTCAATTACTACGAATTGTGATATTTTTGATAATAAATGATGGATCCAGTCACAGAACAGATACGATACTCTACAGGCATGCAATTTGTTTAAAAACAGCTTGTGAGGAACTGTGTCAAAAGCCATTTGGGAATCTAGGAACATATAAACAACTTGAGGCTCCCTGTCGATAGCACTCACTATTTCATGAGAATAAAGATCTAGTTGTACTTGTCAAGAATGGTATTTCCTGCATTTGTTCTGACAGATCGTTTTCCTCAAGGTGATTCATAATGTTGGAACGGAAATGAAATGAAATATCGTGTGGCTAAGGCCTCCTGTCGGGAAGATTAGTCACCTGGTGCAAGTCTTTTGATTTGACGCCACTTCAGCGACTTGCGCAGCAGAGAATCGAACCCGGGCCCCTTTGCACAGCATTCGGCCGCGCTGGCCACTACTTTTTTTCTTTAATCTTATTTTGTTCTGTACTGTTCGTTGAATTTGCTCGTGGCGGACGTCCGATGACACTCGTTCAGGTTGTTCGTTGATCCGATCACTCAATATTTTTATTACAATGGGCAGGTAGCTCTCTGACCAAACACGCTGAGCTACTGTGCCGGCCTCCACTAAGCTACCGAGGCGGATTTTCAAATGCAGTACATGTTGTAAAATCCTACTTCAAATCGACATCAGTGTTACGGGTCTGTAATCTGTCGGATTACTCTTACTTCCTTCCTGTGACCTGAGCAACTTTCCATCTTTTACGCATGGATCTTTCATGCAGCGACCGGATGTATACGATAGTAAAGTACAGAGCTTTTATACACTACTGGCCATTAAAATTGCTACACCAAGAAGAAATGCAGATGATAAACGGGTATTCATTGGACAAATATATTATACTAGAACTTACATGCGATTACATTTTCACGTAATTTGGGTGCAGAGATCCTGAGAAATCAGTACCCAGAACAACCACCTCTGGCCGTAATAACAGCCTTGATACGCCTGGGCATTGAGTCAAACAGAGCTTGGATGGCGTGTACAGGTACAGCTGCCCATGCAGCTTCAACACGACACCACATTTCATCAAGAGTAGTGACTGGCATATTGTGACGAGCCAGTTGCTCGGCCACCACTGACCTGACGTTTTCAATTGGTGAGAGATCTGGAGAATGTGCTGGCCAGGGCAGCAGTCGAACATTTTCTGTATCCAGAAAGGCCCGTGCAGGACCTGCAACATGCGGTCGTGCATTATCCTGCTGAAATGTAGGGTTTCGCGGGAATCGAATGAAGGGTAGAGCCACGGGTTGTAACACATCTGAAATGTAACGTCCACTGTTCAAAGTGCCGCTAATGTAAACAAGAGGTGACCGAGACGTGTAACCAATGACACCCCATACCATCATGCCGCGTGATACGCCATTATGGTGATGACGAATACAAGCTTCCAATGTGCGTTCACCAATGTGCGCCAAACACAGATGCGACCATCATGATGCTGTAAACAGAACCTGGATTCATCCGAAAAAATGACATTTTGCCATTCGTGCACCCAGGTTCGTCGTTGAGTACACCATCGCAGGCGCTACTGTCTGTGATGCAGCGTCAAGGGTAACCTCAGCCATGGTCTCCGAGCTGATAGTCCATGCTGCTGCAGAAGTCGTCGAACTGTTTGTGCAGGTGGTTGTTGTCTTGCAAACGTCCCCATCTGTGGACTCAGGGATCGAGACGTGGCTCCATGATGCGTTACAGCGATGTGGATAAGATGCCAATCATCTCGACTACTAGTGATACGAGGCCATTGAGATCCAGCACGGCGTTCCGTATTACCCTCCTGAACCCACTGATTCCATATTCTGCTAACAGTCATTGGATCTCGACCAACGTGAGCAGCAATGTCGCGATACGATAAACCGCATTAGCGATAGGCTACAATCTGACCCTTATCAAAGTCGGAAACGTGATGGTACGCATTTCTCCTCCTTACACGAGGCATCACAATAACATTTCACAAGGCAACCCCGGTCAACTGCTGTTTGTGTATGAGAAATGGGTTGGAAACTTTCCTCATGTCAGCACGTTGTAGGTGTCGCCAACCTTGTGTGAATGCTCTGAAAAACTGATCATTTGCATATCACAGCATCTTCTTCCTGTCAGTTAAATTTCCCGTCTGTAGCACGTCATCTTCGTGGTGTAGCAATTTTAATGGCTAGTAGCGTAACAGGATGTTCTGGAAGTAATCTAATTAGTATATAATATGGACCGGAGGGCTTGCTTTTATTAAATGAATTGAGTAGCTTTGCCACTTGTTCGCTACTCATGTTGGCAGCAGTTATCGAGTGAAATTCTGGAATATTTACTTTGTCTTCTTTGGGGAAGGAATTTCCTTCTCTTTCTATTATCGAATTTCAGTCCCCCAAGACTATTAAATTATCGTCTCCCTTCACTATCGGAATAGTTTGAATGTAGTTAGAAGCCAAAAATAAAAAAATAAAACGTCACGCATGACTCGCGAGTTTTTCGTACGTCTCAGTATTCGACGTCACATCTCCTGAACTATGTGCTATACAATGACACAATTTTGATGGTACGATCTGTGGTACATGTAGATACAGTTAGTAATAAATATATGATAAATTAAAATATAATGCTTTATGCAGCAGTCTTATTCCACGAACAGTGAAAATGTAGTAAGAGACAAACGTTTTTCACTTCATCGTCGCCAAGAAAATATTTCGTATAGATATGTTGCAAGTCTGTAAGTGCCCTCATTCTCAAATTCTGGCTGACAAAAGTAACTGGTATTGAGTTGAGATGGGTTCCTCTGGTTTGGCACCCCCACCCCTTTTATACACTCCTGGAAATGGAAAAAAGAACACATTGACACCGGTGTGTCAGACCCACCATACTTGCTCCGGACACCGCGAGAGGGCTGTACAAGCAATGATCACACGTACGGCACAGCGGACACACCAGGAACCGCGGTGTTTCCCGTCGAATGGCGCTAGCTGCGCAGCATTAGTGCACCGCCGCCGTCAGTGTCAGCCAGTTTGCCGTGGCATACGGAGCTCCATCGCAGTCTTTAACACTGGTAGCATGCCGCGACAGCGTGGACGTGAACCGTATGTGCAGTTGACGGACTTTGAGCGAGGGCATATAGTGGGCATGCGGGAGGCCAGGTGGACGTACCGCCGAATTGCTCAACACGTGGGGCGTGAGGTCTCCACAGTACCACGATGTTGTCACCAGTGGTCGGCGATAGGTGCACGTGCCCGTCGACCTGGGACTGGACCGCAGTGATGCACGGATGCATGCCAAGACCGTAGGATCCTACGCAGTGCCGTAGGGGACCGCACCGCCACTTCCCAGCAAATTAGGGACACTGTTGCTCCTGGGGTATCGGCGAGGACCATTCGCAACCGTCTCCATGAAGCTGGGCTACGGTCCCGCACACCGTTAGGCCGTCTTCCGCTCACGCCCCAACATCGTGCAGCCCGCCTCCAGTGGTGTCGCGACAGGCGTGAATGGAGGGACGAATGGAGACGTGTCGTCTTCAGCGATGAGAGTCGCTTCTGCCTTGGTGCCAATGATGGTCGTATGCGTGTTTGGCGCCATGCAGGTGAGCGCCATAATGAGGACTGCATACGACCGAGGCACACAGGGCCAACACCCGGCATCATGGTGTGGGGAGCGATCTCCTACACTGGCTGTACACCACTGGTGATCATCGAGGGGACACTGAATAGTGCACAGTACATCCAAACCATCATCGAACCCATCGTTCTACCATTCCTAGACCGGCAAGGGAACTTGCTGTTCCAATAGGACAATGCACGTCCGCATGTATCCCGTGCCACCCAACGTGCTCTAGAAGGTGTAAGTCAACTACCCTGGCCAGCAAGATCTCCGGATCTGTCCCCCATTGAGCATGTTTGGGACTGGATGAAGCGTCGTCTCATGTGGTCTGCACGTCCAGCACGAACGCTGGTCCAACTGAGGCGCCAGGTGGAAATGGCATGGCAAGCCGTTCCACAGGACTACATCCAGCATCTCTACGATCGTCTCCATGGGAGAATAGCAGCCTGCATTGCTGCGAAAGGTGGATATACACTGTACTAGTGCCGACATTGTGCATGCTCTGTTGCCTGTGTCTATGTGCCTGTGGTTCTGTCAGTGTGATCATGTGATGTATCTGACCCCAGGAATGTGTCAATAAAGTTTCCCCTTCCTGGGACAATGAATTCACGGTGTTCTTATTTCAATTTCCAGGAGTGTAGATTGGAGGTACTTACCTCCACAGCGAATCTTTCCAGAGATAAAGTGATGTGTGCATCAAGTTTCGTTGCAATCCGTCCAGCGGTATAGGAAGAGTTGTTGAATATACATACATACACATGTATGTGCATCCATTTTTATAGTAAGTATTGATTGCACCGTCAGGATCTCTCGTAGGTTGTAGAGTGATGGCTCACAAGCTTCGGCAGCTAATGATGTGTCTGGCTTGTTTTACAGGCGCCTAATGTCTCATAGCGGGGTGTTTATAACACTGTTAGATAAAATATTGCTGGTCGATAGATCACGTACCGGAGGTCCTGCCGGGACCAAGGAAAGGCTTTGTAAACTGAAAAGAGGGAAGACCTGTCTTATCTGTTGTCCTGTAATGGAGGCACTCCAAAATATTTTGAACCTTCAACGAATTCGTTTTCATGGTTTTTGGTGTGATAACTAACTAGATTTCTCGTCAGATCAGAGACTGAGCAGTCGCAATGATACTTTACAGCTGAGAATGGTGTCTCCCAAGTACCAATGTAAGTAAATTAACAAGATGAAGCATAAAATTAAAATTAGCATCTACACCTTTCTCACTGGAGAATGAAAGCCCTTTGGCATTCGTCGCCAAAGTTTTACCTCTGTACTCAGTTTCAGTTACGTTTTATGGGTAGTGCCCGAGAGACCGGAGCCAGACGAGAAGATCGTGCAGTCGTCCGTGACTATACAGCAATATTCGGAGAACATTAACAGCTTTCTGCAAATGCAAATGGCTCTGAGCACTATGGGACTTAACATCTATGGTCATCTGTCCCCTAGAACTTAGAACTACTTAAACCTAACTAACCTAAGGACAGCACACAACACCCAGCCATCACGAGGCAGAGAAAATCCCTGACCCCGCCGGGAATCGAACCCGGGAACCCGTGCGTGGGTAGCGAGAACGCTACCGCACGACCACGAGATGCGGGCTTAACAGCTTTCTGTTATTTATTGTTTTATAAAGTCTGAAAAAGAGTATGGTGTTAAGACCATCGCCATGTAATGATTTCTGCTACAATTTTTTTTTTTTTATCGAATTTCGAAATAACGATTAATACAGTTTTTCTTGCTGCCTACTGATGACACTTTCGGTGGTCGTTGTGTCATATTATACTCGAGAGTACACTCACACAGACCTCTTTGTGACAGTACCTCAGCAGTAGGTTCTAACAATGTTCAGTGACCACGATGTTTTATATTTAGTTCCTTTTCGACTATTAAAGATTTGATTCCCGAAATCGTTAGAAGTGAGTACGTTGGTCTCAGTTTATTTTCAAAAGTTAAGGCGAACTGACTAGAAAAAATCACATGAAATGTAAAGATCTTACACATGTTACGTCCTTTTTTTCTGTTATCCCCCATGCACTTTTATTGTTGATTTTACCACAGAAAGAACTGAATTGTCTGGGCAGTGCGGGCGAACAATGACGAACGAGTTACTTAGGTTCAGCGCTGCCGATCCAAATGTCCACTCCGACTGTTCTGAATTCAGCAGCGTTAGCAAAATCGTTTGGCGGTACGATGCAGGTGTCAGAATACATGCTTCTTATACTTCGAAATCTATCGAGAGACTACCCATGTTCCGTCTGAGCTATGATGCGAAAAAATTTCCCTCTCCTGTGCTTGTGATATTTTACACTGACGCGGTGTGAAATAAGTGTGGAATACCTTATTAAGTAAGTTTTTTTGTACGTAATGGACGACAGCTGCAAATACTGAGCGGATACAGCCTACTGAAACGTTTTTTGACTATTCCTCCACGTTCTCCTTTCCGTTTTCTAATCCCCAAGGACGTCACATTTGTTAGGACAAGTATTTACTTTAATGGCAACTAAAATAGTCTGGAATTAATTTTTATTTCATAAATTCTTCGCTTCAGGGTCTTGTTTTGGAATTATCTGTCTTGATTGTTCCACGTGGCGATTCTGTCATTTCGGTTAATGTGTTTTTCACGGATGTATAGCATTAGAAAATCGAAGATATTTACATCATCATGTCTTATGCTACAGATCAGCGTAATAGTATGAGTGAAAAATTGAAAAGCAGACGACGTTCTGTCGTCTCTTCGACAGACAGTGGAAACCATTGCCACGAGCGTGAGATATAGTTTTTGATGAATCAAGTCCTTGGTAACATTTCAGTGCAGTTCAACTGTGACAGATTGCTACGTGAGAATATTCACTCTCATGCTCAGCATGTATTATGTCTGATCCCTGAGCATGTCATACAACTAAATCTTATCATCGTCCATGTCTTCTATGGATGTACGTCGTACAATCTGACAGCCCTGTGTTGTTCTGCGATGTGTATAATATGTTTGAATGTAAACGCAGATGCTAGTAAAGCCTGGAGATTTGCCATGTTGTATTTAACCACGAACGGCGCCAGTGCTATCCCATCAACATTTTTCGTCAATATATCAGACATGGTCAGAACAGTGTTCGATGTAGTTGTGAGTGCATTAGGTAGGCTAAGTGAATGTGAACATGGGCAAATTGTTGGTGCTCGAATGGTTTGGGCATTTGTAACCGAGATTTTTGGTGTTTCAAGAGGCACCGTATCGAAAATTTATACCGCATAAAGGGAAAGCGGAAAACATCAGCCGCTAAGCCATAACGCGGACGAAAGTGTGTGTGTGTGTGTGTGTGTGTGTGTGTGTGTGTGTGTGTGTGTGTGTGTGTGTGTATGTGTGTTGAGTGATGATGAAGAAGGGTCTTTGAAGGTGATTGCGACGAAAATTAAGAGGACGACAGACGCCAAAGTCACTACAGAACTGAATGTTATATTCGCGATCCCTGTCAGCAACAAAACACCACGAAGGGAACTCTAAATGTTCGGAATTGCAAGGCGAGATATAATTCCAAAACCACTCACCAGTGATGCAAATGTCCGTAACAAGTAAATGTGGTGCTAAAGGCATAATACCTGGTCTATAGAGCAAGTGAAGTGTGTCGTTTGAGTCTTGTTTCACACCGTTTCCAACTTCTAGTCGAGTTAACATCGCAACGGCAGTTCATGCCCGAAGCTCGGTGGTGGTTTGGACAGACATATCATGGTATTCCAAAGGCCCAATCGGTACTCTGAAAGATCGCATTACTGCCAAGGGTTATGTGACTATTGTGGCTGATCAGGTCCATCCAACATGATGTTGCGTTTCAAGAGGACAGGGAGCCGCTCACACAACTCGCATCGTCCAGGACTAGTATTGTGAGCAAGAAGATGACTTGTCGTATCTCCATTGGCCGCAACAGTCATCAAGTCTCAGTATTACTGAGCCTTGGTAGTGCATTTTCGAGAGAAGGGTGTGTGAACGCTATCCACCTCCATCATCGTTACCTGATCATGTCACAGTTTTGCAGGATGTATAGTACAAGATTTCCTTGCAAACCACGCAGGACCTGTATTTGTCCATTCCGAGACTATTCGAATTTGTTTTGAATGCCAACGGTTTTCTACGCCATAGCTGTCATGGCAATGTGTTGTGTTTATGGTGTTCCCACATTTTTGTGCGCCCCCTGCATAACAACAGTAGAGAAAGTTTTGATGTAAGTTTTCTTCACCAAAACAACTGTAAACTATCAATATCTTTTTATTACAATGTGTTTTTACTTCAGCTTGAAAACTGTTCTTCTTCTGATAACATGTGTTTCTTCGAATATTAGTGTAGTGGTGCAAGGTTTAAAAAGGTAAAAAGTTTTGTAATATAAGGATAAAAGGATGACAAAATAAGCACTATTTCAATTGGAACAACAAAGAGTTCTGCAACACTGAATTCGAAGTTTAGTCATGAAGTTAAAATTATCATTTAGAACAAATAAAGTTACGCAACCAGGTTTATGATTATTTGCAACGACTTGTCTGCCATCCTGATACAAACTGCAGTACCGTAGCACTTAACTAGGATAACCAAAAGAAAATGGCGCCCATTTCCACTTTTATCAGTAGGCTGCGCAATATTAATTGGCAACTTGCTCTAAATGTTCGGAAATGTAAGATAAGATTTCAACGTTGTGCACAGATTAACTATGTGCTCTAAATATTCAGAAATGAAAAAGTTTGCACTTCACAAAACGAAAAAATGTGTTGCCATATGACTACAGTATCAATGAGTCGCTGTTGGAATCGTCCGACTCATACAAACACCTGGGTGTAACACTTGTATGGGATATGAAATGGAATGCTCACTTAGGTTCAGTCATGGGTAAAGCAGGTCGTGGACCTGGAAGACCCTTGAACACAAACGCAAACTATCCCGAGAAAGTCTATTAACAAAGTTTCGGGAACCAGCTTTAAATGATTACTGGGGGGGATGTACTACAACTCCTTATGTATTTTTCGCATGTGGGTAGTGAGGATAAGATTAGAATAATTACTGCACACACAGAAGCATTCGAACAGTCATTTTTTCTTCGCTCCATACGTGAAAAAAACAGGAACAACCCTTAATTATAAGTTACAGTGGGACGTACCCTCTGCCATCCACCTCAGGGTGATTTGCAGAGTATAAATGTAGATGTAGTTGTTCATCTACATCTACATCTACATTTATACTCCGCAAGCCACCCAACGGTGTGTGGCGGAGGGCACTTTACGTGCCACTGTCATTACCTCCCTTTCCTGTTCCAGTCGCGTATGGTTCGCGGGAAGAACGACTGTCTGAAAGCCTCCGTGCGCGCTCTAATCTCTCTAATTTTACATTCGTGATCTCCTCGGGAGGTATAAGTAGGGGGAAGCAATATATTCGATACCTCATCCAGAAACGCACCCTCTCGAAACCTGGACAGCAAGCTACACCGCGATGCAGAGCGCCTCTCTTGCAGAGTCTGCCACTTGAGTTTATTAAACATCTCCGTAACACTATCACGGTTACCAAATAACCCTGTGACGAAACGCGCCGCTCTTCTTTGGATCTACTCTATCTCCTCCGTCAAACCGATCTGGTACGGATCCCACACTGATGAGCAATACTCAAGTATAGGTCGAACGAGTGTTTCGTAAGCCACCTCCTTTGTTGATGGACTACATTTTCTAAGCACTCTCCCAATGAATCTCAACCTGGTACCCGCCTTACCAACAATTAATTTTATATGATCATTCCACTTCAAATCGTTCCGCACGCATACTCCCAGATATTTTACAGAAGTAACTGCTACCAGTGTTTGTTCGGCTATCATATAATCATACAACAAAGGATACTTCTTTCTATGTATTTGCAATACATTACATTTGTCTATGTTAAGGAACAGTTGCCACTCCCTGCACCAAGTATCTATCCGCTGCAGAAATGGTTCAAATGGCTCTGAGCACTATGGGACTTAACATCTATGGTCATCAGTCCCCTAGAACTTAGAACTACTTAAACCTAACTAACCTAAGGACAGTACACAACACCCAGCCATCACGAGGCAGAGAAAATCCCTGACCCCGCCGGGAATCGAACCCGGGAACCCGGGCGTGGGAAGTGAGAACGCTACCGCACGACCACGAGATGCGGGCTCCGCTGCAGATCTTCCTGCATTTCGCTACAATTTTCTAATGCTGCAACTTCTCTGTATACTACAGCATCATCCTCGAAAAGCCGCATGGAACTTCCGACACTATCTACTAGGTCATTTATATATATTGTGATTTTGCTCACGTGGCGACGTGACACGGTACTGTGGCGCGTGGCTATCAGTGCCAACCAGACCTGCAGACAAACAGGGGACACTGTTCTACCCCGGAACACTTTTCTATCACTTACAGCCAGCCATGTAATGTAAGTTTAATGCATTTTCGTTCTCATTGTGAAATGTTCGCATTCACCTTATGCCTACTGCAGTCTTTTTCTGAAGCTACAAAAATTACTCAGGGAAAGTAGGTTCTCCAAAAGTGAAAAGCCAAATGTGAAAAACTGTTCCATGGTAAAACATGGTCATCTACATAGGAACAAACATTATAGACAAATTTAAAAGTCTTGCAGTCGAGAAAATCTTGTCAGTACTGTGTGTAATAGTTTATGTTTTCGATTGTTGCTCTTCTACATACCAAGAATCAGTAAGTGATATGAAAAGTGATATCAAAAACTACTTACAAGTGAAAAACAATTTCAAGCAGAACCTGCTGGAAATAGAAACGAATTTCCGTTCTCAAGACAGGGAAAATAGTTAAGACATTAAAGAGACTCAATTACAAATAACACGTGTGTCGTGGTACAAGACTTCCTTCCATTTCAAAGTACAAAATGGTGCACGACCGACAAAGTGTGGTTAATGGTCCACACGTTATGTAACTAATTTTAAAAATATACTGAATTTTACACGCAATAAAATTCTGCAACTAAAGAATTAACAATAGCTTGCATATTGCTTTACAGTGTTACAAAGCACTTAAATATTCTGAACTCATAATACTAACAAACGCCGCACAACACACAACCTCTTTAACAAAAAACTGCAGAAAATGGAATGGCGGAAATTGCATATGGCGCTTTCTACTGCGTATTTCTTCATGTGATTCTAAAATCACTCGGTAGACTAAAACTCCGACCTGGAAACAATATGTATTCCCAGGTGCTCTACCATCCAGACACAACACTCTCCCCTACTTTCGCAGAAACGAAACATTAATTATGTAGGCCTACCTTTATTATTTCGAAATGACTATTAAAACTCTATGGCTGCCTGCGACTATCTGGCATCCCGTTAGAGCAAATTTGATATAGCACTGTATACGCTCACTTGATATTTTTTCTAACAAAAGCAAACAAAATCGTCTTTAACACTCAATGTGCATGAAACTGGAATGTAAACATCGAAGAAAATACAGCAGATATACTCTTCGCATGATGCATTGTGAACCTGTGATGCAACTAACATTCTAACCAGATGCGGAAAATACATTATACGGATTGTATAAGGAATAGCATTCAATATGGAAATGTGTGGCTAGAAAACTGTGAGGCTTCACTTCTAATCATTCCAAATCCTTGTTAATTGAAGTTTCTTACATATTCGATTTATTACCAATTTCACGTATCCAGAAAACCAGGAACGTATCCATGGCTACAACCATCGTTGAGAAATCTACTCCAAAATGTGGAAGATGCTTCGTGGAGCCTACTCCTATTAATCATCTGCCTCTAATGCCGGAATTGTCAAGTTAAATTTAAGAACTGAGCTAAAGGCGTCTCAAGCATATCGCTGATGCAACTTACCACCCAATCACGTTATACATCACGAAAAGAGCAATCGCGACAGCGCTGGCAATCTCCATCGTGGCGATTCTATACCAACTATGGCGTTTCTTCGGTTACACCTCTTCGAATGAAGCTATTGTTGACACTGAATAATAAGCTTACCTATCCGCTACGTACCGTGTTAAAATCACATTGTGAGTCGCAGTAGCTCTCAGTAAGTGCAATAGGATGTGGTATTCATTAGGTAGTCCGTTCGAGCACGTTATGGTTATATTGATGAATGCACAAAAGAACGTAACGGAAACTGATACAAAATGGTTGCGACTTCTTCGCTATAATCTTTTCTGCAGCGTCATAAATAAAGGATGACAGCCTGTGAAACTGTTCAAACGAAAATTATTAAAATGAGAAATTATACGCGCGGCACTAATACAGTTTCGGATTTTCATTCTAACGCACTCAAATTGTTCAGACACGTGGGAAATGCTCTCATCTTCTGTTGCAAGAAGTTATGTCAGGTGCAGATGCGGACATGGACTCAGCATTGCAGTATTGCAAAAATTAGCAGGCTCGCTCGCTCGCCTCCTCTGACAATAGATCATTGTACAGAGTTTCCTCCCATCACTGTAAGGTATGATGGAGAGATAAGACACGACATTTCTATGAACCGCATGTTTCACACCCGCGTTTGGGTATCCTCATTCAGCTATTTCGTATTTCTGTAATCATGCCTCGTGGGCGATGGAAGTGTACCATAGATATAGTTAATAGATCTCATTATGACATTAAATATAACACAGTATACATATCTACATTTGTTCTGTAAAATGATTTGGCTTTTGACTATTTTCTTGCGTCAGGTCACTCACATTCAGGTCACAAATAGGTAGTCCATTAGACCACTCTGTGATATTACATAAAAATATGAAGTAACGTGGATATCTGGAAAATGTGGATAGACTATCAATACGAATCGCTTCTTTATTCGTTGAGCTATCAGAAGATTAACCTACCCCTACACTTGGCACTACTGAATTGACTGGAGGTAATGCCATATAATGTGCTGACGGGAATGAAACGGGAAATATCCGCTTTTCAGTTAACTTGAAGAAGAAATAATATTACATGAAATATTACGCAGGAAGAGTACTACAATCATTCCAGACCTACAGAAAAAGTACATCTAAACTTTTGTATAAATAGAATACGCATTTATTGCAATATACATTTCACGGACGTGCTTGTTTGGTAGTTGTACTTACTACCCATGCGCATCGCAACAGAGCTGCTGGAGATTATAGAGCCCTGGCAAGTAAAATTATCACAGGAACAAAAGTCGATGCACTGGTCGTATCAATTGATAGAGGAGACACGGGAGCGAAGTTAGCCTTTAGTGCAGCCTTTGTGAGGTGCTGAGCCTAGGAAATACATGAATGGTCATTTTAGAGAGTCAAGATTAAGGATGAGAAAATCTATGGAATTAAGTTGAACATATTCCAGAACTGTATATTTGTTAAGACTTATTAGGAAGAGTAGCTTCATGTAGGACATTAAACTCTGAAATCAGTAATGAATCGAAATTTTTTTATTGGAATCATTTTGATATAGTATTGGTATAGTGAGTGATAAATGGTGAAGATATCTGAAGTGATTGTCAGAATGGAAATTACTTGCTACGTTCCTTCCTAAGAAGCCATGCATTGGCACAGGCCTTTCGTGACGTCCTGCTGACGGCCACGCACTTGTGCCCTGCGCAGCTCAGCAGAGCATGATAACATCAGTCAGATAACTAGTCACTGCAGGACAAGTCACGCTAATACCGTGTGACGCCGCCTCTACTCTTAGAAATGTCCTCAAAACAACGAAGAAGAGGATCAACAAGTGTCCGCAGTTATGTCATGTCCCGCTGAAAACTCTCATTGGTTCAAATGGCTCTGAGCACTATGGGACTCAACATCAGAGGTCATCAGTCCCCTAGAACTACTTAAACCTAACTAACCTAAGGACATCACACACATCCATGCCCGAGGCAGGATTCGAACCCGCGACCGTAGCAGTCACGCGGCTCCGGACTTAAGTGTCTAGAACCGCACGGCCACCGCGGCCGGCGAAAACTCTCATTGATCAGATTCCGTACAGATACCAAAATGCAGGAATGTTGATTAGTACGCTTAATCTGTTAATCCAAATAGTCCCATACATTTCAATGGTGTTGATATCGCGTTATTTAGCGGACCGGTTGAGGAGTAGTGGGGTATCTGAGAGTTCATCAAAACAGGACAGTACACTTTCAGCCCAATGAACACAGCTGTTGTCGTCTTGGAAGATAATAATGTCGGCAGTACACTCAACATGGTGCTTTCCTAGGCTCATGGATCTGTCAGAGATGGTATGTACCATATCGGTGCATGCCGAATTCATTGAACGCAGTAGATGCAATACAACTAAGTACTCGGCTAGTGCCGCCAGGGTAGTGCACAAAATGACAATGTACGGTAGAGAATTCAAAATAGAGAACAGACGTCAATGGCTGGGAAAACAAGTCGAAACTGCAATCCAAAACAGAACCATATAATCACTGTGTAGCTACATTCAAGACTGAAGGTTGAAGGCAGGCGAAGCTGAAGGCGTACAGGCACGACTAAACCGCCTGCCAAAGGCTGAGGCAGCGCAGATACAGGCGGCTGGTCGCTGGTGGTTGGTCACCGCGAGAGGCGTGGAGCGGCTTGCAGCGTTCCTCTCTCTCCGTTGCACACAGCATTCAGCGCTGCTCTGCTGAGTGTGCTAGCCATATTCCACTGCCATCGTCTGACACGGTGGATACAGCAGCACGCCATTGTCTCCCTCTGAGTTTTAACTGGCTCGACTTTTAAATGATTATCGGAGATTGCTGTTGTTGTTGTCCTTGGTGGTGGTGTTTGGGGAGGGGTGAGAGGGGATGTACCTACAACGAGAACTTCGAACGGCAGTGCACCTTGTCATTTTTCACATTAGGAAATAATTGCCAGAGATGAAAGAACGGCAAGTCGCAGAAAAAAGTTCCTAGTACTGATCTAGGGTTAAACTCCTGACATCCGCATTTCATGACTGTTACTTAGCCACTGAAACTACTGATGTAGCACTGTTCCACATGTTAGTTTTAAACGTATGTGAGATGCACAAAAACACGAAAGAAATGTTTACAACAACACTTAAGCGTGACAGCTGTAAATACAGCGCTACCACAGGAAGTAACATCAGTGTTTAAAGGGTTCAAATGGCTCTGAACACTATGGGACTTAACATCTGTGGTCATCAGTCCCCTAGAACTTAGAACTACTTAAACCTAACTAACCTAAGGACATCACACACATCCATGCCGGAGGCAGGATTCGAACCTGCGACCGTAGCGGTCACGCGGTTCCAGACTGAAGCGCCTAGAACCGCACGGCCACACCGGCCGGCTCAGTGTTTAACGTCCTGTTGATGAGAGAGCCATTAGAGATGAAGAACGTGCTCCAGCTGAGGAAAGTTGAGGGTGGAAACTGGCTGACGACTTACTAGAGAAACCATCTCAGAACTTGCATTAAAAGTTTTAAACGTAATCCTCATAAATCTAAATGTGCTTGTGTGAATGGTAAAGCCACCTTCCCCCCGAATGCCATTACAGTGTATTACGACTACACCCACTTCTTTCGCTGTTACAATACGAGATTTCGTCGCGAGATCTAGATGAGGACGCAATTCTCTATGAGAAGATACAGAACTGTGGTAACAATTTCCAAACAAAGCCACTGCAGTTAAGGCAGAAGAAAGCATTCAACTAAAATACGTTCTGATAATGATATAGAGCGTACAAAAGGAGATATGAAAATTGTCATCGCCCTTCCACCTGCTGGCAATCTAACATTCAAGAAACGAAAACTACTGTACAAAAATGGAATTCTTAACGTGTTAGGAGAGACCTAGGTCACTTTTAATTGCCGATCACTTCAATTGCGTTAAATCACCGGCCAAAAAATAATTACGTAGTGAGTACACGACGGAAGATAATACCACCAAGTACACAATGGCCCTTTATCTGATATTTGTATTTCCCCTGAGGGTGGCGGAGGAGGGAGGGAGAGGAAGGGGTTAGTAGCATTGAAGTTCCGACTCTTAATTCTTTGATTAAAACGATTGAAAGTAAAGAAAAGCATTTATAAAAACAAAATCTGTCCTTGGTGAGGGACTGAGACGCAGGTGCACGGCAAGGGAGTGTTATGAGGAAGAATGTGGGATGAATATTGGGAAGGTTCACAAGAGATGTAGGTTGAAGAAGGCGAGTGGCATTGCAGATATGCAGGGAGAATGTGGATAGAAATGGAAGAGCTTGATTAGGTCATACGAAAGCTCACATATTGAGTAGATTTTAGTAATGATTTCATGCTCTCGGAGGGAATACTACTCTAGGAAATGATACGAAGTGTGGCTCTCTGCCCCTGTTAATCAAATTAACTGTTACTCAAATCTCTGTTGCTTCAGTTTTTAGTTTTTCGATTTCATCACCTACACAAGAGCTGGTAACTTCGAATTATGTTCGTTACGCGTAATGATCATAACTTTGAACTTATCCGCTAATAAGTACCTAATATTCTTACACTACTGACCATTAAAATTGCTACACCAAGAAGAAATGCAGATGATAAACGGGTATTCATTGGACAAATATATTATACTAGAACTGACATGTGATTACATTTTCACCAATTTGGGTCATAGATCCTGAGAAATCAGTACCCAGAACAACCACCTCTGGCCGTAATAACGTCCTTGATACGCCTGGGCATTGAGTCACAGAGCTTGGATCGCGTGTACAGGTACAGCTGGCCATACAGCTTCAACACGATACCACAGTTCATCAAGAGTAGTGACTGGCGTATTGTGACGAGCCAGTTGCTCGGCCACCATTGACCAGACGTTTTCAGTTGGTGAGACATCTGGAGAATGTGCTGGACAGAGCAGCAATCGAACATTTTCTGTATCCAGAAAGGCCCGTACAGCACCTGCAACATGCGGTCGTGCATTATCCTGCTGAAATGTAGGGTTTCGCGGGAATCGAATGAAGGGTAGAGCCACGGGTCGTAACACATCTGAAATGTAACGTCAATGCGAACAAGAGGTGACCGAGACGTAACCAATGGCACCCTGAACCATCAAGCCGGGTGATACGCCAGTATGGCGATGACGAATACAGGCTTCCAATGAGCATTCACCGCGATGTCGCCAAACACGGATGCGACCATCATAATGCTGTAAACAGAACCTGGATTCATCCGAAAAAATGACGTTTTGCCATTCGTGCACCCAGGTTCGTCGTTGACTGCACCATCGCAGGAGCTCCTGTCTGTGATGCAACGTCAAGGGTAACCTCAGCCATGGTCTGCGAGCTGATAGTCCATGCCACTGCAAACGTCGTCGAACTGTTCGTGCAGATGATTGTTGTCTTGCATATGTCCCCATCTGTTGACTCAGGGATCGAGACGTGGCTGCACGATCCGTTACAGCCATGCGGATAAGATGCCTGTCATCTCGACTGCTAGTGATACGATGCCGTTGGGATCCAGCACGGCGTTCCGTATTACCCTCCTGAACCCACCGATTCCGTATTCTGCTAACAGCCATTGGATCTTGACCGACGCGAGCAGCAATGTCGCTAAACGATAAACCGCAATCGCGATAGGCTACAATCCGACCTTTATCAAAGTCGTAAACGTGATGGTACGCATTTCTCCTCCTTACACGAGGCATCACAACAACGTTTCACCAGGCAACGCCGGTCATCTCCTGTTTGTGTATGAGAAATCGGTTGGAAACTTTCCTCATGACAGCACGATGTAGGTGTCGCCACCGGTGCCAACCTTGTATGAATGCTCTGAAAAGCTAATAATTTGCATATCACAGCATCTTCTTTGTTGTGTTGGCAGAAGAGCCAACACCGAGTTACTAGTAGAGGCCGAAATGCACCCGGTTTAGCTCACGCAGGCTGGCGTGAGGAGGGAAGGACTATACTGACGTGAGGTCTGGAACATGATAAGGAATTAGAATTCAGAAAGCGGAGGTAATTAGTTTGATACTTAACTTTAGTCCATTAATGACGAACGTCGCTTTTGACAGTACATGAGTCACAATATTATCTGTTCAGAAGACATAGTAACTGAATCTGGCGCCTTGCTAGGTCGTAGCAAATGACGTAGATGAAGGCTATGCTAAACTGTCGTCTCTACAAATGAGAGCGTCTGTAGTCAGTGAACCATCGCTAGCAAAGTCGGCTGTATAACTGGGTCGAGTACTAGGGAGTCTCTCTAGACCTGCCGTGTGGTGGCGCTCGGTCTGCAATCACTGATAGCGGCGACACGCGAGTCCGACGTATACTACCGGACCGCAGCCGATTTAAAGGCTACCACCTAGTAAGTGTGGTGTCTGGCGGTGACACCACATTCTTCGTGTCGGTTAAATTTCACTTCTGTAGCACGTCATCCTCATGGTGTAGCAAATTTTAATGGCCAGTAGTGTATTTTCACGTCTGTGCCTACAATCTATTGTGACGACGTCGGAGCATGAAAGTGCTCCGGCATACTGCTCAGTGTTTGCGTTTGTGGTATTTCCTGGCTTGTCACTAGAGGAGCAGAATACTCTTCGTCAGTGTAAATACTGGTATTCCGATACACTAAGGAAGCCATCTGTAACTGTGAAGGGGTTTTAGGTCTTACGACTACTGCGTCATGGAAACTGACATTGGAAGACTAGTGCTAAACATAGTTACAGAAGACAATGTGTTATCAGCGATGGGCAACATTATTTCGAACGATATAAATGAGTGTTATGTTCACCAGGACAATACAGGACTGAAAGATGTCAGTGTGGGAACAGATGTGGATGAAGACGGTGAACATTTGCACACTGGCGTGTAATACCGAAGAAACGAGGTGGGCTAGCAGTGGACCCGAAACAGGTGCTTACATATACCGTGGTAAGAAAACTGTTAACTAAGGAAATGGCGTCAGGGCCAACAATAAGTCGCAGCTTAAAGTAACCAACATTGAGAGCACTAACTCTGTTGTAGCACGTGTACGAGAAACCAATCTTTTTGTCAGTGTAAAAACAACTGTCAACATTGACGATCAAAAACATCGAGACAGTTTGGGGGTTAAGGAAAAAGTCAATGTACCAATCCTAGGAGTTTTGATAACTTGTAGAAGCAACATACCGCAAGAATACATAAAAATAACGAAATTGGGAATCGACACGACGCCCACTAATATGTATTCACTCAAGAGAACTCTCAAGCTCCGAGTAATTCCGAGCGTAACCCGACTGCACTCCATGTCAGTAGGCAAACTAGTCCGAGAGACTATGCCCGGAATACAGGACGCCATTATCAGTATACTGTACTTACGCCAGTCTAATGCACCGTGGAATGTAATGCACCCCCCAAGTTAAAGTTGTAAACAAAGAGTTTGTTGGCTTATCACTAGTAGGCTCCGTTTATTTACACGTCAGTGGATGTATACATGAAGCATCAAAACAACAATTTTAAGCCACCTCCCATTCTTAAGTGACACAGTCATTATTAAAAAATATGTCCTAAATTGATTACCTACATGATATACAAACAAATAGATCATAAATCACGGTCGTTACTCATCATTATCCACTAATATCATCATTTCGGAGGAGTCTGCATCAGAAGCAGTTTCATTTACTCTTTCCCCCGTCGTCCTCGTTCCAGAGCACATCATTTTCATGACCGTCCAGAGTATATAAAATGCAGCATTTCTCGAATGATTTTACTATCATTGGTGCTTGGATTTTTCTCCATGAGGCCGAACTCAAGCGTGCAATAATGTGGGGTGCAGCAATCTTAATTTTCCATATGGGAGTCAGTTTACAGTTTGGTTTGCAAAACCATGTCTTGCACTCTTCCTGAAAGTAACCTCAGAAAGCTTTACTATGGTAAACAAAAAGGTGTGCATTAGATTCGCGTAAATACAGTATCTGAGAAAGGTAGAAATCACAGTTCGGCGCAGTTGACTAACAGTGTTACAGTTATGGCAAGCCATAAGTCAATGGAAGATACAAGATGGACATAAACAAAAGCAAAACGAGAATAATGGAATATAGTCGAATTAAATCGAGTGATGCTGAAGGTATCAGATTGGGAAATGAGATGCTTAAAGTAGTACACTCATGCTCATAAATTAAGGTTAATTACAGAATCTTGCGTCACACAACGTGGTACTACACAAAACTGACGCTAATAGCATAGGCACATTGGGGACACACACGACACAGATCTGTAAGTACAAGGTATTGCTGATAAGTTGAGAAAACTATCCCAAATTACATATGCTACACAACGCCACTGTTTCCTGTGCATGTACCCCGACATCAATATGAAATATGATCACCATGCAAACGTACACAGGCTGCACAACAGGTTGGCATACTCTGGATCAGGTGGTCGAGCAGCTGCTGGGGTATAGTCTCCCATTCTTGCACCAGTGCCTGTCGGAGTTCCCGAAGTATCGTAGGTTTTTGAAGACATGCAGCTATAAGTCGACTAAGAGCATCCCAGACGTGCTTGATGGGGTTTAGGTCTGGAGAACAGGCACGCCACTCCATTCGCCTGGTATCTTCTGTTTCAAGGTACTCCTCCACGATGGCAGCTCGGTGGGTCCGTGCGTTATCATCCATCACGAGGAAGGTGGGACCCACTGCACCCCTGAAAAGGCTGACATACTCACGCAAAAAGATGTCCCGATAAACCTGACTTGTTACAGTTCCTCTGTCAAAGACATGCAGAGGTGTACGTGCACCAATCATAATCCCACCCCACACCATCAAAAGACGACCTCCATACAGGTCCCTTTCAAGGATGTTAAGGGGTTGGTATCTGGTCCCTGGTTCACGCCAGATGAAAACCTGGCGAGAATCACTGTACCTGGACTCGTCTATGAATATAACCTGGGACCGCTGTTCCAATGACCACGTACTGTGTTCTTGAAACCAAGTTTTATGGGCTCTCCTGTGACCAGGGGTCAGTGGAATGCACCTTGCAGGTCTCTGGGCGAATAAACCATGTCTGTTCAGTCGTCTGTAGACTGTGTGTCTGGAGACAACTGTTCCAGTGGCTGCAGTAGGGTCCCGAGCATGGCTACCTGCAGTAATCCTTGGCCATCTGCTGGCACTGATGGTGGGATATCGGTCTCCTTGTGGTAGTGTTGTATACTGTGGACGTCCCGTACTGTAGCGCCTGGACACGATTCCTGTCTGCTTGAGTTGTTGCCATAATCTTGATATCACACTTTGTGGCACACGGAGGGCCCATGCTACGACCTGCTGTGTTTGATCAGCCTCCAGTCGCCCTAGTATTCTACCCCTCATAACATCATCAATACCTGTTATTTGAGCTATTTTCAACACACAGTCACCATTAGCACGTCTGAAAACGTCTGCGCACTTATTCGCTACACCGTACTCTGACATGCACCAACACACCTCTGCTTATGTGGACTGCTGCCAGCGCCATCGTGCGACGACCGCAGGTCAAATGCACCATATTGTCATACCCCGTGGTGATTTAAACCCGCAAACCACCTACCAGAGCGTTGTTTCACCGCGTATCAGCATTATCCTTAATTTATAAGCATGAGTGTAGATGAGTTTTGCTATATGGGGAGTGTAATTATTGATGACGGTCAAGGTACAGAGGATACAAAATGTAGACTGGCTATGGCAAGGAAAGCGTTTCTGAATAAGAGAAATTTGTTAACATCGAGTATAGATTTAACTGTCGGGAAGTCTTTTCCGAAAATATTTGTATGGAGTGTAGCCTAGTATGGTAGTGAAACATGGTGGACAAATAGTTTAGACAAGAAGAGAATAGAAGCTTTCGAAATGTAGTTCTACAGAAGAATGCTGAAGACTAGATGGGTAGATCACGTAACTAATGAGGAGGTACTACTGAATAGAACTGGGGAAAAGACAAATTTATGGGACAACTTGACTAGAAGAAGGGATCAGTTGGTAGGACAAATTCTGAAGCATCAAGAGACCACCAGTTTAATATTGGAGGGAACCGTGGAAGGTAAAAATTGTAGGAGGAAACCAAGAGGAGAATATATTAAGCAGATTCAGAAGCATGTAGATTGCAGTAGTTACTCGGAGATGATGAAGCTTGTACAGGATAGAGTAGCATGGAGAGCTGCGTCAAACCAGTCTCTGGAGTGAAGACCACAACAACAAGAATAACTTTCTTATTACCTGTAACTGCCAACAAACCAGCAGAGCTGGAAGAAGCTATTGTTCGTACTGACGTGGCAAATGATTCTGATGTAGAGGGTGGAGTTGCCTCCAGTTCCCGTAAGAGACAAGGGATGACAGAAGGGAAGAAACTGTTTCAGGTACTTGCAGCAAACATCAAGAAAAAGAAAATTCATCAAACCGTGAAGGAGATTTACCCTGATAATCATTTTCTACTGTCATTTTTAGATGATTTGAAATCTGTGGCAAAGCGTTTAAAGATGGACAATAATTTTGAAATAATGTCAGTTTTGTGGTAATACAGCAGGTCTTACAGTTCACTAGAAAACTGTAAGTTTCAGATCACTTCACACATACCAGTACCTATATATTCAAATACACCATAACTGTTCATGCTTTCAATCCATGTCCAAGTACATCAAATCACTTTCACCTATATCACCTGATTCATCAGTGACCACTGATTTATTCTCTGGGTAGCGTAGATTTTAGGAAGCTGTTTTAAAGTATTTCATCGAAAAAAATTATTGTCGAATTTACTTTAAACATAAATTTATACGTAAAAAAGGCATTTTATTTACCTTGAAGTAATCATTCGTCTTTCATCTGATGATATACTATTTCTCATTTACGTACTTTCTTTCATTTTGTTAGCCCTCAGCACAGCACATAACTGATCAAAAGACGTCACAGACATTCTGCAGCAGTTAAAGCATTTTTTAGAGTTTTCTTTCAATTTCTTATAAATTATAAAAAAAAGTCCATGTTTTTCTCCAGTAGTTAACATAGGATGAATCCGGTACTTTGGATGATGTCGCTGATGCCTGTGTTTTCTTTTCAATAACAAAACGAAAAGCAACACTTTCTCATCAGAGTCCGTTTCGTCGCTAAGTAGGTAGCAGAAGCATACAGACAGCTCTTGCCACAGAGCTTCTGCTGCGTGGTACAGTTGCATGTCTGGCAATTCGACCACGCTGCTCAAAAGTGCGGTAGTCGCCCATTGCTGCGATTGAACCGCGTGGCTGAAACGCCACAACGAAGTCGCCAGTGTGAAAGCAGCCGTAGTCTGCATCACAGTGACACAGACAACGGTCGCCAGATGTTGCCCAATAACATTGGCCGACAGTGTGGTCATAGTGCGTCTTATCTCCTCCGTCTGTTTTTGTCAAGGTCAAGAAGGTTAGGTTAGAATCTATTCTGTGTATGATGTGGGTTAGATTTTAATCTCTTAAGGTGGGGTGGATACAACGACGCCTCTGTGTTGTGGATACAAGGGCTGCGTAGCAGCTTCTGCTATTAAAGAGACACCGAATGCATGGGAATGAGCTTTCGTGAATTGTAAAGAACGTGGCAAGTACTATGCTTTCTGTCCTCAGTTATCGGAATAACCAGACAAGTTTTACGAATATATGAGATGACGGGAGAAACGTTGTTCTATACTCGAGATAATTCGTGGTGACCTTGAAAAGCTAGTTATAAACACTCTGTGTCGCTGTATTTATTTGAAGTTGTGCTGACGTACATCAATTAGTGATTGTCGTTTTACACACGAGTGAAAGACAAGTAAAGGGTGTAGCATAAAGTACTCTGAAAAACTGAAGCACTTAAAAGTGGAAATACTTACCGTACACTGCATTTTCAAACCACTTCATATTAACAGCATCACTAACCTACTGGCATGAAACGCCAGTAAGCAGTAATATTAATTTGTAGACAACTAATGACATCCTACCACAAGAATGATCCAGTATGGTAGCTATGCGCATAAAACATACGCCACCCTCTTCACGTCAAAAAATACATTTTTGAGGTTATAATCTATTCCTAAAATTTCCAATACCGATTTTGCATATGAGGATTCGAATAAACCTGCGATTTAGTCCATAGATTCCGAACTATGTGCCGATTATGATATTTTCATCCTCAGGATGCCACAAAGTCATTCTCTTTTGGCAGTTTCTCATGCTCCATAGCTCGTGTGCGAGGATATCGGCCGATTTGACCAAAGGAAACAAACTGATTTGAATTTCACCGATTGCCCTTCGAAATGTGTACATTCAGGAGAAGGGATCAGTTTTAGTGTGATCGTGCACATAGTGGCGTACGTACTGATTTGGAAAGATCGGCCGTCTCCAGACGATGTCGGTCGTCGGCAGAATCCAGCGATATCGGAGCCGCTACGACTGCAGCCTTAATCCAAGTCCACTTCTTCAAACACTGTCCCATATGACCGTGTCTGGCTTGCGTACCAGATGCTACTTTTGCCCCTGCAATGCAGGCACCATAGACTCAGCCAGCCCCACAGTTTGTCCCACTCAACAACAAGTCAGAACCAGAGAACTCAATCAGCGGTCAGTGCTCAGAGGTTTGTACTACAATGTGCCTGTCCCTATATCCCTGACTGCACATAAACCATTCTGACCCATGTCATCTGTTAGCGCAAACATCATAGATAATTTATATCACAAGTGTATGTCTATCATTAGAATGGTGCAGTTGGGTGCAGTTCAAAAGGATTCGAAACATCATGTTGCGAGAGTGAGTGAGGCACATTCCGTTAATATCCTACAAAATAATGGACAGTAATCATTTGGACAGAGTTATGTTATGGAACATTCATTTGGCCTGCTCTAATAGGGAAAATCTGGTTTATTTCCAAATGGAATATAAAATTCATATCATGGGATTGGCAGAAACTAGGATAAGAACAGTACATAACTTCTACACTGAAGAGGCAAAGAAACTGATACACCTGCCTAATATCGTGTAGGGCCCCCGAGAGCACGCCACAGTAGTGCCATAACACGATGTGGCATGAACTTGACTAATGTCTGAAGTAGTGCTGGAGAGAACTGACACCATGAATCCTGCAGGCCTTGGAGATCTCTTCTGAACAGCATGTTATAAGGCATCCCAGATTTCCTCAATAATGTTCGTGTCTGGGGAGTTTGGCGGCCAGCGGAAGTGTTTAAACTCAGGAGAGCAGCTCTGTAGCGATTCTGGAAGTGTGGGGTGTCACATCGTCCTGCTGAAATCGGCGAAGTGCGTCGGAATGCACAATGGACATGAGTTGATGCAGGTGATCAGACAGGATGCTTACGTATGAGTCACCTATCTGAGTCATATCTAGACATATCAGGGTACATATAACTCAAACTGCACACTCCCCACACCGTTACAGGGTCTCCACCAGCCTCTGCTGACAGGCTGGGTCCATTAATTCATGAGGTTGTCTCCATACCTGTACACGTCCATCCTCTCGATACAATTTCAAACGACACTTGTCCGACCAGGCAACATGTTTACAATCATCAACAGTCCAATGTCAGTGTTGACAGGCCAAGACAAGGCGTAAAGCTTTCTGTCGTGCGGTCATTAAGGGTGTATGAGTGTGCCTTTGGCTCCAAAAGCCCATATCGATGATGTTTCATTGAATTGTTCACACGCTGACACTTGTTGATGGCCCAACGCTGAAATCTGCAGCAGTTTGCGGAAGGGTTGCACTTCTATCACGTCGAATGATTCTTTTCAGTCATTGATCCTATTCTTGCAGGACCTTTTTGCAGTTGGAGCAATGTTGGGGATTTCATGTTTTCCAGATTCCTGATATTCATGGTACTCTCGTGAAACGGTCATACGGGAAAATTCCCACTTCATCGCTACCTCGAAGATGGTGTTTCCCATCACTCGTCCGCCAACTGTAGCACCACATTCAAACTCGATTAACTCTTGATAACCTGCCATTGTAGCAGCAGTAATCGATCTAACAATTGCGCCAGACACTTGTTCTCTTGGATAGGCGCTGCCGACCGCAATGCCGTATTCTGCCTATTTACATATCTCTGTATTTGAATATGTATACTTATATCAGTTTCTTTGGCACTTGATATAACGGAGATGAAGGTGCGTTCGGTAAGTAATGCAACACATTTTTTCGGCCGGTTTTGGTTGAAAAAATGCGGATTTTGTTGTGCAACTTCGTCGAATATTTCCACTTCAGCTCCTATAGTTTCATGAATTTGTGAATGGTGGCGGCACTATACATAGCCTTTGAAATAGTGTCTGTAACGCATGTGCATTCCAAGCAGAGAGCTGTCACTGATTTCTTTTTATGGAAAACCAGAGCACTGCAGATATTCATGGTCGCATGCAGAATACCTATGGGGACCTGGAACAAAAGAACAGTGAGTCATTGGGTGTTGAGTCAGTTATCATAACAAGGTTGTGCAAACATGCCCAATCCCCTGTGTGCCGGCCGGCTGCAACTCCTGCAATGTTGGAATGTGCAGACACTCTCATTTGAGGTGATCAATGGATAACAGTCAAACTCTCTGCACAACTGGATGGCTCTGTTGGTAGCCTAGTACTCTCGTCCTCCAGTTGGGGTACATAAAAGTGTGTGCTCTGTGGATTATTTGCTACCTAGCAGAAGACCATGAAGAGCAATGAAGGACGATTTGTGTGAAGTCACTTGCACGTTATGAGGCTGGCCATGACAGTTTTTCTCGAACATCATTGCAAGCAATGAAACATGGGCTCATCACTTTTAACTGGAAACGAAATGGTGACCCGTTGAGTGGTGCTACACCAGCTCTGCTCCGTAGAAAAATTTCAAAGTCTAACTTTCAACTGGTAAAGTCATGGTTACAGTCTTCTGTGCTGAATGAGTTATTCTAATTTATGTCCTCCAGTGCCAGATTAAGGGAAGGGAAAAGGGGGGCTCTAGACCCAGGACTCCATGTGGACGGGGGGCCTCCACTCTGATCTTCCTCATCTGGCTCTCTAATAAGAATCATTCAAGACACAACCATCACCATGGGATAAAATAAGACCCTAAAATATAAAACAAATTTCTTTGTTTGTTACAACCACCATCTTAAAAAACTATCATAAATCAGTTTAAAACAAAAGGTCGAATATAGTACATGATAATTATGATTCATATTTTCTCGTTGAACAGAAATGTTCTGCAGTCTCATGTAGTCACAGAATACCTAGTCCAAATCCAGCAAAAAATTAAGTTACTGGGCAGTTGCGCAACATTCCTTCATGTCAACAAGTTCCATCTATTTATAAACTCCGTATGCATGTATTCGAGCAGAATTTTTGACCTTAACAATAGGCGAGTTACTTCAAACACTTTTGTGTTTTGTGTGATGCACTCACCATTCACCCATCGCCCTTTCCTTCTTCTGTTCGTTGCTTATATTCCTTGTCTATTGTTGGAGAGCTGAATTGTTAATTCGAGCAAAAGAAAAGCACAGAAAGAAGGAGCTACATTTATGAAGAAACTGCCACAAGTGACTGCATAGTCTTACGAAAAAAAATTGCCCCACTGGTAACGTCAGTGAAGTCTGTACTGAACCGGTACCTTTTACACTGGTATCTAATTCTTCTAAGGAGTGTTTTACAGATCCCGGTGAAACTGAAATTGTAGTTGGGCAATATTTTGTAATTGAGGTGGCAATGAAAGCGAATGTTGAACTAAGCGATCATAAAATCAAAATCGGAGACAGAACTTACAGTGAATTAGTGAAGTGCCCAACATTGGAGAAACATTCGGCGAAATAGAAAAACGTGAAAAATCATTGGTGGAATTGATTTTAGCGAATGGTTTAGACTATGTTAAGAACAATTTAGATGATCTAAGTAAATCTGAACGTGTCTATAAATCACAAAAAATGTACTCACCCAACACCTTGTTCTTTAGAAAATTGCTAAATGGAGAGAAAAATGAAAGGAAATGGCTGTAGTATTCCGAATCTACAAGAAATGTGTTTTGTATTTTCCGTAAATTATTCAGTGACAGCATTGACTTAGATGATATGAGTTCTCCATTTTCAACTTGTGGGCTTTCTGTCTGGAAGAAAGAGGTAGAAAAAGTGACATCTCATGAAAACAATGCTATTCATCCCAAAAATTCAGTGACGCGGCTTCTACCATGGAAGAATGAGAGACGTGCCGTATCGACAGTGAACTGCAGCATACGATTTAAACCGAGGAAAATTATTGGCAAGAAGTGCTTACCTGCGTGACAGAGGTAGTTAAGCATTTGGAAATAAGAGGATTTGCTTTTAATGGTGATAACAAAATTTTTTGGACCAAAAATAATGGTAACTATTTAGGTTTCCTTGAATTAATTGCTCATTTTGACCTGTTTTTGAAACAACACATCCATGAGCGTTGCTCTAAAGGTCATTGCCATCAGTCATATTTTTCCAAGGCTACCGGTATTGTGAAGAATTCATTGGTCTTGTGGGAGTCAAGGTATTGAGTAAAATAGTTGCTGAAATTCAAACAGCAAAATTCTAAAGATTAGCTGTATATTCAACAGTAGACACAGCACATGAAGATCAGCTAGCCCTTGTAGAAGGTATTGTTTCGAGGGAAGAGTTTATGAGGAAGATTTTTATGTTTTGTTCCCAACACAGACACACAGAAGAAAGTCTTAGGAAAGTTTACCTAGATCTCTTTTGGGAATACAGTACCATATGAAGACAGAAGATTGTCGTTGCCAGTAACACGAGTGGGAAATATTCAGGTTTAAGTGCAAAGATAAAGGAACTGAATTAATTAGCTTTCTATGTGCCTTGTGTTGATACCTGTTAAACCTGGTGTTCCAAACAGTGCTGAGAAATCGTCAGAACCAGCTGTTTTTTTTTTTCCAAGTTATTCAATGACTATATGGTTTTTTTGTAGTTTGTACTCACCGTTGGCACATGCTTGTGAGGAAGAATGAGTGACTTAAGATATTGTGTGATACTAGATGGTCATGCTGTGAGGAAGCAATATCAGCTATTCGACAGAATTTCTATGCCGTTTATGTGTTCTTTAAAGAAATTATTGAGAACAAGAAAATGCAGCGACAAGAAATGGGGCAGAATCGCTTTTGAAAAATCTGAAGACAGCAAGCAGTACTAGCTGTCTTCTGCGATGCCATGTTGTCTTGAGTGGACAAAACTAACAAATATTTGCAATGGCCTGGACTGAACTTAATTAGCGGGTATCATGTATTGCGATCATTGATTCCATTTTTCAGCCATGTTAGTGAAAATTTTAATGAACATGAAAACCAGGCTAACTCTGCGACTGCCATTCCCATTCCCGAGGCCTCATCGCGCAAGTTATGAGGAAAGAAGAGGGTGAGGAATATACCCCATAGAAAAACTTGAATCCATCTGGCTCTGGATGGTAGTATCCTTTGAGGCCCCCACCTAGGGTTACAGGTGAAACCGGTCAACAGTCTCAAAGGCAGAAAGGAATCCTAATTCCCAACAGTAGAGAGAGCGGAAGAACCTAATGGAGAAAACCATGAGAAATCATTTTGGACTAACAATCCGTTCGTATCTTGGAATTTATTTCCTGCCATGTACAACATACAATTTCAATTGCAGAATGGAAGGGCTGGTAAAAGTAAGCACTACCCCAGTTGGTAACTCAAAAGAGGTATCCACCATTTGCTTTATGCAGTGCTTAGGGATCTAGAGTTTGGGAAGCCCCAACATGTGCAGTAAGGACAAGATTAAGAAACCTCGGTGTCATTCCAAACTTACGTTCAAAAGAAAATCTTTACAGCCATCTTGAATGTAAAAACTGGTAAACAATAAGAACTGAAAATTCCCTAAGATAAACATGAAATACAAGTTTCTGCAGTACAAGAAACGTGAGTTTTGGACAAAACTGCTACAGAAACCAAAAATCATAGAATTTTTAAGGGTAAACCAACTGCAAAAATTATGAAAGGCATACCAATACTTGGTATCAGCTTCTATACTCATAAAAATTTAGTAGATGACGTTACAGAATTCAAATCCAGTTCAGAAACACTCTCTTCTCACAGTGAAATGCAAAAATAAACAGTATATCTTTGTTAACGTCCAAGCTGTATTTAATGATGACAGTTAAGATAAATCTGAGTTAAGTAGAAGCATTCTGGCAACTTTTGGCAGACTAAATGTAAAAAATCCCAAAATCAAATATTGTGATTTTACTGGGGTATTTTAACGTACATGTAGGATAAGCAAAAAGCTATTTTAAAAATTGTAGTCCAACCCATGAATGAGCAAAAAAAGAAAAAACATGCAAGACTAATGAATCTTTGGAAAACATTTTTGTTGTTAATGTCAACTTTCTTAAAAAAAATTGCTAAGTAAAGCAAAAACATATATATCTCCAAGTCAAGTACTACAGAAGTTCCAGTTAGATCATGTGGATATTTATCAAAGTAATGTTAAAGAACTCGTAAATGTAACAAGAAACAGGGAATTTTACTCTGTTCATTACCTGACGAAAATTAAACTGAAATTTATCCCTAATAAAAAGGGTAAGAGACAGCAAAAATTGATTAAATATAACGCAGACAAGCTCAACATCACAAACAACACAAACGTGGCAATGAAACATTTTCAAGAAGAAATTAAAATAGCTAAATCAGAGTAATTGGAACAATTATCTAAAAAAATCAACAGGGCAGTGAAGAATGAATTTGAATCAACAAAAATGAGAAGAAAGTCTGCTGGAATGAAATCTGTGAAAAAGGCAGTTGCAGACAGAATAAAACAGTGGAAGAAATGGAAACATTCTGGGAAGACTGAGTACCTTGATCAACTTAAACTGCAAATTTCAATTTATTGTTCATAACATGTACCGTAGTTTTACATGCATGTGCATTTTCAACTAAGTATAAAGATTTTACAAATACAATTTCTTTTAGTTTACATTATTTCTGAAACTTCCTATCAGATTAAAACTGTGTCCCAGATCGAGACTCAAACTCAGAGTCTTTGCCTTCAATGGGCAACTGCTCTACCATTTTTTTCCCTGTAATTCTCATTTTGTTTGATATTGTTCACTGCATTTGTTTGGGGTAGGTGTCGTATGTCACCCATCGTTGATCCGTTCACTTTTTTTTTCGTTGCAGAGGGCAGCTAACTCTCTGACTGAACATGCTGAGCTACTGTGCTGGCCTATCTGAGCTACCCAAGCATGACTCACAACCAGTCCTCACAGCTTTAATTCCCCCAGTACCTCGTCTCCTACCTTCCAAACTTTACATAAGCTCTCCTGCATCTGTGCCACCCAAGGACAACTCACAACCCATCCTCACAGGGGGTCGTGAGTTGCGCTTGGGCTGCTCAGACGATAGAGCCATTGCCTGCGAAAGGCAAAGATCTCAAGTTCGAGTACTGGACCAGCACACAGTTTTAATCTGGCAGGAAGTTTCATATGAGTGCACACTCCACTACAGAGGAAAAATCTCATTCTGAAAACATCCCCCAGGCTGTGACTAAGCCATGTCTTCGCAGTATCCTTTCTTCCAGGAGTGCTAGTCCTGCAAGGTCTGCAGGAAAGCTTCTGTGAAGTTTGGAAGATAGGAGACGAGGTACTCATAGAATTAAAGCCATGAGGACAGGTCATGAGTCGTGCTTCGATAGTTCAGATGGTACAGCACTTGCCTGCAAAAGGCGAAAGTTCTGAGTTTGAGTCTCGGTCCAGCACACAGTTTTAATTTGTCAGAAAGTTTATATCGGTGCACACTCTGAAAATTTCATTGTGAATACATTATTTCTTATTAAATTAAAATTCATGATAAATTCAAGTTATGAGGGAATTTTTGGATAAGCCACTGCTTGACTCGCTTTTTGAAAGTATCCCCTGTCAATATATTAACTTCATTTGGTTACAAATTATGAAAAACGTATTTGACATAGGAGCTTTTTGCTGGTAAAGCAAAAAATCTTTTGTTAACCATACGAAAGTCTTTTCTATGCCGTATTTCACAGTTGGGAATATCTATGTTCCTTTTTGTAATCTTAGTGTCTGCTTTCACTAGGATTAGAGGTTCTAGGTTGTTGTATATAAATGGCACAAACTGTGAGACTATTGTGTATAATGAATAGGAATTTGCTATAAGTTCCTGGTTTTACTTTTGCGATGATCCTCAACGATTGCTTCTGCAGTATGAAACCCCTTTTCATATTAGTTAGGCCTCTTCCAGCCCACAGTAGTAGTCCATAAAACAAGAAAGGGTACACTAATCCAAAATACACAGTCCTTAGGGTTTGAGAATTAAGATATGGTGATAATCTTCTTAAAAAAAAATAAAGACGGTGTTAATTTTTTACAGATGTAATCAGCTTGCTGCTCCCATGAAAGTCAATCATCTATGCATAAACCTGATTATTCACAATGTTGTTGGTAGAATTTCATCAATCACAGTATTTTGTCTGTTTGTACCATTTGGTTTAAAGTGAATAATATTAGATTTTTCTTTTTTACATGTAGGTTGCCTCTTTCAAAGTGAGCACTTGTCATGTATCGTCTGCATGCGTAGTGATCAGTTGCTTATTGTCAAGAGAACTTGATAAATCACTTACATAGCATATGAATAGGACTGGACCTAAAATGGAGATCTGTGGAACATAAAAACATATTTGCTTATACTTGACCTTCTCCTCTCCAGTATTTCTTCATTAGAGTGTATAATCTCCGTGCACTGCTGTCTACCCTTTGAATATATTTCTAGCAATTGCATGAGTTTTCCAGTGACACCACTCTTCACAGTTTTTGGTAAGACCACATCATTATGTGCTCTATCAAAAGCTCTTAAGAGGTCCAGGAATACTCCTGCTCTGCTGCTTAAGGTTTTACATTTATTTTTTCAAGTATATTATGGGAAAATAGTACTGCTGCTGATGTGGTAGTTTGACCTCTTCTGAAACCATGCTAGAAATCACCTAATACGTCAGCATTGTTGTAATGTACCAGGACATTTTTAATATTATTTTCTCTAACAGCCTGCTGAAAGTTCAGATTAGGGCAATGGGTATGTAGTTCTGTAAATGCTTTTTCAACTTGTCAGGGAACACCCCATTCTTTAGAACACTGTTTAGTAGATGAACTAGTGGTTTCATTAGTTCATGTTTCCATTGCTTCAATATATATGGTTAAATTTCATCTAATATTGCTGATTTTTTGTTTGTATCAACGAGCTACAGAATGTCATATGTGCTTACTGAGGGTAGTTTACTGCAGTTCTGTTTGTTACAGAACTCAGATGTTTCCTGTATTTCCTGTTTCTCAGAGACATCATTTTCAATTTTCGATGAATGAACTATTAAAAATATTGCTAACTAGAGGGGGATCAGAGATATTTATTATTCATAGTTAACTGTGCATTATTAATTTTAGTTTGTTTCTGATTTTATGTATAACTGACCAGCAACTCTTTGAACCATTATCTGAACCTCATATCTGTTGGCTGATTCTTTCTGCATTTAAGCTCCAGTCTTCATTGTGGTATTTATATTTGTACTGCTTGTGGAATTCTTTATGTTACTCTGAGTTAGTCACTCTGAGTAAGCTATACATGTTTTCCACTTTTTCTTTCAAATCTTTTGTTTTAAAATCTAACAGCACAGGTTTTGATTTTAAAGGTTGACTTTTCTGTTCACTCACTTTTTTTAATGGCATGGCTCTGTTTATGTCCTCAGTCAGAATTTCTGTGGACATGTTCTGTTTGTTTTTGATCCTAATGGTAGTAATAACTGATTCCCATGATTTCTGGCTTAAACTATGTCTTAGTGTAGCAATGTTGTTTGCAGACAGTATTTGCCTGTGCTCATACATTTTTCTTGGTTTGAATTTGGTGTTACATTTTAGCACCATTATTCAGCCTAAATGATCTGGGAGGTGACCATTTATGACGTCTGTTGAGATGATGTGGTCATAATTTATGATAGCATGATCAGTTAAACTACTATGTGTGTTAGCTATCCTGATGGATACTAATCCAAGAAGATCTTTAGCCCTGTAAGACAGGACGCAATCTGTAAAACGTTTGCTTTCCTGACTGTCACGTAAATTGTTGATGTTCAGATCTCCCGGTATGACAAGATGTACAGTTCTACTACCTGACATTAATTTACTTAAACCTCCATCAGTTGATTTCAGAAAAAGCATCAATAATTTCTGGATAGGGATGTACATACACCTATGACATAGAAAAGAACAGTGCAAAATGTGAGTTTAAGCATTGCGAAAACTTTGTCAACACAGAAATTGTTCCCCCATAGCACTTTTCCTGTGGTGGTTACAAACTTATAATTTCTTGGGTAGATGGCAACACCACCACTTTTATTATGTGTTCTACTGTAGAACATATCTAGGTTGTAGCCTTCTAAATTGCAATATTGGTTGTTGTCCACTGTTTACTGCTGTTCCGTAACTTATACTACATGTGAAGATAGTCCTGTGATAAATGATTCAAAAGCATCTCATTTTGTTTTGTAAACCCTGTATATTATAATGCAAAAGTGATAAATTAGATTAATAAGATGTTTAAAAATGATCTAAGGGGCTATTGAGCTCCAAGTATTAGCTCGAGATGAAAATGGTAAAATAGGCCTAAGCAATACCCAGAACTGTGAAATACTAAAAAAGCACTTTGAACAGCTCTTGAACTGTGAAGAACTGTACTGTGAACTAGAATTCCTGGATCTTCAAAAAAACACAGAGGCGGATCCCCCACCTACAGCTGAAGAAATAAAAAGAACAATACATATTCCGAAAACTAGCAAAGCCTACGGAGAAAATAATCTCAACCAAAATTTATAACTAACCTACAGGTCATGTTTTAAGAAATATGGGAAATTGAAAAGATTTCAGAAGACTGGAATGTGGTTCTTATTCATCCTAAGCACGAGAAAGGTGATAAACATAATGTGAATAACTCCATAGGTATATATCTGTAGCCAATGGGTTATAAGATATTTTCAACAATGTTACTAAGCCTCTTAGAGAAAATAGTTGTAGAATGGAAACAAAAACTAAAAGAATATAAGATGTCACCAGTAACTATGGGGACTAAGAACAAAGGTATTAAAATTAACTGTCTATCATTTGCAGATGATTTTGCCATTGTTTCTGGAAACCTAACAGATGCAGAAACACAAATCAATCTGTTGGAAGAAATAGCCAACAAAGTAGGTTTAAGAACTTCTCTAGAAATAATAAAATTTATGATAAATGTAAAAACTACTCCAGAATTCTTTGTAGCAGATTTTGGACAGATAAAGAGGGTTAATAAATGCAAATACTTGGAAAAAATTATTCAATGAAATGGCTTAGAACAATTCGCTGCAAAAGAAAGAGTACATAAAATGCAGAGAGAGCATATGGTATAACAAGAAATATTTATGAAAAAGGTATTTGTCTAAGAATTTGAAAATACAACACTACAACACAGTAGTGAAACGAAAATGTATTTATACAAGTGAATGTTTAATACTAAATAACAAATTACACAAACTTGAGGTCCTAGAAAGAAGAGTGATTCAAAAAATACATGGTCCGCTAAGAAATTCAGAGGTTTGGAAATGAAGAAGTAATGAAGAAGTGTATCACAACATAGAAAATGTAACTGAAATACTACAGAAGATTCAATTGATTTTTTTTGAGCATTTATAAAGAATGAACAACAACAGGTTAATCAAACGGATATTTAAATATATGTGGGACAAGAAGTCAATGATAGGCTGGATTCAAGAAGTTAGGAAAGATATGGAAAGAAACAGCATAAGTGAAAAGGATGCAACAGAAAGAGAGATTTTTAAGATGAAAGGATTCCAAGGCAGTTGGGAGAAGAAGACGGCTGAAAACGGTTTGAGAAGAGAAAAAGATACGTAGTGAGGAGATGAAAGAATACTGTAGGAAGAAGAAAGAAGAACAAAGCAGGAAGCATTGAAATTGGTATGTGGTCCACATGTAAGCCAAAGAGAAAGAGAAATAAGAACAAGGAAACCAAGCTAGCAGGTCAAGTGAGCTTGTGTATCAAGAATATAGTAACAAAAGGAAATTCGAAATACAAAGATGCCCTGATGGAGAAAAATCAGAATAATTTAGTGACATGATAAATTTTATGTGCCACTTATTGCAGTTGCTGAGAAACTGCAAGCAAAACTTAAAAGTGAAAAGAAATGTATTGCAAAGTAATCAGTCTTTTCCTACCTTCAACAAATACATAGTAAAGCTCAAAGCTAAAGAACTCTTAACAGAAAAGTCTAAGCTTCAGGAAAAATACTGAGGTAATCTCAATGAAGAAAGTTTTTCTTGCCAAATTCTTTATTTCAGTGAATATTTGAAGAGTTCTCTAAAAGAAAGCTGCTAAACATTTCAGCAGTCAAACTATATGGCATTATGTATTGTGCTATGAGACCAAGAAGCTGCTGTGTTCAATTATATATTATTTATTACAATAGGCCTATTTTGACATAATTGCCATTATCAGGTTATTGTACATCAGGTGGTCTTGAGGGCCATATGACGTTGGTGTCTTATTTGCGGTCACTAATGTATAATTTTGCTCCTTTGACATTGGTGGAGCTACAGTAGGTGTTAAACTGCAACTGGAGCAGTTATTTATGAGGTTTTACAATTATGAAATTTTATTTCATCAGTTAACATCATTATGACATAAACTTCCATAGTTGGAAATTTCAGAAATAACTGGTGCAGCTAGAGTTTAACATCTACTACAGCTCCACCAATGTCAAGGGAGCAAACTTATACAACAGTGACAGCAACCAAGACAGTGATATCACATGGACATCAAGACCATAATCTGATGGTGGCAATCATGCCAAAATTGCCCTGTTGTAATAAAACAATGTAATCAAACACACCAACATCTTGGTCTCATAATACAATATATAATGTCCTTATATGACATATATGATGCAGAAGGCCCAGATGAACATGAATTATATGAATTAATGGTTGAAAATGATCTTGGGGATGTTTTTCCAAAAGTGATGATTTCTTACCAAATTTACCCTGAAAACCAATTGTGAATTGTGTATCTGAGAGGGGATTCTCCAAATTAGCCCTTATCAAGAACAAATTATGTGTTATAATGCAACAAGAATGCATTTTCACTCTCCCCTTGTTATCAGTTGAACATGAGGCGTCTAGTTCTCTTGACTTCCAGGATATGATAGAGGACTCTGCCAGGACAAAATATTCAGGAAAAGAAATTTTTCAGATACTCATTTTCTATTTATTGCATTTATATAATAGGGTAATGTTGTGTGATTTTTTTAAAAATGCAATTGCAAAGTTCTTTTAGGCATAATATCATCTCCTGATGGCATGGTTGATGTCATAAAAATATATGTATTCTTTTACTTTTCTTATTGTACTTTCACAGAAAGGAATTAGGCCTACATGAAGTAAGCAGGATCCATACATTTTTTCTAGCCCCAGGCCTCCACATGGGTTAACCCAGTCCTGATGTCCTCCCTCAAGGTGCAACAATCAACTGAAAAGTGTATTTTGATACCCTCATGAAACTGAAGAAACGACTTCAATGTGTTTGCCACCATTAAAATGCCAATGGACTTCTCCTTCTCTGACAATGTGAGGCCTAACAGAAGTCTGTGAAAGCAAGAGGAGTTCACAAAATTTCATTGGACTGTTCTTCCTCATCTATCCTACAGCCCGGATCTCACACTTTCTGATTTCCATCTGTTTGGCTGAATGAAGGATGCAGTCTGCAGGAAGCAGTATGTGGATGATGGGGAGGTTTTTGATGCAGTAAGACATTGGCTAAGACGGTGACCAGTAGAGTGGTACCCCTCCCATTATGATGGTCTATGGCCATCACATGGAACAGAGACTATATTATAAAATAGGATTTTGTAGTCAAAAGATTGGGGAATAAAATGGTGTATTGAAATTGTGAATAAAACAACATGCTTTTAGAAAAAAAGTGTTGCATTATGTATTGAACACTCCTCATAATATGGTATGCATAAACAGAGAAGATAGATTTGGGGGAGATGGTATAAAAAATAAAAAATGATTAGTACTTTAATTAACTTACTATAGACACTGGAAATGACCTCTTTCAGAGATCTGCTATTAGATCACAAGTAAAAAACATTGAAATGTCTATTGTGCTACATACAGAGTCCCACAACTTAGTGACACCAAACATGCCTTCCGTAATTTGATGGCTAATATCTCCTACAAAGTAATTATTATGAGAGACCTCAGTGAGCATAATAAAGCATGGGGAAGCATTATAACAGACCAGGTGGGCATGTTAATGCTTGATACAATGCATGACAATAACTCAGAAGTCCTGAATGATTGTTCTGCCACTGGTATGTCAAGGAGAGGTGAAGCCCATTCAGCAGTAGATCTGGTCCTAGCATCTCCACAGTTGACGCCACCCAACACATGAGAGGTTCTACAAGATACTGGGGATTCAGATCACTTTCCAATAGGCAGAGGGTATGGGTATGGTAGAAATTACTGTCGACATTATAGTCCACAAATCTGAAATATAAGAAGCGGCAATTGGGAAAAAATACCACAAGCTGGCAGAGAAAGAACTCATGTCATACACTGAATCCAGAGATGTCGAAGGCAACCACAAAGAACTGGTACAAGTCACTGGGATGGCAGTAGTGACAATGGTACCATGCATCACACATGCCACGTAAAGTACATGAAAGGTAGCCCCATTGTGGTTTGAGGAATGTCAAGAAGTCATTTCATAAAGCAAAGAAGTGTTACAAGTGTACAAAAAAAGCCAGTGCAGTGGAAAACTTCATTCCCCTTAAAGCATGCCAGGCATGAGTGAAAATAAAACTTAAAGAAAAGGAAAGATTCAAGTGGGCAGAATACTGCAATAAGTTAAACCATCAAACCACAATAATGACAATCTGGTAACAAATTCAGTGGATCATAAATGCTATAGATGGACACCCCTTCACACGGGCACATCACCTATTGATGGAGGAAATATTGTCCAGGTTGGAAAGTTTGGTTAAAAAGCATTTTTAATGGTACATAGAGGATTTTAAATCGTACCCAACTTTCAACTAGGTTTTTGGCATGGGCAGGGCACATCTGTTAGTGGACATACAGTTGTGTCATTCCATAACTAAATATTTAACGGTGTTTTATATAAACATAAATCATGTGTGCAACAAAGTCTTGTTATCTGTTTTTGCTCAAACACCAAGAAACTTGCAGAGACCATGAAGTTTACTCATCTGCAGCCGTCTGTCCCTGGAGGAGGTTAATAACATTTTCTGATAAGGGCACTATCAAACTGATGACAACCAGCATGGCGTTGGCACAAGGATCAGTTCTCTCTCTATTGTGTTTAATATTTATACCAGTGAACTCTTTTAGTAGTTGGTTGTTGAATGTTAAACAATTAGGTACTGAAAGAGTGTTGGATGTGATCTGATGTTCCACTACTCCAAGTTGTAGCATGAGCAATAACTATATTCATCATTGCTTCTGAATCAAATGGTCTGGTCTTAGTTATTATTTCCAGGAATGGTTATGAGTAGACAAAAGAAACGTCTGTATAATATGAGCATTTAGTTCCATTTTCAGTGATTTTAGAGTATTCATCTAGTTGATTCTGCTCTATAGCATCACACGTTCATAACAGTTTGTAATAATGCACCCGTTTTAATGTAGTTTTGTGTAATAATAGTGGAACAGCTTTCTGAAAAAATATATAAATAGTAACTCAGGTTGAATGAGCTTCAATTAAAAAAGAGGATCAAATGAGGAGCATTGGTCTTGCAAGAGTTGCAAGAGAACTTCTATGAAGTTTGGATGGTCCAAGCTTACCCATCCAGTGTGGAAGTTAAGGCTGAATTGCAGGATGTGAATCAAGTGGTAAACCTGAAGATGCATCTATAGTGATGGGAAATGGTAGTTAAGAATGAAGCACCTTCATACAGCTATGCAGCTTTTGGAAACATCCCATAATTCTTGACTTTTTAATTGTTGTAATTTTTATGACAATTTGAATGGTTATTGGGTGTTGAGTGTTGTTATTGTCATTCATAATGTCTGCTTATCATATCTGGGTGGATTGGCATGAATGAAACATAATGTCATTGGGATTTGTTGCATAATTTCCTCCTTGGAAAAAGTCATGAAGCTTCAGGCTCAATTTATCGCCAAAACAAGTGCTAGTGTATGCCATCTCTATTAACAGCCACTCCAGATAAGAAAATGAGTACATTACACATTATAAATACTAATATTTATATTTTGAGAGTTCTATCTCAAAAGTAATTAAAGATTGTATTATTAATTCTGTAGTGTCAGGGTTTGCAGTAAGTAATAAGCAACATATTAAGTATTTCTGGTAATTAACAGTTTTTTTAGTATAGCATAATGCAGATACCTTTTAGCTGAATTTTCTTGGTCAAAGACAATAACAGAATGGGAATGCAGATTGGCTGATCAGTTATTTTATGAATTTAATTGACCAGTGAGTAGACTACAACATGGTCACCTTTTGACTTATCCATACAATATCACTTCTGGAATACTATGTGGTTACTGACAAAGACCGCAAACATCACAACTCAAACTATAATGCTATGATATGTTATAAGCTGTGCTGCAAGCCAGTGGCTGATAGTGCTTAGGTAGATCATAATCAAACAATGTGCACTGTGTCATCTCAAAAACTGATCTGTTAGTTATTTCCATAATACCATTTTCTTCTAGACTACGGAGGACACTAATCTTAGGCTCAGTCCAACTCTCTCTTGGAAATTAATCCAACTTAGAGTTTACAAACTCATTGCCATTGTTAAATCTAACAGCTTTGATGTTTGCATCAATCCTATTTTCTGTCAAAGTTTTAAACTAAAAAAAAAAAAAAAATTAAAATCTAATGCTTGATCTTCACTTTTGAGAAACTGGCACAATGTCCTGGAATAATCGCTCACTAGTACCTGTATGTACTCAGCCCCAGTATGTGATGTTTGCTCCATGGGACCACATAAATCCATATGCATCAAGCCAAGCACCTCAAATGCACATTCCCCTCCAGCCTCAGGAAATAAGAATTTAGACTTTTTACCAAGCACACATGATTTAATTTATGTTTGTCAACAAGTTCAAAATCACAACACTCCAACCTAGTGCCTACACCCTCTGAACATGACTTAAGTCTAGCATGAACTGTAGCATGGCCATGTCTAGAATTCTGTAAGTCTTCCATGTTATTAATTTTACTAACAGACTGTAATGGGCCATCCTCCTCTAGCATTACTTTTCTGCAACAGTAATAGTTGACACCAGTAATATTTTTCAAATTTTGGACGTGTCAATATTATCTCAGCTGTTTTTCTGAAAAATTTCATATACTTCTGTACACAATATGTTATATTTCAGAATAAAATTTGTGGAAAGGAATTATTTTACTTTTGATGTTACAATCAATATCTACTAACTCTGAAGGTACAGTTAAAATTATTTTCTTTTAGAAACATTTGAAAATTATGAATTATTTGGTATACTTAAAATTTTTATTATTAATTTTGCAATCTAGTGCTGTTTATTATGTTTGTTTCTGAATTCATTTATAAAATAGTAATTGTACTTAATAGAAATTAATTTGTCAAGAAAAATAGTAAACCCTTTCGAATATTGTTACGACTGCAGAGTGAAGTAGCAGTAAGCATGCCTCTGATGTGAACAGACTGTTTTTGTATTTTGGATGAACAATGTAAAATCGGTTTTGTTGATGTGAAAAGTCAAAACACTGTGTTATATACAAAAATGTGACAAAGTACATTAACATAAAAACAAAAATTCTGTAACAACCATCTTCAAAATTATTTAGATCAATTGAACCATGAGAACCTAAAATGTGAGAATTTCAGCTTCAAGAATCAGACCCCTAGACAAGACCAACTGGAGTCAACACTTCAAGAAAAGATAAGTAAACTAAAAAGTTTATTTTGATCTTACGCCTGTCAAATTTTCAGAGAAGACTTTGCACATTGGTGAACAATAGCAACAGCTAGGAAAGATGGGGTGGATTACAAAGAAGAGCATGCTTATCTGAAACCAGTTCAACATGTTTTAATCTATAAATGTGATTTGTTTCTGAACCAGAAACAGTAGCTCATACCTTTTGAATCTCTTATATACACCTTCATGAAAACAACATTTATGCCTTTCTTAATCAAAGTAGAAACTGGCAACAAATTAGTGGCTAAGCTACAGATTGGAATATCATTGCTGATTGAAGATATACCTGATGAATTGGCACTAGCATTTCACTTCTCTTCACAATTTTTTATTTGAAATTTTCTGGTACAAAATCTTTGAAACCATCCCTTTCTTGAAGTCGTGTCTGACGATGCTCTGAAATTGATGATCCACTCACTCCTGTTAACTCTGACACATCAAGTAAAAAAAACAATGACTTTTCTTCTCATCTGGAATTGACCTTTGATGATTCTTGTCTGTGGGAACAATCAGACTTGAAGTGACCATACCTCCAGCAATTAAAGCATTTTATTTTTTTTATTTTCTTGTTTTTCGTTGTAAAGCTGCTTTTATGATATGAAATTTTCATCTATTGTACTGGACTCTATAATTGCCCCTCTGGTAATGTAGATAAACTTCTGGTAAGCTTCACAGCATACTGAATGGAATTAGTTCATTGTAAATTTGTTTGTCTATGCTCTTAACTTTTGTTGGTTATATACAAAATAAGAATTACATAACCTTGAAGACTTTCTTCAGATCTGGATAATGTAGTATCCAACAAAGCATTCCAAAGATTCATCCATTTAGTTTTGTTTTTATCAGCAAGCAGGTTTTTGAGGACATACCAAGCTTTGTTTGCCTTTGTTATGTTTCCCACATGTAATAAATGTAATAGCTTCATAGTTAAGTAACAGAAAATAATATGTCTCAGTGAGACACAGACATTGTGTGGTGAAAATTGTTGAGACTGGGCTAGCATAGGGATCAGTTCTAGGACCATTATTTTTCATAATTACAATCAATGCTTTGCCACATCATATTTCCTAATCTATTAGCTGCCATACTGATGACACAATGATAATTGCAACTCATCAAGAAATATCAGTATTACAACAAATGTTATTGACAGGGGATCTCAAACTGATTCGATATTTCTAGATATCCAGAAGGCTTTTGACACCATTTCTCACAAGTGACATCTAATCAGATTGTGTGCGTATGGAGTACCAGATTATCACTTCAGTTGTGTGACTGCATTCATGATTTCTTGTCAGAAACGTCACAGTCCACAGTAATTACTGGAAAATCAACTTTCAGAGGGAGAAATGATCATCATAGTAAAATAAATCAGAGCTCATACAGGCAGATTTATGTGTTAATTTTTCCCATCCGCTGTTCAAGAGTGGAATGGTAGGGACATAGTCTGAAGATGGCTTGAAGAATCCTCTGCGAGGCATTTAATTGTGAACTGCAGAGTAATCATGTAGATGTAGGTATAAATATATATGTCACTTGAATAATTAGACACTGTAGGGAAATGGTTCTCCTCTACCAAACTTCTGTGTAACACTGCAGGGCCTTTAATTTTCCATCATCTAACAGAATAGAAAATAGAATGGTTAAAATTTTGGAATTCCATATTGACTCCAAGCTGATCTGCGGAGAACATATCAATTACATCCACAGGAGAATATCTAGGGTAACATACCTAATGAGCATACTGAGAGATTTAGTTTAGAATATTTAACATTAATCTATTTTGAACTGTTTCATTCTCACATTTCATATGGACTGCTGGTATGGGGGGGACTCTCTATATACAAGTGATATACTGAAGATATAAAAAACTCCTAAGTGAAATGTGCAGGGCTGCACCAAGAGATCACTGTTTATTCTGTTAATATGTATATATATTGTTCATCACTATACATTAAACTAAATGTAGAATAATTTCAAATAACAGGAGATATAGACTAACACAACACTTGGAGAAAAATTAAAATGGATATTCCAAGACACCTTATTTGCCCAGAGCCAGGTCCACAGAAATCCTTAACAAAGTACCACACTCAGCATAGTCCATGTCTTGTAAAGTATTTCAAAGGAAATTGTGTAAATGGTTGGCTGAAAATCAATTTTGTAATGTGAAGGAATTTTTTGATTTACAGATTGTGAGCATATGTTAAAATTTAAAATGCATCTCTAAATGTCTATAATTGTGTGTGTAATTAAGTGCATTTATGTTATGTATGAGAAATCAAGAACATTGTATATATGGTCAATGATTAATAAAGAATGAAGATTAAGGCATGTGTTGCAGCACTTGCCCCAGGACATAGGTCCAAAATTTTTCATTTACTAGAATTAGTTTCATCTCAAACTTACATGGATTGTAATTATCTTTCTATTTTAGTTTCCCTAGCACTGGAGTCATGGTTTTTGTCAAACTGACATCTGAAGACATTTTTGGAAACCTGAACCATAAAAAATAACACAAGTAACATGGACACATAAGGTAATACACTTATTCAATTTTTATATTCCTACCAGCATGACATACATAGTTCACTGCAGAGATTAAGCCCACAACCTATCACAATTTGCTATTGTTTATGATATTATGAATAAATCATTCAGAATTATTATATTCATGCATCAGCATTGCATCACACATACAGACAACAAAAGCAACAACAACACAGAGATAATCCATTGACTTGTAGATGGTTACAGCAAAGATTAAATCATGTGCTGGGTCACCAGGATAACCACAGAAGTGCTTTCATTTGCTTGATGTTCCCACAGCATGTGATAGGATATTGAAAACACAAATGCAAACTGTACTTCTAATGATACATAGAAATTTATTAATATTCAGCTTACAGGCACACATGGTCACAACTGAAGTACAAACAAAAGTGGTCACATTAGTTGATGAAATCAACCAGAGTTCCTAGTTTTGCTCTGAATTCGAATTACTCATTGTTGGACTGTTGGACCTCTGTTTGCCATCTGTATTGTTGCCAGAGATGTATCGAGAAGACATTGGCAATAATTGCTACCTATTTTTGTCTGTGCTATGTTTGGTCTATGAAGTCAATCACATGACTGGTAATATAAGCAATTTTTTTTCGTATTGATTATTTGTACCACCATTTTTATGGGTTGAAATCTTTCCTTATAAAATGAGTTTCATTTTTGCTTGTACTTTTAGGGCTCCATTCAAAAAAGGATTATCACAAGAGGAAATTGAAAAGGTTCTAAATGATGGTTCCAATGACCGCAAGCATTCTGAATTCGACTGGTCCATCAGGCAGGAAAAACAAATATGAGTTAGTGATCACAAAAGTGAATTAGAAATAGAAGCAGATCCTTTGGAGGGAAATGAACACATTCATCTTGAAGAAGATAAAATGCAACATCATGAAGAAGACAATGTTGGTGATGACAATGTAGATTTTATTTGTGCGTCTTTTGTTAGTAAAGATGATAAAACTAAACAGTCCAAGGAAAGTGTTATAGCCAGAACAGCAACATTGCCCTCAAGAAATACAATAAAAATCCTTCCTTTTCCAAACAGGCTGGCTAAGGATATTACACAGGAACTGACAGTATTCAGCAAGATTACTAGTGCATAAATGATTGATTTACTTGTGGAATACACCAACTTCCATATTAGAAACCTGGTATCACAAATCAACTATTCTTAAGAGGGCTGTGTAAAAGGGACTTCAAAGAAAGAGATCTGTGCTCTTGTTGGACCCCTTACTTTTATTGGCTTGAAGGGTTGAAATGAAACAAATGTTGAAGAACTTTGGAATAATGATGGCAATGGAATGATAATTCTCAGAGCTTCTATGTTATACAGATGGTTCTTATTTCTCCTCAGAACTGATAAGAGCATAAAAATCTGAGAAAGATAAATTATCAGTGATCAGGTCATATTTGGATAAATTTGTTACAAGTTGTAAGGAAATCTATAGTTTGGGAGAGTTTGCAGCTGTAGTTGAGATGCTGACACCTTTTCGAGGAAGATGTTCATTTGTTCAATACATGTATAACAAACCAGTGAAGTACGACTTGACATTCTATTTTCGATGCCAAAACATTCTGCGCAGCACCAGTTGAGTTATATTGTGCAACACAAGCAGATGGCCCTTACAAGGTGTCAAACAAATCATATGATATTGGGCATTGACTTGTAGAAAATGTAAATGGAACCAATTGGAATATTCAGAATCTTATTTTTGATATTTAATATACAAGTTAATCACTGACAGTTTCACTTTTGTACAAAAACATCACTTGTGTTGGAACTCTGGGAGAGAGAGAGAGAGAGAGAGAGGGAGAAGAGAGAGAGAGAGAGAGAGAGAGAGAGAGACAAAAGGAAATTCCTACTGCTGAAATTTAGGAGTGTAGGGTCTTCACTGTTTGGATACCAAAAGGATATCACAATTATGTCAGATGTTCCAGAAATAAATAAATAAATATGTCGTTCTACCTAGCTCCAAGCACAGTGAAGGTGCAATTGATGAAGGAACCAATAAACTACACATTATCATGTACTACAACACTATAAAGGGATGGGCTGACACAGTTAACCAGATGTGTAGTAAATACTCTGTAATTTATGTAACTAGAAAATGGACAATGCCTTTATGGTTTGCTTCACTAAATATTGCTGGCACCCATGTCCATATATTGGTTCAGTTCAATGCAGGAAACCCAAGAGAACCAAGGAGGATATTTTTGAAACAGCTATCTTAACAACTTATGGAAGCTCATTTAGTTACACCAGCCTACACTCCTACGCTTCCAGATGACCTCAAAATATTTTTGGCACCTTATAAATTGGAAGAAGCTTGAGAGCTGGAAGAGTCTCCAAACAAAAAAAAGAGTTGCTGCATTATGTGTTGTAGAAAAGAGAATGTTGTTATCATAATTCATTGTTGTCAGTGTAATATGATTGTGTGCAGAAAGTATTCTTCCACTGGGTGTGAAAAGTTTGCATGTAACACAGTGGATGATCTGGAAGTACAGGATGAGTAAAATTTGTGTATATAATAACAAACAACAACAAATCTAATAAATAACCCGAATATAGTACAATTAGTGTTGTAGAAGTAGTATGCACTGCGAAATCAATGTAGGCCAAGTGTGATGTGAGATTATGATGTGTGTTAGAAATTAAATGATTAAAATTTATGTATGTAAAAATCAAAATAACATTAATTTTTTTCAGTACCAAGCAGAATGTTTTGTGCCTCTAGAGAACGTGTGACAGTGTCAATCATGAGACCACTGATGTTAACAAAAACTGACACCACTGCTTGAGGGTTAAGGAACACATGGTGTTCATGGATGGCACCAACCTCTCTTGAATTCACAATTCCATTCATTTTTTAAAAGTCCTGTCATACTGAATATGCCATAAACATCATTCTCTAACATATCAGTTCAAATACATACTGTTCAAGACAAGGAATTATATCAGTGTACCCCTGCTTTGTTTAATTATTCCAGTATCTTTATGGGACTCCTAGAGAAATCCTTCCTAACCAGAAAGCACTTTAAATCTCTCATCTCTTTAAGATGGACTTTGTTGATAATCTGGGTCTTTGAGAAGGATAGCCTCTGCTCTTTCTTCCTGAACTGAACACCTACTTCCAAATCTGCATCATCTATATACTTTTCAACTCATTCTTGAGTATTGATCTCCACCTTTCTCATGATTCAATAATATTCTTTGATGGTGTATAAAGCAATAACTACCAACAGAATATCTTCATTTTACACTTGTCAACATTTTCCTATATAAAAATAAAGCACCTTGTTTACGGGCTTTGCACTTGTGGGTGTCACAGTCACAGTGGAATGCAGTAATTATCTCCAAATGTGTATCCTGCCCAGAAGATTCAGAAATTGATTTTTTGTGAGATTTCTTCTCATGCCAGCAACAGCTGAACAAGTTCCACCAATAACTGCCACAGTTTCTTCAGTATCCGCACCTTTTGTATAAATGATGAACTCTTTCAAATTTGATAGGTGTGTGTGTGTGTGTGTGTCTGTGTGTGTGTGTGTGTGTGTGTGTGTGTGTGTGTGTAAGAGCAGAAGCTCAAAAGCTACTGTGATTTTCCCATGTTCTAAATGTGCCTGTGCACCACTGTAATGTTAAAAGGCTCTGGTATGTGTTGTAACTGAATCAACAACTTCACTAATGATCTGTCATCTTTATGTTGTTCACGAGCTTTTACCTTGACTGTTTTTGTATGGTCACCTTCTTGTAGTTTCTTGGTGCTCACAGTGGAGATTTTCTAGATACTTAAACAATGTTTTTACATGAATGTTTTTCATCTTGTTGTGGCAAAGAGGCGAAACATGTTTTTCTAATGAATAGCATGTTCCATCACAGATCCCCCCGCAGAGATGAAAGATATCATTTAAAGTAACTTAATTAATGAATTAGAAATTTGCAATAACATTGTGCTTTTTACTAAATTATTAACATTATTAAAATAAATGTCTTGTAAGACTGAAATCAGTTCCTCCACTCAACATGGCATCAGCACCAGCACCTGCATGTGATGCATCACTGTCACCAGTGGCATTATCAGTAGCAGCATTAGAAAATGAAGCAACTGTAGATTAAAATTGAGCTGTTGGTTTGAAAAAGTGATGTATTTTTAATGACAAATTTCATTAAGGAATAAATATATTGGGAAGCAATAGTTAGTATCCCTAGTTCCTTAAACAGGCTTCTGCATGATGTTCTTGAGTTCAAGCCACATATAACTCTTGTTGCATGGTTTTGTGCCTGGAAAACTTTAGCTTGGCTTGATGAATTACCTCAAAAATAATCCCATATGACGTTATGGAATGAAAGTAAGCATAGTGTGCCAGCTTTTTCATTTTTATATCTCCTATGTCTGACACAATTCGCCTTGCAAATAGAGATTTCTTAAGACGCTTCGGCAGTTCTGTGGTGTGCTCCTCCTACTCGAATTTATTACCAAGCTGTATTCCCAAGAATTCAACAATGTCCATTTCTTCTATCTGCTTGTCATCATATGTTAGGCATATACTTGTGGGACATCCTTTACAAGTTCTGAATTGCATGTAATGTGTTTTTTTTTTTTCAAAGTTTAGTAACAAGCAATTGGCTGGGAACCAGTGATTAATGTCCACAAATATTTTATTAGCAGATTTTTCTAAGGCTACACTTGATTTGCTATTTATTGCAATGTTCGTATCATCAGCAAACATAACAAACTTGCCATCTGGTTATGTTACTGATGAAAGGTAATTGATATACACAAGAAAAAGTAAGGGCTCTAAGATGAAACCTTGTGGGACACCACATGTTATTAGTTCCCAATTGGATGATGCCTGGTATCTTAATACATGTCTCTTTGCTGATAACACCCTTTGTTTCCTGCCAGATATATAAGATTTGAACCATTTGCAGCATTTCCTGTTACAGCATAATATTCTGATTTACTAGAGAGGATATTGTGATTTACACAATCAAATGCCTCTGACAGATCACAAAATATACCATTTGCCTGTAATTTTTTGTCTAATGAATTAAGTACATTTTCTCTGTAAGTAGTAGATAGCCTTCTCAATATCAGATCCCTTTAGAAATCCAAATTGTGACCTTGACAGTATGTTAATTGTGGTAAGATGGTTATCTAGCCAATTGTACATTGGCTTTTCTAAAATTTTTGAGAATGGTGGCAAAAGTGAAATTGAATGGAAATTAGATGATATTTCTTTAGCTCCCTTCTCAAACAGAGGCTTAACTTCAGCATATTTCAACCATTTAGGAAATATTCCATTGATAAACAACTGGTTACACAGATAGCTTAATATGTTACTTAACTCAAAATCACATTCTTTGATTAACTTTGTTGATATCATCACACCCACTAGAAGTTTTTGATTTTAAAGACTTTATGATGGACATTACTTCTGCTGGGGTAGTGAGGGTCCAATTCATATTATGTAAGTTATTTGAAATGTCTGGTCTGAAGTATTCCATAGCAGCATCTACAGAATCTGACAACCCCATCTTGTCAGTAATAGTTATAAAATGTTTGTTAAAAAGTTCTGCAACACTATACACATCTGTCACCAACGTATCATTTACTCTTAATGCTATTTGTCCCTCTTCATGTCTGTTTCTACCAGTCTCCTCCTTCACTATATCCCATATTGTCTTTATTTTGTTATCTGATATGACTATCTTTTCCTTGTAATATATTTGCTTTGATGTCCATATTACAGTCTTTAATATTTATCAGTAGTTCTTGTAATGTGCTATAGCATCAACATCAGAACTATTTTGGATTGACAGATACAGTTTTCTTTTTGTTTTACAAGATACCTCTATTCCTTGAGTAATGAATGGCTTCTCTGAAGCCTTTGCTCTAACCTCGATTAGTTTTGGGGGAAAACAGTGTTCAAATAATGTAAGCACTTTATTAGCAAACGTGTTATATTTTTCACTCATGCCATGAGCAGTGTAAACATCACTCCAGTGAATGTCTCTGAGGAGTGTCCAAAAGTAATCAATTTTTGGCTTATTGATTACCATCTTGAGCTCAGATTTAACAGATTTTATATCCTGTGCAGTATTAACATTTAGCAGAAGGAACTGCATGTCATGGTCTGAGAGGCCACTGACTATTGGTTTTTAATATAATTTTGTTCATTGGACTTTTCTATAAAGATGTTTGGACTTTTCTATAAAGATGTTATCAATGGCTGTTTGTGAGTAATTGGCTACCCTAGTGGGGAACTTTACAGTGGGAATGAAGTTGAATGATAGTGTTACTAACTCAAATAAGTTCTTATTGGAAGAGGTTTTAAGGAAATCTACATTGAAGCCACCAGCAACCACTATTTCTTTGTTTTTGGTTCTTAAATGGGTCAGTACAGCGTCAAGGTGGTTTATGAACAGATTAAAGTTAGCTGCAGGGGCTTGATATACACGTAATATTATGAAGGATTTTTGAGCAAAATTCTACTTCTCTTGCACATGTTTCCATATGCTGTTGTAGGCAAAATTTATGAATGTATATGTTCTTAAATTTATGACAGTTCCTGATGAATGTGGCAACTCCTCCTTTCTCCATTTCTGCTCTACAAAAGTCAGATGCTAACCTAAATCCTGTAACACTTAAAAGTTCTATACTAGTGGTCACATGATGTTCAGAGGGGCAGATTATGTAAGCTGAGTTTGAGGACTCTAATTCATTTATGCAGAGAATTAATTTATTAATTTTATTTCTCAGTCCTCAAATATTTTGATGCAATAAAGATAGCTGACATTTCACATTGACTGAGTTGAAATTTCTGCTGATTGTTGAAAATTCTTAACCAATACCTGTTTGTGCTGATGTAATAAGCTACAATTATGTCTTTCGGTTTCTTTCTGAAACTGAAGGATTTTCTCAATCCTAACGTCTCTTAAAACTTGGTTTCTTTCTGTCCTCCCTATCTTTATGAATCCTATAACCACTGGTATTTTATCACTCATGGCAATGCTTCCCCCCTTTAACTTTCCTGCTTTTTTCCCAGCCAGTTTACCCTTCCTTACATAAGCCATAAAAAAAGTTTCTCCAGTAACAGTACCATCAGGAGAAGGGAACAGAAATGCAGTTGAAGAAAATGTGTCAGCTGTTATGGGTAAGCAGAAAACAGTGCCTCCTCTCTGTCTAAACGATTTTTTGTGGAACGCAGCAAGATGAAGAGGCTCATAAGTAGTGCAACAGATACTGTAGTTTCTCACCAAAGAGGTTCAGTCTGAAGGGAATAACAATTTTGAGATTAAAATTTGCTACCTAAACATTCAAGGAATAAAAGATAAAGAAATTTTTGGGAGTAGCCTACTTTTGGCCTGGATAATAAATTTGATTTTTTTGTTTGAGTGAACATTGGGCTACTGTTGGTGAACTTACAGTTGTGAAACTTGATAACTATAATACAGCAAATAGTTACTGTAGAAAATTGCATAGAAGAGGTTGTATAACAATCTATTTTAACCAGTCACTCAGTTGCTCCATTAGTAAGGTGGATCGAGAGTATTTCTGTGATGAACAGAATTTTGAAGCTACTGGTATAGTCGTTGATAGTTTTAAGTTAGTAGTAATATCTCTATACAGGACACCTAAGGGTACCACCAGCGTATTTCTAGAAAAACTGGACATGTTGTTGCATGTATTTAGGAAGCCAAAATAGTTGCATTGTGATGTTGTAATGGGTGGAGATCTGAATACAGATTTTGATGTAACAACACACAAATGTAGTGTCACTGAGCTGAAAAATCTTATAAGACAATGCAATTTATACCTTATCAATAATGAACCCACAAGAGAAGCATGACTTGACAACATTTTTGTCAGTTTTGAAACTACAGAAGACTCATGTGATGTGACAGTATTTCTATTCTTGGCCCATGATTCTGTATCCTTAAATTGTAAAACTAAATTTTCTGCTGATAAGAGTAATATTGCAAGGTATATCCCAAAAGCTGTAATCACCAGACCTGTCACAAATTATAAAATTGTCGGGTTTTGTGAGTCCCTTGCAGACAGAGACTGGTTTGGCCAGTGTTACAGTGATACACATTATAGCTTATATAATGATTTACCAACAAAGTTAACATTTGAAAAGTTCTTTACAGCATTTTTGACACAATTTAATGACAGCATTCTCTTAAAGAAATGCAAAATAATTGACAAAGGCTTCAAATCAAGGGCACAGCTAAATAAAATCCATGGTATAGTGAACAAATAACAAATTTGAAAAACCAAGTTATGCTGTTGCAAATGCATATAAAAGTCTGAAGAATGACCATACCAGATCAGTCTATCTTAAATATAGGAATGAGTATAAAAATGCCCTTGTGAAAGCCAAAAACGCACACAATTCCAGCAGTATTGAGAATTCCACCAATAAGTGCTGTGCTGCGTGGAAACTAATAAATGGTATTGCTAAAAATGAAAGAAACAAGAAAATTAATGTGTCCCCAAAAATTCAATGATTTTATTAAATCAGTTGAGAAAGAAGGAAATTCTATTATGAAACACAATATTAGTTTATAATTTCGTAGGCTTCCGCGGCCGGAGTCAGTCGTCATAAAAGTTTTCTGGGTTTGGTACCGCGTCATAATGTAAAATTACTGCTGCTATAGAAAAGCCAACGTTTAGGCCACGATTGCAGCGGCCTTCTTCTGGGTCTAATGGTGCGTTCTAGCTATGCAGTGTCCTTTATATTTTGTTGTTAGTGTTCACTGCGCATGCCATTACGTCATAATTTTAAAAGGTAGTTAGTTTATTGGTCACTAAAGGAAGAAGGAGAGCGAACTTTATTTTAATAGGTTATTGTGGTGGAGGTAGAACGTGACCTCTGTTGTCCATTGGCTCTTGTGTAATGTACCATGATTGGTGGCCACCGTCGAATGAGAAGTTGGCTGCTGTTTACCAACTGGTGGACGTCGGCCGCGCGGCGGCAGTTACTCGCCGGTAGTGCTCGTTCCTCGTGTTGACAGTGCGGTCTGTTGGGCTGTGATTGCTGGCAGCCAGGATGGGGTAAGCCTGAGTCCATCCTCCCTGTTCATGTTGTTACGGTGTTTGAGTATTTTGATGGCCTCTCTGATTTTGCGTTTCGTCATAATTGGCTGCTTGGCCAACACACACGCTTCGCTGAATTTTATTTCTTTTCCGCAGTCATGGTAGTGTTCTGCCACTGTGGATTTGTTGTCTTGTCCTAGACGAATATAACGCTTGCGCTCCCGAATGCGCGTTGCTATTGGCCTACCAGTCTCGCCGATGTATCCAGGACGTGCTAGGCTCCACCAAGGACAAGGTGGATGCATTACACACTGCAGGCGTTTAACAAGGTGGAATGCGAATGTGGAGAGGCACACATCTGCGAAACTGGTAGGCCAATAGCAACGCGCATTCGGGAGCACAAGCGTTATATTTGTCTAGGGCAACATAACAAATCCGCAGTGGCAGAACACTACCATGACTGTGGAAAAGAAATAAAATTCAGCGAAGCGTGTGTGTTGGCCAAGCAGCCAATTATGACGAAACGCAAAATCAGAGAGGCCATCAAAATACTCAAACACCGTAACAACATGAACAGGGAGGATGGATTCAGGCAGCGCCATCCTGGCTGCCAGCAATCACAGCCCAACAGACCACACAGTCAACACAAGGCACGAGCACTACCGGCGAGTAACTGCCGCCGCGTGGCCGACGTCCACCAGTTGGTAAACAGCAGCAAACTTCTCATTCGACGGTGGCCACCAATCATGGTACGTAACACAAGAGCTAATGGACAACAGAGGTCACTTTCTCCCTCCACCGCAATAACCTATTAAAATAAAGTTCCCTCTCTTTCTTCCTTAAGTGACCAATAAACTAACTACCTTTTAAAATTATGACGTAATGGCATGCGCAGTGAACAGTAACAACAAAATACAAAGGACACTGCATAGCTAGAACGCACCATTAGACCCAGAAGAAGGCCGCTGCAATCGTGGCCGAAACGTTGGCTTTTCTATAGCAGCAGTAGTTTTACATTATGACGCGGTACCAAACCCAGAAAACTTTTATGTCGACTGACTCTGGCCGCGGGAGCCTACGAAATTATATTAGCAACCTGTATGGGCAGGAAACACACAGCAACATCCGCAAACTGGAAACACTCAGGAAGAAGAAAGGGAAACTTCTCAACGATCTTATCTACTTGAAGAGGTGTCGGGATCAGGACATTGTACCTAAATTTCTTCAGTTCAAATTTAACATCGACACTCACAAAGCAAGAAGCATCTACAGGTGAGCCATTAAATCTCTTCCGAAGGAGCGTATTCAGCAGGTGCGGAGAGAACTTGACTTTAACAACAAACAGTTGCTGCAAATACATCTTCTGCTATCATCTACGTTATCGCCCACCGACTGGAATAATATCGACAGAATCACTCACCTGCAAGCGTATGCAGCCAGTGAAACTGCCGCCATTCGCCAGAAGAAGAAATTTGAGCAGCTAGCTGAGACGACACGGAACACTACGCCTCGACTGGATACATCTCGAACAGTGGTGAACCTTTCTCCTCATCCCATCAGCACCGCAGCTCCAGAAGCACTAGCTAAAGGACTAAACTTTGCCATCACACCTGAGCGGATTCCCACGGAATAAAGTATCAAATCCGTGGAAACAGCACTCCGGCACACATCTGCGATTGAAGCCGAGAAAATTAGACAGGAAACCGTTCGAGTTCTACTACGTGCCAAGCCACAGAAACACAACCTTAACAGAGAGGAAAGAGCAGCTATCAGGGAGCTGAAGAACAACGACGAAATTGTGATATTAACAGCAGACAAAGGCAATGCTACTGTCATCTTAGACACCTTGCAGTATGAATACAAGATGAAAGAATTATTAAATGATCCCATCTACAAAGAACTAAGGGCGGACCCTACAGCAAAGATAATTCGAAAGAAGCAGGCCGTGATTAAGGACTCGAGAATTGACGCTGACACAGCCAAGGGTCTTATTCCCAGAGTACCAGTCTCTCCTAGAATTTACGGTGTTCCAAAGATACACAAGGAAAGTTGTCCTTTGAGGCCAATAGTGAATGGGATCAATTCGCCTACTTACAATTTGGCAAAGTACCTAGCCTGCAAACTAAGACGTCTAGTTGGTAAGACGGACTCTTATGTGAAGAACTTGACACACTTTATAGAATGCCTAAAGGGAGAAACAATTTTACCTACGGACATCATGGTCAGCTTTGACGTGAAATCACTATTTACGAACGTGCCAGTAGATGAAACTATCCACATCCTTCAGGAGCATGTCCCGCCAGACATATGCAACCTGGTTGAGTTGTGCCTGACTTCAACGTACTCCAAATGGCAAGGAAAATACTACGAGCAGACAGACGGTGTAGCAATGGGGTCTCCCCTATCTCCGCTGGCAGCCGACATATTCATGGAAGCCTTTGAAGCAACGGCCCTCGGTTCAGCTCCTTTACAACCACGTTGTTGGTTTAGATATGTGGACGACACGTTCGCTATATGGCCTCATGGTGAAACGGAGCTACACAAGTTCCACGAATATCTGTACAGTATGCACGGGAAGATACAGTTCACGCTGGAAGTAGAAAAGAATGGTGCTATCCCATTTCTAGACGTCGAAGTGTACAGGAGAATGGAAGGCACACTGGGGCACAGAGCATATCGTAAGCCTACGCATACTGACAGGTATCTGCACGCCCAATCCTACCACCACCCAGTGCAGAAGAACTCTGTCATCCGCTCTTTGGCAATCCGTGCGCAGTGCCTTAGTGATGCTCAAAACATCACACCTAAGCTTAAAAGGTTATGCACAACGTCTTTGGTCAATGGCTACAGCCACAAGTCGATAAACACAGCCTTGTTGACGAACACAAGCAAGAAAGATAAGCAGGAAATGGACAAACAGCGGCTAACAGTACGCTTACCCTATGTGAAAAACGTTACTGACCGAATAGGCAAACACCTTTGCCACGTTGGGGTGCAGCCTGTCTTCTATAGTGGTCGTAGGATCCAGGACGTGCTCGGCTCCACCACGGACAAGGTGGATGCATTACACACTGCAGGCGTTTACAAGGTGGAATGCGAATGTGGAGAGGCACACATCCGCGAGACTGGTAGGCCAATAGCAACGCGCATTCGGGAGCATGAGCGTTATATTCGTCTAGGGCAACACAACAAATCCGCAGTGGCAGAACACTACCATGACTGCGGAAAAGAAATAAAATTCAGCGAAGCGTGTGTGTTGGCCAAGCAGCCAATTATGACGAAACGCAATATCAGAGAGGCCATCGAAATACTCAAACACTGTAACAACATGAACAGGGAGGATGGACTCAGGCTTGCCCCATTCTGGCTGCCAGCAATCAGAGCCCAACAGACCGCACTGTCAACACGAGGAACGAGCACTACCGGCGAGTAACTGCCGCCGCGCGGCCGACGTCCACCAGTTGGTAAACAGCAGCCAACTTCTCATTCGGCGGTGACCACCAATCATGGTACATAACACAAGAGCCAATGGACAACAGAGGTCACTTTCTCCCTCCACCGCAATAACCTATTAAAATAAAGCTCCCTCTCCTTCTTCCTTAAGTGATCAATAAACTAACTACCTTTTAAAATTATGACGTAATGGCATGCGCAGTGAACACTAACAACAAAATATAAAGGACACTGCATAGCTAGAATGCACCATTAGACCCAGAAGAAGGCCGCTGCAATCGTGGCCGAATCATTGGGTTTTCTATAGCAGCAGTAGTTTAAATTATGACGCGGTACCAAACCCAGAAAACTTTTATGTCGATGGTATTACTTGATCAGAAATTTTTTCAAAAATGTCTGTAAACCACTGGCTGATACACACATCTTTTCCTTCACCTAGGTCTCTTCTAGTCTCATCCTAAGAATAGTAAAACAGCTAAAATCATCAGACAGTGTAGATGGCATGTTGTGTAACGTTCTAAAGAAAGTAATATACTGTGTTGTGTATCCCTTAATATATTTTATAAACAATATATTATCTTAATGAGCTAAAAGTGCCTTACCGGATCTAACCCCCCCCCCCCCTCTACTACCCTCTCCTTCATGGTAACCAACCCTTCCCTGACAACCTTAGTAAGGCCAATCACTTTGCCTCCTACCTCTCTGATATCTTTACCATCCCAGACGATCCCCAGTTTGATTACTTCCTCTTCCCAGATGTCCACGATCGAACTGACACCTCTGTCCCTCCCCTCACTCCTGGTTTCCAGTACTTGGACAACATTGCACACAACAAACTCAATGCCCCCATCACTACTCAGCATATCATCACTACACTCCACGCGAAATGCATCACCGCTCCCGGTCACGATCGTGTCACCTATCGCCACCTTCGTGAAGCTCCTGCCTCCTTCCTCTCCACCCTGGCCAGGCATTATAATGTGGTCATGTCCACTGGCTACCACCCCAACCTGTGGAAAACCTCCCATATCCTGATGTTCCTTAAACCCAACAAACCGCCATCCGCTGTCTCCTCCTACTGTCCCATCAGCCTTACCTCGGTCTTCAGCAAGGTCCTGGAATCCATCCTTACCCGATGCATCCACCAGCATCTCCGCCACCACCGCCTCCTTCCCATTACCCAGTGTGGCTTTCGGCCGTCTTTCTCTACCGATGACCTCCTTCACCTCACTCATCTCCTCTATGAACAGCTCAACTCCCGTCACTCCAATATCTTCCTCTCCCTTGACCTTGAACGCACCTATGACTGGGTTTGTCATTCCGGTCTCCTCTTCTAGCTCCAAACCTTCACCCTTCTTATCAACTACGTCTGTCCTTTCTTTCCCAACGTCCTACCTACGTCACAATCCATAACACGGATTCTTACACCTTTTTCCCCTCGACCGGTGTGCCCCAAGGTTCCGTCCTTTCCCCTCTTCTATACTTTTTGTATACAGCAGACATGCCGCTGTCTACACCCCCCGTCCACCTTCTCCAATACACCGATGACACCGCCTTCCTTGCCCTCGCCCCCACCCTGCAACGCTCCCAACACCTTCTCCAATCCCATCTTGACCAGTTCACTGCTTGGTGCAACCAGTGGTTGCTGAAGGACAATCCTTCTAAGACCTAGGCGATCACTGTAGGCAAAACCACACCTTTCTTCCGTCTCCACGACTTCTATGTCAACATTTATGGCCATCCTATTACCCTCACCCCCACTCTTAAGTACCTTGGTGTCACCCTTGACCATCGCCTCTCCTGGACCCCCCATCTCTGGACAATCCAACCCAAGACACGCTCACGAGTCTGTCTCCTCAAGCTCCTCTCTGGCCGCACATGGGGTCTGGGCCCCTCCACCACCCTCCACACATGTAAGTCCCTCATCCGCCCTATCCTCTGCTACGCCAGTGTCGGTTGGTCACAGCCAGTGTGCTCCCTGCCGCCGTTGGATAAGCAGCTGCCAGCAGCAAGTCGTATACTCTTAGTTCACTTACTTGTTACATAGTTTAATTCTTAATTTCTTTGCGAGCTTTTGGGCACTTGCTTTGTTTAATAAATTTCGGGCGTATTATAGTATTTGAGAGTTGTAGCATCGCATTTTAGTTCCTGAATTGTGTAAAATCTCCTTCTGCCACCAAGCAGTGTGTCAGCAGTGCGCAAGTAGCAGCATTACTGCATTTACTAGGCAGTCTTGTATTTTAATAACTGTTTAAATTTTGTGTCGAACTGTTTGTGCTCTCTGTAGATTAGTTCAGACGTTCTTTGCACAACAGTATTTAGCATGGATAGGGACTGTGACTGCTGTGTTCATATGTGGGCTGAGTTGGCATCCCTTCGCCCCCAGCTTCAGGCAGTGTTGGCTTTGATCACACAGCTTGAGGCTGTTGCCAATGGTCATCACTGTGGGGGTCCGGATGGGGGTTTATCAGGGACGGCCAGCACGTCCCATGCAACCCCCGATCGGACTATGGCTGTGGCTGCCCGTGATACTGCCCACATTGAGACTGACCCCTCACCCGTGGTAGAGTGGGAGGTCGTCTCGAGGTTTGGCAGGGGGCGAAAGACATTCCGAAGGGCTGAACGGAAGGCCTCTCCAGTTTGTCTGACGAACCGGTTTCAGGCTCTGTCTCAGGCTGATACTGATCTCCAGCCAGACATGGCTGCTTGTCCTGCTCCAGAGGTTGCCCCTCAGTCTGCAAGATTCAGGCGGTCGCAGAGGGTGGGCTTACTGGTAGTTGGGAGCTCCAACGTCAGGCACGTAATGGGGCCCCTTAGGGATATGGCAGCAAGACAGGGGAAGGAAACCAATGTGCACTGCGTGTGCATACCGGGGAAGTCACTCCAGATGTGGAAAGGGTCCTTCCGGATGCCATGAAGGGTACAGGGTGCACCCATCTGCAAGTGGTCGCTCATGTCAGCACCAATGATGTGTGTCACTATGGATCAGAGGAAATCCTCTCTGGCTTCCGTTTTCTATCTGATTTGGTGAAGACTGCCAGTCTCACTAGCAGGATGAAAGCAGAGCTCACCATCTGCAGCATCGTCGACAGGACTGACTGCGGACCGTTGGTATAGAGCCGAATGGAGGGTCTGTATCAGAGGCTGAGACGGTTCTGCGACCGTGTGGGCTGCAGATTCCTCGACTTGCGCCATAGGGTGGTGGGGTTTCAGGTTCCGCTGGATAGGTCAGGAGTCCACTACACACAGCAGGCGGCTACACAGGTAGCAGGGGTTGTGTGGCGTGGACTGGGCGGTTTTTTAGGTTAGATGGTCTTGGGCAAGTACAGAAAGGACAACAGCCTCAAAGGGTGCGGGGAAAAGTCAGGACATGCAAGGACCAAGCAGCAATCGGTATTGTAACTGTAAACTGTCGAAGCTGCATTGGTAAAATACCAGAACTTCAAGCGCTGATAGAAAGCACTGAAGCTGAAATCGTTATAGGTACGGAAAGCTGGCTGAAGCCAGAGATAAATTCTGCCGAAATTTTTACAAAGGCACAAAAGGTGCATGCAACTGGTGGTGGAGTGTTTGTCGCTGTTAGTAGTAGTTTATCCTGTAGTGAAGTAGAAGTGGATAGTTCCTGTGAATTATTATGGGTGGAGGTTACACTCAATAACTGTGCTAGGTTAATAATTGGCTCCTTTTACCGACCTCCCGACTCAAGCATTAGTGGCAGAACAACTGAGAGAAAATCTGGAATACATTTCACATAAATTTTCTCAGCATGTTATAGTCTTAGGTGGAGATTTCAATTTACCAGATATAGACTGGGACACTCAGATGTTTAGGACGTGTGGTAGGGACAGAGCATCAAGTGACATTATACTGAGTGCACTATCCGAAAATTACCTCGAGCAGTTAAACAGAGAACCGACTCATGTAGATAACAGCTTGGACTTACTGATAACAAACAGACCTGATCTTTTCGACTCTGTAAACGCAGAACAGGGAATCAGTGATCATAAGGCCGTTGCAGCATTCCTGAATATGGAAGTAAATAGGAATATAAACAAAGGGAGGAAGGTTTATCTGTTTAGCAAGAGTAATAGAAGGCAGATTTCAGACTACCTAACAGATCAAAATGAAAATTTCTCTTCCGACACTGACAATGTTGAGTGTTTATGGAAAAAGTTCAAGGCAATTATAAAATGCATTTTAGACAGGTATGTGCCGAGTAAAACTGTGAGGGATGGGAAAAATCCATTGTGGTTCAACAACAAAGTTAGGAAACTACTGCGAAAGCAAAGAGAGCTTCACTGCAAGTTTAAACGCAGCCAAAACCTCTCAGACAAACAGAAGCTACACGATGTCAAAGTTAGTGTAAGGAGGGCTATGAGTGAAGCATTCAGTGGATTTGAAAGTAAAATTCTATGTACCGACTTGACAGAAAATCCTAGGAAGTTCTGGTCTTGCGTTATTTCAGTAAGTGACTCGAAACAGCATATCCAGACACTCTGGGATGATGATGGCATTGAAACAGAGGATGACACGCGTAAAGCTGAAATACTAAACACCTGTTTCCAAAGCTGTTTCACAGAGGAAAACCGCACTTCAGTTCCCTCTCTAAATCCTCGTACAAACGAAAAAATGGTTGACATCGAAATAAGTGTCCAAGGAACAGAAAAGCAACTAAAATCACTAAACAGAGGAAAGTCTACTGGACCTCACGGCATACCAATTCGATTCTACACCGAGTACGTGAAAGAACTTGCCCCCCTTCTAACAGCCATGTACCACAAGTCTCTAGAAGAACTGAAGGTTCCAAATGATTGGAAAAGAGCATAGGTAGTCCCAGTCTTCAAGAAGGGTCGTCGAGCAGATGCGCAAAACTATAGACCTATATCTCTGACATCGATCTGTTGTAGAATATTAGAACATGTTTTTTGCTCGCGTATCATGTCATTTCTGGAAACCCAGAATCTACTCTGTAGGAATCAACATGGATTCCCGAAACAGCGATCGTGTGAGACCCAACTTGCTTTATTTGTTCATGAGACCCAGAAAATATCAGATACAGACTCCCAGGTAGATGCCATTTTCCTTGACTTCCGGAAGGCGTTTGATACAGTTCCGCACTGTTGCCTGATAAACAAAGTAAGAGCCTACAGAATATCAGACCAGCTGTGTGGCTGGACTGAAGAGTTTTTAGCAAACAGAACTCAACATGACCTAGTAGATAGTGTTGGAAGTTCCATGTGGCTTTTCGTGGATGATGCTGTAGTATACAGAGAAGTTGCAACATTAGAAAATTGCAGTGAAATGCAGGAAGATCTGTAGCGGATAGTCACTTGGTGCAGGGAGTGGCAACTGACCCTTAACATAGACAAATGTAATGTACTGTGAATACATAGAAAGAAGGATCCTTTATTGTATGATAGCAGCTACTTCTGTAAAATATCTGGGAGTATGCGTGCGGAATGATTTGAAGTGGAATGATCAAATAAAATTAATTGTTGGTAAGGCGGCTGCCAGGTTGAGATTCATTGGGAGAGTCCTTAGAAAATGTAGTCCATCAACAAAGGAGGTGGCTTACAAGACACTCGTGCGACCTATACTTGAGTATTGCTCATCAGTGTGGGATCCGTACCAGGTCAGGTTGACAGAAGAGAGAGAGAAGATCCAAAGAAGAGTGGCGCGTTTCGTCACAGGGTTATTTTCTAAGCCTGATAGCGTTACGGAGATGATTAGCAAACTGAAGCGGCAGACTCTGCAAGAGAGGCGCTCTGCATCACAGTGTAGCTTGCTGTCCAGGTTTCGAGAGGGTGCATTTCTGGATGAGGTATCGAATATATTGGTCCCCCTACTTATACCTCCCGAGGAGATCACAAATGTAAAATTAGAGAGATTTGAGCGCGCACGGAGGCTTTCCGGCAGTCCTTCTTCCTGCAAACCATACGCGACTGGAACAGGAAAGGGAGGTAATGACAGTGGCACGTAAAGTGCCCTCCGCCACACACCGTTGAGTGGCTTGCGGAGTATAAATGTAGATGTAGATGTACGCCCACCCTGCCTGGATCTCCGCCTTTCCTACCTTTTACAAATCCCTTCAAATCCTTGAACGTCCTGCTCTCTGCCTCACCTATCGCATACGTCTCCCCTCCCCATCCTGTACAACCTTATTCTGTTCCCACACCTCCTCCTTTTCCTCAAATGGATGCGGATCCTCTACGCCTCCCGTAAACTTGATCCCCCTCACCCGCTTTTCTCTCCCATCCTCTCCCAACCCCTTCGCTGCCACGCCTGTATTCCCACATCCCACCTGCTCTCCATCTCTCCAGTCTCCTTACCCTCTGCCTAGGTGGCTTCCACCAGCTCCCCCTCCCTGATGATGCCTTCATCCCCTCCATCTACCCCTCCTATCAACTTTGATCCTCCCCTTCCACTTCCTGTGTTTTTTTCCTTAGGGCACCCTCTCTCTCTTCTCTCCCTCCTCCCTTCCTCCCCCAGGCTTCCCCTACCCCCCATACCTTATTTCCTCCCCCCCCCCATCTCCTCTGCCACTGGCATCTCCACTCTCCCCCCTCCCCTCCCTTTGTTGCCTTTTGGCAGGTCCCCGAACTCGCAGATGTCACGTCAACATTAGCGCGCTTGAAGGTCATCTCCATCAGGTGTGTGTGTGTACCGTCGTGTTTGTGCTTCAGTGTTTTTCGCCGCCCACGCTCAATCGTTCACGTGTGTTGTCTTAATCATCAGTGTTTGTGTACAGTGCTAACAGTTTCTTTGTTTTTCTTTGCTTGTGAATGGCTTCGTGTTTTTTCGTTACTCAAATGGTTCAAATGGCTCTGAGCACTATGGGACTCAACTGCTGAGGTCATTAGTCCCCTAGAACTTAGAACTAGTTAAACCTAACTAACCTAAGGACATCACAACATCCATGCCCGGGGCAGGATTCGAACCTGCGACCGTAGCGGTCTTGCGGTTCCAGACTGCAGCGCCTTTAACCGCACGGTTTCGTTACTGCATCTACTGTTATTTGTTCACCGTTACGTTATGTGAACCATGGACCTTGCCGTTGGTGGGGAGGCTTGCGTGCCTCAGCGATACAGATAGCTGTACCGTAGGTGCAACCACAATGGAGGGGTACCTGTTGAGAGGCCAGACAAATGCGTGGTTCCTGAAGAGGGGCAGCAGCCTTTTCAGTAGTTGCAGGGGCAACAGTCTGGATGATTGACTGATCTGGCCTTGTAACACTAACCAAAATGGCCTTGCTGTGCTGTACTGTGAACGGCTGAAAGCAAGGGAAAACTACAGCCTTAATTTTTCCCGAGGACATGCAGCTTTACTGTATGGTTAAATGATGATGGCGTCCTCTTGGGTAAAATATTCCGGAGGTAAAATAGTCCCCCATTCGGATCTCCGGGCGGGGACTACTCTGGAGGACGTCGTTATCAGGAGAAAGAAAACTGGCATTCTACGGATCGGAGCGTGGAATGTCAGTTCCCTTAATTGGGCAGGTAGGTTAGAAAATTTAAAAAGGGAAATGGATAGGTTAAAGTTAGATATAGTGGGAATTAGTGAAGTTCGGTGGCAGGAGGAACAAGAATTTTGCTCAGGTGAATACAGGGTTATAAATACAAAATCAAATAGGGTAATGCAGGAGTAGGTTTAATAATGAATAAAAAAATAGGAGTGCTGGTAAACTACTACAAACAGCATAGTGAATGCATTATTGTGGCCAAGATCGACATGAAGCCCACACCTACTACACTAGTACAAGTTTATATGCCAACTAGCTCTGCAGATGATAGAAATTGATGAAATGTATGACGAGAAAAAAGAAATTATTCAGGTAGTGAAGGGAGACGAAAATTTAATAGTCATGGGCGACTGGAATTCAGTAGTAGGAAAAGGGAGAGAAGGAAACATAGTAGGTGAATATGGATTGGGGGAAATAAATGAAAGAGGAAGCCGTCTGGTAGAATTTTGCACAGAGCACAACTTAATCATAGCTAACACATGGTTCAAGAATCATAAAAGAAGGTTGCACACATGGAAGAATCCTGGAAATACTAGAAGGTATCAGATAGATTATATAATGCTAAGAAAGAGATTTAGGAACCAGGTATTAAATTGTAAGACATTTCCAGGGGCAGATGTAGACTCTGACCACAATCTATTGGTTATGAACTGTAGATTAAAACTGAAGAAACTGCAGAAAGCTGGGAATTTAAGGAGATGGGACCTGGACAGACTGATTAAACCAGAGGTTGTACAGAGTTTCAGGGAGAGCATAAGGGAACAATCGACAGGAATGGGGGAAAGAAATACAGTAGAAGAAGAATGGGTGGCTCTGAGGGATGAAGTAGTGAAGGCAGCAGAGGATCAAGTAGGTAAAAAGACGAGGGCTAGTAGAAATCCTTGGATAACAGAAGAAATATTGAATTTAATTGATGAAAGGAGAAAATATAAAAATGTAATAAATGAAGCGGGCAAAAAGGAATACAAACGTCTCAAAAATGAGATCGACAGGAAGTGCAAAATGGCTAAGCAGGGATGGATGGTTAGAGGACAAATGTAAGGATGTAGAAGCTTATCTCACTAGGGGTAAGATAGATACTGCCTACAGGAAAATTAAAGAGACCTTTGGAAAAAAGAGAACCACTTGTATGAATATCAATAGCTCAAGTGGAAACCCAGTTCTGAGCAAAGAAGGGAAAGCAGAAAGGTGGAAGGAGTATATAGAGGGTCTATACAAGGGCGACGTACTTGAGGACAATATTCTGGAAATGGAAGAGAATGTAGATGAAGACAAAATGGGAGATACAATACTGCGTGAAGAGTTTGACAGAGCACTGAAAGACCTGAGTCGAAACAAGGCCCCGGGAGTAGACAACATTCCATTAGAACTACTGACGGCCTTGGGAGAGCTAGTCCTGACAAAACTCTACCATCTGGTGAGCAAGATGTTTGAGACAGGCGAAATACCCTCAGACTTCAAGAAGAATATAATAATTCCAATGCCAAAGAAAGCAGGTGTTGACAGATGTGAAAATTACCGAACTATCAGTTTAATAAGTCAGAGCTGCAAAATACTAACGCGTATTCTTTACAGACGAATGGAAAAACTGGTAGAAGCCGACCTTGAGGAAGATCAGTTTGCATTCCATAGAAATATTGGAACATGTGAGGCAATACTGACCTTACGACTTTTCTTAGAAGAAAGATTAAGGAAAGGCAAACCTATGTTTCTAGCATTTGTAGACTTAGAGAAAGCTTTTGCCAATGTTGACTGGAATACTCTCTTTCAAATTCTGAAGGTGACAGGGGTAAAATACAGGGAGCGAAAGGCTATTTACAATTTGTACAGAAATCAGATGGCAGTTATAAGAGTTGAGGAGCATGAAAACAAAATAGTGGTAGAGAAGGAGTGAGAGAGGGTTGTAGCCTATCCCTCATGTTATTCAGTCTGTATATTGAGCAAGCAGTGAAGGAAACTAAAGAAAAATTCAGAGTAGCAATTAAAATCCACGGAGAAGAAATAAAATCTTCGACGTTTACCAATGACACTGTAATTCTGTCACAGACAGAAAAGGATCTGGAAGAGCATTTGAACAAAATGGACAGTGTCTTGAAAGGAGAATGTAAGATGAACATCAGCAATAACAAAATGAGGATAATGGAATGTAGTTGAATTAAATCAGGTGATGCTGAGGGAATTAGATTAGGAAATGAGACACTTAAAGTAATAAAGGAGTTTTGCTATTTGAGGAGCAAAATAACTGATGACGGTCAAAGTAGAGAGGATATAAAATGTACACTGCCAATGGCAAGGAAAGCATTTCTGAAGAAGAGAAATTTGTTAACATCGAGTATAGATTTAAGTGTCAGGAAGTTGTTTCTGAAAGTATTTGTATGGAGTGTGACCTTGTATGGAAGTGAAACATGGACGATAAATAGTTTGGACAGGAAGAGAATAGAAGCTTTCGAAATGTGGTGCTACAGAAGAATGCTGAAGATTAGATGGGTAGATCACATAACTAACGAGGAGGCATTGCATATAATTGGAGAGAAGAGGAGTTTATGGCACAACTTGACAAGAAGAAGGGACCGATTGGTAGGACATGTTCTGAGGCATCAAGGGATCACAAATTTAGCATTGGAGGGCAGTGTGGGGGGTAAAATCGTAGAGGGAGACCAAGAGATGAATACACTAAGCAGATTCAGAGGGATGTAGGTTGCAGTAAGTACTGAGAGATGAAGAAGCTTGCACGGGATAGAGTAGCATGGAGAGCTGCATCAAACCAGACTCAGGACTGAAGACCACAACAACAACAACGTTATGTTCATTCTGTGTCTCCATTGTTTTCTCTTGTACTGCCTGTGGCTGAAGAGCGGCGTACTGTTTCGCTGCCAGCCCACCTTGTATAAGGTGTAAAATGACAATAAAGAAAAAAAAAAAAAGCTCAGCCTGCCAGTCTAACCTTGCATACGTCTCAGGATATATCGCCTCGCATTAGACAGCGTTTTTACTTTTGTGTTTTCTTTACGAGTGGACGTGGTTGTCTTTTCTCGTTTTCTTGACTCTGTTGTCCATTCTTGTTGTTGTCGTGAGGTCCTTTATTGGTCGTGTCTGTTCTCTCCCGTTGTGTTGTTATTCGCGGGCTGCTCCGCGGGTCCCACTGTGTTTCCGTCACTTCAACCCTGTGACTGTTCCAGTTGCCGTTACAACAAAGTCACTGAAAAAAGTTCTTAGTACCTCCAAGAGTCGATACCATGACGACTGCACCTGTAGTGTGCTATTTAGCTACTGAAACTACAAATATAACAGTCCCGCATATTACTTTTGAACATATGTGGGATGCTACACTAATATGAAAGAAAAGTGTACAACACTTAAGCATGACAGCTGTAAACACACCGCTACTACAGGAAGAAATATTGGTATTTAATGTCCCTTTGATGGGAGATGAAGAACCAGTTCCAGCTGAGGAAAGTTGAGGTTGGAAAGTAGCAGAGGTCTTACTAGAGCAACAACACCAGAAAGTGTCTTAAAAGTTTAAATGTGGTTATGTGATGGGAAATTTAGCCACCTCCCCCCCCCCCCCCCCCTCCCAAATTGCAATAATAGTTTGCTACCACTTCACCAGTAGTGGAACAAGGGCGGCGTCACCCTCCTCTGCATTGTTGCCAAATTAATTCGAAATGGCGCCGATAGATACGGCAACTTTGTAATGACATCATGGTGGGAAGTTCAAATTTTTGTGGGAAAAGCAGGTCAATTGAGCTACCTCCGTTAACCTAACCTTTTTCCCCTTCTCCCCCATAAAATGCTGTACCTAAGAAAATTGCTGGAAAAGTTTGGCAGGAAAATAGGCCACTTGGGCTACCTCCACTAACCTAAGTCATTGGACCACCACCTCTTCCTTGGAATTGCCGGGAAAAGGACTCATCCTGCACTGGGCTGCTGGAGAGGAAAGACTGTACTTTATTTATTTTCAGTGGGAAGTTGGAACAATTTATTTAGGGATGGATTTCGCGGAGTTTATTTATTACACTGATGAGTTTGGGGTCACAATACACAGCATACAGAGCTGCAAACTACATATAAATCACGGAAATAATGCAGTATATTGATGTACAGACACATTGTCAAAGTAATGCATGTAAAACGCTCTGCAGACATTCTCACTAATTATGAACAGTTGAAATAATGCTTTGCCCAGCCTACAGACCTGTTCACAAAATAATGCAACAGACACATTCACTACACATAAAATTGTCAATGCGTATATAGAACTCAGCCCACATGCTCACAACACTTAAACAGCTGAAAATAATGCAGTGCGCAACCACTCACTGCACGTGAAATCACTTTCAAACTATTGTTAAGAAATTCGACTGCAGTATATCAGTGAATTGTTCCCTACAGAGGTCCAATGCGCTTGTGCACCAGTATGGCCTGACCTGCAAAGTGACGATGTAACCATCAGCTGATGGGCCAATTGGTGTCCATTCGGGTCCTGCAAGCATTAGGTTCTGGCATCCCTTTCATAAATGACACTTGCGAAATTCCTGTCAAAACAAGAGATGTTTGCATAGCAGTTCACGTTCGCAGGTGCAGCTAGAAGATTGTCAGGGTTACACTGACATCAGGAGTCTATGTAAATAACAGCCAAATCTCCCTCTGGATGCACTATAGAAATCTGTTGCAGTGCTTTCAGTAACTGTTTATGAAAATATCCCACAATAGCACAGGGTGCATTCTTCCTAGTGATCATAACGGGACATCTGTCCCACATACAAGACACCTCCGGTTACATACGTGTTTACCCAGCCACCGTGACTGAGGCATCACTGTGAGATGTTTCTCTAGCAGTTCACCCGTGCAGGCACAGCTAAAAGATTTTCTGTGTCATACTGACATCTAATGTCTATGTAAATAACAGCCAAATCTCCCTCTTGACGTGCTATAGAAACCTTTTGAAGTGCTTCCCAGAATAACACAGGATACACTCTTCCTAGCAATTCTAACAGGGCAGCTGATCCATTATATATCAGTCCCTGCACGTAAATCGTAAAGCGTCACAGAAACAGTTAACAGTCGCTATTGTTGTAAGAGCTTTCGTGATGTCTGAGCTTGCCTGCATGGAAATTCTTGTTCTAACAGGACCTGGTTACGAAAATAGCTCGGAATAATACCAACTGCATTCTCACTGATGGTCCTAATGGCACATCACGTGTTCCCTTCCTGGAAATCGTGACGTCCTGATTTCAACATGTCTTAGAAACAGTAAACATTCTCACTGTTAAAAGCATTCATCATGCCTGTGCATGCTTTTGAAGACACTGTTAATCATAAAAGCATTCTTGTTATTTGGAAAGAGAGACAATGGTCGCATCAATCCCTTCCAGGAAATAGTGACGTTCCATAAAAGCTTCTCATTGTCTACCGATCCAAATGAAGCTCTCTCACTGGTCACCTCAGTCTATATATAAATCCACAACCAACCACACACCTCTGTGTGTGCATGTGTTTTATTCTCCAAGATGAAGAGTGAGCGGCAAGAGGCGTAGAGTTCTAGAGACAGGATTACCAACTGAGTAAATAAGTGGTATTTTGAGTGTAAATTTTTGTGTGTATGTTAAATTTGCTTTATTAATTCCGTCTCCTTGTTATAGTACAGCTCCAGGAATTTATCTTGGAGTGTGAGGAGAGACAGGAGGGGGCTGGACCTTGGCAGACTCTCAACGTCCAGCCATCCATGGTGGGTTCACAGCTAGCATTGCCATATGAGTATAATTTTCCTTGTAATTTGTTCTTGTATAGTAGTGATTCAAAATCTTCTTATTTCATACTTTTTTTTCAATTAATGCATCTTGCTTTTTGTTGTTGTGAGCAAGACAAACCAATTACCTGATGCCGATTCTGACAAGGACAGTGATATGCCTGAATGGGACAGACAAAGGGTCATTGAACCAGAGGAGGATGTAATCTGGCCCTGCTAAATGATGATGATGATGATGATGATGATGACTTCTTTGAGGTTGAGGTGGAGATTTCCAATGAAGTGTTAATGCCTTGCAGCCAGAGCGAAAAATGTAATCACTCACTCTGCTTATAACCTTGAGATCGTCAGTATTCTTTCTTTCACTGTGCCAGCAGCGGTAAGCAATGTACTTAACTGTTATTTTTTTATTTCTTCTTTTACAGCAGTCCCGTCTTCGCAGCCACAACACAGTGTGGCGCACATACCAATGGTGGCTAAATCTTCTTCATCCCCAAAGCGGCGCCCCGTAAGGCACGCATCACCTATAAGGATGCCGCTAGTTGCCGCGAGGGAACTGCAGCCACCGCTGCCCAAAACACCACCGCACTGGCGTCCATGAGCCAAGCAACGAGCCACCACCTCTCAAGTTATTGGGTCAGTTTTGCAGCAGCAGCAGTAACAACAGCATTGAGAACCATCACCGCAGCCTGGCTGTTCCCATCAGTCTGACCTGGTAACACTGCAGCATCCTCCTGCATCATCATCATCATCATCATCATATGAGCCTTGTCAGAATCGGTGTAAAAGCAAATGGATTGGTGAATACCGACTGGCCCCTCCCCAACACCATCATCAACAGGGTGGACTCAGAATGAAAATGTGGGGCATGTCAATTGCCGGGTGGTTTCGTAAATCCACCTTGAGTGCTATACTGGCCCGGTTTTCCGAGATGGAGGTCGGAGGGTCAGCTAAAGCACTCAGCTGAATACTACACCTGGACATCCATATAGATGTGTATGATCTGGTAAATGGAGGGTCAAGCTATATTAAGCTCCCTAATGATATAGCTAACAAGAGAGCATGCAATAATGTTGAAAATAAAATCAACCAGGTTTGTTTCGCATGATCAGTCCTGGCTTGTGAGAGAAATTACAATTACATAGATCATCCTCAGTATCCCAGGACACACCATGTAGGTGATAATATTCATGGGTGTTATAACTTTGATGGTATCGATTTCCCCATCAAGATGCAGGACATACATAAATTTGAGGCACAAAATACTGGAATATTGGTTCATGTTTATGGCCTGGAGAAGAAAAGCAAGTCAGATGAGCGAGACAAGCACATTGTTGCCAGGCCCTTCCATTTCTCAAAATTTGCAGGTGAGCGTGAGCTGCATGTGAACATGCTGATCTTCTCTGAAGGTGATAATTATCACTACGTTTGGATCAAAGACATGTCTCAACCCCTTTACAGCCAGTTGTCGAAAAAGTAACATAAAAAGCGTATTTTCTTAAGGTGTCTGAATTATTTCTCCTCAGACAAGTTATTAGTGGCGTACCTAGCAGACTGCATTTCCAATGGCCCAGTAGGTGCTATCACGCCAACTGAGGAAAACAGATTCAAAAAGTTTAAGAATGCTCACCGCCAGGAGCAATGCCTGTTTGTAGTGTATGTCAACTTTGAATGCCTCCTCGCTCCTGTGACGCACTGTGGAGGTAACCCTACAGCCTCACACGTCACATTTACAGAAAAACACGTACCATATTTGGCAGTGTATCAAACTGTATCGTCATATGATTCCAGTCTTAACTGCTACAAATGTTATGTCAGGGATAATCCTGAAGTTTGGCTGCTCACTGAGCTCAAAAAACTTTCAAGGGAAGTTGATAACCTTTACAGCAACAACATACCCCTGACCAAATCGAAGGAGAATGAAAATTTGTATAATAATGAGGAGGGAAATAACTACTTTGAAAAAAGAAAAAGAAGAAAAGGGAACTGCTTCTTCCATACATTAATTAGCTAGTGTTTTAATTTAACTCTTCAAACAGAGCATTTCAGCAACTTTATACAGATCACAACCAGCTGCCTACATACTTGCAAACATAAACACAATATATATTCTTGAGTACCCTTGAGTACACTGCACATAGAATGGCTACTACATTCTTTTATTTCAACTTTAAATATTTGGATATTTTCAGTTTCTTGTCATAAGCCAATATATAACCAATTATAACGTTTTGCACCAGAATAAATAAGCTCCATTCTGAAAACTAGAGATTTATATTTAATCTATATCAAAATTATATTTAATTCTAATATTGTGTTGCCGGCCGAAGTGGCCGTACGGTTAAAGGCGCTGCAGTCTGGAACCGCAAGACCACTACGGTCGCAGGTTCGAATCCTGCCTCTGGCATGGATGTTTGTGATGTCCTTAGGTTAGTTAGGTTTAACTAGTTCTACGATCTAGGGGACTAATGACCTCAGCAGTTGAGTCCCATAGTGCTAAGAGCCATTTTAATATTGTGTTAGTGAATTTATGAATTCACCCTAAATTCACTTTTATCATCAACCAGAAATACCAGTATGGAGCATATGACTGACATGTAAGTATATGAAATCTTAGCTCCCTGAAGAGGCTTCTTCAAGATATTTACTTGTCAACTTGACAAAATGTTCTTATTTCAACTTCTGTAGCAATCATATTTTGTTTTTCATTTAAACTTCAACAAGTTGCAGATTATACCATAGGACAGAACTGAGTCAGACAAGTGCATGCAATGTAGTTGTAGTAGCAAATATGGAAAAACATTAGCTGTATAATGGAGTGACAACAAAATTTTTTTTGTGCTGGACCTAGAATTGTGGGAGATTTCTGGCTTATTGATAGCTGTCAGTTTACCATTAGCTACCTGTGTATTCTCCATGTATGTCGCCAACCTGCACTTGTACATCTGTTATGTATATTCCCGTACAGAAGAGATATTTTAATTGAAAGTCACTAGCCCAGTATTGGCGGATAAATAAAATACTGCAGTGGCTTTGTTGTTCTGAAGTACAATGCAATGTTCCTTTAGATGTGCATCCATGTGGAAAAGAACAGGCACACATTGGACAACCGTCAACTGTATAACTGAATGACAATAATGAAAATTTGTGCTGGACCAGGACTCAAATGCGGATTTCCCACTTATCGTGAGTGGTCACCTTACCGTTAGGCTATCTGAGCCAGACCCAAATTTCCGTATGTTGTCAATCATGTGTCTGTAACCAGCATTCATATGTTAATTATGTATATTGCCATACAAGAGTGACATTTTTAATTGAAAGACACTTGCTAATTGTCGGTGGATAGTTATAGTATTGCAGTGCCTGTGTTGTTCATAATTATGATGCAATGTTCCTGAAATTGGAATGATCACATAGATAATATTTCGTGGGAGGCAAACCAAAGACTTCATTTTACTGGCAGAGAACTTAGAAGATGCAATAGGTCTACTAAGGAGATTGCCTACATTATAATTGTCCATCCTGTGCTAGGGTATGACTGTGCAGTAAGGTACCCTTACCAGATGGGACTGACGAGAGGACATTGAAAAAGCTCAGTGAGGGGCAGCTCATTTGGTATTATCAAAAAATAGGGGAGAGAGAGATGGACATGTTACATGACTGATGATGCCAGCCATTAAAACAATACTGTTTTTCAGGGCAGTGATATCTTTTCAGCAAAGTCCTTTTTTCCCATTCACTGTTACAGAGTGGAACGGTAGAGGAATAGTAAAAGTGTTTTGATGAACCCTCTGCCAGGCACTTAAAGGTGACTCACAGAGTATTCATGCAGGTGTAGCTCAAGGTGACACTACCTCAGAGGTGCAATGAGATTTATTGTTACTTCAACTGATGTTGCTAAATAAAATGATGTACTATCGTGTAGGAGATGTGATGAGATGAACAAAAATTTTGTCATACTCCCGTGTCATCTCTCACTACAGGACCGGTATGTAGAGCTATCATCACTATCTGACTGCGTATGAGCTATTCTGATGTTGTGGTAGATAATTGCAGGTGGCCTTGTGATTGCGATTGAGTATGGAAACATAATAGCAGTGTAGAATCTTACTGTGAATGGTGTTTTGCACTATCGTCAATATCTTGGCTATTTGTGTGTCAAGTCATGGCAATACAACTGTTGTGCAAACCTTATGGACAAAAAGTTCGTAATTTTCACACAATGTGTCTCTGCCAAGTAATATGGTTCAATGAAATGTGGGCCATTCATAGAAAGAATTGCTACAGTGTATTAGAGAAGGTTACTGAAAGAAGTGCGCAATGAGAACAGAAATAACTTCATTCAAAGTCGAATTACACTAAAGTGTCCGCATTTCATGATGGTCCCCTGGTATTACAAATGGCGGGACATGGGTCTTAATGGAATGTGTGATCACCACTGATGACAGTGCATGCTCTATTGCGTCCTCCTATGCTGACCATACGTTTGGTAGTAAGTTCTTGTGGCAGTGTGTTTGATTCATCTACCAGCAGGACTGACAGCTGTTGGATGGTCATTGGTGAATGTGGATATGCTGAAATATGTTTTCCTACTGGATCTCACATGTGCTCGATGAAATTTACGTCACGGGACAGGCCAGCGCATTTGCCAAATATCCTTCTACTCCAAGAGCACCTCCAACAGAGCTGTTCGATGCGGCTGGACATTATTACTCATCAGGAGCCCTGTACGAAACTTAAGTGCTTTCATAGTTTTAAATAATGACAGTATTTGGGATAAGAATGTAGTTGGGATACAGATGGTTTGTGAACTGATAAAAATTCTTTAAAAATAAACCAAAAAAGTGAAATAATAATCATAAATTTATGACGCACGCTTTACTATATATTTCCACACAGAAAATTTGAACGAAATTGTTTCCAGAGCTTTAGTATGTCTAATTGTAATTGATATATCGTATAAGAATTTGAGCTTCATGAACTTTTTATTTTTCATTTTCCTTAAGGGATACGAAAATGTTGTTGATTTAGTTTGTCCTGAAATGGCTACATGCGACTGCCTGTAAGTAAAGAATGGATATGGTAAATACGATTTGAAACTTTGTCCCCGTAACTTGCTTATAGTGACAGCAAATGCAATTTTAATTCGCTTCTTACCTGGTATTCACTAAGACCTCAATAAATTCTAACTGTATTTCAGGATTCTGATTGCATTTCGTACTTCATGTAAGCACATTAGGCCATAGCAGCAATATGTAAATCATAATTTATGTTGGCAGGGGCTAATATTTTTGTCATTTCGAAAGGCATATTCGTATAGGAATGTCAACCTGTACAACAGGCAGAGATAATGGACTACTGCAGTGGTCACCGTCATAGTCTATGACACTGATGTATACAAATTATCCAGTTAATAAGATGTAATTTGTAATACGATAAAATGAAAAGTGAATTTCTTGTTCGTGAGTAAGTGGTTAGCTTCACAAACTACAGGTATGATGCCGGACATCTATGATGCCCTTTTGCCTACGATAGTTCAAAATTTTCGACAAATAGTAAGTCTTAGCACAAAACCGGTATGCAGTATGAGAAACGATTAAAAATTTTCTAATGATGCCTCAGTCATCTGTATACGATTAGCATGTCTTGAAGAAAAGGGATGTTGACTTGAGAAGTAATATATATGAATAAAACAGAAGCCAGTGCCGAATGCACCTTTGGAAAGACAAACGTGGGGAACAAGTATAATGTCGCAATAACATTATGCCTTTGCCCACCATTAACACCTGCACCATGAAAACAATCATGTTAGACAATGTTCCAGGATGCATTAGCTATTACCACCTCTCACCACTTGGGGGAAAATTCAACTTCCCAGAAATAGTGTTTTGGTACAGCAGTGGATATCTACTATGTGATGTGCAATACCTGACATGTATTTACATTCCCCTAAAAGCTAAAGGTATCATTTTGCTACAATGGAAGAGTAAAAATAATGTGTTTCACTTTCTGACTTTCAGCAATAGAAAAAGATCAAAAAATGTTGTGTGAAAGAGCTGTTGGCTGTGGTCCAGCACAAAACATTGTGCTCTAGAGTTTGCCTATGTCACACCAGACTCTGGCCACCAATTGTGGAAGTCGGCTGATAGGGACCGATGGCCAGTCATGTGACTGTGACACGTCATTTACTGAACCAATGATGTATGCTGGTGCACTCGCTCTGCCAAGCATGAAATTATTTCCTTTTTATTTTGACTTTTCATGTGAAATATCTGTGATGAAGCGAATGAATACAGTGTGGTAACTTAACTGGTGTGGCCTTTCTCAGGCAGAATATGTCAAGAGGGATGTTTAAGAGTTAAGATTTCCATGGGAAAAAAGTCAGGATTATTAGTTTGTAGCTGTGTCTGTGACAACTACAGATAAATTCTTCTCTATTATAAGTTTCTTTTCTCAGGCATTATCTCTCGATCTAGGACTGTTATACTCTGAAGATGGCTTCGAAAACATGAAGCTCTGGAAACTTTGTCTGTATTGAGAGTTCTGCCATAAAGAAATTGTGAGGTTGATGACGCATAACATACATTGCTACAGATAGGCTAAGTGGTTGGCAGTGAATGCCTTCAAGAACGCTGTTAAATTTCTGGTGGAACAAGATGCTGAATGAAAGTGAATAGGCCAATGCATGTATTGTCGTGTAACTAACGCTCTAGTACAAAGCTAAAACAGATGCCCTACACTGATCTCAGTGAAGGTTGTTACGCGAACTATTAAACAATGATACGTTACTCTCAATGAGTATTCTCATGTTGCTCAAATAATTTGTTTATTGTAAACAAAAATCAGTTTTAAATGCCAGGTAAACATTTCTGACTGTACTGATGTTAGCCTCACAATGATGTAATGTTTCTGTTGTGGTAACAGCAGAGCCACAGCGTCTCCAGCGTCTTCTCTGTGCCCGTGACGTCGACACGTGGTGCTGCTAGTGTATTGGCTGCGCTTATAGTATGCGGATGCCCACCACAATAGAAAAAGAAAACATCGTCGATGATGAGCTGCTGTTCTCGTTGCCTGGAAGGTGGGTGTCCACCCTGATACTAATGACTTTGTCGCTGCTGGCTGACCTGTCACAGGGGACATTAGGAGTGTCCAAGACAACCGAGCACACCTGTGGACAACAAAGACACTGATTTAAGTGCTGGTGCCTATGCCACATAAGAGAAATGTCAAATTTAAAGTTTTATGCCAAAACACGTAGACCTTACACATAAAGAGTAGAGGGAGGTGCATATCACAACGAACAGTTCATCAAAAGGGTCAGTTTCCAAGTATTAAACAAATTTTAAACCGGAAACAATTATTACATTTTAGAAGTTTCGCCTCTTTAGCTGTTACCACGGATTTCAAACATTTAAGCTACAGTTTCTACATTTTATAGTTATACTAGGGGCATCCTCACATTTTAATCTTGTCATGTGGCTTTATGGTTAATGATACTTTGACAAAGGTAATGATATAAATTAATTTTTGCCTAGTGAAGTTACTAGTGCCTATATTTTGTTAATTTTTGTTTGTTTCATTGTGCTCATAATGTTTGTTACTGTTTATACCATTAAGTTGCACCATAATATCCAAAAGTGTGAAACTAGCTATGGATGAAACTGGCTAATCGCCTAACATCTTTCAGTACAATCTTCTCGTACTTCCAGCCATGTCAAGAAGTCATACTTCCATGTGTTTCTGGACAAGTTGCTATTAGCCCACTGTGAAGCAGTAACCGACTGTTGCCTGGTTGCTGTCCTCATCTTTACTTAGCCATGGAACCAGCTGCGGCTAAGGCCATCCACATAAGACTTTGAGGATATAGCCTTGGATACAACTCGCAGAAAGTCAAGTTGCTCTTACTACCTTTTCTACAACTCATTCGCTGTCTGTTTCTTTTACAGCAGAGCAATTCAAAGATGCTGTCTTTAGACAGATGAATGATGCAACTAAGTACTGTAATAATTTACAAATTATCAAGGTCCAATTTTTGAAAGAATATTGGTCTACAGCAATTCAGTGAGAACTGCTCATACATTTCTGGATCGAAGACTAGTTCAACCTGTCCAGGGCACAATGAAGGCAATCTGTAAGTACTCATGTGGGGTGGCTGTACAGTTGTTGTTGTGGGTATAAAGCTTTTGTTACCATTCTGTGTTTGGTGAGAACTTGTAGCACCACTCCATGACAATTACGAGAATTATGAACATTTTCTTGAAAGAGTCTAATATTCTCATGGCCCTTACAGTACAGTGCAAAATATAACATAGGAGCTGCGGGAAGGTGGAAGACTCGTGCCACTTATGATGATGTCCACGGCAGGCAACAGAATTTCAATCATTCTGATGACCAGTTTTAAGTAGAAAACTGGCAAGTAATAGTGAGGAACATAAATAAAGTGTATATAGCAGCTGCCACAGGTGACCTTGGTGGGGAGGAGGTGCACTCAGTGGGGGAACAAGATTGCTGAATAGCTTGGTTGGGCAGCTGATGGGAAGTTCTATTGAACTTTGTAAGAATGGAGACACTAATGAGTGGGGGAGACATTCCTGCACCACTGAGTGTGTCTGAAGAGTCACCTGACTTGCACCCCAGTTATTATTATGACATAACTGATGGATTAAATGCTGCTGGTACTATTGGGATAGTGTGACAGTTTGACAAAAAGCAACTGACTGGAACAGGAACAATAAGAAGTAAAAATTCGTTGATGTGGCAAGTGTGAGGACTTCAGGCTCCAGAACAGTATATGAAAGACTGCAAGGAAGCAAGCACTTCTGAACTGCAAGGGAGAGAATTCAAACAAGAATGTTCATTACAAAAGCACAAGAGTGCCTCTGGACAGCACTAATATGATTTATAAATTCGTATTTGATGGGGATGCCAAATATGACTGCCATCAAGGTTGGACAGCACTCATGCAGTGTGCTTTTAGACTCCCACACTCAATGGTGAATAGGAAGAGCAAAGAAAGAAATTCGATGCCTGTGACTGAGTTGGGTAAAAAAAAAAAGCCAAAATAAAAGAGTTGTTTTGTGGGGGAGAGCTGGTGCCCATTTCAGCTGATGTCAATCCGATTGTAAAAGTAGCAGTAGGTTGCTTAGAAAGTGAGGTACTGGTTGACAGCTGTTCACAGATTTCTGTGACTTCACCTAGCAAAATGAACACAGTACTACTGCTGACCTGTAACGTTAAAATTTTTGGTGCTACAGGGATGGTGTCCAAAAACAATCCAACATGAAGTCAAACTACTCTTGCAATTCAAAGTTGTGGTCACAGAATTGCACATGTTAGAGAATTCAGAAACTGTGTTAACATGATCATAGGTATCAATTCTTTAATATAAATTGTTGTGATGTAAATGTCAAGTGGTGTTGTATAATAATGTACATGCAGTGCTAATGTTGGTAATACGCACCTGTGTGTGGTTTTTCTGTATATTGTTGTTCTTGTTGTACGTACTTTGTGTTGAACCGGTACCTAATAAACCATATGTATTTCCAATCATCATCATCATCATCATCATCATCATTTAAGACTGATTATGCTTTTCAGCGTTCAGTCTGGAGCATAGCCCCCCCTTATAAAATTCCTCCATGATCCCCTATTCAGTGCTAACATTGGTGCCTCTTCTGATGTTAAATCTATCACTTCAAAATCATTCTTAACCGAATCCAGGTACCTTCTCCTTGGTCTGCCCCAACTCCTCCTACCCTCTACTGCTGAATCCATGAGTCTCTTGGGTAACCTTGCTTCTCCCATGTGTGTAACGTGACCCCACCATCTAAGCCTGTTCGCCCTGACTGCTACATCTATAGAGTTCATTCCCAGTTTTTCTTTGATTTCCTCATTGTGGACACCCTCCTGCCATTGTTCCCATCTACTAGTACCTGCAATCATCCTAGCTACTTTCATATCCGTAACCTAAACCTTGTTGATAAGGTAACCTGAATCCACCCAGCTTTCGCTCCCGTACAACAAAGTTGGTCGAAAGATTGAACGGTGCACAGATAACTTAGTCTTGGTACTGACTTCCTTCTTGTAGAAGAGAGTAGATCGTAGCTGAGCGCTCACTGCATTAGCTTTGCTACACCTCGCTTCCAGTTCTTTCACTATGTTGCCATCCTGTGAGAATATGCATCCTAAGTACTTGAAACCGTCCACCTGTTCTAACTTTGTTCCTTCTATTTGGTACTCAATTCGTTTATATTTCTTTCCCACTGACATTACTTTCGTTTTGGAGATGCTAATCTTCATACCATAGTCCTTACATTTCTGATCTAGCTCTGAAATATTACTTTGCAAACTTTCAATCGAATCTGCCATCACAACTAAGTCATCCGCATATGCAAGACTGCTTATTTTGTGTTCACATATCTTAATCTCACCCAGCCAGTCTATTGTTTTCAACATATGATCCATAAATAATATGAACAACAGTGGAGACAGGTTGCAGCCTTGTCTTACCCCTGAAACTACTCTGAACCATGAACTCAATTTACCATCAACTCTAACTGCTGCCTGACTATCCATGTAAAGACCTTTAATTGCTTGCCAAAGTTTGCCTCCTATTCCATAATCTTGTAGAACAGACAATAACTTCCTCCTAGGAACCCGGTCATATGCCTTTTCTAGATGTATAAAGCATAGATACAATTTCCTGTTCCACTCATAACACTTCTCCATTATTTGCTGTAAGCTAAAGATCTGGTCCTGACAACCTCTAAGAGGCCTAAACTCACACTGATTTTCATCCAATTGGTCCTCAACTAATACTCGCACTTTCCTTTCAACAATACCTGAGAAGACTTTACCCATAACGCTGATTAAAGAGATATCTCTATAGTTGTTACAATCTTTTCTGTTTCCATGTTTAAAGATTGGTGTGATTACTGCTTTTGTGCAGTCTGATGGAACCTGTCCCGACTCCCAGGCCATTTCAACTATCCTGTGTAGCCATTTAAAACCTGACATTCCACTGAATTTGATGAGTTCCGACTTAATTTCATCCACCCCAGCTGCTTTATTGCACTGCAATCTATTGACCATTTTTTCCACTTCCTCAAATGTGATCCTATTTCCATCATCATTCCTATCCCATTCTACCTCTAAATCTGAAACATTACTGATCGCATTTTCACCTACATTGAGCAACTCTTCAAAATATTCCCTCCATCTGCCCAAGGCATCCACAGGATTCACCAGCAGTTTTCCTGACCTGTCCAAAATACTTGTCATTTCCTTCTTACCTCCCTTTCGAAGACTGCTGATTACACTCCAGAATGGTTTTCCAGCAGCTTGACCCATAGCGTCCAACCTGTTTCCAAAGTCTTCCCACGATTTCTTCTTGGATGCTGCAATTATCTGTTTGGCTTTGTTTCTTTCTTCAACATAATTTTCTCTGTCTACCTGGGTTCTGGTTTGTAGCCATTTTTGATACGCCTTCTTTTTCCTTTTACAGGCTGCCTTGACTGTATCATTCCACCAAGCTGTTTGCTTCATCCTACTTTTACACACTGCTGTTCCAAGACATTCTTTAGCCACTTCTAGTACTGTGTCCCTGTACCTTGTCCATTCCTTTTCCAATGACTGTAATTGACTACATTCAACTAACTGGCACCTTTCTGAGACCGCTGCTATGTACTTGTGCCTGATTTCCTTATCGTGAAGTTTCTCCACTCTTATCCTCCTACATATGGACCTGACCTCCTGCACTTTCGGCCTCACAATCCCAATTTCACTGCAGATTAAATAATGATCAGTGTCATCAAAGAATTCCCTGAATACACGTGTGTCCCTCACAGCCTTCCTGAATTCCTGATCTGTTATTATATAGTCAATGACAGATCTGGTTCCCCTGCATTCTCAAGTATACCGGTGAATGTTCTTATGTTTAAAAAAGGAGTTTGTGATTACTAAGCCCATACTGGCACAGAAATCCAAGAGTTGTTTCCCGTTCCTGTTGGCCTCCATATCCTCTCCAAATTTACCCATAACCTTTTCATACCCTTCTGTTCGATTTCCAATCTGGCGTTAAAATCACCCATGAGCAGAACACTGTCCTTGTCCTTTACTCTAACAACTACATCACTGACTGCCTTATAAAAACTATCCATCTTATCTTGATCTGTCCCTTCACAATGCGAATATACTGACACAATCCTAATTTCTTGCTAGACACTGTCAAATCTATCCACATCAGTCGTTTGTTTACGTACCTTATTGCAACTATGCTAGGTTCCATTTCTTTCCTGATGTAAAGCCCTACACCCCATTGTGCTATTCCTGCTTTGACTCCTGACAGGTAGACCTTGTATTCTCCCACTTCCTCTTCTTTCTCACCCCTTACCCGAATGTCACTAAACTAAAACTAAAACGTACTTACTTGCAGCCTCTGCCAGCTCTACCTTCTTCCCAGAGTAGCCCCCATTGATATTAATAGCTCCCCCATCTCATTACCATTTGTTTGCCAAGTCGTATCTTTGGAGTCCCTGGTTTGTCAGTTAGAGGTGGGACTCCGCCACCTCCAAAGGTCCGAGGCATTTTGCTCTGATTGTTGCCAGCATCATATTTAAAGTACCAGGGAAGCAGGTTGCTAGCCTTACTTGCCCCGAGTCCCATTGGGTTTTACCCCTAACCGCTGAGGGAATAACTGGTGGATTTAGTAGTCTTTGCCGCATGAGCACAAAGGTGACCACGACTCAGAATATGTCTGAGATGCCCAGCATTATTCCAAAGTAACTGGTATCCCGACTGACGGGATCACTTACTTGGCCACTCATACGTTGCCCGTGGTTCATGAACTAGGACATGACTACAGGAACCCACACCATGAACCACATGTATTTCCAAATATGCAAATATTTATTTTTCTAAGAAAATCTCAGCAGGTTATGGGCCCAGGTGTGTGTTAAAAGGACACTTGTACAAAAATAATAACGTAGCTCTGTGCAAAAGGTTTTTAAAGTTATCTCCAAGAAGACATTTTTGAAGTTGTTAATTCCATGCAACCACGATGGATTCAATGAGAATTATCAACATCGGAGTTGTGGAAGGCAAAACAAATTGGAACATTTGGAAATACAAAATAAGTATTTGTCTATGAGGAATTCCTGGTGCACTTGATGTTGTGGAAGGCAGGACAGTGAAACCTAGTATTATTTCAGAAAGCGCTACCGTTGAACAAAGGGCGATCTATAAAAGTGCTTTAGAAGCTTTTAACAAAGTAGACAGCAACGCTCTACTTGTTTTGACTACAAATATGTTGGAAAAAACTTAACTGAAAATAATGCATCTAAATACAGCGTATGAAGTGTGGACAGAATCACACAAAATATTTGATGGTGTCTCTGAAGACAAAGTGTACAACCTTTGTTTGGAGTTCTTTAGTTACAAAAAGGCTCCTGAAGATGATATTGTGACACATATTTCCTAACAGAAATATTTGTGGAGTGAATTGAAACCAGAAACGACCAAAGATATCGTAAATAATTCAGAATTGCCTGATTTGTCTTTTATTTGTAAAATATAAGGAACACTACCAGAAGACTATTTTTTGTTTAAATCTAGTTGGATGCTAACATATAGAGATGACAGAACAATTGATAATTTAACAAATCAATTGTGTGCATATGAAAAAGCTCTGAGTACAAAGGAGGGTGATTTTAGTAAACAAGAAGCCCTCACTACAGACTCATCAAGGCTGTCATTTCAGCAAGTAAATCCAACAGGGAAAAAGAAATTAATATGTAATTACTGCAAGAAACCTAACCATACAATTAAAGTGTGCAGAAAGTGGGCAGCGGATGGCAAACCTCCAAAACCAGCTACCACAGATACAAATATGCTACTTCTTGCTATGACATCTTCTGTGATGAACTCTGAATGTGGAAATGATGACTGGTATATAGACAATGGTGCAACAAGTCATATTACAAATGACAGGAATTGTTTCAAAACATTTCAGCCTTTTCTAACAAAACAGTCAGTTACTACAGCTAATGGTGACATAATTGAAGCAATTGGAAAAAGGTTCAATAGACATTAAAGCAGCAGTTGGAGGAAAATGGAACAGAATTACCTTGACAGATGTATGGTATGTACCTCAGATTCACAACAATCTATTATCTGTTCTTGCAATAAAGGATAAACATCCAGAAAGTAAATTCACATCAACTGCAGAAATTTGTCATCTTAAGATTGATAATGTTACTAGATTGGCAGTTGTCTGTGATTGCTTTGCAGGCCGTTTTAAACTTGCTGTAAGAAATGTGAAACCTAGCTCCCTCAGCGCAGTTAATACCACTAGCAGAGACAATATGTTGCAGCTTTATCATGAAACATTTGGAAACCAGAACAAGCCGCCATGTGAAGTCTGTACTTTGTAGCGAGTTAAATAATGAGGTGGAAATGGACAGTGAAATTTTTAAGGCTGTATTTATGTCAAGGCTCTTCGTTTGCCATTTGGCAACAGAAAGAGGACAGCAGAACCAGGTGAACTTATTCACGCTGATGTATGTGGTCCGTTTCAAGTACCTTCTGTGTCAGGGCACTGGTATTTTGTTCTTTTCAAAGATGATTGTACAAAGTTTAGGGCAACATATTTCATGCAAGAAAAGTCTGGAGTTGCAGAAAAGTTAAGGCAGTTAATAGCTGAAGCAAAAGCTGCTGGACATACCATCAAGGAACTTCTGAGTGATAATGGGAAAGAATTTGACAACAAACAAGCAAAAGAGATTCTTCACAAAGAGGGTGTAATTCAACGCCTCACAATGCCTTACACTCCAGAACAAAATGGGTGCAGTGAAAGAGAGGACTGCACAGTTGTGGAAACTGCCAGGGCCATAATGCATGCACATGCAAACATTCCACAGAAACTTTGGGCAGAGATGGTGAACACCACAACCTACATTCTAAACCGAAAAGGGCCTTCCAGGATTCCAGGAACATATTCATATGAATTGTGGTATGGAAGGAAGCCTAGCCTGAAACATCCGCAGGTGATAGGCTCCACTTGCTATGCTCATATTCCAAAACAACAGAGGAGGAACATGGACCGAAAAGCACTGAAATGTGTCCTTATTGAATATGATCACAATGAGGGTTACAGAATTTATTGTGGAGAGGTGTGCACACTCATTAGGTCATGAGATGTCATCTTCGAGGAGAGGCCACTGAAGAGTGAGAAAAGTTCAACTCTTCCAGTGAATGTTTTCAGTCATCAGGATCCAGTACCTCAGACTGAAGACCAATGGTATTGATAGTGAGAGTGAAGAGGATGGCAGTTCCTTGGATGTAGATGAAGACCCTCAGGAGGAAGATCAGGAAGACACAAGTGCAGAAGTTTTACCATGTCTGTGTGATCGGTTAACCCTCAGACCTCCACAAAAGTTTAATGATTATGTAATGAACCTCTCAATATCTTTCCAAGAACCAGGAACATACAGCGATGCCATGAAGTCTGTTCAAAACGATTTCTGGAAGGAAGTTATGGATTCTGAAATAAAAGCTCTTCAAGAAAATGAAATGAGGGATGTGGTTGACCTACCATATGCAAAGATGTCCATTCGTAATAGATCAGTGTATAAATTCAAACAAATGCTGATGGCTCAGTCAATAAATTCAAGGCAAGATTGGTGATTAAGGGTTATTCACAGCAGAGAGGAGTTGACTATGAGCAGACATTCAGAGCACGTTCAGAGCACTGCTAAGTGTTGCTGCAAGGGAGAGCATGAAACTTTTACAAATTGATGTTTCAACAGCTTTTCTTTATATTGATTTAAAAGAAACCATTTATATGCAACAACCTCAAGGATGTGATGATGGGTCTGGGAGAGTATGTTGCTTGAAGAAAAGTCCATACAGACTGAAACAGGCTCTGCATTGCTGTAATTAGAAGTACAGTAATCATCTCACTAAACTGGGCTTTCTGAGGAGTGAAGCTGATCCATGTCTTTTTGTGAGACAGTAAGGCTGTAAGAAAATATTCCTTGTGCTTTATGTTGATGATGGTCTGATTGCAGCTCACAGTGAACAGGAATTTGAAGACATTATCAGTGATTTAAGAGAAGAGTTTAAATTTACTTCAGTGCCTGCATCATTTTTCTTAGGTCTGGAAATTGATCAACAAGAACGTGGAACTGTATGTGCAAGTCAGACTCATTACACAGGAAAACACCAGAGCGTTTCAACATGAAGAACTGCAAGTCTGTACCTACACCCATTATAAATGACAATGATACAGAAGAAAGTCCTTGCAACTCTGAATTTCCATACAGCCAAGCTGTTGGAGTACTGATGTTTCTGATGTGTGGGAGACGTCCTGACATTGCATATGCTGTCAGTGTTGTATCATGAAATCAACAGATTGTGATGTAGTGAAAGTTAAAAGAATCTTACAATACCTGAGAGGCACAACAAATTATGGACTTTTATATAAAAACAATTCTAGGAAGCAGGTTTTAGAGTGTTATAGTGATGCTGACCACATTGGTGGTGATCTTGGCTCTGGGCTCTCAACATCTGGTGTCCTTTGTCTGTACTCTGGGGTACCCATCACCTGGATTAGTCAAAGGCAATCTTCTGCTGCCATATCCACAACTGAAGCTGAGGTTGTGGCTGCCAGTGAAGCTGCTCGGGAAATTGTCTGGATCAAGAAGCTTCTGACAGAATTGGACCAATTGGAGGCAACACCAGTTCTGGAGGTTGACAATGAAGCTGCTATCTGGCTTGCCCAGAATCCCAAGTTTCACTGAAGAACGAAGCATACTCATATAAGACATTTCTTTGTTTGTGAACTATTTAGTGCTTATGAAATCATAGTTGCAAAAGTAGATACTGTAGAACAACTTGCTGATATACTAAAAAAGCCTCTGTTTTCGATTAGATATCAGTATTTATGTAATAAGATTAGACTTTGCAAATTATTAAATAAGGGAGAGTGTTAATGTATTTTACATCTTTGGTGTTCTTTAATAACTAAAGTCAGTATTTCATGTTCAGTGGTTAGTAATATGCACCTGTGTGTGGTTTCTCTGTATGTTGCTGTCGTTGTTGTACGTGCTTTGTGTTGAACCAGTAACTAATAAACCATGTGTATTTCCAAGTATGCAAATATTCGTTTTCTAACAAAATATCAGCATGCAGGAAAAGGCAGTCATCAGATCAGCGTAGTTAAACACTGTCAGAGTGAGCTAGAACTTGGACGGTCTGTTGAGCGCTGTTGGTAAGTGGGGTGTACTCAGCCCTTGTGAGGCAAACTGAGGAGCTACTTGTTGGAGAAGTAGCAGCTCCGGTCATGTAAACTGACTAACGGTCAGGAGTGCGATGTGCTGACCACATGCCCCTCCACATCCATATTCATTGATGCCTGTGGGCTGAGGATGACAAGGCGCCCATTTTGGTACCACTAGAACTTCATAGCACCTGTTCATGCTGAGTTTACTTAGGAAAAGGCAGTAGTAACATAATTTTTTTAGTAAAAGGAGCCATTTCTGGGAAATTTTGAACTTCCAAGTAGGACCAAAGGTTGTACCAAAAAAGAAGTATGAAATATAAGTTATATAAGTTTATATTGTTTTGGAGTTCAAAGGGAAGCAGAAAAAGGATGTAAGAGTTATCCTCTGGAAGGAGGACCAGAAACAGATCCGTGGAAATTTGATCAAGGGATGGTGGATGAGGCACATTAAAAAGGGTATGAGGTTTCCTGCTCTGTGGGAAACTTCACAATGAGGCGACTGTGCGTACTTGAGCTGGGTAGAACAATGCATTCTTTCCTTCTTCTATTCTCTTCCTCTTTTGTTTAATATATTGTTGATAATCTTCAGTATGTGCATATAGACAACTGAAGTGGGGAAGTCATTAAAATGGCAAGAGAATATGTGAAGTAAGTCAATGGTTGGATACAGGATATCATGAAGATATCATGATAAACGTAAAATCCCAAAAGTAGAACAGTGTGAATAGAGTTTTGAAATACAGAGAAAATAACATGGGGGACATGCAGTGAAAACAAGACAAAATTCTGGGTAAATCACAACATTGGAAGTAACACTCTGATATACAAGTATGAACAGTGTTTTTATGGTTTAAGTAAAATAGGTTACAAGAGGAATAAATATAATACAAATGTTACTTGGAACTAAAGTAACAGTGCGGAATGTGTAATATATACAATTGCAAGGATCTGATGTTAAGAAGATGAGTGATTTGTGACACAGACAGGTGTGTGACCTGTATATTTTATGTGATTGGCTAAGGAAATAAGAGACTGAGCAGTGTGGAGCACCAGAATAGGTGGACTCAGGAGTGTAAATATAAAAAGATCTAGTGATTGAGTAAATGTAGCAAATGCAATCAAGAAAGTATCATTTTCAGTCTATGAAAAACAAAAAAGTACATTAATGGACAGCGAAAAAAGTCTATGGAGTCATGAGTGGTATTCCTTGGACAGAGTAAATCATAATGAGCAATAATGGTAAGCTTCCATCACTAAAGTCATGACTAAAATTATTCTGAAAGTATTTGGAAAATGCAGCATAACAAATTAATCTGTGTGTAGTTAGAAAACAACCTTTGTTACATGGTGTGGAAAATGGTACCATTCAGGTGTCATTGTGAGGCTTATATTCTGAGATATATGAACCTAGCTCACATCTTGAGAAAGAGGGCTCTGGAGTAGTAATTGAAGTGGACCATGGTGTTGATGAGAAAGAAGGTGTCATGGCAGACATGGCGGACAGCAATACTCTCTTTTGTCCCATGCCTAGGGTTACATCTCAAGGTGGAGGATCATAATCACTTACCTCATATCTTATAGGTTAACACACCAGCACTAGCATGTGAAACTGTGTGGTGAAGTTAGATGCGAAGTGTTAAGTGGTACGACAAAGTAACTGTGATAACACTACATACATAGCATAAAGAGATACTCTTACTGAAATATGTTGTATTGGAATTAACTGGTGTTACTATCAGTGCATGTTTTCTTAAGATATACAGGGTGATTCAAAAATGCATGTAAATATTTCAAGGGTGTATTTGCGAGGTAAATATAAGACAAAAATGTTCTATACAATTTTTTCCATATTTGGCTTATTACAGAGTTATGAACAAAACAGGATAATACATTCAATACAACGTAAGGTATTTAATTCCCAGAGTTCACAGTTTAATTACAGTACATTTGGACTAACAACGCAAACTGATAAATAAACGTGACGTAACAAACTGAAACAATTCCTCGCGAACACTGTATTAATTTAGGTCCTGTTGATTGAACTACAGCAATGCACAATAACTAAGGAAAATTGAAGCATTTTACAGACTGTACTGTACTGTACTGTATTTGCACAAATTTTAATGCAATGCATGTTCAAAATGCTGTCCCTGAACTTGCAGACAGACCCGTGCTCGTCGCATCAATGATCTCTGCACATTACACAGTCCGTTCAACTCTCCACGAATAATTTCACAACCACCTTCAATTCTTTGTTGTAGCACTTCTCTGTTCGGTACTGCAGAAGAATACACCAATGTGTTTAGTCGGCCCCATAAATAAAAGTCTAAAGGGTTCAGGTCAGGTGATCTGGCTGGCCAAGCAATTGGTCCTCCGCGACCTATCCATCGATGTGGATACGCAGAATTGAGGTACGCCCTTACGTTGCGGCTGTAATGGGCGGGAGCACCATCGTGCATAAACCACATGGTGGCTCGTGTTGCAAGAGGGACATCCTGTAACAATCCAGGCAATTCTCCCTCCAAAAATTCGCAGTACGCGTGCCCATTCAGCCTTGGAGGCAGAACATGAGGTCCGAGTAAGTAATTCCCCACAATACCACACCAAATGTTTATGGAGAATTGATGTTGATATCCACGCACAATTCTCGCGCCAGGATTCTCGACAGCCCACTGGTGCATATTATGCGAATTGATTACACCCGCACGAGTAAACATGGCCTCATCTGTGAATAATATCCGCCGAATGAACATTGGATCATTCAAATGACGCTCTTGTAACCACTGGCAGAATTGCTGACGGCGAGGATAGTCTTCAGGTGTCAATTCGTGCACTTTTTGCAGGTGAAATGGATGCAACTGTTGTCTCCGAAGCAGCCGCCATACAGTAGATTGTGGAAGTCGTACAGCTGCACTAATTTGTCTCGTACTGATAGATGGATCTTGGTCTACCAGGTCCAAAACATGTTCCTCGACATTCACTGCATGCTCAAGTGGTCGACCTGAATGTGCCCCAGTACGAATGCCATACTCCCGCATACGTCTGTCCACAGATACAAACGTCTGATGACTTGGTAACCGTCTTCCTGGAAACAGCTCACTGTACCTTCGTCTTGCTGCAAGTGCATTTCCATCTGCTGCACCATACACAAGGTGCATATCAGCATACTCACTGTTTGAGTACATCATGTGCACGAAACCTTTAGCCTTCCGACGATGAATGAACGACAGGACGTACTTTTCCGTTACCAACAACATCAGCGCCATCTTCCGTACAGTAGGAGTAAACATCACGTGCAAACAAAAACAAACACTATTCATGCAGTTTCGAATCAACTGTTGGGAGATACGTATGTGAATTACGTACCAGAATATGGCATCCTGCTGCTTGCACTGCCGTCGTTTTGATACGGACATGACTTTCGTATTTAACGATAACTCTGGAATTAAACGTTTATGAAAAAACATTTATAGAACATTTTTGTCTTATATTTACCTCACAAATACACCCTTAAAATATTTACATGCATTTTTGAATCACCCTGTATAGTGTTAAATGTTGGGGGGTGTTCTAAAAACTGGTAAGACTTGGTAAAGGAAATGAAAATGCCAGAATTGAAGGCTGTGAACAGTTGGGGCCAGGAGAAAATGTGAGAAAGTAAAATATACCTACATGATGTAGAAATAAAGGAAAGAGAAGTTTATTATGTACCGAGATTCAGAGCTCATAGAAGTTTCAAAAACAATGTGAGAAGATTGAGACATGGCAGTGGTAGATTCTTCCACTTTGCATGCTCAGCAAACTCATAGCTAATCTCTCGATAAATTAAAATAATGAAGGAGAGTGATAAGTATATGCAGTCACAGGATGATGGGCATACAATTTGATTACAGTAAGTTTTGTGAAAACATGCTTTGTGATTTGAGAGTTAGATCTCAAGATATATCAGTTTCAACTAAGCACTGACATTAGAATTTGTAGGACCACCTGAAGGCAAGAAGCTACCATTGTTGCATAGGGAGGAAAGGGAGGGGGAAGGGGGGACAAGGGCACCACGTCATTAGAGCTGGCAGGAGAGCATAGTTGCTGAAAGTTTCTGGAGAGCTGACATAAGGTTTCGCTAAGGCACAAACAATTAGTAAGACTGAATTTCTGAGGACAGATATCCCTTGGAAATTAGTGAATAGATGAGTCCAAGGAAAGGACAATCAAGGAAATTAAAATAGTACATCCGAAAAATGCATTTTAAGACAGTAAAAATGAAACGAAAATTTTTCAGAGAGTTTTGCTAAAGAGTATCAAATGGCTCTGAGCACTATGGGACTTAACATCTATGGTCATCAGTCCCCTAGAATTTAGAACTACTTAAACCTAACTAACCTAAGGACATCACACAACACCCAGCCATCACGAGGCAGAGTAAATCCCTGACCCCGCCGGGAAACGAACCCGGGAACCCGGGCGTGGGAAGCGAGAACGCTACCGCACGACCACGAGATGCAGACTAAAGAGTATCCACTGGAGAAAACAATATAGGACACTGCAGTTTTGATAGACAAATAACTGATAAAGTAGCTTGTCTGCTGTCACAGCAGCCTCATATGTTCTAAGTAAGACAGACAGGCCATTGAATGGAAGAAAATGTCTTGGGGCTTGGCTGATGTCGGACCTACTTCAGACTGTAATCTGCCTTGGTTACATCATCCACATAGGCAGTCTTTTTAGTTGCCGTTTCAATGTTTATTTTTCCTGGTGGCAATATCTACAGACTTAGATGGAGGTAGTTTAAGAGAACAAAGCATATGGGAGGCCATACATCATGACTCAACCAACTGTCGGTCAGTGGGTTGAGACCTTCATTGGTATACTGGCTCATTGTTGTAACAGGATGTTGACGATGGCCGTGTGGTTGAGTCCAGGTTGTTAGTGTGATTTTTGTTCTGAAGAAATCATGTGATTTTATTAAAGGCAGAGTCCAAAACTTTCCTAAGAGCCACATGGCACAACATCAAAGGGATTTTAAGGTTATCTATGAGTAACTAAATACGACACAATGGGATTGTTTTGTATCCACATTAGTTTGTCTCCCAAACTCCCTGAATTCAGATAAGTACTGTTCTCAATTTTGGATAAATGTTGTGCATTCTTAATGTCAACCTCATTGGCAAGTAAGGGGCCTCAACAAAATGGTTGATTTTATCACATAGTCTGTTCTTTCTGTGTTGGTACACTGACCCTTTTCCGAGTGTTATTGTAGTCATGCAAGATTCAGTGATGTGTGCAGACTGGAGTGCAGCATAAAAAGAACTGCCTCATAGGTAGGGATTGTGTTGCTGGACTTAAGGCATGTAGTCTCTTAACGTAGGTCTATGATAAAATGAAATTCTGCACTCCTGTTAGATTGTCAATTACCGTCACATGCAAGTTGTTCCATATTATGTTACCGTACTGTGTATTGTCTTGGTTGTTTCTCTCTGTGCAGTCCAGTGTACTTATTTATATTAACATCAAATTGATAAAATATGTTCACAAAATAACCGAGAGAAGGTCAGTTTTTAGTTCTTAACAAGCATGAAACAAAAATTTGTTTAATTCACATACTGTGTAAATTCTCTTATGTCTGTAAATAAGTAAAAATCTGTTCTTATTTTTAAACACACCCAGTGTTACATTAAACTTGTTGAAACTGCTGAAATTTTCCTGTTTGTAAAAGTTAACTTCTTGAAAACTAGCAGTCATAAAGCTTTGGGCAGCGGAAATGATAACAGTGGGATATGACAATGACAAGCTCCAAATGGTGCACTGGAGGCGATACCAGTGCAGCATGCTAGTTGTCAGCAGCCAACTGCTTTAAACTTGACCATATATGCCTTCTTGCCTCTATACACCCAAGATCCATATAGCATGTAGGAAGGTAGGAGATGAGGTACTGTTGGAAATGGACCTATGAGGGGCCATCATGAGTTGTGCTTGCATAGCTGAGTCAGTAGAGCACTTGCCCACAAATGACAAAAGTTCCAGGTTCACGTACTGGTCTGGCACACAGCCTTACTCCACAGGAACTCTCAGATCAGTTCTTGCTCTCCTGCACAGTGAGAATTTATTATGTCCTTTCCAAGGCAGGCCATTCTCACATGTGTCATAAGGCCTATAACATCTATCCCTCAAATAATAGTTACCAATAGGTGCTGACGTAAAGAAGAAATTGGTGCAGGAACAGCTCTTCATTGTGTCATTGTGCCCCTCATCAATAGTACTCCATGTCCCAATATATGAGGTATATATTATTCAACTGTATGTTTTAAATGTAATCTCACTGTGTCACTACATTTACACAATTAAGGTTGCTGGGAACAAAACATGAGACAAACCTGAGCAGTATACAATAAAAGCATATGGGTGATACAGCAAGAATGCATTTATGCATGTTGACATCAGCAAATACTACAGGACAACTTTGGCAGTTTCTTTACAAGCCTTTAAGATTTTCCACAGTAGATGCATTAGCTTTGCTGTGAATGTATTTATTGTAGAACATTTGACAAAGGCAACTGGAACAGCATGCAAAAGAAAATACTCTGTAATGAGTCACTAGATACCAATGATTGCTTATATCAAAACACTCACTGGATAAAACTCATTGATCTTTGGAAACTTGTCAGCATAGACAGGATTCAAACCACCTAATTGTGTTTCATTGGAGAGCTGGTCACAGAGGCCATGATAATAATTAAGAATCTATTCTCTGCAAAATGGGTTTTTATTATTTCAGAGCCTCATTGCTCACTATTTTTTTAATGAGACAGAAATTAGCATCATCAACAATTTTACAAACATTGATTGTTTGATTTTTATTAATGCACACCACTGTTGCTTCTCTGAGGCTTTGCAGAAATGCAGTGTCTGCCATAGACAGAGGTCATATTGGATGTGGTATGCAATGAAATTAGTTAAGGCTATCACTTCTCTGAGAGACAGATGCGCTTGTCTTGCACTGAATGACTTTTGAAATTTCTTACATGGTTATGCATTCAGAGTTAATGCCCTACACCGATGCTAACAGCATGCATCCCAGTAACAGCAATGCATTCATGTGTGAAGTCACATAAAGTTGATACCCTATTAGTGTCATTTTGATCTGGGGCATGGAATTTGGGATTCTGGTCTGCTACTCATTTTGTTTACTTAGTAGCATTTCACTTGCAAGTGCTGGAATTTCCAACACTTAATGCAACATACAGAGCTGAGAGAGATCACGGAAAAACAATGTAGGATACACTAGATGCTGAAGAAAGATACCTTGAAACAAAGGCAAATGCTTTTACTTGAGGTTGACAGATGAAGTGAATGTGTCATTGCTTACTAGGCCATTCATTCTTTTCATTGTGTTTATACTTGCTGTACTGAAATAAAACTTTCACAGTTGTGAAACAACTTGAGGTGCTCATAAACAACAAAAGTAGATGAGAAATTGACACTGCACACTTATTGAAAATTAACTATCAAATTATTAAGTTCTATTTGTGCTTGCACAGGTTAAGATGAACATTAAAGATTAGCTGGAAAGCTTCTACTTTATGGGAAGAAACCATTGTTAATACCACAGTTCTCTTATTACTGCTTCTTGCTTTGAATTTACAGAATTCTAGTTATAATTATCACAGAACAAATCTGCTTTCAAGTAACACTTTTAATCACTTTTTCGCAGAAGAAGCTGACTTGCACTGTGGTGTAGTGGTTATTATACTAAACTATTGAATGGGGGGTGCTGAGTTCAAAACTCACCTGCAGTATACCATTTCAATTTCTATATTCAGTTTGAGTACATTCTAGAAGTATCCACAAATGTCAAGAATCATCGTACTGGAATGTTCTATATATGTGTGTGTGTGCGAGTGTATACCTGTCCCTTTTTTCCCCCTAAGGTAAGTCTTTCCGCTCCCGGGATTGGAATGACTCCTTATCCTCTTCCTTAAAACCCACATCCTTTTGTCTTTCCCTCTCCTTCCCTCTTTCCTGATCAAGCAACCGTGGCTTGCGAAAGCTTGAATTTTGTGTGTGTGTTTGTGTTTGTTAGTGTCTCTATCAACATACCAATGCTTTCATTTGGTAAGTTACATTGTATGTGTTTTGGCCAAAGGCTCTGTGCTCTTGTACATGCAAGTGCTGAATAAATCTTCTTTAAGTGAAGTAAGTGTCCATCATTCATCTAAGTACACCTTCTTCTACATGACATTATTCTGCTGGAGATGCTGGGTATTGGAACTTGTGACGACACAGTTGCTCCCATCAGGCCACAACAGAGCCACTGTTAATGTGGCGAGAAACCTGAGTGTGGGCCATATTCAACAGATTGCAATCTACCGGAGACAGAAGAAGAAGAGGATATTACAATGACAGCGACTGTGTGCCACCACATGAGACATCCTTCTGGGTTCTCTGGTGACGATGGCCAAGATCCAAACAAGTGGCTGAAGGTATATGAGCATTTGGCCAAATTTAACAAATGGGATAACACTGTGTGTTTGGCTAACGTATTTTTCTACTTGGAGGGCACTGCCAAGCAGTGGTATGAGAACAACGAGGAGAAGTTAACAAGCTGCGAAGTATTCCGGGTGGAACTGCGCAAGTATTTCAGTGACACACAGTGACAGAAAGGCAAGGCTGATGATAAATTAAAGTGCAGGGCACAGCATCCACAAGAAACTACTGCATCCTACATTCAAGACAGCTTCGAGCTGTGTAAAATAGTGGATCCTAGAATGAAGGAGGAAGATAAGGTTGCACATATCATGAAGGGTGTTGCTGAGGACATGTATCAAGCCCTACTCCTGAAGGAGGTTTCGACAGCAGATGACTTTATAAAATGGTGCCAGTATATTGAGACAATGCATCAAAAAAGAATTACATGCAAGAAGTTTGAACGGCCAGATTAGCACTGTAGACTATCAACCAATAAGCCAGAGAGCATACCATGTGTCAGCAACTGAACGTCAAATAATTTGCGATGAGATAGAGAAAATGACGAAAAACGACTTCATTCAACCTTCGCAGAGCCCATGGTCATCACCAGTGGCCCTTGTCAGGAAGAAGGATGGCAGTTGGTGCTTTTGTGTTGATTACAGGAAGCTTAATAAGATAACTAAAAAGAACGTTTACCCTCTTCCAAAAATTGATGATACACTAGATGGTCTGAAGGAGGCTAAGTTTTTCTCAACCATGGACATGTACCCGGGATACTGGCATATTGAAGTAGATAAGCCTGATCATCAGAAAACTGCATTCATCACCCCTGAGGGCCTGTATGGGTTTAAGGTAATGCCATTTGGTTTGTGTAATGCACCAGCAACTTTTGAATGGATGATGGATAACCTTCTACGTCACCTGAAGTGGACGATTTGTCTTTGTTATTTAGATGACATTATAGTGTACTCAGAGACATGTGATGAACATATCAAAAGACTGAGGGCTGTTCGTAAGTGTCTCCAACAAGGCAGACTGAAAGTCTGTCTTTGGAGCAAAAGAAATCAAAATACTTGGACACCTAGTGTCAAACTACAGTGTGTGGCCAGACCCAGAAAAGGTGAAATCTATAATGGAATTTCCTATTCCTAAAAGTATTAGAAATGTGGGAAGCTTCCTCATATTATATTCTTATTACCATTGTTTTATCAAAGACTTTTGTATCAAAGCCAGGCCACTCCATGAGTTGTTAAAAGCTGATGCTAAATTTATCTGGGGTGATGCTCAACAAGATTCTTTCAATGTGCTGTGAAAAGTTCTGAAGACTGACCCTGTAATTGGTCTGTATGATGAGAGAGCACCTACAGAACTACACACAGATGCCAGCGGTTATGGGCTTGGTGTTGTTCTGGTGCAAATTTCGGATGGAAAAGAAAAGGTTATAGCCTATACTTCTAGGGCACTTACAAAAACTGAGAGAAACTACTCAACTACAGAAAGAGAATGACTTGCTGTGATCTGGGCCATGTGCAAATTTTGACAGTATCCCTATGGAAGGCCATTCACAGTTGTTACACACCATCATTCATTTTGTTGGTTGACAGAATCGAACAGGACGACTCGCCAGGTGGGCACCATGTTTTCAAGAGTATGACATTACCGTAGTGTACAAAAGTGGAAGAAAACACCAAGATGCAGACTGCCTCTCAAGAAACCCTGTGCAAGACCATCAAGGCTTGGTGAAGATAGTGACTGTCTCACTACACTTCAGGATCTCTCTGCTTAGCAGAAGGAGGACGCCAATATATCTCAAATTATGCTTGCCCTAAATCAGTCAGAGGATGTGAAAGGACAATTTAAGGTAGTTAATGGATTACTTTGCAAGAAAAACTTTGATCTGTTTGGAAAGAGGTGGCTACCAGTGATTCCTGAACACATGTGCTCAGATGTTCTACAGAAATTCCATGACACACCTGAGGCTGGACATTTAGGATTTGTTAAGACATATGATAGAATCCGCAAGAGATTTTTCTGGCCAGGTTTATTTAGGAGTGTCCGTCACTATGTATCGTATTGCAGAGAGTGCCAGAGGAGAAAGGAAGTTCCTCAGAAACCATCTGGCCAACTCATACCAATTCCACCAGCCGAAACACCTTACCAGCATGTTGGGATTGACCTCCTTGGATGATTTCCAACGTCTGCTAGTGGAAATAGATGGATTATTGTTTGCACTGATTATCTGACACACTATAACATTACAAAAGCTGTGAAAACAACTGAAGCATCCGAGGTAGCCAAATTCATTGTGGAAGACACTGTATTAAAACATGGTGACCCAAGGTCATTAATTACAGATCGAGGGAAAGTTTTTCAATCGAATCTTGTGACAGAGATAAGCCGTCAGTAACATTAATCATCACATGATGACTGCCTACCATCCGCAAACTAATGGGCTTACTGAATGCCTTAATAAGACCTTGGACAACATGCTATCATTGTTTGTTAATGTTGAGCAGAGCAGCTGGGAGGGGGTGCTACCTTTCATGATGTTTGCCTACAACACCGCAAAACAAGACACCAAAGGATTTACGCCATTTTTCCTGGTGCATGGGCGTGAGGCGACTATGACAATGGACATTGTGTTTCCATTACATCTTATGGTGTGGACGATGACCACATCAGCCACCTGTTAACCAGAGCTGAGGAAGCTTGGCAGTTAGCTCAACTCTGCATGTTGGAGGCTCAAGAAAATGATCGCTGAAGGTATGATGTGAGCTACCGCCCTGTTGTCTACCAGCCTGCTGACCTCGTTTGGATCTTCACTCTGGTTCAGAAGGTTGGTCTCTCTGAGAAGCTCCTCAGGCCCTAATTTGGACCTTATAATGTTGTAAGACAGTTGTCTGATGTTACTTAAGTTGAAGATTTTGACCCCGACGCAAGATTAAGAAAGATCAGAGATACGGTCCAGGCCCTTCAAATGAAGCCCTACAAGGATCATGCTACCCAGGGTAAATTCAAAGTTCTGGTGGCAGGCAACAAGCAGAAACATGATGAACAGCAGAGTGGCAAAAGAAGTTCTAAGAAGATCACCGCCAGGGTAAGCATCAGTCATCAAGGGTCAGGGTGTGCAGTATCGATGACTCGTTCCCGGACTAGGACAACGTAACACAGAGATGCAGTTCTCTTAAGGAGGGAGCAATATCACAGAACAAGCTGAGTAGTACTGTGGTGTAGTGGTTATGGTACTAAACTGTTGAAAGGAGGGTGCTGAGTTCATAACTCATCTGGATTGTACCATTTTAATTTCTATATTCGGTTAGAGTACATTCTAGAAGTATCCACAAATGTCAAGTATCACTGTACTGGAATGTTCTGTAGTTGTACATATACTGTATGTGTTCTAGCTGGAGGCAGTCCTCTCCCCACTCTTATATGTAGAAGTGCTGAATAAACCTTCATTAAGTGAAGTTAGAGTTCATCATTCATCTAAGTACACCTTCTTCTATATGACAGTATTGTTCTGAACAGAAGTTTTTAATCTACACAGTGGCAATGACTCACTCAGTGATTTGCACCCCATAAAATTACCAAATGTTAATAACCAGAAAGTCAAAACTGACAGTAAATAATGAATTATTTATCAGCAGCTCTCAGCAGTTTTGTGAGTATAATTTTTTTCAAAGGCAGTGCAAAAGTTACAGTACAGCTGGTGTATGACTGCCACACTAGTGGCTCTGCCTCAGGTAGGATAAGGTATGCCTGGGAAGATAATGGGAAGTTATGTGCTAGGTAAGAACTTAGAACTGATCTTGCACCTGGGTTTTTTGAAGGAACAGAATCCATTTGGAGATGGGTTGTATTTAAAGTAGAATAATGATGGAGCAAGATATTTTTTAGCTGTGGTGGATGGTGGAATACCACTTTGGGAGGAGTGGGAAAGAATACAGGTAGAATGTATATCAATCCCGAAACCAAAGATGCACTTTGAATAATGTTAATCAACAACATATTTATATTTCAACAGTGCCAATGTCAATTCCATGTTAAAATTAGGACGCAAAATAGAAATCTCACATTCAGTCTGTGTTGGGGAAAACCAAGTTACATCAACTGAATATTACAGCACCACACATTAGCATACGACCTGATACCAAATGTCTCACATCACTGTATACTTTACGTAAGTGTATTACAACAAATTATATCCATCATTGCAACAATAATGACACCTGTAAAGCTTTGATTAGCTAATTAAGTAACAGAGTGGTACTTCGAAAGTAATTTCTTGAGCAAATTTTAAACAAACAATATAGTTTCATATTTTGATACAACCTATTTATTTAATAAAGAAACAAGTTAACGATAATACCAAGTAATGTATTTGAATCTTAAGGAAATGTTAACTACAACATCTGAATTTTAATTAAAAAGGAAATCATCATTATATATTTTCAGTTATCGTATCCAACATAAAACACGATTTTGTACAGAAAATCACAAAATCCAAGACAATCATTACTATTTATGGATATCAAGCAACACATTGGAGTTCATGAAAACATTATCAACAAAAGCCAATTTGTAATTAAGAATAAGATCACTATTTTATACTTTGCATTTTTGGGTCAGAAATAAAAGATTATTTTACACTCTAAAATACAAAATTCACAATTTCAACCACAGAATATCTATCTGGCAATTTGTTTGATGTATAACTGTTACAGCAAGAACTATTGTAATTAATTTTTTTAACTTTAAGTATTGTATTTGACTGTTTCAATAATTACTATTTTGTTTACTTGATTATTAAGAATATGTTTATATCTGTCAGCTCCAGAGGCAGGAGGTGAGAGATATTAGTTGTTGAGAGTTTTGTTATTTACTGTTGTGGAGTGGAGGAAATTCACAATAAATACCAAGGAGATGTAAAATGGTGTTAATTTTTAGAAAGCCTGGATTACAAAAATTATGATTATTCAGGCTGCAAAGAGAGATTTACACCCAGCATTCTACATGGAGGGTCGCTAAACATAGGATGAGTATTCCATTCTACTAAATTACTCATAGCAACAAATACTTGTTTGAAAGTTCATTGCTGGCCATATTTAGAGTGTAAAGATTCATGCTTGATTAGTAGACGGTATGCTATAAGTGCTAGATAAAGTCCTTGCAGTGGTGGTTCAATCTTGTCTCCCATTGACTTGAAAAGGAGGCTCAAAGTTAGCATCTGCATCATATGAGTTACTATCACGAATCCTAAAACATTACAGAATTGGGTTTTTGTTGTTATGAAGGAGTATGTTTGAGTTTAGAAGCCTGATTACCTCCTGGCTTGGTGTGGGAGACCAACACAGGAACAAGGTGGAGTTCCATACACTTGATCACTATAGGATGCTGAGTACGAAGCTAGGCTACTACAGGAAGTGGACTGAAATTCCTGAAAGGATTGTGGTGTTTGAGCCAGCTATAGATATGTGGCTGACTGGTGAAATGTCACTTTCCAGTGACAATATATTATTTATGAAAATTACATACAGAAGTGGTAAAAGTAAAGTACATGAGGAAATCAAACTGTGCATCTTGATGACTTGAGTTCAGTGGAGTACTGCATGATATGGTGAAAACTTTAATTTTTAATGGACTTAGATCTTTATAGGTAATGATTACAAAACTTTTTAAATTATACTACTGGTAAACCAAAAATACTACTATCATAAACAATATGTCATATAAGGGCTGAACTGCAAATTGAACATGTATTGATATTGTTTGTCTGAAACTTATCTGGGTCTAGAGTATCAATGATTTGATTAAAACCACTTAAATTGAACAGAATCTTATAATGTCAACATGTGTTACTCTGTGCCCTAACCGTTCATGTAAGTGTATTTGCAATCAGATATGCAACATATTTCTGTGCCAAATTAAGTTTATTTTGTTTGATTAGGTTAGGCCTCTAATTAAATCAGCTATGATTCACATGCGGTGTGCTGTGAGAAAACCAAGAGCACCATATAAATGAGCAAGAAACTGTGCTAAGTTTTCATACGCAGTGCTTATGTATGTAGAAACATTTTCTTGTGTTTGCTTGTTTTAAAAGTTTTTCATGATAGCACCATATCATTTTTTTTTTTTTCATATCCAGTGTAAAAAATAGTCTCGAGTCCATATGGATGAGCCTTATTCATCTTCTCCAGAGCTAAGTTATTTTAAATGAATTTTTGTCAAGAACCTCTGAGGAAATAGTTTGAGGAAAGGTTTGATGTGGCAGACAGATTCTTTAAAAAAGTAACAATGCTAGTCACAGCAGTCAACCTGCTGTAAATCTAAATGTATTTATTTATTCAGTTTCAGAGTCTGATACTTGCCCACAGGTAAAATGAATGCCATTCAATATCTCCTTTTGAGCTGAATAGAAACTGATGGGGAGGCTGAGATTTGGAATACAATGCTCCTACTGTTTCAGTGATGCAAAATATCAACCATCATTCCACTATTGCATCAAGAAAGACTTTCAGTCTTCAATGAACAGAAAAAATGAAGTAGCTGACCAGGGTGTCTGCTAAAAACCCAACCCTCCATTCACCCCAAATGATATTCTGCATATGCATGACTACTCTGGAATTCACACTTCAGTACTTGCTCAAAGCGTTCAGTTTACAACTTTCACACGCCATCTCTAATGTTTCACTATATAACAGTGCACGGGAAAATCGAACACTTAAATCTTTTCATGTGAGCTCTATTTTTCTTATTTTGGTACAATGATCATTTCTCCCTCTGTTGGTGGGTGTCATCTAAATATTTTCACACATTGGAGAGAATGTTGTAGATTGAAATTTTGTCAAAAGATCTCAAATCAGTGAAAAATGCCTTTGTTTTAATGATTGCCAAGCCAACTCGCATATTATACCCATGACACTCTTTCTCCTATTTTGCAATAATACAAAAGGAGCCACTTTTCTTTGAACTTCCTTGATGTCCTCCATCAATACCATCTGGTAAGGATCCTATACTGCACAGCAGTACTCTTAGCAGAGGATGAACAAGCGTAGTTAGGCAGTCTCCTTAGCAGAGCTGTTGCATCCTCTAAGTGCTCTGCAGATAAAATGCAGTCTTTGGTTTGTTCCTCACAACATTACCTATGGGATTATTACAATTTAAGTCATTTGTAAGTACTTAGTTAAATTGACAGCCTTCAATTTTGTCTCTTTTATAGTGTAACCGAAATTTAACTGATTCCTTTTAGTAATCATGTCAATACTTTTTATTACTTAGGGCCAATTGCTAGTTTTTGCACTGTAGAGATATTTTGTCTCAACCATTCTGCACTTGATTTTGGTCTTCTGATGACTTTACTAGACACTAAATGACACTATCATCTGCAAACAGCCCAAGAGGGCTACTCGGATTGTCTCCTAAACTGCTTGTAAAAATTGGGAACAGCAGAGGGCCTATGAGACTTCCTTGGAGAACACCAGAAATCACCACTGTTTCACACTATGACCTGCCATCAGTTAATCTGAACTACAATCTTTCTGACAGGAATTCACAAATCCAGTCACACAACAGAGACGATACTCCATAGGGACACAATTTGTTTAGACGCCACCTGTGAGGAACAGTATCAAAAGTCTATTGGAAATCTAGATATATGGAAACAACACTTGAGATTCCCTGTTGGTAGCATTCATTACTTTGTGAGAATAAAGACATAGTTGTGTTTATCAAGAACGGTATTTTCTGAATCTGTGCTCACTGTGTGTCAGCAGATTGTTTTCCTCACAGTAACCTTCAAATCCAGTATATGTTACAGAGTCCTACTGTAAATCTATGTCTGTGATATGGACCTGTAAGCCATTGGATTACTCCTTCCTTTCTTCAGTAATTGTGTGACCTACACAACTTTCCAATTTTTAGGAATGTATCTTTCGCGTTGTGAGCTATTTTACATGGTTGTTAAGTAAGGAGCTATTATATCAGCATACTCTGGAAGGAATCTTATTGCGATACAGTCTGGACCAGAAAACTTATTAAATGATTTAAGTTGCTTCGTTACACCGAGGATATCTACTTCTAAGACACTCATGTTGGCAGCAGTTCTTAATTCAAATTCTAGAATATTAACCTCATCTTCTTTGGCAAAGAAATTTTGGAAAACTGTATTTAGTAACTTAGCTTTAGTGGTGCTTTCATCGGTAACATTACCATTGTTATCACAAAGTGAAAGCATTGATTGTATATTGTCATTGGTGAACTTAAAATGCGACTAGAATCTCTTTGGATTTTCTACCAGATTTTAAAACTTAGTTTTGTTGTGGGAACTATTAACAGCATCTGCTACTGAAGTCTGGATGAAATTCAAAGAGTTTGTAAAAGTTGGCCAAACTTGTGGGTTTTATGATTAAGGAAACTGATGTCTACATAGCAAGACATGGGTTCCAACAGCCCGTGCCCCTAATATGAATGACATGAAGTTACATCGGTTGACCTCTGTCTTTGTGGAAAACTGAGACTTTAGACATGAATCAGCATCATTAGTTGCTTATCTGATTCAGCAGACTATATGATTACAATTAATTATAGGTCTCATGACATACGAGCAGAAAATTAACCGGCAAATGAAGGAAATGAAAAAATGCAACCATGTAGAAATATTTGACAACTTCTAAAATGAGAATGTGTATTTTGGAGAAAACAGCTGTATATTGAAGTTAAATTACCCTACTCAACACTGGAAATAAGTCAAATCGATGAACAAAAATGTTAAGTGGTTGACACAACCAGCGTGCTCAGTTAATAAAAAGGGCATACCCAAAGCTGAGTTATGAACATCCCTGTCATTATCAAATCGGATTTTCTCTTCCAAAGTGTGGCCTACTGAGGGCCATAAACCACAAGCACCTCATACTGATGGGTCTTCTTGCCCAAAAATGGTCCCATGCTCAAACACAGTTGAGTGCCCATACATGGTTTACCAGTGCGTGGGAGCAGCCGCACTGATGGCTGATTGCAGTCCCCCACTGGAATCCCCTCCTGTTGCCAGAGAGGCAGGACTCTGTGTCTCTGCAGGGAGATCAGTGCATACATGGCAAATTCACATTGCGCCACAATAGTTAAACAGTAATGAAATCCTAAACTCAGATTGAAATGTATACCGCAGAGACAGGCTGGACAGTGAAGGGGGAGGCGTGTTTATAGTGATTAGAAGTGCAATAGTATCGAAGGAAATTGATGGAGATCCGAAATGTGAAATGATTTGGGTGAAGGTCACGGTTAGAGCAGGCTCAGACATGGTAATTGGATGCCTCTATAGGCCCCCTGGCTCAGCAGTTGTTGTGGCTGAGCACCTGAAGGATAATTTGGAAAATATTTTGAGTAGATTTCCCCACCATGTTATTGTTCTGGGTGGAGATTTTAATTTGCGGGATATAGACTGGGAGGCTCAAACGTTCATAACGGGTGGCAGGGACAAAGAATCCAGTGAAATTTCTTTAAGTGCTATATCTGAAAACTACCTTGAGCAGTTAAACAGAGAACTGACTTGTGGTGATAACATATTAGACCTTCTGGTGACAAACAGACCCAAACTATTTGAAACAATTAACGCAGAACAGGGAATCAGCGATCATAAAGCGGTTACGGCATCGATGATTACAGCCGTAAATAGAAATATTAAAAAAGGTAGGAAGATTTTTCTGTTTAGCAAAAGTGACAAAAAGCAGATTAAATTGTACCTGATGGCTCAACACAAAAGTTTTGTCTCAAGTACAGATAGTGTTGAGGATCAGCGGACAAAGTTCAAGACCATCGTACAATATGCATTAGATGAGTATGTGCCAAGCAAGATCGTAAGAGATGAAAAAGAGCCAACGTGGTACAACAACCGAGTTAGAAAACTGCTGCGGAAGCAAAGGGAACTTCACAGCAAACATAAACATAGCCAAAGCCTTGCAGACAAACAAAAATTACGCGAAGCGAAATGTAGTGTGAGGAGGGCTATGGTGAGAGGCGTTCAATGAATTCGAAAGTAAAGTTCTATGTACTGACTTGGCAGAAAATCCTAAGAAATTTTGGTCTTATGTCAAAGCAGTAGGTGGATCAAAACAAAATGTCCAGACACTCTGTGACCAAACTGGTACTGAAACAGAGGATGACAGACTAAAGGCCAAAATACTAAATGTCTTTTTCCAAAGCTGTTTCACAGAGGAAGACTGCACTGTAGTTCCTTCTCTAGATTGTCATACCGATGACAAAATGGTAGATATAGAAATTGACGACAGAGGGATAGAGAAACAATTAGAATTGCTCAAAAGAGGAAAGGCCGCTAGACCTGATGGGATACCAGTTCGATTTTACACAGAGGACGTGAAGGAACTTGCCCCCCTTCTTGCAGCGGTGTACCGTAGGTCTCTAGAAGAGCGTAGCATTTTCAAGAAAGGACATCGAACAGATGTGCAGAACTATAGACCTATATCTCTAACGTCGATCAGTTGTGGAATTTTGGAACACATATTATGTTCGAGTATAATGACTTTTCTGGAGACTAGAAATCTACTCTGCAGGAATCAGCATGGGTTTCAAAAAAGACGGTCGTGTGAAACCCAGCTCACGCTATTCGTCCACGAGACTCAGAGGGCCATAAACATGGGTTCACAGGTAGATGCCGTGTTTCTTGACTTCCACAAGGCATTCGATACAGTTCCCCCCAGTCGTTTAATGAACAAAGTAAGAGCATATGGAGTATCAGACCAATTGTGTGATTCGATTGAAGAGTTCCTAGATAACAGAACGCAGCATGTTATTCTCAATGGAGAGAAGTCTTCCGAAGTGAGAGTGATTTCCGGTGTGCCGCAGGGGAGTGTCATAGGACCGTTGCTATTCACAATATACAAAAATGACCTTATGGATGGCATTGGAAGTTCACTGAGGTTTTTTACAGATGATGCTGTGGTGTATCGAGAGGTTGTAACAAAGGAAAATTGTACTGAAATACAGGAGGATCTGCAGCGAATTGACGCATGGTGCAGGGAATGGCAATTGAATCTCTCAATGTAGACAAGTGTAATGTCCTGCGAATACATAGAAAGATAGATCCCTTAGCATTTAGCTATAAAATAGCAGGTCAGCAACTGGAAGCAGTTAATTCCATAAATTATCTGGGAGTATCCATTAGGACTGATTTAAAATGGAATGATCATATAAAATTGATCGTCGGTAAAGCAGATGCCAGACTGAGATTCATTGGAAGAATCCTAAGGAAGTGCAATCCGAAAACAAAGGAAGTAGGTTACAGTACGCTTGTTCACCCACTGCTTGAATACTGCTCAGCAGTGTGGGATCCATACCAGATAGGGTTGATAGAAGAGATAGAGAAGATCCAAGCAATTTCAAAGACTTATCAACACAGTAATGGCAAAAAGGTGCAACAATCAAATGATCTTACAAAACATAGAGGAGCAGGCATTAACTGCCAAAGTTTTACGTGTAGTCCATAGAGTTTCTACAACACTAGCATACTAGATTACACTCAAGACAAGTCTGTGAAATTTAGCAGCATTTACAATTTTCTATGTGCGAAAATATTTGTAAGGTTCTTGTAAGAAGTCTGTATGTTGTTTCTTGAAACCAGCTGCCACATGCATGGACAGATGACGGATTTTAATTTAGGATGCATGAGAGTGTATCATTCCCATCCCAATGTTTTTGTTGTAATCCAATGGAAAGGAAGGCAGATCAGAGTTTAATGGCCTGTCAACAGTGAGGTCATTGGAGGAGCACAAGCTTGGACCACGAAATGATGGCAAGGAAATTAGCCAAGTCCTTTTCAAAGGAACCATCCCGGCATTTCCTGGAGCAATTTAGGGAAATGAGAGAGAGCCTAAACCTGGATGGCCGAAGGAAATTTGGACCGTCATCCTCCAGAATGCAAGTCCAATGTGCTAATCACGGCACCACCTCATTTGGCGCTGCCAACATTTATAGTTTAATATATGATATGATACAAGATACATGTATAACGTATGACCTGCAGATGCTAAATTGTGTATGAAGTATTTTGATTAAAGGATTTACAAAAGAAACGTAAAACAAGAATAGGGACTGTAAAAAAAGCTAAGACATGTAGTTCGCTCACAAAGGCGTCAGGCCCTCTCATGAAAAAAGGATCCCATGTGCACTGACAAGTGAGTGCACTATACAGAGGTGACAGGCAAGAATGAGGTTTAGCCAGTGCCTGGGAGCGGCCGTGCTGGGAATATGATGTCACTAATGGCTCGATGTAGTCCCCAGTGCCAGCTACTCCTCTTGCCAGACAGAGAGGACTCTACGTTTCTGTAAAGAGATCAGTGCACGTAGTGGGACTTCACTCTGTGCCTAGTAGCTATCCTGGGAAAGCTAGTGTCCAAGCTGTGTTAACCAGAAGTTTCAATAATCACCTACTCCATAAAACATTGCAGCTATCAGTTGTATTTAACTATTTACGTGGGACACTAGATAAGATGCAGAACTTGAAAAGAGTTATTGGACACTCAGTTCATTGCTTCCCAAAACAGATGGTAGGATAACATTGAGACAAATTTGTGTTCTTGTTCTGAATACAGAATGGAATCTGTCAAAATGTTGCTCACAGCAACAGATATGTCACAGACACCACAAACCGGCATATCTCATTCACGCTGGAAAGGGTCATGTGCTATGGGACACTGCATAATGTTAGTTCCATTCCATTCTCTTAGACAGATTGGAAAGATGTCCACTATTGCCCAGTAACAAGTCTTCCCCTGGCGCATCTCGCTGGTTTGTATGCCCTATCATTCGTTCTTGCGCTAGCATAAAAGTGTTCTTCTGAGGTACGATATGGTAGCTGTCTGGTTGCTGAAAAATAACTGAAATACATGATGTGGAACATCATATTTGTTGTACTCTGTCAAATTCAAATACAATGTTAATTATTTTAAAAGCCATGAGAGAATAGCCATGGGGGTTATTAATGCCATCTCTGGATTTGGACGTTCATCTCCATCATGCCTAAGTTTGTGTGGTGTCTGTTTGACTGAATTCGAAAGGGTCTAGTTCCTGCTCCATAATCTATGAAGGCATGTCCAGCTGATATTCAAGTAACTAGATTAAATACAAATAACTGATGGAACGTCATATTATAAGCGTGTTGGAACTTTCAAAGAGCAGAGAGTGATGGCTCGCCAGCTCTGGTACTTAATGCTAACAGCATGGCTAGTTCTTCAAGCACGTGTATCTCACCAAATGCCCCATCATAGATTCTATGTAACGTTGTTAGATATGGTCTATGTTGATCCAGAGTCACACAGTGGTGGTGCACCTGGGGTTGAAGAAAGGCTGTACAAAGCAATAAAAGGGAAAACATGATTGTACCCCTTGTCTTGCCACAGAGGAATTCAAAACACTCAGAACCTTAATTTTTTTTAAGAATTTTAAGTTTATTAACTAGCTTGGTTTCTCATAAAAGGTGGGACTGAGGAATAGCTCTTATACTCTGAAACTGAGAACGGTGTCTCCCAGACTCATATCCTGTACATTATAAAGATGAAGGATATGGTTAAAATTCACACACACCTATTCTTAGTGGAGAACTAAAACCCTCTAGCTTCCGTCACCACAGTCTTTTGTCTCCTCAGCTTGAATTATATTTGATAGGTAGTGCCTGAAAGAGAGGAGCCAGGGGGGAGGATTCTTCAGTTTTCCACAACTATATGGCAATATCTGCAAAACAGAAATCAGAGTTTTCTATTACATATTGTTTTATAAAATCCGGAAAAATTCATGGTATTAAAGCCATCACCCTCTAATGGTTTCTGCTGCAGTCTTTTATTGAATTTTGAAACACTGATGAACGCAATTTTTCTTACTGATAAAATCTGCGATGCTATACAAGGGTGATGTTCTTGAGGACAATATTATGGACATGGAAGAGGATGTAGATGAAGAGGAAATGGGAGATATGATACTATGTGAAGAATTTGACAGAGCACTGAAAGACCTAAATCAAAACAAGGCCCTGGGAACAGACAACATTCCATTAGAACTACTGATAGCCTTGGGAGAGCCACCCCTGACAAACCTCTACCATCTGGTAAGCAACATGTATGAGACAGGCGAAATACCTTCAGACTTCAAGAAGAATATAATAATTCCAATCTCAAAGAAAGCAGTTATCGGCAGATGTGAAAATTACTGAACTATCCGTTTAATAAGCCATGGCTGCAAAATACTAACATGAATTCTTTACAGATGAATGGAGAAACTGGTAGAAGCCATACTGTTGGAACACGTGGGGCAATACTGACCCTACAACTTATCTCAGAAAATAGATTAAGGAAAGGCAAACCTACATTTCTGACATTTGTAGGCTGAGGGAAAGCTTTTGACAATGTTGACTGGAATAGTCTCTTTCAAATTCTGAAGGTGGCAGGGGTAAATCACAGGGAGCAAAAGGCTATTTACAATTTTTACAGAAACTAGATGGCAGTTATAAGAGTCGAGGGGCATGAAATGGAAGCAGTGGTTGGGAAGGGAAGTGAGACAGGGTTGTAGCATATCCCTGATGTTATTCAATCTGTATACTGAGCAAGCAGTAAAGGAAACAAATGAAAAATTTGGAGTAGGAATTAAAATCTATGGAGAAGAAATAAAAACTCTGAGTTTCACCGATGATACTGTAATTCTGTCAGAGACAGCAAAGGATCTGGAAGAGCAGCTGAACAGAATGGACAGTGCCTTGAAAGGAGGACATAAAATGAACATCAACAAAGGCAAAACGAGGATAATGGAATGTAATCGAATTAAATCGGGTGATGCTGAGGGAATTATATTAGGAAATGAGACCCTTAAAGTAGTAAATGAGTTTTACTATTTGGGGAGCAAAGTAACTGATGATAGTCAAGGTGGGGAGGATATAAAATGTAGACTGGCAATGGAAAGGAAAGTGTTTCTGAAGAAGAGAAATTTGTTAACATTGAGTATAGATTTAAGTGTCAGGAAATCGTTTCTGAACGTATTTGTATGGAGTGTGGCCCTGCATGGAAGTGAAATGTGGATGATAAATAGTTTAGACAAGAAGAGAATAGAAGGTTTAAAAAGGTGGTGCTACAGAAGAATGCTGAAGATTAGATGGGAAGATCACATAACTAATGAGGAGGTATTGGGGGAGAAGAGAAATTTGTGACAAGAACTTGAGTAGAAGAATGGATCAGTTGGTAGGACGTATTCTGAGGCATCAAGGGATCACGAATTTAGTATTGGAGAGCAGCGTGGAGGGTAAAAATCATAGAGGGAGACCAAGACATGAATACACTAAACAGATTCAGAAGGATGTAGGTTGCAGTACATACTGGGAGATGAAGAAGCTTGCACAAGATAGAGAAGCATGGAGAGCTGCATCAAACCAGTCTCTCGATTGAAGACCACAACAACAACATTACTCTTGTTCCCCATGTAATTAAAGTGAATTGACGGCTGGTTTTCCCATGGAAAGTTCTGAATCATGTGGGCAGTGTGAGTGGATAATGAGGAACATGTGCTGCCATCATTTAGCACTGCCACAGATCGGGATGCGCACACCGTCTGTTCTGACTGGTTCAGTCACATTAGGAAAATGTTCAGCAGTATGATGCAGATAGTATAATAGAATTCTTCTTCAGTCTACAAGATTCACTGTGCCTGTACCTATGTTTCGTCACAGCTATGATGCAGAGACAATTCTCCCTGTTGTGTTTCTTATATAATTTTACACCGTATCGTCATGAATGAAGGGTCGAAAACCTCATTAAGTGAGAGTTTTTTGTACTTAGCGGACGACAACTATGAATACTAAGTGGATGCACCATACAGAAACTTTTTATGTTTACTGCTGTACTTTCTCCCCTCCCAGTTTTAATCCCACAGGATGCTACATTTCTGAGTAACCAGGATTTACTGTGAAGGCAATGAAAATTGTCTGGACTAGAGTCTGGATTAAAGTATATTTTGTAGCTTCTTTGCTTCTGCATCTGTTTGAAATAATCTTTCATGTCTGTGATTTCTGTTAAAGTGTTTAGTTTCACTGTTGTAACACATTACAAAATTGAAGGCATCCACATCACGACTTATGGTACAGGTCTGCAAGCGCTTAGCATGTTGGTATCATTGGGAAAAACTGCAAACACACATATCATTCTTTCACCTTTTTGACAGTCTGTGAAAATTATTCCACTTGTGTGAGAAACAGTTTCTGACAAATCAAGTCCTTGGTAAGATTTCAGTATGGCTTAAGTGAAATAGTACAATAGTTTGACAGACTGTTATGTGATGATCTTACGTTGGTATTCACTCTCATGCCCAGCATGTATTATGTCTGATCACTGGGACTGTTGTAAGTCTTCTAATCATCCACGTTTCCTACTGATGTACATCATACAACTGTGACAGCCCTTTGATGCTATGTGGCGTGTAGAATGTACAGAGCTTAATATGGAAACACTGCGAGGTATGCATATTTGAACACAAATGCAGATTGTAGTAAAGCCTGCAGACTGCAATACTGTATTTGATCACGAACTGCACCTGTGCAATATCCTCCATTCGTTACAAGATTCACAGTCTGGTGCATTATGTCAGAGCTAACTAAATTCAAATGTGGTAACATTGTTGGTGCTGTTATGTTGGGTACTTCCATAACCAAAGGAGGTGAAGTGTTTGGTGTTTCGAGAGGCACCGTATCGAAGATATTTTGTACCGAATACAGGGAAAGTGAAAAAACGCCTTCTGCTAAGTCACAACATGGACATAAGTGTGTGTCAAGTGATCATGATGTGTGGTCTTTGAAGGGGATTTTGAAGAAAAGTAAGAGGATGACAGCTGCAAAGTCAGTGCAAAACTGAATGTCACTCTCACGAACTCTGACAGCATAAAAACAACATGATGGAAGTTACATAAGCAGGGAATTGGAGGGCAAGCTAGAATTTCAAAACCACTCATAAGTGATGCAAATGCTCGTAGCATGAACATTTGGTGTCAAAGACATAATACCTGGATTATGGAGCAACGGATAAATGTCATTTTGTCTGGTGACTCAGATTTCACATTCTTTCCAACTTGGCTGAGTTTACTTCCCAAGAGTGAACATGATGGGCATATGGTGATGATATGAGCAGCCGTATTATGGTATTTCAAGAGCCCTATAATTACTTTGCAAGGTCTCGTTACTGTCATGGATTATGTGACCAGTTTGGCTGATCAGGTCCAAAAAATGTTCAAATGTGTGTGAAATCTTATGGGACTTAACTGCTAAGGTCATCAGTCCCTAAGCTTACACACTACTTAACCTAAATTATCCTACAGACAAACACACACACCCATGCCCGAGGGAGGACTTGAACCTCTGCCGGAACCAGCCGCAAGGTCCATGACTGTAGCGCCTTAGACCGCACAACTAATCCCGTTCAGCTAATCAGGTCCATCACATGGTAAAATGAGTGATGCTGTGTTGCAAGACAACAGTGCCCCTGTTCTCACTGTTTGTGTAGTCCAGGACTGGTTTTATGAGCATGAGAATGAAACTTCTCTTGCCACCAAAGCCACCAGATCTCAGTATTATTGAGACTTTGGGGTCGATTTTTGAGAGAAGGAAGTTCGGTTGCTATCCACAGCTATAACAATTTCCTGAATTTGCCACAATTTTGCAGGAAGGATGTTATAATATTTCCTTGATACCCATACAGGACCTGTGTTTGTCCATTGCAAGATGAATGGAAATTTCTTTCGAATGCCACCAGTTTTCTGACACTGCTGTGGTAATGTGTTGTATTTTCAGTATTTTCATATTTTTGTTCACCTCTGTACAGTACAGAAAGTCTTGATGTAAATTTTCTTGAGCAAAATAAATGTTAATTACCACGATGTTTTTATTACAATGTATTCATACGTTGACTTGAAAATGGTACTTCCTGCAGAAAGTAGTCGACAAAAATGCATTATTCACTGAAAGCAACTTCTGGCGGTAACATGTATTTCTAGGAATAGATTAGTGCAGTGGAGAATGCTTTACAAAAAGAAATAAAAGGTTTTGTATTAAAAGGTGGTGACTGAGCCTGTCCACTACTGATATTCAAAGATATCAGGACCGCGTCGCTTGGTAACGTTTACCCCAGCGGCCTTCTAGGCGGTGGCGAGGCATGTGATGAGGCTTTAAAGTCCTGTATGTGCATTGGCTCGTGGTCTTGGCACCTCCACGGAATGCAAAGGTGAGTGAGTCTTGTGGGACAGCGAGGAAACTGTTCACATGTGAAGTTGACACACGGTGATACCTCTAACGAAAGTTCGGCAGCAGCATTTATGGTAGATGTTCACAAGGTCATCTGCATGTGACGTGGAGTTCAAGCAGTACTTTCGAGTTTAAACTGAGCATTGTCTGGAAGGTGTTATGCTTGCCAGCTCAACTAATTCACCATCAAGATAATGAGCAGGTGTGTGCGCGCACGCTTGAATGAGCTGCTGTAACGTCCCCACAGAAAATACCCTCTACCACGCACCAATTAATCATTGTCAATCAAACCATCCACATTCATTCACTTTGGAAAAGTATCTGATCTAATTTTCTCGTAACATATGCGGCAACAGCTAGACGACGCCAAAGTATTTTCTAGCGCGTTTATTCTTTGAAATAACAGAATGCATATATGCATTCTCCATGGTTGTTAGAGTGGTGACTAGGACAGCTTCTGGAGTAGGGATTCAGGGATTGACGTATTTCTGGAAGATACATATTCTGATTTTCTTCTCGCTAAATCGAGAGAATTAACTTGTGTGCCACTAGCGGTTTGTTTGAATAGAAAGAGAGTGTAAACGGAAAATAATTAAGATGAGGAATCACCGGAGATCTGGACATGTAATGGAGATGGATTTAATAAACAATTTCCTTCATAAATAAGGTTTGTGACTTTTTGTTCCGGAGTGAATGAACGAATGAGTTTTTTTCTGAACCATTTGATGATCACGTTGGCCCTGTAATTAGTGGGGAAGTTTCAGCTGTGTCGAAGAGAGCCTGCAATCACTGAGTCTGTGTTAAATCGTCCAAAAAGGCTTCGTACACATCTGGAATTCGCAATCTTTCGTAAAAGGAACAAATTGTCCACACGATTGATTCTCCTGACTGAATACAGTGTTTAACAGTAATAATGTAACAGTAATAATGTAAAGATCTTTTACAGCAAGCCAGCCGCTGATTACCGAGACGAAGGACTCCACCAAAGATCCTATTTGGCTGATTTCACGTAATAAAATATTATAATAAAAACTGTAGATAGATAAAGGAGAGAAAGAGAGAGAGCGAATGAAAATAGAGATAATATTAATAATCCTCCATTAGTATAACTTTTCGGCTGTCGTATCACGGATCAGCCAAGACACGGGAGGCCCTTACATTACTGTATAGATTTATATGTGAAGGTGAAAGGGTCTTAAAGACAACAGATACACGTCTATACAGACAAGACATTACACAAAGTTAGCGGCTAACTGCGTTCATCATCTATTCATAGAGGAAGAGACAACTAATATTATTAGCTTGTTAAAATGGCCAATCCGTGACAGGACACGTTTTTGGACGTTGCTAAAATAATTTTGTTCTCTGTTTCATGTCAACTACGACGAGCTAACCTAACTGATGCTTGGAAAAGAGAGGAAAGACTCGCAGGTGATATAATTGGATCTACAAATAAATCCGAAAGACAGGACGCTGGGCGCAGAGAAAAGGCCAGATCTATATTTTTATTATTATAGCTTGCTAGTATAGTTGAAGTATACGCTTTTTTCTTTAGTATTATTGGATTTTTGAACATTGATTAACTCTGTTCATGTTAGATGTATTTTCATTGACCTGTCCCAGTTGCATTTATCTGTATATGTACATTAAGAAGGTAGACACAGAAGTACTTATGTGTGAACGGAGTTACATATAGTGACAGTAGAAGGGAGTTACATATAGTGACTGTAGAATATTTATATGGTTTTAACTAGGGCAATGTTTAGGATGAGTCAAGCACAGCAAAGCAGCACGCAACAGTCTTCAGCTGTTAGCACTGATAATAATGATGTAGTAAGAAGTGTTGTAGGACCGATGGCTACAGATAGCGCAATAGAACGCCCTGTAGACACGGCTGGAGGTGTAACAGCAAGTACACAGCAGGGATTAGATCCATTGATAATTATCATGAGACAGATGCAGATGATAACCGAGAGCATGAATACTTTGAAAACCGATATTAACATGAAATTAGCCTCAGTTACTGAAGGGCAAAATGATTTGAATACGAAATTAGCCTCAGTTACTGAAGGGCAGGAAAATCTGAAAACCGACATTAACGCGAAATTGGCCTCAGTTACGGAAGGGCAAAATGATTTGAATACGAAATTAGCCTCAGTTACTGAAGGGCAAAATGATTTGAATACGAAATTAGCCTCAGTTACTGAAGGGCAGGAAAATCTGAAAACCGATATTAAAGCACAATTAGTGACAGCCACTGAAACACAAGAAGAAATGAAATTAGTCCAGACTGAGATTAAGCAGCAGTTACAAGACAGTTTTTCCGAATTAGAGCAGCGGATAGAGGCGAAGACTAAGGAACTCAAAGATCAGGCCGAAGAGACTGAACGAAAATTAACTGCACAATTAGAACTGGTGAAAGTACAATGTGAGGAATCTACTCACCGCGTACGTGTCGAAATGAAGGAGTATGTGGCTATTAAGATAGATACTGTACGGGAACAAGTGGAAATGGTTCCGCAATTAATACAAAAGCAAGACGCCATGTCATGTGCAATTGCACAACTTCCTGAATTGGCACGTACACAGGCTAACCTAAAGGAAAGCGTTGAACATCTGACAGAGCGTCAAGAAGTTATAGACCACCAAATTAACGTATTAACAGGTAAATTATCCGAAATCACATTAGAAAACAAAAGGCTAATGTGTGAAAACGTTGAGCAAAATGTTAAGGCAGCATTCCAGAGTGTATCTGGCAAACAGGAAGAGAATTTGTTTGCGAAAGGACTTGAGGAGGTGCGACACCAGTTAGGTGCTGATTTGGAGCATTGGAAACAAACGATAGAAGAGTCGATGCGCACTTCACAACAAAGCTCAGAACAAATGAATACAGGGCAGCAGCAGAAGTTGGCAGCGACTATAGAGCCCGTTACTACCCATTCGCACACAATACCAACTTGTGGAAGTAATTCAAACATTAAATTGCCACAAGCTGACTGTTTGCGTGAAGTTTTATCTAACGGAGATTACGAAAGTCTTTGCCATGACGAAGAAATAATGATAAAGCATCGGCAATTCCAGATTTTTAACCCTGACAAAAGGGGGGTCCATCCAACTGTTTTTATTCGAAGTTTCAGAGGCGTGTTACCCAGAAATTGGTCGGAGTGGCAGAAGATCAGTTTTGTTACAGGATATATACAAGGTTCGGGGGCAATCTGGGCCTCGGACATGACTTCTGTTTGCTCGACATATGACGATTTTGAGAAGGCGTTTTTAGCAAAGTTCTGGTCAGAAGGGGTACAGGAGCGCCTAAGGCAGGAGGTGCTCTACCCAGAGCCTTTCTCCTTTTTGAAAGGAAGCCTTAGAAAGTATTTCGAAAAATATATAAATAAAACAAGATACTGGGACAGACCTATGCCTTTGCCAGACATAATAAACATACTTAAGGCAAGACTACCAACTAGCATCCGGAATCAATTGATTTATGGCAATGACAAAGACTTGGAGTCGTTCCTCACGATGTTAGACCATATAGATATTATTGAAGAGAACAACCAGAAAGCCCATAATAACAGATTCCAATATAGGGAGATAGAACCTCCGCCAAACGGTAGGCAAGGTGGAAGTATGTGTTATGCCAATGGCGATCAATCAACACTTAGAAGGAATGAACAGAGATTGTTAAGTAATGGAGAAACCCCTCAAAATCTCAATAGTAATCCCAGCAATGGTCTTGTGAGGGGCCATTCAAGGAACAACAGGAACGGGAAAAGATACAATCCCGTGTGGGGGAACGAAAGAAATTTCAGACCCCAAGCTTGGAATAATAACGATAATAGGAAGTGGAATCAACCGGGAGGAATGAATTCAAATAGCCAACATCAGTGGGGACGGACATCTATGAATCAACCGGTAATTACCGAAGTGACGGATGATGTCAACCAGCAGACAAATCAAAATCCAACAAACTTCTAAGGACCCACTTGTGCCCCGGAGGAGCGGTCAACAATTGGTTGAGGGGTAACAGGATATGTGTACCCATGTTAACGTATAATGATGGATGATTACTGGCAGATGAACTGACCGAGGACTTAGAACCACAAGATGAGGATAAGGAACAGGTGGCAGTAGCCGAAGTGCAAGTCATTATGGAGACCGTACCCATAGTGGCGGTTTTAGACACAGCTGCAACCACAAATGTTATTTTGGAGGCACTATTCAACAGGATCAGAAATATAAGACGAGTACCAATTTTTCCAGTTCAAAATTGCAGAATAATAGGCACCATTGGGGCTTGATCGGCTAATGTAAAGGTGCAGTCACTACTTGGTGTGGAAGTCGGAAATGTAGCAATATTAAGCACATTCCTTGTTGTGAAAAATTTGGTGGTAGATTGCATTATCGGAGTTGACAGCCTACGTCAATACGGATGCAGAATAGATTTTAAAACAGGAAAAATTTGGTTGAATGTTAATAAACAAGAAATTGAGAAACAAAAGCCTTACGAGAAAATATAATTGTGGGATCAGTGTGCAAGTAATCAGGATGGCCCAAAATTCGAAAGAGCATGTAATTAATGAGTTCCAAGTCAAAGAATATTTCGGTCAAGTAGTGTTTGAAAAGACAAATGAATCCGACTGCATTATCGAAGATCAGAAGAAGCAGCTCAATGAATTATTTATTAACATATGAAAACGTTTTTGATGAAAGGCCAGGAGTTATTAAGGGATACGTATGCCGTCTCTATGTTAAGCCGCACTAAACGTATTGTAGAACTTTCTATCCTGTTCCCTGGAGGTTAAAGGCTCAAGTTCAAAAGGAAATAGATCGCATGTTGAAATGGGGTTTGATCAAACCCTCTACAAGCCCATACTGCTCCCCATTGTTAGTCGTGCCAAAAGCAAATGGGACGGTTAAACTGGTACTCGATGCCAGAGAAATAAATAAAATCATAATTCCAGTGAGAACACATCCGGAAAACATAGACGAACTTATACAACGGTTCCAGGATGCTCAATATTTGACGAGCATTGATTTGCAGAGCTCTTATTGGCAAGTCAAGCTGGATGAGTCATCAAGGAAGTATACGGCTTTCATTTATTCCGGAAGAAGTTACCAATTTACTGTAGTTCCTTTCAGACTCAACATTAGTGCCGGAATCTTTATAGCAGCTCTAGATTATGCACTAGGCCCAGAACTCAGAAGCAGGATAACAGTGTTTGTTGATGATTTGCTTACTGCATCGAAAACTTGGGAGGAGCATATTACCTTACTGAACCGAGTGTTGGACGTGTTAAAAACCATGGGAATAACTGCTAACCTACAGAATTCCATTTTGCAGTAAACAGAATCAAGTTCCTGGGGCATATAATTGACGCAAAGGGAATTTTACCAACCAAGGAGAAGCTAATTGCGATTAGTAAGTTTCCAACACCCAGGAATAGGAGGCAATTAAAAGGGTTTATGGGCCTTGCCTCATTTTTTAGAAGATTCATAACAAATCAGGCGATGAACGCAGCGGCTCTAAATAATCTGTTGAAGAAGGATGTGCCCTGGCTCTGGGCATTAGAGTGTCAAGAAGCATTCAAAGAGATAGAGAAGCAATTAGTAAATGCACCGCTTTTGTACCATCCGGACATGCAAGAAGAATTTTACTTGTCAACAGATTCTTCGAATGTGGGTATTGGAGCGTGCCTTTTCCAAGTACGCAAGATAAATGGAAAACTCACCTTCTGTCCTATTGCGTTTGCTAGTCGTGTTTTGTCCAACTGTGAACGAACTTACATGACGACAGAATTAGAGGCTCTTGCGGTCATCTGGGGATTTAAAAAATTTCATTATTATCTATATGGGTCAAAGACTATCGTATATTGTGATCATCAATCATTAATGTTTTTACAAACGTGTAAACTGTTACACCCCAGACTGGCTAGATGGACTCTCGCTCTGCAACAATAGCAATTTAAGATCGTGCATGTCTCAGGACAGCAAAACATTATTGCTGATGCTCTATCAAGGTCACCACAGGGTTTGACCAAAGAGATTGAAGTAAATAATAACTCAGAATTCCCTGTATTGCTGCTGCAGGAAAATCCATATAAGATGTACTATGTCAATTTGTGTGCGCATATGGCACAGTTACAGAAAAGAGATGCTCAATGGGGAAGTGTCATTCAAAGGTTACAACAGCAACCTTCGGATCAGATGGCAAATTATTACAAGCTGGTAAATGGCGTATTATTTTTCCGCTGTGGAAGGCGAAACAAAGTCCGATGGTGTGTTTGTATACCTGAGGCGCAAATAGAGAAACTTGTATGGCTCACCCATTTAACCTGGGGACATTTCGGTGCGACAAAATGTGCAAACAAGATAAGTGTGTACTGTTATTTTCCCAGCGTAAAGCGCAGAGTGCATGAGGTCTTGAAGAAATGCATAATCTGTCAAAAAGCAAAGCCGGATTCAAAAGGGAGTAAGCACCCATTATGCTCTATATTAGTCCGAGAACCAAAAGAATTAATTTCGTGCGATCTGTGTGGACCGTTACCTACTTCAAGAGGAGGTGTTAGATATGTGTTGGCATTTCTCGATGTGTGTACGAAATACGTAAAGCTTTACCCAATAAAGGCGGCTACAGCCAAAGTAATTGTATTAAGATTGATAAGGGATTATCTTCCACGTGTTGGTATACCTAAGGCGATAATGACAGACAATGCTAAGATATTCACGGGACTCCGATGGAAACAGGCTTTGTCTCAAGTCGGTGTGAAACACATACTAACATCATTTTACCACCCACAAGGCAATTTGGTTGAGAGAATTTTTAGAGAGTTCAATCGATTTATGAGGACCTATTGCCATAATAAGCAGACTGTGTGGGCAAATTATGTGGAAGAATTTGAACAGATATACAACAACATGCCCCACTCCTCCACTGGATATACACCTCATGAATTGATGTTTGAGGCAAAAGAAGAAAACTTCTGGACTGAACATATGCCCAAAACTCAGGAAACTGAGATGCCTTGGGAAGAAAAAATAAGGCAAGCCATCGTAAATATGACACAAAAGGCTGATCAGAGAAAACAACAATATGACAAATTAATAAAAAGGGTACAGGCGTACCACGTTGGAGAGAAGGTACTAGTCAAAAGACATACCAAATCATCCTTAATAAAGAAGAGTATAAAGAAATGGGAGTTATTATATACTGGCCCATACATCATTCTACAAATTCCGAACCCTGGGGCTTATCTGTTAGCATACCTGGGATATAACAAAATTAAAGGGTTATTTTCCCATAACGACTTGAAAAAATTTAATGAAGATTAGAAGATAGGGAGGAATGGTGTTGCGAGTGACAGAGATGAACGCTCGAAAAAACATAAAAATAAACTGTGTGTGTTTAGTGTTAGAAAACTTTAAACTGGAATAATTAATCAGTGACACAGATTGTAGAAATAGTGACTGAGTATTACTATCGAGTGCTGCAAAGAAGACAGTGGAGATAGGCTTCACCTGTGTTTGGGTAAACATGGAACTTTAGCATTGCTAATGTCATCAAGATTTATAAAGGATCTGAATGACCTTCAAGAAGAAAGAAATGTTTTCCAAAAATGACGCTGCATATTCAAAAGAGGTTCCCAGTGAATGTTCATATATAATTTCAAGTGCACGCTTAGATGTGTAAACGTGTGAAGTGATGCGTTTAGGCAGTGAATCATGAGTGAAGGTTAATGCCGAAAATATAATTTCCCGCGCAAAACAATTGACGCCGGCGCGAGAGTTAGAATCGATATAGACAACACAGATATGCTTTGTAAGAGACTCGCATCAAACGCGAGGGGAAACTGATTGATGTTGAACTTCAAAAAAGTGTCATAATTAGACGTTAAGAGTTCTTGATTTATTGTTGAATGTCAAAAGAAAGTAATATTCATAGAATTAGTAGTTATTTAATGGGTCTTATTCACTTTGGAATTTTGTTTGAAAATCCATTTCCATATATGTGCATGTATGAATGCCGGATGAATTAGAGAATAAATGAAAGAAGAGAATCCACATTCCTCACTACTAATAACTTTTACATTACAGCAATCAAGCGGAGAAATATAGGTATTTAGGATAAAATTTTTATGAGTATAGATAAATGATATGACTTTTCAAGGAAATGATGGATTATGTCTTTGTATAAAATGAACCACACTTTCCATTAGTCGATGATTTGAACCCAAAATCTACTGCAAGTTGCATGAATCCTTTAAATTACGAAGAACAAATCATTGCCAGAAATGTGTCAGAATTTTTGGACTTACAAGCACAAATGGTGATGCGAAGTCCAAAAGAAAATTCAAACTAGAGTAATTATTATGATGTTTTCGGCAACAGCATTAGTCAATGGATAAATGGAAACTTTAAGTCAATGGCTAAATTCCTTGCAGTACATTGTAAGAAAAAGGATGCATGAAGCCATAGGGATTTTGTTTTCAAAAAGGAGAATCTTGGACGGTGGAACCTAACCAGTTCTTTTACAGGAAGAGTTTCCCTTTCGGTCATTGCTAATTCTTTTGGAATGATTGTTGCATGTGAAATCTGGTATCCCTGTTCCTTCTACTCTTCCCATTGTGGGCCGTGTAGAAGACAGACTACAAATGTGGACGTCGGGGACATGCAAGATCCGGGGGAGTTTCAGCATCGCAAGATATTGTCCTGGGAACAAGACTGTAAAATAAAGAAACTTGAGTTATTTATTGTAAATTTTTTTTGCTAGAGGCACAAATCACTCTTCTCCAAATCGTTATATAAATCGATCCCTATCTTTCCTTTAGAGATCAACTTCAAAATTATTTTTTCTCTTCTGTAGGCTTTCCTATCTTCTATGTATCGTAGGCTGGGCGTCTAGGCTTAAGAGGTTTTCCAAGGTTTCCCTGCTTAAGAAAGTTCCCGAATGGGTAGACCCTGATAACAGTCTCATGAAAGATCATCTTCCTTGGTTGTGCACAGCAAACATAACACCTTGATGCACGTAAAAGCAATACAGCCACGGTACCTGTCTCTTCATTTCTTCTGTTTCCAATGTTTATTTTCTTCGTCTGTCTTAAACATAATTAATCTTTTTCAGTCGGAGGACTGACACTCATCACTTCCGGGTTACCCACACTAATAGATAGCTCGCGAAGTGTGTTCGTTAAATCAAAATTAGGCTCACAAACTTCGCTCGCTGCGTGGGGCATTGTAACGTCCCCACAGAAAATACCCTCTACCACGCACCAATTAATCATTGTCAATCAAACCATCCACATTCATTCACTTTGGAAAAGTATCTGATCTGATTTTCTCGTAACATATGCGGGGACAGTATTTTCTAGCGCGTTTATTCTTTGAAATAACAGAATGCATATATGCATTCTCCATGGTTGTTAGAGTGGTAACTAGGACAGCTTCTGGAGTAGGGATTCAGGAATTGATGTATTTCTGAGAGATACATATTCTGATTTTCTTCTCGCTAAATAGTCTTGCAGTCAAGAAAATCTTGTCTGTACTAATTTATACATTGCAACCTGGCACTGGTTCCTTACCTTTCTTGGTGCAATCAGAATGTTAATATCATTGTGGGTTAGTTTGCTGTGTTATGAACCTTTAGAGCACAGATGAGAGGGAGAAAATCTCCTTGGTTGTAGGGGGCTAGGTTACAGAAGATTGATAATTCTCGTGGATTTGGTAGAGATTTTTGCTGCAGAGGCAAGATATTACTCTTTTTTAACCAATTTATTGTTATAACGAACACATTTGCTCAGTGAGGTGTTGGACCAAAACCACTTATCAGAATGTCAGATGCTTTCAATAATTATTAGAAAGGATCTCTCTCAGAGACAAGTGTTTGGTTGTCACTCAGTCTGCTAACTGCTGGCCACTCGGTCTAACTAATCAACACTGGGAACTGCATCACTAGTACTTACAGGCCATTTCACCCACTGTACAAGTGACAGGTACCAAGCAATAACTTGGTCCTGGTATTTGATGAAATTCCACTAGTCTAACTTTTTGGGACATTCCAATGAATGTTGTACAGCACTACTTAGCTTATATTTGCTGTGTGTTCACCAGAGTCTGGCGCCATCTGATCTTACACTAGATGAAGTGTTTACAGCTCCATTGGGTGCTGGTGCAGAGCATCCCTGCCCCCTGAATGCTCTGTACTGACACTGAGAACCTCCCTACTCACTGCTGCAGGACTCTTTTATAATGTTATTAATTGACTCTGATTGCACACAGCTCTCTTTAATTTCTTTCTGGATCATTCCTTTGAAACCTTCCCATGACATGTGATCTCCTTAGTTCTTGACTGTCTCTCTATATCGTACGCGAGGTTCTTCCATTACGTGTTGTGGAAAGTTCTGTATGATTCCATTGACAATGACCCCCTGCACCGTTGGTAAGATGTCAAGTATTCTGCTTGTTCACGTGTTTGACCAGCCTCAAAAAAGCAAATAGTGTGCAGCTCCTTTGTGGAGTATTATTTGCTCTCGATATACCATTCAGCTCTCCTCTATGATGCACGCAGGCTGTCTTGCATACGGTATCCAGCTCACTTCTCTTGTTATGATCTGACATGTAATATAATTTATTAAACTCTTCTAAGGTCACCACAAATAGCTTGTATTACATTATTATTATTATAGTGTACACCAATAACCACTAAGTGATACCAAATTAAGAAGTATTATTGGAAACCATTTTCAAGTCAAAATCTATTTTAAATAGAGCCTATTGGCAGTTAAAATGTATTTCCATTTTCAAGACAGGGAAAATTGTTATGAAATCAGAGGGACTCAGCTAGTTTACAAATATTTTGTGTTTCATTGTTGAAAAACTTCTTCTGTTTCAGTTTACTGTATAGTGTACGACTGACCAAGTATGGCTTCACTGCCTACACATTACGTAACTAGTTTCAAAATTACACTGAATTTTACGAGCAATGAAAGTATGTAACTGAATAATTAAAGTACATTCCAAATAGCTTAAATGTATTTCACAGCCCTTAATGTGCAGATCTTGTAATACTGGCAAATGCTGCTCAAACATAGCCTCATGTCTCACTCCAACAAAAACTGTAGAAAATGACGGAAACTGCTGATAGTGCTTCCTACTGTGTATACCTTCACATGATTCTAAAATCAGTCACAGTCACCGACCAGTCAGGTGTACTATCCTTCAGCTACAACTCTCTTCCCTCCTTGTATTGTCTATAGTGTTGATATAGTAAGTGACAAAAGGTGAAGAGATTTGTGACACAAATTGCACCATGGCATCAGGATTGTCAGAACAAAAATCACTAGGCACATTGCTTCCAACGTAGCTGTGTAGTGTCACAGGCCAATCATGATATAAGGGAGATAGCCACACACATATGTGGAGTGCAGCTCAACTGAACTTCAGAGCACCAGGCAGATAACTAGTCCCAGGAGACATTATGTTAACACTGTGTGATACTGCCTCTAGACTTGATAATGTCCTCAATTCAGCACAGAAGAGAGTCAACAAGTTTTCTCAGTTACGCCATGTCCAGGTGAAACCCCTGACGGATTAGGTTCCATAGAGTCAAGGGTATGCAGGGATATTGATCCCTTCGTTTCACCTTTTTTATCCAGCCAGCCCCAGGCATTTTCAGTGGTACTAAGATTGAGTTATTTAGCTTTCACCTGGACACGCCGTAAGTGAAAAAACTTGTTGACTCTTTTCCGTGCTGAATTGGGGACATTATCAAGCCTAGAAGCGGTATCACACAGTGCAACAGTGCCTCCTCTAATTATTCTTTACATATTATTGAACTTATTGATATATGATTATGAACTTTATTCATTTTATAGTGTTGTAACATTTCTGCCGGTGTGTACCCGGTTTGGTTTGGATACATGGGTCAGTCCACACATTGTAAGCATAAGCCCTAATATTTTTCATTATTTTCTCTTCTCATGAGCCAACATATCCTTACATACTCTGGTTTATGTACCTGATTAATTTTGTGCTATACTCCTACTTGTGATCAAGTATATTCTTCTGGGCAGTACCCATCATTGAGAGTTTTTGAGCTGGCTCACTCATCATACACTTAGACTCTGAAATTTTTTCTTCTCTTTTGATGATTTTGAAGGTGTAACTTCATAGATGTAAACTTGCAATTTTTAATTCTAGTACATCAAGTTGTCTCTGCACTTATTTCTATAGTTTAGTGTTGCAATGTTGTAGTTTTGACTTTGTTTAATTTGTTATGGAACAGAATGTTCCATAGATCTGAAAATCTGAATGCTATGTCCTTACATAAGTATAGATTGTGACGTGCATAGTAGATATTTTTGTTATGTTTTGCGCAACTTCATGTGAATTTTGCCCACAATTTTGGAAATTGTTGCCATATGTTAATTTTACCATTTCACTACTCAGGTTTCACACTTATTTGGACTATAGACAAATTGTATGCAACAAGAACTCTGTTTATTGTAAGCAGAAATTTGTCAGATGCCTTTTGCAGTTTTTTGTAAGCTAACCTATACTTGTGTTCATAGGGAAGTGATGATCATTCAACCTTAAATTTTCTTGTAATTTCAGAATTTAACTTTGAGAATCTGTATTCTACCTTTTGGCATTATTTTGTGCACCATTTGGCAAACCTTACAGTAGGTCACAAAATATTGTAAACACATTATTTCCATATTATATGAGGGGGATGTTGTAATGGCAACTACTGCTGTAGATATACTTTTCCTCAACCGTAGTTATTGATATATGTATTATTTTTTGAATTTTGGACAGGTCAATAATATCTCAGCTGCTTTTCTGAAAACTTCCATATAATTTTATACACAGTAGCATACCATATGTTATAGTTCAAGATAAAATTTAAGAAAAGGAATTACTTAACAAAATATTTTAGTTTTGATGTTATAACCTGTAAGTACAGTTAAAATTATTTTCTTTGAAACATGTGAAATTACGAATTATTGGCACACTTAAAATTTGTATTATTAATTACACAATCCTGTACTGTTTAGTATGTTTATTTCTGGATTCATTTATGATATAATAATTGAAATTAATAATGTAACAGAAACTAATAGAAATTCATTTGATAAGAAAAACTGTAAGCCCTTAAGAATATTTTTATTTCCACTCAGTGTGAGAGTCCTAAATATGTCTCTGAGGTGCGATCAGATGTATTTTTGCGTGAACAATGTAATTCCAGCTTTGTTAACATGAAAAATAAAAATACTGTATGGTATACTAAAATATGAGAAAATATATTTGCATAAAAAGCAGCAACAACAATCTTCAGATTTATTTAATTCAAACAAACCTTGAGGACCTGATGTGATTTTTTTCAGTTTCAACAATCAGAACCCTAGACAAGAACAACTGGAGCCAACTCAACATGACAAGCTAAGTAAACTAGAAAGTTTATTGTAAGTTTTGCTCCTCTCAAACCATCATAAAAGACTTTGATGGACATTGTTTAATGTGGAAAATAAATTGGAATCAGGAAGGAGGCAGGGGGGGGGGGGGGGGGGGGGGGGAGATTGAAGGCTCCCCATGCTACTCTATCCTGTGCAAGTATCTTGATCTCTAAGTAACTGCTGCAACCTACATCCTTCTATCCTTCTGAATCTGCTTAGTATATTCATCTCTTGGGCTCCCTATATGATTTTTACCCTCCACACTTCCCTTCAATACTACATTGAGGAGACCTTGATGCCTTAGAACAAGTCCTACCAACTGATCCCTTCTCCTAGTCAAGTTGTGCCACAAATTCCTCTTATCCTCAATTCTATTCAGTACCTCTTCATTAGTTACACGATCTACCCATCTAACCTTCAGCATTTTTTTGTAGCACTACATTTTGAAAGCTTCTATTCTCATCTTGTATAAACTATTTATTGCCCATGTTTCACTTCCATACACGGCTACACCCCATACAAATACTTTCAGAAAGGACTTCCTCACTCTTATATCTATACCAAATTTCTCTTCTTCAGAAACGCTTTCCTTGCCATGTCCAGTCTACATTTTATATCCTCTCTACTTTGATCGTCCTCAGTTATTTTGCTTCACAAATAGCAAAACTCATCTAATACTTTAAGTGGCTCATTTCTTTATTCAATTCCCTCAGCATCACCTGATTTAATTCAACTACATTCCATTATCCTCATTTTGTTATTGCTGATGTTCATCTTACATTCTCCTTTCAAGACACTGTCCATTTTGTTCAAATGCTCTTCCAGATCCTTTTCTGTCTGTGACAGAATTACAGTGTCATTGGTAAACGTCAAAGATTTTATTTCTTCTCCGTGGATTTTAATTCCTACTCTGAATTTTTCTTTAGTTTTCTTCACTGCTTGCTCAATATACAGACTGAATAACATGAGGGATAGGCTACAACCCTCTCTCACTCCCTTCTCTACCACTATTTTGTTTTCATGCTCCTCAACTCTTATAACTGCCATCTGGTTTCTGAACAAATTGTAAATAGCCATTTGATCCCTGTATTTCACCCCTGCCACCTTCAGAATTTGAAAGGGAGTATATTTCATCAACATTGTCAAAAGCTTTCTCCAAGTTAGCAAATGCTAGAAATGTAGGTTTGCTTTCCTTAGCTTATGTCCTAAGGTATGTCATAGGGTCAGTATTGCCTTGTGTGTTCCAACATTTCTATGGAATCTAAACTGATCTTCCCTGATGTTGGCTTCTAACTGTTTTTCCATTCATCTGTGAAGAATTTGTGTTAGTATTTTGCAATCATGGCTTATTAAACTGATATTCAGTAATTTTCACACCTGCCAACACTTGCTTTCCTTGGGATTGGAATTATTTTATTCTTCCTGAAGTGTGAGTGCCCACTTGATAGAAAAGCTTGGTCATGGCTGGCTCTCCCAAGGCTATCAGTAGTTCTAACAGAATGTTGTCCACTCCTGGGTCCTTGTTTCTCCTTAGATCTTTCAGTACTCTGTCAAATTCTTCACGCAGTATCATATCTCCCATCTCATCTTCAACTATGTCCTCTTCTGTGTCCTTAATAGTGTCCTCAAGTACATCATCCTTGTATAGACCCTCTATGTACTTCTTCCACCTTTCAGCTTTCCCTTTTTTGCTTAGGACTTGTTTACCATCTCAGCTCTTGATATTCATACAGGTGGTTCCCTTTTCCCTAAAGGTCTCTCTAATTTCTCCATAGGTAGCATCTATGTTACCCCTAGTGATATATGCTTCTACATAATTACATTTGTCCTCTAGCCATTCCCACTTAGCCATTTAGCATTTCCTGTTGATCTCATTTTAGAGACATTTGTATTCCTTTTGGCCTGTTTCGTTTACTACGTTTTATAGTTTCTCCTTTCATCAATTAAATTCAGTACCTCTAGTCCTCATCCTCTTACCTACTTCATCCTCTGCTGCCATCACTATTTTGTCTGTCAAAAGTAGCCATTCTTTTTTCATGGTATTCCTTTCCTCTGTTCTTGTCAATTGTTCCCTAATGCTCCCTCTGAAACTTCATACAACCTCTAGTTCCTACCTTTCTGCAGACTCTTCAGTTTTAACCTTTAGTCATAACCAATAAACTGTGGTCAGAGTTGACGTCTGCCCCTGGAAATGTCTCACAATTTAAAACCTGGTTCCTAAATCTCTATCTTACCATTATATAATCTATCTGACACTTTCCAGTGCCTCCAGGTCTCTTCCACATATACAACTTCTTTTGTGACTCTTAAACAAAGTCCAAAATGAGATTTTCACTCTGCAGCGGAGTGTGCGCTGATATGAAACTTCCTGGCAGATTAAAACTGTGTGCCTGACTGAGACTCGAACCCGGGACCTTTGCCTTTCGCGGGCAAGTGCTCTACCAACTGAGCTACCGAAGCACGACTCACGTCCGGTACTCACAGCTTTACTTCTGCCAGTATCTCGTCTCCTACCTTCCAAACTTTACAGAAGCTCTCCTGCGAAACTTGCAGAACTAGCACTCCTGAAAGAAAGGATATAGCGGAGACATGGCTTAGCCACAGCCTGGGGGATGTTTCCAGAATGAGATTTTCACTCTGCAGTGGAGTGTGCACTGATATGAAACTTCCTGGCAGATTAAAACTGTGTGCCCGACCGAGACTCGAACTCGGGACCTTTGCCTTTCGCGGGCAAGTGCTCTACCAACTGAGCTACCGAAGCACGACTCACGCCCGGTACTCACAGCTTTACTTCTGCCAGTATCTCGTCTCCTACCTTCCAAACTTTACAGAAGCTCTCCTAGTAGAGCACTTGCCCGCGAAAGGCAAAGGTCCCGAGTTCGAGTCTCGGTAGGGCACACAGTTTTAATCTGCCAGGAAGTTTCTTAAACAAAGGGTTAGCAATGATTAAGTTACACTCTGTGCAAAATTCTACCAGACAGCTTCTTCTTTCATTCCTTACCCTTTGTCCATATTCACCTACAACTTGTCCTACTGTCAAATTCCAGTCATCCATGACTATTAAATTTTTATCTCCCTTAACTATTTGAATAATGTCTTTTATCTCATCATACATTTCTTCAATTTCTTCATCATCTGTGGATGTAGTTGGCATACCACTGGATTACCCATATTTGATTTATAACCATGTATTCACCTGACCTGAAGTCTTTTTTAAATAGGATGCCATCATCATGTAACCACACAGTAAAGCTCGGTAAAAATTAGGACTGTAGTTTCCCCTTGCTTTCAGCTGTTCACAGTACCAGCACAGCAAGGCCGTTTTGATTGATTTTACAAGGCCAGATCAGTCAATCATCCAGACTGTTGCCCTTGCAACTACTGAAAAGGCTGCTGCCCCTCTTCAGGAACCACACATTTGTTTGGCCTCTTAACAGATACCCTTCCATTGTGGTTGCCCTACGGTACGGCTATCTGCATCACTGAGGCACACAAGCCTCTCCACCAAAGGCAAGGTCGATGTTTCATGGGTGTTACTGAATAATATTTGGGGAAAACTGGAAGTATCAAAGGAGAGAGGTGGTCAGGTGGCGGGTTGGGGTGGGGAAGAGAGAGAGAAAAAGAGAGAGAGAAGAGAGAGAGAGAGAGAGAGAGAGAGAGAGAGAGAGAGAGAGAGAGAGAGACAGAGACAGAGAGAGATAAAATTGTTTGGATTTTTACTACAATTACCATCGTTCAGTAAGTTAATTCTACCTGTTGCTGAACAAATGACAGCGTCCTAAATTTTTTAAAGGTCAACCATGGCACTGAAGAAGCTAGAATTCATTTGTGTTTTTAGGCTTTCCTGGCAGATGATAGTATGTGGTGCGGATGGCCATGGCCACCTGAAAATGGACAGCTAGCATCCTGAAATATTGGACCATTTGGATGATGGCACCAGGTTTAATACCTGAGATTCTGAGAGTTTATTTAACTAAAATGTCAACAGTGTGTACTGTGAAACACATTGTGTATTATATCCATTTGCAGTGATCTGGAAAGTATTCTTATTACAATATGGAGAAATAGATCTCTCAAGTAGTATGCTGAATAGCAAATTACTCTGTTACAAGTCTTTAGAAATTCAGAGGTACTAATAACAAAACACTCTGGAAATAAACCTAATTATTAGTGAAGCTAGATGTCAGGGAGGAGGTGGCAGTCTTAATATAATTTACTGAACAAAAAATTTTAATGTAATATCTTTTAAGGCATAGACCACAATTTTCAATTCATAGTTAAAGGACAGTGACTAGTTTTGGTTGTTCTTCACAACCATCTTCAGATCATAACTTCACAAGATGATGATAATAGAGGTTGAAAACGTCCAGTGTCACTAACAAAAATTTGCATCGCAGGCCCATGATTTGCCACTGTATAGCATGTGTTATAGTGAGAGCAGTACAAGCAAGGGTAACAAGAATTGTCAGCTGTTCCATAGCCTAGCTAGCAGAGGAGTGATCCAGCATGGCATATAAAATAGTCATCTGCAGTGGTATTTTGGAACATATACGACGTTTGAACATTATGAATTACCTCAAATAACATGACTTATTAACAAATAGCTACAATATATACAGAAAATACTGTTCTTGTAAAATATAATTAGCTCTTTATTCTCATGAGGTAATGAGAGCTATCAACAGCAGATGTCAGACTTATTACATATATTTTAGATTTCTAGAAGGCTTTTGACACCATTCCTCACAATTGTTTTCTAAACAAATTCTATGCGTAATGAGTATTGCTTTTGTTGTGTGAACTTGGTTCATGAGTTCCAGTCAGAAAGATAACAGTTCATAGTAACTGACAGAAAGTCATCGAGTAAATCAGAAGTAATAACTGGCATTTCCCAAGGAAATGTGATAGACCTTCTGCTGTTCCTGATCTACATAAATGACGTACGAGACAATCTGAGCAGCCCTCTTAGATTGTTTGCAGATGATGCTGTCATTTACCATCATGTAAGATCATCAGCAGATGAAAACCAAATGTGTAATGATTTATACAAGACATCTATATCATGTAAAAAGTGGTAACTTACTCAAAATAATAAAAAAGTATGAAGTCATCCACATGGGTGCTAAAAGACATCTGCTAAATTTTGATTACACGATAAGTCACAGAAATCTAAAGACCATAAATTCAACTAAATACTTAGAGATCACAATTACAAATAACTTAAATTGGAACAATCACATAGACAATGTTGAGAAGAGAGCAAACCAAGAACTGCAGCAGTTTATTGGCAGAACACTTAGGAAGTGCAACAGGTGTACGAGACTGCTTACACATGCTTGCCTGTCCTCTTCTGGCGTACTGCTGTGTGGTGTGGGATCTACATCAGCTGGGACTGGTGGAAGACATCAAAAAAATTCAAGAAGGGCAGCGGAGTTTGTATTATTGCAAAATAGCGGAGAGAGTGCTATTGACGCATGTCAACTGGGGTGGTTATCATTAAAAGAAGGGCATTGTTCACTGTGTCAGGATCTACTCATGAAATTTCTTTCTTTTGAATTTCTTCAGTATCCCTCTTTCCATTTAAAATTAAAGTTTCTGATCCATAAGACATTTAGGTTTGATTACAGTGGTTAAAAGCCTAAGTTCACTGAATTTAGAAAGCGATTTTTTATTATAAATATGTTTTTCATGCCTCAAATGAGCATGTGTAGCAAATTTATGCCCTGAATGCATAAATGTTCATACCATATGGTCTATGGGTAATACTTTTTTGAAAATAAATTGCATTGAAGATACACCAATAAAACTGAATAACTAATAACAGAAGGCCATTTCCCAGCAGCTCAGTTCGTTTCGCAAGTGGAGGAAAGTAAAGAACTGTGGTTAATGTAAACTCGCCTGACTGTATTCAGTTTCTGGCAGTGACAATATAATCTGGTCATAAGAGCACTTAAAGGGCTGAAAATTATGGTTACAAAAGAACGTCTTGAAGGCTAGATTGAAGCTAAACATATTAGATTAAGAAAGGCTAAATATCAGGTGTATGCAATACTTTGTATCAAAGATGTAGCCATTAAGGGGCAGGCGAAGGTAGTTGCCCCTCTCTTCTTGCCTACAAAAAATCACCACAAATCAAACTTGCACCATTCCTAACCAAGCAGACAGATGCCACAACATGTTGTGAATATTCATTAAGAGAAGGTGCACCCAGAATCATTTACTGTGATATCTCAAAACTATTTCATCATTTGTCCAAAATTTAACATCTACTATCTTTCTGACCCCCCCCCCCCCCCTCCCTCCAGACCTGAAACTCAGATTTTGAGTATACACTTGCTCTGCACTTCATGACAGAATCAATGAATGACTATGAGTAGCAACTGCATATGCAAGCATGAGTTTTGTGGAAGTCCTGCAGCATCATGACCAGCACTGAGTCAACACTGCTGTGAAACAAGTGAGCACAGAATAGAACAGTGTTCTGCTAACTGAAATAAAATCTCATGTGAGTGCAGTGCCTGTCACCGCAGTTGGGAGATAGGAATATTCTGAACATCAAACAATGCTGACTTGTAGCCTTGGCCTGCTCAGTCACCATGTACATCTCCAATCGAGCATGTATGGGAAATCATCAGATGACAACCAGCTTTATCCACAACCAGCATTAATTATCCCTGTATTGACTCTGACCAAGTGCCACAGACATGGAACTCCACTCCACAAACTCATATCCAGTACCTGCACAACAAAATGAATGCATGTTTGCATTCAACATTCTGGCAGTTACATCAGTTATTAATGTACCAACATTTCACATTTGCAATGGTTTTTCTCATGTTTACATTAACCAGTGATTTTTCAACATTAATCACTTAAATATGTTACCTAGAAAAAATGTGTTCCTGAAATTTCATTACTCAACAGTTATTATTTCTTGGTGTTGGAACTTTTTATTCATCAGTTGACTGTTACTGCCAGTTCCACAAAACCTCATTTTATCTAGGAGGATACTGTGATTTACACAATCAAACAGCTTAGACAGGTCATGCAAAATGCCAACCTGTGATGTTATGTAGTATAATGTACATTGGTCAGTGTGTTAGTTGCTGTTGTGAGCTTTGCTTCTCCATGAAAACTATTGTACACAGCCATTATTGAAAAGAAATTGTTTCACTACTATGGTGGGCTCAAAAGAGCAAATTACTCCTATTAGGGTATAACTTTCCAGCTGTTTATGGCAGCTTATGCTCCATAACGTTTATTTGACCGAAACTAGTAGTGAAGCGAATTGTGCAGATGAAGGTCCACGATGAATTTTAACAATTATTTTCCAGCTGAATATCCCCATCTGCAAACATACGTAGATTAAAAACATACCTGCTACCTAGGACTGATCATGTATAGCCCCTCCATTTGAATCAACAATGATGCTGTCCTGTCCCTCATTTCACTACGTTCCATATAGGACTACATTCAATATGGATTATGTCTATTGTTGCAATGATTTTTGATGTAAGGTGAACATTTATTGGTTTTCAAATGACTTTCTTAGTCATTTTGAGTCATTTCTGGAGTATGCAACTACTGCAGGATCTTTACCTGTTCTTGCCAACAGATACACTTCTCTTTGCCTTTCACATTATGCTTTAAACCAGATAGTGATCCATGTTTCTTTACTTGGATGTTTAATGTCCTTTTTGATTACTTTATGAGGAAAGCTGTTTTCAAACAACAATATGACTTTATCATGGAGTAAATTAAATTTTATTTCACCATTTAATTCACTATAAATTTTTTCCCAGGTCATGTGTTGTAAACTATTCTTAAAATTTGTTGTCTCAGAATCATTAAATATTCTAACTGATTTACACTGAGGAGAATAAACGGTAAGCCACTACCATGTATATCTTAACTAACTGTGCATCATGATCATAGAGTGTACAGTTATTTTCTAGCTTTGAGCTTCATCAAAGAAAACATGATCAATTATTGAACATTATTCTACTGTCTTTATGCTGTCATTTTGGAAATTTAATTATTGATATCAAACTGTGATGATATCAATAATAAAATTTCCAAAATGACAGCATCAAACTGTCATAGCTAACACTTGGTTCAAGAATCATAAAAGAAGGTTGTATACATGGAAGAATCCTGGAGATACTAAAAGGTATCAGATAGATTATATAATGGTAAGACAGAGATTTAAGAACCAGGTTTTAAATTCTAAGACATTTCCAGGCCAAGAGATGAATACACTAAGCAGTTTCAGAAGGATGTAGGTTGCAGTAGGTACTGGGAGATGAAGAAACTTGCACAGGATAGAGTAGCATGGAGAGCTGCATCAAACCAGTCTCAGGACTGAAGACCACAACAACAACAACATATCAAACTATGAATACCAAATAAGGTGTCCAGATGTCTTTTTCTATATTCACAAAATGCACATTGAAATAACCACAGACTGTTAACTGCTTCTTGTTGTCTCATAGATAGCATGATAAGGAATCCATATGCCCCACAAACAGATCAAAATTGCCCAGTAGAAATCTGTATACAGTTACAATTAAGGCTGAACTATTATTCAGTATTATTGAACAAGCACTCACTTCTACATGTTGATTTCTATAGAATCTACTCATTTCAATGTTTTTGCACTTGTGTTCTGTGTTTATATAATTATGTAGAACCTTAACCTTCATGCACATTAGTTCTACATAAGTAAGATGCCAGAGTGCAACCTTTATATATAACTGCTTTAACTGTGATGTCATTTAGTGTTCAGATAGGCACAAAACTCAGCTCTCACTAACTTTATGAAGGAGATGAAGATCCTTTTTACCTTATTACTCAGTCCTCTAATGTCCTGATGAAGGGAGCTAACATTATTTTTCTATGCATTGTTAAACATTTGCATTGATGGACTGTTATGAGAGTTCTTGGTAGAATATTTTATACATTATGAATGAAGACACATGTGACACCAATGTAATATTCTACAATATTGTAGAATACTAGTAAGTTCCTTCACAACAGGTTGCCTGAATCTTTTGCTAACCTAAAACACCACCTCACTGACACTAATAACCACAGGGATTTTGCTTTGCATGATTTTGGCCCATTGTGCATAGCTTTCTAGGTCAGTCAATTTATCAAGCTTTTGGAGCCAGTGGCTCCTCCTTCTGGCAGAAGAGTTGAAGGGGAAGAAAGAGGAGTGAAGGGAAAGGACTGGAGAGATTAATGGAAAGGGGTACAGTTTAGAAACGTCATCCAGAAATCTAGTTCTGGGTGACTTTTGTAAACTGTACCCCTTTCGTGTTTGCCTTACGGAGCACCGGTAATGCCAGTTTTATTCTGGGCACCACTCTGTGTGGAAGGTGAATCTAGATCAAGAAGTGATCACCAGTAAAAGTCATCAACCATTTTCCACTGAGCAGTGGGCATGTGGGATGGAGAGCACACAGAAATATAAAGAAGAATGAACGACACTAATGCACTGCTGCGGTGAATGCTCCACCCTCTGTTTAGGGCTGTGTTGTTTATGAGAATAGTCACTCCTTCTTCAGCCTTCTCTGTCATAAGGACATATTTTTTTGTGGTAGCCACAACCATGTAGTCCAAGGGTGTCATATAGCTTAAAATGTATCTGCTGAAAAATTACACACTTTGATCTTCCCTGATTTAATAGTCATAGACCCACCACATGTGCCCAAAACCAGTTGATTATCCATTGTAGTATGAAAGCCGCCTTAGCAGTGAGGTTTTTCCGCTGTTTTCCCATTGTTGTTCCTCCTTGGTGGGGAGTCTGCAACAAGGGAGGGTGAGAGGAACTTGCTGATCTCCAAGGCAGACATCAACATTGATACCACCTATAACATGGTCATCATCTGATTCATCAGATAGGATGAAGATCGCATGGACTGATGGTTTTGGACCTGTTTTTTCTAGCCTGTTGTTTTTCATCCTCAGGTTCAAGTTTTGGGACATTGGTAAGGCTGTTTTAACAGATTTTTAATTCTGTTTCTCTCTGACATGAAGGTGTATTATTCTTCCCAACAATATGTCCTGCAGCCACCATTGCTTCAGTTGTAAGTGGAAAGTTCAAGGGTACATATATAAGTGTAGGTTTGGCTCTGCTCAGCTGTTAGTGTCTGGTTGCCACTACAAGTCTTTTGTACAGGCTGGTATAGTTTTGAGATGAATAACTTCACTGAAGTAGGTGGCTGTGTGGCCCTATGTCTTCTTCACTTCAAAGTAAGAGAAGCATTGGTAAACTTTATCTCCTGGATTCTGTGCTCTTCTTGGATTACCATTTTGCTTCCTCCAAAATGAATGGTAATTTACACACATGTGTGGGGTATTCATTTAGGACATCATTCATGGGCAGCTGAACCACATGTTCCGCATATAACCTGACCTTTGCAAACCATGGTGGTGTGATGTGTTGACATTTAAAGCTGCACTTAACATGATGTACACTTGACAGCAAAAATAGTGGGCCACTGCTGAATACAACCAATGTAACACAGCTATGTTGCAGCTCCTCTGAATGCTGAAATCCTGTGGGGTTTAGCCACCTGACTATACACAGCAACTACCACAAGAGACCACTGGATACCACTGCTCATTACGGCAGTCAGTCCAGATGTAATATAATACCACAAATAATACCACAATATAATAAATATTAGAAAACAAGTATCAAACAACAGAAAATCCATGGTGGAACGTAACAATATGTGTGGCTTCAGCTGCCAGAGGCTGTAGTCATGTCTGTGAGAGTTGCATTTGTGTGTGTGTGTGTGTGTGTGTGTGTGTGTGTGTGTGTGTGTGTGTGTGTGTGTTATCTGTTTTCGACAAGCGCCTTGTTGGCCAAAAGCTTATATTGTGACAGTCCTTTTGTCATGCCTATCTTCGACTCAGCATCTTCACTGTATGGTGAGAGAAAACAAGTTATTATAGATGAGACAGTCCCTAACGTTTTTAAATTAAACTTCATTAGAATATGTGACACTTCAGAAGTCTTATCCTGCTCTTTAAATGACATGAGTTGTCGTTCGTGATACGAATTTGAACCCACTGTTAACCAAACAAAGCTTGCATGTCTGATTGAGACTCGACTAGGCAATTAAGATGCATACACTATCGAAGTGTTCACCAGTATTGGTTTACGAGGCTAAATGTCCAGACTTGGAGATAATGACAATACATTTCACACTGCACCGGCAACCCCATGACGCTTTCACTGGGCCAGAGAAATAACCCCAGAAGGTATGTAATAAAGTGCAACACACAAGTGCGTAACCCCATGAAGTGAAATTGTGGTGATGGACGAGGAGTAAAACTCAGTACCTATATGAATTGATCAGGTGTCAGATATTAAGTATGTTCACCAATAGCATGATACTGGAACCTGAAATGACAATACAAATGATTTTTGCGTGCCAGGGATTCGAACCTGGTACCTTTCACTATTTTCTTGTGACTACAAAGAGATATGAAATGTTTATTGTCTCTTCACCAGTAACAAGATGTCACATTTTCAGGTAGAGGTAACACAATTTATAGTTCTGTGCTGCAAGGGACTCCAACCTTGCACATATCATCATTGTTGACCCCACGTAAAGTGGTGTCAGCTGCCAAATTGAAAACTCTTTGGACAATGATTAAAGTAACTAAATAGGGGTTTACTGTAAATTAGTGAATAAACTATGTTGTTGTAATCCTTCCCTACCTTGGTGTAATGATTCTTTGCTTCCTGGTCCACTCATTTCTACATCTTTCCTGTCTTGGCATTCTGTCCCAGCTTGGTCACCCATCATCTACATCTTTCTTGTCCTACGGTTCTGTTCCTGGATGGTTATCCAACATCTACATCTTTTCTGTCCTAGAATTCTCTCTCAGTTTTGGTCATCCATCTTCTACCTCTTTACCACTGTATAAGTTTCTGTCCTGAAGGATGCTTAGTCATTTGTTGAATAACACAATTATAAGCACTGTATACAGCCTACATTACATGACAGAATTTCTAAATCTTGAGTATACAAATAAGATATCAGAAGATGGAAGCAAATGATGTTTAAAAGTTATTTCAGAAAAAATGTGATGCAAAATTGTCTTATATATGTTTGGGCGATTAGTAATATTGATGAGATTTGGGAAAATAATGGCAAGATATCTTTGATTTTACTGTCTGAAGTTGAGTGTGCAATCAGCAAATAATATAGCAGCTGCAGTAGCCACCAGAAAGATCTCAGGAGGCGCACATCGACACGCCCCAATTCTGTAGTAACACGGTTCACGTTTTCCGTCGCACTTCTGAGTAGACCGGGAACTGTCTCATAGGCATTCCCGATGTGAACTCACTGGGCCCGGCCCATGCTGCCTGAGTTGTTCTTGTTGTTCCGCTGGCAGAGGTCACGGCCAAATTCTTGTGTGCCCTCTGGTGGACGGGACTCTATTTGCGGCAACTACCGTCCGTGACGCGCTGTGCCGATGTGCGCCTCCCGCGATCTTTCTGGTGGCTACTGCAGCAGCTGCAACAGTAAATTTACTATTGTTCTGACAGAAATAAAATCAGTTTATCACAATATGTCAGTGTTCATAGCTATATATCAGTACCTTGCCGTTCATGCTAGAATAAATAATTTTGGGATGAAATAAAAGTGTTACCTAAACTAGGACAATGAGAAGCATTTGTGATAAAAAAAGTCAATCAGGCACAATGAGAAAAAAAAATATTTTTAAAAGTAAAACAATCTCATTACCTAAGCTAATGAAATGTAATATACAAGCTTTTATCTCTTATGAAATAGAGAGAGATGCTGTGTTAGGTAATGGGATTGGTTTATTGCTGTAGATGTGATTTTGTATAGTCAGTTTTGTAAAAAAGGAACACAGCATGGATTTTTATCATTAAATGATTATATGATGATGTAGAAATGTATCAATGGCAATGGAGTAAGGAATCAACAAAATGCTGTGACATAAATAAAGTGACAAAATATGGTAAATATGAGTTATATTATATGCAATAGAGACAATGAGGATCTGTAACATTATCCAGTCTTCATACTATTTTGTGTTTGCCAATACACTCTTTCAGTTGACAAGGTTTCTTAGGAAAAGTAATTAATGAAAACACAGGCATAAGCAAATAATAAAGTCAACTACATAAAGGGAAATATGATTACAATATGGTAAAATATCTATGTGTGTCTAGGTAATGTTTGGTACTGTATGCGTAATTTATGGCACTTTACATAATAAACTGAATGAAATATTAATGTAAACTAAATACTACTACATAGTTTATTTTCTATGATGTTGAAAATTTCCTATTTATATCTTTGGTACTAGCAGTTTCATGTAATCATGCACAGAATGAAAATATGTTCTGATAATTGGCCAATTACTGTATATGAAGTAAATGTGGGTGTTCTGACAGAAACGATCATAATAAAACCGTAATTTCCAAAAACAATGAGTAAAGTTTAATAAAACCAGTAATTTTTAGTTTAAATGAAAGAGACTTGAAGAATAGCTTCCACAATGTTTTGAAATATCTTGTCCTTCACACTATGGTGCCCTTCACAGGATTGGTGGAACAGGCGATTGGTGAAGAGGAGGAGGTTGGGCATGGAGGAGGACAGGAGCACAGTGGCACAAGGATGAAAGACATGTGCGTGGTATCGATGAGATAGGAGTGGTTGTTGGGAAATGAGAAGGGGTGGGGAGGAGATGGCGGTATCGTTGAGGCTAAAATGTGCAGGTGGAAGAGGGGGTGCGTTAGGTAAAGGAGGGTGGAAAAGGAAAAAAGGGGTGAAGAGAAATATGAGGAAAGGAAGGAGAGGGAACCCTGATGAGGTAGAATGGGTGCCGTGTTTAAAGTTGTGTCATCAGTCTTATGACTGGTGTGGTTGGTTGGTAGTGTTGGGTCTTCCACAACATATTTAGACAGAGTTTAGTTTTTCTTCATTATTTTGTAAAAAGCTTTTATATACAACTGAAATCTTGTATTTGATACATAATTGGATTTTAATCATTTCGTAAAGGCTTAGAAGTAAGCTGTATTGCTTTACTAAAACAGGATGTTTTATGTATTTCTCCATATATGTATGTGCTGAGAAAAAGTGCAACTGAGGACACTGACAGCAGTACCGCAGCCAAACTCTGGGACTTCAAAATAAGTGGACAGAGTGCACAATGATGTGTAGATTTAAAGAGATTTCAGCTGGACAGTGAGCCATATAAAATTTTTAAAAACGTCATTAAGAATTTAAGGAAAAATAGTTGTAAAATAAATCACATTTGCTTCAAAATTTCTATTACCTCAATATATATGTTTGTCTACAAAACTGAACAGTACCTCTGTAGTTTTAGAATACTGATGATGAAATTAGTGTGGTATTGTACTACACATATTCTCAATGTTTTGGATGTTATTTAACGTGGCGTGGATAGTTACGATGCCACAACGTAGGTGCACGCTCTCGTAAGTTGGCACTACGAGGGGAGACTAACTATGCCGACAACAGCGCACTCTGGCTGACGCTGTGGTGCTCAGTGAGGGCTGTCTTGATTTCTGGCTGTTTTTCATCAAGAACAGACAGCCTGGAAATATCGCTTCTGCTACCGAGTGGGCTAGTTTGCTATTGAGGCTTTGTATTAGTTATGTTCAGTTAGAGTCTGGACAGCAACAAGTATTTGTTAGTTTTGAGATTATGCAAAACAGTCATCCTAACTTCACAGGATTAGATGTCTTCACACCTATGTGCTCATCCTGTCCAAAGTTATGTATGAATTCAATATTCACTTGTGTTTTTGACTCTATTAAAAGTGCTAAAGTTACATGCAGTACCAAAGTGCTTCACCTCTCCTGCTCCTACTTGCTCCTTCACTCTCAGCCTATATTTTGTTTGGTACTGCTTTATCTTTTTTGTGCTGTCTCCGTGTGACTGAGTGCATGTGCACTCCCACCATTCCCTCTAAGAAATCATTTTTTGTCAACGATGGCTTCACAACAGGAACAGGCTTCACTGTTCGATATTGTACGGTTTCAGGCTCAGCAAATGACACCACTGCTTGCTGATGTGAATAGACTTGTCACACCACGAATTGCAGCTGCCTCGGCATCTCCAATGCCCCGCCTGTGCCACAGATGACGCATACCGTGCTGCCATTCCGTGCCTTCAATCTGGACTCTGAATGCTGGCCAGAATACACTGCCCAGCTTGAGGCTCAGTTCACCGCATACAACATACCAGGTACAGAGCAGCTTGCCTTTTTCATTGCTAATGTCATAGTTGTGTTATACCCTGTGCTCATAAAATTGTTTCCCACCACCCGCTCAGAAAATAAAACTTTTGCCAAAGTGATAGCAGCTTTAAACTCCCACTTCTGTGACAGCGTAAATGTGGTGGCTGCATGCTACAAATTTTTCTGTCTCCTGCATGGTCCTACTCAGTCAAATAATTTGTGGTTAGCTGACCTAACATCTGATTGTGACTTTAATTGCTCCTGTGGACTCTCCTATGTGGATATCATGATTCGGGATGCTACAACGCAGAATGTGGTGGATCACTGCATCCACGAACAATTCCTAAGATTTAAAAACCCGTCTTTGCTGTGAGTAGTACACTTGCTAGACAGACAAGATACATTATGTATGGCTACTTCCACATTCTACGTGACCTCGGGTGTGAGTACTGTTAGCGAGGCACAACACGTGTCCTCCAGCCCTGCCCCGGCACACGGAGCTACGCCGCACCGCTCGCATGCAAGTAAACAATTTTTCAACCAGGCACCCACTAAGCAATTAAAATCTTCTCTGAATTGCTCTCATGCCCAACCACGGGACAGTTGCCCATCCTGTCATGCACAGTATTAAAGGACATGTGCAAGCTGTGTGTAGTAAGAGGCACTCTAATTCTCAGACTGTTTCACATTGGTGTGACTCGAGTGGGGGTCACCACAATGGAAACTGCCATCATCATAGTTCCCATCATCAGCCTATGGACATTAATGCCATTTCTTCAAGGCCTTCTGCTTCACATGCTTCTACAGCTTGTAGTGTGCATGAATAAGCTTTGCCAGACGCTTCCTCTTGCATTCAGCGCAATGCGAATAAACTTTTTGTGACTTTGAACATTTGTGGAAATTCTGTTCGTGTGCAGTTGGACATTTGTGAGTCTGTTTCTTTACTCAACAGATCAACTTATGACATGCTTGGTTTGTCCCCACTTCGATGTTCGCATTCCATGCTGACTGCATTTCCTGGACAGGAAATTTCAATGCTAGGCGTGTATAGTTTGCAAGCCATGTATAGTGTGATGACGGTAACTGTGCTCCACTCTAGTTATGCTCCAAACACTTTTGGCATGGACGCATTTGAACATTTTGACCTCGCAGTTCAGGACAATGTACTTTGCGACAATGCTTGTGGCCATGCAGACAGTGTGGCCACATTATGGGATGATTTTGCTGAACTCTTTTCTGAGGGCCTTGGTTATGCCACAGACTTTGCAGCGCATATTGTAGTTAGAGACAATGCCATGGCATTCTTCCGGCGCGCACACCTGGTACCACATGCACAGTGCGACGCCGTGGCTGCTGAACTTCAGCATTTGCAAGACAGTGGTGTCATTGGACCTGTTTCTGCTTTGCAATGGGCTTTGTCTATAGTGTGTGTGAAAAAACCAAATGGTCGTCTCGGTATTTGTGCTGACTTTGTCTACAGTCAATCCCCAGATAGTGGGAGCTACATTTCCCTTATCACATCCTGAAGACATTTTTGTTAAGCTTGGTGTGAGTATATTCTTTTCCAAGATTGACTTGCGGGATGCATACTTTCAAATTCCACTCAACGAACAATCGTGGCAATATTTTATGATCAACACCCACCTTGGATTGTTCGAGTTTCTCCACCTTCCATTCAGTTGTGCTTCGGCTCCTGCTATTTTTCAGTCTTGCTTGCAGCAGTTGTGTGTTGGTTGTTCCAATTATATGGATGATATTGTGTTATCAGGTCACACCCCTGACAAACATCTGCAGAATTTGGGGCTTTATTTACTGTACTTTTGCAGGCAGGATTCAAGTGTAACAGAGACAAGTACAAATATTTTCAAACTGAGATTCGGTATTTAGGGCATATGATTAACGGACAGGGTATCCACCCCTCACCATCACATCTCCATGCGATTAGGGACTTGCCAACACCCAGGAACTTGAAAGAACTTCAGTCTGTGTTAGGCAGATTCACATATTATGTTTGGTTTATACCAAATGCAGTGCCTTCGGTTTAAGAACATTCTTTTTGTTTGGTCTTCAGATTGTGATGCTGCTTTCCACAACCTTAAATCTGCTCTGCTGAGTGATCACTGTTTGATTCCTTCCGATCACTGCAAACCAGATGTTTTGGCTGTCAATGCATCTTCTCATGGCATCAGGGCAATTCTGTCCCACCGCATTACTTCTGTCGAGTGCCCGGTCGCTTTTGCGTCTAAATTGCTCAATTCTGCCCAGCAAAACTATTCTCAAATTGAGAAAGAGGCTTTAGCTATTGTATATGGAGTGACCAAGTTTCATGATTTATTGTACGGTCCCAAGTTCTATTTGGTCACCAACCATAAGCCTTTGACGTTGTTGTTTCACCTGTCAAAGCCAGTTCCAGCCCATACTGCACAACAGTTGCAACGTTGGTCTTTGTTTTTGTCTAACTACAATTATGAAATTTTGTTTTGGCCTACAGCCAATGCTTTGTCGTATCTACCTATCGGTCCTGACGAAGTGTTTGATTCTACCGAATTGCCATGCACGTTCATTGATTCGCAAGACAAGGATTTCAATGATGGTTTTCCGATGGATTTTTGTTGCATTGCTTCTGCGACAACCGCTGACGCTTCTTTGCAGTACATTCAAACTCAATGGCCTCTGTCTGCTATGCGGATTAGTGATCCCCTTGTTCGACATTACTTTGCGCAACATCTCAACTTGTCTGTACACCAAGATGTTATTTTGTTACGAACTGACACTGATCAGTCTTGTGTGGTTATACCTCATTCATTGCAGTCGGAAATCCTCCTCTTACTGCATGTCATTGGGGAATAATGAGGACGAAGCAATTAGTGCGTTGTCACTGCACTTGGGTCAATATTGATAACCAATTGAGAATTTGCTTGCTAACTGTCGCTCTTGCATGGAGCACCAATTTGCTCCTTGCCAGTGCTTCTTCACATGACCGACTCCTACTGCACATTGGCAACATGTGCATATTGATTTTGCGGCTCCTTTCTGGGGCACCCACTGGTTGCTAGTCATTGATGCTTACAGCAACTTTCCTTTTGTTGTACCTATCTCTTGTACCACATCTGCCAGTACTATTCAGACCTTGATGTCTATTTTTTGCATTGAGGGCCTTCCTGAAGTCATTGTCTCTGACAATGGCCCCCCAATTTGTGTCCTCTGAGTTTTAAGTGTTCTGCACTGCTAATGGCATTCGCCATCTGACCTCAGCCCAGTTCCACCTCCATTTGAACGGCAAGGCTGAACACTTTGTGCATACATTTAAGTCGCAGATGAACAAGCTGCATGCCAAACACTCTCGCAAGCGCTCCCAGCTGTGTGGCACCCATTCCCCAGTGCAACTGCTACATGGCTGCACACATCGGTTGCTATTGCAGGTGTTGCACCCGCCGCTGGAAGCTCCCTTTGCTTTGCCTTGTTATGGCTGGGCGCCACATTATTTGGTTTTCTATCGTGTTTTCTCTGTTAGGCAGCACTGGGAGCAGGGGCGCATTCTTCGCCAGCTTGGCCGTGTCTTGTTTGTGATTTCTGGTCCCTCTGGCACTGTCAAGCGACACCAAAACCAGATCTGTTTGTGACGTCCTCGGTTTTTTGCTGCTGGTTCTTTTCTGGCAGAATTGGATGTTTTGCAGCTTCTCCTGCCACAGCCCATGACTCAACTGATGGCATCTCTGTTGCTTGTGCCTAAGGTGCGGGCGCCCCTGACTGCGCCAACGGTCCGGTCTACTGTGCCGGACGGGTGCCACCTGTCACCGCCATGGCCCCACCTCCAGCTGCCATTGCTGACGTGTTCCTCCACGGTGCCTCGGCCAATGGATGCTGAGGCTGACATGACGCCGACACTGTCGTCCATGGAGGTTGTTGCTTCGACTCTTTGTCTGAGCATACCCAGTGGCGGTGCGCGTCCCAGGCAGGTTTTGCAAGGGGCATTTTCCTCTCCCCCTCGCAAGCAATTCGGGGACGCAGGTGGGCAGCCGTCCCTGCAATTCAGTTGTCCGCCCCCTCAATTCTGCCACCCCTGGGTCCCTTACCCCACTGTCAGAAGCCCTATTCCATGACGGTTCACTGTTTCAGGGGGGAGGGGTGTGGCATCGATAGTTACAATGCCACAATGCAGGTGCACACGCTCGTAAGTTGGCACTACAAGAGAAGACTAACTAGACCGACCACAGAGCCCTCTGGCCGACACTGTGGGGCTCAGTGAGTGCCATCTTGATTTCTGGCCCATTTCATCAAGAGCAGATGGTCTGGAAATACTGCTTCTAATAAAAAGTGGGCTAGCTTGGTGTTGAGACTTTGTATTAGTTCCCTCTCGGCCTATATTACAGAAGCAGTTCATAGGAGTGGATCCACACACTGCCTATCCAGGCGATATTCAAAATGTAAAGTTTCACTATGTGTTACTGATAAAGCTGTATCAATTTTCCAATGAGTGTATCGCAGGTCCAAAGACTATTTGCTTGGCCCAGAGTGGGTACACAAGCAGCAGGCTTTTAGAGCAATGTGAATTGTTGAGCTGCAATCTCTCTTGGAGGTCTGATAGCTATGGAGAGAGGGCGCTGATCAAAACAGTGTGGTCAGCCAACACCAGTATAGTGGGAGGGGAGCAGAGTACATTTGACTAATGGGCCAGTCGGTGTAAATGTTTCCATCAGGCAAAGGCACAACATGAGCTGCTGTGAAGTGTTGTTGTTTGAAATTCCTTTTCTGGCGAGTGGATGTACTGATTAAATTATGGCAACTTTTGACTGTTAAAATGTCTGACAATTTGATAGAATTATCTGGTACCCATGCAGCTCTGCTGAGGAGAAGAACTTTATTCCTTGACATTTGTTTTGCTTGTTTAGGTTAAGACAAGTGGGTTAATATGAACCTTGTCACTGACCTGTGATTGCCAGTTAATGAAAGACATTGTTGACCCTTCATTCCTGATGTTGTGCAATATTGCACTCACCTTAGCAAGTCTACATGTCTAGAAGCTGGCACTGCAGCAGTCAGAGGATCCTTAATTGGAATATTATTAATTGGTAAGTTTTCTGTTGTAGAAGTTTATAAATCGGTGTTGATGTAACACTGGTCTCAGTGACAGACTGTGAAGGAGTGGGCTGGATTTGATCCTGTGGTGTTGTGCAACATGTCCCCCCGTGAAGCAGTGGCCATGTTGATTGAGCTCCAAAGCAGCCCCAGAGCACTACAATACAAGTGGTATGCCTACGAGGGTGAAGAAATTAATTCTGTCTGTTGAAGTCAAATTGTTCTAGTTTGAGTGTTTCGTGATGTTCTTGGTTTTTGAATCTATTATGCTTGCAACTTGGAAGTAACTGAAGGTATTGTCTGTAGAGATGTTTTCGGATAACTTACTTGGGACAAAAATTACAACACTTTTGGTTGCTTAATGTATTATTGAAATTTATGAGCCTAATCATGCAAACCACACAAGGATATTTAAAATTTTGATTATTTTACCACTGTTCTGCTGGACTGTTAAGTTTTGCATTACGAAACTGGAGTGAGGTGTTTTAAGCATTTTAAAGATTTATAGAAGATCCAAGTTATTGGGGATGATTCTGAAAGGTCAAGGTATGTGTGTAATGACAATGGTAAAATAATTGTTATGTTACATAATTAATCCTCTATTCGAAAAAGAATCCCATATTGAAGTCTGACCCACTCAAACGATCACCCTCCCATATCCTTTTTTGTCCAAGGGGGTTTGAATTATGTAGATTGTAATCATTTGCAGACTGTTGAATTATCGAGGCAACTGTTTCTTAATACCTCTCCAGGGTTGCCACAAGTTTCCTCAAGTGAAATTCTCTGATATTTCTCTGATTTCCAGATAAGTTTTAGCATTTTTCCCTGACAAATTTTGATCTCAAGAGTAAGGAAAGACGTAAGTTGATAAAAAATGTAAGGACTTTTGCATTTCTAAACTTCTGAACAAAAATGTTAAGTACTAACATCAACATCTTTTGTAATGAACTGTTTTTAGATGGAGAAAGCAAGCAAAATGGTATATACGTTTCATTAAGACCACTGATGTTACTTTATTTCAATAAAGCAAAACACATTTGATGACAAAAATAGGCATTTTGCTGGAGTTGCAAGACAGATTTAAAATACCTTCACTACTTCCAGAAATAGACTCAGAAAAAAGTAAGCCTCTTGAAGGAAATATGTAAGTTGGGGAAGAGTTGTGTAAAGCAACACTATAAGTGCCTGCCAATAAAATGTTGCTTCTACTACATTTGTTATTGTCAGTTATTATCCACTGTGTTATGGCAATTATTGTACAGGTATTGTGTGATTTTTCTATCAAGAAATACATGAGTACATAGCATACAAACTGCAGCGATTGCCACAACTTTCTTTTTCTTATCATCCATACTTTCTAATATATAAACTACTTTAGAAGTGCCAAAATGTACTAGAATAAACAAAATGTCTATAAAATGCTGCACTGTTCAATTTACTTGCAGTGAGACAGTCGCAATTCCTGAAATCCATCGCCCATGGCCTCTGGCCTGCTGAGGAACACCAAAGTCCTGGGTCCATGGTTAAACCATGAAAATCCACACACAGCCTGACGACTGGTTTGATGCAGCTCTCCACATTACTCTATCTCATACAAGGCTCTGCATCTCTAAATAGCTGCTGTACTCTACATCCTTTTGAAGCTGAGTACTGTATTCATCTCTTGGCCTCCCTCTATAAGGTACCCCTCGCACTTCCCTCCAATACTAAATTTGTGATCGCTTGATGTGTCAGAATGTGTCCCATCAACCAATCCCTTCTTCTAGTCATGTAGTGCCACAAATTTCTTTTTTCTCCAATTTTATTCAGTATTTCCTCATTAGTTACATGGTCTACCCATCCAGTCTTGAGTATTCTTCTGTAGCACCACATTTCAAAAGCCTCTATTTCTTCCTGTCTAAAATGTTTATCATCCACTTACATACAGAGCTACACTCCATACAAATACTTCCAGAAAAACACTTCCTAAAATTTAAATCTATATTCAACATTAATAAATTTCTCTTCTTTAGAAACACTTTTCTTGCCACTGCCAAGCCACATTTTACATCCTCTCACTTTGCTCATCATTAGTCATTTTGCTGTTCAAACAGCAAAACTCATGTAATACTTCAAATGCCTCATTTCCTAATCTGATTCCATCTGCATCACCTGACTACATTCCCTCATACTTGTTTTGCTTTTGTTAATGTTCATCTTTTAACCTACTTTCAAGACACTGTCCATTCTGTTCAACTGCTCTTCTAAGTTCTTTGCTGTCTCTGACAGAATTACAATCTCACTAGCAAACCTCAAAGTTTTTATTTCTTCTCCTTGGCCTTTAATTCCTGCTCCTAATTTTTCTTTGGTTTCTTCACTGCTTACTGAATATACAGATTGAACAATATCAGGGATAGGCTACAACCCCATCTCACTCTCTTCTCAACCACTGCTTCCCTTTCATACCCTTTGACTCATAATCGACATATGGTTTCTGAACAAGTTGTAAATAACTTTTGGATTCCTGTTTTTTAGCTGTGCCACTGTCACAATTTTATTCCACAGCATTGTCAAAAGCCTTCTTTCAGTTTACAAATGCTGTAAATGTGGGTTTGCTTTTCCTTAATCTATCTTCTAAGAAATATCACGGAGTCAATATTGCCTCACATGTTCCTACATTTGTCTGGGATTCAAACAGATCTTCCCCAAGGTTAGCTTCAACCAGTTTTTTTCATTCTTCGACAAAGAATTCATGTTAATATTTCACTTATTAAATGTACTGTTTGGTAATATTCGTTGGCCGGTGTGGCCGAGCGGTTCTCAGCGCTTCAGTCTGGAACCGCGCGAACACTACGGTCGCAGGTTCGAATGCTGCCTTGGGCATGGATGTGTGTGATGTCCTTACGTTAGTTAAGTTTTTAAGTAGTTCTAAGTTCTAGGGGACTGATGACCTCAGAAGTTGAGTCCCATAATGCTCAGAGCCATTTTTTTTTTTTTTTTTGGTAATATCCATACCTATCAACACGTACTTTCTTTGGAATTAGAATATTATGCTCTTCTTCTTTTGTTAGGAGGGAAACGACTATTTGGAAAAAAGAAAAAAAAAAAGAGAAACCACTTCTCCCATACATTAATTAGCTAGTGTTTTAATTTAACACTTCAAACAGAGTGTTTCAGCAACTTTATGCAGACCACAACCTGCTGCCTACATACTTGCAAACATAAACACAACTTATATTATTGCGTATTCTTGAGTACCCTTGAGTATACTGCACATAGAATGGCTACTACATTCTTTTATTTTGACTGTAAATATTTGAATATTTTCATTTTCTTGTCATAAGTCAATTTATAACCAATTATAACTTTTTGCACCAGAATAAATAAGCTCCATTCTGAATACTAGAGATTGATATGTAATCTATATAAGAATTGTATTTAATTCTAATATTGTGTTAGTGAATTTATGAATTCATCCTAAATTAACTTTTATCATGAACCAGAAATACCAGTATGGATTATATGTACTGACATGTAAGTATATGAATTCTTAGCTCCCTGAAGAGGCTTCTTAAAGAAATTTACTTGTCAACTTGACAAAATGTTCTTATTTCAACTTCTGTAGCAATAATATTTTTTTCATTTAAACTTAAACAAGTTGCAGATTATACCATAGGATAGAACTGAGTACGTGAAATGTATTTGTAGTTGCAAATATTGACAAACATTAGCTGTATAATGGAATGACAATGAAAAATTTTTTTTGATTGACCTAGACTTGCGGCAGGTTTCTGGCTTATTAATAGCTGTCAGTTTACCATTAGGCTACCCAAGCATTCTCCATGGCTAGACCCAAACTTCCATATGTCGTCAATCTGCACTTGTTCATCTGTTATGTATATTCCCATACAGGAGAGATATTTTAGTTGAAAGTCACTAGCCCAGTATTGGTGGATAAATAAAATATTGCAGTGGCTTTGTTGTTCTGAAGTACAATGCATGTTCCTTTAGACATGCACGCATGTGAAAAGGAACAGGCACAGCATGGACAACCATCAGCTGTATAACTGAATGACAATAATGAAAATTTGTGCTGTACGAGGACTCAAATGTGGATTTCCCACTTATCAGGAGTGGTCACTTTATAATTAGGCTATCTGAGTGTGACCCACAGCCATGCATTTGCAACTGGCATTCATATGTTAACTATGTATATTGCCATACAGGGGTGACATTTTTAACTGAAAGCCACGTGCTAAGTGTCGGTGGATGGTTACAATATTGCAGTGCCTGTGTTGTTCATAATTATGATGCAATGTTCCTGAAATCGGAATGATCACATAGATAATATTTTGGGGGAGGCAAACCAAAGACTTCATTTTACTTGCAGAGCACTTAGAAGATGCAACAGGTCTACTAAGGAGATTGCCTACATTATGTTTGTCCATCCTCTGCTATGGTATGACTGTGCAGTATGGTACCCTTTCCAGATGGGATTGACGAGAGGACATTGAAAAAGTTCAGAGAAGGGCAGCTCATTTGGTATTATCAAAAATTCGGGGAGAGAGAGATGGACATAATAGATGACTAATGATTCCATTCATTAAAACAAAACTGTTTTTCAGAGCAGTGATATCTTTTCAGCAAAGTCCGTTTTTCCCATTCACTGTTACAGAGTGGAACGGTAGAGGAATAGTAAAAGTGTTTTGATGAACTCTCTGCAAGACACTTAAAGGTGACTTACAGAGTATTCATGCAGGTGTAGCTCAAGGTGACACTACCTCAGAGGTGCAATGAGATTTATTGTTACTTCAACTGATGTTGCTAAATAAAATGATGTACTATCATGTAGGAGGTATTTTATGTACAAAAATTAATTTTGAATCGTGATGATAACTGCGGGTCCAGATGCAATGAGGTGAACAAAAATTATGTCATACTCCTGTGTCATGTCTCACAACAGGACTTGTACGTAGAGCTATCATCACTATATGACTGCGTATGGGCTATTCTTGGTGTTGTGGTAGATAGTTGCAGATGGCCTTGTGATCGCGATTGAACGGGGAAACATAAAAGCTGCGTAGAATCTTATTGTGAATGATGTTTTGCAATATCTTGGCTATTTGTGTATCAAGTCATGGCAATATAGCTGTTGTGCAAACATCATGGACAAAAAGTTCGTAATTTTTGCGAGATGTGTCTCTGCCAAGTAGTATGGTTCAATGAAATGTGGGCCACTCATATATAGAACTGCTACAGTGTAGTGGAGGTCAGTGAAAGAACTGCGCAATGAGAAGACCAGTAACAACAATTTCTTTCAAAGTAGAATGTAGACTAAAGTGTCCGCGTTTCATGATGGTCCCCAGGTTTACAAATGGCGGGACATGGCTCTTAATGGAATGTGTGATCATCACTGATGACAGTGCATGCCCTATTGCGTCCCCCTATGCTGACCGTAAGGTTGGTAATAAGTTTTTGTGCCAGGGCCTTCGACCATAGATATTGGTAGACTGGTCATGACGTATATTTCGTGGCACCAACATCTCTACTGCTATACCACGTGACTATTGGCAAAACAATGGTGGTATCCTGTTGTGCTTATGGTTGTACCGATCGTTTTGTGAAGGGAAGTAACATTAAATTTCACGTGTAAGTATTATTAGTTTAATTTAGCAGCATTTCTTGAATACTGATAAGCTATTGTGTGTATCATATCCTTACCCAGAACGCCACAGTTACGTAAATTGGCGGTTTGAAGTGCTGTGTGTGTTTCCAGGCGTACATTGCAATTGTATATATTTCTTGAAATGGTAAGCTACAAAGCTGCTTTTTCTCTTTCGTATAGGTTTCCAAAGGACGAAGGGCGCAGGCAGATGTGGATACAGGCAGTGAAACGAAAAGATTTCAAGCCTACTGCGCACACACGCACCTGTTCGAAGCACTTTGAATAAAATATATATATATATATATATATATATAGAGTGTGTGTGTGTGTGTGTGTGTGTGTGTGTGTGTGTGTGTGTGTGTGTGAGAGAGAGAGAGAGAGAGAGAGAGAGAGAGAGATATTTATTACCAATATATATATATATAGAGAGAGTGTGTGTGTGTGTGTGTGTGTGTGTGTGTGTGTGTGTGTGTGTGTGTGTGTGAGAGAGAGAGAGAGAGAGAGAGAGAGAGAGAGAGAGAGAGAGAGAGAGAGAGAGAGGAGAGAGAGATATTTATTACCAATAACCCTTCCCACTCCAAAAGCAATGGCAATGTGCATTGCTACTACATAAGAAGAAAGGATGATTTTTGCTATCCTGGATTAAATCTGACTTTGGTACAAAAAAGGGGTGAATTATTATTTTAAAGAACAATTTGCAAAAACAAGTTAGGGGTTTGATTTCTCATCAGAGTTTAGTTTTATTTTGTACTTCCCAGTTACAAAACATACGAATATCAGAAACAGATACTGAATACCATTTGCAAAAAGGTAGTTGTATGGCCTATGTTAGTTTCCAGATAATAAGCTGTAATGTATGGGATAAATAATATGCTGCTACAAAAATCTTTGGTCATTTACCAAAAAGCATTAAAAGCCTGACAGATAGCCAACCAGCATTTAAAATCAAACTAAAAGAATCTATGAATGACAGCTCCTACTCAGTAGACGATTTTTTAGGTATAAATAAGTGATTGGAAGAATTGTCATGTAATGATAGGTCTACCTTTCATTAAACTGACACATCGTTGCGAAGTATCGTATTCATGTAAGTAGGTACTGATTTTGTCGATATCTTATTTGATACATCTACGAAACAAACTGTTGAAACCAAAAAAGACCTTTCAAATGAAACTGCTTTACGTTTTGTGGGTGAACGACACAATTGAGTTCGTTACATTCGATGTGAACACGTGTGTTTACGTTACAGGTTTCGTTGTTTATGCCGATTTATGAAGGCCAGGGCGTTTGACTCATCTACCAGCAGGATATGCTGCAATACGTTTCCCTAATGCATCTCACACATGTTCGATGAGGTTTACGTTACGACAACGGACAGGCCAGCCCATTCGCCAAATATCCTCTCACTGCAAGAGAACCCCCAACAGTGCTTTTCGATGCGACTGGGCATTATTATTCATCAAGGGCCTTGTACGAAACTTTAGCGCTTTCATAGTTTTAAATAACGACAGTATTTGGGATAAGAATGTAGTTGGGATAAGGATAGTTGTGTGAACTGAAAAAAATCTTTAAAAATAAACCAAAAAAGCGAAATAATAATCATCATTTTATGACGCACCCTTTTCTATATATTTCCACAAAGAAAATTTGAACGAAATTCTTTCCAGAGCGTTAGAATACCTCATTGTAAACGATACATCGTATAAGAATTTGAGCTTCATGGACTTTTTATTTTTGATTTTCCTTAAGGGATACGAAAATGTTAGTTGATTTAGTTAGTCCTGAAATGGCTACATACAACTGCCTGCAAGTAAGGAATGGATAAGGTAAATATGATCCTGCGTTTTGAAACTTTTGTCCCTGTGACTTGCTTATAGCGACAGCAAATGCAATTTCAATTCGCTTCTTACCTGATATTCACTACGACCTCAGTAAATTCTAACTGTATTTTGGGTCTTTGATTGCATTTATTACTTCATGTAAGCACGTTAATCCGTAGCAGCAATACGTAAATCACAATTTATGTTGACAATGACCAATACCTTTGTTGTTTCGTATTAAGTATTTACTCTATGTCGTTTCGAAACGTATATTCGTTGAGAAAAGTCAACCTGTACGACGGGCAGAGATAATGACTACTGCAGTGGTCACCGTTATTATCAGTGACGCTGCTGTATACAAATTATCTAGTTAATAAGGAGTTATTTGTAATAAGATAATATGAAAAGTGAGTCTCTTGTTCGTGAGTAAGAGGTTAGCTTCACAAAATACAGGTATGATGCCGGGCATCCATGATGCCCTTTTCCCTATGATAGTTCAAAATTTTCGACAAACAGTAAGTTTTTAGCGCAAACTCGATATGCAGTATGAGAAACAATTAAAAATTTTCTAACGATGCCTCGTTCATCTCTGTGCGATTAGAATGTCTTGAAGAGGGATGTTGAGTTGTGAAATAATACATACGAATGAAACTGAAGCCAGTGCCGAATGCACCTCCGGAAAGACAAACGAGGGAAACAAGTACAGTGTCGCAATAACGATGACAGGGGGTGCGGAGGTCAGTTCGATCAAGTAACATTATGCCTTTGCCTACCATTAACACCTGCACCACGAAGACAATCATGTTCGACAATGTTCCTGAATGTATTAACAATTACTAGGCTACCTCTCGCCACATGGGGGAAGATACAGCTTCCCAGAAATAGTGTTTTGGTACAGGAGTCGATATTTACTATGTGATGCGCAATACTTGACATGAATTTACATTCCCCTGTAAGCTAAAAGTATCAGTTTGCTGCAATGGAAGAGTAAAAATAATGTATTTCATTTTCTGACTTTCAGTAATAGAAAAAGATCCAAAAATGTTGTGTGAAAGAGCTGTTGGCTGTGGTCCAGCTCAAAACATTGTGCTCTAGAGTTTAGTTTGTCACACCAGATTCCGGCCACCAATCATGGAAGTCGGCTGATAGGGACCAATGTCCACTCAGGTGACTGCAACACGTCATTTCCTGAACCAATGATGTATGCTGGTGCACTCGCTCTGCCAAGCATGAAATTATTTCCTTTTTATTATGACTTACCACGTGAAATATATGTGACGAAACGAATGAACACAGTGCAGTAACTAAATTGGCGTGCCCATTTCTCAGGCAGAGTATGTCATGAGGGATGTTTAAGAGTTAAGATTTCCATGGGAAAAAAGTCAGGATTATTAGCTTGTAGCTGTGTCTGTGACAACCACAGATAAACTCTTCTCTATTATAAGTTTCTTTTCTCAGGCATTATCTCTTGATCTGGGTCTCTTATACTCTGAAGATGGCTTCGGAAACGTGAAGCTCTGGAAACTTGATCTGTATTGAGAGTTGTGCCATGAAGAAATTGCAAGGTTGGTGATGCATAACATACAATTGCTACAGATAGGCTAAGTCGTTGGCAGTGAATGCATTCAACAATCTGTTACATTTCTGATGGAACAAGATGCTGAATGAAAGTGAATAGGCCAATGCATGTACCGTTGTGTAACTAACGCTCTAGTATAAAGGTAACAATAGTTACACTCAATGAGTATTCTCATGTTGCTCAAATAATTTGTTTATTGTAAACAAAAATCAGTTTTAAACGCCAGGCAAACATTTCTGACTGTACTGATGTTAGCCTCACAATGTCATAACACTTCTGTTGTGATAGCAGCAGTACCACAGCGTCTCCAGCCAATAGGTGGTGTCTTGTCAGCATCCATGACGACGGCACATGGTGCTGCTAGTGTGTTGGCTTCGCTTACAGTAGTCAGATGCCCACCACAATAGAAAAAGAAAACATCGTCGGTGTTGAGCTGTCCCCGTTGCCTGGAAGGTGGGTGTGCACCCCGATAATAATGACTTTGTCGCTGCTGGCTGACCTGTCACAGGGGACATTAGGCCTGTCCAAGACAACCGAGCACACCTGTGGACAACAAAGACGCTGATTTAAGTGCTGGTGTCTATGCCACACGAGAGAAATGTCAAATTTCAAGTTGTACGCCAAAACACATAGACCTTACACATAAAGAGTAGAGGGAAGTGCATATCACAAGGAACAGTTCATCAAAAGGAGTCAGTTTCCAAGCTTGAAACAAATATTAAACTGGAAACAATTATTATATTTCAGAAGTTTCGCCTCTTTAGCTGTTACCACGGATTTCAAACGTATAAGCTACAGTTTCTAGGTTTTATAGTTATATTAGGGACATCCTCACGTTTTAATCTTGTCATGTGGCTTTGTGGTCAATGATACTTCGACAAATTTTTGCCTAGTGAAGTTACTAGTGCCTATATTTTGTTAATTTTTGTTTGTTTCAATGTGCTCATAAAGTTTGTTACTGTTTATACCATTAAGTTGCACCATGACATCCAGGGATGTGAAACTAGCTATGGATGAAACTGGCTAATCGCCCAACATCTTTCAGTACAATCTTCTCGTACTTCCAGCCACGTCAAGAAGTCATACTTCCATGTGTTTCTGGACAAGTTGCTATTAGCCCACTGTGAAGCAGTAACCGACTGTTGCCTGGTTGCTGTCCTCATTTTTATTTAGCCATGGAACCAGCTGCTGTTAACCCATCCACATAGGACTTTGAGGATATAGCCTTGGATACAACTCGCGGAAAGTCAAGTTGCTCTTACTACCTTTTCTACAACTCATTTGCTGTCTGTTTCTTTTACAGCAGAGCAATTCAAAGATGATGTCTTTAGACAGGTGAATGATGTAACTAAGTACTGTAATCATTTACAAGTTCTCAAGGTCCAATTTTTGAAAGAATATTGGTCTACAGCAATTCAGCAAGAACTGCTCATAGATTTCTGGACCGAAGACTAGTACCAATCTGGTCAGGGAACAATGGAGGCATTCTGTAAGTACTGATGAGGAGGTGGCTGTGCAGTTGTTGCTGTGGGTATAAGACTTTTGTTACAATTCTGTGTTTGGTGAGAACTTGTAGCACCACTCCATGACAATTACGAGAATTATGAACATTTTCTTGAAAGAGTCTAATATTCTCATGGCCCTTACAGTACAGTGCAAAATATAACATAGGAGCTGCGGGAAGGTGGAAGACTCGTGCCACTTATGATGATGTGCACAACAGGCAACAGAATTTCAATCATTCTGATGACCAGTTTGAAGTAGAAAACTGGCAAGTAATAGTGAGGAACATAAATTAAGTGTGCATAGCAGCTGCCACAGGTGACCGTGGTGGCGAGGAGGTGCACTCAGTGGGGGAACAATATTGCTGAATAGCTTGGTTGGGCAGCTGATGGGAAGTTCTATTGAACTTTGTAAGAATGGAGACACTAATGAGTGGGGGAGACATTCCTGCACCACTGAGTGTGTGTGAAGAGTCACCTGACGCAACAACAGTTATTATTATGACATATCTGACGAATTAAACGCTGTTGGTACTATTGGGATAGTGTGACACTTTGATAAAAAGCAACTGACTGGAACAGGAACAATAAGAAATAAAAATTCGTTGATGTAGGAAGTGTGGGGACTTCTTGCTCCAGAACAGTATATAGAAGACTGCAAAGAAGCAAGCACTTCTGGACTGCAAGCGAGAGAAATCAAACAAGCTTGTTCATTATAAAACGCAAGAGTGCCTCTGGACGAAACTAATATGATTTATAAATTCGTATTTGATGGAGATTCCAAATATGAACTGCCATCAAGGTTGGACAGCACTCATGCAGTGTGTTTTAGACTCCCAGGCTGATTGGTGCATAGGAAGAGCAAAAATAGAAATTGGATGCCTGTGACCGAGTTTGGTAAAAAAAAAAAAAAAGCCAAAATAAAGGAGTTGTTTTGTGGAAGAGAGCTGATGCCCGTTTCAGCTGATGTCAATCCGATTGCAAAAGGAGCAGTAGGTGGCTTAGAAAGTGAGGTATTGGTTGACTGCTGTTCACACATTTCAGTGTCTTCACCCAGCAAAATGGACACAGTACTACTGCTGATCTGCAACGTCAAATTTTTGTTGCTACAGGAATGGTGTCCAAAAACAGTCCAACATGAAATCAAACTACTCTTGCATTTCAAAGTTGTGGTCACAGAATTACACAAGTTAGAGAATTCAGAAACTCAGTGTTAACATGATCACAAGTATCGATTTTTTAAATATGAGTTGTTGTGATGCAATTGTCGAGTGGTGTTTTATAATAATGTACGTACAGTGTTAACGTATTTGGCGCTCTTTAACAACTAAATAACGAAAGACGGTATTTTATGTTCAGTAGCAGTAGTAATACGCACCTGCGTGTGGTTTTTCTGTATGTGTATAGTTGTTGTTTATGTTGTACGTGCTTTGTGTTGAACCGGTACCTAATAAACCATCTGTATTTCCAAATACGCAAATATTCGTTTTCTAACAAAATCCCAGCGGGTTATGGGCCCAGGTGCGTGTTAAAAGGACACTTGTACGAAAATAATGACGTAGCTCTGTGCAAAAGGTTTTTAAAGTTATCTACAAGAAGACGTTTTTGAAGTTGTTAATTCCACGCAACCATCGAAGGATTCAACAAGAATTATCAACATCGGAGTTGCGGAAGGCAAAACAAATTGCAACACTTGCAAATACATAGTAAGTATTTGTCTACGAGGAATTCCTGTTGTGACTGCAAATATGTCGGAAAAAACTTTGCAGAAAATAATGCGCCTACATACTGCGAGTGAAGTGTGGACAGAATTACACAAAATATTTGATGGTGTCTCTGAAGACAAAGTTTACAACCGTTGTCTGCAGTTCTTTAGTTACAAAAAGGCTCCTGAAGACGATATTGCCGACACATACTTCCAAACTGAAAAATTTGTGAAGTGAAATGAAACAGGAAATTACTAAAGATATCGTAAATAATTCAAGAATGCCTGATTTGTTTTTTATTTGTAAAATATTAGGTACTCTACCAGGAGACTATTTATCGTTTAAATCTAGTTGGACGCTAACCGGAACGTCTAGAGATGACATAACAATTGATAATTTAACAAATCAATTGTGTGCATATGAGAAAGCTCTGAGGACAAAGGAATATGATTTTAGTAAACAAGAAGCCCTCACTACAGACTCATTAAGTCTGTCATTTCAGCAAGTAAATCCAATGGAGAAAAAGAAATTAATATGTAATTACTGCAACAAGCCCAACCATATAATTAAAGTGTGCTGAAAGCTGGCAGTGGATGGCAAATCTCCAAAACCAGCTACCACAGATACAAATATGCTACTTCTTTATGTGACATCTTCTGTGATGAACTCTGAATGTAGAAATGAGGACTGGTATATAGACAATGGTGCAACAAGTCATATTACATATGATAGGAATTGTTTCAAAACATTTCAGCCTTTTCTAACAAAACTCTCAGTTACTATAGCTAATGGTGACATTATTGAAGCTATTGGAAAAGGTTCAATAGACAATGAAGCAGCAGTTGGAGGAAACTGGAACAGAATTACCTTAACAGATGTATGGTATGTACCTCAGATTCACAAGAATTTATTCTCTGTTCTTGCAGCACAGGATAAACGTCCAGAAAGTATATTCACATCAAGCGCAGAAATTTGTCATCTTAAGATTGATAATGTCACTAGATTGGTAGGTGACAGCGATCGCTTTGTAGGCCTTTTTAAACTTGCTGTAAGAAATGTGAAACCTAGCTCCCTCAGCGAAGTTAACACCACTAGCAGAGACAATACGCTGCAGCTTTATCACGAAAGATTCGGAAACTATACAAGCGCGATGTGAAGTCTGTACTTTGTAGCGAATTAAATATTGAGGTGGAAATGGACAGTGAACTTTGTGAAGGCTGTATTTATGGCAAGGCTCATCGTTTACCATTTGGCAACAGAAAGAGGACAGCAGAACCAGATGAGCTTATTCACGCTGATGTATGTGTTCCGTTTCAAGTACCTTCTGTGTCAGGGCACCGGTATTTTATTCTTTTCGAAGATGATTATACAAAGTTTAGGGCAACACATTTCATACAAGAAAAGTCTGGAGTTGCAGAAAAGTTAAGGCAGTTCATAGCTGAAGCAAAAGCTCCTGGGCATACCACCAAGGAACTTCTGAGTGGTCATGGGAAAGAATTTGACAACAAACAAGCAAAAGAGATTCTTCACAAAGAGGGTGTAATTCAACGCCTCACAATGCCTTACACTCCAGAACAAAATGGGTGCAGTGAAAGAGAGAACTGCACAGTTGTGGAAACTGCCAGAGCCATAATGCATGCACATTCAAACATTCCACAGGAACTTTGGGCAGAGATGGTGAACACCACAACCTACATTCTATCTGAACAGGGCCTTCCAGTATTGTAGTAACGGCTCCATATGAATTGTGGTATGGAAAGAAGCCAAGAGTGAAACATCCGCAGGTGATAGGCTCCACCTGCTATGCTCATATTCCAAAACAACAGAGGAGGAACATGGACCGAAAAGCACTGAAAGGTGTCTTCATTGGATATGATCACAATGAGGGTTACATAATTTATTGTGGAGAGGTGTGCAAACTCATTAGGTCATGAGATGTCATCTTTGAGGAGAGGCCACTGAAGAATGAGAAAAGTTCAACTCTTCCAGTGAATGTTTTCAATCATCAGGATCCAGCACCTCAGACTGAAGACCAATGGTATTGATAGTGAAAGTGAAGAGGATGGCAGTTCCTCGGATGTAGATGAAGACGCTTAGGAGGAAGATCAGGAAGCCACAAGTGGAGAAGCTTTACCATGTCTGCGTGATTGGTTAACCCTCAGACCTCCACAAAAATTTAATGATTATGTAATGTACCCCTCACTATCTTTCCAAGAACCAGAAACAGACAGCGATGCCATGAAGTCTGTTCATCACGATTTCTAGAAGGAAGCTATGGATTCTGAAATAAAAGCTCTTCAAGAAAATAGAACGTGGGTTGTGGTTGACCTACCATATGCAAAGAGGTCCATTCCTAATAGATGGGTGTATAAAGTCAAAACAAATGCTGATGGCTCAGTCAATAAATTCAAGGCAAGATTGGTGATTAAGGGTAATTCGCAGCAGAAAGGAGTTGACTATGGCCAGACTTTCAGTACTGTGGCTAGAGTGTCTACCATTCGAGCACTACTAAGTGTTGCTGCAAGTGAGAGCATGAAACTTTTACAAATTGATGTTTCAACTGCTTTTCTTTATTATGATTTAAAAGAAACCATTTATATGCAACAACCTCAAGGATGTGATGATGGGTCTGGGAGAGCATGTCACTTGAAGAAAAGTCTATATGGACTGAAACAGGCTCCGCATTGCTGGAATGAGAAGTTCAGTAATCATCTCACTAAATTGGGCTTTCTGAGGAGTGAAGCTGATCCTTGTCTTTTCGTGAGACAGTAAGGCTGTAAGAAAATATTCCTTGTGCTTTATGTTGATGACAGTCTGATTGCAGCTCACAGTGAACAGGAACTTGAAGACATTGTCAGTGATTTAAGAGAAGAGTTTAAAATTACTTCAGTGCCTGCATCATTATTCTTAGGTCTGGAAATTGACCAACAAGAATGTGGAACTGTATGTGTAAGTCAGACTCATTACACAGGAAAATACCAGAGCGTTTCAACATGAAGAACTGCAAGGCTGTAACTACACCCATTATAATTGACAATGATACAGAAGAAAGTCCTCGTAACTCTGAATTTCCATACAGCCAAGCTGTTGGAGCACTGATGTTTCTGATGTGTGGGAGATGTCCTGACATTGCATATGCTGTCAGTGTTGTATCATGAAATCAACAGATTGTGATGTAGTGAAAGCTAAACGAATCTTACGATACTTGAGAAACACAACAAATTATGGACTTTTATATAAAAACAATTCTAAGAAGCAGGTTTTAGAGTGTTCTAGTGGTGCTGACCACATTGGAGGTGATCTTGGCTCTGGGCTCTCAACATATGGTGTCCTTTGTCTGTACTTTGGGGCACCTATTTCCTGGATTAGTCAAAGGCAATCTTCTGTTGCCATAGCCACAACTGAAGCTGAGGTTGTGACTGCCAGTGAAGCTGGTTGGGAAATTGTCTGGATCAAGAAGCTTCTGACAGAAATGGACCAATTGGAGGCAACACCAGTTCTGCAGGCTGACAACAAAACTGCTATCTGGCTTGCCCAGAATCCTGAGTTTCACTGAAGAATGAAGCATATTCATATAAGGCATTTCTTTGTCCGTGAACTAGTCGACGCTTATGAAATCACAGTTGCAAAAGTAGACACTGTATAACAACTTGCTGATATACTAAAAAAGCCACTGTTTTACATTAGATATCAGTATTTATGTAATAAGAGTAGACTTCGCAAGTTATTAAATAAGGAAGAGCGTTAATGTGTTTCACATCTTTGGTGTTCTTTAATAGCTAAATAACTAAAGTCAGTATTTCATGTTCAGTGGTTGGTAATACGCACCTGTGTGTGGTTTCTCTGTATGTTGTTGTTGTTGTTGTATGTGCTTTGTGTTGAACCAGTACCTAATAAACCATGTGTATTTCCAAGTATGCAAATATTCGTTTTCTAACAAAACCTCAGCATGCAGTAAAAGGCAGTCATCAGATCAGCGAAGTTAAACGCTGTCAGACAGGGCTATGACTTGAATGGGTGACCATTCGGTCTGCCGAGCACTGTTGGTAAGTGGGGTGTACTCAGCCCTTGTGAGGTAAACTGAGGAGCTACTTGATGGAGAAGTGGCAGCTCCAGTCATGTAAACTGACTAACGGTCAGTGGTGTGATGTGCTGACCACATGCCCCTCCACATCCGCATTCAGTGACGCCTGTGGGCTGAGGATGACATGGCGCCCAGTCGGTACCGCTAGAACTTCATGGTGCCTGTTCACGCAGAGTCTAGTTAGGGAAAGGCAGTAGTAACACAATTTTTGTAGCAAAAGGAGCCATTTCTGGGAAATTTTGAACTTCCAAGTAAGACCAAAGGTTCTAACGAAAAAGAAGTATGAAATATAAGTTTATATCGTTTTAGAGTTCAAAGGGAAGCAGAAAAAGGACTTAAGAGTTATCCTCTGGAAGGAGGACCAGAAACAGATGCGTGGAAAGTTGACGAAGGGATGGTAGATGAGGCACATTAAAAAGGGTATGAGGGTTGCTGCTCTATGGGAAACTTCACAGCGAGGCGACTGTGCGTACTTAAGCTGGGTAGAACAATGCATTCTTTCCTTGTTCTATTCTCTTCCCCTTTTGTTTAATCTATTGCTGGTAGTCTTCAGTATGTACATATAGACAACTGAGAAGTGAGGAAGTTACTGAAATGCAAGAGAATATGTGAAGTAAGTCAATGGTTGGATACAGGATGTCATGAAGATATCATGATAAACGTAAAATCCTGAAAGTAGAACAGTGTGAATAGAGTTTTGAAATACAGAGAAAATAACAAGGGGGACATGAAGTGAAAACAAGACAAAAGTCTGGGTAAACCATGATATTGGAAGTAACGCTCTGTGATATACAAGTATGAAAAGTGTCTTTATGTTTTAAGTTAAATAGGTTACAAGAGGAATAAATATAATAGAACTGTAACTTGGAACTAAGGTAACAGTGCGGAATGTGTAATATACACGAGGGCAAGAATCTGATGTTAAGAAGATTAGTGATTTGTGTCACAAACAGGTGTGTGATCTGTATATTTTATGTAATTGGCTAAGGAAATAAGAGACTGGGCAGTGTGGAGCACCAGAAAAGGTGGACTTAGAAGTATAAATATAAAAAGGTACAATGATTTAGTAAATGTAGCAAATGCAATCAAGAAAGTATGATTTTCAGTGTACGAAAACCAAAAAAGTACAATAATGGACAGGGAAAAGTCTATGGAGTCATGAGTGGTATTCCTTGGACAGAGTAAATCATTATGAGTAATAATGGTAAGCTTCCATCACTGAAGTCATGACTAAAATTATTCTGAAAATATTTGGAAAAAGTAGTGTAACAAATTAATCTGTGTGTAGTTAGATTACAAACTTTGTTACATGGTGTGGAAAATGGTACCATTCAGGTGTCATTGTGAGGCTTATATTCTGAGATTTATGAACTTATCTCACATTAGAGAAAGATGGCTCTGGAGTAGGGATTGGAGTGGACCATGGTGTTGATGAGGAAGAAGGTGTCATGGGAGACATGGTGGACAGCAATACTCTCTTTTGTCCCATGCCTAAGGTTAGATTTCAAGGTGGAGGATCATAATCACTTACCTCATATCTTATAGGTTAACACACCAGCACTAGCATGTGAAACTGTGTGGTGAAGTTAGATGTGAAGTGTTAAGTGGTACGACAAAGTAACTGTGATAACACTACATACATAGCATAAAGAGATACTCTTACTGAAATTTGTTGTATTAGAATTAACTTAAAAATTTTATATATGTATCCTCATGACAAATAAAATGATGTAACTATCAGTGCATGTTTTCTTTAAAATATATAGTGTTAAAAGTTGGGAGTGGGGGTGGGGGGGAGTTCTAAAAACTGGTAATACTTGCAAAGGACATGAAAAGGCCAGAATTGAATGCTGTGACCAGTTGGGGGCAGGAGAAAATGTGAGAAAATGAAATATACCTACATGTCGTAGAAATAAAGGAAAGTGAAGTTTATCATGTACCGATATTCAGTGCTCATGAATGTTTCAAAAACAATTTGAGAAGGTTGAGACATGGCAGAGGTAGATTCTTGCATGCTCAGCACACTCATAGCTAATCTGTAAATAAATTAAAATAATGAAGGAGAGTGATTAGTATATGCAATCACAGGATGATGTACATACAATTTGATTAGAGAGGGCCTTGTGAAAACATGCTTTGTGATTTGAGTGTTAGATCTCAAGATATATCAATTTCAACTAAGCACTGAAATTAGAATTTGTAGGACCACCTGAAAGGAAGAAGGTACCATTGTTGCATAGGGTGGAAAGGGAGGGGGAAGGGGGGACAAGGGCACCATGTCATTAGGGCAGGCAGGAGAGCATAGTTGCAGAAAGTTTCGGAGAGCTGACACAAGGTTTCGCTAAGGCACAAACAATTCGTAAGACTGAATTTTTGAGGGCAGATATCCCTTGGAAATCAGCGAACGGACGAGTCCAAGGAATGGACGACAAAGGAAAAAAAATACTACTTCCGAAAAACGCATTTTAAGACAATAAAAATGAAGTGAAAATTTTTCAGAGAGTGCTGCTAAAGAGTATCCACTGGAGAAACCAATATGGGACACTGCAGTTTTGATAGACAAATAATTGATAAAGTGGCTTGCCTGATGTCACAGCAGCCTCAAAAGTACTAAGTAAGACAGACAGGCCATTGAATGGAAGAAAGCGCCTTGGGACCTGGCTGATGTCGGACCTACTTCGGACTATAATCCGCCATGGTTACATCATATGCTTTCTATTTGCCCATTTCATATTAAATAAGACTAAATAGATTCAATCACATAGGCAATCTTTTTAGTTGCCGTTTCAATATTTATTTTTCCTGGTGGCAATATCTACAGACTTAGATGGAGGTAGTTTAAGTGAACAAAGCATATGGGAGGTCATACATCATGACTCAACCAACTGTCGGTCAGTGGATTGAGGGCTTCATTGGTATACTGGCTCATTGTTGTAACAAGATGTCGAAGATGGCCGTGTGGTTGAGTCTAGGTTGTTGGTGTGATTTTTGTTCTGAAGAAATCGTGTGAAGGCAGAGTCCAAAACTTTCCTAAGAGCTACATGGCACAACATCAAAGGGATTTTAAGGTTATCTACGAGTAAATAAATATGACACAATGGGATTGTTTTGTATCCACATAAGTTTCTCTCCCAACTTAAGGCTCGCAGTCACTCAACGTAGTTCTACGACAATGAAATCCTGCACTCCTGTTAGATCGTCGGTTACCGTCACATGCAAGTTGTTCCGAAATACGTTACCGTGCTGTGTATTGCCTTGGTTCTTTCTCTCAGTGCAGTCCAATGTATTTATTTGTATTAACATCAAATTGATAAACTATGTTCACAAAATAACCGAGAGAAGGTCAACTTTGTTACAGTTTAAGTTGAAATTTCAATGAATGTTGTTGATCAGTAGAACACAGGTAGCTAACACAAACAACAGTCGGAAGTTACCGGTAAATAACGGTTTGAGTCTATTAGTGTGGCTTTCACAAAGTGACAATCTGAGAGAGAAAAGGTTGTAATGAAATATTTCTATCTGTAACATCGCTAACTGTGGTGAAAAACGGACCAAATTTGTGAATGAGCAACTCTGTAGGTTTAGCCCGAACTGAAAAGTTAAGCAATGAGAAACAAAAAACGGAATGGTCTACAGGTGCTTACTAAGATGTGTGATCGCATGTTAGTGTTAGAAATGTAGAGTGGTGATATGGGAGGAAATAAGAATAGTCCAACGTAGTTGGGAAGACGTTGACACTAATCTGTGTGTGCTCTGGAGTCAACAAAAAGTCTTTCCCACCCAACACGTCTAAGTACACTGTGAATGAAAGCATTAAGTTTCATCAAACTGCACTGTTGTCGATGAAGGTAAATAAATCACCAAGTGTAAGATCGCAAAATCGTAGTAGATTGGAACATATACTCACCATTCTCCTTGTTCTCGAGGCTGAAGGCCGTTCTGCATGGTGCGCGGAATGCTGATTTCTGCAAGGTAAAATTAGCTCCTTCCCGGCCAACATTTCTGAGTAGTAGTAGACACCGAAGGCCAATTTGTCTAGCTAGAAGGGTAGTTGCTGTTCTGGACCAAAATGCTCCTCGCCGCCAAGTAGGCCTGATTAGACAGTGAAGAAACTGGTTACATTTCATAAAAGTGTATATTTATAGATCATGGTAAAATTGCAGAAGAATATAAGATCACAGTATCACAACGGACTGAAACATGTACTCACAGTCCCATCTCTTGCACCCGAGTTTGAAGACTGTTTTATCTAGTGAGCAGAATGGTTGCTACTCTGCGCCAAATTCAGCTCCTTTCTAGTCACCAGGCCTGAGTAGTACTTGGCCATGAAGGCTGTTTTGTTAGCGACCAGAATACCTGCTGCCCTGGACCAATATAGTCGCCCTCCAGCCAGCAGGCTTGAGTAGACTGTGAACAAAAACGGTTACTTTTTATCAAAATGTACCCACGTAGTTAGAGGTAAAAAATATAAACAAGTGTGTGAACAAAATATCAAGCAGACTGGATCATGTACTCACCATCCTACTTCCTGTTGTCGAGTCTGAACACAATCTTGCCTGGTGACCAGAATGCTTCCTGCTGTGGGCTGAAATCAGCTTCTTCACGGACAATAGATCTGAGTAGTGGTTGGCTCTGAATGCCGTTTTGTCAAGTGTTCAGAACAGTTTCTGCTTTGGGCCAAAATCAGCACACTGCCAGCAAACAGGCCTGAGTAAATGTGAACAACAAAACTATGTTTCAATAAAATAAACCCCAGTTGATCAATGTGAAAAATATAAACCAGTGTAAGAAGACATTATCACCATTCAAGCTCCTTTGGTCAATTTCGAAGGCCGTTTTGCATGGCGAGCAGAATTATTGCTGCTCCACGCTATAGTCAGATCCTTTCAGGCCAACAGCCCAGACCAGTGCTTGGTCCTGAAGGGTGTTTTGTTTAGACAGCACAACACTTGCTGCTCTGGGCCAGTATAGTCACTCTTCTGTCCAGCAGGAATGCGTAGACTGTGAACAAAAAGGTTACATGTTATCAAGATGTACCCATATCGATAGGGGTAAAAAATATAAACAAGTGTGTGTACAAAATATCAAGCGGACTGGATCATATACTCACCATCCTACTTATTGTGCTCTAGTCTGAATGGCGTTTCGTGTGGTGAGCGGAATGCTTGCTGCTCTGGGCTAAATCCAGCTTCTTCCCGGCCTACAGGTCTGAGTAGTGCTGGCCCTGCGGGCCGTATTGTGGAGTGTGCAGAACAGGTGTTCCTTGGGGCCAAAATTGGCACACTCCCGGCTAACATGCTTGAGAAGACTTGCTGCTCCACGCTATAGTCAGATCCTTTCAGGCCAACAGCCCAGACCAGTGCTTGGTCCTGAAGGGTGTTTTGTTTAGACAGCACAACACTTGCTGCTCTGGGCCAGTATAGTCACTCTTCTGTCCAGCAGGAATGCGTAGACTGTGAACAAAAAGGTTACATGTTATCAAGATGTACCCATATCGATAGGGGTAAAAAATATAAACAAGTGTGTGTACAAAATATCAAGCGGACTGGATCATATACTCACCATCCTACTTATTGCGCTCTAGTCTGAATGGCGTTTCGTGTGGTGAGCGGAATGCTTGCTGCTCTGGACTAAATCCAGCTTCTTCCCGGCCTACAGGTCTGAGTAGTGCTGGCCCTGCGGGCCGTATTGTGGAGTGTGCAGAACAGGTGTTCCTTGGGGCCAAAATTGGCACACTCCCGGCTAACATGCTTGAGAAGACTTGCTGCTCCACGCTATAGTCAGATCCTTTCAGGCCAACAGCCCAGACCAGTGCTTGGTCCTGAAGGGTGTTTTGTTTAGACAGCACAACACTTGCTGCTCTGGGCCAGTATAGTCACTCTTCTGTCCAGCAGGAATGCGTAGACTGTGAACAAAAAGGTTACATGTTATCAAGATGTACCCGTATCGATAGGGGTAAAAAATATAAACAAGTGTGTGTACAAAATATCAAGCGGACTAGATCATATACTCACCATCCTACTTATAGCGCTCTAGTCTGAATGGCGTTTCGTGTGGTGAGCGGAATGCTTGCTGCTCTGGACTAAATCCAGCTTCTTCCCGGCCTACAGGTCTGAGTAGTGCTGGCCCTGCGGGCCGTATTGTGGAGTGTGCAGAACAGGTGTTCCTTGGGGCCAAAATTGGCACACTCCCGGCTAACATGCTTGAGAAGACTTGCTGCTCCACGCTATAGTCAGATCCTTTCAGGCCAACAGCCCAGACCAGTGCTTGGTCCTGAAGGGTGTTTTGTTTAGACAGCACAACACTTGCTGCTCTGGGCCAGTATAGTCACTCTTCTGTCCAGCAGGAATGCGTAGACTGTGAACAAAAAGGTTACATGTTATCAAGATGTACCCATATCGATAGGGGTAAAAAATATAAACAAGTGTGTGTACAAAATATCAAGCGGACTGGATCATATACTCACCATCCTACTTATTGCGCTCTAGTCTGAATGGCGTTTCGTGTGGTGAGCGGAATGCTTGCTGCTCTGGACTAAATCCAGCTTCTTCCCGGCCTACAGGTCTGAGTAGTGCTGGCCCTGCGGGCCGTATTGTGGAGTGTGCAGAACAGGTGTTCCTTGGGGCCAAAATTGGCACACTCCCGGCTAACATGCTTGAGAAGACTTGCTGCTCCACGCTATAGTCAGATCCTTTCAGGCCAACCGCCCAGACCAGTGCTTGGTCCTGAAGGGTGTTTTGTTTAGACAGCACAACACTTGCTGCTCTGGGCCAGTATAGTCACTCTTCTGTCCAGCAGGAATGCGTAGACTGTGAACAAAAAGGTTACATGTTATCAAGATGTACCCGTATCGATAGGGGTAAAAAATATAAACAAGTGTGTGTACAAAATATCAAGCGGACTGGATCATATACTCACCATCCTACTTATTGCGCTCTAGTCTGAATGGCGTTTCGTGTGGTGAGTGGAATGCTTGCTGCTCTGGACTAAATCCAGCTTCTTCCCGGCCTACAGGTCTGAGTAGTGCTGGCCCTGCGGGCCGTATTGTGGTGTGTGCAGAACAGGTGCTCCTTGGGGCCAAAATTGGCACACTCCCGGCTAACATGCTTGAGAAGACTTGCTGCTCCACGCTATAGTCAGATCCTTTCAGGCCAACAGCCCAGACCAGTGCTTGGTCCTGAAGGGTGTTTTGTTTAGACAGCACAACACTTGCTGCTCTGGGCCAGTATAGTCACTCTTCTGTCCAGCAGGAATGCGTAGACTGTGAACAAAAAGGTTACATGTTATCAAGATGTACCCATATCGATAGGGGTACAAAATATAAACAAGTGTGTGTACAAAATATCAAGCGGACTGGATCATATACTCACCATCCTACTTATTGCGCTCTAGTCTGAATGGCGTTTCGTGTGGTGAGCGGAATGCTTGCTGCTCTGGGCTAAATCCAGCTTCTTCCCGGCCTACAGGTCTGAGTAGTGCTGGCCCTGTGGGCCGTATTGTGGAGTGTGCAGAACAGGTGTTCCTTGGGGCCAAAATTGGCACACTCCCGGCTAACATGCTTGAGAAGACTTGCTGCTCCACGCTATAGTCAGATCCTTTCAGGCCAACAGCCCAGACCAGTGCTTGGTCCTGAAGGGTGTTTTGTTTAGACAGCACAACACTTGCTGCTCTGGGCCAGTATAGTCACTCTTCTGTCCAGCAGGAATGCGTAGACTGTGAACAAAAAGGTTACATGTTATCAAGATGTACCCGTATCGATAGGGGTAAAAAATATAAACAAGTGTGTGTACAAAATATCAAGCAGACTGGATCATATACTCACCATCCTACTTATTGTGCTCTAGTCTGAATGGCGTTTCGTGTGGTGAGCGGAATGCTTGCTGCTCTGGACTAAATCCAGCTTCTTCCCGGCCTACAGGTCTGAGTAGTGCTGGCCCTGCGGGCCGTATTGTGGAGTGTGCAGAACAGGTGTTCCTTGGGGCCAAAATTGGCACACTCCCGGCTAACATGCTTGAGAAGACTTGCTGCTCCACGCTATAGTCAGATCCTTTCAGGCCAACAGGCCCAGACCAGTGCTTGGTCTTGTAGGGTGTTTTGTTTAGACAACACAACACTTGCTGCTCTGGGCCAGTATAGTCACTCTTCTGTCCAGCAGGAATGCGTAGACTGTGAACAAAAAGGTTACATGTTATCAAGATGTACCCGTATCGATAGGGGTACAAAATATAAACAAGTGTGTGTACAAAATATCAAGCGGACTGGATCATATACTCACCATCCTACTTATTGCGCTCTAGTCTGAATGGCGTTTCGTGTGGTGAGCGGAATGCTTGCTGCTCTGGACTAAAGCCAGCTTCTTCCCGGCCTACAGGTCTGAGTAGTGCTGGCCCTGCGGGCCGTATTGTGGAGTGTGCAGAACAGGTGTTCCTTGGGGCCAAAATTGGCACACTCCCGGCTAACATGCTTGAGAAGACTTGCTCCTCCGCGCTATAGTGAGATCCTTTTAGGCCAACAGCCCAGACCAGTGCTTGGTCCTGAAGGGTGTTTTGTTTAGACAGCACAACACTTGCTGCTCTGGGCCAGTATAGTCACTCTTCTGTCCAGCAGGAATGCGTAGACTGTGAACAAAAAGGTTACATGTTATCAAGATGTACCCGTATCGATAGGGGTAAAAATTATAAACAAGTGTGTGTACAAAATATCAAGGAGACTGGATCATATACTCACCATCCTACTTATTGTGCTCTAGTCTGAATGACGTTTCGTGTGGTGAGCGGAATGCTTGCTGCTCTGGACTAAAGCCAGCTTCTTCCCGGCCTACAGGTCTGAGTAGTGCTGGCCCTGCGGGCCGTATTGTGGAGTGTGCAGAACAGGTGTTCCTTGGGGCCAAAATTGGCACACTCCCGGCTAACATGCTTGAGAAGACTTGCTCCTCCGCGCTATAGTGAGATCCTTTTAGGCCAACAGCCCAGACCAGTGCTTGGTCCTGAAGGGTGTTTTGTTTAGACAGCACAACACTTGCTGCTCTGGGCCAGTATAGTCACTCTTCTGTCCAGCAGGAATGCGTAGACTGTGAACAAAAAGGTTACATGTTATCAAGATGTACCCGTATCGATAGGGGTAAAAATTATAAACAAGTGTGTGTACAAAATATCAAGGAGACTGGATCATATACTCACCATCCTACTTATTGTGCTCTAGTCTGAATGACGTTTCGTGTGGTGAGCGGAATGCTTGCTGCTCTGGACTAAAGCCAGCTTCTTCCCGGCCTACAGGTCTGAGTAGTGCTGGCCCTGCGGGCCGTATTGTGGAGTGTGCAGAACAGGTGTTCCTTGGGGCCAAAATTGGCACACTCCCGGCTAACATGCTTGAGAAGACTTGCTCCTCCGCGCTATAGTGAGATCCTTTTAGGCCAACAGCCCAGACCAGTGCTTGGTCCTGAAGGGTGTTTTGTTTAGACAGCACAACACTTGCTGCTCTGGGCCAGTATAGTCACTCTTCTGTCCAGCAGGAATGCGTAGACTGTGAACAAAAAGGTTACATTTAATCAAGATGTACCCGTATCGATAGGGGTAAAAAATATAAACAAGTGTGTGTACAAAATATCAAGCAGACTGGATCATATACTCACCATCCTACTTATTGTGCTCTAGTCTGAATGGCGTTTCGTGTGGTGAGCGGAATGCTTGCTGCTCTGGACTAAATGCAGCTTCTTTCCGGCCTACAGGTCTGAGTAGTGCTGGCCCTGCGGGCCGTATTGTGGAGTGTGCAGAACAGTTGTTCCTTGGGGCCAAAATTGGCACACTCCCGGCTAACATGCTTGAGAAGACTTGCTGCTCCACGCTATAGTCAGATCCTTTCAGGCCAACAGCCCAGACCAGTGCTTGGTCCTGAAGGGTGTTTTGTTTAGACAGCACAACACTTGCTGCTTTGGGCCAGTATAGTCACTCTTCTGTCCTGCAGGAATGCGTAGACTGTGAACAAAAAGGTTACATGTTATCAAGATGTACCCGTATTGATAGGGGTAAAAAATATAAACAAGTGTGTGTACAAAATATCAAGCAGACTGGATCATATACTCACCATCCTATTTATTGTGCTCTAGTCTGAATGGCGTTTCGTGTGGTGAGTGGAATGCTTGCTGCTCTGGACTAAATGCAGCTTCTTTCCGGCCTACAGGTCTGAGTAGTGCTGGCCCTGCGGGCCGTATTGTGGAGTGTGCAGAACAGGTGTTCCTTGGGGCCAAAATTGGCACACTCCCGGCTAACATGCTTGAGAAGACTTGCTGCCCCACGCTATAGTCAGATCCTTTCAGGCCAACAGCCCAGACCAGTTCTTGGTCCTGAAGGGTGTTTTGTTTAGACAGCACAACAGTGTCTGCTCTGGGCCAGTATAGTCACTCTTCTGTCCAGCAGGAATGCGTAGACTGTGAACAAAAAGGTTACATGTTATCAAGATGTACCCGTAACGATAGGGGTAAAAAATGTAAACAAGTGTGTGTACAAAATATCAAGCAGACTGGATCATATACTCACCATCCTACTTAATGTGCTCTAGTCTGAATGGCGTTTCATGTGGTGAGCGGAATGCTTGCTGCTCTGGACTAAATCCAGCTTCTTCCCGGCCTACAGGTCTGAGTAGTGTTGGCCCTGCGGGCCGTATTGTGGAGTGTGCAGAACAGGTGTTCCTTGGGGCCAAAATTGGCACACTCCCGGCTAACATGCTTGAGAAGACTTGCTGCTCCACGCTATAGGCAGATCCTTTCAGGCCAACAGCCCAGACCAGTGCTTGGTCCTGAAGGGTGTTTTGTTTAGACAGCACAACACTTGCTGCTCTGGGCCAGTATAGTCACTCTTCTGTCCAGCAGGAATGCGTAGACTGTGAACAAAAAGGTTACATGTTATCAAGATGTACCCGTATCGATAGGGGTAAAAAATATAAACAAGAGTGTGTACAAAATATCAAGCAGACTGGATCATATACTCACCATCCTACTTATTGTGCTCTAGTCTGAATGGCGTTTCGTGTGGTGAGCGGAATGCTTGCTGCTCTGGACTAAATCCAGCTTCTTCCCGGCCTACAGGTCTGAGTAGTGCTGGCCCTGCGGGCCGTATTGTGGAGTGTGCAGAACAGGTGTTCCTTGGGGCCAAAATTGGCACACTCCCGGCTAACATGCTTGAGAAGACTTGCTGCTCCACGCTATAGTCAGATCCTTTCAGGCCAACAGCCCAGACCAGTGCTTGGTCCTGAAGGGTGTTTTGTTTAGACAGCACAACACTTGCTGCTCTGGGCCAGTATAGTCACTCTTCTGTCCAGCAGGAATGCGTAGACTGTGAACAAAAAGGTTACATGTTATCAAGATGTACCCGTATCGATAGGGGTAAAAAATATAAACAAGAGTGTGTACAAAATATCAAGCAGACTGGATCATATACTCACCATCCTACTTATTGTGCTCTAGTCTGAATGGCGTTTCGTGTGGTGAGCGGAATGCTTGCTGCTCTGGACTAAATCCAGCTTCTTCCCGGCCTACAGGTCTGAGTAGTGCTGGCCCTGCGGGCCGTATTGTGGAGTGTGCAGAACAGGTGTTCCTTGGGGCCAAAATTGGCACACTCCCGGCTAACATGCTTGAGAAGACTTGCTGCTCCACGCTATAGTCAGATCCTTTCAGGCCAACAGCCCAGACCAGTGCTTGGTCCTGAAGGGTGTTTTGTTTAGACAGCACAACACTTGCTGCTCTGGGCCAGTATAGTCACTCTTCTGTCCAGCAGGAATGCGTAGACTGTGAACAAAAAGGTTACATGTTATCAAGATGTACCCATATCGATAGGGGTAAAAAATATAAACAAGTGTGTGTACAAAATATCAAGCAGACTGGATCATATACTCACCATCCTAGTTATTGTGCTCTAGCCTGAATGGCGTTTCGCGTGGTGAGCGGAATACTTGCTGCTCTGGACTAAATCCAGCTTCTTCCTGGCCTACAGGTCTGAGTTGTGCTGGCCCTGCGGGCCGTATTGTGGAGTGTGCAGAACAGGTGTTCTTTGGGGTCAAAATTGGCACACTCCCGGCTAACATGCTTGAGAAGGCTGCGAACAAAAGGGATAAAGTTTATCAAAATGTACCCAAATTGACAGAGCTAAAACAATATAAACAAGTTTATGAACGCAATATCACAGCAGTGTTGATTGTATACTAACCAGTCTACTTCTCATGCTCAACCTCCAGCGAGCAGAATGCTGGCTCGACTTCGGGCAAAACAAATTCCTGTATATCTGACATGCCTGAGTGCACTGTAAAGAAAAAGATTAACTTTCATGAAAATGCACCCTTGTTTACAAAGGTAAGAAATATAAACTGGTGTAAGAACACAATAAAATTTACAAAACTGATTAGTTAGCTGTGCAGTAAATTTAATCTCAACTGTTTACACCAAGAGAGCTGTAAGTTTACAGTGTAGAAAACATCAGGTAAAATGTTATTATGATCAAAACACAAATGTCGCGTGAGTATCTACAGCAAATAGCTTAGTTCTTGTGTTACATGCTGAGCAGTGGTGGAGCAATTTTGTAGTGTTTTGGAGAGTGGATAGTAAGCATTTTATCCATTGCTGTAAATTTTATTTTATTTTATGCTGGTTAAGACAGTCATACAGCCATCCAACACAGCATACAAGCAGTTCTATCTTTGCAGCATAAGTTTGGAAAATTTTCATCCCTCGACTACACTATCTCACACACACACACACACACACACACACACACACACACACACACACACACACACAAACACACATTAATTTCAGAGTTGCTGACTGCATAGGTCATCACAGTGGGTTTATTTTTTTTTTTTGAGGAATAACTGTCTTATTTCCATATTGTCTGCAATGAGGATGCTCGATAATAGGTTCAAGGCAATGACATCGGTATCAGGCAGAAGCGGTGAGATGGTGGAAGGTCTCTTGTATCCCACATACAGAATCTGATGAAGTAGTATGCATGTTCCGTATTTCCGTCGCTGGTAGGCAAACACGATGTGGTTAACGTCATCTCACACTCTGTATTGCGATATAGTGAGCCCACTCTCCTAGTTATGTAAACATGTGGTTTAAATTGTTATTGCTTGAATTTTAGAAGTGCCAACTCTTCATAAGCACCTTGCACTATAGTTCACCTAGTATACATGTGGAGTTGTCGTATATCCACTGCCTTATAAAAAAAGAGTGAAACTCCCAGAAACCATGGTCAGATAACAATGTAACTGCGTCTATGTTCACACAATCCATGCATTTAAAACTTCCTGACAGATTAAAACTGTGTGCCGGACGAAGACTCGAAGTCTTGAAGTTTCATATTATCGCACACTCCTCTGCAGAGTGAAAATCTCATTCGGAATCCACGTATTTCTAAAAAATTTGTGTAGCAATTCTCTAAGACAGAATGGCCACCAAACTGTGTTAGTGGTGTTCATGTTTGGTGTTGTACCAGAACTGGTAGGATTATAAGGAACGTGAACAGCTTCAAATGTTGAGTGGTCACTGTAAATGACATTGATATGCTGCGTACACATGAGAGACAGCATTACCAGCTCCTGACTGGACTGAAGGTAGCCTCACAATGGGCGTCCATTGGGTTGGATGGTCAAATAATGCAGTGTCAAGATGTCACATTGGTTTAAAATTGAACACACACACACACACACACACACACACACACACACACACACACACACACACACACACACACACACACACATGCGTAGGCTACTGTTTACACTACAACACAAATGGATCCATCTGGAGTGATGCCATGACTGGGAAGTACAGACTGCTCACGAATGGCTTTGCACTGAGTTCAGCAATAAATCGTTGTTCTACGTTAACCTGACGACTATGGTCAACGAGTGTGGTGGCGGCATGTGGAGTGGTCCCATTCATCCACTGGTTTGGATAGACACAATTTGTTTGCACCTGGTCTCATATTGAGAGGAGCTATCAGATATCATTTCAGGACATGGCTGGTAGAGATTAACTGAACTGTGATGGCACACTGGTTTGACATGGACATGCTGCACTATCATGCATTATCTCTCATGTGACAGTATCATGTTGCATTTTTTTAACAGCACAATGCCTATCTACACATGGACATATATCCTGTCTGCGTAACTGAGATACCCCTATGGCCTGCAAGATCCCTAGATCTATCTCTGATGGTGCATGATTTAGACCAGTTCGAACATCAACGACGTCGTCATTCCTGTATCCAAAATATCAAGTTCGATTACAATTGTTGTGGGTTGGGATACCTCAGGAGAAACCCTTTCTAACCAATTTAGATCATGCATCCAGGCAGGAGGGATTTCAGCATCTTGCTGATAAATGAAGTAATTTTGACTCAGTGTGTTAATCACTGAAATAGCATCATGTATCCTCTCAACTCATGAAATTTCATTTTGTCTCCTCCGCCTTTTCTGGACATTTCTCTATTTTAGTCAAACAGTGCAACTTGGACTCCACTACAGCGATGTCCTCTGATAGAGGAAGATGTTATCCGTTTGTGTCTTAATGCTTCATTTTACTTCGATTACAGATGACATGTTCTGGATCTCATCGTACTCTTGACTGCTCCTGATAATCTCTTATTTCGCTAACCTCTCAACCATGTTAGTCCAATTAGGATGACTATTTATCCTACCTGCAAAAAGGGACAAAAATATTGTTTCGGGCCATTGGAGGAAGTGTATCTAAAACAGTAAATTTTATCAATGGTGTTAGTTCCTCTGTGATGAATATTTATAGAAAGGGAACTAACAAGAACTTATTTGGAAATGAAAGTATTTGCATGTGTAAATGCAATTGGCTTCTTTCAGCATCAATTGACAGTGAAAGTAACATTTCAGAAGACGTTTCTATCCTTACATCTTTTCATTTTGACAACTGACTTTTCATGAATATGAATTTTTCACTTTTATTCATTAATTACTTCTTCTTTTGAGACTGCCTTTGTTCTGCATCATGCACAGGGTTGGCAGTGTTTAGTACAGAACTGTCATGGTTAATTTTATGGGATGGCCGGATTACTTTCCTGCCACCACCCCATAACCCCCTCTCCCCCCTCCGGTATGGAATCTGTGTCCCAGCTGCCTGCGATGAGAGTAAACCATGAAACAGTGCGAGCAAGAGCATCCTAAGACTTCGCCGTAAATATCTCAACTCTAGACAAAGGAGTGCACCTCTTGTGGGTTAATTTTAAGGGGTTGCCAGATTACTGGACTGGGTGCATGTATTGGTTCAGTACAGAATTGTGTCATAAAACTGTTGACCCAGTCCTGACACAAGCTAGCTAGTCCACAGCTGATGTAACTGGTCCTTGATATCCTGGATAGTTTCACTGGGATTGAGATGGCGTACGAGATGATGTCTCATATATTCTAGTGGGTACAGAGCTAATAACTAAACATAACACAGAGAGCTGATGGGGACGCATGTTGCATGTGGACGATCGTTGTCCTCTTGAAAAATGGCGCCATGATACTGTCTCATAGAAGGCACCATATGAAAATGCAGGATGTAAGTGACATACTATTGTGCTGTCAGAGTTCCCTTGGTCATTACCAGCCATGACCGGAAGTGATACCCGATTTTTCCCTACACTGGAAGAATCATACAGTAATACTCCAAATGCAGCCTTTTGTGTTGTAGTGTTAATGCCAGCCCACACATGGCATAGTAATCCCCTAGTCTGGCTGCTGGTTGTCTCTGACCAATGTTGCAGGATGACACAGAATGTAGAGGGAGTCCATTAACTGTTCTCAGATAGCAGACAAGGATATCTAAGGGTTACAATATGTTTCGTGCACAATAAGGAGAATCTCCCTTGTGGTGTAATCATAAGTGTTTCATTGGAATCATGATGATGAGTATGCCTGCCCTCATATTCCCTGCCATGCAGGATTAGCCGAGCGGTCTAAGGCGCTGCAGTCATGGACTGTGTGGCTGGTCCTGGTGGAGGTGGGAGTCCTCCCTCGGGCATGGGTGTGTGTGTTTCTCCTTAGGATAAGTTAGGTTAAGTAGTGTGTAAGCTTAGGGACAGATGACCTTAGCAGTTAAGTCCCATAAGATTTCACACACATTTTATTCACATTCATATTCCCTTGCAGTCCACCACCGGGCCACTGTCACATCTGAATGTTTCAAAAACTTACACCTGCCATGAGGACTCTTTGAATCTCTGTCAGGCGCTATAACTCCGTTTCACATCAGTTCACAGAGTCTCTGTGCCCTTCACAGTCATCACTTAATGTTGACACTGTTTTGCCTCTTATAATTTTACCAGGCCTAGTAACAACACTAAATATGAACAACAGTAATGCAAGTATGTATGTACGGTGTCTGTTCTTTCTAACATATCCAAAAGAACAGACACCTCAAAATAATATCTTCTGTGGGGATGCACTTACTTGTCTGAATACTTGTGCGACTCATGTGATGGGTGATAATGGACAGAGGACACTACATCTGTAGTGTGTGGCATGTAGGAATTTGGGCAGGGCAGGAGCTGTGCTCAGGTGCCTTAAGTGATTAAAGGAACTGCTATAGAGAAGTGAAGCATCCGGATTCGAGTTCTGGTCCAACACAAATTTTCACATGTCGCCATTGGATTTAATACAATGCCTGTATGTAGCTATGTCTGTAAGATTTCTAACACTAGGGCACTCTGGTGGGCCATTCTACCAGTCACAGAGAACTGCCACTCTAATCGTTTACTTACAATCGATGGTGTACAGGTATACAAAGTCACACTTGACATCCAGCCAAGTCTTCTGGGTGCTTCATTAATTAATTTATTTATTTTCAGGCAATATAATTTGTAGTCAGTTTGGAAGTGATTTTGTTAAATATGTGCTTTGTCAACTATCTGTCGACCTAACTGTTGATATCGCAGTGGAAGAGTACTGCATTAAGATTCTACAGTTTGATGGAATGGTAGATATCACTGTCTTCCCAACTCCTTTGTCGCGCCCGCCCTGCTCCGCCCCCCCCCCCCCCCTTTTTCTGTGCCCTCTTCCTCTATTGGCTTCCCCCTCCCCCTTATTTGCCCCCCCCCCCCGACCGCCACCACTCCATACCCATATGCCATTGTACTCTATAGTGCAGTATTTTCCATGAGTGTTCAGTGTTGTACGTCCCCTTTTTAAAGTGTTGTGAACAGAAACCAGACTGTCACCATGTTTTTTAATTGTGCCTGTCTGTTTCCTAAGCGTTTTTAATCAGCCTCACTGACCTCTTTGCTTTTTATTTTTCTTCACAACTTTTTTGCCATGTACAAGTTTTAAACAGTCACCATTTTATCACCTCTTTATACTGTTATATCATCTAATTATGTTTTTTAAATTTATCTGTAGGCTGCAGAGCGGCGTATTATGCTGCTGCCAGCCTGCCCCCCTTCTGGGGGGAGGGGGGGAATCAAAATACTATAAAGGAATAAATAAATAAAGAAAGAAAGAAAGGTAGACATCTCGCAGGAAATGAATTTTTATCTTAAGAACCAGTTTCGAAATGGGTGTTCAATGTTGCGAATGTAGAAGCGAAATGCCCTAAGGAGAAACTTCAAAAGTGCATTTAAAAAGCTCAAAGTCAGTTCACAGGTCTCTCAGCAAAGATGAATTTCTGTAGGTTAGCCATGGATCAATCACTACTCCCTGGAGAAAAAAAAGTGAACTTAAAACAGTAGTTTTGCGAAAATGGTGAATACCGTTTTGCTAATGATTGAAGTGGCAGAACTTCATTAAGATTGGCACAAAAATCATATGCTACTTAATGTGGGGCGGTTGACTATACTTTTGCTATCGCATTAACCAAAGCTCGTTTCTGATTTAATTCACTATGTGCTTGGGTCAAAACCGGAGCACAAAAAAAGAACCTGCGACAATTTTATCATCTGCCGAATAAGTTCTTTACTCAGACAGAGGTATCGAGGAAACCTCATCAGAAGCGCTTATTCGGCACAGAAAAGTGTAAGAATCTATCTAACCTTCACAGCTCCATGAAGCCAACTAGAGTTCTGAGACCTATAGCTATATACGATCATAGACTTTGGATGAAACTTCTGAAGTTCCTCAAAACGGTTTCCATAATTTTTGCATTCGCTGGCAAAATTCTGCAGACTGAAGCAAAGGCTAGGTCACAGGATTGGGTCTAAACAGTACAGTGCTTGCCTCACATGAACGTTTGTGACTTTTCCAGGGTGTGGTACAGGTGTGCAGGAAGTAGCGGCGCCTACTAAATTGCATACAAGAAGTTGCCCCACTTACCAGCGACAAGGCTCAGGGTGTCCACGGACATCTCTCTTGCAACACCCTCCTCTGCTGCTGCTGCTGCTGCTGCTGCTGGTGGTGGTGGTGGTGGTGGTGGTGCAGCAGGTGGCCCAGACCAATCTTCGTTCTTCGCTACCCGTTCATCAGACTTGCTGCAAGGACGAGAAACATGCTTCAGTATATGACCAGACTGCACATTGACTAACGTTTCTACAACTTCCACTACTATGGACACCCTGGTAATAAAAAAGAGAGTCATGCTCATTAGATTAGCACAGCTAACGAAAGCTCTTAGTGCTCTGCCTAATTTTGAAGAATGTCTTTGGCCTAGCTTGTTCTCAGACTAGTTTCCCTAAGGTTCTTCCACTCTAGTTCTAGGACTGTTTGCTAGCGTTATATCTTGACGAACCATTCCTTAACAGTGGTTGGAATTTTTAACGCTTGCCTTCCAGATTACTTGTGTTGACACATGCTATTGAAGAAAAAAGTGAGTCACATGTGTGGCCTAGGATTTAGATGAAGTGGCGTTTGGACTGAGAGCTGTGTACGTGTGGGACTCAATTTATTTTGTTTAACATCAACAGACTAGAAATACAGTTTCCTTAAGTAAGATATTTCTGTAGCCTATAAAGATCCCAACACTGGGCTCCAAACAACCAATAAAAAGTATCTTCCATCAAATAACCTTACCTTAGGACAATCGTACACAGCTAACAATGACAAAAATTTACAATGCTTGGCACATAACGAGTAATTATATGTGAGACCACTTCAGTAGCAAAAGACAGAATATAAAAACACACTATTACCTAACTAGGATCATAACACAAAACTGCGTATTTGTTTACTACCAACACTGTCACCATATAATACCACAACGAACTACACATTATGCTCTGTAAAAGTTCATTTGCACAGCAGCTCTCTCAACAAGAGAGTTATGTTCACAGCATAATTTAAGCTGACATTTTAGGATCAAATAATTAATCACACTCACATCATGTAGTTAACAAACTAAAGTGCTCTCACTCACTGCACACACACACACACACACTTCTATGTGCAATCAATAACCAACCACACCTTGTCACACAACAACCACAGACTTGCAAGTGGAACGCTTTTGCTATCAGATGTACCCAATGTACAGCTAGTATACCACACGATACACTGTACCAACCACAAAGTCACCAGCATGCAACTGTCAGCTGCAAAAGTTCTCAGTTAGTGCTCCTCTTGATATGCCGAAGCCAGGTTCTCTGCCTCAACTGGGATCACTGTCCATCTGGCTGTGAACAGGCACCAACCACTCCACCAAGTTGTTGTGTCCACACAGCGGCCATGCCCCTCACAGACTGTAGTGACATTCAGGTGACAGAAGTGTAGTGCATCAAATTCTTGAGTTCCTCAGGAACAATTCTGCCCAGAACCTGCACATTCGTCTCCATGTAGCTGCTCAGTAACTCCAACATCTTCAGGTCCACCCCACGGTATGGACACATTGGCCACCATGACATTTTGGCCGCCGGTTCTTCGCTGTAGGCTTATTCGCCTCATAAAAATTGGTGATTGTGCTGGAAGACATTGCTGGTTCCTCTAGTTGCAGCTGACTCATTATACCACCATACATGCTCGATACTAGCTCGACCACAGTGGCACTCACAGCAGTCACATATCTGGGCTGTCTGCCATCTTGGGTCCACAGAATGACACTCCATTCAAACTTACTCTCTGGACACAGCAAAATAAATCATACCACTCGTCTTGGCACCCATGGTTGGGATACACTGAACAGAAGAGCATACATGGCATAGGATCTGTGATATCAGTACATATGTCACCATTTAGCCAATGTTGTGAGGACACAGCACCGATTCAAGAAAAATCACTACCTCTACAGCCTTTCGTCGACATGTGAACACTGTATTTACACTGTAATTTGTTATTGTCAACTGTCGTGGCTTGTGACTGTGGATTGATGGATAATAATGCAGCGACTATTAGCCATTTTAATGCTGGACGACAGCATCCTGCCAACAGCCATATCGCCATATCCCTGTGGCAGACAATTCATCGCTCCACATGTGTACCTACACTCGCTGCACAAAACAAGCACCGAAATTGCTGTGGGCACAAGAAAAATGTTATGGTTCTATGTCCCCTTGATGCTAAGAGTGCTGCAGGTTGGGCACAAGGCTGGATTGGGAAAGGATGGGGATGGACAGGTAAGGAAACTGGTTGCTTTCTTTCTGAGGGAATCATCTAGAAATTTACCGTAAGCTATTTAGGGACATCACAGAAACCCCAAGACAGGTTTGTGAGGGATGGAGCTGGAACTTCTGTATTGTCAAACGCAAGTCCAGTGTCTGACCACAGCACCACCTCGCTCAGTCCCAACTATCTTATCAAGAGGTGTGAAGTGTACTCTGAATTGCCGACAGTGGTCGAAGTGTTGGAGATCGGAAGAATATTTGCCCTATAAGCTTGGAAAATACACATCAGGAGTAATGTGTCACGATATAAGTTGGTGCACGCCAATGGCAGTGATCAAATTCATTCAAGCCACATGTTCAGTACGCAGGATGAAAAGAGGTGTTTGATGCACTACTATCATCTTCTCCCGGCCATCAGTACCTTAACCTACTGTTTGATTATAAGTGCGTAAATCTGTTTCACCACCTTTAGCGCCCAGTGTTGACTTGTAGTTTCAGGAGTCCAATTCATTACTTTTGTCAGTTAAGTGTGAATGCTTTGAGGAACACTCCCCACACATGAGGCCACTTGTGTAAGTTTTCATATCATATGACACTGGTCCTATTAAGTACACCTGGGAGAGCATCGAGCGAGATGTCTATGTCTTGGAGATAACTCCAGCTGATCTACTCCAGTTGTGGTAGCAGTTCGACTTCGCAGAATCTTCTCTCTGTTAGACGAAGCATTGTTTTTAAAGATACAATGACACTCCATCCAGCAGTGGGCGGGAGGACCACAGGGCAGGTAGAGATCTGTATAGCTCATTTCCACGTAGGAGCTTTTCATTCCAAATAAAACTGTATGACGTATTTGTGTTTCTCTGGAAAATAAACCGGGGCCAAATAGACAAAAAGTTGTTAATAATTTTATAAATGTTGCCTATATAGACGTTACATACATGAAGATTCAGAGAATTTGGACACGCCTTTGGAACCAGCCTCTGCGGCTGTAGCTATGAACAGGATGTGTAGGCGTTCAGTCTATGACTTTTCCGTATAATTCCTAATGATACGAGATGTTTCCATAGGTTTCCATCAGACTGATGTTCAGACATAGTCTTGCATACTCTCTGGTCACCAGACTATATGTCTGCGCCCTGGTTTCAATGCCCAGGCATTCTGCAGAGACATGTTGAATTACTGGGTACAAAAGTGTCAGTTGTGGTTCGTTGGTCATATTGTGACATCATGTTTATTGCCCTCTGGTTTGATACTGGAGAAGAAGGAGTTAGCTGTGATATCTGCTGTCACTTCCTCTTTCACCATCAAGGACACAAAGTCACCTCTACACTCTACACAGCTTCATTACAACCCTCTGCACTAGACAAATTCATATGATACAGCACTTGTATATACACAAGGATTGCTGCAAATGTATGTGAAGAAGATATCCCTTCCCAGTAGTGGCCTAAACCACATTCTGGAGTCCTGAAGCCTACATCATCCTGGGACATATCATCATTTCTTTGACATCTGGTACAGTCAGGGATTTGGGGCCCCAGAGTAAGTCCACATACTCGTTTAATTTTGATGATGAAAGGAATGTAATCAAAAGGAATGTACTTTACCTGTGACCAGGCAAAGTACTTAGAAATATCTATGGATAATGTAAAGTAAAAGTAAAAAGCTAAAATGGGTCTTACCGATCCAGGACGATACAGGTCCACCAGAGGAACCTGAAACATGAGAAGTTTAAATATTAGACTGTATACTGCAGTAAACGCAAGACAGTCAGAGTGTGTTACAGTGCATGCGACAAGTGTTTCCGTGTCACTGTCTGTATGAGCAGGCTGTGTGGCCAGCCTTGTTCTGGTACGGCCCTGCTATCTGCTTCTGCTGTCTGCCGTCTGTGTTATGAGGAGCTCCTGCAGCAAAGAGGCTGCCACCTCTCTTGTCAGCGCCTGTTCATACACTGGGAAGGACTTCCACACCTCCAACTGTTTTGTCAAGTACAAAACTCAAACCACTCTTCCAGCTGTACCTTAACCATCGTCCCTTCCGATTTATAAACGTTTACATATTTTAAGGGCTTTTAGTAATTAACAGAAGATTTGAAAATGAAAGTAAAATTTAATTGTAAAAGCTGTAGAAGTTGGCCTATATGTGAGACACGTTAATACTACGCATGAAAAAAATCTAAAACAGTTCAGCATACTGTATATTTGTATATTTAAGCACCTACCTACATCCTAAGATACCTATGGCAAAATAATTAACATTTATGTAGATCTCGTTTCCCCAGGGTTGTGTCTTATGTGACTTGTTCATCTCTCCCAGACAAACGTTATTTTAAATAAATTTTTGTCAGTAACCTCGTAGGAACCAGTTTGGGAAAAGATTTGATCTTGGAGACAGATATTTATTTTATTCAAGGTAACAATCAAGCCACAGCAGTCAGTGGGACTTAGGTTAAGTGTCTTTATTTCTTTATTCAACAGTTTTTGTAGGAACAGTTCCCCTTAGCATCTGATACTTCGCCACATGTGAAATGAATCCCAGTCAGTATCTCTTTTTCCGATGCATGGAAATAAATAAGGGAGATTGATTATTTGGACAGCGCTTTCAGGGATGCGCAATATCAACGATCCTTCCATTGTTGCTTCAAGGAAGGAAGACTATAGACTGAAGTTTGGTCGACTGAACGATATTTAGAGTCGGAACACTTTCTTCACCAAACAGAAAAGAAGAAGTAAACTATCATTGTTTGCTAGAACCTTAACCCTCTATTCACCTCAAATGACATCCGACATATATATCTATATAACTGCTCTCCAATTCACACTGAAGTGCTTGACAGATGGTTCATCGAACCTCCTTCACACTATTTCTCTACCGTTCCACTCACTAAGAGCACATGGTAAAAACGAACATTTCAATCTTTCTGTGCAAGCTCTGACGTCCTTATTTTATTACAATGATCATTTCTCCCTATGAATGTGGGTGTTCACAAAATATTCTCGCACTTGTAGCAGAACACAGTATATTGAAATGTCATGGGAAATTTTCACTGCAATGAAAAATGCTATTGTTTTACTGGTTGTCACCCCAACTCAAAAATAGTAGGCCAAGAGCCGTGTCTGTGCATTTTGTTAGTGTGGATTGCCTGCATCAGAGGCTAGTAGGCACTCAGGATCAACCTGTTGTACTGACAGGTCATTAGCCTAGTGTTTTACTAACATGATCCTTCCTTTTGATTGACAGTTCGTTAACAGATTGTTCCCCACCTCTCCCTCTCCTCCCCTCTGAGCCCTCAGGAAACCTCCAACCCACCCCCTCCCCTCACTGAGACAGGTACACTTGCAGCTCTGAGTTATTTGAATAGTCCCCTCTCATTCTTCTCAATATCATTGACTACTTAGTTAAACCGATCAATTAGTCCTACCTCTCTGGTAAACATCCCCATCCCTCCAGCCCCCCCCCCTCCCCACCCTTCCCCTACCGGAAAATTGGTGGCTCTGCGATGGAGAGGAAGGACCTCATAACAGGAAATTCAAGGGTATATTGTTTATTTATAAAAAAATCAGTTTGTGCGGTTGGATTTCTCTCGTTCGTTGTTCTCTGCTGTTAGGAAAGATGCAGGCCGTGCAAGAAGTAATCACATTGAAACTTCCTGGCAGATTAAAACTGTGTGCCGGACCGAGACTCGAACTCCCGAGTTCGAGTCTCGGTCCGGCACACAGTTTTAATCTACCAGGAAGTTTCGTATCAGCGCACACTCCACTGCAGAGTGAAAATCTCATTCTGGAGTAATCACATTGATTGATTTACTTTTTTTATTCCGATTGTGCGAGGAATGTCATCATCAAACACTTATGACACGTAATTATACTGGTAAAAATCTTTCAAACACGAACCATGTGCTGTCTACTGGACTGCACACAACGCCACCACACACACTGCCAGGAGTCAGGGTGTACTGGCAGCCCCACAAAGCAACGATGTGGCTATCAGCTGCCGGGCCATGTGCAGGTGTCTGTTTAGGTCCCACAAGCATGAGATGGTGGCAGCCCTCTTATACTTGACACATGAGAAATCCCTGTCGAAGCAATTGCTTACCTACCCACCATGGCTGACGCATAGCTCTCATAGGTGCGGCTCACCCTTGCAGGTGCAGCTAAAAGGCTGACAGTGTTATACTGACGTCACATGTCTATGTAAATAACAGCCAAGTCTCCCTCTGTTTATGAAAATATCCCAGAATAACACAAGTTGCATTCTTTCTACCGATCCTAATGGGACAGCCTGTTCATCATGTGTTACGCTGCCCTGCCTTCAAAATACGTCTCAGACATGGTAAACGTTCTCACCACTAAAAGCCTTCATTACGGCTGTGCGTAGTTGCGAAAACTCCGTTTATTATAAACGCATTCTTGTTGTTTGGGAAGAGAGCACTGTCTAAGCAAAGATGGGAAATTCAGAACAATTTCACAAACAGAATTCGAAGCTCTGACCTACAGTGGAGTTGTCCTAACGCCACAATCCTGCCAGGGATGGATGGTATGCTTCATCCTGTCTTTGAACACTTGAACAAACAAGACATCACATTACTCTCAGAACTTTAAGTAGATACCTTGCCCCCATCTCGTTTGAACCAGTCTGTAGAGGCTAGTGTGTCCCAGCACAAAGGAATTCTTGTGAATGAATGGAGCATTCTGGTTAGCTCTTCCTGAATTCAACCGCCAAATTACTGCCGGTGTGGCAGCACTGTTTGCCATTCTCTTCTGCAGACGAGACTTTCAGTGGCAAACCTGTTTTGTACAGGGCGCCATATTGCATTGACAGCTAAATTCTTCATATAGGTACGAAAAGGGGCTCACTATACTTTCAGCTACCTAGTTTCAACTACTTTTCAAGGTCATCAGCTACCCACTTTCCACATCTGAAATACATGCCCATGGATCATTGTATTTAGGAGATATCTTTGGATTTTTGGTAGATTAGCGAACAAGAGAAGCAGATATTCTTGTACCAAATCTTCATTCACTTTAGCATACACTTTTAGATACAGAAAACAACTCTTTCCTTATTTTTATTAGATGTAGTTTTAATGGTGTCCAATTTGATTTTTAATTATTAAGTTAAATCCACATCTGAATTTCCCATCTGTTCTTTGACAGTGCTCTCTTCCCAAATAACAAGAATGCTTTTATGATAAATGATTTTTTCGCAACCATGCACAGACATGATGAAGGCTTTCAGCGGTGAGAATGTTTACCATTTCTGAGATATTTGTTGAAGGCAGTACATCGTAACACGTGACGAATGGGCTATCCTGTAAGGATCTCTAGGAACAATGCAACCTGTGTTGTTCTGGGATATTTTCGTAAAAGTTTTCTGAATACATTGCATCAGATTTCTAGAGTATATCCAGAGGGAGACTTGGGTGTTATTTACATAGACGTGTGACGTCAGTGTAACACTGACAACCTGTTAGCTGCATCTGTGAGGGTGAGCCTCTATGCAAACATCTCGATCGGTACTGGACCTGCAGCTATGAAAGCCATGCATCAGCTTTGGTGGCTAGGAAAACACTTGTTTCGCCGCGTTTGCAGGGGCTGCCAGTGCACCCTGACTGCTGGCAGTGCGTGCGGTGGCATTCTGCGTGGTCCAGTGGATGGTTCATGCTTCGCGATTGAAAAATTTTTACCAGTGTAATTACATGTCGTAAGTGTTTCATGACAGTATTCCTTGCATGATTGGAAAAAAATGAGGAAAGCATTTGATGAAATACTTCCTACAAGACCTGCATCTTCCCAAACAGCAGAGAACAATGAGCAAGAGAAATCCAACCCCGCAAACAGAATTTCTTATAAATAAAGAATATACCCTTGAATTTCCTGTTATGAGATCGTTTCTCTCTGCCGCAGAGCCATCAATTTCCAGCTGTGGGTGGAGCAGGGAGAGGGGGAAGGAGGGATGTGGGGGTTTACCAGAGGGGGAGAGGTTAATTAATTGATCAGTTTAATTAAGTAGTCAGTCAATTGATAAGAATGAGAGGAGGCTATTCGAATAACTGGGAGCTAAAAGTGTACCTGCATCAGCGAGCTTCAAATGGCTCTGAGCACTATGCGACTTAACTTCTGAGGTCATCAGTCGCCTAGAACTTAGAACGAATGAAACCTAACTAACCTAAGGACATCACACAATCCATGCCCGAGGCAGGATTCGAACCTGCGACCGTAGCGGTCGCTCGGCTCAAGACTGTAGCGCCTAGAACTGCACGGCCACTCTGGCCGGCCGAGGGGGAGGGGATGGGTTGGGGGTTTCCTGAGGGTTTTTGGGGAGGACTCGGTGGAGCTGCCGGGAAACAATAGGTTAAGGGCCTGTGAATCAAAAGGAAGGATCCTGTTAGCAGAACAGTAGGTTAGTGACCTGTTAGTCATAGGAGAACAATCAGTTTGCCCCTGAGTGCATCCTTGCCCCTGATTTAGACAAACCACATTAACCAAATGCACTGACGCCACCCTTCTCCTACTACTCTCGAATATCATATCCATGACACTCTCTCCCCTACTTTGCGATAGTACGAAATGAGGTTCCCTTGTTTTGACTTTTCCAATATCCTCCATCAGTGCTATCTAGTACGGATCCAATACTGCAAAGCAATATTCGTACAGGGGTGGACAGGTGCAGTGTATGCAGCCTCTTTACTAGACCTGTTTCGTCTTCCAAGTGTTCTGCCCAGAAAACACAGTTTTTGGTTTGCCTTCCCCACTACATTGTCTATATGATCATTCCAATTTAAGTTTTTCATAATTGCATTTCCTAGACCCGTAGTTGAATTCACAGTAACATCGTGCATCCAAAATTTAACAGATTCATTTTGGTAGTCATGTGGATGACCTCACACTTTTCTTTATTTAGGATCAATTGCCACTTTTTTCAGCATACAGATATCTTGTATAAATCACTTTGCAAATAGTTTTGTTCCTTTGATTACTTTACTTGACGTTAAATGAAGCACAATCTGCAAACAATCTAAGAGGGCTGCTGAGATCGTCTCTTAATCCTTTTATATAGATAGGGAACAGCAGATGGCCTGTAAGACCTCCTTGGGTGATCCCAGATATCACTTCTGTTTTACTCGATCACTTTCCATCAATTACTACGAATTGTGATATTTGTGATAGTAAATGATGAATCCAGTCACAGAACAGATACGATACTCTACAGGCACGCAATTTGTTTAAAAACAGCTTGTGAGGAACTGTGTCAAAAGCCATTTGGGAATCTAGGAATATAGAAACAACATGAGGCTCCCTGTCAATAGCACTCACTATTTCGCGAGAATAAAGACCTAGTTGTGCTTGTCAAGAATGGTATTTCCTGCATCTGTTCTGACAGATCGTTTTACTCGAGGTAATTCATAATGTTGGAACGAAAATTAAGTGAAATATCGTGTGGCTAGGGCCTCCTGTCGGGAAGACTGGTCGCCTGGTGCAAGTATTTTGATTTGACGCCACTTCAGCGACTTGTGCGTCGATAGGGATGATGTGATGAGGAAGACAACACAACACCCAGGCCCTGAGTGGAGAAAATCTCGTACCCAGCAGGGAATCGAGCCCGGGCGCCTTTGCACAGCATTCGGCCGCACTGGCCACTATTTTTTTTCGTTATCTTATTTTGTTCTGTATTGTTCGTTGAATTTGTTCGTGGCGGACGTACGATGACACTCGTTCAGCTCGTTCGTTGATCCGTTCACTCAGTTTTTTTATTACAGAGGGTAGGTAAACGCTCTGACCGAACATGCTGAGCTACCATACCGGCGTCCACTCAGCTACCGAGGCGGATTTTCGAATGCAGTACATGTTATAAAATCCTACTTCAAATCAACGTCAGTGATACAGGTCTGTAGTTCGTCGGATTACTCCTACTTCTTTCCTGTGACCTGAGCAACTTTCCATCTTTTAGGCACGGATCTTTCGTGCAGCGAGCGGATGTATATGATAGTGAAGTACGGAGCTTTTATACACTACTGGCCATTAAAAATGCTACACCAAGAAGAAATGCAGATGATAAACGGGTATTCATTGGACACATATATTATACTAGAACTGACATGTGATTACATTTTCACGCAATTTGGGTGCATAGATCCTGAGAAATCAGTACCCAGAACAACCACCTCTGGCAGTAATAACGGCCTTGATACGCCTGGGCATTGAGTCAATCAGAGCTTGGATAGCGTGTACAGGTACAGCTGCCCATGCAGCTTCAACTCGATACCACAGTTCATCAAGAGTAGTGACTGGCGTATTGTGGCGAGCCAGTTGCTCGGCCACCATTGACCAGCCGTTTTCAAATGGTGAGAGATCTGCAGAATGTGCTGGCGAGGGCAGCAGTCGAACATTTCCTGTATCCAGAAAGGCCCGTACAGGACCTGCAACATGCGGTCGTGCATTATCCTGCTGAAATGTTGGGTTTCTCAGGGATCGAATGAAGAGTAGAGCCAAGGGTCGTAGCACATCTGAAATGTAACATCCACTGTTGAAAGTGCCGTAAATGCGAACAAGAGGTGACCGAGACGTGTAACCAATAGCACCCCATGCCATCACGCCGGGTGATACGCCAGTATGGCGATGACAAATACAAGCTTCCAATGTGCATTCACCGCGATGTCGCCAAACGCGGATGCCACCATCATGAGGTTGTAAACAGAACTTAGATTCATCCGAAAAAATGACGTTTTGCCATTCGTGCACCCAGGTTCGTAGTTGAGTACACCATCGCAGGCGCTCCTGTCTGTGATGCAGCGTCAAGGGTAACCGCAGTCATGGTCTCCGAGCTGATAGTCCATGCTGCTGCAAAAGTCGTCGGACTGTTTGTTGCAGATGGTTGTTGTCTTGCAAACGTCCCCATCTGTTGACTCAGGGATCGAGACGTGGCTGCACGATCCGTTACAGCCATCCGTATAAGATGCCTGTCATCTCGGCTGCTAGTGATCTAGTGATACGAGGCCGTTGGAATCCAGCACGGCGTTCCGTATTACCCTGCTGAACCCACCGATTCCATATTCTGCTAATAGTCATTGGATCTCGAGCAACGCAAGCAGCAATGTCGCGGTACGATAAACCGCAATCGCGATAGGCTACGATCCGACCTTTATCAAAGTCGGAAACGTGATGGTACGCATTTCTCCTCCTTACACGAGGCATCACAACAACGTTTCACCAGGCAACGCCGGTCAGCTGCTGTTTGTGTATGAGAAATCGGTTTGAAACTTTCCTCATGTCAGCACGTTGTAGGTGTCGCCACCGGCGCAAACCTTGTGTGAATGCTCTGAGAAGCTAATCATTTGCATATCACAGCATCTTCTTCGTGTCGATTAAATTTCGCGTCTGTAGCACGTCATCTTCGTGGTGTAGCAATTTTAATGGCCAGTAGTGTATCAGCATATCCCGGAGGTAATCTAAATAGTATATAATCTGGACCGGAAGGCTTGCCTTTATTAAATGAATTGAGTAGCTACGCCACTTGTTCGCTACTCATGTTGGCAGCAGGTCTTGAGTGAAATTCTGGAATTTTTACTTTGTCTTCTTTGGGGAAGGAATATCGGGGAACCATGTATAGTAACTCCGCTTTAGTGGCGCTGTCGCCGGTAACATTACAATCGCTATCGCGAAGTGGAAGTATTGATTGTGTCTTTAAGCTGGTGTGCTTAACGTATGACCAGAATCTCTTTGGATTTTTTGCCATATTTTGAAGCAGAGTTTCGTTGTGGAAACTATTAATATCGTCTCCAAGTCCGCGATAAATTCCGAGCTTCAGTAAAATTTCGTCAATCTCGAGGATTTTTCGGTTAATGAAACTCAAGTCTGCATAGCGAGACGCGGTTTCCAATGCTCGTCTCCCTAAACACGAACGACAGGTAGTGTAATCGATTCTTCTCTATTTTATGGAAAACTGAGACTGTGTATGTGAACTGGCATCATTAGTTGCTTATCTGAATCTGTATATGGTTAAATTAAATTACGCGTAGAAAATTAATCAGGAATAGAAGGGAATGAAAAATTGTAACCACTTAGAAACGTTTGAAAACTTCTAAAATAAGAATGTGTGTTTCGAAAAAAGAGCTTAATATTGCAGTTAAGTGTTCCCTCCCAATTCTGGAAACAAGACGGGATGATGAACGAAAACGTTGATACAAGCTATGTACTTAGCTAATGTAGATGGCTTGCCTGATGTCAAATTATGACCCTCGCTCTTGAGCAAATCGGGTTCTCTCTTCCCAAGCGTGGACTACTAAGGGTCGTACATCACAAGCTCCGCGTGCTGGTGTGCCTTGGCACCGAAAAAGGATCCCACTCGCAGAGGATAGTGAGTGCCCTATACAGAGGTGACAGACAATGACGTGGTTTTGTCTGAGTGTCTGCAAACAGCCGCACTAGAAGATTATATAACTGATGGCTGACTAGTCCCTCAGAGCCATGTACTCCTCTTGCCGAAGAGGCATGACTTGCGTTTCTGCAGAGAATGTAGACGAACTTCACACTGTGCCACAGTAGCTATCCTGGGAAAGATACTGTCTGATCTTCGTTAATCAGGAGTTTCCGTTATGCTGTTATCAATACAATTGAAACCTCGGTTTGAAAGCTAGTCTAAAAAATATAACCATCAAATAATTTTGTTTTTCGTCACAGCTATACACTATTCCAATTTCCTATTTTTTTCTTTGTTATTTTTTTTTTTTTCGTCAAACGAAAGTCATGGTTTCTTGTGGCGTCCCCCCATGAATTCCTCTTCTCTTCCAGCCTCTTCATCCCAGAATAGCACTTGCACCATATCTCCTCAATTATTTGCTGGATTTATTACACACTCTGTCTTCCTCTACGTTTAACCCTCTACACCTCCCCCTGGTAACAGGGAAGTTACTCCCTGATGCCTCAACACATGTCCTGTCATTTGGTCCCTTGATGGTGTCAGTGTTTTCCATGTGTTGTTTTCTTCACTGATTCTGGAGAAAATCAGTTCATTCCGTATCTAGTCAGTTCATTTAATTTTCAACACCGTTATATAATGAGCCGTATGGGCACGATCTTCAGTCGATTAGCCCCTCGTCGATTATCTTTGTCTGGATAACTTTGGAGATACGCGGCTTGCGCCATCGGTGGGGACAGAAGCTGCGAAGCAGTAAGGTTTTGGGCAGTGTGTATGTGTGGTGTGTGGAGCGAGTTGGCCGGGATCGCGAGAGGTTTGGAGTTCAGGATGGAGCACGAGAGAACATATCGGCTCCTGTGAAAGAACCGAGTCTTATTTTGACTGTCGTTTATCAACTGCCCTGCGAAGCGGTTTCTGAGCGGTTCGACGCTAGTGAAGGCGGTCCGGTGTCTTGGACGCTAAAGGGGTGGAAGGACGGCAACCATCCCGTTCAAGATAAGTAACTTCCATATTTGTCTTTACCTCTGACTCTTCCCCTCCCGCCCCCCCCCCCCTCCCACTTCCCCTGTCCTGTGGACATTATGCTACCACCACTCATAATTAATAACAGCTGTATAAAAGTAATTTGGTCCAAAACTGCTCAGTGAATTTTGGCTTATCGTAGATGCCTACTGAGCGTCCGTTAATTTTTTTAAAATTATGTGTTTTGTTGTCTATTAAACGACAGTGAGTTCATAATTTATAGTAGTTGTTTAATAATCATTTACTTAAAATATGATCAGTGAATTTTCGTTAACAGTAGCTGCCTATTCAGTGATTGTTAACTGGTTTAAAATCCTGTTCCTTGTGTGTGTTCAGAAAGACAGTGGGTTATAATTAATAACAGCTGTTTATAAGTCATTTGCTTAAGATCTGATCAGTGAATTTTGGCCAACTGTAGCTGTTTATCCAGTGACTGTTAACTATTTTTAAGCCCGCATCTCGTGGTCGTGCGGTAGCGTTCTCGCTTCCCACGCCCGGGTTCCCGGGTTCGATTCCCGGCGGGGTCAGGGATTTTCTCTACCTCGTGATGGCTGGGTGTTGTGTGCTGTCCTTAGGTTAGTTAGGTTTAAGTAGTTCTAAGTTCCAGGGGACTTATGACCACAGCAGGTGAGCCCCATAGTGCTCAGAGCCATTTGAACCATTTTTTTAACTATTTTTAAACTTCTGCATTTGCTGTCTGCTGAATGATAATGGATTCATAATTAATAACAGCTGATTAAAAATCATTTGCTTAAAATCTGATCAGAAAATTATAGTTAACTGTATGTAACTATTCATTGACTGTTAATTGTTTATAAAATTCTGTATCTTTGCTGTCTACTGAGCGACAGGGGGTACATATTTGCTGCTGTACTTAAAAAAACTGCTGAGTGAATTTTGATAACTGTAGTTAGTTTTGCCAGCCGGAGTGTCCGTGCGGTTCTGGGCGCTACAGTCTGGAACCGGGCGACCGCTACGGTCGCAGGTTCGAATCCTGCCTCGGACATGGATGTGTGTGATGTCCTTAGGTTAGTTAGGTTTAATTAGTTCTAAGTTCTAGGCGACTGATGACCGTAGAAGTGAAGTCGCATAGTGCTCAGAGCCATTTTTTTGTAGTTAGTTGTTTTAAAATTCTGTACTTTTGGCGTATAGTTAATGACTGGTGGCTCGTAATTGGTGGTATTTTTCTAAAGCCTCCTCAGTCAATTTTGTTGTTGATTGTGTTTTTAAACTTGTTTGACTTTAATAAAAGAAAGTTATGTATTAAAGATGATGAACGCTGAAGCAGTTATATGGGGTCCCCATCCTTCCATTACGGTGATCCGATCCCAAATCTTCCCAGCCGAATTCCTAGTTATCATTCGTACAGTCTCAGAAATGCCTTCCCCACAATAACGCTGTTTGATACGAACAGGCTTCTCTTGGACAGGATTACCCTCTTCGCCTGTGCTGGCCTGCTTTCCATGCTTTGTTTGCTTCGTCCATTACGTGTGGTTTTGCTTCCAAGGTAGAAGAAATCTTTAACTTAGTTTACTACGTGGTCTCAATTTTGATGTTAGATTAGTCACTAAACTCATTTCTGCCACTCCACATTACGTTCGTCTTTCTTCGTTTCACACTCAATCTGCATTCTGTAATCAATTGACTGTGTCTCAAATTAAACAGATGCCTTAATTCTTTGTCGCTTTCACTGAGTATAACAACGCCATAAGCGAATCTCGCCACTGATATTCTCTCAACCTGAATTTTAATCCCACTCTTGAAACTTTCTCTTACTACTGTCATTGCTTCTTCGGTGTATAAATTATCGCCATTACTGTCTAACTGCCTTAGTATGTAACAATACCTGTCATTTGAATTACCTCAAATCGACTGTACAAATCCGTAACTATTACACCACATCATTGAATAGGACGTCATACAAATTCAGTAACCAGTAAAGCTGAAATTTCTTGCTGGTTGATAACCAAACTAATGTTAGTTATGTATAGCTTGTTTTTAATTTATGTAATCTAGAAAGTGGAAGAAGAATTTTGAAGTGGGCCATATCCAGTTCTTTCTTTTATGTTTCTAACTGCATCCAAGAATGCACAAGCCATCTACAAGATATGTAAACACAACGAAACAACTTTCGCTTTCAGAATTCTTAAAAAAAAAAAAGTGCAAGGGCGTTTCTGTCACCAGATAGCGCAAGGCACCGTCATAAAGTGGATCGACAGCCCATAGAGTAACTATGGCACTTGCCGACTACATTATACTCAAGGCAAGTCTGCAAAATTTAGCAGCATCTACGGTTTTCTGTCTTCGAGAATTTTTGCAGTGTTCTTTTAAGAAGTCCGTGTGTTGTTTCTTGAAACCATCTGTTACATTGATGATGGATGTTTTTGGTGTCATAAGAAAAGGAAGGAATGTTAGAATTTAACGTCCCGCTAACAATGAGGTCGCTGGGAAAGGAGCACACGCTTAGGTGCGAAAAGGAAATCGGCCGTACCGTTTGCAAAGGAACAGCCCCGGCATTTGTCTGTAGCGATTGTAGAGATTTAGAAAATCACGAAAAACCTAAACCTGGATGGCGGGACGTGTATTTGAGTTGTCGTTCTTCTGGGTGCGAATCCAGTCCGTTAATAACTACGCCACCGTGTTCGATGCTGTCGGACACTTATGGTTTAATAACATGATACGATAGGAGACGCGTACGTACAATCTGACATGCAGATGATAAAAACGACGGCGTGTTGAAAAGTAATGCCTCCGAATATTTTATTATGTCTCAGTATCCATTGAGGTATTACGTGTCAACTTTCCCGCTTTGCTGACACTGTTAACAACATGGTCTCTCGTTGGAAGGAATATGTTAGTCACTAGGGTGGCTATCTTGACAAACAGGTATGTAGACATGAAGGTAGGGATTGAAAGGGTTGCAAAAGAAACGTAAAAAAGAATCGGAAGTGTACAAAAAAGCTAAGAAATATGGTTCGTTCGCTAAGGAGGTGTACCTATTAATCAGCTACTCCGAAGAACGTTACAGAATTCTAGTTCTTCTTATCAGTTTAGGTGGGAGGACAGGACACATATAAAAATTTAACAGGTTTTGCACATTAAATTCATTGCTTCCCAGAACAGAGGGTAGTGTACTATCGAGACAAATTTGTGCTCTTCTTCTGGATACACAACGGAATCAATCAAACCAGTGAATCCTATCCATAACGAAGACGACCATGCGTTATGCAGCAGGCCTTATTCACAGTCTTGTTAGTTCCATTCCTTTCCCTCAGAGTGATTGGAATGGTGTCCACCATTTCCTCGTAATAAAGCTTTACCTGACGTAACCCTTTTATTTCTATCCCCAAGCACTCATTCACGCCTTGGCATATAGAAGCTCTTTTAAGGGTGTGAGATGGTAGCATGTAACGTAGTGAAACACTGCAGTACCACATTAGCCTCACAGGTATTCCTGACTGCACTGTCTGGCTTCTCAGAAATAACTGATACTTGTTTCCAGTGATGCTGGATCCCAAAATGTCTCATTGCCACTCCATAATCCATGAAGACATGTCAAGATGATGTTTGGAAACTAGATTAAATTCTAATGACTGAAGGAATTTACATTATAAGCTGAGTACCCAGCGTGTTCTGGGTATGTATTTTTTTCCCCTCTCTTCCTTTAGTCCATCCCCTCCTTTCCCCTCCCTCTGTCCATCACCTCCACCCCTCTCTTTGTCCACCCCCCGTCCCCCAATCTCTGTCCATCTCCTCCTCCTCCATATCTGTTTCCATCATCTCTTTGCACCATGCTGTTTGTCCATCTTCTCCTGCTCCATTCTCTCTCCACGTCATCCATCTCACCCCCCCGCTACACACACACACACACACACACACACACACACACACACACACACACACACATACACAGTTTTTGCATGTAGATCGTAACTGACATATGTAACAAACTAGTTGATGTAGTTTCAGGTCTTTAGAATGAAATTTTTACCATTGGATTTAACCACGCACACACATGTCAAAAGTATTTCACAGATAGATATTTAACATATATCACACGTGTTTGTACACATTTTTCGCCTCTACCTCTAGCTAATTTTGCTCTGCAGTTTCATTTTCACTCAGTTCAATACTTACGATGTCGTATCCCCTGAACTAGGTCCTGTACAGTAATAAAATATTGCAGGTACATTCAGCGGTGTATGTGGCTACAGTCTGTGAAATGTAATGTGAACAGAGCTGTTTTTGTGGTCTTCAGTCCACAGACTGGTTTGATGCAGTCTCCACGCTACTCTATCCTGTGCGGGCTTCATCTCCAAGTACCTACTGCAACCTACATCCTTCTGAATCTACTTCATGTATTCATCTCTTGGTCTCCCTCTACGATTTTTACCCTCCACGCTTCCCTCTAATACTAAATTGGTGATCCCTTGAAGCCTCGGAACGTGTCCTACCAACCGATCCCTTCTTGTAGTCAAGTTGTGCCCCAAATTTCGCTTCTCCCCAATTCTATTCAGTATCTCCTCATTAGTTACGTGATCTACCCATCTAATCTTCAGCATTCTTCTGTAGCACCACATTTCGAAAGCTTCTATTCTCGTCTTATATAAACTATTTATTGTCCACGTTTCACTTCCATACATGGCTACACTCCACAGAAATACTTTCAGAAGCGAATTACTGACACTTAGATCTATACTTGATGTTAATCAATTTCTCTTCTTCAGAAACAGTTTCCTTGTCATTGCCAGTCTACATTTCATATCCTGTCTACTTCGACCATCATAACTTATTCTGATCCCCAAGCAGCAAAACTCCTTTTCTACTTTAAGTGTCTCATTTCCTAATCTAATTTCCTCAGCAGCACCCGATTTAATTCAACTACATTCCATTATCCTCGTTTCGCTTTTGTTGATGTTAGACACAGTGCGCTCCGTTCAACTGCTCTTCCAGGTCCTTTGTTGTCTCTGACAGAATTACAATGTCATCGCGAAACCTCAAGGTTTTTATTTCTTCTTCATGGATTTTAATTCCTACTCCGAATTTTTCTTTTGTTTCCTTTACTACTTGTTCACTATACAGATTGAATAGCATTGGGGATAGGCTATAACCCTGTCTCATTCCGTTCCCAACCACTGCTTCCCTTTCATGCCCCTTGACTGTTACAACTGCAATCTGGTTTCTGTACAAATTGTAAGTAGCCTTTCGCTCCCCATGTTTGACTCCTGCCACCTTCAGAATTTGAAAGAGGGAATTCCAGTCAACATCGTCAAAAGCTTTCTCTAAGTCTACAAATGCTAGAATCGTAGGTTTGCCTTTCCTTAATCTATCTTGTAAGATAAGTCGTAGGGTCAGTATTGCCTCAAATATTCCAACGTTTCTACGGAACCCAAACTGATATTCCCCGACGTCGGCTTCTACCAGTTCTTCCATTCGTCTGTAAAGAATTTGTGTTAGTATTTTGTAGCCGTGACTTGAAGTCTGAGGATATTTCGCCTGTTTCATACATCTTGCTCACCAGATGGTAGAGTTTTGTCAGTGCTGGTTCTCCCAAGGCTCTCAGTAGTTCAAATCGAATGTTGTCTACTCCCGGGACCTTGTTTCGACTTAACTGTTTCAGTGCTCTGTCAAACTCATCACGCAATACCATATCTCCCATTTCATCTTCATCTACGTCCTCTTCCATTTTCATAATATTGTCCTCAAGTACATCGCCCTTGTATAGACCCTTTGTATACTCCTTCCATCTTTCTGATTTCCCTTCTTTGCTTAGAACTGGTTTTACATCTGAACTCTTGATATTAATACAGGTGGTTCTCTTTTTTTTGAAAGGTCTTTTTAATTTTCCTGCAGCCAGTATCTATCTTACCCCTAGTGATATATGCCTCTACATTTTACATTTGTCCTCTAGCCATCCCTGTTTAGCCATTTTGCACTTCCTGTATATTTCAGTTTTGAGACGTTTGTACTTCTTTTCGCCTGCTTCATTTACTGCATTTTTCTATTTTCTCTTTTCATCAATTAAATTCAGTATCTCTTCTGTTACCCAAGGAATTCGAGTAGCTCTCGTCCTTTTACCTAGTGTTCTTGTCAATCGTTCCCTAACGCTATCTCTGAAACTCTCTCCAACCTCTGATTCTTTCAGTTTATCCAGCTCTCATCTTCTTGAACTCCTACCTTTTTGCAGTTTCTTCAGTTTCAATCTACAGTTCATAACCAACAAATTGTGGTCAGAATCCACCTCTGCACCTGCAAATGTCTCGCAATTTAAAATCTGTTTCCTAAATCTCTGTCTTACCATTATATAATCTATTTGAAACCTTTCTGTGTCTCTAGGCCTCTTGCACGTATAGAACCTTCTTTCATGACACTTGAAAGAAGTGCTAGCTATGATTAGGTTATGTTCTCTGCAAAATTCTACAGGCGGCTTCCTCTTTCATTCCTTACCCCCATTCCATATTCACCTACTACTTTTCCTTCTCTTCCTTTTCCTACTATCGAATTTCAGTCCCCCAAGACTATTAAATTTTCGTCTCCCTTCACTATCGGAATAGTTTGAATGTAGTTAGAAGCCAAAAATAAAAAAAATAAAACGTCGCGCATGACGCGCCAGTTTTTCGTGCGTCTCAGTATTCGACGTCATATCTCCTGAACTAAATGACACAATTTTGATGGTACGACCTGTGGTACATGTGGATACAGTTAGTAATAAAGATACGATAAATTAAAATGTAATGCTTCATGCAGCAGTCTTATTGCACGAACAGCGAAAATGTAGTAAGAGACAAACGTTTTTCACTTCATCGTCAGCAAGAAAATATTTCGTAAAGATATGAAATTATAAATAAAGTTTGTTGCAAGTCTGTAAGTGTTCTCATTCTCAAATTCTGGATGACAAAAGTAACTGGCATTGAGTTGAGATCGGTTCCTCTGGTTTTGCACCCCCACCCCTTTTATACGTAGGAGGTACTTACCTCCACAGAAAATCTTTCCAGAGAGAAAGTGATATGTGTAACAAGTTTCGTTTTAATCCGACCAGTGGTATAGGAAGAGTATATTGAATATACGTTCGTACACATATACGTGCATCTGTTTTTATAGTAAGTATTGATTGCACCCTCAGGATCTCTCGTATGTTGTAGAGTGATGGCTCACAAGCTTCGGCAGCTAATGCTGTGCCTGGCTTGTTTTACAGGCGCCTAATGTCTCATAGCGGGGTGTTTATAACACTGTTAGATAAAATATTGCTGGTCGATAGATCACGTACCGGAGGTCCAACTGGGACCGAGGAAAGGCTTTGTAAAACGAAAAGAGGGAAGACCTGTCTTACCCGTTGTCCTGTAACGGAGGCACTACAAAATATTTGGAACCTTTAACGTTTTCGTTTTCATGGTGTTTGGAGTGATAACTAACTAGATTTCTCGTCAGATCAGAGTCTGAGCAGTCGCAATGATACTTTAAAGCTGAGAATGGTGTCTCCCAAGTACCAATGTAAGTAAATTAACAAGATGACATAAAATTAAAATTAACACCTACACTCTTCTCACTGGAGAATGAAAGCCCTGTGGCATTCGAAGCCAAGGTTTTTCCTCTACTCAGTTTCAGTTACGTTTTATGGGTAATGCCCGAGAGACCGGAGACAAACGAGAAGATCGTGCAGTCGTCCATAACTATACAGCGATATTCGCAGAACATAAATGAGAGCTTTCTGTTATTTATTGTTTTATAAAGCCTGAAAAAGAGTATGGTGTTAAGACCATTGCCATGAAATGATTTCTGCTACAGGTTTTATCGAATTTCGAAATAACGATTAACACAGTTTTTCTTGCTGCCTACAGATGACACATTCGGTGACAGCTGTGTCATATTATACTCGAGTGTACTCTCACACTGACCTCTTTGTGACAGTGCCTCAGCAGTAGATTCTAACATAATGTTCAGTGACCACGATGTTTTATATTTAGTTCCTTTTCGACTATTAAAGATTTGATCCCCGAAATCGTTAGAAGCGAGTACGTTGGTCTGAGTTTATTTTCAAAAGTTAAGGCGAACTGACTAGAAAAAAAAACACATAAAATGTAAAGATCTTACACATGTTATGTACATTTTTCTGTTATTACTGTTGTCCCCCATGCACTTCTAGTGCTGATTTTCCCTGCAGAAAGTTCTGAATTGTCTGGGCAGTGCGGGCGAACAATGACGAACGAGTTACTACCGTTCAGCGCTGCCGATCCAAATGTCCACTCTGACTGTTCCGAATTCAGCAGCGTTAGCAAATCGTTTGGCGGTACGATACAGGTGTTAGAATAGATGCTTCTCACACTTCGAAATCTATCGAGAGACTGCCCATGTTCCGTCTGAGATATGATGCGAAAAAATTCCATGTCTTGTGCTTGTGGTATTTTACACTCAAAAAATGGCTCTGAGCACTATGGGACTTACCTACTGAGGTCATCAGTCCCCTAGAACTTAGAACTACGTTAACCTAACAAACCTAAGAACATCACACACATCCATGCCCGAGGCAGGATTCGAACCTGCGACCGTAGCGTATTTTACACTGACGCGGTGTGAAATGAGTGTGGAAAATGTTATTAAGTAAAAGTTTTTTTTGGACCTAGAGGACGACAACTGGAAATACTGAGCGGATGCAGCCTACCGAACCGTTTTATCATTATTCCTCCACGTTCTCCCTTCCGTTTTCTAATACCCAAGGACGTCACATTTGTTAGGACAAATATTTACTTTGATGGCAACGAAAATAGTCTGGAATTAATATTTATTTCATAAATTCTTCGCTTCAGGGTCTTGTTTTGGAATTATCTATCTTGATTGTTCGACGGGGCGACTCTGTCATTTCGGTTAATGTGTTTTTCACGGATGTATCGCATTAGTAAATCGAAGATATTTACATCATCATGTCTTATGCTACAGATCAGCGTAATGGTATGAGTGAAAAATGGAAAAGCAGACGACGTTCTGTCGTCTCTTCGACAGACGGTGAAAACCATTGCCACGAGTGTGAGATATAGTTTTTGATGAATCAAGTCCTTGGTAACATTTCAGTGCAGTCCAATTGTGAGAGATTGCTACGTGAGACTGTTACATCAGTATTCATTCTCATGCTCAGCATGTATTATGTCTGATCCCTGAGCATGTCATACGACTAAGTCTTACCATCGCCCATGTCTCCTATGGATGTACGTCGTACAACCTGACAGGCCTGTGTTGTTGTGCGATGTGTGTAATATACAGGGGTTGGACAAAAATATCTGAAGAGATCGAGAAATAACTGTTTGAAAGTAAACGCAGATGCTAGTAAAGCCTGGAGATTTGCCATGTTGTATTTGACCACGAACGGCGCCAGCGCAATTTCCTCAACATTTTTCGTCAATATGTCAGACGTGGTCAGAACAGTGTTTGCTGTAGTTGTGAGTACGTTACGTGAGGGCTAAGTGAATTCGAACATGGGCAAATTGTTGGTGCTTGAATGGTTCGGTCATTCGTAACCGAGATTTTTGGTGTTTCAAGAGGCACCGTATCGAAAATTTATACCGCATAAAGGGAAAGGGGAAATCATCAGCCGCCAAGCCATAACGAGGGCAAAAGTATGTGTGTGTGTTGAGTGATAGTGAAGGAGGGTCATTGAAGGTTATTTCAACGAAAATTAAGAGGACGACAGACGCCAAAGTCACTAAAGAGCTGAATGTCGTATTCGCGAACCCTGTTAGCAACAAAACATCATGAAGGGAACTCTAAAAGTTCGGAATTGCAGGGGGAGATATAATTCCAAAACCACTCATCAGTGATGCAAATGTCAGTGACAAGTAAATGTGGTGCTAAAGGCATAATACCTGGTGTATAGAACAAGTGAAGTGTGTCGTTTGGTCGGTTGAGCCTTGTTTCACACTGTTTCCAACTTCTTGTCGAGTTAACATCACAACGGCAGTTCATGCCCGAGGCTCGGTGGTGGTTTGGACCGACATATCGTGGTATTCCAAGGGCCCAATTGGTACTCTGCAAGATCGTATTACTGCCAGGGATTGTGTGACTACTGTGGCTGATCAGGTCCATCCAGTAGTACGATGTTTATACCCCAGAGGTGATGTTGCGTTTCAAGAGGACAGGGATCTGTTCACACAGCCCGCATCGTCCACGACGAGGATGAATTTTCGTATCTCCTCTGGCCACAACAGACGTCAGGTCTCAGTATTATTGGGTCTTTGTAGTCTGTTTTGGAGAGAACAGTGCGTGAACGCTAGCCACCTCCATCGTCATTACCTGAAATTGGCACAATTTTCCAGAAAGTATGGTATAACATTTCCTTGCAAACCACGCAGGACCTGTATTTGTCCAATCCGAGACTATTCGAATTTGTTTTGAATGCCAACGGTTTTCTACGCCACAGCTGTCATGGCAATGTTGTGTTTTTGGTGTTTCCATATTTTTGTGCACCCTCTGCATAACAGCAGTAGAGAAAGTTTTGATGTAAAGTTTCTTCACCAAAACAACTGTAAACTATCAAGATCTGTTTATTGCAACGCGTTTTTACTTCAACTTGAAAACTGTACTTGTGGTGATAACATGTGTTTCTTGGGATTTTTTAGCGCAATGGTGCAAGTTTTAAGGAAGTAAAAAGTTTTCTAATATAAGGATAAAAGTTGATGAAATTCAATACTATATGACAAAATAAGCACTATTTCAGTTGGAACAACAAAGAGTTCTGCAACACTGAATTCGAAGTTTAGTCATGAAATTAAAATTTCATTTAGAACAAATAAAGTTACGTACTCAGCTTTTTGATTATTTACATCGACTTGTCTGCCATCCTGGTAGAAACTGCAGTACCGTAGCACTTAACTAGGATAACCAAAAGAAAATGGCGCCCATTTCCACTTTTATCAGTAGGCTGCGCAATATTAATTGGCAACTTGCTCTAAATGTTCGGAAATGTAAGATAAGATTTCAACGTTGTGCACAGATTAACTAGTTGCTCTAAATGTTCAGAAATGGAAAAGTTTGCACTTCACAAAACGTATTGCCCTATGACTATAATATCAATGAGTCACCGTTGGACTCGTCCAACTCATACAAATACCTGAGTGTAATACTTGGAAGGGATATGAACTAGAATTATCACATAGGTTCAGTCGTGGGTAAAGCATGTCGTAGACCTGGAAGATTCTTGAAGACAGACGCAAACTATCCCGAGAAAGTCTATTAACAAAGTTTCAAGACCCGGCTTTAAATTATTTCTCTGGGTTATACTACAACTCCTTACGTATGCATATGGGTGGTGAGGATAAGATTAGAATAATTACTGCATACTGAGAGGCATTCAAACAGCCATTCTCTCTGCGCTCCATACGTGAAAGAAACAGGAACAACTCTTAATTACGAGTTACAGTGGGACGTACCCTCTGCCATCCACTTCACGGTGGTTTGCAGAGTACAGATGTAGATGTTGATTTCGCTCACGTAGCGGCGTGACACGGTACTGTGGCGCGTGGCTATCAGTATCACCTGGAGCCAGCCCTGTAATAGGAGTTTAATGTATTTTCGTACTCATTTTGAAACGTTCGCATTCACCTTATGCTTGCTGCAGTCTGTTTCTGAAGCTACAAAAACCACTCAGGGAAAGTAACGGTTTTCCAAAATTGAAAAACCAAATGCGAAAAACTGTTCCATGATAAAACACGGTCATCTACCTAGGAACAAACATTATAGACAAATTTAAAAGTCTTGCACTCGAGAAAATCCTGTCAGTACTGTGTGTAATAGTCTGTGTGTTCGATTGTTGCTCTTCTACATACCAAGAATCAGTAAGTGATATGAGAAGTGATTTCAAAAACTACTTACAAGTGAAAAACATTTTGAAGCAGAACCTACTGGAAATAAAAGCAAATTTCCGTTCTGAAGACAGGAAAAATTGTTAAGACATTAAATAGGCACAATTAAAAATAACACTTGTGTCATGGGAGAAAACTTCCTGCCATTTCAAGACCAACGAAATGTGGCTCAATCGTCCACGTGTTATGCAACTAGTATGAAAAATATACTGAATTTTACTTGCAATAAAATTCTGTAACTAAATAATTAACAATATGCTGCATATTGATTCAAAGTGTTACATGGCATTTAAATATTCTGAACTCGTCATACTAACAAACGCCGCACAACACAAAATCTCATGTCTCTTTAACAACGAAAACTGCAGAAAATGGAATGGCGGAAGTTGCTTGCTTTCTATTGCGTATTCCTTCATGCGATTCTAAAATCACTCGGTAAACTAAAACGCCGACCAGGATACAATGTGTTCGTAGATGCTCTGTCATCCAGACACAACACTCTCCTCTACTTTCGCAGAATAAATTAATTATCTACTTTTATTTTTTCGGAACGACCATTAAAACTCTATGGCTGCCTGCAACTAAATCATCTTTAAAACTCGATGTGCAGGAAACTGGAATGTAAACAGCGAAGAAAATATAGTACTGCAGATACACTCTTCGCATGATGCATTGTGAAGCTGTTATGCAACAAACATTCTAACCAGATGCGGAAAATACGTTACACGCATTGTAGAAGGAATAGCACTAAATATGGAAACGTGTGGCTAGAAAACTGCGAGACTTCACTTCTAATCGTTTCGAATCCTTGTTAATTTCGACGCACATACACAAATCATCTTTTAAGTTTCTTACACACCCGACTTATTACTACACAAATCATCTTTGAAGTTTCTTACATATTCGATTTATTACTAATTTCACGTGTCTAGAAAACCAGGAACGTATCCATAGCAGCAACCGTCGTTAAGAAATCTACTCCAAAATGTGGAAGATGCTTTGTGGAGCCAACTTCTATTGTTCATCTGTCGCTGATGCCGAAATTGTCAAGTTAAGTTTAAGAACTGAGCTACTGGCGTCTCAAGTATAGTGCTGATGCAACTTACCACCCAATCACGTTATACATCACGAAAAGAGCAATCGCGACAGCGCTGGCAATCTCCATTTCGGCGATTCTGTGCCAACTATGACGTTTCCTCGGTTGCACCTCTTCGAAAGAAGCTATTGTTGACACTGAATAATAAGCTTATCTCTCCGCTACGTACCGTATTAATACCACATTGTGAATCAGTAGCTATGAATAAATGCAAAAGGATGTGGTATTCGTTAGGTAGTCCATTCGAGCACGAAATGGCCATATTGATGAATGCACAAAAGAACATAACGGAAACTGACCCAAAATGGTTGCGACCTTTTCACTACTAGCTTTTCTGCAGCGTCATAAATAAAGGATGACAGCCTGTGAAACTGTTCAAACGAAAATTATTAAAATGATAAATTATACGCGCGTCACTAATACAGTTTCGGATTTTCATTCTGACGCACTCAAATTGTCCAGACACGTGGGAAGTCTCTCACCTTCTCTTGCAAGAAGTCATGTCAGGTCCAGATGAGGACGTAGACTCAGGAGTGCAATATTGCAAAAATTAGCAGGCTCGCTCGCGTTCTCTGACTCAAATAGATGATTGTACGCAGTTTCCTCCCATCACTGTAAGGTATGCTGGAGAGATAAGACACGACATTTGTATCCGTGAACCGCATGTTTCCCACCTGCGTTTGGGTATCCCCGTTCAGCTATTTCGTATTTCTGTAATCATGCCTCGTGAACGATGGAAGTGTACTATAGATATAGTTAATAGATGTCATTATGACATTAAATACAACACAGTCTATATCTACATTTGTTCTGTAACGTGGTTTGGCTTTTCCAAGCTTTTGACTATTTTCTTGCGTCAGGTCACTCACATTCAGTAGATCACGAATAGGTATTCCATTAGACCACTCTGTTATATTACATAAGAGTATGAAGTAACGTGGATATCTGAAAAGTGAGGATAGACTATCAATACGAATCGCTTCTTTATTCGTTGAGCGATCAGAAGATTAACCTACCCCTACACCTGACACTACAGAATTGACTGGAGGTAATGCCATATAATGTGCTGAAGTGAATGAAACTCCTAATATACGCTTTTCAGTAAACTTGAAGAGGAAATAATATTACATGAAATATTACGCAGGAAGAGTACTACAATCATTCCAGACCTACAGAAAAAATACACCTAAACTTTTGTATAAATAGAATACGCATTTATTGAAAGATGCATTTCGCGGGCGTGGTTGTCTGATAGTTGTATTTACTACCCATGTGCGTCGCAACGGAGCTGCTGGAGAATGTAGAACCCCAGCAAGTAAAATTATCACAGGAACAAAAGTCGATGCACTGGTTGTATCAATTGATAGAGGAGACATGAGAGCGAAGTTAGCCTTTAGTGCAGCCTTTATGAGGTGCTGAGCCTAGGAAATTCATGAATGGTCATTTTAGAGAGTCAAGATTAAGGACGAGAAAACCTATAGAATTAAGTTGAACATATTCCAGAACTGCATATTTGTAAATACTTATTAGGAGGAGTATCGAAAAAACTTACAGGAAATCACTCACTCTGTAAAAATCGTGACGTGGGCGGAACTGTCAGCGATGTGACAGTAGCAGCTTCATATAGGGCATTAAACTCTGAAATCAGTAATGAATCGAAAAATTTTTATTGGAATCATTTTGATATAGTAATGATATAACGAGTGATAAATGGTGAAGATATCTGAAGTGATTGTCAGAATGGAAATTACTTGCTACGTTCCTTCCTACGAAGCCATGCATTGGCACAGGCCTTTCGTGACGTCCTGCTGACGGCCACGCACTTGTGCTCTGTGCAGCTCAGCAGAGCTTGAGAACATCAGGTAGATAACTAGTCACTGCAGGAAACGTCACGCTAAAACCGTGTGACTCCGCCTCTACTCTTAGAAATGCCCTCAAAACAGCGTGGAAGAGGATCAACAAGCGTCCGCAGTTATGTCATGTCTGGCTGAAAACTCTCATTGATCAGATTCCGTACAGGTACCAAAATGCAGGAATGTTGATTAGTACGCTTAATCTGTTGATCCAAATAGTCCCAGAGATTCCAATGGTGCTGATATCGCGTTATTTAGCGGACCAGTTGAGGAGTTGTGGGGTGTCTGAGAGTTCATCAAAACAGGGCAGTACCGTACACATTCAGCCCTATGAACACAGCTGTTGTCGTCTTGGAAGATAAGAAAGTCGGCAGTACACTCAACACGGTACTTTCCTAGGCTCATGGATCTGTCAGAGATGGTATGTACCATATCGGTGCACGCCGAATTCATTGAACGCAGTAGATGCAATACAACTAAGTACTCGGCTAGTGCCGTCAGGGTACATCTACATCTACATCTACATTGATACTCCGCAAGCCACCCAACGGTGTGTGGCGGAGGGCACTTTACGTGCCACTGTCATTACCTCCCTTTCCTGTTCCAGTCGCGTATGGTTCGCGGGAAGAACGACTGTCTGAAAGCCTCCGTGCGCGCTCTAATCTCTCTAATTTTACATTCGTGATCTCCTCGGGAAGTATAAGTAGGGGGAAGGAATATATTCGATACCTCATCCAGAAACGCACCCTCTCGAAACCTGGCGAGCAAGCTACACCGCGATGCAGAGCGCCTCTCTTGCAGAGTCTGCCACTTGAGTTTATTAAACATCTCCGTAACGCTATCACGGTTACCAAATAACCCAGTGACGAAACGCGCCGCTCTTCTTTGGATCTTCTCTATCTCCTCCGTCAACCCGACCTGGTACGGATCCCACACTGATGAGCAATACTCAAGTATAGGTCGAACGAGTGTTTTGTAAGCCACCTCCTTTGTTGATGGACTACATTTTCTAAGCACTCTCCCAATGAATCTCAACCTGGTACCCGCCTTACCAACAATTAGTTTTATATGATCATTCCACTTCAAATCGTTCCGTACGCATACTCCCAGATATTTTACAGAAGTAACTGCTACCAGTGTTTGTTCCGCTATCATATAATCATACAATAAAGGATCCTTCTTTCTATGTATTCGCAATACATTACATTTGTCTATGTTAAGGGTCAGTTGCCACTCCCTGCACCAAGTGCCTATCCGCTGCAGATCTTCCTGTATTTCGCTACAATTTTCTAATGCAGCAACTTCTCTGTATACTACAGCATCATCCGCGAAAAGCCGCATGGAACTTCCGACACTATCTACTAAGTCATTTATATATATTGTGAAAAGCAATGGTCCCATAACACTCCCCTGTGGCACGCCAGAGGTTACTTTAACGTCTGTAGACGTCTCTCCATTGATAACAACATGCTGTGTTCTGTTTGCTAAAAACTCTTCAATCCAGCCACACAGCTGGTCTGATATTCCGTAGGCTCTTACTTTGTTTATCAGGCGACAGTGCGGAACTGTATCGAACGCCTTCCGGAAGTCAAGAAAAATAGCATCTACCTGGGAGCCTGTATCTAATATTTTCTGGGTCTCATGAACAAATAAGGCGAGTTGGGTCTCACACGATCGCTGTTTCCGGAATCCATGTTGATTCCTACATAGTAGATTCTGGGTTTCCAGAAATGACATGATACGCGAGCAAAAAACATGTTCTAAAATTCTACAAGAGATCGACGTAAGAGATATAGGTCTATAGTTTTGCGCATCTGCTCGACGACCCTTCTTGAAGACTGCACGAAATGACAATGTACGGTCGAGAATTCAAAATAGAGAACAGACGTCAATGGCTGGGAAAACAAGTCGAAACTGCAATCCAAAAGAGAACCATATAATCACTGTGTAGCTACATTCAAGACTGGAGGTTGAAGGCAGGCGAAACTGAAGGCGGACAGGCGCGACTAAACCGCCTGCCAAAGGCTGAGGCAGCGCAGATACAGGCGGCTGGTCGCTGGTGGTTGGTCACCGAGAGAGGCGTGGAGCGGCTTGCAGCGTTCGTTCCTCTCTCACCGTTGCACACAGCATTCAGCGCTGCTCTGCTGAGCGTGCTAGCCGTATTCCATCGCCATCGTCTGACACGATGGATACAGCAGCACGCCATTGTCTCCCTCTGAGTTTTAACTGGCTCGACTTTTAAATGATTATCGGAGATTGCTGTTGTTGTTGTCCTTGGCGCTGGTGTTTGAGGAGGGATGAGAGGGGATGTACCTACAACGAGAACTTCGAACGGCAGTGCACCTTGTCATTTTTCACATTAGGAAATAATTGCCAGAGATGAAAGAACGGCAAGTCGCAGAAAAAAATTCCTAGTACTGATCTAGGGTTAAACTCCTGACATCCGCATTTCATGACTGTTACTTAGCCACTGAAACTACTGATGTAGCACTGGTCCGCATGTTAGTTTTAAACGTGTGTGAGATGCACAAAAACACGAAAGAAATGTTTACAACAACACTTAAGCGTGACAGCTGTAAGTACAGCGCTACCACAGGAAGTAACATCAGTGTTTAAATGGTTCAAATGGCTCTGAGCACTATGGGACTTAACATCTGTGGTCATCAGTCCCCTAGAACTTAGAACTACTTAAACCTAACTAACCTAAGGACATCACACACATCCATGCCGGAGGCAGGATTCGAACCTGCGACCGTAGCGGTCACGCGGTTCCAGACTGAAGCTCCTAGAACCGCACGGGCACACAGGCCGGCTCAGTGTTTAACGTCCTGTTGATGAGAGAGCCATTAGAGATTAAGAACGTGCTCCAGCTGAGGAAAGTTGAGGGTGGAAACTGGCTGACGTCTTTCTAGAGCAACCACCCCAGAATTTGCATTAAAAGTTTTAAACGTAATCCTCATAAATCTAAATGTGCTTGTGTGAATGGTAAAGCCGCCTTCCCCCCGAATGCCATTACAGTGTATTACAACTACACCCACCTCGTTGTCTGTTACAGTACGAGATTTCGTCGCGAGATCTAGATGAGGACGCACTTCTCTATGAGAAGATACAGAACTGTGGTAACAATTTCCAAACAAAGCCACTGCAGTTAAGGCAGAAGAAAGCATTCAACTAAAATACGTTCTGATAATGATATAGAGCGTACAAAAGGAGATACGAAAATTGTCATCGCCCTTCCACCTGCTGGCAATCTAACATTCAAGAAACGAAAACTACTGTACAAAAATGGAATTCTTAACGTGTTAGGAGAGACCTACGTCACTTTTAATTGCCGATCACTTCAATTGCGTTAAATCACCGGCCAAAAAATAATTATGTAGTGAGTACACGACGGAAGATAATACCACCAAGTACACACTGGCCCTTTATCTGATATTTGTATTTCCCCTGAGGGTGGCGGAGGAGGGAGGGAGAGGAAGGGGTTAGTAGTATTGAAGTTCCGACTCTTAATTCTTTGATTAAAACGATTGAAAGTAAAGAAAAGCATTTATAAAAACAAAATCTGTCCTTGGTGAGGGACTGAGACGCAGGTGCACGGGAAGGGAGTGTTATGAAGAATGTGGGATGAATATTGGGAAGGCGAGTGGCATTGCAGATATGCAGGGAGAATGTGGATAGAAATGGAAGAGCTTGATTAGGTCATACGAAAGCTCACGTACTGAGTAGATTTTAGTAATGATTTCATGCTCTCGGAGGGAATATTACTCTAAGAAATGATATGGAGTGTGGCTCTCTGCCCCTGTTAATCAAATTAACTGTTACTCAAATCTCTGTTGCTTCTGTTTTTAGTTCCTCGATTTCATCACCTGCACAAGACCTGGTAACTTAGAATTATGTTCGTTGCGCGTAATGATGATAACTTTGAACTTATCCGCTAATAAGTACCTAATAATCTTATACTACTGACCATTAAAATTGCTACACCAAGAAGAAGTGCAGATGATAAACGGGTATTCATTGGACAAATATATTATACTAGAACTTACATGTGAGTACATTTTTACCAATTTTGGTGCATAGATCTTGAGAAATCAGTACCCAGAACAACCACCTCTGGCCATAATAACGGCCTTGATACTCCTGGGCATTGAGTCACAGAGCTTGGATCGCGTGTACAGGTACAGCTGGCCATGCAGCTTCAACACGATACCACAGAACATCAAGAGTAGTGACTGGCGTATTGTGACGAGCCAGTTGCTCGGCCACCATTAACCAGACGTTTTCAGTTGGTGAGAGATCTGGAGAATGTGCTGGCCAGGGCAGCAATCGAACATTTTCTGTATCCAGAAACGCCCGTACAGGAGCTGCAACATGCGGTCGTGCATTATCCTGCTGAAATGTAGGGTTTCGCAGGGGTCGAATGAAGGGTAGAGCCACGGGTCGTAACACATCTGAAATGTAATGTCCACTATTCAAAGTGCCGTCAATGCGAAGAAGAGGTGACCGAGACGTGTAACCAATGGCACCCCATACCATCACGCCGGGAGATACGCCAGTATAGCAATGACGAATACAGGCTTCCAATGAGCGTTCACCGCGATGTCGCCGAACACGGATGCGACCACCATAATTCTGTAAACAGAACCTGGATTCATCCGAAAAAATGACGTTTTGCCATTCGTGCACCCAGGTTCGTCGTTGACTGCACCATCGCAGGTGCTCCTGTCTGTGATGCAGCATCAAGGGTAACCGCAGCCATGGTCTGCGAGCTGCTAGTCCATGGTACTGCAAACGTCATCGGACTGTTCGTGCAGATTGTTGTTGTCTTGCAAATGTCCCCATCTATTGACTCAGGGATCGAGACGTGGCTGCACGATCCGTTACAGCCATTCGTATAAGATGCCTGTCGTCTCGGCTGCTAGTGATCTAGTGATACGAGGCCGTTGGAATCCAGCACGGCGTTCCGTATTACCCTCCTGAACCCACCGATTCCGTATTCCGCTAACAGCCATTGGATCTTGACCGACGGGAGCAGCAATGTCGCGATACGATAAATCGCAATCGCGATAGGCTACAATCCGACCTTTATCAAAGTCGTAAATGTGCTGGTACGCATTTCTCCTCCTTACACGGGGCATCACAACAACGTTTCACCAGGCAACGCCGGTCAGCTGCTGTTTGTGTATGAGAAATCGGTTGGAAACTTTCCTCATGACAGCACGATGTAGGTGTCGCCACCGGCGCCAACCTTGTGTGAATGCTCTGAAAAGCTAATAATTTGCATATCACAGCATCTTCTTTGTTGTGTTGGCAGAAGAGCCAACACCGTGTTACTAGTAGAGGCCGAAATGCACGCGTTTTAGCTCACGCAGGCTGGCGTGAGGAGAGAAGGACTATACTGACGTGAGGTCTGGTACATGACAAGGAATTAGAATTCAGAAAGCGGACGTAATTAGTTTGATACTTAACTTTAATCCATTAATGACGAACGTCGCTTTTGACAGTACATGAGTCACAATATTATCTGTTCAGAAGACATAGTAACTGAATCTGGCGGCTTGCTAGGTCGTAGCAAGTGACGTAGCTGAAGGCTATGCTAAACTGTCGTCTCTGCAAATGAGAGCGTCTGTAGTCAGTGAACCATCGCTAGCAAAGTCGGCTGTACAACTGGGTCGAGTGCTAGGGAGTCTCTCTAGACTAGACCTGCCGTGTGGCGACGCTCGGTCTGCAATCACTGATAGTGGCGACACGCAGGTCCGACGTATACTAACGGACCGCGGCCGATTTAAAGGCTACCACCTAGCAAGTGTGGTGTCTGGCGGTGACACCACACTCTTCGTGTCGGTTAAATTTCGCGTCTGTAGCAAATCATCTTCGTGGTGTAGAAATTTTAATGGCCAGTAGTGTATTTTCACGTCTGTGCCTACAATCTATTGTGACGACGTCGGAGCAATAAAGTGCTCCGGCATACTGTTCAGTGTTTGCGTTTGTGGTATTTCCTGGCTTGTCACTAGAGGAGCAGAATACTCTTCGTCAGTGTAAATACTGGTATTCCGATACACTAAGGAAGCCATCTGTAACTGTGAGGGGGTTTTAGGTCTTACGACTACTGCGTCATGGAAACTGACATTGGAAGACTAGTGCTAAACATAGTTACAGAAGACAATGTGTTATCAGCGATGGGCAACATTATTTCGAACGATATAAATGAGTGTTATGTTCACTAGGACAATACAGGACTGAAAGATGTCAGTGCAGGAACAGATGTGGATGAAGACGGTGAACATTTGCACACTTGTGTGTAATACCGAAGAAACGAGGTGGGCTAGCAGTGGACCCGAAACAGGTGCTTACATATACCGTGGTAAGAAAACTGTTGGCTAAGGAAATGGCGTCAGGGTCAACAATAAGTCGCAGCTTAAAGTAACCAACATTGAGAGCACTAACTCTGTTGTAGCACGTGTACGAGAAACCAACCTTTTTGTCAGTGTAAAAACTACTGTCAACATTGACGATCAAGAACATCGAGGCAGTTTGGGGGTTAAGGAAAAAGTCAATGGACCAATCCTAGGAGTTTTGATAACTTGTAGAAGCAACATACCGCAAGAATACACAAAAAGAACGAAATTGGGAATCGACACGACACCCACTAATATGTATTCACTCAAGAGAACTCTCAAGCTCCGAGTAACTCCGAGCGTAACCCGACTGCACCCCATGTCAGTAGGCAAACTAGTCCGAGAGACTATGCCCGGAATACAGGACGCCATTATCAGTATACTGTACTTACGCCAGTCTAATGCACCGTGGAATGTAATGCACCCCCCAAGTTAAAGTTGTAAACAAAGAGTTTGTTGGCTTATCACTAGTAGGCTCCGTTTATTTACACGTCAGTGGATGTATACATGAAGCATCAAAACAACAATTTTAAGCCACCACCCATTCTTAAGTGACACAGTCATTATTAAAAAATATGTCCTAAATTGATTACCTACATGACATACAAACAAATAGATCATAAATCACGGTCGTTACTCATCATTATCCACTAATATCATCATTTCGGAGGAGTCTACATCAGAAGCAGTTTCATTTACTCTTTCCCCCGTCGTCCTCGTTCCAGAGCACATCATTTTCATGACCGTCCAGAGTATATAAAATGCAGCATTTCTCGAATGAGTTTACTATCATTGGTGCTTTGATTTTTCTCCATGGGGCCGAAATCAAGCATGCAATAATGTGGGGTGCAGCAATCTTAATTTTCCGTATCGGAGTCAGTTTACAGTTTGGTTTGCAAAACTATGTCTTGCACTCTTCCTGAAAGTAACCTCAGAAAGCTTTACTTAACACTATCGTTCAATGGTTTTAACACAAAAGTCATTCCTCCAAGAATAATAACAGATCACTGCCTAGACTGTGCATCTTCTTTTTTACGTCATCAGCAAGATGACCACGAAATGCGTATAGACATAGCATTAATTGTAGTTTGGCTCATCGAAACATTCCTTCGTTGCCGAAGTGTGGTGACATAGAGCTGAAATTCTTGATTTTTTTTCCTCAAAATCTTGTGGAAGCTTTCGTTGTACGGCATCGCAGAGATAAGCCCGCCCCTTTCATAAAGCGATCAACCCATCCACGACTAGCCTGAAGCTCTCACCTCGGTATATTAGGAACTGCAGCCACCTCCTTTTGCTTTGTTTCTTATGGCGTAATTAGTTTACAGATTGTCCATTTTTCCTCCTTCCACGGACGAATTCCAAAAATATTGGTTCAACGTCAGGATGTCTTCCACTGTGAGGACCAGTGAATTTCTTTCCAGTACTGGTAGTTGCAAATAATGCCAATTTCTAATTCTTCCAAAAGCAAACGTTACTCTCAGCTACATCGAATTCTCGTCCCGCCCTCCTGTTACCGTATTTTTAAGCATAAGGAATTACTTTACGCTCTATAGTAGTATCATACGATATTCTTCCGTGCTTGCCTTCCATTTCGTGACTACCTAATGCGAACACACTACGCAGTAATAGCCCAACAAAAACGTAAGTTGAAAATTACAACAATGCATTGAGATGTAAGGAACCATACGTAAATTTCAATGATCTTGTCCCTGAACGACGGATTCAGGTTGGTACTCGAATGTAATGCACCGACGATTCTTATGCACAACCCAGTTTTGATTAATGCATATGGTAAACAAAAAGGTGTGCATTAGATTCGCGTAAATACAGTATCTGAGAAAGGTAGAAATCACAGTTCGGCGCAGTTGACTAACAGTGTTACAGTTATGGCAAGCCATAAGTCAATGGAAGATACAAGATGGACATAAACAAAAGCAAAACGAGAATAATGGAATATAGTCGAATTAAATCGAGTGATGCTGAAGGTATCAGATTGGGAAAAGAGATGCTTAAAGTAGTACACTCATGCTCATAAATTAAGGATAATTGCAGAATCTTGCGTCACACAACGTGGTACTACACAAAACTGACGCTAATAGCATAGGCACATAGGGGACACACACACGACACAGATCTGCTGGGGTATAGTCTCCCATTCTTGCACCAGTGCCTGTCGGAGTTCCCAAAGTGTCGTAGGTGTTTGAAGACATGCAGCGATACGTCGACTAAGAGCATCCCAGACGTGCTCGATGGGGTTTAGGCCTGGAGAACAGCCACGCCACTCCATTCGCCTGATATCTTCTGTTTCAAGGCACTCCTCCACGATGGCAGCTCTGTGGGTCCGTGCGTTATCATCCATCACGAGGAATGTGGGTTTCAAAGACATGCAGAGGTGTACGTGCACCAATCATAATCCCACCCCACACCATCAAACGACGATCTCCATACAGGTCCCTTTCAAGGACGTTAAGGGGTTGGTATCTGGTCCCTAGTTCACGCCAGATGAAAACCCAGCGAGAATCACTGTACCTGGACTCGTCTATGAACATAACCTGGGACCAATGTTCCAATGACCACGTACTGTGTTCTTGAAACCAAGTTTTACGGGCTCTCGTGTGACCAGGGGTCAGTGGAATGCACCTTGCAGGTCTCTGGGCGACTAAACCATGTCTGTTCAGTCGTCTGTAGACTGTGTGTCTGGAGACAACTGTTCCAGTGGCTGCAGTAGGGTCCCGAGCATGGCTACCTGCAGTAATCCTTGGCCATCTGCTGGCACTGATGGTGGGATATCGGTCTCCTTGTGGTAGTGTCGTATACTGTGGACGTCCCGTACTGTAGCGCCTGGACACGTTTCCTGTCTGCTTGAATTGTTGCCATAATCTTGATATCACACTTCGTGGCACACGGAGGGCCCATGCTACGACCTGCTGTGTTTGATCAGCCTCCAGTCGCCCTTGTATTCTACCCCTCATAACATCATCAATATCTGTTATTTGAGCTATTTTCAACACACAGTCACCATTAGCACGTCTGAAAGCGTCTGCGCACTTATTCGCTGCACCGTAATCTGACATGCACCAACACAACTCTGCGTATGTGGATTGCTGCCAGCGCCATCGTGCGACGACCGCAGGTCAAATGCACCGTATTGTCATACCCCGTGGTGATTTAAACCCGCAAACCACCCACCAGAGCGTTGTTTCACCACGTATCAGCATTATCCTTAATTTATAAGCATGAGTGTAGATGAGTTTTGCAACATGGGGAGTGTAATTATTGATGACGGTCAAGGTACAGAGGATACAAAATGTAGACTGGCTATGGCAAGGAAAGCGTTTCTGAATAAGAGAAATTTGTTAACATTGAGTATAGATTTAACTGTCAGGAAGTCTTTTCCGAAAATATTTGTATGGAGTGTAGCCTAGTATGGTAGTGAAACATGGAGGACAAATAGTTTAGACAAGAAGAGAATAGAAGCTTTCGAAATGTAGTTCTACAGAAGAATGCTGAAGATTAGATGGGTAGATCACGTAACTAATGAGGAGATACTACTGAATAGAACTGGGGAAAAGACAAATTTATGGGACAACTTGACTAGAAGAAGGGATCAGTTGGTAGGACAAATTCTGAAGCATCAAGAGATCACCAGTTTAATATTGGAGGGAACCGTGGAAGGTAAAAATTGTAGGAGACCAAGAGGAGAATATATTAAGCAGATTCAGAAGGATGTAGATTGCAGTAGTTACTCGGAGATGATGAAGCTTGTACAGGATAGAGTAGCATGGAGAGCTGCGTCAAACCAGTCTCTGGAGTGAAGACCACAACAACAACAATAACTTTCTTATTACCTGTAACTGCCAACAAACCAGCAGAGGTGGAAGAAGGTATTGTTCGTACTGACGTGGCAAATGATTCTCATGTAGAGGGTGGAGTTGCCTCCAGTTCCCGTAAGGGACAAGGGATGACAGAAGGGGAGAAACTTTCAGGTACTTGCAGCAAACATCAAGAAATAGAAAATTCATCAAACCGTGAAGGAGATTACCCTGCTAATCATTTTCTACTGTCATAATTAGATGATTTGAAATCTGTGGCAAAGCGTTTAAAGATGAAGGACAATTTTGAAATAATGTCAGTTTTGTGGTAATACAGCAGGTCTTACAGTTCACCAGAAAACTGTAAGTTTCAGATCACTTAACACATACCAGTACCTATATATTCAAATACACCATAACTGTTCATGCTTCCAATCCATGTCCAAGTACATCAAATCACTTTCACCTATATCACCTGATTCATCAGTGACCACTGATTTATTCTCTGGGTAGCGTAGATTTTAGGAAGCTGTTTTAAAGTATTTCATCGAAAAAAATTATTGTCGAATTTACTTTAAAAATAAATTTATATGTAAAAAAGGTATTTTATTTACCTTGAAGTAATCATTCGTCTTTCATCTGATGATATACTATTTCTCATTTACGTACTTTCTTTTATTTTGTTAGCCCTCAGCACAGCACATAACTGATCAAAAGACGTCACAGACATTCTGCAGCAGTTAAAGCATTTTTTAGAGTTTTCTTTCAATTTCTTATAAATTATAAAAAAAGTCCATGTTTTTCTCCAGTAGTTAACATAGGATGAATCCGGTACTTTGGATGATGTCGCTGACGCCTGTGTTTTCTTTTCAATAACAAAACGAAAAGCAACACTTTCTCATCAGAGTCCGTTTCGTCGCTAAGTAGCAGACGCATACAGACAGCTCTTGCCACAGAGCTTCTGCTGCGTGGTACAGTTGCGTGTCTGGCAATTCGACCACGCTGCTCAAAAGTGCGGTAGTCGCCCATTGCTGCGATTGAACCGCGTGGCTGAAACGCCACAACGAAGTCGCCAGTGTGAAAGCAGCCGTAGTCTGCGTCACAGTGACACAGACAACGGTCGCCAGATGTTACCCAATAACATCGGCCGACAGTGTGGTCATAGTGCGTCTTATCTCTTCCGTCTTTTTTTGTCAAGGTCAAGAAGGTTAGGTTAGAATCTATTCTATGTATGATGTGGGTTAGATTTTAATCTCTTAAGGTGGGGTGGATACAACGACGCCTCTGTGTTGTGGATACAAGTGCTGCGTAGCAGCTTATGCTATTAAAGAGGCACCGAATGCATGGGAATGAGCTTTTGTGAATCGTAAAGAACGTGGCAAGTACTATGCTTTCTGTCCTCAGTTATTGGAATAACCAGACAAGTTTTACGAATATATGAGATGACGGGAGAAACGTTGTTCTATACTCGAGATAATTCGTGGTGACCTTGAAAAGCTAATTATAAACACACTGTGTCGCTGTATTTATTTGAAGTTGTGCTGACGTACATCAATTAGTGATTGTCGTTTTACACACGAGTGAAAGACAAGTAAAAGGTGTAGCATAAGGTACTCTGAAAAAGTGAAGCACTTAAAAGTGGAAATACTTACCGTACACTGCATTTTCAAACCACTTCATATTAACAGCATCACTAACCTACTGGCATGAAACGCCAGTAAGCAGTAATAATAATTTGTAGACAACTAATGACATCCTACCACAAGAAAGATCCAGTACAGTAGCTATGAGCATAAAAGATACGCCACCCTCTTCACGTCAAAAAATAAATTTTTGAGGTTATAATCTATTCCTAAAATTTCCAATACCGATTTTGCATATGAGGATTCGAATAAACCTGCGATTTTAGTCCATAGATTCCGAACTATGTGCCGATTATGATATTTTCATCCTCAGGATGCCACAAAGTCATTCTCTCTTGGCAGTTTCTCATGCTCCATAGCTCGTGTGCGAGGATATCGGCCGATTTGACCAAAGGAAACAAACTGATTTGAATTTCACCGATTGCCATTCGAAATGTGTACATTCAGGAGAAGGGATCAGTTTTAGTTTGATCGTGCACATAGTGGCGTACATACTGATTTGGAAAGTACGGCCGTCTCCAGACGATGTCGATCGTCGGCAGAATCCAGCGATATCGGAGCCGCTACGACTGCAGCCTTAATCCAAGTCCACTTCTACAAACACTGTCCCATATGACCGTGTCTGGCTTGCGTACCAGATGCTACATTTGCACCTGCAATGCAGGCACCATAGACTCAGCCAGCCCCACAGTTTGTCCCACTCAACAACAAGTCAGAACCAGAGGACTCAATCAGCGGTCAGTGCTCAGAGGTTTGTACTACAATGTGCCTGTCCCTATATCCCTGACTGTACATAAACCATTCTGACCCATGTCATCTGTTAGCGTAAACATCATAGATAATTTATATCACAAGTGTATGTCTATCATTAGCACGGCGCAGTTGGGTGCAGTTCAAAAGGATTCGAAACATCATGTTGCGAGAGTGAGTGAGGCACATTCCGTTAATCTCCTACAAAATAATGGACAGTAATCATTTGGACAGAGTTATGTTATGGAACATTCATTTGGCCTGCTCTAATAGGGAAAATCTGGTTTATTTCCAAATGGAATATAAAATTCATATTATGGGATTGGCAGAAACTAGGATAAGAACAGTACATAACTTCTACACTGAAGAGGCAAAGAAACTGATACACCTGCCTAATATCGTGTAGGGCCCCCGAGAGCACGCCACAGTAGTGCCATAACACGATGTGGCATGAACTTGACTAATGTCTGAAGTAGTGCTGGAAAGAACCGACACCATGAATCCTGCAGGCCTTGGAGATCTCTTCTGAACAGCATGTTATAAGGCATCCCAGATTTCCTCAATAATGTTCGTGTCTGGGGAGTTTGGCGGCCAGCGGAAGTGTTTAAACTAAGGAGAGCAGCTCTGTAGCGATTCTGGAAGTGTGGGGTGTCACATCGTCCTGCTGAAATCGCCGAAGTGCGTCGGAATGCACAATGGACATGGGTTGATGCAGGTGATCAGACAGGATGCTTACGTATGAGTCACCTATCTGAGTCATATCTAGACATATCAGGGTACATATAACTCAAACTGCACACTCCCCACACCGTTACAGGGTCTCCACCAGCCTCTGCTGACAGGCTGGGTCCATTAATTCATGAGGTTGTCTCCATACCTGTACACGTCCATCCTCTCGATACAATTTCAAACGACACTCGTCCGACCAGGCAACATGTTTACAATCATCAACAGTCCAATGTCAGTGTTGACAGGCCAAGACAAGGCATAAAGCTTTGTGTCATGCGGTCATTAAGGGTGTATGAGTGTGCCTTTGGCTCCAAAAGCCCATATCGATGATGTTTCATTGAATTGTTCACACGCTGACACTTGTTGATGGCCCAACACTGAAATCTGCAGCAGTTTGCGGAAGGGTTGCACTTCTATCACTTCGAATGATTCTCTTCAGTCATTGACCCTATTCTTGCAGGACCTTTTTGCAGTTGGAGATTTGATGTTTTCCGGATTCCTGATATTCATGGTACTCTCGTGAAATGGTCATACGGGAAAATTCCCACTTCATCGCTGCCTCGAAGATGGTGTTTCCCATCGCTCGTCCGCCAACTGTAGCACGACATTCAAACTCGATTAACTCTTGATAACCTCCCATTGTAGCAGCAGTAATCGATCTAACAACTTAGCCAGACACTTGTTCTCTTGGATAGGCGCTGCCGACCGCAATGACGTATTCTGCCTATTTACATATCTCTGTATTTGAATATGTATACTTATATCAGTTTCTTTGGCACTTTATATAACGGAGATGAAGGTGCGTACGGTAAGTAATGCAACACATTTTTTCGGCCGGTTTTGGTTGAAAAAATGCGGAATTTGTTGTGCAACTTCGTCGAATATTTCCACTTCAGCTCCTATAGTTTCATGAATTTGTGAATGGTGGCGGCACTATACATAGCCTTCGAAATAGTGTCTGTAATGCATGTGCATTCCAAGCAGAGAGCTGTCACTGATTTCTTTTTGTGGAAAACTAGAGCACTGCAGATATTCATGGTCGCATGCAGAATATCTATGGGGACCTGGAACAAAAGAACAGTGAGTCATTGGGTGTTGAGTCTGTTATCATAACAAGGTTGTGTAAACATGCCCAATCCCCTGCGTGCCAGCCGGCTGCAACTCCTGCAATGTTGGAATGTGCAGACACTCTCATTTGAGGTGATCAATGGATAACAGTCAAACTCTCTGCACAACTGGATGGCTCTGTTGGTAGCCTAGTACTCTCGTCCTCCAGTTGGGGTACATAAAAGTGTGTGCTCTGTGGATTATTTGCTACCTAGCAGAAGACCATAAAGAGCAATGAAGGACGATCTGTGTGAAGTCACTTGCACGTTATGAGGCTGGCCATGCCAGTTTTTCTCGAACATCATTGCAAGCGATGAAACATGGGCTCATCAATTTTAACTGGAAACGAAATGGTGACCCGTTGAGTGGTACTACACCACCTCTGCTCCGTAGAAAAATTTCAAAGTCTAACTTTCAACTGGTAAAGTCATGGTTACAGTCTTCTGTGCTGAATGAGTTATTCTAATTTATGCCCTCCAGTGCCAGATTAAGGGAAGGGAAAAGGGGGGCTCTAGACCCAGGACTCCATGTGGACGGGGGGCCTCCACTCTGATCTTCCTCATCTGGCTCTCTAATAAGAATCATTCAAGATACAACCATCACCATGGGATAAAATAAGACCCTAAAATATAAAACAAATTTCTTTGTTTGTTACAACCACCATCTTAAAAAACTATCATAAATCAGTTTAAAACAAAACGTCGAATATAGTACATGATAATTATGATTCATATTTTCTCGTTGAACAGAAATGTTTTGCAGTCTCATGTAGTCACAGAATAACCAGTCCAAATCCAGTGAAAAATTAAGTTACTGCGCAGTTGCGCAACATTCCTTTCATGTCAACAAGTTCCATCTATTTATAAACTCCGTATGCGTGTATTCGAGCAGAATTTTTGACCTTAACAATAGGCGAGTTACTTCAAACACTTTTGTGTTTTGTGTGATGCACTCACCATTCACGTATCGCCCTTTCCTTCTTCTGTTCGTTGCTTATATTCCTCGTCTATTGTTGGAGAGTTGAATTGTTAATTCGAACAAAAGAAAAGCCCAGAAAGAAGGAGCTACATTTATGAAGAAACTGCCACAAGTGACTGCATAGTCTTACGAAAAAAAATTGCCCCACTGGTAACGTCAGTGAAGTCTGTACTGAACCGGTACCTTTTACATTGGTATATATTTCTTCTAAGGAGTGTTTTACAGATCCCGGTGAAACTGAAATTGTAGTCGGGCAGTATTTTGTAATTGAGGTGGCAATGAAAGCGAATGTTGAACTAAGCGATCATAAAATCGAAATCGGAGACAGAACTTACAGTGAATTAGTGAAGTGCCCAACATTGGAGAAACATTCGGCGAAATGGAAAAATGTGAAAAATCATTGGTGGAATTGATTTTAGCGAATGGTTTAGACTATGTTAAGAACAATTTAGATGATCTAAGTAAATCCGAACGTGTCTATAAATCACAAAAAATGTACTCACCCAACACCTTGTTCTTTAGAAAACTGCTAAATGGAGAGAAAAATGAAAGGAAATGGCTGTAGTATTCCGAATCTACAAGAAATGTGTTTTGTATTTTCCGTAAATTATTCAGTGACAGCGTTGACTTAGATGATATGTGTTCTCCATTTTCAATTTGTGGGCTTTATGTCTGGAAGAAAGAGGTAGAAAAAGTGACATCTCATGAAAACAATGCTATTCATCCCAAAAATTCAGTGACGTGGCTTCTACCATGGAAGAATGAGAGACGTGCCGTATCGACAGTGAACTGCAGCATACGATTTAAACCGAGGAAAATTATTGGCAAGAAGTGCTTCCCTGCGTGATAGAGGTAGTTAAGCATTTGGAAATAAGAGGATTTGCTTTTCATAGTGATAACAAAATTTTTTGGACCAAAAATAATGGTAACTATTTAGGTTTCCTTGAATTAATTGCTCATTTTGAGCCGTTTTTGAAACAACACATCCATGAGCGTTGCTCTAAAGGTCATTCCCATCAGTCATATTTTTCCAAGGCTACCGGTATTATGAAGAATTCATTGGTCTTGTGGGAGTCAAGGTATTGAGTAAAATAGTTGGCGAAATTCAAACAGCAAAATTCTAAAGATTAGCTGTATATTCAACAGTAGACACAGCACATGAAGATCAGCTAGCCCTTGTAGAAGGTATTGTTTCGAGGGAAGAGTTTATGAGGAAGATTTCTATGTTTTGTTCCCAACACAGACACACAGGAGAAAGTCTTAGGAAAGTTTACCTAGATCTCTTTTGGGAATACAGTACCGTATGAGGACAGAAGATTGTCGTTGCCAGTAACACGAGTGGGAAATATTCAGGTTTAAGTGCAAAGATAAAGGAACTGAATTAATTAGCTTTCTATGTGCCATGTGTTGATACCTGTTAAACCTGGTGTTCCAAACAGTGCTGAGAAATCGTCAGAAACAGCTGTTTTTTTTTCCAAGTTATTCAATGACTATATGGCTTTTTTGTAGTTTGTACTCACCATTGGCACATGCTTGTGAGGAAGAATGAGTGACTTAAGATATTGTGTGATACTAGATGGTCATGCTGTGAGGAAGCAATATCAGCTATTCGACAGAATTTCTAAGCCGTTTATGTGTTCTTTAAAGAAATTATTGAGAACAAGAAAATGCAGCGACAAGAAATGAGGCAGAATCGCTTTTGAAAAATCTGAAGACAGCAAGCAGTACTAGCTGTCTTCTGCGATGCCATGTTGTCTTGAGTGGACAAAACTAACAAATATTTGCAATGGCTTGGACTGAATTTAATTAGCGGGTATCATGTGTTGCGATCATTGATTCCATTTTTCAGCCATGTTAGTGAAAATTTTAATGAACATGAAAACCAGGCTAACTCTGCGACTGCCATTCCCATTCTCGAGGCCTCATCTCGCAAGTTATGAGGAAAGAAGAGGGTGAGGAATATACCCCATAAAAAAACTTGAATCCATCTGGCTCTGGATGGTAGTATCCTTTGAGGCCCCCACCTAGGGTTACAGGTGAAACCGGTCAACAGTCTCAAAGGCAGAAAGGAATCCTAATTCCCAACAGCAGAGAGAGTGGAAGAACCTAATGGAGAAAACCATGAGAAATCATTTTGGACTAACAATCCGTTCTTATCTTGGAATTTATTTCCTGCCATGTACAACATACAATTTCAATTGCAGAATGGAAGGGCTGGTAAAAGTAAGCACTACCCCAGTTGGAAACTCAAAAGAGGTATCCACCATTTGCTTTATGCAGTGCTTAGGGACCTAGAGTTTGAGAAGCCCCAACATGTGCAGTAAGGACGAGATTAAGAAACCTCGGTGTCATTCCAAACTTAAGTTCAAAAGAAAATTTTTACAGCCATCTTGAATGTAAAAACTGGTAAACAATAAGAACTGAAAATTCCCTAAGATAAACATGAAATACAAGTTTCAGCAGTACAAGAAACGTGAGTTTTGGACAAAACTGCTACAGAAACCAAAAATCATAGAATTTTTAAGGGTAAACCAACTGCAAAAATTATGAAAGGCATACCAATACTTGGTATCAGCTTCTATACTCATAAAAATTTAGTAGATGACGTTACAGAATTCAAATCCAGTTCAGAAACACTCTCTTCTCACAGTGAAATGCAAAAATAAACAGTATATCTTTGTTAACGTCCAAGCTGTATTTGATGATGACATTTAAGATAAATCTGAGTTAAGTAGAAGCATTCTGGCAACTTTTGGCAGACTAAATGTAAAAAATTCCAAAATCAAATATTGTGATTTTACTGGGGTATTTTAACGTACATGTAGGGAAAGCAAAAAGCTATTTTAAAAATCGTAGGAGAGTATCCAACCCATGAATGAGCAAAAAAAAAAAAAAAAAAAAAACAATGCAAGACTAATGAATCTTTGGAAAACATTTTTGTTGAAGTTAATGTCAACTTTCTTAAAAAAATTGCTAAGTAAAGCAAAAACATATATATCTCCAAGTCTAGTACTACAGAAGTTCCAGTTAGATCATGTGGATATTTCTCAAAGTAATGTTAAAGAACTCGTAAATGTAACAAGAAGCAGGGAATTTTACTCTGTTCATTACCTGACTAAAATTAAACTGAAATTTATCCCTAATAAAAAGGGTAAGAGACAGCAAAAATTGATTAAATATAATGCAGACAGGCTCAACATCACAAACGACACAAATGTGGTAATGAAACATTTTCAAGAAGAAATTAAAATAGCTAAATCAGAGTAATTGGAACAATTATCTAAAGAAATCAACAGGGCAGTGAAGAATGAATTTGAATCAACAAAAATGAGAAGAAAGTCTGCTGGAATGAAATCTGTGAAAAAGGCAGTTGCAGAAAGAATAAAACAGTGGAAGAAATGGAAACATTCTGGGAAGACTGAGTACCTTGATCAACTTAAACTGCAAATTTCAATTTATTGTTCATAACATGTACCGTAGTTTTACATGCATGTGCATTTTCAACTAAGTATAAAGATTTTACAATTACAATTTCTTTTAGTTTACATTATTTCTGAAACTTCCTAGCAGATTAAAACTGTGTCCCAGATCGAGACTCAAACTCAGAGTCTTTGCCTTTAATGGGCAACTGCTCTACCATTTTTTTCCCTGTAATTCTCATTTTGTTTGATATTGTTCACTGCATTTGTTTGGGGTAGGTGTCGTATGTCACCCATCGTTGATCCGTTCACTTTTTTTTTCGTTGCAGAGGGCAGCTAACTCTCTGACTGAACATGCTGAGCTACTGTGCTGGCCTATCTGAGCTACCCAAGCATGACTCACAACCAGTCCTCACAGCTTTAATTCCCCCAGTACCTCGTCTCCTACCTTCCAAACTTTACATAAGCTCTCCTGCATCTGTGCTACCCAAGGACAACTCACAACCCATCCTCACAGGGGGTCGTGAGTTGTGCTTGGGCTGCTCAGACGATAGAGCCATTGCCTGCGAAAGGCAAAGATCTCAAGTTCGAGTACTGGACCAGCACACAGTTTTAATCTGCCAGGAAGTTTCATATGAGCGCACACTCCACTGCAGAAGGAAAATTTCGTTCTGAAAACATCCCCCAGGCTGTGGCTAAGCCATGTCTTCGCAGTATCCTTTCTTCCAGGAGTGCTAGTCCTGCAAGGTCTGCAGGAAAGCTTCTGTGAAGTTTGGAAGATAGGAGACGAGGTACTCATAGAATTAAAGCCATGAGGACAGGTCATGAGTCATGCTTCGATAGTTCAGATGGTACAGCACTTGCCTGCAAAAGGCGAAAGTTCTGAGTTTGAGTCTCGGTCCAGCACACAGTTTTAATCTGCCAGAAAGTTTATATCGGTGCACACTCTGAAAATTTCATTGTGAATACATTATTTCTTCTTAAATTATAATTCATGATAAATTCAAGTTATGAGGGAATTTTTGGATAAGCCACTGCTTGACTCACTTTTTGAAAGTATCCCCTGTCAATACATTAACTTCGTTTGCTTACAAATTATGAAAAACATATTTGACATAGGGGCTTTTTGCTGGTAAAGCAAAAAATCTTTTGTTAACCATACGAAAGTCTTTTCTATGCCATATTTCACAGTTGGGAATATCTATGTTCCTTTTTGTAATCTTAGTGTCTTCTTTCACTAGGATTAGAGGTTCTAGGTTGTTGTATATAAATGGCATAAACTGTGAGACTATTGTGTATAATGAATAGGAATTTGCTATAAGTTCCTGGTTTTACTTTTGCGATGATCCTCAACGCTCGCTTCTGCAGTATGAAACCCCTTTTCATATTAGTTAGGCCTCTTCCAGCCCACAGTAGTAGTCCATAAAACAAGAAAGGGTACACTAATCCAAAATACACAGTCCTTAGGGTTTGAGAATTAAGATATGGTGATAATCTTCTTAAAAAAAATAAAGACGGTGTTAATTTTTTACAGATGTAATCAGCTCGCTGCTTCCATGAAAGTCAATCATCTATGCATAAACCTGATTATTCACAATGTTGTTGGTAGAATTTCATCAATCACAGTATTTTGTCTGTTTGTACCATTTGGTTTAAAGTGAATAATATTAGATTTTTCTTTTTTACATTTAGGTTGTCTCTTTCAATGTGAGCACTTGTCTTTTCAATAAAGTAATGTATCTCTTCAACTAGGCTGGGCTCACTGTCTGCACAGCAGACACCAGATGTATCGTCTGCATGCATGGTGATCAGTTGCTTATTGTCAAGAGAACTTGATAAATCACTTACATAGCATATGAATAGAACTGGACCTAAAATGGAGATCTGTGGAACGTAAAAAACATATTTGCTTATACTTGACCTTCTCCTCTCCAGTATTTCTTCATTAGAGTGTATAATCTCCATGCACTGCTGTCTACCCTTTGAATATATTTCTAGCAATTGCATGAGTTTTCCAGTGACACCACTCTTCACAGTTTTTGATAAGACCACATCATTATGTGCTCTATCAAAAGCTCTTAAGAGGCCCAGGAATACTCCTGCTGCTTAAGGTTTCTCATTTATTTTTTCAAGTATATTATGGGAAAATAGTACTGCTGCTGATGTGGTAGTTTGACCTCTTCTGAAACCATGCTAGAAATCACCTAATATGTCAGCATTGTTGTAATGTACCAGGACTTTTTTAATATTATTTTCTCTAACAGCCTGCTGAAAGTTGAGATTAGGGCAATGGGTATGTAGTTCTGTAAATGCTTTTTCAACTTGTCAGGGAACACCCCATCCTTTAGAACACAGTTTAGTAGATGAACTAGTGGTTTCATTAGTTCGTGTTTCCATTGCTTCAATATATATGGTTAAATTTCATCTAATATTGCTGATTTTTTGTTTGTATCAATAAGCTACAGAATGTCATATGTGCTTACTGAGGGTGATTTACTGGAGTTCTGTTTGTTACAGAACTCAGATGTTTCCTGTATTTCCTGTTTCACAGAGACATCATTTTCAATTTTCGATGAAGGAATTATTAAAAATATTGCTAACTAGAGGGGGATCAGAGATATTTATTATTCATAGTTAACTGTGCATTATTAATTTTAGTTTGCTTCTGATTTTATGTATAACTGACCAGCAAGTCTTTGAACCATTATCTGAACCTCATATCTGTTGGCTGATTCTTTCTGCATTTAAGCTCCAGTCTTCATTGTGGTATTTATATTTGTACTGCTTGTAGAATTCTTTATGTTACTCTGAGTTAGTCACTCTGTGTAAGCTATACATGTTTTCCACTTTTTCTTTCAAATCTTTTGTTTTAAAATCCAACAGCACAGGTTTTGATTTTAAAGGTTGACTTTTCTGTTCATTCACTTTTTTTAATGGCATGGCTCTGTTTATGTCCTCAGTCAGAATTTCTGTGGACATGTTCTGTTTGTTGTTGATCCTACTGGTAGTAATAACTGATTCCCATGATTTCTGGCTTAAATTATGTCTTAGTGTAGCAATGTTGTTTGCAGACAGTATTTGCCTGTGCTCATACATTTTTCTTGGTTTGAATTTGGTGTTACATTTTAGGACCATTATTCAGCCTAAATGATCTGGGAGGTGACCATTTATGACATCTGTTGAGATGATGTGGTCATAATTTGTGATAGCATGATCAGTTAAACTACTATGTGTGTTAGCTATCCTGATGGATACTAATCCAAGAAGATCTTTAGCCCTGTAAGACAGGACGCAATCTGTAAAACGTTTGCTTTCCTGACCGTCACGTAAATTGTTGATGTTCAGATCTCCCGAAATGACAAGATGTACAGTTCTACTACCTGACATTGATTTACTTAAAACTCCATCAGTTGATTTCAGAAAAAGCATCAATAATTTCTGGATAGGGATGTATATACACCTATGACATAGAAAAGAACAGTGCAAAATGTGAGTTTAAGCATTGTGAAACCTTTGTCAACACAGAAATTGTTCCCCCATAGCACTTTTTCTGTGGTGGTTACAAACTTATAATTTCTTGGGTAGATGGCAACACCACCACTTTTATTATGTGTTCTACTGTAGAACATATCTAGTTTGTAGCCTTCTAAATTGCAATATTGGTTGTTGTCCACTGTTTACTGCTGATCCGTAACTTATACTACATGTGAAGATAGTCCTGTGATAAATGATTCAAAAGCATCTTATTTTGTTTCCTAAACCCTGTACATTATAATGCAAAAGTGATAAATTAGATTAATAAGATGTTTAAAAATGATCTAAGGGGCTATTGAGCTCCAAGTATTAGCTCGAGATGAAAATGGTAAAATAGGCCTAAGCAATACCCAGAACTGTGAAATACTAAAAAAGCACTTTGAACAGCTCTTGAACTGTGAAGAACTGTACTGTAAACTAGAATTCCTGGATCTTCAAAAAAACACAGAGGCGGATCCCCCACCTACAGCTGAAGAAATAAAAAGAACAATACATATTCCGAAAACTAGCAAAGCCTACGGAGAAAATAATCTCAACCAAAATTTATAACTAATCTTCAGGTCATGTTTGAAGAAATATGGGAAATTGAAAAGATTTCAGAAGACTGGAATGTGGCTCTTATTCATCCTAAGCACGAGAAAGGTGATAAACATAATGTGAATAACTCCATAGGTATATATCTGTAGCCAATGAGTTATAAGATATTTTCAACAATATTACTAAGCCTCTTAGAGAAAATAGTTGTAGAATGGAAACAAAACCTAAAAGAATATAAGATGTCACCAGTAACTCTGGGGACTAAGAACAAAGGTATTAAAATTAACTATCTATCATTTGCAGAAGATTTTGCCATTGTTTCTGGAAACCTAACAGATGCAGAAGTACCAATCAATCTGTTAGAAGAAATAGCCAACAAAGTAGGTTTAAGAACTTCTCTAGAAATAATAAAATTTATGATAAATGTAAAAACTGCTCCAGAATTCTTTGTAGCAGATTTTGGACAGATAAAGAGGGTTAATAAATGCAAATACTTGGAAAAAATTATTCAATGAAATGGCTTAGAACAATTCGCTGCAAAAGAAAGAGTACATGAAATGCAGAGAGAGCATATGGTATAACAAGGAATATTTATGAAAAAGGTATTTGTCTAAGAATTTGAAAATACAACACTACAACACAGTAGTGAAACGAAAATGTATTTATACAAGTGAATGTTTAATACTAAATAACAAATTACACAAACTTGAGGTACTAGAAAGAAGAATGATTCAAAAAATACTTGGTCTGCTAAGAAATTCAAAGGTATGGAAACGAAGAAGTAATGAAGAAGTGTATCACAACAAAGAAAATGTAACTGAAATACTACAGAAGATTCAATTGATATTTTTTGAGCATTTATAAAGAATGAACAACAACAGGTTAACCAAACAGATATTTAAATATATGTGGGACAAGAAGTCAATGATAGGCTGGATTCAAGAAGTTAGGAAAGATATGGAAAGAAACAGCATAAGTGAAAAGGATGCAACAGAAAGAGAGATTTTTAAGATGAAAGGATTCCAAGGCAGTTGGGAGAAGAAGATGGCTGAAAACGGTTTGAGAAGAGAAAAAGATACGTAGTGAGGAGATGAAAGAATACTGTAGGAAGAAGAAAGAAGAACAAAGCAGGAAGCATTGAAATTGGTATGTGGTCCATATGTAAGCCAAACAGAAAGAGAAATAAGAACAAGGAAACCAAGCTAGCAGGTCAAGTGAGCTTTTATATCAAGAATATAGTAACAAAAGGAAATTCGAAATACAAAGAGTCCCTGATGGAGAAAAATCAGAATAATTTAGTGACATGATAAATTTTATGTGCCACTTATTGCAGTTGCTGTGAAACTGCAAGCAAAATTAAAAGTGTAAAGAAATGTATTGCGAAGTAATCAGTCTTTTCCTACCTTCAACAAATACATAGTAAAGCACAAAGCTAAAGAACTCTTAACAGAAAAGTCTAAACTTCAGAAAAAATACTGAGGTAATCTCAATGAAGAAAGTTTTTCTTGCCAAATTCTTTATTTTAGTGAATATTTGAAGAGTTCTCTAAAAGAAAGCTGCTAAACATTTCAGCAGTCAAACTATATGGCATTATGTATTGTGCTATGAGACCAAGAAGCTGCTGTGTTCAATTATATATTATTTTTTACAATAGGCCTATTTTGACATAACTGCCATTATCAGGTTATTGCACATCAGGTGGTCTTGATGGCCATATGACATTGGTGTCTTATTTGCGGTCACTAATGTATAATTTTGCTCCTTTGACATTGGTGGAGCTATAGTAGGTGTTAAACTGCAACTGGAGCAGTTATTTATGAGGTTTTACAATTATGAAATTTTATTTCATCAGTTAACATCATTATGACATAAACTTCCATAGTTGGAAATTTCAGAAATAACTGCTCCAGCTAGAGTTTAACATCTACTATAGCTCCACCAATGTCAAGAGAGCAAACTTATACAACAGTGACAGCAACCAAGACAGTGATATCACATGGACATCAAGACCATAATCTGATGGTGGCAATCGTGCCAAAATTGGCCTGTTGTAATAAAACAATGTAATCAAACACACAAACATCTTGGTCTCATAATACAATATATAATGTCCTTATATGACATATATGATGCAGAAGGCCCAGATGAACATGAATTATATGAATTAATGGTTGAAAATGATCTTGGGGATGTTTTTCCAAAAGTGAGGATTTCTTACCAAATTTACCCTGAGAACCAATTGTGAATTGTGTATCTGAGAGGGGATTCTCCAAATTAGCCCTTATCAAGAACAAATTATGTGTTATAGTGCAACAAGAATGCATTTTCACTCTCCCCTTGTTATCAGTTGAACATGAGGTGTCTAGTTCTCTTGACTTCCAGGATATGATAGAGGACTCTGCCAGGACAAAATATTCAGGAAAAGAAATTTTTCAGATACTCATTTTCTATTTATTGCATTTATATAATAGGGTAATGTTGTGTGATTTTTTTAAAAATGCAATTGCAAAGTTCTGTTAGGCATAATATCATCTCCTGATGGCATGGTTGATGTCATAAAAATATATGTATTCTTTTACTTTTCTTATTGTACTTTCACAGAAAGGAATTAGGCCTACATGAAGTAAGCAGGATCCACACATTTTTTCTAGCCCCAGGCCTCCACATGGGTTAACCCAGTCCTGATGTCCTCCCTCAAGGTGCAACAATCAACTGAAAAGTGTATTTTGCTACCCTCATGAAACTGAAGAAACGACTTCAATGTGTTTGCCACCATTAAAATGCAAATGGACTTCTCCTTCTCTGACAATGTGAGGCCTAACGGAAGTCTGTGAAAGCAAGAGGAGTTCACAAAATTTCATTGGACTGTTCTTCCTCATCCATCCTACAGCCCGGATCTCACACTTTCTGATTTCCATCTGTTTGGCTGAATGAAGGATGCAGTCTGCAGGAAGCAGTATGTGGATGATGGGGAGGTTTTTGATGCAGTAAGACATTGGCTAAGACGGTGACCAGTAGAGTGGTACCATGCAGCCATACAACCTCTCCCATTATGATGGTCTATGGCCATCACATGGAACAGAGACTATATTATAAAATAGGATTTTGTAGTCAAAAGATTGGGGAATAAAATGATGTATTGAAATTGTGAATAAAACAACATGCTTTTAGAAAAAAAGTGTTGCATTATGTATTGAACACTCCTCATAATATGGTATGCATAAACAGAGAAGACAGATTTGGGGGAGATGGTATAAAAAATAAAAAATGATTAGTACTTTAATTAACTTACTATAGACACTGGAAATGACCTCTTTCAGAGATCTGCTATTAGATCACAAGTAAAAAACATTGAAATGTCTATTGTGCTACATACAGAGTCCCACAACTTAGTGACACCACACATGCCTTCCGTAATTTGATGGCTAATATCTCCTACAAAGTAATTATTATGAGAGACCTCAGTGAGCATAATAAAGCATGGGGAAGCATTATAACAGACCAGGTGGGCATGTTAATGCTTGATACAATTTATGACAATAACTCAGAAGTCCTGAATGATTGTTCTGCCACTGGTATGTCAAGGAGAGGTGAAGCCCATTCAGCAGTAGATGTGGTCCTAGCATCTCCACAGTTGACGCCACCCAACACATGAGAGGTTCTGCAAGATACTGGGGATTCAGATCACTTTCCAATAGGCATAGGGTATGGGTATGGTAGAAATTACTGTCGACATTATAGTCCACAAATCTGAAATATAAGAAGCGGCAATTGGGAAAAATACCACAAGCTGGCAGAGAAAGAACTCATGTCATACACTGAATCCAGAGATGTCGAAGGCAACCACAAAGAACTGGTACAAGTCACTGGGATGGCAGTAGTGACACTGATACCATGCATAACACATGACATGCAAAGTACATGAAAGGTAAGCCCCATTGTGGTTTGAGGAATGTCAAGGAGTCATTTCATAAAGCAAAGAAGTGTTACAAGTGTACAAAATGCCAGTGCAGTGGAAAACTTCATTCCCCTTAAAGCATGCCAGGCATGAGTGAAAATAAAACTTAAAGAAAAGGAAAGATTCAAGTGGGCAGAATACTGTAATAAGTTAAACCATCAAACCACAATAATGACAATCTGGTAACAAATTCAGTGGATCATAAATGCTATAGATGGACACCCCTTCACACGGGCACATCACCTATTGATGGAGGAAATATTGTCCAGGTTGGAAAGTTTGGTTAAAAAGCATTTTTAATGGTACATAGAGGATTTTAAATCGTACCCAACTTTCAACTAGGTTTTTGGCATGGGCAGGGCACATCTGTTAGTGGACATACAGTTGTGTCATTCCATAACTAAATATTTAACAGTGTTTTATATAAACATAAATCATGTGTGCAACAAAGTCTTGTTATCTGTTTTTGCTCAAACACCAAGAAACTTGCAGAGACCATGAAGTTTACTCATCTGCAGTTGTCTGTCCCTGGAGGAGGTTAATAACATTTTCTGATAAGGGCACTATCAAACTGATGACAACCAGCATGGCGTTGGCACAAGGATCAGTTCTCTCTCTATTGTGTTTAATATTTATACCAGTGAACTCTTTTAGTAGTTGGTTGTTGAATGTTAAACAATTAGGTACTGAAAGAGTGTTGGATGTGATCCGATATTCCACTACTCCAAGTTGTAGCATGAGCAATAACTATATTCATCATTGATTCTGAATCAAATGGTCTGGTCTTAGTTATTATTTCCAGGAATGGTTATGAGTAGACAAAAGAAACGTCTGTATAATATGAGCATTTAGTTCCATTTTCAGTGATTTTAGAGTATTCATCTAGTTGATTCTGCTCTATAGCATCACACGTTCATAACAGTTTGTAATAATGCACCTGTTTTAATGTAGTTTTGTGTAATAATAGTGGAACAGCTTTCTGAAAAAATATATAAATAGTAACTCAGGTTGAATGAGCTTCAATTAAAAAAGAGGATCAAATGAGGAGCACTGGTCTTGCAAGAGTTGCAAGAGAACTTCTATGAAGTTTGGATGGTCCAAGCTTACCCATCCAGTGTGGAAGTTAAGGCTGAATTGCAGGATGTGAATCAAGTGGTAAACCTGAAGATGCATCTATAGTGATGGGAAACTGGTAGTTAAGAATGAAGCACCTTCATACAGCTATGCAGCTTTTGGAAACATCCCATAATTCTTGACTTTTTAATTGTTGTAATTTTTATGACAATTTGAATGGTTATTGGGTGTTGAGTGTTGTTATTGTCATTCATAATGTCTGCTTATCATATCTGGGTGGATTGGCATGAATGAAACATAATTTCATTGGGATTTGTTGCATAATTATTAATTCTGTAGTATCAGGGTTTGCAGTAAGTAATAAGCAACATATTAAGTATTTCTGGTAATTAACAGTTTTTTTAGTATAGCATAATGCAGATACCTTTTAGCTGAATTTTCTTGGTCAAAGACAATAACAGAATGGGAATGCAGATTGGCTGATCAGTTATTTTATGAATTTAATTGACCAGTGAGTAGACTACAACATGGTCACCTTTTGACTTATCCATACAATATCACTTCTGGAATACTATGTGGTTACTGACAAAGACCGCAAACATCACAACTCAAACTATAATGCTATGATATGTTATAAGCTGTGCTGTAAGCCAGTGGCTGATAGTGCTTAGGTAGATCATAATCAAACAATGTGCACTGTGTCATCTCAAAAACTGATCTGTTAGTTATTTCCATAGTACCATTTTCTTCTAGACTATGGAGGACACTAATCTTAGGCTCAGTCCAACTCTCTCTTGGAAATTAAGCCAACGTAGAGTTTACAAACTCATTGCCATTGTCAAATCTAACAGCTTTGATGTTTGCATCAATCCTATTTTCTGTCAAAGTTTTAAACTAAAAAAAAAAAAAATTAAAATCTAATGCTTGATCTTCACTTTTGAGAAACTGGCACAATGTCCTGGAATAATCGCTCACTAGTACCTGTATGTACTCAGCCCTAGTATGTGATGTTTGCTCCATGGGACCACATAAATCCATATGCATCAAGCCAAGCACCTCAAATGCACATTCCCCTCCAGTCTCAGGAAATAAGAATTTAGACTTTTTACCAAGCACACATGATTTAATTTATGTTTGTCAACAAGTTCAAAATCACAACACTCCAACCTAGTGCCTACACCCTCTAAACATGACTTACGTCTAGCATGAACTGTAGCATGGCCATGTCTAGAATTCTGTAAGTCTTCCATGTTATTAATTTTACTAACAGACTGTAATGGGCCATCCTCCTCTAGCATTACTTTTCTTCAACAGTAATAGTTGACACCAGTAATATTTTTCAAATTTTGGACATGTCAATATTATCTCAGCTGTTTTTCTGAAAAATTTCATATACTTCTGTACACAATATGTTATATTTCAGAATAAAATTTGTGGAAAGGAATTATTTTACTTTTGATGTTACAATCAATATCTACTAACTCTGAAGGTACAGTTAAAATTATTTTCTTTTAGAAACATTTGAAAATTATGAATTATTTATCATACTTAAATTTTTTTTTATTAATTTTGCAATCTAGTGCTGTTTATTATGTTTGTTTCTGAATTCATTTATAAAATAGTAATTGTACTTAATGGAAATTAATTTGTCAAGAAAAATAGTAAACCCTTTCGAATATTGTTACGACTGCAGAGTGAAGTAGCAGTAAGCATGCCTCTGATGTGAACAGACTGTTTTTGTATTTTGGATGAACAATGTAAAATTGGTTTTGTTGATGTGAAAATTCAAAACGCTGTGTTATATACAAAAATGTGACAAAGTACATTAACATAAAAACAAAAATTCTGTAACAACAATCTTCAAAATTATTTAGATCAATTGAACCATGAGAACCTAAAATGTGAGAATTTCAGCTTCAAGAATCAGACCCCTAGACAAGACCAACTGGAGTCAACTCTACAAGAAAAGATAAGTAAACTAAAAAGTTTATTTTGATCTTACGCCTGTCAAATCTTCAGAGAAGACTTTGCACATTGGTGAACAATAGCAACAGCTAGGATGGGGTAGATTACAAAGAAGAGCATGCTTATCTGAAACCAGTTCAACATGTTTTAATCTATAAATGTGATTTGTTTCTGAACCAGAAACAGTAGCTCATACCTTTTGAATCTCTTATATACACCTTCATGAAAACAACATTTATGCCTTTCTTAATCAAAGTAGAAACTGGCAACAAATTAGTGGCTAAGCTACAGATTGGAATATCATTGCTGATTGAAGATATACCTGATGAATTGGCAGTAGCATTTCACTTCTCTTCACAATTTTTATTTGAAATTTTCTGGTACAAAATCTTTGAAACCATCCCTTTCTTGAAGTCGTGTCTGACGATGCTCTGAAATTGATGATCCACTCACTCCTGTTAACTCGGACACATCAAGTAAAAAAAACAATGACTTTTCTTCTCATCTGGAATTGACCTTTGATGATTCTTGTTTGTGGGAACAATCAGACTTGAAGTGACCATACCTCCAGCAATTAAAGCATTTTATTTTTTTTATTTTCTTGTTTTTCGTTGTAAAGCTGCTTTTATGATATGAAATTTTCATCTATTGTACTGGACTCTATAATTGCCCCTCTGGTAATGTAGATAAACTTCTGGTAAGCTTCACAGCATACTGAATGGAATTAGTTCATTGTAAATTTGTTTGTCTATGCTCTTAACTTTTGTTGGTTATATACAAAATAAGAATTACATAACCTTGAAGACTTTCTTCAGATCTGGATAATGTAGTGTGCAACAAAGCATTCCAAAGATTCATCCATTTAGTTTTGTTTTTATCAGCAAGCAGGTTTTTGAGGACATACCAAGCTTTGTTTCCCTTTGTTATGTTTCCCACATGTAATAAATGTAATAGCTTCATAGTTAAGTAACAGAAAATAATATGTCTCAGTGAGACACAGACATTGTGTGGTGAAAATTGTTGAGACTGGGCTAGCATAGGGATCAGTTCTAGGACCATTCTTTTTCATAATTGCAATCAATGCTTTGCCACATCATATTTCCTAATCTATTAGCTGCCATACTGATGACACAATGATAATTGCAACTCATCAAGAAATATCAGTATTACAACAAATGTTATTGACAGGGGATCTCAAACTGATTCGATATTTCTAGATATCCAGAAGGCTTTTGACACCATTTCTCACAAGTGACATCTAATCAGATTGTGTGCGTATGGAGTACCAGATTATCACTTCAGTTGTGTAACTGCATTCATGATTTCTTGTCAGAAACGTCACAGTACACAGTAATTGCTGGAAAATCAACTTTCAGAGGGAGAAATGATCATCATAGTAAAATAAAAGAAATCAGAGCTCATACAGGCAGATTTATGTGTTAATTTTTCCCATCCACTGTTCGAGAGTGGAATGGTAGGGACATAGTCTGAAGATGGCTTGAAGAATCCTCTGTGAGGCATTTAATTGTGAACTGCAGAGTAATCATGTAGATGTAGGTACAAATATATATGTCACTTGAATAATTAGACACTGTAGGGAAATGGTTCTCCTCTACCAAACTTCTGTGTAACACTGCAGGGCCTTTAATTTTACATCATCTAACAGAATAGAAAATAGGAGAATATCTAGGGTAACATACCTAATGAGCATACTGAGAGATTTAGTTTAGAATATTTAACATTAATCTATTTTGAACTGTTTCATTCTCACATTTCATATGGACTGCTGGTATGGGGGGGACTCTTTATATACAAGTGATATACTGAAGATATAAAAAAGTCCTAAGTGAAATGTGCAGGGCTGCACCAAGAGATCACTGTTTATTCTGTTAATATGTATATATATTGTTCATCACTATACATTAAACTAAATGTAGAATAATTTCAAATAACAGGAGATATAGACTAACACAACACTTGGAGAAAAATTAAAATGGATATTCCAAGACACAGATTGGTAAAAACACCTTATTTGCCCAGAGCCAGGTCCACAGAAATCCTTAACAAAGTACCACACTCAGCATAGTCCATGTCTTGTAAAGTATTTCACAGGAAATTGTAGAAATGGTTGGCTGAAAATCAATTTTGTAATGTGAAGGAATTTTTTGATTTACAGATTGTGAGCATATGTTAAAATTTAAAATGCATCTCTAAATGTCTATAATTGTGTGTGTAATTAAGTGCATTTATATTATGTATGAGAACTCAAGAACATTGTACATATGGTCAATGATTAATAAAGAATGAAGATGAAGGCATGTGTTGCAGCACTTGCCCCAGGACATAGGTCCAAAATTTTTCATTCACTAGAATTAGTTTCATCTCAAACTTACATGCATTGTAATTATCTTTTTATTTTAGTTTCCCTAGCACTGGAGTCATGGTTTTTGTCAAACTGACATCTGAAGACATTTTTGGAAACCTGAACCATAACAAATAACACAAGTAACATGGACACATAAGGTAATACACTTATTCAATTTTTATATTCCTACCAGCATGACATACATAGTTCACTGCAGAGATTAAGCCCACAACCTATCACAATTTGCTATTGTTTATGATATTATGGATAAATCATTCATAATTATTATATTCATGCATCAGCATTGCATCACACATACAGACGACAAAAGCAACAACAACACAGAGATAATCCATTGACTTGTAGATGGTTACAGCAAAGATTAAATCATGTGCTGGGTCACCAGGATAACCACAGAAGTGCTTTCATTTGCTTGATGTTCCCACAGCATGTGATAGGATATTGAAAACACAAATGCAAACTATACTTCTAATGATACATAGAAATTTATTAATATTCAGCTTACAGGCACACATGGTCACAACTGAAGTACAAACAAAAGTGGTCAAATTAGTTGACGAAGTCAACCAGAGTTCCTAGTTTTGCTCTGAATTCGAATTACTCATTGTTGGACTGTTGGACCTCTGTTTGCCATCTGTATTGTTGCCAGAGATGTATCAAGAAGACATTGGCAATAATTGCTACTTATTTTTGTCTGTGCTATGTTTGGTCTATGAAGTCAATCACAGGATTGGTAATATAAGTAATTATTTTTTTCGTATTAATTATTTGTACCACCATTTTTATGGGTTGAAATCTTTCCATATAAAATGAGTTTCATTTTTGCTTGTACTTTTAGGGCTCCATTCAAAAAAGGATTATCAGAAGAGGAAATTGAAAAGGTTCTAAATGAATGTTCCAATGACCGCAAGCATTCTTAATTTGACTGGTCCATCAGGCAGGAAGAACAAATGTGAGTTAGTGGTCACAAAAGTGAATTAGAAATAGAAGCAGATCCTTTGGAGGGAAATGAACACATTCATCTTGAAGAAGATAAAATGCAACATCATGAAGAAGACAATGTTGGTGATGACAATGTAGATTTTATTTGTGCGTCTTTTGTTAGTAAAGATGATAAAACTAAACAGTCCAAGGAAAGTGTTATAGCCAGAACAGCAACATTGCCCTCAAGAAATACAATAAAAATCCTTCCTTTTCCAAACAGGCTGGCTAAGGATATCACACAGGAACTGACAGTATTCAGCAAGATTACTAGTGCATAAATGATTGATTTACTTGTGGAATACACCAACTTCCATATTAGAAACCTGGTATCACAAATCAACTATTCTAAAGAGAGCTGTGTAAAAGGGACTTCAAAGAAAGAGATCTGTGCTCTTGTTGGACCCCTTACTTTTATTGGCTTGAAGGGTTGAAATGAAACAAATGTTGAAGAACTTTGGAATAATGATGGCAATGGAATGATAATTCTCAGAGCTTGTATGTTATACAGATGGTTCTTATTTCCCCTCAGAAGTGATAAGAACATAAAAATCTGAGAAAGATAAATTATCAGTGATCAGGTCATATTTGGATAAATTTGTTACAAGTTGTAAGGAAATCTATAGTTTGGGAGAGTTTGCAGCTGTAGTTGAGATGCTGACACCTTTTCGAGGAAGATGTTCATTTGTTCAATACATGTATAACAAACCAGTGAAGTACGACTTGACATTCTATTTTCGATGCCAAAACATTCTGCGCAGCACCAGTTGAGTTATATTGTGCAACACAAGCAGATGGCCCTTACAAGGTGTCAAACAAATCATATGATATTGGGCATTGACTTGTAGAAAATGTGAATGGAACCAATTGGAATATTCAGAATATTATTTTTTATATTTAATATACTAGTTATTCACTGACAGTTTCACTTTTGTACAAAAACATCACTTGTGTTGGAACTCTGGGAGAGAGAGAGAGAGGGAGAGAGAGAGAGAGAGAGAGAGAGAGAGAGAGAGAGAGAGAGAAAAGGAAATTCCTACTGCTGAAATTTAGGAGTGTAGGGTCTTCACTGTTTGGATACCAAAAGGATATCACAATTGTGTCAGATGTTCCAGAAATAAATAAATAAATATGTCGTTCTACCTAGCTCCAAGCACATGAAGGTGCAATTGATGAAGGAACCGATAAACTACACATTATCATGTACTACAACACTATAAAGGGATGGGCTGACACAGTTAACCAGATGTGTAGTAAATACTCTGTAACTTATGTAACTAGAAAATGGACAATGCCTTTATGGTTTGCTTCACTAAATATTGCTGGCACCCATGTCCATATATTGGTTCAGTTCAATGCAGGAAACCCAAGAGAACCAAGGAGGATATTTTTGAAACAGCTATCTTAACAACTTATGGAAGCTCATTTAGTTACACCAGCCTACACTCCTACGCTTCCAGATGACCTCAAAATATTTTTGGCACCTTATAAATTGGAAGAACCTTGAGAGCTGGAAGAGTCTCCAAACAAAAAAAGGAGTTGCTGCATTATGTGTTGTAGAAAAGAGAATGTTGTTATCATAATTCATTGTTGTGAGTGTAATATGGTTGTGTGCAGAAAGTATTCTTCCACTGTGTGTGAAAAGTGTGCATGTAACACAGTGGATGATCTGGAAGAACAGGATGAGTAAAATTTGTGTATATAATAACAAACAACAACAAATCTAATAAATAACCCGAATATAGTACAATTAGTGTTGTAGAAGTAGTATGCACTGCGAAATCAATGTAGGCCAAGTGTGATGTGAGATTATGATGTGTGTTAGAAATTAAATGATTAAAATTTATGTATGTAAAAATCAAAATAACATTAATTTTTTGCAGTAGCAAGCAGTATGTTTTTTGCCTCTAGAGACCGTGTGACAGTGTCAATCATGTGACCACTGATGTTAACAAAAACTGACACCACTGCTTGAGGGTTAAGGAACACGTGGTGTTCATGGATGGCACCAACCTCTCTTGAATTCACAATTCCATTCATTTTTTAAAAGTCCTGTCATACTGAATATGCCATAAACACCATTCTCTAACATATCAGTTCAAATACATACTGTTCAAGACAAGAAATTATATCAGTGTACCCCTGCTTTGTCCGCCCCTCGTGGTCAGGGATTTTTCCTGCCTCGAGATGACTGGATGTTGTTGTGTCGTTTTCATCATCATCATTCATCCCCATTACGGTCGGAGGAAGGCAACAGCAAACCACCTCCAGTAGGACCTTGCCTAGTAAGGCGGTGCGGGTCTCCCGGATCGTTCCCCTATGCTCTGTAAAGAAGCATGGGACTTCATTTCATTTCACCCCTGTTTTGTTTAATTATTCCAGTATCTTTATGGGACTCCTAGAGAAATCCTACCTAACCAGGACGCACTTTAAATCTCTCATCTCTTTAAGATGGACTTTGTTGATAATCTGGGTCTTTGAGAAGGATAGCCTCTGCTCTTTCTTCCTGAACTGAACACCTACTTCCAAATCTGCATCATCTATATACTTTTCAACTCATTCTTGAGTATTGATCTCCACCTTTCTCATGATTCAATAATATTCTTTGTTGATGTATAAAGCAATAACTACCAACAGAATATCTTCATTTTACAGTTGTCAACATTTTCCTATATAAAAAAATCACCTTGTTTACGGGCTTTGCACTTGTGGGTGTCACAGTCACAGTGGAATGCAGTAATTATCTCCAAATGTGTATCCTGCCCAGAAGATTCAGAAATTGATTTTTTGTGAGATTTCTTCTCATGCCAGCAACAGCTGAACAAGTTCCACCAATAACTGCCACAGTTTCTTCAGTATCCGCACCTTTTGTATAAATGATGAACTCTTTCAAATTTGATAGGTGTGTGTGTGTGTCTGTCTGTGTGTGTGTGTGTGTGTGTGTGTGTGTGTGTGTGTGTGTGTGTGTGTGTGTGTATGTGTGTAAGAGCAGAAGCTCAAAAGCTACTGTGATTTTCCCATGTTCTAAATGTGCCTGTGCACCACTGTAATGTTAAAAGGCTCTGGTATGTGTTGTAACTGAATCAACAACTTCACTAATGATCTGTCATCTTTATGTTGTTCACGAGCTTTTACCTTGACTGTTTTTGTATGGTCACCTTCTTGTAGTTTCTTGGTGCTCACAGTGGAGATTTTCTAGATGCTTAAACAATGTTTTTACATGAATGTTTTTCATCTTGTTGTGGCAAAGAGGCGAAACATGTTTTTCTAATGAATAGCATGTTCCATCACAGATCCCCCCATAGAGATGAAAGATATCATTTAAAGTAACTTAATTAATGAATTAGAAATTTGCAATAACATTGTGCTTTTTACTAAATTATTAACATTATTAAAATAAATGTCTTGTAAGACTGAAATCAGTTCCTCCACTCAACATGGCATCAGCACCAGCACCTGCATGTGATGCATCACTGTCACCAGTGGCATTATCAGTAGCAGCATTAGAAAATGAAGCAACTGTAGATTAAAATTGAGCTGTTGGTTTGAAAAAGTGATGTATTTTTAATGACAAATTTCATTAAGGAATAAATATATTGGGAAGCAATAGTTAGTATCCCTAGTTCCTTAAACAGGCTTCTGCATGATGTTCTTGAGTTCAAGCCACATATAACTCTTGTTGCATGGTTTTGTGCCTGGAAAACTTTAGCTTGGCTTGATGAATTACCTCAAAAATAATCCCATATGACGTTATGGAATGAAAGTAAGCATAGTGTGCCAGCTTTTTCATTTTTATATCTCCTATGTCTGACACAATTCGCAGTGCAAATTATCAGTAGCAGCAGTGGAAAAGGAAGTAACAGTAGCATCAACAGCAGAAGTTTCACCAGCAACAGTAACTATAGTGCCTCTAAAAGGAGAAATGAGAATTGCAGTAGGAGAAGCAGCATCAAGTGTTACGTGTAGACGGAAAACAGCACCTCCTGTCCGTCTAAATGATTTTTTAGTGGAAGGCAGCAGGATGAAGCAGCCCAGGAGATAAGTAGTGTAACAAATTTCACAACACCTCACCAAAACGTTCAATCTAAAATAAACAACAATTATGATCTTAAAATTTGCTATCTGAATGTTCAAGGACTAATAGATAAAGAATTTATTGTAAACAGTTTTGGACTAGATAACAAATTTGATATTTTCTGTCTGAGTGAACATTGGGTTACTGAGAGTGTACTTACAGTTGTCAAACTTGATAACTATAATGTAGCAAATACTTACTGTAGAAAACTGCATATAAGAGGTGGTGTGGCAATATACACTCCTGGAAATTGAAATAAGAACACCGTGAATTCTTTGTCCCAGGAAGGGGAAACTTTATTGACACATTCCTGGGGTCAGATACATCACATGATCACACTGACAGAACCACAGGCACATAGACACAGGCAACAGAGCATGCACAATGTCGGCACTAGTACAGTGTATATCCACCTTTCGCAGCAATGCAGGCTGCTATTCTCCCATGGAGACGATCGTAGAGATGCTGGATGTAGTCCTGTGGAACGGCTTGCCATGCCATTTCCACCTGGCGCCTCAGTTGGACCAGCGTTCGTGCTGGACGTGCAGACCGCGTGAGACGACGCTTCATCCAGTCCCAAACATGCTCAATGGGGGACAGATCCGGAGATCTTGCTGGCCAGGGTAGTTGACTTACACCTTCTAGAGCACGTTGGGTGGCACGGGATACATGCGGACGTGCATTGTCCTGTTGGAACAGCAAGTTCCCTTGCCGGTCTAGCAATGGTAGAACGATGGGTTTGGTGACAGTTTGGATGTACCGTGCACTATTCAGTGTCCCCTCGACGATCACCAGTGGTGTACGGCCAGTGTAGGAGATCGCTCCCCACATCATGATGCCGGGTGTTGGCCCTGTGTGCCTCGGTCGTATGCAGTCCTGATTGTGGCGCTCACCTGCACGGCGCCAAACACGCATACGACCATCATTGGCACCAAGGCAGAAGCGACTCTCATCGCTGAAGACGACACGTCTCCATTCGTCCCTCCATTCACGCCTGTCGCGACACCACTGGAGGCGGGCTGCACGATGTTGGGGCGTGAGCGGAAGACGGCCTAACGGTGTGCGGGACCGTAGCCCAGCTTCATGGAGATGGTTGCGAGTGGTCCTCGCCGATACCCCAGGAGCAACAGTGTCCCTAATTTGCTGGGAAGTGGCGGTGCGGTCCCCTACGGCACTGCGTAGGATCCTACGGTCTTGGCGTGCATCCGTGCGTCGCTGCGGTTCGGTCCCAGGTCGACAGGCACGTGCATCTTCCGTCGACCACTGGCGACAACATCGATGTACTGTGGAGACCTCACGCCCCACGTGTTGAGCAATTCGGCGGTACGTCCACCCGGCCTCCCGCATGCCCACTATACGCCCTCGCTCAAAGTCCGTCAACTGCACATACGGTTCACGTCCACGCTGTCGCGGCATGCTACCAGTGTTAAAGACTGCGATGGAGCTCCGTATGCCACGGCAAACTGGCTGACACTGACGGCGGCGGTGCACAAATGCTGCGCAGCTAGCGCCATTCGACGGCCAACACCGCGGTTCCTGGTGTGTCCGCTGTGCCGTGCGTGTGATCATTGCTTGTACAGCCCTCTCGCAGTGTCCGGAGCAAGTATGGTGGGTCTGACACACCGGTGTCAATGTGTTCTTTTTTCAATTTCCAGGAGTGTATATTAATCAGTCATTCAGCTGCTCCATTGTTAAGTTGGACCTAGATTATTTATGTGAGGAACAGAACTTTGAAGCCACTGGTATAGTTATGGACAGTCTTAAGTTAGTAATAGTATCCCTTTACAGGTCACCTAAGGGTATCATCAATGTATTTCTAGAAAAATTGGACATGCTGTTAGATGTACTAAGAGGGACCAGATGGTTGCATTATGACATAGTAATTGGTGGAGATCTGAATGCAGATTTTGATATAACAACACATAAACGTACTGTGACTGAGTTGAAAAACCTTTTAAGACAGTGCAATTTGCACTCAATCAATAACAGGCCCACAAGAGATAAAGCATGTCTTGACAATATTTTTGTCAACTTTAAAACTACAGAAGAATCATGTGCTGTTACAGCGTTTCCATTTTCAGATCATGACTCTGTATCTTTAAACTATACAAGTAGGTTCTGTATTGATAATAGTAATATTCCAAAGCCTGTCCCAAAAGTTATAATCACCAGGCCTGTCACAGATGACAAAACTGTTCAGCTCTGTAAGTCCCTTGCTGAGAGAGACTGGTTCAACCAATGTCATGGTGACACAAGTTATAGTCTTAGTGCTGATTTGTCAGGGAAACTATTATTTGAGAGATTTTTTAAAACATTTCTGACACAATTTAATGACAATATCCCCATAAAGAAATGCAAATTAACTGACAAAGGCTTTACAAACAAGGCTACAAACAGACAAAATTCATGGTTCACTAAACAATTATCAAGTACGAAAAACCAAGTTATGGTGTTGCACAATATATGTAGCAATCAGAAAACAGAACATGCCAGATTAGCCTATATAAAATGCAGGAATGAGTATAAAAAAGCCATCGTGGAAGCCAAAAAAGCACATAATTTCAATACCATTGATAATTCTACAAATAAGTGCAAAGCTGCATGGAAATTAATAAATGGTGTTGCTAAAGATGTAAGAAGCAAAAAAATTAATATAAGTCCCCAAAAATTCAATGATTTCTTTATTAAATCTGTTGAAAATGTAGGAAATACTATAATCAAACCTGATATCAATTCATCAGAGTTACTTTCTAAAAATGTTTGCAGAACACCAACAGACACAGGTACGTTTATGTTCTCCGAGGTCTCACCTAGTCATGTCCTAAGCATTGTAAAATGGATGAAATCTTCAGACAGTGTAGATATATACGACATATCCTGTAATTTACTAAAGAAAGTAATAGACTATATTGTGTACCCCTTAACATTCTGTATAAATAAATGCATATCTGAAGGATATTTTCCCGAAGAACTCAAAGTGGCTAGGGTAATTCCAATATATAAAAAGGGAGATATGGACTCACCTTGCAGTTACAGACCAATCTCCATAGTCCCAGCTTTTTCTAAAATACTGGAATGTGTAATTTACCAACAGCTATCTGTCTATTTTGAAAAATTAGGAATAATTAGTGAATCTCAGTATGGTTTTTGGAAAAAGTTGTCTACTGTGGATGCTATAGACTTTGTAGTCAAATACTTACATCAAGTGTTTGAGGATAAGGGCTATGCTCAACTCACATTTTGTGATCTAAGCAAAGCTTTTGACTGTGTAAAGCATAAGCCACTCTTAGAAAAACTGGAATTCTATGGCATTAGACATAACAGCCTTAAATTAATAAAATCATATCTTCAGAATCGTAAGCAAGTTGTTTGTGTAGGGAGAGAAATGTCGAGTATAGAGCAAGTCAAGGTAGGTGTTCCGCAGGGATCTGTGCTGGGCCCCTTTTTGTTCCTGATAATGATAAATGATCTGCCGTCATTTATCAAGTCCACCACTGTGTTGTATGCAGATGATACAACATTTCTTCATGCTAGTGAGGATTTCAATAGCCTTAAAACTTGTGCGGCAAAGACAATTGACCAAGCATCCTATTGGTTCAAGGCAAATGGATTCCTGCTGAATGAAAACAAAACACAGCAGATGGTCTGTAGTCTTAGAGACAAGCTTCTGTCAGACGATCCAAGTTATGTCAAATTTTTGGGGGTATACATTGATGATAAATTATCTTGGGGTCAACATGTACAATATATTAGTGGTAAATTGTCTAGAGTTATTTACCTGTTAAGGCGACTTATGGATTGTGTTCCTGAAAAATATGTTAGAACATCCTATTTTTCATTCTTTCAGAGTATAATAACATATGGAATTATTTTGTGGGGGAACTCTAGCTGTGTCCATGACATATTAATACTGCAAAAAAAAGCTATTAGGATAATTACAGGTTCTGCATATAAGGCACACTGTAAACCATTGTTCTGTGAACAGAAAATCATGACTGTTATAAACTTGTACATATACTATGTTCTAATTTATACGAAGAAGAAATTACCAGAAACAAAAACCAGAGAAAATGTACACAGCCACAATACAAGAAGGAATAGGTGCCTCTATATTCCTTACCACAGGTTGTCAAAGTCACTCAACAGCTACGAAATCATGGGGTACAAATTATTTAATAAACTTCCTCAATCTGTTCAAGAATTACCTGAACAATTATTCAAACAAACAATTCATGACTGGCTAGTCCTCCACCCATTCTATGACATAAGAGAATTTATCAACTGTAATATAATACTATAATGTTAACAAGAAACCTGTTGTTTCTTTCAAACTATTAATTGTATTTTAGTATGTATATGACGTTGTCTATTGCTGTAATGGCCGAATGACAATAAAATTATTATTATTATTATTATTATTATTAGAGATTTCTTAAGACGCTTCAGCAGTTCTGTGGTGTGCTCCTCCTACTTGAATTTATTACCAAGCTGTAATCCCAAGAATTCAACACTGTCCATTTCTTCTATCTGCTTGTCATCGTATGTTAGGCATATACTTGTGGGACTTCCTTTACAAGTTCTGAATTGCATGTAATGTGTTTTTTTCAAAGTTTAGTAACAAGCAATTGGCTGGGAACCAGTGATTAATGTCCACAAATATGTTATTAGCTGATTTTTCTAAGGCTACAGTTGATTTGCTATTTATTGCAATGTTCGTATCATCAGGAAACATAACAAACTTGGCATCTGGTAATGTTACTGATGAAAGGTCATTGATATACACAAGAAAAAGTAAGGGCTCTAAGATGAAACCTTGTGGGACACCACATGTTATTAGTTCCCAATTGGATGATGCCTGGTATCTTAATACATGTCTCTTTGCTGATAACACCCTTTGTTTCCTGCCAGATATATAAGATTTGAACCATTTGCAGCATTTCCTGTTACAGCATCATATTCTGATTTACTAGAAAGGATATTGTGATTTACACAATCAAATGCCTCTGACAGATCACAAAATATACCATTTGCCTGTAATTTTTTGTCTAATGAATTAAGTACATTTTCTCTGTAAGTGGTAGATAGCCTTCTCAATATCAGATCCCTTTAGAAATCCAAATTGTGACCTTGACAGTATGTTAATTGTGGTAAGATGGTTATCTAGCCAATTGTACATTAGCTTTTCTAAAATTTTTGAGAATGCTGGCAAAAGTGAAATTGAATGGAAATTAGATGATATTTCTTTAGCTCCCTTCTTAAACAGAGGCTTAGCTTCAGCATATTTCAACCATTTAGGAAATGTTCCATTGATAAACAACTGGTCACACAGATAGCTTAATATGTTACTTAACTCAAAATCACATTCTTTGATTAACTTTGTTGATATCATCACACCCACTAGAAGTTTTTGATTTTAAAGACTTTATGATGGACATTACTTCTGCTGGGGTAGTGAGGGTCCAATTCATATTATGTAAGTTATTTGAAATGTCTGGTCTGAAGTATTCCATAGCAGCATCTACAGAACCTGACAACCCCATCTTGTCAGTAATAGTTATAAAATGTTTGTTAAAAAGTTCTGCAACACTATACACATCTGTCACCAACGTATCATTTACTCTTAATGCTATTTGTCCCTCTTCATGTCTGATTCTACCAGTCTCCTCCTTCACTATATCCCATATTGCCTTTATTTTGTTATCTGATATGACTATCTTTTCCTTGTAATGTATTTGCTTTGATGTCCATATTACAGTCTTTAATATTTATCAGTAGTTCTTGTAATGTGCTATAGCATCAACATCAGAACTATTTTGGATTGACAGATACAGTTTTCTTTTTGTTTTACAAGATACCTCTATTCCTTGAGTAATGAATGGCTTGTCTGTAGCCTTTGCTCTAACCTCGATTAGTTTTGGGGGAAAACAGTGTTCAAATAATGTAAGCACCTTATTAGCAAAAGTGTTATATTTTTCACTCATGCCATGAGCACTGTAAACATCGCTCCAGTGAATGTCTCTGAGGAGTGTCCAAAAGTAATCAATTTTTGGCTTATTGATTACCATCTTGAGCTCAGATTTAACAGATTTTATATCCTGTGCAGTATTAACATTTAGCAGAAGGAACTGCATGTCATGGTCTGAGAGGCCATTGACTATTGGTTTTTAATATAATTTTGTTCATTGGACTTTTCTATAAAGATGTTATCAATGGCTGTTTGTGAGTAATTGGCTACCCTAGTGGGGAACCTTACAGCGGGAATGAAGTTGAATGATAGTGATACTAACTCACATAAGTTCTTATTGGAAGAGGTTTTAAGGAAATCTACATTGAAGCCACCAGCAACCACTATTTCTTTGTTTTTGGTTCTTAAATGGGTCAGTACAGCGTCAAGGTGGTTTATGAACAGATTAAAGTTAGCTGCAGGGGCTTGATATACACGTAATATTATGAAGGATTTTTGAGCAAAATTCTACTTCCCTTGCACATGTTTCCATATGCTGTTCTAGGCAAAATTTATGAATGTATATGTTCTTAAATTTATGACAGTTCCTGATGAATGTGGCAACTCCTCCTTTCTCCATTTCTGCTCTACAAAAGTCAGATGCTAACCTAAATCCTAACACTTAAAAGTTCTATACTAGTGGTCACATGATGTTCAGAGGGGCAGATTATGTAAGCTGAGTTTGAGGACTCTAATTCATTTATGCAGAGAATTAATTTATTAATTTTATTTCTCAGTCCTCAAATATTTTGATGCAATAAAGATAGCTGACATTTCACATTGACTGAGTTGAAATTTCTGCTGATTGTTGAAAATTCTTAACCAATAGCTGTTTGTGCTGATGTAATAAGCTACAATTATGTCTTTCGGTTTCTTTCTGAAACTGAAGGTTTTTCTCAATCCTAACCTCTCTTAAAACTTGGTTTCTTTCTGTCCTCCCTATCCTAAAAAGGGTCTTTTATGAATCCTATAACCACTGGTATTTTATCACTCATGGCAATGCTTCCCCTCTTTAACTTTCCTGCTTTTTTCCCAGGCAGTTTACCCTTCCTTATACAAGCCATAAAAAAAGTTTCTCCAGTAACAGTACTATCAGGAGAAGGGAACAGAAATGCAGTTGAAGAAAATGTGTCAGCTGTTATGGGTAAGCAGAAAACAGTGCCTCCTCTCTGTCTAAACGATTTTTTAGTGGAACGCAGCAAGATGAAGAGGCTCAGTAGATAAGTAGTGCAACAGATACTGTAGTTTCTCACCAAAGAGGTTCAGTCTGAAGGGAATAACAATTTTGAGATTAAAATTTGCTACCTAAAAATTCAAGGAATAAAAGATAAAGAATTTTTTGGGAGTAGCCTACTTTTTGCCTGGATAATAAATTTGATTTTTTTGTTTGAGTGAACATTGGGCTACTGTTGGTGAACTTACAGTTGTGAAACTTGATAACTATAATACAGCAAATAGTTACTGTAGAAAATTGCATAGAAGAGGTTGTATAACAATCTATTTTAACCAGTCACTCAGTTGCTCCATTAGTAGGGTGGATGGAGAGTATTTCTGTGATGAACAGAATTTTGAAGCTACTGGTATAGTCGTTGATAGTTTTAAGTTAGTAGTAATATCCCTATACAAGACACCTAAGGGTACCACCAGCGTATTTCTAGAAAAACTGGACATGTTGTTGCATGTATTTAGAAAGCCAAAATAGTTGCATTGTGATGTTGTAATGGGTGGAGATCTGAATACAGATTTTGATGTAACAACACACAAATGTAGTGTCACTGAGCTGAAAAATCTTATAAGACAATGCAATTTATACCTTATCAATAATGAACCCACAAGAGAAGCATGACTTGACAACATTTTTGTCAGTTTTGAAACTACAGAAGACTCATGTGATGTGACAGTATTTCTATTCTTGGCCCATGATTCTGTATCCTTAAATTGTAAAACTAAATTTTCTGCTGATAAGAGTAATATTGCAAGGCATATCCCAAAAGCTGTAATCACCAGACCTGTCACAAATTATAAAATTGTCGGGTTTTGTGAGTCCCTTGCAGACAGAGACTGGTTTGGCCAGTGTTACAGTGATACACATTATAGTTTATATAATGATTTATCAACAAAGTTAACATTTGAAAAGTTCTTTACAGCATTTTTGACACAATTTAATGACAGCTTTCTCTTAAAGAAATGCAAAATAATTGACAAAGGCTTCAAATCGAGGGCACAACTAAATAAAATCCATGGTATAGTGAACAAATAACAAATTTGAAAAACCAAGTGATGCTGTTGCAAATGTATATAAAAGTCTGAAGAATGACCATACCAGATCAGTCTATCTTACATATAGGAATGAGTATAAAAATGCCATTGTGGAAGCCAAAAATGCACACAATTCCAGCAGTATTGAGAACTCCACAAATAAGTGCTATGCTGTGTGGAAACTAATAAATGGTATTGCTAAAAATGAAAGAAACAAGAAAATTAATGTGTCCCCAAAAATTCAATGATTCTGTTAAATCAGTTGAGAAAGAAGGACATTCTATTATGAAACACGATATTAGTTTATAATTTTGTAGGCTTCCGCGGCCGGAGTCAGTCGACATAAAAGTTTTCTGGGTTTGGTACCGCGTCATAATGTAAAACTACTGCTGCTATAGAAAAGCCAACGTTTAGGCCACGATTGCAGCGGCCTTCTTCTGGGTCTAATGGTGCATTCTAGCTATACAGTGTCCTTTATATTTTGTTGTTAGTGTTCACTGCGCATGCCATTACGTCATAATTTTAAAAGGTAGTTAGTTTATTGGTCACTAAAGGAAGAAGGAGAGGGAACTTTATTTTAACAGGTTATTGCGGTGGAGGTAGAACGTGACCTCTGTTGTCCATTAGCTCTTGTGTTATGTACCATGATTGGTGGCCACCGTCAAATGAGAAGTTGGCTGCTGTTTACCAACTGGTGGACGTCGGCCGCGCGGCGGCAGTTACTTGCCGCTAGTGCTCGTGCCTCGTGTTGACAGTGCGGTCTGTTGGCCTGTGTTTGCTGGCAGCCAGGATGGGGCAAGCCTGAGTCCATCCTCCCTGTTCATGTTGTTACGGTGTTTGAGTATTTCGATGGCCTCTCTGATATTGCGTTTCGTCATAATTGGCTGCTTGGCCAACACACACGCTTCGCTGAATTTTATTTCTTTTCCGCAGTCATGGTGTGTCCTAGGCGAATATAACGCTCGTGCTCCCGAATGCACGTTGCTATTGGCCTACCAGTCTCGCCGATGTATCCACGACGTGCTAGGCTCCACCAAGGACAAGGTGGATGCATTACACACTGCAGGCGTTTACAAGGTGGAATGCGAATGTGGAGAGGCACACATCCGCGAGACTGGTAGGCCAATAGCAATGCGCATTCGGGAGCAAGAGTGTTATATTCGTCTAGGGCAACACAACAAATCCGCAGTGGCAGAACACTACCATGACTGCGGAAAAGAAATAAAATTCAGCGAAGCGTGTGTGTTGGCCAAGCAGCCAATCATGATGAAACGCAAAATCAGAGAGGCCATCAAAATACTCAAACACTGTGACAACATGAACAGGGAGGATGGACTCGGGCTTGTCCCATCCTGGCTGTCAGCAATCAGAGCCCAACTGACCGCACTGTCAACACGAGGCAAGAGCACTACCGGCGAGTAACTGCCGCCGAGCGGCCGACGTCCACCAGTTGGTAAACAGCAGCCAACTTCTCATTCAACGGTGGCCACCAATCATGGTACATAACACAAGAGCCAATAGACAACACAGTTCATTTTCTCCCTCCACCGCAATAACCTATTAAAATAAAGTTCCCTCTTCTTCTTCCTTAAGTGACCAATAAACTAACTACCTTTTAAAATTATGATGTAATGGCATGCGCAGTGAACACTAACAACAAAATATAAAGGACACTGCATAGCTAGAATGCACCATTAGACCCAGAAGAAGGGCGCTGCAATCGTGGCCGAAATGTTGGCTTTTCTATAGCAGCAGTAGTTTTACATTATGACGCGGTACCAAACCCAGAAAACTTTTATGTCGACTGACTCTGGCCGCGGAAGCCTACGAAATTATATTAGCAACCTGTATGGGCAGGAAACACACAGCAACATCCGCAAACTGGAAACACTCAGGAAGAAGAAAGGGAAACTTCTCAACGATCTTATCTACTTGAAGATGTGTCGGGATCAGGACATTGTACGTAAATTTCTTCAGTTCAAATTTAACATCGACACTCACAAAGCAAGAAGCATCTACAGGCGAGCCAGTAAATCTCTTCCGAAGGAGCATATTCAGCAGGTGCGGAGAGAACTTGACTTCAACAACAAACAGTTGCTGCAAATATATCATCTGCTATCATCTACGTTATCGCCCACTGACTGGAATAACGTCAACAGAATCACTCACCTGCAAGTGTATGCAGCCAGTGAAACTGCCGCCATTCGCCAGAAGAAGAAATTTGAGCAGCTAGCAGAGACGACACGGAACACTACGCCTCGACTGGATACATTTCGAACAGTGGTGAACCTTTCTCCTCATCCCATCAGCACCGCAGCTCCAGAAGCACTAGCTAAAGGACTAAACTTTGCCGTCACACCTGAGCGGATTCCCACGGAAGAAATTATCGAATCCATGGAAACAGCACTCCAGCACACATCTGCGATTGAAGCCGAGAAAATTAGACAGGAAACCGTTCGAGTTCTACTACATGCCAAGCCACAGAAACACAACCTTAACAGAGAGGAAAGAGCAGCTATCAGGGAACTGAAGAACAACGACAAAATTGTGATATTAACAGCAGACAAAGGCAATGCTACTGTCAAGTTAGACACCTTGCAGTATGAATACAAGAAGAAAGAATTATTAAATGATCCCATCTACAAAGAACTAAGGGCGGACCCTACGGCAAAGATAATTCGAAAGACGCAGGCCGCGATCATGGACTCGAGACTTGACGCTGACACAGCCAAGGGTCTTATTCCCAGAGTACCAGTCTCTCCTAGAATTTACGGTGTTCCAAAGATACACAAGGAAAGTTGTCCTTTGAGGCCAATAGTGAATGGGATCAATTCGCCTACTTACAATTTGGCAAAGTACCTAGCCTGCAAACTAAGACGTCTAGTTGGTAAGACGGACTCTTATGTGAAGAACTCGACACACTTTATAGAATGCCTAAAGGGACAAACAATTTTACCTACAGGCATCATGGTCAGCTTTGACGTAAAATCACTATTTACGAATGTGCCAGTAGATGAAACTATCCACATCCTTCAGGAGCATGTCCCGCCAGACATATGCAACCTGGTTGAGTTGTGCCTGACTTCAACGTACTTCATATGGCAAGGAAAATACTACGAGCAGACAGATGGTGTAGCAATGGGGTCTCCCCTATCTCCGCTGGCAGCCAACATATTCATGGAAGCCTTTGAAGCAACGGCCCTCGGTTCAGCTCCTTTACAACCACGTTGCTGGTTTAGATACGTGGACGACACTTTCGCTATATGGCCTCATGCTGAAACGGAGCTACACAAGTTCCACGAATATCTGAACAGTATGCATGGGAAGATACAGTTCACGCTGGAAGTAGAAAAGAATGGTGCTATCCCATTTCTAGATGTCGAAGTGTACAGGAGAACGGAGGGCACACTGGGGCACAGAGTACATCGTAAGCCTACGCATACTGACAGGTATCTGCACGCCCAATCCTACCACCACCCAGTACAGAAGATTTCTGTCATCCGCTCTTTGGCAATCCGTGCACAGTGCCTTAGTGATGCTCAAAACATCACACCTAAGCTTAAAAGGTTACGCACAACGTCTTTGGCCAATGGCTACAGCCACAAGTCGATAAACACAGCCTTGTCGACGAACACAAGCAAGAAAGATAAGCAGGAAATGGACAAACAGCAGCCAACAGTACGCTTACCCTATGTGAAAAACGTTACTGACCGAATAGGCAAACACCTTCGCCGCGTTGGGGTGCAGCCTGTCTTCTATAGTGGTCGTAGGATCCAGGACGTGCTCGGCTCCACCACGGACAAGGTGGATGCATTACACACTGCAGACGTTTACAAGGTGGAATGCGAATGTGGAGAGGCACACATCCACGAGACTGGTAGGCCAATAGCAATGCGCATTCGGGAGCATGAGTGTTATATTCGTCTAGCGCAACACAACAAATCCACAGTGGCAGAACACTACCATGACTGCGGAAAAGAAATAAAATTCAGCGAAGCGTATGTGTTGGCCAAGCAGCCAATTATGACGAAACGCAATATCAGAGAGGCCATCGAAATACTCAAACACCGTAACAACATGAACAGGGAGGATGGACTCGGGCTTGCCCCATCCTGGCTGCCAGCAATCACAGGCCAACAGACCGCACTGTCAACACGAGGCACGAGCACTAGCGGCGAGTAACTGCCGCCGCGCGGCCGACGTCCACCAGTTGGTAAACAGCAGCCAACTTCTCATTCAACGGTGGCCACCAATCATGCTACATAACACAAGAGCCAATGGACAACAGAGGTCACTTTCTCCCTCCACCGCAATAACCTATTAAAATAAAGTTCCCTCTCCGTCTTCCTTAAGTGACCAATAAACTAACTACCTTTTAAAATTATGACGTAATGGCATGCACAGTGAACACTAACAACAAAATATAAAGGACACTGCATAGCTATAACGCACCATTAGACCCAGAAGAAGGCCGCTGCAATCGTGGCCGAAACGTTGGCTTTTCTATAGCAGCAGTAGTTTTACATTATGACGCGGTACCAAACCCAGAAAACTTTTATGTCGATGATATTAGTTCATCAGAAATTTTTTCAAAAATGTCTGTAAACCACTGGCTATTACACACATCTGTGCCTTCACCTAGGGTGATTTCCCTAAATCGCTCCAGGCAAATGCCGGGATGGTTCCTTTCAAAGGGCACGGCCGACTTCCTTCCCCGTCCTTCCCTAATCCTATGAGACCGATGACCTTGCTGTCTGGTCTCCTTCCCCAAAACAACCAACCAACCAACCTTCACCTAGGTCTCTTCTAGTCTCATCCTAAGAATAGTAAAACAGCTAAAACCATCAGACAGTGTAGATGGCATATTGTGTAATGTTCTAAAGAAAGTAATATACTGTGTTGTGTATCCCTTAACATATTTTATAAACAGTATATTATCTTAATGAGCTAAAATTGCCTTACCGGATCTAACTCCCCCCCCCCCCCCCACTACCCTCTCCTTCATGGTAACCAACCCTTCCCTGACAACCTTAGTAAGGCCAATCACTTTGCCTCCTACCTCTCTGATATCTTTACCATCCCAGACGATCCCCAGTTTGATTACTTCCTCTTCCCAGATGTCCACGATCGAACTGACACCTCTGTCCCTCCCCTTGCTCCTGGTTTCCAGTACTTGGACAACATTGCACACAACAAACTCAATGCCCCCATCACTACTCAGGATATCATCACTACGCTCCACGCGAAATGCAACACCGCTCCCGGTCACGATCGTGTCACCTATCGCCACCTTCGTGAAGTTCCTGCCTCCTTCCTCTCCACCCTGGCCAGGCATCATAATGTGGTCATGTCCACTGGCTACCACCCCAACCTGTGGAAAACCTCCCATATCCTGATGTTCCTTAAACCCAACAAACCGCCATCCGCTGTCTCCTCCTACTGTCCCATCAGCCTTACCTCGGTCTTCAGCAAGGTCCTGGAATCCATCCTTACCCGACGCATCCACCAGCATCTCCGCCACCACCGCCTCCTTCCCATTACCCAGTGCGGCTTTCGGCCGTCCTTCTCTACCGATGACCTTCTCCTTCACCTCACACATCTCCTCTATGAACAGCTCAACTCCCGTCACTCCACTATCTTCCTCTCCCTTGACCTTGAACGCACCTATGACTGGGTTTGTCATTCTGGTCTCCTCTTCAAGCTCCAACCCTTCACCCTTCCTATCAACTACGTCTGTCCTTTCTTTCCCAACGTCCTACCTACGTCACCATCCATAACATGGATTCTTACACCTTTTTCCCCTCGGCCTGTGTGCCCCAAGGTTCCGTCCTTTCCCCTCTTCTATACCTTCTGTATACAGCGGACATGCCGCTGTCTACACCCCCCATCCACCCTCTCCAATACACCGATGACACCGCCTTCCTTGCCCTCGCCCCCACCCTGCAATGCTCCCAACACCTTCTCCAATCCCATCTTGACCAGTTCACTGCTTGGTGCAACCAGTGGTTGCTGAAGGACAATCCTTCTAAGACCTAGGCGATCACTGTAGGCAAAACCACACCTTTCTTCCGTCTCCTCGACTTCTATGTCAACATTTATGGCCATACTATCGCCCTCACCCCCACCCTTAAGTACCTTGGCGTCACCCTTGACCATCGCCTCTCCTGGACACCCCATCTCTGGACAATCCAAGCCAAGACATGCTCACGAGACTGTCTCCTCAAGCTCCTCTCTGGCTGCACATGGGGTCTGGGCCCCTCCACCATCCTCCACACATGTAAGTCCCTCATCCGCCCTATCCTCTGCTACGCCAGTGTCGGTTGGTCACAGCCAGTGTGATCCCTGCCACCGTTGGATAAGCAGCTGCCAGCAGCAAGTCGTATACTCTAAGCTCACTTATTTGTTACATAGTTTAATTCTTAATTTCTTTGCGTGTTTTGGGGTACTTGCATTGTTTAATTCATAAATTTTGGGCATATTATAGTATTTGAGAGTTGTAGCACCACGCTTTAGTAGCTGAATAGTGTAAATTCGCGTAGTCGTCTGTCTTCTGTTTTTGTTTTGAACGGCCAGTGTCGGTTGGTCACAGCCAGTGTGCTCCCTGCCGCCGTTGGATAAGCAGCTGCCAGCAGCAAGTCGTATACTCTTAGCTCACTTACTTGTTACATAGTTTAATTCTTAATTTCTTTGCGAGTTTTTGGGCACTTGCTTTGTTTAATTCATAAATTTCGGGCGTATTATAGTATTTGAGAGTTGTAGCATCGCATTTCAGTTCCTGAATAGTGTAAAATCTCCTTCTGCCGCCAAGCAGTATGTCAGCAGTGCGCAAGTAGCAGCATTACTGCATTTGCTAGGCAGTCTTGTATTTTAAAAACTGTTTAAATTTTGTGTCGAACTGTTTGTGCTCTCTGTAGATTAGTTCAGACGTTCTTTGCACAACAGTATTTAGCATGGATAGGGACTGTGACTTCTGTGTTCGTATGTGGGCTGAGTTGGCATCCCTTCGCCCCCAGCTTCAGGCAGTGTTGGCTTTGGTCACACAGCTTGAGGCTGTTGCCAATGGTCATCACTGTGGGGGTCCGGATGGGGGTTTGTCAGGGACGGCCAGTACGCCCCACGCATCCCCCGATCAGACTATGGCTGTGGCTGCCCGTGATACTGCCCACATTGAGACTGACCCCTCACCCGTGGTAGAGTGGGAGGTCGTCTCGAGGTGTGGCAGGGGGCGAAAGACATTCCGAAGGGCTGAACGGAAGGCCTCTCCAGTTTGTCTGACGAACCGGTTTCAGGCTCTGTCTCAGGCTGATACTGATCTCCGGCCAGACATGGCTGCTTGACCTGTTCCAGAGGTTGCCCCTCAGTCTGCAAGATCCAGGCGGTCGCAGAGGGTGGGGTTACTGGTAGTTGGGAGCTCCAACGTCAGGCACGTAATGGGGCCCCTTAGGGATATGGCAGCAAGACAGGGGAAGGAAACCAATGTGCACTGCGTGTGCATACTGGTGGAGTCACTCCAGATGTGGAAAGGGTCCTTCCGGATGCCATGAAGGTTACAGGGTGCACCCATCTGCAAGTGGTCGCTGATGTCAGCACCAATAATGTGTGTCACTTCGGATCAGAGGAAATCCTCTCTGGCTTCCGATGGCTATCTGATTTGGTGAAGACTGCCAGTCTCACTAGCGGGATGAAAGCAGAGCTCACCATCTGCAGCATCGTTGACAGGACTGACTGCGGACCGTTGGTACAGAGCCGAGTGCAGGGTCTGAATCAGAGGCTGAGACGGTTCTGCGACCGTGTGGGCTGCAGATTCCTCGACTTGCGCCATAGGGTGGTGGGGTTTCAGGTTCCGTTGGATAGGTCAGGAGTCCACTACACACAGCAGGCGGCTACACAGGTAGCAGGGGTTGTGTGGCATGGACTGGGCGGTTTTTTAGGTTAGATGGCCTTGGGCAAGTACAGAAAGGACAACAGCCTCAAAGGGTGCGAGGCAAAATCAGGACATGCAAGGACCAAGCAGCAGTCGGTATTGCAACTGTAAACTGTCGAAGCTGCATTGGTAAAATACCAAAACTTCAACCGCTGATAGAAAGCACCGAAGCTGAAATCGTTATAGGTACAGAAAGCTGGCTGAAGCCAGAGATAAATTCTGCCGAAATTTTTACAAAGGCACAAAAGGTGCATGCAACTGGTGGTGGAGTGTTTGTCGCTGTTAGTAGTAGTTTATCCTGTAGTGAAGTAGAAGTGGATAGTTCCTGTGAATTATTATGGGTGGAGGTTACACTCAATAACTGAGCTAGGTTAATAATTGGCTCCTTTTACCGACCTCCCGACTCAAGCATTAATGGCAGAACAACTGAGAGAAAATCTGGAATACATTTCACATAAATTTTCTCAGCATGTTATAGTCTTAGGTGGAGATTTCAATTTACCAGATATAGACTGGGACACTCAGATGCTTAGGACGGGTGGTAGGGACAGTGCATCAAGTGACATTGTACTGAGTGCACTATCCGAAAATTACCTCGAGCAATTAAACAGAGAACCGACTCATGTAGATAACATCTTGGACTTACTGATAACAAACAGACCTGATCTTTTCGACTCTGTAAACACAGAACAGGGAATCAGTGATCATAAGGCCGTTGCAGCACTCCTGAATATGGAAGTAAATAGGAATATAAACAAAGGGAGGAAGGTTTATCTGTTTAGCAAGAGTAATAGAAGGCAGATTTCAGACTACCTACCAGATCAAAATGAAAATTTCTCTTCCGACACTGACAATGTTGAGTGTTTATGGAAAAAGTTCAAGGCAATTATAAAATGCATTTTAGACAGGTATGTGCCGAGTAAAACTGTGAGGGATGGGAAAAATCCATTGTGGTTCAACAACAAAGTTAGGAAACTACTGCGAAAGCAAAGAGAGCTTCACTGCAAGTTTAAACACAGCCAAAACCTCTCAGACAAACAGAAGCTAAACGATGTCAAAGTTAGTGTAAGGAGGGCTATGAGTGAAGCATTCAGTGGATTTGAAAGTAAAATTCTATGTACCGACTTGACAGAAAATCCTAGGAAGTTCTGGTCTTGCGTTGAATCAGTAAGTGGCTCAAAACAGCATATCCAGACACTCTGGGATGATGATGGCATTGAAACAGAGGATGACACGCGTAAAGCTGAAATACTAAACACCTTTCTCCAAAGCTGTTTCACAGAGGAAGACCGCACTTCAGTTCCCTCTCTAAATCCTCGTACAAACGAAAAAATGGTTGACATCGAAATAAGTGTCCAAGGAACAGAAAATCAACTAAAATCACTCAACAGAGGAAAGTCTACTGGACCTCATGGGATACCAATTCGATTCTACACCGAGTACGCGAAAGAACTTGCCACCCTTCTAACAGCCATGTACCACAAGTCTCTAGAGGAACTGAAGGTTCCAAATGATTGGAAAAGAGCATAGGTAGTCCCAGTCTTCAAGAAGGGTCATCGAGCAGATGCGCAAAACTATAGACCTATATCTCTGACATCGATCTGTTGTAGAATATTAGAACAATGTTTTTTGCTCGCGTATCAAGTCATTTCTGGAAACCCAGAATCTACTCTGTAGGAATCAACATGGATTCCCGAAACAGCGATCGTGTGAGACCCAACTTGCTTTATTTGTTCATGAGACCCAGAAAATATCAGATACAGACTCCCAGGTAGATGCCATTTTCCTTGACTTCCGGAAGGCGTTCGATACAGTTCTGCACTGTCGCCTGCTAAACAAAGTAAGGGCCTACAGAATATCAGACCAGCTGTGTGGCTGGACTGAAGAGTTTTTAGCAAACAGAACTCAACATGTTGTTCTCAATGGAGAGACGTCTACAGACGTTAAAGTAACATCTGGCGTGCCACCGGGGAGTGTTATGGGACCATTGCTTTTCACAATATATATAAATGACCTAGTAGATAGTGTTGGAAGTTCCATACGGCTTTTCGCGGATGATGCTGTAGTATACAGAGAAGTTGTAACATTAGAAAATTGCAGTGAAATGCAGGAAGCTCTGTAGCGGATAGTCACTTGGTGCAGGGAGTGGCAACTGACCCTTAACATAGACAAATGTAATGTACTGTGAATTCATAGAAAGAAGGATCCTTTATTGTATGATAGCAGCTACTTCTGTAAAATATCTGGGAGTATGGGTGCGGAACGATTTGAAGTGGAATGATCAAATAAAATTAATTGTTGGTAAGGCGGCTGCCAGGTTGAGATTCATTGGGAGAGTCCTTAGAAAATGTAGTCCATCAACAAAGGAGGTGGCTTAAAAGACACTCGTGCGACCTATACTTGAGTATTGCTCATCAGTGTGGGATCCGTACCAGGTCGGGTTGACATAAGAGAGAGAGAAGATCCAAAGAAGAGCGGCGCGTTTTGTCACAGAGTTATTTTCTAAGCCTGATAGCGTTACGGAGATGATTAGCAAACTGAAGCGGCAGACTCTGCAAGAGAGGCGCTCTGCATCACAGTGTAGCTTGCTGTCCAGGTTTCGAGAGGGTGCATTTCTGGATGAGGTATCGAATATATTGCTCCCCCCTACTTATACCTCCCAAGGAGATCACAAATGTAAAATTAGAGAGATTTGAGCGCACACGGAGTCTTTCCGGCAGTCGTTCTTCCTGCAAACAATATGCGACTGGAACAGGAAAGGGAAGTAATGACAGTGGCACGTAAAGTGCCCTCTGCCACACACCGTTGAGTGGCTTGCGGAGTATAAACGTAGATGTAGATGTAGATGTATGCCCACCCTGCCTGGATCTCCGCCTTTCCTACCTTTTACAATTCCCTTCAAATCCTTGAACGTCCTGCTCTCTGCCTCACCTATCGCATCCGTCTCCCCTCCCCCACGCAGATCCTGTATGGCCTTATTCTGTTCCCACACTTCCTCCTTTTCCTCAAATGGATGCGGATCCTCTACGCCTCCCGTAAACTTGATCCCCCTCACCCGCTTTTCTCTCCCATCCTCTCCCACCCCCTCCGCTGCCGCGCCTGTATTCCCACATCCCACCTGCTCTCCATCTCTCCAGTCTCCTTATCCTCTCCCTAGGTGGCTTCCACCAGCTCCCCGTCCCTGATGATGCCTTCATCCCCTCCATCTACCTCTCCTATCAACTTTGATCCTCCCCTTCCACTTCCTGTGTTTTTTTCCTTAGGACACCCTCTCTCTCTTCTCTCCCTCCTCCCTTCCTCCCCCAGGCTTCCCCTACCCCCTATACCTTCTTTCCTCCCCCCCATCTCCTCTGCCACTGGTATCTCCACTCTCCCCCCTCCCCACCCTTTGTCACCTTTTGGCAGGTCCCCGAACTCGCAGATGTCACATCAACATTAGTGCGCTTGAAGGTCATCTCCATCAGTTGTGTGTGTGTACCGTCGTGTTTGTGCTTCAGTGTTTTTCGCCACCTACGCTCCATCATTCACGTGTGTTGTCTTAATCATCAGTGTTTGTGTACAGTGCTAACAGTTTCTTTGTTTTTCTTTGTGTGTGAACGGCTTCGTGTTTTTTCGTTACTGCATCTACTGTTATTTGTCCACCGCTACGTTATGTGAACCATGGACCTCGCCGTTGGTGGGGAGGCTTGCGTGCCTCAGCGATACAGATAGCTGTACCGTAGGTGCAACCACAATGGAGGGGTACCTGTTGAGAGGCCAGACAAACGCGTGGTTCCTGAAGAGGGGCAGCAGCCTTTTCAGTAGTTGCAGGTGCAACAGTCTGGATGATTGACTGATCTGGCCTTGTAACACTAACCAAAATGGCCTTGCTTTGCTGTACTGTAAACGGCTGAAAGCAAGGGGAAACTACAGCTGTAATTTTTCCCGAGGGCATGCAGCTTTACTGTATGGTTAAATGATGATGGCGTCCTCTTGGGTAAAATATTCCGGAGGTAAAATAGTCCCCCATTCGGATCTCCGGGCAGGGACTACTCTGGAGGACGTCATTATCAGGAGAAAGAAAACTGGCATTCTACGGATCGGAGCGTGAAATGTTAGTTCCCTTAATCGGGCAGGTAGGTTAGAAAATTTAAAAAGGGAAATGGATAGGTTAAAGTTAGATACAGTGGGAATTAGTGAAGTTCGGTGGCAGGAGGAACACGATTTTTGGTACAAGTTTATATGCCAACTAGCTCTGCAGATGATAGAAATTGATGAAATGTATGATGAGAAAAAAGAAATTATTCAGGTAGTGAAGGGAGACAAAAATTTAATAGTCATGGGCGACTGGAATTCGGTAGTAGGAAAAGGGAGAGAAGGAAACATAGTAGGTGAATATGGATTGGGGGAAATAAATGAAAGAGGAAGCCGTCTGGTAGAATTTTGCACGGAGCATAACTTAATCATAGCTAACACTTGGTTCAGGAATCATAAAAGAAGGCTGCACACATGGAAGAATCCTGGAAATACTAGAAGGTATCAGATAGATTATATAATGGTAAGACAGAGATTTAGGAACCAGGTATTAAATTGTAAGACATTTCCAGGGGCAGATGTGGACTCTGACCACAATCTATTGGTTATGAACTGTAGCTTAAAACTGCAGAAAGGTGGGAATTTAAGGAGATGGGACCTGGACAGACTGATTAAACCAGAGGTTGTACAGAGTTTCAGGGAGAGCATAAGGGAACAATTGTCACAAATGGTGGAAAGAAATACAGTAGAAGAAGAATGGATGGCTCTGAGGGATGAAGTAGTGAAGGCAGCAGAGGATCAAGTAGGTAAAAAGATGAGGGCTAGTAGAAATCCTTGGATAACAGAAGAAATATTGAATTTAATTGATGAAAGGAGAAAATATAAAAATGCAGTAAATGAAGCAGGCAAAAAGGAATACAAACGTCTCAAAAATGAGATCGACAGGAAGTGCAAAATGGCTAAGCAGGGATGGATGGCTAGAGAACAAATATAAGGATGTAGAGGCTTATCTCACTAGGGGTAAGATAGATACTGTTTACAGGAAAATTAACGAGACCTTTGAAGAAAAGAGAACCACTTGTATGAATATCAATAGCTCAGGTGGAAACCCAGTTCTAAGCAAAGAAGGGAAAACAGAAATGTGGAAGGAGTATATAGAGGGTCTATACAAGGGCGACGTACTTGAGGACAATATTCTGGAAATGGAAGAGAATTTAGATGAAGACAAATACTGCATGAAGAGTTTGACAGAGCACTGAAAGACCTGAGTTGAAACAAAGCCCCGGGAGTAGACAACATTCCATTAGAACTACTGATGGCCTTGGGAGAGCCAGTCCTGACAAAACTCTACCATCTGGTGAGCAAGATGTATGAGACAGGCGAAATACCCTCAGACTTCAAGAAGAATATAATAATTCCAATCCCAAAGAGAGCAGGTGTTGACAGATGTGAAAATTACCGAACTATCAGTTTAATAAGTCACAGCTGCAAAATACTAACGCGTATTCTTTACAGACGAATGGAAAAACTGGTAGAAGCCGACCTTGAGGAAGATCAGTTTGCATTTCGTAGAAATATTGGAACATGTGAGGCACTACTGACCTTACGACTTATCTTAGAAGAAAGATTAAGGAAAGGCAAACCTATGTTTCTAGCATTTGTAGACTTAGAGAAAGCTTTTGACAAAGTTGACTGGAATACTCTCTTTCAAATTCTGAAGGTGGCAGGGGTAAAATACAGGGAGCGAAAGGCTATTTACAATTTGTACAGAAACCAGATGGCAGTTATAAGAGTCCAGGGACACGAAAGGGAAGCAGTGGTAGGGAAGGGAGTGAGACAGGGTTGTAGCCCCTCCCTGATGTTATTCAATCTGTATATTGAGCAAGCAGTAAAGGAAACAAAAGAAAAATTTGGAGTAGGTATTAAAATTCATGAAGAAGAAGTAAAAACTTTGAGGTTCGCCGATGACATTGTAATTCTGTCAGAGACAGCAAAGGACTTGGAAGAGCAGTTGAACGGAATGGACAGTGTCTTGAAAGGAGGATATAAGATGAACATCAACAAAAGCAAAATGAGGATAATGGAACGTAGTCAAATTAAATCGGGTGATGCTGAGGGAATTAGATTAGGAAATGAGACACTTAAAGTAGTAAAGGAGTTTTGCTATTTGGGGAGCAAAATAACTGATGATGGTCGAAGTAGAGAGGATATAAAATGTAGACTAGCAATGGCAAGGAAATCGTTTCTGAAAAAGAGAAATTTGTTAACATTGAGTATAGATTTAAGTGTCAGGAAGTCGTTTCTGAAAGTATTTGTATGGAGTGTAGCCATATATGGAAGTGAAACATGGACAATAACTAGTTTGGACAAGAAGAGAATAGAAGCTTTCGAAATGTGGTGCTACAGAAGAATGCTGAAGATAAGGTGGGTAGATCACGTAACTAATGAGGAGGTATTGAATAGGATTGGAGAGAAGAGGAGTTTATGGCACAACTTGACAAGAAGAAGGGACCGATTGGTAGGACATGTTCTGAGGCATCAAGGGATCACAAATTTAGCATTGGAGGGCAGCGTGGAGGGTAAAATCGTAGAGGGAGACCAAGAGATGCATACACTAAGCAGATTCAGAGGGATGTAGGTTGCAGTAAGTACTGAGAGATGAAGCAGCTTGCACAGGATAGAGTAACATGGAGAGCTGCATCAAACCAGTCTCAGGACTGAAGACCACAACAACAACAACGTTATGTTCATTCTGTGTCTCCATTGTTTTCTCTTGTACTGCCTGTGGCTGAAGAGCGGCGTACTGTTTTGCTGCCAGCCCACCTTGTATAAGGTGTAAAATTTCAATAAAGAAAAAAAAAAAAAAAAAGCTCAGCCTGCCGGTCTAACAATGCATACGTCTCAGGATATATCGCCTCGCATTAGACAGCGTATTTACTTTCGTGTTTTCTTTACGAGTGGACGTGGTTGTCTTTTTGGTTTTCTTGACTCTGTTGTCCATTCTTGTTGTTGTCGTGAGGTCCTTCATTGGTCGTGTCTGTTCTCTCCCATTGTGTTGTTATTCGCGGGCTGCTCCGCGGGTCCCACTGTGTTTCCATCACTTCAACCCTGTGACTGTTCCAGTTGCCGTTACAACAAAGTCACTGAAAAAAGTTCTTAGTTCTGCCCAAGAGTCAATACCATGACGTCTGCACCTGTAGTGTGCTATTTAGCTACTGAAACTACAAATATAACAGTCCTGCATATTACTTTTGAACATATGTGGGATGCTACACTAATATGAAAGAAAAGTGTACAACACTTAAGCATGATAGCAGTAAACACACCGCTACTACAGGAAGAAATATTGGTGTTTAATGTCCCTTTGATGAGAGATGCAGAACCAGTTCCAGCTGAGGAAAGTTGAGGTTGGAAACTAGCAGAGGTCTTACTAGAGCAACAACACCAGAAAGTGTCTTAAAAGTTTAAATGTGGTTATGTGACGGGAAATATCCCACAATAGCACAGTGTGCATTCTTCCTAGTGATCCTAACGGGACATCTGTCCCACATACAAGACACCTCCAGCTACATACGTGTTTACCCAGCCACCGTGACTGAGGCATCACTGTGAGATGTTTCTCTAGCAGTTCACCCGTGCAGGCGCAGCTAAACGATTGTCTGTGTCATACTGACATCTAATGTCTATGTAAATAACAGCCAACTCTCCCTCTTGACGTGCTATAGAAACCTTTTGAAGTGCTTCCCAGAATAACACAGGATACATTCTTCCTAGCAATTCTAACAGGGCAGCTGATCCATTACATATCAGTCCCTGCACGTAAATCGTAAAGTGTCACAGAAACAGTTAACAGTCGCTATTGTTGTAAGAGCTTTCGTGATGTCTGAGCTTGCCTGCATGGAAATTCTTGTTCTAACAGGACCTGGTTACGAAAATAGCTCGGAATAATACCAACTGCATTCTCACTGATGGTCCTAATGGCACATCACGTGTTCCCTTCCTGGAAATCGTGATGTCCTGATTTCAACATGTCTCAGAGACAGTAAACATTCTCACTGTTAAAATCATTCATCATGCCCGTGCATGCTTTTGAAAACACTGTTAATCATAAAAGCATTCTTGTTATTTGGAAAGAGAGACAATGGTCGCATCAATCCCTTCCAGGAAATAGTGATGTTCCATAAAAGCTTCTCATTATCTACCCATCCAAATGAAGCTCTCTCACTGGTCACCTCAGTCTATATACACTCCTGGAAATTGAAATAAGAACACCGTGAATTCATTGTCCCAGGAAGGGGAAACTTTATTGACACATTCCTGGGGTCAGATACATCACATGATCACACTGACAGAACCACAGGCACATAGACACAGGCAACAGAGCATGCACAATGTTGGCACTAGTACAGTGTATATCCACCTTTCGCAGCAATACAGGCTGCTATTCTCCCATGGAGACGATCGTAGAGATGCTGGATGTAGTCCTGTGGAACGGCTTGCCATGCCATTTCCACCTGGCGCCTCAGTTGGACCAGCGTTCGTGCTGGATGTGCAGACCGCGTGAGACGACGCTTCATCCAGTCCCAAACATGCTCAATGGGGGACAGATCCGGAGATCTTGCTGGCCAGGGTAGTTGACTTACACCTTCTAGAGCACGTTGGGTGGCACGGGATACATGCGGACGTGCACTGTCCTGTTGGAACAGCAAGTTCCCTTGCCGGTCTAGGAATAGTAGAACGATGGGTTCGATGACGGTTTGGATGTACCGTGCACTATTCAGTGTCCCCTCGACGATCACCAGTGGTGTACGGCCAGTGTAGGAGATCGCTCCCCACACCATGATGCCGGGTGTTGGCCCTGTGTGCCTTGGTCGTATGCAGTCCTGATTGTGGCGCTCACCTGCACGGTGCCAAACACACATACGACCATCATTGGCACCAAGGCAGAAGCGACTCTCATCGCTGAAGACGACACGTCTCCATTCGTCCCTCCATTCACACCTGTCGCGACACCATTGGAGGCGGGCTGCACGATGTTGGGGCGTGAGCGGAAGACGGCCTAACGGTGTGCGGGACCGTAGCCCAGCTTCATGGAGACGGTTGCGAATGGTCCTCGCCGATACCCCAGGAGCAACAGTGTCCCTAATTTGCTGGGAAGTGGCGGTGCGGTCCCCTACGGCACTGCGTAGGATCCTACGGTCTTGGCGTGCATCCGTGCGTCGCTGCGGTCCGGTCCCAGGTCGACGGGCACGTGCACCTTCCGCCGACCACTGGCGACAACATCGATGTACTGTGGAGACCTCACGCCCCACGTGTTGAGCAATTCGGCGGTACGTCCACCCGGCCTCCCGCATGCCCACTATACGCCCTCGCTCAAAGTCTGTCAACTGCACATACGGTTCATGTCCATGCTGTCGCGGCATGCTACCAGTGTTAAAGACTGCGATGGAGCTCCGTATGCCACGGCAAACTGGCTGACACTGACGGCGGCGGTGCACAAATGCTGCGCAGCTAGCGCCATTCGACGGACAACACCGTGGTTCCTGGTGTGTCCGCTGTGCCGTGCGTGTGATCATTGCTTGTACAGCCCTCTCGCAGTGTCCGGAGCAAGTATGGTGGGTCTGACACACCGGTGTCAATGTGTTCTTTTTTCCATTTCCAGGAGTGTATAAATCCACAACCAACCACACACCTCTGTGTGTGCGTGTGTTTTATTCTCCAAGATGAAGAGTGTAGCGGCAAGAGGCATAGAGTTCTAGAGACAGGATTACCAACTGAATAAATAAGTTGTATTTTGAGTGTAAATTTTTGTGTGTATGTTAAATTTGCTTTATTAATTCCGTCTCCTTGTTATAGTACAGCTCCAGGAATTTATCTTGGAGTGTGAGGAGAGACAGGAGGGGGCTGGACTTTGTCAGACTCTCAACGTCCAGCCATCCATGGTGGGTTCACAGCTAGCATTGCCATATGAGTATAATTTTCCTTGTAATTTGTTCTTGTATAGTAGTGATTCAAAATCTTCTTATTTCATACTTTTTTTTCAATTTATGCATTTTGCTTTTTGTTGTTGTGAGCAAGACAAACCAATTGCCTAATGCCGATTCTGACAAGGACAGTGATATGCCTGAATGGGACAGACAAAGGGTCATTGAACCAGAGGAGGATGTAATCTGGCCCTGCTAAATGATGATGATGATGATGATAATGATGATGACTTCTTTGAGGGTGTGGTGGAGATTTCCGATGAGGTGTTAATGCCTTGCAGCCAGAGCGAAAAATGTAATCACTCACTCTGCTTATAACCTTGAGATCGTCAGTATTCTTTCTTTCACTGTGCCAGCAGCGGTAAGCAATGTACTTAACTATTATTTTTTTATTTCTTCTTTTACAGCAGTCCCGTCTTCGCAGCCACAACACAGTGTGGAGCACATACCAATGGTGGCTAAATCTTCTTCATCCCCAAAGTGGCACCCCGTAAGGCACGCATCACCTATAAGGATGCCGCTAGTTGCCGCGAGGGAACTGCAGCCACCGCTGCCCAAAACACCACCGCTCTGGCGTCCATGAGCCAAGCAACGAGCCACCACCTCTCAAGTTATTGGGTCAGTTCTGCAGCAGCAGCAGTAACAACAGCATTGAGAACCATCACCGCAGCCTGGCTGTTCCCATCAGTCTGACCTGGTAACACTGCAGCATCCTCCTGCATCATCATCATCATCATCATCATCATCATCATATTAGCCTTGTCAGAATCGGCGTAAAGGCCAATGGATTGGTGAATACCGACTGGCCCCTCCCCAACACCATCATCAACAGGGTGGGCGCAGAATGAAAATACGGGGCATGTCAATTGCCGGGTGGTTTCGTAAATCCACCTTGAGTGCTATACTGGCCCGGTTTTCCGAGATGGAGGTCGGAGGGTCAGCTAAAGCACTCAGCTGAATACTACACCTGGACATCCATATAGATGTCTATGATCTGGTAAATGGAGAATCAAGCTATATCAAGCTCCATAAAGATATAGCTAACAAGAGAGCATGCAATAATGTTGAAAATAAAATCAACCAGGTTTGTTTCGCATGATCAGTCCTGGCTTGTGAGAGAAATTACAATTACATAGATCATCCTCAGTATCCCAGTACACACCATGTAGGTGATAATATTCGTGGGTGTTATAACTTTGATGGTATTGATTTCCCCATCAAGATGCAGGACATACATAAATTTGAGGCACAAAATACTGGAATATTGGTTCATGTTTATGGCCTGGAGAAGAAAAGCAAGTCAGATGAGCGAGACAAGCACATTGTTGCCAGGCTCTTCCATTTCTCAAAATTTGCAGGTGAGCGTGAGCTGCATGTGAACATGCTGATTTCTCTGAAGGTGATAATTATCACTACGTTTGGATCAAAGACATGTCTCAACCCCTTTACAGCCAGTTGTCGAAAAAGTAACATAAAAAGCGTATTTTCTTAAGGTGTCTGAATTATTTCTCCTCAGACAAGTTATTAGTGGCATACCTAGCAGACCGCATTTCCAATGGACCGGCAGGTGCTATCACACCTACTGAGGAAAACAAATTCAAAAAGTTTAAGAATGCTCACCGCCAGGAGCAATGCCTGTTTGTAAAGTATGTCAACTTTGAATGCCTCCTCGCTCCTGTGACGCACTGTGGAGGTAACCCTACAGCCTCACACGTCACATTTACAGAAAAACACGTACCATATTTGGCAGTGTATCAAACTGTATCATCATATGATTCCAGTCTTAACTGCTACAAATGTTATGTCAGGGATAATCCTGAAGTTTGGCTGCTCACTGAGCTCAAAAAACTTTCAAGGGAAGTTGATAACCTTTACAGCGACAACATACCCATGACCAAATCGAAGGAGAATGAAAATTTGTATAATAATGAGGAGGGAAATGTCTACGTTGAAAAAAGAAAAAGAAGAAAAGGGAACTGCTTCTTCCATACATTAACTAGCTAGTGTTTTAATTTAACTCTTCAAACAGAGTGTTTCAGCAACTTTATACAGACCACAACCAGCTGCCTACATACTTGCAAACATAAACACAATATTTATTCTTGAGTACCCTTGAGTACACTGCACATAGAATGGCTACTACATTCTTTTATTTCAACTTTAAATATGTGGATATTTTCAGTTTCTTGTCATAAGCCAATATATAACCAATTATAACGTTTTGCACCAGAATAAATAAGCTCCATTCTGAAAACTAGAGATTTATATTTAATCTATATCAAAATTATATTAAATCTAATATTGTGTTAGTGAATTTATGAATTCACCCTAAATTCACTTTTATCATCAACCAGAAATACCAGTATGGAGCATATGACTGACATGTAAGTATATGAAATCTTAGCTCCCTGAAGAGGCTTCTTCAAGATATTTACTTGTCAACTTGAAAAAATGTTCTTATTTCAACTTCTGTAGCAATCATATTTTTTTTTTTTCATTTAAACTTCAACAAGTTGCAGATTATACCATAGGACAGAACTGAGTCTGACACGTGCGTGCAATGTAGTTGTAGTTGCAAATATGGAAAAACATTAGCTGTATAATGGAGTGACAACAAAAATTTTTTTGTGCTGGACCTAGAATTGTGACAGATTTCTGGCTTATTGATAGCTGTCAGTTTACCATTAGCTACCTGTGTATTCTCCATGTATGTCGCCAACCTGTACTTGTACATCTGTTATGTATATTCCCGTACAGGAGAGATATTTTAATTGAAAGTCACTAGCCCAGTATTGGTGGATAAATAAAATACTGCAGTGGCTTTGTTGTTCTGAAGTACAATGCAATGTTCCTTTAGATGTGCATCCATGTGGAAAGGAACAGGCACACATTGGACAACCGTCAACTGTATAACTGAATGACAATAATGAAAATTTGTGCTGGACCAGGACTCAAATGCGGATTTCCCACTTATCGCGAGTGGTCACCTTACCATTAGGCTATCTGAGCCAGACCCAAATTTCCGTATGTTGTCAATCATGCGTCTGTAACCAGCATTCATATGTTAATTATGTATATTGCCATACAAGAGTGACATTTTTAATTGAAAGACACTTGCTAATTGTTGGTGGAAAGTTATAGTATTGCAGTGCCTGTGTTGTTCATAATTATGATGCAATGTTCCTGAAATTGGAATGATCACATAGATAATATTTTGGGGGAGGCAAACCAAAGACTTCATTTTACTGGCAGAGAACTTAGAAGATGCAACAGGTCTACTAAGGAGATTGCCTACATTATAATTGTCCATCCTGTGCTAGGGTATGACTGTGCAGTATGGTACCCTTACCAGATGGGATTGACAGAGGACATTGAAAAAGCTCAGAGAGGGGCAGCTCATTTGGTATTATCAAAAAATAGGGGAGAGAGAGATGGACATGTTATGTGACTAATGATGCCAGCCATTAAAACAATACTGTTTTCCAGAGCAGTGATATCTTTTAAGCAAAGTCTGTTTTTCCCATTCACTGTTACAGAGTGAAACGGTAGAGGAATAGTAAAAGTGTTTTGATGAACCCTCTGCCAGGCACTTAAAGGTGACTTACAGAGTATTCGTGCAGGTGTAGCTCAAGGTGACACTACCTCAGAGGTGCAATGAGATTTATTGTTACTTCAACTGATGTTGCTAAATAAAATGATGTACTATCGTGTAGGAGATGTGATGAGATGAACAAAAATTTTGTCATACTCCTGTGTCATCTCTCACTACAGGACCGGTACGTAGAGCTATCATCTCTAGCTGACTGCGTATGGGCTATTCTGATGTTGTGGTAGATAATTGCAGGTGGCCTTGTGATTGCGATTGAGTATGGAAACATAATAGCAGTGTAGAGTCTTACTGTGAATGGTGTTTTGCACTATCGTCAATATCTTGGCTATTTGTGTGTCAAGTCATGGCAATACAACTGTTGTGCAAATTTTATGGACAAAAAGTTCATAATTTTCACAAGATGTGTCTCTGCCAAGTAACATGGTTCAATGAAATGTGGGCCATTCATAGAAAGAATTGCTACAGTGTATTAGAGAAGGTTACTGAAAGAAGTGCACAATGAGAACAGAAATAACTTCATTCAAAGTCGAATTACACTAAAGTGTCCGCATTTCATGATGGTCCCCTGGTATTACAAATGGCGGGACATGGGTCTTAACGGAATGTGTGATCACCACTGATGACAGTGCATGCTCTATTGCGTCCTCCTATGCTGACCATACGTTTGGTAAAAAGTTCTTGTGGCAGTGCGTTTGATTCATCTACCAGCAGGACTGACAGCTGTTGGATGGTCATTGGTGAATGTGGATATGCTGAAACACGTTTTCCTACTGGATCTCACACGTGCTCAATGAAATTTACGTCACGGGACAGGCCAGCCCATTTGCCAAATATCCTCCTACTCCAAGAGCACCTCCAACAGAGCTGTTCAATGTGGCTGGACATTATTACTCATCAGGAGCCCTGTACAAAACTTAAGTGCTTTCATAGTTTTAAATAATGACAGTATTTGGGATAAGAATGTAGTTGGGATACAGATGGTTTGTGAACTGATAAAAATTCTTTAAAAATAAACCAAAAAAGTGAAATAATAATCATAAATTTATGACGCACACTTTTCTATATATTTCCACACAGAAAATTTGAACGAAATTGTTTCCAGAGCTTTAGTATATCTAATTGTAAATGATATATTGTATAAGAATTTGAGCTTCATGAACTTTTTATTTTTCATTTTCCTTAAGGGATAAGAAAATGTTGGTTGATTTATTTTGTCCTGAAATGGCTACATGCGACTGCCTGTAAGTAAAGAATGGATATGGTAAATACGATTTGAAACTTTGTCCCCATAATTTGCTTATAGTGACAGCAAATGCAATTTTAATTCGCTTCTTACCTGGTATTCACTAAGACCTCAATAAATTCTAACTGTATTTCAGGATTCTGATTGCATTTCGTACTTCATGTAAGCATGTTAGGCCATAGCAGCAATACGTAAATCATAATTTATGTTGCAGTGACTAATATTTTTGTCATTTCGAAAGGCATATTCATACAGGAATGCCAACCTGTACAACGGGCAGAGATAATGGACTACTGCAGTGGTCACCGTTATAGTCTATGACACTGATGTATACAAATTATCCTGTTAATAAGACATAATTTGTAATAAGATAGGGCATGGGTGTGTGTGATGTCCTTAGATTAGTTAGGTTTAAGTAGTTCTAAGTTCTAGGGGACTTATGACCTAAGATGTTGAGTCCCATAGTGCTCAGTGCCATTTGAACCATTTTTTTTTTTTTGTAATAGGATAAAATGAAGAGTGAGTCTCTTGTTCGTGAGTAAGAGGTTAGCTTCACAAACTACAGGTATGATGCCGGACATCTATGATGCCCTTTTGCCTACGATAGTTCAAAATTTTCGACAAATAGTAAGTCTTAGCACAAAACCGGTATGCAGTATGAGAAACGATTAAAAATTTTCTAATGATGCCTCATTCATCTCTGTGCGATTAGCATGTCTTGAAGAAAAGGGATGTTGACTTGAGAAGTAATATATATGAATAAAACTGAAGCCAGAGCCGAATGCACATCTGGAAAGACAAACGTGGGGAACAAGTATAATGCCGCAATAACATTATGCCTTTGCCCACCATTAACACCTGCATCATGAAAACAATCATGTTAGACAATGTTCTAGAATGCATTAGCTATTACCACCTCTCACCACTTGGGGGAAGATTCAACTTCCCAGAAATAGTGTTTTGGTACAGCAGTGGATATCTACTATGTGATGTGCAATACCTGACATGTATTTACATTTCCCTAAAAGCTAAAAGTATCATTTTGCTACAATGGAAGAGTAAAAATAATGTGTTTCACTTTCTGACTTTCAGTAATAGAAAAAGATCAAAAAATGTTGTGTGAAAGAGCTGTTGGCTGTGGTCCAGCTCAAAACACTGTGCTCTACAGTTTGCCTATGTCACACCAGACTCTGGCCACCAATTGTGGAAGTCGGCTGATAGGGACCGATGGCCAGTCATGTGACTGTGACACGTCATTTACTGAACCAATGATGTATGCTGGTGCACTCGCTCTGCCAAGCATGAAATTATTTCCTTTTTATTTTGACTTTTCATGTGAAATATCTGTGATGAAGCGAATGAATACAGTGTGGTAACTTAACTGGTGTGGCCTTTCTCAGGCAGAATATGTCAAGAGGGATGTTTAAGTGTTAAGATTTCCATGGGAAAAAAGTCAGGATTATTAGTTTGTAGCTGTGTCTGTGATGACCACAGATAAATTCTTCTCTATTATAAGTTTCTTTTCTCAGGCATTATCTCTCAATCTAGGACTGTTATACTCTGAAGATGGCTTCGAAAACATGAAGCTCTGGAAACTTTGTCTGTATTGAGAGTTCTGCCATGAAGAAATTGTGAGGTTGATGACGCATAACATACATTGCTACAGATAGGCTAAGTGATTGGCAGTGAACGCCTTCAAGAATGCTGTTAAATTTCTGATGGAACAAGATGCTGAATGAAAGTGAATAAGCCAATGCATGTATCGTCGTGTAACTAATGCTCCAGTACAAAGCTAAAACAGATGCCCTACACTGATCTCAGTGAAGGTTGTTACGCGAACTATTAAACAATGATAAGTTACTCTCAATGAGTATTCTCATGTTGCTCAAATAATTTGTTTACTGTAAACAAAAATCAGTTTTAAATGCCAGGTAAACATTTCTGACTGTACTGATGTAGCCTCACAATGATGTAATGTTTCTGTTGTGGTAACAGCAGAGCCACAGCGTCTCCAGCCAATAGGTGATGTCTTCTCTGTGCCCGTGACGTCAGCACGTGGTGCTCATAGTGTGTTGGCTGCGCTTATAGTATGCGGATGCCCACCACAATAGAAAAAGAAAACATCGTCGATGATGAGCTGCTGTTCTCGTTGCCTGGAAGGTGGGTGTGCACCCTGATACTAATGACTTTGTCGCTGCTGGCTGACCTGTCACAGGGGACATTAGGAGTGTCCAAGACAACCGAGCACACCTGTGGACAACAAAGACACTGATTTAAGTGCTGGTGCCTATGCCACATAAGAGAAATGTCAAATTTCAAGTTTTATGCCAAAACACATAGACCTTACACATAAAGAGTAGAGGGAGGTGCATATCACAAGGAACAGTTCATCAAAAGGAGTCAGTTTCCAAGTATGAAACAAATTTTATACCGGAAACAATTATAACATTTTAGAAGTTTCGCCTCTTTAGCTGTTACCACAGATTTCAAACGTATAAGCTACAGTTTCTACATTTTATAGTTATATTAGGGGCATCCTCACATTTTAATCTTGTCATGTGGCTTTATGGTTAATGATACTTTGACATAGGTAATGATATAAATTAATTTTTGCCTAATGAAGTTACTAGTGCCTATATTTTGTTAATTTTTGTTTGTTTCATTGTGCTCATAATGTTTGATACTGTTTATACCATTAAGTTGCACCATAATATCCAAGAGTGTGACACTAGCTATGGATGAAACTGGCTAATCGCCTAACATCTTTCAGTACAATCTTCTCGTACTTCCAGCCATGTCAAGAAGTCATACTTCCATGTGTTTCTGGACAAGTTGCTACTAGCCCACTGTGAAGCAGTAACTGACTGTTGCCTGGTTGCTGTCCTCATCTTTACTTAGCCATGGAACCAGCTGCGGCTAAGGCCATCCACATGAGACTTTGAGGATATAGCCTTGGATACAACTCGCAGAAAGTCAAGTTGCTCTTACTACCTTTTCTACAACTCATTTGCTGTCTGTTTCTTTTACAGCAGAGCAATTCAAAGATGATGTCTTTAGACAGATGAATGATGTAACTAAGTACTGTAATAATTTACAAATTATCAAGGTCCAATTTTTGAAAGAATATTGGTCTACAGCAATTCAGTGATAACTGCTCATACACTTCTGGATCGAAGACTAGTTCAAGCTGTCCAGGGCACAATGAAGGCAATCTGTAAGTACTGATGTGGGGTGGCTGTACAGTTGTTGTTGTGGGTATAAAACTTTTGTTACCATTCTGTGTTTGGTGAGAACTTGTAGCACCACTCCATGACAATTACGAGAATTATGAACGTTTTCTTGAAAGAGTCTAATATTCTCATGGCCCTTACAGTACAGTGCAAAATATAACACAGGAGCTGTGGGAAGGTGGAAGACTCGTGCCACTTATGATGATGTGCACGGCAGGCAACAGAATTTCAATCATTCTGATGACCAATTTTAAGTAGAAAACTGGCAAATAATAGTGAGGAGCGTAAATAAAGTGTATATAGCAGCTGCCACAGGTGACCTTGGTGGAGAGGAGGTGCACTCAGTGGGGGAACAAGATTGCTGAATAGCTTGGTTGGGCAGCTGATGGGAAGTTCTATTGAACTTTGTAAGAATGGAGACACTAATGAGTGGGGGAGACATTCCTGCACCACTGAGTGTATGTGAAGAGTCACCTGACTTGCACCCCAGTTATTTTTATGACATAACTGACGGATTAAATGCTACTGGTACTATTGGGATAGTGTGACAGTTTGACAAAAAGCAACTGACTGGAACAGGAACAATAAGAAGTAAAAATTCGTTGATGTGGCAAGTGTGAGGACTTCAGGCTCCAGAACAGTATATGAAAGACTGCAAGGAAGCAAGCACTTCTGAACTGCAAGGGAGAGAATTCAAACAAGAATGTTCATTACAAAACACAATAGTGCCTCTGGACAGCACTAATATGATTTATAAATTCGTATTTGATGGAGATGCCAAATATGACTGCCATCAAGGTTGGACAGCACTCATGCAGTGTGCTTTTAGACTCCCACACTCAATGGTGAATAGGAAGAGCAAAGATAGAAATTCGATGCCTGTGACTGAGTTGGGTAAAAAAAAGCCAAAATAAAAGAGTTGTTTTGTGGGGGAGAGCTGGTGCCCATTTCAGCTGATGTCAATCCGATTGTAAAAGTAGCAGTAGGTGGCTTAGAAAGTGAGGTACTGGTTGACAGCTGTTCACAGATTTCAGTGACTTCACCTAGCAAAATGAACACAGTACTACTGCTGACCTATAACGTTAAAATTTTTGGTGCTACAGAGATGGTGTCCAAAAACAATCCAACATGAAGTCAAACTACTCTTGCAGTTCAAAGTTGTGGTCACAGAATTGCACACGTTAGAGAATTCAGAAACTGTGTTAACATGATCATAGGTATCAATTCTTTAATATAAATTGTTGTGATGTAAATGTCGAGCGGTGTTGTATAATAATGTACATGCAGTGCTAATGTTGGTAATAAGCACCTGTGTGTGGTTTTTCTGTATATTGTTGTTCTTGTTGTACGTACTTTGTGTTGAACCGGTACCTAATAAACCATGTGTATTTCCAAATATGCAAATATTTATTTTTCTAAGAAAATCTCAGCAGGTTATGGGCCCAGGTGTGTGTTAAAAGGACACTTGTACAAAAATAATAACGTAGCTCTGTGCAAAAGGTTTTTAAAGTTATCTCCAAGAAGACGTTTTTGAAGTTGTTAATTCCATGCAACCACGATGGATTCAAGGAGAATTATCAACATCGGAGTTGTGGAAGACAAAACATTTGGAAATACAAAATAAGTATTTGTCTATGAGGAATTCCTGGTGCACTTGATGTTGTGGAAGGCAGGACAGTGAAACCTAGTATTATTTCTGAAAGTGCTACCGTTGAACAAAGGGCGATCTATAAAAGTGCTTTAGAAGCTTTTAACAAAGCAGACAGCAACGCTCTACTTATTTTGACTACAAATATGTTGGAAGAAACTTAGCAGAAAATAATGCATCTAAATACAGTGTATGAAGTGTGGACAGAATCACACAAAATATTTGATGGTGTCTCTGAAGACAAAGTTTACAACCTTTGTTTGGAGTTCTTTAGTTACAAAAAGGCTCCTGAAGATGATATTGTGACACATATTTCCTAACAGAAATATTTGTGGAGTGAATTGAAACCAGAAATGACCAAAGACATCGTAAATAATTCAGAAATGCCTGATTTGTTTTTGATTTGTAAAATATAAGGTACACTACCAGAAGACTATTTTTTGTTTAAATCTAGTTGGATGTTAACATCTAGAGATGACAGAACAGTTGATAATTTAACAAATAAATTGTGTGCATATGAAAAAGCTCTTAGTACAAAGGAGGGTGATTTTAGTAAACAAGAAGCCCTCACTACAGACTCATCAAGGCTGTCATTTCAGCAAGTAAATCCAACAGAGAAAAAGAAGAAAAAAAAATTAATATGTAATTACTGCAAGAAACCTAACCATACAATTAAAGTGTGCAGAAAGTGGGCAGCGGATGGCAAACCTCCAAAACCAGCTACCACAGATACAAATATGCTACTTCTTGCTATGACATCTTCTGTGATGAACTCTGAATGTAGAAATGATGACTGGTATATAGACAATGGTGCAACAAGTCATATTACAAATGACAGGAATTGTTTCAAAACATTTCAGCGTTTTCTAACAAAACAGTCAGTTACTACAGCTAATGGTGACATAATTGAAGCAATTGGAAAAAGGTTCAATAGACCTTGAAGCAGCAGTTGGAGGAAAATGGAACAGAATTACCTTGACAGATGTATGGTGTGTACCTCAGATTCACAACAATCTATTCTCTGTTCTTGCAGTAAAGGATAAACATCCAGAAAGTAAATTCACATCAACTGCAGAAATTTGTCATCTTAAGATTGATAATGTTACTAGATTGGCAGTTGTCTGTGATTGCTTTGTAGGCCTTTTTAAACTTGCTGTAAGAAATGTGAAACCTAGCTCCCTCAGCGCAGTTAATACCACTAGCAGAGACAATACGTTGCAGCTTTATCATGAAACATTTGGAAACCAGAACAAGCCGCCATGTGAAGTCTGTACTTTGTAGCGAGTTAAATAATGAGGTGGAAATGGATAGTGAACTTTGTGAAGGCTGTATTTATGTCAAGGCTCTTCGTTTACCATTTGGTAACAGAAAGAGGACAGCAGAACCAGGTGAACTTATTCACGCTGATGTATGTGGTCCGTTTCAAGTACCTTCTGTGTCAGGGCACTGGTATTTTGTTCTTTTCAAAGATGATTGTACAAAGTTTACGGCAACATATTTCATACAAGAAAAGTCTGGAGTTGCAGAAAAGTTAAGGCAGTTCATAGCTGAAGCAAAAGCTGCTGGACATACCATCAAGGAACTTCTGAGTGATAATGGGAAAGAATTTGACAACAAACAAGCAAAAGAGATTCTTCACAAAGAGGGTGTAATTCAACGCCTCACAATGCCTTACACTCCAGAACAAAATGGGTGCAGTGAAAGAGAGAACTGCACAGTTGTGGAAACTGCCAGGGCTATAATGCATGCACATGCAAACATTCCACAGAAACTTTGGGCAGAGATGGTGAACACCACAACCTACATTCTATCTGAACAGGGCCTTCCAGTATTCCAGGAACATATTCATATGAATTGTGGTATGGAAGGAAGCCTAGCCTGAAACATCTGCAAGTGATAGGCTCCACTTGCTATGCTCATATTCCAAAACAACAGAGGAGGAACATGGACCGAAAAGCACTGAAATGTGTCCTCATTGGATATGATCACAATGAGGGTTACATAATTTATTGTGGAGAGGTGTGCAAACTCATTAGGTCACGAGATGTCATCTTCGAGGAGAGGCCACTGAAGAGTGAGAAAAGTTCAACTCTTCCAGTGAATGTTTTCAGTCATCAGGATCCAGTACCTCAGACTGAAGACCAATGGTATTGAAAGTGAGAGTGAAGAGGATGGCAGTTCCTTGGATGTAGATGAAGACCCTCAGGAGGAAGATCAGGAAGACACAAGTGCAGAAGTTTTACCATGTCTGTGTGATTGGTTAACCCTCAGACCTCCACAAAAGTTTAATGATTATGTAATGAACCTCTCAATATCTTTCCAAGAACCAGAAACATACAGCGATGCCATGAAGTCTGTTCAAAACGATTTCTGGAAGGAAGTTACGGATTCTGAAATAAAAGCTCTTCAAGAAAATGGAACGAGGGATGTGGTTGACCTACCATATGCAAAGATGTCCATTCCCAATAGATCGGTGTATAAAGTCAAACAAATGCTGATGGCTCAGTCAATAAATTCAAGACAAGATTGGTGGTTAAGGGTTATTCGCAGCAGAGAGGAGTTGACTATGAGCAGACATTCAGAGCACATTCAGAGCACTGCTAAGTGTTGCTGCAAGGGAGAGCATTTATATTGATTTAAAAGAAACCATTTATATGCAACAACCTCAAGGATGTGATGATGGGTCTGGGAGAGTATGTTGCTTGAAGAAAAGTCCATACAGACTGAAACAGGCTCTGCATTGCTGGAATTAGAAGTACAGTAATCATCTCACTAAACTGGGCTTTCTGAGGAGTGAAGCTGGTCCATGTCTTTTTGTGAGACAGTAAGGCTGTAAGAAAATATTCCTTGTGCTTTATGTTGATGATGGTCTGATTGCAGATCACAGTGAACAGGAATTTGAAGACATTGTCAGTGATTTAAGAGAAGAGTTTAAAATTACTTCAGTGCCTGCATCATTTTTCTTAGGTCTGGAAATTGACCAACAAGAACGTGGATCTGTATGTGTAAGTCAGACTCATTACACAGGAAAACACCAGAGCATTTCAACATGAAGAACTGCAAGGCTGTAACTACACCCATTATAAATGACAATGATACAGAAGAAAGTCCTTGCAACTCTGAATTTCCATACAGTCAAGCTGTTGGAGTACTGATGTTTCTGATGTGTGGGAGACGTCCTGACATTGCATATGCTGTCAGTGTTGTATCATGAAATCAACAGATTGTGATGTAGTGAAAGTTAAAAGAATCTTACAATACCTGAGAGGCACAACAAATTATGGACTTTTATATAAAAACAATTCTAGGAAGCAGGTTTTAGAGTGTTCTAGTGATGCTGACCACATTGGTGGTGATCTTGGCTCTGGGCTCTCAACATCTGGTGTCCTTTGTCTGTACTCTGGGGTACCCATCACCTGGGTTAGTCAAAGGCAATCTTCTGCTGCCATATCCGCAACTGAAGCTGAGGTTGTGGCTGCCAGTGAAGCTGCTCGGGAAATTGTCTGGATCAAGAAGCTTCTGACAGAATTGGACCAATTGGAGGCAACACCAGTTCTGGAGGTTGACAATGAAGCTGCTATCTGGCTTGCCCAGAATCCCAAGTTTCACTGAAGAACGAAGCATATTCATATAAGGCATTTCTTTGTTTGTGAACTATTTAGTGCTTATGAAATCATAGTTGCAAAAGTAGATACTGTAGAACAACTTGCTGATATACTAAAAAAGCCTCTGTTTTCGATTAGATATCAGTATTTATGTAATAAGATTAGACTTTGCAAGTTATTAAATAAGGGAGAGTGTTAATGTATTTTACATCTTTGGTGTTCTTTAATAACTAAAGTCAGTATTTCATGTTCAGTGGTTAGTAATATGCACCTGTGTGTGGTTTCTCTGTATGTTGTTGTTGTTGTTGTTGTTGTTGTACGTGCTTTGTGTTGAACCAGTACCTAATAAACCATGTGTATTTCCAAGTATGCAAATATTCGTTTTCTAACAAAATATCAGCATGCAGGAAAAGGCAGTCATCAGATCAGCGTAGTTAAACACTGTCAGAGTGAGCTAGAACTTGGATGGTCTGTTGAGCTCTGTTGGTAAGTGGGGTGTACTCAGCCCTTGTGAGGCAAACTGAGGAGCTACTTGTTGGAGAAGTAGCAGCTCCGGTCATGTAAACTGACTAACGGTCAGGAGTGCGATGTGCTGACCACATGCTCCTCCACATCCATATTCATTGATGCCTGTGGGCTGAGGATGACAAGGCGCCCATTTTGGTACCACTCAAACTTCATAGCACCTGTTCATGCTGAGTTTACTTAGGAAAAGGCAGTAGTAACACAATTTTTTTAGTAAAAGGAGCCATTTCTGGGAAATTTTGAACTTCCAAGTAGGACCAAAGGTTGTACCGAAAAAGAAGTATGAAATATAAGTTATATAAGTTTATATTGTTTTGGAGTTCAAAGGGAAGCAGAAAAAGGATGTAAGAGTTATCCTCTGGAAGGAGGACCAGAAACAGATCCGTGGAAAGTTGATGAAGGGATGGTGGATGAGGCACATTAAGAAGGGTATGAGGTTTCCTGCTCTATGGGAAACTTCACAGTGAGGCGACTGTGCGTACTTGAGCTGGGTAGAACAATGCATTCTTTCCTTCTTCTATTCTCTTCCTCTTTTGTTTAATATATTGTTGATAATCTTCAGTATGTGCATATAGACAATTGAAGTGGGGATGTCTTTAAAATGGCAAGAGAATATGTGAAGTAAGTCAATGGTTGGATACAGGATGTCATGATGATATCATGATAAATGTAAAATCCCAAAAGTAGAACAGTGTGAATAGAGTTTTGAAATACAGAGAAAATAACAAGGGGGACATGAAGTGAAAACAAGACAGAATTCTGGGTAAATCACAACATTGGAAGTAACACTCTGATATACAAGTATGAACAGTGTTTTTATGGTTTAAGTAAAATAGGTTACAAGAGGAATAAATATAATACAAATGTAACTTGGAACTAAAGTAACAGTGCGGAATGTATAATATATACGATTGCAAGGATCTGATGTTAAGAAGATGAGTGATTTGTGTCACAGACAGGTGTGTGACCTGTATATTTTATGTGATTGGCTAAGGAAATAAGAGACTGAGCAGTGTGGAGCACCAGAATAGGTGGACTCAGGAGTGTAAATATAAAAAGATCTAGTGATTGAGTAAATGTAGCAAATGCATACAAGAAAGTATCAGTTTCAGTCTATGAAAAACAAAAAAGTACATTAATGGACAGGGAAAAAAGTCTATGGAGTCACGAGTGGTATTCCTTGGACAGAGTAAATCATAATGAGCAACAATGGTAAGCTTCCATCACTAAAGTCATGACTAAAATTATTCTGAAAGTATTTGGAAAATGCAGCATAACAAATTAATCTGTGTGTAGTTAGAAAACAACCTTTGTTACATGGTGTGGAAAATGGTACCATTCAGGTGTCATTGTGAGGCTTATATTCTGAGATATATGAACCTAGCTCACATCTTGAGAAAGAGGGCTCTGGAGTAGCAATTGAAGTGGACCATGGTGTTGATGAGAAAGAAGGTGTCATGGCAGACATGGCGGACAGCAATACTCTCTTTTGTCCCATGCCTAGGGTTACATCTCAAGGTGGAGGATCATAATCACTTACCTCATATCTTATAGGTTAAGACACCAGCACTAGCATGTGAAACTGTGTGGTGAAGTTAGATGAGAAGTGTTAAGTGGTACGACAAAGTAACTGTGATAACACTACATACATAGCATAAAGAGATACTCTTACTGAAATATGTTGTATTGGAATTAACTGGTGTTACTATCAGTGCATGTTTTCTTAAAATATATGGTGTTAAATGTTGGGGGGTGTTCTAAAAACTGGTAAGACTTGGTAAAGGAAATGAAAATGCCAGAATTGAAGGCTGTGAACAGTTGGGGCCAGGAGAAAATGTGAGAAAATAAAATATACCTACATGATGTAGAAATAAAGGAAAGAGAAGTTTATCATGTACCGATATTCAGAGCTCATGGAAGTTTCAAAAACAATGTGAGAAGATTGAGACATGGCAGTGGTAGATTCTTCCACTTTGCATGCTCAGCAAACTCATAGCTAATCTCTCGATAAATTAAAATAATGAAGGAAAGTGATAAGTATATGCAGTCACAGGATGATGGACATACAATTTTATTACAGTAAGTTTTGTGAAAACATGCTTTGTGATTTGAGAGTTAGATCTCAAGATATATCAGTTTCAACTAAGCACTGACATTAGAATTTGTAGGACCACCTGAAGGCAAGAAGCTATCATTGTTGCATAGGGAGGAAAGGGAGGGGGAAGGGGGGACAAGGGCACCACGTCATTAGGGCTGGCAGGAGAGCATAGTTGCTGAAAGTTTCTGGAGAGCTGACATAAGGTTTCGCTAAGGCACAAACAATTAGTAAGACTGAATTTCTGAGGACAGATATCCCTTGGAAATTAGTGAACAGATGAGTCCAAGGAAAGGACAATCAAGGAAAGAAAAATAGTACATCCGAAAAATGCATTTTACGACAGTAAAAATGAAATGAAAATTTTTCAGAGAGTTTTGCTAAAGAGTATCCACTGGAGAAAACAATATAGGACACTGCAGTTTTCATAGACAAATAACTGATAAAGTAGCTTGTCTGCTGTCACAGCAGCCTCATATGTTCTAAGTAAGACAGACAGGCCATTGAATGGAAGAAAATGTCTTGGGGCTTGGCTGATGTCGGACCTACTTCAGACTGTAATCTGCCTTGGTTACATCATCCACATAGGCAGTCTTTTTAGTTGCCGTTTCAATGTTTATTTTTCCTGGTGGCAATATCTACAGACTTAGATGGAGGTAGTTTAAGAGAACAAAGCATATGGGAGGCCATACATCATGACTCAACCAACTGTCGGTCAGTGGGTTGAGACCTTCATTGGTATACTGGCTCATTGTTGTAACAGGATGTTGACGATGGCCGTGTGGTTGAGTCCAGGTTGTTAGTGTGATTTTTGACCTGAAGAAATCATGTGATTTATTAAAGGCAGAGTCCAAAACTTTCCTAAGAGCCACATGGCACAACATCAAAGGGATTTTAAGGTTATCTATGAGTATCTAAATACGACACAATGGGATTGTTTTGTATCCACATTAGTTTGTCTCCCAAACTCCCTGAATTCAGATAAGTACTGTTCTCAATTTTGCATAAATGTTGTGCATTCTTAATGTCAACCTCATTGGCAAGTAAGGGGCCTCAACAAAATAGTTGATTTTATCAGACAGTCTGTTCTTTCTGTGTTGGTACACTGACCCTTTTCCGAGTGTTATTGTAGTCATGCAAGATTCAGTGATGTGTGCAGACTGGAGTGCAGCATAAAAAGAACTGCCTCATAGGTACGGATTGTGTTGCTGGACTTAAGGCATGCAGTCTCTTAACGTAGGTCTATGATAAAATGAAATTCTGCACTCCTGTTAGATTGTCAATTACCGTCACATGCAAGTTGTTCCATATTATGTTACCGTACTGTGTATTGTCTTGGTTGTTTCTCTCTGTGCAGTCCAGTGTACTTATTTGTATTAACATCAAATTGATAAAATATGTTCACAAAATAACCGAGAGAAGGTCAGTTTTTAGTTCTTAACAAGCATGAAACAAAAATTTGTTTAATTCACATACTGTGTAAATTCTCTTATGTCTGTAAATAAGTAAAAATCCATTCTTATTTTTAAACACACCCAGTGTTACATTAAACTTGTTGAAACTGCTGAAATTTTCCTGTTTGTAAAAGTTAACTTCTTGAAAACTAGCAGTCATAAAGCTTTGGGCAGCGGAAACGATAACAGTGGGATATGACAATGCCAAGCTCCAAATGGTGCGCTGGAGGCGATACCAGTGCAGCATGCTAGTTGTCAGCAGCCAACTGCTTTAAACTTGACCATATATGTCTTCTTGCCTCTATACACCCAAGATCCATATAGCATGTAGGAAGGTAGGAGATGAGGTACTGTTGGAAATGGACCTATGAGGGGCCATCATGAGTTGTGCTTGCATAGCTGAGTCAGTAGAGCACTTGCCCACAAATGGCAAAAGTTCCAGGTTCACGTACTGGTCTGGCACACAGCCTTACTCCACAGCAACTCTCAGATCAGTTCTTGCTCTCCTGCACAGTGAGAATTCATTATGTCCTCTCCAAGGCAGGCCATTCTCACATGTGTCATAAGGCCTATAACATCTATCCCTCAAATAATAGTTACCAATAGGTGCTGACATAAAGAAGAAATTGGTGCAGGAACAGCTCTTCATTGTGTCATTGTGCCCCTCATCAATAGTACTCCATGTCCCAATATATGAGGTATATATTATACAACTGTATGTTTTAAATGTAATCTCACTGTGTCACTACATTTACACAATTAAGGTTGCTGGGAACAAAACATGAGACAAACCTGAGCAGTGTACAATAAAAGCATATGGGTGATACAGCAAGAATGCATTTATGCATGTTGACATCAGCAAATACTACAGGACAACTTTGGCAGTTTCTTTACAAGCCTTTAAGATTTTCCACAGTAGATGCATTAGCTTTGCTGTGAATGTATTTATTGTAGAACATTTGACAAAGGCAACTGGAACAGCATGCAAAAGAAAATACTCTGTAATGAGTCACTAGATACCAATGATTGCTTATATCAAAACCTTCACTGGATAAAACTCACTGATCTTTGGAAACTTGTCAGCATAGACAGGATTCAAACCACCTAATTGTGTTTCATTGGAGAGCTGGTCACAGAGGCCATGATAATAATTAAGAATCTATTCTCTGCAAAATGGGTTTTTATTATTTCAGAGCCTCATTGCTCACTATTTTTTTAATGAGACAGAAATTAGCATCATCAACAACTTTACGAACATTGGTTGTTTGATTTTTATTAATGCACACCACTGCTGCTTCTCTGAGGCTTTGCAAAAATGCAGTGTCTGCCATAGACAGAGGTCATATTGGATGTGGTATACAATGAAATTAGTTAAGGCTTTCACTTCTCTGAGAGACAGATGTGCTTGTCTTGCACTGAATGACTTTTGAAATTTCTTACATGGTTATGCATTCAGAGTTAGTGCCCTACACCGATGCTAACAGCATGCATCCCAGTAGCAGCAATGCATTCATGTGTGAAGTCACATACAGTTGATAACCTATTAGTGTCATTTTGATCAGGGGCATTGAATTTGGGATTCTGGTCTGCTACTCATTTTGTTTACTTAGTAGCATTTCACTTGCAAGTGCTGGAATTTCCAACACTTAATGCAACATGCAGAGCTGAGAGAGATCACGGAAAAACAATGTAGGATACACTAGATGCTGAAGAAAGATACCTTGAAACAAAGGCACATGCTTTTACTTGAGGTTGACAGATGAAGTGAATGTGTCATTGCTTACTAGGCCATTCATTCTTTTCATTGTGTTTATACATGCTGTACTGAAATAAAACTTTCACAGTTGTGAAACAACTTGAGGTGCTCATAAACAACAAAAGTACATGAGAAATTGACACTGCACACTTATTGAAAATTACCTATCAAACTATTAAGTTCTATTTGTGCTTGCACAGGTTAAAATGAACATTAAAGATTAGCTGGAAAGCTTCTACTTTATGGGAAGAAACCATTGTTAATACCACAGTTCTCTTATTACTGCTTCTTGCTTTGAATTTACAGAATTCTAGTTATAATTATCACAGAACAAGTCTGCTTTCAAGTAACACTTTTAATCACTTTTTCGCAGAAGAAGCTGACTTGCACTGTGGTGTAGTGGTTATTATACTAAACTATTGAATGGGGGGTGCTGAGTTCAAAACTCACCTGCAGTATACCATTTTAATTTCTATATTCAGTTTGAGTACATTCTAGAAGTATCCACAAATGTCAAGAATCATCGTACTGGAATGTTCTATATATGTGTGTGTGTGTGCGAGTGTATACCTGTCCCTTTTTCCCCCTAAGGTAAGTCTTTCCGCTCCCGGGATTGGAATGACTCCTTACCCTCTTCCTTAAAACCCACATCCTTTTGTCTTTCCCTCTCTTTCCCTCTTTCCTGATGAAGCAACCGTGGGTTGCGAAAGCTTGAATTTTGTGTGTGTGTTTGTGTTTGTTAGTGTCTCTATCAACATACCAATGCTTTCATTTGGTAAGTTACATCGTATGTGTTTTGGCCAAAGGCTCTGAGCTCTTGTACGTGCAAGTGCTGAATAAATCTTCTTTAAGTGAAGTAAGTGTCCATCATTCATCTAAGTACACCTTCTTCTACATGACATTATTCTGATGGAGATGCTGGGTATTGGAACTTGTGACGACACAGTTGCTCCCATCAGGCCACAACAGAGCCACCGTTAATGTGGCGAGAAACCTGAGTTTGGGCCATATTCAACAGATTGCAATCTACCGGAGACAGAAGAAGAAGAGGATATTACAATGACAGCGACTGTGTGCCACCACATGAGACATCCTTCTGGGTTCTCTGGTGATGATGGCCAAGATCCAAACAAGTGGCTGAAGGTATATGAGCGTTTGGCCAAATTTAACAAATGGGATAACATTGTGTGTTTGGCTAACGTATTTTTCTACTTGGAGGGTACTGCCAAGCAGTGGTATGAGAACAACGAGGAGAAGTTAACAAGCTGCGAAGTATTCCAGGTGGAACTGCGCAAGTATTTCAGTGACACACAGTGACAGAAAGGCAAGGCTAATGATAAATTAAAGTGCTGGGCACAGCATCCACAAGAAACTACTGCATCCTACATTCAAGACGGCTTCGAGCTGTGTAAAATAGTGGATCCTAGAATGAAGGAGGAAGATAAGGTTGCACATATCATGAAGGCTGTTGCTGAGGACATGTATCAAGCCCTACTCCTGAAGGAGGTTTCGACAGCAGACGACTTTATACAATGGTGCCAGTATATTGAGACAATGCATCAAAAAAGAATTACATGCAAGAAGTTTGAACGGCCAGATTAGCACTGTAGACTATCAACCAATAAGCCAGCAACTGAACGTCAAATAATTTGCGATGAGATAGAGAAAATGATGAAAAATGACTTCATTCAACCTTCGCAGAGCCCATGGTCATCACCAGTGGCCCTTGTCAGGAAGAAGGATGGCAGTTGGTGCTTTTGTGTTGATTACAGGAAGCTTAATAAGATAACTAAAAAGAACGTTTACCCTCTTCCACAAATTGATGATACACTAGATGGTCTGAAGGAGGCTAAGTTTTTCTCAACCATGGACATGTACCCTAGATACTGGCATATTGAAGTAGATGAGGCTGATCATCAGAAAACTGCATTCATCACCCCTGAGGGCCGGTATGGGTTTAAGGTAATGCCATTTGGTTTGTGTAATGCACCAGCAACTTTTGAATGGATGATGGATAACCTTCTACGTTACCTGAAGTGGACGATTTGTCTTTGTTATTTAGATGACATTATAGTGTACTCAGAGACATGTGATGAACATATCAAAAGACTGAGGGCTGTTTGTAAGTGTCTCCAACAAGGCAGACTGAAAGTCTGTCTTTGGAGCAAAATAAATCAAAATACTTGGACACCTAGTGTCAAACTACGGTGTGTGGCCAGACCCAGAAAAGGTGAAATCTATAATGGAATTTCCTATTCCTAAAAGTATTAGAAATGTGGGAAGCTTCCTCATATTATATTCTTATTACCATTGTTTTATCAAAGACTTTTGTATCAAAGCCAGGCCACTCCATGAGTTGTTAAAAGCTGATGCTAAATTTATCTGGGGTGGTGCTCAACAAGATTCTTTCAATGTGCTGTGAAAAGCTCTGAAGACTGACCCTGTAATTGGTCTGTATGATGAGAGAGCACCTACAGAACTACACACAGATGCCAGCGGTTATGGGCTTGGTGTTGTTCTGGTGCAAATTTCGGATGGAAAAGAAAAGGTTATAGCCTATACTTCTAGGGCACTTACAAAAACTGAGAGAAACTACTCAACTACAGAAAGAGAATGACTTGCTGTGATCTGGGCCATGTGCAAATTTTGACAGTATCCCTATGGAAGGCCATTCACAGTTGTTACACACCATCATTCATTTTGTTGGTTGACAGAATCGAACAGGACGACTCGCCAGGTGGGCACCATGTTTTCAAGAGTATGACATTACCGTAGTGTACAAAAGTGGAAGAAAACACCAAGATGCAGACTGCCTCACAAGAAACCCTGTGCAAGACCATCAAGGCTTGGTGAAGATAGTGACTGTCTCACTACACTTCAGGATCTCTCTGCTTAGCAGAAGAAGGACGCCAATATATCTCAAATTACGCTTGCCCTAAATCAGTCAGAGGATGTGAAAGGACAATTTAAGGTAGTTAATGGATTACTTTGCAAGAAAAACTTTGATCTGTTTGGAAAGAGGTGGCTACCAGTGATTCCTGAACACATGTGCTCAGATGTTCTACAGAAATTCCATGACACACCTGAGGCTGGACATTTAGGATTTGTTAAGACATACGATAGAATCCGCAAGAGATTTTTCTGGCCAGGTTTATTTAGGAGTGTCCGTCACTATGTATCGTATTGCAGAGAGTGCCAGAGGAGAAAGGAAGTTCCTCAGAAACCATCTGGCCAACTCATACCAATTCCACCAGCCGAAACACCTTACCAGCATGTTGGGATTGACCTCCTTGGATGATTTCCAACGTCTGCTAGTGGAAATAGATGGATTATTGTTTGCACTGATTATCTGACACACTATAACATTACAAAAGCTGTGAAAACAGCTGAAGCATCCGAGGTAGCCAAATTCATTGTGGAAGACACTGTATTAAAACATGGTGACCCAAGGTCGTTAATTACAGATCAAGGGAAAGTTTTTCAATCGAATCTTGTGACAGAGATAAGCTGTCAGTAACATTAATCATCACATGATGACTGCCTACCATCCGCAAACTAATGGGCTTACTGAATGCCTTAATAAGACCTTGGACAACATGCTATCAATGTTTGTTAATGTTGAGCAGAGCAGCTGGGAGGGGGTGCTACCTTTCGTGATGTTTGCCTACAACACTGCAAAACAAGACACCACAGGATTTACGCCATTTTTCCTGGTGCATGGGCGTGAGGCGACTATGACAATGGACATTGTGTTTCCATTACATCTTATGGTGTGGACGATGACCACATCAGCCAGGTGTTAACCAGAGCTGAGGAAGCTTGGCAGTTAGCTCAACTCTGCATGTTGCAGGCTCAAGAAAATGATCGCTGAAGGTATGATGTGAGCTACCGCCCTGTTGTCTACCAGCCTGGTGACCTCGTTTGGATCTTCACTCTGGTTCAGAAGATTGGTCTCTCTGAGAAGCTCCTCAGGCCCTAATTTCGACCTTATAATGTTGTAAGACAGTTGTCTGATGTTACTTATGAAGTTGAAGATTTTGACCCCGACGCAAGATTAAGAAAGATCAGAGATACGGTCCAGGCCCTTCAAATTTCTACAAGGATCATGCTACCCAGGGTAAATTCAAAGTTATGGTGACAGGCAACAAGCAGAAACATGATGAACAGCAGAGTGGCAAAAGAAGTTCTAAGAAGATCACCGCCAGGGTAAGCATCAGTAATCGAGGGTCAGGGTGTGCAGTATCGATGACTCGTTCCCGGACTAGGACAATGTAACACAGAGATGCAGTTCTCTTAAGGAGGGAGCAATATCACAGAACAAGCTGAGTAGTACTGTGGTGTAGTGGTTATGATACTAAACTGTTGAAAGGAGAGTGCTGAGTTCATAACTCATCTGGATTGTACCATTTTAATTTCTATATTCGGTTAGAGTACATTCTAGAAGTATCCACAAATGTCAAGTATCACTGAACTGGAATGTTCTGTAGTTGTACATATACTGTATGTGTTCTAGCTGGAGGCAGTCCTCTCCCCACTCTTATATGTAGAAGTGCTGAATAAACCTTCATTAAGTGAAGTTAGAGTTCATCATTCATCTAAGTATACCTTCTTCTATATGACAGTATTGTTCTGATCAGAAGTTTTTAATCTACACAGTGCACCCCATAAAATTACCAAATGTTAATTATGTGATATGTGAAGATAACCAGAAAGTCAAAACTGATAGTAAATAATGAATTATTTATCAGCAGCTCTCAGCAGTTTTGTGAGTATAATTTTTTTCAAAGGCAGTGCAAAAGTTACAGTACAGCTGGTGTATTACTGCCACACTAGTGGCTCTGCCTCAGGTAGGATAAGGTATGCCTGGGAAGATAATGGGAAGTTATGTGCTAGGTAAGAACTTAGAACTGATCTTGCACCTGGGTTTTTTGAAGGAACAGAATCCATTTGGAGATGGGTTGTATTTAAAGTAGAATAATGATGGAGCAAGATATTTTTTAGCTGTGGTGGATGGTGGAATACCACTTTGGGAGGAGTGGGAAAGAATACAGGTAGAATGTATATCAATCCCGAAACCAAAGATGCACTTTGAATAATGTTAATCAACAACATATTTATATTTCAACAGTGCCAATGTCAATTCCATGTTAAAATTAGGACGCAAAATAGAAATCTCACATTCAGTCTGTGTTGGGGAAAACCAAGTTACATCAACTGAATATTACAGCACCACACATTAGCATACGACCTGATACCAAATGTCTCACATCACTGTATACTTTACGTAAGTGTATTACAACAAATTATATCCATCATTGCAACAATAATGACACCTGTAAAGCTTTGATTAGCTAATGAAGTAACAGAGTGGTACTTCGAAAGTAATTTCTTGAGCAAATTTTAAACAAACAACATAGTTTCATATTTTGATACAACCTATTTATTTAATAAAGAAACAACTTAACAATAATACCAAGTAATGTATTTGAATCTTAAGGAAATGTTAACTACAACATCTGAACTTTAATTAAAAAGGAAATCATCACTATATATTTTCAGTTATCGTATCCAACATAAAACACTATTTTGTGCAGAAAATCACAAAATCCAAGACAATCATTACTATTTATGGATATCAAGCAACACATTGGAGTTCATGAAAACATTATCAACAAAAGCCAATTTGTAATTAAGAATAAGATCAATATTTTATATTTTGCATTATTGGGTCAGAAATAAAAGATTATTTTACACTCTAAAATACAAAATTCACAATTTCAACCACAGAATATCTATCTGGCAATTTGTTTGATGTATAACTGTTGCAGCAAGAACTATTGTAATTAATTTTTTTAACTTTAAGTATTGTATTTGACTGTTTCAATAATTACTATTTTGTTTACTTGATTATTAAGAATATGTTTATATCTGTCAGCTGCAGAGGCAGGAGGTGAGAGATATTAGTTGTTGAGAGTTTTGTTATTTACTGTTGTGGAGTGGAGGAAATTCACAATAAATACCAAGGAGATGTAAAATGGTGTTAATTTTTAGAAAGCCTGGATTACAAAAATTATGATTATTCAGGCTGCAAAGAGAGATTTACACCCTGCATTCTACATGGAGGGTTGCTAAACATGGGATGAGTATTCCATTCTACTAAATTACTCATAGCAACAAATACTTGTTTGAAAGTTCATTGCTGGCCATATTTAGAGTGTAAAGATTCATGCTTGATAAGTAGATGGTATGCTATAAGTCCTAGATAAAGTCCTTGCAGTGGTGGTTCACTCTTGTCTCCCATTGGCTTGAAAAGGAGGCTCAAAGTTAGCATCTGCATCATATGAGTTACTATCACGAATCCTAAAACATTACAGAATTGGGTTTTTGTTGTTATGAAGGAGTATGTTTGAGTTTAGAAGCCTGATTGCCTCCTGGCTTGGTGTGGAAGACCAACACAGGAAAAGGTGGAGTTCCATACACTTGATCACTATAGGATGCTGAGTACGAAGCTAGGCTACTACAGGAAGTGGACTGAAATTCCTGAAAGGATTGTGGTGTTTGAGCCAGCTATAGATATGTGGCTGACTGGTGAAATGTCACTTTCCAGTGACAATATATTATTTATGAAAATTACATATAGAAGTGGTAAAAGTAAAGTACATGATGAAATCAAACTGTGCATCTTGATGACTTGAGTTCAGTGGAGTACTGCATGATATGGCGAAAACTTTAATTTTTAATGGACTTAGATCTTTATGGGTAATGATTACAAAACTTTTTAAATTATACTACTGGTAAACCAAAAATACTACTATCATAAACAATATGTCATATAAGGGCTGAACTGCAAATTGAACATGTATTGATATTGTTTGTCTGAAACTTATCTGGGTCTAGAGTATCAATGATTTGATTAAAACCACTTAAATTGAACAGAATCTTATAATGTCAACATGCGTTACTCTGTGCCCTAACCCTTCATGTAAGTGTATTTGCAATCAGATATGCAACATATTTCTGTGCCAAATTAAGTTTATTTTGTTTGATTAGGTTAGGCCTCTAATTAAATCAGCTATGATTCACATGCAGTGTGCTGTGAGAAAACCAAGAGCACCATATAAATGAGCAAGAAACTGTGCTAAGTTTTCATATGCAGTGCTTATGTATGTAGAAACATTTGCTTGTGTTTGCTTGTTTTAAAAGTTTTTCATGATAGCACCATATCATTTTTTTTTTTTTTTTTTTCATTTCCAGTCTCGAGTCCATATGGATGAGCCTTATTCATCTTCTCCAGAGCTAAGTTATTTTTAATGAATTTTTGTCAAGAACCTCTGAGGAAATAGTTTGAGGAAAGGTTTGATGTGGCAGACAGATTCTTTAAAAAAGTAACAATGCTAGTCGCAGCAGTCAACCTGCTGTAAATCTAAATGTATTTATTTATTCAGTTTCAGAGTCTGATACTTGCCCACAGGTAAAATGAATGCCATTCAATATCTCCTTTTGAGCTGAATAGAAACTGATGGGGAGGCTGAGATTTGGAATACAATGCTCCTACTGTTTCAGTGATGCAAAATATCAACCATCATTCCACTATTGCATCAAGAAAGACTTTCAGTCTTCAATGAACAGAAAAAAGGAAGTAACTGACCAGGGTGTCTGCTAAAAACCCAACCCTCCATTCACCCCAAATGATATTCTGCATATGCATGACTACTCTGGAATTCCACACTTCAGTACTGGCTCAAAGCGTTCAGTTTACAACTTTCACACGCCATCTCTAATGTTTCACTATATAACAGTGCACGGGAAAATCGAACACTTAAATCTTTTCATGCGAGCTCTATTTTTATTATTTTGGTACAATGACCATTTCTCCCTCTGTTGGTGGGTGTCATCTAAATATTTTCATACATTGGAGAGAATGTTGTAGATTGAAATTTTGTCAAAAGATCTCAAATCAGTGAAAAATGCCTTTGTTTTAATGATTGCCAAGCCAACTCGCATATTATATCCATGACACTCTTTCCCTATTTTGCAATAATACAAAAGGAGCCACTCTTCTTTGAACTTCCTTGATGTCCTCCGTCAATACCATCTGGTAAGGATCCTATACTGCACAGCAGTACTCTTAGCAGAGGATGAACAAGTGTAGTTAGGCAGTCTCCTTAGCAGAGCTGTTGCATCCTCCAAGTGCTCTGCAGAAAAAATGCAGTCTTTGGTTTGTTCCTCACAACATTATCTATGTGATTATTACAATTTAAGTCATTTGTAAGTACTTAGTTAAATTGACAGCCTTCAATTTTGTCTCTTATATAGTGTAACCGAAATTTAACTGATTCCTTTTAGTAATCATGTCAATACTTTTTATTACTTAGGGCCAATTGCTAGTTTTTGCACTGTAGAGATATTTTGTCTCAACCATTCTGCACTTGATTTTGGTCTTCTGATGACTTTACTAGACACTAAATGACACTATCATCCGCAAACAGCCCAAGAGGGCTACTCGGATTGTCTCCTAAACTGCTTGTAAAAATTAGGAACAGCAGAGGGCCTATGAAACTTCCTTGGAGAACACCAGAAATCACCACTGTTTCACACTATGACCTGCCATCAGTTAATCTGAACTACAATCTTTCTGAAAGGAATTCACAAATCCAGTCACACAACAGAGACGATACTCCATAGGGACACAATTTGTTTAGACGCCACCTGTGAGGAACAGTATCTAGATATATGGAAACAACACTTGAGATTCCCTGTTGGTAGCATTCATTACTTTGTGAGAATAAAGACATAGTTGTGTTTATCAAGAACAGTATTTTCTGAATCTGTGCTCACTGTGTGTCAGCAGATTGTTTTCCTCACAGTAACCTTCAAATGCAGTATATGTTACAGAGTCCTACTGTAAATCTATGTCTGTGATATGGACCTGTAAGCCATTGGATTACTCCTTCCTTTCTTCAGTAATTGTGTGAGCAACACAACTTTCCAATTTTTAGGAATGTATCTTTCGCGTTGTGAGCTATTTTACATGGTTGTTAAGTAAGGAGCTATTATATCAGCATACTCTGGAAGGAATCTTATTGCGATACAGTCTGGACCAGAAAACTTCCTAAATGATTTAAGTTGTTTCGTTACACCGAGGATATCTACTACTAAGACACTCATGTTGGCAGCAGTTCTTAATTCGAATTCTAGAATATTAACCTCATCTTCTTTGGCAAAGAAATTTTGGAAAACTGTATTTAGTAACTTAGCTTTAGTGGTGCTTTCATCGGTAACATTACCATTGTTATCACAAAGTGAAAGTATTGATTGTATATTGTCATTGGTGAACTTAAAATGCGACTAGAATCTCTTTGGATTTTCTACCAGATTTTAAAACTGAGTTTTGTTGTGGGAACTATTAAAAGCATCTGCTGCTGAAGTCTGGATGAAATTCAAAGAGTTTGTAAAAGTTGGCCTAACTTGTGGGTTTTATGATTAAGGAAACTGATGTCTACATAGCAAGACATGGGTTCCAACAGCCCGTGCCCCTAATATGAATGACATGAAGTTACATTGGTTGACCTCTGTCTTTGTGGAAAACTGAGACTTTAGACATGAATCAGCATCATTAGTTGCTTATCTGATTCAGCAGACTATATGATTACAATTAATTATAGGTCTCATGACATACGAGCAGAAAATTAACCGGCAAATGAAGGAAATGAAAAAATGCAACCATGTAGAAATATTTGACAACTTCTAAAATGAGAATGTGTATTTTGGAGAAAACAGCTGTATATTGAAGTTAAATGACCCTACTCAACACTGGAAATAAGTCAAATCGATGAACAAAAATGTTAAGGGGTTGACACAACCAGCGTGCTCAGTTAATAAAAAGGGCATACCCAAAGCTGAGTTATGTACATCCCTGTCATTATCAAATCGGATTTTCTCTTCCAAAGTGTGGCCTACTGAGGGCCATAAACCACAAGCACCTCATACTGATGGGCCTTCTTGCCCAAAAATGGTCCCATGCTCAAACACAGTTGAGTGCCCATACATGGTTTACCAGTGCGTGGGAGCAGCCGCACTGATGGCTGATTGCAGTCCCCCACTGGAATCCCCTCCTGTTGCCAGAGAGGCAGGACTCTGTGTCTCTGCAGGGAGATCAGTGCATACATGGCAAATTCACATTGCGCCACAATAGTTAAACAGTAATGAAATCCTAAACTCAGATTGGAATGTATACCGCAGAGACAGGCTGGACAGTGAAGGGGGAGGTGTGTTTACAGTGATCAGAAGTGCAATAGTATCGAAGGAAATTGATGGAGATCCGAAATGTGAAATGATTTGGGTGAAGGTCACGGTTAGAGCAGGCTCAGACATGGTAATTGGATGCCTCTATAGGCCCCCTGGCTCAGCAGTTGTTGTGGCTGAGCACCTGAAGGATAATTTGGAAAATATTTTGAGTAGATTTCCCCACCATGTTATAGTTCTGGGTGGAGATTTTAATTTGCGGGATATAGACTGGGAGGCTCAAACGTTCATAACGGGTGGCAGGGACAAAGAATCCAGTGAAATTTCTTTAAGTGCTATATCTGAAAACTACCTTGAGCAGTTAAACAGAGAACTGACTTGTGGTGATAACATATTAGACTTTCTGGTGACAAACAGACCCGAACTATCTGAAACAATTAACGCAGAACAGGGAATCAGCGATCATAAAGCGGTTACGGCATCAATGATTTCAGCCGTAAATAGAAATATTAAAAAAGGTAGGAAGATTTTTCTGTTTAGCAAAAGTGACAAAAAGCAGATTAAATTGTACCTGATGGCTCAACACAAAAGTTTTGTCTCAAGTACAGATAGTGCTGAGGATCAGCGGACAAAGTTCAAAACCATCGTACAATATGCATTAGATGAGTATGTGCCAAGCAAGATCGTAAGAGATGGAAAAGAGCCACCGTGGTACAACAACCGAGTTAGAAAACTGCTGCAGAAGCAAAGGGAACTTCACAGCAAACATAAACATAGCCAAAGCCTTGCAGACAAACAAAAATTACGCGAAGCGAATTGTAGTGTGAGGTGGGCTATGGCGAGAGGCGTTCAATGAATTCGAAAGTAAAGTTCTATGTACTGACTTGGCAGAAAATCCTAAGAAATTTTGGTCTTATGTCAAAGCAGTAGGTGGATCAAAACAAAATGTCCAGACACTCTGTGACCAAAACGGTACTGAAACAGAGGATGACAGACTAAAGGCCGAAATACTAAATGTCTTTTTCCAAAGCTGTTTCACAGAGGAAGACTGCACTGTAGTTCCTTCTCTAGATTGTCGTACAGATGACATAATGGTAGATATAGAAATAGACGACAGAGGGATAGAGAAACAATTAGAATCACTCAAAAGAGGAAAGGCCGCTGGACCTGATGGGATACCAGTTCGATTTTACACAGAGGACGTGAAGGAACTTGCCCCCCTTCTTGCAGCGGTGTACCGTAGGTCTCTAGAAGAGTGTAGCGTTCCAAAGGATTGGAAAAGGGCGCAGGTCATCCCCGTTTTCAAGAAGGGATGTCGAACAGATGTGCAGAACTATAGACCTATATCTCTAACGTCGATCAGTTGTGGAATTTTGGAACACATATTACGTTCGAGTATAATGACTTTTCTGGAGACTAGAAATCTACTCTGTAGGAATCAGCATGGGTTTCAAAAAAGACGGTCGTGTGAAACCCAGCTCACGCTATTCGTCCACGAGACTCAGAGGGCCATAGGCATGGGTTCACAGGTAGATGCCGTGTTTCTTGACTTCCACAAGGCATTCGATACAGTTCCCCCCAGTCGTTTAATGAACAAAGTAAGAGCATATGGACTATCAGACCAATTGTGTGATTGGATTGAAGAGTTCCTAGATAACAGAACGCAGCATGTCATTCTCAATGGAGAGAAGTCTTCCGAAGTGAGAGTGATTTCAGGTGTGCCGCAGGGGAGTGTCATAGGACCATTGCTATTCACAATATACAAAAATGACCTTATGGATGGCATCGGAAGTTCACTGAGGTTTTTTGCCGATGATGCTGTGGTGTATCGAGAGGTTGTAACAAAGGAAAATTGTACTGAAATACAGGAGGATCTGCAGCGAATTGACGCATGGTGCAGGGAATGGCAATTGAATCTCTCATTGTAGACAAGTGTAATGTCCTGCGAATACATAGAAAGATAGATCCCTTAGCATTTAGCTATAAAATAGCAGGTCAGCAACTGGAAGCAGTTAATTCCATAAATTATCTGGGAGTACCCATTAGGAGTGATTTAAAATGGAGTGATCATATAAAATTGATTGTCGGTAAAGCAGATGCCAGACTGAGATTCATTGGAAGAATCCTAAGGAAATGCAATCCGAAAACAAAGGAAGTAGGTTACAGTACGCTTGTTCGCCCACTGCTTGAATACTGCTCAGCAGTGTGGGATCCATACCAGATAGGGTTGATAGAAGAGATAGAGAAGATCCAAGCTATTTCAAAGACTTATCAACACAGTAATGGCAAAAAGGTGCAACAATCAAATGATCTTACAAAACATAGAGGAGCAGGTATTAACTGCCAAAGTTTTACGTGTAGTCCATAGAGTTTCTACAACACTAGCATACTAGATTACACTCAAGACAAGTCTGTGAAATTTAGCAGCATTTACAGTTTTCTATGTGCGAAAATATTTGTAAGGTTCTTGTAAGAAGTCTGTATGTTGTTTCTTGAAACCAGCTGCCACATGCATGGACAGATGACGGATTTTAATTTAGGATGCATGAGAGTGTATCATTCCCATCCCAATGTTTTTGTTGTAAGCCAATGGAAAGGAAGGCAGATCAGAGTTTAATGGCCTGTCAACAGTGAGGTCATTGGAGAAGGAGCACAAGCTTGGACCACGAAATGATGGGAAGGAAATTAGCCATGGCCATTTCAAAGGAACCATCTTGGCATTTCCTGGAGTGATTTAGGGAAATGACAGAGAGCCTATACCTGGATGGCCGAAGGGAATTTGCACTGTCATTCTCCAGAATCCAAGTCCAGTATGCTAATCATGGAATCACCTCGTTTGGTGCTGCCAACATTTATAGTTTAATATATGATATGATACAAGATACATGTATACAGTATGACCTGCAGATGCTAAATTGTGTATGAAGTATTTTGATTAAAGGATTTACAAAAGAAACGTAAAACAAGAATAGGGACTGTAAAAAAGGCTAAGACATGTAGTTCGCTCACAAAGGCGTCAGGCCCTCTCATGAAAAAAGGATCCCATGTGCATTGGCAAGTGAGTGCACTATACAGAGGTGACAGGCAAGACTGTGGTTTAGCCAGTGCCTGGGAGCAGCCGTACTGGGAAGATGATGTCACTAATGGCTCGATGTAGTCCCCAGTGCCAACTACTCCTCTTGCCAGACAGAGAGGACTGTACGTTTCTGTAAAGAGATCAGTGCACGTAGTGGGACTTCACTCTGTGCCTAGTAGCTATCCTGGGAAAGCTAGTGTCTAAGCTGTGTTAACCAGAAGTTTCAATAATCACCTACTCCATAAAACATTGCAGCTATCTCGTTGTATTTAACAGTTTACGTCGAACACTAGATAAGATGCAAAACTTGAAAGAGTTTTTGGACACTCAGTTCATTGCTTCCCAAACAGATGGTAGGATAGCATTGAGACAAATTTGTGTTCTTGTTCTGAATACAGAATGGAATCTGTCAAAATGTTGCTCACAGCAACAGGTATCTCCCAGACACCACAAACCAGCATATCTCATTCATGCTGGAAAGGGTCATGTGTTATGGGACATTGCATAATGTTAGTTCCATTCCATTCTCTTAGACAGATTGGAAAGATGTCCACTATTGCCTAGTAATAAGTCTTCCCCTGGCGCATCTCGCTGGTTTGTATGCCCAATCATTCGTTCTCATGCTAGCATAAAAGTGTTCTTCTGAGGTGCAAAGTGGTAGCACGTAATCTGGTTGCTGAAAAATAACTAAAATACATAATGTGGAACATCATATTTGTTGTAATCTGTCAAATTCAAATACAATCTTAATTATTTTAAAAGCTGTGAGAGAATAGCCATGGGGGATACTAATGCCATCTATGGATTTGGACATTCATCTCAGTCATGGCTAAGTTTGTGTGGTGTTTGTTTGTCTGAATTCGAAAGGGTCTAGTTCCTGCTCCATAATCTATGAAGACATGTCCAGTTGATATTCGAGGAACTAGATTAAATACAAATAACTTTTGGATCATCTTCATATTATATGCGTGTTGGAACTTTCATAGAGGGAAGAGTGATGGCTCGCCAGCTCTGGCACTTAATGCTAAATGTATGGCTCGTTCTACAAGTGCATGTATCTTGCCTAATCCCCCGTCACAGACTCTGTGTAACATTGTTAGATAAGGTATTTGTTGATCCAGAGTCACACAGTGGTGGTGCACCTGGGGTTGAAGAAAGGCTTTAAAAAGCAATAAGAGGGAAAACATGACTGTACCTCTTGTCTTGCCACAGAGGAATTCAAAACACTCAGAACCTTAAATTTTTTTAAATGAGAATTTTACGTTTATTAACTAGCTTTGTTTCTCATAAAATGTGGGTCTGAGGAATAGCACCAATACTTTGAAACTGAGAATGGTGTCTCCCAGACTCATATTCTGTACATTAAAAAGACGACGCATATGGTTAAAATTCATACACACCTATTCTTAGTGGAGAACTGAAGCCCTGTGGCTTCCATCACCAAAGTCTTTCATCTCCTCAGCTTGAATTATATTTGATAGGCAGTGCCTGAAAGATAGGAGCCAGGTGAGAGGATTGTTCAGTTTTCTACAACTATATGGCAATATCTGCAAAACAGAAACCAGAGTTTTGTACTACATATTGTTTTATAAAATCCGGGAAAATTCATGGTGTTAAAGCCATCACCATCTAATGGTTTCTGCGGCAGTCTTTTATTGAATTTCAAAACACTGATGAACACAATTGTTCTTACTGATGAAATTTCCGACGCTATGTCATTTTAATCTCAAGTGTACTCTCACAATGACGACTTTGTGATGGTACATCAGTAGCAAATTCTAAGTGTTCAGTTAGCATGATATTTTAAACTATAGATCAATTTCATATGACCAGCAAAAAAGTTTATTTTTGTTATAGTTAGAAGTGACTACGTTTGTTTGAGTCTAGTCTCAAACTTGAGAGCCAATTGTCTAGAAAATATCATGAAAAATACAGAATAAAGATTTAATATGATATTCTCTCACATACATTTTATGTTCTGTTATTACTTTTGCATGAATATCAGAAACACAGATGGAAACCCAGATCTAAGCAAAGAAGGGAAAGCAGAAAGGTGAAAGGAGTATACAGAGGGTCTATGCAAGGGCAATGTTCATGAGGACAAAATTATGGAAATGGAAGAGGATGTAGATGAAGATGAAATGGGAGATATGATACTGTGTGAACAGTTTGACAGAGCACTGAAAGACCTAAGTCAAAACAAGGCCCCGGGAGTAGACAGCATTCCATTAGAACTACTGATAACCTTGGGAGACCCACCCCTGACAAAACTCTACCATCTGGTGAGCAACATGTATGAGACAGGTGAAATACCCTCAGACTTCAAGAAGAATATAATAATTCCAATCCCAAAGAAAGCAGGTGTTGACAGATGTCAAAATTACCAAACTATCAGTTTGATAAGCCACGGCTACAAAATACTAACACAAATTCTTTACAGATGAATGGAAAAACTGATAGAAGCCAACCTCGGGGAAGATCAGTTCGGATTCCATAGAAATGTTGGAACACATGAGGCAATACTGACCCTACGACTTATCTTAGAAAATAGATTAAGGAGAGGCAAACCTATGTTTCTGACATTTGTTGACTTAGAGAAATCTTTTGACAATTTGATGAAATACTCCCTTTCAAATTCTGAAGGTGGCAGAGGTAAAGTACAGGGATCAGATGGCTATTTACAATTTGTTCAGAAACCAGATGGCAGTTATAACAGTCGAGGGGCATGAAAGGGAAGCAGTGGTTGGGAAGGGAGTGAGACAGAGTTGTAGACTATCCCCAAAGTTATTCAATCTATATATTGAGCAAGCAGTAAAGGAAACAAAAGAAAAATTTGGAGTAGGAATTAAAATCTATGGAGAAGAAATAAAAACTCTGAGTTTCACCGATGACATTGTAATTCTGTCAGAGACAGGAAAGGACCTGGAAGAGCAGCTGAACAAAATGGTCTTGAAAGGGGGATATAAAATGAGCATCAACAAGAGCAAAATGAGGATATTGGAATGTAGTCAAATTAAATCGGGTGCTGCTGAGGGAAATACATTAGGTAATGAGACCCTTAAAGTAGTAAATGAGTTTTGCTATTTGGGGAGCAAAATAACTGATGAGGTCGAAGTGGAGAGGATATAAAATGTAGACTGGCAATGGAAAGGAAAGCGTTTCTGAAGAAGAGAAATTTGTTAAGATCGAGTATAGATTTAAGTGTCAGGAAGTCTTATCTGAAAGTATTTGTATGGACTGTAGCCATGTATGGAAGTGAAATGTTGACGATAAATAGTTTAGACAAGAAGAGAATAGAAACTTTTGAAATGTGGTGCTACAGAAGAATGCTGAAGATTAGATGGGTAGATCACATAACTAATGAGGAGTTATTCGATAGAATTGGAGAGAAGAGAAATTTGTGGCAGAACTAGACTAGAAGAAGAGATCGGTTGGTAGAAAATATTCTGAGGCATCTAGGGATCACCAGTTTAGTTTTGGAGGACAGCCTGGAAGGTAAAAATCATAGAGCGAGACCAAGAGATGAATACACTAAACAGATTCAGAAGGATGTAGGTTGCAGTACGTACTGGGAGATGAAGAAGCTTGCATAGGATAGAGTAGCATGGAGAGCTGCATCTAGCCAGTCTCTGGACTGAAAACCACAACAACAACATTACTCTTGTTCCCCACGTAATTAAAATGAACTAATGGCTGGTTTTCCCGCAGAAGATCTGAATCATGTGGACAGTGTGAGCAGACAATGAGGAACATGTGTTGCCGTCATTCAGCACTGCCACAGATCCGGATGTGCATGTCGTCTGACTGGTTCAGTCACGTTAGGAAAATGTTCGGCAGTATGATGCAGATAGTATAATAGAATGCTTCTTCAGTGTACAAAATTCATTGTGCATATACCTATGTTTCATCTCAGCTACGATGTGAAGACAATTCTCTCTCTTGTGTTTATCATGTAATTTTACACCATATCTTCATGAATGAAGGGTCGAAAACTTCATTAAGTGAGAGTTTTTTTGTACCTAGCAGACAATAGCTATGAATACTAAGTTGATACACCATACAGAAACTTTTTTTGTTTACTGCTGTGCTTTCTCCACTCCCAGTTTAATCCCACAGGATGCTACATTTCTGAGTAACCAGGATTTACTGTGAAGGCAATGAAAATTATCTGGATTAGAGTCTGGATTAAAATATATTTTGTAACTTCTTTGCTTCTGCATCTTTTTGAAATTATCTTTCATGTGTGTGACTTCTGTTAAAGTGTTTAGTTTCACTGATGTAACACATTAGAAAATTGGAGGCATCCACATCATGTCTTATGGTACATGTCCGCAAGTGCTTAGCATGTTGGTATCAGTGGGAAAAACTGCAAACACACACATCATTCTTTCACCTATTTGAAAGTCTGTGAAAATTATTCCACTTGTGTGAGAAACAGTTTCAGATGAATCAAGTCCTCGGTAAGATTTCAATATGGCTTAAGTGAAATAGTTCAACAGTTTGACAGATGGTTATGTGATGGTCTTACGTTGGTATTCACTCTCATGCCCAGCATGTATTATGTCTGATCACTGGGACTGTTGTAAGTCTTCTAATCATCCACGTCTCCTATTGATGTATGTCATACAACTGTGACAGACCTTTGATGCTATTTGAAGTGTAGAATGTACAGAGCTTAATATGGAAACACTCTGAGGTATGCATATTTGAACACAAATGCAGATTGTAGTAAAGCCTGCAGACTACAATACTGTATTTGATCACGAACTGCACCTGTGCAATATCCTCAATTCATTGCAAGATTCACAGCCTGGTGCATTATGTCAGAGCTAAATGAATTCAAATGGTGGAACATTGTTGGTGCTATTATGGTGGGTACTTCCGTAAACCAAAAGAGGTGATGTGTTTGGTGTTTCAAGAGGCACCATATTGAAGATATTTTGCACCGAATACAGGGAAAGTGGAAAAACGCCTTCTGCTAAGTCACAACGTGGACAAAAGTGTGTGTTGAGTGATCGTGATGTATGGTGTTTGAAGAGGATTTTGAAGAAATATAAGAGCATGCGAATTAGTGGGCAAGCTAGAATTTCAAAACCACTCATCAGTGATGCAAATGCCCGTAGCAGGAACACGTGGTGCCAAAGACATAATACCTGGATTATGGAGGAACGGATAAATGTCATTTTGTCTGGTGGCTCTCATTTCACGTTCTTTCCAACTTACCTGAGGAGCAAACATGATTGGCATTTGGTGATGATATGAGCAGCCGTATCATGGTATTTTAAGAGCCCTATGATTACTTTGCAAGGCCTCATTAATGCTACGGATTATGTGACCAGTATAGCTGATCAAGTACATCACATGGCTAATGCCCTCAATAAAGCTACTTGTACTTTCCCGTCTATTCAGCTCAATCTCGCCTGTATAGCCTCTATATCCCCATTCAACACTTTCCTGGTATTTGCTGCATACCGTTCCAGGTCTGATGTCAACTCCAGCACTGTTCTGGTGACATTCAATATCCCCTGCTCCACGTTATCTATACGTGTCGTGTGCCAATCCACTTTCGATTTTGTCTCCTCCGCCAACTCCTGCACCTCCCTCACCGTACTATTTAAGCTCCTTATATCTTCCTCGTCCACGGTTCCAAACACTGTTTTCAGCAATTTTCCCCCTGCATCGTTCGCAGGAAACGAGGGTTTGCGGGACCACTTCCATTACTTGTTGCAGCTGCCTTCTCAGCTTTTGTATGAGAGCCTCAATTCCTGATACTCGTTCCATATGTCTTGAAACAACCCCTTCTTCTCCGTAGCCGCCTGTAGCACCGTAAACCTATCCTGTAGTGTCCGTACATCATTCCTCACTCCCCATATATTATACGTGAACACAATTGTCCACCTGCGGCTTGACAATACCACATCTAATTGTCTTGCAAACAAAATTCCCTTATCTAGTAGTGCTGTGTTGCAAGACACCAGGTCCCCTGTTCTCACTATTCGTGTAGTCCAGGACTGGTTTTATGAGCATGAGAATGAAACTTCCCTTGTCACCAAAGTCACTATATCTCAGTATTGTAGGTGCCCCGGTGGTCCCGGTCACCTACGGTGGACTGGAGGCCAAGTGGTGACCTCCCCAGTTGTCAGGATTCTAGGAAATGACTGTGGACGCGTCAGAAACGCCAAAGAAACATTATTAATTCATGACACCTTTATTGCTGCCGAGTACAATGTGGCCCATGTAACACAGGCTGTCTGAGTTTGGTGATATCAACGACCTTTCCCGAGCCCTCGGAGCGATGACACCAGCTCCGGGCCACACCAGCCTGGCTAGGACAGCGCCACGTGCTGTGACGTAGCTATGGAATGCCCTTACCTCGGCCGTGCGTGGCTGGCAGTGCCTGGCTGGCCGGCCGGCTCGGCGGCAGACAGCAGGTCGCTGCACGTAGTAGGATCCGGGTTGGAGTCCCAGTGCTGTCGGCACAAGAGGCATTCTCGTAGTGCAGAGTGCACTCTATCCCACCCCGTCTTCTTCCCTGCTCCTCCTGGTGGCTCGTCTGCAGTGGACGGGCGGAATGGGCTGCAATCCCCCAGTGTCATCGGCTCACCCGGTTGTGACGGCCTAGGCCCCGCACAATCTCGACGATGGCTCACTGATGTGCTCAGCATTGGCAGCGAGAGAGTCTGCCGCGATGTCTGCTAATCCTGGGTTGATTATTGACAGTGGCAACCTGTCCCCTCACGTCTGCTGCTGGATGGGCCACCCTTACTGCAACATCTCCTTAATAAAGATTAACATGTTGATCACCGAGCTGAGCGCTATGCAGCAACACAGTGCACATCTAATGGCAAGTCTAACTGCTATCAAAGCTGGCGTATTTAAAGGAAGCACGAGCGATGTACTGACGTCATGTTCGTTTGTAGTGAACGCATTCGTTCCACTTATACTGCTGATTCATCTGTTGTACTGGCCCCTTAGGTGTTCTTGCGACAGAGTTACGTGTTTTCATGGCAGACTTACGCAAAGTTATGAAATGCAGTACAGCTGACGCTATACCTCTGTCTTACACTCTACGAAAATCTCTGTCTAACACAAACCCGCGTGCTAAGCAATTCTCTCTCGCCTGTTGTGTGTAACCCGGCCACTGCCCCTGCGTGACGACACATTCCGATACATGTGCAATCCTCTTACCTCTTGGCTAACCTACTGCCTCTGGCTCTCGGCATAGGCAACGAAACTTTGACAATGTTCCACGTTTCCAACTCTTTACTATTCCGCAACACTACACATCCCCCTCCTTTAAGAAAATTGGTCCCGAATTTTACAATTCTGGACTTACTGGTTGTGGACACCATACTTCCTTATTCTCAACAGGTAACTTACAACTACTCCTTCCACACTGTCAAACTTTTCTTATTCGCTAATAATTTATTTACACTTATACTGATTCCAATCTTATCATTGGTTATCTATTTACATTATGTTCCACTATTCCCAATCCATCCCATAGGTATTTGATGTACGGTTGTTATTTCAGAATAAGACATCTTTTTCCATATATAAAAGTAAGTTGCACAAATAAACACTAAAACTAAGATTATGCTTGTCGTTGACACACTAAATATAATTGTGTTTTGCTTACGTTTCTCCCGATGTTGCTGCATGTGTGCAGTAGTTGATTAACTGAGATCTGCTCTTTTTCTGAGATAATCAGGCTATCTAAAGGTTGTAGCATTGTGGGATTCAAGGACTCATTAATAAATGTTAGCTTCTGGCAAGGCAATATGTGTGGTGGTTCCTCTGGATAATACAAGGTAGGCTGTGTCATGTTAATCATTGTTGTACCCATGAAAGTAGCTGGTAGGTGAAAATGCTTCCCCACTATTTCACATCCAGTGCCATTAATCAATAACCCACTGCCCTGAAATTCAAGCTTTGATATATCAGTCACTCTACCATTTCTGTAACAAGTGGCAACTACGGTCTCTAGTTCGAACACAGAGTAAATCCAATGTTCCCCAACTTTCTGAAATTTCGATCTCGGAAGTAACATCATCTTTTCGCATTCTAAGGTTCCCATATTCCCCAAGAACAACTGCATCTCACATGAATGATTGTGGGATGCCACCTCCTTTGCTGGACAAATAAAAACACTTCCCCTGAAACAGTCTGTCAAATCTTCCGTAGACATTACCACATGAGCACTCCTCCGTCTTGACACTAGCAACACTTCCCGAGTTTGCACTTGCACCCACTTTCCAAGTGCACCCCATCTAATTGGATACAGGTGTGCAGTATAACACTGGTACTGAGAATTGATACCCATCACTGGTATTTGCACTTCTACATGTATACTTGTCTGATCTGTAATTACTCTCACTTTAGACATGAGATACAATAACAGTAAATTCCGCTTCGCCGGAGGCACAACATGACGCACTCCTTCTGAGAATTCTTTCTGTGCTTTCAGCAACGCCTTCAGCAGCTGATCTGGACCTAACAAAGGGGCACTCAATTGCCCATGCACTGCGTGATGCATAGCTTCATATAACGCTTCCAATTCGACACGCGCATCATCCACCCTGTCTGCTAATGCCCTCAGTAAAGCTACTTATACTTTCCCGTCTATTCAGCTCAATCTCGCCTGTATAGCCTCTATATCCCCATTCAACACTTTCCTGGTATTTGCTGCATACCGTTCCAGGTCTGACGTCAACTCCTGCACTGTTCTAGTGACATTCAATATCCCCTGCTCCATGTTACTTATACGTGTCGTGTGCCAATCCACTTTCGACTTTGTCTCCTCCGCCAACTCCTGCACCTCCCTCACCGTACTATTTAAGCTCCTTATATCTTCCTCGTCCATGGTTCCAAACACTGTTTTCAGCAATTTTCCCCCTGCAACCAACCACCCTCGTTTCCTGCGAACAAGGGTTTGCGGGACCACTTCCATTACTTGTTGCAGCTGCCTTCTCAGCTTTTTGTATGAGAGCCTCAATTCCTGATACTCGTTCCATATGTCTTGAAACAACCCCTCCTTCTTAGTGGCCGCCTGTAGCACCGTAAACCTATCCTGTAGTGCCCGTACATCATTCCTCACTCCCCATATATTATACGTGAACACAATTGTCCACCTGCGGCTTGACAATACCACATCTAATTGTCTTGCAAACAAAATTCCCTTATCTAGTGGTTGCACCTGCACCACCTCTCGTCTGCAACAGTGTAGCAATACCAGACTGACGAAAAGTTTTCCAGGCCACATCCTGGCATGGCACCTAAAGGAAAAGGAAGCCATGTCAATCGCTCCCTTCCTTACTACGTCTAAAACACACAAATGACAAGTAAAAACAACACATACCCTATTACCTAATAACAATAAATAAGACATGTTCCTCCCCAAGGACACTTAATCTACGTATCTCTAGACCTAAGTGTGTAAGGAACATTCCTCTGCTGTTCTTTTAGCTTCGGTAACCTCACACTCTTTGTTACTACTAGAGAAATCTGCGATAACGCATCCATTGTGCCCTTAAACGGCTTAATCCTACTCACATGAACTACTGACGACTTGGTTGGTAACTGCATCTTTACGTTCACTGGAGACACTATTTCATTTACCTGATACGGTCCAGAATATTTTGTCAAAAACTTCTTTGTTTTACCCTTCGGAACATAAGGATTAGCCAACAGTACCCACTGACCAATTCTGTATTGCAGCAGTTTACCTGTTCTTTGCCCAATACTCTCTTGTTTCTCCAAAGCTTTAGTATTAGCACGCCGTACCCTTTGCCAAATCTCTCTCAATTTCTTGGCGAAATTCTTCACTGACTCATCCTGTAAACCCACCTGCAGGTTGAGCACATCAAATGGTGATGGCATTTTCCGACCATAAATTACCTCATACGGAGAGAGCCCCATTCCTGTATGAACTTTCACATTATATGCGCTTGTCAAAAGATTTAAATATACATCCCAATCCATGTGTTCTGAATTTACGTAATGACTAATCATCTTAACTAACATCCTATGAACCCGTTCTGTTCGTCCATTCGACCGAGGATGAAATGGGCTTGTCCGCAATTCCTTAACTTTCAATAAACAGAATAACTGCTTCATCAGCTCCGACATAAAGTTACTACCCTGATCTGTAACTATAGTATCAGGCACACAATACTTCGGCAACCAGTTATTTACTAAGGCTTGCACAACAGCTCTTGCCTTCTGATCTGGAATAGCTACCATTACCAGGTATTGGGAAAAATGATACGTATCAATTACCCGCTTGGGTCTTGTTAAATCCTCCGATTATGTCTAATCCGATGAATGCGAACGGACGATCCGCTTAAGGTAGTCTCTGTAACTGAATTTTCTGGACTTAAATGTGCTCTCTGCCCACACAGTATACAATTTTGCACATACTGCTCTACATCATTGCGACGTGTCTTCCACCAAAACCTTTCAGCTACCAGTCTATCAGTCATTCTTTTAACACCATGACCCAACAATACATGGTTGTGCACTTGTTTCAACACTTCTTTCCTCAGTCACTCCGGTACTACGACACGTAGTCCGCACTTCGTCTTCCTGCAAAGCAACCCATCCTGCATTTCAAACTGCGGTCTTGTTAATGGATGTGCAATTTCCGCGAACCCCTTTACGTATCATCTGTAGTAATTACATAAACCGACATATTGCTGAACTTGTTTAGTGGTATGCGGTACTGTAAAACCACGCACAGCCAACATTAGATGAGGATCTGTTCTTATCCCATCCTGACTGATAATATGCCCAAGATAAGTCACTTGTGTCTGAGCAAACTGACATTTCTCAACATTAAGCGTAAAATGTGCCGCTCTTAGCCTACTAAATACTTCGTCCAGTCATTCCACATGCTCTTCTATATTACGTGAAAAAGTAACAATATCATCGAGGTATACCATAGCAATCTTCGGTTTCAGTCCCCAAAGCACACCATCTAACAGACGCTGGAAAGTAGGCAGGAGCGTTTTTCAACCCAAATGGCATTCTACGATACTGACAGTGACCAAGGCTTGTTGTAAAGGCCATCTTCGGTCTATCCTTGGGACTTACTTCTATCTGATGGTACCCACTCTTTAGATCTAGTGTCGAAAAATATTTACACCGACCTAGGTTATCCAATGTTTCCGTGATGTTCGGTATTGGATACGCATCTGTTACAGTTCGTGTGTTCAAAAAACGATAGTCACAACAAAACCTATACTTTTTAGTACCATCCAATGACTTCTTAGGAACTACCACTATGTTGGCAGACCACGGGCTTTCACTGTTCTTTATAATACCATCCCTTAGCTGTTGATTAATAAATTCTTCCACTAGTGGTTGTAGGTGTTTTGCTATCCTGTACGGTTTTCTATAGACCGGCAGACTATCACCAGTCAGTATATGGTGCTGTGTAACAGGAGTTGCTAGTAATGGGCCTTCTGAATTAAACAAATCTAATTACTCTAATAACAAAGCTTCCATAGCTTTCCGATCACCATTCTCCAAATGACGAATTTTATCATGTAGTACAGATGCCTTGATGGTATGCTTAACGTTATAATCACCTTGGGATTCACCTATATCCTCATTGTTGAGTATTTCCATACTTGCTACCACTAAACCCTTTGGGAGATCCATTTCATCTGCCCCAAAATTATCTACACTGACCGGGATCATCAGTTCCCCATTTATATCCGTTATGTGCGCAACGCTCCTCCTAATAAAACAATGCATTTCATCCAATGCTTCATCGCTCTGCAGTGGCTCCACCACACATAGTCTCTGCTGTGGTACATTGGTACCTACTGACAACCAAACTAACTTACCTGTATCTGAAGGCTCTTTGACTTGCGTAATCATCTTTAATGCCCTTGTACGCGGTTCAATTGGTGACATCTTAGCAACGGATGCACCTCGCGATGTAGAAACAATTACAGCTGTTGTACCCATTGAAAACAAGTTCCCACTAAGTTCAACTGTACACTGTGAAAGACTAATTTTGGCATGGTGTTTATCAAGGAAGTCCAGTCCAAGAATCACAGAATAACCTTGTCCCACAGTTGGCAACACCTCCATTTGCTCTCCGAACTCTACAGTTCCAATCTTAAAAACGAGCAGTGTTGTACCCAATGATTGCAACTCATTATTCGCTACACTCCACGTAATTTATACCTAGGAGTACCTAGACTTCTCCTACACATGAGGTCTAGAATAGTAACAGATACATGTGCCCCTGTATCAATCAAACACTTACATCTAGTATTCCTTACAACACCCATCAAGCAACAATCCATCTCTGTACTAGTTTTCACCATACTTCAGCTTACCAGGAATGTCTTTCGACGGACAAAATACTCCCGTTCTCGTTTAACGCTTTTTCCTGTTTATTCCCGTTACCATTCTGCTTACTATGACACTCATTCGCCTTGTGACCGTAGCGTTTACAAGCATAGCACTGCGGCTGTCTGCATTGAGCCTTCACGTGACCTTTCCTGCCACAACAGTAACAATTCCTCTCCGACGCAAAGATGCGTTTATCATTTCGAACCCTTGTTGCAATGTCTATCTCCTGAAAATGCATTGCAATATGCAGTGCTGCAGCTAAATACCCAGAATTCTCCGTCCTAACCCTATGAGAAAATTCTGCGGGAATTCGCCTGAGGAATACATTGAGGGCTCTGTTTTCCGCCTCTTGTAGTAATACACGATCCACATCAGGATTACCCAATAATTCATAGGTCTGCAAATTAATTTTCCGTATCCTATCTGAAAAAGACTCCACTGTCTCATTGACCTTCTGTGTCAAATTAGCTAACTTCTCCCAAAAAAATCATGCACTATTCTGCTTATGATATCTTAGTCGTAACCCATCAGCCAACTCTTCAAACATGCTCACCTTACTAAGCGTCTCACGGTACATCACGAACGTCTTGGCTTCCCCTGCAAGTCGCAAATTTGCCATACATAACGTAATTACGTCCGACCAATTGCTCATTGCAGTTGTTGCCAAAACATCGTTAATGAATGCTGTGACATTCTCTGTTGTTTTACCCGAGAAAGGTGTGATCAGGCTAGCTACTGAAGGATATATTGCAAGGTTGGACATTGCTACTGACTTGCAATCACTTGAACCCGTTTGCGACTCTTATGCCGAATGCAAGGTCTCCATTTGCGTCATTAATTCTACATGACGTAGCTTATGCTGCGCATTCTCTTCTAACAATTTTGAGATTTGCTCCGTAAGCTATACTCACTTCAGTACTAACAGATCTTGTTTCCGGCATGATCTGTGCAAATTACCAACAACTTACTCTATACTGAATTTACTGCTCAAAACAACAACTACACTAGCTACTCAACTCCTTGTCACAGTTGAGCACTACACACAAGAAGACAAACAAGACTCACAATACAAAACTAAATAAAATTAATCCTTCCACCTTGTTATTGCCCAGTGACACTCTCTACAATTGTGTGCTGCATGACCAAACCCTCTAGAAATTGAACATTCTACTGGTACAAACTTTGTGCATGGCACCCCATGCCCCATTCAACTACACACAGTACATCTGACTGGTACCAAGTACGTTTCCCAACTGTTTCCCTTAAACTCAGATAAATTTGCTGTTTCTGCAGATCTCACAAAGTGCACTCCCAACAAAGAACGTGCATCCACAGTTATTAACAAAAGTCGCCTCATGCACTTACCACAGCTGCAAAGTACTAACGCGCATTCTTTACAGATGAATCAAAAAACTGGTAGAAGCCGACCTCGGGGAAGATCAGTTTGGATTCCGTAGAAATGTTGGAACACGTGAGGCAATTCTAACCTTACGACTTACCTTAGAAGAAAGGTTAAGAAAAGGCAAACCTACGTTTCTAGCATTTGTAGACTTAGAGAAAGCTTTTGACAATGTTAACTGGAATACTCTCTTTCAAATTCTGAAGGTGGCAGGGGTAAAATACAGGGAGCGAAAGGCTATTTACAATTTGTACAGAAACCAGATGGCAGTTATAAGAGTCGAAGGGCATGAAAGGGAAGCAGTGGTTGGGAAAGGAGTGAGACAGGGTTGTAGCCTCTCCCCGATGTTATTCAATCTGTATACTGAGCAAGCAGTAAAGGAAACAAAAGAAAAATTTGGAGTAGGTATTAAAATTCATGAAGAAGAAGTAAAAACTTTTAGGTTCGCCGATGACATTGTAATTCTGTCAGAGACAGCAAAGGACTTGGAAGAGCAGTTGAACGGAATGGACAGTGTCTTGAAAGGAGGATATAAGATGAACATCAACAAAAGCAAAATGAGGATAATGGAATGTAGTCAAATTAAATCGGGTGATGCTGAGGGAATTAGATTAGGAAATGAGATACTTAAAGTAGTAAAGGAGTTTTGCTATTTGGGGAGCAAAATAACTGATGATGGTCGAAGTAGAGAGGATATAAAATGTAGACTAGCAATGGGAAGGAAATCGTTTCTGAAAAAGAGAAATTTGTTAACATCGAGTATAGATTTAAGTGTCAGGAAGTCGTTTCTGAAAGTATTTGTATGGAGTGTAGCCATCTATGGAAGTGAAACATGGACGATAACTAGTTTGGACAAGAAGAGAATAGAAGCTTTCGAAATGTGGTGCTACAGAAGAATGCTGAAGATAAGGTGGGTAGATCACGTAACTAATGAGGAGGTATTGAATAGGATTGGGGAGAAGAGAAGTTTGTGGCACAACTTGACTAGAAGAAGAGGTCGGTTGGTAGGACATGTTTTGAGGCATCAAGGGATCACAAATTTAGCATTGGAGGGCAGCGTGGAGAGTAAAAATCGTAGAGGGAGACCAAGAGATGAATACACTAAGCAGATTCAGAAGGATGTAGGTTGCAGTAGGTACTGGGAGCTGAAGGAGCTTGCACAGGATAGAGTAGCATGGAGAGCTGCATTAAACCAGTCCCAGGACTGAAGACCACAACAACAACAACAGGACTTACCACAAGTCTGCATAGAGTCGACAGTTCTGACCGCAACTCTGTGGTGTCAGTCCTGCAGCGGCGGTGTTGACGACTCCAGATACCTGATCTGTAGGCCAGTGCTGTAATGGACGGTTCGAACACATCTGATACCAAACCTGTAGGCGGTGGGCGCAAGGACTTCTGACACCAAATCTGTAGGTGCCCAGGTGGTCCCGGTCGCCTACGGTGGACTGGAGGCCAAGCGGTGACCTCTCCACTTGTCAGGATGCTAGGAAATGACTGTGGACACGTCAGAAATGTGAAAGAAACATTATTAATTCATGACACCTTTATTCCTGCCAAGTACAATGTGGCCCATGTAACACAGGCTGGCTGAGCTTGGTGATATCAATGACCTTCCCCGAGTCCTCGGAGCGATGACACCAGCTCCGGGCTGCACCAGTCTTGCTAGCACAGCGCCGCGTGCTGTGACGTAGCAATGGAATGCCCTTACTTTGGCCGTGCGTGGCTGGCGGCGCCCGGCTGGCACAAGAGGCATTCTCGCAGTGCGGAGTGCACTCTGTCCCACCCCATCTTCTTCCCTGCTCCTCCTGGTGGCTCGTCCACGGTGGATGGGTGGAATGGGCTGCATTCGCCCAGCGTCATCGGCTCACCCGGTTGTACCAGATGGCGGATGCGCAGGGCCTAGGCCCTGCACAATCTTGATGACGGCTCACTGATGTGGTCAGCATTGGCAGCGAGAGAGTCTGCTGCGATGTCTGCTAATTCTGGGTTGATGATTGACAGCAGCAGTAGAGAGGACCAGAGCTGGTACTGTCCCCTCACGTCTGCTGCTGGATGGGCTGCCCTTACTGCAACATCTCCTTAATAAAGATCAACGAAATAAATGTTAATTACCATGATTTTTTGTTACAATGTATTCATACGTTGACTTGAAAATGGTACTTCCTGCCGAAAGTAGTCGACAAAAAAGCATTGTTCAATGGAAGCAACTTCTGGTGGTAACAGATTAGTACAGTGAGAACGCTTTATGAAAATAAATAAAAGGTTTTGTATTAAAAGGTGATGACTGATCCTGTCCACTACTGATATTCAAAGATATCGGGACCGCGTCTCTTGGTAATGCTTACCCCAGCGGCCTTCCAGGCGGTGGCGGCATTATGCAATGAGGCTTTAAAGCCCTGTATGTGCATTGGTTCATGGTCTTGGCACTTCCACCGTATGCAAGAGTGAGTGAGTCTTGTGGGACAGCAGGGGAACTGTTCACATGTGAAGATGACACACGGTGATACCTCTAACGAAAGCTCTGCAGCAGAATTGATGGTAGATGTTCACAAGGTCATCTGCATGTGATGTGGAGTTCAAGCAGTACTTTGGAGTTTAAACTGAGCATTGTCTGGAAGGTATTATGCTTGCCCGCTCAACTAATTCACCATCGAGATAATGAGCAGGTGTGTGTGCACACACTCAAATGAGCTGCCTGTTTCAGTTACAGGACAATGGGCGCAACGAGTGTGGCTAGTATCATCTGATAAATTGACACAATGTCATCATATTACCTGTGGGATTTCACAGTGGGAAGACAGAAGGATCATGCAGATGAATGATCAGCGAGTGTTACTGTTTGATACACAAATATTTGTAAGCCTTGTTATGAAAGTAAGCAACTGATTCATTTCACTTAAGGGGGTACACAAGAGTAGAAATTTTCTTTTTAGCCTAATTTCAATTTGCTTAAAATGTTCCCCAGAGAGTCTGTTTTTAAGATTCATTCGTATAAAATGTATCATAAATGTTAACATACGTTAAAACAGTGATTTATTGCATGGCCGTCTCGCACATCTGAGTGCTCATGTGCAACTGATGTAACACAGCAACAGTTACTGACGGAACAGGGGTCATGGTATTTGTAGATAGTGCCACATATGGCATTACTATCGACTAAAATACTGTTCTCAATGTGATTTCTCTTTGTAACATGGTTCATTTTGGTAAACAGTCTGAGAGCACGTAATTGTCCTTTGTCTGCTTAACTTGTCATTTTGCTCGTTTTTCTATACAAAGTAAAATGTGAGTGCCTGGAAATGACAAACAAAGTTAATTATACAGATAACAAAGGTTCTAAAAGTAATACCAATGATGCAAAAAAAGGATATGATTTTTGTAAGTGGATGCCAGTTAATTGATATAATGTGACAAAATGAGATTGTTTCTACATCAGTGGAAAAAAAACAACTTGTACAATGCTAGCATTGTCAATTAAAGTTTTGTTCAGTTTCATTATTAAAAAAGATATGTTGAAACTTTAAACACTTGTTTTTTTTAAAACAACATTTTCCACATTGGTTGGAGCTATAACTAGTGGAATATACATGCAATTACACCATACCTTTCCAGAGTGCCGTCAGTTAGTTTAAAACAATTTTCAAAAAGATATCCCTATGTATTGTGTACTATGTCAGTTTCAAAGTAGCTTTTGAAATTTTGTTCTAGGTTGGAATTTGTGGCATTCAGAGATCCTTTCATCGATGTTGTGCAGTGTCCTCTGGGCGCAAGTTTTTTCTTTAAAAATTCATTATACAATTTTAAGTCTGTACAAGAAAGGTCCAAAGAAAGTTTTATAATCTGTTTCTTATTTTATTTAAAAAAAAAAAACATGAATATAGGTTCCAAAATAGAGTGTCACCCTGCTCTAGCCCCTTAGGAGTCTCAAGGTGTTTGTGAGTATTCATTTTTGTTGTATATTGTGAGTGGTATATTCTATATCCAAGCAATTCCCTGATTTCTGCATTTTGGTTTTGGCTGAGTGGCATTACATTTTGGGTACTAATGTTGATGTTTATTGGTCTACTCTTTGTAACAAAATATTTCTCCTTTAAATTGTTTTGAAAGTTGATATAGATTGACAGTTATGCTCTTCATTAGGATTAGTGATTTGTTCCCTTTAGAGAGAGAGACAGAAAGAAAGAGATTATGGCTAACCTGTGATTCATGTCAAGCAAGGTGCTTCTGAAATGATGTTGTGACAAAGTTGTTTTAATCTTTTAATGCCTGGTAAAATCTTGTTGTTTAAGTCATAGTTAAGATTACCATTTTAATCAATGGGGCATCTGATTTAAGAGATATTTTGGTTCTGGTACTTGGTTTTCAGATCACATTACTAAGAAAGTGTTCTCCTTTCCTTAGAGTGTAAAGCATTTACTGACTTCTTTCATTTTAAGACGTATCTTGTAACTGTTTTTTACATGTGTTTTAGATTACTGAAGAATGAGATTCTGTGTGTATCATAATTAACCTGTTTGAGACAGCCCACTGTGATTTTGGGAGGCTGGAATCTGAGGTTATTTGGAAGCTGTTATGAGCAGTTAGATTTTACTAAGGAATTTTTTTTATTTTAATGTTTATGTTGTGCACATATTAAAGGGCAATTATTGTTATAAATTTTATTTTTGGGACATCCACAAGTGTTCTGAAACCTGTTCATGACAAATAAATCTGTCAAAGTTGTAAAATATTTTTATTGATCGAAGTCTTGCACGACAGAAGTCACAATACACTACCATGGTTTTGGGCACTTAGCTTCATCAGCAGCCATATCTGAAATACAGCAGTAGTAGGACACATCCACATCCATACAAAAAGTAGACAAATATCTACCATAGGTGAACCATCAAATAACATCCCAAACTGTGGCTGCAAAGAACCCCAAATTTTCATCATGGCCTTGGAAAATGCCTCTTGCAGGAAGATTGGGACCAGGAATGCAGGAAGTCAGAAGCAGGTACAGTACGCTTGTTTGATCCATGCGCCTACGGGAAGCAGGCTACATTGACATAAGGTTTCTTCTTGTATAATTAATTGATTTCATTACATAAACATCACAACTTCAGACTCTTAGCATATACGGGTTGTTGTTTCTTTGAATGTCTGAACACCGCATCTACATACTTTGGGATGACCTTAAATTCCAAACATTTGTTTTTAATCTTTGTTTCCATACATTTGACTAATTTATGACATAGATTGAGATACTCTTCCATAGCCCCATGGGTCGCACAGGTGCGCTGTTGTCAGCATTTGGCTGCATGCATTCCTGGTGACAATTTTGTGATAAGAGGAATTTTCTCAGGCCACAGCTGAAAGTTGGGGTTCTTCGAAGACACAATTTGGGATGTTATTTGATGGTCCACCTATGGTAGTTGTTTGTATACTAGTTCTTTGAGCATGGTCATGATGTTGCTCTACTGATAGATTTTCAGATACATCTGATGGTACGGCTAAGATCCTGAATCCATGGCAGTTTATAGTGTCTTATGTCATGCAAGACGTTGATCAATAAAAATATTTTACAGGTACAGATGAATTGCTTATCATGAACATGAAATAATTGTTATCCCTCATTATTTTTTAAAGATGGCCATTTTAATTAGAGCTATCTGATGAAATAAAATTTTGTAAAATATTGTACATGTTATTTCTTGGTGAGTGCATCTGGCTCCTTCCATAACCAAGTTAAATGTTCTGTCTTGGAATAATTTGGAGGTAGCTAAAAGTAAGAAACCTTATATAAGAAAGAGGTGACCTGCAGTTGTAGGTAATAAATGAAATACAGTTTCAATCAGAACCACAAAAAATTCAGCCACTCTTAATACAAACGGTAGTTGCAAAGTGAAAATTATCAGCTAAAACAAATAAAATTAAGCAAGTTTTTGATTGTTTGCAAGGACTTGTCAGCATCTCCTTGATACAGTATCATGGCAATACTCTAGTGCAACCAAAAGAAAATAGCAACCATCTCCACTTTTATCACTGGGCTGCACCATGTTGGCTTGGCTCACCTAGCTGAATGACAAGATAGTGTGGCGCGTGGCTATCAGTATGGACCAGATCTGCAGACATCCAGGGGACAGTGTTGTACCTTGGCACTCTTTATAGATTTTCCCATCTATACAGCAATGTAATAGAAGTTCAATGTATTTCCTTATTCCATTTTGGTATGTTGGCATTCACCCTGTGCCTGTTGCAGTCTTTTTCCTGAAATTACAAAAATCACTCCAGAGAATAAGGTGACTCCAGTTGTGAAAATCTGTTCCCAGGTACTACATGGTCATGTACCTAGGAATAAATAATCTACTCAAATTTAATAGTCTTGCAGTCAAGAAAATCTTGTCTGTACTAATTTAATACATCGCAACCTGGCACCGGTTCCGTACCTTTCTTAGTGCAATCAGAATGTTAATATCATTGTGGGTTTGTTTGCTATACTATGAGTCTTTATAGCATAGATGAGAGGGAGAAAATCTACTTGGTTGGAGGGGGCTAGGTTACAGAAGACTGATAATTCTCTTGGATTTGGTAGGAATTTTTGCTGATGAGGCAAGATATTACGCTTTTTTTAACAAATTTATTGATATAATGAACACATTTGCTCAGTGAGGTGTTGGACCAAAACCACTTATCAGAATGTCAGATGCTTTCAATAAGTATTAGAAAGGATCTCTCTCAGAGACAAGTGTTTGGCTGTCAGTCAGTCTGCTATCTGCTGGCCACTCGGTCTAACTAATCAATCAACACTGGGAACTGCATCACTGGTACTCACAGGCCATTTCACCCACTGTACAAGTGACAGGTACCAAGCAATAACTAGGTCCTGGTATTTGATGAAATTCCACTAGTCTAACTTTTTGAGAAAGCGAGAGACAGTCTCTGTTCAGCATTATTCCAATGAATGTTGTAAAGTGCTACTTAGCTTACATTTGCTGTGTGTCCACCATAGTCTGTCACCATCTTCTCTACACTAGATGAAGTGTTTACAGCTCCATTGGGTGCTGGTGCAGAGCATCCCTGCCCCCTGCATGCTCTGTACTGACACTGAGAACCTCCCCACTTACAGCTACATGACTCTTTTGTAACATTATTAATAGACTCTGATTGCACAAAGCCCTCTTTAATTTCTTTCTGGATCATTCCTTTGAAACCTTCCCATCACATGTGATCACCTTAGTGCTTGACTATCTCTCTACATCGTACTCGAGGTTCTTACATTATGTGTTGTGGAAAGTTCTGTATGATTCCATTAAGAATGACCCTCCACACCATTGGTAACATGTCAAGTGTTCTGCTTGCTCGTGTGTTTGACCAGCCTCGAAAATGGAAATAGTGTGCAGCTCCTTTGAGGAGTACTATTTGCTCTCGATACACCATTCAGCTCTCCTCTATGATGCACACACGCTGTCTTGCATACGGTATCCAGCTCACTTCTGTTGTCATGATCTGACATGTAATAAAATTTATTAAACTTTTCCGAGGACACCACAAATAGCTTGTATTACATTATTATTACAGTGTACACCAATAACCACTAAGTGATACCAAATTAAGAAGTATTACCAGAAACCATTTTTGAGTCAAAAACTGTTTTAAATAGTCTATTGGCAATTAAAACAAATTTCCATTTTCAAGACAGGGAAAATTGTTATGAAATCAGAGGGACTCAGCTAGTTTACAGATATTTTGTGTTTCATTGTTGAAGACCTTCTGTTTCAGTTTACTATATAGTGTACGACTGACCAAGTATGGCTTCACTGCCCACACATTATGTAAATAGTTTCAAAATTACACTGAATTTTATGAGCAACGAAAGTACGTAACTGAATAATTAAAATATGCTCCAAATAGCTTCAATGTATTTCACAGCCCTTAATTAACAGATCTTGTAATACTGGCAAACGCTGCCCAACACATAGCCTCATGTCACACTCCAACAGAAACTGTAGAAAATGATGGAAACTGCTGATAGTGCTTTCTACTGCGTATACCTTCACATGATTCTAAAATCAGTCACAGTCGCCAACCAGTCAGGTGCACTATCCTCCAACTACAACTCTCTTCCCTCCTTGTATTGTCTATAATGTTGATACAGTAAGTGTTAAAAGGTGAAGATATTTGTGATACAAATTGCACCATGGCATCAGGATTGCCAGAACAAAAATTGCTAGGCACATTGCTTCCTACATAGCTGTGTAGTGCCACAGGCCTTTCATGATATAAGAGAGATAGCACACACTTGTGCGGAGTGCAGCTCATCTGAACTTCAGAGCACCAGACAGATAACTAGTTCCAGGAGACATTATGTTAACACTGTGTGATACTTCCTCTAGACTTGATAATGTCCTCAATTCAGCACAGAAGAGAGTCAACAAGTTTTCTCAGTTATGCCGTGTCCATGTGAAACCCCTGATGGATTAGGTTCCGTAGAGCCAAGGGAATGGAGGAATATTGATCCCTACATTTCACCTTTTGATCCAGGCAGCCCCAGGCATTTTCAGGGGTACTAAGATCGAGTTATTTAGCTTCCCCCTCCCCCCGCCACCGCCCCCCCCCCCCCTCCATGTGTGATTTCATACTACATCTGCACCTGTGGTCCGGGGGTAGAGTCTTTGGTTAGTAAAAACGAATTCTCTCCCAGGTTTGAATCCCACCACTTCTTAAATTTTGATTAATAATAAGCATTGAACAATGAATCTTGTTCATATGAGCCCCTCACAAACTGACCATGATCCAAGACACCATTTACTCTGCAAATGTTGATATTGTACTCCTATTGGATCAATTGCCTGCAACTCGTTAACACCTGCACAAAGATAATGTCCTCAATTCGGCACAGAAGAGAGTCCCATTTGACAGTTCTCATTCGTAAATCAACATAGACTGCAGGCAATCAATGACAACTGAGAGAGTCGCACAAGTTGAATGCCATTGGAGTTGGTTGGCAGACCCTTGTGTTCACTTGAAGTCCCCACCAAGCATCACATCATCTTGTGAACCTGTGAAGAACAGTGTGATCTTCTATGTGAAGCATGTTATGTCGGTCATGATGGCAACTAGAGTCAGGTGGTGCATAGATATTAATGATACACATGCCAAATAGAGTGAGGGTCATCCCCCATGTGGAGGGGAGGTATATGACGTCCTGTGCATGGAGCCCATCATGTAAGAGGATGGCGACACCGCTGCCAGTGTTGGAGGCAAGAGCAACATGGGTGGCGTACCCGGTGGGCACTTGGAAGTCGGTGACTGACACCTCCAGCAGGAGTGCAATATCGACATTCGCAGAGTAAATGGTGTCTCGAAACATGGTCAGTTTGTGAGGGGCTCATATGCAGAAGATTCATTGTTCAATGATGATTATTAATCAAAATTTAAGCAGTGGTGGGATTTGAACCTGGGAGAGAAATCATTTTTACTAACCAAAGACGCTAGCCCTGGACCACAAGTGCAGATGTAGTACACTGAAATCACACTTTGGGGTGGAGGAGGGTAGGGGGGGGGGGGGGGGGGGGGGGAAGCTAAATAACTTGATCTTAGTACCACTGAAAATGTGCCTGGGGCTGGCTGGATCAAAAGATAAAATGTAGGGATCAATATCCCTGCATTCCTTTGGCTCTAAAGAACCTAATCCGTCAGGGGTTTCACCTGGACACAGCGTAAGTGAGAAAACTTGTTGACTTTCTTCCGTACTGAATTGAGGACATTATCAAGTCTAGAGGCGGTATCACACAGTGCAACAGTGCAACTGTTGATTGAGGCTAGATGCTTCCTCTAATTATTTTTTATATATTATTGAACTTATTGATAAATGATTATGAACTTTATTCGTTTTGCAGTGTTGTAACATTTCTGCTGGCGTGTACCCGGTTTGATTTGGATTCATTGGTCAGTCCACATATCGCAAGCATAGGTCCTAATATTTTTCATTATTTTCTCTTTTCGTGAACCATCATACCCTTACATTCTCTGGTTTATGTAGCTGATTAATTTTGTGCTATACTCATACTTGTGATAGAGTATGTTCTTCTGGGCAGTGTCCATTATTGTGAGTTTTTCGAGTTGGCTCACTCATCATAGACTTAGACTCTGAAATTTTTTCTTCTCTTTTGATTATTTTGAGGGTGTAACTTTATAGATGTAAACTTGCAATTTTTAATTCTAGTACTTCAAGTTGCCTCTGCACTTATTTCTAGTTTGGTGTTGTAATGTTGTAGTTTTGACTTTGTATCATTTGTTTTGGGACAGAATGTTCCATAGATCTGGAAATCTGAATGCTTTGTCCTCATATATGTATAGATTGTGACGTGTATAGTAGATATTTTTCTTATGTTTTGAGCAACTTCATGTGAATTTTGTCCACAATTTTGGAAATTGTTGCCATATGTTAATTTTACCACTTCACTACTCTGGTTTCACACTTATTTGGACTATAGACAAATTGTATGCAACAAGAACTCTGTTTATGGTAAGCAGAAATTTGTCAGATGCTATGTATTTCCTTATATACCTTTTGCAGTTTTTTGTAAGCTAACCTATACTTACGTTCATAGGGAAATGACGATCATTCAACCTTAAATTTTCTTGTAATTTTGGAATTTAACTTTGAGAATCTGTATTCTACCTTTTGGCATCATTTTGTATACCATTTGGCAAACCTTACAGTAGGTCACAAAATATTGTAAACACATTGTTCCCATATTATATGAGGGGCATGTTGTAATGGCACCTACTGCTGTAGATATACTTTTTCTCAACAGTAGTTGTTGATATCAGTATTATTTTTTGAATTTTGGACGGGCCAATAATATCTCAGCTGCTTTTCTGAAAACTTCCATATAATTTTATACACAGTACCACACCATATTATAGTTCAAGCTAAAATTTATGAAAAGGAATTACTTTATAAAATATTGCAGTTTTGATGATATAACTTGTAAGTACTAGTCCCGAATGTACAGTTAAAATTATTATTATTATCTTCCTTCACTTTCTCAGACGTTAAGTCCGGTTAAAAATGGAGTGACACGGACCTTGATCAAGCATCACTTCCTTTTAACTGTACGGTATGTGTTATATTGCATTTAGGAACTTTCGGGTAATTGAACATGTATCAATAATTACGGATTTCTGTAGTTGTATATATATGTTTGGATGTAGCTGTATTGCATTGATGTACTGGTGGATATTGTGTGGTATGACTCCTGTAGTTGATAGTATAATTGGTATGATGTCAACTTTATCCTGATGCCACATGTCTTTGACTTCCTCAGCCAGTTGGATGTATTTTTCAATTTTTTCTCCTGTTTTCTTTTGTATATTTGTTGTATTGGGTATGGATATTTCGATTAGTTGTGTTAATTTCTTCTTTTTATTGGTGAGTATGATGTCAGGTTTGTTATGTGGCGTTGTTTCATCTGTTATAATGGTTCTGTTCCAGTATAATTTGTATTCATCATTCTCCAGTACATTTTGTGGTGTATACTTGTATGTAGGAACGTGTTGTTTTAAAAGTTTATGTTGTAAGGCAAGCTGTTGATGTATTATTTTTGTGACATTGTCATGTCTTCTGGGGTATTCTGTATTTGCTAGTATTGTACATCCGCTTGTGTTGTGATCTACTGTTTCTATTTGTTGTCTACAAAGTCTGCATTTATCCGTTGTGGTATTGGGATCTTTAATAATATGCGTGCTGTAATACCTGGTGTTTATTGTTTGATCCTGTATTGCAATCATGAATCCTTCTGTCTCACTGTATATATTGCCTTTTCTTAGCCATGTGTTGATGCGTCTTGATCGATGTGTGGCTGTGTCAAATGATACGGGTGCTTGCCATGAAGTGTTTTCTTTTTCCAATTTACTTTCTTCGTATCTGTTGATGTTATGCGATCTAAAGGGTTGTAGAAGTGGTTATGAAATTGCAGTGGTGTAGCTGATGTATTTATATGAGTGATTGCCTTGTGTATTTTGCTAGTTTCTGCTCGTTCTAGAAAGAATTTTCTTAAATTGTCTACCTCTCCATAATGTAGGTTTTTTATGTCGATAAATCCCCTTCCTCCTTCCTTTCTGCTTAATGTGAATCTTTCTGTTGCTGAATGTATGTGATGTATTCTATATTTGTGGCATTGTGATCGTGTAAGTGTATTTAGTGCTTCTAGGTCTGTGTTACTCCATTTCACTACTCCAAATGAGTAGGTCAATATTGGTATAGCATAAGTATTTATAGCTTTTGTCTTGTTTCTTGCTGTCAATTCTGTTTTCAGTATTTTTGTTAGTCTTTGTCTATATTTTTCTTTTAGTTCTTCTTTAATATTTGTATTATCTATTCCTATTTTTTGTCTGTATCCTAGATATTTATAGGCATCCGTTTTTTCCATCGCTTCTATGCAGTCGCTGTGGTTATCCAATATGTAATCTTCTTGTTTAGTGTGTTTTCCCTTGACTATGCTATTTTTCTTACATTTGTCTGTTCCAAAAGCCATACTTATATCATTGCTGAATCCTTCTGTTATCTTTAGTAATTGGTTGAGTTGTTGATTTGTTGCTGCCAGTAGTTTTAGATCATCCATGTATAGCAAATGTGTGATTTAGTGTGGGTATGTTCCAGTAATATTGTATCCATAATTTGTATTATTTAGCATGTTGGATAGTGGTTTCAGAGCAAGGCAGAACCAGAAAGGACTTAATGAGTCTCCTTGGTATATTCCACGCTTAATCTGTATTGGCTGTGATGTGATATTATTTGAATTTGTTTGGATATTATGTGTGGTTTTCCAATTTTTCATTACTATGTTTAGGAACTGTATCAATTTAGGATCTACTTTGTATATTTCCAATATTTGTAGTAACCATGAGTGGGGTACACTATCAAAAGCTTTTTGGTAATCAATGTATGCATAGTGTAGCGACCTTTGTTTAGTTTTAGCTTGATATGTCACCTCTGCATCTATTATCAGTTGCTCTTTACATCCTCGTGCTCCTTTGCAACAGCCTTTTTGTTCTTCATTTATAATTTTGTTCTGTGTTGTATGTGTCATTAATTTCTGTTTAATGACTGAAGTTAATATTTTGTATATTGTTGGTAGGCATGTTATGGGGCGATATTTAGCTGGGTTCGCTGTGTCTGCTTGATCTTTAGATTTCAGATATGTTATTCCGTGTGTAAGTGTATCAGGGAATGTGTATGGGTCTGCAATATAACTGTTAAATAATTTAGTTAGATGTGAATGTGTTGAGGTGAACTTCTTTAACCAGAAATTTGCTATTTTATCATTTCCAGGGGCTTTCCAATTGTGAATAGAATTAATTGCTTGGGTGACTTCATGTTGCAAAATTATCACTTCAGGCATTTGTGGTATCATCTTGTATGTGTCTGTTTCTGCTTGTATCCATTGTGCATGCCTGTTATGTTGTACCGGGTTTGACCATATGTTGCTCCAGAAGTGTTCCATGTCTGTTATGTTTGGTGGATTGTTTATTTTAATGTGTGTGTTATCTATTGTCTGGTAAAATTTCTTTTGGTTTGTGTTGAATGTTTGGTTTTGTTTCCTTCTATTTTCACTTTTTTTGTATCTTCTGAGTCGTTTGGCTAATGCTTGTAATTTCTGCTTCTTTTCGTCTAATTGCTCTGTCACTTCTTGTTGTGAGATTTTACCTAACCTTTTTCGTTTTTTTCCCGAGATTTCATTTCTTATAAATTGTGTTAGCTGTCCGATGTCTTTACTCAGTTTTTCTATTTTGATCTGTAGCCTGTATTGCCATGCTGGTTTTGTGGGTTCCTTCTGTGTGTTGGTTGGTTATGATCTCTGCCTAGTGTGTATATTTAGTGTAGTGAGTGCTCCTATATAAACCAGTAGTTGTAGCTCTTCCATAGTTGTGTTTTCATTTATTTTGTTGTGTATGATTGTGTTGATAGTTTTTATTGTTGTTTCGACTTGTGGGTTATTTGGTGGTCTATGCAAGAATGGTCTAATGTCTGTATTTGTGTCTTTGTATTCTATATATGTTAGCTGAAATTTTTCTTCTATATCTAACATCTGTGTCACTTCGTGTTCTATTTGTGCTTGTTCTGGTGGCTGTCTTAAGATTTCGTTTTCCTCTGATTGTTTAATTGGTGCATGTTATTATTATTATTATTATTATTATTATTTTAAACATTTGAAATTAGAAATTATTGGCACACTTAAAATTTCTATTATTAATTACACAATCCTGTACTATTTACTATGTTTATTTCTGGATTCATTTATGAAATAATAATTGAAATTAATAATGTAACAGAAACTAATAGAAACTCATTTGATAAGAAAAACTGTAAGCCCTTTGGAATATTTTTATTTCCACTCAGTGTGAGAGTCCTAAACATGTCTCTGAGGTGTGATCAGAAGTATTTTTGTATATTTGCGTGAACAATGTAATTTTAGCATTGTTAACATGAAAAATCAAAATAATGTATGATATACTAAAATATGAGAAAATATATTTCCATAAAAATGCAGCAACAATAATCCTAAGATTTATTTAGTTCAAACAAACTATGAGGACCTGTTGTGAAATATTCAGGTTCAAGAATCAGACCCCCAGACAAGAAGAATGGGAGCCAACTCAATATTACACACTAAGTACACTATAAAGTTTATTGTAAGCTTTGTTCCTTTCAAACCTTCATAAAAGACTTTGCTGGACATTGTTTAAAGTGGACAATAAATTGGAATCAGGAAGGAGGGGGGGAGATTACAGGCTCCTCATGCTACTCTATCCTGTGCAAGTATCTTGAGCTCTAAGGCCGGTATTACACTATCAAATTTCTTTGTCCAATATCTTTGTCAAAGATATTTGATGGTGTAATAGGGACTTTGTCAAATGTTGTCCAATATTTGATCAAATCTAGGACCTCGCTGTAGATTTGATCAAAGAAATCGCTTGTCTTCTGTTCACTGCAATGTGACATGTTACCACATGGAGCACTAGCATCGCTGCACCGTTCTGTCGTCTGTAGTGTTTTTATAAACATTGACGGTAAATACAATTGGTGTATGCTGACAAATATAAAATTAATAGAGATGTATGAAGCTGATGAGGCGATTTACAATGTGAGGCACCCTCAATACAAAAATAGATTAAGAAGATTGGAGACCTGACCTGACCTGACTTGACCTGACCTAACCTAACCAAGCATAACCCTCTCCTGTAGCAAGGAATCGGAGTGTTACAGTGAGCCTGTCTTCTGAAGATGTAGCAGTTCTTAAGTGAATATTGTGCTTTGTGATATGAGGATACACTTCACTGAGCACATACAGAAATGTATGCTCATCCATTCTTAAGTAATTGATGTATGACTTGACGTCTTCCACTGTAAGCTCACGTAGCAAGTTTTGTTGAATGCTTTTATCGTGTCATCATAAAACCCACGGCTTCACCCAGATTAGATTAGTTTTTCGTTTCATAGATCTGTGCTGAGGAGATCCTCGTGGATGTGGAACATGTCAATTTTTTTAAAACCTGAAATAACGATACTAATAGTATGAATAAATACGTCATTTGATTCTATTAAAAATTTCGTCAATGGAGTAGGAGTTGGCCACTAGTAAGTCTTTCAGGCTCCTTTAAAAATGATCTTTATTTGTAACTAAATTTTTTATGTTTCCCAAATTATTGAAGATGAGTGTTCCGCAGTAGTGGACCCCTTTTTGAACTAAAGTAAGTCCTTTTAAGTCCTTGTGCAGTTCATTTTTGTTCCTGGTATTGTCTGTATGAACTGAGTTGTTTGTTGGAAAAAGACATATATTATTTACGACAAATTTCATTAAGGAGTAAATATTCTGCGAGGCAGTAGTTAGTATACCCAGTTCTTTGAAGAGGTTTCTGCAGGATGTCCGTGAATTTACTCCACAATTAATACATATTACACGCTTTTGGACTCTGAAAACTTTTGTTTGACTTGAGGATTTACCCCAAAATATTATCCCATATGACATTATGGAATGAAAGTAGGCAAAGTATGCAAGCTTTTTCATTTTTATGTTGCCTATGTCTGCTAACACTCGAATTGCAAATACAGATTTGTTAAGGCGGTTCTGGAGTTCTGTGGTGTGCTCCTCCCAACTGAATTTATTATCAAGTTGTAATCCCAGGAATTTAAGACTGTCAACTTCGTATGTATGGTTCCTTCCCCTCCCCTCCCCTCCCCCCCCCCCCCCCCCCCCCACTTCTGTTCCGTATGTGCACACAATGCAATCGCTGTACGTGCAACTGTTGCGGTTAATAACTGGTTGTTGTCAGCCATCTTGAACTTTGACGAAAAATTTGATGACAGTGTAATACCCCTTCTAGCGCTACGTCAAAGATCTTTGTCGAATATATTTGACAGAATATTTGATCACATCTTTGATCAAATCTTTGACAAAGAAATTTGATAGTGTAATACCGGCCTAAGTAACTGCTGCAACCTACATCCTTCTGAATCTGCTTAGTATATTCATCTGTTGGTCTCCCTATATGATTTTTACCCTCCACAATTCCCTTCCATACTAAATTGAGGAGCCCTTGATTCCTCAGAACAAGTCGTACCAACTGATCCCTTCTCCTAGTCAAGTTGTTCCACAAATTCCTCTTCTCCTCAATTCTATTAGTACCTCTTCATTAGTTACATGATCTACCCATCTAATCTTCAGAATTTTCTGTAGCACCACATTTTGAAAGCTTCTATTCTCATCTTGTATAAACTATTTATGGTGCATGTTTTACTTCCATACATGGCTACACTCCATACAAATACTTTCAGAAAGGACTTCCTCACACTTACATCTATACCAAATTTCTCTTCTTCAGAATCGCTTTCCTTGCCATATCCAGTCTACATTTTATATCCTCTCGACTCTGATTGTCCTCAGTTATTTTGCTTCTCAAATAGCAAAACTCATCTACTACTTTAATTGTCTCATTTCCAAATCTAATTCCCTCAGCATCACCTGATTTAATTCAACTACATTCCATTATCCTCATTTTGCTATTGTTGATGTTCATCTTACATTCTCCTTTCAAGACACTGTCCATTTCATTCAACTCCTCTTGCAGGTCCTTTTCTGTCTGTGACAGAATTACAATGCCATTGGTAAACATCAAAGTTTTTATTTCTTCTCCGTGGATTTTAATTCCTGCTCTGAATTTTTCTTTAGTTTCCTTCACTGCTTGCTCAATATACAGACTGAGTAACATCTGGGGTAGGCTACAACTCTCTCTCACTCCCTTCTCTACCACTGCTTTGTTTTCATGCCCCTCAACTCTTATAACTGCCATCTGGTTTCTGAACAAATTGTAAATAGCCATTTGATCACTTAATTTTCCCCCTGTCACCTTCAGAATTTGAAAGGGATAATTCATCAACATTGTCAAAAGCTTTCTCTAAGTCAACAAATGCTAGAAATGTAGGTTTGCCTTTCCTTAGCTTATGTTCGAATGTAAGTCATAGGGTCAGTATTGCCCTGTGTGTTCCAACATTTCTATGGAATCCAAACTGATTGTCCCTTAGGTTGGCTTCTACCAGGTTTTTCCATTCATCTGTGAAGAATTTAAGTTAGTATTTTGCAATCGTGACTAATTAAACTCATAGTTCAGTAATTTTCACACCTGTCAATAATTGCTTTCCTTGGGATTGGAATTATTTTATTTTGCTTTAAGTATGAGTGAGGGTATTTCACCTGTCTCATACATCTTGCCCACCAGACAGATGAGTTTGGTCATGGCTGGCACTCCCAAGGCTACCAGTAGTTCTAATGGAATATTGTCTACTCCTGGGCCCTTGTTTCTACTTAGGTCTTTCAGTACTCTGTCAACTTCTTCACGCAGTATCATATCTTCCATCTCATCTTCATCTATGTCCTCTTCCATGTTCTTAATATTGTCCTCAAGTACATCATACTTGTATAGACCTTCTATGTACTTCTTCCACCTTTCAGCTTTCCCTTTTTTGCTTAGGACTTGTTTACCATTTGAGCTCTTGATATTCATACAGGTGGTTCCCTTTTCCCTAAAGGTCTCTCTAATTTCTCTGTAGGTAGCATCTATGTTACCCCTAGTGGTGTATGCTTCTACATAATTACATTTAGTTTCTTCGTTCATCAATTAAATCCAGTATCTCTAGCCCTCATCCTTTCACCTACTTCATCCTCTACTGCCTTCACTATTTTATCTCTCAAAACTAGCCGTTCTTCTTCCATGGTATTCCTTTTCTCTGTTACTGTCAATTGTTCCATAACGCTCCCTCTGAAACTTTATACAACCTCTAGTTCCTACCTTTCTGCAGTTTCTTCAGTTTTAACCTTCTGTAATATCCAATAAACAGTGGTCAGAGTTGATGTCTGCCCCTGGAAATGTCTCAAAATTTAAAACCTGGTTCCTAAATCTCTATCTTACCATTATATAATCTATCTGACACTTTCCAGTGCCTCCAGGTCTCTTCCACATATACAACCTTCTTTTATGACTCTTAAACCAAGTGTTACCAATGATTAAGTTACACTCTGTGCAAAATTCTACTAGGCAGCATCCTCTTTCATTCCTTACCCTCATTCCATATTCACCTACCACTTTTCCTGCTATCAAATTCCAGTCATCCATGACTATTAAATTTTCATCTCCCTTAACTTTTTGAACAATTTCTTTTATCTGATCATACATTTCTTCAATTTCTTCATCATCTGTGGAGGTAGTTGGCATATAAACTTGTACTACTGTGGTAGGCATGGGCTTCATGTGTATCTTGGCTACAAAAATGCATTCAACATGCTCTTCATAGTATCTTATCCATTTTCCTATTTCTTTTTAATTCATTATTGAACCTACTCCTGGATTATCCACATTTGATTCATAACCATGTATTCACCTGACCAGAAGTCTTGTTTCTCCTGACACCAAACTTCACTAATTCCTACTATACCTAAATTTAACCTGTCTATTTCCCTTTTTAAATTTTCTAACCTACCTGCTCAATTAAGGGATCTGACATTCCACACTCCAATCCATAGAATGCCAGTTTTGTTTCTCCTGATAATGACATCCTCCTGAGTAGTCCCTGCACAGAGATCCAAATGGGGGACTATTTTACCTCCAGAATATTTTACCCTATAGGATGCCATCATCATGTAAACACACAGTAAAGCTGCATGCCCTCGGGAAAAATTAGGACTGTACTTTCTCCTTGCTTTCAGCTGTTCACAGTACCAGCACAGCAAGGCCGTTTTGATTGATGTTACAAGGCCAGATCAGTCAATCATCCAGACTGTTGCCCTTGCAACTACTGAAAAGGCTGCTGCCCCTCTTCAGGAACCACACATTTGTTTAGCCTCTTAACAGATACCCTTCCATTGTGGTTGCACCTATGGTACGGCTATCTGCATCACTGAGGCACACAAGCCTCTCCACCAAAGGCAAGGTCCATGTTTCATGGGTGTTACTGAATAATATCTGGGGAAAACTGGAAGTATCAAGAGAGAGAGGTGGTCAGGTGGCGGGTTGGGGTGGGGAAGAAAGAGTGAGTGAGAGAGAGAGAGAGAGAGAGAGAGAGAGAGAGAGAGAGAGAGAGAGAGAGAGAGAGAGAGAGAGAGAGCTGTTTGGATTTTTACTACAATTACCATCGTTCTGTAAGTTAATTGTATCTGTTACTGAACAAATGACAATCTCTTAAAATTTTTGAAGTTCAACCATTGTGTTGAAGAAGTAAGAACTCATTTGTGTTTTTAGGCTCTCGTGGCAGATGATAGTATGTGGTGCTGATGGCCATGGCCACCTGAAAATGGCAAGTTAGCTTCCTGAAATATTGGACCATTTGGATGATGCCACCTGGCTTAATACCTGAGATTTTGAGAGTTCATTTAACTAAATTGGCAACAGTGTGTACTGTGAAACACAGTGTGTATTATATCCATTTGCAGTGATCTGGAAAGTATTCTTATTACAATATGGAGAAAAAGATCACTCAAGTAGTATGCTGAATAGCAAATTACTCTTTTACAAGTCTCTAGAAATTCAGAGGTACAAATACTCTGGAAATAAGCCTCATTATTAGCGAAGCTGGATGTCAGGGAGGACGTGGCAGTCTTAATATAATTTACTGAACAAAAACATTTTAACGTAAAATCTTTTAATGCAAAGGCCACAATTTTCAATATATAGTCAAAGGACAGTGATTAGTTTTGGTTGTTCTTCACAACCATCTTCAGATCATAACTTCGCAAGATGATGATAATAGACGTTGAAAACGCCCAGTGTCATTAATAAATATTGAATCACAGGCCCATGATTTGCAACTGTTTAGCATGTGTTATAGTGAGAACAGTATAAGCAATGGTAACAAGAATTGTCAGCTATTCCATAGCCTAGCTAGCAAAGGAGTGATCCAGCATGGCATATAAAATAGTCATCTGCAGTGGGATTTTGGAACATATACTATGTTTATTTACTTATTTATTTCATGTTCCGTAGATCCAGTTAGTGAGTCAATCACAAGGACATGGAACATGTCAAATTTTACAGGTTTTGATTTAAACTTACAATAGATACAAGGGCAATTCAATGCCAAATTTTACATAATTTAAGTAAGATATGCTATAAATACAGCAATAGATACAATGTCAACTAGATAACATAACAATTTAACAGGAAAGGGAGTTTCAAATAAAGGTTATAAATAAGAGCACGAAGTTAAATCAGATATTAGGCCTACAAGAGTAAATACAGGTACAGCCAATCTGTTGCTACAAAAAGTGTGACAATGCTCAAATGCTCAATAAAATCAGCTGAACTAGTTCTAGACACAATAAGTTTAGTGATGGTATACATTTTCTTTCAAATATTCACCCACAGTATAAAAAGATTTCTCTGTCAGGTAATCCTTGAGAACTTGTTTAAATTTTGGCAGTTCTGTATGAACACATTTGATATGTAGTGGGAGAGCATTGAACAGCTTAATGCTGGAGTAGTAAACTCCTTCTTGTACCAGATGAGATGTTTCATTTCGACATGTTGATTGTTTTTGTTTCTGGTGTTGTAGCCATGGAATTTACTGTTGTCTTGGTAGATAGAATAATTTTTGCACACAAAGGTCAGCAAGGAAAAAATGTACTGTGAGGCAGTTGTTAGGATACCTATCTTTTGAAACAAGTGCCTGCAAGAGTGTCTTTGATGGACCTCACACATTATTCTGATTGCTTTTTTTTGGATGGTGAAAACTTTTTTTGCAAGTGGTTGGTTCCCCAAGAATATGATAGCATTTGAGATCAATGAGTGGAAGTAGCCAAAGTAGGCAACCTTAATGGAGTAACTTCAGCCACTGAAGAAATTACTCGTAATGCAGATGTTGCTGAGCTAAGTTTTTTTACATAGATGGAGAATGTGAACTGAGCAATTACATTTGCTGTCTATATAAGCACCCAGGAATTTTGTATCTTCAACTTTCTGTATTGGTTGATCTCTACATTTTATGTTAATTTCATTGAGATTACTTTGTGATGTACAGAACCTCATATAATGAGTTTTATTTGCATTGAGTGAGAAACCATTTGAGGAGAACCAATTTAAAATACGTTTGAACATTATGAATTGCCTCAAAGAACATGACTTATTAACAGATAGCTACAATATATTCAGAAAATACTGTTCTTGTAAAATATAATTAGCTCTTTATTCTCATGAAGTAATGAGTGCTATCAACAGCAGATGTCAGATTGATTACATATATTTTAGATTTCCAGAAGGCTTTTGACACCATTCCTCACAAGTGACTTCTAAACAAATTGTGTGCCTATTGAGTATTGCTTCAGTTGTGTGACTGGATTCTTGAGTTCCAGTCAGATAGACAACAGTTCATAGTGACTGACAGAAAGTCATTGAGTAAAACAGAAGTAATAACTGGCATTTCCCAAGGAAATGTGATACATCACCTGCTGTTCCTGATCTACATAAATGACTTATGAGTCAATCTGAGCAGCCCTTTTACATTTTTTGCAGAAGAAGCCATCATTTACCATCAGGTAAGGTCTTCAGCTGATGAAAACCAAATGTGTAATGATTTATACAATATATATCATGTAAAATGTGGTAACTGACTCTAAATAATTAAAAAGTATGAAGTCATCCACATGGGTACTAAAAGAAGTCCGCTAAAGTTTGGTTACACAATAAGTCAGCATAATCTAAAGACCATAAATCCAACCTGATACTTAGCGATCAGAATTATAAATAACTTAAATTGGAAAAATCACGTAGATAATGTTTTAAGGAAAGCAAACCGCTGTGCGGGTTTAGCCGAGCGTTCTAAGGCCCTACAGTCATGGACTGTGCGGCTGGTCCCGGTGGAGGTTCAAGTCCTTCCTCGGGCATGGGTGTGTGTGTTTGTCCTTAGGATAATTTAGTTTAAGTAGTGTGTAAGCTTAGGGACTGATGACCTTAGCAGTTAAGTCCCACAAGATTTCACACACATTTTAACATTTGAGGAAAGCAAACCAAGAACAGCAGTTTATTGGCAGAACACTTAGGAAGTGCAACAAGTCTACAAAAGAGATTGTTTACACATGCTTGCCTGTCCTATTCTGGAGAACTGCTGTGTGGTGTGGGATCTACTCAGCTGGGACTCATGGAAGACATCAAAAAATTCAAGAAGGGCAGCTGATTCTGTATTATTGCAAAATAGAGGAGAGAGTGCTATGGGCATGATATGTGAATTGGGGTGCTTATCTTTTTAAAAAAAAAAAAGGGCATTTTTCATTGTGGCAGGATCTTCTCATGAAATTTCAATCACCAACTTTCTCCTCCAATTGTGAAGATATTCTGTTGGTACCCACCTATATACAGATAAGTGATTGCCATAATAAAATCAGAAAAATCATAGCTTGCTCTGAAAGATTTCAAAACTCCTTTTTCCCATGCACTAGTACCCTGACAGGATGTCTATTAGAGCTTGGAGGAAGGATAATCTTGGCAGACAAAGTAGGAAATTGATCCAACAACTTGTGCACTGACAGATGGACACACAGGAGAAACAGTGATGGACTGCAAACTAAGAGAAGAATGCAAATTATGTGTGCAGTGGCTGAAGATGGATTCCACATGTAATTAAAGTGGTGTTACTTGAAGTGAATCACAAATACTACAAGAGAAATTATCAGATTTCAATGGTGTCACTAAAAGTTGAATTTGTTCAAACGTTTTGGTGCCACTAACTTTCGGCCATGACAAGTTAGTGCCATGCGACTGCAATCCAGCAGCTGCCTTTTGAGACACCAGCAGAATATATATGGCTTTTTTGTGTCAGAAAATGTCAATGAACAATGTGTTGAGAATCACAGAAACTGGAATTTGAATAATCTACTTGATAAAATGATATGCAGTATAAAAAATAGTTTTGAGTAGCTTGTAACAATATCTTTCCACTATGTGTACTGAAAAATTATTAAAATGCAAGTGAGGTAACTTTTGTGAGTTGGATATAAGTGTGTTTTTACTGAACTCACAAGCTGTACAGGATGGGAATTTCATGTTGTATGATAACATGCCAGATGAAAGAGTATACATTAATAAGAGCAATATTATTATTTATTATTATTCATATATGGACCTAATAGGACCATGCGAGGTAGAATCAATCAATGTCACTTTTGATGGTTGGACTTTCTTTGTGTCCAAGTTTGTTTCATCCTTTCAGAATGAAGTCTTTTTCTTTCGTCAGACCATGGTGTTCCATTCCATTTTCTAATTTCCCTCTGACAAACTTTCCTATGGAATATCTTTTGTCTGAATTTTTTCTATCTGTAACATCTGCCTGAGTTATACTGACTACTTTAACATCATCCTTAATTGCAGTGATCCATTTAATTTGCTCAGTTTTGCCCTTACTTCTGTTTTTGTTGAGTTTTACTATTTGTTTTGTCATCCTAGTGCATCTCATTCCATTAATGTGCCCATAAAATTTAAATCTTCATTTTCTCATGTCACTATTTATGTCCGCGTATTCTTCTATTTCCTTATTACTTCTCAGCCTATGAGTTTCTCCATCAGTAATATTGGGGGCCTAATATTTTCCTAATAACCTTTCTTCTTTCTTTTAAATTTCTTCAATATCCATCTTTCTATTTAAAATTAAAGTTTCTGCTCCATAAGACATTCAGGTTTGATTACAATGGATTAATGCCTAAGTTCACTGAATTTAGAACGCGATTTTTTACTATAAATATGTTTTTAATGCCTCTAATGAGCATGTGATAGCAAATTTACACCCTGAATGCATAAATGTTCATACCACATGGTCTATGGGTAATACTTTTTTTGTAAATAAATTACACTGAAGGTACACCAATAAATCTGAATAACTAATAACAGAAGGCCATTTCCCAGCAGCTCAGTTTATTTCACAACTGGGGGAAAGTAAAGAACTGTGGTTAATGTGAACTGGCCTGACTGTATCCAGTTTCTGGTAGTGACAATATAATCTGCTCATAAGTGCACTTAAAGGTCTGAAAATTATGGTTACAAGAGAATGTCTTGGAGGCTAGATTCTACCAAAACATATTAGATTATGAAAGGCTAAATATCAGGTGTATGCAATAGTTTGTATCAATGATGTAGCCATTAAGGGGCAGGGGAGAGTAGTTGCCCCTCTCTTCTTGCCTACAAAAAATCGCCACAAATGAAACCTGCACCATTCCTAACCTGGCAGACAGATGCCACAATATGTCATGAATATTCATTAACAGAAAGTGTTCCCAGAATCATTTACTGTGATATCTCAAAACTATTTCATCATTTGTCCAAAAATTAACATTTACTATCTTTCTGCCCCCCCCCCCCCCCCACGCACCAAGCCTAAAACTCAGATTTTGAGTATACACTTGCTTTGTACTTCATGACAGAATCAATGAATGACTATGAGTAGCAACTGCAGACGCAAGCATGAGTTTTGTGGAAGTCCTGCAATATCATGACCAGCACTGAGTCAACACTGCTGTGAAACAAGTGAGCAAAGAGTTGGACAGGGTGCTGTTAACTGAAATAAAATCTCATATGTGTGCAGTGCCTGTCACCACAATTGGGAGATAGGAATATTCTAAACATCAAACAATGTTGACATGTAGCCTTGGCCTGCTCAATCACCACGTATATCTCCAATCGAGCATCTATGGGAGATAATCAGATGACAACCAGCTTTATCCACAACCAGCATTAATTATCCCTGTATTGACTCTGACCAAGTACAACAGACATGGAACTCCATTCAACAAACTGATATCCAGAAGCTACACAACAAAATGAATGCACGTTTGCATGTTTGCATTCAACATTCTGGCAGTTATGTCAGTTATTACTGTATCAACATTTCATATTTGCATTGGTTTTTCTCATGTTTATATTAACCTGTGATCCTGCAACATAATCACTTAAATATGTTTCCTAGAAAAGTGTATTCCTGAAATTTCATTACTCTACAGTTATTATTTCTTGGTGTTGGAACTTTTTATCCATCAGTTGACTGATACTACCAGTTCCACAAAACCTTATTTTATCTAGGAGGATACTGTGATGTACACAATCAAACATCTTAGACAGATCACGGAAAATGCCAACCTGTGATGTTATGTTGTATAATGTAAATAGGTCAGTGTGTTACTTTCTGTTGTGAGCTCTGCTTCTCCAAAAATAACTATTGTACACAGCCATTATTGAAAAGAAATTGTTTCACTACTATGGTGGACTCAAATTACTCCTTATTAGGGTATAACTTTCCAGCTGCTTATGGCAGCTTATGCTTCATAATGTTCATTTGACTGAAACTAGTAGTGAAGCGAATTGTGCAGATGAAGGTCCACAATGAATTTTAACAATTATTTTCCAGCTGAATATCACCATCTGCAAACATACATAGATTAAAAACATACCTGCTACCTGGGACTGATCATGCATAAACCCTCCATTTGAACCAACAATGATGTTATCCTGTTCTGTGGCCTGCTGTCCTGTCCCTCATTTCACTATGTTCCATATAGGACTACATTCCATATGGCTTATGTCTGTTGTTGGAATGATTTTTGATGTAAGGTGCACATTTATTATTTGAAACGACTTTCTTAGTCACCTTGCGTCATTTTTGGAGTATGCAACTACTGCAGGATCTTTACCTGTTCTTGCCAACAGATACATTTCCCTTTTCCTTTCACATTATGCTTTAATTTGTCTAGTAATCCAAGTTTCTTTACTTGGATGTTTAATGTCCTTTCTGATTATTTTACGAGGAAAGCTGTTTTCAAACAACTATATGACTTTATCATGGAATAAATTAAATTTTACTTCAGCATTTAATTCACTATAATTTTTATCCCAGGTCATGTGTTGTAAACTATTTGTGGCACCAATGAAATTAACACCAACATCGATATGCATTCATCTTTGGACTCTAAGCATTATCTTTGGCTGTTCTGCCATGTTCAGTCCAGTTATTTGTGATCCTTGTATGTGTTAAGGTTAATAAATGAACTATTGCTAAAAGGGTGTGATTATTCGTGCAACCAACCCGGTAATCCTCCTCACTGGTGACCCCGAGTTGCAACGTCTTCTGTTTTCGCCATTTTACTGTGTCTGCAAGCTCCGCGTCCGTTATTTTCACGTGTATTACATCGACACAGCATTCGAACAATGACTTCGACCCAGCGCCTAACGCCGGATTTTGTGATCAACATGCATCGTGTTGCGAGTGATGTACACCCACCAGGACTGCAACACGATGCCTTTCACTCAATGATTCCGCCGATTTCACCAGACGTTTTTGAGCCTGCAACAATAGGTGAGGTTAGGAGTGCACATGACTCCAGCCATCAAACGCCTTTGTTCCCACCTCATGTGCCCTCCCTCATCGACTGTGCAGTTACCTCTTATGGATCTCCGTGCAGTGCGGGACCAATGCCAATTTCTGCAAATGCTTCGACGGACAACTTACTACCGCCAAGACAACGATTTGCCATGCCGCAATCTGTGCAGTACCACATGAATACCTGCTATGTGGCCGGAACTGCTTCGTTTACAGGTGTATCTCCTCAGCATCTGACCACGCCCGCGCCTGCCTTGGTTCAGCGTCAGCACATGCCATCCTACTTTGATACCTCGGCCTGCAACAGGAACAATAACTTGTTATCTGTGCCTGACCTCCACCTCCGTCCCACTGCTATGCATCAGTGTTTTGTGCCACGACATTCACCTTATCCGCACACCGTTTTGAGTGGAGTGACTATGAACAGTGAACATTCACACATTCCGTCCCACGTTCGACATCATTTCCCACACTGTGCTTCTGGACAGCCTGCACCTCCGCAGCCTCCATGCAACACAGGTGGCCCCGGCTCTGATCATACGTCGACCTTTCCGTGGACTAACACGTGTTCTCAAACTTTGAACTTTTTCTCACCTGTCACCCCCGCGCCGACTCCAGTCGAGCTTCCACTACCGTTCTCGGCACATCTCGGTGCCTCATCTGCGCCAGTCTTCCACGATGCGTCAATCCAAACACACCCGCAACGTTTTGAGCTTCCGCAACTACAATTGACACATTACAGTGTCTCACCCATGTCGGCGTTCCGCATTGTGACGGATCACGCTCAACCACAATGCGTCACCTTCACGCTGCCACGTGACCAGCCATCGTCGTCACATCCCCTGGAGGCACACTCTCCTGGAATACTACAGCAACAACAGCTCAATTCAGGCAGTGCCCCGACAAATTCAATGCAACCTGTTCTTCCGAAAATTCTACAACACTTACCAATGCTGCCGCCATTTAATCCCAACAGAGCAACAACCTGGTTCAAAATTGTGGACAAAGTGTTCGACCATTACAAACTCAACGAGTCAACCATGCTTCTGTGCCTCATCACCCATCTGCATGACCAGGAGGACTAGATTGCTGACCTGGTCGACGCCCCGGACTCATCTACTTGGTACACTCTAGCCAAAAAGACAGTTCTACGTCGGCTTGCACACTCAACTGAGGCAGCAATACGGCAAGTGCTCCACGTCGAGCAACTAGGCAATGACAAACCTTCCCAGCTCTGGAGATGGCTGCGTGCCATGGTCAGCACCGATCTACACTCTGACACAGCTCTCCTCGCCATCTGGTCAGGTAAACTATTTCCTCACATCCCCTTTGCTCTGGCTCAAAGGTCTCCTGAACCTGTCGAGCAAAGAATGACAATTGCCGCAAGCTACATGATGCATCTCTGTTCTATTTCACCAGCCACTGCCTACCTGACAAGTCTCAGGTTCACGCTCATCGCCCGGATGCAGCTGGGGCCGTACTGAGCCGACCATTCCACTCGCTCCGGGAAGCAGTAAACAAGCAACTGGGACGTCACTGGCTCTGCCCACGGTCACGCCCCCTCCTGCAACTGAACTGCCGCTGCCACCTAACCTCTGCCACTGCCACTGGCAATGAACTTTCCACAGGAAATGCAACCTCACTACCCGTACTGTTACTTCCACACACGGTTTGGTGAGGCGGCATGGAACTGCAAACTACCCTGCTACTTCCCAAACGCCAATTGCAGGTAGGTCCAGGTGCCACCTCCTGCGCACAACATGACATGCACCCCCTGTGCTCCATTCTGTCCAGGAACGACCAGATAATTGTGGATGACTTTACATTAAAGACATTTCATCGGGATACCTTTTCCTAGTGGACACAGGCACCGATGTTTCGCTGCTGCCTACATCCTTAGTGTCGTCGAACATCTGCCCCCATCATACTTCACTGCAAGCCATGAATTCAACTAAACTACAATGCTCGGGTTCAACTTCCCACGTCGTCTCACTCTCCACAAACTGCAAACTTGAGTGGACTTTTTTAGTGTGTGAAATTGATGAACCTATACTGGGCATTGACTTCTTGCAACACCACAAACTTTCACCATACCTAGTGCGAAACACCGTGTTTCATCATCCGTCCAAGACTCACTTCCCCTGTGCTCCGTTGAGCAATGCCCCCCCCCCCCCCCTCCCCCTTGACACATCGGTCCGGCCTCATCTCATCTGTACATGCTCGTCTCTGTCGACGACGTTACAAGAAACCACCCACAAGTGCCTTGTCGAGCTTGAACATGTCACTCGCCTATGCAAGGAAAACTTTGAGCTCTCCCTCCGGCTCCACGAAACACAGCTCCATATCTCTGATGCGGCAAAGGAATTACAGACACTACAGCAAGGACAAAGCAAGGTCAGTAAGTCCGCCGAATCTGCTTGCAATCCCAGCAATCGAGCCTCCGTGGGTTTACCCCCCCCCCCCCCCCCCCCTACCCTTGCAACTGTGCTATCAAGACTGCCATAACGTGTACTGCCAGTTCCGCAGGGCCACACCCTCCTAACACGGCAGCGTTTGACACTCGGCCAGACATAAGTGCACATGCGCGACGAACGTCACGTGTTCCCAAACCGACGGCCCCTACCCCGCCCCTTGTGGGCAGCACCTCAAACTATGCAACTTTGGCTCCTGCGCGCCACCATGCAACCACCACTGACAACACAAACAGTGCACTCGTGCCAAGCATTTCGCCCGCGACTGTGCTGCCACAGGCCGCACCCATGGCAATGGACTCACTAACGGCCCACGAGCTCTACCGAGCTCACCCAACCATGGTGCCACTGCCTCGGGCTAGCGGCCATCTTGTCACGTTGACTCATGGGACACTTCGCTGCCTCGTCTCCCGTCAGATCCGCCGAGTGGCTCCGAACACCCCGATCACGTCTCGCCTGCCCCGCCCGCCACACATTGTAAACAAACCGCCTTCCGTGCCACCGGCAACATTTCCGTCATCACCAACGGCGCGGTTCACAAGCTTCGCCTCATGCCAGGTCCCCGATCTCCAGTAACCCATGTTGACTTTGTCCCGAGCCCCACTCCGACCTTAAAAAACATATTTCTGAACTACTAACCTCTGGCGTCATTGAACCCTCTGCCAGTAGCTGGTCTACGCCCATACATATGACACCCGAGAAAGACGGGTTCTGGCGCATGTGCAGAGACTACTGTCGACTAAACGCATGAACAATTATGGACACCTACCCCATACCCAACATTGCCAACTTTACCAGTTCCCTCGCAGGTGCGACCACATTCTCTGTCATTGATTGCAAATGGGCCTACCACCAGATCCCCATGGCACCTGAAGACATCAAGAAGACAGCAATCATCACCCCAATCGGTTTATTTCAGTTTTGATTCATGCCCTTCGGTCTGAAAAATGCAACCCAGACCTGGCAATGTTTCATCAAGGAAGTGCTATTCGACCTAAATTTCTGCTTTGCGTATCTTGATGACATTCTTGTGTTCAGCTCCTCCGTTGAGGACAACATTCGACATGTGCACACTGTTATGAACACTCCCACACCAGCAGGCATCGAGACCAACCAGGACAAATTGCAGCTACATCAACCTGCTGTCACTTTTCTTGGTTTTCGGGTCTCTCCTGACAGCATTTCACTGCCCCCTGAGAAAGTGCAAACAATACTAAACCTACTGAGACCTTCGTCATTCAAAGAGCTCCTACACTTTCTGGGGTCAGTTAATTATTATCGCCAACATCTACCTTGGGCTGTGGAGATTCAGGCTCCACTGACGGACACCTTGGCAGGCACCAACACTTCTGGATTTCGGCCCGTTCCATGGACCCCAGCTATGACTGACTCTTTCACTGCCCTCAAAAATCTTCTTGCTGAGGCCTGCACCATCGCGCATCCTCATCCCAATGCACAGCTTTTCATCACCACAGATGCAAGCGACACTGTCATTGGAGCTGTCCTTAGCCAGACAATCAACGGCCAGACTTTGCCTCTGCAGTTCTTCTCGTGCAAGCTCACCAATGCACAATGGAAATATTCCGCATTTGACAGGGAGTTGCTCATGGTCTACGAAATGATTAAACCTTTTAAGACTGACATTAAAGGATGCCCTTTCTATGTTTTAACGGACCACAAACCACTGGCTGCGGCCATTGCAAACCCGCCAGCTGACCCGCCTCCTCGCCGCTTCAGATACATGGACTTCATATCCCAGTTCACCACTGATGTCAGACACATAAAGGGTGCTGACAATATAGTTGCTGATTTCCTTTCACGAGTCGATGCCGTCCTTTCTGTGAACTGCCTAACCTCCAACCCGCCGACGAGGAAACACAAAACCTGATTTCAGACTCTACTTCTTCACTACACTTCATCCGCACCACCTTCCCTGGCATTTCTGGTGAGATGTGGTGCAACGACAGTACGGGCTAGTTATGCCCCCTCATCCCAACCACGTTCCGTTGAGCTGTCTTCAACGCATTGCATAATTTAGCCCACCCCAATGTTCGTGCGTCTGCCTGCCTCGTAGCGGAGCGCTTTGTGTGGGGAAATGACAACAAGGACTGCCAGCAATGGCCACGCTCCTGCATCACCTGCCAACACTGCAAAGTACACAAGCACACTTCACCCTCCCTTGGCGCCTTTTCGATCCCTCCTGGGCGTTTCCAGCATATTCATATTCTCTCCTCCTCTAATGGCTTTCATTATGTTCTCTCGTCTATCGACCAAACAACTCACTGGGTCGAGGCTGTTCCCCTCCCCAATATTATGGCAGAAACTGTTGCTTGAGCTTTCGTCAAGTCATGAGTATCACGTTTCGGATGTCCAGCTATCATCACGACTGACCAGGGCAGACTATTTGAGTCGGCCCTGTTCAACGGGATTTGTAACATTTGCGGCATCCAGCACATCCGTACCACAGCGTATCACCCGCAAAGTAACGGGCTAGTCAAGCGCTGGCACCGCACTTTCAAGGCGGCTCTTCGATGCCACAACTCTCTATGGACAGAGGCCCTTCCCCTTGTGCTACTCAGCAATAGCTGAGTTCATATATGGCCAGAACATTGTTCTCCCTTGCGAACTTGTGAGCCCTTCTGCTTCTCTCCCTCAGTCTGACTTACCTTCCTTTGTGGACTGCGTCACATGCCACTTATTCAATCTCCATATTCCTCTGCCCACCAGCCATTCCTGCCCTAAGGTTCACGTCCTGAAATCTGTGGACAATTGCGAGTACATCATGCTCTGAGATGACACTGTCTGTGCTCCCCTCCAACCTCCACATACCAGCCTGTACCGAGTCCTCCGGCACTCAGCCAACACCTATGACATCCAGATGAAAGATCCAGCTGTTACAGTCTCTCTCAGCAGACTTAAGCCTGCTCATGTTGAGCCTTCTTCTAACCCCCTTCAGGCCACGACCACACCAATCACTGTCGTGGCTCACAACACTCCAACCACTCCCTCCACGTTGGACTTACACACTCCATCGAGTGGCTTCCAGCTCCAATTGTCGAGTTCTCCTCCAACCTCACCCTATACTCGTGTCTCACGCACTCCGCCGAGTGACCACATGCTCCCGAGCCTTCTTCTAACCCCCTTCAGGCCACGACCACACCAATCACTGTTGTGGCTCACAACGCTCCAACCACTCCCTCCACGTTGGACTTACACACTCCATCGAGTGGCTTCCAGCTCCAATTGTCGAGCTCTCCTCCAACCTCACCCTATACTCGTGTCTCACGCACTCCGCCGAGTGACCACATGCTCCCCACATGAACTTACCTATGATCATGCCCTCGCCACTGGGCCCTTGGACCTCTCCACCGTCGCCTGTCTCACCCTGTCGAGGTTTCTCATGGCCCCCCCCCCCCCCCCTACGTCTTGAACGTGCCCTCGCTCAAGGTGCTGTCCCCCCTTGACATAATCCACAACAAGTCAATATTACTGCACAATTATACACTGTTTGTCATGTGTTTCTCGTCATCCAGTGCTCAACAAAAAGACTGACAGCAAGTAATCTTTCAGCCAAAATGGCCTTCATCAGAAACAGACGAGATATATGCACACAGACAATCATACAAATCCAACTCTCACACACATATGACCACAGTCTGGTTACTGAATCCAGACTGTCAGCTTCAGCAGCTAGGGTTCATGATCATGTGTGTGTGAGATGCTGTTCAGATGGGTGCTGGTTGGTGGTGCTATGATAATTATTTGGTGGCACCTGAAGATAAAATTTTAAGCTCCAAAATCAGTTGTGAAATAAATTAAGAACATTACTGGCAACTGGTGAGCTATAAATGTCGTTGCAATGATGGAGGAGGCACAAAAGATGACGAAGTTGTCTCCAAACAAAGAAGAACACAGGGCAAGGTAATATTATATTACTACTGTCAAGATTATATTATATTAAAATGTAAATGGACAGACAAAAAATCTACTCTCCAAGCAGTGGCAGGGAAATACATGCACAAAAAGATTTAACTTTCATGAGCTTTTTGAGGTAGTGGCTCCTTCTTCTGGCAGAAGAGTTGAAGGGGAAGAAAGAGGGGTGAAGGGAAAGGACTGGAGAGATTTAGGGAAAGGGGTACAGTTTAGAAAAGTCATCCAGAAACCTAGTTCTGGTTGACTTTTGTAAACTCGACGCCTTTCCTGTTTGCCTTACATAGCACCTGTTATCCTAGTTTTATTCCGGGCACCACTCTGTCTGGAAGGTGAATCTAGAGCAAGAAGTGATCACCAGTAAAAGTCATCAACCACTTTCCACTGAGCAGTGTGCATGTGGGATGGAGAGCAAACAGAAAGACAAAGAGGAATCAACGACACTAATGAATTGCTGCAGTGAATGCTCCACCCTCTTGCATTGCTGCAGTGAATGCTCCACCCTCTGTTCAGGGCTGTGTTGTTTACGAAAATACTCACTCCTTCTTCAGCCTTCTCTGTCCTAAGATCATATTTTTTGTGGTAGCCACAACCATGTAGTCCAATGATGAAATATAGCTTAAAATGTACCTGTTGAAATCTTACACACTTTGGTCTTTCCTGAGCTAATGGTCATGGACCCACCACATGTGCCCAAAAGCAATTGATTTTCCACTTTAGTGTGAGAGCTGCCTTAGCAGTGAGGTTTTTCTGCTGTTTTCCCACTGTTATTCCTCCTTGGTGGGTAGTCTGCAACGAGGTTTGGTGAGAGGAACTTGCTGATCTCCAGGGCAGACATCGACATTGATACCACCTAGCTGTTTTCCCATTGTTATTCCTCCTTTGTGGGGAGTCTGCAACGAGGGAGGGTGAGAGGACTTGCTGATCTCCAAGGCAGACATCGACATTGATACCACCTATGACATGGTCATCATCTGATCCGTCAGATAGGATGAAAATCACATAGCCTGATGGTTTTGGACCTGTTTTTTCCGGCCTGTTGTTTTTAATCCTCAGTTTCAAGTTTTGGGAAATTGGTAAGGCTGTTTTAACAGATTTTTTTCTGTTTCTCTCTGCCACGAAGGTGTATTATTCTTCCCACAATATGTTCTGCAGCCACGATTGTTTCAGTTGTAAGTGGAAGCTTCGAGGGTACATATATAACTGTAGGTTGGGCTCTGTTCAGCTGTCAGTGTCTGGTTGCCACTACAAGTCTTTTGTACAGGCTGGTACAGTTTTGAGATGAAGGACTTCACTGAAGTAGGTGGCTGTGTGGCCTTATGTCTTCTTCACCTCAAAGTATGAGATATGTTCTCCAGGTATATGTGTGCTGAGAGAAAGTGAAACTGAGGACACTGACAGCAGTACCTCAGCCAAAGTTTGGGCCTTCAAAATGAGTGGACATAGTTCACAATTAAGTGTACATGTGAAGAGCTTTCAGCTGAACAGTAAGCCATATAAAATTTAAAAAAAGTCAGCAAGAATTTAAGGAAAATAGTTATAAAATAAATCATCTTTGCTACAAAATTTCTATTATGTTAATATATATGTTTGTCTACAAAACAGTACAGTATCATGTAGTTTTAGTATACTGATGAGAAAATATTGTGGTATTGTACTACAAATATTCTCAATGTTTTGGACGTTATGTAATGTGGCGTTGATAGTTACGACGTAACAACATAGGTGCACGCTCTCGTAAGTTGGCACTAGAGAGAAGACTAACTATGCTGACCACAGCGCCATCTGGCAGATGCTGTGCAGCTCAGCGAGTGCCATCTTGATTTCTGGCCCTTTTTCATCAAGAGCAGATGGGCTGGAAATATCGCATCTACTACCAAATGGGCTAGCTTGCTATTGAGACTTTGTATTAGTTACATTCAATTAGAGTTTGGACAGCAATGAGTATTTGTTAGTTTTGAGATTATATAGAACAGTCATCCTAACTTCACAGGATTAGACATGGACTATGGCTTCACACCTACGTGCTCACCCTGTCCAAAGTTATGTATGCATTTGATATTTACTTGTGTTTTTGACTCTATTAAAAGTGTTAAAGTTACATGCAGTACCGAAGTGCTTCAGCTCTCCTGCTCCTACTCGCTTCCTTCACTCTCAGCTTATATTACAGAAGCAGTTCACAGGAGCAGACCCATGCATCGCCTATCCAGGAGGGATACAAAAAAGTGTCGATGAGTATGGGATTTTTTTTTTTTCTCCTCTTACCTATGTTTTTTGTTTGGCACTGCTTTATCTTTTTTGTGCTATCTCTGTGTGACTGAGTGAATGTGCAGTCCCACTCTTCGCTCTAAGAAATGATTTTGTGTCAATGATGGCTTCGCAACAGGAACAGGCTTCACTGTCCGATATTGTATGGTTTCAGGCTCAGCAAATGACGCCACTGCTTGCTGCTGTGAATGGACTTGTCACACTACAAACTGCAGCTGCCTTGGCACCTCTGATGCCCCTGCCTGTGCCACAGGTGATACCTTCGGTGCCGCCATTCTGTGCCATCAATCCGAACTCTGGACGCTGGCCAGAATACATTGCCCAGCTCGAGGCTTAACTTGCCGCATACAACATACCAGGTACAGAGCAGCTTGCCTTTTTCATTGCCAATGTCGGTGTTATGTAATACCCTGCACTCATAAAATTGTTTCCCACCACCCTCCCAGAAACTAAAAATTTCGCCAAAGTGATAGCAGCTTTAAACTCCCACTTCTGTAACAGTGTAAATGTGGTGGCTGCACTCTACAAATTTTTCCGACCCCTGCATGGTCCTACTCAGTCAAATAATTCATGGTTAGCTGTGACTTTAATTGCTCCTGTGGACTCTCCTATGTGAATATCATGATTCGGGATGCTATAGTGCAGAATGTGGCGGATCACCGCATCCACGAAAAACTCCTAAGATTTAAAAACCCATCTTTGCAGGAAGTAGTAGACTTGTTAGACAGACAAGATACACTACATAGGGCTACTTCCACATTCGACATGACCTCAGGTGTGTGTACTGTTAGTGAGGCACAACACACGTCCTCCCGCCCTGCCCCGGCACAGGGAGCCACGCCGCGCTGCTTGTGCACAAGTAAACAATTTTCCAACCAGGCACCCACTAAGCAACTGAAATCTTATCTGAATTGCTTTCTGGCCCACCCTCAGGACAGTTGCCCATCCTATCATTCACAGTGTTGTTTTTGCAATAAGAAAGGACATGTGCAAGGTGTGTGTAGTAAGAGACACACAAAATCTCAGAATGTTTCATGTTCGCGTGACTCATGTGGGCATCACTGCAATGGAAACTGCCGTGATCATAGTTCCCATCATCAGTCTTCTGCTTCACATGCTTCTAAAGCTCGTAGTGTGCATGAACAAGTTTTGCCAGACACTTCCTCTCGCATTCAGCATGATGCGAATAAACTTTTTGTGGCTTTGAACATTTGTGGACGTTCTGTTCGTATATAGCTGGACACTGGTGTGTGTGTTTCTATACTCAACTGATCAATGTATGACCTGCTTGGTTTGTCCCGACTTCGTCGTTCGCGTTCCACACTGACTGCATTTCCTGAACAGGAAATCTCAATGCTAGGTGTGTGTAGTTTGCAAGCCATGTATTGTGCGATGACAATAACTGTGTCTTTTTATGTTCTCCACTCTAGTAATGCTCCGAACATGTTTGGCATGGACACATTTGAACTTTTTGGCCTTGCATTTCAGGACAATGTACTTTGCATCAAAGCTTGTGACCATGCAGACAGTGTGGCTACACTATGCGATGATTTTTCTGAATTCTTTTCTGAGGGCCTTGGTTATGCCACAGACTTTGCAGTGCATATTGTAGTTAGAGACAATGCCATGCCTGTTTTCTGGCGTGCACGTCCGGTACCACATGCACAATGCGACGCTGTGGCTGCTAAACTTCAGCATTTGCAAGGCAGTGGTGTCCTTGAACCAGTTTCTGCTTTGCAATGGGCTTTGCCTATAGTGTGTGTGTCAAAAAACCAAATGGTCATCTCAGTACTTGTTCTGACTTTAAGTCTACAGTCAATCCCCAGACGGTGGTAGCTACAGTTCCCTTATCATGCCCTGAAGACATTTTTGTTAAGCTTGGTGCAGGTAAATTCTTTTCCGCGATTGACTTGCGGGACGCATACTTTCAAATTCCGCTCAATGAACAGTCATGTCAATATTTTGTGATCAACACCCACCTCGGATAGTTCAGGTTTCGCCGCCTTCCGTTCAGTTGTACTTCAGGTCCTGCTTTTTTTCAGTTGTACTTGCAGCAGTTGTGCACCAGTGTCCCTGGTTGTTACAATTATGTGGACGATATTGTCGTATCAGGTCACACCCGTGACGAACATCTGCAGAATTTGTGGCCTTATTTACTGTACTTTTGCAGGCAGGACTCTAGTGTAACAGAAACAAGTGCAATTTTTTTAAAACCGAGATTCGGTATTTAGGACATATGATTAACGGACAGGGTATCCACCACTCACCATCACATCTCCATGCGATTAGGGACTTTCCAGTACCCAGGAACTTGAAAGAACTTGTCTGTGTTAGGCAGAATTACATATTATGTTTGGTTTGTACCAAATGCAGTGCACATTGCAGCACCTTTGCATTGCCTTCGGGGTAAGAAAATTCTTTTTGTTTGGTCTTCAGACTGTGATGCTGCTTTCCACAACCTCAAATCTGCTCTGTTGAGTGATCGCTGTTTGATTCCTTCCGATCCCTGCTAACCAGTTGTTTTGGCTGCCGATGCATCTTCTCATGGCATCGGAGCAGTTCTGTTGCACCATATTACTTCTGTTGATCGCCCGGTCACTTTTGCGTCTAAATTGCTCAGTTCTGCCCAGCAAAACTATTGTCATATCGAGAAAGAGGCTTTAGCTATTGTATATGGAGTGACCAAGTTTCACGATTTATTGTACGATGTTCTATTTGGTCACCGACCATAAGCCTTTGCAATCGTTGTTTCACCTGTCAAAGGCAGTTCCAGCCCATACTGCACAAAAGTTGTAACGTTGGTCTTTGTTTTTGTCAAACTGCAATTATGAAATTTTGTTTTGGCCTATGGCCAATGCTCTGTCTCATCTACCTGTCCGTCCTGACGAAGTGTTTGATTCTTCGGAATTGCCAAGCATGTTCATTGATTCGCAGGATTTCAATGATGGTTTTCCAGTGGATTTTCGTCGCATTGCTTCCATGACAGCTGCTGATGCTTCTCTGCAGATTGTTTTGCAGTATATTCGAACTCAATGGCCTCTGTCTGCTATGCGGATTAGTGATTGCAGTCGGAAATCCTGTGCTTACTATACGTCATTGAGGTATAGTGCGGACGAAGCAATTAGTGTATCATCACTGCACTTCCGTCGGTGTTGATAACCAAATTGAGAATTTGCTTGCTAATTGTCGCTCTTGCACAGAGAACCAGTGTGCTCCCCGCCAGTGCTTCTTTGCAGGGCCGACTCCTACTGCACCTTGGCAGCATGTGCATATTGATTTTGCGGGTCCTTTCTGGGGCACCCACTGGTTGCTAGTCATTGATGCTTACAGCAACGTTGCTTTTGTTGTACCTATGTCTTGTACCACATCTGCCAGTACTATTCAGACCTTGACGTCTATTTCTTCCATTGAGGGCCTTCCTGAAGTCATTGTCTCCGACATTGGCCCGCAATTTGTGTCCTCTGAGTTTTAAGTGTTCTGCGCTGCTAATGGCATTCGCCATCTGACCTCAGCCCCATTCCACCCCCAGTTGAATGGCAAGGTTGAACACTTTGTGCATACGTTTATGTCACAGATGAACAAGTTGCGTGCCACACGCTCTTGCAAGCCTGCGCTATGGACTTCCTTTGATTGATATCTCTCCCAGCTGCATGGCACCTGTTCCCCAGTGGAACCACTGTATGGCTGCACACATCGGTTGCTATTGCAGGTGTTGCACCCACCGCTGCACGCTCCGATTGCTTCGCCTTGTTATGGCTGGGCGCCACATGATTTGGTTTTCTATCATGTTTTCTCTGTCAGGCAGCACTGGGAGCAGGGGCGCGTTCTTCGTCAGCTTGGCCATGCCTTGTGTGTGATTTCTGGTCCCTCTGGCACTGTCAAGCAACGCCATAACCAGATCCATTTGTGACGTCCTCGGTTTTTTGCTGCTGGTTCTTTTCCAGCAGAATTGGATGCTCTGCAGCTTCCGTTGCAACAGCCCACAACTCAACCAACAGCGGCTCCGCTGCTCCTGCCTATGGTGCTGGCACCCCTGACTGCACCACTGGTCTGGTCTGCGGCACTGGGCGGGTGCCTCTCATCACCGCCATGGCCCCCCCTCCAGCTGCCATCGCTTTCGTCTTACTTCGTGGTGCCTGAGTCGATGGATGCTGAGGCTTACGTCATGCCGCCACTGTCGCCCATGGAAGTTGTTGCTCTGACTCTTTGTCTGAGCATACCCAATGGTGGTGCGCGTCACAGGCAGGTTTTGCAAAGGACATTTTCCTCTGCCCCTCACAAGCAATTCAAGGATGCACGTGGGAAGCCATCCCTGCAATTCAGCTGTCCGCCCCCTCAATTGTGCCGCTCCTGGGTCCCTCCCCCCATCGTCGGGAGCCCTATTCCATGACGGTGCACTGTTGCAGAAGTTTATAAATCAGTGTTGATGTAACACTGGTCTCAATGATGGACTGTGAAGGAGTGGGCTGGGTTTTGAGCCTGTGGTGTTGTGCAACATTTCACGTATAAAGCAGTGGCCATGTTGATTGAGCTCCAAGGAAGCTCCAGAGCACTGCAATACAAGTCGTATGCCTAGGAGGGCGAAGAAATTAATTCTGTTTGTTGGTGTCAAAGTGTTCTAGTTTAAGTGTTTCATTATGTTCTTGGTTTTTGAATCTATTATGCTTGCAACTTGGAAGTAAATGAAGGTATTTTCTGACGAGATGTTTTTGGATAACTTACTTGGGGCAGAAATTATAACACTGTGTTTGCTTAATGTATTATTGAAATTTATGAGCCTAATCATTGCAAACCACACAAGGGTATTTAAAATTTTGATTATTTTACCACTGTTTTGCTGGATTGTAAAGTTTTGCTTTACAAAACTGGAGTGAGTTGTTTTAAGCATTTTAAAGACAGATAGAAGATCCAAGTTATTGGGGATGATTCTGAAAGGTCAAGGCATGTGTGTAATGACAATGGTAAAATAATTGTTATGTTACATAATTAATCATCTATTCAAAAAAGAATCCTCCTATATTGAAGTCTGACCCACTCAAGCGATCACCCTCCCATATCCTATTTTGTCCAAGGGGGTTTGAATTATGTGGATTTTAATCATTTGTAGACTGTCGAATTATCAAGGCAACTGTTTCTTAATATCTCTCCAGGGTTGCCACAAGTTTCCTCAAGTGAAATTCCCTGATATTTCTCTGATTTCCAGATAGGTTTTGCATTTTTCCCTGACAAATTTTGATCTCAAGAGTAAGGACAGATTTAAGTTGATAAAAATGTAAGGACTTCTGCATTTCTAAACTTCTGAACAAAAATGTTAAGTACTAACATCAACATCTTTTGTGATGAACTGTTTTTAGATGGAGAAAGCAAGCAAAATGGTATATATGTTTCATTAAGACCACTGATGTTATTTTACTTCAATAAAGCAAAACACATTTGATGACAACAATAGGCACTTTGCTGGAGTCGCAAGACAGATTTAAAATACCTTCTCTATTTCCCGAAATAACCTCAGAAAAAAGTAAACCTCTTGAAGAAAATATGTAAGGTGGGGAAGAGTTGTGTAAACCAACATTATAAGTGCCTGCCAATAAAATGTTGCTTCTACTAAGTTTGTTATTGTCGGTTATTATCCACTGTGTTATGTCCATTATTCCAGAGGTATTGTGTGATTTCTTCTTCTTCTTTTTTTTTTTTTTCAAGAAATACATGGGTACATAGAATACAAACTGCAGTGACTGCCACAATTTTCTTTGTCTTATCATCCATACTTTCTAAAATATAAACTGCTTTAGAAGTGCCAAAATGTACTAGAATAAATAAAAAGTCTATAAAATGCTGCACTGTTCAATGTACTTGCATTGAGACAGTTGCAATTCCCGAAATCCATCGCCTGTGGCCTCTGGCCTGCTGAGGAACACCACAGTCCATGGTCCATGGTTAAACCATGAAAATCTATTGCATTCTGCCACACACAGCCTGAAGACTGGCTTGATGCAGCTCTCCACATTACTCTATCTCACACAAGGCTCTGCATCTCTAAATAGCTACTGTACTCGCATCCTTTCGAACCTGAGTACTGTGTTCATCTCTTGGCCTCCCTCTATAAGGTACCCCTCGCACTTCCCTCTAATATTAAATTTGTGATACTCTGATGTGTCAGAATGTGTCCCATCAGCCAATCCCTTCTTCTAGTCATGCAGTGCCACAAACTTCTTTTTTCTCCAATTTTATTCAGTAATTCCTCATTGGTTACATGACCTACCCATCCAGTTTTGAGTATTCTTCTGTAGCACCACATTTCAAAAGCCTCTGTTTCTTCCTGTCTAAAGTGTTTATCATCCACATACATACAGAACTACACTCCATAGAAATACTTCCAGAAAAATACTTCCTAAAATTTAAATCTTTATTCAACATTAATAAATTTCTCTTCTTTAGAAACACTTTTCTTGCCACTGCCAATCCACATTTTTACATCCTCTCTCTTTGACCACCATTAGTTATTTTGCTGCTCAAACAGCAAAACTCATGTAATACTTTAAATGCCTCATTTCCTAATCTGATTCCATCTGCATCACCTGACTACATTCCCTCATCCTTGTTTTGCTTTTGTTAATGTTCATCTTTTAACCTCCTTTCAAGACACTGTCCATTCTATTCAACTGCTCTTCCAAGTTCTTTGCTGTCTCTGACAGATTTACAATCTCACTAGTAAACCTCAAAGTTTTTATTTCTTCTCCTTGGTCTTTAATCCTACTCCTCATTTTTCTTTGGTTTCTTTACTGATTACTAAATGCACAGATTGAACAATATCAGGGATAGGCTACAACCACATCTCTCTCTCTTCTCAACCACTGCTTCCCTTTCATGCCCCTTGACTCATAATCGACATATGGTTTCTGTACAAGTTGTAAATAACCTTTGGCTCCCTGTTTTTTAGCTGTGCTACTATCAAAATTTTATTCCAGTCAGCAGTGTCAAAAGCTTTCTTTAAGTTTATAAATGCTGTAAAAGTGGGTTTGCTTTTCCTTAATTTATCTTCTAAGAAATATCACAGAGTCAATATTGCCTCACATGTCCCTACATTTGTCTGGGATTCAAACAGATCTTCCCCAAGGTCAGCTTCTACCAGTTTTTTCATTCTTTGACAAATAACTCATGTTAGTATTTCACTCATTAAATGTACTGTTTGATAATATCCATACCTATCAACATCTGCTTTCTTTGGAATTAGAATATTATGCTCTTCTTCTTTTGTTAGGAGGGAAACAACTATTTTGAAAAAAGAAAAAAAAGGGGGAACTACGTTTCCCATACATTAATTAGCTGGTGTTTTAACACTTCAAACAGAGTATTTCAGCAACTTTATGCAGACCACAACCAGCTGCCTACATATTTGCAAACATAAACACAATTTATATTACTCAGTACCCTTGAGTACACTGCACATAGAATGGCTACTAAATTCTTTTATTTTGACTTTAAATATTTGGATATTTTTAGTTTCCAGTCATAAGCCAATTTATAAACAATTATAACTTTTTGCACCAGAATAAATAAGCTCCATTCCGAATACTCGAGGTGGTATGTAATCTATATTAAAATTATATTTAATTCTAAATTGTGTTGCCGGCCGGTGTGGCTGAGCGTTTCTAGGTGCTTCAGTCTGGGACCGTGCAACCGCTACGGTCGCAGGTTCGAATCCGCCTCGGGCATGGATATGTGTGATGTCGTTAGGTTAGTTAGGTTTAAGTAGGTCTAAGTTCTAGGGGATTGATGACCTCATATGTTAAGTCCCATAGTGCTCAGAGCCATTTGAACCATTTTTTTCTAAATTGTGTTAGTGAATTTATGAATTCACCATAAATTCACTTTTATCATGAACCAGAAATACCAGTATGGAGTACATGTACTGTTATGTAAGTATATGAATTCCTAGCTCCCTGAAGAGGCTTCTTCAAGATATTTACTTGTCAACTTGTCAAAATGTTCTTATTTCAACTTCTGTGGCAATAATATTTCTTTTCATTTAAACTTCAACAAATTGCAGATTATACCATAGGACAGAACTGAGTCAGACAAGTACATGAAATGTATTTGTAGTTGCAAATATGGACAAACATTAGCTGTATAATGGAGTGACAATGAAATTTTTTTGTGCTGGACCTAGACTTGCGGCAGATTTCTGTCTTACTAATAGCTGTCAGTTTACCATTAGGTTAGCCGAGCATTTCCCACTTATCGGGAGTGATCACTTTACCATTAGGCTATCTGAGTGTGACCCACAGCCAGACCCAAATTTCCATATGTTGTCATTATGCCACACACAGTCAGACCCAAATTTCCATATGTTGTCAACCATGCATCTACAACCGGCATTCGTATGTTAATTATGTATATTGCCATACAGGGGTGACATTTTTAACTGAAAGTCGCTTGCTAAGTGTCGATGGATGGTTACAATATTGAAGTGCCTGTGTTGTTCATAATTATGCTGCAATGTTCCTGAAATCGGAACGATCACATAGATAATATTTTGGGGGAGGCAAACCAAAGACTTCATCTTACTGGTAGAGCACTTAAAATATGCAACAGGTCTACTAAGTAGATTGCCTGCATTATGCTTGCCCATCCTCTGCTAGGGTATGATTGTGCAGTATGGTTCCCTTACCAGATGGGATTGACAAGAGGACATTGAAAAAGTTCAGAGAAGGGCAGCTCATTTGGTATTATCAAAAATTATGGGAGAGAGAGATGGACATATACATGACTAATGATTCCATTCATTCAAACAAAACTGTTTTTCAGAGCAGTGATCTCTTTTCAGCTAAGTTCGTTTTTCCCTTTCACTGTTACAGAGTGGAATGGTAGAGGAATAGTGAAAGTGCTTTGATGAACCCTCTGCCAGGCACCTAAAGGTGGCTTACACAGTATTCATGTAGGTGTAGCTCAAGGTGACACTACCTCAAGAGATGCAATGAGATTTATTGTGGCTTCAACTGACATTGCTAAATAAAATTATGTACTATCATGTAGGAGGTATTTTATGTACAAAAATTAATTTTGAATGGTGATAATAACTGCAGATCAAGATGTGATGAGATGAACAAAAATTATGTCATACTCCTGTGTCATGTCTCACAACAGGACTTGTACGTAGAGCTATCATCACTATATGACTGTGTGTGTGGGCTATTCTCGGTGTTGTGTTAGATAATTGCAGATGGCCTTATGATTGCGATTGAGTAGAGAAACATAATAGCTGCGTAGAATCTTATTGTGAATCATGTTTTGCAGTATCTTCAATATCATGGTTATTTGTGTATCAAATCATGGCAATATAGCTGTTGTGCAAACCCTATGGACAAAAAGTTCATAATTTTTGCTAGATATGTCTCTGCCAAGTAATATGGTTCAATGAAATGTGGGCCACTCATAGAAAGAATTGCTGCAGTGTGTTGAAGAAGGTCACTGAAACAAGTGTGCAATGAGAAAAACAGAAATAACAATTTCATTCAAAGTAGAATTACACTAAAGTGTCTGCGTTTCATGATGGTCCCCAGGTTTACAAATAGCGGGACATGGTTCTTAAAGGAATGTGTGATCACCACTGATGACAGCAAGGTTGGTAATAAGTTTTTGTGGCAGGGTGTTTGATTCATCTGCCAGCAGGATTGACAGCTGTTGGATGGTCCTTGGTGAATGTGGATATGCTGCAATACATTTCCCTAATGGATCTCACACGTGCTCGATGGGATTTACGTCACGAGAACGGACAGGCCAGCCCATTCGCCAAATATCCTCTCACTGCAAGAGAACCTCCAACTGTGCTGTTCGATGCAGCTGGACATTATTATTCATCAGGGGCCCTGTACAAAACTTTAGCACTTTCATAATTTTAAATAATGACAGTATTTGGGATAAGAATGTAGTTGGGATAAGAATAGTTGTGTGAACTGAAAAAAAAAAAATTCTTTAAAAATAAACTGAAAAAGCGAAATAATAATCATAAATTTATGACACACCATTTTCTACATATTTCCACACAGAAAATTTGAATGAAATTCCTTCCAGGGCTTTAGAATACCTCGTTGTAAACGATATGTCATATAAGAATTAGAGCTTCATGAACTTTATATTTTTGATTTTCCTTAAGGGATACGAAAATGTTAGTTGGTTTAGTTAGTCCTGAAATGGCAGCATGCAACTGCCTCTAAGTAAAGAATGGATATGGTAAATACGATCCTGTGTTTTTAAACTTTTGTGCCTGTAATTTGCTTGTAGTGACAGCGAATGCAATTTTAATTCGCTTCTTATCTGGTATTCACTAAGACCTCAATAAATTCTAACTGTATTTTGGGATTTTGATTGCATTTATTACTTCACGTAAGCAAGTTGGGGCGAAGCAACAATACGTAAATCACAATTTATGATGATTATGACTAATATCTTTGTTGTTTTGAAACGTATATTCATTTAGAAAAGTCAACTGTACGATGGGCAGAGATAATGGACTACTGCAGTGGTCACCGTTATTATCTGTGACACTGCTGTTTACAAATTATCCAGTTAATAAGAAGTTATTTGTAATAAGAAAATATGAAAACCGAGTCTCTTGTTCCTGAGTAAGAGGTTAGCTTCACAAAATACAGGTATGATGCTGGGCATCCATGATGCCCTTTTGCCTATGATAGCTCAAGATTTTCTAATGATGCCTCATTCATCTCTGTACGATAAGAATGTCTTGAAGAAGAGGGATGTTGACTTGAGAAATAATATATATGAATGAAACCGAAGCCAGTGCCAAATGCACCTCCAGAAAGGCAAACGAGGGAAACAAGTACAGTGTCGCAATAACATTGACAGGTGGGCGTGGAGGTCAGTTCGATCAAGTAACATTATGTGTTTGCCCACCATTAACACCTGCACCACAAAAACAATCATGTTCAACAATGTTCCTGGATGCATTACCTATTACTACCTCTTGCCACATTGGGGAAGATTCAACTTCCCAGAAATAGTGTTCTGGTACAGCAGTGGATATCTACTATGTGATGTGCAATACCTGACATGTATTTACATTCCCCTGTAAGCTGAAAGTATCAATTTGCTGCAATGGAAGAGCAAAAATGATGTATTTCACTTTCTGACTTTTAGTAACAGAAAAAGATCCAAAAATGTTGTGCAAAAGAGCTGTTGGCTGTGGTCCAGCTCAAAACACTATGCTCTAGAGTTTACTTTGTCACAGCAGACTCCAGCCACCAATCATGGAAGTCGGCTGATAGGGATAGATGTCCTCTCAGGTGACTGCAACACGTCATTTCCTGAACCAATGATGTATGCTGGTGCACTCGCTCTGCCAAGCATGAAATTATTTCCTTTTTATTATGACTTTTCATGTGAAATATCTGTCATGAAATGAATGAACATATTGCAGTAACTAAATTGGTGTGGCCATTTCTCAGGCAGAGTATGTCATGAGAGATGTTTAAGTGTTAAGATTTCCATGGGAAAAAAGTCAGGATTATTAGTTTGTAGCTGTGTCTGTGACAACCACAGATAAATTCTTCTCTATTATAAGTTTGTTTTCTCAGGCATAATCTCTCGATCTGGGACTGTTATTCTCTGAAGATAGCTTCGGAAATATGAAGCTCTGGAAACCTGATCTCTATTGAGAGTTCTGCCATGAAGAAATTGCAAGGTTGGTGACGCATAACATACATTGCTACAGATAGGCTTAGTAGTTGGCAGTGAATGCGTTCAACAATGCTGACAGATTTCTGATGAAACAAGATGCTGAATGAAAGAGAATAGGCCAATGCATGTACCACTGTGTAAATAACGCTCTAGTACAAAGGTAAAACAGATGCCCTACACTGATCCCAGTGAAGGTTTTTTATGAGAACTATTAAAAAACAATAGTTACACTCAATGAGTATTCTCATGTTGCTCAAATAATTTGTTTATTGTAAACAAAAATCAGTTTTAATGCCAGGCAAACATTACTGACTGTACTGATTTTAGCCTCACAATGACGTAACGCTTCTGTTGTGGTAGCAGCAGAGCCACAGCGTCTCCATCCAACAGGTGGTGTCTTGTCAGTGTCCATGACGTTGGCACCTGGTGCTGCTAGTGTGTTGGCTGCACTTATAGTAGGCGGATGCCCACCACAATAGGAAAAAAATCCTCGGCGGTGATGAGCTGTCCCCGTTGCCTGGAAGGTGGGTGTCCACCCCAATACTAATGACTTTCTCACTGCTGGCTGACCTGTCACAGGGGACATTAGGCCTGTCCAAGACAACCGAGCACACCTGTGGACAACAATGATGCTGATTTAAGTGCTGGTGCCTATGCCACACGAGAGAAATCTCAAATTTCAAGTTGTATGCCAAAACACATAGATCTTACACATAATGAGAAGATGGAGGTGCATATCACAAGGGAAAGTTCATAAAAAGGAGTCAGTTTCCAAGTCTGAAACAAATTTTAAACTGGAAACAATTATTACGTTTTAGAAGTTTCGCCTCTTTAGCTGTTACCACAGATTTCAAACATATAAGCTACAGTTTCTACGTTTCATAGTTATATGAGGGACTTACTCACATTTGAGTCTTGCCATGTGGCTTAGTGGTTAATGATACTTTGACAAAGGTAATGATATGATGTAATTTTTGCCTAGTGAAGTTACTAGTGCCTATATTTTGTTAATTTTTGTTTGTTTCAATGTGCTCATAATGTTTGTTACTGTTTATACCATTAAGTTGCACCATAATACCCAAGAGTGTGAAACTAGTTATGGATGAAACTGGCTAATCGCCTAACATCTTTCAGTACAACCTTCTCGTACTTCCAGCCATGTCAAGAAGTCATACTTCCATGTGTTTCTGGACAAGTGCTACTAGCCCCCTGTGAAGTGGTAACCGACTGTTGCCTGGTTGCTGTCCTCATCTTTATTTAGCCATGGAACCAGCTGCTGCTAAGGCCATCCACATAAGACTTTGAGGATACAGCCTGGGATACAACTTGCAGAAAGTCAAGTTGCTCTTACTACCTTTTCTACAACTCATTCACTGTCTGCTTCTTTTACAGCAGAGCAGTTCAAAGATGATGTCTTTAGACAGGTGAATCATTTACAAGTTATCAAGCTCCAATTTTTGAAAGAATATTGGTCTACAGCAATTCAGCAAGAACTGCTCATAGATTTCTGGACCGAAGACTAGTATCAACCTGGTCAGGGCACAATGAAGTCATTCTGTAAGCACTGATGTGGGGGTGGCTGTACAGTTGTTGCTGAGGGTATAAAACTTTTGTTACCATACTGTGTTTGGTGAGATCTTGTAGCACCACTCCATGACAATTATGAGAATTATGAATGTTTTCTCGAAAGAGTCTAATATTCTCATGGCCCTTACAGTATAGTGCAAAATATACCACAGCAAATGCGGGAAGGTGGAAGACTGGTGCCCCTTATGATGATGTGCACGACAGGCAACAGAATATCAATCATTGTGATGACTAGTTTTAAGTAATAGTGAAGAACATAAATAGAGTGTGGATAGCAGCTGCCACAGATTACCTTGGTGGCAAGGAGGTGCACTCAGTGAGGGAACAAGATTGCTGAATAGCTTGGTTGGGCAGTTGATAGGAAGTTCTAGTGAACTTGGTAGGAATGGAGACACTGATGAGTGGGGGAGACATTCCTGCACCACCGAGTGTGTGTGTGTGAAGAGCCACCGGACTTACACACCAGTTATTATTATGACACAAGTGACGAATTAAACACTGCTGGTACTATAGGGATGGTGTGACAGTTTGACAAAAAGCAATTGACTGGAACTGGAACAATAAGAAGTAAAAATTCATTGATGTGGCAAGTCTGGGAACTTCAGGCTGCAGAACAGTATATAAAAGACTGCAAGGAAGCAAGCACTTCTGAACTGCAAGTGAGAGAATTCAAACAAGCATGTTCATTACAAAACGCAAGAGTGCCTCCGGACGGAAGTAATATGATTTATAAATTCGTATGATTTATAAATTCGTATTTGATGGAGATTCCAAATATGAACTGCCATCTAGGTTGGACAGTGCTCATGCAGTGTGATTTTCGACTCCCAGGCTCAATGGTGAATAGGAAGAGCAAAGATAGAAATTCATGCCTGTGACTGAGTTTGGTAAAAAAAAGCCAAATAAAAGAGTTGTTTTGTGGAGGAGAGTTGGTGCCCATTTCAGCTGATGTCAATCCAATTGTAAGAGTAGCAGTAGGTGGCTTAGAAAGTGAGGTATTGGTTGACAGCTGTTCACAGATTTCAGTGACTTCACCCAGCAAAATGGACAAAGTACTACTGCTGATCTGTAACGTTAAAATTTATGATGCTACAGGGATGGTGTCCAAAAACGATCCAACATGAAGTCAAACTACTCTTGCAGTTCAAAGTTGTGGTCACAGAATTACACACATTAGAGAATTCAGAAACTCAGTGTCAACATGATCACAGGTATTGATTTTTTAATATGAATTGTTGTGATGTAAATTTCGAGTGGTGTTGTATAATAATGTACGTGCAGTGTTAATGTATTTTACATCTTTGGTGCTCTTTAACAACTAAATAATTAAAGTCAGTATTTTATGTTCAGTGGTTGGTAATACACACCTGTGTGTGGTTTTTCTGTATATTGTTGTTGTTGTTGTATGTGCTTTGTGTTCAACCGGTACCTCCATGTGTATTTCCAAATAGGAAAATATTCATTTTCTAACAAAATCTCAGCAGGTTATGGGCCCAGGTGCATGTTAAAAGGACACTTGTACGAAAATAATAACGTAGCTCTGTGTGAAAGTTTTGTAAAGTTATCTCAAAGAAGACGTCTTTGAAGTTGTTAATTCCACGCAACCAATGATGGATTCAATGAGAATTATCAACATCGGAGTTGTGGAAGGCAAAACAAATTGGAGCACTTGGAAATACAAAATAAGTATTTGTCTACAAGGAATTCCTGGTGCACTTGATCTTGTGGAAGGCAGTTTAGTGAAACCTAGTATTATTTCAGAAAGTGCTACGGTTGAACAAAGAGCGATCTACAAAAGTGCTTTAGAAACTTTTAACAAAGCAGACAGCAATGCTCTACTTGTTTTGACTACAAATATGTCGGAAAAAACTTTGCAGAACATAATGCGTCTAAATACAGCATGTGAAGTGTGGACAGAATTACACAAAATATTTGAAGGTGTTTCTGAGGACAAAATGTACAACCTTTGTTTGCAGTTCTTTAGTTACAAAAAGGCTCCTGAGGATGATATTGTGACACACATTTCCAAACTGAAAAATTTGTGGAGTTAATTGAAACAGGAAATTACTAAAGATATTGTAAATAATTCAGAAATGCCTTATTTGTTTTTGATTTGTAAAATATTAGGTTCACTACCAGAAGACTATTTTTCGTTTAAATCTAGTTGGACGCTAACATCTAGAGAATACAGAACAATTGATAATTTAACAAATCAATTGTGTGCACATGAAAAAGCTCTGAGTACAATGGAGGGTGATTTTAGTAAACAAGAAGTCCTCACTACAGACTCATCAAGGCTGTCATTCAGCAAGTAAATCCAATGGAGAAAAAGAAGTATAAGAAATTAATATGTAATTACTGCAAGAAACCGAACCATACAATTAAAGTGTGCAGAAAGTGGGCAGCAGATGGCAAACCTCCAAAACCAGCTACAACAGATACAAATATACTACTTCTTTCTGTGACATCTTCTGTGATGAACTCTGAATGTAGAAATGAGGACTGGTATACAGACAATGGTGCAACAAGTCATATTACAAATGACAGGAATTGTTTCAAAACATTTCAGCCTTTTCTAACAAAACACTCAGTTACTACAGCTAATGGGGACATAATTGAAGCAATTGGAAAAGGCTCAGTAGACTCTGAAGCAGCAGTTGGAGGAAAATGGAACAGAATTACCTTGACAGATGTATGGTATGTACCCCAGATTCACAAGAATTTATTCTCTGTTCTTGCAGCACAGGATAAACATCCAGAAAGTAAATTCACATCAAGCGCGGAATTTTGTCATCTTAAGATTGATAATGTCACTAGATTGGTAGGTGACAGTGATTGCTTTGTAGGCCTTTTTAAACTTGCTGTAAGAAATGTGAAACCTAGCTCCCTCAGCGAAGTTAACACCACTAGCAGAGACAATACGTTGCAGCTTTATCACGAAAGATTTGGAAACCATACAAGCGCGATGTGAAGTCTGTACTTTGTAGCGAATTAAATATTGAGGTGGAAATGGACAGTGAACTTTGTGAAGGCTGTATTTATGGCAAGGCTCATCGTTTACCATTTGGCAACAGAAAGAGGACAGCAGAACTAGGTGAGCTTATTCACGCTGATGTATGTGTTCCGTTTCACGTACCTTCTGTGTCAGGGCACTGGTATTTTATTCTTTTCACAGATGATTATACAAAGTTTAGGGCAACACATTTCATACAAGAAAAGTCTGGAGTTGCAGAAAAGTTAAGGCAGTTCATAGCTGAAGCAAAAGCTGCTGGACATACCATCAAGGAACTTCTGAGTGATAATGGGAAAGAATTTGACAACAAACAAGCAAAAGAGATTCTTCACAAAGAGGGTGTAATTCAACGCCTCACAATGCCTTACACTCCAGAACAAAATGGGTGCAGTGAAGGAGAGAACTGCACAGTTGTGGAAACTGCCAGAGCCATAATGCATGCACATGCAAACACTCCACAGGAACTTTGGGCAGAGATGGTGAACACCACAACCTACATTCTATCTGAACAGGGCCTTCCAGTATTCCAGGAACATCTCCATATGAATTGTGGTATGGAAAGAAGCCAAGACTGAAACATCCGCAGGTGATATGCTCCACTTGCTATGCTCATGTTCCAAAACAACAGAGAAGGAAGATGGACCGAAAACCACTGAAAGGTGTCCTCATTGGATATGATCACAATGAGGGTTACAGAATTTATTGTGGAGAGGTGTGCAAACTCATTAGGTCACGAGATGTCATCTTCGAGGAGAGGCCACTGAAGAGTGAGAAAAGTTCAACTCTTCCAGTGAGTGTTTTCAATCATCAGGATCCAGCACCTCAGACTGAAGACCAATGGTATTGATAGTGAGAGTGAAGAGGATGGCAGTTCCTTGGATGTAGATGAAGACGCTTAGGAGGAAGATCAGGAAGTCACAAGTGGAGAAGCTTTACCATGTCTGCGTGATTGGTTAACCCTCAGACGTCCACAAAAATTTAATGATTATGTAATGAACCTCTCACTATCTTTCCAAGAACCAGAAACAGACAGCGATGCCATGAAGTTTGTTCAACACGATTTCTAGAAGGAAGCTATGGATTCTGAAATAAAAGCTCTTCAAGAAAATAGAATGTGGGTTGTGGTTGACCTACCATATCCAAAGAGGTCCATTCCTAATAGACTGGTGTATAAAGTCAAAACAAATGCTGAAGGCCCAGTCAATAAATTCAAGGCAAGATTGGTGATTAAGGGTTATTCGCAGCAGAAAGGAGCTGACTATGGCCAGACTTTCAGTTCTGTAGCTAGAGTGTCTACCATTTTAGCACTACTAAGTGTTGCTGCAAGTGAGAGCATGAAACTTTTACAAATTGACGTTTCAACGGCTTTTCTTTATGGTGATTTAAAAGAAACAATTTATATGCAACAACCTCAAGGATGTGACGATGGGTCTGGGAGAGCATGTCACTTGAAGAAAAGTCTATACGGACTGAAACAGGCTCCACATTGCTGGAATGAGAAGTTCAGTAATCATCTCACTAAATTGGGCTTTCTGAGGAGTGAAGCTGATCCTTGTCTTTTCGTGAGACAGTAAGGCTGTAAGAAAATATTCCTTGTGCTTTATGTTGATGATGGTCTGATCGCAGCTCACAGTGAACAGGAACTTGAAGACATTGTCAGTGATTTAAGAGAAGAGTTTAAAATTACTTCAGTGCCTGCATCATTTTTCTTAGGTCTGGAAATTGACCAACAAGAACGTGGAACTGTATGTGTAAGTCAGACTCTTTACACAGGAAAATACCAGAGCGTTTCAACATGAAGAACTGCAAGGCTGTAACTACACCCATTATAAATGACAATGATACAGAAGAAAGTCCTCGCAACTCTGATTTTCCATACAGCCAAGCTGTTGGAGCACTGATGTTTCTGATGTGTGGGAGACGCCCTGACATTGCATATGCTGTCAGTGTTGTATCATGAAATCAACAGATTGTGATGTAGTGAAAGTTAAAAGAATCTTACGATACTTGAGAGGCACAACAAATTATGGACTTTTATATAAAAACAATTCTAAGAAGCAGGTTTTAGAGTGTTCTAGTGATGCTGACCACATTGGAGGTGATCTTGGCTCTGGGCTCTCAACATATGGTGTCCTTTGTCTGTACTTTGGGGCACCTATTTCCTGGATTAGTCAAAAGGCAATCTTCTGTTGCCATAGCCACAACTGAAGCTGAGGTTGTGGCTGCCAGTGACGCTGCTTGGGAAATTGTCTGGATCAAGAAGCTTCTGACAGAAATGGACCAATTGGAGGCAACACCAGTTCTGCAGGCTGACAACAAAACTGCTATCTGGCTTCCCCAGAAACCTGAGTTTCACTGAAGAATGAAGCATATTCATATAAGGCATTTCTTTGTCTGTGAACTAGTCAACGCTTATGAAATCACAGTTGCTAAAGTAGACACTGTAGAACAACATGCTGATATACTAAAAAAGCCACTGTTTTACATTAGATATCAGTATTTATGTAATAAGATTAGACTTTCCAAGTTATTAAATAAGGAAGATCGTTAATGTGTTTCACATCTTTGGTGTTCTTTAATAACTAAATAACTAAAGTCAGTATTTCATGTTCAGTGGTTGGTAATACGCACATGTGTGTGGTTTCTCTGTATGTTGTTGTTGTTGTATGTGCTTTGTGTTGAACCGGTACCTAATAAACCATGTGTATTTCCAAGTATGCAAATATTCGTTTTCTAACAAAATCTCAGCATGCAGTAAAAGGCAGTCATCAGATCAGCGAAGTTAAACGCTGTCAGACAGGGCTATGACTTGAATGGGTGACCATTCGGTCTACCGAGCGCTGTTGGTAAGTGGGCTGTACTCAGCCCTTGTGAGGTAAACTGAGGAGCTACTCGATGGAGGTGGCAGTTCCAGTCATGTAAACTGACCAACGGTCAGTGGTGTGATGTTCTGACCACATGCCCCTCCACATCCCCATTGACGCCTGTGGGCTGAGGATGACATGGCGCCCAGTCGGTACCGCTAGAACTTCATGGTGCCTGTCCACGCAGACTTTAGTTAGGAAAAGGCAGTAGTAACACAATTTTTGTAGCAAAAGGAGCCATTTCTGGGCAATTTTGAACTTCCAAGTAGGACCAAAGGTTCTAACGAAAAAGAAATATGAAATATAAGTTTATATCGTTTTAGAGTTCAAAGGGAAGCAGAAAAAGGATGTAAGAGTTATCCTCTGGAAGGAGGACCAGAAACAGATGCATGGAAAGTTGATGAAGGGATGGTAGATGAGGCACATTAAAAAGGGTACGAGGGTTCCTGCTCTATGGGAAACTTCACAGCGAGGCGACTGTGCGTACTTGAGCCGGGTAGAACAATGCATTCTTTCCTTGTTCTATTCTCTTCCCCTTTTGTTTAATCTATTGTTGGTAGTCTTCAGTATGTACATATAGACAACTGAGAAGTGAGGAAGTTATTGAAATGCAAGAGAATATGTGAAGTAAGTCAATGGTTGGATACAGGATGTCATGAAGATATCATGATAAACGTAAAATCCCGAAAGTAGAACAGTGTGAATAGGGTTTTGAAATACAGAGAAAATAACAAGGGGGACATGAAGTGAAAACAAGACAAAAGTCTGGGTAAACCATGATATTGGAAGTAACACTCTGTGATATACAAGTATGAACAGTGTTTTTATGTTTTAAGTTAAATAGGTTACAAGAGGAATAAATCTAATAGAAATGTAACTTGGAACTAAAGTAACAGTGCGGAATGTGTAATATACACGAGGGCAAGAATCTGATGTTAAGAAGATTAGTGATTCGTGTCACAAACAGGTGTGTGATCTGCATATTTTATATATTTGGCTAAGGAAATAAGAGACTGAGCAGTGTGGAGCACCAGAATAGGTGGACTTAGAAGTATAAATATAAAAAGGTCCAATGATTTAGTAAATGTAACAAATGCAATCAAGAAAGTATGATTTTCAGTGTATGAAAACCAAAAAAGTACAATAATGGACAGGGAAAAGTCTATGGAGTCATGAGTGGTATTCCTTGGACAGAGTAAATCATAATGAGTAATAATGGTAAGCTTCCATCACTGAAGTCATGACTAAAATTATTCTGAAAATATTTGGAAAAAGTAGTGTAACAAATTAATCTGTGTGTAGTTAGAATACAAACTTTGTTACATGGTGTGGAAAATGGTGGCCTTCAGGTGTTATTGTGAGGCTTTTATTCTGAGATTTATGAACCTATCTCACATTAGAGAAAGATGGCTCTGGAGTAGGGATTGGAGTGGACCATGGCGTTGATGAGGAAGAAGGTGTCATGGGAGACATGGTGGACAGCAATACTCTCTTTTGTCCCATGCCTAGGGTTAGATCTCAAGGTGGAGGATCATAATCAAATGGTTCAAATGGCTCTGAGCACTATGGGACTCAACTGCTGAGGTCATTAGTCCCCTAGAACTTAGAACTAGTTAAACATAACTAACCTAAGGACAACACAAACATCCATGCCCGAGGCAGGATTCGAACCTGCGACCGTAGCGGTCTTGCGGTTCCAGACTGCAGCGCCTTTAACCGCACGGCCACTTCGGCCGGCGGAGGATCATAATCACTTACCTCATATCTTATAGGTTAACACACCAGCACTAGCATGTGAAACTGTGTGGTGAAGTTAGATGTGAAGTGTTAAGTGGTACGACAAAGTAACTGTGATAACACTACATACATAGCATAAAGAGATACTCTTACTGAAATTTGTTGTATTAGAATTAACTTAAAAATTTTATATATGTATCCTCATGACAAATAAAATGATGTAACTATCAGTGCATGTTTTCTTTAAAATATATAGTGTTAAAAGTAGGGGGGGGGGGGGGGGGGAAGTTCTAAAAACTGGTAAGACTTGCAAAGGACATGAAAAGGCCAGAATTGAATACTGTGACCAGTTGGGGGCAGGAGAAAATGTGAGAAAATGAAATATACCTGCATGACGTAGAAATAAAGAAAGTGAAGTTTATCATGTACCGATATTCAGTGCTCATGAATGTTTCAAAAACAATATGAGAAGGTTGAGACATGGCAGAGGTAGATTCTTGCATGCTCAGCACACTCATAGCTAATCTGTAGATAAATTAAAATAATGAAGGAGAGTGATTAGTATATGCAATCACAGGATGATGTACATACAATTTGATTAGAGAGGGCCTTGTGAAAACATGCTTTGTGATTTGAGTGTTAGATCTCAAGATATATCAGTTGCAACTAAGCACTGAAATTAGAATTTGTAGGACCACCTGAAGGGAGGAAGCTACCATTGTTGCATAGGGACGAAAGGGCGGGGGAAGGGGGGACAAGGGCACCATGTCATTAGGGCAGGCAGGAGAACATAGTTGCAGAAAGTTTCGGAGAGCTGACATAAGGTTTCGCTAAGGCACAAACAATTCGTAAGATTGAATTTTTGAGGGCAGATATCCCTTGGAAATCAGCGAACGGACGAGTCCAAGGAATGGACGACCAAGGAAAAAAAATGCTACTTCCGAAAAAAGCATTTTAAGGCAATAAAAATGAAGTGAAAATTTTTCAGAGAGTGCTGTTAAAGAGTATCCACTGGAGAAACCAATATAGGACACTGCAGTTTTGATAGACAAATAATTGATAAAGTGGCTTGCCTGATGTCACAGCAGCCTCAAAAGTTCTAGGTAAGACAGACAGGCCATTGAATGGAAGAAAAGTCTTGGGGCCTGGCTGATGTCGGACCTACTTGGGACTGTAATCTGCCATGGTTACATCATATGCTTTCTATTTCTTCATTTCATATTAAATAAGACTAAATAGATACAATCACATAGGCAATCTTTTTAGGTGCCGTTTCAGTATTTATTTTTCCTGGTGGCAATATCTACAGACTTAGATGGAGGTAGTTTAAGTGAACAAAGCATATGGGAGGTCATACATCGTGACTCAACCAACTGTCGGTCAGTGGGTTGAGGGCTTCATTGGTATACTGGCTCATTGTTGTAACAAGATGTTGAAGATCGCTGTGTGGTTGAGTCTAGGTTGTTGGTGTGATTTTTGTTCTGAAGAAATCGTGTGATTTTATTGAAGGCAAAGTCCAAAACTTTCCTAAGAGCTACATGGCACAACATCAAAGAGATTTTAAGGTTATCTATGAGTAAATAAATATGACACAACGGGATTGTTTTGTATCCACATTAGTTTGTCTCCCAAACTCCCTGAACTCAGGTAAGTACTGTTGTCAATTTTGCACAAATGTTTTGCATTCTTACCGTCAACTTCATTGGCAAGTAAGGGGCCTCGACAAAATAGTTGATTTTACCAGATAGTTTGTTCTTTCTCTGTTGGTGCACTGACCCTTTTCCAAGTGTTATTGTAGTCATCCAAGATACAGTGATGTGTGCAGACCGGAGTGCAGCATAAAAAGAACTGCATCATAGGCTGGACTTAAGGCATGCAGTCACTCAACGTAGTTCTACGACAAAATGAAATCCTGCACTCCTGTTAGATCGTCGATTACCGTCACATGCAAGTTGTTCCGAATTACGTTATCGTGCTGTGTATTGCCTTGGTTCTTTCTCTCAGTGCAGTCCAATGTATTTATTTGTATTAACATCAAATTGATAAACTATGTTCACAAAATAACCGAGAGAAGGTCAACTATGTTACAGTTTAAGTTGAAATTTCAATGAATGTTGTTGATCAGTAGAACACAGGTAGCTAACACAAACAACAGTCGGAAGTTACCGGTAAATAATGGTTTGTGTCTATTAGTGTGGCTTTCACAAAGTGACAATCTGAGAGAGAAAAGGTTGTAACGAAATATTTCTATCTGTAACATCGCTAACTGTGGTGAAAAACGGACCAAATTTGTGAATGAGCAACTCTCTAGTTTTAGCCCGAACTGAAAAGTTAAGCAATGAGAAACAAAAAACGGAATGGTCTGCAGGTGCTTACTAAGATGTGTGATCGCATGTTAGTGTTAGAAATGTAGAATGGTGATATGGGAGGAAATAAGAATAGTCCAACATAGTTGGGAAGACGTTTGACACTAATCTGTGTGTGCTCTGGAGTCAACAAAAAGTCTTTCCCACCCAACACGTGTAAGTACACTGTGAATGAAAGCATTAAGTTTCATCAAACTGCACTGTTGTCGATGAAGGTAAATAAATAACCAAGTGTAAGATCACAAAAAAGTAGTAGATTGGAACATATACTCACCATTCTCCTTGTTCTTGAGGCTGAAGGCTGTTCTGCATGGTGTGCGGAATGCTGATTTCTCCAAGGTAAAATTAGCTCCTTCCTGGCCAACATTTCTGAGTAGTACTAGACACCGAAGGCCAATTTGTCTAGCTAGAAGGGTAGTTGCTGTTCTGGACCAAAATGCTCCTCACCGCCAAGTAGACCTGATTAGACAGTGAAGAAACTGGTTACATTTCATCAAAGTGTATATTTATAGATCATGGTAAAATTGCAAAAGAATATAAGAACACAGTATCACAACGGACTGAAACATGTACTCACAGTCCCATCTCTTGCGCTCGAGTTTGAAGACTGTTTTATCTAGTTAGCAGAATGGTTGCTACTCTGCGCCAAATTCAGCTCCTTTCTAGTCACCAGGCCTGAGTAGTACTTGGCTGTGAAGGCTGTTTTGTTAGCGAGCAGAATACCTGCTGCCCTGGACCAATATAGTCGCCCTCCAGCCAGCAGCTTTGAGTAGGCTGTGAACAAAATCGGTTACTTTTTATCAAAATGTACCCAAATCGTTAGAGGTAAAAAATATAAACAAGTGTGTGAACAAAATATCAAGCAGACTGGATCATGTATTCACCATTCTACTTCCTGTTGTCGAGTCTGAACACCATCTTGCCTGGTGACCGGAATGCTTCCTGCTGTGGGCTGAAATCAGCTTCTTCACGGACAATAGATCTGAGTAGTGGTTGGCTCTGAATGCCGTTTTGTCAAGTGTTCAGAACAGTTTCTGCTTTGGGCCAAAATCAGCACACTGCCAGCAAGCAGGCCTGAGTAACTGTGAACAAAAGAACTATGTTTCATTAAAATAAACCCCAGTTGATCAATGTGAAAAATATAAACCAGTGTAAGAAGACATTATCACAGGACACTGGATTGTGTACTCACCATTTTAGCTCCTTTGGTCGAGTTCCAAGGCCGTTTTGCATGGCGAGCAGAATTCTTGCTGCTCCACGCTATAATCAGATCCTTTACGGCCAACAGCCCTGACCAGTGCTTGGTCCTGAAGGGTATTTTGTTTAGACAGCACAACACTTGCTGCTCTGGGCCAGTATAGTCACTCTTCTGTCCAGCAGGAATGCGTAGACTGTGAGCAAAAAGGTTACATGTTATCAAGATGTACCCATATCGATAGGGGTAAAAAATATAAACAAGTGTGTGTACAAAATATCAAGCAGACTGGATCATATACTCACCATCCTACTTATTGTGCTCTAGTCTGAATGGCGTTTCGTGTGGTGAGCGGAATTCTTTCTGCTCTGGACTAAATCCAGCTTCTTCCCAGCCTACAGGTCTGAGTAGTGCTGGCCCTGAGGGCCGTATTGTGGAGTGTGCAGAACAGGTGTTCCTTGGGGCCAAAATTGGCACACTCCTGGCTACCATGCTTGAGAAGACTGTGCACAAAAGGGATAAAGTTTATCAAAATGTACCCAAATTGACAGAGCTAAAACAATATAAACAAGTTTATGAACGCAATATCACAGCAGTGTTGATTGTATACTAACCAGTCTACCTCTCATGCTCAACCTCTAGTGAGCAGAATGCTGGCTCCGCATGGGGCAAAACAAATTCCTGTATATCTGACATGCCTGAGTGCACTGTAAAGAAAAAGATTAACTTTCATGAAAATGCACCCTTGTTTACAAAGGTAAGAAATATAAACTGGTGTAAGAACACAATAAAATTTACAAAACTGATTAGTTAGTTGTGCAGTAAATTTAATCTCAACTGTTTACACCAAGAGAGCTGTAAGTTTACAGTGTAGAACACATCAGGTAAAATGTTATTATGATCAAAACACAAATGTCGCGTGAGTATCTACAGCAAATAGCTTAGTTCTTGTGTTACATGCTGAGCAGTGGTGGAGCAATTTTGTAGTGTTTTGGAGAGTGGATTGTAAGCATTTTATCCATTGCTGTAAATTTTCTTTTATTTAATGGTGGTTAAGACAGTCATTCAGCCATCCAACACACCATTCAAGCAGTTCTATCTTTGCAGCATAAGTTCAGAAAATTTTCATCCCTCGACTACACTATCTCACACACACACACACACACACACACACACACACACACACACACAAACAAACACACATTAATTTCAGAGTTGCTGACTGCATAGGTCATCACAGTGGGTTTATTTTTTTTAGGAATAACTGTCTTATTTCCATATTGTCTGCAATGAGGATGCTCAATAATAGGTTCAAGGCAATTACATTGGTATCAGGCAGAAGCGGCGGGATGGTGGAAGGTCTCCTGTATCCCACATACAGAATCTGATGAAGTAGTATGCATGTTCCGTATTTCCGTCGCTGGTAGGCAAACACGATGTGGTTAACGTCATCTCACACTCTGTATTGCAATATAGTGAGCCCACTCTCCTACTTATGTAAACATGTGGTTTAAATTGTTATTGCTTGAATTTTAGAAGTGCCAATGCTTCATAAGCACCTTGCAGTATAGTTCACCTAGTATACATGTGGAGTTGTCGTATATCCACTGCCTTGTAAAAAAAGAGTGAAACTCCCAGAAACCACGGTCAGATAACAATGTAACTGCGTCTATGTTCACACAATCCATGCATTTAAAACTTCCTGACAGATTAAAACTGCGTGCCGGACCAAGACTCGAAGTCTTGAAGTTTCATATTAGCGCACACTCCTCTTCAGAGTGAAAATCTCATTCGGGATCCACATATTTCTAAAAAATTAGTGTAGCAATTCTCTAAGACAGAATGGTCACCAAACTGTGTTAGTGGTGTTCATGTTTGGTGTTGTACCAGAACTGGTAGGATATATAAGGAACGTGAACAGCTTCAAATGTTGAGTGCTCACTGTAAATGACATTGATATGCTGCGTACACATGAGAGACAGCATTACCAGCTCCTGACTGTACTGAAAGTAGCCACACAATGGGCGTCCATTGGGTTGGATGGTCAAATAATGCAGTGTCAAGATGTCACATTGGTTTAAAATTGAACACACACACACACACACACACACACACACACACACACACACACACTCAGCAATAAATCATTGTTCTACGTTACCCTGACGACTATGGTCAACGAGTGTGGTGGCGGCATGGGGAGTGGTCCCATTCATCCACTGGTTTGGATAGACACAATTTGTTTGCACCTGGTCTCATATTGAGAGGAGCTATCAGATATCATTTCGGGTCATGGCTGGTAGAGATTAACTGAACTGTGATAGTACACTGGTTTGACATGGACATGCTGCACCATCATGCGTTATCTCTCATGTGACAGTATCATGTTGCATTTTTTTAACAGCACAATGCCTATCCACACATGGACGTATATCCTGTCTGCGTAACTGAGATACCCCTATGGCCTGCAAGATCCCTAGATCTATCTCTGATGGTGCATGATTTAGACCAGTTCGAACATCAATGACGTCGTCATTCCTGTATCCAGAATATCAAGTACGATTACAATCATTGTGGGTTGGGATGCCTCAGGAGAAACCCTTTCTAACCAATTTAGATCATGCATCCAGGCAGGAGGGATTTCAGCATCTTGCTGATAAATGAAGTAATTTTGACTCAGTGTGTTAATCACTGAAATAGCATCATGTATCCTCTCAACTCATGAAATTTCATTTTGTCTCCTCCGCCTTTTCTGGGCATTTCTCTATTTTAGTCAAACATTGCAACTCGGACTCCACTACAGCGATGTCCTCTGATAGAGGAAGATGTTATCCGTTTGTGTCTTAATGCTTCATTTTATTTCGATTACAGATGACATGTTGTGGATCTCATCGTACTCTTGACTGCTCCTGGTAATCTCTTATTTCGCTAACCTCTCAACCATGTTAGGGCAATTAGGATGACTATTTATCCTATCTGCAAAAAGGAACAAAAATATTGTTTCAGGCCATTGGAGGAAGTATATCTGAAACAGTAAATTTTATCAGTGGTGTTAGTTCCTCTGTGACGAATATTTATAGAAAGGGAACTAACAAGAACTTATTTGGAAATGAAAGTATTTGCATGTGTAAATGCAATTGGCTTCTTGCAGCATCAATTGACAGTGACAGTAACATTTCAGAAGACATTTCTCTCCTTACATCTTTGCATTTTGAAAACTGACTTTTCATGAATATGAAATTTTCACTTTTATTCATTAATTACTTCTTCTTCTTTTGAGACTGGCTTTGTTCTGCATCATGCACAGGGTCAGCAGTGTTTAGTACAGAACTGGCATCGTTAATTTTATGGGATGGCTGGATTACTTTCCTGCCACCACCCCATAACCCCCGTCCCCCCTCCGGGATGGAATCAGTGTACCCCAGCTGCCTGCGACGTGAATAAACCATGAAACAGTGCAAGCAAGAGCATCCTAAAACTTCATCGTAAATATTTCAATTCTAGACAAAGGAGTGCACCTCTTGTGGGTTAATTTTAAGGGGTTGCCAGATTACTGGTCTGGGTGCATGTATTGGTTCAGTACAGAATTGTGTCATAAAACTGTTGATCCAGTCCTGACACAAGCTAGCTGGTCCACAGCTGATCTAACTGGTCCTTGATATCCTGGATCGTTTCACTGGGATGGAGATGGCATACGAGCTGATGTCTCATATATTCTATTGGGTACAGAGCTAATAGCTAAACATAACACAGAGCGCTGATAGGGACGCATGTTGCATGTGGATGATCGTTGTCCTCTTGAAAAATGGCGCCATGGTACTGTCTCATAGAAGGCACCACATGAAGATGCAGGATGTAAGTGACGTACTATTGTGCTGTCAGAGTTACCTTGGTCAATACCAGCCACGACCGGAAGTGATACCCGATTTTTCCCTCCACTGGAAGAATCACACAGCAATACTCTAAATGCAGCCTTTTGTGTTGTGGTGTTGATGCCAGCCCACACCTGGCGTAGTAATCCCCTAGTCTGGCTGCTGGTTGTCTCTGACCAATGTTGCAGGATGACACAGAATGTAGAGGGAGTCCATTAACTGTTCTCAGATAGCAGACAAGGATATCTAAGGGTTACAATATGTTTCATGCACAATAAGGAGAATCTCCCTTGTGGTGTAATCATAAGTGTTTCATTGGAACCATGACGATGAGTATGCCTGCCCTCATATTCCCTGCCATGCAGGATTAGCCGAGCGGTCTAAGGTGCTGCAGTCATGGACTGTGCAGCTGGTCCTGGTGGAGTCCTCCCTCGGGCATGGGTGTGTGTGTTTCTCCTTAGGATAATTTAGGTTAAGTAGTGTGTAAGCTTAGGGACTGGTGACCTTAGCAGTTAAGTCCCATAAGATTTCACACACATTTTACTCACATTCATATTCCCTTGCAGTCCACCATCGGGCCACTGTCACATCTGAATGTTTCAAAAACTTACACCTGCCATGAGGACTCTTTGAATCTCTGTCAGGCGCTATAACTCGGTTTCACATCAGTTCACAGAGTCTCTGTGCCCTTCACAGTCATCACTTAATGTTGACACTGTTTTGCCTCTTATAATTTTACCAGGCCTAGTAACAACACTAAATATGAACAACAGTAATGCATGTATGTATGTATGGTGTCTGTTCTTTCTAACATGTCCAAAAGAACAGACACCTCAAAATAATATCTTCTGTGGGGATGCACTTACTTGTCTGAATCCTTGTGCGACTCATGTGATGGGAGATAATGGACAGAGGACACTACATCTGTAGTGTGTGGCATGTAGGAATTTGGGCAGGGCAGGAGCTGTGCTCAGGTGCCTTAAGTGATTAAAGGAACTGCTATAGAGAAGTGGAGCATCCGGATTCGAGTTCTGGTCCAACACAAATTTTCACATGTCGGCATGGGATTTAATACAATGCCTGTATGTAGCTGTGTCTGTAAGATTTCTAACACTAGAGCACTCTGGTGGGCCATTCTACCAGTCACAGAGAACTGCCACTCTAATCGTTTACTTACCATCGATGGTGTACAGGTATACAAAGTCACACTTGACATCCAGCCAAGTCTTCTGGGTGCTTCATTAATTAATTTATTTATTTTCAGGCAATATAATTTGTAGTCAGTTTGGAAGTGATTTTGTTAAATATGTGCTTTATCAGCTATCTGTCGACCTAACTGTTGATATCACAGTGGAAGAGTACTGCATTAAGATTCTACAGTTTGATGGAATGGTAGACATCACTGTCTTCCCAACTCCTTTGTCGCGCCCGCCCTGCACCCCCCCCCCCCCATTTTTCTGTGCCCCCTTCCTCTATTGGCTTCCCCCTCCCCCTTATTTGCCCCCCCCCCCCCCCCCCCACCCCCGCCACTCCATACCCATATGCCATTGTACTCTATATTGCAGTATTTTCCGTGAGTGTTCAGTGTTGTACGTCCCCTTTTTAAAGTGTTGCGAACAGAAACCAGACTGTCACCATGTTTTTTAATTGTGCCTGTCTGTTTCCTAAGTGTTTTTAATCAGCATCACTGACCTCTTTGTTTTTTATTTTTCTTCACAACTTTTTTGCCATGTACAAGTTTTAAACAGTCACCATTTTATCACCTCTTTATACTGTTATATCTTCTTATTATGTTTTTTAAATTTATCTGTAGGCTGCAGAGTGGCGTATTATGCTGCTGCCAGCCTGCCCCCCTTCTGGGGGGGGGGATTAAAATACAATAAGGGAAGAAATAAATAAAGAATGAAAAAAAGGTAGACATCTCGCAGGAAATGAATTTTTGTCTTAAGAACCAGTTTCGAAATGGGTGTTCAATGTTGTCAATGTAGAAGCGAAATGCCCTAAGGAGAAACTTCAAAAGTGCATTTAAAAAGCTCAAAGTCAGTTCAAAGGTCTCTCAGCATTGTTGAATTTCTGTAGGTTAGTCATGGATCAATCATTACTCCCTGGAGAAAAAAAAAAAGTGAACTTAAAACAGTAGTTTTGTGAAAATGGTGAATACCGTTTTGCTAATGATTGAAGTGGCAGAACTTCATTAAGGTTGACACAAAAATCATATGCTACTTAATGTGGGGCGGTTGACTATACTTTTGCTACCGCATTAACCAAAGCTCGTTTCTGATTTAATTCACTATGTGCTTGGGTCAAAACCGGAGTGCAAAAAAAGAACCTGCGACAATTTTATCATCTGCCAAACAATATCTTTACTCAGAAAGAGGTATCGAGGAAATCTCATCAGAAGCGTTTGCTACAGTCAAATGACATGTTTCATCCACATTTGAACTTATTCGGCACAGAAAAGTGTAAGAATCTATCGAACCTTCACAGCTCCATGAAGCCAACTAGAGTTCTGAGACCTATAGCTATATACGATCATAGACTTTGGATGAAACTTCTGAAGTTCCTCAAAACGGGTTCCATAATTTTTGCATTCCCTGGCAAAATTCTGCGGATTGAAGCAAAGGCTAGGTCACAGGATTGGGCCCAAACAGTACATACAGTGCTTGCCTCACATGAACGTTTGTGACATTTCCAGGGTGTGGTACAGGTGCGCAGGAAGTAGCGGCGCCTACTAAATTGCATACAAGAAGTTGCCCCACTTACCAGCGACAAGGCTCAGGCTGTCCACGGACATCTCTCTTGCAGCACCCTCCTCTGCTGCTGCTGCTGCTGCTGCTGGTGGTGGTGGTGGTGGTGGTGGTGGTGCAGCAGGTGGCCCAGATCAATCTTCGTTCTTCGCTACCCGTTCATCAGACTTGCTGCAAGGACGAGAAACATGCTTCAGTATATGACCAGACTGCACATTGACTAACGTTTCTACAACTTCCACTACTATGGACACCCTGGTAATAAAAAAGAGAGTCATGCTCATTAGATTAGCACAGCTAACAAAAGCTTTTAGTGCTCTGCCCAATTTTGAAGAATGTCTTTGGCCTAGCTTGTTCTGAGTTTCCCTAAGGTTCTTCCATTCTAGTTCCAGGACTGTTTGCTGGCGTTATATCTTGAGGAACCATTCCTTAACAGTGGTTGGAATTTTTAACGCTTGCCTTCCAGATTACTTGTGTTGACACATGCTATTGAAGAAAAAAGTGAGTCACATGTGTGGCCTAGGATTTAGATGAAGTGGCGTTTGGACTGAGAGCTGTGTACATGAGGGACTCAATTTATTTTGTTTAACATCAACAGATTAGAAATACAGTTTCCTTAAGTAAGATATTTCTGTAGCCTATAAAGATCCCAACACTGGGCTCCAAACAACCAATAAAAAGTATCTTCCATCAAATAACCTTACCTTAGGACAATCGTACACAGCTAACAATGACAAAAATTTACAATGCTTGGCACATAACGAGTAATAATATGTGAGACAACTTCAGTAGCAAAAGACAGAATATAAAAACACTCTAGGACCTAACTAGGATCATAACACAAAACTGCGTATTTGTTTACTACCACCACTGTCACCATATAATACCACAACGAACTACACATTATGCTCTGTAAAAGTTCATTTGCAGCTGCTAGTGGTTTTTTTTTTTTTTTTTTTTTTTCAGAAACAATTTATCTAATAATGCAACGAATTGATTTTTGACATAGAACAGGTAACAAGATGAATTTCAAGCAGAATAGTCTCAACAAGAGAGTTATGTTCACAGCATAATTTAAGCTAACATTTTAGGATCAATACAATTAATCACACTCACATCATGTATTTAACAAACTGAAGTGCTCTCATTCACTGCACACACACCCACACATCCATGTGCAATCAATAACCAACCACACCTTGTCACATAACAACCAAAAACTTGCAAGTGGAATGCTTTTGCTATCAGATGTACCAAATGTACAGCTAGTATACCACATGATACACTGTACCAACCATAAAGTCACCAGCATGCAACTGTCAGCTGCAAAAGTTCTCAGTTAGTGCTCCTCTTGATATGCTGAAGCCAGGTTCTCTGCCTCAACTGGGATCACTGTCCATCTGGCTGTGAACAGGCACCAACCACTCCACCAAGTTGTTATGTCCACACAGTGGCCATGCCCCTCACAGACTGTTGTGACATTCAGGTGACAGAAGTGTAGTGCATCAAATTCTTGAGGCCCTCAGGAACAATTCTGCCCAGAACCTGCACATTCGTCTCCATGTAGCTGCCCAGTAACTCCAACATCTTCAGGTCCGCCCCACAGTATGGACACATTGGCCACCATGACATTTTGGCCACTGGTTCTTCTCTGTAGGCTTGTTCGCCTCTTAAAAATTGGTGATCGTGCTGGAAGACATTGCTGGTTCCTCTAGTTGCAGCTGACTCATTATACCACCATACATGCTTGATACTAGCTCGACCACAGTGGCACTCACAGCAGTCACATATATGGGCTGTCTGCCATGTCGGGTCCACAGAATGACACTCCATTCAAACTTACTCTCTGGACACAGCAAAATAAATCATACCACTCGACTTGGCACCCATGGTTGGGATACACTGAACAGAAGAGCATACATGGCATAGGATCTGTGATATCAGTACATATGTCACCATTTAGCCAATGTTGTGAGGACACAGCACCGATTCAAGGAAAATCACTACCTCTACAGCCTTTCGTCGACATGTGAACACTGTATTTATACTGTAATTTGTTATTGTCAACTGTCGTGGCTTGTGGCTGTGGATTGATGGATAATAATGCAGCGACTATTACCCATTTTAATGCTGGACGACAGCATCCTGCCAACAGCCATATTGCCATATACCTGTGACAGACAATTCATCGCTCCACATGTGTACCTACACTCGCTGCACAAAACAAGCACTGAAATTGCTGTGGGCACAAGAAAAATGTTATGGTTCTATGTCCCCTTGATGCTAAGAGTGCTGCAGGTTGGGCACAAGGCTGGATTGGGAAAGGATGGGGATGGACAGGTAAGGAAACTGGTTGCTTTCTTTCTGAGGGAATCATCTAGAAATTTACCGTAAGCTATTTAGGGACATCACGGAAACCCCAAGACAGGTTTGTGAGGGATGGAGCTGGAACTTCTGTATTGTCAAATGCAAGTCCAGTGTCTGACCACAGCACCAGCTCATTCAGTCCCAACTATCTTATCGAGAGGTGTGTAGTGTACTCTGAATTGCCGACAGTGGTCGAAGTGTTGGAGATTGGAAGAATATTTGCCCTATAAGCTTGGAAAATACACATCAGGAGTAACGTGTCACGATATAAGTTGGTGCACACCAATGGCAGTGATCAAATTCGTTCAAGCCACATGTTCAGTACGCAGGATGAAATGAGGTGTTTGATGCACTGCTATCATCTTCTCCCGGCCATCAGTACCTTAACGTACTGTTTGATTATAACTGCGTAAATCTGTTTCACCACCTTTAGCGCCCAGTGTTGACTTGTAGTTTCAGGAGTCCAATTCATTACTTTTGTCAGTTAAGTGTGAATGCTTTGAGGAACACTCCACACACATGAGGCCACTTGTGTAAGTTTTCATATCATATGACACTGGTCCTATTAAGTACACCTGGGAGAGCATCGAGCGAGATGTCTATGTCTTGGAGAAAACTCCAGCTGATCTACTCCAGTTGTGGTAGCAGTTCGACTTCACAGAACCTTCTCTCTGTTAGACGAAGCATTGTTTTTAAAGATACAATGACACTCCATCCAGCAGTGGGCTGGAGGACCACAGGGCAGGTAGAGATCTGTATAGCTCATTTCCACGTAAGAGCTTCTCATTCCAAATAAAACTGTATGACGTATTTGTGTTTCTCTGGAAAATAAACCGGGGCCAAAAAGGCAAAAAGTTGTTAATAATTTTATAAATGTTGCCTATATAGACGTTACATACATGAAGATTCAGAGAATTTTGACACGCCTTTGGAACCAGCCTCTGCGGCTGTAGCGATGAACAGGATGTGTAGGCGTTCAGTCTATGACTTTTCCGTATAATTCCTAATGATACAAGATGTTTCCATAGGTTTCCATCAGACTGATGTTCAGACATACTCTCTGGTCACCAAACTATATGTCTGCACCCTGGTTTCAATGCCCAGGCATTCTGCAGAGACATGTTGAATTACTGGGTACAAAAGTGTCAGTTGTGGTTCGTTGGTCATATTGTGACCTCATGTTTATTGCCCTCTGGTTTGATACTGGAGAAGAATAAGTTAGCTGTGATATCTGCTGTCACTTCCTCTTTCACCATCAAGGACACAAAGTCACCTCTACACTCTACACAGCTTCATTACAACCCTCTGCACTAGACAAATTCGTATGATACAGCACATACACAAGGATTGCTGCAAATGTATGTGAAGAAGATATCCCTTCCCAGTAGTGGCCTAACCACATTCTGGAGTCCTGAAGCCTACATCATCCTGGGACATATCATCATTTCTTTGACATCTGGTACAGTCAGGGACTTGGGGCCCCAGAGTAAGTCCACATACTCGTTTAATTTTGATGATGAAAGGAATGTAATCAAAAGAAATGTACTTTACCTGTGACCAGGCAAAGTACTTAGAAATATCTATGGATAATGTAAAGTAAAAGTAAAAAGCTAAAATGGGTCTTACCGATCCAGGACGATACAGGTCCACCAGAGGAACCTGAAACATGAGAAGTTTAAATATTAGACTGTATACTGCAGTAAGCACAAGACAGTCAGAGTGTGTTGCAGTGGGTGCGACAAGTATTTCCGTGTCACTGTGTGTGTGAGCAGGCTGTGTGGCCAGCCTTGTTCTGTACGGCCCTGCTATCTGCTTCTGCTGTCTGCCGTCTGTGTTATGAGGAGCTCCTGCAGCAAAGAGGCTGCCACCTCTCTTGTCGGCGCCTGTTCATACACTGGGAAGGACTTCCACACCTCTAACTGTTTTGTCAAGTACAAAACTCAAACCACCCTTCCAGCTGTACCTTAACCATCATCCCTTCTGATTTATAAACGTTTACATATATTAAGGGCATTTAGTAATTAACAGAAGATTTGAAAATGAAAGTAAAATTTAATTGTAAAAGCTGTAGAAGTTGGCCTATATGTGAGACACATCAATACTGTGCATGAGAAAAATCTATAAACAGTTCAGCATACTGTATATTTGTATATTCAAGCACCTACCTACATCAGCATACTGTATATTTGTATATTCAAGCACCTACCTACATCCTAAGATACCTATGGCAAAATAATTAACATTTATGTAGATCTCATTTCCCCAGGGATGAGTCTTATGTGACTTGTTCATCTCCCCCAGACAAACGTTATTTTAAATAAATTTTTGTCAGTAGCCTCAGAGGAACCAGTTTGGGAAAAGATTTGATCTTGGAGACAAATATTTATTTTACTCAAGGTAACAATTCAAGCCACAGCAGTCAGTGGGACTTAGGTTAAGTGTCTTTATTTCTTTATTCAACAGTTTTTGTAGGAACAGTTCCCCTTAGCATCTGATACTTCGCCACATGTGAAATGAATCCCAGTCAGTATCTCTTTTTCCGATGCGTGGAAATAAATAAGGGAGATTGATTATTTGGACAGCACTTTCAGGGATGCGCAATATCAACGATCCTTCCATTGTTGCTTCAAGGAAGGAAGACTATAGACTGAAGTTTGGTCGACTGAACGATATTTAGAGTCGGAACACTTTCTTCACTAAGCAGAAAAGAAGAAGTAAACTATCATTGTTTGCTAGAACCTTAACCCTCCATTCACCTCAAATGATATCCGACATATATATCTATATAACTGCTCTCCAATTCACACTGAGGTGCTTGACAGATGGTTCATCGAACCTCCTTCACACTATTTCTCTACCGTTCCACTCACTAACAGCACATGGTAAAAACAAACATTTCAATCTTTCTGTGCAAGCTCTGACGTCCTTATTTTATTACAATGATCATTTCTCCCTATCAGTGTGGGTGTTCACAAAATATTCTTGCACTCGGAGCAGAACACAGTTTATTGAAATGTCATGGGAAATTTTCACTGCAATGAAAAATGCCATTGTTTTACTGGTTGTCACCCCAACTCAAAAGTTGTAGGCCAAGGGCCGTGTCTGTGCATTTTGTTAGTGTGGGTTGCCTACATCAGGGGCTAGTAGGCACTCAGGGTCAACCTGTTGTGGTGACAGGTCATTAACCTATTGTTTTGCTAACATGATCCTTCCTTTTGATTGACAGTTCCTTAACAGATTGTTCCCCACCTCTCCCTCTCCTTCTCCTCCCCTCTGAGCCTTCAGGAAACTTCCAACCCACCCCCTCCCCTCACTGATGTAGGTACACTTGCAGCTCTGAGTTATTTGAATAATCCCCTCTTGAGTCCCATAGTGCTCAGAGCCATTTTTGAACCAATAATCCCCTCTCATTCTTCTCAATATCATTGACTACTTAGTTAAACTGATCAATTAGTCCTACCTCTCTGGTAAACATCCCCATCCCTCCAGCCCCCCCCCCCCCCCCTCCCCACCCTTTCCCTACCTGAAAATTGGTGGCTCTGCGATGGAGAGGAAGGACCTCATAACAGGAAATTCAAGGGTATATTGTTTATTTATGAAAAAATCAGTTTGTGCGGTTGGATTTCTCTCGTTCGTTGTTCTCTGCTGTTAGGAAAGATGCAGGCCGTGCAAGAAGTAATCACATTGAAACTTTCTGGCAGATTAAAACTGTGTTCCGGACCGAGACTCGAACTCCCGAGTTCGAGTCTCGGTCCGGCACACAGTTTTAATCTACCAGGAAGTTTCATATCAGCGCACACTCCACTGCAGAGTGAACATCTCATTCTGGAGTAATCACATTGATTGATTTACTTTTTTTATTCCGATTGTGCGAGGAATGTCGTCATCAAACACTTATGACATGTAATTATACTGGTAAAAATCTTTCAAACACGAACCATGTGCTCTCCACTGGACTGCACGCAACGCCACCACACACACTGCCAGGAGTCAGGGTGTACTGGCAGCCCCACAAAGCAACGATGTGGCTATCAGCTGCCGGGCCATGTGCAGGTGTCTGTTTAGGTCCCACAAGCATGAGATGGTGGCAGCCCTTTTATACTTGACACATGAGAAATCCCTGTCGAAGCAATTGCTTTCCTACCCACCATGGCTGACGCATAGCTCTCATAGGTGCGGCTCACCCTTGTAGGTGCAGCTAAAAGGCTGACAGTGTTATACTGATGTCACATGTCTATGTAAATAACAGCCAAGTCTCCCTCTGCTTATGAAAATATCCCAGAATAACACAAGTTGCATTCTTTCTACCGATCCTAGTGGGACAGCCTGTTCATCACGTGTTACGCTGTCCTGCCTTCAAAATACGTCTCAGACATGGTAAACGTTCTCATCACTAAAAGCCTTCATTATGGCTGTGCGTAGTTGCGAAAACTCCGTTTATCATAAACCCATTCTTGTTGTTTGGGAAGAGAGCACTGTCTAAGCAAAGATGGGAAATTCAGAACAATTTCACAAACAGAATTCGAAGCTCTGACCTACAGTGGAGATGTCCTAATGCCACAATCCTGCCAGGGACGGATGGTATGCTTCATCCTGTCTTTGAACACTTGAACAAACAAGACATCACATTACTCTCTGAACTTTAAGTAGATACCTTGCCCCCATCTTGTTTGAACCAGTCTGTAGAGGCTATTGTGTCCCAGCACAAAGGAATTCTTGTGAATGAATGGAGCATTCTGGTTAGCTCTTCCTGAATTCAACCGCCAAATTACTGCCGGTGTGGCAGCACTGTTTGCCATTCTCTTCTGCAGACGAGACTTTCAGTGGCAAACCTATTTTGTACCGGTCGCCATATTGCACTGACAGCTAAATTCTTCATATAGGTACGAAAAGGGGCTCACTATACTTTCAGCTACCTAGTTTCAACAACTTTTCAAGGTCTTCAGCTACCCACTTTCCACATCTGAATTCATGCCCACAGATCATTGTATTTAGGAAATATCTTAGGATTTTTGGTAGATTAGCAAACAAGAGAAGCAGATATTCTTGTACTAAGTCTTTATTAACTTTAGCATACACTTTTAGATACAGAAAACCACTCTTTCCTTATTTTTGTTAGACGTAGTTTTAATAGTGTCCAATTTGATTTTTAATTATTAAGTTAAATCCACATCTTAATTTCCCATCTGTGCTTAGACAGTGCTCTCTTCCCAAATAACAAGAATGCTCTTATGATAAATGGTGTTTTCGCAACCATGCACAGACAAGATGAAAGCTTTTAGTGGTGAGAACTTTTACCATTTCTGAGATGTATGTTGAAGGCAGTACAGCATAATGCATGACGAATGGGCTATCCCGTAAGGATCTCTAGCAACAATGCAACCTGTGTTATTCTGGGATATTTTCGTAAATGTTTTGTGAATACATTGCATCAGATTTCTAGAGTACATCCAGAGGGAGACTTGGCTGTTATTTACATAGACGTGTGACGTCAGTGTAACACTGACAACCTGTTAGCTGCATCCTGCGAGGGTGAGCCTCTATGCAAACATCTCGATCGGTACTGGACCCACAGCTATGAAAGCCATGCATCAGCTTTGGTGGCTAGGAAAACACTTGTTTCGACAGGAATTTCTCAGGTGTCAAGCGTGAAAGGGATGCCACAGCCTCATGCTTGCGGGTCATGAATGGACTCCTGCACGTGGCTCGGCAGCTGATGGCCGCGTTTGCAGGGGCTGCCAGTGCACCCTGACTCCTGGCAGTGCGTGCGGTGGCATTCTGCGTGGTCCAGTGGATGCTTCATGCTTCGCGCTTGAAAACTTTTTACCAGTGTAATTACATGTCATAGGTGTTTCATGACAGTATTCCTTGCACGATTGGAAAAAAATGAGGAAAGCATTTGATGAAATACTTCCTACAAGACCTGCATGTTCCCAAACAGCAGAGAACAATGAGCAAGAGAAATCCAACCCCGCAAACAGAATTTCTTATAAATAAAGAATATACCCTTGAATTTCCTGTTATGAGATCATTTCTCTCCGCCGCAGAGCCATCAATTTCCAGCTGTGGGTGGAGCAGGGAGAGGGGGAAGGAGGGATGTGGGGGTTTACCAGAGGGGGAGAGGTTAATTAATTGATAAATTTAATTAAGTAGTCAGTCAATTGATAAGAATGAGAGGAGGCTATTCGAATAACTGGGAGCTGAAAGTGTACCTGCATCAGCGAGGGGGAGGGGATGGGTTGGGGGTTTCCTGAGGGTTTTTGGGGAGGGCTCGGTGGAGGTGCCGGCAAACAATAGGTTAAGGGCCTGTGAATCAAGAGGAAGGAGCCTGTTAGCAGAACAGTAGGTTAATGACCTGTTAGTCATAGGAGAACAATCGGTTTGCCCCTGAGTGCATCCTTGCCCCTGATTTAGACAACCCGCATTAACCAAATGCACTGACGCCACCCTTCTCCTACTACTCTCGAATATCATATCCATGACACTCTCTCCCCTACTTTGCGATAATACGAAATGAGGTTCCCTTGTTTTAACTTTTTCGATATCCTCCATCAGTGCTATCTAGTACGGATCCAATACTGCAAAGCAATATTCGAACAGGAAGTGGACAGGTGCAGTGTATGCAGCCTCTTTACTAGACCTGTTTCGTCTTCTAAGTGTTCTGTCAATAAAACACAGTTTTTGGTTTGCCTTCCCCACTACATTGTCTATATGATCATTCCAATTTAAGTTTTTCATAATTGCAATTCCTAGACCCGTAGTTGAATTCATACATCCAAAATTTAACAGATTCATTTTGGTAGTCATGTGGATGACCTCACACTTTTCTTTATTTAGGATCAATTGCCACTTTTTTCAGCATACACATATCTTGTATAAATCACTTTGCAAATTGTTTTGATCTTCTGATTACTTTATTAGACGCTAAATGAAGCACAATTTGCAAACAATCTAAGACGGCTGCTGAGATCGTCTCTCAATCCTTTTATATAGATGAGGAACAGCAGATGGCCAGTAGGACCTCCTTGGGTGATGCCAGTTATCACTTCTGTTTTACTCGATAACTTTCCTTCAATTACTACGAATTGTGATATTTTTGATAATAAATGATGGATCCAGTCACAGAACAGATACGATACTCTACAGGCATGCAATTTGTTTAAAAACAGCTTGTGAGGAACTGTGTCAAAAGCCATTTGGGAATCTAGGAACATATAAACAACTTGAGGCTCCCTGTCGATAGCACTCACTATTTCATGAGAATAAAGATCTAGTTGTGCTTGTCAAGAATGGTATTTCCTGCATTTGTTCTGACAGATCGTTTTCCTCAAGGTAATTCATAATGTTGGAACGGAAATGAAATGAAATATCGTGTGGCTAAGGCCTCCTGCCGGGAAGATTGGTCACCTGGTGCAAGTCTTTTGATTTGACGCCACTTCAGCGACTTGCGCAGCAGGGAATCGAACCCGGGCCCCTTTGCACAGCATTCGGCCGCGCTGGCCACTACTTTTTTTCTTTGACCTTATTTTGTTCTGTATTGTTCGTTGAATTTGTTCGTGGCGGAGGTCCGATGACACTCGTTCAGGTTGTTCGTTGATCCAATCACTCAATATTTTTATGACAATGGGCAGGTAGCTCTCTGACCAAACACGCTGAGCTACTGTGCTGGCCTCCACTCAGCTACTGAGGCGGATTTTCGAATGCAGTACATGTTATAAAATCCTACTTCAAATCGACGTCAGTGTTACGGGTCTGTAATCTGTCGGATTACTCTTACTTCCTTCCTGTGACCTGAGCAACTTTCCATCTTTTACGCATGGATCCTTCATGCAGCGACCGGATGTATACGATAGTAAAGTACAGAGCTTTTATACACTACTGGCCATTAAAATTGCTACACCAAGAAGAAATGCAGATGATAAACGGGTATTCATTGGACAAATATATTATACTAGAACTTACATGTGATTACATTTTCACGTAATTTGGGTGCAGAGATCCTGAGAAATCAGTACCCAGAACAACCACCTCTGGCCGTAATAACAGCCTTGATACGCCTGGGCATTGAGTCAAACAGAGCTTGGATGGCGTGTACAGGTACAGCTGCCCATGCAGCTTCAACACGACACCACATTTCATCAAGAGTAGTGACTGGCATATTGTGACGAGCCAGTTGCTCGGCCACCACTGACCTGACGTTTTCAATTGGTGAGAGATCTGGAGAATGTGCTGGCCAGGGCAGCAGTCGAACATTTTCTGTATCCAGAAAGGCCCGTACAGGACCTGCAACATGCGGTCGTGCATTATCCTGCTGAAATGTAGGGTTTCGCGGGAATCGAATGAAGGGTAGAGCCACGGGTTGTAACACATCTGAAATGTAACGTCCACTGTTCAAAGTGCCATTAATGTAAACAAGAGGTGACCGAGACGTGTAACCAATGGCACCCCATACCATCACGCCGGGTGATATGCCAGTATGGTGATGATGAATACAAGCTTCCAATGTGCGTTCACCAATGTGCGCCAAACACAGATGCGACCATCATGATGCTGTAAACAGAACCTGGATTCATCCGAAAAAATGACATTTTGCCATTCGTGCACCCAGGTTCGTCGTTGAGTACACCATCGCAGGCGCTACTGTCTGTGATGCAGCGTCAAGGGTAACCTCAGCCATGGTCTCCAAGCTGATAGTCCATGCTGCTGCAAAAGTCGTCGAACTGTTTGTGCAGGTGGTTGTTGTCTTGCAAACGTCCCCATCTGTGGACTCAGGGATCGAGACGTGGCTGCATGATGCATTACAGCGATGCGGATAAGATGCCAATCATCTCGACTACTAGTGATACGAGGCCATTGAGATCCAGCACGGCGTTCCGTATTACCCTCCTGAACCCAACGATTCCGTATTCTGCTAACAGCCATTGGATCTTGACCGACGCGAGCAGCAATGTCGCGATACGATAAACCGCAATCGCAATAGGCTACAATCCGACCTTTATCAAAGTCGTAAACGTGATGGTACGCATTTCTCCTCCTTACACGAGGCATCACAACAACGTTTCACCAGGCAACGCCGGTCAGCAGCTGTTTGTGTATGAGAAATCGGTTGGAAACTTTCCTCATGACAGCACGATGTAGGTGTCGCCACCGGCGCCAACCTTGTATGAATGCTCTGAAAAGCTAATAATTTGCATATCACAGCATCTTCTTTGTTGTGTTGGCAGAAGAGCCAACACCGAGTTACTAGTAGAGGCCGAAATGCACCCGTTTTAGTTCACGCAGGCTGGCGTGAAAAGGGAAGGACTATACTGACGTGAGGTCTGGAGCATGATAAGGAATTAGAATTCAGAAAGCGGACGTAATTAGTTTGATACTTAACTTTAGTCCATTAATGATGAACGTCGCTTTTGACAGTACATGAGTCACAATATTATCTGTTCAGAAGACATAGTAACTGAATCTGGCGCCTTGCTAGGTCGTAGCAAATGACGTAGGTGAAGGCTGTGCTAAACTGTCGTCTCTACAAATGAGAGCGTCTGTAGTCAGTGAACCATCGCTAGCAAAGTCGGCTGTATAACTGGGTCGAGTACTAGGGAGTCTCTCTAGACCTGCCGTGTGGTGGCGCTCGGTCTGCAATCACTGATAGTGGCGACACGCGAGTCCGACGTATACTACCGGACCGCGGCCGATTTAAAGGCTACCACCTAGCAAGTGTGGTGTCTGGCAGTGACACCACATTCTTCGTGTCGGTTAAATTTCGCTTCTGTAGCACGTCATCCTCGTGGTGTAGCAATTTTAATGGCCAGTAGTGTATTTTCACGTCTGTGCCTACGATCTATTGTGACGATGTCGGAGCATGAAACTGACATTGGAAGACTAGTGCTAAACATAGTTACAGAAGACAATGTGTTATCAGTGATGGGCAACATTATTTCGAACGATATAAATGAGTGTTATGTTCACCAGGACAATACAGGACTGAAAGGTGTCAGTGTGGGAACAGATGTGGATGAAGACGGTGAACATTTGCACACTGGCGTGTAATACCGAAGAAACGAGGTGGGCTAGCAGTGGACCCGAAACAGGTACTTACATATACCGTGGTAAGAAAACTGTTAACTAAGGAAATGGCGTCAGGGCCAACAATAAGTCGCAGCTTAAAGTAACCAACATTGAGAGCACTAACTCTGTTGTAGCACGTGTACGAGAAACCAATCTTTTTGTCAGTGTAAAAACAACTGTCAACATTGACGATCAAAAACATCGAGACAGTTTGGGGGTTAAGGAAAAAGTCAATGTACCAATCCTAGGAGTTTTGATAACTTGAAGAAGCAACATACCGCAAGAATACACAAAAATAATGAAATTGGGAATCGACACGACGCCCACTAATATGTATTCACTCAAGAGAACTCTCAAGCTCCGAGTAATTCCGAGCGTAACCCGACTGCACCCCATGTCAGTAGGCAAACTAGTCCGAGAGACTATGCCCGGAATACAGGATGCCATTATCAGTATACTGTACTTACGCCAGTCTAATGCACCGTGGAATGTAATGCACCCCCCAAGTTAAAGTTGTAAACAAAGAGTTTGTTGGCTTATCACTAGTAGGCTCCGTTTATTTACACGTCAGTGGATGTATACATGAAGCATCAAAACAACAATTTTAAGCCACCACCCATTCTTAAGTGACACAGTCATTATTAAAAAATATGTCCTAAATTGATTACCTACATGACATACAAATAAATAGATCATAAATCACGGTCGTTACTCATCATTATCCACTAATGTCATCATTTCCGGTATTCTCGGAGGAGTCTACATCAGAAGCAGTTTCATTTACTCTTTCCCCCGTCGTCCTCGTTCCAGAGCACACCATTTTCATGATCGTCCAGAGTATATAAAATGCAGCATTTCTCGAATGATTCTACTATCATTGGTGCTTCGATTTTTCTCCATGAGGCCGAAATCAAGCGTGTAATAATGTGGAGTGCAGCAATCTTAATTTTTCGTATCGGAGTCAGTTTACAGTTTGGTTCGCAAAACCATGTCTTGCACTCTTCCTGAAAGTAACCTCAGAAAACTTTACTTACACTATCGTTCAATGGTTTTAACACAAAAGTCATTCCTCCAGGAATAATAACAGATCACTGCCTAGACTGTGCATCTTCTTTTTTACGGCATCAGCAAGATGACCACGAAATGCGTATAGACATAGCATTAATTGTAGTTTGGAGTTCTCATACGCTTCACAGCTAGTCAAGCGTTAGAATTTGTCACGTGTCCCTTCTCTTTATTTCGAACAATGACGTCAACATGGAACAGCTTTTCATTTTTAGAAGCCTTGGGACTTGTTTTCCGCTTGTAGATTAAGAGAGGAGGAAGTTTTCGCCCATCTGCTGTGACCGCCAGCGTTATAGTTACGTGCTGTTTTTCACACCACAATGCTTTGATGGTAACGTCTTTTGTCCCCTTTCATCAGTCGTGTAATCATGTGGCATATTAAACCAAATTGGCGTATCAACAAAGTCGCCTGTTTGGCTCATCGAAACATTCCTTCGTTGCCGAAGTGTGGTGACATAGAGCTGAAATTCTTGATTTTTTTTCCCTCAAAATCTTGTGGAAGCTTTTGTTGTACGGCATCGTAGAGATAAGCCCGCCCCTTTCATAAAGCGATCAACCCATCCACGACTAGCCTGAAACTCTCACCTCGGTATTATAGGAACTGCAGCCACCTCCTTTTGCTTTGTTTCTTATGGCGTAATTAGTTTACAGGTTGTCCATTTTTCCTCCTTTCACGGACGAATTCCAAAAATATTGGTTCAACGTCAGGATGTCTTCCACTGTGAGGACCAGTGAATTTCTTTCTAGTACTGGTAGTTGCAAATAATGCCAATTTCTAATTCTTCCAAAAGCAAACGTTACTCTCAGCTACATCGAACTCTCGTCCCGCCCTCCTGTTACCGTATTTTTAAGCATAAGGAATTACTTTACGCTCTATAGTAGTATTATACGATATTCTTCCGTGCTTGCCTTCCATTTCGTGACTACCTAATACGAACACACTACGCAGTAATAGCCCAACAAAAACGTAAGTTGAAAATTACAACAATGCATTGAGATGTAAGGAACCATACGTAAATTTCAATGATCTTGTCCCTGAACGACGGATTCAGGTTGGTACTCGAATGTAATGCACCGACGATTCTTATGCACAACCCAGTTTTGATTACTGCATATGGTAAACAAAAAGGTGTGCATTAGATTCGCGTAAATACAGTATCTGAGAAAGGTAGAAATCACAGTTCGGCGCAGTTGACTAACAGTGTTACAGTAATGGCAAGCCATAAGTCAACGGAAGATACAAGATGGACATAAGCAAAAGCAAAACGAGAATAATGGAATATAGTCGAATTAAATCGAGTGATGCTGAAGGTATCAGATTGGGAAATGAGATGCTTAAAGTAGTACACTCATGCTCATAAATTAAGGATAATTGCAGAATCTTGCGTCACACGACGCGGTACTACACAAAACTGACGCTAATAGCATAGGCACATAGGGGACACACACACGACACAGATCTGTAAGTCCAAGGTATTGCTGATAAGTTGAGAAAACTATCCCAAATTACATATGCTACACAACGCCACTGTTTCCTGTGTATGTACCCCGACATCAATATGAAATATGATCACCATGCAAACGTACACAGGCTGCACAACAGGTCGGCATACTCTGGATCAGGTGGTCGAGCAGCTGCTGGGGTATAGTCTCCCATTCTTGCACCAGTGCCTGTCGGAGTTCCCGAAGTGTCGTAGGTTTTTGAAGACATGCAGCTATAAGTCAACTAAGAGCATCCCAGACGTGCTCGATGGGGTTTAGGTCTGGAGAACAGGCACGCCACTCCATTCGCCTGGTATCTTCTGTTTCAAGGTACTCCTCCACGATGGCAGCTCGGTGGGTCCGTGCGTTATCATCCATCACGAGGAAGGTGGGACCCACTGCACCCCTGAAAAGGCTGACATACTCACGCAAAAAGATGTCCCAATAAACCTGACTTGTTACAGTTCCTCTGTCAAAGACATGCAGAGGTGTACGTGCACCAATCATAATCCCACCCCACACCATCAAAAGACGACCTCCATACAGGTCCCTTTCAAGGACGTTAAGGGGTTGGTATCTGGTCCCTGGTTCACGCCAGATGAAAACCCGGCGAGAATCACTGTACCTGGACTCGTCTATGAATATAACCTGGGACCACTGTTCCAATGACCACGTACTGTGTTCTTGAAACCAAGTTTTATGGGCTCTCCTGTGACCAGGGGTGAGTGGAATGCACCTTGCAGGTCTCTGGGCGAATAAACCATGTCTGTTCAGTCGTCTGTAGACTGTGTGTCTGGAGACAACTGTTCCAGTGGCTGCAGTAGGGTCCCGAGCATGGCTACCTGCAGTAATCCTTGGCCATCTGCTGGCACTGATGGTGGGATATCGGTCTCCTTGTGGTAGTGTCGTATACTGTGGACATCCCATACTGTAGCGCCTGGACACGATTCCTGTCTGCTTGAGTTGTTGCCATAATCTTGATATCACACTTTGTGGCACACGGAGGGCCCATGCTACGACCTGCTGTGTTTGATCAGCCTCCAGTCGCCCTAGTATTCTACCCCTCATAACATAATCAATATCAGTTATTTGAGCTATTTTCAACACACAGTCACCATTAGCACGTCTGAAAACGTCTGCGCACTTATTCGCTGCACCGTACTCTGACATGCACCAACACACCTCTGCTTATGTGGACTGCTGCCAGCGCCATCGTGCGACGACCGCAGGTCAAATGCACCGTATTGTCATACCCCGTGGTGATTTAAACCCGCAAACCGCCCACCAGAGCGTTGTTTCACCGCGTATCAGCATTATCCTTAATTTATAAGCATGAGCGTAGATGAGTTTTGCTATATGGGGAGTGTAATTATTGATGACGGTCAAGGTACAGAGGATACAAAATGTAGACTGGCTATGGCAAGGAAAGCGTTTCTGAATAAGAGAAATTTGTTAACATCGAGTACAGATTTAACTGTCAGGAAGTCTTTTCCGAAAATATTTGTATGGAGTGTAGCCTAGTATGGTAGTGAAACATGGAGGACAAATAGTTTAGACAAGAAGAGAATAGAAGCTTTCGAAATGTTGTTCTACAGAAGAATGCTGAAGATTAGATGGGTAGATCACGTAACTAATGAGGAGATACTACTGAATAGAACTGGGGAAAAGAGAAATTTATGGCACAACTTGACTAGAAGAAGGGATCAGTTGGTAGGACAAATTCTGAAGCATCAAGAGATCACCAGTTTAATATTGGAGGGAACCGTGGAAGGTAAAAATTGTAGGAGGAGACCAAGAGGAGAATATATTAAGCAGATTCAGAAGGATGTAGATTGCAGTAGTTACTCGGAGATGATGAAGCTTGTACAGGATAGAGTAGCATGGAGAGCTGCGTCAAACCAGTCTCTGGAGTGAAGACCACAACAACAACAACAATAACTTTCTTATTACCTGTAACTGCCAACAAACCAGCAGAGGTGGAAGAAGGTATTGTTCGTACTGACGTGGCAAATGATTCTGATGTAGAGGGTGGAGTTGCCTCCAGTTCCCGTAAGAGACAAGGGATGACAGAAGGGAAGAAACTGTTTCAGGTACTTGCAGCAAACATCAAGAAAAAGAAAATTCATCAAACCATGAAGGAGATTACCCTGATAATCATTTTCTACTGTCATTATTGGATGATTTGATATCTGTGGAAAAACGTTTAAAGATGGACGATAATTTTGAAATAATGTCAGTTTTGTGGTAATACAGCAGGTCTTACAGTTCACTAGAAAACTGTAAGTTTCAGATCACTTCACACATACCAGTACCTATATATTCAAATACACCATAACTGTTCATGCTTTCAATCCATGTCCAAGTACATCAAATCACTTTCACCTATATCACCTGATTCATCAGTGACCACTGATTTATTCTCTGGGTAGCGTAGATTTTAGGAAGCTGTTTTAACGTATTTCATCGAAAAAAATTATTGTCGAATTTACTTTAAACATAAATTTATATGTAAAAAAGGCATTTTATTTACCTTGAAGTAATCATTCGTCTTTCATCTGATGATATACTATTTCTCATTTACGTACTTTCTTTTATTTTGTTAGCCCTCAGCACAGCACATAACTGATCAAAAGACGTCACAGACATTCTGCAGCAGTTAAAGCATTTTTTAGAGTTTTCTTTCAATTTCTTATAAATTATAAAAAAAAGTCCATGTTTTTCTCCAGTAGTTAACATAGGATGAATCCGGTACTTTGGATGATGTCTCTGACGCCTGTGTTTTCTTTTCAATAACAAAACGAAAAGCAACACTTTCTCATCAGAGTCCGTTTCGTCGCTAAGTAGGTAGCAGAAGCATACAGACAGCTCTTGCCACAGAGCTTCTGCTGCGTGGTACAGTTGCATGTCTGGCAATTCGACCACGCTGCTCAAAAGTGCGGTAGTCGCCCATTGCTGTGATTGAACCGCGTGGCTGAAACGCCACAACGAAGTCGCCAGTGTGAAAGCAGCCGTAGTCTGCATCACAGTGACACAGACAACGGTCGCCAGATGTTGCCCAATAACATTGGCCGACAGTGTGGTCATAGTGCGTCTTATCTCCTCCGTCTGTTTTTGTCAAGGTCAAGAAGGTTAGGTTAGAATCTATTCTGTGTATGATGTGGGTTAGATTTTAATCTCTTAAGGTGGGGTGGATACAACGACGCCTCTGTGTTGTGGATACAAGGGCTGCGTAGCAGCTTCTGCTATTAAAGAGACACCGAATGCATGGGAATGAGCTTTCGTGAATCGTAAAGAACGTGGCAAGTACTATGCTTTCTGTCCTCAGTTATCGGAATAACCAGACAAGTTTTACGAATATATGAGATGACGGGAGAAACGTTGTTCTATACTCGAGATAATTCGTGGTGACCTTGAAAAGCTAGTTATAAACACACTGTGTCGCTGTATTTATTTGAAGTTGTGCTGACGTACATCAATTAGTGATTGTCGTTTTACACACGAGTGAAAGACAAGTAAAAGGTGTAGCATAAAGTACTCTGAAAAACTGAAGCACTTAAAAGTGGAAATACTTACCGTACACTGCATTTTCAAACCACTTCATATTAACAGCATCACTAACCTACTGGCATGAAACGCCAGTAAGCAGTAATAATAATTTGTAGACAACTAATGACATCCTACCACAAGAAAGATCCAGCACGGTAGCTATGCGCATAAAACATACGCCACCCTCTTCACGTCAAAAAATACATTTTTGAGGTTATAATCTATTCCTAAAATTTCCAATACCGATTTTGCATATGAGGATTCGAATAAACCTGCGATTTTAGTCCATAGATTCCGAACTATGTGCCGATTATGATATTTTCATCCTCAGGATGCCACAAAGTCATTCTCTTTTGGCGGTTTCTCATGCTCCATAGCTCGTGTGTGAGGATATCGGCCGATTTGACCAAAGGAAACAAACTGATTTGAATTTCACCGATTGTCCTTCGAAATGTGTACATTCAGGAGAAGGGATCAGTTTTAGTGTGGTCGTGCACATAGTGGCGTACGTACTGATTTGGAAAGATCGGCCGTCTCCAGACGATGTCGGTCGTCGGCAGAATCCAGCGATATCGGAGCCGCTACGACTGCAGCCTTAATCCAAGTCCACTTCTTCAAACACTGTCCCATATGACCGTGTCTGGCTTGCGTACCAGATGCTACTTTTGCCCCTGCAATGCAGGCACCATAGACTCAGCCAGCCCCACAGTTTGTCCCACTCAACAACAAGTCAGAACCAGAGAACTCAATCAGCGGTCAGTGCTCAGAGGTTTGTACTACAATGTGCCTGTCCCTATATCCCTGACTGTACATAAACCATTCTGACCCATGTCATCTGTTAGTGCAAACATCATAGATAATTTATATCACAAGTGTATGTCTATCATTAGCACGGCGCAGTTGGGTGCAGTTCAAAAGGATTCGAAATATCATGTTGCGAGAGTGAGTGAGGCACATTCCGTTAATCTCCTACAAAACAATGGACAGTGATCATTTGGACAGAGTTATGTTATGGAACATTCATTTGGCCTGCTCTAATAGGGAAAATCTGGTTTATTTCCAAATGGAATATAAAATTCATATTATGGGATTGGCAGAAACTAGGATAAGAACAGTACATAACTTCTACACTGAAGTGGCAAAGAAACTGATACACCTGCCTAATATCGTGTAGGGCCCCCGAGAGCACGCCACAGTAGTGCCATAACACGATGGGGCATGAACTTGACTAATGTCTGAAGTAGTGCTGGAGAGAACTGACACCATGAATCCTGCAGGCCTTGGAGAACTCTTCTGAACAGCATGTTATAAGGCATCGCAGATTTCCTCAGTAATGTTCGTGTCTGGGGAGTTTGGCGGCCAGCGGAAGTGTTTAAACTCAGGAGAGCAGCTCTGTAGCGATTCTGGAAGTGTGGGGTGTCACATTGTCCTGTTGAAATCGCCAAAGTGCGTCGGAATGCACAATGGACATGAGTTGATGCAGGTGATCAGACAGGATGCTTACGTATGAGTCACCTATCTGAGTCATATCTAGACATATCAGGGTACATATAACTCAAACTGCACACTCCCCACACCGTTACAGGGTCTCCACCAGCCTCTGCTGACAGGCTGGGTCCATTAATTCATGAGGTTGTCTCCATACCTGTACACGTCCATCCTCTCGATACAATTTCAAACGACACTCGTCCGACCAGGCAACATGTTTACAATCATCAACAGTCCAATGTCAGTGTTGACAGGCCAAGACAAGGCGTAAAGCTTTGTGTCGTGCGGTCATTAAGGGTGTATGAGTGTGCCTTTGGCTCCAAAAGCCCATATCGATGATGTTTCATTGAATTGTTCACACGCTGACACTTGTTGATGGCCCAACGCTGAAATCTGCAGCAGTTTGCGGAAGGGTTGCACTTCTATCATGTCGAATGATTCTCTTCAGTCATTGATCCTATTCTTGCAGGACCTTTTTGCAGTTGGAGCAATGTTGGGGATTTGATGTTTTCCGGATTCCTGATATTCATGGTACTCTCGTGAAACGGTCATATGGGAAAATTCCCACTTCATCGCTACCTCGAAGATGGTGTTTCCCATCACTCGTCCGCCAACTGTAGCACCACATTCAAACTCGATTAACTCTTGATAACCTGCCATTGTAGCAGCAGTAATCGATCTAACAATTGCGCCAGACACTTGTTCTCTTGGATAGGCGCTGCCGACCGCAATGCCGTATTCTGCCTATTTACATATCTCTGTATTTGAATATGTATACTTATATCAGTTTCTTTGGCACTTGATATAACGGAGATGAAGGTGCGTTCAGTAAGTAATGCAACACATTCTTTCGGCCGGTTTTGGTTGAAAAAATGCGGATTTTGTTGTGCAACTTCGTCGAATATTTCCACTTCAGCTCCTATAGTTTCATGAATTTGTGAATGGTGGCGGCACTATACATAGCCTTCGAAATAGTGTCTGTAATGCATGTGCATTCCAAGCAGAGAGCTGTCACTGATTTCTTTTTATGGAAAACCAGAGCACTGCAGATATTCATGGTCGCATGCAGAATATCTATGGGGACCTGGAACAAAAGAACAGTGAGTCATTGGGTGTTGAGTCTGTTATCATAACAAGGTTGCGCAAACATGCCCAATCCCCTGCGTGCCAGCCGGCTGCAACTCCTGCAATGTTGGAATGTGTAGACACACTCATTTGAGGTGATCAATGGATAACAGTCAAACTCTCTGCACAACTGGATGGCTCTGTTGGTAGCCTAGTACTCTCGTCCTCCAGTTGGGGTACATAAAAGTGTGTGCTCTGTGGATTATTTGCTACCTAGCAGAAGACCATGAAGAGCAATGAAGGACGATTTGTGTGAAGTCACTTGCACGTTATGAGGCTGGGCATGACAGTTTTTCTCGAACATCATTGCAAGCAATGAAACATGGGCTCATCACTTTTAACTGGAAACGAAATGGTGACCCGTTGAGTGGTGCTACACCAGCTCTGCTCCGTAGAAAAATTTCAAAGTCTAACTTTCAACTGGTAAAGTCATGGTTACAGTCTTCTGTGCTGAATGAGTTATTCTAATTTATGTCCTCCAGTGCCAGATTAAGGGAAGGGAAAAGGGGGGCTCTAGACCCAGGACTCCATGTGGACGGGGGGCCTCCACTCTGATCTTCCTCATCTGGCTCTCTAATAAGAATCATTCAAGATACAACCATCACCATGGGATAAAATAAGACCCTAAAATATAAAACAAATTTCTTTGTTTGTTACAACCACCATCTTAAAAAACTATCATAAATCAGTTTAAAACAAAAGGTCGAATATAGTACATGATAATTATGAACAGAAATGCTCTGCAGTCTCATGTAGTCACAGAATACCTAGTCCAAATCCAGCAAAAAATTAAGTTACTGCGCAGTTGCGCAACATTCCTTCCATGTCAACTAGTTCCATCTATTTATAAACTCCGTATGCATGTATTCGAGCAGAATTTTTGACCTTAACAATAGGCGAGTTACTTCAAACACTTTTGTGTTTTGTGTGATGCACTCACCATTCACCCATCGCCCTTTCCTTCTTCTGTTCGTTGCTTATATTCCTCGTCTATTGTTGGAGAGCTGAATTGTTAATTCGAGCAAAAGAAAAGCACAGAAAGAAGGAGCTACATTTATGAAGAAACTGCCACAAGTGACTGCATAGTCTTACGAACAAAAAATTGCCCCACTGGTAACGTTAGTGAAGTCTGTACTGAACCGGTACCTTTTACACTGGTATCTATTTCTTCTAAGGAGTGTTTTATAGATCCCGGTGAAACTGAAATTGTAGTCGGGCAGTATTTTGCAATTGAGGTGGCAATGAAAGCGAATGTTGAACTAAGCGATCATAAAATCAAAATCGGAGACAGAACTTACAGTGAATTAGTGAAGTGCCCAACATTGGAGAAACATTCGGCGAAATAGAAAAACGTGAAAAATCATTGGTGGAATTGATTTTAGCGAATGGTTTAGACTATGTTAAGAACAATTTAGATGATCTAAGTAAATCTGAACGTGTCTATAAATCACAAAAAATGTACTCACCCAACACCTTGTTCTGTAGAAAATTGCTAAATGGAGAGAAAAATGAAAGGAAATGGCTGTAGTATTCCGAATCTACAAGAAATGTGTTTTGCATTTTCCATAAATTATTCAGTGACAGCATTGACTTAGATGATATGAGTTCTCCATTTTCAACTTGTGGGCTTTCTGTCTGGAAGAAAGAGGTAGAAAAAGTGACATCTCATGAAAACAATGCTATTCATCCCAAAAATTCAGTGACGCGGCTTCTACCTTGGAAGAATGAGAGACGTGCTGTATCGACAGTGAACTGCAGCATACGATTTAAACCGAGGAAAATTATTGGCAAGAAGTGCTTCCCTGCGTGATAGAGGTAGTTAAGCATTTGGAAATAAGAGGATTTGCTTTTAATGGTGATAACAAAATTTTTTGGACCAAAAATAATGGTAACTATTTAGGTTTCCTTGAATTAATTGCTCATTTTGACCCGTTTTTGAAACAACACATCCATGAGCGTTGCTCTAAAGGTCATTGCCATCAGTCATATTTTTCCAAGGCTACCGGTATTGTGAAGAATTCATTGGTCTTGTGGGAGTCAAGGTATTGAGTAAAATAGTTGCCGAAATTCAAACAGCAAAATTCTAAAGGTTAGCTGTATATTCAACAGTAGACACAACACATGAAGATCAGCTAGCCCTTGTAGAAGGTATTGTTTCGAGGGAAGAGTTTATGAGGAAGATTTTTATGTTTTGTTCCCAACACAGACACACAGGAGAAAGTCTTAGGAAAGTTTACCTAGATCTCTTTTGGGAATACAGTACCGTATGAGGACAGAAGATTGTCGTTGCCAGTAACACGAGTGGGAAATATTCAGGTTTAAGTGCAAAGATAAAGGAACTGAATTAATTAGCTTTCTATGTGCCTTGTGTTGATACCTGTTAAACCTGGTGTTCCAAACAGTGCTGAGAAATCGTCAGAAACAGCTGTTTTTTTTTTTCCAAGTTATTCAATGACTATATGGTTTTTTTGTAGTTTGTACTCACCGTTGGCACATGCTTGTGAGGAAGAATGAGTGACTTAAGATATTGTGTGATACTAGATGGTCATGCTGTGAGGAAGCAATATCAGCTATTCGACAGAATTTCTATGCCGTTTATGTGTTCTTTAAAGAAATTATTGAGAACAAGAAAATGCAGCGACAAGAAATGGGGCAGAATCGCTTTTGAAAAATCTGAAGACAGCAAGCAGTACTAGCTGTCTTCTGCGATGCCATGTTGTCTTGAGTGGACAAAACTAACAAATATTTGCAATGGCCTGGACTGAATTTAATTAGCGGGTATCATGTGTTGCGATCATTGATTCCATTTTTCAGCCATGTTAGTGAAAATTTTAATGAACATGAAAACCAGGCTAACTCTGCGACTGCCATTCCCCTTCCCGAGGCCTCATCGCGCAAGTTATGAGGAAAGAAGAGGGTGAGGAATATACCCCATAGAAAAACTTGAATCCATCTGGCTCTGGATGGTAGTATCCTTTGAGGCCCCCACCTAGGGTTACAGGTGAAACCGGTCAACAGTCTCAAAGGCAGAAAGGAATCCTAATTCCCAACAGTAGAGAGAGCGGAAGAACCTAATGGAGAAAACCAAGAGAAATCATTTTGGACTAACAATCCGTTCTTATCTTGGAATTTATTTCCTGCCATGTACAACATACAATTTCAATTGCAGAATGGAAGGGCTGGTAAAAGTAAGCACTACCCCAGTTGGTAACTCAAAAGAGGTATCCACCATTTGCTTTATGCAGTGCTTAGGGATCTAGAGTTTGGGAAGCCCCAACATGTGCAGTAAGGACGAGATTAAGAAACCTCGGTGTCATTCCAAACTTACGTTCAAAAGAAAATCTTTACAGCCATCTTGAATGTAAAAATTGGTAAACAATAAGAACTGAAAATTCCCTAAGATAAACATGAAATACAAGTTTCATCAGTACAAGAAACGCGAGTTTTGGACAAAACTGCTACAGAAACCAAAAATCATAGAATTTTTAAGGGTAAACCAACTGCAAAAATTATGAAAGGCATACCAATACTTGGTATCAGCTTCTATACTCATAAAAATTTAGTAGATGACGTTACAGAATTCAAATCCAGTTCAGAAACACTCTCTTCTCACAGTGAAATGCAAAAATAAACAGTATATCTTTGTTAACGTCCAAGCTGTATTTAATGATGACAGTTAAGATAAATCTGAGTTAAGTAGAAGCATTCTGGCAACTTTTGGCAGACTAAATGTAAAAAATTCCAAAATCAAATATTGTGATTTTACTGGGGTATTTTAACGTACATGTAGGATAAGCAAAAAGCTATTTTAAAAATCATAGTCCAACCCATGAATGAGCAAAAAAAGAAAAAACATGCAAGACTAATGAATCTTTGGAAAACATTTTTGTTGAAGTTAATGTCAACTTTCTTAAAAAAAAATTGCTAAGTAAAGCAAAAACATATATATCTCCAAGTCTAGTACTACAGAAGTTCCAGTTAGATCATGTGGATATTTCTCAAAGTAATGTTAAAGAACTCGTAAATGTAACAAGAAACAGGGAATTTTACTCTGTTCATTACCTGACTAAAATTAAACTGAAATTTATCCCTAATAAAAAGGGTAAGAGACAGCAAAAATTGATTAAATATAACGCAGACAAGCTCAACATCACAAACGACACAAACGTGGCAATGAAACATTTTCAAGAAGAAATTAAAATAGCTAAATCAGAGTAATTGGAACAATTATCTAAAGAAATCAACAGGGCAGTGAAGAATGAATTTGAATCAACAAAAATGAGAAGAAAGTCTGCTGGAATGAAAACTGTGAAAAAGGCAGTTGCAGACAGAATAAAACAGTGGAAGAAATGGAAACATTCTGGGAAGACTGAGTACCTTGATCAACTTAAACTGCAAATTTCAATTTATTGTTCATAACATGTACCGTAGTTTTACATGCATGTGCATTTTCAAGTATGTATAAAGATTTTACAATTACAATTTCTTTTAGTTTACATTATTTCTGAAACTTCCTAGCAGATTAAAACTGTGTCCCAGATCGAGACTCAAACTCAGAGTCTTTGCCTTTAATGGGCAACTGCTCTACCATTTTTTTCCCTGTAATTCTCATTTTGTTTGATATTGTTCACTGCATTTGTTTGGGGTAGGTGTCGTATGTCACCCATCGTTGATCCGTTCACTTTTTTTTTCGTTGCAGAGGGCAGCTAACACTCTGACTGAACATGCTGAGCTACCGTGCTGGCGTATCTGAGCTACCCAAGCATGACTCACAACCAGTCCTCACAGCTTTAATTCCCCGAGTACCTCGTCTCCTACCTTCCAAACTTTACATAAGCTCTCCTGCATCTGTGCTACCCAAGGACAACTCACAACCCATCCTCACAGGGGGTCGTGAGTTGTGCTTGGGCTGCTCAGACGATAGAGCCATTGCCTGCGAAAGGCAAAGATCTCAAGTTCGAGTACTGGACCAGCACACAGTTTTAATCTGCCAGGAAGTTTCATATGAGCGCACACTCCACTACAGAGGAAAAATCTCATTCTGAAAACATCCCCCAGGCTGTGACTAAGCCATGTCTTCGCAGTATCCTTTCTTCCAGGAGTGCTAGTCCTGCAAGGTCTGCAGGAAAGCTTCTGTGAAGTTTGGAAGATAGGAGACGAGGTACTCATAGAATTAAAGCCATGAGGACAGGTCATGAGTCGTGCTTCGATAGTTCAGATGGTACAGCACTTGCCTGCAAAAGGCGAAAGTTCTGAGTTTGAGTCTCGGTCCAGCACACAGTTTTAATTTGCCAGAAAGTTTATATCGGTGCACACTCTGAAAATTTCATTGTGAATACATTATTTCTTATTAAATTAAAATTCATGATAAATTCAAGTTATGAGGGAATTTTTGGATAAGCCACTGCTTGACTCGCTTTTTGAAAGTATCCCCTGTCAATATATTAACTTCATTTGGTTACAAATTATGAAAAACATATTTGACATAGGAGCTTTTTGCTGGTAAAGCAAAAAATCTTTTGTTAACCATTCGAAAGTCTTTTCTATGCCGTATTTCACAGTTGGGAATATCTATGTTCCTTTTTGTAATCTTAGTGTCTGCTTTCACTAGGATTAGAGGTTCTAGGTTGTTGTATATAAATGGCACAAACTATGAGACTATTGTGTATAATGAATAGGAATTTGCTAGAAGTTCCTGGTTTTACTTTTGCGATGATCCTCAACGCTCGCTTCTGCAGTATGAAACCCCTTTTCATATTAGTTAGGCCTCTTCCAGCCCACAGTAGTAGTCCATAAAACAAGAAAGGGTACACTAATCCAAAATACACAGTCCTTAGGGTTTGAGAATTAAGATATGGTGATAATCTTCTTAAAAAAAAATAAAGACGGTGTTAATTTTTTACAGATGTAATCAGCTTGCTGCTTCCATGAAAGTCAATCATCTATGCATAAACCTGATTATTCACAATGTTGTTGGTAGAATTTCATCAATCACAGTATTTTGTCTGTTTGTACCATTTGGTTTAAAGTGAATAATATTAGATTTTTCTTTTTTACATTTAGGTTGTCTCTTTCAAAGTGAGCACTTGTCATGTATCGTCTGCATGCATAGTGATCAGTTGCTTATTGTCAAGAGAACTTGATAAATCACTTACATAGCATATGAATAGGACTGGACCTAAAATGGAGATCTGTGGAACATAAAAACATATTTGCTTATACTTGGCCTTCTCCTCTCCAGTATTTCTTCATTAGAGTGTATAATCTCCGTGCACTGCTGTCTACCCTTTGAATATATTTCTAGCAATTGCATGAGTTTTCCAGTGACACCACTCTTCACAGTTTTTGATAAGACCACATCATTATGTGCTCTATCAAAAGCTCTTAAGAGGTCCAGGAATACTCCTGCTGCTTAAGGTTTTTCATTTATTTTTTCAAGTATATTATGGGAAAATAGTACTGCTGCTGATGTGGTAGTTTGACCTCTTCTGAAACCATGCTAGAAATCACCTAATATGTCAGCATTGTTATAATGTACCAGGACTTTTTTAATATTATTTTCTCTAACAGCCTGCTGAAAGTTGAGATTAGGGCAATGGGTATGTAGTTCTGTAAATGCTTTTTCAACTTGTCAGGGAACACCCCATTCTTTAGAACACTGTTTAGTAGGTGAACTAGTGGTTTCATTAGTTCATGTTTCCATTGCTTCAATATATATGGTTAAATTTCATCTAATATTGCTGATTTTTTGTTTGTATCAATAAGCTACAGAATGTCATATGTGCTTACTGAGGGTAGTTTACTGCAGTTCTGTTTGTTACAGAACTCAGATGTTTCCTGTATTTCCTGTTTCTCAGAGACATCATTTTCAATTTTCGATGAATGAATTATTAAAAATATTGCTAACTAGAGGGGGATCAGAGATATTTATTATTCATAGTTAACTGTGCATTATTAATTTTAGTTTGTTTCTGATTTTATGTATAACTGACCAGCAACTCTTTGAACCATTATCTGAAACTCATATCTGTTGGCTGATTCTTTCTGCATTTAAGCTCCAGTCTTCATTGTGGTATTTATATTTGTACTGCTTGTAGAATTCTTTATGTTACTCTGAGTTAGTCACTCTGTGTAGGCTATACATGTTTTCCACTTTTTCTTTCAAATCTTTTGTTTTAAAATCTAACAGCACAGGTTTTGATTTTAAAGGTTGACTTTTCTGTTCACTCACTTTTTTTAATGGCATGGCTCTGTTTATGTCCTCAGTCAGAATTTCTGTGGACATGTTCTGTTTGTTGTTGATCCTAATTGTAGTAATAACTGATTCCCATGATTTCTGGCTTAAACTATGTCTTAGTGTAGCAATGTTGTTTGCAGACAGTATTTGCCTGTGCTCATACATTTTTCTTGGTTTGAATTTGGTGTTACATTTTAGGACCATTATTCAGCCTAAATGATCTGGGAGGTGACCATTTATGACATCTGTTGAGATGATGTGGTCATAATTTGTGATAGCATGATCAGTTAAACTACTATGTGTGTTAGCTATCCGGATGGATACTAATCCAAGAAGATCTTTAGCCCTGTAAGACAGGACGCAATCTGTAAAACGTTTGCTTTCCTGACCGTCACGTAAATTGTTGATGTTCAGATCTCCCGGTATGACAAGATGTACAGTTCTACTACCTGACATTAATTTACTTAAAACTCCATCAGTTGATTTCAGAAAAAGCATCAATAATTTCTGGATAGGGATGTATATACACCTATGACATAGAAAAGAACAGTGCAAAATGTGAGTTTAAGCATTGCGAAACCTTTGTCAACACAGAAATTGTTCCCCCATAGCACTTTTCCTGTGGTGGTTACAAACTTATAATTTCTTGGGTAGATGGCAACACCACCACTTTTATTATGTGTTCTACTGTAGAACATATCTAGGTTGTAGCCTTCTAAATTGCAATATTGGTTGTTGTCCACTGTTTACTGCTGTTCCGTAACTTATACTACTTGTGAAGATAGTCCTGTGATAAATGATTCAAAAGCATCTTATTTTGTTTCGTAAACCCTGTATATTATAATGCAAAAGTGATAAATTAGATTAATAAGATGTTTAAAAATGATCTAAGGGGCTATTGAGCTCCAAGTATTAGCTCGAGATGAAAATGGTAAAATAGGCCTAAGCAATACCCAGAACTGTGAAATACTAAAAAAGCACTTTGAACAGCTCTTGAACTGTGAAGAACTGTACTGTAAACTAGAATTCCTGGATCTTCAAAAAAAACACAGAGGCGGATCCCCCACCTGCAGCTGAAGAAATAAAAAGAACAATACATATTCCGAAAACTAGCAAAGCCTACGGAGAAAATAATCTCAAGCAAAATTTATAACTAACCTTCAGGTCATGTTTGAAGAAATATGGGAAATTGAAAAGATTTCAGAAGACTGGAATGTGGTTCTTATTCATCCTAAGCACGAGAAAGGTGATAAACATAATGTGAATAACTCCATAGGTATATATCTGTAGCCAATGGGTTATAAGATATTTTCAACAATATTACTAAGCCTCTTAGAGAAAATAGTTGTAGAATGGAAACAAAAACTAAAAGAATATAAGATGTCACCAGTAACTATGGGGACTAAGAACAAAGGTATTAAAATTAACTGTCTATCATTTGCAGATGATTTTGCCATTGTTTCTGGAAACCTAACAGATGCAGAAATACAAATCAATCTGTTGGAAGAAATAGCCAACAAAGTAGGTTTAAGAACTTCTCTAGAAATAATAAAATTTATGATAAATGTAAAAACTGCTCCAGAATTCTTTGTAGCAGATTTTGGACAGATAAAGAGGGTTAATAAATGCAAATACTTGGAAAAAATTATTCAATGAAATGGCTTAGAACAATTTGCTGCAAAATAAAGTGTACATAAAATGCAGAGAGAGCATATGGTATAACAAGGAATATTTATGAAAAAGGTATTTGTCTAAGAATTTGAAAATACAACACTACAACACAGTAGTGAAACGAAAATGTATTTATACAAGTGAATGTTTAATACTAAATAACAAATTACACAAACTTGAGGTCCTAGAAAGAGGAATGATTCAAAAAATACATGGTCCGCTAAGAAATTCAGAGGTTTGGAAATGAAGAAGTAATGAAGAAGTGTATCACAACATAGAAAATGTAACTGAAATACTACAGAAGATTCAATTGATTTTTTTTTGAGCATTTATAAAGAATGAACAACAACAGGTTAACCAAACAGATACTTAAATATATGTGGGACAAGAAGTCAATGATAGGCTGGATTCAAGAAGTTAGGAAAGATATGGAAAGAAACAGCATAAGTGAAAAGGTTGCAACAGAAAGAGAGATTTTTAAGATGAAAGGATTCCAAGGCAGTTGGGAGAAGAAGATGGCTGAAAACGGTTTGAGAAGAGAAAAAGATACGTAGTGAGGAGATGAAAGAATACTGTAGGAAGAAGAAAGAAGAACAAAGCAGGAAGCATTGAAATTTGTATGTGGTCCATATGTAAGCCAAAGAGAAAGAGAAATAAGAACAAGGAAACCAAGCTGGCAGGTCAAGTGAGTGTATCAAGAATATAGTAACAAAAGGAAATTCGAAATACAAAGATTCCCTGATGGAGAAAAATCAGAATAATTTAGTGACATGATAAATTTTATGTGCCACTTATTGCAGTTGCTGAGAAACTGCAAGCAAAACTTAAAAGTGAAAAGAAATGTATTGCAAAGTAATCAGTCTTTTCCTACCTTCAACAAATACATAGTAAAGCACAAAGCTAAAGAACTCTTAACAGAAAAGTCTAAACTTCAGGAAAAATACTGAGGTAATCTCAATGAAGAAAGTTTTTCTTGCCAAATTCTTTATTTTAGTGAATATTTGAAGAGTTCTCTAAAAGAAAGCTGCTAAACATTTCAGCAGTCAAACTATATGGCATTATGTATTGTGCTATGAGACCAAGAAGCTGCTGTGTTCAATTATATATTATTTATTACAATAGGCCTATTTTGACATAATTGCCATTATCAGGTTATTGTACATCAGGTGGTCTTGAGGGCCATATGACATTGGTGTCTTATTTGCGGTCACTAATGTATAATTTTGCTCCTTTGACATTGGTGGAGCTACAGTAGGTGTTAAACTGCAACTGGAGCAGTTATTTATGAGGTTTTACAATTATGAAATTTTATTTCATCAGTTAACATCATTATGACATAAACTTCCATAGTTGGAAATTTCAGAAATAACTGGTCCAGGTAGAGTTTAACATCTACTATAGCTCCACCAATGTCAAGGGAGCAAACTTATACAACAGTGACAGCAACCAAGACAGTGATATCATATGGACATCAAGACCATAATCTGATGGTGGCAATCATGCCAAAATTGCCCTGTTGTAATAAAACAATGTAATCAAACACACCAACATCTTGGTCTCATAATACGATATATAATGTCCTTATATGACATATATGATGCACAAGGCCCAGATGGACATGAATTATATGAATTAATGGTTGAAAATGATCTTGGGGATGTTTTTCCAAAAGTGATGATTTCTTACCAAATTTACCCTGAAAACCAATTGTGAATTGTGTATCTGAGAGGGGATTCTCCAAATTAGCCCTTATCAAGAACAAATTATGTGTTATAGTGCAACAAGAATGCATTTTCACTCTCCCCTTGTTATCAGTTGAACATGAGGTGTCTAGTTCTCTTGACTTCCAGGATATGATAGAGGACTCTGCCAGGACAAAATATTCAGGAAAAGAAATTTTTCAGATACTCATTTTCTATTTATTGCATTTATATAATAGGGTAATGTTGTGTGATTTTTTTAAAAATGCAATTGCAAAGTTCTTTTAGGCATAATATCATCTCCTGATGGCATGGTTGATGTCATAAAAATATACGTATTCTTTTACTTTTCTTATTGTACTTTCACAGAAAGGAATTAGGCCTACATGAAGTAAGCAGGATCCATACATTTTTTCTAGCCCCAGGCCTCCACATGGGTTAACTCAGTCCTGATGTCCTCCCTCAAGGTGCAAAAATCAACTGAAAAGTGTATTTTGCTACCCTCATGAAACTGAAGAAACGACTTCAATGTGTTTGCCACCATTAAAATGCCAATGGACTTCTCCTTCTCTGACAATGTGAGGCCTAACAGAAGTCTGTGAAAGCAAGAGGAGTTCACAAAATTTCATTGGACTGTTCTTCCTCATCCATCCTACAGCCCGGATCTCACACTTTCTGATTTCCATCTGTTTGGCTGAATGAAGGATGCAGTCTGCAGGAAGCAGTATGTGGATGATGGGGAGGTTTTTGATGCAGTAAGACATTGGCTAAGACGGTGACCAGTAGAGTGGTACCCCTCCAATTATGATGGTCTATGGCCATCACATGGAACAGAGACTATATTATAAAATAGGATTTTGTAGTCAAAAGATTGGGGAATAAAATGGTGTATTGAAATTGTGAATAAAACAACATGCTTTTAGAAAAAAAGTGTTGCATTATGTATTGATCACTCCTCATAATATGGTATGCATAAACAGAGAAGATAGATTTGGGGGAGATGGTATAAAAAATAAAAAATGATTAGTACTTTAATTAACTTACTATAGACACTGGAAATGACCTCTTTCAGAGATCTGCTATTAGATCACAAGTAAAAAACATTGAAATGTCTATTGTGCTACATACTGAGTCCCACAACTTAGTGACACCAAACATGCCTTCCGTAATTTGATGGCTAATATCTCCTACAAAGTAATTATTATGAGAGACCTCAGTGAGCATAATAAAGCATGGGGAAGCATTATAACAGACCAGGTGGGCATGTTAATGCTTGATACAATTTATGACAATAACTCAGAAGTCCTGAATGATTGTTCTGCCACTGGTATGTCAAGGAGAGGTGAAGCCCATTCTGCAGTAGATGTGGTCCTAGCATCTCCACAGTTGACGCCACCCAACACATGAGAGGTTCTACAAGATACTGGGGATTCAGATCACTTTCCAATAGGCAGAGGGTATGGGTATGGTAGAAATTACTGTCGACATTATAGTCCACAAATCTGAAATACAAAAAGCGGCAATTGGGAAAAAATACCACAAGCTGGCAGAGAAAGAACTCATGTCATACACTGAATCCAGAGATGTCGAAGGCAACCACAAAGAACTGGTACAAGTCACTGGGATGACAGTAGTGACACTGATACCATGCATCACACATGCCACGTAAAGTACATGAAAGGTAGCCCCATTGTGGTTTGAGGAATGTCAAGGAGTCATTTCATAAAGCAAAGAAGTGTTACAAGTGTACAAAAAAAGCCAGTGCAGTGGAAAACTTCATTCCCCTTAAAGCATGCCAGGCATGAGTGAAAAGAAAGATTCAAGTGGGCAGAATACTGTAATAAGTTAAACCATCAAACCACAATAATGACAATCTGGTAACAAATTCAGTGGATCATAAATGCTATAGATGGACACCCCTTCACACGGGCACATCACCTATTGATGGAGGAAATATTGTCCAGGTTGGAAAGTTTGGTTAAAAAGCATTTTTAATGGTACATAGAGGATTTTAAATTGTACCCAACTTTCAACTAGGTTTTTGGCATGGGCAGGGCACATCTGTTAGTGGACATACAGTTGTGTCATTCCATAACTAAATATTTAACAGTGTTTTATATAAACATAAATCATGTGTGCAACAAAGTCTTGTTATCTGTTTTTGCTCAAACACCAAGAAACTTGCAGAGACCATGAAGTTTACTCATCTGCAGCCGTCTGTCCCTGGAGGAGGTTAATAACATTTTCTGATAAGGGCACTATCAAACTGATGACAACCAGCATGGCGTTGGCACAAGGATCAGTTCTCTCTCTATTGTGTTTAATATTTATACCAGTGAACTCTTTTAGTAGTTGGTTGTTGAATGTTAAACAATTAGGTACTGAAAGAGTGTTGGATGTGATCTGATGTTCCACTACTCCAAGTTGTAGCATGAGCAATAACTATATTCATCATTGCTTCTGAATCAAATGGTCTGGTCTTAGTTATTATTTCCAGGAATGGTTATGAGTAGACAAAAGAAACGTCTGTATAATATGAGCATTTAGTTCCATTTTCAGTGATTTTAGAGTATTCATCTAGTTGATTCTGCTCTATAGCATCACACGTTCATAACAGTTTGTAATAATGCACCTGTTTTAATGTAGTTTTGTGTAATAATAGTGGAACAGCTTTCTGAAAAAATATATAAATAGTAACTCAGGTTGAATGAGCTTCAATTAAAAAAGAGGATCAAATGAGGAGCACTGGTCTTGCAAGAGTTGCAAGAGAACTTCTATGAAGTTTGGATGGTCCAAGCTTACCCATCCAGTGTGGAAGTTAAGGCTGAATTGCAGGATGTGAATCAAGTGGTAAACCTGAAGATGCATCTATAGTGATGGGAAACTGGTAGTTAAGAATGAAGCACCTTCATACAGCTATGCAGCTTTTGGAAACATCCCATAATTCTTGACTTTTTAATTGTTGTAATTTTTATGACAATTTGAATGGTTATTGGGTGTTGAGTGTTGTTATTGTCATTCATAATGTCTGCTTATCATATCTGGGTGGATTGGCATGAATGAAACATAATGTCATTGGGATTTGTTGCATAATTTCCTCCTTGGAAAAAGTCATGAAGCTTCAGGCTCAATTTATCGCCAAAACAAGTGCTAGTGTATGCCATCTCTATTAACAGCCACTCCAGATAAGAAAATGAGTACATTACACATTATAAATACTAATATTTATATTTTGAGAGTTCTATCTCAAAATTAATTAAAGATTGTATTATTAATTCTGTAGTGTCAGGGTTTGCAGTAAGTAATAAGCAACATATTAAGTATTTCTGGTAATTAACAGTTTTTTTAGTATAGCATAATGCAGATACCTTTTAGCTGAATTTTCTTGGTCAAAGACAATAACAGAATGAGAATGCAGATTGGCTGATCAGTTATTTTATGAATTTAATTGACCAGTGAGTAGACTACAACATGGTCACCTTTTGACTTATCCATACAATATCACTTCTGGAATACTATGTGGTTACTGACAAAGACCGCAAACATCACAACTCAAACTATAATGCTATGATATGTTATAAGCTGTGCTGCAAGCCAGTGGCTGATAGTGCTTAGGTAGATCATAATCAAACAATGTGCACTGTGTCATCTCAAAAACTGATCTGTTAGTTATTTCCATAATACCATTTTCTTCTAGACTATGGAGGACACTAATCTTAGGCTCAGTCCAACTCTCTCTTGGAAATTAATCCAACTTAGAGTTTACAAACTCATTGCCATTGTTAAATCTAACAGCTTTGATGTTTGCATCAATCCTATTTTCTGTCAAAGTTTTAAACTAAAAAAAAAAAAAAAAAATTAAAATCTAATGCTTGATCTTCACTTTTGAGAAACTGGCACAATGTCCTGGAATAATCGCTCACTAGTACCTGTATGTACTCAGCCCTATTATGTGATGTTTGCTCCATGGGACCACATAAATCCATATGCATCAAGCCAAGCACCTCAAATGCACATTCCCCTCCAGCCTCAGGAAATAAGAATTTAGACTTTTTACCAAGCACACATGATTTAATTTATGTTTGTCAACAAGTTCAAAATCACAACACTCCAACCTACTGCCTACACCCTCTAAACATGACTTAAGTCTAGCATGAACTGTAGCATGGCCATGTCTAGAATTCTGAAAGTCTTCCATGTTATTAATTTTACTAACAGACTGTAATGGGCCATCCTCCTCTAGCATTACTTTTCTTCAACAGTAATAGTTGACACCAGTAATATTTTTCAAATTTTGGACGTGTCAATATTATCTCAGCTGTTTTTCTGTACACAATATATCTAAAAAGAAAGATGATGAAACTTACCAAACAAAAGCGCTGGCAGGTCGATAGACACACAAACAAACACAAACATACACACAAAATTCTAGCTTTCGCAACCAATGGTTGCCTCGTCAGGAAAGAGGGAAGGAGAAGGAAAGACAAAAGGATATGGGTTTTAAGGGAGAGGGTAAGGAGTCATTCCAATCCCGGGAGCGGAAAGACTTACCTTAGGGGGAAAAAAGGACAGGTATACACTCGCACACACACACATATCCATCCACACATACACAGACACAAGCAGACATTTGTAAAGGCAAAGAGTTTGGGCCTTTACAATTGCCTTTACAAATGTCTGCTTGTGTCTGTGTATGTGTGGATGGATATGTGTGTGTGTGCGAGTGTATACCTGTCCTTTTTTCCCCCTAAGGTAAGTCTTTCCGCTCCCGGGATTGGAATGACTCCTTACCCTCTCCCTTAAAACCCATATCCTTTTGTCTTTCCTTCTCCTTCCCTCTTTCCTGACGAGGCAACCATTGGTTCCAAAAGCTAGAATTTTATGTGTATGTTTGTGTTTGTTTGTGTGCCTATCGACCTGCCAGCGCTTTTGTTTGGTAAGTTTCATCATCTTTCTTTTTAGATATATTTTTCCCACATGGAATGTTTCCCTCTATTATATTCATATCTGTACACAATATGTTATATTTCAGAATAAAATTTGTGGAAAGGAATTATTTTACTTTTGATGTTACAATCAATATCTACTAACTCTGAAGGTACAGTTAAAATTATTTTCTTTTAGAAACATTTGAAAATTATGAATTATTTATCATACTTAAATTTTTTTTTATTAATTTTGCAATCTAGTGCTGTTTATTATGTTTGTTTCTGAATTCATTTATAAAATAGTAATTGTACTTAATAGAAATTAATTTGTCAAGAAAAATAGTAAACCCTTTCGAATATTGTTACGACTGCAGAGTGAAGTAGCAGTAAGCATGCCTCTGATGTGAACAGACTGTTTTTGTATTTTGGATGAACAATGTAAAATCGGTTTTGTTGATGTGAAAATTCAAAACACTGTGTTATATACAAAAATGTGACAAAGTACATTAACACAAAAACAAAAATTCTGTAACAACAATCTTCAAAATTATTTAGATCAATTGAACCATGAGAACCTAAAATGTGAGAATTTCAGCTTCAAGAATCAGACCCCTAGACAAGACCAACTGGAGTCAACACTTCAAGAAAAGATAAGCAAACTAAAAAGTTTATTTTGATCTTACGCCTGTCAAATCTTCAGAGAAGACTTTGCACATTGGTGAACAATAGCAACAGCTAGGAAAGATGGGGTAGATTACAAAGAAGAGCATGCTTATCTGAAACCAGTTCAACATGTTTTAATTTATAAATGTGATTTGTTTCTGAACCAGAAACAGTAGCTCTTACCTTTTGAATCTCTTATATACACCTTCATGAAAACAACATTTATGCCTTTCTTAATCAAAGTAGAAACTGGCAACAAATTAGTGGCTAAGCTACAGATTGGAATATCATTGCTGATTGAAGATATACCTGATGAATTGAAACTTGCATTTCACTTCTCTTCACAATTTTTTATTTGAAATTTTCTGGTACAAAATCTTTGAAACCATCCCTTTCTTGAAGTCGTGTCTGACGATGCTCTGAAATTGATGATCCACTCACTCCTGTTAACTCTGACACATCAAGTAAAAAAAACAATGACTTTTCTTCTCATCTGGAATTGACCTTTGATGATTCTTGTCTGTGGGAACAATCAGACTTGAAGTGACCATACCTCCAGCAATTAAAGCATTTTATTTTTTTTATTTTCTTGTTTTTCGTTGTAAAGCTGCTTTTATGATATGAAATTTTCATCTATTGTACTGGACTCTATAATTGCCCCTCTGGTAATGTAGATAAACTTCTGGTAAGCTTCACAGCATACTGAATGGAATTAGTTCATTGTAAATTTGTTTGTCTATGCTCTTAACTTTTGTTGGTTATATACAAAATAAGAATTACATAACCTTGAAGACTTTCTTCAGATCTGGATAATGTAGTATCCAACAAAGCATTCCAAAGATTCATCCATTTAGTTTTGTTTTTATCAGCAAGCAGGTTTTTGAGGACATACCAAGCTTTGTTTGCCTTTGTTATGTTTCCCACATGTAATAAATGTAATAGCTTCATAGTTAAGTAACAGAAAATAATATGTCTCAGTGAGACACAGACATTGTGTGGTGAAAATTGTTGAGACTGGGCTAGCATAGGGATCAGTTCTAGGACCATTATTTTTCATAATTACAATCAATGTTTTGCCACATCATATTTCCTAATCTATTAGCTGCCATACTGATGACACAATGATAATTGCAACTCATCAAGAAATATCAGTATTACAACAAATGTTATTGACAGGGGATCTCAAACTGATTCGATATTTCTAGATATCCAGAAGGCTTTTGACACCATTTCTCACAAGTGACATCTAATCAGATTGTGTGCGTATGGAGTACCAGATTATCACTTCAGTTGTGTGACTGCATTCATGATTTCTTGTCAGAAACGTCACAGTACACAGTAATTACTGGAAAATCAACTTTCAGAGGGAGAAATGATCATCATAGTAAAATAAAAGAAATCAGAGCTCATACAGGCAGATTTATGTGTTAATTTTTCCCATCCGCTGTTCAAGAGTGGAATGGTAGGGACATAGTCTGAAGATGGCTTGAAGAATCCTCTGCGAGGCATTTAATTGTGAACTGCAGAGTAATCATGTAGATGTAGGTATAAATATATATGTCACTTGAATAATTAGACACTGTAGGGAAATGGTTCTCCTCTGCCAAACTTCTGTGTAACACTGCAGGGCCTTTAATTTTCCATCATCTAACAGAATAGAAAATAGAATGGTTAAAATTTTGGAATTCCATATTGACTCCAAGCTGATCTGCGGAGAACATATCAATTACATCCACAGGAGAATATCTAGGGTAACATACCTAATGAGCATACTGAGAGATTTAGTTTAGAATATTTAACATTAATCTATTTTGAACTGTTTCATTCTCACATTTCATATGGACTGCTGGTATGGGGGGGACTCTTTATATACAAGTGATATACTGAAGATATAAAAAAGTCCTAAGTGAAATGTGCAGGGCTGCACCAAGAGATCACTGTTTATTCTGTTAATATGTATATATATTGTTCATCACTATACATTAAACTAAATGTAGAATAATTTCAAATAACAGGAGATATAGACTAACACAACACTTGGAGAAAAATTAAAATGGATATTCCAAGACACCTTATTTGCCCAGAGCCAGGTCCACAGAAATCCTTAACAAAGTACCGCACTCAGCATAGTCCATGTCTTGTAAAGTATTTCAAAGGAAATTGTGTAAATGGTTGGCTGAAAATCAATTTTGTAATGTGAAGGAATTTTTTGATTTACAGATTGTGAGCATATGTTAAAATTTAAAATGCATCTCTAAATGTCTATAATTGTGTGTGTAATTAAGTGCATTTATGTTATGTATGAGAAATCAAGAACATTGTATATATGGTCAATGATTAATAAAGAATGAAGATTAAGGCATGTGTTGCAGCACTTGCCCCAGGACATAGGTCCAAAATTTTTCATTTACTAGAATTAGTTTCATCTCAAACTTACATGCATTGTAATTATCTTTCTATTTTAGTTTCCCTAGCACTGGAGTCATGGTTTTTGTCAAACTGACATCTGAAGACATTTTTGGAAACCTGAACCATAACAAATAACACAAGTAACATGGACACATAAGGTAATACACTTATTCAATTTTTATATTCCTACCAGCATGACATACATAGTTCACTGCAGAGATTAAGCCCACAACCTATCACAATTTGCTATTGTTTATGCTATTGTGGATAAATCATTCATAATTATTATATTCATGCATCAGCATTGCATCACACATACAGACAACAAAAGCAACAACAACACAGAGATAATCCATTGACTTGTAGATGGTTACAGCAAAGATTAAATCATGTGCTGGGTCACCAGGATAACCACAGAAGTGCTTTCATTTGCTTGATGTTCCCACAGCATGTGATAGGATATTGAAAACACAAATGCAAACTATACTTCTAATGATACATAGAAATTTATTAATATTCAGCTTACAGGCACACATGGTCACAACTGAAGTACAAACAAAAGTGGTCACATTAGTTGACGAAGTCAACCAGAGTTCCTAGTTTTGCTCTGAATTCGAATTACTCATTGTTGGACTGTTGGACCTCTGTTTGCCATCTGTATTGTTGCCAGAGATGTATCGAGAAGACACTGGCAATAATTGCTACCTATTTTTTTCTGTGCTATGTTTGGTCTATGAAGTCAATCACATGATTGGTAATATAAGCAATTTTTTTTCGTATTAATTATTTGTACCACCATTTTTATGGGTTGAAATCTTTCCTTATAAAATGAGTTTCATTTTTGCTTGTACTTTTAGGGCTCCATTCAAAAAAGGATTATCACAAGAGGAAATTGAAAAGGTTCTAAATGATGGTTCCAATGACCGCAAGCATTCTGAATTTGACTGGTCCATCAGGCAGGAAAAACAAATATGAGTTAGTGATCACAAAAGTGAATTAGAAATAGAAGCAGATCCTTTGGAGGGAAATGAACACATTCATCTTGAAGAAGATAAAATGCAACATCATGAAGAAGACAATGTTGGTGATGACAATGTAGATTTTATTTGTGCGTCTTTTGTTAGTAAAGATGATAAAACTAAACAGTCCAAGGAAAGTGTTATAGCCAGAACAGCAACATTGCCCTCAAGAAATACAATAAAAATCCTTCCTCTTCCAAATAGGCTGGCTAAGGATATTACACAGGAACTGACAGTATTCAGCAAGATTACTAGTGCATAAATGATTGATTTACTTGTGGAATACACCAACTTCCATATTAGAAACCTGGTATCACAAATCAACTATTCTAAAGAGAGCTGTGTAAAAGGGACTTCAAAGAAAGAGATCTGTGCTCTTGTTGGACCCCTTACTTTTATTGGCTTGAAGGGTGGAAATGAAACAAATGTTGAAGAACTTTGGAATAATGATGGCAATGGAATGATAATTCTCAGAGCTTGTATGTTATACAGATGGTTCTTATTTCTCCTCAGAAGTGATAAGAGCATAAAAATCTGAGAAAGATAAATTATCAGTGATCAGGTCATATCTGGATAAATTTGTTACAAGTTGTAAGGAAATCTATAGTTTGGGAGAGTTTGCAGCTGTAGTTGAGATGCTGACACCTTTTCGAGGAAGATGTTCATTTGTTCAATACATGTATAACAAACCAGTGAAGTACGACTTGACATTCTATTTTCGATGCCAAAACATTCTGCGCAGCACCAGTTGAGTTATATTGTGCAACACAAGCAGATGGCCCTTACAAGGTGTCAAACAAATCATATGATATTGGGCATTGACTTGTAGAAAATGTGAATGGAACCAATTGGAATATTCAGAATATTATTTTTGATATTTAATATACAAGTTAATCACTGACAGTTTCACTTTTGTACAAAAACATCACTTGTGTTGGAACTCTGGGAGAGAGAGAGAGAGAGAGAGAGAGGGAGAGGGAGAGAGAGAGAGAGAGAGAGAGAGAGAGAGAGAGAGAGAGAGAGAGAGAGAGAGACAAAAGGAAATTCCTACTGCTGAAATTTAGGAGTGTAGGGTCTTCACTGTTTGGATACCAAAAGGATATCACAATTGTGTCAGATGTTCCAGAAATAAATAAATAAATATGTCGTTCTACCTAGCTCCAAGCACAGTGAAGGTGCAATTGATGAAGGAACCAATAAACTACACATTATCATGTACTACAACACTATAAAGGGATGGGCTGACACAGTTAACCAGATGTGTAGTAAATACTCTGTAACTTATGTAACTAGAAAATGGACAATGCCTTTATGGTTTGCTTCACTAAATATTGCTGGCACCCATGTCCATATATTGGTTCAGTTCAATGCAGGAAACCCAAGAGAACCAAGGAGGATATTTTTGAAACAGCTATCTTAACAACTTATGGAAGCTCATTTAGTTACACCAGCCTACACTCCTACACTTCCAGATGACCTCAAAATATTTTTGGCACCTTATAAATTGGAATAACCTTGAGAGCTGGAAGAGTCTCCATACAAAAAAAAGAGTTGCTGCATTATGTGTTGTAGAAAAGAGAATGTTGTTATCATAATTCATTGTTGTCAGTGTAATATGGTTGTGTGCAGAAAGTATTCTTCCACTGGGTGTGAAAAGTTTGCATGTAACACAGTGGATGATCTGGAAGAACAGGATGAGTAAAATTTGTGTATATAATAACAAACAACAACAAATCTAATAAATAACCCGAATATAGTACAATTAGTGTTGTAGAAGTAGTATGCACTGCGAAATCAATGTAGGCCAAGTGTGATGTGAGATTATGATGTGTGTTAGAAATTAAATGATTAAAATTTATGTATGTAAAAATCAAAATAACATTAATTTTTTTCAGTAGCAAGCAGAATGTTTTGTGCCTCTAGAGAACGTGTGACAGTGTCAATCATGAGACCACTGATGTTAACAAAAACTGACACCACTGCTTGAGGGTTAAGGAACACATGGTGTTCATGGATGGCACCAACCTCTCTTGAATTCACAATTCCATTCATTTTTTAAAAGTCCTGTCATACTGAATATGCCATAAACACCATTCTCTAACATATCAGTTCAAATACATACTGTTCAAGACAAGGAATTATATCAGTGTACCCCTGCTTTGTTTAATTATTCCAGTATCTTTATGGGACTCCTAGAGAAATCCTTCCTAACCAGGAAGCACTTTAAATCTCTCATCTCTTTAAGATGGACTTTGTTGATAATCTGGGTCTTTGAGAAGGATAGCCTCTGCTCTTTCTTCCTGAACTGAACACCTACTGCCAAATCTGCATCATATATATACTTTTCAACTCATTCTTGAGTATTGATCTCCACCTTTCTCATGATTCAATAATATTCTTTGTTGATGTATAAAGCAATAACTACCAACAGAACATCTTCATTTTACACTTGTCAACATTTTCCTATATAAAAAAAAAGCACCTTGTTTACGGGCTTTGCACTTGTGGGTGTCACAGTCACAGTGGAATGCAGTAATTATCTCCAAATGTGTATCCTGCCCAGAAGATTCAGAAATTGATTTTTTGTGAGATTTCTTCTCATGCCAGCAACAGCTGAACAAGTTCCACCAATAACTGCCACAGTTTCTTCAGTATCCGCACCTTTTGTATAAATGATGAACTCTTTCAAATTTGATAGGTGTGTGTGTGTGTGTGTGTGTGTGTGTGTGTGTGTGTGTGTGTGTGTGTGTAAGAGCAGAAGCTCAAAAGCTACTGTGATTTTCCCATGTTCTAAATGTGCCTGTGCACCACTGTAATGTTAAAAGGCTCTGGTATGTGTTGTAACTGAATCAACAACTTCACTAATGATCTGTCATCTTTATGTTGTTCACGAGCTTTTACCTTGACTGTTTTTGTATGGTCACCTTCTTGTAGTTTCTTGGTGCTCACAGTGGAGATTTTCTAGATACTTAAACAATGTTTTTAAATGAATGTTTTTCATCTTGTTGTGGCAAAGAGGCGAAACATGTTTTTCTAATGAATAGCATGTTCCATCACAGATCCCCCCACAGAGATGAAAGATATCATTTAAAGTAACTTAATTAATGAATTAGAAATTTGCTATAACATTGTGCTTTTTACTAAATTATTAACATTATTAAAATAAATGTCTTGTAAGACTGAAATCAGTTCCTCCACTCAACATGGCATCAGCACCAGCACCTGCATGTGATGCATCACTGTCACCAGTGGCATTATCAGTAGCAGCATTAGAAAATGAAGCAACTGTAGATTAAAATTGAGCTGTTGGTTTGAAAAAGTGATGTATTTTTAATGACAAATTTCATTAAGGAATAAATATATTGGGAAGCAGTAGTTAGTATCCCTAGTTCCTTAAACAGGCTTCTGCATGATGTTCTTGAGTTCAAGCCACATATAACTCTTGTTGCATGGTTTTGTGCCTGGAAAACTTTAGCTTGGCTTGATGAATTACCTCAAAAATAATCCCATATGACATTATGGAATGAAAGTAAGCATAGTGTGCCAGCTTTTTCATTTTTATACCTCCTATTTCTGACACAATTCGCCTTGCAAATAGAGATTTCTTAAGACGCTTCGGCAGTTCTGTGGTGTGCTCCTCCTACTCGAATTTATTACCAAGCTGTAATCCCAAGAATTCAACAACGTCCATTTCTTCTATCTGCTTGTCATCGTATGTTAGGCATATACTTGTGGGACATCCTTTACAAGTTCTGAATTGCATGTAATGTGTTTTTTTTTTCAAAGTTTAGTAACAAGCAATTGGCTGGGAACCAGTGATTAATGTCCGCAAATATTTTATTAGCTGATTTTTCTAAGGCTACACTTGATTTGCTATTTATTGCAATGTTCGTATCATCAGCAAACATAACAAACTTGGCATCTGGTAATGTTACTGATGAAAGGTCATTGATATACACAAGAAAAAGTAAGGCCTCTAAGATGAAACCTTGTGGGACACCACATGTTATTAGTTCCCAATTGGATGATGCCTGGTATCTTAATACATGTCTCTTTGCTGATAACACCCTTTGTTTCCTGCCAGATATATAAGATTTGAACCATTTGCAGCATTTCCTGTTACAGCATAATATTCTGATTTACTAGAGAGGATATTGTGATTTACACAATCAAATGCCTCTGATAGATCACAAAATATACCATTTGCCTGTAATTTTTTGTCTAATGAATTAAGTACATTTTCTCTGTAAGTGGTAGATAGCCTTCTCAACATCAGATCCCTTTAGAAATTCAAATTGTGACCTTGACAGTATTTTAATTGTGGTAAGATGGTTATTTAGCCAATTGTACATTAGCTTTTCTAAAATTTTTGAGAATGCTGGCAAAAGTGAAATTTAACGGAAATTAGATGATATATCTTTAGCTCCCTTCTTAAACAGAGGCTTAACTTCAGCATATTTCAAGCATTTAGGAAATATTCCATTGATAAACAACTGGTTACACAGATAGCTTAATATGTTACTTAACTCAAAATCACATTCTTTGATTAACTTTGTTGATATCATCACACCCACTAGAAGTTTTTGATTTTAAAGACTTTATGATGGACATTACTTCTGCTGGGGTAGTGAGGGTCCAATTCATATTATGTAAGTTATTTGAAATGTCTGGTCTGAAGTATTCCATAGCAGCATCTACAGAACCTGACAACCCCATCTTGTCAGTAATAGTTATAAAATGTTTGTTAAAAAGTTCTGCAACACTATACACATCTGTCACCAACGTATCATTTACTCTTAATGCTATTTGTCCCTCTTCATGTCTGATTCTACCAGTCTCCTCCTTCACTATATCCCATATTGCCTTTATTTTGTTATCTGATATGACTATCTTTTCCTTGTAATATATTTGCTTTGATGTCCATATTACAGTCTTTAATATTTATCAGTAGTTCTTGTAATGTGCTATAGCATCAACATCAGAACTATTTTGGATTGACGGATACAGTTTTCTTTTTGTTTTACAAGATACCTCTATTCCTTGAGTAATGAATGGCTTCTCTGTAGCCTTTGCTCTAACCTCGATTAGTTTTGGGGGAAAACAGTGTTCAAATAATGTAAGCACCTTATTAGCAAAAGTGTTATATTTTTCACTCATGCCATGAGCACTGTAAACATCACTCCAGTGAATGTCTCTGAGGAGTGTCCAAAAGTAATCAATTTTTGGCTTATTGATTACCATCTTGAGCTCAGATTTAACAGATTTTATATCCTGTGCAGTATTAACATTTAGCAGAAGGAACTGCATGTCATGGTCTGAGAGGCCATTGACTATTGGTTTTTAATATAATTTTGTTCATTGGACTTTTCTATAAAGATGTTATCAATGGCTGTTTGTGAGTAATTGGCTACCCTAGTGGGGAACTTTACAGTGGGAATGAAGTTGAATGATAGTGTTACTAACTCAAATAAGTTCTTATTGGAAGAGGTTTTAAGGAAATCTACATTGAAGCCACCAGCAACCACTATTTCTTTGTTTTTGGTTCTTAAATGGGTCAGTACAGCGTCAAGGTGGTTTATGAACAGATTAAAGTTAGCTGCAGGGGCTTGATATACACGTAATATTATGAAGGATTTTTGAGCAAAATTCTACTTCCCTTGCACATGTTTCCATATGCTGTTCTAGGCAAAATTTATGAATGTATATGTTCTTAAATTTATGACAGTTCCTGATGAATGTGGCAACTCCTCCATTCTCCATTTCTGCTCTACAAAAGTCAGATGCTAACCTAAATCCTGTAACACTTAAAAGTTCTATACTAGTGGTCACATGATGTTCAGATGGGCAGATTATGTAAGCTGAGTTTGAGGACTCTAATTCATTTATGCAGAGAATTAATTTATTAATTTTATTTCTCAGTCCTCAAATATTTTGATGCAATAAAGATAGCTGACATTTCACATTGACTGAGTTGAAATTAACCAATAGCTGTTTGTGCTGATGTAATAAGCTACAATTATGTCTTTCGGTTTCTTTCTGAAACTGAAGGTTTTTCTCAATCCTAACCTCTCTTAAAACTTGGTTTCTTTCTGTCCTCCATATCCTAAAAAGTGTCTTTTATTAATCCTATAACCACTGGTATTTTATCACTCATGGCAATGCTTCCCCCCTTTAACTTTCCTGCTTTTTTCCCAGCCAGTTTACCCTTCCTTACACAAGCCATAAAAAAAGTTTCTCCAGTAACAGTACCATCAGGAGAAGGGAACAGAAATGCAGTTGAAGAAAATGTGTCAGCTGTTATGGGTAAGCAGAAAACAGTGCCTCCTCTCTGTCTAAACGATTTTTTGTGGAACGCAGCAAGATGAAGAGGCTCATAAGTAGTGCAACAGATACTGTAGTTTCTCACCAAAGAGGTTCAGTCTGAAGGGAATAACAATTTTGAGATTAAAATTTGCTACCTAAACATTCAAGGAATAAAAGATAAAGAAATTTTTGGGAGTAGCCTACTTTTGGCCTGGATAATAAATTTGATTTTTTTGTTTGAGTGAACATTGGGCTACTGTTGGTGAACTTACAGTTGTGAAACTTGATAACTATAATACAGCAAATAGTTACTGTAGAAAATTGCATAGAAGAGATCGTATAACAATCTATTTTAACCCGTCACTCAGTTGCTCCATTAGTAAGGTGGATCGAGAGTATTTCTGTGATGAACAGAATTTTGAAGCTACTGGTATAGTCGTTGATAGTTTTAAGTTAGTAGTAATATCTCTATACAGGACACCTAAGGGTACCACCAGCGTATTTCTAGAAAAACTGGACATGTTGTTGCATGTATTTAGGAAGCCAAAATAGTTGCATTGTGATGTTGTAATAGGTGGAGATCTGAATACAGATTTTGATGTAACAACACACAAATGTAGTGTCACTGAGCTGAAAAATCTTATAAGACAATGCAATTTATACCTTATCAATAATGAACCCACAAGAGAAGCATGACTTGACAACATCTTTGTCAGTTTTGAAACTACAGAAGACTCATGTGATGTGACAGTATTTCTATTCTTGGCCCATGATTCTGTATCCTTAAATTGTAAAACTAAATTTTCTGCTGATAAGAGTAATTTTGCAAGGCATATCCCAAAAGCTGTAATCACCAGACCTGTCACAAATTATAAAATTGTCGGGTTTTGTGAGTCCCTTGCAGACAGAGACTGGTTAGGCCAGTGTTACAGTGATACACATTATAGCTTATATAATGATTTACCAACAAAGTTAACATTTGAAAAGTTCTTTACAGCATTTTTGACACAATTTAATGACAGCATTCTCTTAAAGAAATGCAAAATAATTGACAAAGGCTTCAAATCAAGGGCACAACTAAATAAAATCCATGGTATAGTGAACAAATAACAAATTTGAAAAACCAAGTTCTGCTGTTGCAAATGTATATAAAAGTCTGAAGAATGACCATACCAGATCAGTCTATCTTAAATATAGGAATGAGTATAAAAATGCCCTTGTGAAAGCCAAAAACGCACACAATTCCAGCAGTATTGAGAATTCCACCAATAAGTGCTATGCTGTGTGGAAACTAATAAATGGTATTGCTAAAAATGAAAGAAACAAGAAAATTAATGTGTCCCAAAAAATTCAATGATTTTATTAAATCAGTTGAGAAAGAAGGAAATTCTATTATGAAACACGATATTAGTTTATAATTTCGTAGGCTTCCGTGGCCGGAGTCAGTCGACATAAAAGTTTTCTAGGTTTGGTACCGCGTCATAATGTAAAACTACTGCTGCTATAGAAAAGCCAACGTTTCGGCCACGATTGCAGCGGCCTTCTTCTGGGTCTAATGGTGCGTTCTAGCTATGCAGTGTCCTTTATATTTTGTTGTTAGTGTTCACTGCGCATGCCATTACGTCATAATTTTAAAAGGTAGTTAGTTTATTGGTCACTAAAGGATGAAGGAGAGGGAACTTTATTTTAATAGGTTATTGTGGTGGAGGTAGAACGTGACCTCTGTTGTCCATTGGCTCTTGTGTAATGTACCATGATTGGTGGCCACCGTCGAATGAGAAGTTGGCTGTTGTTTACCAACTGGTGGACGTCGGCCGCGCGGCGGCAGTTACTCGCCGGTAGTGCTCGTTCCTCGTGTTGACAGTGCGGTCTGTTGGGCTGTGATTGCTGGCAGCCAGGATGGGGCAAGCCTGAGTCCATCCTCCCTGTTCATGTTGTTACGGTGTTTGAGAATTTCGATGGCCTCTCTGATATTGCGTTTCGTCATAATTGGCTGCTTGGCCAACACACACGCTTCGCTGAATTTTATTCCTTTTCCACAGTCATGGTAGTATTCTGCCACTGCAGATTTGTTGTCTTGTCCTAGACGAATATAACGCTTGCGCTCCCGAATGCGTGTTGCTATTGGCCTACCAGTCTCGCCGATGTATCCAGGACGTGCTAGGCTCCACCAAGGACAAGGTGGATGCGTTACACACTGCAGGCGTTTACAAGGTGGAATGCGAATGTGGAGAGGCACACATCTGCGAAACTGGTAAGCCAATAGCAACGTGCATTCGGGAGCATGAGCGTTATATTCGTCTAGGGCAACATAACAAATCTGCAGTGGCAGAACACTACCATGACTGCGGAAAAGAAATAAAATTCAGCGAAGCGTGTGTGTTGGCCTAGCAGCCAATTATGACGAAACGCAAAATCAGAGAGGCCATTGAAATACTCAAACACCGTAACAACATGAACAGGGAGGATGGACTCAGGCTTGCGCCATCCTGGCTGCCAGCAATCACAGCCCAACAGACCACACAGTCAACATGAGGCACGAGCACTACCGCCGAGTAACTGCCGCCGCGCGGCCGACGTCCACCAGTTGGTAAACAGCAGCAAACTTCTCATTCGACGGTGGCCACCAATCATGCTACGTAACACAAGAGCTAATGGACAACAGAGGTCACTTTCTCCCTCCACCGCAATAACCTATTAAAATAAAGTTCCCTCTCCTTCTTCCTTAAGTGACCAATAAACTAACTACCTTTTAAAATTATGACGTAATGGCATGCGCAGTGAACAGTAACAACAAAATACAAAGGACACTGCATAGCTAGAACGCACCATTAGACCCAGAAGAAGGCCGCTGCAATCGTGGCCGAAACGTTGGCTTTTCTATAGCAGCAGTAGTTTTACATTATGACGCGGTACCAAACCCAGAAAACTTTTATGTCAACTGACTATGGCCGCGGAAGCCTACGAAATTATATTAGCAACCTGTATGGGCAGGAAACACACAGCAACATCCGCAAACTGGAAACACTCAGGAAGAAGAAAGAGAAACTTCTCAACGATCTTATCTACTTGAAGAGGTGTCGGGATCAGGACATTGTACCTAAATTTCTTCGGTTCAAATTTAACATCGACACTCACAAAGCAAGAAGCATCTACAGGTGAGCCATTAAATCTCTTCCGAAGGAGCGTATTCAGCAGGTTGCTGCAAATACATCTTCTGCTATCATCTACGTAATCGCCCACCGACTGGAATAACATCGACAGAATCACTCACCTGCAAGCGTATGCAGCCAGTGCAACTGCCGCCATTCGCCAGAAGAAGAAATTTGAGCAGCTGGCTGAGACGACACGGAACACTACGCCTCGACTGGATACATCTCGAACAGTGGTGAACCTTTCTCCTCATCCCATCAGCACCGCAGCTCCAGAAGCACTAGCTAAAGGACTAAACTTTGCCGTCACACCTGAGCGGTTTCCCACGGAAGAAATTATCGAATCCATGGAAACAGCACTCCGGCACACATCAGCGATTGAAGCTGAGAAAATTAGACAGGAAACCGTTCGAGTTCTACTACGTGCCAAGCCACAGAAACACAACCTTAACAGAGAGGAAAGAGCAGCTATCAGGGAGCTGAAGAACAATGACGAAATTGTGATATTAACAGCAGACAAAGGCAATGCTACTGTCATCTTAGACACCTTGCAGTATGAATACAAGATGAAAGAATTATTAAATGATCCCACCTACAAAGAACTAAGGGCGGACCCTACGGCAAAGATAATTCGAAAGATGCAGGCCGCGATTAAGGACTCAAGAATTGACGCTGACACAGCCAAGGGTCTTATTCCCAGAATACCAGTCTCTCCTAGAATTTACGGTGTTCCAAAGATACACAAGGAAAGTTGTCCTTTGAGGCCAATAGTGAATGGGATCAATTCGCCTACTTACAATTTGGCAAAGTACCTAGCCTGCAAACTAAGACGTCTAGTTGGTAAGACGGACTCTTATGTGAAGAACTTGGCACACTTTATAGAATGCCTAAAGGGAGAAACAATTTTACCTACGGACATCATTGTCAGCTTTGACGTGAAATCACTATTTACGAACGTGCCAGTAGATGAAACTATCCACATCCTTCGTGGGCGACACGTTCGCTATATGGCCTCATGGTGAAACGGAGCTACACAAGTTCCACGAATATCTGAACAGTATGCACGGGAAGATACAGTTCACGCTGGAAGTAGAAAAGAATGGTGCTATTCCATTTCTAGACGTCGAAGTGTACTGGAGAATGGAAGGCACACTGGGGCACAGAGTATATCGTAAGCCTACGCATACTGACAGGTATCTGCACGCCCAATCCTACCACCACCCAGTGCAGAAGAACTCTGTCATCCGCTCTTTGGCAATCTGTGCGCAGCGCCTTAGTGATGCTCAAAACATCACACCTGAGCTTAAAAGGTTACGCACAACGTCTTTGGCCAATGGCTACAGCCACAAGTCGATAAACACAGCCTTGTCGACGAACACAAGCAAGAAAGATAAGCAGGAAATGGACAAACAGCAGCCAACAGTACGCTTACCCTATGTGAAAAACGTTACTGACCGAATAGGCAAACACCTTTGCCGCGTTGGGGTGCAGCCTGTCTTCTATAGTGGTCGTAGGATCCAGGACGTGCTCGGCTCCACCACGGACAAGGTGGATGCATTACACACTGCAGGCGTTTACAAGGTGGAATGCGAATGTGGAGAGGCACACATCCGCGAGACTGGTAGGCCAATAGCAACGCGCATTCGGGAGCATGAGCGTTATATTCGTCTAGGGGAACATAACGAATCCGCAGTGGCAGAACACTACCATTACTGCGGAAAAGAAATAAAATTCAGCGAAGCGTGTGTGTTGGCCAAGCAGCCAATTATGACGAAACGCAATATCAGAGAGGCCATCGAAATACTCAAACACTGTAACAACATGAACAGGGAGGATGGACTCAGGCTTGCCCCATTCTGGCTGCCAGCAATCACAGCCCAACAGACCGCACTGTCAACACGAGGAACGAGCACTACCGGCGAGTAACTGCCGCCGCGCGGCCGACGTCCACCAGTTGGTAAACAGCAGCAAACTTCTCATTCAACGGTGACCACCAATCATGGTACATAACACAAGAGCCAATGGACAACAGAGGTCACTTTCTCCCTCCACCGCAATAACCTATTAAAATAAAGTTCCCTCTCCTTCTTCCTTAATTGATCAATAAACTAACTACCTTTTAAAATTATGACGTAATGGCATGCGCAGTGAACACTAACAACAAAATATAAAGGACACTGCATAGCTAGAATGCACCATTAGACCCAGAAGGAGGCCGCTGCAATCATGGCCGAATCATTGGCTTTTCTGTAGCAGCAGTAATTTTACATTATGACGCGGTACCAAACCCAGAAAACTTTTATGTCGATGATATTAGTTCATCAGAAATTTTTTCAAAAATGTCTGTAAACCACTGGCTGATACACACATCTGTGCCTTCGCCTAGGTCTCCTCTAGTCTCATCCTAAGAATAGTAAAACAGCTAAAATCATCAGACAGTGTAGATGGCATGTTGTGTAATGTTCTAAAGAAAGTAATATACTGTGTTGTGCATCCCTTAACATATTTTATAAAGAATATATTATCTTAATGAGCTAAAAGTGCCTTACCGGTTCTAACTCCCCCCCCCCCCCCCTACTACCCTCTCCTTCATGGTAACCAACTCTTCCCTGACAACCTTAGTAAGGCCAATCACTTTGCCTCCTACCTCTCTGATATCTTTACCATCCCAGACGATCCCCAGTTTGATTACTTCCTCTTCCCAGATGTCCACGATCGAACTGACACCTCTGTCCCTCCCCTCACTCCTGGTTTCCAGTACTTGGACAACATTGCACACAACAAACTCAATGCCCCCATCACTACTCAGGATATCATCACTACACTCCATGCGAAATGCATCACCACTCCCTGTCACGATCGTGTCACCTATCGCCACCTTCGTGAAGCTCCTGCCTCCTTCCTCTCCACCCTGGCCAGGCATTATAATGTGGTCATGTCCACTGGCTACCACCCCAACCTGTGGAAAACCTCCCATATCCTGATGTTCCTTAAACCCAACAAACTGCCATCCGCTGTCTCCTCCTACTGTCCCATCAGCCTTACCTCGGTCTTCAGCAAGGTCCTGGAATCCATCCTTACCCGACGCATCCACCAGCATCTCCGCCACCACCGCCTCCTTCCCATTACCCAGTGTGGCTTTCGGCCGTCTTTCTCTACCGATGACCTTCTCCTTCACCTCACTCATCTCCTCTATGAACAGCTCAACTCCCGTCACTCCACTATCTTCCTCTCCCTTGACCTTGAACGCACCTATGACTGGGTTTGTCATTCCGGTCTCCTCTTCAAGCTCCAAACCTTCACCCTTCCTATCAACTACGTCTGTCCTCTCTTTCCCAACGTCCTACCTACGTCACCATCCATAACACGGATTCTTACACCTTTTTCCCCTCGACCGGTGTGCCCCAAGGTTCCGTCCTTTTTCCTCTTCTATACTTTTTGTATACAGCAGACATGCCGCTGTCTACACCCCCCGTCCACCTTCTCCAATACACCGATGACACCGCCTTCCTTGCCCTCACCCCCACCCTGCAACGCTCCCAACACCTTCTCCAATCCCATCTTGACCAGTTCACTGCTTGGTGCAACCAGTGGTCGCTGATGGACAATCCTTCTAAGACCTAGGCGATCACTGTAGGCAAAACCACACCTTTCTTCCGTCTCCACGACTTCTATGTCAACATTTATGGCCATCCTATTACCCTCACCCCCACTCTTAAGTACCTTGGTGTCACCCTTGACCATCGCCTCTCCTGGACCCCCCATCTCTGGACAATCCAAGCCAAGACACGCTCACGAGTCTGTCTCCTCAAGCTCCTCTCTGGCCGCACATGAGGTCTGGGCCCCTCCACCATCCTCCACACATTTAAGTCTCTCATCCGCCCTATCCTCTGCTACGCCAGTGCCGGTTGGTCACAGCCAGTGTGCTCCCTGCCGCCGTTGGATAAGCAGCTGCCAGCAGCAAGTCGTATACTCTTAGCTCACTTACTTGTTACATAGTTTAATTCTTAATTTCTTTGCGAGTTTTTGGGCACTTGCTTTGTTTAATAAATTTCGGGCGTATTATAGTATTTGAGAGTTGTAGCATCGCATTTTAGTTCCTGAATTGTGTAAAATCTCCTTCTGCCGCCAAGCAGTGTGTCAGCAGTGCGCAAGTAGCAGCATTACTGCATTTACTAGGCAGTCTTGTATTTTAATAACTGTTTAAATTTTGTGTCGAACTGTTTGTGCTCTCTGTAGATTAGTTCAGACGTTCTTTGCACAACAGTATTTAGCATGGATAGGGACTGTGACTGCTGTGTTCATATGTGGGCTGAGTTGGTATCCCTTTGCCCGCAGCTTCAGGCAGTGTTGGCTTTGGTCACACAGCTTGAGGCTGTTGACAATGGTCATCACTGTGGGGGTCCGGATGGGGGTTTATCAGGGATGGCCAGCACGTCCCACGCATTCCCCGATCGGACTATGGCTGTGGCTGCCCGTGATACTGCCCACATTGAGACTGACCCCTCACCCGTGGTAGAGTGGGAGGTTGTCTCGAGGTGTGGCAGGGGGCGAAAGACATTCCAAAGGGCTGAACGGAAGGCCTCTCCAGTTTGTCTGACAAACCGGTTTCAGGCTCTGTCTCAGGCTGATACTGATCTCCAGCCAGACATGGCTGCTTGTCCTGTTCCAGAGGTTGCCCCTCAGTCTGCAAGATTCAGGCGGTCGCAGAGGGTGGGCTTACTGGTAGTTGGGAGCTCCAACGTCAGGCACGTAATGGGGCCCTTTAGGGATATGGCAGCAAGACAGGGGAAGGAAACCAATGTGCACTGCGTGTGCATACCGGGGGAGTCACTCCAGATGTGGAAAGGGTCCTTCCGGATGCCATGAAGGGTACAGGGTGCACCCATCTGCAAGTGGTCGCTCATGTCAGCACCAATGATGTGTGTCACTACGGATCAGAGGAAATCCTCTCTGGCTTCCGGTGGCTATCTGATTTGGTGAAGACTGCCAGTCTCACTAGCAGGATGAAAGCAGAGCTCACCATCTGCAGCATCGTCGACAGGACTGACTGCGGACCGTTGGTACAGAGCCGAATGGAGGGTCTGTATCAGAGGCTGAGATGGTTCTGCGACCGTGTGGGCTGCAGATTCCTCGACTTGCGCCATAGGGTGGTGGGGTTTCAGGTTCCGCTGGATAGGTCAGGAGTCCACTACACACAGCAGGCGGCTACACAGGTAGCAGGGGTTGTGTGGCGTGGACTGGGTGGTTTTTTAGGTTAGATGGCCTTGGGCAAGTACAGAAAGGACAACAGCTGCAAAGGGTGCGGGGAAAAGTCAGGACATGCAAGGACCAAGCAGCAATCGGTATTGCAACTGTAAACTGTCGAAGCTGCATTGGTAAAATACCAGAACTTCAAGCGCTGATAGAAAGCACTGAAGCTGAAATCGTTATAGGTACAGAAAGCTGGCTGAAGCCAGAGATAAATTCTGCCGAAATTTTTACAAAGGCACAAAAGGTGCATGCAACTGGTGGTGGAGTGTTTGTCGCTGTTAGTAGTAGTTTATCCTGTAGTGAAGTAGAAGTGGATAGTTCCTGTGAATTATTATGGGTGGAGGTTACACTCAATAACTGAGCTAGGTTAATAATTGGCTCCTTTTACCGACCTCCCGACTCAAGCATTAGTGGCAGAACAACTGAGAGAAAATCTGGAATACATTTCACATAATTTTCTCAGCATGTTATAGTCTTAGGTGGAGATGTCAATTTACCAGATATAGACTGGGACACTCAGATGTTTAGGACGTGTGGTAGGGACAGAGCATCAAGTGACATTATACTGAGTGCACTATCCGAAAATTACCTCGAGCAATTAAACAGAGAACCGACTCATGTAAATAACAGCTTGGACTTACTGATAACAAACAGACCTGATCTTTTCGACTCTGTAAACGCAGAACAGGGAATCAGTGATCATAAGGCCGTTGCAGCATTCCTGAATATGGAAGTAAATAGGAATATAAACAAAGGGAGGAAGGTTTATCTGTTTAGCAAGAATAATAGAAGGCAGATTTCAGACTACCTAACAGATCAAAATGAAAATTTCTCTTCCGACACTGACAATGTTGAGTGTTTATGGAAAAAGTTCAAGGCAATTATAAAATGCGTTTTAGACAGGTACGTGCCGAGTAAAACTGTGAGGGATGGGAAAAATCCATTGTGGTTCAACAACAAAGTTAGGAAACTACTGCGAAAGCAAAGAGAGCTTCACTGCAAGTTTAAACGCAGCCAAAACCTCTCAGACAAACAGAAGCTACACGATGTCAAAGTTAGTGTAAGGAGGGCTATGAGTGAAACATTCAGTGGATTTGAAAGTAAAATTCTATGTACCGACTTGACAGAAAATCCTAGGATGTTCTGGTCTTGCGTTATTTCAGTAAGTGATTCGAAACAGCATATCCAGACACTCTGGGATGATGATGGCATTGAAACAGAGGATGACACGCGTAAAGCTGAAATACTAAACACGTTTTTCCAAAGCTGTTTCACAGAGGAAAACCGCACTTCAGTTCCCTCTCTAAATCCTCGTACAAACGAAAAAATGGTTGACATCGAAATAAGTGTCCAAGGAACAGAAAAGCAACTAAAATCACTAAACAGAGGAAAGTCTACTGGACCTCACGGGATACCAATTCGATTCTACACCGAGTACGTGAAAGAACTTGCCCCCCTTCTAACAGCCGTGTACCACAAGTCTCTAGAGGAACTGAAGGTTCCAAATGATTGGAAAAGAGCATAGGTAGTCCCAGTCTTCAAGAAGGGTCGTCGAGCAGATGTGCAAAACTATAGACCTATATCTCTGACATCGATCTGTTGTAGAATATTAGAACATGTTTTTTGCTCGCGTATCATGTCATTTCTGGAAACCCAGAATGTACTCTGTAGGAATCAACATGGATTCCCGAAACAGCGATCGTGTGAGACCCAACTTGCTTTATTTGTTCATGAGACCCAGAAAATATCAGATACAGACTCCCAGGTAGATGCCATTTTCCTTGACTTCCGGAAGGCGTTCGATACAGTTCCACTCTGTCGCCTGATAAACAAAGTAAGAGCCTACAGAATATCAGACCAGCTGTGTGGCTGGACTGAAGAGTTTTTAGCAAACAGAACTCAACATGTTGTTCTCAATGGAGAGACGTCTACAGATGTTAAAGTAACATCTGGCGTGCCACCGGGGAGTGTTATGGGACCATTGCTTTTCACAATACATATAAATGACATAGTAGATAGTGTTGGAAGTTCCATGTGGCTTTTCGTGGATGATGCTGTAGTATACAGAGAAGTTGCAACTTTAGAAAATTGCAGTGAAATGCAGGAAGATCTGTAGCGGATAGTCACTTGGTGCAGGGAGTGGCAACTGACCCTTAACATAGACAAATGTAATGTACTGTGAATACATAGAAAGAAGGATCCTTTATTGTATGATAGCAGCTACTTCTGTAAAATATCTGGGAGTATGCGTGCGGAACGATTTGAAGTGGAATGATCAAATAAAATTAATTGTTGGTAAGGCGGCTGCCAGGTTGAGATTCATTGGGAGAGTCCTTAGAAAATGTAGTCCATCAACAAAGGAGGTGGCTTACAAGACACTCGTGCGACCTATACTTGAGTATTGCTCATCAGTGTGGGATCCGTACCAGGTCAGGTTGACAGAAGAGAGAGAGAAGATCCAAAGAAGAGCAGCGCGTTTCGTCACAGGGTTATTTTCTAAGCCTGATAGCGTTACGGAGATGATTAGCAAACTGAAGCGGCAGACTCTGCAAGAGAGGCGCTCTGCATCACAGTGTAGCTTGCTGTCCAGGTTTCGAGAGGGTGCATTTCTGGATGAGGTATCGAATATATTGGTCCCCCTACTTATACCTCCCGAGGAGATCACAAATGTAAAATTAGAGAGATTTGAGCGCGCACGGAGGCTTTCCGGCAGTCGTTCTTCCTGCAAACCATACGCGACTGGAACAGGAAAGGGAGGTAATGACAGTGGCACGTAAAGTGCCCTCCGCCACACACCGTTGAGTGGCTTGCGGAGTATAAATGTAGATGTAGATGTACGCCCACCCTGCCTGGATCTCCGCCTTTCCTACCTTTTACAAATCCCTTCAAATCCTTGAACGTCCTGCTCTCTGCCTCACCTATCGCATACGTCTCCCCTCCCCCACGCAGATCCTGTACAACCTTATTCTGTTCCCACACCTCCTCCTTTTCCTCAAATGGATGCGGATCCTCTACACCTCCTGTAAACTTGATCCCCCTCACCCGCTTTTCTCTCCCATCCTCTCCCAACCCCTTCGCTGCCGCGCCTGTATTCCCACATCCCACCTGCTCTCCATCTCTCCAGTCTCCTTACCCTCTCCCTAGGTGGCTTCCACCAGCTCCCCCTCCCTTATGATGCCTTCATCCCCTCCATCTACCCCTCCTATCAACTTTGATCCTCCCCTTCCACTTCCTGTGTTTTTTTCCTTAGGGCACCCTCTCTCTCTTCTCTCCCTCCTCCCTTCCTCCCCCAGGCTTCCCCTACCCCCCATACCTTCTTTCCTCCCCCCCCATCTCCTCTGCCACTGGCATCTCCACTCTCCCCCCTCCCCTCCCTTTGTTGCCTTTTGGTAGGTCCCCGAACTCGCAGATGTCACGTCAACATTAGCGCGCTTGAAGGTCATCTCCATCAGGTGTGTGTGTGTACTGTCGTGTTTGTGCTTCAGTGTTTTTCGCCACCCACGCTCAATCGTTCACGTGTGTTGTCTTAATCATCAGTGTTTGTGTACAGTGCTAACAGTTTCTTTGTTTTTCTTTGCGTGTGAACGGCTTCGTGTTTTTTCGTTACTGCATCTACTGTTATTTGTCCACCGTTACGTTATGTGAACCATGGACTTCGTCGTTGGTGGGGAGGCTTGCGGGCCTCAGCGATACAGATAGCTGTACCGTAGGTGCAACCACAATGGAGGGGTACCTGTTGAGAGGCCAGACAAACGCGTGGTTCCTGAAGAGGGGCAGCAGCCTTTTCAGTAGTTGCAGGGGCAACAGTCTGGATGATTGACTAATCTGGCCTTGTAACACTAACCAAAATGGCCTTGCTGTGCTGTACTGTGAACGGCTGAAAGCAAGGGAAAACTACAGCCGTAATTTTTCCCGAGGAAATGCAGCTTTACTGTATGGTTAAATGATGATGGCGTCCTCTTGGGTAAAATATTCCGGAGGTAAAATAGTCCCCCATTCGGATCTCCGGGCGGGGACTACTCTGGAGGACGTCGTTATCAGGAGAAAGAAAACTGGCATTCTACGGATCGGAGCGTGGAATGTCAGTTCCCTTAATTGGGCAGGTAGGTTAGAAAATTTAAAAAGGGAAATGGATAGGTTAAAGTTAGATATAGTGGGAATTAGTGAAGTTCGGTGGCAGGAGGAACAAGAATTTTGCTCAGGTGAATACAGGGTTATAAATACAAAATCAAATAGGGTAATGCAGGAGTAGGTTTAATAATGAATAAAAAAATAGGAGTGCGGGTAAGCTACTACAAACAGCATAGTGAACGCATTATTGTGGCCAAGATCGACATGAAGCCCACACCTACTACACTAGTACAAGTTTATATGCCAACTAGCTCTGCAGATGATAGAAATTGATGAAATGTATGATGAGAAAAAAGAAATTATTCAGGTAGTGAAGGGAGACGAAAATTTAATAGTCATGGGCGACTGGAATTCGGTAGTAGGAAAAGGGAGAGAAGGAAACATAGTAGGTGAATATGGATTGGGGGAAATAAATGAAAGAGGAAGCCGTCTGGTAGAATTTTGCACAGAGCATAACTTAATCATAGCTAACACATGGTTCAAGAATCATAAAAGAAGGTTGCACACATGGAAGAATCCTGGAAATACTAGAAGGTATCAGATAGATTATATAATGGTAAGACAGAGATTTAGGAACCAGGTATTAAATTGTAAGACATTTCCAGGGGCAGATGTGGACTCTGACCACAATCTATTGGTTATGAACTGTAGATTAAAACTGAAGAAACTGCAGAAAGGTGGGAATTTAAGGAGATGGGACCTGGACAGACTGATTAAACCAGAGGTTGTACAGAGTTTCAGGGAGAGCATAAGGGAACAATTGTCACAAATGGTGGAAAGAAATACAGTAGAAGAAGAATGGGTGGCTCTGAGGGATGAAGTAGTGAAGGCAGCAGAGGATCAAGTAGGTAAAAAGACGAGGGCTAGTAGAAATCCTTGGATAACAGAAGAAATATTGAATTTAATTGATGAAAGGAGAAAATATAAAAATGTAATAAATGAAGCGGGCAAAAAGGAATACAAACGTCTCAAAAATGAGATCGACAGGAAGTGCAAAATGGCTAAGCAGGGATGGATGGCTAGAGGACAAATGTAAGGATGTAGAAGCTTATCTCACTAGAGGTAAGATAGATACTGCCTACAGGAAAATTAAAGAGACCTTTGAAGAAAAGAGAACCGCTTGTATGAATATCAATAGCTCAAGTGGAAACCCAGTTCTAAGCAAAGAAGGGAAAGCAGAAAGGTGGAAGGAGTATATAGAGGGTCTATACAAGGGCGACGTACTTGAGGACAATATTCTGGAAATGGAAGAGAATGTAGATGAAGACAAAATGGGAGATACAATACTGCGTGAAGAGTTTGACAGAGCACTGAAAGACCTAGGTCGAAACAAGGCCCCGGGAGTAGACAACATTCCATTAGAACTACTGACGGCCTTGGGAGAGTTAGTCCTGACAAAACTCTACCATCTGGTGAGCAAGATGTATGAGACAGGTGAAATACCCTCAGACTTCAAGAAGAATATAATAATTCCAATGCCAAAGAAAGCAGGTGTTGACAGATGTGAAAATTACCGAACTATCAGTTTAATAAGTCACAGCTGCAAAATACTAATGCGTATTCTTTACAGACGAATGGAAAAACTGGTAGAAGCCGACCTTGAGGAAGATCAGTTTGCATTCCATAGAAATATTGGAACATGTGAGGCAATACTGACCTTACGACTTTTCTTAGAAGAAAGATTAAGGAAAGGCAAACCTATGTTTCTAGCATTTGTAGACTTAGAGAAAGCTTTTGACAAAGTTGACTGGAATACTCTCTTTCAAATTCTGAAGGTGGCAGGGGTAAAATACAGGGAGCGAAAGGCTATTTACAATTTGTACAGAAATCAGATGGCAGTTATAAGAGTTGAGGAGCATGAAAACAAAATAGTGGTAGAGAAGGAGTGAGAGAGGGTTGTAGCCTATCCCTCACGTTATTCAGTCTGTATATTGAGCAAGCAGTGAAGGAAACTAAAGAAAAATTCAGAGTAGCAATTAAAATCCACGGAGAAGAAATAAAATCTTCGACGTTTACCAATGACACTGTAATTCTGTCACAGACAGAAAAGGATCTGGAAGAGCATTTGAACAAAATGGACAGTGTCTTGAAAGGAGAATGTAAGATGAACATCAGCAATAACAAAATGAGGATAATGGAATGTAGTTGAATTAAATCAGGTGATGCTGAGGGAATTAGATTAGGAAATGAGACACTTAAAGTAATAAAGGAGTTTTGCTATTTGAGGATCAAAATAACTGATGATGGTCAAAGTAGAGAGGATATAAAATGTAGACTGGCAATGGCAAGGAAAGCGTTTCTGAAGAAGAGAAATTTGTTAACATCGAGTATAGATTTAAGTGTCAGGAAGTCGTTTCTGAAAGTATTTGTATGGAGTGTGACCTTGTATGGAAGTGAAACATGGACGATAAATAGTTTGGACAGGAAGAGAATAGAAGCTTTCGAAATGTGGCGCTACAGAAGAATGCTGAAGATTAGATGGGTAGATCACATAACTAACGAGGAGGCATTGCATATAATTGGAGAGAAGAGGAGTTTATGGCACAACTTGACAAGAAGAAGGGACCGATTGGTAGGACATGTTCTGAGGCATCAAGGGATCACAAATTTAGCATTGGAGGGCAGCGTGGAGGGTAAAATCGTAGAGGGAGACCAAGAGATGAATACACTAAGCAGATTCAGAGGGATGTAGGTTGCAGTAAGTACTGAGACATGAAGAAGCTTGCACAGGATAGAGTAGCATGGAGAGCTGCATCAAACCAGTCTCAGGACTGAAGACCACAACAACAACAACGTTATGTTCATTCTGTGTCTCCATTGTTTTCTCTTGTACTGCCTGTGGCTGAAGAGCGGTGTACTGTTTCGCTGCCAGCCCACCTTGTATAAGGTGTAAAATGACAATAAAGAAAAAAAAAAACAATAAGCTCAGCCTGCCAGTCTAACCTTGCATACGTCTCAGATATATCGTCTCACATTGGACAGTGTATTTACTTTCGTGTTTTCTTTACGAGTGGACGTGGTTGTCTTTTCTCGGTTTCTTGACTCTGTTGTCCATTCTTGTTGTTGTCGTGAGGTCCTTCATTGGTCGTGTCTGTTCTCTCCCGTTGTGTTGTTATTCGCGGGCTGCTCCGCGGGTCCCACTGTGTTTCCGTAGCTTCAACCCTGTGACTGTTCCAGTTGCCGTTACAACAAAGTCACTGAAAAAAGTTCTTAGTACTGCCCAAGAGTCGATACCATGACGTCTGCACCTGTAGTGTGCTATTTAGCTACTGAAACTACAAATATAACAGTCCCGCATATTACTTTTGAACATATGTGGGACGCTACACTAATATGAAAGAAAAGTGTACAACACTTAAGCATGACAGCTGTAAACACACCGCTACTACAGGTAGAAATATTGGTGTTTAATGTCCCTTTGATGAGAGATGAAGAACCAGTTCCAGCTGAGGAAAGTTGAGGTTGGAAAGTAGCAGAGGTCTTACTAGAGCAACAACACCAGAAAGTGTCTTAAAAGTTTAAATGTGGTTATGTAATGGGAAATTTAGCCACCTCCCCCCCCCCCCCCCCCCCCAATTGCAATAATAGTTTGCTACCACTTCACCAGTAGTGGAACAAGGGCGGCGTCACCCCCCTCTGCATTGTTGCCAAATTTATTCAAAATGGCGCCGATAGATACGGCAACTTTGTAATGACATCATGGTGGGAAGTTCAAATTTTTGTGGGAAAAGCAGGTCAATTGAGCTACCTCCGTTAACCTAACCTTTTTCCCCTTCTCCCCCATAAAATGCTGTACCTAAGAAAATTGCTGGAAAAGTTTGGCAGGAAAATAGGCCACTTGGGCTACCTCCACTAACCTAAGTCATTGGACCACCACCTCTTCCTTGGAATTGCCGGGAAAAGGACTCATCCTGCACTGGGCTGCTGGAGAGGAAAGACTGTACTTTATTTATTTTCAGTGGGAAGTTGGAACAATTTATTTAGGGATGGATTTCACGGAGTTTATTTATTACACTGATGTGTTTGGGGTCACAATACACAGCATACAGAGCGGCAAACTACATATAAATCACGGAAATAATGCAGTATATTGATGTACAGACACATTGTCAAAGTAATGCATGTAAAACGCTCTGCAGACATTCTCACTAATTATGAACAGTTGAAATAATGCTTTGCCCAGCCTACAGACCTGTTCACAAAATAATGCAACAGACACATTCACTACACATAAAATTGTCAATGCGTATATAGAACTCAGCCCACATGCTCACAACACTTAAACAGCTGAAAATAATGCAGTGCGCAGCCACTCACTGCACGTGAAATCACTTTTGAACTATTGTTAAGAAATTCTACTGCAGTATATCAGTGAATTGTTCCCTACAGAGGTCCAATGCGCTTGTGCACCAGTATGGCCTGACCTGCAAAGTGACGATGTAACCATCAGCTGATGGGCCAATTGGTGTCCATTCGGGTCCTGCAAGCATTAGGTTCTGGCATCCCTTTCATAAATGACACTTGCGAAATTCCTGTCAAAACACATATTTACCTGGCCACTGTGGCTGATGCATAGCTGCAGGTCCAGTGCCGAGCAAGAGATGTTTGCACAGCAGTTCACGTTCGCAGGTGCAGCTAGAAGATTGTCAGGGTTACACTGACATCAGGAGTCTATGTAAATAACAGCCAAATCTCCCTCTTGACGTGCTATAGAAACCTTTTGAAGTGCTTCCCAGAATAACACAGGATACATTCTTCCTAGCAATTCTAACAGGGCAGCTGATCCATTACATATCAGTCCCTGCACGTAAATCGTAAAGTGTCACAGAAACAGTTAACAGTCGCTATTGTCGTAAGAGCTTTCGTGATGTCTGAGCTTGCCTCCATGGAAATTCTTGTTCTAACAGGACCTGGTTACGAAAATAGCTCGGAATAATACCAACTGCATTCTCACTGATGGTCCTAATGGCACATCACGTGTTCCCTTCCTGGAAATCGTGACGTCCTGATTTCAACATGTGTCAGAAACAGTAAACATTCTCACTGTTAAAAGCATTCATCATGCCTGTGCATGCTTTTGAAAACACTGTTAATCATAAAAGCATTCTTGTTATTTGGAAAGAGAGACAATGGTCGCATCAATCCCTTCCAGGAAATAGTGACGTTCCATAAAAGCTTCTCATTATCTACCCATCCAAATGAAGCTCTCTCACTGGTCACCTCAGTCTATATATAAATCCACAACCAACCACACCCCTCTGTGTGTGCGTGTGTTTTATTCTCCAAGATGAAGAGTGTAGCGGCAAGAGGCGTAGAGTTCTAGAGACAGGATTACCAACTGAGTAAATAAGTGGTATTTTGAGTGTAAATTTTTGTGTGTATGTTAAATTTGCTTTATTAATTCCGTCTCCTTGTTATAGTACAGCTCCAGGAATTTATCTTGGAGTGTGAGGAGAGACAGGAGGGGGCTGGACCTTGGCAGACTCTCAACGTCCAGCCATCCATGGTGGGTTCACAGCTAGCATTGCCATATGAGTATAATTTTCCTTGTAATTTGTTCTTGTATAGTAGTGATTCAAAATCTTCTTATTTCATACTTTTTTTTCAATTTATGCATCTTGCTTTTTGTTGTTGTGAGCAAGACAAGACAAACCAATTGCCTGATGCCGATTCTGACAAGGACAGTGATATGCCTGAATGGGACAGACAAAGGGTCATTGAACCAGAGGAAGATGTAATCTGGCCCTGCTAAATGATGATGATGATGATGATGATGATGATGATGATGACTTCTTTGAGGTTGTGGTGGAGATTTCCGATGAAGTGTTAATGCCTTGCAGCCAGAGCGAAAAATGTAATCACTCACTCTGCTTATAACCTTGAGATCGTCAGTATTCTTTCTTTCACTGTGCCAGCAGCGGTAAGCAATGTACTTAACTATTATTTTTTTATTTCTTCTTTTACAGCAGTCCCGTCTTCGCAGCCACAACACAGTGTGGCGCACATACCAATGGTGGCTAAATCTTCTTCATCCCCAAAGCGGCACCCCGTAAGGCATGCATCACCTATAAGGATGCCGCTAGTTGCCGCGAGGGAACTGCAGCCACCGCTGCCCAAAACACCACCGCTCTGGCGTCCATGAGCCAAGCAACGAGCCACCACCCCTCAAGTTATTGGGTCAGTTCTGCAGCAGCAGCAGCAGCAACAACAGCATTGAGAACCATCACCGCAGCCTGGCTGTTCCCATCAGTCTGACCTGGTAACACTGCAGCATCCTCCTCCATCATCATCATCATCATCATCATCATCATCATCATCATATGAGCCTTGTCAGAATCGGTGTAAAAGCAAATGGATTGGTGAATACCGACTGGCCCCTCCTCAACACCATCATCAACAGGGTGGACTCAGAATGAAAATGCGGGGCATGTCAATTGCCGGGTGGTTTCGTAAATCCACCTTGAGTGCTATACTGGCCCGGTTTTCCGAGATGGAGGTCGGAGGGTCAGCTAAAGCACTCAGCTGAATACTACACCTTGTAACGGAACATATTAAAGGCTTTACTTTAATGAAGTATGTGATACCCTCCAAATTCAACCAGTTTAACGAGTATTTATGATTATAGAAGAGTTATTGTGTACGTTAACAATGATTGCACAACATGTCTCCATAAACAGTCAACCCATTAAATTATACTGAATAACTGACCCACACAAAAGTTAATATCACTTGATCACTGATACAGCAAATGTCATCATGTAAAAACACTAAGTTTATCTTAAATAATTAATATGAAGTACGAAAAATAGTAGCCAACTTAGGTATTTTGGATCTCCTTAAATAAAAATCACCCAGTGAAACCTATTTGTTCACTAGGAGCGTTTTCACTCAGTATTCACGTAATCAATCCTATTTTAGACGAAAACCAATGTAATTCTTAATAATTCATGTTACTTATTTATGCAAATTAAAGAAGTCAATTGACAAACTTCTAAAAAATGGCCTTTTTGTAACAGAGAATTATTCTGTCAAGTCAACAAATCTGTCTGTCATTTTCATAACATGTTAAATTATGTCACTCGATGCAAATTAATAACTTATCTGCACAAATTATGATAACAGATGTACATGTGATTTATAAACTATATCTCTTTTTAGTAGTTCTTTGACAATGTTATAAATACAAGCAGCAAGAAGGGTCGAGGAGGCAGTCGGAATGTCACTTTGGTAAAGTGTGTTTGTGTGTTATTGTCTGAGGTGGATAAACAATGCAAAGATCATGTAAAGGAAGTACTACTTTGTGTTGTGTCATGGTCTTTGGTGGACAGTGGAATTAAGATGGCCACCAGAGTAATAAATATATGAAGGTTACATATTTGTTGGTTTTGCTCGTTCTTTATCATCAAAAGCACATAAAAAACACGGACCTCATGTTTTTAACCCTAGACAACCAGATTTAGAGCCAGCATCAGCATCGAGACACAGCAGCAATCCAGCAAGCAGCAGCGATTACTACAACGCATTTTAATGGCGCCAACCAAACATCAAGTGCTAACAAGCTCCGTAAACGGGAGTGAAATAGTGCGATTACAGCAATTAGCTATATCAACGACTAGGCGACCATTACAACCTGGACATCCATATAGATGTCTATGATCTGGTAAATGGAGGGTCAAGCTATATTAAGCTCCCTAATGATATAGCTAACAAGAGAGCATGCAATAATGTTGAAAATAAAATCAACCAGGTTTGTTTCGCATGATCAGTCCTGGCTTGTGAGAGAAATTACAATTACATAGATCATCCTCAGTATCCCAGTACACACCATGTAGGTGATAATATTCATGGGTGTTATAACTTTGATGGTATCGATTTCCCCATCAAGATGCAGGACATACATAAATTTGAGGCACAAAATACTGGAATATTGGTTCATGTTTATGGCCTGGAGAAGAAAAGCAAGTCAGATGAGCGAGACAAGCACATTGTTGCCAGGCGCTTTCATTTCTCAAAATTTGCAGGTGAGCGTGAGCTGCACGTGAACATGCTGATCTTCTCTGAAGGTGATAATTATCACTATGTTTGGATCAAAGACATGTCTTGACCCCTTTACAGCCAGTTGTCGAAAAAGTAACATAAAAAGCGTATTTTCTTAAGGTGTCTGAATTATTTCTCCTCAGACAAGTTATTAGTGGCGTACCTAGCAGACTGCATTTCCAATGGCCCGGTAGGTGCTATCACGCCTACTGAGGAAAACAAATTCAAAAAGTTTAAGAATGCTCACCGCCAGGCGCAATGCCTGTTTGTAGTGTATGTCAACTTTGAATGCCTCCTCGCTCCTGTGACATACTGTGGAGGTAACCCTACAGCCTCACATTTACAGAAAAACACGTACCATTTGGCAGTGTATCAAACTGTATCGTCATATGATTCCAGTCTTAACTGCTACAAATGTTATGTCGGGGATAATCCTGAAGTTTGGCTGCTCACTGAGCTCAAAAAACTTTCAAGGGAAGTTGATAACCTTTACAGCAACAACATACCCCTGACCAAATCGAAGGAGAATGAAAATTTGTATAATAATGAGGAGGGAAATAACTACTTTGAAAAAAGAAAAAGAAGAAATGGGAACTGCTTCTTCCATACATTAATTAGCTAGTGTTTTAATTTAACTCTTCAAACAGAGCATTTCAGCAACTTTATACAGACCACAACCAGCTGCCTACATACTTGCAAACATAAACACAATATATGAGGCACTGAGAGCACAAGCGGACCAACCCACACTTTTTGTGAATTTGAGGTATTGACATGTTGTGATAACAGTATACGAGTATTATGCAATGCATGTTGATCTGTTTGTTTATCTGAAGGTTTGTCTAATGTAGCAACGTAAACATTGCTGTTGCACTCAACCGCCGATAGATACCATTGAGAGCAGGAGTGGACTATGCGTCATAGTCCATTTGTGCTCTATGCTCTCCGTCCATTGCCATTGCGCGTGACGCCGGCGAACGAAAGACTTGTGTATTTAGTGTGGAACAACGTATTGGACCAGTGACCACGTGGACGTGTATTTCAGTTGATCAGCATGGCAGCCCCTGCAAAAAGTGTGGAGGAGCAATTGGAAGGTTAGTTTGTATTGTGTTCCATTCCTTTTTTGCGGATAACATTGTCGATTGTACACTAACGCGTTCATATGCAAACACGTCTAGATGTACCGTATCTCGAATGGTGACTTTGTTCAGAAAATGCAGGTTGTTTTCCATACGAAAACAGAATGACATACAAACAATACTTTATGTATTGCTATTTTGTGTAATCAAGTAACGATCACTTGTAATGTTATGTGTACAACAATGTTTTACCGCCCGCCGAGTTGTGTTGAGCAATTGCTTCGCCTGTGGATACCAATGCACACGTTGACCATTACTGTAGTGTAGTTAATATTACATTGAGGGATGGATATTGTTATTACAGAGATGTTTGCGTCCGATGGGGAAGTGCCGGGAGACGCGAGAGCGAGCACGGCTGCAGCAACAACTGTTCCAGAGGACGTGCCAGAGACGAACGACGATGCCGTGGTACGGAGCCGAGGAAAGAAGTGCCTTAGAAACGAAGATAAATGGCTTCGTAACGTTAGGAAAGAACGGAGAGCTCTAGGTCAAGAGTATGTAAACCGTAAGGGTAACCTTGTACCTCGAAAGGAATTGCGGAAAATCAGCGAGTGTACGTGCCGGTATGAGTGCCACAAACACATCAACGAAGAACAGCAGGAACAAGTGTTCAATGAGTTTTATAATTTAGGCAGCCACGATCTGCAGTCGGCTTTCCTGTTTACCATGATTAAAGTCGATGATAAAGCACGGTCTTACGTAGGTCAGCAACATTCACGTAGGGAGAAGACGAGATTGTATTACTTGCTCAATTCAAATGGGTCTGAAACGAGGGTGTGCAAAAGATTCTTTCAGAATACTTTAGCCGTATCTGCTGGAAGAATCGATAGGGTACTCAAGAATAAAGGGGAAAAAGCCACCCCTCCTCGTGATGGTAGAGGTAAAGGTGAACCTGGTAATAAAACACCTCGCCACAAAGTTGATGTAGTAAAACGTTTCATAGAAAAATTCCCGGCGTATGAAAGCCATTATGCGTATCATAAAAATAACGGTAGAAAGTATTTATGACCAGATTTAAATTTATCAGTCATGTATTCACTGTACTATGCAGAGGAGCAAATGCCCGTTTCTCATTTTATTTTCCGCAAAATTTTTTACGAAAACTTCAATTTGTCATTTCATCCACCAGTGTCCGACTCTTGTCGAACATGTGATGCTTTGCAGGTAAAAATAACAGCTGCCGATAATGATAAGGAGAGGACGGAGTTAATTGCAGAACGTGAATTCCATCAGCAAAAAGCTGAGTATGCACGGGCAGGTTTACATAGTGATACATTGCTTAGCAAATCAGATGGTAACGTTACAGTGATAACATTTGATTTGATGAAAACTTTGCCTACACCGATCATCTCAACTGGAGTTTGCTATTACAAACGTCAGTTGTGGACATATTGCTTTGGCATCCACAATATGCACAATGATGATGTATACATGTTTCTGTGGCATGAATCCATTGCGTCGAGAGGGCCACAAGAAATTGGTTCTTGTTTGCTGTACTTCATACACAATTTTGTCAGGACTGAAAAACTAATTATGTACTCTGATCAGTGCGGAGGCCAGAATAGAAACATAAAGGTTGCTGTACTGTGCCAATACATTGTCAACAGCTCAGAGTTCTCTGTGAAGGAAATAGACCATAAATTTTTAGTTAGCGGACACTCGTACCTGCCCTGTGATCAGGATTTTGGCTTAGTTCAGAAACGAAAAAAGTATTTTCCTAATATTTACCGTCCTAAACACTGGAATGATGTGGTAGTGAGTGCCAGAAAAAGGAATCCATTCAAGGTAATTAATATGAATGCGGAATGTTTCTTTTCAACAAAACAACTCGAAAGAAACATCACGAATCGAAAAATGTCTTCTGGCAATTGTAAAGTACAATGGTTGAACATACAGTGGCTGCGGTATGAAGCAACCAACAGATTCAAAATATTGTATAAATACTCGAACCAAAACCAAGAGCCATTTCAGGAAATTGATGTGGCCAAACGAACATCCACATGCATCAGCAATCTCGAACTGCTTTATCCTAATGGAAATGTAATTACAGAGGCAAAAAAGAAGGATCTGCTAAGTTTGCTTCCGTATGTACCTCCACTTCATCATGATTTCTACAAAACTTTACAAACGTCATCAAATGCTGTAGAAACATTGCCTGTGGATGATTTTGAAATGTAACACAATGCGTAACATTACAGAAACCAATGTAAAATGGTACATGTAATGTGTACAATGTATACTAGTAATGAATACTATTGTCACATGCATCAGCGTACTAACGGACCTGTCATTGAGAATGTTCAACTACTTGGAGCGAAAATGGACTAAGCCACAACAAAACTGCTAATATTCTACTATATAGTACGTTTGTAATTTATCTATGTCAAAATATTGTTCAATAAAACCACAGTTACATCATATGCATGTTACAAGGCTGCAATGTATCACAAACATACATTATTTGTGGGCCCGTATTATGAGACCTGTTTCCTCCATATTGACTTCTCCGGGGTTAGTCCGCTTGTGCTCTCAGTGCCTCATATATTCTTGAGTACCCTTGAGTACACTGCACATAGAATGGCTACTACATTCTTTTATTTCAACTTTAAATATTTGGATATTTTCAGTTTCTTGTCATAAGCCAATATATAACCAATTATAACGTTTTGCACCAGAATAAATAAGCTCCATTCTGAAAACTAGAGATTTATATTTAATCTATATCAAAATTATATTTAATTCTAATATTGTGTTAGTGAATTTATGAATTCACCCTAAATTCACATTTATCATCAACCAGAAACACCAGTATGGAGCATATGACTGACATGTAAGTATATGAAATCTTAGCTCCCTGAAGAGGCTTCTTCAAGATATTTACTTGTCAACTTGACAAAATGTTCTTATTTCAACCTCTGTAGCAATCAATTTTTTTTTTTTTTTCATTTTAACTTCAACAAGTTGCAGATTATACCATAGGACAGAACTGAGTCAGACAAGTGCATGCAATGTAGTTGTAGTTGCAAATATGGAAAAACATTAGCTGTATAATGGAGTGAAAACAAAAAATTTTTTGTGCTGGACCTAGAATTGTGGCAGATTTCTGGCTTATTGATAGCTGTCAGTTTACCATTAGCTACCTGTGTATTCTCCATGTATGTCGCCAACCTGCACTTGTACATCTGTTATGTATATTCCCGTGCAGGAGAGATATTTTAATTGAAAGTCACTAGCCCAGTATTGGTGGATAAATAAAATACTGCAGTGGCTTTGTTGTTCTGAAGTACAATGCAATGTTCCTTTAGATGTGCATCCATGTGGAAAGGAACAGGCACACATTGGACAACCGTCAACTGTATAACTGAATGACAATAATGAAAATTTGTGCTGGACCAGGACTCAAATGCGGATTTCCCACTTATCGCGAGTGGTCACCTTACCATTAGGCTATCTGAGCCAGACCCAAATTTCCGTATGTTGTCAATCATGTGTCTGTAACCAGCATTCATATGTTAATTATGTATATTGCCATACAAGAGTGACATTTTTAATTGAAAGACACTTGCTAATTGTCGGTGGATAGTTATAGTATTGCAGTGCCTGTGTTGTTCATAATTATGATGCAATGTTCCTGAAATTGGAATGATCACATAGATAATATTTTGAGGGAGCAAACCAAAGACTTCATTTTACTGGCAGAGAACTTAGAAGATGCAATAGGTCTACTAAGGAGATTGCCTACATTATAATTGTCCATCCTGTGCTTGGGTATGACTGTGCAGTATGGTACCCTTACCAGATGGGACTGACGAGAGGACATTGAAAAAGCTCAGTGAGGGGCAGCTCATTTGGTATTATCAAAAAATAGGGGAGAGAGAGATGGACATGTTACATGACTGATGATGCCAGCCATTAAAACAATACTGTTTTTCAGGGCAGTGATATCTTTTCAGCAAAGTCCGTTTTTCCCATTCACTGTTACAGAGTGGAACGGTAGAGGAATAGTAAAAGTGTTTTGATGAACCCTCTGCCAGGCACTTAAAGGTGACTTACAGAGTATTCGTGCAGGTGTAGCTCAAGGTGACGCTACCTCAGAGGTGCAATGAGATTTATTGTTACTTCAACTGATGTTGCTAAATAAAATGATGTACTATCGTGTAGGAGATGTGATGAGATGAACGAAAATTTTGTCATACTCCCGTGTCATCTCTCACTACAGGACCGGTATGTAGAGCTATCATCACTATCTGACTGCGTATGGGCTATTCTGATGTTGTGGTAGATAATTGCAGGTGGCCTTGTGATTGCGATTGAGTATGGAAACATAATAGCAGTGTAGAATCTTACTGTGAATGGTGTTTTGCACTATCGTCAATATCTATCTTGGCTATTTGTGTGTCAAGTCATGGCAATACAACTGTTGTGCAAACCTTATGGACAAAAAGTTCGTAATTTTCACAAGATGTGTCTCTGCCAAGTAATATGGTTCAATGAAATGTGGGCCATTCATAGAAAGAATTGCTACAGTGTATTAGAGAAGGTTACTGAAAGAAGTGCGCAATGAGAACAGAAATAACTTCATTCAAAGTCGAATTACACTAAAGTGTCCGCGTTTCATGATGGTCCCCTGGTATTACAAATGGCGGGACATGGGTCTTAATGGAATGTGTGATCACCACTGATGACAGTGCATGCTCTATTGCGTCCTCCTATGCTGACCATACGGTTGGTAGTAAGTTCTTGTGGCAGTGCGTTTGATTCATCTACCAGCAGGACTGACAGCTGTTGGATGGTCATTGGTGAATGTGGATATGCTGAAACACGTTTTCCTACTGGATCTCACACGTGCTCAATGAAATTTACGTCACGGGACAGGCCAGCCCATTTGCCAAATATCCTCCTACTCCAAGAGCACCTCCAACAGAGCTGTTCAATGTGGCTGGACATTATTACTCATCAGGAGCCCTGTACGAAACTTAAGTGCTTTCATAGTTTTAAATAATGACAGTATTTGGGATAAGAATGTAGTTGGGATACAGATGGTTTGTGAACTGATAAAAATTCTTTAAAAATAAACCAAAAAAGTGAAATAATAATCATAAATTTATGACGCACACTTTTCTATATATTTCCACACAGAAAATTTGAACGAAATTGTTTCCAGAGCTTTAGTATATCTAATTGTAAATGATATATTGTATAAGAATTTGAGCTTCATGAACTTTTTATTTTTCATTTTCCTTAAGGGATACGAAAATGTTGTTGATTTAGTTTGTCCTGAAATGGCTACATGCGACTGCCTGTAAGTAAAGAATGGATATGGTAAATACGATTTGAAACTTTGTCCCCGTAACTTGCTTATAGTGACAGCAAATGCAATTTTAATTCGCTTCTTACCTGGTATTCACTAAGACCTCAATAAATTCTAACTGTATTTCAGGATTCTGATTGCATTTCGTACTTCATGTAAGCACGTTAGGCCATAGCAGCAATACGTAAATCATAATTTATGTTGGCAGGGGCTAATATTTTTGTCATTTCGAAAGGCATATTCGTATAGGAATGTCAACCTGTACAACAGGCAGAGATAATGGACTACTGCAGTGGTCACCGTCATAGTCTATGACACTGATGTATACAAATTATCCAGTTAATAAGATGTAATTTGTAATAAGATAAAATGAAAAGTGAGTTTCTTGTTCGTGAGTAAGAGGTTAGCTTCACAAACTACAGGTATGATGCCGGACATCTATGGTGCCCTTTTGCCTACGATAGTTCAAAATTTTCGACAAATAGTAAGTCTTAGCACAAAACCGGTATGCAGTATGAGAAACGATTAAAAATTTTCTAATGATGCCTCAGTCATCTGTGTACGATTAGCATGTCTTGAAGAAAAGGGATGTTGACTTGAGAAGTAATATATATGAATAAAAAAGAAGCCAGTGCCGAATGCACCTTTGGAAAGACAAACGTGGGGAACAAGTATAATGTCGCAATAACATTATGCCTTTGCCCACCATTAACACCTGCACCAAGAAAACAATCATGTTAGACAATGTTCCAGGATGCATTAGCTATTACCACCTCTCACCACTTGGGGGAAGATTCAACTTCCCAGAAATAGTGTTTTGGTACAGCAGTGGATATCTGCTATGTGATGTGCAATACCTGACATGTATTTACATTCCCCTAAAAGCTAAAGGTATCATTTTGCTACAATGGAAGAGTAAAAATAATGTGTTTCACTTTCTGACTTTCAGCAATAGAAAAAGATCAAAAAATGTGTGAAAGAGCTGTTGGCTGTGGTCCAGCTCAAAACATTGTGCTCTAGAGTTTGCCTATGTCACACCAGACTCTGGCCACCAATTGTGGAAGTCGGTTGATAGGGACCGATGGCCAGTCATGTGACTGTGACACGTCATTTACTGAACCAATGATGTATGCTGGTGCACTCGCTCTGCCAAGCATGAAATGATTTCCTTTTTATTTTGACTTTTCATGTGAAATATCTGTGATGAAGCGAATGAATACAGTGTGGTAACTTAACTGGTGTGGCCTTTCTCAGGCAGAATATGTCAAGAGGGATGTTTAAGTGTTAAGATTTCCATGGGAAAAAAGTCAGGATTATTAGTTTGTAGCTGTGTCTGTGACGACCACAGATAAATTCTTCTCTATTATAAGTTTCTTTTCTCAGGCATTATCTCTCGATCTAGGACTGTTATACTCTGAAGATGGCTTCGAAAACATGAAGCTCTGGAAACTTTGTCTGTATTGAGAGTTCTGCCATAAAGAAATTGTGAGGTTGATGACGCATAATATACACTGCTACAGATAGGCTAAGTGGTTGGCAGTGAACACCTTCAAGAATGCTGTTAAATTTCTGATGGAACAAGATGCTGAATGAAAGTGAATAGGCCAATGCATGTATCGTCGTGTAACTAACGCTCTAGTACAAAGCTAAAACAGATGCCCTAAACTGATCTCAGTGAAGGTTGTTACGCGAACTATTAAACAATGATACGTTACTCTCAATGAGTATTCTCATGTTGCTCAAATAATTTGTTTATTGTAAACAAAAATCAGTTTTAAATGCCAGGTAAACATTTCTGACTGTACTGATGTAGCCTCACAATGATGTAATGTTTCTGTTGTGGTAACAGCAGAGCCACAGCGTCTCCAGCCAATAGGTGATGTCTTCTCTGTGCCCGTGACGTCGACACGTGGTGCTGCTAGTGTATTGGCTGCGCTTATAGTATGCGGATGCCCACCACAATAGAAAAAGAAAACATCGTCGATGATGAGCTGCTGTTCTCGTTGCCTGGAAGGTGGGTGTCCACCCCGATACTAATGACTTTGTCGCTGCTGGCTGACCTGTCACAGGGGACATTAGGAGTGTCCAAGACAACCGAGCACACCTGTGGACAACAAAGACACTGATTTAAGTGCTGGTGCCTATGCCACATAAGTGAAACGTCAAATTTCAAGTTTTATGCCAAAACACATAGACCTTACACATAAAGAGTAGAGGGAGGTGCATATCACAAGGAACAGTTCATCAAAAGGAGTCAGTTTCCAAGTATGAAACAAATTTTAAACTGGAAACAATTATTACATTTTAGAAGTTTCGCCTCTTTAGCTGTTACCACGGATTTCAAACGTATAAGCTACAGTTTCTACATTTTATAGTTATACTAGGGGCATCCTCACATTTTAATCTTGTCATGTGGCTTTATGGTTAATGATACTTTGACAAAGGTAATGATATAAATTAATTTTTGCCTAGTGAAGTTACTAGTGCCTATATTTTGTTAATTTTTGTTTGTTTCATTGTGCTCATAATGTTTGTTACTATTTATACCATTAAGTTGCACCATAATATCCAAGAGTGTGAAACTAGCTATGGATGAAACTGGCTAATCGCCTAACATCTTTCAGTACAATCTTCTCGTACTTCCAGCCATGTCAAGAAGTCATACTTCCATGTGTTTCTGGACAAGTTGCTATTAGCCCACTGTGAAGCAGTAACCGACTGTTGCCTGGTTGCTGTCCTCATCTTTACTTAGCCATGGAACCAGCTGCGGATGAGGCCATCCACATAAGACTTTGAGGATATAGCCTTGGATACAACTCGCAGAAAGTCAAGTTGCTCTTACTACCTTTTCTACAACTCATTCGCTGTCTGTTTCTTTTACAGCAGAGCAATTCAAAGATGCTGTCTTTAGACAAGTGAATGATGTAACTAAGTACTGTAATAATTTACAAATTATCAAGGTCCAATTTTTGAAAGAATATTGGTCTACAGCAATTCAGTGAGAACTGCTCATACATTTCTGGATCGAAGACTAGTTCAACCTGTCCAGGGCACAATGAAGGCAATCTGTAAGTACTGATGTGGGGTGGCTGTACAGTTGTTGTTGTGGGTATAAAACTTTTGTTACCATTCTGTGTTTGGTGAGAACTTGTAGCACCACTCCATGACAATTACGAGAATTATGAACATTTTCTTGAAAGAGTCTAATATTCTCATGGCCCTTACAGTACAGTGCAAAATATAACACAGGAGCTGCGGGAAGGTGGAAGACTCATGCCACTTATGATGATGTGCATGGCAGGCAACAGAATTTCAATCATTCTGATGACCAGTTTGAAGTAGAAAAATGGCAAGTAATAGTGAGGAACATAAATAAAGTGTATATAGCAGCTGCCACAGGTGACCTTGGTGGGGAGGAGGTGCACTCAGTGGGGGAACAAGATTGCTGAATAGCTTGGTTGGGCAGCTGATGGGAAGTTCTATTGAACTTTGTAAGAATGGAGACACTAATGAGTGGGGGAGACATTCCTGCACCACTGAGCGTGTGAGAAGAGTCACCTGACTTGCACCCCATTTATTATTATGACATAACTGATGGATTAAATGCTGCTGGTACTATTGGGATAGTGTGACAGTTTGACAGAAAGCAACTGACTGGAACAGGAACAATAAGAAGTAAAAATTCGTTGATGTGGCAAGTGTGAGGACTTCAGGCTCCAGAACAGTATATGAAAGACTGCAAGGAAGCAAGCACTTCTGAACTGCAAGGGAGAGAATTCAAATAAGAATGTTCATTACAAAACACAAGAGTGCCTCTGGACAGCACTAATATGATTTATAAATTCGTATTTGATGGAGATGCCAAATATGACTGCCATCAAGGTTGGACAGCACTCATGCAGTGTGCTTTTAGACTCCCACACTCAATAGTGAATAGGAAGAGCAAAGATAGAAATTCGATGCCTGTGACTGAGTTGGGTAAAAAAAAAAAAGCCAAAATAAAAGAGTTGTTTTGTGGGGGAGAGCTGGTGCCCATTTCAGCTGATGTCAATCCGATTGTAAAAGTAGCAGTAGGTGGCTTAGAAAGTGAGGTACTGGTTGACAGCTGTTCACAGATTTCAGTGACTTCACCTAGCAAAATGAACACAGTACTACAGCTGACCTGTAACGTTAAAATTTTTGGTGCTACAGGGATGGTGTCCAAAAACAATCCAACATGAAGTCAAACTACTCTTGCAGTTCAAAGTTGTGGTCACAGAATTGCACATGTTTGAGAATTCAGAAACTGTGTTAACATGATCATAGGTATCAATTCTTTAATATAAATTGTTGTGATGTAAATGTCGAGCGGTGTTGTATAATAATGTACATGCAGTGCTAATGTTGGTAATACGCACCTGTGTGTGGTTTTTCTGTATATTGTTTTTCTTGTTGTACGTACTTTGTGTTGAACCGGTACCTAATAAACCATATGTATTTCCAATCATCATCATCATCATCATTTAAGACTGATTATGCCTTTCAGTGTTCAGTCTGGAGCATAGCCCCCCTTATAAAATTCCTCCATGATCCCCTATTCAGTGCTAACATTGGTGCCTCTTCTGATGTTAAACCTATTACTTCAAAATCATTCTTAACCGAATCCAGGTACCTTCTCCTCGGTCTGCCCCGACTCCTCCTACACTCTACTGCTGAATCCATGAGTCTCTTGGGTAACCTTGCTTCTCCCATGCGTGTAACATGACCCCACCGTCTAAGCCTGTTCGCCCTGACTGCTACATCTATATAGTTCATTCCCAGTTTTTCTTTGATTTCCTCATTGTGGACACCCTCCTGCCATTGTTCCCATCTACTAGTACCTGCAATCATCCTAGCTACTTTCATATCCGTAACCTCAACCTTGTTGATAAGGTAACCTGAATCCACCCAGCTTTCGCTCCCGTACAACGAAATTGGTCGAAAGATTGAACGGTGCACAGATAACTTAGTCTTGGTACTGACTTCCTTCTTGTAGAAGAGAGTAGATCGTAGCTGAGCGCTCACTGCATTAGCTTTGCTACACCTCGCTTCCAGTTCTTTCACTATGTTGCCATCCTGTGAGAATATGCATCCTAAGTACTTGAAACCGTCCACCTGTTCTAACTTTGTTCCTTCTATTTGGCACTCAATCCGTTTATATTTCTTTCCCACTGACATTACTTTCGTTTTGGAGATGCTAATCTTCATACCATAGTCCTTACATTTCTGATCTAGCTCTGAAATATTACTTTGCAAACTTTCAATCGAATCTGCCATCACAACTAAGTCATCCGCATATGCAAGACTGCTTATTTTGTGTTCACATATCTTAATCTCACCCAGTCAGTCTATTGTTTTCAACATATGATCCATAAATAATATGAACAACAGTGGAGACAGGTTGCAGCCTTGTCTTACCCCTGAAACTACTCTGAACCATGAACTCAATTTACCATCAACTCTAACTGCTGCCTGACTATCCATATAAAGACCTTTAATTGCTTGCAAAAGTTTGCCTCCTATTCCATAATCTTGTAGAACAGACAATAACTTCCTCCTAGGAACCCGGTCATATGCCTTTTCTAGATCTATAAAGCATAGATACAATTCCCTGTTCCACTCATAACACTTCTATTCCCTGTTCCACTCATAACACTTCTCCATTATTTGCTGTAAGCTAAAGATCTGGTCCTGACAACCTCTAAGAGGCCTAAACCCACACTGATTTTCATCCAATTGGTCCTCAACTAATACTTGCACTTTCCTTTCAACAATACCTGAGAAGATTTTACCCACAACGCTGATTAAAGAGATATCTCTATAGTTGTTACAATCTTTTCTGTTTCCATGTTTAAAGATTGGTGTGATTACTGCTTTTGTCCAGTCTGATGGAACCTGTCCCGACTCCCAGGCCATTTCAATTATCCTGTGTAGCCATTTAAAACCTGACATTCCACTGAATTTGATGAGTTCCGACTTAATTTCATCCACCCCAGCTGCTTTATTGCACTGCAATCTATTGACCATTTTTTCCACTTCCTCAAATGTGATCCTATTTCCATCATCATTCCTATCCCATTCTACCTCTAAATCTGAAACATTACTGATCGCATTTTCACCTACATTGAGCAACTCTTCAAAATATTCCCTCCATCTGCCCAAGGCATCCACAGGATTCACCAGCAGTTTTCCTGACCTGTCCAAAATACTTGTCATTTCCTTCTTACCTCCCTTTCGAAGACTGCTGATTACACTCCAGAATGGTTTTCCAGCAGCTTGACCCATAGCGTCCAACCTGTTTCCAAAGTCTTCTCACGATTTCTTCTTTGATGCTGCAATTATCTGTTTGGCTTTGTTTCTTTCCTCAACATAATTTTCTCTGTCTACCTGGGTTCTGGTTTGTAGCCATTTTTGATACGCCTTCTTTTTCCTTTTACGGGCTGCCTTGACTGTATCATTCCACCAAGCTGTTTGCTTCACCCTACTTTTACACACTGCTATTACAAGACATTCTTTAGCCACTTCTAGTACTGTGTCCCTGTACCTTGTCCATTCCTTTTCCAATGACTGTAATTGACTACATTCAACTAACTGGTACCTTTCTGAGATCGCTGTTATGTACTTGTGCCTGATTTCCTTATCCTGAAGTTTCTCCACTCTTATCCTCCTACATATGGACCTGACCTCCTGCACTTTCGGCCTCACAATCCCAATTTCACTGCAGATTAAATAATGATCAGTGTCATCAAAGAATTCCCTGAATACACGTGTGTACCTCACAGCCTTCCTGAATTCCTGATCTGTTATTATATAGTCAATGACAGATCTGGTTCCCCTCCATTCCCAAGTATACCGGTGAATGTTCTTCTGTTTAAAAAAGGAGTTTGTGATTACTAAGCCCATACTGGCACAGAAATCCAAGAGTTGTTTCCCGTTCCTGTTGGCCTCCATGTTGTTGTTGTTGTGGTCTTCAGTCCTGAGACTGGTTTGATACAGCTCTCCATGCTACTCTATCCTGTGCAAGCTTTTTCATCTCCCAGTACCTACTGCAACCTACATCCTTCTGAATCTGCTTAGTGTATTCATCTCTTGGTCTCCCTCTACGATTTTTACCCTCCACGCTGCCCTCCAATACTAAATTGGTGATCCCTTGATGCCTCAGAACATGTCCTACCAACCGATCCCTTCTTCTGGTCAAGTTGTGCCACAAACTTCTCTTCTCCCCAATCCTATTCAAAACTTCCTCATTAGTTATGTGATCTACCCATCTAATCTTCAGCATTCTTCTGTAGCACCACATTTCGAAAGCTTCTATTCTCTTCTTGTCCAAACTATTTATCGTCCATGTTTCACTTCCATACATGGCTACACTCCATACGAATACTTTCAGAAATGACTTCCTGACACTTAAATCAATACAGGATGTTAACAAATTTCTCTTCTTCAGAAACGCTTTCCTTGCCATTGCCAGCCTACATTTTATATCCTCTCTACTTCGACCATCATCAGTTATCTTGCTCCCCAAATAGCAAAACTCCTTTACTACTTTAAGTGCCTCATTTCCTAATCTAATTCCCTCAGCATCACCCGACTTAATTAGACTACATTCCATTATCCTTGTTTTGCTTTTGTTGATGTTCATCTTATATCCTCCTTTCAAGACACTGTCCATTCCATTCAACTGCTCTTCCAAGTCCTTTGCTGTCACTGACAGAATTACAATGTCATCAGCGAACCTCAAAGTTTTTATTTCTTCTCCATGGATTTTAATACCTACTCCGAAGTTTTCTTTTGTTTCCTTTACTGCTTGCTCAATATACAGATTGAACAACATCGGGGAGAGGCTACAACCCTGTCTTACTCCCTTCCCAACCACTGCTTCCCTTTCATGTCCCTCGACTCTTATAACTGCCATCTGGTTTCTGTACAAATTGTAAATAGCCTTTCGCTCCCTGTATTTTACCCCTGCCACCTTTAGAATTTGAAAGAGAGTATTCCAGTCAACATTGTCAAAAGCTTTCTCTACGTCTACAAATGCTAGAAACGTAGGTTTGCCTTTCCGTAATCTTTCTTCTAAGATAAGTCGTAAGGTCAGTATTGCCTCACGTGTTCCAGTGTTTCTACGGAATCCAAACTGATCTTCCCCGAGGTTGGCTTCTACTAGTTTTTCCATTCGTCTGTAAAGAATTCGTGTTAGTATTTTGCAGCTGTGACTTATTAAACTGATAGTTCGGTAATTTTCACATCTGTCAACACCTGCTTTCTTTGGGATTGGAATTATTATATTCTTCTTGAAGTCTGAGGGTATTTCACCTGTTTCATACATCTTGCTCACCAGATGGTAGAGTTTTGTCAGGACTGGCTCTCCCACGGCCGTCAGTAGTTCCAATGGAATATTGTCTACTCCGGGGGCCTTGTTTCGACTCAGGTCTTTCAGTGCTCTGTCAAACTCTTCACGCAGTATCATATCTCCCATTTCATCTTCATCTACATCCTCTTCCATTTCCATAATATTGTCCTCAAGTACATCGCCCTTGTATAGACCCTCTATATACTCCTTCCACCTTTCTGCTTTCCCTTCTTTGCTTAGAACTGGGTTTCCATCTGAGCTCTTGATATTCATACAAGTCGTTCTCTTATCTCCAAAGGTCTCTTTAATTTTCCTGTAGGCGGTATCTATCTTACCCCTAGTGAGATAGGCCTCTACATCCTTACATTTGTCCTCTAGCCATCCCTGCTTAGCCATTTTGCACTTCCTGTCGATCTCATTTTTGAGACGTTTGTATTCCTTTTTGCCTGTTTCACTTACTGCATTTTTATATTTTCTCCTTTCATCAATTAAATTCAATATTTCTTCTGTTACCCAAGGATTTCTACTAGCCCTCGTCTTTTTACCTACTTGATCCTCTGCTGCCTTCACTACTTCATCCCTCAAAGCTACCCATTCTTCTTCTACTGTATTTATTTCCCCCCATTCCTGTCAATTGCTCCCTTATGCTCTCCCTGAATCTCTGTACAACCTCTGGTTCTTTTAGTTTATCCAGGTCCCATCTCCTTAAATTCCCACCTTTTTGCAGTTTCTTCAGTTTTAATCTACAGATCATATCCAATAGATTGTGGTCAGAGTCTACATCTGCCCCTGGAAATGTCTTACAATTTAAAACCTGGTTCCTAAATCTCTGTCTTACTATTATATAATCTATCTGATTCCTTTTAGTATCTCCAGGGTTTTTCCATGTATACAACCTTCTTTCATGATTCTTAAACCAAGTGTTAGTTATGATTATGTTGTGCTCTGTGCAAAATTCTACCAGGCGGCTTCCTCTTTCATTTCTGTCCCCCAATCCATATTCACCTACTATGTTTCCTTCTCTCCCTTTTCCTACACTCGAATTCCAGTCACCCATGACTATTAAATTTTCGTCTCCCTTCACAATCTGAATAATTTCTTTTATTTCATCATACATTTCTTCAATTTCTTCGTCATCTGCAGAGCTAGTTGGCATATAAACTTCTACTACTGTAGTAGGTGTGGGCTTCGTATCTATCTTGGCCACAATAATGCGTTCACTATGCTGTTTGTAGTAGTTTACCCGCATTCCTATTTTCCTATTCATTATTAAACCTACTCCTGCATTACCCCTATTTGATTTTGTGTTTATAACCCTGTAGTCACCTGACCAGAAGTCTTGTTCCTCCTGCCACCGAACTTCACTAATTCCCACTATATCTAACTTCAACCTATCCATTTCCCTTTTTAAATTTTCTAACCTACCTGCCCGATTAAGGGATCTGACATTCCACGCTCCGATCCGTAGAATGCCAGTTTTCTTTCTCCTGATAACGACATCCTCTTGAGTAGTCCCCGCCCGGAGATCCGAATGGGGGACTATTTTACCTCCGGAATATTTTACCCGAGAGGACGCCATCATCATGTAATCATACAGTAAAGCTGCATGCCCTCGGGAAAAATTACGGCTGTAGTTTCCCCTTGCTTTCAGCCGTTCGCAGTACCAGCACAGCAAGGCCGTTTTGGTTATTGTTACAAGGCCAGATCAGTCAATCATCCCGACTGTTGCCCTTGCAACTACTGAAAAGGCTGCTGCCCCTCTTCAGGAACCACACGTTTGTCTGGCCTCTCAACAGATACCCCTCCGTTGTGGTTGCACCTACGGTACGGCCATCTGTATCGCTGAGGCACGCAAGCCTCCCCACCAACGGCAAGGTCCATGGTTCATGGGGGGGGGGTTGGCCTCCATATCCTCTCCAAATTTACCCATAACCTTTTCATACCCTTCTGTTCGATTTCCAATCCTGGCGTTAAAATCACCCATGAGCAGAACACTGTCCTTGTCCTTTACTCTAACAACTACATCACTGAGTGCCTCATAAAAACTATCCATCTTATCTTGATCTGTCCCTTCACAATGCGAATATACTGACACAATCCTAATTTCTTGCTAGACACTGTCAAATCTATCCACATCAGTCGTTCGTTTACATACCTTATTGCAACTACGCTGGGTTCCATTTCTTTCCTGATGTAAAGCCCTACACCCCATTGTGCTATTCCTGCTTTGACTCCTGACAGGTAGACCTTGTATTCTCCCACTTCCTCTTCTTTCTCACCCCTTACCCGAATGTCACTAACAGCTAAAACGTCCAGCCCCATCTTACTTGCAGCCTCTGCCAGCTCTACCTTCTTCCCAGAGTAGCCCCCAATTGATATTAATAGCTCCCCATCTCATTACCATTTGTTTGCCAAGTCGTATCTTTGGAGTCCCTGGTTTGTCAGTTAGAGGTGGGACTCCGTCACCTCCAAAGGTCCGAGGCATTTTGCTCTGATTGTTGCCAGCATCATATTTAAAGTACCAGGGAAGCAGGTTGCTAGCCTTACTTGCCCCGAGTCCCATTGGGTTTTACCCCTAACCGCTGAGGGACTAACTGGTGGATTTAGTAGTCTTTGCCGTATGAGCACAAAGGTGACCACGACTCAGAATATGTCCGAGATGCCCAGCCTTATTCCAAAGTAACTGGTATCCCGACTGTCGGGACCACTTACTTGGCCACTCATACGTTGCCCGTGGTTCATGAACTAGGACATGACTACAGGAACCCACACCATGAACCACATGTATTTCCAAATGTGCAAATATTTTTTTTTCTAAGAAAATCTCAGCAGGTTATGGGCCCAGGTGTGTGTTAAAAGGACACTTGTACAAAAATAATAACGTAGCTCTGTGCAAAAGGTTTTTAAAGTTATCTCCAAGAAGACATTTTTGAAGTTGTTAATTCCATGCAACCACTATGGATTCAATGAGAATTATCAACATCGGAGTTGTGGAAGGCAAAACAAATTGGAACATTTGGAAATACAAAATAAGTATTTGTCTATGAGGAATTCCTGGTGCACTTGATGTTGTGGAAGGCAGGACAGTGAAACCTAGTATTATTTCAGAAAGTGCTACCGTTGAACAAAGGGCGATCTATAAAAGTGCTTTAGAAGCTTTTAACAAAGTAGACAGCAACGCTCTACTTGTTTTGACTACAAATATGTTGGAAAAAACTTAACAGAAAATAATGCATCTAAATACAGCGTATGAAGTGTGGACAGAATCACACAAAATATTTGATGGTGTCTCTGAAGACAAAGTGTACAACCTTTGTTTGGAGTTCTTTAGTTACAAAAAGGCTCCTGAAGATGATATTGTGACACATATTTCCTAACAGAAATATTTGTGGAGTGAATTGAAACCAGAAATGACCAAAGATATCGTAAATAATTCAGAAATGCCTGATTTGTCTTTTATTTGTAAAATATAAGGAACACTACCAGAAGACTATTTTTGGTTTAAATCTAGTTGGATGCTAACATATAGAGATGACAGAACAATTGATAATTTAACAAATCAATTGTGTGCATATGAAAAAGCTCTGAGTACAAAGGAGGGTGATTTTAGTAAACAAGAAGCCCTCACTACAGACTCATCAAGGCTGTCATTTCAGCAAGTAAATCCAACAGATAAAAAGAAATTAATATGTAATTACTGCAAGAAACCTAACCATACAATTAAAGTGTGCAGAAAGTGGGCAGCGGATGGCAAACCTCCAAAACCAGCTACCACAGATACAAATATGCTACTTCTTGCTATGACATCTTCTGTGATGAACTCTGAATGTAGAAATGATGACTGGTATATAGACAATGGTGCAACAAGTCATATTACAAATGACAGGAATTGTTTCAAAACATTTCAGCGTTTTCTAACAAAACAGTCAGTTACTACAGCTAATGGTGACATAATTGAAGCAATTGGAAAAAGGTTCAATAGACATTAAAGCAGCAGTTGGAGGAAAATGGAACAGAATTACCTTGACAGATGTATGGTATGTACCTCAGATTCACAACAATCTATTATCTGTTCTTGCAATAAAGGATAAACATCCAGAAAGTAAATTCACATAAACTGCAGAAATTTGTCATCTTACGATTGATAATGTTACTAGATTGGCAGTTGTCTGTGATTGCTTTGTAGGCCATTTTAAACTTGCTGTAAGAAATGTGAAACCTAGCTCCCTCAGCGCAGTTAATACCACTAGCAGAGACAATACGTTGCAGCTTTATCATGAAACATTTGGAAACCAGAACAAGCCGCCATGTGAAGTCTGTACTTTGTAGCGAGTTAAATAATGAGGTGGAAATTGACAGTGAACTTTGTGAAGGCTGTATTTATGTCAAGGCTCTTCGTTTGCCATTTGACAACAGAAAGAGGACAGCAGAACCAGGTGAACTTATTCACGCTGATGTATGTGGTCCGTTTCAAGTACCTTCTGTGTCAGGGCACTGGTATTTTGTTCTTTTCAAAGATGATTGTACAAAGTTTAGGGCAACATATTTCATGCAAGAAAAGTCTGCAGAAAAGTTAAGGCAGTTAATAGCTGAAGCAAAAGCTGCTGGACATACCATCAAGGAACTTCTGAGTGATAATGGGAAAGAATTTGACAACAAACAAGCAAAAGAGATTCTTCACAAAGAGGGTGTAATTCAACGCCTCACAATGCCTTACACTCCAGAACAAAACGGGTGCAGTGAAAGAGAGAACTGCACAGTTGTGGAAACTGCCAGGGCCATAATGCATGCACATGCAAACATTCCACAGAAACTTTGGGCAGAGATGGTGAACACCACAACCTACATTCTAAACCGAAAAGGGCCTTCCAGTATTCCAGGAACATATTCATATGAATTGTGGTATGGAAGGAAGCCAAGCCTGAAACATCCGCAGGTGACAGGCTGCACTTGCTATGCTCATATTCCAAAACAACAGAGGAGGAACATGGACCGAAAAGCACTGAAATGTGTCCTTATTGAATATGATCACAATGAGGGTTACAGAATTTATTGTGGAGAGGTGTGCACACTCATTAGGTCATGAGATGTCATCTTCGAGGAGAGGCCACTGAAGAGTGAGAAAAGTTCAACTCTTCCAGTGAATGTTTTCAGTCATCAGGATCCAGTACCTCAGACTGAAGACCAATGGTATTGATAGTGAGAGTGAAGAGGATGGCAGTTCCTTGGGTGTAGATGAAGACCCTCAGGAGGAAGATCAGGAAGACACAAGTGCAGAAGCTTTACCATGTCTGCGTGATCGGTTAACCCTCAGACCTCCACAAAAGTTTAATGATTATGTAATGAACCTCTCAATATCTTTCCAAGAACCAGAAACATACAGCGATGCCATGAAGTCTGTTCAAAACGATTTCTGGAAGGAAGTTATGGATTCTGAAATAAAAGCTCTTCAAGAAAATGAAACGAGGGATGTGGTTGACCTACCATATGCAAAGATGTCCATTCCTAATAGATCGGTGTATAAATTCAAACAAATGCTGATGGCTCAGTCAATAAATTCAAGGCAAGATTGGTGATTAAGGGTTATTCACAGCAGAGAGGAGTTGACTATGAGCAGACATTCAGAGCACATTCAGAGCACTGCTAAGTGTTGCTGCAAGGGAGAGCATTTATATTGATTTAAAAGAAACCATTTATATGCAACAACCTCAAGGATGTGATGATGGGTCTGGGAGAGTATGTTGCTTGAAGAAAAGTCCATACAGACTGAAACAGGCTCTGCATTGCTGGAATTAGAAGTACAGTAATCATCTCACTAAACTGGGCTTTCTGAGGAGTGAAGCTGATCCATGTCTTTTTGTGAGACAGTAAGGCTGTAAGAAAATATTCCTTGTGCTTTATGTTGATGATGGTCTGATTGCAGCTCACAGTGAACAGGAATTTGAAGACATTGTCAGTGATTTAAGAGAAGAGTTTAAAATTACTTCAGTGCCTGCATCATTTTTCTTAGGTCTGGAAATTGACCAACAAGAATGTGGAACTGTATGTGTAAGTCAGACTCATTACACAGGAAAACACCAGAGCATTTCAACATGAAGAACTGCAAGGCTGTAACTACACCCATTATAAATGACAATGATACAGAAGAAAGTCCTTGCAACTCTGAATTTCCATACAGTCAAGCTGTTGGAGTACTGATGTTTCTGATGTGTGGGAGACGTCCTGACATTGCATATGCTGTCAGTGTTGTATCATGAAATCAACAGATTGTGATGTAGTGAAAGTTAAAAGAATCTTACAATACCTGAGAGGCACAACAAATTATGGACTTTTATATAAAAACAATTCTAGGAAGCAGGTTTTAGAGTGTTCTAGTGATGCTGACCACATTGGTGGTGATCTTGGCTCTGGGCTCTCAACATCTGGTGTCCTTTGTCTGTACTCTGGGGTACCCATCACCTGGGTTAGTCAAAGGCAATCTTCTGCTGCCATATCCGCAACTGAAGCTGAGGTTGTGGCTGCCAGTGAAGCTGCTCAGGAAATTGTCTGGATCAAGAAGATTCTGACAGAATTGGACCAATTGGAGGCAACACCAGTTCTGGAGGTTGACAATGAAGCTGCTATCTGGCTTGCCCAGAATCCCAAGTTTCACTGAAGAACGAAGCATATTCATATAAGGCATTTCTTTGTTTGTGAACTATTTAGTGCTTATGAAATCATAGTTGCAAAAGTAGATACTGTAGAACAACTTGCTGATATACTAAAAAAGCCTCTGTTTTCGATTAGATATCAGTATTTATGTAATAAGATTAGACTTTGCAAGTTATTAAATAAGGGAGAGTGTTAATGTATTTTACATCTTTGGCGTTCTTTAATAACTAAAGTCAGTATTTCATGTTCAGTGGTTAGTAATATGCACATGTGTGTGGTTTCTCTGTATGTTGTTGTTGTTGTTGTTGTACGTGCTTTGTGTTGAACCAGTAACTAATAAACCATGTGTATTTCCAAGTATGCAAATATTCGTTTTCTAACAAAATATCAGCATGCAGGAAAAGGCAGTCATCAGATCAGCGTAGTTAAACACTGTCAGAGTGAACTAGAACTTGGACGGTCTGTTGAGCGCTGTTGGTAAGTGGGGTGTACTCAGCCCTTTTGAGGCAAACTGAGGAGCTACTTGTTGGAGAAGTAGCAGCTCCGGTCATGTAAACTGACTAACGGTCAGGAGTGCGATGTGCTGACCACATGCCCCTCCACATCCATATTCATTGATGCCTGTGGGCTGAGGATGACAAGGCGCCCATTTTGGTACCACTAGAACTTCATAGCACCTGTTCATGCTGAGTTTACTTAGGAAAAGGCAGTAGTAACACAATTTTTTTAGTAAAAGGAGCCATTTCTGGGAAATTTTGAACTTCCAAGTAGGACCAAAGGTTGTACCGAAAAAGAAGTATGAAATATAAGTTATATAAGTTTATATTGTTTTGGAGTTCAAAGGGAAGCAGAAAAAGGATGTAAGAGTTATCCTCTGGAAGGAAGACCAGAAACAGATCCGTGGAAAGTTGATCAAGGGATGGTGGATGAGGCACATTAAAAAGGGTATGAGGCTTCCTGCTCTATGGGAAACTTCACAGTGAGGCGACTGTGCGTACTTGAGCTGGGTAGAACAATGCATTCTTTCCTTCTTCTATTCTCTTCCTCTTTTGTTTAATATATTGTTGATAATCTTCAGTATGTGCATATAGACAATTGAAGTGGGGAAGTCATTAAAATGGCAAGAGAATATGTGAAGTAAGTCAATGGTTGGATACAGGATGTCATGAGGATATCATGATAAATGTAAAATCCCAAAAGTAGAACAGTGTGAATAGAGTTTTGAAATACAGAGAAAATAACAAGGGGGACATGAAGTGAAAACAAGACAAAATTCTGGGTAAATCACAACATTGGAAGTAACACTCTGATATACAAGTATGAACAGTGTTTTTATGGTTTAAGTAAAATAGGTTACAAGAGGAATAAATATAATACAAATGTTACTTGGAACTAAAGTAACAGTGCGGAATGTGTAATATATACGATTGCAAGGATCTGATGTTAAGAAGATGAGTGATTTGTGTCACAGACAGGTGTGTGACCTGTATATTTTATGTGATTGGCTAAGGAAATAAGAGACTGAGCAGTGTGGAGCACCAGAATAGGTGGACTCAGGAGTGTAAATATAAAAAGATCTAGTGATTGAGTAAATGTAGCAAATGCATACAAGAAAGTATCATTTTCAGTCTATGAAAAACAAAAAAGTACATTAATGGACAGGGAAAAAAGTCTATGGAGTCATGAGTGGTATTCCTTGAACAGAGTAAATCATAATGAGCAATAATGGTAAGCTTCCATCACTAAAGTCATGACTAAAATTATTCTGAAAGTATTTGGAAAATGCAGCATAACAAATTAATCTGTGTGTAGTTAGAAAACAACCTTTGTTACATGGGGTGGAAAATGGTACCATTCAGGTGTCATTGTGAGGCTTATATTCTGAGATATATGAACCTAGCTCACATCTTGAGAAAGAGGGCTCTGGAGTAGCAATTGAAGTGGACCATGGTGTTGATGAGAAAGAAGGTGTCATGGCAGACATGGCGGACAGCAATACTCTCTTTTGTCCCATGCCTAGGGTTACATCTCAAGGTGGAGGATCATAATCACTTACCTCATATCTTATAGGTTAACACACCAGCACTAGCATGTGAAACTGTGTGGTGAAGTTAGATGCGAAGTGTTAAGTGGTACGACAAAGTAACTGTGATAACACTACATACATAGCATAAAGAGATACTCTTACTGAAATATGTTGTATTGGAATTAACTGGTGTTACTATCAGTGCATGTTTTCTTAAGATATATAGTGCTAAATGTTGGGGGGTGTTCTAAAAACTGGTAAGACTTGGTAAAGGAAATGCAAATGCCAGAATTGAAGGCTGTGAACAGTTGGGGCCAGGAGAAAATGTGAGAAAGTAAAATATACCTACATGATGTAGAAATAAAGGAAAGAGAAGTTTATCATGTACCGATATTCAGAGCTCATGGAAGTTTCAAAAACAATGTGAGAAGATTGAGACATGACAGTGGTAGATTCTTCCACTTTGCATGCTCAGCAAACTCATAGCTAATCTCTCGATAAATTAAAATAATGAAGGAGAGTGATAAGTATATGCAGTCACAGGATGATGGGCATACAATTTGATTACAGTAAGTTTTGTGAAAACATGCTTTGTGATTTGAGAGTTAGATCTCAAGATATATCAGTTTCAACTAAGCACTGACATTAGAATTTGTAGGACCACCTGAAGGCAAGAAGCTACCATTGTTGCATAGGGAGGAAAGGGAGGGGGAAGGGGGGACAAGGGCACCACGTCATTAGAGCTGGCAGGAGAGCATAGTTGCTGAAAGTTTCTGGAGAGCTGACATAAGGTTTCGCTAAGGCACAAACAATTAGTAAGACTGAATTTCTGAGGACAGATATCCCTTGGAAATTAGTGAACAGATGAGTCTAAGGAAAGGACAATCAAGGAAAGAAAAATAGTACATCCGAAAAATGCATTTTAAGACAGTAAAAATGAAACGAAAATTTTTCAGAGAGTTTTGCTAAAGAGTATCAAATGGCTCTGAGCACTATGGGACTTAACATCTATGGTCATCAGTCCCCTAGAATTTAGAACTACTTAAACCTAACTAACCTAAGGACATCACACAACACCCAGCCATCACGAGGCAGAGAAAATCCCTGACCTCGCCGGGAATCGAACCCGGGAACCCGGGCGTGGGAAGCGAGAACGCTACCGCACGACCACGAGATGCAGGCTAAAGAGTATCCACTGGAGAAAACAATATAGGACACTGCAGTTTTGATAGACAAATAACTGATAAAGTAGCTTGTCTGCTGTCACAGCAGCCTCCAATGTTCTAAGTAAGACAGACAGGCCATTGAATGGAAGAAAATGTCTTGGGGCTTGGCTGATGTCGGACCTACTTCAGACTGTAATCTGCCTTGGTTACATCATCCACATAGGCAGTCTTTTTAGTTGCCGTTTCAATGTTTATTTTTCCTGGTGGCAATATCTACAGACTTAGATGGAGGTAGTTTAAGAGAACAAAGCATATGGGAGGCCATACATCATGACTCAACCAACTGTCGGTCAGTGGGTTGAGACCTTCATTGGTATACTGGCTCATTGTTGTAACAGGATGTTGACGATGGCCGTGTGGTTGAGTCCAGGTTGTTAGTGTGATTTTTGTTCTGAAGAAATCATGTGATTTTATTAAAGGCAGAGTCCAAAACTTTCCTAAGAGCCACATGGCACAACATCAAAGGGATTTTAAGGTTATCTATGAGTAACTAAATACGACACAATGGGATTGTTTTGTATCCACATAAGTTTGTCTCCCAAACTCCCTGAATTCAGATAAGTACTGTTCTCAATTTTGCATAAATGTTGTGCATTCTTAATGTCAACCTCATTGGCAAGTAAGGGGCCTCAACAAAATAGTTGATTTTATCACATAGTCTGTTCTTTCTGTGTTGGTACACTGACCCTTTTCCGAGTGTTATTGTAGTCATGCAAGATTCAGTGATGTGTGCAGACTGGAGTGCAGCATAAAAAGAACTGCCTCATAGGTAGGGATTGTGCTGCTGGACTTAAGGCATGCAGTCTCTTAACGTAGGTCTATGATAAAATGAAATTCTGCACTCCTGTTAGATTGTCAATTACCGTCACATGCAAGTTGTTCCATATTATGTTACCGTACTGTGTATTGTCTTGGTTGTTTCTCTCTGTGCAGTCCAGTGTACTTATTTATATTAACATCAAATTGATAAAATATGTTCACAAAATAACCGAGAGAAGGTCAGTTTTTAGTTCTTAACAAGCATGAAACAAAAATTTGTTTAATTCACATACTGTGTAAATTCTCTTATGTCTGTAAATAAGTAAAAATCCATTCTTATTTTTAAACACACCCAGTGTTACATTAAACTTGTTGAAACTGCTGAAATTTTCCTGTTTGTAAAAGTTAACTTCTTGAAAACTAGCAGTCATAAAGCTTTGGGCAGCGGAAATGATAACAGTGGGATATGACAATGCCAAGCTCCAAATGGTGCGCTGGAGGCGATACCAGTGCAGCATGCTAGTTGTCAGCAGCCAACTGCTTTAAACTTGACCATATATGCCTTCTTGCCTCTATACACCCAAGATCCATATAGCATGTAGGAAGGTAGGAGATGAGGTACTGTTGGAAATGGACCTATGAGGGGCCATCATGAGTTGTGCTTGCATAGCTGAGTCAGTAGAGCACTTGCCCACAAATGACAAAAGTTCCAGGTTCACGTACTGGTCTGGCACACAGCCTTACTCCACAGGAACTCTCAGATCAGTTCTTGCTCTCCTGCACAGTGAGAATTCATTATGTCCTCTCCAAGGCAGGCCATTCTCACATGTGTCATAAGGCCTATAACATCTATCCCTCAAATAATAGTTACCAATAGGTACTGACGTAAAGAAGACATTGGTGCAGGAACAGCTCTTCATTGTGTCATTGTGCCCCTCATCAATAGTACTCCATGTCCCAATATATGAGGTATATATTATTCAACTGTATGTTTTAAATGTAATCTCACTGTGTCACTACATTTACACAATTAAGGTTGCTGGGAACAAAACATGAGACAAACCTGAGCAGTATACAATAAAAGCATATGGGTGATACAGCAAGAATGCATTTATGCATGTTGACATCAGCAAATACTACAGGACAACTTTGGCAGTTTCTTTACAAGCCTTTAAGATTTTCCACAGTAGATGCATTAGCTTTGCTGTGAATGTATTTATTGTAGAACATTTGACAAAGGCAACTGGAACAGCATGCAAAAGAAAATACTCTGTAATGAGTCACTAGATACCAATGATTGCTTATGTCGAAACACTCACTGGATAAAACTCATTGATCTTTGGAAACTTGTCAGCATAGACAGGATTCAAACCACCTAATTGTGTTTCATTGGAGAGCTGGTCACAGAGGCCATGATAATAATTAAGAATCTATTCTCTGCAAAATGGGTTTTTATTATTTCAGAGCCTCATTGCTCACTATTTTTTAATGAGACAGAAATTAGCATCATCAACAATTTTACAAACATTGATTGTTTGATTTTTATTAATGCACACCACTGTTGCTTCTCTGAGGCTTTGCAGAAATGCAGTGTCTGCCATAGACAGAGGTCATATTGGATGTGGTATGCAATGAAATTAGTTAAGGCTTTCACTTCTCTGAGAGACAGATGTGCTTGTCTTGCACTGAATGACTTTTGAAATTTCTTACATGGTTATGCATTCAGAGTTAATGCCCTACACCGATGCTAACAGCATGCATCCCAGTAACAGCAATGCATTCATGTGTGAAGTCACATAAAGTTGATAACCTATTAGTGTCATTTTGATCAGGGGCATGGAATTTGGGATTCTGGTCTGCTACTCATTTTGTTTACTTAGTAGCATTTCACTTGCAAGTGCTGGAATTTCCAACACTTAATGCAACATACAGAGCTGAGAGAGATCACGGAAAAACAATGTAGGATACACTAGATGCTGAAGAAAGATACCTTGAAACAAAGGCAAATGCTTTTACTTGAGGTTGACAGATGAAGTGAATGTGTCATTGCTTACTAGTCCATTCATTCTTTTCATTGTGTTTATACTTGCTGTACTGAAATAAAACTTTCACAGTTGTGAAACAACTTGAGGTGCTCATAAACAACAGAAGTAGATGAGAAATTGACACTGCACACTTATTGAAAATTACCTATCAAATTATTAAGTTCTATTTGTGCTTGCACAGGTTAAGATGAACATTAAAGATTAGCTGGAAAGCTTCTACTTTATGGGAAGAAACCATTGTTAATACCACAGTTCTCTTATTACTGCTTCTTGCTTTGAATTTACAGAATTCTAGTTATAATTATCACAGAACAAGTCTGCTTTCAAGTAACACTTTTAATCACTTTTTCGCAGAAGAAGCTGACTTGCACTGTGGTGTAGTGGTTATTATACTAAACTATTGAATGGGGGGTGCTGAGTTCAAAACTCACCTGCAGTATACCATTTTAATTTCTATATTCAGTTTGAGTACATTCTAGAAGTATCCACAAATGTCAAGAATCATCGTACTGGAATGTTCTATATATGTGTGTGTGTGTGCGAGTGTATACCTGTCCCTTTTTCCCCCTAAGGTAAGTCTTTCCGCTCCCGGGATTGGAATTACTCCTTATCCTCTTCCTTAAAACCCACATCCTTTTGTCTTTCCCTCTCCTTCCCTCTTTCCTGATCAAGCAACCGTGGGTTGCGAAAGCTTGAATTTTGTGTGTGTGTTTGTGTTTGTTAGTGTCTCTATCAACATACCAATGCTTTCATTTGGTAAGTTACATTGTATGTGTTTTGGCCAAAGGCTCTGTGCTCTTGTACGTGCAAGTGCTGAATAAATCTTCTTTAAGTGAAGTAAGTGTCCATCATTCATCTAAGTACACCTTCTTCTACATGACATTATTCTGGTGGAGATGCTGGGTATTGGAACCTGTGACGACACAGTTGCTCCCATCAGGCCACAACAGAGCCACCGTTAATGTGGCGAGAAACCTGAGTTTGGGCCATATTCAACAGATTGCAATCTACCGGAGACAGAAGAAGAAGAGGATATTACAATGACAGCGACTGTGTGCCACCACATGAGACATCCTTCTGGGTTCTCTGGTGACGATGGCCAAGATCCAAACAAGTGGCTGAAGGTATATGAGCATTTGGCCAAATTTAACAAATGGGATAACACTGTGTGTTTGGCTAACGTATTTTTCTACTTGGAGGGTACTGCCAAGCAGTGGTATGAGAACAACGAGGAGAAGTTAACAAGCTGCGAAGTATTCTGGGTGGAACTGCGCAAGTATTTCAGTGACACACAGTGACAGAAAGGCAAGGCTGATGATAAATTAAAGTGCAGGGCACAGCATCCACAAGAAACTACTGCATCCTACATTCAAGACAGCTTCGAGCTGTGTAAAATAGTGGATCCTAGAATGAAGGAGGAAGATAAGGTTGCACATATCATGAAGGGTGTTGCTGAGGACATGTATCAAGCCCTACTCCTGAAGGAGGTTTCGACAGCAGACGACTTTATAAAATGATGCCAGTATATTGAGACAATGCATCAAAAAAGAATTACATGCAAGAAGTTTGAACGGCCAGATTAGCACTGTAGACTATCAACCAATAAGCCAGAGAGCATACCATGTGTCAGCAACTGAACGTCAAATAATTTGCGATGAGATAGAGAAAATGACGAAAAATGACTTCATTCAACCTTCGCAGAGCCCATGGTCATCACCAGTGGCCCTTGTCAGGAAGAAGGATGGCAGTTGGTGCTTTTGTGTTGATTACAGTAAGCTTAATAAGATAACTAAAAAGAACGTTTACCCTCTTCCAAAAATTGATGATACACTAGATGGTCTGAAGGAGGCTAAGTTTTTCTCAACCATGGACATGTACCCGGGATACTGGCATATTGAAGTAGATAAACCTGATCATCAGAAAACTGCATTCATCACCCCTGAGGGCCTGTATGGGTTTAAGGTAATGCCATTTGGTTTGTGTAATGCACCAGCAACTTTTGAATGGATGATGGATAACCTTCTACGTCACCTGAAGTGGACGATTTGTCTTTGTTATTTAGATGACATTATAGTGTACTCAGAGACATGTGATGAACATATCAAAAGACTGAGGGCTGTTCGTAAGTGTCTCCAACAAGGCAGACTCAAAGTCTGTCTTTGGAGCAAAAGAAATCAAAATACTTGGACACCTAGTGTCAAACTACAGTGTGTGGCCAGACCCAGAAAAGGTGAAATCTATAATGGAATTTCCTATTCCTAAAAGTATTAGAAATGTGGGAAGCTTCCTCATATTATATTCTTATTACCATTGTTTTATCAAAGACTTTTGTATCAAAGCCAGGCCACTCCATGAGTTGTTAAAAGCTGATGCTAAATTTATCTGGGGTGGTGCTCAACAAGATTCTTTCAATGTGCTGTGAAAAGTTCTGAAGACTGACCCTGTAATTGGTCTGTATGATGAGAGAGCACCTACAGAACTACACACAGATGCCAGCGGTTATGGGCTTGGTGTTGTTCTGGTGCAAATTTCGGATGGAAAAGAAAAGGTTATAGCCTATACTTCTAGGGCACTTACAAAAACTGAGAGAAACTACTCAACTACAGAAAGAGAATGACTTGCTGTGATCTGGGCCATGTGCAAATTTTGACAGTATCCCTATGGAAGGGCATTCACAGTTGTTACACACCATCATTCATTTTGTTGGTTGACAGAATCGAACAGGATGACTCGCCAGGTGGGCACCATGTTTTCAAGAGTATGACATTACCGTAGTGTACAAAAGTGGAAGAAAACACCAAGATGCAGACTGCCTCTCAAGAAACCCTGTGCAAGACCATCAAGGCTTGGTGAAGATAGTGACTGTCTCACTACACTTCAGGATCTCTCTGCTTAGCAGAAGAAGGACGCCAATATATCTCAAATTACGCTTGCCCTATATCAGTCAGAGGATGTGAAAGGACAATTTAAGGTAGTTAATGGATTACTTTGCAAGAAAAACTTTGATCTGTTTGGAAAGAGGTGGCTACCAGTGATTCCTGAACACCTGTGCTCAGATGTTCTACAGAAATTCCATGACACACCTGAGGCTGGACATTTAGGATTTGTTAAGACATACGATAGAATGCGCAAGAGATTTTTCTGGCCAGGTTTATTTAGGAGTGTCCGTCACTATGTATCGTATTGCAGAGAGTGCCAGAGGAGAAAGGAAGTTCCTCAGAAACCATCTGGCCAACTCATACCAATTCCACCAGCCGAAACACCTTACCAGCATGTTGGGATTGACCTCCTTGGATGATTTCCAACGTCTGCTAGTGGAAATAGATGGATTATTGTTTGCACTGATTATCTGACACACTATAACATTACAAAAGCTGTGAAAACAGCTGAAGCATCCGAGGTAGCCAAATTCATTGTGGAAGACACTGTATTAAAACATGGTGACCCAAGGTCGTTAATTACAGATCGAGGGAAAGTTTTTCAATCGAATCTTGTGACAGAGATAAGTCGTCAGTAACATTAATCATCACATGATGACTGCCTACCATCCGCAAACTAATGGGCTTACTGAATGCCTTAATAAGACCTTGGACAACATGCTATCATTGTTTGTTAATGTTGAGCAGAGCAGCTGGGAGGGGGTGCTACCTTTCGTGATGTTTGCCTACAACACCGCAAAACAAGACACCAAAGGATTTACGCCATTTTTCCTGGTGCATGGGCGTGAGGCGACTATGACAATGGACATTGTGTTTCCATTACATCTTATGGTGTGGACGATGACCACATCAGCCAGGTGTTAACCAGAGCTGAGGAAGCTTGGCAGTTAGCTCAACTCTGCATGTTGGAGGCTCAAGAAAATGATCGCTTAAGGTATGATGTGAGCTACCGCCCTGTTGTCTACCAGCCTGGTGACCTCGTTTGGATCTTCACTCTGGTTCAGAAGGTTGGTCTCTCTGAGAAGCTCCTCAGGCCCTAATTTGGACCTTATAATGTTGTAAGACAGTTGTCTGATGTTACTTAAGTTGAAGATTTTGACACCGACGCAAGATTAAGAAAGATCAGAGATACGGTCCAGGCCCTTCAAATGAAGCCCTACAAGGATCATGCTACCCAGGGTAAATTCAAAGTTCTGGTGACAGGCAACAAGCAGAAACACGATGAACAGCAGAGTGGCAAAAGAAGTTCTAAGAAGATCACCGCCAGGGTAAGCATCAGTCATCGAGGGTCAGGGTGTGCAGTATCGATGACTCGTTCCCGGACTAGGACAACGTAACACAGAGATGCAGTTCTCTTAAGGAGGGAGCAATATCACAGAACAAGCTGAGTAGTACTGTGGTGTAGTGGTTATGATACTAAACTGTTGAAAGGAGGGTGCTGAGTTCATAACTCATCTGGATTGTACCATTTTAATTTCTATATTCGGTTAGAGTACATTCTAGAAGTATCCACAAATGTCAAGTATCACTGTACTGGAATGTTCTGTAGTTGTACATATACTGTATGTGTTCTAGCTGGAGGCAGTCCTCTCCCCACTCTTATATGTAGAAGTGCTGAATAAACCTTCATTAAGTGAAGTTAGAGTTCATCATTCATCTAAGTACACCTTCTTCTATATGACAGTATTGTTCTGAACAGAAGTTTTTAATCTACACAGTGGCAATGACTCACTCAGTGATTTGCACCCCATAAAATTACCAAATGTTAATAACCAGAAAGTCAAAACTGATAGTAAATAATGAATTATTTATCAGCAGTTTTGTGAGTATAATTTTTTTCAAAGGCAGTGCAAAAGTTACAGTACAGCTGGTGTATGACTGCCACACTAGTGGCTCTGCCTCAGGTAGGATAAGGTATGCCTGGGAAGATAATGGGAAGTTATGTGCTAGGTAAGAACTTAGAACTGATCTTGCACCTGGGTTTTTTGAAGGAACAGAATCCATTTGGAGATGGGTTGTATTTAAAGTAGAATAATGATGGAGCAAGATATTTTTTAGCTGTGGTGGATGGTGGAATACCACTTTGGGAGGAGTGGGAAAGAATACAGGTAGAATGTATATCAATCCCGAAACCAAAGATGCACTTTTAATAATGTTAATCAACAACATATTTATATTTCAACAGTGCCAATGTCAGTTCCATGTTAAAATTAGGACGCAAAATAGAAATCTCACAGTCAGTCTGTGTTGGGAAAAACCAAGTTACATCAACTGAATATTACAGCACCACACATTAGCATACGACCTGATACCAAATGTCTCACATCACTGTATACTTTACGTAAGTGTATTACAACAAATTATATCCATCATTGCAACAATAATGACACCTGTAAAGCTTTGATTAGCTAATTAAGTAACAGAGTGGTACTTCGAAAGTAATTTCTTGAGCAAATTTTAAACAAACAACATAGTTTCATATTTTGATACAACCTATTTATTTAATAAAGAAACAAGTTAACGATAATACCAAGTAATGTATTTGAATCTTAAGGAAATGTTAACTACAACATCTGAACTTTAATTAAAAAGGAAATCATCATTATATATTTTCAGTTATCGTATCCAACATAAAACACTATTTTGTACAGAAAATCACAAAATCCAAGACAATCATTACTATTTATGGATATCAAGCAACACATTGGAGTTCATGAAAACATTATCAACAAAAGCCAATTTGTAATTAAGAATAAGATCAATATTTTATACTTTGCATTATTGGGTCAGAAATAAAAGATTATTTTACACTCTAAAATACAAAATTCACAATTTCAACCACAGAATATCTATCTGGCAATTTGTTTGATGTATAACTGTTGCAGCAAGAACTATTGTAATTAATTTTTTTAACTTTAAGTATTGTATTTGACTGTTTCAATAATTACTATTTTGTTTACTTGATTATTAAGAATATGTTTATATCTGTCAGCTGCAGAGGCAGGAGGTGAGAGATATTAGTTGTTGAGAGTTTTGTTATTTACTGTTGTGGAGTGGAGGAAATTCACAATAAATACCAAGGAGATGTAAAATGGTGTTAATTTTTAGAAAGCCTGGATTACAAAAATTATGATTATTCAGGCTGCAAAGAGAGATTTACACCCTGCATTCTACATGGAGGGTTGCTAAACATAGGATGAGTATTCCATTCTACTAAATTACTCATAGCAACAAATACTTGTTTGAAAGTTCATTGCTGGCCATATTTAGAGCGTAAAGATTCATGCTTGATTAGTAGACGGTATGCTATAAGTCCTAGATAAAGTCCTTGCAGTGGTGGTTCAATCTTGTCTCCCATTGACTTGAAAAGGAGGCTCAAAGTTAGCATCTGCATCATATGAGTTACTATCACGAATCCTAAAACATTACAGAATTGGGTTTTTGTTGTTATGAAGGAGTATGTTTGAGTTTAGAAGCCTGATTGCCTCCTGGCTTGGTGTGGGAGACCAACAGAGGAACAAGGTGGAGTTCCATACACTTGATCACTATAGGATGCTGAGTACGAAGCTACGCTACTACAGAAAGTGGACTGAAATTCCTGAAAGGATTGTGGTGTTTGAGCCAGCTATAGATATGTGGCTGACTGGTGAAATGTCACTTTCCAGTGACAATATATTATTTATGATAATTACATACAGAAGTGGTAAAAGTAAAGTACATGAGGAAATCAAACTGTGCATCTTGATGACTTGAGTTCAGTGGAGTACTGGATGATATGGTGAAAACTTTAATTTTTAATGGACTTAGATCTTTATAGGTAATGATTACAAAACTTTTTAAATTATACTACTGGTAAACCAAAAATACTACTATCATAAACAATATGTCATATAAGGGCTGAACTGCAAATTGAACATGTATTGATATTGTTTGTCTGAAACTTATCTGGGTCTAGAGTATCAATGATTTGATTAAAACCACTTAAATTGAACAGAATCTTATAATGTCAACATGTGTTACTCTGTGCCCTAACCGTTCATGTAAGTGTATTTGCAATCAGATATGCAACATATTTCTGTGCCAAATTAAGTTTATTTTGTTTGATTAGGTTAGGCCTCTAATTAAATCAGCTATGATTCACATGCGGTGTGCTGTGAGAAAACCAAGAGCACCATATAAATGAGCAAGAAACTGTGCTAAGTTTTCATACGCAGTGCTTATGTATATAGAAACATTTTCTTGTGTTTGCTTGTTTTAAAAGTTTTTCATGATAGCACCATATCATTTTTTTTTTCATATCCAGTGTAAAAAATAGTCTCGAGTCCATATGGATGAGCCTTATTCATCTTCTCCAGAGCTAAGTTATTTTTAATGAATTTTTGTCAAGAACCTCTGAGGAAATAGTTTGAGGAAAGGCTTGATGTGGCAGACAGATTCTTTAAAAAAGTAACAATGCTAGTCGCAGCAGTCAACCTGCTGTAAATCTAAATGTATTTATTTATTCAGTTTCAGAGTCTGATACTTGCCCACAGGTAAAATGAATGCCATTCAATATCTCCTTTTGAGCTGAATAGAAACTGATGGGGAGGCTGAGATTTGGAATACAATGCTCCTACTGTTTCAGTGATGCAAAATATCAACCATCATTCCACTATTGCATCAAGAAAGACTTTCAGTCTTCAATGAACAGAAAAAAGTAAGTAACTGACCAGGGTGTCTGCTAAAAACCCAACCCTCCATTCACCCCAAATGATATTCTGCATATGCATGACTACTCTGGAATTCCACACTTCAGTACTTGCTCAAAGCGTTCAGTTTACAACTTTCACACGCCATCTCTAATGTTTCACTATATAACAGTGCACAGGAAAATCGAACACTTAAATCTTTTCATGTGAGCTCTATTTTTCTTATTTTGGTACAATGATCATTTCTCCCTCTGTTGGTGGGTGTCATCTAAATATTTTCACACATTGGAGAGAATGTTGTAGATTGAAATTTTGTCAAAAGATCTCAAATCAGTGAAAAATGCCTTTGTTTTAATGATTGCCAAGCCAACTCGCATATTATATCCATGACACTCTTTCCCTATTTTGCAATAATACAAAAGGAGCCACTCTTCTTTGAACTTCCTTGATGTCCTCCGTCAATACCATCTGGTAAGGATCCTATACTGCACAGCAGTACTCTTAGCAGAGGATGAACAAGCGTAGTTAGGCAGTCTCCTTAGCAGAGCTGTTGCATCCTCTAAGTGCTCTGCAGATAAAATGCAGTCTTTGGTTTGTTCCTCACAACATTATCTATGTGATTATTACAATTTAAGTCATTTGTAAGTACTTAGTTAAATTGACAGCCTTCAATTTTGTCTCTTTTATAGTGTAACCGAAATTTAACTGATTCCTTTTAGTAATCATGTCAATACTTTTTATTACTTAGGGCCAATTGCTAGTTTTTGCACTGTAGAGATATTTTGTCTCAACCATTCTGCACTTGATTTTGGTCTTCTGATGACTTTACTAGACACTAAATGACACTATCATCTGCAAACAGCCCAAGAGGGCTACTCGGATTGTCTCCTAAACTGCTTGTAAAAATTGGGAACAGCAGAGGGCCTATGAGACTTCCTTGGAGAACACCAGAAATCACCACTGTTTCACACTATGACCTGCCATCAGTTAATCTGAACTACAATCTTTCTGACAGGAATTCACAAATCCAGTCACACAACAGAGACGATACTCCATAGGGACACAATTTGTTTAGACGCCACCTGTGAGGAACAGTATCAAAAGTCTATTGGAAATCTAGATATATGGAAACAACACTTGAGATTCCCTGTTGGTAGCATTCATTACTTTGTGAGAATAAAGACATAGTTGTGTTTATCAAGAACGGCATTTTCTGAATCTGTGCTCACTGTGTGTCAGCAGATTGTTTTCCTCACAGTAACCTTCAAATGCAGTATATGTTACAGAGTCCTACTGTAAATCTATGTCTGTGATATGGACCTGTAAGCCATTGGATTACTCCTTCCTTTCTTCAGTAATAGTGTGACCTACACAACTTTCCAATTTTTAGGAATGTATCTTTCGCGTTGTGAGCTATTTTACATGGTTGTTAAGTAAGGAGCTATTATATCAGCATACTCTGGAAGGAATCTTATTGCGATACAGTCTGGACCAGAAAACTTATTAAATGATTTAAGTTGCTTCGTTACACCGAGGATATCTACTTCTAAGACACTCATGTTGGCAGCAGTTCTTAATTCGAATTCTAGAATATTAACCTCATCTTCTTTGGCAAAGAAATTTTGGAAAACTGTATTTAGTAACTTAGCTTTAGTGGTGCTTTCATCGGTAACATTACCATTGTTATCACAAAGTGAAAGTATTGATTGTATATTGTCATTGGTCAACTTAAAATGCGACTAGAATCTCTTTGGATTTTCTACCAGGATTTAAAACTGAGTTTTGTTGTGGGAACTATTAACAGCATCTGCTACTGAAGTCTGGATGAAATTCAAAGAGTTTGTAAAAGTTGGCCAAACTTGTGGGTTTTATGATTAAGGAAACTGATGTCTACATAGCAAGACATGGGTTCCAACAGCCCGTGCCCCTAATATGAATGACATGAAGTTACATCGGTTGACCTCTGTCTTTGTGGAAAACTGAGACTTTAGACATGAATCAGCATCATTAGTTGCTTATCTGATTCAGCAGACTATATGATTACAATTAATTATAGGTCTCATGACATACGAGCAGAAAATTAACCGGCAAATGAAGGAAATGAAAAAATGCAACCATGTAGAAATATTTGACAACTTCTAAAATGAGAATGTGTATTTTGGAGAAAACAGCTGTATATTGAAGTTAAATGACCCTACCCAACACTGGAAATAAGTCAAATCGATGAACAAAAATGTTGAGGGGTTGACACAACCAGCGCGCTCAGTTAATAAAAAGGGCATACCCAAAGCTGAGTTATGAACATCCCTGTCATTATCAAATCGGATTTTCTCTTCCAAAGTGTGGCCTACTGAGGGCCATAAACCACAAGCACCTCATACTGATGGGCCTTCTTGCCCAAAAATGGTCCCATGCTCAAACACAGTTGAGTGCCCATACATGGTTTACCAGTGCATGGGAGCAGCCGCACTGATGGCTGATTGCAGTCCCCCACTGGAATCCCCTCCTGTTGCAAGAGAGCCAGGACTCTGTGTCTCTGCAGGGAGATCAGTGCATACATGGCAAATTCACATTGCGCCACAATAGTTAAACGGTAATGAAATCCTAAACTCAGATTGGAATGTATACCGCAGAGACAGGCTGGACAGTGAAGGGGGAGGCGTGTTTACAGTGATTAGAAGTGCAATAGTATCGAAGGAAATTGATGGAGATCCGAAATGTGAAATGATTTGTGTGAAGGTCACGGTTAGAGCAGGCTCAGACATGGTAATTGGATGCCTCTATTGGCCCCCTGGCTCAGCAGTTGTTGTGGCTGAGCACCTGAAGGATAATTTGGAAAATATTTTGAGTAGATTTCCCCACCATGTTATTGTTCTGGGTGGAGATTTTAATTTGCGGGATATAGACTGGGAGGCTCAAACGTTCATAACGGGTGGCAGGAATCCAGTGAAATTTCTTTAAGTGCTATATCTGAAAACTACCTTGAGCAGTTAAACAGAGAACTGACTTGTGGTGATAACATATTAGACCTTCTGGTGACAAACAGACCCGAAGTACTTGAAACAATTAACGCAGAACAGGGAATCAGCGATCATAAAGCGGTTATGGCATCGATGATTACAGCCGTAAATAGAAATATTAAAAAAGGTAGGAAGATTTTTCTGTTTAGCAAAAGTGACAAAAAGCAGATTAAATTGTACCTGATGGCTCAACACAAAAGTTTTGTCTCAAGTACAGATAGTGTTGAGGATCAGCGGACAAAGTTCAAAACCATCGTACAATATGCATTAGATGAGTATGTGCCAAGTAAGATCGTAAGAGATGGAAAAGAGCCACCATGGTACAACAACCGAGTTAGAAAACTGCTGCGGAAGCAAAGGGAACTTCACAGCAAACATAAACATAGCCAAAGCCTTGCAGACAAACAAAAATTACGCGAAGCGAAATGTAGTGTGAGGAGGGCTATGGCGAAAGGCGTTCAATGAATTCGAAAGTAAAGTTCTATGTACTGACTTGGCAGAAAATCCTAAGAAATTTTTGTCTTATGTCAAAGCAGTAGGTGGATCAAAACAAAATGTCCAGACACTCTGTGACCAAACTGGTACTGAAACAGAGGATGACAGACTAAAGGCCAAAATACTAAATGTCTTTTTCCAAAGCTGTTTCACAGAGGAAGACTGCACTGTAGTTCCTTCTCTAGATTGTCATACAGATGACAAAATGGTAGATATAGAAATAGACGACAGAGGGATAGAGAAACAATTAGAATTGTTCAAAAGAGGAAAGGCCGCTGGACCTGATGGGATACCAGTTCGATTTTACACAGAGGACGTGAAGGAACTTGCCCCCCTTCTTGCAGCGGTGTACCGTAGGTCTCTAGAAGAGCGTAGCATTTTCAAGAAGGGACGTCGAACAGATGTGCAGAACTATAGACCTATATCTCTAACGTCGATCAGTTGTGGAATTTTGGAACACATATTATGTTCGAGTATAATGACTTTTCTGGAGACTAGAAATCTACTCTGCAGGAATCAGCATGGGTTTCAAAAAAGACGGTCGTGTGAAACCCAGCTCACGCTATTCGTCCACGAGACTCAGAGGGCCATAGGCATGGGTTCACAGGTAGATGCCATGTTTCTTGACTTCCACAAGGCATTCGGTACAGTTCCCCCCAGTCGTTTAATGAACAAAGTAAGAGCATATGGACTATCAGACCAATTGTGTGATTGGATCGAAGAGTTCCTAGATAACAGAATGCAGCATGTCATTCTCAATGGAGAGAAGTCTTCCGAAGTGAGAGTGATTTCAGGTGTGCCGCAGGGGAGTGTCATAGGACCGTTGGTATTCACAATATACAAAAATGACCTTATGGATGGCATTGGAAGTTCACTGAGGTTTTTTACAGATGATGCTGTGGTGTATCGAGAGGTTGTAACAAAGGAAAATTGTACTGAAATACAGGAGGATCTGCAGCAAATTAACGCATGGTGCAGGGAATGGCAATTGAATCTCTCAATGTAGACAAGTGTAATGTCCTGCGAATACATAGAAAGATAGATCCCTTAGCATTTAGCTATAAAATAGCAGGTCAGCAACTGGAAGCAGTTAATTCCATAAATTATCTGGGAGTATCCATTAGGACTGATTTAAAATGGAATGATCATATAAAATTGATCGTCGGTAAAGCAGATGCCAGACTGAGATTCATTGGAAGAATCCTAAGGAAATGCAATCCGAAAACAAAGGAAGTAGGTTACAGTACGCTTGTTCACCCACTGCTTGAATACTGCTCAGCAGTGTGGGATCCATACCAGATAGGGTTGATAGAAGAGATAGAGAAGATCCAAGCAATTTCAAAGACTTATCAACACAGTAATGGCAAAAAGGTGCAACAATCAAATGATCTTACAAAACATAGAGGAGCAGGCATTAACTGCCAAAGTTTTACGTGTAGTCCATAGAGTTTCTACAACACTAGCATACTAGATTACACTCAAGACAAGTCTGTGAAATTTAGCAGCATTTACAGTTTTCTATGTGCAAAAATATTTGTAAGGTTCTTGTAAGAAGTCTGTATGTTGTTTCTTGAAACCAGCTGCCACATGCATGGACAGATGACGGATTTTAATTTAGGATGCATGAGAGTGTATCATTCCCATCCCAATGTTTTTGTTGTAATCGAATGGAAAGGAAGGCAGATCAGAGTTTAATGGCCTGTCAACAGTGAGGTCATTGGAGAAGGAGCACAAGCTTGGACCACGAAATGATGGCAAGGAAATTAGCCAAGTCCTTTTCAAAGGAACCATCCCGGCATTTCCTGGAGCAATTTAGGGAAATGAGAGAGAGCCTAAACCTGGATGGCCGAAGGAAATTTGGACCGTCATCCTCCAGAATGCAAGTCCAATGTGCTAATCACGGCACCACCTCATTTGGCGCTGCCAACATTTATAGTTTAATATATGATATGATACAAGATACATGTATACAGTATGACCTGCAGATGCTAAATTGTGTATGAAGTATTTTGATTAAAGGATTTACAAAAGAAACGTAAAACAAGAATAGGGACTGTAAAAAAAGCTAAGACATGTAGTTCGCTCACAAAGGCGTCAGGCCCTCTCATGAAAAAAGGATCCCATGTGCATTGACAAGTGAGTGCACTATACAGAGGTGACAGGCAAGAATGTGGTTTAGCCAGTGCCTGGGAGCAGCCGTGCTGGGAATATGATGTCACTAATGGCTCGATGTAGTCCCCAGTGCCAGCTACTCCTCTTGCCAGACAGAGAGGACTCTACGTTTCTGTAATGAGATCAGTGCACGTAGTGGGACTTCACTCTGTGCCTAGTAGCTATCCTGGGAAAGCTAGTGTCTAAGCTGCGTTAACCAGAAGTTTCAATAATCAACTACTCCATAAAACATTGCAGCTATCAGTTGTGTTTAACTATTTACGTGGGACACTAGATAAGATGCAAAACTTGAAAAGAGTTATTGGGCACTCAGTTCATTGCTTCCCAAAACAGATGGTAGGATAACATTGAGACAAATTTGTGTTCTTGTTCTGAATACAGAATGGAATCTGTCAAGATGTTGCTAACAGCAACAGGTATGTCACAGACACCACAAACCGGCATATCTCATTCATGCTGGAAAGGGTCATGTGCTATGGGACGCTGCATAATGTTAGTTCCATTCCATTCTCTTAGACAGATTGGAAAGATGTCCACTATTGCCTAGTAACAAGTCTTCCCCTGGCGCATCTCGCTGGTTTGTATGCCCTATCATTCGTTCTTGCGCTAGCATAAAAGTGTTCTTCTGAGGTACGATATGGTAGCATGTAATCTGTCTGGTTGCTGAAAAATAACTGAAATACATGATGTGGAACATCATATTTGTTGTACTCTGTCAAATTCAAATACAATGTTAATTATTTTAAAAGCCATGAGAGAATAGCCATGGGGGTTATTAATGCCATCTCTGGATTTGGACGTTCATCTCCATCATGCCTAAGTTTGTGTGGTGTCTGTCTGACTGAATTCGAAAGGGTCTAGTTCCTGCTCCATAATCTATGAAGGCATGTCCAGCTGATATTCAAGAAACTAGATTAAATACAAATAACTGATGGAACGTCATATTATAAGCGTGTTGGAACTTTCAAAGAGCAGAGAGTGATGGCTTGCCAGCTCTGGTACTTAATGCTAACAGTATGGCTAGTTCTTCAAGCACGTGTATCTCACCAAATGCCCCATCATAGATTCTATGTAACGTTGTTAGATATGGTCTATGTTGATCCAGAGTCACACAGTGGTGGTGCACCTGGGGTTGAAGAAAGGCTGTACAAAGCAATAAAAGGGAAAACATGATTGTACCCCTTGTCTTGCCACAGAGGAATTCAATACACTCAGAACCTTAATTTTTTTTAAGAATTTTAAGTTTATTAACTAGCTTGGTTTCTCATAAAAGGTGGGACTGAGGAATAGCTCTTATACTCTGAAACTGAGAACGGTGTCTCCCAGACTCATATCCTGTACATTATAAAGATGACGCATATGGTTAAAATTCATACACACCTATTCTTAGTGGAGAACTAAAACCCTCTAGCTTCCGTCACCACAGTCTTTTGTCTCCTCAGCTTGAATTATATTTGATAGGTAGCGCCTGAAAGAGAGGAGCCAGGAGGGAGGATTCTTCAGTTTTCCACAACTATATGGCAATATCTGCAAAACAGAAATCAGAGTTTTCTATTACATATTGTTTTATAAAATCCGGAAAAATTCATGGTGTTAAAGCCATCACCATCTAATGGTTTCTGCTGCAGTCTTTTATTGAATTTTGAAACACTGATGAACGCAATTTTTCTTACTGATAAAATCTGCGATGCCATACAAGGGTGATGTTCTTGAGGACAATATTATGGAAATGGAAGAGGATGTAGATGAAGAGGAAATGGGAGATATGATACTATGTGAAGAATTTGACAGAGCACTGAAAGACCTAAATCAAAACAAGGCCCTGGGAACAGACAACATTCCATTAGAACTACTGATAGCCTTGGGAGAGCCACCCCTGACAAACCTCTACCATCTGGTAAGCAACATGTATGAGACAGGCGAAATACCTTCAGACTTCAAGAAGAATATAATAATTCCAATCTCAAAGAAAGCAGTTATCGGCAGATGTGAAAATTACTGAACTATCCGTTTAATAAGCCATGGCTGCAAAATACTAACATGAATTCTTTACAGATGAATGGAGAAACTGGTAGAAGCCATACTGTTGGAACACGTGGGGCAATACTGACCCTACAACTTATCTCAGAAAATAGATTAAGGAAAGGCAAACCTACATTTCTGACATTTGTAGGCTGAGGGAAAGCTTTTGACAATGTTGACTGGAATAGTCTCTTTCAAATTCTGAAGGTGGCAGGGGTAAATTACAGGGAGCAAAAGGCTATTTACAATTTTTACAGAAACTAGATGGCAGTTATAAGAGTTGAGGGGCATGAAATGGAAGCAGTGGTTGGGAAGGGAAGTGAGACAGGGTTGTAGCATATCCCCGATGTTATTCAATCTGTATACTGAGCAAGCAGTAAAGGAAACAAATGAAAAATTTGGAGTAGGAATTAAAATCTATGGAGAAGAAATAAAAACTCTGAGTTTCACTGATGATACTGTAATTCTGTCAGAGACAGCAAAGGATCTGGAAGAGCAGCTGAACAGAATGGACAGTGCCTTGAAAGGAGGACATAAAATGAACATCAACAAAGGCAAAACGAGGATAATGGAATGTAATCGAATTAAATCGGGTGATGCTGAGGGAATTATATTAGGAAATGAGACCCTTAAAGTAGTAAATGAGTTTTACTCTTTGGGGAGCAAAGTAACTGATGATAGTCAAGGTGGGGAGGATATAAAATGTAGACTGGCAATGGAAAGGAAAGTGTTTCTGAAGAAGAGAAATTTGTTAACATTGAGTATAGATTTAAGTGTCAGGAAATCATTTCTGAACGTATTTGTATGGAGTGTGGCCCTGCATGGAAGTGAAATGTGGATGATAAATAATTTAGACAAGAAGAGAATAGAAGCTTTAAAAAGGTGGTGCTACAGAAGAATGCTGAAGATTAGATGGGAAGATCACATAACTAATGAGGAGGTATTGGGGGAGAAGAGAAATTTGTGACAAGAACTTGAGTAGAAGAATGGATCAGTTGGTAGGACGTATTCTGAGGCATCAAGGGATCACGAATTTAGTATTGGAGAGCAGCGTGGAGGGTAAAAATCATAGAGAGAGACCGAGAGATGAATACACTAAACAGATTCAGAACGATGTAGGTTGCAGTACATACTGGGAGATGAAGAAGCTTGCACAAGATAGAGAAGCATGGAGAGCTGCATCAAACCAGTCTCTCGATTGAATACCACAACAACAACATTACTCTTGTTCCCCATGTAATTAAAGTGAACTGACGGCTGGTTTTCCCATGGAAAGTTCTGAATCATGTGGGCAGTGTGAGTGGATAATGAGGAACATGTGCTGCCATCATTTAGCACTGCCACAGATCGGGATGCGCACACCGTCTGTTATGACTGGTTCAGTCACATTAGGAAAATGTTCAGCAGTATGATGCAGATAGTATAATAGAATTCTTCTTCAGTCTACAAGATTCACTGTGCCTGTACCTATGTTTCGTCACAGCTATGATGCAGAGACAATTCTCCCTGTTGTGTTTCTTATATAATTTTACACCGTATCGTCATGAATGAAGGGTCGAAAACCTCATTAAGTGAGAGTTTTTTGTACTTAGTGGACGACAACTATGAATACTAAGTGGATGCACAATACAGAAACTTTTTATGTTTACTGCTGTACTTTCTCCCCTCCCAGTTTTAATCCCACAGGATGCTACATTTCTGAGTAACCAGGATTTACTGTGAAGGCAATGAAAATTGTCTGGACTAGAGTCTGGATTAAAATATATTTTGTAACTTCTTTGCTTCTGCATCTTTTTGAAATAATCTTTCATGTCTGTGATTTCTGTTAAAGTGTTTAGTTTCACTGTTGTAACACATTACAAAATTGAAGGCATCCACATCACGACTTATGGTACAGGTCTGCAAGCGCTTAGCATGTTGGTATCATTGGGAAAAACTGCAAACACACATATCATTCTTTCACCTTTTTGACAGTCTGTGAAAATTATTCCACTTGTGTGAGAAACAGTTTCTGACGAATCAAGTCCTTGGTAAGATTTCAGTATGGCTTAAGTGAAATAGTACAATAGTTTGACAGACTGTTATGTGATGATCTTACGTTGGTATTCACTCTCATGCCCAGCATGTATTATGTCTGATCACTGGGACTGTTGTAAGTCTTCTAATCATCCACGCTTCCTACTGATGTACATCATACAACTGTGACAGCCCTTTGATGCTATGTGGCGTGTAGAATGTACAGAGCTTAATATGGAAACAGTGCGAGGTATGCATATTTGAACACAAATGCAGATTGTAGTAAAGCCTGCAGACTGCAATACTGTATTTGATCACGAACTGCACCTGTGCAATATCCTCCATTCGTTACAAGATTCACAGTCTGGTGCATTATGTCAGAGCTAACTAAATTCAAATGTGGTAACATTGTTGGTGCTGTTATGTTGGGTACTTCCATAACCAAAGGAGGTGAAGTGTTTGGTGTTTCGAGAGGCACCGTATCAAAGATATTTTGTACCGAATACAGGGAAAGTGAAAAAACACCTTCTGCCAAGTCACAACATGGACATAAGTGTGTGTCGAGTGATCATGATGTGTGGTCTTTGAAGGGGATTTTGAAGAAAAGTAAGAGGATGACAGCTGCAAAGTCAGTGCAAAACTGAATGTCACTCTCACGAACTCTGACAGCATAAAAACAACATGATGGAAGTTACATAAGCAGGGAATTGGAGGGCAAGCTAGAATTTCAAAACCACTCATAAGTGATGCAAATGCCCGTAGCATGAACATTTGGTGTCAAAGACATAATACCTGGATTATGGAGCAACGGATAAATGTCATTTTGTCTGGTGACTCAGATTTCACATTCTTTCCAACTTGGCTGAGTTTACTTCCCAAGAGTGAACACGATGGGCATATGGTGATGATATGAGCAGCCGTATTATGGTATTTCAAGAGCCCTATAATTACTTTGCAAGGTCTCGTTACTGTCATGGATTATGTGACCAGTTTGGCTGATCAGGTCCAAAAAATGTTCAAATGTGTGTGAAATCTTATGGGACTTAACTGCTAAGGTCATCAGTCCCTAAGCTTACACACTACTTAACCTAAATTATCCTACAGACAAACACACACACCCATGCCCGAGGGAGGACTTGAACCTCTGCCGGAACCAGCCGCAAGATCCATGACTGTAGCGCCTTAGACCGCACAACTAATCTCGTTCAGCTGATCAGGTCCATCATATGGTAAAATGAGTGATGCTGTGTTGCAAGACAACAGCGCCCCTGTTCTCACTGTTTGTGTAGTCCAGGACTGGTTTTATGAGCATGAGAATGAAACTTCTCTTGCCACCAAAGCCACCAGATCTCAGTATTATTGAGGCTTTGGGGTCGATTTTTGAGAGAAGGAAGTTTGGTTGCTATCCACAGCTATAACGATTTCCTGAATTTGCCACAATTTTGCAGGAAGGATGTTATAATATTTCCTTGATACCCATACAGGACCTGTGTTTGTCCATTGCAAGATGAATGGAAATTTCTTTCGAATGCCACCAGTTTTCTGACACTGGTGTGGTAATGTGTTGTATTTTCAGTATTTTCATATTTTTGTTCACCTCTGTACGGTACAGAAAGTCTTGATGTAAATTTTCTTGACCAAAATAAATGTTAATTACCACAATGTTTTTATTACAATGTATTCATACGTTGACTTGAAAATGGTACTTCCTGCAGAAAGTAGTCTACAAAAATGCATTGTTAACTGAAAGCAACTTCTGGTGGTAACATGTATTTCTAGGAATAGATTAGTGCAGTGGAGAATGCTTTACAAAAAGAAATAAAAGGTTTTGTATTAAAAGGTGGTGACTGAGCCTGTCCACTACTGATATTCAAAGATATCAGGACCGCGTCGCTTGGTAACGTTTACCCCAGCGGCCTTCTAGGCGGTGGCGAGGCATGTGATGAGGCTTTAAAGTCCTGTATGTGCATTGGCTCGTGGTCTTGGCACCTCCACGGAATGCAAAGGTGAGTGAGTCTTGTGGGACAGCGAGGAAACTGTTCACATGTGAAACTGACACACGGTGATACCTCTAACGAAAGCTCGGCAGCAGCATTTATGGTAGATGTTCACAAGGTCATCTGCATGTGACGTGGAGTTCAAGCAGTACTTTCGAGTTTAAACTGAGCATTGTCTGGAAGGTGTTATGCTTGCCAGCTCAACTAATTCACCATCAAGATAATGAGCAGGTGTTCGCGCGCACGCTTGAATGAGCTGCTGTAACGTCCCCACAGAAAATACCCTCTACCACGCACCAAATAATCATTGTCAATCAAACCATCCACATTCATTCACTTTGGAAAAGTATCTGATCTGATTTTCTCGTAACATATGCGGCGACAGCTAGACGACGCCAAAGTATTTTCTAGCGCGTTTATTCTTTGAAATAACAGAATGCATATATGCATTCTCCATGGTTGTTAGAGTGGTAACTAGGACAGCTTCTGGAGTAGGAATTCAGGGATTGACGTATTTCTGAGAGATACATATTCTGATTTTCTTCTCACTAAATCGAGAGAATTAACTTGTGTGCCACTAGCGGTTTGTTTGAATAGAACAACCATAGACAATATTTTTGTTCATTCGTCATTATTAGAAGGGCATTCTGTTAGCAAAAAAGTGAATGGCCTTTCAGATCATGATGCACAAATTTTAAGTCTAAAAGATTTTTGTGCTTCAACACATGTTAAATATAGTTACCGAACTTTTTAGGAAAGCTGATCCAGTTGCTGTACAGACTTTTGTAAACCTTATCAAGGAACAAGATTGGCAAGATGTTTATAGTGCTGATACAGTAGACGATAAATATAATGCTTTCCTCAAGACTTTTCTCGTGCTCTTTGAAAGTTGCTTTCCGTTAGAACGTTTAAAACAGGGTACTAGCACAAACAGGCAGCCTGGGTGGCTGACTAAAGGGATAAGAATATCTTGTAGAACAAAGTGGCAATTATATCAAAACGTTAGAAACAGTCAAAATCTAAATGCAGCAGCCCATTACAAACAGTATTGTAAGGTGCTTAAAAAAGTTATTAGGAAGGCAAAAAGTATGTGGTATGCAGATAGAATAGCTAAGTCTCAGGATAAAATTAAAACCATATGGTCAGTCGTAAAGGAAGTGGCTGGTCTGCAGAGACAGGTCGAGGATATAGAATCAGTGCGTAGTGGGGATGTCCGTGTTGCTGATAAGTCGCATATATGTACAGTACTTAATAATCACTTTCTGAATATAGCAGGTGAACTAAATAGAAACCTAGTCCCAACAGGGAATCATATAGCGCTCTTAGAAAAAAGTGTTCCGAGACTGTTACCTGAAATGCTCCTCCATGATACTGACAAGAGGGAGATTGAGTTAATAATTAAATCACTAAAGACCAAGAACTCTCATGGATATGACGGGGTATCTAGCAGAATACTGAGGTATTGTTCCACGTATATTAGCTCAGTACTTAGCCATATCTGTAACTTTTCCTTTAGCAGTGGTCGGTTTCCTGACCGATTAAAGTACTCGGTAGTGAAGCCACTTTATAAAAAGGGAGACAGGGATAATGTTGACAATTATAGACCTATTTCTATGCCATCGGTGTTTGCTAAAGTTATCGAGAGGCTTGTATATACAAGGTTACTGCAGCATTTAAATTCACATAATTTGCTGTCAAATGTACAGTTTGGTTTTAGAAATGGCTTAACAACTGAAAATGCTATATTCTCTTTTCTCTGTGAGGTTTTGGACGGATTAAATAAAAGGTTGAGAACGTTAGGTGTTTTCTTTGATTTAACGAAGGCTTTTGACTGTGTTGACCACAAAATATTACTGCAGAAGTTGGAACATTATGGAGTAAGGGGAGTAGCTTACAATTGGTTCGCCTCCTACTTTAAGAACAGAAAGCAGAAGGTAATCCTCCGCAATATTGAGAGTGGTAATGATGTTCAGTCCCAATGGGGCACTGTTAAATGGGGCGTTCCCCAAGGGTCTGTGCTGGGGCCACTGCTGTTCCTTATTTATGTAAATGATATGCCTTCTAGTATTACAGGTGATTCAAAAATATTTCTGTTTGCTGATGACACCACCTTGGTAGTGAAGGATCTTGTGTGTAATATTGAAACATTATCAAATAATGTAGTTCATGAAGTAAGTTCGTGGCTTGTGGAAAATAATTTGATGCTAAATCACAGTAAGACTCAGTTTTTACAGTTTCTAACCCACAATTCAACAAGAACTGACATTTTAATCAGACAGAATGGGCATGTTATAAGCGACACGGAACAGTTCAAGTTCCTAGGCGTACGGATAGATAGTAAGCTGTTGTGGAAAGCCCATGTTCAGGATCTTGTTCAGAAACTAAATGCCGCTTTATTTACCATTAGAACAGTATCTGAAATAAGTGACATTTCAACACGAAAAGTAGTATACTTCGCATATTTTCATACGCTTATGTCATATGGTATTATTTTTTGGGGTAATTCTTCTGATTCAAAAAGGGTATTTTTGGCTCAAAAACGGGCTGTTCGAGCTATGTATGGTGTAAGTTCGAAAACCTCTTGTCGACCCCTATTCAATAGTCTGGGAATTTTGACATTGCCCTCACAGTATGTATTTTCTTTAATGTCGTTTGTTGTTAGCAATATTAGCTTATTCCCAAGAGTTAGCAGCTTTCACTCAGTTAATACTAGGCAGAAATCAAATCTGCATGTGGAATGCACTTCCTTGACTCTTGTGCAGAAAGGAGTGCAGTATTCTGCTGCATCCATTTTCAATAAGCTACCACAAGAACTCAAAAATCTTAGCAGTAGCCCAAACACTTTTAAGTCTAAACTGAAGAGTTTCCTCATGGCTCACTCCTTCTATTCTGTCGAGGAGCTCCTGGAAGAGATAAAAAATTAAGCAAATTCCAGTGTTACATTCTTGATTTTCTTTATTTAAACTAACGACTTGTTTCATTTTATCTGTTTCTACAATCATGTTATAATTTCATGTATTGACTCGTTCCATGACCATGGAGACTTCTCCTAAATGTGGTCCCACGGAACAATAAATAAATAAATAAAAAAATAAATAAAAAGTGTAAACGGAAAATAATTAAGATGAGGAATCACCGGAGATCTGGACATGTAATGGAGATGGATTTAATACACAATTTCCTTCATAAATAAGGTTTGTGTCTTTTTGTTCCGGAGTGAATGAACGAATGAGTTTTTTTCTGAACCATTTGATGATCACGTTGGCCCTGTAATTAGTGGGGAAGTTTCAGCTGTGTCGAAGAGAGCCTGCAATCACTGAGTCTGTGTTAAATCGTCCAAAAAGGCTTCGTACACATCTGGAATTCGCAATCTTTCGTAAAAGGAACAAATTGTCCACACGATTGATTCTCCCGACTGAATACAGTGTTTAACAGTAATAATAAATGTAAAGATCTTTTACAGCAAGCCAGCCGCTGATTACCAAGACGAAGGACTCCACCAAAGATCCTATTTGGCTGATTTCACGTAATAAAATATTATAATAAAAACTGTAGATAGATAAAGGAGAGAAAGAGAGAGAGCGAATGAAAATAGAGATAATATTAATAATCCTCCATTAGTATAACTTTTCGGCTGTCATATCACGGATCAGCCAAGACACGGGAGGCCCTTACATTACTGTATAGATTTATGTGTGAAGGTGAAAGGGTCTTAAAGACAACAGATACACGTCTATACAGACAAGACATTACACAAAGTTAGCGGCTAACTGCGTTCATCATCTATTCATAGAGGAAGAGACAACTTAATATTATTAGCTTGTTAAAATGGCCAATCCGTGACAGGACACGTTTTTGGACGTTGCTAAAATAATTTTGTTCTCTGTTTCATGTCAACTACAACGAGCTAACCTAACTGATGCTTGGAAAAGAGAGGAAAGACTCGCAGGTGATATAATTGGATCTACAAATAAATCTGAAAGACAGGACGCTGGGCGCAGAGAAAAGGCCAGATCTATATTTTTATTATTATAGCTTGCTAGTATAGTTGAAGTATACGCTTTTTTCTTTAGTATTATTGGATTTTTGAACATTGATTAACTCTGTTCATGTTAGATGTATTTTCATTGACCTGTCCCAGTTGCATTTATCTGTATATGTACATTAAGAAGGTAGACACAGAAGTACTTATGTGTGAACGGAGTTACATATAGTGACAGTAGAAGGGAGTTACATATAGTGACTGTAGAATATTTATATGGTTTTAACTAGGGCAATGTTTAGGATGAGTCAAGCACAGCAAAGCAGCACGCAACAGCCTTCAGCTGTTAGCACTGATAATAATGATGTAGTAAGAAGTGTTGTAGGACCGATGGCTACAGATAGCGCAATAGAATGCCCTGTAGACACGGCTGGAGGTGTAACAGCAAGTACACAGCAGGGATTAGATCCATTGGTAATTATCATGAGACAGATGCAGATGATAACCGAGAGCATGAATACTTTGAAAACCGATATTAACACGAAATTAGCCTCAGTTACTGAAGGGCAAAATGATTTGAATACGAAATTAGCCTCAGTTACTGAAGGGCAGGAAAATCTGAAAACCGACATTAACGCGAAATTGGCCTCAGTTACGGAAGGGCAAAATGATTTGAATACGAAATTAGCCTCAGTTACTGAAGGGCAGGAAAATCTGAAAACCGATATTAAAGCACAATTAGTGACAGTCACTCAAACACAAGAAGAAATGAAATTAGTCCAGACTGAGATTAAGCAGCAGTTACAAGACAGTTTTTCCGAATTAGAGCAGCGGATAGAGGCGAAGACTAAGGAACTCAAAGATCAGGCCGAAGAGACGGAACGAAAATTAACTGCACAATTAGAATTGGTGAAAGTACAATGTGAGGAATCTACTCACCGCGTACGTGTCGAAATGAAGGAGTATGTGGCTATTAAGATAGATACTGTACGGGAACAAATGGAAATGGTTCCGCAATTAATAGAAAAGCAAGACGCCATGTCATGTGCAATTGCACAACTTCCTGAATTGGCACGTACACAGGCTAACCTAAAGGAAAGTGTTGAACATCTGACAGAGCGTCAAGAAGTTATAGACCACCAAATTAACGTATTAACGGGTAAATTATCCGAAATCACATTAGAAAACAAAAGGCTAATGTGTGAAAACGTTGAGCAAAATGTTAAGGCAGCATTCCAGAGTGTATCTGGCAAACAGGAAGAGAATTTGTTTGCGAAAGGACTTGAGGAGGTGCGACACCAGTTAGGTGCTGATTTGGAGCATTGGAAACAAACGATAGAAGAGTCGATGCGCGCTTCACAACAAAGCTCAGAACAAATGAATACAGGGCAGCAGCAGAAGTTGGCAGCGACTATAGAGCCCGTTACTACCCATTCGCACACAATACCAACTTGTGGAAGTAATTCAAACATTAAATTGCCACAAGCTGGCTGTTCGCGTGAAGTCTTATCTAACGGAGATTACGAAAGTCTTTGCCATGCCGAAGAAATAATGATAAAGCATCGGCAATTCCAGATTTTTAACCCTGACAAAAGGGGGGTCCATCCAATTGTTTTTATTCGAAGTTTCAGAGCCGTGTTACCCAGAAATTGGTCGGAGTGGCAGAAGATCAGTTTTGTTACAGGATATATACAAGGTTCGGGGCAATCTGGGCCTCGGACATGACTTCTGTTTGCTCGACATATGACGATTTTGAGAAGGCGTTTTTAGCAAAGTTCTGGTCAGAAGGGGTACAGGAGCGCCTAAGGCAGGAGGTGCTCTACCCAGAGCCTTTCTCCTTTTTGAAAGGAAGCCTTAGAAAGTATTTCGAAAAATATATAAATAAAACAAGATACTGGGACAGACCTATGCCTTTGCCAGACATAATAAACATACTTAAGGCAAGACTACCAACTAGCATCCGGAATCAATTGATTTATGGCAACGACAAAGACTTGGAGTCATTCCTCACGACGTTAGACCATATAGATATTATCGAAGAGAACAACCAGAAAGCCCATAATAACAGATTCCAATATAGGGAGATAGAACCTCCGCCAAACGGTAGGCAAGGTGGAAGTATGTGTTATGCCAATGGCGATCAATCGACACTTAGAAGGAATGAACAGAGATTGTTAAGTAATGGAGAAACCCCTCAAAATCTCAATAGTAATCCCAGCAATGGTCTTGTGAGGGGCCATTCAAGGAACAACAGGAACGGGAAAAGATACAATCCCGTGTGGGGGAACGAAAGAAATTTCAGACCCCAAGCTTGGAATAATAACGATAATAGGAAGTGGAATCAACCGGGAGAAATGAATTCAAATAGCCAACATCAGTGGGGACGGACATCTATGAATCAACCGGTAATTACCGAAGTGACGGATGATGTCAACCAGCAGACAAATCAAAATCCAACAAACTTGTAAGGACCCACTCGTGCCCCGGAGGAGTGGTCAACAATTGGTTGAGGGGTAACAGGATATGTGTACCCATGTTAACGTACAATGATGGATGATTACTGGCAGATGAACTGACCGAGGACTTAGAACCACAAGATGAGGATAAGGAACAGGTGGCAGTAGCCGAAGTGCAAGTCATTATGGAGACCGTACCCATAGTGGCGGTTTTAGACACAGCTGCAACCACAAATGTTATTTTGGAGGCACTGTTCAACAGGATCAGAAATATAAGACGAGTACCAATTTTTCCAGTTCAAAATTGCAGAATAATAGGCGCCATTGGGGCTCGATCGGCTAATGTAAAGGTGCAGTCACTACTTGGTGTGGAAGTCGGAAATGTAGCAATATTAAGCACATTCCTTGTTGTGAAAAATTTGGTGGTAGATTGCATTATCAGAGTCGACAGCCTACGTCAATACGGATGCAGAATAGATTTTAAAACAGGAAAAATTTGGTTGAATGTTAATAAACAAGAAATTGAGAAACAAAAGCCTTACGAGAAAATATAATTGTGGGATCAGTGTGCAAGTAATCAGGACGGCCCAAAATTCGAAAGAGCATGTAATTAATGAGTTCCAAGTCAAAGAATATTTCGGTCAAGTAGTGTTTGAAAAGTCAAATGAATCCGACTGCATTATCGAAGATCAGAAGAAGCAGCTCAATGAATTATTATTAACATATGAAAACGTTTTTGATGAAAGGCCAGGAGTTATTAAGGGATACATATGCCGTCTCTACGTTAAGCCGCACGAAACGTATTGTAGAACTTTCTATCCTGTTCCCTGGAGGTTAAAGGCTCAAGTTCAAAAGGAAATAGATCGCATGTTGAAATGGGGTTTGATCGAACCCTCTACAAGCCCATACTGCTCCCCATTGTTAGTCGTGCCAAAAGCAAATGGGACGGTTAGACTGGTACTCGATGCCAGAGAAATAAATAAAATCATAATTCCAGTGAGAACACAACCGGAAAACATAGATGAACTTATACAACGGTTCCAGGATGCTCAATATTTGACGAGCATTGATTTGCAGAGCTCTTATTGGCAAGTCAAGCTGGATGAGTCATCAAGGAAGTATACGGCTTTCATTTATTCCGGAAGAAGTTACCAATTTACTGTAGTTCCTTTCGGACTCAACATTAGTGCCGGAATCTTTATAGCAGCTCTAGATTATGCACTAGGCCCAGAACTCAGAAGCAGGATAACAGTGTTTGTTGATGATTTGTTTATTGCATCGAAAACTTGGGAGGAGCATATTACCTTACTGAACCGAGTGTTGGACGTGTTCAAAACCATGGGAATAACTGCTAACCTACAGAAATCCCATTTTGCAGTAAACAGAATCAAGTTCCTGGGGCATATAATTGACGCAAAGGGAATTTTACCAACCAAGGAGAAGCTAATTGCGATTAGTAAGTTTCCAACACCCAGGAATAGGAGGCAATTAAAAGGGTTTATGGGCCTTGCCTCATTTTTTAGAAGATTCATAACAAATCAGGCGATGAACGCAGCGGCTCTAAATAATCTGTTGAAGAAGGATGTGCCCTGGCTCTGGGCATTAGAGTGTCAAGAAGCATTCAAAGAGATAGAGAAGCAATTAGTAAATGCACCGCTTTTGTACCATCCGGACATGCAAGAAGAATTTTACTTGTCAACAGATTTTTCGAATGTGGGTATTGGAGCGTGCCTTTTCCAAGTACGCAAGATAAATGGAAAACTCACCTTCTGTCCTATTGCGTTTGCTAGTCATGTTTTGTCCAACTGTGAACGAACTTACACGACGACAGAATTAGAGGCTCTTGCGGTCATCTGGGGATTTAAAAAATTTCATTATTATCTATATGGGTCAAAGACTATCGTATATTGTGATCATCAATCATTAATGTTTTTACAAACGTGTAAACTGTTACACCCCAGACTGGCTAGATGGACTCTCGCTCTGCAACAATAGCAATTTAAGATCGTGCATGTCTCAGGACAGCAAAACATTATTGCTGATGCTCTATCAAGGTCACCACAGGGTTTGACCAAAGAGATTGAAGTAAATAATAACTCAGAATTCCCTGTGTTGCTGCTGCAGGAAAATCCATATAAGATGTACTATGTCAATTTGTGTGCGCATATGGCACAGTTACAGAAAAGAGATGCTCAATGGGGAAGTGTCATTCAAAGGTTACAACAGCAACCTTCGGATCAGATGGCAAATTATTACAAGCTGGTAAATGGCGTATTATTTTTCCGCTGTGGAAGGCCAAACAAAGTACGATGGTGTGTTTGTATACCTGAGGCGCAAATAGAGAAACTTGTATGGCTCACCCATTTAACCTGGGGACATTTCGGTGCGACAAAATGTGCAAACAAGATAAGTGTGTACTGTTATTTTCCCAGCATAAAGCGCAGAGTGCATGAAGTCTTGAAGAAATGCATAATCTGTCAAAAAGCAAAGCCGGATTCAAAAGGGAGTAAGCACCCATTATGCTCTATATTAGTCCGAGAACCAAAAGAATTAATTTCGTGCGATCTGTGTGGACCGTTACCTACTTCAAGAGGAGGTGTTAGATATGTGTTGGCATTTCTCGATGTGTGTACGAAATACGTAAAGCTTTACCTGATAAAGGCGGCTACAGCCAAAGTAATTGTATTAAGATTGATAAGGGATTATCTTCCATGTGTTGGTATACCTAAGGCGATAATGACAGACAATGCTAAGATATTCACGGGACTCCGATGGAAACAGGCTTTGTCTCAAGTCGGTGTGAAACACATACTAACATCATTTTACCACCCACAAGGTAATTTGGTTGAGAGAATTTTTAGAGAGTTCAATCGATTTATGAGGACCTATTGCCATAATAAGCAGACTGCGTGGGCAAATTATGTGGAAGAATTTGAACAGATATACAACAACATGCCCCACTCCTCCACTGGATATACACCTCATGAATTGATGTTTGAGGCAAAAGAAGAAAACTTCTGGACTGAACATATGCCCAAAACTCAGGAAACTGAGATGCCTTGGGAAGAAAAAATAAGGCAAGCCATCATAAATATGACACAAAAGGCTGATCAGAGAAAACAACAATATGACAAATTAATAAAAAGGGTACAGGCTTACCACGTCGGAGAGAAGGTACTAGTCAAAAGACATACCAAATCATCCTTAATAAAGAAGAGTATAAATAAATGGGAGTTATTATATACTGGCCCATACATCATTCTACAAATTCCGAACCCTGGGGCTTATCTGTTAGCATACCCAGGATATAACAAAATTAAAGGGTTATTTTCCCATAACGACTTGAAAAAATTTAATGAAGATTAGAAGATAGGGAGGAATGGTGTTGCGAGTGACAGAGATGAACGCTCGAAAAAACATAAAAATAAACTGTGTGTGTTTAGTGTTAGAAAACTTTAAACTGAAATAATTAATCAGTGAGACAGATTGTAGAAATAGTGACTGAGTATTACTATCGAGTGCTGCAAAGAAGACAGTGGAGATAGGCTTCACCTGTGTTTGGGTAAACATGGAACTTTAGCATTGCTAATGTCATCAAGATTTATAAAGGATCTGAATGACCTTCAAGAAGAAAGAAATGTTTTCCAAAAATGACGCTGCATATTCAAAAGAGGTTCCCAGTGAATGTTCATATATAATTTCAAGTGCACGCTTAGATGTGTAAACGTGTGAAGTGATGCGTTTAGGCAGTGGATCACGAGTGAAGGTTAATGCCGAAAAGATAATTTCCCGCGCAAAACAATTGACGCCGGCGGGAGAGTTAGAATCGATATAGACGACACAGATATGCTTTGTAAGAGACTCGCATCAAACGCGAGGGGAAACTGATTGATGCTGAACTTCAAAAAAGTGTCATAATTAGACGTTAAGAGTTCTTGATTTATTGTTGAATGTCAAAAGAAAGTAATATTCATAGAATTAGTAGTTATTTAATGGGTCTTATTCACTTTGGAATTTTGTTTGAAAATCCATTTCCATATATGTGCATGTATGAATGCCGGATGAATTAGAGAATAAATGAAAGAAGAGAATCCACATTCCTCACTACTAATAACTTTTACATTACAGCAATCAAGCGGAGAAATATAGGTATTTAGGATAAAATTTTTATGAGTATAGATAAATGATATGACTTTTCAAGGAAATGATGGATTATGTCTTTGTATAAAATGAACCACACTTTCCATTATTCGATGATTTGAATCCAAAATCTACTGCAAGTTGCATGAATCCTTTAAATTACGAAGAACAAATCATTGACAGAAATGTGTCAGAATTTTTGGACTTACAAGCACAAATGGTGATGCGAAGTCCAAAAGAAAATTCAAACTAGAGTAATTATTATGATATTTTCGGCAACAGCATTAGTCAATGGATAAATGGAAACTTTAAGTCAATGGCTAAATTCCTTGCAGTACATCGTAAGAAAAAGGATGCATGAAGCCATAGGGATTTTGTTTTCAAAAAGGAGAATCTTGGACGGTGGAACCTAACCAGTTCTTTTACAGGAAGAGTTTCCCTTTCGGTCATTGCTAATTCTTTTGGAATGATTGTTGCATGTGAAATCTGGTATCCCTGTTCCTTCTACTCTTCCCATTGTGGGCCGCGTAGAAGACAGACTACAAATGTGGATGTCGGGGACATGCAAGATCCGGGGGAGTTTCAGCATCGCAAGATATTGTCCTGGGAACAAGATTGTAAAATAAAGAAACTCGAGTTATTTATTGTAAATTTTTTTTGCTAGAGGCACAAATCACTCTTCTCCAAATCGTTATATAAATCGATCCCTATCTTTCCTTTAGAGATCAACTTCAAAATTATTTTTTCTCTTCTGTAGGCTTTCCTATCTTCTATGTATCGTAGGCTGGGCGTCTAGGCTTAAGAGATTTTCCAAGGTTTCCCTGCTTAAGAAAGTTCCCGAATGGGTAGACCCTGATAACAGTCTCATGAAAGATCATCTTCCTTGGTTGTGCACAGCAAACATAACACCTTGATGCACATAAAAGCCACGGTACCTGTCTCTTCATTTCTTCTGTTTCCAATGTTTATTTTCGTCGTCTGTCTTAAACATAATTAATCTTTTTCAGTCGGAGGACTGACACTCATCACTTCCGGGTTACCCACGCTAATAGATAGCTCGCGAAGTGTGTTCGTTAAATCAAAATTAGGCTCACAAACTTCGCTCGCTGCGTGGGGCATTGTAACGTCCCCACAGAAAATACCCTCTACCACGCACCAATTAATCATTGTCAATCAAACCATCCACATTCATTCACTTTGGAAAAATATCTGATCTGATTTTCTCGTAACAAATGCGGCGACAGCTAGACGACGCCAAAGTATTTTCTAGCGCGTTTATTCTTTGAAATAACAGAATGCATATATGCATTCTCCATGGTTGTTAGAGTGGTAATTAAGACAGCTTCTGGAGTAGGGATTCAGGGATTGACGTATTTCTGAGAGATACATATTCTGATTTTCTTCTCGCTAAATAGTCTTGTCTGTACTAATTTAATACATCGCAACCTGGCACTGGTTCCTTACCTTTCTTGGTGCAATCAGAATGTTAATATCATTGTGGGTTAGTTTGCTGTGTTATGAACCTTTAGAGCACAGATGAGAGGGAGAAAATCTCCTTGGTTGTAGGGTGGCTAGGTTACAGAAGATTGATAATTCTCGTGGATTTGGTAGAGATTTTTGCTGCAGAGGCAAGATATTACTCTTTTTTAACCAATTTATTGTTATAACGAACACATTTGCTCAGTGAGGTGTTGGACCAAAACCACTTATCAGAGTGTCAGATGCTTTCAATAATTATTAGAAAGGATCTCTCTCAGAGACAAGTGTTTGGTTGTCACTCAGTCTGCTAACTGCTGGCCACTCGGTCTAACTAATCAATCAACACTGGGAACTGCATCACTAGTACTTACAAGCCATTTCACCCACTGTACAAGTGACAGGTACCAAGCAATAACTTGGTCCTGGTATTTGATGAAATTCCACTAGTCTAACTTTTTGGGACAGAGAGAGAGAGTGAGAGAGAGTGTCTCTGTTCAGCACTATTCCAATGAATGTTGTACAGCACTACTTAGCTTATATTTGCTGTGTGTTCACCAGAGTCTGGCACCATCTTACCTTACACTAGATGAAGTGTTTACAGCTCCATTGGGTGCTGGTGCAGAGCATCAGTGCCCCCTGAATGCTCTGTACTGACACTGAGAACCTCCCTACTCACTGCTGCAGGACTCTTTTATAATGTTATTAATTGACTCTGATTGCACACAGCTCTCTTTAATTTCTTTCTGGATCATTCCTTTGAAACCTTCCCATGACATGTGATCTCCTTAGTTCTTGACTGTCTCTCTATATCGTACGTGAGGTTCTTCCATTACGTGTTGTGGAAAGTTCTGTATGATTCCATTGACAATGACCCCCTGCACCGTTGGTAAGATGTCAAGTATTCTGCTTGTTCACGTGTTTGACCAGCCTCAAAAAAGCAAATAGTGTGCAGCTCCTTTGTGGAGTATTATTTGCTCTCGATATACCATTCAGCTCTCCTCTATGATGCACGCAGGCTGTCTTGCATACGGTATCCAGCTCACTTCTCTTGTTATGATCTGACATGTAATATAATTTATTAAACTCTTCTAAGGTCACCACAAATAGCTTGTATTACATTATTATTATTATAGTGTACACCAATAACCACTAAGTGATACCAAATTAAGAAGTATTATTGGAAACCATTTTCAAGTCAAAATCTATTTTAAATAGAGCCTATTGGCAGTTAAAATGTATTTCCATTTTCAAGACAGGGAAAATTGTTATGAAATCAGAGGGACTCAGCTAGTTTACAAATATTTTGTGTTTCATTGTTGAAAAACTTCTTCTGTTTCAGTTTACTATATAGTGTACGACTGACCAAGTATGGCTTCACTGCCTACACATTACGTAACTAGTTTCAAAATTACACTGAATTTTACGAGCAATGAAAGTATGTAACTGAATAATTAAAATACACTCCAAATAGCTTAAATGTATTTCACAGCCCTTAATGTGCAGATCTTGTAATACTGGCAAATGCTGCCCAACACATAGCCTCATGTCTCACTCCAACAGAAACTGTAGAAAATGATGGAAACTGCTGATAGTGCTTCCTACTGTGTATACCTTCACATGATTCTAAAATCAGTCACAGTCACCGACCAGTCAGGTGTACTATCCTTCAGCTACAACTCTCTTCCCTCCTTGTATTGTCTATAGTGTTGATATAGTAAGTGACAAAAGGTGAAGAGATTTGTGATACAAATTGCACCATGGCATCAGGATTGTCAGAACAAAAATCACTAGGCACATTGCTTCCAACGTAGCTGTGTAGTGTCACAGGCCAATCATGATATAAGGGAGATAGCCACACACATATGTGGAGTGCAGCTCAACTGAACTTCAGAGCACCAGGCAGATAACTAGTCCCAGGAGACATTATGTTAACACTGTGTGATACTGCCTCTAGACTTGATAATGTCCTCAATTCAGCACAGAAGAGAGTCAACAAGTTTTCTCAGTTACGCCATGTCCAGGTGAAACCCCTGACGGATTAGGTTCCATAGAGTCAAGGGTATGCAGGGATATTGATCCCTTCGTTTCACCTTTTTTATCCAGCCAGCCCCAGGCATTTTCAGTGGTACTAAGATTGAGTTATTTAGCTTTCACCTGGACACGCCGTAAGTCAAAAAACTTGTTGACTCTTTTCCGTGCTGAATTGGGGACATTATCAAGCCTAGAAGCGGTATCACAAAGTGCAACAGTGCCTCCTCTAATTATTCTTTACATATTATTGAACTTATTGATATATGATTATGAACTTTATTCATTTTATAGTGTTGTAACATTTCTGCCGGTGTGTACCCGGTTTGGTTTGGATACATGGGTCAGTCCACACATTGTAAGCATAAGCCCTAATATTTTTCATTATTTTCTCTTCTCATGAGCCAACATATCCTTACATACTCTGGTTTATGTACCTGATTAATTTTGTGCTATACTCCTACTTGTGATCAAGTATATTCTTCTGGGCAGTACCCATCATTGAGAGTTTTTGAGCTGGCTCACTCATCATACACTTAGACTCCGAAATTTTTTCTTCTCTTTTGATGATTTTGAAGGTGTAACTTCATAGATGTAAACTTGCAATTTTTAATTCTAGTACATCAAGTTGTCTCTGCACTTATTTCTATAGTTTAGTGTTGCAATGTTGCAGTTTTGACTTTGTTTAATTTGTTATGGAACAGAATGTTCCATAGGTCTGAAAATCTGAATGCAATGTCCTTACATAAGTATAGATTGTGACGTGCATAGTAGATATTTTTGTTATGTTTTGCGCAACTTCATGTGAATTTTGCCCACAATTTTGGAAATTGTTGCCATATGTTAATTTTACCATTTCACTACTCAGGTTTCACACTTATTTGGACTATAGACAAATTGTATGCAACAAGAACTCTGTTTATTGTAAGCAGAAATTTGTCAGATGCCTTTTGCAGTTTTTTGTAAGCTAACCTATACTTGTGTTCATAGGGAAGTGATGATCATTCAACCTTAAATTTTCTTGTAATTTCAGAATTTAACTTTGAGAATCTGTATTCTACCTTTTGGCATTATTTTGTGCTCCATTTGGCAAACCTTACAGTAGGTCACAAAATATTGTAAACACATTATTTCCATATTATATGAGGGGGATGTTGTAATGGCAACTACTGCTGTAGATATACTTTTCCTCAACAGTAGTTGTTGATTGAAGTTTTATTTTTTGAGTTTTGGACAGGTCAATAATGTCTCAGCTGCTTTTCTGAAAACTTCCATATAATTTTATACACAGTAGCATACCATATGTTATAGTTCAAGATAAAATTTAAGAAAAGGAATTACTTAACAAAATATTTTAGTTTTGATGTTATAACCTGTAAGTACAGTTAAAATTATTTTCTTTGAAACATGTGAAATTACGAATTATTGGCACACTTAAATTTTGTATTATTAATTACACAATCCTGTACTGTTTAGTATGTTTATTTCTGGATTCATTTATGATATAATAATTGAAATTAATAATGTAACAGAAACTAATAGAAATTCATTTGATAAGAAAAACTGTAAGCCCTTAAGAATATTTTTATTTCCACTCAGTGTGATAGTCCTAAATATGTCTCTGAGGTGCGATCAGATGTATTTTTGCATGAACAATGTAATTCCAGCTTTGTTAACATGAAAAATAAAAATACTGTATGGTATACTAAAATATGAGAAAATATATTTGCATAAAAAAGCAGCAACAACAATCTTCAGATTTATTTAATTCAAACAAACCTTGAGGACCTGATGTGATTTTTTCAGTTTCAACAATCAGAACCCTAGACAAGAACAACTGGAGCCAACTCAACATGACAAGCTAAGTAAACTAGAAAGTTTATTGTAAGCTTTGCTCCTCTCAAACCATCATAAAAGACTTTGATGGACATTGTTTAATGTGGAAAATAAATTGGAATCAGGAAGGAGGCAGGGGGGGGGGGGGGGGGGGGGGGAGATTGAAGGCTCCCCATGCTACTCTATCCTGTGCAAGTATCTTGATCTCTAAGTAACTGCTGCAACCTACATCCTTCTATCCTTCTGAATCTGCTTAGTATATTCATCTCTTGGGCTCCCTATATGATTTTTACCCTCCACACTTCCCTTCAATACTACATTGAGGAGACCTTGATGCCTTAGAACAAGTCCTACCAACTGATCCCTTCTCGTAGTCAAGTTGTGCCACAAATTCCTCTTATCCTCAATTCTATTCAGTACCTCTTCATTAGTTACACGATCTACCCATCTAACCTTCAGCATTTTTCTGTAGCACTACATTTTGAAAGCTTCTATTCTCATCTTGTATAAACTATTTATTGCCCATGTTTCACTTCCATACACGGCTATACCCCATACAAATACTTTCAGAAAGGACTTCCTCACTCTTATATCTATACCAAATTTCTCTTCTTCAGAAACGCTTTCCTTGCCATGTCCAGTCTACATTTTATATCCTCTCTACTTTGATCGTCCTCAGTTATTTTGCTTCACAAATAGCAAAACTCATCTAATACTTTAAGTGGCTCATTTCTTTATTCAATTCCCTCAGCATCACCTGATTTAATTCAACTACATTCCATTATCCTCATTTTGTTATTGCTGATGTTCATCTTACATTCTCCTTTCAAGACACTGTCCATTTTGTTCAAATGCTCTTCCAGATCCTTTTCTGTCTGTGACAGAATTACAGTGTCATTGGTAAACGTCAAAGATTTTATTTCTTCTCCGTGGATTTTAATTCCTACTCTGAATTTTTCTTTAGTTTTCTTCACTGCTGGCTCAATATACAGACTGAATAACATGAGGGATAGGCTACAATCCTCTCTCACTCCCTTCTCTACCACTATTTTGTTTTCATGCTCCTCAACTCTTATAACTGCCATCTGGTTTCTGAACAAATTTAAAATAGCCATTTGATCCCTGTATTTCACCCCTGCCACCTTCAGAATTTGAAAGGGAGTATATTTCATCAACATTGTCAAAAGCTTTCTCCAAGTTAGCAAATGCTAGAAATGTAGGTTTGCTTTCCTTAGCTTATGTTCTAAAGTATGTTATAGGGTCAGTATTGCCTTGTGTGTTCCAACATTTCTATGGAATCTAAACTGATCTTCCCTGATGTTGGCTTCTAACTGTTTTTCCATTCATCTGTGAAGAATTTGTGTTAGTATTTTGCAATCATGACTTATTAAACTGATATTCAGTAATTTTTCACACCTGCCAACACTTGCTTTCCTTGGGATTGGAATTATTTTATTCTTCCCGAAGTGTGAGGGTATTTCGCCTGTCTCATACATCTTGCCCACCAGATAGAAAAGCTTGGTCATGGCTGGCTCTCCCAAGGCTATCAGTAGTTCTAACAGAATGTTGTCCACTCCTGGGTCCTTGTTTCTCCTTAGATCTTTCAGTACTCTGTCAAATTCTTCACGCAGTATCATATCTCCCATCTCATCTTCAACTATGTCCTCTTCTGTGTCCTTAATAGTGTCCTCAAGTACATCATCCTTGTATAGACCCTCTATGTACTTCTTCCACCTTTCAGCTTTCCCTTTTTTGCTTAGGACTTGTTTACCATCTGAGCTCTTGATATTCATACAGGTGGTTCCCTTTTCCCTAAAGGTCTCTCTAATTTCTCCATAGGTAGCATCTATGTTACCCCTAGTGATATATGCTTCTACATAATTACATTTGTCCTCTAGCCATTCCCACTTAGCCATTTAGCATTTCCTGTTGATCTCATTTTAGAGACATTTGTATTCCTTTTGGCCTGTTTCATTTACTACGTTTTATAGTTTCTCCTTTCATCAATTAAATTCAGTACCTCTAGTCCTCATCCTCTTACCTACTTCATCCTCTGCTGCCATCACTATTCTGTCTGTCAAAAGTAGCCATTCTTCTTTCATGGTATTCCTTTCCTCTGTTCTTGTCAATTGTTCCCTAACGCTCCCTCTGAAACTTCATACAACCTCTAGTTCCTACCTTTCTGCAGTCTCTTCAGTTTTAACCTTTAGTCATAACCAATAAACTGTGGTCAGAGTTGACATCTGCCCCTGGAAATGTCTCACAATTTAAAACCTGGTTCCTAAATCTCTATCTTACCATTATATAATCTATCTGACACTTTCCAGTGCCTCCAGGTCTCTTCCACATATACAACCTTCTTTTGTGACTCTTAAACAAAGTGTTAGCAATGATTAAGTTACACTCTGTGCAAAATTCTACTAGACAGCTTCTTCTTTCATTCCTTACCCTCAGTCCATATTCACCTACAACTTGTCCTACTGTCAAATTCCAGTCATCCATGACTATTAAATTTTTATCTCCCTTAACTATTTGAATAATGTCTTTTATCTCATCATACATTTCTTCAATTTCTTCATCATCTGTGGATGTAGTTGGCATACCACTGGATTACCCATATTTGATTTATAACCATGTATTCACCTGACCTGAAGTCTTTTTTAAATAGGATGCCATCATCATGTAACCACACAGTAAAGCTCGGGAAAAATTAGGACTGTAGTTTCCCCTTGCTTTCAGCTGTTCACAGTACCAGCACAGCAAGGCCGTTTTGATTGATGTTACAAGGCCAGATCAGTCAATCATCCAGACTGTTGCCCTTGCAACTACTGAAAAGGCTGCTGCCCCTCTTCAGGAACCACACATTTGTTTGGCCTCTTAACAGATACCCTTCCATTGTGGTTGCACCTACGGTACGGCTATCTGCATCACTGAGGCACACAAGCCTCTCCACCAAAGGCAAGGTCGATGTTTCATGGGTGTTACTGAATAATATTTGGGGAAAACTGGAAGTATCAAGAGAGAGAGGTGGTCAGGTGGCAGGTTGGGGTGGGGAAGAGAGAGAGAAAAAGAGAGAGAGAGAGAGAGAGAGAGAGAGAGAGAGAGAGAGAGAGAGAGATAAAATTGTTTGGATTTTTACTACAATTACCATCGTTCAGTAAGTTAATTCTACCTGTTGCTGAACAAATGACAGCGTCCTAAATTTTTTAAAGGTCAACCATGGCACTGAAGAAGCAAGAATTCATTTGTGTTTTTAGGCTTTCCTGGCAGATGATAGTATGTGGTGCGGATGGCCATGGCCACCTGAAAATGGACAGTTAGCATCCTGAAATATTGGACCATTTGGATGATGGCACCAGGTTTAATACCTGAGATTCTGAGAGTTTATTTAACTAAAATGTCAACAGTGTGTACTGTGAAACACATTGTGTATTATATCCATTTGCAGTGATCTGGAAAGTATTCTTATTACAATATGGAGAAAAAGATCTCTCAAGTAGTATGCTGAATAGCAAATTACTCTGTTACAAGCCTTTAGAAATTCAGAGGTACTAATAACAAAACACTCTGGAAATAAACCTAATTATTAGTGAAGCTAGATGTCAGGGAGGAGGTGGCAGTCTTAATATAATTTACTGAACAAAAAATTTTAATGTAATATCTTTTAACGCATAGACCACAATTTTCAATTCATAGTTAAAGGACAGTGACTAGTTTTGGTTGTTCTTCACAACCATCTTCAGATCATAACTTCACAAGATGATGATAATAAAGGTTGAAAACGCCCAGTGTCACTAACAAAAATTTGCATCGCAGGCCCATGATTTGCAACTGTATAGCATGTGTTATAGTGAGAGCAGTACAAGCAAGGGTAACAAGAATTGTCAGCTGTTCCATAGCCTAGCTAGCAGAGAAGTGATCCAGCATGGCATATAAAATAGTCATCTGCAGTGGTATTTTGGAACATATACGACGTTTGAACATTATGAATTACCTCAAATAACATGACTTATTAACAAATAGCTACAATATATTCAGAAAATACTGTTCTTGTAAAATATAATTTGCTCTTTATTCTCATGAGGTAATGAGAGCTATCAACAGCAGATGTCAGACTTATTACATATATTTTAGATTTCTAGAAGGCTTTTGACACCATTCCTCACAATTGTTTTCTAAACAAATTCTATGCGTAATGAGTTTTGCTTTTGTTGTGTGAACTTGGTTCATGAGTTCCAGTCAGAAAGATAACAGTTCATAGTAACTGACAGAAAGTCATCGAGTAAATCAGAAGTAATAACTGGCATTTCCCAAGGAAATGTGATAGACCTTCTGCTGTTCCTGATCTACATAAATGACGTACGAGACAATCTGAGCAGCCCTCTTAGATTGTTTGCAGATGATGCTGTCATTTACCATCATGTAAGGTCATCAGCTGATGAAAACCAAATGTGTAATGATTTATACAAGACATCTATATCATGTAAAAAGTGGTAACTGACTCAAAATAATAAAAAAGTATGAAGTCATCCACATGGGTGCTAAAAGACATCTGCTAAATTTTGATTACACGATAAGTCACAGAAATCTAAAGACCATAAATTCAACTAAATACTTAGAGATCACAATTACAAATAACTTAAATTGGAACAATCACATAGACAATGTTGAGAAGAGAGCAAACCAAGAACTGCAGCAGTTTATTGGCAGAACACTTAGGAAGTGCAACAGGTGTACGAGACTGCTTACACATGCTTGCCTGTCCTCTTCTGGGGTACTGCTGTGTGGTGTGGGATCTACATCAGCTGGGACTGGTGGAAGACATCAAAAAAATTCAAGAAGGGCAGCTGAGTTTGTATTATTGCAAAATAGCGGAGAGAGTGCTATTGACGTATGTCAACTGGGGTGGTTATCATTAAAAGAAGGGCATTGTTCACTGTGTCAGGATCTACTCATGAAATTTCTTTCTTTTGAATTTCTTCAGTATCCCTCTTTCCATTTAAAATTAAAGTTTCTGATTCATAAGACATTTAGGTTTGATTACAGTGGTTAAAAGCCTAAGTTCACTGAATTTAGAAAGCGATTTTTTATTATAAATATGTTTTTCATGCCTCAAATGAGCATGTATAGCAAATTTATGCCCTGAATGCATAAATGTTCATACCATATGGTCTATGGGTAATACTTTTTTGAAAATAAATTGCATTGAAGATACACCAATAAAACTGAATAACTAATAACAGAAGGCCATTTCCCAGCAGCTCAGTTCATTTCGCAAGTGGAGGAAAGTAAAGAACTGTGGTTAATGTAAACTCACCTGACTGTATTCAGTTTCTGGCAGTGACAATATAATCTGGTCATAAGAGCACTTAAAGGGCTGAAAATTATGGTTACAAAAGAACGTCTTGAAGGCTAGATTCAAGCTAAACATATTAGATTAAGAAAGGCTAAATATCAGGTGTATGCAATACTTTGTATCAAAGATGTAGCCATTAAGGGGCAGGCGAAGGTAGTTGCCCCTCTCTTCTTGCCTACAAAAAATCACCACAAATCAAACTTGCACCATTCCTAACCAAGCAGACAGATGCCACAACATGTGAATATTCATTAAGAGAAAGTGCACCCAGAATCATTTACTGTGATATCTCAAAACTATTTCATCATTTGTCCAAAAATTAACATCTACTATCTTTCTGCCCCCCCCCCCCCCCCTCCCTCCAGACCTGAAACTCAGATTTTGAGTACACACTTGCTTTGCACTTCATGACAGAATCAATGAATGACTATGAGTAGCAACTGCATACGCAAGCATGAGTTTTGTGGAAGTCCTGCAGCATCATGACCAGCACTGAGTCAACACTGCTGTGAAACAAGTGAGCACAGAATAGAACAGTGTTCTGCTAACTGAAATAAAATCTCATGTGAGTGCAGTGCCTGTCACCGCAGTTGGGAGATAGGAATATTCTGAACATCAAACAATGCTGACTTGTAGCCTTGGCCTGCTCAGTCACCATGTACATCTCCAATCGAGCATGTATGGGAAATCATCAGATGACAACCAGCTTTATCCACAACCAGCATTAATTATCCCTGTATTGACTCTGACCAAGTGCAACAGACATGGAACTCCACTCCACAAACTCATATCCAGTACCTGCACAACAAAATGAATGCATGTTTGCATTCAACATTCTGGCAGTTACATCAGTTATTAATGTACCAACATTTCACATTTGCAATGGTTTTTCTCATGTTTACATTAACCAGTGATTTTTCAACATTAATCACTTAAATATGTTACCTAGAAAAAATGTGTTCCTGAAATTTCATTACTCAACAGTTATTATTTCTTGGTGTTGGAACTTTTTATTCATCAGTTGACTGTTACTGCCAGTTCCACAAAACCTCATTTTATCTAGGAGGATATTGTGATTTACACAATCAAACAGCTTAGACAGGTCATGCAAAATGCCAACCTGTGATGTTATGTAGTATAATGTACATCGGTCAGTGTGTTAGTTGCTGTTGTGAGCTTTGCTTCTCCATGAAAACTATTGTACACAGCCATTATTGAAAAGAAATTGTTTCACTACTATGGTGGGCTCAAAAGAGCAAATTACTCCTATTAGGGTATAACTTTCCAGCTGTTTATGGCAGCTTATGCTCCATAACGTTTATTTGACCGAAACTAGTAGTGAAGCGAATTGTGCAGATGAAGGTCCACGATGAATTTTAACAATTATTTTCCAGCTGAATATCCCCATCTGCAAACATACGTAGATTAAAAACATACCTGCTACCTAGGACTGATCATGTATAGCCCCTCCATTTGAATCAACAATGATGCTGTCCTGTCCCTCATTTCACTACGTTCCATATAGGACTACATTCAATATGGATTATGTCTATTGTTGCAATGATTTTTGATGTAAGGTGAACATTTATTGGTTTTCAAATGACTTTCTTAGTCATTTTGAGTCATTTCTGGAGTATGCAACTACTGCAGGATCTTTACCTGTTCTTGCCAACAGATACACTTCTCTTTGCCTTTCACATTATGCTTTAAACCAGATAGTGATCCATGTTTCTTTACTTGGATGTTTAATGTCCTTTTTGATTATTTTATGAGGAAAGCTGTTTTCAAACAACAATATGACTTTATCATGGAATAAATTAAATTTTATTTCACCATTTAATTCACTATAAATTTTTTCCCAGGTCATGTGTTGTAAACTATTCTTAAAATTTGTTGTCTCAGAAACATTAAATATTCTAACTGATTTACACTGAGGAGAATAAACGGTAAGCCACTACCATGTATATCTTAACTAACTGTGCATCGTGATCATAGAGTGTACAGTTATTTTCTAGCTTTGAGCTTCATCAAAGAAAACATGATCAATTATTGAACATTATTCTACTGTCTTTATGCTGTCATTTTGGAAATTTAATTATTGATATCAAACTGTGATGATATCAATAATAAAATTTCCAAAATGACAGCATCAAACTGTCATAGCTAACACTTGGTTCAAGAATCATAAAAGAAGGTTGTATAGGCGGAATCCTGAAGATACTAAAGGTATCAGATAGATTATATAATGGTAAGACAGAGATTTAAGAACCATGTTTTAAATTCTAAGACATTTCCAGGCCAAGAGATGAATACACTAAGCAGATTCAGAAGGATGTAGGTTGCAGTACGTACTGGGAGATGAAGAAACTTGCACAGGATAGAGTAGCATCGAGAGCTGCATCAAACCAGTCTCAGGACTGAAGACCACAACAACAACAACAACAACAACATATCAAACTATGAATACCAAATAAGGTGTCCAGATGTCTTTTTCTATATTCACAAAATGCACATTGAAATAACCACAGACTGTTAACTGCTTCTTGTTGTCTCATAGATAGCATGATAAGGAATCCATATGCCCCACAAACAGATCAAAATTGCCCAGTAGAAATCTGTATACAGTTACAATTAAGGCTGAACTATTATTCAGTATTATTGAACAAGCACTCACTTCTACATGTTGATTTCTATAGAAACTACTCATTTCAATGTTTTTGCACTTGTGTTCTGTGTTTATATAATTATGTAGAACCTTAACCTTCATGCACATTAGTTCTACATAAGTAAGATGCCAGAGTGCAACCTTTATATATAACTGCTTTAACTGTGATGTCATTTATTCAGATAGGCACAAAACTCAGCTCTCACTAACTTTATGAAGGAGATGAAGATCCTTTTTACCTTATTACTCAGTCCTCTAATGTCCTGATGAAGGGAGCTAACATTATTTTTCTATGCATTGTTAAACATTTGCATTGATGGACTGTTATGAGAGTTCTTGGTAGAATATTTTATACATTATGAATGAAGACACATGTGACACCAATGTAATATTCTACAATATTGTAGAATACTAGTAAGTTCCTTCACAACAGGTTGCCTGAATCTTTTGCTAACCTAAAACACCACCTCACTGACACTAATAACCACAGGGATTTTGCTTTGCATGATTTTGGCCCATTGTGCATAGCTTTCTAGGTCAGACAATTTATCAAGCTTTTGGAGCCAGTGGCTCCTCCTTCTGGCAGAAGAGTTGAAGGGGAAGAAAGAGGAGTGAAGGGAAAGGACTGGAGAGATTAATGGAAAGGGGTATAGTTTAGAAACGTCATCCAGAAATCTAGTTCTGGGTGACTTTTGTAAACTGTACCCCTTTCGTGTTTGCCTTACGGAGCACCGGTAATGCCAGTTTTATTCTGGGCACCACTCTGTGTGGAAGGTGAATCTAGATCAAGAAGTGATCACCAGTAAAAGTCATCAACCATTTTCCACTGAGCAGTGGGCATGTGGGATGGAGAGCACACAGAAAGATAAAGAAGAATGAACGACACTAATGCACTGCTGCAGTGAATGCTCCACCCTCTGTTTAGGGCTGTGTTGTTTATGAGAATAGTCACTCCTTCTTCAGCCTTCTCTGTCATAAGGACATATTTTTTTGTGGTAGCCACAACCATGTAGTCCAAGGGTGTCATATGGCTTAAAATGTATCTGCTGAAAAATTACACACTTTGATCTTCCCTGATTTAATAGTCATAGACCCACCACATGTGCCCAAAACCAGTTGATTATCCATTGTAGTATGAAAGCCGCCTTAGCAGTGAGGTTTTTCTGCTGTTTTCCCATTGTTATTCCTCCTTGGTGGGGAGTCTGCAACAAGGGAGGGTGAGAGGAACTTGCTGATCTCCAAGGCAGACATCATCATTGATACCACCTATAACATGGTCATCATCTGATTCATCAGATAGGATGAAGATCGCATGGACTGATGGTTTTGGACCGTTTTTTCTAGCCTGTTGTTTTTCATCCTCAGGTTCAAGTTTTGGGACATTGGTAAGGCTGTTTTAACAGATTTTTTTTTCTGTTTCTCTCTGACATGAAGGTGTATTATTCTTCCCAACAATATGTCCTGCAGCCACCATTGCTTCAGTTGTAAGTGGAAAGTTCAAGGGTACATATATAAGTGTAGGTTTGGCTCTGTTCAGCTGTTAGTGTCTGGTTGCCACTACAAGTCTTTTGTACAGGCTGGTATAGTTTTGAGATGAATAACTTCACTGAAGTAGGTGGCTGTGTGGCCCTATGTCTTCTTCACTTCAAAGTAAGAGAAGCATTGGTAAACTTTATCTCCTGGATTCTGTGCTCTTCTTGGATTACCATTTTGCTTCCTCCAAAATGAATGGTAATTTACACACATGTGTGGGGTATTCATTTAGGACATCATTCATGGGCAGCTGAACCACATGTTCCGCATATAACCTGACCTTTGCAAACCATGGTGGTGTGATGTGTTGACATTTAAAGCTGCACTTAACATGATGTACACTTGACAGCAAAAATAGTGGGCCATTGCTGAATACAACCAATGTAACACAGCTATGTTGCAGCTCCTCTGAATGCTGAAATCCTGTGGGGTTTAGCCACCTGACTATACACAGCAACTACCACAAGAGACCACTGGATACCACTGCTCATTACGGCAGTCAGTCCAGATGTAAAATAATACCACAAATAATACCACAATACAATAAATATTAGAAAACAAGTATCAAACAATAGAAAATCCATGGTGGAACGTAACAATATGTGTGGCTTCAGCTGCCAGAGGCTGTAGTCATGTCTGTGAGAGTTGCATTTGTGTGTGTGTGTTATCTGTTTTCGACAAGCGCCTTGTTGGCCAAAAGCTTATATTGTGACAGTCCTTTTGTCATGCCTATCTTCGACTCAGCATCTTCACTGTATGGTGAGAGAAAACAAGTTATTATAGATGAGACAGTCCCTAACGTTTTTAAATTAAACTTCATTAGAATATGTGACACTTCAGAAGTCTTATCCTGCTCTTTAAATGACATGTGTTGTCGTTCGTGATACGAATTTGAACCCACTGTTAACCAAACAAAGCTTGCATGTCTGATTGAGACTCGACTAGGCAATTAAGATGCATACACTATCGAAGTGTTCACCAGTATTGGTTTACGAGGCTAAATGTCCAGACTTGGAGATAAATGACAATACATTTCACACTGCACCGGCAACCCCATGACGCTTTCACTGGGCCTGAGAAATAACCCCAGATGGTATGTAATAAAGTGCAACACACAAGTGCGTAACCCCATGAAGTGAAGTTGTGGTGATGGACGAGGAGTAAAACTCAGTACCTATATGAATTGATCAGGTGTCAGATATTAAGTATGTTCACCAATAGCATGATACTGGAACCTGAAATGACAATACAAATGATTTTTGCGTGCCAGGGATTCGAACCTGGTACCTTTCACTATTTTCTTGTGACTACAAAGAGACATGAAATGTTTATTGTCTCTTCACCAGTAACAAGATGTCACATTTTCAGGTAGAGGTAACACAATTTATAGTTCTGTGCTGCAAGGGACTCCAACCTTGCACATATCATCATTGTTGACCCCACGTAAAGTGGTGTCAGCTGCCAAATTGAAAACGCTTTGGACAATGATTAAAGTAATTAAATAGGGGTTTACTGTAAATTAGTGAATAAACTATGTTGTTGTAATCCTTCCCTACCTTGGTGTAATGATTCTTTGCTTCCTGGTCCACTCATTTCTACATCTTTCCTGTCTTGGCATTCTGTCCCAGCTTGGTCACCCATCATCTACATCTTTCTTGTCCTACGGTTCTGTTCCAGGATGGTTATCCAACATCTACATCTTTTCTGTCCTAGAATTCTCTCTCAGTTTTGGTCATCCATCTTCTACATCTTTACCACTGTATAAGTTTCTGTCCTGAAGGATGCTTAGTCATTTGTTGAATAACACAATTATAAGCACTGTATACAGCCTACATTACATGACAGAATTTCTAAATCTTGAGTATACAAATAAGATATCAGAAGATGGAAGCAAATGATGTTTAAAAGTTATTTCAGAAAAAATGTGATGCAAAATTGTCTTATATATGTTTGGGCGATTAGTAATATTGATGAGATTTGGGAAAATAATGGCAAGATATCTTTGATTTTACTGTCTGAAGTTGAGTGTGCAATCAGCAAATAATATAGCAGCTGCTGTAGCCACCAGAAAGATCACAGGAGGCGCACATCGACACGCCCCAATTCTGTAGTAACACAGTTCACGTTTTCCGTCGCACTTCTGAGTAGACCGGGAACTGTCTCATAGGCATTCCCGATGTGAACTCACTGGGCCCGGCCCATGCTGTCTGAGTTGTTCTTGTTGTTCCGCTGGCAGAGGTCGCGGCCAAATTCTCGTGTGCCCTCTGGTGGACGGGACTCTATTTGCGGCAACTACCGTCCGTGATGCGCTGTGCCGATGTGCGCCTCCCGCGATCTTTCTGGTGGCTACTGCAGCAGCTGCAACAGTAAATTTACTATTGTTCTGACAGAAATAAAATCAGTTTATCACAATATGTCAGTGTTCATAGCTATATATCAGTACCTTGCCGTTCATGCTAGAATAAATAATTTTGGGATGAAATAAAAGTGTTACCTAAACTAGGACAATGAGAAGCATTTGTGATAAAAAAAGTCAATCAGGCACAATGAGAAAAAAAAAAAATATTTTTAAAAGTAAAACAATCTCATTACCTAAGCTAATGAAATGTAATATACAAGCTTTTATCTCTTAAGAAATAGAGAGAGATGCTGTGTTAGGTAATGGGATTGGTTTATTGCTGTAGATGTGATTTTGTATAGTCAGTTTTGTAAAAAAGGAACACAGCATGGATTTTTATCATTAAATGATTATATGATGATGTAGAAATGTATCAATGGCAATGGAGTAAGGAATCAACAAAATGCTGTGACATAAATAAAGTGACAAAATATGGTAAATATGAGTTATATTATATGCAATAGAGACAATGAGGATCTGTAACATTATCCAGTCTTCATACTATTTTGTGTTTGCCAATACACTCTTTCAGTTGACAAGGTTTCTTAGGAAAAGTAATTAATGAAAACACAGGCATAAGCAAATAATAAAGTCAACTACATAAAGGGAAATATGATTACAATATGGTAAAGTATCTATGTGTGTCTAGGTAATGTTTGGTACTGTATGTGTAATTTATGGCACTTTACATAATAAACTGAATGAAATATTAATGTAAACTAAATACTACTACATAGCTTATTTTCTATGATGTTGAAAATTTCCTATTTATATCTTTGGTACTAGCAGTTTCATGTAATCATGCACAGAATGAAAATATGTTCTGATAATTGGCCAATTACTGTATATGAAGTAAATGTGGGTGTTCTGACAGAAACGATCATAATAAAACCGTAATTTCCAAAAACAATGAGTAAAGTTTAATAAAACCAGTAATTTTTAGTTTAAATGAAAGAGACTTGAAGAACAGCTTCCACAATGTTTTGAAATATCTTGTCCTTCACACTATGGTGCCCTTCACAGGATTGGTGGAACAGGCGATTGGTGAAGAGGAGGAGGTTGGGCATGGAGGAGGACAGGAGCACAGTGGCATAAGGATGAAAGACATGTGCGTGGTATCGATGAGATAGGAGTGGTTGTTGGGAAATGAGAAGGGGTGGGGAGGAGATGGCGGTATCGTTGAGGCTAAAATGTGCAGGTGGAAGAGGGGGTGGGTTAGGTAAATAGGGTGGAAAAGGAAAAAAGGGGTGAAGAGAAATATGAGGAAAGGAAGGAGAGGGAACCCTGATGAGGTAGAATGGGTGCCGTGTTTAAAGTTGTGTCATCAGTCTTATGACTGGTGTGGTTGGTTGGTAGTGTTGGGTCTTCCACAACATATTTAGACAGAGTTTAGTTTTTCTTCATTATTTTGTAAAAAGCTTTTATATACAACTGAAATCTTGTATTTGATACATAATTGGATTTTAATCATTTCGTAAAGGCTTAGAAGTAAGCTGTATTGCTTTACTAAAACAGGATGTTTTATGTATTTCTCCCTATATGTATGTGCTGAGAAAAAGTGCAACTGACGACACTGACAGCAGTACCGCAGCCAAACTCTGGGACTTCAAAATGGGTGGACAGAGTGCACAATGATGTGTAGATTTAAAGAGATTTCAGCTGGACAGTGAGCCATATAAAATTTTTAAAAAAGTCAGCAAGAATTTAAGGAAAAATAGTTGTAAAATAAATCACATTTGCTTCAAAATTTCTATTACCTCAATATATATGTTTGTCTACAAAACTGAACAGTACCTCTGTAGTTTTAGAATACTGATGATGAAATTAGTGTGGTATTGTACTACACATATTCTCAATGTTTTGGATGTTATGTAACGTGGCGTGGATAGTTACGATGCCACAACGTAGGTGCACGCTCTCGTAAGTAGGCACTACGAGGGGAGACTAACTATGCCGACAACAGCGCACTCTGGCCGACGCTGTGGTGCTCAGCGAGGGCTGTCTTGATTTCTGGCTGTTTTTCATCAAGAACAGACAGCCTGGAAATATCGCTTCTGCTACCGAGTGGGCTAGTTTGCTATTGAGGCTTTGTATTAGTTATGTTCAGTTAGAGTCTGGACAGCAACAAGTATTTGTTAGTTTTGAGATTATGCAAAACAGTCATCCTAACTTCACAGGATTAGATGTCTTCACACCTATGTGCTCATCCTGTCCAAAGTTATGTATGAATTCAATATTTACTTGTGTTTTTGACTCTATTAAAAGTGCTAAAGTTACATGCAGTACCAAAGTGCTTCACCTCTCCTGCTCCTACTTGCTCCTTCACTCTCAGCCTATATTTTGTTTGGTACTGCTTTATCTTTTTTGTGCTGTCTCCGTGTGACTGAGTGCATGTGCACTCCCACCATTCCCTCTAAGAAATCATTTTGTGTCAACGATGGCTTCACAACAGGAACAGGCTTCACTGTTCGATATTGTACGGTTTCAGGCTCAGCAAATGACACCACTGCTTGCTGATGTGAATAGACTTGTCACACTACGAATTGCAGCTGCCTCGGCATCTCCGATGCCCCGCCTGTGCCACAGATGACGCATACCGTGCTGCCATTCCGTGCCTTCAATCTGGACTCTGAATGCTGGCCAGAATACACTGCCCAGCTTGAGGCTCAGTTCACTGCATACAACATACCAGGTACAGAGCAGCTTGCCTTTTTCATTGCTAATGTCATAGTTGTGTTATACCCTGTGCTCATAAAATTGTTTCCGACCACCCGCTCAGAAAATAAAACTTTTGCCAAAGTGATAGCAGCTTTAAACTCCCACTTCTGTGACAGTGTAAATGTGGTGGCTGCATGCTACAAATTTTTCTGTCTCCTGCATGGTCCTACTCAGTCAAATAATTTGTGGTTAGCTGACCTAACATCTGATTGTGACTTTAATTGCTCCTGTGGACTCTCCTATGTGGATATCATGATTCGGGATGCTACAACGCAGAATGTGGTGGATCACTGCATCCACAAACAACTCCTAAGATTTAAAAACCCGTCTTTGCTGTGAGTAGTACACTTGCTAGACAGACAAGATACATTATGTATGGCTACTTCCACATTCTACGTGACCTCGGGTGTGAGTACTGTTAGCGAGGCACAACACGTGTCCTCCAGCCCTGCCCCGGCACACGGAGCTACGCCGCACCGCTCGCATGCAAGTAAACAATTTTTCAACCAGGCACCCACTAAGCAACTGAAATCTTCTCCGAATTGCTATCATGCCCAACCACGGGACAGTTGCCCATCCTGTCATGCACAGTATTAAAGGACATGTGCAAGCTGTGTGTAGTAAGAGGCACTCTAATTCTCAGACTGTTTCACATTGGTGTGTTTCGAGTGGGGGTCACCACAATGGAAACTGCCATGATCATAGTTCCCATCATCAGCCTATGGACATTAATGCCATTTCTTCAAGGCCTTCTGCTTCACATGCTTCTACAGCTTGTAGTGTGCATGAATAAGCTTTGCCAGACGCTTCCTCTTGCATTCAGCGCAATGCGAATAAACTTTTTGTGACTTTGAACATTTGTGGAAATTCTGTTCGTGTACAGTTGGACATTTGTGAGTCTGTTTCTTTACTCAACAGATCAACTTATGACATGCTTGGTTTGTCCCCACTTCGATGTTCGCATTCCATGCTGACTGCATTTCCTGGACAGGAAATTTCAATGCTAGGCGTGTATAGTTTGCAAGCCATGTATAGTGTGATGACGGTAACTGTGCTCCACTCTAGTTATGCTCCGAACATTTTTGGCATGGACGCATTTGAACATATTGACCTCGCAGTTCAGGACAATGTACTTTGCGACAATGCTTGTGGCCATGCAGACAGTGTGGCCACATTATGGGATGATTTTGCTGAACTCTTTTCTGAGGGCCTTGGTTATGCCACAGACTTTGCAGCGCATATTGTAGTTAGAGACAATGCCATGGCATTCTTCCGGCGCGCACACCTGGTACCACATGCACAGTGCGACGCCGTGGCTGCTGAACTTCAGCGTTTGCAAGACAGTGGTGTCATTGGACCTGCTTCTGCTTTGCAGTGGGCTTTGTCTATAGTGTGTGTGAAAAAACCAAATGGTCGTCTCAGAATTTGTGCTGACTTTGTCTACAGTCAATCCCCAGATAGTGGGAGCTACATTTCCCTTATCACATCCTGAAGACATTTTTGTTAAGCTTGGTGTGAGTATATTCTTTTCCAAGATTGACTTGCGGGATGCATACTTTCAAATTCCACTCAACGAACAGTCGTGGCGATATTTTATGATCAACACCCACCTTGGATTGTTCAAGTTTCTCCACCTTCCATTCAGTTGTGCTTCGGCTCCTGCTATTTTTCAGTCTTGCTTGCAGCAGTTGTGTGTTGGTTGTTCCAATTATATGGATGATATTGTGGTATCAGGTCACACCCCTGACAAACATCTGCAGAATTTGGGGCTTTATTTACTGTACTTTTGCAGGCAGGATTCAAGTGTAACAGAGACAAGTACAAATATTTTCAAACTGAGATTCGGTATTTAGGGCATATGATTAACGGACAGGGTATCCACCCCTCACCATCACATCTCCATGCGATTAGGGACTTGCCAACACCCAGGAACTTGAAAGAACTTCAGTCTGTGTTAGGCAGATTCACATATTATGTTTGGTTTATACCAAATGCAGTGCCTTCGATTTAAGAACATTCTTTTTGTTTGGTCTTCAGATTGTGATGCTGCTTTCCACAACCTTAAATCTGCTCTGCTGAGTGATCACTGTTTGATTCCTTCTGATCACTGCAAACCAGATGTTTTGGCTGTCAATGCATCTTCTCATGGCATCAGGGCAATTCTGTCCCACCGCATTACTTCTGGCGAGTGCCCGGTCGCTTTTGCGTCTAAATTGCTCAATTCTGCCCAGCAAAACTATTCTCAAATTGAGAAAGAGGCTTTAGCTATTGTATATGGAGTGACCAAGTTTCATGATTTATTGTACGGTCCCAAGTTCTATTTGGTCACCAACCATAAGCCTTTGACGTTCTTGTTTCACCTGTCAAAGCCAGTTCCAGCCCATACTGCACAACAGTTGCAACGTTGGTCTTTGTTTTTGTCTAACTACAATTATGAAATTTTGTTTTGGCCTACAGCCAATGCTTTGTCGTATCTACCTATCGGTCCTGACGAAGTGTTTGATTCTACCGAATTGCCATGCACGTTCATTGATTCGCAAGACAAGGATTTCAATGATGGTTTTCCGATGGATTTTTGTTGCATTGCTTCTGCGACAACCGCTGACGCTTCTTTGCAGTACATTCAAACTCAATGGCCTCTGTCTGCTATGCGGATTAGTGATCCCCTTGTTCGACATTACTTTGCGCAACATCTCAACTTGTCTGCACACCAAGATGTTATTTTGTTACGAACTGACACTGATCAGTCTTGTGTGGTTATACCTCATTCATTGCAGTCGGAAATCCTCCTCTTACTGCATGTCATTGGGGAATAATGAGGACGAAGCAATTAGTGCGTTGTCACTGCACTTGGGTCAGTATTGATAACCAATTGAGAATTTGCTTGCTAACTGTCGCTCTTGCATGGAGCACCAATTTGCTCCTTGCCAGTGCTTATTCACATGATCGACTCCTACTGCACATTGGCAACATGTGCATATTGATTTTGCGGCTCCTTTCTGGGGCACCCACTGGTTGCTAGTCATTGATGCTTACAGCAACTTTCCTTTTGTTGTACCTATCTCTTGTACCACATCTGCCAGTACTATTCAGACCTTGATGTCTATTTTTTGCATTGAGGGCCTTCCTGAAGTCATTGTCTCTGACAATGGCCCCCCAATTTGTGTCCTCTGAGTTTTAAGTGTTCTGCACTGCTAATGGCATTCGCCATCTGACCTCAGCCCAGTTCCACCTCCATTTGAACGGCAAGGCTGAACACTTTGTGCATACATTTAAGTCGCAGATGAACAAGCTGCATGCCAAACACTCTCGCAAGCGCTCCCAGCTGTGTGGCACCCATTCCCCAGTGCAACTGCTACATGGCTGCACACATCGGTTGCTATTTCAGGTGTTGCACCCGCCGCTGGAAGCTCCCTTTGCTTTGCCTTGTTATGGCTGGGCGCCACATTATTTGGTTTTCTATCGTGTTTTCTCTGTTAGGCAGCACTGGGAGCAGGGGCGCATTCTTCGCCAGCTTGGCCGTGTCTTGTTTGTGATTTCTGGTCCCTCTGGCACTGTCAAGCGACACCAAAACCAGATCTGTTTGTGACGTCCTCGGTTTTTTGCTGCTGGTTCTTTTCTGGCAGAATTGGATGTTTTGCAGCTTCTCCTGCCACAGCCCATGACTCAACTGATGGCATCTCTGTTGCTTGTGCCTAAGGTGCGGGCGCCCCTGACTGCGCCAACGGTCCGGTCTACTGTGCCGGACGGGTGCCACCTGTCACCGCCATGGCCCCACCTCCAGCTGCCATTGCTGACGTGTTCCTCCACGGTGCCTGGGCCAATGGATGCTGAGGCTGACATGACGCCGACACTGTCGTCCATGGAGGTTGTTGCTTCGACTCTTTGTCTGAGCATACCCAGTGGCGGTGCGTGTCCCAGGCAGGTTTTGCAAGGGGCATTTTCCTCTCCCCCTCGCAAGCAATTCGGGGACGCAGGTGGGCAGCCGTCCCTGCAATTCAGTTGTCCGCCCCCTCAATTCTGCCACCCCTGGGTCCCTTACCCCACTGTCAGAAGCCCTATGCCATGACGGTTCACTGTTTCAGGGGGGAGGGGTGTGGCATCGATAGTTACAATGCCACAATGCAGGTGCACACGCTCGTAAGTTGGCACTACAAGAGAAGACTAACTAGACCGACCACAGAGCCCTCTGGCCGACACTGTGGGGCTCAGTGAGTGCCGTCTTGATTTCTGGCCCATTTCATCAAGAGCAGATGGTCTGGAAATACTGCTTCTAATAAAAAGTGGGCTAGCTTGGTATTGAGACTTTGTATTAGTTCCCTCTCGGCCTATATTACAGAAGCAGTTCATAGGAGCAGATCCACACACTGCCTATCCAGGCGATATACAAAATGTAAAGTTTCACTATGTGTTACTGATAAAGCTGTATCAATTTTCCAATGAGTGTATCACAGGTCCAAAGACTATGTGCTTGGCCCAGAGTGGGTACACAAGCAGCAGGCTTTTAGAGCAATGTGAATTGTTGAGCTGCAATCTCTCTTGGAGGTCTGATAGCTATGGAGAGAGGGCGCTGATCAAAACAGTGTGGTCAGCCAACACCAGTATAGTGGGAGGGGAGCAGAGTACATTTGACTAATGGGCCAGTCGGTGTAAATGTTTCCATCAGGCAAAGGCACAACATGAGCTGCTGTGAAGTGTTGTTGTTTGAAATTCCTTTTCAGGCGAGTGGATGTACTGATTAAATTATGGCAACTTTTGACTGTTAAACTGTCTGACAATTTGATAGAATTATCTGGTACCCATGCAGCTCTGCTGAGGAGATGAACTTTATTCCTTGACATTTGTTTTGCTTGTTTAGGTTAAGACAAGTGGGTTAATATGAACCTTGTCACTGACCTGTGATTGCCAGTTAATGAAAGACATTGTTGACCCTTCATTCCTGATGTTGTGCAATGTTGCACTCACCTTAGCAAGTCTACATGTCTAGAAGCTGGCACTGCAGCAGTCAGAGGATCCTTAATTGGCATATTATTAATTGGTAAGTTTTCTGTTGTAGAAGTTTATAAATCGGTGTTGATGTAACACTGGTCTCAGTGACAGACTGTGAAGGAGTGGGCTGGATTTGATCCTGTGGTGTTGTGCAACATGTCCCACCGTGAAGCAGTGGCCATGTTGATTGAGCTCCAAAGCAGCCCCAGAGCACTACAATACAAGTGGTATGCCTACGAGGGTGAAGAAATTAATTCTGTCTGTTGATGTCAAATTGTTCTAGTTTGAGTGTTTCGTGATGTTCTTGGTTTTTGAATCTATTATGCTTGCAACTTGGAAGTAACTGAAGGTGTTGTCTGTAGAGATGTTTTCGGATAACTTACTTGGGACAGAAATTACAACACTTTTGGTTGCTTAATGTATTATTGAAATTTATGAGCCTAATCATGCAAACCACACAAGGATATTTAAAATTTTGATTATTTTACCACTGTTCTGCTGGACTGTTAAGTTTTGCATTACGAAACTGGAGTGAGGTGTTTTAAGCATTTTAAAGATTTATAGAAGATCCAAGTTATTGGGGATGATTCTGAAAGGTCAAGGTATGTGTGTAATGACAATGGTAAAATAATTGTTATGTTACATAATTAATCCTCTATTCGAAAAAGAATCCCATATTGAAGTCTGACCCACTCAAATGATCACCCTCCCATATCCTTTTTTGTCCAAGGGGGTTTGAATTATGTAGATTGTAATCATTTGCAGACTGTTGAATTATCGAGGCAACTGTTTCTTAATACCTCTCCAGGGTTGCCACAAGTTTCCTCAAGTGAAATTCTCTGATATTTCTCTGATTTCCAGATAAGTTTTAGCATTTTTCCCTGACAAATTTTGATCTCAAAAGTAAGGAAAGACGTAAGTTGATAAAAAATGTAAGGACTTTCGCATTTCTAAACTTCTGAACAAAAATGTTAAGTACTAACATCAACATCTTTTGTAATGAACTGTTTTTAGATGGAGAAAGCAAGCAAAATGGTATATATGTTTCATTAAGACCACTGATGTTACTTTATTTCAATAAAGCAAAACACATTTGATGACAAAAATAGGCATTTTGCTGGAGTTGCAAGACAGATTTAAAATACCTTCACTACTTCCAGAAATAGCCTCAGAAAAAAGTAAGCCTCTTGAAGGAAATATGTAAGTTGGGGAAGAGTTGTGTAAACCAACACTATAAGTGCCTGCCAATAAAATGTTGCTTCTACTACATTTGTTATTGTCAGTTATTATCCACTGTGTTATGGCAATTATTGTACAGGTATTGTGTGATTTTTCTATCAAGAAATACATGAGTATATAGCATACAAACTGCAGCGATTGCCACAACTTTCTTTTTCTTATCATCCATACTTTCTAATATATAAACTACTTTAGAAGTGCCAAAATGTACTAGAATAAACAAAATGTCTATAAAATGCTGCACTGTTCAATTTATTTGCAGTGAGACAGTCGCAATTCCTGAAATCCATCGCCCATGGCCTCTGGCCTGCTGAGGAACACCAAAGTCCTGGGTCCATGGTTAAACCATGAAAATCCACACACAGCCTGACGACTGGTTTGATGCAGCTCTCCACATTACTCTATCTCATACAAGGCTCTGCATCTCTAAATAGCTGCTGTACTCTACATCCTTTTGAAGCTGAGTACTGTATTCATCTCTTGACCTCCCTCTATAAGGTACCCCTCGCACTTCCCTCCAATACTAAATTTGTGATCCCTTGATGTGTCAGAATGTGTCCCATCAACCAATCCCTTCTTCTAGTCATGTAGTGCCACAAATTTCTTTTTTCTCCAATTTTATTCAGTATTTCCTCATTAGTTACATGATCTACCCATCCAGTCTTGAGTATTCTTCTGTAGCACCACATTTCAAAAGCCTCTATTTCTTCCTGTCTAAAATGTTTATCATCCACTTACATACAGAGCTACACTCCATACAAATACTTCCAGAAAAACACTTCCTAAAATTTAAATCTATATTCAACATTAATAAATTTCTCTTCTTTAGAAACACTTTTCTTGCCACTGCCAAGCCACATTTTACATCCTCTCACTTTGCTCATCATTAGTCATTTTGCTGTTCAAACAGCAAAACTCATGTAATACTTTAAATGCCTCATTTCCTAATCTGATTCCATCTGCATCAGCTGACTACATTCCCTCATACTTGTTTTGCTTTTGTTAATGTTCATCTTTTAACCTACTTTCAAGACACTGTCCATTCTGTTCAACTGCTCTTCTAAGTTCTTTGCTGTCTCTGACAGAATTACAATCTCACTAGCAAACCTCACAGTTTTTATTTCTTCTCCTTGGCCTTTAATTCCTGCTCCTAATTTTTCTTTGGTTTCTTCACTGCTTACTGAATATACAGATTGAACAATATCAGGGATAGGCTACAACCCCATCTCACTCTCTCTCAACCACTGCTTCCCTTTCATACCCTTTGACTCATAATCGACATATGGTTTCTGAACAAGTTGTAAATAACTTTTGGATTCCTGTTTTTTAGCTGTGCCACTGTCACAATTTTATTCCACAGCATTGTCAAAAGCCTTCTTTCAGTTTACAAATGCTGTAAATGTGGGTTTGCTTTTCCTTAATCTATCTTCTAAGAAATATCACGGAGTCAATATTGCCTCACATGTTCCTACATTTGTCTGGGATTCAAACAGATCTTGCCCAAGGTTAGCTTCAACCAGTTTTTTTCATTCTTCGACAAAGAATTCATGTTAATATTTCACTTATTGAATGTACTGTTTGGTAATATCCGTTGGCCGGTGTGGCCGAGCGGTTCTCAGTGCTTCAGTCTGGAACCGCGCGAACGCTACGGTCGCAGGTTCGAATGCTGCCTTGGGCTTGGATGTGTGTGATGTCCTTAGGTTAGTTAAGTTTTTGAGTAGTTCTAAGTTCTAGGGGACTGATGACCTCAGAAGTTGAGTCCCATAGTGCTCAGAGCCATTTTTTTTTTTTTTTTTTTTTTTTTTTTTTGGTAATATCCATACCTATCAACACGAACTTTCTTTGGAATTAGAATATTATGCTCTTCTTCTCTTGTTAGGAGGGAAACGACTATTTGGAAAAAAGAAAAAAAAAAGAGAAACCACTTCTCCCATACATTAATTAGCTAGTGTTTTAATTTAACACTTCAAACAGAGTGTTTCAGCAACTTTATGCAGACCACAACCTGCTGCCTACATACTTGCAAACATAAACACAACTTATATTATTGCATATTCTTGAGTACCCTTGAGTATACTGCACATAGAATGGCTACTACATTCTTTTATTTTGACTGTAAATATTTGAATATTTTCATTTTCTTGTCATAAGTCAATTTATAACCAATTATAACTTTTTGCACCAGAATAAATAAGCTCCATTCTGAATACTAGAGATTGATATGTAATCTATATAAGAATTGTATTTAATTCTAATATTGTGTTAGTGAATTTATGAATTCATCCTAAATTAACTTTTATCATGAACCAGAAATACCAGTATGGATTATATGTACTGACATGTAAGTATATGAATTCTTAGCTCCCTGAAGAGGCTTCTTAAAGAAATTTACTTGTCAACTTGACAAAATGTTCTTATTTCAACTTCTGTAGCAATAATATTTTTTTCATTTAAACTTCAACAAGTTGCAGATTATACCATAGGATAGAACTGAGTACATGAAATGTATTTGTAGTTGCAAATATTGACAAACATTAGCTGTATAATGGAATGACAATGAAAAATTTTTTTTGATTGACCTAGACTTGCGGCAGGTTTCTGGCTTATTAATAGCTGTCAGTTTACCATTAGGCTACCCAAGCATTCTCCATGGCTAGACCCAAACTTCCATATGTCGTCAATCTGCACTTGTTCATCTGTTATGTATATTCCCATACAGGAGAGATATTTTAGTTGAAAGTCACTAGCCCAGTATTGGTGGATAAATAAAATATTGCAGTGGCTTTGTTGTTCTGAAGTACAATGCATGTTCCTTTAGACATGCACGCATGTGAAAAGGAACAGGCACAGCATGGACAACCATCAGCTGTATAACTGAATGACAATAATGAAAATTTGTGCTGTACGAGGACTCAAATGTGGATTTCCCACTTATCAGGAGTGGTCACTTTATAATTAGGCTATCTGAGTGTGACCCACAGCCATGCATTTGCAACTGGCATTCATATGTTAACTATGTATATTGCCATACAGGGGTGACATTTTTAACTGAAAGCCACGTGCTAAGTGTCGGTGGATGGTTACAATATTGCAGTGCCTGTGTTGTTCATAATTATGATGCAATGTTCCTGAAATCGGAATGATCACATAGATAATATTTTGGGGGAGGCAAACCAAAGACTTCATTTTACTTGCAGAGCACTTAGAAGATGCAACAGGTCTACTAAGGAGATTGCCTACATTATGCTTGTCCATCCTCTGCTATGGTATGACTGTGCAGTATGGTACCCTTTCCAGATGGGATTGACGAGAGGACATTGAAAAAGTTCAGAGAAGGGCAGCTCATTTGGTATTATCAAAAATTCGGGGAGAGAGTGATGGACATGATAGATGACTAATGATTCCATTCATTAAAACAAAACTGTTTTTCAGAGCAGTGATATCTTTTCAGCAAAGTCCGTTTTTCCCATTCACTGTTACAGAGTGGAACGGTAGAGGAATAGTAAAAGTGTTTTGATGAACTCTCTGCAAGACACTTAAAGGTGACTTACAGAGTATTCATGCAGGTGTAGCTCAAGGTGACACTACCTCAGAGGTGCAATGAGATTTATTGTTACTTCAACTGATGTTGCTAAATAAAATGATGTACTATCATGTAGGAGGTATTTTATGTACAAAAATTAATTTTGAATCATGATGATAACTGCGGGTCCAGATGCGATGAGGTGAACAAAAATTATGTCATACTCCTGTGTCATGTCTCACAACAGGACTTGTACGTAGAGCTATCATCACTATATGACTGCGTATGGGCTATTCTTGGTGTTGTGGTAGATAGTTGCAGATGGCCTTGTGATCGCAATTGAACGGGGAAACATAAAAGCTGCGTAGAATCTTATTGTGAATGATGTTTTGCAATATCTTGGCTATTTGTGTATCAAGTCATGGCAATATAGCTGTTGTGCAAACATCATGGACAAAAAGTTCGTAATTTTTGCGAGATGTGTCTCTGCCAAGTAATATGGTTCAATGAAATGTGGGCCACTCATATATAGAACTGCTACAGTGTAGTGGAGGTCAGTGAAAGAACTGCGCAATGAGAAGACCAGTAACAACAATTTCTTTCAAAGTAGAATGTAGACTAAAGTGTCCGCGTTTCATGATGGTCCCCAGGTTTACAAATGGCGGGACATGGCTCTTAATGGAATGTGTGATCATCACTGATGACAGTGCATGCCCTATTGCGTCCCCCTATGCTGACCGTAAGGTTGGTAATAAGTTTTTGTGCCAGGGCCTTCGACCATAGATATTGGTAGACTGGTCATGACGTATATTTCGTGGCACCAACATCTCTACTGCTATACCACGTGACTATTGGCAAAACAATGGTGGTGCTTATGGTTGTACTGATCGTTTTGTGAAGGGAAGTAACATTAAATTTCACGTGTAAGTATTATTAGTTTAATTTAGCGGCATTTCTTGAATACTGATAAGCTATTGTGTGTATCATATCCTTACCCAGAACGCCACAGTTACGTAAATTGGCGGTTTGAAGTGCTGTGTGTGTTTCCAGGCGTACATTGCAATTGTATATATTTCTTGAAATGGTAAGCTACAAAGCTGCTTTTTCTCTTCCGTATAGGTTTCCAAAGGACGAAGGGCGCAGGCAGATGTGGATACAGGCAGTGAAACGAAAAGATTTCAAGCCTACTGCGCACACACGCACCTGTTCGAAGCACTTTGAAGAATATATATATATATATATATATATATATATATATATATATATATATATATAGAGTGTGTGTGTGTGTGTGTGTGTGTGTGTGTGAGAGAGAGAGAGAGAGAGAGAGATATTTATTACCAATAACCCTTCCCACTCCAAAAGCAATGGCAATGTGCATTGCTACTACATAAGAAGAAAGGATGATTTTTGCTATCCTGGATTAAATCTGACTTTGGTACAAAAAAGGGGTGAATTATTATTTTAAAGAACAATTTGCAAAAACAAGTTAGGGGTTTGATTTCTCATCAGAGTTTAGTTTTATTTTGTACTTCCCAGTTACAAAACATACGAATATCAGAAACAGATACTGAATACCATTTGCAAAAAGGTAGTTGTATGGCCTATGTTAGTTTCCAGATAATAAGCTGTAATGTATGGGATAAATAATATGCTGCTACAAAAATCTTTGGTCATTTACCAAAAAGCATTAAAAGCCTGACAGATAGCCAACCAGCATTTAAAATCAAACTAAAAGAATCTATGAATGACAGCTCCTACTCAGTAGACGATTTTTTAGGTATAAATAAGTGATTGGAAGAATTGTCATGTAATGATAGGTCTACCTTTCATTAAACTGACACATCGTTGCGAAGTATCGTATTCATGTAAGTAGGTACTGATTTTGTCGATATCTTATTTGATACATCTACGAAACAAACTGTTGAAACCAAAAAAGACCTTTCAAATGAAACTGCTTTACGTTTTGTGGGTGAACGACACAATTGAGTTCGTTACATTCGATGTGAACACGTGTGTTTACGTTACAGGTTTCGTTGTTTATGCCGATTTATGAAGGCCAGGGCGTTTGACTCATCTACCAGCAGGATATGCTGCAATACGTTTCCCTAATGCATCTCACACATGTTCGATGAGGTTTACGTTACGACAACGGACAGGCCAGCCCATTCGCCAAATATCCTCTCACTGCAAGAGAACCCCCAACAGTGCTTTTCGATGCGACTGGGCATTATTATTCATCAAGGGCCTTGTACGAAACTTTAGCGCTTTCATAGTTTTAAATAACGACAGTATTTGGGATAAGAATGTCGTTGGGATAAGGATAGTTGTGTGAACTGAAAAAAATCTTTAAAAATAAACCAAAAAAGCGAAATAATAATCATCATTTTATGACGCACCCTTTTCTATATATTTCCACAAAGAAAATTTGAACGAAATTCTTTCCAGAGCGTTAGAATACCTCATTGTAAACGATACATCGTATAAGAATTTGAGCTTCATGGACTTTTTATTTTTGATTTTCCTTAAGGGATACGAAAATGTTAGTTGATTTAGTTAGTCCTGAAATGGCTACATACAACTGCCTGCAAGTAAGGAATGGATAAGGTAAATATGATCCTGCGTTTTGAAACTTTTGTCCCTGTGACTTGCTTATAGCGACAGCAAATGCAATTTCAATTCGCTTCTTACCTGATATTCACTACGACCTCAGTAAATTCTAACTGTATTTTGGGTCTTTGATTGCATTTATTACTTCATGTAAGCACGTTAATCCGTAGCAGCAATACGTAAATCACAATTTATGTTGACAATGACCAATACCTTTGTTGTTTCGTATTAAGTATTTACTCTATGTCGTTTCGAAACGTATATTCGTTGAGAAAAGTCAACCTGTACGACGGGCAGAGATAATGACTACTGCAGTGGTCACCGTTATTATCAGTGACGCTGCTGTATACAAATTATCTAGTTAATAAGGAGTTATTTGTAATAAGATAATATGAAAAGTGAGTCTCTTGTTCGTGAGTAAGAGGTTAGCTTCACAAAATACAGGTATGATGCCGGGCATCCATGATGCCCTTTTCCCTATGATAGTTCAAAATTTTCGACAAACAGTAAGTTTTTAGCGCAAACTCGATATGCAGTATGAGAAACAATTAAAAATTTTCTAACGATGCCTCGTTCATCTCTGTGCGATTAGAATGTCTTGAAGAGGGATGTTGAGTTGTGAAATAATACATACGAATGAAACTGAAGCCAGTGCCGAATGCACCTCCGGAAAGACAAACGAGGGAAACAAGTACAGTGTCGCAATAACGATGACAGGGGGTGCGGAGGTCAGTTCGATCAAGTAACATTATGCCTTTGCCTACCATTAACACCTGCACCACGAAAACAATCATGTTCGACAATGTTCCTGAATGTATTAACAATTACTAGGCTACCTCTCGCCACATGGGGGAAGATACAGCTTCCCAGAAATAGTGTTTTGGTACAGGAGTCGATATTTACTATGTGATGCGCAATACTTGACATGAATTTACATTCCCCTGTAAGCTAAAAGTATCAGTTTGCTGCAATGGAAGAGTAAAAATAATGTATTTCACTTTCTGACTTTCAGTAACAGAAAAAGATCCAAAAATGTTGTGTGAAAGAGCTGTTGGCTGTGGTCCAGCTCAAAACACTGTGCTCTAGAGTTTAGTTTGTCACACCAGACTCCGGCCACCAATCATGGAAGTCGGCTGATAGGGACCAATGTCCACTCAGGTGACTGCAACACGTCATTTCCTGAACCAATGATGTATGCTGGTGCACTCGCTCTGCCAAGCATGAAATTATTTCCTTTTTATTATGACTTACCACGTGAAATATATGTGACGAAACGAATGAACACAGTGCAGTAACTAAATTGGCGTGCCCATTTCTCAGGCAGAGTATGTCATGAGGGATGTTTAAGAGTTAAGATTTCCATGGGAAAAAAGTCAGGATTATTAGTTTGTAGCTGTGTCTGTGACAACCACAGATAAACTCTTCTCTATTATAAGTTTCTTTTCTCAGGCATTATCTCTTGATCTGGGTCTCTTATACTCTGAAGATGGCTTCGGAAACATGAAGCTCTGGAAACTTGATCTGTATTGAGAGTTGTGCCATGAAGAAATTGCAAGGTTGGTGATGCATAACATACAATTGCTACAGATAGGCTAAGTCGTTGGCAGTGAATGCATTCAACAATGCTGTTACATTTCTGATGGAACAAGATGCTGAATGAAAGTGAATAGGCCAATGCATGTACCGTTGTGTAACTAACGCTCTAGTATAAAGGTAACAATAGTTACACTCAATGAGTATTCTCATGTTGCTCAAATAATTTGTTTATTGTAAACAAAAATCAGTTTTAAACGCCAGGCAAACATTTCTGACTGTACTGATGTTAGCCTCACAATGTCATAACACTTCTGTTGTGATAGCAGCAGTACCACAGCGTCTCCAGCCAATAGGTGGTGTCTTGTCACCATCCATGACGACAGCACATGGTGCTGCTAGTGTGTTGGCTTCGCTTACAGTAGTCAGATGCCCACCACAATAGAAAAAGAAAACATCGTCGGTGTTGAGCTGTCCCCGTTGCCTGGAAGGTGGGTGTGCACCCCGATAATAATGACTTTGTCGCTGCTGGCTGACCTGTCACAGGGGACATTAGGCCTGTCCAAGACAACCGAGCACACCTGTGGACAACAAAGACGCTGATTTAAGTGCTGGTGTCTATGCCACACGAGAGAAATGTCAAATTTCAAGTTGTATGCCAAAACACATAGACCTTACACATAAAGAGTAGAGGGAAGTGCATATCACAAGGAACAGTTCATCAAAAGGAGTCAGTTTCCAAGCTTGAAACAAATATTAAACTGGAAACAATTATTATATTTCAGAAGTTTCGCCTCTTTAGCTGTTACCACGGATTTCAAACGTATAAGCTACAGTTTCTAGGTTTTATAGTTATATTAGGGACATCCTCACATTTTAATCTTGTCATGTGGCTTTGTGGTCAATGATACTTCGACAAATTTTTGGCTAGTGAAGTTACTAGTGCCTATATTTTCTTAATTTTTGTTTGTTTCAATGTGCTCATAAAGTTTGTTACTGTTTATACCATTAAGTTGCACCATGACATCCAGGGATGTGAAACTAGCTATGGATGAAACTGGCTAATCGCCCAACATCTTTCAGTACAATCTTCTCGTACTTCCAGCCACGTCAAGAAGTCATACTTCCATGTGTTTCTGGACAAGTTGCTATTAGCCCACTGTGAAGCAGTAACCGACTGTTGCCTGGTTGCTGTCCTCATTTTTATTTAGCCATGGAACCAGCTGCTGTTAAGCCCATCCACATAGGACTTTGAGGATATAGCCTTGGATACAACTCGCGGAAAGTCAAGGTGCTCTTACTACCTTTTCTACAACTCATTTGCTGTCTGTTTCTTTTACAGCAGAGCAATTCAAAGATGATGTCTTTAGACAGGTGAATGATGTAACTAAGTACTGTAATCATTTACAAGTTCTCAAGGTCCAATTTTTGAAAGAATATTGGTCTACAGCAATTCAGCAAGAACTGCTCATAGATTTCTGGACCGAAGACTAGTACCAATCTGGTCAGGGAACAATGGAGGCATTCTGTAAGTACTGATGAGGAGGTGGCTGTGCAGTTGTTACTGTGGGTATAAGACTTTTGTTACCATTCTGTGTTTGGTGAGAACTTGTAGCACCACTCCATGACAATTACGAGAATTATGAACGTTCTCTCAAAAGAGTCTAATATTCTCATGGCCGTTACATTATAGTGCAAAATATAACACAGCAGCTGCAGGAAGGTGGAAGACTGGTGCCACTTATGATGATGTGCACAACAGGCAACAGAATAGCAATCATTCTGATGACCAGTTTTAAGTAGAAAACTGGCAAGTAATAGTGAGGAACATAAATTAAGTGTGCATAGCAGCTGCCACAGGTGACCTTGGTGGCGAGGAGGTGCACTCAGTGGGGGAACAATATTGCTGAATAGCTTGGTTGGGCAGCTGATGGGAAGTTCTATTGAACTTTGTAAGAATGGAGACACTAATGAGTGGGGGAGACATTCCTGCACCACTGAGTGTGTGTGAAGAGTCACCTGACGCAACAACAGTTATTATTATGACATATCTGACGAATTAAACGCTGTTGGTACTATTGGGATAGTGTGACACTTTGATAAAAAGCAACTGACTGGAACAGGAACAATAAGAAATAAAAATTCGTTGATGTAGGAAGTGTGGGGACTTCTTGCTCCAGAACAGTATATAGAAGACTGCAAAGAAGCAAGCACTTCTGGACTGCAAGCGAGAGAAATCAAACAAGCTTGTTCATTATAAAACGCAAGAGTGCCTCTGGACGAAACTAATATGATTTATAAATTCGTATTTGATGGAGATTCCAAATATGAACTGCCATCAAGGTTGGACAGCACTCATGCAGTGTGTTTTAGACTCCCAGGCTGATTGGTGCATAGGAAGAGCAAAAACAGAAATTGGATGCCTGTGACCGAGTTTGGTAAAAAAAAAAAAGCCAAAATAAAGGAGTTGTTTTGTGGAAGAGAGCTGATGCCCGTTTCAGCTGATGTCAATCCGATTGCAAAAGGAGCAGTAGGTGGCTTAGAAAGTGAGGTATTGGTTGACTGCTGTTCACACATTTCAGTGTCTTCACCCAGCAAAATGGACACAGTACTACTGCTGATCTGCAACGTCAAATTTTTGTTGCTACAGGAATGGTGTCCAAAAACAGTCCAACATGAAATCAAACTACTCTTGCATTTCAAAGTTGTGGTCACAGAATTACACAAGTTAGAGAATTCAGAAACTCAGTGTTAACATGATCACAAGTATCGATTTTTTTAATATGAGTTGTTGTGATGCAATTGTCGAGTGGTGTTTTATAATAATGTACGTACAGTGTTAACGTATTTGGCGCTCTTTAACAACTAAATAACGAAAGACGGTATTTTATGTTTCAGCTGATGTCAATCCGATTGCAAAAGGAGCAGTAGGTGGCTTAGAAAGTGAGGTATTGGTTGACTGCTGTTCACACATTTCAGTGTCTTCACCCAGCAAAATGGACACAGTACTACTGCTGATCTGCAACGTCAAATTTTTGTTGCTACAGGAATGGTGTCCAAAAACAGTCCAACATGAAATCAAACTACTCTTGCATTTCAAAGTTGTGGTCACAGAATTACACAAGTTAGAGAATTCAGAAACTCAGTGTTAACATGATCACAAGTATCGAATTTTTTAATATGAGTTGTTGTGTTGTAATTGTCGAGTGGTGTTTTATAATAATGTACGTACAGTGTTAACGTATTTGGCGCTCTTTAACAACTAAATAACGAAAGACGGTATTTTATGTTCAGTAGCAGTAGTAATACGCACCTGCGTGTGGTTTTTCTGTATATGTATAGTTGTTGTTTATGTTGTACGTGCTTTGTGTTGAACCGGTACCTAATAAACCATCTGTATTTCCAAATACGCAAATATTCGTTTTCTAACAAAATCCCAGCGGGTTATGGGCCCAGGTGCGTGTTAAAAGGACACTTGTACGAAAATAATGACGTAGCTCTGTGCAAAAGGTTTTTAAAGTTATCTACAAGAAGACGTTTTTGAAGTTGTTAATTCCACGCAACCATCGAAGGATTCAACAAGAATTATCAACATCGGAGTTGCGGAAGGCAAAACAAATTGCAACACTTGCAAATACATAGTAAGTATTTGTCTACGAGGAATTCCTGTTTTGACTGCAAATATGTCGGAAAAAACTTTGCAGAAAATAATGCGCCTACATACTGCGAGTGAAGTGTGGACAGAATTACACAAAATATTTGATGGTGTCTCTGAAGACAAAGTTTACAACCTTTGTCTGCAGTTCTTTAGTTACAAAAAGGCTCCTGAAGACGATATTGCCGACACATACTTCCAAACTGAAAAATTTGTGAAGTGAAATGAAACAGGAAATTACTAAAGATATCGTAAATAATTCAAGAATGCCTGATTTGTTTTTTATTTGTAAAATATTAAGTACTCTACCAGGAGACTATTTATCGTTTAAATCTAGTTGGACGCTAACCGGAACGTCTAGAGATGACATAACAATTGATAATTTAACAAATCAATTGTGTGCATATGAGAAAGCTCTGAGGACAAAGGAAGATGATTTTAGCAAACAAGAAGCCCTCACTACAGACTCATTAAGTCTGTCATTTCAGCAAGTAAATCCAATGGAGAAAAAGAAATTAATATGTAATTACTGCAACAAGCCCAACCATATAATTAAAGTGTGCTGAAAGCTGGCAGTGGATGGCAAATCTCCAAAACCAGCTACCACAGATACAAATATGCTACTTCTTTCTGTGACATCTTCTGTGATGAACTCTGAATGTAGAAATGAGGACTGGTATATAGACAATGGTGCAACAAGTCATATTACATATGATAGGAATTGTTTCAAAACATTTCAGCCTTTTCTAACAAAACTCTCAGTTACTATAGCTAATGGTGACATTACTGAAGCTATTGGAAAAGGTTCAATAGACAATGAAGCAGCAGTTGGAGGAAACTGGAACAGAATTACCTTAACAGATGTATGGCATGTACCTCAGATTCACAAGAATTTATTCTCTGTTCTTGCAGCACAGAATAAACGTCCAGAAAGTATATTCACATCAAGCGCAGAAATTTGTCATCTTAAGATTGATAATGTCACTAGATTGGTAGGTGACAGCGATCGCTTTGTAGGCCTTTTTAAACTTGCTGTAAGAAATGTGAAACCTAGCTCCCTCAGCGAAGTTAACACCACTAGCAGAGACAATACGCTGCAGCTTTATCACGAAAGATTCGGAAACTATACAAGCGCGATGTGAAGTCTGTACTTTGTAGCGAATTAAATATTGAGGTGGAAATGGACAGTGAACTTTGTGAAGGCTGTATTTATGGCAAGGCTCATCGTTTACCATTTGGCAACAGAAAGAGGACAGCAGAACCAGATGAACTTATTCACGCTGATGTATGTGTTCCGTTTCAAGTACCTTCTGTGTCAGGGCACCGGTATTTTATTCTTTTCGAAGATGATTATACAAAGTTTAGGGCAACACATTTCATACAAGAAAAGTCTGGAGTTGCAGAAAAGTTAAGGCAGTTCATAGCTGAAGCAAAAGCTCCTGGGCATACCACCAAGGAACTTCTGAGTGGTCATGGGAAAGAATTTGACAACAAACAAGCAAAAGAGATTCTTCACAAAGAGGGTGTAATTCAACGCCTCACAATGCCTTACACTCCAGAACAAAATGGGTGCAGTGAAAGAGAGAACTGCACAGTTGTGGAAACTGCCAGAGCCATAATGCATGCACATTCAAACATTCCACAGGAACTTTGGGCAGAGATGGTGAACACCACAACCTACATTCTATCTGAACAGGGCCTTCCAGTATTGTAGTAACGGCTCCATATGAATTGTGGTATGGAAAGAAGCCAAGAGTGAAACATCCGCAGGTGATAGGCTCCACCTGCTATGCTCATATTCCAAAACAACAGAGGAGGAACATGGACCGAAAAGCACTGAAAGGTGTCTTCATTGGATATGATCACAATGAGGGTTACATAATTTATTGTGGAGAGGTGTGCAAACTCATTAGGTCATGAGATGTCATCTTTGAGGAGAGGCCACTGAAGAATGAGAAAAGTTCAACTCTTCCAGTGAATGTTTTCAATCATCAGGATCCAGCACCTCAGACTGAAGACCAATGGTATTGATAGTGAAAGTGAAGAGGATGGCAGTTCCTCGGATGTAGATGAAGACCCTCAGGAGGAAGATCAGGAAGCCACAAGTGGAGAAGCTTTACCATGTCTGCGTGATTGGTTAACCCTCAGACCTCCACAAAAATTTAATGATTATGTAATGTACCTCTCACTATCTTTCCAAGAGCCAGAAACAGACAGCGATGCCATGAAGTCTGTTCATCACGATATCTAGAAGGAAGCTATGGATTCTGAAATAAAAGCTCTTCAAGAAAATAGAACATGGGTTGTGGTTGACCTACCATATGCAAAGAGGTCCATTCCTGATAGATGGGTGTATAAAGTCAAAACAAATGCTGATGGCTCAGTCAATAAATTCAAGGCAAGATTGGTGATTAAGGGTAATTCGCAGCAGAAAGGAGTTGACTATGGCCAGACTTTCAGTACTGTGGCTAGACTGTCTACCATTCGAGCACTACTAAGTGTTGCTGCAAGTGAGAGCATGAAACTTTTACAAATTGATGTTTCAACTGCTTTTCTTTATTATGATTTAAAAGAAACCATTTATATGCAACAACCTCAAGGATGTGATGATGGGTCTGGGAGAGCATGTCACTTGAAGAAAAGTCTATATGGACTGAAACAGGCTCCGCATTGCTGGAATGAGAAGTTCAGTAATCATCTCACTAAATTGGGCTTTCTGAGGAGTGAAGCTGATCCTTGTCTTTTCGTGAGACAGTAAGGCTGTAAGAAAATATTCCTTGTGCTTTATGTTGATGACAGTCTGATTGCAGCTCACAGTGAACAGGAACTTGAAGACATTGTCAGTGATTTAAGAGAAGAGTTTAAAATTACTTCAGTGCCTGCATCATTATTCTTAGGTCTGGAAATTGACCAACAAGAATGTGGAACTGTATGTGTAAGTCAGACTCATTACACAGGAAAATACCAGAGCATTTCAACATGAAGAACTGCAAGGCTGTAACTACACCCATTATAATTGACAATGATACAGAAGAAAGTCCTCGTAACTCTGAATTTCCATACAGCCAAGCTGTTGGAGCACTGATGTTTCTGATGTGTGGGAGATGTCCTGACATTGCATATGCTGCCAGTGTTGTATCATGAAATCAACAGATTGTGATGTAGTGAAAGCTAAACGAATCTTACGATACTTGAGAAACACAACAAATTATGGACTTTTATATAAAAACAATTCTAAGAAGCAGGTTTTAGAGTGTTCTAGTGGTGCTGACCACATTGGAGGTGATCTTGGCTCTGGGCTCTCAACATATGGTGTCCTTTGTCTGTACTTTGGGGCACCTATTTCCTGGATTAGTCAAAGGCAATCTTCTGTTGCCATAGCCACAACTGAAGCTGAGGTTGTGACTGCCAGTGAAGCTGGTTGGGAAATTGTCTGGATCAAGAAGCTTCTGACAGAAATGGACCAATTGGAGGCAACACCAGTTCTGCAGGCTGACAACAAAACTGCTATCTGGCTTGCCCAGAATCCTGAGTTTCACTGAAGAATGAAGCATATTCATATAAGGCATTTCTTTGTCCGTGAACTAGTCGACGCTTATGAAATCACAGTTGCAAAAGTAGACACTGTATAACAACTTGCTGATATACTAAAAAAGCCACTGTTTTACATTAGATATCAGTATTTATGTAATAAGAGTAGACTTCGCAAGTTATTAAATAAGGAAGAGCGTTAATGTGTTTCACATCTTTGGTGTTCTTTAATAGCTAAATAACTAAAGTCAGTATTTCATGTTCAGTGGTTGGTAATACGCACCTGTGTGTGGTTTCTCTGTATGTTGTTGTTGTTGTTGTTGTATGTGCTTTGTGTTGAACCAGTACCTAATAAACCATGTGTATTTCCAAGTATGCAAATATTCGTTTTCTAACAAAACCTCAGCATGCAGTAAAAGGCAGTCATCAGATCAGCGAAGTTAAACGCTGTCAGACAGGGCTATGACTTGAATGGGTGACCATTCGGTCTGCCGAGCACTGTTGGTAAGTGGGGTGTACTCAGCCCTTGTGAGGTAAACTGAGGAGCTACTTGATGGAGAAGTGGCAGCTCCAGTCATGTAAACTGACTAACGGTCAGTGGTGTGATGTGCTGACCACATGCCCCTCCACATCCGCATTCAGTGACGCCTGTGGGCTGAGGATGACATGGCGCCCAGTCGGTACCGCTAGAACTTCATGGTGCCTGTTCACGCAGAGTCTAGTTAGGAAAAGGCAGTAGTAACACAATTTTTGTAGCAAAAGGAGCCATTTCTGGGAAATTTTGAACTTCCAAGTAAGACCAAAGGTTCTAACGAAAAAGAAGTATGAAATATAAGTTTATATCGTTTTAGAGTTCAAAGGGAAGCAGAAAAAGGACTTAAGAGTTATCCTCTGGAAGGAGGACCAGAAACAGATGCGTGGAAAGTTGACGAAGGGATGGTAGATGAGGCACATTAAAAAGGGTATGAGGGTTGCTGCTCTATGGGAAACTTCACAGCGAGGCGACTGTGCGTACTTGAGCTGGGTAGAACAATGCATTCTTTCCTTGTTCTATTCTCTTCCCCTTTTGTTTAATCTATTGCTGGTAGTCTTCAGTATGTACATAGAGGCAACTGAGAAGTGAGGAAGTTACTGAAATGCAAGAGAATATGTGAAGTAAGTCAATGGTTGGATACAGGATGTCATGAAGATATCATGATAAACGTAAAATCCTGAAAGTAGAACAGTGTGAATAGAGTTTTGAAATACAGAGAAAATAACAAGAGGGACATGAAGTGAAAACAAGACCAAATTCTGGGTAAACCATGATATTGGAAGTAACGCTCTGTGATATACAAGTATGAAAAGTGTCTTTATGTTTTAAGTTAAATAGGTTACAAGAGGAATAAATATAATAGAACTGTAACTTGGAACTAAGGTAACAGTGCGGAATGTGTAATATACACGAGGGCAAGAATCTGATGTTAAGAAGATTAGTGATTTGTGTCACAAACAGGTGTGTGATCTGTATATTTTATGTAATTGGCTAAGGAAATAAGAGACTGGGCAGTGTGGAGCACCAGAAAAGGTGGACTTAGAAGTATAAATATAAAAAGGTACAATGATTTAGTAAATGTAGCAAATGCAATCAAGAAAGTATGATTTTCAGTGTACGAAAACCAAAAAAGTACAATAATGGACAGGGAAAAGTCTATGGAGTCATGAGTGGTATTCCTTGGACAGAGTAAATCATTATGAGTAATAATGGTAAGCTTCCATCACTGAAGTCATGACTAAAATTATTCTGAAAATATTTGGAAAAAGTAGTGTAACAAATTAATCTGTGTGTAGTTAGATTACAAACTTTGTTACATGGTGTGGAAAATGGTGGCCTTCAGGTGTCATTGTGAGGCTTATATTCTGAGATTTATGAACTTATCTCACATTAGAGAAAGATGGCTCTGGAGTAGGGATTGGAGTGGACCATGGTGTTGATGAGGAAGAAGGTGTCATGGGAGACATGGTGGACAGCAATACTCTCTTTTGTCCCATGCCTAAGGTTAGATTTCAAGGTGGAGGATCATAACCACTTACCTCATATCTTATAGGTTAACACACCAGCACTAGCATGTGAAACTGTGTGGTGAAGTTAGATGTGAAGTGTTAAGTGGTACGACAAAGTAACTGTGATAACACTACATACATAGCATAAAGAGATACTCTTACTGAAATTTGTTGTATTAGAATTAACTTAAAAATTTTATATATGTATCCTCATGACAAATAAAATGATGTAACTATCAGTGCATGTTTTCTTTAAAATATATAGTGTTAAAAGTTGGGGGTGGGGGTGGGGGGGAGTTCTAAAAACTGGTAAGACTTGCAAAGGACATGAAAAGGCCAGAATTGAATGCTGTGACCAGTTGGGGGCAGGAGAAAATGTGAGAAAATGAAATATACCTACATGTCGTAGAAATAAAGGAAAGTGAAGTTTATCATGTACCGATATTCAGTGCTCATGAATGTTTCAAAAACAATATGAGAAGGTTGAGACATGGCAGAGGTAGATTCTTGCATGCTCAGCACACTCATAGCTAATCTGTAGATAAATTAAAATAATGAAGGAGAGTGATTAGTATATGCAATCACAGGATGATGTACATACAATTTGATTAGAGAGGGCCTTGTGAAAACATGCTTTGTGATTTGAGTGTTAGATCTCAAGATATATCAATTTCAACTAAGCACTGAAATTAGAATTTGTAGGACCACCTGAAAGGAAGAAGGTACCATTGTTGCATTGAGAGGAAAGGGAGGGGGAAGGGGGGACAAGGGCACCATGTCATTAGGGCAGGCAGGAGAGCATAGTTGCAGAAAGTTTCGGAGAGCTGACACAAGGTTTCGCTAAGGCACAAACAATTCGTAAGACTGAATTTTTGAGGGCAGATATCCCTTGGAAATCAGCGAACGGACGAGTCCAAGGAATGGACGACAAAGGAAAAAAAATACTACTTCCGAAAAACGCATTTTAAGACAATAAAGATGAAGTGAAAATTTTTCAGAGAGTGCTGCTAAAGAGTATCCACTGGAGAAACCAATATGGGACACTGCAGTTTTTATAGACAAATAATTGATAAAGTGGCTTGCCTGATGTCACAGCAGCCTCAAAAGTACTAAGTAAGACAGACAGGCCATTGAATGGAAGAAAGCGCCTTGGGACCTGGCTGATGTCGGACCTACTTCGGACTATAATCCGCCATGGTTACATCATATGCTATTTGCCCATTTCATATTAAATAAGACTAAATAGATTCAATCACATAGGCAATCTTTTTAGTTGCCGTTTCAATATTTATTTTTCCTGGTGGCAATATCTACAGACTTAGATGGAGGTAGTTTAAGTGAACAAAGCATATGGGAGGTCATACATCATGACTCAACCAACTGTCGGTCAGTGGGTTGAGGGCTTCATTGGTATACTGGCTCATTGTTGTAACAAGATGTCGAAGATGGCCGTGTGGTTGAGTCTAGGTTGTTGGTGTGATTTTTGTTCTGAAGAAATCGTGTGAAGGCAGAGTCCAAAACTTTCCTAAGAGCTACATGGCACAACATCAAAGGGATTTTAAGGTTATCTACGAGTAAATAAATATGACACAATGGGATTGTTTTGTATCCACATAAGTTTCTCTCCCAACTTAAGGCTCGCAGTCACTCAACGTAGTTCTACGACAATGAAATCCTGCACTCCTGTTAGATCGTCGGTTACCGTCACATGCAAGTTGTTCCGAAATACGTTACCGTGCTGTGTATTGCCTTGGTTCTTTCTCTCAGTGCAGTCCAATGTATTTATTTGTATTAACATCAAATTGATAAACTATGTTCACAAAATAACCGAGAGAAGGTCAACTTTGTTACAGTTTAAGTTGAAATTTCAATGAATGTTGTTGATCAGTAGAACACAGGTAGCTAACACAAACAACAGTCGGAAGTTACCGGTAAATAACGGTTTGTGTCTATTAGTGTGGCTTTCACAAAGTGACAATCTGAGAGAGAAAAGGTTGTAATGAAGTATTTCTATCTGTAACATCGCTAACTGTGGTGAAAAACGGACCAAATTTGTGAATGAGCAACTCTGTAGGTTTAGCCCGAACTGAAAAGTTAAGCAATGAGAAACAAAAAACGGAATGGTCTACAGGTGCTTACTAAGATGTGTGATCGCATGTTAGTGTTAGAAATGTAGAATGGTGATATGGGAGGAAATAAGAATAGTCCAACGTAGTTGGGAAGACGTTGACACTAATCTGTGTGTGCTCTGGAGTCAACAAAAAGTCTTTCCCACCCAACACGTCTAAGTACACTGTGAATGAAAGCATTAAGTTTCATCAAACTGCACTGTTGTCGATGAAGGTAAATAAATCACCAAGTGTAAGATCGCAAAATCGTAGTAGATTGGAACATATACTCACCATTCTCCTTGTTCTCGAGGCTGAAGGCCGTTCTGCATGGTGCGCGGAATGCTGATTTCTGCAAGGTAAAATTAGCTCCTTCCCGGCCAACATTTCTGAGTAGTAGTAGACACCGAAGGCCAATTTGTCTAGCTAGAAGGGTAGTTGCTGTTCTGGACCAAAATGCTCCTCGCCGCCAAGTAGGCCTGATTAGACAGTGAAGAAACTGGTTACATTTCATAAAAGTGTATATTTATAGATCATGGTAAAATTGCAGAAGAATATAAGATCACAGTATCACAACGGACTGAAACATGTACTCACAGTCCCATCTCTTGCGCTCGAGTTTGAAGACTGTTTTATCTAGTGAGCAGAATGGTTGCTACTCTGCGCCAAATTCAGCTCCTTTCTAGTCACCAGGCCTGAGTAGTACTTGGCCATGAAGGCTGTTTTGTTAGCGAGCAGAATACCTGCTGCCCTGGACCAATATAGTCGCCCTCCAGCCAGCAGGCTTGAGTAGACTGTGAACAAAAACGGTTACTTTTTATCAAAATGTACCCACGTAGTTAGAGGTAAAAAATATAAACAAGTGTGTGAACAAAATATCAAGCAGACTGGATCATGTACTCACCATCCTACTTCCTGTTGTCGAGTCTGAACACAATCTTGCCTGGTGACCAGAATGCTTCCTGCTGTGGGCTGAAATCAGCTTCTTCACGGACAATAGATCTGAGTAGTGGTTGGCTCTGAATGCCGTTTTGTCAAGTGTTCAGAACAGTTTCTGCTTTGGGCCAAAATCAGCACACTGCCAGCAAACAGGCCTGAGTAACTGTGAACAACAAAACTATGTTTCAAGAAAATAAACCCCAGTTGATCAATGTGAAAAATATAAACCAGTGTAAGAAGACATTATCACAGGACACTGGATTGTATACTCACCATTTAAGCTCCTTTGGTCAATTTCGAAGGCCGTTTTGCATGGCGAGCAGAACTATTGCTGCTCCACGCTATAGTCAGATCCTTTCAGGCCAACAGCCCAGACCAGTGCTTGGTCCTGAAGGGTGTTTTGTTTAGACAGCACAACACTTGCTGCTCTGGGCCAGTATAGTCACTCTTCTGTCCAGCAGGAATGCGTAGACTGTGAACAAAAAGGTTACATGTTATCAAGATGTACCCATATCGATAGGGGTAAAAAATATAAACAAGTGTGTGTACAAAATATCAAGCAGACTGGATCATATACTCACCATCCTACTTATTGTGCTCTAGTCTGAATGGTGTTTCGTGTGGTGAGCGGAATGGTTGCTGCTCTGGACTAAATCCAGCTTCTTCCCGGCCTATAGGTCTGAGTAGTGCTGGCCCTGCGGACCGTATTGTGGAGTGTGCAGAACAGGTGTTCCTTGGGGCCAAAATTGGCACACTCCCGGCTAACATGCTTGAGAAGACTTGCTGCTCCACGCTATAGTCAGATCCTTTCAGGCCAACAGCCCAGACCAGTGCTTGGTCCTGAAGGGTGTTTTGTTTAGACAGCACAACACTTGCTGCTCTGGGCCAGTATAGTCACTCTTCTGTCCAGCAGGAATGCGTAGACTGTGAACAAAAAGGTTACATGTTATCAAGATGTACCCATATCGATAGGGGTAAAAAATATAAACAAGTGTGTGTACAAAATATCAAGCGGACTGGATCATATACTCACCATCCTACTTATTGCGCTCTAGTCTGAATGGCATTTCGTGTGGTGAGCGGAATGCTTGCTGCTCTGGACTAAATCCAGCTTCTTCCCGGCCTACAGGTCTGAGTAGTGCTGGCCCTGCGGGCCGTATTGTGGAGTGTGCAGAACAGGTGTTCCTTGGGACCAAAATTGGCACACTTCCGGCTAACATGCTTGAGAAGACTTGCTGCTCCACGCTATAGTCAGATCTTTTCAGGCCAACAGCCCAGACCAGTGCTTGGTCCTGAAGGGTGTTTTGTTTAGACAGCACAACACTGTCTGCTCTGGGCCAGTATAGTCACTCTTCTGTCCAGCAGGAATGCGTAGACTGTGAACAAAAAGGTTACATGTTATCAAGATGTACCCATATCGATAGGGGTAAAAAATATAAACAAGTGTGTGTACAAAATATCAAGCGGACTGGATCATATACTCACCATCCTACTTATTGCGCTCTAGTCTGAATGGCATTTCGTGTGGTGAGCGGAATGCTTGCTGCTCTGGACTAAATCCAGCTTCTTCCCGGCCTACAGGTCTGAGTAGTGCTGGCCCTGCGGGCCGTATTGTGGAGTGTGCAGAACAGGTGTTCCTTGGGGCCAAAATTGGCACACTCCCGGCTAACATGCTTGAGAAGACTTGCTGCTCCACGCTATAGTCAGATCCTTTCAGGCCAACAGCCCAGACCAGTGCTTGGTCCTGAAGGGTGTTTTGTTTAGACAGCACAACACTTGCTGCTCTGGGCCAGTATAGTCACTCTTCTGTCCAGCAGGAATGCGTAGACTGTGAACAAAAAGGTTACATGTTATCAAGATGTACCCGTATCGATAGGGGTAAAAAATATAAACAAGTGTGTGTACAAAATATCAAGCAGACTGGATCATATACTCACCATCCTACTTAATGTGCTCTAGTCTGAATGGCGTTTCGTGTGGTGAGCGGAATGCTTGCTGCTCTGGACTAAATCCAGCTTCTTCCCGGCCTACAGGTCTGAGTAGTGCTGGCCCTGCGGGCCGTATTGTGGAGTGTGCAGAACAGGTGTTCCTTGGGGCCAAAATTGGCACACTCCCGGCTAACATGCTTGAGAAGACTTGCTGCTCCACGCTGTAGTCAGATCCTTTCAGGCCAACAGCCCAGACCAGTGCTTGGTCCTGAAGGGTGTTTTGTTTAGACAGCACAACACTGTCTGCTCTGGGCCAGTATAGTCACTCTTCTGTCCAGCAGGAATGCGTAGACTGTGAACAAAAAGGTTACATGTTATCAAGATGTACCCGTATCGATAGGGGTAAAAAATATAAACAAGTGTGTGTACAAAATATCAAGCAGACTGGATCATATACTCACCATCCTACTTAATGTGCTCTAGTCTGAATGGCGTTTCGTGTGGTGAGCGGAATGCTTGCTGCTCTGGACTAAATCCAGCTTCTTCCCGGCCTACAGGTCTGAGTAGTGCTGGCCCTGCGGGCCGTATTGTGGAGTGTGCAGAACAGGTGTTCCTTGGGGCCAAAATTGGCACACTCCCGGCTAACATGCTTGAGAAGACTTGCTGCTCCACGCTATAGTCAGATCCTTTCAGGCCAACAGCCCAGACCAGTGCTTGGTCCTGAAGGGTGTTTTGTTTAGACAGCACAACACTGTCTGCTCTGGGCCAGTATAGTCACTCTTCTGTCCAGTAGGAATGCGTAGACTGTGAACAAAAAGGTTACATGTTATCAAGATGTACCCGTATCGATAGGGGTAAAAAATATAAACAAGTGTGTGTACAAAATATCAAGCAGACTGGATCATATACTCACCATCCTACTTAATGTGCTCTAGTCTGAATGGCGTTTCGTGTGGTGAGCGGAATGCTTGCTGCTCTGGACTAAATCCAGCTTCTTCCCGGCCTACAGGTCTGAGTAGTGCTGGCCCTGCGGGCCGTATTGTGGAGTGTGCAGAACAGGTGTTCCTTGGGGCCAAAATTGGCACACTCCCGGCTAACATGCTTGAGAAGACTTGCTGCTCCACGCTGTAGTCAGATCCTTTCAGGCCAACAGCCCAGACCAGTGCTTGGTCCTGAAGGGTGTTTTGTTTAGACAGCACAACACTGTCTGCTCTGGGCCAGTATAGTCACTCTTCTGTCCAGCAGGAATGCGTAGACTGTGAACAAAAAGGTTACATGTTATCAAGATGTACCCGTATCGATAGGGGTAAAAAATATAAACAAGTGTGTGTACAAAATATCAAGCAGACTGGATCATATACTCACCATCCTACTTAATGTGCTCTAGTCTGAATGGCGTTTCGTGTGGTGAGCGGAATGCTTGCTGCTCTGGACTAAATCCAGCTTCTTCCCGGCCTACAGGTCTGAGTAGTGCTGGCCCTGCGGGCCGTATTGTGGAGTGTGCAGAACAGGTGTTCCTTGGGGCCAAAATTGGCACACTCCCGGCTAACATGCTTGAGAAGACTTGCTGCTCCACGCTATAGTCAGATCCTTTCAGGCCAACAGCCCAGACCAGTGCTTGGTCCTGAAGGGTGTTTTGTTTAGACAGCACAACACTGTCTGCTCTGGGCCAGTATAGTCACTCTTCTGTCCAGTAGGAATGCGTAGACTGTGAACAAAAAGGTTACATGTTATCAAGATGTACCCGTATCGATAGGGGTAAAAAATATAAACAAGTGTGTGTACAAAATATCAAGCAGACTGGATCATATACTCACCATCCTACTTAATGTGCTCTAGTCTGAATGGCGTTTCGTGTGGTGAGCGGAATGCTTGCTGCTCTGGACTAAATCCAGCTTCTTCCCGGCCTACAGGTCTGAGTAGTGCTGGCCCTGCGGGCCGTATTGTGGAGTGTGCAGAACAGGTGTTCCTTGGGGCCAAAATTGGCACACTCCCGGCTAACATGCTTGAGAAGACTTGCTGCTCCACGCTATAGTCAGATCCTTTCAGGCCAACAGCCCAGACCAGTGCTTGGTCCTGAAGGGTGTTTTGTTTAGACAGCACAACACTTGCTGCTCTGGGCCAGTATAGTCACTCTTCTGTCCAGCAGGAATGCGTAGACTGTGAACAAAAAGGTTACATGTTATCAAGATGTACCCGTATCGATAGGGGTAAAAAATATAAACAAGTGTGTGTACAAAATATCAAGCAGACTGGATCATATACTCACCATCCTACTTAATGTGCTCTAGTCTGAATGGCGTTTCGTGTGGTGAGCGGAATGCTTGCTGCTCTGGACTAAATCCAGCTTCTTCCCGGCCTACAGGTCTGAGTAGTGCTGGCCCTGCGGGCCGTATTGTGGAGTGTGCAGAACAGGTGTTCCTTGGGGCCAAAATTGGCACACTCCCGGCTAACATGCTTGAGAAGACTTGCTGCTCCACGCTGTAGTCAGATCCTTTCAGGCCAACAGCCCAGACCAGTGCTTGGTCCTGAAGGGTGTTTTGTTTAGACAGCACAACACTGTCTGCTCTGGGCCAGTATAGTCACTCTTCTGTCCAGCAGGAATGCGTAGACTGTGAACAAAAAGGTTACATGTTATCAAGATGTACCCGTATCGATAGGGGTAAAAAATATAAACAAGTGTGTGTACAAAATATCAAGCAGACTGGATCATATACTCACCATCCTACTTAATGTGCTCTAGTCTGAATGGCGTTTCGTGTGGTGAGCGGAATGCTTGCTGCTCTGGACTAAATCCAGCTTCTTCCCGGCCTACAGGTCTGAGTAGTGCTGGCCCTGCGGGCCGTATTGTGGAGTGTGCAGAACAGGTGTTCCTTGGGGCCAAAATTGGCACACTCCCGGCTAACATGCTTGAGAAGACTTGCTGCTCCACGCTGTAGTCAGATCCTTTCAGGCCAACAGCCCAGACCAGTGCTTGGTCCTGAAGGGTGTTTTGTTTAGACAGCACAACACTGTCTGCTCTGGGCCAGTATAGTCACTCTTCTGTCCAGCAGGAATGCGTAGACTGTGAACAAAAAGGTTACATGTTATCAAGATGTACCCGTATCGATAGGGGTAAAAAATATAAACAAGTGTGTGTACAAAATATCAAGCAGACTGGATCATATACTCACCATCCTACTTAATGTGCTCTAGTCTGAATGGCGTTTCGTGTGGTGAGCGGAATGCTTGCTGCTCTGGACTAAATCCAGCTTCTTCCCGGCCTACAGGTCTGAGTAGTGCTGGCCCTGCGGGCCGTATTGTGGAGTGTGCAGAACAGGTGTTCCTTGGGGCCAAAATTGGCACACTCCCGGCTAACATGCTTGAGAAGACTTGCTGCTCCACGCTATAGTCAGATCCTTTCAGGCCAACAGCCCAGACCAGTGCTTGGTCCTGAAGGGTGTTTTGTTTAGACAGCACAACACTGTCTGCTCTGGGCCAGTATAGTCACTCTTCTGTCCAGTAGGAATGCGTAGACTGTGAACAAAAAGGTTACATGTTATCAAGATGTACCCGTATCGATAGGGGTAAAAAATATAAACAAGTGTGTGTACAAAATATCAAGCAGACTGGATCATATACTCACCATCCTACTTAATGTGCTCTAGTCTGAATGGCGTTTCGTGTGGTGAGCGGAATGCTTGCTGCTCTGGACTAAATCCAGCTTCTTCCCGGCCTACAGGTCTGAGTAGTGCTGGCCCTGCGGGCCGTATTGTGGAGTGTGCAGAACAGGTGTTCCTTGGGGCCAAAATTGGCACACTCCCGGCTAACATGCTTGAGAAGACTTGCTGCTCCACGCTATAGTCAGATCCTTTCAGGCCAACAGCCCAGACCAGTGCTTGGTCCTGAAGGGTGTTTTGTTTAGACAGCACAACACTTGCTGCTCTGGGCCAGTATAGTCACTCTTCTGTCCAGCAGGAATGCGTAGACTGTGAACAAAAAGGTTACATGTTATCAAGATGTACCCGTATCGATAGGGGTAAAAAATATAAACAAGTGTGTGTACAAAATATCAAGCAGACTGGATCATATACTCACCATCCTACTTAATGTGCTCTAGTCTGAATGGCGTTTCGTGTGGTGAGCGGAATGCTTGCTGCTCTGGACTAAATCCAGCTTCTTCCCGGCCTACAGGTCTGAGTAGTGCTGGCCCTGCGGGCCGTATTGTGGAGTGTGCAGAACAGGTGTTCCTTGGGGCCAAAATTGGCACACTCCCGGCTAACATGCTTGAGAAGACTTGCTGCTCCACGCTGTAGTCTGATCCTTTCAGGCCAACAGCCCAGACCAGTGCTTGGTCCTGAAGGGTGTTTTGTTTATTCAGCACAACACTTGCTGCTCTGGGTCAGTATAGTCACTCTTCTGTCCAGCAGGAATGCGTAGACTGTGAACAAAAAGGTTACATGTTATCATGATGTACCCATATCGATAGGGGTAAAAAATATAAACAAGTATGTGTACAAAATATCAAGCAGACTGGATCATATACTCACCATCCTAGTTATTGTGCTCTAGTCTGAATGGCGTTTCGTGTGGTGAGCGGAATGCTTGCTGCTCTGGACTAAATCCAGCTTCTTCCCGGCCTACAGGTCTGAGTAGTGCTGGCCCTGCGGGCCGTATTGTGGAGTGTGCAGAACAGGTGTTCCTTGGGGCCAAAATTGGCACACTCCCGGCTAACATGCTTGAGAAGACTTGCTGCTCCACGCTGTAGTCTGATCCTTTCAGGCCAACAGCCCAGACCAGTGCTTGGTCCTGAAGGGTGTTTTGTTTATTCAGCACAACACTTGCTGCTCTGGGTCAGTATAGTCACTCTTCTGTCCAGCAGGAATGCGTAGACTGTGAACAAAAAGGTTACATGTTATCATGATGTACCCATATCGATAGGGGTAAAAAATATAAACAAGTATGTGTACAAAATATCAAGCAGACTGGATCATATACTCACCATCCTAGTTATTGTGCTCTAGCCTGAATGGCGTTTCGCGTGGTGAGCGGAATACTTGCTGCTCTGGACTAAATCCAGCTTCTTCACGGCCTACAGGTCTGAGTTGTGCTGGCCCTGCGGGCCGTATTGTGGAGTGTGCAGAAGAGGTGTTCTTTGGGGCCAAAATTGGCACACTCCCGGCTAACATGCTTGAGAAGGCTGCGAACAAAAGGGATAAAGTTTATCAAAATGTACCCAAATTGACAGAGCTAAAACAATATAAACAAGTTTATGAACGCAATATCACAGCAGTGTTGATTGTATACTAACCAGTCTACTTCTCATGCTCAACCTCCAGCGAGCAGAATGCCGGCTCCACTTCGGGCAAAACAAATTCCTGTATATCTGACATGCCTGAGTGCACTGTAAAGAAAAAGATTAACTTTCATGAAAATGCACCCTTGTTTACAAAGGTAAGAAATATAAACTGGTGTAAGAACACAATAAAATTTACAAAACTGATTAGTTAGCTGTGCAGTAAATTTAATCTCAACTGTTTACACCAAGAGAGCTGTAAGTTTACAGTGTAGAAAACATCAGGTAAAATGTTATTATGATCAAAACACAAATGTCGCGTGAGTATCTACAGCAAATAGCTTAGTTCTTGTGTTACATGCTGAGCAGTGGTGGAGCAATTTTGTAGTGTTTTGGAGAGTGGATAGTAAGCATTTTATCCATTGCTGTAAATTTTATTTTATTTTATGCTGGTTAAGACAGTCATACAGCCATCCAACACACCATACAAGCAGTTCTATCTTTGCAGCATAAGTTCAGAAAATTTTCATCCCTCGACTACACTATCTCTCACACACACACACACACACACACACACACACACACACACACACACACACACACACAAACACACATTAATTTCAGAGTTGCTGACTGCATAGGTCATCACAGTGGGTTTATTTTTTTTTTTGAGGAATAACTGTCTTATTTCCATATTGTCTGCAATGAGGATGCTCGATAATAGGTTCAAGGCAATGACATCGGTATCAGGCAGAAGCGGTGAGATGGTGGAAGGTCTCTTGTATCCCACATACAGAATCTGATGAAGTAGTATGCATGTTCCGTATTTCCGTCGCTGCTGGTAGGCAAACACGATGTGGTTAACGTCATCTCACACTCTGTATTGCGATATAGTGAGCCCACTCTCCTAGTTATGTAAACATGTGGTTTAAATTGTTATTGCTTGAATTTTAGAAGTGCCAACTCTTCATAAGCACCTTGCACTATAGTTCACCTAGTATACATGTGGAGTTGTCGTATATCCACTGCCTTATAAAAAAAGAGTGAAACTCCCAGAAACCATGGTCAGATAACAATGTAACTGCGTCTATGTTCACACAATCCATGCATTTAAAACTTCCTGACAGATTAAAACTGTGTGCCGGACGAAGACTCGAAGTCTTGAAGTTTCATATTAGCGCACACTCCTCTGCAGAGTGAAAATCTCATTCGGAATCCACGTATTTCTAAAAAATTTGTGTAGCAATTCTCTAAGACAGAATGGCCACCAAACTGTGTTAGTGGTGTTCATGTTTGGTGTTGTACCAGAACTGGTAGGATATATAAGAAACGTGAACAGCTTCAAATGTTGAGTGGTCACTGTAAATGACATTGATATGCTGCGTACACATGAGAGACAGCATTACCAGCTCCTGACTGGACTGAAGGTAGCCTCACAATGGGCGTCCATTGGGTTGGATGATCAAATGATGCAGTGTCAAGATGTCACATTGGTTTAAAATTGAACACACACACACACACACACACACACACACACACACACACACACACACACACACACACACATGCGTAGGCTACTGTTTACACTACAACACAAATGGATCCATCTGGAGTGATGCCATGACTGGGAAGTACAGACTGCTCACGAATGGCTTTGCACTGAGTTCAGCAATAAATCGTTGTTCTACGTTACCCTGACGACTATGGTCAACGAGTGTGGTGGCGGCATGGGGAGTGGTCCCATTCATCCACTGGTTTGGATAGACACAATTTGTTTGCACCTGGTCTCATATTGAGAGGAGCTATCAGATATCATTTCAGGACATGGCTGGTAGAGATTAACTGAACTGTGATGGCACACTGGTTTGACATGGACATGCTGCACTATCATGCATTATCTCTCATGTGACAGTATCATGTTGCATTTTTTTAACAGCACAATGCCTATCTACACATGGACATATATCCTGTCTGCGTAACTGAGATACCCCTATGGCCTGCAAGATCCCTAGATCTATCTCTGATGGTGCATGATTTAGACCAGTTCGAACATCAACGACGTCGTCATTCCTGTATCCAGAATACCAAGTTCGATTACAATTGTTGTGGGTTGGGATACCTCAGGAGAAACCCTTTCTAACCAATTTAGATCATGCATCCAGGCAGGAGGGATTTCAGCATCTTTCTGATAAATGAAGTAATTTTGACTCAGTGTGTTAATCACTGAAATAGCATCATGTATCCTCTCAACTCATGAAATTTCATTTTGTCTCCTCCGCCTTTTCTGGGCATTTCTCTATTTTAGTCAAACAGTGCAACTTGGACTCCACTACAGCGATGTCCTCTGATAGAGGAAGATGTTATCCGTTTGTGTCTTAATGCTTCATTTTATTTCGATTACAGATGACATGTTCTGGATCTCATCGTACTCTTGACTGCTCCTGATAATCTCTTATTTCGCTAACCTCTCAACCATGTTAGTCCAATTAGGATGACTATTTATCCTACCTGCAAAAAGGGACAAAAATATTGTTTCGGGCCATTGGAGGAAGTGTATCTAAAACAGTAAATTTTATCAATGGTGTTAGTTCCTCTGTGATGAATATTTATAGAAAGGGAACTAACAAGAACTTATTTGGAAATGAAAGTATTTGCATGTGTAAATGCAATTGGCTTCTTTCAGCATCAATTGACAGTGAAAGTAACATTTCAGAAGACGTTTCTGTCCTTACATCTTTTCATTTTGACAACTGACTTTTCATGAATATGAATTTTTCACTTTTATTCATTAATTACTTCTTCTTCTTTTGAGACTGCCTTTGTTCTGCATCATGCACAGGGTTGGCAGTGTTTAGTACAGAACTGTCATGGTTAATTTTATGGGATGGCCGGATTACTTTCCTGCCACCACCCCATAACCCCCTCTCCCCCCTCCGGTATGGAATCAGTGTACCCCAGCTGCCTGCGATGAGAGTAAACCATGAAACAGTGCGAGCAAGAGCATCCTAAGACTTCGCCGTAAATATCTCAACTCTAGACAAAGGAGTGCACCTCTTGTGGGTTAATTTTAAGGGGTTGCCAGATTACTGGACTGGGTGCATGTATTGGTTCAGTACAGAATTGTGTCATAAAACTGTTGACCCAGTCCTGACACAAGCTAGCTAGTCCACAGCTGATGTAACTGGTCCTTGATATCCTGGATAGTTTCACTGGGATTGAGATGGCGTACGAGATGATGTCTCATATATTCTAGTGGGTACAGAGCTAATAACTAAACATAACACAGAGAGCTGATGGGGACGCATGTTGCATGTGGGCGATCGTTGTCCTCTTGAAAAATGGCGCCATGATACTGTCTCATAGAAGGCACCATATGAAAATGCAGGATGTAAGTGACATACTATTGTGCTGTCAGAGTTCCCTTGGTCAATACCAGCCATGACCGGAAGTGATACCCGATTTTTCCCTACACTGGAAGAATCATACAGTAATACTCCAAATGCAGCCTTTTGTGTTGTAGTGTTAATGCCAGCCCACACATGGCATAGTAATCCCCTAGTCTGGCTGCTGGTTGTCTCTGACCAATGTTGCAGGATGACACAGAATGTAGAGGGAGTCCATTAACTGTTCTCAGATAGCAGGCAAGGATATCTAAGGGTTACAATATGTTTTGTGCACAATAAGGAGAATCTCCCTTGTGGTGTAATCATAAGTGTTTCATTGGAATCATGATGATGAGTATGCCTGCCCTCATATTCCCTGCCATGCAGGATTAGCCGAGCGGTCTAAGGCGCTGCAGTCATGGACTGTGTGGCTGGTCCTGGTGGAGGTGGGAGTCCTCCCTCGGGCATGGGTGTGTGTGTTTCTCCTTAGGATAAGTTAGGTTAAGTAGTGTGTAAGCTTAGGGACAGATGACCTTAGCAGTTAAGTCCCATAAGATTTCACACACATTTTATTCACATTCATATTCCCTTGCAGTCCACCACCGGGCCACTGTCACATCTGAATGTTTCAAAAACTTACACCTGCCATGAGGACTCTTTGAATCTCTGTCAGGCGCTATAACTCCGTTTCACATCAGTTCACAGAGTCTCTGTGCCCTTCACAGTCATCACTTAATGTTGACACTGTTTTGCCTCTTATAATTTTACCAGGCCTAGTAACAACACTAAATATGAACAACAGTAATGCAAGTATGTATGTACGGTGTCTGTTCTTTCTAACATATCCAAAAGAACAGACACCTCAAAATAATATCTTCTGTGGGGATGCACTTACTTGTCTGAATACTTGTGCGACTCATGTGATGGGTGATAATGGACAGAGGACACTACATCTGTAGTGTGTGGCATGTAGGAATTTGGGCAGGGCAGGAGCTGTGCTCAGGTGCCTTAAGTGATTAAAGGAACTGCTATAGAGAAGTGAAGCATCCGGATTCGAGTTCTGGTCCAACACAAATTTTCACATGTCGCCATTGGATTTAATACAATGCCTGTATGTAGCTATGTCTGTAAGATTTCTAACACTAGGGCACTCTGGTGGGCCATTCTACCAGTCACAGAGAACTGCCACTCTAATCGTTTACTTACCATCGATGGTGTACAGGTATACAAAGTCACACTTGACATCCAGCCAAGTCTTCTGGGTGCTTCATTAATTAATTTATTTATTTTCAGGCAATATAATTTGTAGTCAGTTTGGAGGTGATTTTGTTAAATATGTGCTTTGTCAACTATCTGTCGACCTAACTGTTGATATCGCAGTGGAAGAGTACTGCATTAAGATTCTACAGTTTGATGGAATGGTAGATATCACTGTCTTCCCAACTCCTTTGTCGCGCCCGCCCTGCTCGGCCCCCCCCCCCCCCTTTTTCTGTGCCCTCTTCCTCTATTGGCTTCCCCCTCCCCCTTATTTGCCCCCCCCCCCCGACCCCCACCACTCCATACCCATATGCCATTGTACTCTATAGTGCAGTATTTTCCATGAGTGTTCAGTGTTGTACGTCCCCTTTTTAAAGTGTTGTGAACAGAAACCAGACTGTCACCATGTTTTTTAATTGTGCCTGTCTGTTTCCTAAGCGTTTTTAATCAGCCTCACTGACCTCTTTGCTTTTTATTTTTCTTCACAACTTTTTTGCCATGTACAAGTTTTAAACAGTCACCATTTTATCACCTCTTTATACTGTTATATCATCTAATTATGTTTTTTAAATTTATCTGTAATCTGCAGAGCGGCGTATTATGCTGCTGCCAGCCTGCCCCCCTTCTGGGGGGAGGGGGGGAATCAAAATACTATAAAGGAATAAATAAATAAAGAAAGAAAGAAAGGTAGACATCTCGCAGGAAATGAATTTTTATCTTAAGAACCAGTTTCGAAATGGGTGTTCAATGTTGCGAATGTAGAAGCGAAATGCCCTAAGGAGAAACTTCAAAAGTGCATTTAAAAAGCTCAAAGTCAGTTCACAGGTCTCTCAGCAAAGATGAATTTCTGTAGGTTAGCCATGGATCAATCACTACTCCCTGGAGAAAAAAAAGTGAACTTAAAACAGTAGTTTTGCGAAAATGGTGAATACCGTTTTGCTAATGATTGAAGTGGCAGAACTTCATTAAGATTGGCACAAAAATCATATGCTACTTAATGTGGGGCGGTTGACTATACTTTTGCTATCGCATTAACCAAAGCTCGTTTCTGATTTAATTCACTATGTGCTTGGGTCAAAACCGGAGCACAAAAAAAGAACCTGCGACAATTTTATCATCTGCCGAATAAGTTCTTTACTCAGACAGAGGTATCGAGGAAACCTCATCAGAAGCGCTTATTCGGCACAGAAAAGTGTAAGAATCTATCTAACCTTCACAGCTCCATGAAGCCAACTAGAGTTCTGAGACCTATAGCTATATACGATCATAGACTTTGGATGAAACTTCTGAAGTTCCTCAAAACGGTTTCCATAATTTTTGCATTCGCTGGCAAAATTCTGCAGACTGAAGCAAAGGCTAGGTCACAGGATTGGGTCTAAACAGTACAGTGCTTGCCTCACATGAACGTTTGTGACTTTTCCAGGGTGTGGTACAGGTGTGCAGGAAGTAGCGGCGCCTACTAAATTGCATACAAGAAGTTGCCCCACTTACCAGCGACAAGGCTCAGGGTGTCCACGGACATCTCTCTTGCAACACCCTCCTCTGCTGCTGCTGCTGCTGCTGCTGCTGGTGGTGGTGGTGGTGGTGGTGGTGCAGCAGGTGGCCCAGACCAATCTTCGTTCTTCGCTACCCGTTCATCAGACTTGCTGCAAGGACGAGAAACATGCTTCAGTATATGACCAGACTGCACATTGACTAACGTTTCTACAACTTCCACTACTATGGACACCCTGGTAATAAAAAAGAGAGTCATGCTCATTAGATTAGCACAGCTAACAAAAGCTCTTAGTGCTCTGCCTAATTTTGAAGAATGTCTTTGGCCTAGCTTGTTCTCAGACTAGTTTCCCTAAGGTTCTTCCACTCTAGTTCTAGGACTGTTTGCTAGCGTTATATCTTGACGAAGCATTCCTTAACAGTGGTTGGAATTTTTAACGCTTGCCTTCCAGATTACTTGTGTTGACACATGCTATTGAAGAAAAAAGTGAGTCACATGTGTGGCCTAGGATTTAGATGAAGTGGCGTTTGGACTGAGAGCTGTGTACGTGTGGGACTCAATTTATTTTGTTTAACATCAACAGACTAGAAATACAGTTTCCTTAAGTAAGATATTTCTGTAGCCTATAAAGATCCCAACACTGGGCTCCAAACAACCAATAAAAAGTATCTTCCATCAAATAACCTTACCTTAGGACAATCGTACACAGCTAACAATGACAAAAATTTACAATGCTTGGCACATAACGAGTAATTATATGTGAGACAACTTCAGTAGCAAAAGACAGAATATAAAAACACACTATTACCTAACTAGGATCATAACACAAAACTGCGTATTTGTTTACTACCAACACTGTCACCATATAATACCACAACGAACTACACATTATGCTCTGTAAAGGTTCATTTGCACAGCAGCTCTCTCAACAAGAGAGTTATGTTCACAGCATAATTTAAGCTGACATTTTAGGATCAAAACAATTAATCACACTCACATCATGTAGTTAACAAACTAAAGTGCTCTCACTCACTGCACACACACACACACTTCTATGTGCAATCAATAACCAACCACACCTTGTCACACAACAACCACAGACTTGCAAGTGGAACGCTTTTGCTATCAGATGTACCCAATGTACAGCTAGTATACCACACGATACACTGTACCAACCACAAAGTCACCAGCATGCAACTGTCAGCTGCAAAAGTTCTCAGTTAGTGCTCCTCTTGATATGCCGAAGCCAGGTTCTCTGCCTCAACTGGGATCACTGTCCATCTGGCTGTGAACAGGCACCAACCACTCCACCAAGTTGTTGTGTCCACACAGCGGCCATGCCCCTCACAGACTGTAGTGACATTCAGGTGACAGAAGTGTAGTGCATCAAATTCTTGAGTTCCTCAGGAACAATTCTGCCCAGAACCTGCACATTCGTCTCCATGTAGCTGCTCAGTAACTCCAACATCTTCAGGTCCACCCCACGGTATGGACACATTGGCCACCATGACATTTTGGCCGCCGGTTCTTCGCTGTAGGCTTATTCGCCTCATAAAAATTGGTGATTGTGCTGGAAGACATTGCTGGTTCCTCTAGTTGCAGCTGACTCATTATACCACCATACATGCTCGATACTAGCTCGACCACAGTGGCACTCACAGCAGTCACATATCTGGGCTGTCTGCCATCTTGGGTCCACAGAATGACACTCCATTCAAACTTACTCTCTGGACACAGCAAAATAAATCATACCACTCGTCTTGGCACCCATGGTTGGGATACACTGAACAGAAGAGCATACATGGCATAGGATCTGTGATATCAGTACATATGTCACCATTTAGCCAATGTTGTGAGGACACAGCACCGATTCAAGAAAAATCACTACCTCTACAGCCTTTCGTCCACATGTGAACACTGTATTTATACTGTAATTTGTTATTGTCAACTGTCGTGGCTTGTGACTGTGGATTGATGGATAATAATGCAGCGACTATTAGCCATTTTAATGCTGGACGACAGCATCCTGCCAACAGCCATATCGCCATATCCCTGTGGCAGACAATTCATCGCTCCACATGTGTACCTACACTCGCTGCACAAAACAAGCACCGAAATTGCTGTGGGCACAAGAAAAATGTTATGGTTCTATGTCCCCTTGATGCTAAGAGTGCTGCAGGTTGGGCACAAGGCTGGATTGGGAAAGGATGGGGATGGACAGGTAAGGAAACTGGTTGCTTTCTTTCTGAGGGAATCATCTAGAAATTTACCGTAAGCTATTTAGGGACATCACAGAAACCCCAAGACAGGTTTGTGAGGGATGGAGCTGGAACTTCTGTATTGTCAAATGCAAGTCCAGTGTCTGACCACAGCACCACCTCGCTCAGTCCCAACTATCTTATCAAGAGGTGTGAAGTGTACTCTGAATTGCCGACAGTGGTCGAAGTGTTGGAGATCGGAAGAATATTTGCCTTATAAGCTTGGAAAATACACATCAGGAGTAACGTGTCACGATATAAGTTGGTGCACGCCAATGGCAGTGATCAAATTCATTCAAGCCACATGTTCAGTACGCAGGATGAAAAGAGGTGTTTGATGCACTACTATCATCTTCTCCCGGCCATCAGTACCTTAACCTACTGTTTGATTATAAGTGCGTAAATCTGTTTCACCACCTTTAGCGCCCAGTGTTGACTTGTAGTTTCAGGAGTCCAATTCATTACTTTTGTCAGTTAAGTGTGAATGCTTTGAGGAACACTCCCCACACATGAGGCCACTTGTGTAAGTTTTCATATCATATGACACTGGTCCTATTAAGTACACCTGGGAGAGCATCGAGCGAGATGTCTATGTCTTGGAGATAACTCCAGCTGATCTACTCCAGTTGTGGTAGCAGTTCGACTTCGCAGAATCTTCTATCTGTTAGACGAAGCATTGTTTTTAAAGATACAATGACACTCCATCCAGCAGTGGGCGGGAGGACCACAGGGCAGGTAGAGATCTGTATAGCTCATTTCCACGTAGGAGCTTTTCATTCCAAATAAAACTGTATGACGTATTTGTGTTTCTCTGGAAAATAAACCGGGGCCAAAAAGACAAAAAGTTGTTAATAATTTTATAAATGTTGCCTATATAGACGTTACATACATGAAGATTCAGAGAATTTGGACACGCCTTTGGAACCAGCCTCTGCGGCTGTAGCTATGAACAGGATGTGTAGGCGTTCAGTCTATGACTTTTCCGTATAATTCCTAATGATACGAGATGTTTCCATAGGTTTCCATCAGACTGATGTTCAGACATAGTCTTGCATACTCTCTGGTCACCAGACTATATGTCTGCGCCCTGGTTTCAATGCCCAGGCATTCTGCAGAGACATGTTGAATTACTGGGTACAAAAGTGTCAGTTGTGGTTCGTTGGTCATATTGTGACATCATGTTTATTGCCCTCTGGTTTGATACTGGAGAAGAAGGAGTTAGCTGTGATATCTGCTGTCACTTCCTCTTTGACCATCAAGGACACAAAGTCACCTCTACACTCTACACAGCTTCATTACAACCCTCTGCACTAGACAAATTCATATGATACAGCACTTGTATATACACAAGGATTGCTGCAAATGTATGTGAAGAAGATATCCCTTCCCAGTAGTGGCCTAAACCACATTCTGGAGTCCTGAAGCCTACATCATCCTGGAACATATCATCATTTCTTTGACATCTGGTACAGTCAGGGATTTGGGGCCTCAGAGTAAGTCCACATACTCGTTTAATTTTGATGATGAAAGGAATGTAATCAAAAGGAATGTACTTTACCTGTGACCAGGCAAAGTACTTAGAAATATCTATGGATAATGTAAAGTAAAAGTAAAAAGCTAAAATGGGTCTTACCGATCCAGGACGATACAGGTCCACCAGAGGAACCTGAAACATGAGAAGTTTAAATATTAGACTGTATACTGCAGTAAACGCAAGACAGTCAGAGTGTGTTACAGTGCATGCGACAAGTGTTTCCGTGTCACTATCTGTATGAGCAGGCTGTGTGGCCAGCCTTGTTCTGGTACGGCCCTGCTATCTGCTTCTGCTGTCTGCCGTCTGTGTTATGAGGAGCTCCTGCAGCAAAGAGGCTGCCACCTCTCTTGTCAGCGCCTGTTCATACACTGGGAAGGACTTCCACACCTCCAACTGTTTTGTCAAGTACAAAACTCAAACCACTCTTCCAGCTGTACCTTAACCATCGTCCCTTCCGATTTATAAACGTTTACATATTTTAAGGGCTTTTAGTAATTAACAGAAGATTTGAAAATGAAAGTAAAATTTAATTGTAAAAGCTGTAGAAGTTGGCCTATATGTGAGACACGTTAATACTACGCATGAGAAAAATCTAAAACAGTTCAGCATACTGTATATTTGTATATTTAAGCACCTACCTACATCCTAAGATACCTATGGCAAAATAATTAACATTTATGTAGATCTCGTTTCCCCAGGGTTGTGTCTTATGTGACTTGTTCATCTCTCCCAGACAAACGTTATTTTAAATAAATTTTTGTCAGTAACCTCGTAGGAACCAGTTTGGGAAAAGATTTGATCTTGGAGACAGATATTTATTTTATTCAAGGTAACAATTCAAGCCACAGCAGTCAGTGGGACTTAGGTTAAGTGTCTTTATTTCTTTATTCAACAGTTTTTGTAGGAACAGTTCCCCTTAGCATCTGATACTTCGCCACATGTGAAATGAATCCCAGTCAGTATCTCTTTTTCCGATGCGTGGAAATAAATAAGGGAGATTGATTATTTGGACAGCGCTCTCAGGGATGCGCAATATCAACGATCCTTCCATTGTTGCTTCAAGGAAGGAAGACTATAGACTGAAGTTTGGTCGACTGAACGATATTTAGAGTCGGAACACTTTCTTCACTAAACAGAAAAGAAGAAGTAAACTATCATTGTTTGCTAGAACCTTAACCCTCTATTCACCTCAAATGACATCCGACATATATATCTATATAATTGCTCTCCAATTCACACTGAAGTGCTTGACAGATGGTTCATCGAACCTCCTTCACACTATTTCTCTACCGTTCCACTCACTAAGAGCACATGGTAAAAACGAACATTTCAATCTTTCTGTGCAAGCTCTGATGACCTTATTTTATTACAATGATCATTTCTCCCTATGAATGTGGGTGTTCACAAAATATTCTCGCACTTGTAGCAGAACACAGTATATTGAAATGTCATGGGAAATTTTCACTGCAATGAAAAATGCTATTGTTTTACTGGTTGTCACCCCAACTCAAAAATAGTAGGCCAAGAGCCGTGTCTGTGCATTTTGTTAGTGTGGATTGCCTGCATCAGAGGCTAGTAGGCACTCAGGATCAACCTGTTGTACTGACAGGTCATTAGCCTAGTGTTTTACTAACATGATCCTTCCTTTTGATTGACAGTTCCTTAACAGATTGTTCCCCACCTCTCCCTCTCCTCCCCTCTGAGCCCTCAGGAAACCTCCAACCCACCCCCTCCCCTCACTGAGACAGGTACACTTGCAGCTCTGAGTTATTTGAATAGTCCCCTCTCATTCTTCTCAATATCATTGACTACTTAGTTAAACCGATCAATTAGTCCTACCTCTCTGGTAAACATCCCCATCCCTCCAGCCCCCCCCCTCCCCACCCTTCCCCTACCGGAAAATTGGTGGCTCTGCGATGGAGAGGAAGGACCTCATAACAGGAAATTCAAGGGTATATTGTTTATTTATAAAAAAATCTGTTTGTGCGGTTGGATTTCTCTCGTTCGTTGTTCTCTGCTGTTAGGAAAGATGCAGGCCGTGCAAGAAGTAATCACATTGAAACTTCCTGGCAGATTAAAACTGTGTGCCGGACCGAGACTCGAACTCCCGAGTTCGAGTCTCGGTCCGGCACACAGTTTTAATCTACCAGGAAGTTTCGTATCAGCGCACACTCCACTGCAGAGTGAAAATCTCATTCTGGAGTAATCACATTGATTGATTTACTTTTTTTATTCCGATTGTGCGAGGAATGTCATCATCAAACACTTATGACACGTAATTATACTGGTAAAAATCTTTCAAACACGAACCATGTGCTGTCTACTGGACTGCACACAACGCCACCACACACACTGCCAGGAGTCAGGGTGTACTGGCAGCCCCACAAAGCAACGATGTGGCTATCAGCTGCCGGGCCATGTGCAGGTGTCTGTTTAGGTCCCACAAGCATGAGATGGTGGCAGCCCTCTTATACTTGACACATGAGAAATCCCTGTCGAAGCAATTGCTTTCCTACCCACCATGGCTGACGCATAGCTCTCATAGGTGCGGCTCACCCTTGCAGGTGCAGCTAAAAGGCTGACAGTGTTATACTGACGTCACATGTCTATGTAAATAACAGCCAAGTCTCCCTCTGTTTATGAAAATATCCCAGAATAACACAAGTTGCATTCTTTCTACCGATCCTAATGGGACAGCCTGTTCATCATGTGTTACGCTGCCCTGCCTTCAAAATACGTCTCAGACATGGTAAACGTTCTCACCACTAAAAGCCTTCATTACGGCTGTGCGTAGTTGCGAAAACTCCGTTTATTATAAACGCATTCTTGTTGTTTGGTAAGAGAGCACTGTCTAAGCAAAGATGGGAAATTCAGAACAATTTCACAAACAGAATTCGAAGCTCTGACCTACAGTGGAGTTGTCCTAACGCCACAATCCTGCCAGGGATGGATGGTATGCTTCATCCTGTCTTTGAACACTTGAACAAACAAGACATCACATTACTCTCAGAACTTTAAGTAGATACCTTGCCCCCATCTCGTTTGAACCAGTCTGTAGAGGCTAGTGTGTCCCAGCACAAAGGAATTCTTGTGAATGAATGGAGCATTCTGGTTAGCTCTTCCTGAATTCAACCGCCAAATTACTGCCGGTGTGGCAGCACTGTTTGCCATTCTCTTCTGCAGACGAGACTTTCAGTGGCAAACCTGTTTTGTACAGGGCGCCATATTGCATTGACAGCTAAATTCTTCATATAGGTACGAAAAGGGGCTCACTATACTTTCAGCTACCTAGTTTCAACTACTTTTCAAGGTCATCAGCTACCCACTTTCCACATCTGAAATACATGCCCATGGATCATTGTATTTAGGAGATATCTTTGGATTTTTGGTAGATTAGCGAACAAGAGAAGCAGATATTCTTGTACCAAATCTTCATTCACTTTAGCATACACTTTTAGATACAGAAAACAACTCTTTCCTTATTTTTATTAGATGTAGTTTTAATGGTGTCCAATTTGATTTTTAATTATTAAGTTAAATCCACATCTGAATTTCCCATCTGTTCTTTGACAGTGCTCTCTTCCCAAATAACAAGAATGCTTTTATGATAAATGATTTTTTCGCAACCATGCACAGACATGATGAAGGCTTTCAGCGGTGAGAATGTTTACCATTTCTGAGATATTTGTTGAAGGCAGTACATCGTAACACGTGACGAATGGGCTATCCTGTAAGGATCTCTAGGAACAATGCAACCTGTGTTGTTCTGGGATATTTTCGTAAAAGTTTTCTGAATACATTGCATCAGATTTCTAGAGTATATCCAGAGGGAGACTTGGGTGTTATTTACATAGACGTGTGACGTCAGTGTAACACTGACAACCTGTTAGCTGCATCTGTGAGGGTGAGCCTCTATGCAAACATCTCGATCGGTACTGGACCTGCAGCTATGAAAGCCATGCATCAGCTTTGGTGGCTAGGAAAACACTTGTTTCGCCGCGTTTGCAGGGGCTGCCAGTGCACCCTGACTGCTGGCAGTGCGTGCGGTGGCATTCTGCGTGGTCCAGTGGATGGTTCATGCTTCGCGATTGAAAAATTTTTACCAGTGTAATTACATGTCGTAAGTGTTTCATGACAGTATTCCTTGCATGATTGGAAAAAAAATGAGGAAAGCATTTGATGAAATACTTCCTACAAGACCTGCATCTTCCCAAACAGCAGAGAACAATGAGCAAGAGAAATCCAACCCCGCAAACAGAATTTCTTATAAATAAAGAATATACCCTTGAATTTCCTGTTATGAGATCGTTTCTCTCTGCCGCAGAGCCATCAATTTCCAGCTGTGGGTGGAGCAGGGAGAGGGGGAAGGAGGGATGTGGGGGTTTACCAGAGGGGGAGAGGTTAATTAATTGATCAGTTTAATTAAGTAGTCAGTCAATTGATAAGAATGAGAGGAGGCTATTCGAATAACTGGGAGCTAAAAGTGTACCTGCATCAGCGAGCTTCAAATGGCTCTGAGCACTATGCGACTTAACTTCTGAGGTCATCAGTCGCCTAGAACTTAGAACGAATGAAACCTAACTAACCTAAGGACATCACACAATCCATGCCCGAGGCAGGATTCGAACCTGCGACCGTAGCGGTCGCTCGGCTCAAGACTGTAGCGCCTAGAACTGCACGGCCACTCTGGCCGGCCGAGGGGGAGGGGATGGGTTGGGGGTTTCCTGAGGGTTTTTGGGGAGGACTCGGTGGAGCTGCCGGGAAACAATAGGTTAAGGGCCTGTGAATCAAAAGGAAGGATCCTGTTAGCAGAACAGTAGGTTAGTGACCTGTTAGTCATAGGAGAACAATCAGTTTGCCCCTGAGTGCATCCTTGCCCCTGATTTAGACAAACCACATTAACCAAATGCACTGACGCCACCCTTCTCCTACTACTCTCGAATATCATATCCATGACACTCTCTCCCCTACTTTGCGATAGTACGAAATGAGGTTCCCTTGTTTTGACTTTTCCAATATCCTCCATCAGTGCTATCTAGTACGGATCCAATACTGCAAAGCAATATTCGTACAGGGGTGGACAGGTGCAGTGTATGCAGCCTCTTTACTAGACCTGTTTCGTCTTCCAAGTGTTCTGCCCAGAAAACACAGTTTTTGGTTTGCCTTCCCCACTACATTGTCTATATGATCATTCCAATTTAAGTTTTTCATAATTGCATTTCCTAGACCCGTAGTTGAATTCACAGTAACATCGTGCATCCAAAATTTAACAGATTCATTTTGGTAGTCATGTGGATGACCTCACACTTTTCTTTATTTAGGATCAATTGCCACTTTTTTCAGCATACAGATATCTTGTATAAATCACTTTGCAAATAGTTTTGTTCCTTTGATTACTTTACTTGACGTTAAATGAAGCACAATCTGCAAACAATCTAAGAGGGCTGCTGAGATCGTCTCTTAATCCTTTTATATAGATAGGGAACAGCAGATGGCCTGTAAGACCTCCTTGGGTGATCCCAGATATCACTTCTGTTTTACTCGATCACTTTCCATCAATTACTACGAATTGTGATATTTGTGATAGTAAATGATGAATCCAGTCACAGAACAGATACGATACTCTACAGGCACGCAATTTGTTTAAAAACAGCTTGTGAGGAACTGTGTCAAAAGCCATTTGGGAATCTAGGAATATAGAAACAACTTGAGGCTCCCTGTCAATAGCACTCACTATTTCGCGAGAATAAAGATCTAGTTGTGCTTGTCAAGAATGGTATTTCCTGCATCTGTTCTGACAGATCGTTTTACTCGAGGTAATTCATAATGTTGGAACGAAAATTAAGTGAAATATCGTGTGGCTAGGGCCTCCTGTCGGGAAGACTGGTCGCCTGGTGCAAGTATTTTGATTTGACGCCACTTCAGCGACTTGTGCGTCGATAGGGATGATGTGATGATGAAGACAACACAACACCCAGGCCCTGAGTGGAGAAAATCTCGTACCCAGCAGGGAATCGAGCCCGGGCGCCTTTGCACAGCATTCGGCCGCACTGGCCACTATTTTTTTTTCGTTATCTTATTTTGTTCTGTATTGTTCGTTGAATTTGTTCGTGGCGGACGTACGATGACACTCGTTCAGCTCGTTCGTTGATCCGTTCACTCAGTTTTTTTATTACAGAGGGTAGGTAAACGCTCTGACCGAACATGCTGAGCTACCATACCGGCGTCCACTCAGCTACCGAGGCGGATTTTCGAATGCAGTACATGTTATAAAATCCTACTTCAAATCAACGTCAGTGATACAGGTCTGTAGTTCGTCGGATTACTCCTACTTCTTTCCTGTGACCTGAGCAACTTTCCATCTTTTAGGCACGGATCTTTCGTGCAGCGAGCGGATGTATATGATAGTGAAGTACGGAGCTTTTATACACTACTGGCCATTAAAAATGCTACACCAAGAAGAAATGCAGATGATAAACGGGTATTCATTGGACACATATATTATACTAGAACTGACATGTGATTACATTTTCACGCAATTTGGGTGCATAGATCCTGAGAAATCAGTACCCAGAACAACCACCTCTGGCAGTAATAACGGCCTTGATACGCCTGGGCATTGAGTCAATCAGAGCTTGGATGGCGTGTACAGGTACAGCTGCCCATGCAGCTTCAACTCGATACCACAGTTCATCAAGAGTAGTGACTGGCGTATTGTGGCGAGCCAGTTGCTCGGCCACCATTGACCAGCCGTTTTCAAATGGTGAGAGATCTGCAGAATGTGCTGGCGAGGGCAGCAGTCGAACATTTCCTGTATCCAGAAAGGCCCGTACAGGACCTGCAACATGCTGAACCTGCTGAAATGTTGGGTTTCTCAGGGATCGAATGAAGAGTAGAGCCAAGGGTCGTAGCACATCTGAAATGTAACGTCCACTGTTGAAAGTGCCGTAAATGCGAACAAGAGGTGACCGAGACGTGTAACCAATAGCACCCCATGCCATCACGCCGGGTGATACGCCAGTATGGCGATGACAAATACAAGCTTCCAATGTGCATTCACCGCGATGTCGCCAAACGCGGATGCCACCATCATGAGGTTGTAAACAGAACTTAGATTCATCCGAAAAAATGACGTTTTGCCATTCGTGCACCCAGGTTCGTAGTTGAGTACACCATCGCAGGCGCTCCTGTCTGTGATGCAGCGTCAAGGGTAACCGCAGTCATGGTCTCCGAGCTGATAGTCCATGCTGCTGCAAAAGTCGTCGGACTGTTTGTTGCAGATGGTTGTTGTCTTGCAAACGTCCCCATCTGTTGACTCAGGGATCGAGACGTGGCTGCACGATTCGTTACAGCCATCCGTATAAGATGCCTGTCATCTCGGCTGCTAGTGATCTAGTGATACGAGGCCGTTGGAATCCAGCACGGCGTTCCGTATTACCCTGCTGAACCCACCGATTCCATATTCTGCTAATAGTCATTGGATCTCGAGCAACGCAAGCAGCAATGTCGCGGTACGATAAACCGCAATCGCGATAGGCTACGATCCGACCTTTATCAAAGTCGGAAACGTGATGGTACGCATTTCTCCTCCTTACACGAGGCATCACAACAACGTTTCACCAGGCAACGCCGGTCAGCTGCTGTTTGTGTATGAGAAATCGGTTTGAAACTTTCCTCATGTCAGCACGTTGTAGGTGTCGCCACCGGCGCAAACCTTGTGTGAATGCTCTGAGAAGCTAATCATTTGCATATCACAGCATCTTCTTCGTGTCGATTAAATTTCGCGTCTGTAGCACGTCATCTTCGTGGTGTAGCAATTTTAATGGCCAGTAGTGTATCAGCATATCCCGGAGGTAATCTAAATAGTATATAATCTGGACCGGAAGGCTTGCCTTTATTAAATGAATTGAGTAGCTACGCCACTTGTTCGCTACTCATGTTGGCAGCAGGTCTTGAGTGAAATTCTGGAATTTTTACTTTGTCTTCTTTGGGGAAGGAATATCGGGGAACCATGTATAGTAACTCCGCTTTAGTGGCGCTGTCGCCGGTAACATTACAATCTCTATCGTGAAGTGGAAGTATTGATTGTGTCTTTAAGCTGGTGTGCTTAACGTATGACCAGAATCTCTTTGGATTTTTTGCCATATTTTGAAGCAGAGTTTCGTTGTGGAAACTATTAATATCGTCTCCAAGTCCGCGATAAATTCCGAGCTTCAGTAAAATTTCGTCAATCTCGAGGATTTTTCGGTTAATGAAACTCAAGTCTGCATAGCGAGACGCGGTTTCCAATGCTCGTCTCCCTAAACACGAACGACAGGTAGTGTAATCGATTCTTCTCTATTTTATGGAAAACTGAGACTGTGTATGTGAACTGGCATCATTAGTTGCTTATCTGAATCTGTATATGGTTAAATTAAATTACGCGTAGAAAATTAATCAGGAATAGAAGGGAATGAAAAATTGTAACCACTTAGAAACGTTTGACAACTTCTAAAATAAGAATGTGTGTTTCGAAAAAAGAGCTTAATATTGAAGTTAAGTGTTCCCTCCCAATTCTGGAAACAAGACGGGATGATGAACGAAAACGTTGATACAAGCTATGTACTTAGCTAATGTAGATGGCTTGCCTGATGTCAAATTATGACCCTCGCTCTTGAGCAAATCGGGTTCTCTCTTCCCAAGCGTGGACTACTGAGGGTCGTACATCACAAGCTCCGCGTGCTGGTGTGCCTTGGCACCGAAAAAGGATCCCACTCGCAGAGGATAGTGAGTGCCCTATACAGAGGTGACAGACAATGACGTGGTTTTGTCTGAGTGTCTGCAAACAGCCGCACTAGAAGATTATATAACTGATGGCTGACTAGTCCCTCAGAGCCATGTACTCCTCTTGCCGAAGAGGCATGACTTGCGTTTCTGCAGAGAATGTAGACGAACTTCACACTGTGCCACAGTAGCTATCCTGGGAAAGATACTGTCTGATCTTCGTTAATCAGGAGTTTCCGTTATGCTGTTATCAATACAATTGAAACCTCGGTTTGAAAGCTAGTCTAAAAAATATAACCATCAAATAATTTTGTTTTTCGTCACAGCTATACACTATTCCAATTTCCTATTTTTTTCTTTGTTATTTTTTTTTTTCGTCAAACGAAAGTCATGGTTTCTTGTGGCGTCCCCCCATGAATTCCTCTTCTCTTCCAGCCTCTTCATCTCAGAATAGCACTTGCACCACATCTCCTCAATTATTTGCTGGATTTATTACACTCTCTGTCTTCCTCTACGTTTTACCCACTACACCTCTCCCTGGTAACAGGGAAGTTATTCTCTGATGCCTCAACACATGTCCTGTCATTTGGTCCCTTGATGGTGTCAGTGTTTTCCATGTGTTGTTTTCTTCACTGATTCTGGAGAAAATCAGTTCATTCCGTATCTAGTCAGTTCATTTAATTTTCAACACCGTTATATAATGAGCCGTATGGGCACGATCTTCAGTCGATTAGCCCCTCGTCGATTATCTTTGTCTGGATAACTTTGGAGATACGCGGCTTGCGCCATCGGTGGGGACAGAAGCTGCGAAGCAGTAAGGTTTTGGGCAGTGTGTATGTGTGGTGTGTGGAGCGAGTTGGCCGGGATCGCGAGAGGTTTGGAGTTCAGGATGGAGCACGAGAGAACATGTCGGCTCCTGTGAAAGAACCGAGTCTTATTTTGACTGTCGTTTATCAACTGCCCTGCGAAGCGGTTTCTGAGCGGTTCGACGCTAGTGAAGGCGGTCCGGTGTCTTGGACGCTAAAGGGGTGGAAGGACGGCAACCATCCCGTTCAAGATAAGTAACTTCCATATTTGTCTTTACCTCTGACTCTTCCCCTCCCGCCCCCCCCCCCCTCCCACTTCCCCTGTCCTGTGGACATTATGCTACCACCACTCATAATTAATAACAGCTGTATAAAAGTAATTTGGTCCAAAACTGCTCAGTGAATTTTGGCTTATCGTAGATGCCTACTGAGCGTCCGTTAATTTTTTTAAAATTATGTGTTTTGTTGTCTATTAAACGACAGTGAGTTCATAATTTATAGTAGTTGTTTAATAATCATTTACTTAAAATATGATCAGTGAATTTTCGTTAACAGTAGCTGCCTATTCAGTGATTGTTAACTGGTTTAAAATCCTGTTCCTTGTGTGTGTTCAGAAAGACAGTGGGTTATAATTAATAACAGCTGTTTATAAGTCATTTGCTTAAGATCTGATCAGTGAATTTTGGCCAACTGTAGCTGTTTATCCAGTGACTGTTAACTATTATTAAGCCCGCATCTCGTGGTCGTGCGGTAGCGTTCTCGCTTCCCACGCCCGGGTTCCCGGGTTCGATTCCCGGCGGGGTCAGGGATTTTCTCTACCTCGTGATGGCTGGGTGTTGTGTGCTGTCCTTAGGTTAGTTAGGTTTAAGTAGTTCTAAGTTCCAGGGGACTTATGACCACAGCAGGTGAGCCCCATAGTGCTCAGAGCCATTTGAACCATTTTTTTTTAACTATTTTTAAACTTCTGCATTTGCTGTCTGCTGAATGATAGTGGATTCATAATTAATAACAGCTGATTAAAAATCATTTGCTTAAAATCTGATCAGAAAATTATAGTTAACTGTATGTAACTATTCATTGACTGTTAATTGTTTATAAAATTCTGTATCTTTGCTGTCTACTGAGCGACAGGGGGTACATATTTGCTGCTGTACTTAAAAAAACTGCTGAGTGAATTTTGATAACTGTAGTTAGTTTTGCCGGCCGGAGTGTCCGTGCGGTTCTGGGCGCTACAGTCTGGAACCGGGCGACCGCTACGGTCGCAGGTTCGAATCCTGCCTCGGACATGGATGTGTGTGATGTCCTTAGGTTAGTTAGGTTTAATTAGTTCTAAGTTCTAGGCGACTGATGACCGTAGAAGTGAAGTCGCATAGTGCTCAGAGCCATTTTTTTGTAGTTAGTTGTTTTAAAATTCTGTACTTTTGGCGTATAGTTAATGACTGGTGGCTCGTAATTGGTGGTATTTTTCTAAAGCCTCCTCAGTCAATTTTGTTGTTGATTGTGTTTTTAAACTTGTTTGACTTTAATAAAAGAAAGTTATGTATTAAAGATGATGAACGCTGAAGCAGTTATATGGGGTCCCCATCCTTCCATTACGGTGATCCGATCCCAAATCTTCCCAGCCGAATTCCTAGTTATCATTCGTACAGTCTCAGAAATGCCTTCCCCACAATAACGCTGATGTTTGATACGAACAGGCTTCTCTTGGACAGGATTACCCTCTTCGCCTGTGCTGGCCTGCTTTCCATGCCTTGTTTGCTTCGTCCATTACGTGTGGTTTTGCTTCCAAGGTAGAAGAAATCCTTAACTTAGTTTACTACGTGGTCTCAATTTTGATGTTAGATTAGTCACTAAACTCATTTCTGCCACTCCACATTACGTTCGTCTTTCTTCGTTTCACACTCAATCTGCATTCTGTAATCAATTGACTGTGTCTCAAATTAAACAGATGCCTTAATTCTTTGTCGCTTTCACTGAGTATAACAACGCCATAAGCGAATCTCGCCACTGATATTCTCTCAACCTGAATTTTAATCCCACTCTTGAAACTTTCTCTTACTACTGTCATTGCTTCTTCGGTGTATAAATTATCGCCATTACTGTCTAACTGCCTTAGTATGTAACAAGACCTGTCATTTGAATTACCTCAAATCGACTGTACAAATCCGTAACTATTACACCACATCATTGAATAGGACGTCATACAAATTCAGTAACCAGTAAAGCTGAAATTTCTTGCTGGTTGATAACCAAACTAATGTTAGTTATGTATAGCTTGTTTTTAATTTATGTAATCTAGAAAGTGGAAGAAGAATTTTGAAGTGGGCCATATCCAGTTCTTTCTTTTATGTTTCTAACTGCATCCAAGAATGCACAAGCCATCTACAAGATATGTAAACACAACGAAACAACTTTCGCTTTCAGAATTCTTAAAAAAAAAAAGTGCAAGGGCGTTTCTGTCACCAGATAGCGCAAGGCACCGTCATAAAGTGGATCGACAGCCCATAGTGTAACTATGGCACTTGCCGGCTACATTATACTCAAGGGAAGTCTGCAAAATTTAGCAGCATCTACGGTTTTCTGTCTTCGAGAATTTTTGCAGTGTTCTTTTAAGAAGTCCGTGTGTTGTTTCTTGAAACCATCTGTTACATTGATGATGGATGTTTTTGGTGTCATAAGAAAAGGAAGGAATGTTAGAATTTAACGTCCCGCTAACAATGAGGTCGCTGGGAAAGGAGCACACGCTTAGGTGCGAAAAGGAAATCGGCCGTACCGTTTGCAAAGGAACAGCCCCGGCATTTGTCTGTAGCGATTGTAGAGATTTAGAAAAATCACGAAAAACCTAAACCTGGATGGCGGGACGTGTATTTGAGTTGTCGTTCTTCTGGGTGCGAATCCAGTCCGTTAACAACTACGCCACCGTGTTCGATGCTGTCGGACACTTATGGTTTAATAACATGATACGATAGGAGACGCGTACGTACAATCTGACATGCAGATGATAAAAACGACGGCGTGTTGAAAAGTAATGCCTCCGAATATTTTATTATGTCTCAGTATCCATTGAGGTATTACGTGTCAACTTTCCCGCTTTGCTGACACTGTTAACAACATGGTCTCTCGTTGGAAGGAATATGTTAGTCACTAGGGTGGCTATCTTGACAAACAGGTATGTAGACATGAAGGTAGGGATTGAAAGGGTTGCAAAAGAAACGTAAAAAAGAATCGGAAGTGTACAAAAAAGCTAAGAAATATGGTTCGTTCGCTAAGGAGGTGTACCTATTAATCAGCTACTCCGAAGAATGTTACAGAATTCTAGTTCTTCTTATCAGTTTAGGTGGGAGGACAGGACACATATAAAAATTTAACAGGTTTTGCACATTAAATTCATTGCTTCCCAGAACAGAGGGTAGTGTACTATCGAGACAAATTTGTGCTCTTCTTCTGGATACACAACGGAATCAATCAAACCAGTGAATCCTATCCATAACGAAGACGACTATGCGTTATGCAGCAGGCCTTATTCACAGTCTTGTTAGTTCCATTCCTTTCCCTCAGAGTGATTGGAATGGTGTCCACCATTTCCTCGTAATAAAGCTTTACCTGACGTAACTCTTTTATTTCTATCCCCAAGCACTCATTCACGCCTTGGCATATAGAAGCTCTTTTAAGGGTGTGAGATGGTAGCATGTAACGTAGTGAAACACTGCAGTACCACATTAGCCTCACAGGTATTCCTGACTGCACTGTCTGGCTTCTCAGAAATAACTGATACTTGTTTCCAGTGATGCTGGATCCCAAAATGTCTCATTGCCACTCCATAATCCATGAAGACATGTCAAGATGATGTTTGGAAACTAGATTAAATTCTAATGACTGAAGGAATTTACATTATAAGCTGAGTACCCAGCGTGTCCTGGGTATGTATTTTTTTCCCCTCTCTTCCTTTAGTCCATCCCCTCCTTTCCCCTCCCTCTGTCCATCACCTCCACCCCTCTCTTTGTCCACCCCCCGTCCCCCAATCTCTGTCCATCTCCTCCTCCTCCATATCTGTTTCCATCATCTCTTTGCACCATGCTGTCTGTCCATCTTCTCCTGCTCCATTCTCTCTCCACGTCATCCATCTCACCCCCCCGCTACACACACACACACACACACACACACACACATACACAGTTTTTGCATGTAGATCGTAACTGACATATGTAACAAACTAGTTGATGTAGTTTCAAGTCTTTAGAATGAAATTTTTACCATTGGATTTAACCACGCACACACATGTCAAAAGTATTTCACAGATAGATATTTAACATATATCACACGTGTTTGTACACATTTTTCGCCTCTACCTCTAGCTAATTTCGCTCTGCAGTTTCATTTTAACTCAGTTCAATACTTACGATGTCGTATCCCCTGAACTAGGTCCTGTACAGTAATAAAATATTGCAGGTACATTCAGCGGTGTATGTGGCTACAGTCTGTGAAATGTAATGTGAACAGAGCTGTTTTTGTGGTCTTCAGTCCACAGACTGGTTTGATGCAGTCTCCACGCTACTCTATCCTGTGCGGGCTTCATCTCCAAGTACCTACTGCAACCTACATCCTTCTGAATCTACTTCATGTATTCATCTCTTGGTCTCCCTCTACGATTTTTACCCTCCACGCTTCCCTCTAATACTAAATTGGTGATCCCTTGAAGCCTCGGAACGTGTCCTACCAACCGATCCCTTCTTGTAGTCAAGTTGTGCCCCAAATTTCGCTTCTCCCCAATTCTATTCAGTATCTCCTCATTAGTTACGTGATCTACCCATCTAATCTTCAGCATTCTTCTGTAGCACCACATTTCGAAAGCTTCTATTCTCGTCTTATATAAACTATTTATTGTCCACGTTTCACTTCCATACATGGCTACACTCCACAGAAATACTTTCAGAAGCGAATTACTGACACTTAGATCTATACTTGATGTTAATCAATTTCTCTTCTTCAGAAACAGTTTCCTTGTCATTGCCAGTCTACATTTCATATCCTGTCTACTTCGACCATCATAACTTATTCTGATCCCCAAGCAGCAAAACTCCTTTTCTACTTTAAGTGTCTCATTTCCTAATCTAATTTCCTCAGCAGCACCCGATTTAATTCAACTACATTCCATTATCCTCGTTTCGCTTTTGTTGATGTTAGACACAGTGCGCTCCGTTCAACTGCTCTTCCAGGTCCTTTGTTGTCTCTGACAGAATTACAATGTCATCGGGAAACCTCAAGGTTTTTATTTCTTCTTCATGGATTTTTTTAATTCCTACTCCGAATTTTTCTTTTGTTTCCTTTACTACTTGCTCACTATACAGATTGAATAGCATTGGGGATAGGCTATAACCCTGTCTCATTCCGTTCCCAACCACTGCTTCCCTTTCATGGCCCTTGACTGTTACAACTGCAATCTGGTTTCTGTACAAATTGTAAGTAGCCTTTCGCTCCCCATGTTTGACTCCTGCCACCTTCTGAATTTGAAAGAGGGAATTCCAGTCAACATCGTCAAAAGCTTTCTCTAAGTCTACAAATGCTAGAATCGTAGGTTTGCCTTTCCTTAATCTATCTTGTAAGATAAGTCGTAGGGTCAGTATTGCCTCAAATATTCCAACGTTTCTACGGAACCCAAACTGATATTCCCCGACGTCGGCTTCTACCAGTTCTTCCATTCGTCTGTAAAGAATTTGTGTTAGTATTTTGTAGCCGTGACTTGAAGTCTGAGGATATTTCGCCTGTTTCATACATCTTGCTCACCAGATGGTAGAGTTTTGTCAGTGCTGGTTCTCCCAAGGCTCTCAGTAGTTCAAATCGAATGTTGTCTACTCCCGGGACCTTGTTTCGACTTAACTGTTTCAGTGCTCTGTCAAACTCATCACGCAATACCATATCTCCCATTTCATCTTCATCTACGTCCTCTTCCATTTTCATAATATTGTCCTCAAGTACATCGCCCTTGTATAGACCCTTTGTATACTCCTTCCATCTTTCTGAGCCGGCCGCGGTGGTCTAGCGGTTCTGGCGCTGCAGTCCGGAACCGCGGGACTGCTACGGTCGCAGGTTCGAATCCTGCCTCGGGCATGGGTGTGTGTGATGTCCTTAGGTTAGTTAGGTTTAATTAGTTCTAAGTTCTAGGGGACTTATGACCTAAGATGTTGAGTCCCATAGTGCTCAGAGCCATTTGAGCCATCTTTCTGATTTCCCTTCTTTGCTTAGAACTGGTTTTACATCTGAACTCTTGATATTAATACAGGTGGTTCTCTTTTTTTTGAAAGGTCTTTTTAATTTTCCTGCAGCCAGTATCTATCTTACCCCTAGTGATATATGCCTCTACATTTTACATTTGTCCTCTAGCCATCCCTGTTTAGCCATTTCGCACTTCCTGTATATTTCAGTTTTGAGACGTTTGTACTTCTTTTCGCCTGCTTCATTTACTCCATTTTTCTATTTTCTCTTTTCATCAATTAAATTCAGTATCTCTTCTGTTACCCAAGGAATTCGAGTAGCTCTCGTCCTTTTACCTAGTGTTCTTGTCAATCGTTCCCTAACGCTATCTCTGAAACTCTCTCCAACCTCTGATTCTTTCAGTTTATCCAGCTCTCATCTTCTTGAACTCCTACCTTTTTGCAGTTTCTTCAGTTTCAATCTACAGTTCATAACCAATAAATTGTGGTCAGAATCCACCTCTGCACCTGCAAATGTCTCGCAATTTAAAATCTGTTTCCTAAATCTCTGTCTTACCATTATATAATCTATTTGAAACCTTTCTGTGTCTCTAGGCCTCTTGCACGTATAGAACCTTCTTTCATGACACTTGAAAGAAGTGCTAGCTATGATTAGGTTATGTTCTCTGCAAAATTCTACAGGCGGCTTCCTCTTTCATTCCTTACCCCCATTCCATATTCACCTACTACTTTTCCTTCTCTTCCTTTTCCTACTATCGAATTTCAGTCCCCCAAGACTATTAAATTTTCGTCTCCCTTCACTATCGGAATAGTTTGAATGTAGTTAGAAGCCAAAAATAAAAAAAATAAAACGTCGCGCATGACGCGCCAGTTTTTCGTGCGTCTCAGTATTCGACGTCATATCTCCTGAACTAAATGACACAATTTTGATGGTACGACCTGTGGTACATGTGGATACAGTTAGTAATAAAGATACGATAAATTAAAATGTAATGCTTCATGCAGCAGTCTTATTGCACGAACAGCGAAAATGTAGTAAGAGACAAACGTTTTTCACTTCATCGTCAGCAAGAAAATATTTCGTAAAGATATGAAATTATAAATAAAGTTTGTTGCAAGTCTGTAAGTGTTCTCATTCTCAAATTCTGGATGACAAAAGTAACTGGCATTGAGTTGAGATCGGTTCCTCTGGTTTTGCACCCCCACCCCTTTTATACGTAGGAGGTACTTACCTCCACAGAAAATCTTTCCAGAGAGAAAGTGATATGTGTAACAAGTTTCGTTTTAATCCGACCAGTGGTATAGGAAGAGTATATTGAATATACGTTCGTACACATATACGTGCATCTGTTTTTATAGTAAGTATTGATTGCACCCTCAGGATCTCTCGTATGTTGTAGAGTGATGGCTCACAAGCTTCGGCAGCTAATGCTGTGCCTGGCTTGTTTTACAGGCGCCTAATGTCTCATAGCGGGGTGTTTATAACACTGTTAGATAAAATATTGCTGGTCGATAGATCACGTACCGGAGGTCCAACTGGGACCGAGGAAAGGCTTTGTAAAACGAAAAGAGGGAAGACCTGTCTTACCCGTTGTCCTGTAACGGAGGCACTACAAAATATTTGGAACCTTTAACGTTTTCGTTTTCATGGTGTTTGGAGTGATAACTAACTAGATTTCTCGTCAGATCAGAGTCTGAGCAGTCGCAATGATACTTTAAAGCTGAGAATGGTGTCTCCCAAGTACCAATGTAAGTAAATTAACAAGATGACATAAAATTAAAATTAACACCTACACTCTTCTCACTGGAGAATGAAAGCCCTGTGGCATTCGAAGCCAAGGTTTTTCCTCTACTCAGTTTCAGTTACGTTTTATGGGTAATGCCCGAGAGACCGGAAACAAACGAGAAGATCGTGCAGTCGTCCATAACTATACAGCGATATTCGGAGAACATAAATGAGAGCTTTCTGTTATTTATTGTTTTATAAAGCCTGAAAAAGAGTATGGTGTTAAGACCATTGCCATGAAATGATTTCTGCTACAGTTTTTATCGAATTTCGAAATAACGATTAACACAGTTTTTCTTGCTGCCTACAGATGACACATTCGGTGACAGCTGTGTCATATTATACTCGAGTGTACTCTCACACTGACCTCTTTGTGACAGTGCCTCAGCAGTAGATTCTAACATAATGTTCAGTGACCACGATGTTTTATATTTAGTTCCTTTTCGACTATTAAAGATTTGATTCCCGAAATCGTTAGAAGCGAGTACGTTGGTCTGAGTTTATTTTCAAAAGTTAAGGCGAACTGACTAGAAAAAAAAACACATAAAATGTAAAGATCTTACACATGTTATGTACATTTTTCTGTTATTACTGTTGTCCCCCATGCACTTCTAGTGCTGATTTTCCCTGCAGAAAGTTCTGAATTGTCTGGGCAGTGCGGGCGAACAATGACGAACGAGTTACTACCGTTCAGCGCTGCCGATCCAAATGTCCACTCTGACTGTTCCGAATTCAGCAGCGTTAGCAAATCGTTTGGCGGTACGATACAGGTGTTAGAATAGATGCTTCTCACACTTCGAAATCTATCGAGAGACTGCCCATGTTCCGTCTGAGATATGATGCGAAAAAATTCCATGTCTTGTGCTTGTGGTATTTTACACTCAAAAAATGGCTCTGAGCACTATGGGACTTAACTACTGAGGTCATCAGTCCCCTAGAACTTAGAACTACGTTAACCTAACAAACCTAAGAACATCACACACATCCATGCCCGAGGCAGGATTCGAACCTGCGACCGTAGCGTATTTTACACTGACGCGGTGTGAAATGAGTGTGGAAAACGTTATTAAGTAAAAGTTTTTTTTGTACCTAGAGGACGACAACTGGAAATACTGAGCGGATGCAGCCTACCGAACCGTTTTATCATTATTCCTCCACGTTCTCCCTTCCGTTTTCTAATACCCAAGGACGTCACATTTGTTAGGACAAATATTTACTTTGATGGCAACGAAAATAGTCTGGAATTAATATTTATTTCATAAATTCTTCGCTTCAGAGTCTTGTTTTGGAATTATCTATCTTGATTGTTCGACGGGGCGACTCTGTCATTTCGGTTAATGTGTTTTTCACGGATGTATCGCATTAGTAAATCGAAGATATTTACATCATCATGTCTTATGCTACAGATCAGCGTAATGGTATGACTGAAAAATGGAAAAGCAGACGACGTTCTGTCGTCTCTTCGACAGACGGTGAAAACCATTGCCACGAGTGTGAGATATAGTTTTTGATGAATCAAGTCCTTGGTAACATTTCAGTGCAGTCCAATTGTGAGAGATTGCTACGTGAGACTGTTACATCAGTATTCATTCTCATGCTCAGCATGTATTATGTCTGATCCCTGAGCATGTCGTACGACTAAGTCTTACCATCGTCCATGTCTTCTATGGATGTACGTCGTACAACCTGACAGGCCTGTGTTGTTGTGCGATGTGTGTAATATACAGGGGTTGGACAAAAATATCTGAAGAGATCGAGAAATAACTGTTTGAAAGTAAACGCAGATGCTAGTAAAGCCTGGAGATTTGCCATGTTGTATTTGACCACGAACGGCGCCAGCGCAATTTCCTCAACATTTTTCGTCAATATGTCAGACGTGGCCAGAACAGTGTTCGCTGTAGTTGTGAGTACGTTACGTGAGGGCTAAGTGAATTCGAACATGGGCAAATTGTTGGTGCTTGAATGGTTCGGTCATTCGTAACCGAGATTTTTGGTGTTTCAAGAGGCACCGTATCGAAAATTTATACCGCATAAAGGGAAAGGGGAAATCATCAGCCGCCAAGCCATAACGAGGGCAAAAGTATGTGTGTGTGTTGAGTGATAGTGAAGGAGGGTCATTGAAGGTTATTTCAACGAAAATTAAGAGGACGACAGACGCCAAAGTCACTAAAGAGCTGAATGTCGTATTCGCGAACCCTGTTAGCAACAAAACATCATGAAGGGAACTCTAAAAGTTCGGAATTGCAGGGGGAGATATAATTCCAAAACCACTCATCAGTGATGCAAATGTCAGTGACAAGTAAATGTGGTGCTAAACGCATAATACCTGGTGTATAGAGCAAGTGAAGTGTGTCGTTTGGTCGGTTGAGCCTTGTTTCACACTGTTTCCAACTTCTTGTCGAGTTAACATCACAACGGCAGTTCATGCCCGAGGCTCCGTGGTGGTTTGGACCGACATATCGTGGTATTCCAAGGGCCCAATTGGTACTCTGCAAGATCGTATTACTGCCAGGGATTGTGTGACTACTGTGGCTGATCAGGTCCATCCAGTAGTACGATGTTTGTACCCCAGAGGTGATGTTGCGTTTCAAGAGGACAGGGATCTGTTCACACAGCCCGCATCGTCCACGACGAGGATGAATTTTCGTATCTCCTCTGGCCACAACAGACGTCAGGTCTCAGTATTATTGGGTCTTTGTAGTCTGTTTTGGAGAGAACAGTGCGTGAACGCTAGCCACCTCCATCGGCATTACCTGAAATTGGCACAATTTTCCAGAAAGTATGGTATAACATTTCCTTGCAAACCACGCAGGACCTGTATTTGTCCAATCCGAGACTATTCGAATTTGTTTTGAATGCCAACGGTTTTCTACGCCACAGCTGTCATGGCAATGTTGTGTTTTTGGTGTTTCCATATTTTTGTGCACCCTCTGCATAACAGCAGTAGAGAAAGTTTTGATGTAAAGTTTCTTCACCAAAACAACTGTAAACTATCAAGATCTGTTTATTGCAACGCGTTTTTACTTCAACTTGAAAACTGTACTTGTGGTGATAACATGTGTTTCTTGGGATTTTTTAGCGCAATGGTGCAAGTTTTAAGGAAGTAAAAAGTTTTCTAATATAAGGATAAAAGTTGATGAAATTCAATACTATATGACAAAATAAGCACTATTTCAGTTGGAACAACAAAGAGTTCTGCAACACTGAATTCGAAGTTTAGTCATGAAATTAAAATTTCATTTAGAACAAATAAAGTTACGTACTCAGCTTTTTGATTATTTACATCGACTTGTCTGCCATCCTGGTAGAAACTGCAGTACCGTAGCACTTAACTAGGATAACCAAAAGAAAATGGCGCCCATTTCCACTTTTATCAGTAGGCTGCGCAATATTAATTGGCAACTTGCTCTAAATGTTCGGAAATGTAAGATAAGATTTCAACGTTGTGCACAGATTAACTAGTTGCTCTAAATGTTCAGAAATGGAAAAGTTTGCACTTCACAAAACGTATTGCCCTATGACTATAATATCAATGAGTCACCGTTGGACTCGTCCAACTCATACAAATACCTGAGTGTAATACTTGGAAGGGATATGAACTAGAATTATCACATAGGTTCAGTCGTGGGTAAAGCATGTCGTAGACCTGGAAGATTCTTGAAGACAGACGCAAACTATCCCGAGAAAGTCTATTAACAAAGTTTCAAGACCCGGCTTTAAATTATTTCTCTGGGTTATACTACAACTCCTTACGTATGCATATGGGTGGTGAGGATAAGATTAGAATAATTACTGCACACTGAGAGGCATTCAAACAGTCATTCTCTCTGCGCTCCATACGTGAAAGAAACAGGAACAACTCTTAATTACGAGTTACAGTGGGACGTACCCTCTGCCATCCACTTCACGGTGGTTTGCAGAGTACAGATGTAGATGTTGATTTCGCTCACGTAGCGGCGTGACACGGTACTGTGGCGCGTGGCTATCAGTGTCAACCAGACCTGCAGACGTACAGGGGGCACTGTTCTACCCCGGAACACTTTTCTATCACCTGGAGCCAGCCCTGTAATAGGAGTTTAATGTATTTTCGTACTCATTTTGAAACTTTCGCATTCACCTTATGCTTGCTGCAGTCTGTTTCTGAAGCTACAAAAACCACTCAGGGAAAGTAACGGTTTTCCAAAATTGAAAAACCAAATGCGGATAACTGTTCCATGATAAAACACGGTCATCTACCTAGGAACAAACATTATAGACAAATTTAAAAGTCTTGCACTCGAGAAAATCCTGTCAGTACTGTGTGTAATAGTCTGTGTGTTCGATTGTTGCTCTTCTACATACCAAGAATCAGTAAGTGATATGAGAAGTGATTTCAAAAACTACTTACAAGTGAAAAACATTTTGAAGCAGAACCTACTGGAAATAAAAGCAAATTTCCGTTCTGAAGACAGGAAAAATTGTTAAGACATTAAATAGGCACAATTAAAAATAACACTTGTGTCATGGGAGAAAACTTCCTGCCATTTCAAGACCAACGAAATGTGGCTCAATCGTCCACGTGTTATGCAACTAGTATGAAAAATATACTGAATTTTACTTGCAATAAAATTCTGTAACTAAATAATTAACAATATGCTGCATATTGATTCAAAGTGTTACATGGCATTTAAATATTCTGAACTCATCATACTAACAAACGCCGCACAACACAAAATCTCATGTCTCTTTAACAACGAAAACTGCAGAAAATGGAATGGCGGAAGTTGCTTACGGCGCTTTCTATTGCGTATTCCTTCATGCGATTCTAAAATCACTCGGTAAACTAAAACGCCGACCAGGATACAATATGTGTTCGTAGATGCTCTGTCATCCAGACACAACACTCTCCTCTACTTTCGCAGAATAAATTAATTATCTACTTTTATTTTTTCGGAACGACCATTAAAACTCTATGGCTGCCTGCAACTAAATCATCTTTAAAACTCGATGTGCAGGAAACTGGAATGTAAACAGCGAAGAAAATATAGTACTGCAGATACACTCTTCGCATGATGCATTGTGAAGCTGTTATGCAACAAACATTCTAACCAGATGCGGAAAATACGTTACACGCATTGTAGAAGGAATAGCACTAAATATGGAAACGTGTGGCTAGAAAACTGCGAGACTTCACTTCTAATCGTTTCGAATCCTTGTTAATTTCGACGCACATACACAAATCATCTTTTAAGTTTCTTACACACCCGACTTATTACTACACAAATCATCTTTGAAGTTTCTTACATATTCGATTTATTACTAATTTCACGTGTCTAGAAAACCAGGAACGTATCCATAGCAGCAACCGTCGTTAAGAAATCTACTCCAAAATGTGGAAGATACTTTGTGGAGCCAACTTCTATTGTTCATCTGTCGCTGATGCCGAAATTGTCAAGTTAAGTTTAAGAACTGAGCTACTGGCGTCTCAAGTATAGTGCTGATGCAACTTACCACCCAATCACGTTATACATCACGAAAAGAGCAATCGCGACAGCGCTGGCAATCTCCATTTCGGCGATTCTGTGCCAACTATGACGTTTCCTCGGTTGCACCTCTTCGAAAGAAGCTATTGTTGACACTGAATAATAAGCTTATCTCTCCGCTACGTACCGTATTAATACCACATTGTGAATCAGTAGCTATGAATAAATGCAAAAGGATGTGGTATTCGTTAGGTAGTCCATTCGAGCACGAAATGGCCATATTGATGAATGCACAAAAGAACATAACGGAAACTGACCCAAAATGGTTGCGACCTTTTCACTACTAGCTTTTCTGCAGCGTCATAAATAAAGGATGACAGCCTGTGAAACTGTTCAAACGAAAATTATTAAAATGATAAATTATACGCGCGTCACTAATACAGTTTCGGATTTTCATTCTGACGCACTCAAATTGTCCAGACACGTGGGAAGTCTCTCACCTTCTCTTGCAAGAAGTCATGTCAGGTCCAGATGAGGACGTAGACTCAGGAGTGCAATATTGCAAAAATTAGCAGGCTCGCTCGCGTTCTCTGACTCAAATAGATGATTGTACGCAGTTTCCTCCCATCACTGTAAGGTATGCTGGAGAGATAAGACACGACATTTGTATCCGTGAACCGCATGTTTCCCACCTGCGTTTGGGTATCCCCGTTCAGCTATTTCGTATTTCTGTAATCATGCATCGTGGACGATGGAAGTGTACTATAGATATAGTTAATAGATCTCATTATGACATTAAATATAACACAGTCTATATCTACATTTGTTCTGTAACGTGGTTTGGCTTTTCCAAGCTTTTGACTATTTTCTTGCGTCAGGTCACTCACATTCAGTAGATCACGAATAGGTATTCCATTAGACCACTCTGTTATATTACATAAGAGTATGAAGTAACGTGGATATCTGAAAAGTGAGGATAGACTATCAATACGAATCGCTTCTTTATTCGTTGAGCGATCAGAAGATTAACCTACCCCTACACCTGACACTACAGAATTGACTGGAGGTAATGCCATATAATGTGCTGAAGTGAATGAAACTCCTAATATACGCTTTTCAGTAAACTTGAAGAGGAAATAATATTACATGAAATATTACGCAGGAAGAGTACTACAATCATTCCAGACCTACAGAAAAAATACACCTAAACTTTTGTATAAATAGAATACGCATTTATTGAAAGATGCATTTCGCGGGCGTGGTTGTCTGATAGTTGTATTTACTACCCATGTGCGTCGCAACGGAGCTGCTGGAGAATGTAGAACCCCAGCAAGTAAAATTATCACAGGAACAAAAGTCGATGCACTGGTCGTATCAATTGATAGAGGAGACACGAGAGCGAAGTTAGCCTTTAGTGCAGCCTTTATGAGGTGCTGAGCCTAGGAAATTCATGAATGGTCATTTTAGAGAGTCAAGATTAAGGACGAGAAAACCTATAGAATTAAGTTGAACATATTCCAGAACTGCATATTTGTAAATACTTATTAGGAGGAGTATCGAAAAAACTTACAGGAAATCACTCACTCTGTAAAAATCGTGACGTGGGCGGAACTGTCAGCGATGTGACAGTAGCAGCTTCATATAGGGCATTAAACTCTGAAATCAGTAATGAATCGAAAAATTTTTATTGGAATCATTTTGATATAGTAATGATATAACGAGTGATAAATGGTGAAGATATCTGAAGTGATTGTCAGAATGGAAATTACTTGCTACGTTCCTTCCTACGAAGCCATGCATTGGCACAGGCCTTTCGTGACGTCCTGCTGACGGCCACGCACTTGTGCTCTGTGCAGCTCAGCAGAGCTTGAGAACATCAGGTAGATAACTAGTCACTGCAGGAAACGTCACGCTAAAACCGTGTGACTCCGCCTCTACTCTTAGAAATGCCCTCAAAACAGCGTGGAAGAGGATCAACAAGCGTCCACAGTTATGTCATGTCTGGCTGAAAACTCTCATTGATCAGATTCCGTACAGGTACCAAAATGCAGGAATGTTGATTAGTACGCTTAATCTGTTGATCCAAATAGTCCCAGAGATTTCAATGGTGCTGATATCGCGTTATTTAGCGGACCAGTTGAGGAGTTGTGGGGTGTCTGAGAGTTCATCAAAACAGGGCAGTACCGTACACATTCAGCCCTATGAACACAGCTGTTGTCGTCTTGGAAGATAAGAAAGTCGGCAGTACACTCAACACGGTACTTTCCTAGGCTCATGGATCTGTCAGAGATGGTATGTACCATATCGGTGCACGCCGAATTCATTGAACGCAGTAGATGCAATACAACTAAGTACTCGGCTAGTGCCGCCAGGGTACATCTACATCTACATCTACATTGATACTCCGCAAGCCACCCAACGGTGTGTGGCGGAGGGCACTTTACGTGCCACTGTCATTACCTCCCTTTCCTGTTCCAGTCGCGTATGGTTCGCGGGAAGAACGACTGTCTGAAAGCCTCCGTGCGCGCTCTAATCTCTCTAATTTTACATTCGTGATCTCCTCGGGAAGTATAAGTAGGGGGAAGCAATATATTCGATACCTCATCCAGAAACGCACCCTCTCGAAACCTGGCGAGCAAGCTACACCGCGATGCAGAGCGCCTCTCTTGCAGAGTCTGCCACTTGAGTTTATTAAACATCTCCGTAACGCTATCACGGTTACCAAATAACCCAGTGACGAAACGCGCCGCTCTTCTTTGGATCTTCTCTATCTCCTCCGTCAACCCGACCTGGTACGGATCCCACACTGATGAGCAATACTCAAGTATAGGTCGAACGAGTGTTTTGTAAGCCACCTCCTTTGTTGATGGACTACATTTTCTAAGCATTCTCCCAATGAATCTCAACCTGGTACCCGCCTTACCAACAATTAGTTTTATATGATCATTCCACTTCAAATCGTTCCGTACGCATACTCCCAGATATTTTACAGAAGTAACTGCTACCAGTGTTTGTTCCGCTATCATATAATCATACAATAAAGGATCCTTCTTTCTATGTATTCGCAATACATTACATTTGTCTATGTTAAGGGTCAGTTGCCACTCCCTGCACCAAGTGCCTATCCGCTGCAGATCTTCCTGTATTTCGCTACAATTTTCTAATGCAGCAACTTCTCTGTATACTACAGCATCACCCGCGAAAAGCCGCATGGAACTTCCGACACTATCTACTAAGTCATTTATATATATTGTGAAAAGCAATGGTCCCATAACACTCCCCTGTGGCACGCCAGAGGTTACTTTAACGTCTGTAGACGTCTCTCCATTGATAACAACATGCTGTGTTCTGTTTGCTAAAAACTCTTCAATCCAGCCACACAGCTGGTCTGATATTCCGTAGGCTCTTACTTTGTTTATCAGGCGACAGTGCGGAACTGTATCGAACGCCTTCCGGAAGTCAAGAAAAATAGCATCTACCTGGGAGCCTGTATCTAATATTTTCTGGGTCTCATGAACAAACAAGGCGAGTTGGGTCTCACACGATCGCTGTTTCCGTAATCCATGTTGATTCCTACATAGTAGATTCTGGGTTTCCAGAAATGACATGATACGCGAGCAAAAAACATGTTCTAAAATTCTACAAGAGATCGACGTAAGAGATATAGGTCTATAGTTTTGCGCATCTGCTCGACGACCCTTCTTGAAGACTGCACGAAATGACAATGTACGGTCGAGAATTCAAAATAGAGAACAGACGTCAATGGCTGGGAAAACAAGTCGAAACTGCAATCCAAAAGAGAACCATATAGTCACTGTGTAGCTACATTCAAGACTGGAGGTTGAAGGCAGGCGAAACTGAAGGCGGACAGGCGCGACTAAACCGCCTGCCAAAGGCTGAGGCAGCGCAGATACAGGCGGCTGGTCGCTGGTGGTTGGTCACCGAGAGAGGCGTGGAGCGGCTTGCAGCGTTCGTTCCTCTCTCACCGTTGCACACAGCATTCAGCGCTGCTCTGCTGAGCGTGCTAGCCGTATTCCATTGCCATCGTCTGACACGATGGATACAGCAGCACGCCATTGTCTCCCTCTGAGTTTTAACTGGCTCGACTTTTAAATGATTATCGGAGATTGCTGTTGTTGTTGTCCTTGGCGCTGGTGTTTGAGGAGGGATGAGAGGGGATGTACCTACAACGAGAACTTCGAACGGCAGTGCACCTTGTCATTTTTCACATTAGGAAATAATTGCCAGAGATGAAAGAACGGCAAGTCGCAGAAAAAAATTCCTAGTACTGATCTAGGGTTAAACTCCTGACATCCGCATTTCATGACTGTTACTTAGCCACTGAAACTACTGATGTAGCACTGGTCCGCATGTTAGTTTTAAGCGTGTGTGAGATGCACAAAAACACGAAAGAAATGTTTACAACAACACTTAAGCGTGACAGCTGTAAGTACAGCGCTACCACAGGAAGTAACATCAGTGTTTAAATGGTTCAAATGGCTCTGAGCACTATGGGACTTAACATCTGTGGTCATCAGTCCCCTAGAACTTAGAACTACTTAAACCTAACTAACCTAAGGACATCACACACATCCATGCCGGAGGCAGGATTCGAACCTGCGACCGTAGCGGTCACGCGGTTCCAGACTGAAGCTCCTAGAACCGCACGGGCACACAGGCCGGCTCAGTGTTTAACGTCCTGTTGATGAGAGAGCCATTAGAGATTAAGAACGTGCTCCAGCTGAGGAAAGTTGAGGGTGGAAACTGGCTGACGTCTTTCTAGAGCAACCATCCCAGAATTTGCATTAAAAGTTTTAAACGTAATCCTCATAAATCTAAATGTGCTTGTGTGAATGGTAAAGCCGCCTTCCCCCCGAATGCCATTACAGTGTATTACAACTACACCCACCTCGTTGTCTGTTACAGTACGAGATTTCGTCGCGAGATCTAGATGAGGACGCACTTCTCTATGAGAAGATACAGAACTGTGGTAACAATTTCCAAACAAAGCCACTGCAGTTAAGGCAGAAGAAAGCATTCAACTAAAATACGTTCTGATAATGATATAGAGCGTACAAAAGGAGATACGAAAATTGTCATCGCCCTTCCACCTGCTGGCAATCTAACATTCAAGAAACGAAAACTACTGTACAAAAATGGAATTCTTAACGTGTTAGGAGAGACCTACGTCACTTTTAATTGCCGATCACTTCAATTGCGTTAAATCACCGGCCAACAAATAATTATGTAGTGAGTACACGACGGAAGATAATATCACCAAGTACACACTGGCCCTTTATCTGATATTTGTATTTCCCCTGAGGGTGGCGGAGGAGGGAGGGAGAGGAAGGGGTTAGTAGTATTGAAGTTCCGACTCTTAATTCTTTGATTAAAACGATTGAAAGTAAAGAAAAGCATTTATAAAAACAAAATCTGTCCTTGGTGAGGGACTGAGACGCAGGTGCACGGGAAGGGAGTGTTATGAAGAATGTGGGATGAATATTGGGAAGGCGAGTGGCATTGCAGATATGCAGGGAGAATGTGGATAGAAATGGAAGAGCTTGATTAGGTCATACGAAAGCTCACGTACTGAGTAGATTTTAGTAATGATTTCATGCTCTCGGAGGGAATATTACTCTAAGAAATGATATGGAGTGTGGCTCTCTGCCCCTGTTAATCAAATTAACTGTTACTCAAATCTCTGTTGCTTCTGTTTTTAGTTCCTCGATTTCATCACCTGCACAAGACCTGGTAACTTAGAATTATGTTCGTTGCGCGTAATGATGATAACTTTGAACTTATCCGCTAATAAGTACCTAATAATCTTACACTACTGACCATTAAAATTGCTACACCAAGAAGAAGTGCAGATGATAAACGGGTATTCATTGGACAGATATATTATACTAGAACTTACATGTGAGTACATTTTTACCAATTTTGGTGCATAGATCTTGAGAAATCAGTACCCAGAACAACCACCTCTGGCCATAATAACGGCCTTGATACTCCTGGGCATTGAGTCACAGAGCTTGGATCGCGTGTACAGGTACAGCTGGCCATGCAGCTTCAACACGATACCACAGAACATCAAGAGTAGTGACTGGCGTATTGTGACGAGCCAGTTGCTCGGCCACCATTAACCAGACGTTTTCAGTTGGTGAGAGATCTGGAGAATGTGCTGGCCAGGGCAGCAATCGAACATTTTCTGTATCCAGAAACGCCCGTACAGGAGCTGCAACATGCGGTCGTGCATTATCCTGCTGAAATGTAGGGTTTCGCAGGGGTCGAATGAAGGGTAGAGCCACGGGTCGTAACACATCTGAAATGTAATGTCCACTATTCAAAGTGCCGTCAATGCGAAGAAGAGGTGACCGAGACGTGTAACCAATGGCACCCCATACCATCACGCCGGGAGATACGCCAGTATAGCAATGACGAATACAGGCTTCCAATGAGCGTTCACCGCGATGTCGCCGAACACGGATGCGACCACCATAATTCTGTAAACAGAACCTGGATTCATCCGAAAAAATGACGTTTTGCCATTCGTGCACCCAGGTTCGTCGTTGACTGCACCATCGCAGGTGCTCCTGTCTGTGATGCAGCATCAAGGGTAACCGCAGCCATGGTCTGCGAGCTGCTAGTCCATGGTACTGCAAACGTCGTCGGACTGTTCGTGCAGATTGTTGTTGTCTTGCAAATGTCCCCATCTATTGACTCAGGGACCGAGACGCCGCTGCACGATCCGTTACAGCCATGCGGATAAGATGCCTATCATCTCGACTGCTTGTGATACGAGGCCGTTGGGATCCAGCACGGCGTTCCGTATTACCCTCCTGAACCCACCGATTCCGTATTCCGCTAACAGCCATTGGATCTTGACCGACGCGAGCAGCAATGTCGTGATACGATAAACCGCAATCGCGATAGGCTACAATCCGACCTTTATCAAAGTCGTAAACGTGATGGTACGCATTTCTCCTCCTTACACGAGGCATCACAACAACGTTTCACCAGGCAACGCCGGTCAGCTGCTGTTTGTGTATGAGAAATCGGTTGGAAACTTTCCTCATGACAGCACGATGTAGGTGTCGCCACCGGCGCCAACCTTGTGTGAATACTCTGAAAAGCTAATCATTTGCATATCACAGCATCTTCTTTGTTGTGTTGGCAGAAGAGCCAACACCGTGTTACTAGTAGAGGCCGAAATGCACGCGTTTTAGCTCACGCAGGCTGGCGTGAGGAGAGAAGGACTATACTGACGTGAGGTCTGGAACACGACAAGGAATTAGAATTCAGAAAGCGGACGTAATTAGTTTGATACTTAACTTTAATTCATTAATGATGAACGTCGCTTTTGACAGTTCATGAGTCACAATATTATCTGTTCAGAAGACATAGTAACTGAATCTGGCGGCTTGCTAGGTCGTAGCAAGTGACGTAGCTGAAGGCTATGCTAAACTGTCGTCTCTGCAAATGAGAGCGTCTGTAGTCAGTGAACCATCGCTAGCAAAGTCGGCTGTACAACTGGGTCGAGTGCTAGGGAGTCTCTCTAGACTAGACCTGCCGTGTGGCGACGCTCGGTTTGCAATCACTGATAGTGGCGACACGCAGGTCCGACGTATACTAACGGACCGCGGCCGATTTAAAGGCTACCACCTAGCAAGTGTGGTGTCTGGCGGTGACACCACACTCTTCGTGTCGGTTAAATTTCGCGTCTGTAGCAAATCATCTTCGTGGTGTAGAAATTTTAATGGCCAGTAGTGTATTTTCACGTCTGTGCCTACAATCTGTTGTGACGACGTCGGAGCAATAAAGTGCTCCGGCATACTGTTCAGTGTTTGCGTTTGTGGTATTTCCTGGCTTGTCACTAGAGGAGCAGAATACTCTTCGTCAGTGTAAATACTGGTATTCCGATACACTAAGGAAGCCATCTGTAACTGTGAGGGGGTTTTAGGTCTTACGACTACTGCGTCATGGAAACTGACATTGGAAGACTAGTGCTAAACATAGTTACAGAAGACAATGTGTTATCAGCGATGGGCAACATTATTTCGAACGATATAAATGAGTGTTATGTTCACTAGGACAATACAGGACTGAAAGATGTCAGTGCGGGAACAGATGTGGATGAAGACGGTGAACATTTGCACACTTGTGTGTAATACCGAAGAAACGAGGTGGGCTAGCAGTGGACCCGAAACAGGTGCTTACATATACCGTGGTAAGAAAACTGTTAGCTAAGGAAATGGCGTCAGGGTCAACAATAAGTCGCAGCTTAAAGTAACCAACATTGAGAGCACTAACTCTGTTGTAGCATGTGTACGAGAAACCAACCTTTTTGTCAGTGTAAAAACTACTGTCAACATTGACGATCAAGAACATCGAGGCAGTTTGGGGGTTAAGGAAAAAGTCAATGGACCAATCCTAGGAGTTTTGATAACTTGTAGAAGCAACATACCGCAAGAATACACAAAAAGAACGAAATTGGGAATCGACACGACACCCACTAATATGTATTCACTCAAGAGAACTCTCAAGCTCCGAGTAATTCCGAGCGTAACCCGACTGCACCCCATGTCAGTAGGCAAACTAGTCCGAGAGACTATGCCCGGAATACAGGACGCCATTATCAGTATACTGTACTTACGCCAGTCTAATGCACCGTGGAATGTAATGCACCCCCCAAGTTAAAGTTGTAAACAAAGAGTTTGTTGGCTTATCACTAGTAGGCTCCGTTTATTTACACGTCAGTGGATGTATACATGAAGCATCAAAACAACAATTTTAAGCCACCACCCATTCTTAAGTGACACAGTCATTATTAAAAAATATGTCCTAAATTGATTACCTATATGACATACAAACAAATAGATCATAAATCACGGTCGTTACTCATCATTATCCACTAATATCATCATTTCGGAGGAGTCTACATCAGAAGCAGTTTCATTTACTCTTTCCCCCGTCGTCCTCGTTCCAGAGCACATCATTTTCATGACCGTCCAGAGTATATAAAATGCAGCATTTCTCGAATGAGTTTACTATCATTGGTGCTTTGATTTTTCTCCATGAGGCCGAAATCAAGCATGCAATAATGTGGGGTGCAGCAATCTTAATTTTCCGTATCGGAGTCAGTTTACAGTTTGGTTTGCAAAACTATGTCTTGCACTCTTCCTGAAAGTAACCTCAGAAAGCTTTACTTACACTATCGTTCAATGGTTTTAACACAAAAGTCATTCCTCCAGGAATAATAACAGATCACCGCCTAGACTGTGCATCTTCTTTTTTACGTCATCAGCAAGATGACCACGAAATGCGTAAAGACATAGCATTAATTGTAGTTTGTAGCTCTCATAAGCTTCGCAGCTAGTCAAGCGTTAGAATTTGTCACGTGTCCCTTCTCTTTATTTCGAACAATGACGTCAACAGGGAACAGCTTTTCATTTTTAGAAGCCTTGGGACTTGTTTTCCGCTTGTAGATTAAGAGAGGAGGAAGTTTTCGCCTATCTGCTGTGACTGCCAGCGTTATAGTTACGCGCTTTTTTTCACACCACGATGCCTAGATGGTAACGTCTTTTGTCCCCTTTCATCAGTCGTGTAATCATGTGGCATATTAAATCAAACTGGCGTATCAACAAAGTCGCCTGTTTGGCTCATCGAAACATTCCTTCGTTGCCGAAGTGTGGTGACATAGAGCTGAAATTCTTGATTTTTTTTCCTCAAAATCTTGTGGAAGCTTTCGTTGTACGGCATCGCAGAGATAAGCCCGCCCCTTTCATAAAGCGATCAACCCATCCACGACTAGCCTGAAGCTCTCACCTCGGTATATTAGGAACTGCAGCCACCTCCTTTTGCTTTGTTTCTTATGGCGTAATTAGTTTACAGATTGTCCATTTTTCCTCCTTCCACGGACGAATTCCAAAAATATTGGTTCAACGTCAGGATGTCTTCCACTGTGAGGACCAGTGAATTTCTTTCCAGTACTGGTAGTTGCAAATAATGCCAATTTCTAATTCTTCCAAAAGCAAACGTTACTCTCAGCTACATCGAATTCTCGTCCCGCCCTCCTGTTACCGTATTTTTAAGCATAAGGAATTACTTTACGCTCTATAGTAGTATCATACGATATTCTCCCGTGCTTGCCTTCCATTTCGTGACTACCTAATGCGAACACACTACGCAGTAATAGCCCAACAAAAACGTAAGTTGAAAATTACAACAATGCATTGAGATGTAAGGAACCACACGTAAATTTCAATGATCTTGTCCCTGAACGACGGATTCAGGTTGGTACTCGAATGTAATGCACCGACGATTCTTATGCACAACCCAGTTTTGATTAATGCATATGGTAAACAAAAAGGTGTGCATTAGATTCGCGTAAATACAGTATCTGAGAAAGGTAGAAATCACAGTTCGGCGCAGTTGACTAACAGTGTTACAGTTATGGCAAGCCATAAGTCAATGGAAGATACAAGATGGACATAAACAAAAGCAAAACGAGAATAATGGAATATAGTCGAATTAAATCGAGTGATGCTGAAGGTATCAGATTGGGAAAAGAGATGCTTAAAGTAGTACACTCATGCTCATAAATTAAGGATAATTGCAGAATCTTGCGTCACACAACGTGGTACTACACAAAACTGACGCTAATAGCATAGGCACATAGGGGACACACACGACACAGATCTGCTGGGGTATAGTCTCCCATTCTTGCACCAGTGCCTGTCGGAGTTCCCAAAGTGTCGTAGGTGTTTGAAGACATGCAGCGATACGTCGACTAAGAGCATCCCAGACGTGCTCGATGGGGTTTAGGCCTGGAGAACAGCCACGCCACTCCATTCGCCTTAAATCTTCTGTTTCAAGGCACTCCTCCACGATGGCAGCTCTGTGGGTCCGTGCGTTATCATCCATCACGAGGAATGTGGGTTTCAAAGACATGCAGAGGTGTACGTGCACCAATCATAATCCCACCCCACACCATCAAACGACGATCTCCATACAGGTCCCTTTCAAGGACGTTAAGGGGTTGGTATCTGGTCCCTAGTTCACGCCAGATGAAAACCCGGCGAGAATCACTGTACCTGGACTCGTCTATGAACATAACCTGGGACCACTGTTCCAATGACCACGTACTGTGTTCTTGAAACCAAGTTTTACGGGCTCTCCTGTGACCAGGGGTCAGTGGAATCCACCTTGCAGGTCTCTGGGCGACTAAACCATGTCTGTTCAGTCGTCTGTAGACTGTGTGTCTGGAGACAACTGTTCCAGTGGCTGCAGTAGGGTCCCGAGCATGGCTACCTGCAGTAATCCTTGGCCATCTGCTGGCACTGATGGTGGGATATCGGTCTCCTTGTGGTAGTGTCGTATACTGTGGACGTCCCGTACTGTAGCGCCTGGACACGTTTCCTGTCTGCTTGAATTGTTGCCATAATCTTGATATCACACTTCGTGGCACACGGAGGGCCCATGCTACGACCTGCTGTGTTTGATCAGCCTCCAGTCGCCCTTGTATTCTACCCCTCATAACATCATCAATATCTGTTATTTGAGCTATTTTCAACACACAGTCACCATTAGCACGTCTGAAAGCGTCTGCGCACTTATTCGCTGCACCGTAATCTGACATGCACCAACACAACTCTGCGTATGTGGATTGCTGCCAGCGCCATCGTGCTACGACCGCAGGTCAAATGCACCGTATTGTCATACCCCGTGGTGATTTAAACCCGCAAACCACCCACCAGAGCGTTGTTTCACCACGTATCAGCATTATCCTTAATTTATAAGCATGAGTGTAGATGAGTTTTGCAACATGGGGAGTGTAATTATTGATGACGGTCAAGGTACAGAGGATACAAAATGTAGACTGGCTATGGCAAGGAAAGCGTTTCTGAATAAGAGAAATTTGTTAACATCGAGTATAGATTTAACTGTCAGGAAGTCTTTTCCGAAAATATTTGTATGGAGTGTAGCCTAGTATGGTAGTGAAACATGGAGGACAAATAGTTTAGACAAGAAGAGAATAGAAGCTTTCGAAATGTTGTTCTACAGAAGAATGCTGAAGATTAGATGGGTAGATCACGTAACTAATGAGGAGATACTACTGAATAGAACTGGGGAAAAGAGAAATTTATGGGACAACTTGACTAGAAGAAGGGATCAGTTGGTAGGACAAATTCTGAAGCATCAAGAGATCACCAGTTTAATATTGGAGGGAACCGTGGAAGGTAAAAATTGTAGGAGACCGAGAGGAGAATATATTAAGCAGATTCAGAAGGATGTAGATTGCAGTAGTTACTCGGAGATGATGAAGCTTGTACAGGATAGAGTAGCATGGAGAGCTGCGTCAAACCAGTCTCTGGAGTGAAGACCACAACAACAACAATAACTTTCTTATTACCTGTAACTGCCAACAAACCAGCAGAGGTGGAAGAAGGTATTGTTCGTACTGACGTGGCAAATGATTCTCATGTAGAGGGTGGAGTTGCCTCCAGTTCCCGTAAGGGACAAGGGATGACAGAAGGGGAGAAACTGTTTCAGGTACTTGCAGCAAACATCAAGAAAAAGAAAATTCATCAAACCGTGAAGGAGATTACCCTGATAATCATTTTCTACTGTCATAATTAGATGATTTGAAATCTGTGGCAAAGCGTTTAAAGATGAAGGACAATTTTGAAATAATGTGAGTTTTGTGGTAATACAGCAGGTCTTACAGTTCACCAGAAAACTGTAAGTTTCAGATCACTTAACACATACCAGTACCTATATATTCAAATACACCATAACTGTTCATGCTTCCAATCCATGTCCAAGTACATCAAATCACTTTCACCTATATCACCTGATTCATCAGTGACCACTGATTTATTCTCTGGGTAGCGTAGATTTTAGGAAGCTGTTTTAAAGTATTTCATCGAAAAAAATTATTGTCGAATTTACTTTAAAAATAAATTTATATGTAAAAAAGGCATTTTATTTACCTTGAAGTAATCATTCGTCTTTCATCTGATGATACACTATTTCTCATTTACGTACTTTCTTTTATTTTGTTAGCCCTCAGCACAGCACATAACTGATCAAAAGACGTCACAGACATTCTGAAGCAGTTAAAGCATTTTTTAGAGTTTTCTTTCAATTTCTTATAAATTATAAAAAAAGTCCATGTTTTTCTCCAGTAGTTAACATAGGATGAATCCGGTACTTCGGATGATGTCGCTGACGCCTGTGTTTTCTTTTCAATAACAAAACGAAAAGCAACACTTTCTCATCAGAGTCCGTTTCGTCGCTAAGTAGCAGACGCATACAGACAGCTCTTGCCACAGAGCTTCTGCTGCGTGGTACAGTTGCGTGTCTGGCAATTCGACCACGATGCTCAAAAGTGTGGTAGTCGCCCATTGCTGCGATTGAACCGCGTGGCTGAAACGCCACAACGAAGTCGCCAGTGTGAAAGCAGCCGTAGTCTGCATCACAGTGACACAGACAACGGTCGCCAGATGTTACCCAATAACATCGGCCGACAGTGTGGTCATAGTGCGTCTTATCTCTTCCGTCTTTTTTTGTCAAGGTCAAGAAGGTTAGGTTAGAATCTATTCTATGTATGATGTGGGTTAGATTTTAATCTCTTGAGGTGGGGTGGATACAACGACGCCTCTGTGTTGTGGATACAAGTGCTGCGTAGCAGCTTATGCTATTAAAGAGACACCGAATGCATGGGAATGAGCTTTTGTGAATCGTAAAGAACGTGGCAAGTACTATGCTTTCTGTCCTCAGTTATTGGAATAACCAGACAAGTTTTACGAATATATGAGATGACGGGAGAAACGTTGTTCTATACTCGAGATAATTCGTGGTGACCTTGAAAAGCTAATTATAAACACACTGTGTCGCTGTATTTATTTGAAGTTGTGCTGACGTACATCAATTAGTGATTGTCGTTTTACACACGAGTGAAAGACAAGTAAAAGGTGTAGCATAAGGTACTCTGAAAAAGTGAAGCACTTAAAAGTGGAAATACTTACCGTACACTGCATTTTCAAACCACTTCATATTAACAGCATCACTAACCTACTGGCATGAAACGCCAGTAAGCAGTAATAATAATTTGTAGACAACTAATGACATCCTACCACAAGAAAGATCCAGTACAGTAGCTATGAGCATAAAAGATACGCCACCCTCTTCACGTCAAAAAATAAATTTTTGAGGTTATAATCTATTCCTAAAATTTCCAATACCGATTTTGCATATGAGGATTCGAATAAACCTGCGATTTTAGTCCATAGATTCCGAACTATGTGCCGATTATGATATTTTCATCCTCAGGATGCCACAAAGTCATTCTCTCTTGGCAGTTTCTCATGCTCCATAGCTCGTGTGCGAGGATATCGGCCGATTTGACCAAAGGAAACAAACTGATTTGAATTTCACCGATTGCCATTCGAAATGTGTACATTCAGGAGAAGGGATCAGTTTTAGTTTGATCGTGCACATAGTGGCGTACGTACTGATTTGGAAAGTACGGCCGTCTCCAGACGATGTCGATCGTCGGCAGAATCCAGCGATATCGGAGCCGCTACGACTGCAGCCTTAATCCAAGTCCACTTCTACAAACACTGTCCCATATGACCGTGTCTGGCTTGCGTACCAGATGCTACATTTGCACCTGCAATGCAGGCACCATAGACTCAGCCAGCCCCACAGTTTGTCCCACTCAACAACAAGTCAGAACCAGAGGACTCAATCAGCGGTCAGTGCTCAGAGGTTTGTACTACAATGTGCCTGTCCCTATATCCCTGACTGTACATAAACCATTCTGACCCATGTCATCTGTTAGCGTAAACATCATAGATAATTTATATCACAAGTGTATGTCTATCATTAGCACGGCGCAGTTGGGTGCAGTTCAAAAGGATTCGAAACATCATGTTGCGAGAGTGAGTGAGGCACATTCCGTTAATCTCCTACAAAATAATGGACAGTAATCATTTGGACAGAGTTATGTTATGGAACATTCATTTGGCCTGCTCTAATAGGAAAATCTGGTTTATTTCCAAATGGAATATAAAATTCATATTATGGGATTGGCAGAAACTAGGATAAGAACAGTACATAACTTCTACACTGAAGAGGCAAAGAAACTGATACACCTGCCTAATATCGTGTAGGGCCCCCGAGAGCACGCCACAGTAGTGCCATAACACGATGTGGCATGAACTTGACTAATGTCTGAAGTAGTGCTGGAAAGAACTGACACCATGAATCCTGCTGGATTGGAGATCTCTTCTGAACAGCATGTTATAAGGCATCCCAGATTTCCTCAATAATGTTCGTGTCTGGGGAGTTTGGCGGCCAGCGGAAGTGTTTAAACTAAGGAGAGCAGCTCTGTAGCGATTCTGGAAGTGTGGGGTGTCACATCGTCCTGCTGAAATCGCCGAAGTGCGTCGGAATGCACAATGGACATGGGTTGATGCAGGTGATCAGACAGGATGCTTACGTATGAGTCACCTATCTGAGTCATATCTAGACATATCAGGGTACATATAACTCAAACTGCACACTCCCCACACCGTTACAGGGTCTCCACCAGCCTCTGCTGACAGGCTGGGTCCATTAATTCATGAGGTTGTCTCCATACCTGTACACGTCCATCCTCTCGATACAATTTCAAACGACACTCGTCCGACCAGGCAACATGTTTACAATCATCAACAGTCCAATGTCAGTGTTGACAGGCCAAGACAAGGCATAAAGCTTTGTGTCATGCGGTCATTAAGGGTGTATGAGTGTGCCTTTGGCTCCAAAAGCCCATATCGATGATGTTTCATTGAATTGTTCACACGCTGACACTTGTTGATGGCCCAACACTGAAATCTGCAGCAGTTTGCGGAAGGGTTGCACTTCTATCACTTCGAATGATTCTCTTCAGTCATTGATCCTATTCTTGCAGGACCTTTTTGCAGTTGGAGATTTGATGTTTTCCGGATTCCTGATATTCATGGTACTCTCGTGAAACGGTCATACGGGAAAATTCCCACTTCATCACTGCCTCGAAGATGGTGTTTCCCATCGCTCGTCCGCCAACTGTAGGACGACATTCAAACTCGATTAACTCTTGATAACCTCCCATTGTAGCAGCAGTAATCGATCTAACAACTTAGCCAGACACTTGTTCTCTTGGATAGGCGCTGCCGACCGCAATGACGTATTCTGCCTATTTACATATCTCTGTATTTGAATATGTATACTTATATCAGTTTCTTTGGCACTTTATATATAACGGAGATGAAGGTGCGTTCGGTAAGTAATGCAACACATTTTTTCGGCCGGTTTTGGTTAAAAAATGCGGAATTTGTTGTGCAACTTCGTCGAATATTTCCACTTCAGCTCCTATAGTTTCATGAATTTGTGAATGGTGGCGGCACTATACATAGCCTTCGAAATAGTGTCTGTAATGCATGTGCATTCCAAGCAGAGAGCTGTCACTGATTTCTTTTTGTGGAAAACTAGAGCACTGCAGATATTCATGGTCGCATGCAGAATATCTATGGGGACCTGGAACAAAAGAACAGTGAGTCATTGGGTGTTGAGTCTGTTATCATAACAAGGTTGTGTAAACATGCCCAATCCCCTGCGTGCCAGCCGGTTGCAACTCCTGCAATGTTGGAATGTGCAGACACTCTCATTTGAGGTGATCAATGGATAACAGTCAAACTCTCTGCACAACTGGATGGCTCTGTTGGTAGCCTAGTACTCTTGTCCTCCAGTTGGGGTACATAAAAGTGTGTGCTCTGTGGATTACTTGCTACCTAGCAGAAGACCATAAAGAGCAATGAAGAACGATCTGTGTGAAGTCACTTGCACGTTATGAGGCTGGCCATGCCAGTTTTTCTCGAACATCATTGCAAGCGATGAAACATGGGCTCATCAATTTTAACTGGAAACGAAATGGTGACCCGTTGAGTGGTGCTACACCACCTCTGCTCCGTAGAAAAATTTCAAAGTCTAACTTTCAACTGGTAAAGTCATGGTTACAGTCTTCTGTGCTGAATGAGTTATTCTAATTTATGCCCTCCAGTGCCAGATTAAGGGAAGGGAAAAGGGGGGCTATAGACCCAGGACTCCATGTGGACGGGGGGCCTCCACTCTGATCTTCCTCATCTGGCTCTCTAATAAGAATCATTCAAGATACAACCATCACCATGGGATAAAATAAGACCCTAAAATATAAAACAAATTTCTTTGTTTGTTACAACCACCATCTTAAAAAACTATCATAAATCAGTTTAAAACAAAACGTCGAATATAGTACATGATAATTATGATTCATATTTTCTCGTTGAACAGAAATGTTTTGCAGTCTCATGTAGTCACAGAATAACCAGTCCAAATCCAGTGAAAAATTAAGTTACTGCGCAGTTGCGCAACATTCCTTTCATGTCAACAAGTTCCATCTATTTATAAACTCCGTATGCGTGTATTCGAGCAGAATTTTTGACCTTAACAATAGGCGAGTTACTTCAAACACTTTTGTGTTTTGTGTGATGCACTCACCATTCACGTATCGCCCTTTCCTTCTTCTGTTCGTTGCTTATATTCCTCGTCTATTGTTGGAGAGTTGAATTGTTAATTCGAGCAAAAGAAAAGCCCAGAAAGAAGGAGCTACATTTATGAAGAAACTGCCACAAGTGACTGCATAGTCTTACGAAAAAAAATTGCCCCACTGGTAACGTCAGTGAAGTCTGTACTGAACCGGTACCTTTTACATTGGTATATATTTCTTCTAAGGAGTGTTTTACAGATCCCGGTGAAACTGAAATTGTAGTCGGGCAGTATTTTGTAATTGAGGTGGCAATGAAAGCGAATGTTGAACTAAGCGATCATAAAATCGAAATCGGAGACAGAACTTACAGTGAATTAGTGAAGTGCCCAACATTGGAGAAACATTCGGCGAAATGGAAAAATGTGAAAAATCATTGGTGGAATTGATTTTAGCGAATGGTTTAGACTATGTTAAGAACAATTTAGATGATCTAAGTAAATCCGAACGTGTCTATAAATCACAAAAAATGTACTCACCCAACACCTTGTTCTTTAGAAAACTGCTAAATGGAGAGAAAAATGAAAGGTAATGGCTGTAGTATTCCGAATCTACAAGAAATGTGTTTTGTATTTTCCGTAAATTATTCAGTGACAGCATTGACTTAGATGATATGTGTTCTCCATTTTCAATTTGTGGGCTTTATGTGTGGAAGAAAGAGGTAGAAAAAGTGACATCTCATGAAAACAATGCTATTCATCCCAAAAATTCAGTGACGTGGCTTCTACCATGGAAGAATGAGAGACGTGCTGTATCGACAGTGAACTGCAGCATACGATTTAAACCGAGGAAAATTATTGGCAAGAAGTGCTTCCCTGCGTGATAGAGGTAGTTAAGCATTTGGAAATAAGAGGATTTGCTTTTCATAGTGATAACAAAATTTTTTGGACCAAAAATAATGGTAACTATTTAGGTTTCCTTGAATTAATTGCTCATTTTGAGCCGTTTTTGAAACAACACATCCATGAGCGTTGCTCTAAAGGTCATTCCCATCAGTCATATTTTTCCAAGGCTACCGGTATTATGAAGAATTCATTGGTCTTGTGGGAGTCAAGGTATTGAGTAAAATAGTTGCCGAAATTCAAACAGCAAAATTCTAAAGATTAGCTGTATATTCAACAGTAGACACAGCACATGAAGATCAGCTAGCCCTTGTAGAAGGTATTGTTTCGAGGGAAGAGTTTATGAGGAAGATTTCTATGTTTTGTTCCCAACACAGACACACAGGAGAAAGTCTTAGGAAAGTTTACCTAGATCTCTTTTGGGAATACAGTACCGTATGAGGACAGAAGATTGTCGTTGCCAGTAACACGAGTGGGAAATATTCAGGTTTAAGTGCAAAGATAAAGGAACTGAATTAATTAGCTTTCTATGTGCCATGTGTTGATACCTGTTAAACCTGGTGTTCCAAACAGTGCTGAGAAATCGTCAGAAACAGCTGTTTTTTTTTTCCAAGTTATTCAATGACTATATGGCTTTTTTGTAGTTTGTACTCACCATTGGCACATGCTTGTGAGGAAGAATGAGTGACTTAAGATATTGTGTGATACTAGATGGTCATGCTGTGAGGAAGCAATATCAGCTATTCGACAGAATTTCTATGCCGTTTATGTGTTCTTTAAAGAAATTATTGAGAACAAGAAAATGCAGCGACAAGAAATGAGGCAGAATCGCTTTTGAAAAATCTGAAGACAGCAAGCAGTACTAGCTGTCTTCTGCGATGCCATGTTGTCTTGAGTGGACAAAACTAACAAATATTTGCAATGGCTTGGACTAAATTTAATTAGCGGGTATCATGTGTTGCGATCATTGATTCCATTTTTCAGCCATGTTAGTGAAAATTTTAATGAACATGAAAACCAGGCTAACTCTGCGACTGCCATTCCCATTCTCGAGGCCTCATCTCGCAAGTTATGAGGAAAGAAGAGGGTGAGGAATATACCCCATAAAAAAACTTGAATCCATCTGGCTCTGGATGGTAGTATCCTTTGAGGCCCCCACCTAGGGTTACAGGTGAAACCGGTCAACAGTCTCAAAGGCAGAAAGGAATCCTAATTCCCAACAGCAGAGAGAGTGGAAGAACCTAATGGAGAAAACCATGAGAAATCATTTTGGACTAACAATCCGTTCTTATCTTGGAATTTATTTCCTGCCATGTACAACATACAATTTCAATTGCAGAATGGAAGGGCTGGTAAAAGTAAGCACTACCCCAGTTGGAAACTCAAAAGAGGTATCCACCATTTGCTTTATGCAGTGCTTAGGGACCTAGAGTTTGGGAAGCCCCAACATGTGCAGTAAGGACGAGATTAAGAAACCTCGGTGTCATTCCAAACTTAAGTTCAAAAGAAAATCTTTACAGCCATCTTGAATGTAAAAACTGGTAAACAATAAGAACTGAAAATTCCCTAAGATAAACATGAAATACAAGTTTCAGCAGTACAAGAAACGTGAGTTTTGGACAAAACTGCTACAGAAACCAAAAATCATAGAATTTTTAAGGGTAAACCAACTGCAAAAATTATGAAAGGCATACCAATACTTGGTATCAGCTTCTATACTCATAAAAATTTAGTAGATGACGTTACAGAATTCAAATCCAGTTCAGAAACACTCTCTTCTCACAGTGAAATGCAAAAATAAACAGTATATCTTTGTTAACGTCCAAGCTGTATTTGATGATGACATTTAAGATAAATCTGAGTTAAGTAGAAGCATTCTGGCAACTTTTGGCAGACTAAATGTAAAAAATTCCAGAATCAAATATTGTGATTTTACTGGGGTATTTTAACGTACATGTAGGGAAAGCAAAAAGCTATTTTAAAAATCGTAGGAGAGTATCCAACCCATGAATGAGCAAAAAAAAAAAAAAAAAACAATGCAAGACTAATGAATCTTTGGAAAACATTTTTGTTGAAGTTAATGTCAACTTTCTTAAAAAAATTGCTAAGTAAAGCAAAAACATATATATCTCCAAGTCTAGTACTACAGAAGTTCCAGTTAGATCATGTGGATATTTCTCAAAGTAATGTTAAAGAACTCGTAAATGTAACAAGAAGCAGGGAATTTTACTCTGTTCATTACCTGACTAAAATTAAACTGAAATTTATCCCTAATAAAAAGGGTAAGAGACAGCAAAAATTGATTAAATATAATGCAGACAGGCTCAACATCACAAACGACACAAATGTGGTAATGAAACATTTTCAAGAAGAAATTAAAATAGCTAAATCAGAGTAATTGGAACAATTATCTAAAGAAATCAACAGGATAGTGAAGAATGAATTTGAATCAACAAAAATGAGAAGAAAGTCTGCTGGAATGAAATCTGTGAAAAAGGCAGTTGCAGAAAGAATAAAACAGTGGAAGAAATGGAAACATTCTGGGAAGACTGAGTACCTTGATCAACTTAAACTGCAAATTTCAATTTATTGTTCATAACATGTACCGTAGTTTTACATGCGTGTGCATTTTCAACTAAGTATAAAGATTTTACAATTACAATTTCTTTTAGTTTACATTATTTCTGAAACTTCCTAGCAGATTAAAACTGTGTCCCAGATCGAGACTCAAACTCAGAGTCTTTGCCTTTAATGGGCAACTGCTCTACCATTTTTTTCCCTGTAATTCTCATTTTGTTTGATATTGTTCACTGCATTTGTTTGGGGTAGGTGTCGTATGTCACCCATCGTTGATCCGTTCACTTTTTTTTTCGTTGCAGAGGGCAGCTAACTCTCTGACTGAACATGCTGAGCTACTGTGCTGGCCTATCTGAGCTACCCAAGCATGACTCACAACCAGTCCTCACAGCTTTAATTCCCCCAGTACCTCGTCTCCTACCTTCCAAACTTTACATAAGCTCTCCTGCATCTGTGTTACCCAAGGACAACTCACAACCCATCCTCACAGGGGGTCGTGAGTTGTGCTTGAGCTGCTCAGACGATAGAGCCATTGCCTGCGAAAGGCAAAGATCTCAAGTTCGAGTACTGGACCAGCACACAGTTTTAATCTGCCAGGAAGTTTCATATGAGCGCACACTCCACTGCAGAAGGAAAATTTCGTTCTGAAAACATCCCCCAGGCTGTGGCTAAGCCATGTCTTCGCAGTATCCTTTCTTCTAGGAGTGCTAGTCCTGCAAGGTCTGCAGGAAAGCTTCTGTGAAGTTTGGAAGATAGGAGACTAGGTACTCATAGAATTAAAGCCATGAGGACAGGTCATGAGTCGTGCTTCGATAGTTCAGATGGTACAGCACTTGCCTGCAAAAGGCGAAAGTTCTGAGTTTGAGTCTCGGTCCAGCACACAGTTTTAATCTGCCAGAAAGTTTATATCGGTGCACACTCTGAAAATTTCATTGTGAATACATTATTTCTTATTAAATTATAATTCATGATAAATTCAAGTTATGAGGGAATTTTTGGATAAGCCACTGCTTGACTCACTTTTTGAAAGTATCCCCTGTCAATACATTAACTTCGTTTGCTTACAAATTATGAAAAACATATTTGACATAGGGGCTTTTTGCTGGTAAAGCAAAAAATCTTTCGTTAACCATACGAAAGTCTTTTCTATGCCATATTTCACAGTTGGGAATATCTATGTTCCTTTTTGTAATCTTAGTGTCTTCTTTCACTAGGATTAGAGGTTCTAGGTTGTTGTATATAAATGGCATAAACTGTGAGACTATTGTGTATAATGAATAGGAATTTGCTATAAGTTCCTGGTTTTACTTTTGCGATGATCCTCAACGCTCGCTTCTGCAGTATGAAACCCCTTTTCATATTAGTTAGGCCTCTTCCAGCCCACAGTAGTAGTCCATAAAACAAGAAAGGGTACACTAATCCAAAATACACAGTCCTTAGGGTTTGAGAATTAAGATATGGTGATAATCTTCTTAAAAAAAATAAAGACGGTGTTAATTTTTTACAGATGTAATCAGCTCGCTGCTTCCATGAAAGTCAATCATCTATGCATAAACCTGATTATTCACAATGTTGTTGGTAGAATTTCATCAATCACAGTATTTTGTCTGTTTGTACCATTTGGTTTAAAGTGAATAATATTAGATTTTTCTTTTTTACATTTAGGTTGTCTCTTTCAATGTGAGCACTTGTCTTTTCAATAAAGTAATGTATCTCTTCAACTAGGCTGGGCTCACTGTCTGCACAGCAGACACCAGATGTATCGTCTGCATGCATGGTGATCAGTTGCTTATTGTCAAGAGAACTTGATAAATCACTTACATAGCATATGAATAGAACTGGACCTAAAATGGAGATCTGTGGAACGTAAAAAACATATTTGCTTATACTTGACCTTCTCCTCTCCAGTATTTCTTCATTAGAGTGTATAATCTCCATGCACTGCTGTCTACCCTTTGAATATATTTCTAGCAATTGCATGAGTTTTCCAGTGACACCACTCTTCACAGTTTTTGATAAGACCACATCATTATGTGCTCTATCAAAAGCTCTTAAGAGGCCCAGGAATACTCCTGCTGCTTAAGGTTTCTCATTTATTTTTTCAAGTATATTATGGGAAAATAGTACTGCTGCTGATGTGGTAGTTTGACCTCTTCTGAAACCATGCTAGAAATCACCTAATATGTCAGCATTGTTGTAATGTACCAGGACTTTTTTAATATTATTTTCTCTAACAGCCTGCTGAAAGTTGAGATTAGGGCAATGGGTATGTAGTTCTGTAAATGCTTTTTCAACTTGTCAGGGAACACCCCATCCTTTAGAACACAGATTAGTAGATGAACTAGTGGTTTCATTAGTTCATGTTTCCATTGCTTCAATATATATGGTTAAATTTCATCTAATATTGCTGATTTTTTGTTTGTATCAATAAGCTACAGAATGTCATATGTGCTTACTGAGGGTGATTTACTGCAGTTCTGTTTGTTACAGAACTCAGATGTTTCCTGTATTTCCTGTTTCACAGAGACATCATTTTCAATTTTCGATGAAGGAATTATCAAAAATATTGCTAACTAGAGGGGGATCAGAGATATTTATTATTCATAGTTAACTGTGCATTATTAATTTTAGTTTGCTTCTGATTTTATGTATAACTGACCAGCAAGTCTTTGAACCATTATCTGAACCTCATATGTGTTGGCTGATTCTTTCTGCATTTAAGCTCCAGTCTTCATTGTGGTATTTATATTTGTTACTCTGAGTTAGTCACTCTGTGTAAGCTATACATGTTTTCCACTTTTTCTTTCAAATCTTTTGTTTTAAAATCCAACAGCACAGGTTTTGATTTTAAAGGTTGACTTTTCTGTTCATTCACTTTTTTTAATGGCATGGCTCTGTTTATGTCCTCAGTCAGAATTTCTGTGGACATGTTCTGTTTGTTGTTGATCCTAATGGTAGTAATAACTGATTCCCATGATTTCTGGCTTAAATTATGTCTTAGTGTAGCAATGTTGTTTGCAGACAGTATTTGCCTGTGCTCATACATTTTTCTTGGTTTGAATTTGGTGTTACATTTTAGGACCATTATTCAGCCTAAATGATCTGGGAGGTGACCATTTATGACATCTGTTGAGATGATGTGGTCATAATTTGTGATAGCATGATCAGTTAAACTACTATGTGTGTTAGCTATCCTGATGGATACTAATCCAAGAAGATCTTTAGCCCTGTAAGACAGGACGCAATCTGTAAAACGTTTGCTTTCCTGACCGTCACGTAAATTGTTGATGTTCAGATCTCCCGAAATGACAAGATGTACAGTTCTACTACCTGACATTGATTTACTTAAAACTCCATCAGTTGATTTCAGAAAAAGCATCAATAATTTCTGGATAGGGATGTATATACACCTATGACATAGAAAAGAACAGTGCAAAATGTGAGTTTAAGCATTGTGAAACCTTTGTCAACACAGAAATTGTTCCCCCATAGCACTTTTTCTGTGGTGGTTACAAACTTATAATTTCTTGGGTAGATGGCAACACCACCACTTTTATTATGTGTTCTACTGTAGAACATATCTAGTTTGTAGCCTTCTAAATTGCAATATTGGTTGTTGTCCACTGTTTACTGCTGATCCGTAACTTATACTACATGTGAAGATAGTCCTGTGATAAATGATTCAAAAGCATCTTATTTTGTTTCCTAAACCCTGTACATTATAATGCAAAAGTGATAAATTAGATTAATAAGATGTTTAAAAATGATCTAAGGGGCTATTGAGCTCCAAGTATTAGCTCGAGATGAAAATGGTAAAATAGGCCTAAGCAATACCCAGAACTGTGAAATACTAAAAAAGCACTTTGAACAGCTCTTGAACTGTGAAGAACTGTACTGTAAACTAGAATTCCTGGATCTTCAAAAAAACACAGAGGCGGATCCCCCACCTACAGCTGAAGAAATAAAAAGAACAATACATATTCCGAAAACTAGCAAAGCCTACGGAGAAAATAATCTCAACCAAAATTTATAACTAATCTTCAGGTCATGTTTGAAGAAATATGGGAAATTGAAAAGATTTCAGAAGACTGGAATGTGGCTCTTATTCATCCTAAGCACGAGAAAGGTGATAAACATAATGTGAATAACTCCATAGGTATATATCTGTAGCCAATGGGTTATAAGATATTTTCAACAATATTACTAAGCCTCTTAGAGAAAATAGTTGTAGAATGGAAACAAAAACTAAAAGAATATAAGATGTCACCAGTAACTCTGGGGACTAAGAACAAAGGTATTAAAATTAACTATCTATCATTTGCAGAAGATTTTGCCATTGTTTCTGGAAACCTAACAGATGCAGAAGTACCAATCAATCTGTTAGAAGAAATAGCCAACAAAGTAGGTTTAAGAACTTCTCTAGAAATAATAAAATTTATGATAAATGTAAAAACTGCTCCAGAATTCTTTGTAGCAGATTTTGGACAGATAAAGAGGGTTAATAAATGCAAATACTTGGAAAAAATTATTCAATGAAATGGCTTAGAACAATTCGCTGCAAAAGAAAGAGTACATAAAATGCAGAGAGAGCATATGGTATAACAAGGAATATTTATGAAAAAGGTATTTGTCTAAGAATTTGAAAATACAACACTACAACACAGTAGTGAAACGAAAATGTATTTATACAAGTGAATGTTTAATACTAAATAACAAATTACACAAACTTGAGGTCCTAGAAAGAAGAATGATTCAAAAAATACTTGGTCTGCTAAGAAATTCAGAGGTATGGAAATGAAGAAGTAATGAAGAAGTGTATCACAACAAAGAAAATGTAACTGAAATACTACAGAAGATTCAATTGATATTTTTTGAGCATTTATAAAGAATGAACAACAACAGGTTAACCAAACAGATATTTAAATATATGTGGGACAAGAAGTCAATCATAGGCTGGATTCAAGAAGTTAGGAAAGATATGGAAAGAAACAGCATAAGTGAAAAGGATGCAACAGAAAGAGAGATTTTTAAGATGAAAGGATTCCAAGGCAGTTGGGAGAAGAAGATGGCTGAAAACGGTTTGAGAAGAGAAAAAGATACGTAGTGAGGAGATGAAAGAATACTGTAGGAAGAAGAAAGAAGAACAAAGCAGGAAGCATTGAAATTGGTATGTGGTCCATATGTAAGCCAAACAGAAAGAGAAATAAGAACAAGGAAACCAAGCTAGCAGGTCAAGTGAGCTTTTATATCAAGAATATAGTAACAAAAGGAAATTCGAAATACAAAGAGTCCCTGATGGAGAAAAATCAGAATAATTTAGTGACATGATAAATTTTATGTGCCACTTATTGCAGTTGCTGTGAAACTGCAAGCAAAACTTAAAAGTGAAAAGAAATGTATTGCGAAGTAATCAGTCTTTTCCTACCTTCAACAAATACATAGTAAAGCACAAAGCTAAAGAACTCTTAACAGAAAAGTCTAAACTTCAGAAAAAATACTGAGGTAATCTCAATGAAGAAAGTTTTTCTTGCCAAATTCTTTATTTTAGTGAATATTTGAAGAGTTCTCTAAAAGAAAGCTGCTAAACATTTCAGCAGTCAAACTATATGGCATTATGTATTGTGCTATGAGACCAAGAAGCTGCTGTGTTCAATTATATATTATTTATTACAATAGGCCTATTTTGACATAACTGCCATTATCAGGTTATTGTACATCAGGTGGTCTTGATGGCCATATGACATTGGTGTCTTATTTGCGGTCACTAATGTATAATTTTGCTCCTTTGACATTGGTGGAGCTATAGTAGGTGTTAAACTGCAACTGGAGCAGTTATTTATGAGGTTTTACAATTATGACATTTTATTTCATCAGTTAACATCATTATGACATAAACTTCCATAGTTGGAAATTTCAGAAATAACTGCTCCAGCTAGAGTTTAACATCTACTATAGCTCCACCAATGTCAAGGGAGCAAACTTATACAACAGTGACAGCAACCAAGACAGTGATATCACATGGACATCAAGACCATAATCTGATGTTGGCAATCGTGCCAAAATTGGCCTGTTGTAATAAAACAATGTAATCAAACACACAAACATCTTGGTCTCATAATACAATATATAATGTCCTTATATGACATATATGATGCAGAAGGCCCAGGTGAACATGAATTATATGAATTAATGGTTGAAAATGATCTTGGGGATGTTTTTCCAAAAGTGAGGATTTCTTACCAAATTTACCCTGAGAACCAATTGTGAATTGTGTATCTGAGAGGGGATTCTCCAAATTAGCCCTTATCAAGAACAAATTATGTGTTATAGTGCAACAAGAATGCATTTTCACTCTCCCCTTGTTATCAGTTGAACATGAGGTGTCTAGTTCTCTTGACTTCCAGGATATGATAGAGGACTCTGCCAGGACAAAATATTCAGGAAAAGAAATTTTTCAGATACTCATTTTCTATTTATTGCATTTATATAATAGGGTAATGTTGTGTGATTTTTTTAAAAAATGCAATTGCAAAGTTCTGTTAGGCATAATATCATCTCCTGATGGCATGGTTGATGTCATAAAAATATATGTATTCTTTTACTTTTCTTATTGTACTTTCACAGAAAGGAATTAGGCCTACATGAAGTAAGCAGGATCCACACATTTTTTCTAGCCCCAGGCCTCCACATGGGTTAACCCAGTCCTGATGTCCTCCCTCAAGGTGCAACAATCAACTGAAAAGTGTATTTTGCTACCCTCATGAAACTGAAGAAACGACTTCAATGTGTTTGCCACCATTAAAATGCAAATGGACTTCTCCTTCTCTGACAATGTGAGGCCTAACAGAAGTCTGTGAAAGCAAGAGGAGTTCACAAAATTTCATTGGACTGTTCTTCCTCATCCATCCTATAGCCCGGATCTCACACTTTCTGATTTCCATCTGTTTGGCTGAATGAAGGATGCAGTCTGCAGGAAGCAGTATGTGGATGATGGGGAGGTTTTTGATGCAGTAAGACATTGGCTAAGACGGTGACCAGTAGAGTGGTACCATGCAGCCATACAACCTCTCCCATTATGATGGTCTATGGCCATCACATGGAACAGAGACTATATTATAAAATAGGATTTTGTAGTCAAAAGATTGGGGAATAAAATGATGTATTGAAATTGTGAATAAAACAACATGCTTTTAGAAAAAAAGTGTTGCATTATGTATTGAACACTCCTCATAGTATGGTATGCATAAACAGAGAAGACAGATTTGGGGGAGATGGTATAAAATATAAAAAATGATTAGTACTTTAATTAACTTACTATAGACACTGGAAATGACCTCTTTCAGAGATCTGCTATTAGATCACAAGTAAAAAACATTGAAATGTCTATTGTGCTACATACAGAGTCCCACAACTTAGTGACACCACACATGCCTTCCGTAATTTGATGGCTAATATCTCCTACAAAGTAATTATTATGAGAGACCTCAGTGAGCATAATAAAGCATGGGGAAGCATTATAACAGACCAGGTGGGCATGTTAATGCTTGATACAATTTATGACAATAACTCAGAAGTCCTGAATGATTGTTCTGCCACTGGTATGTCAAGGAGAGGTGAAGCCCATTCAGCAGTAGATGTGGTCCTAGCATCTCCACAGTTGACGCCACCCAACACATGAGAGGTTCTGCAAGATACTGGGGATTCAGATCACTTTCCAATAGGCAGAGGGTATGGGTATGGTAGAAATTACTGTCGACATTATAGTCCACAAATCTGAAATATAAGAAGCGGCAATTGGGAAAAATACCACAAGCTGGCAGAGAAAGAACTCATGTCATACACTGAATCCAGAGATGTCGAAGGCAACCACAAAGAACTGGTACAAGTCACTGGGATGGCAGTAGTGACACTGATACCATGCATAACACATGACATGCAAAGTACATGAAAGGTAAGCCCCATTGTGGTTTGAGGAATGTCAAGGAGTCATTTCATAAAGCAAAGAAGTGTTACAAGTGTACAAAATGCCAGTGCAGTGGAAAACTTCATTCCCCTTAAAGCATGCCAGGCATGAGTGAAAATAAAACTTAAAGAAAAGGAAAGATTCAAGTGGGCAGAATACTGTAATAAGTTAAACCATCAAACCACAATAATGACAATCTGGTAACAAATTCAGTGGATCATAAATGCTATAGATGGACACCCCTTCACACGGGCACATCACCTATTGATGGAGGAAATATTGTCCAGGTTGGAAAGTTTGGTTAAAAAGCATTTTTAATGGTACATAGAGGATTTTAAATCGTACCCAACTTTCAACTAGGTTTTTGGCATGGGCAGGGCACATCTGTTAGTGGACATACAGTTGTGTCATTCCATAACTAAATATTTAACAGTGTTTTATATAAACATAAATCATGTGTGCAACAAAGTCTTGTTATCTGTTTTTGCTCAAACACCAAGAAACTTGCAGAGACCATGAAGTTTACTCATCTGCAGCCGTCTGTCCCTGGAGGAGGTTAATAACATTTTCTGATAAGGGCACTATCAAACTGATGACAACCAGCATGGCGTTGGCACAAGGATCAGTTCTCTCTCTATTGTGTTTAATATTTATACCAGTGAACTCTTTTAGTAGTTGGTTGTTGAATGTTAAACAATTAGGTACTGAAAGAGTGTTGGATGTGATCTGATGTTCCACTACTCCAAGTTGTAGCATGAGCAATAACTATATTCATCATTGCTTCTGAATCAAATGGTCTGGTCTTAGTTATTATTTCCAGGAATGGTTATGAGTAGACAAAAGAAACGTCTGTATAATATGAGCATTTAGTTCCATTTTCAGTGATTTTAGAGTATTCATCTAGTTGATTCTGCTCTATAGCATCACACGTTCATAACAGTTTGTAATAATGCACCTGTTTTAATGTAGTTTTGTGTAATAATAGTGGAACAGCTTTCTGAAAAAATATATAAATAGTAACTCAGGTTGAATGAGCTTCAATTAAAAAAGAGGATCAAATGAGGAGCACTGGTCTTGCAAGAGTTGCAAGAGAACTTCTATGAAGTTTGGATGGTCCAAGCTTACCCATCCAGTGTGGAAGTTAAGGCTGAATTGCAGGATGTGAATCAAGTGGTAAACCTGAAGATGCATCTATAGTGATGGGAAACTGGTAGTTAAGAATGAAGCACCTTCATACAGCTATGCAGCTTTTGGAAACATCCCATAATTCTTGACTTTTTAATTGTTGTAATTTTTATGACAATTTGAATGGTTATTGGGTGTTGAGTGTTGTTATTGTCATTCATAATGTCTGCTTATCATATCTGGGTGGATTGGCATGAATGAAACATAATTTCATTGGGATTTGTTGCATAATTATTAATTCTGTAGTGTCAGGGTTTGCAGTAAGTAATAAGCAACATATTAAGTATTTCTGGTAATTAACAGTTTTTTTAGTATAGCATAAACCTTTTAGCTGAATTTTCTTGGTCAAAGACAATAACAGAATGGGAATGCAGATTGGCTGATCAGTTATTTTATGAATTTAATTGACCAGTGAGTAGACTACAACATGGTCACCTTTTGACTTATCCATACAATATCACTTCTGGAATACTATGTGGTTACTGACAAAGACCGCAAACATCACAACTCAAACTATAATGCTATGATATGTTATAAGCTGTGCTGTAAGCCAGTGGCTGATAGTGCTTAGGTAGATCATAATCAAACAATGTGCACTGTGTCATCTCAAAAACTGATCTGTTAGTTATTTCCATAGTACCATTTTCTTCTAGACTATGGAGGACACTAATCTTAGGCTCAGTCCAACTCTCTCTTGGAAATTAATCCAACGTAGAGTTTACAAACTCATTGCCATTGTCAAATCTAACAGCTTTGATGTTTGCATCAATCCTATTTTCTGTCAAAGTTTTAAACTAAAAAAAAAAAAAAAATTAAAATCTAATGCTTGATCTTCACTTTTGAGAAACTGGCACAATGTCCTGGAATAATCGCTCACTAGTACCTGTATGTACTCAGCCCTAGTATGTGATGTTTGCTCCATGGGACCACATAAATCCATATGCATCAAGCCAAGCACCTCAAATGCACATTCCCCCCCAGTCTCAGGAAATAAGAATTTAGACTTTTTACCAAGCACACATGATTTAATTTATGTTTGTCAACAAGTTCAAAATCACAACACTCCAACCTAGTGCCTACACCCTCTAAACATGACTTACGTCTAGCATGAACTGTAGCATGGCCATGTCTAGAATTCTGTAAGTCTTCCGTGTTATTAATTTTACTAACAGACTGTAATGGGCCATCCTCCTCTAGCATTACTTTTCTTCAACAGTAATAGTTGACACCAGTAATATTTTTCAAATTTTGGACGTGTCAATATTATCTCAGCTGTTTTTCTGAAAAATTTCATATACTTCCGTACACAATATGTTATATTTCAGAATAAAATTTGTGGAAAGGAATTATTTTACTTTTGATGTTACAATCAATATCTACTAACTCTGAAGGTACAGTTAAAATTATTTTCTTTTAGAAACATTTGAAAATTATGAATTATTTATCATACTTAAATTTTTTTTTATTAATTTTGCAATCTAGTGCTGTTTATTATGTTTGTTTCTGAATTCATTTATAAAATAGTAATTGTACTTAATAGAAATTAATTTGTCAAGAAAAATAGTAAACCCTTTCGAATATTGTTACGACTGCAGAGTGAAGTAGCAGTAAGCATGCCTCTGATGTGAACAGACTGTTTTTGTATTTTGGATGAACAATGTAAAATTGGTTTTGTTGATGTGAAAATTCAAAACGCTGTGTTATATACAAAAATGTGACAAAGTACATTAACATAAAAACAAAAATTCTGTAACAACAATCTTCAAAATTATTTAGATCAATTGAACCATGAGAACCTAAAATGTGAGAATTTCAGCTTCAAGAATCAGACCCCTAGACAAGACCAACTGGAGTCAACTCTACAAGAAAAGATAAGTAAACTAAAAAGTTTATTTTGATCTTACGCCTGTCAAATCTTCAGAGAAGACTTTGCACATTGGTGAACAATAGCAACAGCTAGGAAGGATGGGGTAGATTACAAAGAAGAGCATGCTTATCTGAAACCAGTTCAACACGTTTTAATTTATAAATGTGATTTGTTTCTGAACCAGAAACAGTAGCTCATACCTTTTGAATCTCTTATATACACCTTCATGAAAACAACATTTATGCCTTTCTTAATCAAAGTAGAAACTGGCAACAAATTAGTGGCTAAGCTACAGATTGGAATATCATTGCTGATTGAAGATATACCTGATGAATTGGCACTAGCATTTCACTTCTCTTCACAATTTTTATTTGAAATTTTCTGGTACAAAATCTTTGAAACCATCCCTTTCTTGAAGTCGTGTCTGACGATGCTCTGAAATTGATGATCCACTCACTCCTGTTAACTCTGACACATCAAGTAAAAAAAACAATGACTTTTCTTCTCATCTGGAATTGACCTTTGATGATTCTTGTTTGTGGGAACAATCAGACTTGAAGTGACCATACCTCCAGCAATTAAAGCATTTTATTTTTTTTTATTTTCTTGTTTTTCGTTGTAAAGCTGCTTTTATGATATGAAATTTTCATCTATTGTACTGGACTCCATAATTGCCCCTCTGGTAATGTAGATAAACTTCTGGTAAGCTTCACAGCATACTGAATGGAATTAGTTCATTGTAAATTTGTTTGTCTATGCTCTTAACTTTTGTTGGTTATATACAAAATAAGAATTACATAACCTTGAAGACTTTCTTCAGATCTGGATAATGTAGTGTGCAACAAAGCATTCCAAAGATTCATCCATTTAGTTTTGTTTTTATCAGCAAGCAGGTTTTTGAGGACATACCAAGCTTTGTTTCCCTTTGTTATGTTTCCCACATGTAATAAATGTAATAGCTTCATAGTTAAGTAACAGAAAATAATATGTCTCAGTGAGACACAGACATTGTGTGGTGAAAATTGTTGAGACTGGGCTAGCATAGGGATCAGTTCTAGGACCATTCTTTTTCATAATTGCAATCAATGCTTTGCCACATCATATTTCCTAATCTATTAGCTGCCATACTGATGACACAATGATAATTGCAACTCATCAAGAAATATCAGTATTACAACAAATGTTATTGACAGGGGATCTCAAACTGATTCGATATTTCTAGATATCCAGAAGGCTTTTGACACCATTTCTCACAAGTGACATCTAATCAGATTGTGTGCGTATGGAGTACCAGATTATCACTTCAGTTGTGTAACTGCATTCATGATTTCTTGTCAGAAACGTCACAGTACACAGTAATTGCTGGAAAATCAACTTTCAGAGGGAGAAATGATCATCATAGTAAAATAAAAGAAATCAGAGCTCATACAGGCAGATTTATGTGTTAATTTTTCCCATCCACTGTTCGAGAGTGGAATGGTAGGGACATAGTCTGAAGATGGCTTGAAGAATCCTCTGTGAGGCATTTAATTGTGAACTGCAGAGTAATCATGTAGATGTAGGTACAAATATATATGTCACTTGAATAATTAGACACTGTAGGGAAATGGTTCTCCTCTACCAAACTTCTGTGTAACACTGCAGGGCCTTTAATTTTACATCATCTAACAGAATAGAAAATAGGAGAATATCTAGGGTAACATACCTAATGAGCATACTGAGAGATTTAGTTTAGAATATTTAACATTAATCTATTTTGAACTGTTTCATTCTCACATTTCATATGGACTGCTGGTATGGGGGGGACTCTTTATATACAAGTGATATACTGAAGATATAAAAAAGTCCTAAGTGAAATGTGCAGGGCTGCACCAAGAGATCACTGTTTATTCTGTTAATATGTATATATATTGTTCATCACTATACATTAAACTAAATGTAGAATAATTTCAAATAACAGGAGATATAGACTAACACAACACTTGGAGAAAAATTAAAATGGATATTCCAAGACACAGATTGGTAAAAACACCTTATTTGCCCAGAGCCAGGTCCACAGAAATCCTTAACAAAGTACCACACTCAGCATAGTCCATGTCTTGTAAAGTATTTCACAGGAAATTGTAGAAATGGTTGGCTGAAAATCAATTTTGTAATGTGAAGGAATTTTTTGATTTACAGATTGTGAGCATATGTTAAAATTTAAAATGCATCTCTAAATGTCTATAATTGTGTGTGTAATTAAGTGCATTTATATTATGTATGAGAACTCAAGAACATTGTATATATGGTCAATGATTAATAAAGAATGAAGATTAAGGCATGTGTTGCAGCACTTGCCCCAGGACATAGGTCCAAAATTTTTCATTCACTAGAATTAGTTTCATCTCAAACTTACATGCATTGTAATTATCTTTTTATTTTAGTTTCCCTAGCACTGGAGTCATGGTTTTTGTCAAACTGACATCTGAAGACATTTTTGGAAACCTGAACCATAACAAATAACACAAGTAACATGGACACATAAGGTAATACACTTATTCAATTTTTATATTCCTACCAGCATGACATACATAGTTCACTGCAGAGATTAAGCCCACAACCTATCACAATTTGCTATTGTTTATGATATTATGGATAAATCATTCATAATTATTATATTCATGCATCAGCATTGCATCACACATACAGACGACAAAAGCAACAACAACACAGAGATAATCCATTGACTTGTAGATGGTTACAGCAAAGATTAAATCATGTGCTGGGTCACCAGGATAACCACAGAAGTGCTTTCATTTGCTTGATGTTCCCACAGCATGTGATAGGATATTGAAAACACAAATGCAAACTATACTTCTAATGATACATAGAAATTTATTAATATTCAGCTTACAGGCACACATGGTCACAACTGAAGTACAAACAAAAGTGGTCAAATTAGTTGACGAAGTCAACCAGAGTTCCTAGTTTTGCTCTGAATTCGAATTACTCATTGTTGGACTGTTGGACCTCTGTTTGCCATCTGTATTGTTGCCAGAGATGTATCAAGAAGACATTGGCAATAGTTGCTACTTATTTTTGTCTGTGCTATGTTTGGTCTATGAAGTCAATCACAGGATTGGTAATATAAGTAATTATTTTTTTCGTATTAATTATTTGTACCACCATTTTTATGGGTTGAAATCTTTCCATATAAAATGAGTTTCATTTTTGCTTGTACTTTTAGGGCTCCATTCAAAAAAGGATTATCAGAAGAGGAAATTGAAAAGGTTCTAAATGAATGTTCCAATGACCGCAAGCATTCTTAATTTGACTGGTCCATCAGGCAGGAAGAACAAATGTGAGTTAGTGGTCACAAAAGTGAATTAGAAATAGAAGCAGATCCTTTGGAGGGAAATGAACACATTCATCTTGAAGAAGATAAAATGCAACATCATGAAGAAGACAATGTTGGTGATGACAATGTAGATTTTATTTGTGCATCTTTTGTTAGTAAAGATGATAAAACTAAACAGTCCAAGGAAAGTGTTATAGCCAGAACAGCAACATTGCCCTCAAGAAATACAATAAAAATCCTTCCTTTTCCAAACAGGCTGGCTAAGGATATCACACAGGAACTGACAGTATTCAGCAAGATTACTAGTGCATAAATGATTGATTTACTTGTGGAATACACCAACTTCCATATTAGAAACCTGGTATCACAAATCAACTATTCTAAAGAGAGCTGTGTAAAAGGGACTTCAAAGAAAGAGATCTGTGCTCTTGTTGGACCCCTTACTTTTATTGGCTTGAAGGGTTGAAATGAAACAAATGTTGAAGAACTTTGGAATAATGATGGCAATGGAATGATAATTCTCAGAGCTTGTATGTTATACAGATGGTTCTTATTTCCCCTCAGAAGTGATAAGAACATAAAAATCTGAGAAAGATAAATTATCAGTGATCAGGTCATATTTGGATAAATTTGTTACAAGTTGTAAGGAAATCTATAGTTTGGGAGAGTTTGCAGCTGTAGTTGAGATGCTGACACCTTTTCGAGGAAGATGTTCATTTGTTCAATACATGTATAACAAACCAGTGAAGTACGACTTGACATTCTATTTTCGATGCCAAAACATTCTGCGCAGCACCAGTTGAGTTATATTGTGCAACACAAGCAGATGGCCCTTACAAGGTGTCAAACAAATCATATGATATTGGGCATTGACTTGTAGAAAATGTGAATGGAACCAATTGGAATATTCAGAATATTATTTTTGATATTTAATATACAAGTTAATCACTGACAGTTTCACTTTTGTACAAAAACATCACTTGTGTTGGAACTCTGGGAGAGAGAGAGAGAGGGAGAGAGAGAGAGAGAGAGAGAGAGAGAGAGAGAGAAAAGGAAATTCCTACTGCTGAAATTTAGGAGTGTAGGGTCTTCACTGTTTGGATACCAAAAGGATATCACAATTGTGTCAGATGTTCCAGAAATAAATAAATAAATATGTCGTTCTACCTAGCTCCAAGCACATGAAGGTGCAATTGATGAAGGAACCGATAAACTACACATTATCATGTACTACAACACTATAAAGGGATGGGCTGACACAGTTAACCAGATGTGTAGTAAATACTCTGTAACTTATGTAACTAGAAAATGGACAATGCCTTTATGGTTTGCTTCACTAAATATTGCTGGCACCCATGTCCATATATTGGTTCAGTTCAATGCAGGAAACCCAAGAGAACCAAGGAGGATATTTTTGAAACAGCTATCTTAACAACTTATGGAAGCTCATTTAGTTACACCAGCCTACACTCCTACGCTTCCAGATGACCTCAAAATATTTTTGGCACCTTATAAATTGGAAGAACCTTGAGAGCTGGAAGAGTCTCCAAACAAAAAAAAGAGTTGCTGCATTATGTGTTGTAGAAAAGAGAATGTTGTTATCATAATTCATTGTTGTGAGTGTAATATGGTTGTGTGCAGAAAGTATTCTTCCACTGTGTGTGAAAAGTGTGCATGTAACACAGTGGATGATCTGGAAGAACAGGATGAGTAAAATTTGTGTATATAATAACAAACAACAACAAATCTAATAAATAACCCGAATATAGTACAATTAGTGTTGTAGAAGTAGTATGCACTGCGAAATCAATGTAGGCCAAGTGTGATGTGAGATTATGATGTGTGTTAGAAATTAAATGATTAAAATTTATGTATGTAAAAATCAAAATAACATTAATTTTTTGCAGTAGCAAGCAGTATGTTTTTTGCCTCTAGAGACCGTGTGACAGTGTCAATCATGTGACCACTGATGTTAACAAAAACTGACACCACTGCTTGAGGGTTAAGGAACACGTGGTGTTCATGGATGGCACCAACCTCTCTTGAATTCACAATTCCATTCATTTTTTAAAAGTCCTGTCATACTGAATATGCCATAAACACCATTCTCTAACATATCAGTTCAAATACATACTGTTCAAGACAAGAAATTATATCAGTGTACCCCTGCTTTGTCCGCCCCTCGTGGTCAGGGATTTTTCCTGCCTCGAGATGACTGGATGTTGTTGTGTCGTTTTCATCATCATCATTCATCCCCATTACGGTCGGAGGAAGGCAACAGCAAACCACCTCCAGTAGGACCTTGCCTAGTAAGGCGGTGCGGGTCTCACGCATCGTTCCCCTACGCTCTGTAAAGAAGCATGGGACTTCATTTCATTTCACCCCTGTTTTGTTTAATTATTCCAGTATCTTTATGGGACTCCTAGAGAAATCCTTCCTAACCAGGACGCACTTTAAATCTCTCATCTCTTTAAGATGGACTTTGTTGATAATCTGGGTCTTTGAGAAGGATAGCCTCTGCTCTTTCTTCCTGAACTGAACACCTACTTCCAAATCTGCATCATCTATATACTTTTCAACTCATTCTTGAGTATTGATCTCCACCTTTCTCATGATTCAATAATATTCTTTGTTGATGTATAAAGCAATAACTACCAACAGAATATCTTCATTTTACAGTTGTCAACATTTTCCTATATAAAAAAATCACCTTGTTTACGGGCTTTGCACTTGTGGGTGTCACAGTCACAGTGGAATGCAGTAATTATCTCCAAATGTGTATCCTGCCCAGAAGATTCAGAAATTGATTTTTTGTGAGATTTCTTCTCATGCCAGCAACAGCTGAACAAGTTCCACCAATAACTGCCACAGTTTCTTCAGTATCCGCACCTTTTGTATAAATGATGAACTCTTTCAAATTTGATAGGTGTGTGTGTGTGTCTGTCTGTGTGTGTGTGTGTGTGTGTGTGTGTGTGTGTGTGTGTGTGTGTGTGTGTGTGTGTGTAAGAGCAGAAGCTCAAAAGCTACTGTGATTTTCCCATGTTCTAAATGTGCCTGTGCACCACTGTAATGTTAAAAGGCTCTGGTATGTGTTGTAACTGAATCAACAACTTCACTAATGATCTGTCATCTTTATGTTGTTCACGAGCTTTTACCTTGACTGTTTTTGTATGGTCACCTTCTTGTAGTTTCTTGGTGCTCACAGTGGAGATTTTCTAGATGCTTAAACAATGTTTTTACATGAATGTTTTTCATCTTGTTGTGGCAAAGAGGCGAAACATGTTTTTCTAATGAATAGCATGTTCCATCACAGATCCCCCCATAGAGATGAAAGATATCATTTAAAGTAACTTAATTAATGAATTAGAAATTTGCTATAACATTGTGCTTTTTACTAAATTATTAACATTATTAAAATAAATGTCTTGTAAGACTGAAATCAGTTCCTCCACTCAACATGGCATAAGCACCAGCACCTGCATGTGATGCATCACTGTCACCAGTGGCATTATCAGTAGCAGCATTAGAAAATGAAGCAACTGTAGATTAAAATTGAGCTGTTGGTTTGAAAAAGTGATGTATTTTTAATGACAAATTTCATTAAGGAATAAATATATTGGGAAGCAGTAGTTAGTATCCCTAGTTCCTTAAACAGGCTTCTGCATGATGTTCTTGAGTTCAAGCCACATATAACTCTTGTTGCATGGTTTTGTGCCTGGAAAACTTTAGCTTGGCTTGATGAATTACCTCAAAAATAATCCCATATGACGTTATGGAATGAAAGTAAGCATAGTGTGCCAGCTTTTTCATTTTTATATCTCCTATGTCTGACACAATTCACAGTGCAAATTATCAGTAGCAGCAGTGGAAAAGGAAGTAACAGTAGCATCAACAGCAGAAGTTTCACCAGCAACAGTAACTATAGTGCCTCTAAAAGGAGAAATGAGAATTGCAGTAGGAGAAGCAGCATCAAGTGTTACGTGTAGACGGAAAACAGCACCTCCTGTCCGTCTAAATGATTTTTTAGTGGAAGGCAGCAGGATGAAGCAGCCCAGGAGATAAGTAGTGTAACAAATTTCACAACACCTTACCAAAACGTTCAATCTAAAATAAACAACAATTATGATCTTAAAATTTGCTATCTGAATGTTCAAGGACTAATAGATAAAGAATTTATTGTAAACAGTTTTGGACTAGATAACAAATTTGATATTTTCTGTCTGAGTGAACATTGGGTTACTGAGAGTGTACTTACAGTTGTCAAACTTGATAACTATAATGTAGCAAATAGTTACTGTAGAAAACTGCATATAAGAGGTGGTGTGGCAATATACACTCCTGGAAATTGAAATAAGAACACCATGAATTCTTTGTCCCAGGAAGGGGAAACTTTATTGACACATTCCTGGGGTCAGATACATCACATGATCACACTGACAGAACCACAGGCACATAGACACAGGCAACAGAACATGCACAATGTCGGCACTAGTACAGTATATATCCACCTTTCGCAGCAATGCAGGCTGCTATTCTCCCATGAAGACGATCGTAGAGATGCTGGATGTAGTCCTGTGGAACGGCTTGCCATGCCATTTCCACCTGGCGCCTCAGTTGGACCAGCGTTCGTGCTGGACGTGCAGACCGCGTGAGACGACGCTTCATCCAGTCCCAAACATGCTCAATGGGGGACAGATCCGGAGATCTTGCTGGCCAGGGTAGTTGACTTACACCTTCTAGAGCACGTTGGGTGGCACGGGATACATGCAGACGTGCATTGTCCTGTTGGAACAGCAAGTTCCCTTGCCGGTCTAGGAATGGTAGAACGATGGGTTCGGTGACGGTTTGGATGTACCGTGCACTATTCAGTGTCCCCTCGACGATCACCAGTGGTGTACGGCCAGTGTAGGAGATCGCTCCCCACATCATGATGCCGGGTGTTGGCCCTGTGTGCCTCGGTCGTATGCAGTCCTGATTGTGGCGCTCACCTGCACGGCGCCAAACACGCATACGACCATCATTGGCACCAAGGCAGAAGCGACTCTCATTGCTGAAGAGGACACGTCTCCACTCGTCCCTCCATTCACGCCTGTTGCGACACCACTGGAGGCGGGCTGCACGATGTTGGGGCGTGAGGGAAAGACGGCCTAATGGTGTGCGGGACCGTAGCCCAGCTTCATGGAGACGGTTGCGAATGGTCCTCGCCGATACCCCAGGAGCAACAGTGTCCCTAATTTGCTGGGAAGTGGCGGTGCGGTCCCCTACGGCACTGCGTAGGATCCTACGGTCTTGGCGTGCATCCGTGCGTCGCTGCGGTTCGGTCCCAGGTCGATGGGCACGTGCATCTTCCGTCGACCACTGGTGACAACATCGATGTACTGTGGAGACCTCACGCCCCATGTGTTGAGCAATTCGGCGGTACGTCCACCCGGCCTCCCGCATGCCCACTATACGCCCTCGCTCAAAGTCCGTCAACTGCACATACGGTTCACGTCCACGCTGTCGCGGCATGCTACCAGTGTTAAAGACTGCGATGGAGCTCCGTATGCCACGGCAAACTGGCTGACACTGACAGCGGCGGTGCACAAATGCTGTGCAGCTAGCGCCATTCGACGGCCAACACCGTGGTTCCTGGTATGTCCGCTGTGCCGTGCGTGTGATCATTGCTTGTACAGCCCTCTCGCAGTGTCCGGAGCAAGTATGGTGGGTCGGACACACCGGTGTCAATGTGTTCTTTTTTCAATTTCCAGGAGTGTATATTAATCAGTCATTCAGCTGCTCCATTGTTAAGTTGGACCTAGATTATTTATGTGAGGAACAGAACTTTGAAGCCACTGGTATAGTTATGGACAGTCTTAAGTTAGTAATAGTATCCCTTTACAGGTCACCTAAGGGTATCATCAATGTATTTCTAGAAAAATTGGACATGCTGTTAGATGTACTAAGAGGGACCAGATGGTTGCATTATGACATAGTAATTGGTGGAGATCTGAATGCAGATTTTGATATAACAACACATAAACGTACTGTGACTGAGTTGAAAAACCTTTTAAGACAGTGCAATTTGCACTCAATCAATAACAGGCCCACAAGAGATAAAGCATGTCTTGACAATATTTTTGTCAACTTTAAAACTACAGAAGGATCATGTGCTGTTACAGCGTTTCCATTTTCAGATCATGACTCTGTATCTTTAAACTATACAAGTAGGTTCTGTATTGATAATAGTAATATTCCAAAGCCTGTCCCAAAAGTTATAATCACCAGGCCTGTCACAGATGACAAAACTGTTCAGCTCTGTAAGTCCCTTGCTGAGAGAGACTGCTTCAACCAATGTCATGGTGACACAAGTTATAGTCTTAGTGCTGATTTGTCAGGGAAACTATTATTTGAGAGATTTTTTAAAACATTTCTGACACAATTTAATGACAGTATCCCCATAAAGAAATGCAAATTAACTGACAAAGGCTTTACAAACAAGGCTACAAACAGACAAAATTCATGGTTCACTAAACAATTATCAAGTATGAAAAACCAAGTTATGGTGTTGCACAATGTATGTAGCAATCAGAAAACAGAACATGCCAGATTAGCCTATATAAAATGCAGGAATGAGTATAAAAAAGCCATCGTGGAAGCCAAAAAAGCACATAATTTCAATACCATTGATAATTCTACAAATAAGTGCAAAGCTGCATGGAAATTAATAAATGGTGTTGCTAAAGATGTAAGAAGCAAAAAAATTAATATAAGTCCCCAAAAATTCAATGATTTCTTTATTAAATCTGTTGAAAATGTAGGAAATACTATAATCAAACCTGATATCAATTCATCAGAGTTACTTTCTAAAAATGTTTGCAGAACACCAACAGACACAGGTACGTTTATGTTCTCCGAGGTCTCACCTAGTCATGTCCTAAGCATTGTAAAATGGATGAAATCTTCAGACAGTGTAGATATATACGACATATCCTGTAATTTACTAAAGAAAGTAATAGACTATATTGTGTACCCCTTAACATTCTGTATAAATAAATGCATATCTGAAGGATATTTTCCCGAAGAACTCAAAGTGGCTAGGGTAATTCCAATATATAAAAAGTGAGATATGGACTCACCTTGCAGTTACAGACCAATCTCCATAGTCCCAGCTTTTTCTAAAATACTGGAATGTGTAATTTACCAACAGCTATCTGTCTATTTTGAAAAATTAGGAATAATTAGTGAATCTCAGTATGGTTTTTGGAAAAAGTTGTCTACTGTGGATGCTATAGACTTTGTAGTCAAATACTTACATCAAGTGTTTGAGGATAAGGGCTATGCTCAACTCACATTTTGTGATCTAAGCAAAGCTTTTGACTGTGTAAAGCATAAGCCACTCTTAGAAAAACTGGAATTCTATGGCATTAGACATAACAGCCTTAAATTAATAAAATCATATCTTCAGAATCGTAAGCAAGTTGTTTGTGTGGGGAGAGAAATGTCGAGTATAGAGCAAGTCAAGGTAGGTGTTCCGCAGGGATCTGTGCTGGGCCCCTTTTTGTTCCTGATAATGATAAATGATCTGCCGTCATTTATCAAGTCCACCACTGTGTTGTATGCAGATGATACAACATTTCTTCATGCTAGTGAGGATTTCAATAGCCTTAAAACTTGTGCGGCAAAGACAATTGACCAAGCATCCTATTGGTTCAAGGCAAATGGATTCCTGCTGAATGAAAACAAAACACAGCAGATGGTCTGTAGTCTTAGAGACAAGCTTCTGTCAGACGATCCAAGTTATGTCATATTTTTGGGGGTATACATTGATGATAAATTATCTTGGGGTCAACATGTACAATATATTAGTGGTAAATTGTCTAGAGTTATTTACCTGTTAAGGCGACTTATGGATTGTGTTCCTGAAAAATATGTTAGAACATCCTATTTTTCATTCTTTCAGAGTATAATAACATATGGAATTATTTTGTGGGGGAACTCTAGCTGTGTCCATGACATATTAATACTGCAAAAAAAAAGCTATTAGGATAATTACAGGTTCTGCATATAAGGCACACTGTAAACCATTGTTCTGTGAACAGAAAATCATGACTGTTATAAACTTGTACATATACTATGTTCTAATTTATACGAAGAAGAAATTACCGGAAACAAAAACCAGAGAAAATGTACACAGCCACAATACAAGAAGGAATAGGTGCCTCTATATTCCTTACCACAGGTTGTCAAAGTCACTCAACAGCTACGAAATCATGGGGTACAAATTATTTAATAAACTTCCTCAATCTGTTCAAGAATTACCTGAACAATTATTCAAACAAACAATTCATGACTGGCTAGTCCTCCACCCATTCGATGACATAAGAGAATTTATCAACTGTAATATAATACTATAATGTTAACAAGAAACCTTTGTTTCTTTCAAACTATTAATTGTATTTTAGTATGTATATGACGTTGTCTATTGCTGTAATGGCCGAATGACAATAAAATTATTATTATTATTATTATTATTATTATTAGAGATTTCTTAAGACGCTTCGGCAGTTCTGTGGTGTGCTCCTCCTACTTGAATTTATTACCAAGCTGTAATCCCAAGAATTCAACACTGTCCATTTCTTCTATCTGCTTGTCATCGTATGTTAGGCATATACTTGTGGGACTTCCTTTACAAGTTCTGAATTGCATGTAATGTGTTTTTTTCAAAGTTTAGTAACAAGCAATTGGCTGGGAACCAGTGATTAATGTCCGCAAATATTTTATTAGCTGATTTTTCTAAGGCTACACTTGATTTGCTATTTATTGGAATGTTCGTATCATCAGGAAACATAACAAACTTGGCATCTGGTAATGTTACTGATGAAAGGTCATTGATATACACAAGAAAAAGTAAGGGCTCTAAGATGAAACCTTGTGGGACACCACATGTTATTAGTTCCCAATTGGATGATGCCTGGTATCTTAATACATGTCTCTTTGCTGATAACACCCTTTGTTTCCTGCCAGATATATAAGATTTGAACCATTTGCAGCATTTCCTGTTACAGCATAATATTCTAATTTACTAGAAAGGATATTGTGATTTACACAATCAAATGCCTCTGACAGATCACAAAATATACCATTTGCCTGTAATTTTTTGTCTAATGAATTAAGTACATTTTCTCTGTAAGTGGTAGATAGCCTTCTCAATATCAGATCCCTTTAGAAATCCAAATTGTGACCTTGACAGTATGTTAATTGTGGTAAGATGGTTATCTAGCCAATTGTACATTAGCTTTTCTCAAATTTTTGAGAATGCTGGCAAAAGTGAAATTGAATGGAAATTAGATGATATTTCTTTAGCTCCCTTCTTAAACAGAGGCTTAGCTTCAGCATATTTCAACCATTTAGGAAATATTCCATTGATAAACAACTGGTCACACAGATAGCTTAATATGTTACTTAACTCAAAATCACATTCTTTGATTAACTTTGTTGATATCATCACACCCACTAGAAGTTTTTGATTTTAAAGACTTTATGATGGACATTACTTCTGCTGGGGTAGTGAGGGTCCAATTCATATTATGTAAGTTATTTGAAATGTCTGGTCTGAAGTATTCCATAGCAGCATCTACAGAACCTGACAACCCCATCTTGTCAGTAATAGTTATAAAATGTTTGTTAAAAAGTTCTGCAACACTATACACATCTGTCACCAACGTATCATTTACTCTTAATGCTATTTGTCCCTCTTCATGTCTGATTTTACCAGTCTCCTCCTTCACTATATCCCATATTGCCTTTATTTTGTTATCTGATATGACTATCTTTTCCTTGTAATATATTTGCTTTGATGTCCATATTACAGTCTTTAATATTTATCAGTAGTTCTTGTAATGTGCTATAGCATCAACATCAGAACTATTTTGGATTGACAGATACAGTTTTCTTTTTGTTTTACAAGATACCTCTATTCCTTGAGTAATGAATGGCTTGTCTGTAGCCTTTGCTCTAACCTCGATTAGTTTTGGGGGAAAACAGTGTTCAAATAATGTAAGCACCTTATTAGCAAAAGTGTTATATTTTTCACTCATGCCATGAGCACTGTAAACATCACTCCAGTGAATGTCTCTGAGGAGTGTCCAAAAGTAATCAATTTTTGGCTTATTGATTACCATCTTGAGCTCAGATTTAACAGATTTTATATCCTGTGCAGTATTAACATTTAGCAGAAGGAACTGCATGTCATGGTCTGAGAGGCCATTGACTATTGGTTTTTAATATAATTTTGTTCATTGGACTTTTCTATAAAGATGTTATCAATGGCTGTTTGTGAGTAATTGGCTACCCTAGTGGGGAACCTTACAGCGGGAATGAAGTTGAATGATAGTGGTACTAACTCACATAAGTTCTTATTGGAAGAGGTTTTAAGGAAATCTACATTGAAGCCACCAGCAACCACTATTTCTTTGTTTTTGGTTCTTAAATGGGTCAGTACAGCGTCAAGGTGGTTTATGAACAGATTAAAGTTAGCTGCAGGGGCTTGATATACACGTAATATTATGAAGGATTTTTGAGCAAAATTCTACTTCTCTTGCACATGTTTCCATATGCTGTTCTAGGCAAAATTTATGAATGTATATGTTCTTAAATTTATGACAGTTCCTGATGAATGTGGCAACTCCTCCTTTCTCCATTTCTGCTCTACAAAAGTCAGATGCTAACCTAAATCCTGTAACACTTAAAAGTTCTATACTAGTGGTCACATGATGTTCAGAGGGGCAGATTATGTAAGCTGAGTTTGAGGACTCTAATTCATTTATGCAGAGAATTAATTTATTAATTTTATTTCTCAGTCCTCAAATATTTTGATGCAATAAAGATAGCTGACATTTCACATTGACTGAGTTGAAATTTCTGCTGATTGTTGAAAATTCTTAACCAATAGCTGTTTGTGCTGATGTAATAAGCTACAATTATGTCTTTCGGTTTCTTTCTGAAACTGAAGGTTTTTCTCAATCCTAACCTCTCTTAAAACTTGGTTTCTTTCTGTCCTCCCTATCCTAAAAAGGGTCTTTTATGAATCCTATAACCACTGGTATTTTATCACTCATGGCAATGCTTCCCCCCTTTAACTTTCCTGCTTTTTTCCCAGGCAGTTTACCCTTCCTTACACAAGCCATAAAAAAAGTTTCTCCAGTAACAGTACCATCAGGAGAAGGGAACAGAAATGCAGTTGAAGAAAATGTGTCAGCTGTTATGGGTAAGCAGAAAACAGTGCCTCCTCTCTGTCTAAACGATTTTTTAGTGGAACGCAGCAAGATGAAGAGGCTCAGTAGATAAGTAGTGCAACAGATACTGTAGTTTCTCACCAAAGAGGTTCAGTCTGAAGGGAATAACAATTTTGAGATTAAAATTTGCTACCTAAAAATTCAAGGAATAAAAGATAAAGAATTTTTTGGGAGTAGCCTACTTTTTGCCTGGATAATAAATTTGATTTTTTTGTTTGAGTGAACATTGGGCTACTGTTGGTGAACTTACAGTTGTGAAACTTGATAACTATAATACAGCAAATAGTTACTGTAGAAAATTGCATAGAAGAGGTTGTATAACAATCTATTTTAACCAGTCACTCAGTTGCTCCATTAGTAGGGTGGATGGAGAGTATTTCTGTGATGAACAGAATTTTGAAGCTACTGGTATAGTCGTTGATAGTTTTAAGTTAGTAGTAATATCCCTATACAAGACACCTAAGGGTACCACCAGCGTATTTCTAGAAAAACTGGACATGTTGTTGCATGTATTTAGAAAGCCAAAATAGTTGCATTGTGATGTTGTAATGGGTGGAGATCTGAATACAGATTTTGATGTAACAACACACAAATGTAGTGTCACTGAGCTGAAAAATCTTATAAGACAATGCAATTTATACCTTATCAATAATGAACCCACAAGAGAAGCATGACTTGACAACATTTTTGTCAGTTTTGAAACTACAGAAGACTCATGTGATGTGACAGTATTTCTATTCTTGGCCCATGATTCTGTATCCTTAAATTGTAAAACTAAATTTTCTGCTGATAAGAGTAATATTGCAAGGCATATCCCAAAAGCTGTAATCACCAGACCTGTCACAAATTATAAAATTGTCGGGTTTTGTGAGTCCCTTGCAGACAGAGACTGGTTTGGCCAGTGTTACAGTGATACACATTATAGCTTATATAATGATTTATCAACAAAGTTAACATTTGAAAAGTTCTTTACAGCATTTTTGACACAATTTAATGACAGCTTTCTCTTAAAGAAATGCAAAATAATTGACAAAGGCTTCAAATCGAGGGCACAACTAAATAAAATCCATGGTATAGTGAACAAATAACAAATTTGAAAAACCAAGTGATGCTGTTGCAAATGTATATAAAAGTCTGAAGAATGACCATACCAGATCAGTCTATCTTACATATAGGAATGAGTATAAAAATGCCATTGTGGAAGCCAAAAATGCACACAATTCCAGCAGTATTGAGAACTCCACCAATAAGTGCTATGCTGTGTGGAAACTAATAAATGGTATTGCTAAAAATGAAAGAAACAAGAAAATTAATGTGTCCCCAAAAATTCAATGATTCTGTTAAATCAGTTGAGAAAGAAGGACATTCTATTATGAAACACGATATTAGTTTATAATTTTGTAGGCTTCCGCGGCTGGAGTCAGTCGACATAAAAGTTTTCTGGGTTTGGTACCGCGTCATAATGTAAAACTACTGCTGCTAAAGAAAAGCCAACGTTTCGGCCACGATTGCAGCGGCCTTCTTCTGGGTCTAATGGTGCATTCTAGCTATACAGTGTCCTTTATATTTTGTTGTTAGTGTTCACTGCGCATGCCATTACGTCATAATTTTAAAAGGTAGTTAGTTTATTGGTCACTAAAGGAAGAAGGAGAGGGAACTTTATTTTAACAGGTTATTGCGGTGGAGGTAGAACGTGACCTCTGTTGTCCATTAGCTCTTGTGTTATGTACCATGATTGGTGGCCACCGTCAAATGAGAAGTTGGCTGCTGTTTACCAACTGGTGGACGTCGGCCGCGCGGCGGCAGTTACTCGCCGCTAGTGCTCGTGCCTCGTGTTGACAGTGCGGTCTGTTGGCCTGTGTTTGCTGGCAGCCAGGATGGGGCAAGCCTGAGTCCATCCTCCCTGTTCATGTTGTTACGGTGTTTGAGTATTTCGATGGCCTCTCTGATATTGCGTTTCGTCATAATTGGCTGCTTGGCCAACACACACGCTTCACTGAATTTTATTTCTTTTCCGCAGTCATGGTGTGTCCTAGGCGAATATAACGCTCGTGCTCCCGAATGCACGTTGCTATTGGCCTACCAGTCTCGCCGATGTATCCACGACGTGCTAGGCTCCACCAAGGACAAGGTGGATGCATTACACACTGCAGGCGTTTACAAGGTGGAATGCGAATGTGGAGAGGCACACATCCGCGAGACTGGTAGGCCAATAGCAATGCGCATTCGGGAGCAAGAGTGTTATATTCGTCTAGGGCAACACAACAAATCCGCAGTGGCAGAACACTACCATGACTGCGGAAAAGAAATAAAATTCAGCGAAGCGTGTGTGTTGGCCAAGCAGCCAATCATGATGAAACGCAAAATCAGAGAGGCCATCAAAATACTCAAACACTGTGACAACATGAACAGGGAGGATGGACTCGGGCTTGCCCCATCCTGGCTGTCAGCAATCAGAGCCCAACTGACCGCACTGTCAACACGAGGCAAGAGCACTACCGGCGAGTAACTGCCGCCGAGCGGCCGACGTCCACCAGTTGGTAAACAGCAGCCAACTTCTCATTCAACGGTGGCCACCAATCATGGTACATAACACAAGAGCCAATAGACAACACAGTTCATTTTCTCCCTCCACCGCAATAACCTATTAAAATAAAGTTCCCTCTTCTTCTTCCTTAAGTGACCAATAAACTAACTACCTTTTAAAATTATGATGTAATGGCATGCGCAGTGAACACTAACAACAAAATATAACGGACACTGCATAGCTAGAATGCACCATTAGACCCAGAAGAAGGGCGCTGCAATCGTGGCCGAAATGTTGGCTTTTCTATAGCAGCAGTATTTTTACATTATGACGCGGTACCAAACCCAGAAAACTTTTATGTCGACTGACTCTGGCCGCGGAAGCCTACGAAATTATATTAGCAACCTGTATGGGCAGGAAACACACAGCAACATCCGCAAACTGGAAACACTCAGGAAGAAGAAAGGGAAACTTCTCAACGATCTTATCTACTTGAAGATGTGTCGGGATCAGGACATTGTACGTAAATTTCTTCAGTTCAAATTTAACATCGACACTCACAAAGCAAGAAGCATCTACAGGCGAGCCAGTAAATCTCTTCCGAAGGAGCATATTCAGCAGGTGCGGAGAGAACTTGACTTCAACAACAAACAGTTGCTGCAAATACATCATCTGCTATCATCTACGTTATCGCCCACTGACTGGAATAACGTCAACAGAATCACTCACCTGCAAGTGTATGCAGCCAGTGAAACTGCCGCCATTCGCCAGAAGAAGAAATTTGAGCAGCTAGCAGAGACGACACGGAACACTACGCCTCGACTGGATACATTTCGAACAGTGGTGAACCTTTCTCCTCATCCCATCAGCACCGCAGCTCCAGAAGCACTAGCTAAAGGACTAAACTTTGCCGTCACACCTGAGCGGATTCCCACGGAAGAAATTATCGAATCCGTGGAAACAGCACTCCAGCACACATCTGCGATTGAAGCCGAGAAAATTAGACAGGAAACCGTTCGAGTTCTACTACGTGCCAAGCCACAGAAACACAACCTTAACAGAGAGGAAAGAGCAGCTATCAGGGAACTGAAGAACAACGACAAAATTGTGATATTAACAGCAGACAAAGGCAATGCTACTGTCATCTTAGACACCTTGCAGTATGAATACAAGAAGAAAGAATTATTAAATGATCCCATCTACAAAGAACTAAGGGCGGACCCTACGGCAAAGATAATTCGAAAGACGCAGGCCGCGATCATGGACTCGAGACTTGACGCTGACACAGCCAAGGGTCTTATTCCCAGAGTACCAGTCTCTCCTAGAATTTACGGTGTTCCAAAGATACACAAGGAAAGTTGTCCTTTGAGGCCAATAGTGAATGGGATCAATTCGCCTACTTACAATTTGGCAAAGTACCTAGCCTGCAAACTAAGACGTCTAGTTGGTAAGACGGACTCTTATGTGAAGAACTCGACACACTTTATAGAATGCCTAAAGGGAGAAACAATTTTACCTACGGGCATCATGGTCAGCTTTGACGTGAAATCACTATTTACGAATGTGCCAGTAGATGAAACTATCCACATCCTTCAGGAGCATGTCCCGCCAGACATATGCAACCTGGTTGAGTTGTGCCTGACTTCAACGTACTTCATATGGCAAGGAAAATACTACGAGCAGACAGATGGTGTAGCAATGGGGTCTCCCCTATCTCCGCTGGCAGCCAACATATTCATGGAAGCCTTTGAAGCAATGGCCCTTGGTTCAGCTCCTTTACAACCACGTTGCTGGTTTAGATACATGGACGACACGTTCGCTATATGGCCTCATGCTGAAACGGAGCTACACAAGTTCCACGAATATCTGAACAGTATGCATGGGAAGATACAGTTCACGCTGGGAGTAGAAAAGAATGGTGCTATCCCATTTCTAGATGTCGAAGTGTACAGGAGAACGGAGGGCACACTGGGGCACAGAGTACATCGTAAGCCTACGCATACTGACAGGTATCTGCACGCCCAATCCTACCACCACCCAGTACAGAAGATTTCTGTCATCCGCTCTTTGGCAATCCGTGCACAGTGCCTTAGTGATGCTCAAAACATCACACCTAAGCTTAAAAGGTTACGCACAACGTCTTTGGCCAATGGCTACAGCCACAAGTCGATAAACACAGCCTTGTCGACGAACACAAGCAAGAAAGATAAGCAGGAAATGGACAAACAGCAGCCAACAGTACGCTTACCCTATGTGAAAAACACCTTCGCCGCGTTGGGGTGCAGCCTGTCTTCTATAGTGGTCGTAGGATCCAGGACGTGCTCGGCTCCACCATGGACAAGGTGGATGCATTACACACTGCAGACGTTTACAAGGTGGAATGCGAATGTGGAGAGGCACACATCCACGAGACTGGTAGGCCAATAGCAATGCGCATTCGGGAGCATGAGTGTTATATTCGTCTAGGGCAACACAACAAATCCACAGTGGCAGAACACTACCATGACTGCGGAAAAGAAATAAAATTCAGCGAAGCGTATGTGTTGGCCAAGCAGCCAATTATGACGAAACGCAATATCAGAGAGGCCATCGAAATACTCAAACACCGTAACAACATGAACAGGGAGGATGGACTCGGGCTTGCCCCATCCTGGCTGCCAGCAATCACAGGCCAACAGACCGCACTGTCAACACGAGGCACGAGCACTAGCGGCGAGTAACTGCCGCCGCGCGGCCGACGTCCACCAGTTGGTAAACAGCAGCCAACTTCTCATTCAACGGTGGCCACCAATCATGGTACATAACACAAGAGCCAATGGACAACAGAGGTCACTTTCTCCCTCCACCGCAATAACCTATTAAAATAAAGTTCCCTCTCCGTCTTCCTTAAGTGACCAATAAACTAACTACCTTTTAAAATTATGACGTAATGGCATGCACAGTGAACACTAACAACAAAATATAAAGGACACTGCATAGCTATAATGCACCATTAGACCCAGAAGAAGGCCGCTGCAATCGTGGCCGAAACGTTGGCTTTTCTATAGCAGCAGTAGTTTTACATTATGACGCGGTACCAAACCCAGAAATCTTTTATGTCGATGATATTAGTTCATCAGAAATTTTTTCAAAAATGTCTGTAAACCACTGGCTATTACACACATCTGTGCCTTCACCTAGGGTGATTTCCCTAAATCGCTCCAGGCAAATGCCGGGATGGTTCCTTTCAAAGGGCACGGCCGACTTCCTTCCCCGTCCTTCCCTAATCCTATGAGACCGATGACCTCGCTGTCTGGTCTCCTTCCCCAAAACAACCAACCAACCAACCTTCACCTAGGTCTCTTCTAGTCTCATCCTAAGAATAGTAAAACAGCTAAAACCATCAGACAGTGTAGATGGCATATTGTGTAATGTTCTAAAGAAAGTAATATACTGTGTTGTGTATCCCTTAACATATTTTATAAACAGTATATTATCTTAATGAGCTAAAATTGCCTTACCGGATCTAACTCCCCCCCCCCCCCCACTACCCTCTCCTTCATGGTAACCAACCCTTCCCTGACAACCTTAGTAAGGCCAATCACTTTGCCTCCTACCTCTCTGATATCTTTACCATCCCAGACGATCCCCAGTTTGATTACTTCCTCTTCCCAGATGTCCACGATCGAACTGACACCTCTGTCCCTCCCCTTGCTCCTGGTTTCCAGTACTTGGACAACATTGCACACAACAAACTCAATGCCCCCATCACTACTCAGGATATCATCACTACGCTCCACGCGAAATGCAACACCGCTCCCGGTCACGATCGTGTCACCTATCGCCACCTTCGTGAAGTTCCTGCCTCCTTCCTCTCCACCCTGGCCAGGCATCATAATGTGGTCATGTCCACTGGCTACCACCCCAACCTGTGGAAAACCTCCCATATCCTGATGTTCCTTAAACCCAACAAACCGCCATCCGCTGTCTCCTCCTACTGTCCCATCAGCCTTACCTCGGTCTTCAGCAAGGTCCTGGAATCCATCCTTACCCGACGCATCCACCAGCATCTCCGCCACCACCGCCTCCTTCCCATTACCCAGTGCGGCTTTCGGCCGTCCTTCTCTACCGATGACCTTCTCCTTCACCTCACACATCTCCTCTATGAACAGCTCAACTCCCGTCACTCCACTATCTTCCTCTCCCTTGACCTTGAACGCACCTATGACTGGGTTTGTCATTCTGGTCTCCTCTTCAAGCTCCAACCCTTCACCCTTCCTATCAACTACGTCTGTCCTTTCTTTCCCAACGTCCTACCTACGTCACCATCCATAACATGGATTCTTACACCTTTTTCCCCTCGGCCGGTGTGCCCCAAGGTTCCGTCCTTTCCCCTCTTCTATACCTTTTGTATACAGCGGACATGCCGCTGTCTACACCCCCCATCCACCCTCTCCAATACACCGATGACACCGCCTTCCTTGCCCTCGCCCCCACCCTGCAATGCTCCCAACACCTTCTCCAATCCCATCTTGACCAGTTCACTGCTTGGTGCAACCAGTGGTTGCTGAAGGACAATCCTTCTAAGACCTAGGCGATCACTGTAGGCAAAACCACACCTTTCTTCCGTCTCCACGACTTCTATGTCAACATTTATGGCCATCCTATTACCCTCACCCCCACTCTTAAGTACCTTGGTGTCACCCTTGACCATCGCCTCTCCTGGACACCCCATCTCAGGACAATCCAAGCCAAGACACGCTCACGAGACTGTCTCCTCAAGCTCCTCTCTGGCTGCACATGGGGTCTGGGCCCCTCCACCATCCTCCACACATGTAAGTCCCTCATCCGCCCTATCCTCTGCTACGCCAGTGTCGGTTGGTCACAGCCAGTGTGATCCCTGCCACCGTTGGATAAGCAGCTGCCAGCAGCAAGTCGTATACTCTAAGCTCACTTATTTGTTACATAGTTTAATTCTTAATTTCTTTGCGTGTTTTGGGGTACTTGCATTGTTTAATTCATAAATTTTGGGCATATTATAGTATTTGAGAGTTGTAGCACCACGCTTTAGTAGCTGAATAGTGTAAATTCGCGTAGTCGTCTGTCTTCTGTTTTTGTTTTGAACGGCCAGTGTCGGTTGGTCACAGCCAGTGTGCTCCCTGCCGCCGTTGGATAAGCAGCTGCCAGCAGCAAGTCGTATACTCTTAGCTCACTTACTTGTTACATAGTTTAATTCTTAATTTCTTTGCGAGTTTTTGGGCACTTGCTTTGTTTAATTCATAAATTTCGGGCGTATTATAGTATTTGAGAGTTGTAGCATCGCATTTCAGTTCCTGAATAGTGTAAAATCTCCTTCTGCCGCCAAGCAGTATGTCAGCAGTGCGCAAGTAGCAGCATTACTGCATTTGCTAGGCAGTCTTGTATTTTAAAAACTGTTTAAATTTTGTGTCGAACTGTTTGTGCTCTCTGTAGATTAGTTCAGACGTTCTTTGCACAACAGTATTTAGCATGGATAGGGACTGTGACTTCTGTGTTCGTATGTGGGCTGAGTTGGCATCCCTTCGCCCCCAGCTTCAGGCAGTGTTGGCTTTGATCACACAGCTTGAGGCTGTTGCCAATGGTCATCACTGTGGGGGTCCGGATGGGGGTTTGTCAGGGACGGCCAGCACGCCCCACGCATCCCCCGATCAGACTATGGCTGTGGCTGCCCGTGATACTGCCCACATTGAGACTGACCCCTCACCCGTGGTAGAGTGGGAGGTCGTCTCGAGGTGTGGCAGGGGGCGAAAGACATTCCAAAGGGCTGAACGGAAGGCCTCTCCAGTTTGTCTGACGAACCGGTTTCAGGCTCTGTCTCAGGCTGATACTGATCTCCAGCCAGACATGGCTGCTTGACCTGTTCCAGAGGTTGCCCCTCAGTCTGCAAGATCCAGGCGGTCGCAGAGGGTGGGGTTACTGGTAGTTGGGAGCTCCAACGTCAGGCACGTAATGGGGCCCCTTAGGGATATGGCAGCAAGACAGGGGAAGGAAACCAATGTGCACTGCGTGTGCATACTGGTGGAGTCACTCCAGATGTGGAAAGGGTCCTTCCGGATGCCATGAAGGGTACAGGGTGCACCCATCTGCAAGTGGTCGCTGATGTCAGCACCAATAATGTGTGTCACTTCGGATCAGAGGAAATCCTCTCTGGCTTCCGATGGCTATCTGATTTGGTGAAGACTGCCAGTCTCACTAGCGGGATGAAAGCAGAGCTCACCATCTGCAGCATCGTTGACAGGACTGACTGCGGACCGTTGGTACAGAGCCGAGTGCAGGGTCTGAATCAGAGGCTGAGACGGTTCTGCGACCGTGTGGGCTGCAGATTCCTCGACTTGCGCCATAGGGTGGTGGGGTTTCAGGTTCCGTTGGATAGGTCAGGAGTCCACTACACACAGCAGGCGGCTACACAGGTAGCAGGGGTTGTGTGGCATGGACTGGGCGGTTTTTTAGGTTAGATGGCCTTGGGCAAGTACAGAAAGGACAACAGCCTCAAAGGGTGCGAGGCAAAATCAGGACATGCAAGGACCAAGCAGCAGTCGGTATTGCAACTGTAAACTGTCGAAGCTGCATTGGTAAAATACCAAAACTTCAACCGCTGATAGAAAGCACCGAAGCTGAAATCATTATAGGTACAGAAAGCTGGCTGAAGCCAGAGATAAATTCTGCCGAAATTTTTACAAAGGCACAGACGGTGCATGCAACTGGTGGTGGAGTGTTTGTCGCTGTTAGTAATAGTTTATCCTGTAGTGAAGTAGAAGTGGATAGTTCCTGTGAATTATTATGGGTGGAGGTTACACTCAATAACTGAGCTAGGTTAATAATTGGCTCCTTTTACCGACCTCCCGACTCAAGCATTAATGGCAGAACAACTGAGAGAAAATCTGGAATACATTTCACATAAATTTTCTCAGCATGTTATAGTCTTAGGTGGAGATTTCAATTTACCAGATATAGACTGGGACACTCAGATGCTTAGGACGGGTGGTAGGGACAGTGCATCAAGTGACATTGTACTGAGTGCACTATCCGAAAATTACCTCGAGCAATTAAACAGAGAACCGACTCATGTAGATAACATCTTGGACTTACTGATAACAAACAGACCTGATCTTTTCGACTCTGTAAACACAGAACAGGGAATCAGTGATCATAAGGCCGTTGCAGCACTCCTGAATATGGAAGTAAATAGGAATATAAACAAAGGGAGGAAGGTTTATCTGTTTAGCAAGAGTAATAGAAGGCAGATTTCAGACTACCTACCAGATCAAAATGAAAATTTCTCTTCCGACACTGACAATGTTGAGTGTTTATGGAAAAAGTTCAAGGCAATTATAAAATGCATTTTAGACAGGTATGTGCTGAGTAAAACTGTGAGGGATGGGAAAAATCCATTGTGGTTCAACAACAAAGTTAGGAAACTACTGCGAAAGCAAAGAGAGCTTCACTACAAGTTTAAACACAGCCAAAACCTCTCAGACAAACAGAAGCTAAACGATGTCAAAGTTAGTGTAAGGAGGGCTATGAGTGAAGCATTCAGTGGATTTGAAAGTAAAATTCTATGTACCGACTTGACAGAAAATCCTAGGAAGTTCTGGTCTTGCGTTGAATCAGTAAGTGGCTCAAAACAGCATATCCAGACACTCTGGGATGATGATGGCATTGAAACAGAGGATGACACGCGTAAAGCTGAAATACTAAACACCTTTCTCCAAAGCTGTTTCACAGAGGAAGACCGCACTTCAGTTCCCTCTCTAAATCCTCGTACAAACGAAAAAATGGTTGACATCGAAATAAGTGTCCAAGGAACAGAAAATCAACTAAAATCACTCAACAGAGGAAAGTCTACTGGACCTCATGGGATACCAATTCGATTCTACACCGAGTACGCGAAAGAACTTGCCCCCCTTCTAACAGCCATGTACCACAAGTCTCTAGAGGAACTGAAGGTTCCAAATGATTGGAAAAGAGCATAGGTAGTCCCAGTCTTCAAGAAGGGTCATCGAGCAGATGCGCAAAACTATAGACCTATATCTCTGACATCGATCTGTTGTAGAATATTAGAACAATGTTTTTTGCTCGCGTATCAAGTCATTTCTGGAAACCCAGAATCTACTCTGTAGGAATCAACATGGATTCCCGAAACAGCGATCGTGTGAGACCCAACTTGCTTTATTTGTTCATGAGACCCAGAAAATATCAGATACAGACTCCCAGGTAGATGCCATTTTCCTTGACTTCCGGAAGGCGTTCGATACAGTTCTGCACTGTCGCCTGCTAAACAAAGTAAGGGCCTACAGAATATCAGACCAGCTGTGTGGCTGGACTGAAGAGTTTTTAGCAAACAGAACTCAACATGTTGTTCTCAATGGAGAGACGTCTACAGACGTTAAAGTAACATCTGGCGTGCCACCGGGGAGTGTTATGGGACCATTGCTTTTCACAATATATATAAATGACCTAGTAGATAGTGTTGGAAGTTCCATACGGCTTTTCGCGGGTGATGCTGTAGTATACAGAGAAGTTGTAACATTAGAAAATTGCAGTGAAATGCAGGAAGCTCTGTAGCGGATAGTCACTTGGTGCAGGGAGTGGCAACTGACCCTTAACATAGACAAATGTAATGTACTGTGAATTCATAGAAAGAAGGATCCTTTATTGTATGATAGCAGCTACTTCTGTAAAATATCTGGGAGTATGGGTGCGGAACGATTTGAAGTGGAATGATCAAATAAAATTAATTGTTGGTAAGGCGGCTGCCAGGTTGAGATTCATTGGGAGAGTCCTTAGAAAATGTAGTCCATCAACAAAGGAGGTGGCTTAAAAGACACTCGTGCGACCTATACTTGAGTATTGCTCATCAGTGTGGGATCCGTACCAGGTCGGGTTGACAGAAGAGAGAGAGAAGATCCAAAGAAGAGCGGCGCGTTTCGTCACAGAGTTATTTTCTAAGCCTGATAGCGTTACGGAGATGATTAGCAAACTGAAGCGGCAGACTCTGCAAGAGAGGCGCTCTGCATCACAGTGTAGCTTGCTGTCCAGGTTTCGAGAGGGTGCATTTCTGGATGAGGTATCGAATATATTGCTCCCCCCTACTTATACCTCCCAAGGAGATCACAAATGCAAAATTAGAGAGATTTGAGCGCACACGGAGTCTTTCCGGCAGTCGTTCTTCCTGCAAACAATATGCGACTGGAACAGGAAAGGGAAGTAATGACAGTGGCACGTAAAGTGCCCTCTGCCACACACCGTTGAGTGGCTTGCGGAGTATAAACGTAGATGTAGATGTAGATGTATGCCCACCCTGCCTGGATCTCCGCCTTTCCTACCTTTTACAATTCCCTTCAAATCCTTGAACGTCCTGCTCTCTGCCTCACCTATCGCATATCGCATCCGTCTCCCCTCCCCCACGCAGATCCTGTATGGCCTTATTCTGTTCCCACACTTCCTCCTTTTCCTCAAATGGATGCGGATCCTCTACGCCTCCCGTAAACTTGATCCCCCTCACCCGCTTTTCTCTCCCATCCTCTCCCACCCCCTCCGCTGCCGCGCCTGTATTCCCACATCCCACCTGCTCTCCATCTCTCCAGTCTCCTTATCCTCTCCCTAGGTGGCTTCCACCAGCTCCCCGTCCCTGATGATGCCTTCATCCCCTCCATCTACCTCTCCTATCAACTTTGATCCTCCCCTTCCACTTCCTGTGTTTTTTTCCTTAGGACACCCTCTCTCTCTTCTCTCCCTCCTCCCTTCCTCCCCCAGGCTTCCCCTACCCCCTATACCTTCTTTCCTCCCCCCCATCTCCTCTGCCACTGGTATCTCCACTCTCCCCCCTCCCCACCCTTTGTCACCTTTTGGCAGGTCCCCGAACTCGCAGATGTCACATCAACATTAGTGCGCTTGAAGGTCATCTCCATCAGTTGTGTGTGTGTACCGTCGTGTTTGTGCTTCAGTGTTTTTCGCCACCTACGCTCCATCATTCACGTGTGTTGTCTTAATCATCAGTGTTTGTGTACAGTGCTAACAGTTTCTTTGTTTTTCTTTGCGTGTGAACGGCTTCGTGTTTTTTCGTTACTGCATCTACTGTTATTTGTCCACCGTTACGTTGTGTGAACCATGGACCTCGCCGTTGGTGGTGAGGCTTGCGTGCCTCAGCGATACAGATAGCTGTACCGTAGGTGCAACCACAATGGAGGGGTACCTGTTGAGAGGCCAGACAAACGCGTGGTTCCTGAAGAGGGGCAGCAGCCTTTTCAGTAGTTGCAAGTGCAACAGTCTGGATGATTGACTGATCTGGCCTTGTAACACTAACCAAAATGGCCTTGCTTTGCTGTACTGTAAACGGCTGAAAGCAAGGGGAAACTACAGCTGTAATTTTTCCCGAGGGCATGCAGCTTTACTGTATGGTTAAATGATGATGGCGTCCTCTTGGGTAAAATATTCCGGAGGTAAAATAGTCCCCCATTCGGATCTCCGGGCAGGGACTACTCTGGAGGACGTCATTATCAGGAGAAAGAAAACTGGCATTCTACGGATCGGAGCGTGAAATGTTAGTTCCCTTAATCGGGCAGGTAGGTTAGAAAATTTAAAAAGGGAAATGGATAGGTTAAAGTTAGATAGAGTGGGAATTAGTGAAGTTCGGTGGCAGGAGGAACAAGATTTTTGGTACAAGTTTATATGCCAACTAGCTCTGCAGATGATAGAAATTGATGAAATGTATGATGAGAAAAAAGAAATTATTCAGGTAGTGAAGGGAGACGAAAATTTAATAGTCACGGGCGACTGGAATTCGGTAGTAGGAAAAGGGAGAGAAGGAAACATAGTAGGTGAATATGGATTGGGGGAAATAAATGAAAGAGGAAGCCGTCTGGTAGAATTTTGCACGGAGCATAACTTAATCATAGCTAACACTTGGTTCAGGAATCATAAAAGAAGGCTGCACACATGGAAGAATCCTGGAAATACTAGAAGGTATCAGATAGATTATATAATGGTAAGACAGAGATTTAGGAACCAGGTATTAAATTGTAAGACATTTCCAGGGGCAGATGTGGACTCTGACCACAATCTATTGGTTATGAACTGTAGATTAAAACTGCAGAAAGGTGGGAATTTAAGGAGATGGGACCTGGACAGACTGATTAAACCAGAGGTTGTACAGAGTTTCAGGGAGAGCGTAAGGGAACAATTGTCACAAATGGTGGAAAGAAATACAGTAGAAGAAGAATGGATGGCTCTGAGGGATGAAGTAGTGAAGGCAGCAGAGGATCAAGTAGGTAAAAAGATGAGGGCTAGTAGAAATCCTTGGATAACAGAAGAAATATTGAATTTAATTGATGAAAGGAGAAAATATAAAAATGCAGTAAATGAAGCAGGCAAAAAGGAATACAAACGTCTCAAAAATGAGATCGACAGGAAGTGCAAAATGGCTAAGCAGGGATGGATGGCTAGAGAACAAATGTAAGGATGTAGAGGCTTATCTCACTAGGGGTAAGATAGATACTGTTTACAGGAAAATTAACGAGACCTTTGAAGAAAAGAGAACCACTTGTATGAATATCAATAGCTCAGGTGGAAACCCAGTTCTAAGCAAAGAAGGGAAAACAGAAATGTGGAAGGAGTATATAGAGGGTCTATACAAGGGCGACGTACTTGAGGACAATATTCTGGAAATGGAAGAGAATTTAGATGAAGACAAATACTGCATGAAGAGTTTGACAGAGCACTGAAAGACCTGAGTTGAAACAAAGCCCCGGGAGTAGACAACATTCCATTAGAACTACTGATGGCCTTGGGAGAGCCAGTCCTGACAAAACTCTACCATCTGGTGAGCAAGATGTATGAGACAGGCGAAATACCCTCAGACTTCAAGAAGAATATAATAATTCCAATCCCAAAGAGAGCAGGTGTTGACAGATGTGAAAATTACCGAACTATCAGTTTAATAAGTCACAGCTGCAAAATACTAACGCGTATTCTTTACAGACGAATGGAAAAACTGGTAGAAGCCGACCTTGAGGAAGATCAGTTTGCATTTCGTAGAAATATTGGAACATGTGAGGCACTACTGACCTTACGACTTATCTTAGAAGAAAGATTAAGGAAAGGCAAACCTATGTTTCTAGCATTTGTAGACTTAGAGAAAGCTTTTGACAAAGTTGACTGGAATACTCTCTTTCAAATTCTGAAGGTGGCAGGGGTAAAATACAGGGAGCGAAAGGCTATTTACAATTTGTACAGAAACCAGATGGCAGTTATAAGAGTCCAGGGACACGAAAGGGAAGCAGTGGTAGGGAAGGGAGTGAGACAGGGTTGTAGCCCCTCCCTGATGTTATTCAATCTGTATATTGAGCAAGCAGTAAAGGAAACAAAAGAAAAATTCGGAGTTGGTATTAAAATCCATGGAGAAGAATTAAAAACTTTGAGGTTCGCCGATGACATTGTAATTCTGTCAGAGACAACAAAGGACTTGGAAGACCAGTTGAACGGAATGGACAGTGTCTTGAAAGGAGGATATAAGATGAACATCAACAAAAGCAAAACGAGGATAATGGAATGTAGTTGATTTAAGTCGGGTGATACTGAGGGAATTAGATTAGGAAATGAGACACTTAAAGAAGTAAAGGAGTTTTGCTATGTGAGGAGCAAAATAACTGATGATGGTCAAAGTAGAGAGGATATAAAATGTAGACTGGCAATGGCAAGAAAAGCGTTTCTGAAGAAGAGAAATTTGTTAATATCGAGTATAGATTTAAGTGTCAGGAAGTCGTTTCTGAAAGTATTTGTATGGAGTGTGACCTTGTATGGAAGTGAAACATGGACGATAAATAGTTTGGACAGGAAGAGAATAGAAGCTTTTGAAATGTGGTGCTACAGAAGAATGCTGAAGATTAGATGGGTAGATCACATAACTAACGAGGAGGCATTGCATATAATTGGAGAGAAGAGGAGTTTATGGCACAACTTGACAAGAAGAAGGGACCGATTGGTAGGACATGTTCTGAGGCATCAAGGGATCACAAATTTAGCATTGGAGGGCAGTGTGGAGGGTAAAATCGTAGAGGGAGACCAAGAGATGCATACACTAAGCAGATTCAGAGGGATGTAGGTTGCAGTAAGTACTGAGAGATGAAGAAGCTTGCACAGGATAGAGTAACATGGAGAGCTGCATCAAACCAGTCTCAGGACTGAAGACCACAACAACAACAACGTTATGTTCATTCTGTGTCTCCATTGTTTTCTCTTGTACTGCCTGTGGCTGAAGAGCGGCGTACTGTTTTGCTGCCAGCCCACCTTGTATAAGGTGTAAAATTTCAATAAAGAAAAAAAAAAAAAAAAAGCTCAGCCTGCCAGTCTAACAATGCATACGTCTCAGGATATATCGCCTCGCATTAGACAGCGTATTTACTTTCGTGTTTTCTTTACGAGTGGACGTGGTTGTCTTTTTGGTTTTCTTGACTCTGTTGTCCATTCTTGTTGTTGTCGTGAGGTCCTTCATTGGTCGTGTCTGTTCTCTCCCATTGTGTTGTTATTCGCGGGCTGCTCCGCGGGTCCCACTGTGTTTCCGTCACTTCAACCCTGTGACTGTTCCAGTTGCCGTTACAACAAAGTCACTGAAAAAAGTTCTTAGTTCTGCCCAAGAGTCGATACCATGACGTCTGCACCTGTAGTGTGCTATTTAGCTACTGAAACTACAAATATAACAGTCCTGCATATTACTTTTGAACATATGTGGGATGCTACACTAATATGAAAGAAAAGTGTACAACACTTAAGCATGATAGCTGTAAACACACCGCTACTACAGGAAGAAATATTGGTGTTTAATGTCCCTTTGATGAGAGATGCAGAACCAGTTCCAGCTGAGGAAAGTTGAGGTTGGAAACTAGCAGAGGTCTTACTAGAGCAACAACACCAGAAAGTGTCTTAAAAGTTTAAATGTGGTTATGTGACGGGAAATTTAGCCACCTGCCCCCCCCCCCCCCCCCCCCAATTGCAATAATAGTTTGCTACCACTTCACCAGTAGTGGAACAAGGGCGGCGTCATCCCCTCTGCATTGTTGCCAAATTTATTCAAAATGGCGGCGATAGATATGGCAACATTGTAATGACATCATGGTGGGAAGTTCAAATTTTTGTGGGAAAAGTACGTCAATTGAGCTACCTCCGTTAACCTAACCTTTTTCCCCTTCTCCCCCATAAAATGCTGTACCTAAGAAAATTGCTGGAAAAGTTTGGCAGGAAAATAGGCCACTTGGGCTACCTCCACTAACCTAAGTCATTGGACCACCACCTCTTCCATGGAATTGCCGGGAAAAGGACTCATCCTGCACTGGGCTGCTGGAGAGGAAAGACTGTACTTTATTTATTTTCAGTGGGAAGTTGGAACAATTTATTTAGGGATGGATTTCACGGAGTTTATTTATTACACTGATGTGTTTGGGGTCACAATACACAGCATACAGAGCTGCAAAATACATATAAATCATGGAAATAATGCAGTATATTGATGTACAGACACACAACTCATAGATTGTCAAAGTAATGCATGTAAAACGCTCTGCAGACTTGCTCACTAATTATAAACAGTTGAAATAATGCATTGCCCAGCCTACAGACCTGTTCACAAAATAATGCAACAGACACATTCACTACACATAAAATTGTCAATGCGTATATTGAACTTAGCCCACATGCTCACAACACTTAAACAGCTGAAAATAATGCAGTGCACAACCACTCACTGCACGTGAAATCACTTTCAAACTATTGTTAAGAAATTCGACTGCAGTATATCAGTGAATTGTTCCCTACAGAGGTCCAATGCGCTTGTGCACCAGTATGGCCTGACCTGCAAAGTGACGATGTAACCATCAGCTGATGGGCCAATTGGTGTCCATTCGGGTCCTGCAAGCTTTAGGTTCTGGCATCCCTTTCATAAATGACACTTGCGAAATTCCTGTCAAAACACATATTTACCTGGCCACTGTGGCTGATGCATAGCTGCAGGTCCAGTGCCAAGCAAGAGATGTTTGCATAGCAGTTCACGTTCGCAGGTGCAGCTAGAAGATTGTCAGGGTTACACTGACAGTCTATGTAAATAACAGCCAAATCTCCCTCTGGATGCACTATAGAAATCTGTTGCAGTGCTTTCAGTAACTGTTTATGAAAATATCCCACAATAGCACAGTGTGCATTCTTCCTAGTGATCCTAACGGGACATCTGTCCCACATACAAGACACCTCCAGCTACATACGTGTTTACCCAGCCACCGTGACTGAGGCATCACTGTGAGATGTTTCTCTAGCAGTTCACCCATGCAGGCGCAGCTAAACGATTGTCTGTGTCATACTGACATCTAATGTCTATGTAAATAACAGCCAACTCTCCCTCTTGACGTGCTATAGAAACCTTTTGAAGTGCTTCCCAGAATAACACAGGATACATTCTTCCTAGCAATTCTAACAGGGCAGCTGATCCATTACATATCAGTCCCTGCACGTAAATCGTAAAGTGTCACAGAAACAGTTAACAGTCGCTATTGTTGCAAGAGCTTTCGTGATGTCTGAGCTTGCCTGCATGGAAATTCTTGTTCTAACAGGACCTGGTTACGAAAATAGCTCGGAATAATACCAACTGCATTCTCACTGATGGTCCTAATGGCACATCACGTGTTCCCTTCCTGGAAATCGTGATGTCCTGATTTCAACATGTCTCAGAGACAGTAAACATTCTCACTGTTAAAATCATTCATCATGCCCGTGCATGCTTTTGAAAACACTGTTAATCATAAAAGCATTCTTGTTATTTGGAAAGAGAGACAATGGTCGCATCAATCCCTTCCAGGAAATAGTGATGTTCCATAAAAGCTTCTCATTATCTACCCATCCAAATGAAGCTCTCTCACTGGTCACCTCAGTCTATATACAGTCCTGGAAATTGAAATAAGAACACCGTGAATTCATTGTCCCAGGAAGGGGAAACTTTACTGACACATTCCTGGGGTCAGATACATCACATGATCACACTGACAGAACCACAGGCACATAGACACAGGCAACAGAGCATGCACAATGTTGGCACTAGTACAGTGTATATCCACCTTTCGCAGCAATACAGACTGCTATTCTCCCATGGAGACGATCGTAGAGATGCTGGATGTAGTCCTGTGGAACGGCTTGCCATGCCATTTCCACCTGGCGCCTCAGTTGGACCAGCGTTCGTGCTGGATGTGCAGACCGCGTGAGACGACGCTTCATCCAGTCCCAAACATGCTCAATGGGGGACAGATCCGGAGATCTTGCTGGCCAGGGTAGTTGACTTACACCTTCTAGAGCACGTTGGGTGGCACGGGATACATGCAGACGTGCATTGTCCTGTTGGAACAGCAAGTTCCCTTGCCGGTCTAGGAATAGTAGAACGATGGGTTCGATGATGGTTTGGATGTACCGTGCACTATTCAGTGTCCCCTCGACGATCACCAGTGGTGTACGGCCAGTGTAGGAGATCGCTCCCCACACCATGATGCCGGGTGTTGGCCCTGTGTGCCTCGGTCGTATGCAGTCCTGATTGTGGCGCTCACCTGCACGGCGCCAAACACACATACGACCATCATTGGCACCAAGGCAGAAGCGACTCTCATCGCTGAAGACGACACGTCTCCATTCGTCCCTCCATTCACACCTGTCGCGACACCATTGGAGGCGGGCTGCACGATGTTGGGGCGTGAGCGGAAGACGGCCTAACGGTGTGCGGGACCGTAGCCCAGCTTCATGGAGACGGTTGCGAATGGTCCTCGCCGATACCCCAGGAGCAACAGTGTCCCTAATTTGCTGGGAAGTGGCGGTGCGGTCCCCTACGGCACTGCGTAGGATCCTACGGTCTTGGCGTGCATCCGTGCATCGCTGCGGTCCGGTCCCAGGTCGACGGGCACGTGCACCTTCCGCCGACCACTGGCGACAACATCGATGTACTGTGGAGACCTCACGCCCCACGTGTTCAGCAATTCGGCGGTACGTCCACCCGGCCTCCCGCATGCCCACTATACGCCCTCGCTCAAAGTCCGTCAACTGCACATACGGTTCATGTCCATGCTGTCGCGGCATGCTACCAGTGTTAAAGACTGCGATGGAGCTCCGTATGCCACGGCAAACTGGCTGACACTGACGGCGGCGGTGCACAAATGCTGCGCAGCTAGCGCCATTCGACGGACAACACCGCGGTTCCTGGTGTGTCCGCTGTGCCGTGCGTGTGATCATTGCTTGTACAGCCCTCTCGCAGTGTCCGGAGCAAGTATGGTGGGTCTGACACACCGGTGTCAATGTGTTCTTTTTTCCATTTCCAGGAGTGTATAAATCCACAACCAACCACACACCTCTGTGTGTGCGTGTGTTTTATTCTCCAAGATGAAGAGTGTAGCGGCAAGAGGCATAGAGTTCTAGAGACAGGATTACCAACTGAATAAATAAGTTGTATTTTGAGTGTAAATTTTTGTGTGTATGTTAAATTTGCTTTATTAATTCCGTCTCCTTGTTATAGTACAGCTCCAGGAATTTATCTTGGAGTGTGAGGAGAGACAGGAGGGGGCTGGACCTTGTCAGACTCTCAACGTCCAGCCATCCATCGTGGGTTCACAGCTAGCATTGCCATATGAGTATAATTTTCCTTGTAATTTGTTCTTGTATAGTAGTGATTCAAAATCTTCTTATTTCATACTTTTTTTTCAATTTATGCATTTTGCTTTTTGTTGTTGTGAGCAAGACAAACCAATTGCCTGATGCCGATTCTGACAAGGACAGTGATATGCCTGAATGGGACAGACAAAGGGTCATTGAACCAGAGGAGGATGTAATCTGGCCCTGCTAAATGATGATGATGATGATGATGATGATGACTTCTTTGAGGGTGTGGTGGAGATTTCCGATGAGGTGTTAATGCCTTGCAGCCAGAGCGAAAAATGTAATCACTCACTCTGCTTATAACCTTGAGATCGTCAGTATTCTTTCTTTCACTGTGCCAGCAGCGGTAAGCAATGTACTTAACTGTTATTTTTTTATTTCTTCTTTTACAGCAGTCCCGTCTTCGCAGCCACAACACAGTGTGGCGCACATACCAATGGTGGCTAAATCTTCTTCATCCCCAAAGCGGCGCCCCGTAAGGCACGCATCACCTATAAGGATGCCGCTAGTTGCCGCGAGGGAACTGCAGCCACCGCTGCCCAAAACACCACCGCTCTGGCGTCCATGAGCCAAGCAACGAGCCACCACCTCTCAAGTTATTGGGTCAGTTCTGCAGCAGCAGCAGTAACAACAGCATTGAGAACCATCACCGCAGCCTGGCTGTTCCCATCAGTCTGACCTGGTAACACTGCAGCATCCTCCTGCATCATCATCATCATCATCATCATCATATGAGCCTTGTCAGAATCGGCGTAAAGGCCAATGGATTGGTGAATACCGACTGGCCCCTCCCCAACACCATCATCAACAGGGTGGGCGCAGAATGAAAATACGGGGCATGTCAATTGCCGGGTGGTTTCGTAAATCCACCTTGAGTGCTATACTGGCCCGGTTTTCCGAGATGGAGGTCGGAGGGTCAGCTAAAGCACTCAGCTGAATACTACACCTGGACATCCATATAGATGTCTATGATCTGGTAAATGGAGAATCAAGCTATATCAAGCTCCCTAAAGATATAGCTAACAAGAGAGCATGCAATAATGTTGAAAATAAAATCAACCAGGTTTGTTTCGCATGATCAGTCCTGGCTTGTGAGAGAAATTACAATTACATAGATCATCCTCAGTATCCCAGTACACACCATGTAGGTGATAATATTCGTGGGTGTTATAACTTTGATGGTATTGATTTCCCCATCAAGATGCAGGACATACATAAATTTGAGGCACAAAATACTGGAATATTGGTTCATGTTTATGGCCTGGAGAAGAAAAGCAAGTCAGATGAGTGAGACAAGAACATTGTTGCCAGGCTCTTCCATTTCTCAAAATTTGCAGGTGAGTGTGAGCTGCATGTGAACATGCTGATCTTCTCTGAAGGTGATAATTATCACTACGTTTGGATCAAAGACATGTCTCAACCCCTTTACAGCCAGTTGTCGAAAAAGTAACATAAAAAGCGTATTTTCTTAAGGTGTCTGAATTATTTCTCCTAAGACAAGTTATTAGTGGCGTACCTAGCAGACCGCATTTCCAATGGACCGGCAGGTGCTATCACACCTACTGAGGAAAACAAATTCAAAAAGTTTAAGAATGCTCACCGCCAGGAGCAATGCCTGTTTGTAGTGTATGTCAACTTTGAATGCCTCCTCGCTCCTGTGACACACTGTGGAGGTAACCCTACAGCCTCACACGTCACATTTACAGAAAAACACGTACCATATTTGGCAGTGTATCAAACTGTATCGTCATATGATTCCAGTCTTAACTGCTACAAATGTTATGTCAGGGATAATCCTGAAGTTTGGCTGCTCACTGAGCTCAAAAAACTTTCAAGGGAAGTTGATAACCTTTACAGCGACAACATACCCATGACCAAATCGAAGGAGAATGAAAATTTGTATAATAATGAGGAGGGAAATGTCTACTTTGAAAATAGAAAAAGAAGAAAAGGGAACTGCTTCTTCCATACATTAATTAGCTAGTGTTTTAATTTAACTCTTCAAACAGAGTGTTTCAGCAACTTTATACAGACCACAACCAGCTGCCTACATACTTGCAAACATAAACACAATATTTATTCTTGAGTACCCTTGAGTACACTGCACATAGAATGGCTACTACATTCTTTTATTTCAACTTTAAATATGTGGATATTTTCAGTTTCTTGTCATAAGCCAATATATAACCAATTATAACGTTTTGCACCAGAATAAATAAGCTCCATTCTGAAAACTAGAGATTTATATTTAATCTATATCAAAATTATATTTAATTCTAATATTGTGTTAGTGAATTTATGAATTCACCCTAAATTCACTTTTATCATCAACCAGAAATACCAGTATGGAGCATATGACTGACATGTAAGTATATGAAATCTTAGCTCCCTGAAGAGGCTTCTTCAAGATATTTACTTGTCAACTTGAAAAAATGTTCTTATTTCAACTTCTGTAGCAATCATATTTTTTTTTTTTCATTTAAACTTCAACAAGTTGCAGATTATACCATAGGACAGAACTGAGTCAGACACGTGCGTGCAATGTAGTTGTAGTTGCAAATATGGAAAAACATTAGCTGTATAATGGAGTGACAACAAAAAATTTTTTGTGCTGGACCTAGAATTGTGACAGATTTCTGGCTTATTGATAGCTGTCAGTTTACCATTAGCTACCTGTGTATTCTCCATGTATGTCGCCAACCTGCACTTGTACATCTGTTATGTATATTCCCGTACAGGAGAGATATTTTAATTGAAAGTCACTAGCCCAGTATTGGTGGATAAATAAAATACTGCAGTGGCTTTGTTGTTCTGAAGTACAACGCAATGTTCCTTTAGATGTGCATCCATGTGGAAAGGAACAGGCACACATTGGACAACCGTCAACTGTATAACTGAGTCAGACAAGTGCGTGCAATGTAGTTGTAGTTGCAAATATGGAAAAACATTAGCTGTATAATGGAGTGAAAACAAAAATTTTTTTTGTGCTGGACCTAGAATTGTGACAGATTTCTGGCTTATTGATAGCTGTCAGTTTACCATTAGCTACCTGTGTATTCTCCATGTATGTCGCCAACCTGCACTTGTACATCTGTTATGTATATTCCCGTACAGGAGAGATATTTTAATTGAAAGTCACTAGCCCAGTATTGGTGGATAAATAAAATACTGCAGTGGCTTTGTTGTTCTGAAGTACAATGCAATGTTCCTTTAGATGTGCATCCATGTGGAAAGGAACAGGCACACATTGGACAACCGTCAACTGTATAACTGAATGACAATAATGAAAATTTGTGCTGGACCAGGACTCAAATGCGGATTTCCCACTTATCGCGAGTGGTCACCTTACCATTAGGCTATCTGAGCCAGACCCAAATTTCCGTATGTTGTCAATCATGCGTCTGTAACCAGCATTCATATGTTAATTATGTATATTGCCATACAAGAGTGACATTTTTAATTGAAAGACACTTGCTAATTGTTGGTGGAAAGTTATAGTATTGCAGTGCCTGTGTTGTTCATAATTATGATGCAATGTTCCTGAAATTGGAATGATCACATAGATAATATTTTGGGGGAGGCAAACCAAAGACTTCATTTTACTGGCAGAGAACTTAGAAGATGCAACAGGTCTACTAAGGAGATTGCCTACATTATAATTGTCCATCCTGTGCTAGGGTATGACTGTGCAGTATGGTACCCTTACCAGATGGGATTGACAGAGGACATTGAAAAAGCTCAGAGAGGGGCAGCTCATTTGGTATTATCAAAAAATAGGGGAGAGAGAGATGGACATGTTACGTGACTAATGATGCCAGCCATTAAAACAATACTGTTTTCCAGAGCAGTGATATCTTTTAAGCAAAGTCTGTTTTTCCCATTCACTGTTACAGAGTGAAACGGTAGAGGAATAGTAAAAGTGTTTTGATGAACCCTCTGCCAGGCACTTAAAGGTGACTTACAGAGTATTCGTGCAGGTGTAGCTCAAGGTGACACTACCTCAGAGGTGCAATGAGATTTATTGTTACTTCAACTGATGTTGCTAAATAAAATGATGTACTATCGTGTAGGAGATGTGATGAGATGAACAAAAATTTTGTCATACTCATGTGTCATCTCTCACTACAGGACCGGTACGTAGAGCTATCATCTCTATCTGACTGCGTATGGGCTATTCTGATGTTGTGGTAGATAATTGCAGGTGGCCTTGTGATTGCGATTGAGTATGGAAACATAATAGCAGTGTAGAGTCTTACTGTGAATGGTGTTTTGCACTATCGTCAATATCTTGGCTATTTGTGTGTCAAGTCATGGCAATACAACTGTTGTGCAAATCTTATGGACAAAAAGTTCATAATTTTCACAAGATGTGTCTCTGCCAAGTAACATGGTTCAATGAAATGTGGGCCATTCATAGAAAGAATTGCTACAGTGTATTAGAGAAGGTTACTGAAAGAAGTGCACAATGAGAACAGAAATAACTTCATTCAAAGTCGAATTACACTAAAGTGTCCACATTTCATGATGGTCCCCTGGTATTACAAATGGCGGGACATGGGTCTTAACGGAATGTGTGATCACCACTGATGACAGCGCATGCTCTATTGCGTCCTCCTATGCTGACCATACGTTTGGTAAAAAGTTCTTGTGGCAGTGCGTTTGATTCATCTACCAGCAGGACTGACAGCTGTTGGATGGTCATTGGTGAATGTGGATATGCTGAAACACGTTTTCCTACTGGATCTCACATGTGCTCAATGAAATTTACGTCACGGGACAGGCCAGCCCATTTGCCAAATATCCTCCTACTCCAAGAGCACCTCCAACAGAGCTGTTCAATGTGGCTGGACATTATTACTCATCAGGAGCCCTGTACGAAACTTAAGTGCTTTCATAGTTTTAAATAATGACAGTATTTGGGATAAGAATGTAGTTGGGATACAGATGGTTTGTGAACTGATAAAAATTCTTTAAAAATAAACCAAAAAAGTGAAATAATAATCATAAATTTATGACGCACACTTTTCTATATATTTCCACACAGAAAATTTGAACGAAATTGTTTCCAGAGCTTTAGTATATCTAATTGTAAATGATATATTGTATAAGAATTTGAGCTTCATGAACTTTTTATTTTTCATTTTCCTTAAGGGATAAGAAAATGTTGGTTGATTTATTTTGTCCTGAAATGGCTACATGCGACTGCCTGTAAGTAAAGAATGGATATGGTAAATACGATTTGAAACTTTGTCCCCATAACTTGCTTATAGTGACAGCAAATGCAATTTTAATTCGCTTCTTACCTGGTATTCACTAAGACCTCAATAAATTCTAACTGTATTTCAGGATTCTGATTGCATTTCGTACTTCATGTAAGCATGTTAGGCCATAGCAGCAATACGTAAATCATAATTTATGTTGGCAGTGACTAATATTTTTGTCATTTCGAAAGGCATATTCATACAGGAATGCCAACCTGTACAACGGGCAGAGATAATGGACTACTGCAGTGGTCACCGTTATAGTCTATGACACTGATGTATACAAATTATCCTGTTAATAAGACATAATTTGTAATAAGATAGGGCATGGGTGTGTGTGATGTCCTTAGATTAGTTAGGTTTAAGTAGTTCTAAGTTCTAGGGGACTTATGACCTAAGATACTGAGTCCCATAGTGCTCAGTGCCATTTGAAACATTTTTTTTTTTTTGTAATAAGATAAAATGAAGAGTGAGTCTCTTGTTCGTGAGTAAGAGGTTAGCTTCACAAACTACAGGTATGATGCCGGACATCTATGATGCCCTTTTGCCTACGATAGTTCAAAATTTTCGACAAATAGTAAGTCTTAGCACAAAACCGGTATGCAGTATGAGAAACGATTAAAAATTTTCTAATGATGCCTCATTCATCTCTGTGCGATTAGCATGTCTTGAAGAAAAGGGATGTTGACTTGAGAAGTAATATACACTCCTGGAAATTGAAATAAGAACACCGTGAATTCATTGTGCCAGGAAGGGGAAACTTTATTGACACATTCCTGGGGTCAGATACATCACATGATCACACTGACAGAACCACAGGCACATAGACACAGGCAACAGAGCATGCACAATGTCGGCACTAGTACAGTGTATATCCACCTTTCGCAGCAATGCAGGCTGCTATTCTCCCATGGAGACGATCGTAGAGATGCTGGATGTAGTCCTGTGGAACGGCTTGCCATGCCATTTCCACCTGGCGCCTCAGTTGGACCAGCGTTCGTGCTGGACGTGCAGACCACGTGAGACGACGCTTCATCCAGTCCCAAACATGCTCAATAGGGGACAGATCCAGAGATCTTGCTGGCCAGGGTAGTTGACTTACACCTTCTAGAGCACGCTGGGTGACACGGGATACATGCGGACGTGCATTGTCCTGTTGGAACAGCAAGTTCCCTTGCCGGTCTAGGAATGGTAGAACGATGGGTTCGATGACGGTTTGGATGTACCGTGCACTATTCAGTGTCCCCTCGACGATCACCAGTGGTGTACGGCCAGTGTAGGAGATCGCTCCCCACACCATGATGCCGGGTGTTGGCCCTGTGTGCCTCGGTCGTATGCAGTCCTGATTGTGGCGCTCACCTGCACGGCGCCAAACACGCATACGACCATCATTGGCACCAAGGCAGAAGCGACTCTCATCGCTGAAGACGACACGTCTCCATTCTTCCCTCCATTCACGCCTGTCGCGACACCACTGGAGGCGGGCTGCACGATGTTGGGGCGTGAGCGGAAGACGGCCTAACGGTGTGCGGGACCGTAGCCCAGCTTCATGGAGACGGTTGCGAATGGTCCTCGCCGATACCCCAGGAGCAACAGTGTCCCTAATTTGCTGGGAAGTGGCGGTGCGGTCCCCTACGGCACTGCGTAGGATCCTACGGTCTTGGCGTGCATCCGTGCGTCGCTGCGGTCCGGTCCCAGGTCGACGGGCACGTGCACCTTCCGCCGACCACTGGCGACAACATCGATGTACTGTGGAGACCTCACGCCCCACGTGTTGAGCAATTCGGCGGTACGTCCACCCAGCCTCCCGCATGCCCACTATATGCCCTCGCTCAAAGTCCGTCAACTGCACATACGGTTCACGTCCACGCTGTCGCGGCATGCTGCCAGTGTTAAAGACTGCAATGGGGCTCCGTATGCCACGGCAAACTGGCTGACACTGACGGCGGCGGTGCATAAATGCTGCGCAGCTAGCGCCATTCGACGGCCAACACCGTGGTTCCTGGTGTGTCCGCTGTGCCGTGCGTGTGATCATTGCTTGTACAGCCCTCTCGCAGTGTCTGGAGCAAGTATGGTGGGTCTGACACACCGGTGTCAATGTGTTCTTTTTTCCATTTCCAGGAGTGTATATGAATAAAACTGAAGCCAGTGCCGAATGCACCTCTGGAAAGACAAACGTGGGGAACAAGTATAATGCCGCAATAACATTATGCCTTTGCCCACCATTAACACCTGCATCATGAAAACAATCATGTTAGACAATGTTCTAGGATGCATTAGCTATTACCACCTCTCACCACTTGGGGGAAGATTCAACTTCCCAGAAATAGTGTTTTGGTACAGCAGTGGATATCTACTATGTGATGTGCAATACCTGACATGTATTTACATTTCCCTAAAAGCTAAAAGTATCATTTTGCTACAATGGAAGAGTAAAAATAATGTGTTTCACTTACTGACTTTCAGTAATAGAAAAAGATCAAAAAATGTTGTGTGAAAGAGCTGTTGGCTGTGGTCCAACTCAAAACACTGTGCTCTACAGTTTGCCTATGTCACACCAGACTCTGGCCACCAATTGTGGAAGTCGGCTGATAGGGACCGATGGCCAGTCATGTGACTGTGACACGTCATTTACTGAACCAATGATGTATGCTGGTGCACTCGCTCTGCCAAGCATGAAATTATTTCCTTTTTATTTTGACTTTTCATGTGAAATACCTGTGATGAAGCGAATGAATACAGTGTGGTAACTTAACTGGTGTGGCCATTCTCAGGCAGAATATGTCAAGAGGGATGTTTAAGTGTTAAGATTTCCATGGGAAAAAAGTCAGGATTATTAGTTTGTAGCTGTGTCTGTGATGACCACAGATAAATTCTTCTCTATTATAAGTTTCTTTTCTCAGGCATTATCTCTCAATCTAGGACTGTTATACTCTGAAGATGGCTTCGAAAACATGAAGCTCTGGAAACTTTGTCTGTATTGAGAGTTCTGCCATGAAGAAATTGTGAGGTTGATGACGCATAACATACATTGCTACAGATAGGCTAAGTGGTTGGCAGTGAACGCCTTCAAGAATGCTGTTAAATTTCTGATGGAACAAGATGCTGAATGAAAGTGAATAAGCCAATGCATGTATCGTCGTGTAACTAATGCTCCAGTACAAAGCCAAAACAGATGCCCTACACTGATCTCAGTGAAGGTTGTTACGCGAACTATTAAACAATGATAAGTTACTCTCAATGAGTATTCTCATGTTGCTCAAATAATTTGTTTACTGTAAACAAAAATCAGTTTTAAATGCCAGGTAAACATTTCTGACTGTACTGATGTTAGCCTCACAATGATGTAATGTTTCTGTTGTGGTAACAGCAGAGCCACAGCGTCTCCAGCCAATAGGTGATGTCTTCTCTGTGCCCGTGACGTCAGCACGTGGTGCTCATAGTGTGTTGGCTGCGCTTATAGTATGCGGATGCCCACCACAATAGAAAAAGAAAACATCGTCGATGATGAGCTGCTGTTCTCGTTGCCTGGAAGGTGGGTGTGCACCCTGATACTAATGACTTTGTCGCTGCTGGCTGACCTGTCACAGGGGACATTAGGAGTGTCCAAGACAACCGAGCACACCTGTGGACAACAGAGACACTGATTTAAGTGCTGGTGCCTATGCCACATAAGAGAAATGTCAAATTTCAAGTTTTATGCCAAAACACATAGACCTTACACATAAAGAGTAGAGGGAGGTGCATATCACAAGGAACAGTTCATCAAAAGGAGTCAGTTTCCAAGTATGAAACAAATTTTATACTGGAAACAATTATAACATTTTAGAAGTTTCGCCTCTTTAGCTGTTACCACAGATTTCAAACGTATAAGCTACAGTTTCTACATTTTATAGTTATATTAGGGGCATACTCACATTTTAATCTTGTCATGTGGCTTTATGGTTAATGATACTTTGACATAGGTAATGATATAAATTAATTTTTGCCTAATGAAGTTACTAGTGCCTATATTTTGTTAATTTTTGTTTGTTTCATTGTGCTCATAATGTTTGTTACTGTTTATACCATTAAGTTGCACCATAATATCCAAGAGTGTGACACTAGCTATGGATGAAACTGGCTAATCGCCTAACATCTTTCAGTACAATCTTCTCGTACTTCCAGCCATGTCAAGAAGTCATACTTCCATGTGTTTCTGGACAAGTTGCTATTAGCCCACTGTGAAGCAGTAACTGACTGTTGCCTGGTTGCTGTCCTCATCTTTACTTAGCCATGGAACCAGCTGCGGCTAAGGCCGTCCACATGAGACTTTGAGGATATAGCCTTGGATACAACTCGCAGAAAGTCAAGTTGCTCTTACTACCTTTTCTACAACTCATTTGCTGTCTGTTTCTTTTACAGCAGAGCAATTCAAAGATGATGTCTTTAGACAGATGAATGATGTAACTAAGTACTGTAATAATTTACAAATTATCAAGGTCCAATTTTTGAAAGAATATTGGTCTACAGCAATTCAGTGATAACTGCTCATACACTTCTGGATTGAAGACTAGTTCAACCTGTCCAGGGCACAATGAAGGCAATCTGTAAGTACTGATGTGGGGTGGCTGTACAGTTGTTGTTGTGGGTATAAAACTTTTGTTACCATTCTGTGTTTGGTGAGAACTTGTAGCACCACTCCATGACAATTACGAGAATTATGAACGTTTTCTTGAAAGAGTCTAATATTCTCATGGCCCTTACAGTACAGTGCAAAATATAACACAGGAGCTGTGGCAAGGTGGAAGACTCGTGCCACTTATGATGATGTGCACGGCAGGCAACAGAATTTCAATCATTCTGATGACCAATTTTAAGTAGAAAACTGGCAAATAATAGTGAGGAACGTAAATAAAGTGTATATAGCAGCTGCCACAGGTGACCTTGGTGGAGAGGAGGTGCACTCAGTGGGGGAACAAGATTGCTGAATAGCTTGGTTGGGCAGCTGATGGGAAGTTCTATTGAACTTTGTAAGAATGGAGACACTAATGAGTGGGGGAGACATTCCTGCACCACTGAGTGTATGTGAAGAGTCACCTGACTTGCACCCCAGTTATTATTATGACATAACTGACGGATTAAATGCTACTGGTACTATTGGGATAGTGTGACAGTTTGACAAAAAGCAACTGACTGGAACAGGAACAATAAGAAGTAAAAATTCGTTGATGTGGCAAGTGTGAGGACTTCAGGCTCCGGAACAGTATATGAAAGACTGCAAGGAAGCAAGCACTTCTGAACTGCAAGGGAGAGAATTCAAACAAGAATGTTCATTACAAAACACAATAGTGCCTCTAGACAGCACTAATATGATTTATAAATTCATATTTGATGGAGATGCCAAATATGACTGCCATCAAGGTTGGACAGCACTCATGCAGTGTGCTTTTAGACTCCCACACTCAATGGTGAATAGGAAGAGCAAAGATAGAAATTCGATGCCTGTGACTGAGTTGGGTAAAAAAAAGCCAAAATAAAAGAGTTGTTTTGTGGGGGAGAGCTGGTGCTCATTTCAGCTGATGTCAATCCGATTGTAAAAGTAGCAGTAGGTGGCTTAGAAAGTGAGGTACTGGTTGACAGCTGTTCACAGATTTCAGTGACTTCACCTAGCAAAATGAACACAGTACTACTGCTGACCTATAACGTTAAAATTTTTGGTGCTACAGAGATGGTGTCCAAAACAATCCAACATGAAGTCAAACTACTCTTGCAGTTCAAAGTTGTGGTCACAGAATTGCACACGTTAGAGAATTCAGAAACTGTGTTAACATGATCATAGGTATCAATTCTTTAATATAAATTGTTGTGATGTAAATGTCGAGCGGTGTTGTATAATAATGTACATGCAGTGCTAATGTTGGTAATACGCACCTGTGTGTGGTTTTTCTGTATATTGTTGTTCTTGTTGTACGTACTTTGTGTTGAACCGGTACCTAATAAACCATGTGTATTTCCAAATATGCAAATATTTATTTTTCTAAGAAAATCTCAGCAGGTTATGGGCCCAGGTGTGTGTTAAAAGGACACTTGTACAAAAATAATAACGTAGCTCTGTGCAAAAGGTTTTTAAAGTTATCTCCAAGAAGACGTTTTTGAAGTTGTTAATTCCATGCAACCACGATGGATTCAAGGAGAATTATCAACATCGGAGTTGTGGAAGACAAAACAAATTGGAACATTTGGAAATACAAAATAAGTATTTGTCTATGAGGAATTCCTGGTGCACTTGATGTTGTGGAAGGCAGGACAGTGAAACCTAGTATTATTTCTGAAAGTGCTACCGTTGAACAAAGGGCGATCTATAAAAGTGCTTTAGAAGCTTTTAACAATGCAGACAGCAACGCTCTACTTGTTTTGACTACAAATATGTTGGAAGAAACTTAGCAGAAAATAATGCATCTAAATACAGTGTATGAAGTGTGGACAGAATCACACAAAATATTTGATGGTGTCTCTGAAGACAAAGTTTACAACCTTTGTTTGGAGTTCTTTAGTTACAAAAAGGCTCCTGAAGATGATATTGTGACACATATTTCCTAACAGAAATATTTGTGGAGTGAATTGAAACCAGAAATGACCAAAGACATCGTAAATAATTCAGAAATGCCTCATTTGTTTTTGATTTGTAAAATATAAGGTACACTACCAGAAGACTATTTTTTGTTTAAATCTAGTTGGATGCTAACATCTAGAGATGACAGAACAGTTGATAATTTAACAAATAAATTGTGTGCATATGAAAAAGCTCTTAGTACAAAGGAGGGTGATTTTAGTAAACAAGAAGCCCTCACTACAGACTCATCAAGGCTGTCATTTCAGCAAGTAAATCCAACAGAGAAAAAGAAGAAAAAGAAATTAATATGTAATTACTGCAAGAAACCTAACCATACAATTAAAGTGTGCAGAAAGTGGGCAGCGGATGGCAAACCTCCAAAACCAGCTACCACAGATACAAATATGCTACTTCTTGCTATGACATCTTCTGTGATGAACTCTGAATGTAGAAATGATGACTGGTATATAGACAATGGTGCAACAAGTCATATTACAAATGACAGGAATTGTTTCAAAACATTTCAGCGTTTTCTAACAAAACAGTCAGTTACTACAGCTAATGGTGACATAATTGAAGCAATTGGAAAAAGGTTCAATAGACCTTGAAGCAGCAGTTGGAGGAAAATGGAACAGAATTACCTTGACAGATGTATGGTATGTGCCTCAGATTCACAACAATCTATTCTCTGTTCTTGCAGTAAAGGATAAACATCCAGAAAGTAAATTCACATCAACTGCAGAAATTTGTCATCTTAAGATTGATAATGTTACTAGATTGGCAGTTGTCTGTGATTGCTTTGTAGGCCTTTTTAAACTTGCTGTAAGAAATGTGAAACCTAGCTCCCTCAGCGCAGTTAATACCACTAGCAGAGACAATACGTTGCAGCTTTATCATGAAACATTTGGAAACCAGAACAAGCCGCCATGTGAAGTCTGTACTTTGTAGCGAGTTAAATAATGAGGTGGAAATGGATAGTGAACTTTGTGAAGGCTGTATTTATGTCAAGGCTCTTCGTTTACCATTTGGTAACAGAAAGAGGACAGCAGAACCAGGTGAACTTATTCACGCTGATGTATGTGGTCCGTTTCAAGTACCTTCTGTGTCAGGGCACTGGTATTTTGTTCTTTTCAAAGATGATTGTACAAAGTTTACGGCAACATATTTCATACAAGAAAAGTCTGGAGTTGCAGAAAAGTTAAGGCAGTTCATAGCTGAAGCAAAAGCTGCTGGACATACCATCAAGGAACTTCTGAGTGATAATGGGAAAGAATTTGACAACAAACAAGCAAAAGAGATTCTTCACAAAGAGGGTGTAATTCAACGCCTCACAATGCCTTACACTCCAGAACAAAATGGGTGCAGTGAAAGAGAGAACTGCACAGTTGTGGAAACTGCCAGGGCTATAATGCATGCACATGCAAACATTCCACAGAAACTTTGGGCAGAGATGGTGAACACCACAACCTACATTCTATCTGAACAGGGCCTTCCAGTATTCCAGGAACATATTCATATGAATTGTGGTATGGAAGGAAGCCTAGCCTGAAACATCTGCAGGTGATAGGCTCCACTTGCTATGCTCATATTCCAAAACAACAGAGGAGGAACATGGACCGAAAAGCACTGAAATGTGTCCTCATTGGATATGATCACAATGAGGGTTACATAATTTATTGTGGAGAGGTGTGCAAACTCATTAGGTCACGAGATGTCATCTTCGAGGAGAGGCCACTGAAGAGTGAGAAAAGTTCAACTCTTCCAGTGAATGTTTTCAGTCATCAGGATCCAGTACCTCAGACTGAAGACCAATGGTATTGAAAGTGAGAGTGAAGAGGATGGCAGTTCCTTGGATGTAGATGAAGACCCTCAGGAGGAAGATCAGGAAGACACAAGTGCAGAAGCTTTACCATGTCTGTGTGATCGGTTAACCCTCAGACCTCCACAAAAGTTTAATGATTATGTAATGAACCTCTCAATATCTTTCCAAGAACCACAAACATACAGTGATGCCATGAAGTCTGTTCAAAACGATTTCTGGAAGGAAGTTATGGATTCTGAAATAAAAGCTCTTCAAGAAAATGGAACGAGGGATGTGGTTGACCTACCATATGCAAAGATGTCCATTCCCAATAGATCGGTGTATAAAGTCAAACAAATGCTGATGGCTCAGTCAATAAATTCAAGACAAGATTGGTGATTAAGGGTTATTCGCAGCAGAGAGGAGTTGACTATGAGCAGACATTCAGAGCACATTCAGAGCACTGCTAAGTGTTGCTGCAAGGGAGAGCATTTATATTGATTTAAAAGAAACCATTTATATGCAACAACCTCAAGGATGTGATGATGGCTCTGGGAGAGTATGTTGCTTGAAGAAAAGTCCATACAGACTGAAACAGGCTCTGCATTGCTGGAATTAGAAGTACAGTAATCATCTCACTAAACTGGGCTTTCTGAGGAGTGAAGCTGGTCCATGTCTTTTTGTGAGACAGTAAGGCTGTAAGAAAATATTCCTTGTGCTTTATGTTGATGATGGTCTGATTGCAGCTCACAGTGAACAGGAATTTGAAGACATTGTCAGTGATTTAAGAGAAGAGTTTAAAATTACTTCAGTGCCTGCATCATTTTTCTTAGGTCTGGAAATTGACCAACAAGAACGTGGATCTGTATGTGTAAGTCAGACTCATTACACAGGAAAACACCAGAGCATTTCAACATGAAGAACTGCAAGGCTGTAACTACAACCATTATAAATGACAATGATACAGAAGAAAGTCCTTGCAACTCTGAATTTCCATACAGTCAAGCTGTTGGAGTACTGATGTTTCTGATGTGTGGGAGACGTCCTGACATTGCATATGCTGTCAGTGTTGTATCATGAAATCAACAGATTGTGATGTAGTGAAAGTTAAAAGAATCTTACAATACCTGAGAGGCACAACAAATTATGGACTTTTATATAAAAACAATTCTAGGAAGCAGGTTTTAGAGTGTTCTAGTGATGCTGACCACATTGGTGGTGATCTTGGCTCTGGGCTCTCAACATCTGGTGTCCTTTGTCTGTACTCTGGGGTACCCATCACCTGGGTTAGTCAAAGGCAATCTTCTGCTGCCATATCCGCAACTGAAGCTGAGGTTGTGGCTGCCAGTGAAGCTGCTCAGGAAATTGTCTGGATCAAGAAGCTTCTGACAGAATTGGACCAATTGGAGGCAACACCAGTTCTGGAGGTTGACAATGAAGCTGCTATCTGGCTTGCCCAGAATCCCAAGTTTCACTGAAGAACGAAGCATATTCATATAAGGCATTTCTTTGTTTGTGAACTATTTAGTGCTTATGAAATCATAGTTGCAAAAGTAGATACTGTAGAACAACTTGCTGATATACTAAAAAAGCCTCTGTTTTCGATTAGATATCAGTATTTATGTAATAAGATTAGACTTTGCAAGTTATTAAATAAGGGAGAGTGTTAATGTATTTTACATCTTTGGTGTTCTTTAATAACTAAAGTCAGTATTTCATGTTCAGTGGTTAGTAATATGCACCTGTGTGTGGTTTCTCTGTATGTTGTTGTTGTTGTACGTGCTTTGTGTTGAACCAGTACCTAATAAACCATGTGTATTTCCAAGTATGCAAATATTCGTTTTCTAACAAAATATCAGCATGCAGGAAAAGGCAGTCATCAGATCAGCGTAGTTAAACACTGTCAGAGTGAGCTAGAACTTGGATGGTCTGTTGAGCTCTGTTGGTAAGTGGGGTGTACTCAGCCCTTGTGAGGCAAACTGAGGAGCTACTTGTTGGAGACGTAGCAGCTCCGGTCATGTAAACTGACTAACGGTCAGGAGTGCGATGTGCTGACCACATGCTCCTCCACATCCATATTCATTGATGCCTGTGGGCTGAGGATGACAAGGCGCCCATTTTGGTACCACTCAAACTTCATAGCACCTGTTCATGCTGAGTTTACTTAGGAAAAGGCAGTAGTAACACAATTTTTTTAGTAAAAGGAGCCATTTCTGGGAAATTTTGAACTTCCAAGTAGGACCAAAGGTTGTACCGAAAAAGAAGTATGAAATATAAGTTATATAAGTTTATATTGTTTTGGAGTTCAAAGGGAAGCAGAAAAAGGATGTAAGAGTTATCCTCTGGAAGGAGGACCAGAAACAGATCCGTGGAAAGTTGATGAAGGGATGGTGGATGAGGCACATTAAGAAGGGTATGAGGTTTCCTGCTCTATGGGAAACTTCACAGTGAGGCGACTGTGCGTACTTGAGCTGGGTAGAACAATGCATTCTTTCCTTCTTCTATTCTCTTCCTCTTTTGTTTAATATATTGTTGATAATCTTCAGTATGTGCATATAGACAATTGAAGTGGGGAAGTCTTTAAAATGGCAAGAGAATATGTGAAGTAAGTCAATGGTTGGATACAGGATGTCATGATGATATCATGATAAATGTAAAATCCCAAAAGTAGAACAGTGTGAATAGAGTTTTGAAATACAGAGAAAATAACAAGGGGGACATGAAGTGAAAACAAGACAGAATTCTGGGTAAATCACAACATTGGAAGTAACACTCTGATATACAAGTATGAACAGTGTTTTTATGGTTTAAGTAAAATAGGTTACAAGAGATTAGATTAGATTAGATTTACTTTCATTCCAATTGATCCGTAGTGAGAAGGTCCTCCAGGATGTGGAACATGTCAGAAAAACAACAATACATGACAAATATTTAAACTAAAACAAATAAGCTAATGTACCATTCCACAGGTCCCAAGTGGAATGATCGTCATTTTTAATGAACACTAAGAGTCATTTTACAAATGCTATTGCACTGAATTTAAAATAAAAAAGTTTTTTATTTATTTATAAGGTAAGAAACATGTAATACAACTACTGTAATACTTATTTACAATGAACACATTACTGCACTGAAATGGTGCAGAAGTTAGATTATACTTACACACACACACACACACACACACACACACACACACACACACACACACACACACACACACAAATTTTCAGTGAACACATTACTGCACTGAAATTGTGCAGAAGTTATGTTGTACTTATATACAAATCAGTTGGTTTTCCTCAGAAATTCATCAATGGAGTAGAAGGAGTTGGCCACCAATAAATCCTTTAGGCTTCTCTTAAACTGAATTTCATTGGTTGTTAAGCTTTTTATGGCTGCTGGCAAGTTATTGAAAATGTGTGTTCCTGAATAATGCACACCTTTTTGTACAAGACTAAGTGACTTTAAATCCTTGTGAAGATTATTCTTATTTCTAGTATTGATTCCATGAATTGAGCTGTTGGTTTGAAAAAGTGATATATTTTTAATGACAAATTTCATTAAGGAATAAATATATTGGGAAGCTGTAGTTAGTATCCCTAGTTCCCTAAACAGGCTTCTGCAGGATGTTCTTGAGTTCACACCACATATAATTCTTACTGCACGTTTTTGTGACCGGAAAACTTTAGCTTGGCTTGATGAATTACCCCAGAAAATAATCCCATATGACATTATGGAATGAAAGTAAGCATAGTATGCCAGCTTTTTCATTTTTATATCCCCTATGTCTGACAAAATTCGCATTGCAAACAGAGATTTGTTAAGACGCTTCAGCAGTTCTGTGGTGTGCTCCTCCCAGTTGAATTTATTATCAAGCTGTAATCCCAAGAATTTAACACCGTCCACTTCTTCTATCTTCTTGTCATCATATGTTAGACATATACTCTTGGGACACCCCTTACAAGTTCTGAACTGCATGTAGTGTGTTTTTTCAAAGTTTAGTGACAAAGAATTGGCTAGGAACCAGTGATTAATGTCTACAAATATTTTATTGGCTGATCTTTCTAAGACTACACTTGATTTGCTATTTATTGCAATGTTTGTATCATCAGCAAACAAAACAAACTTGGCATCTGGTAATGTTACTGATGAAAGGTCATTGATATACACAAGAAAAAGTAAGGGCCCCAAAATGGAACCTTGTGGGACCCCACATGTAATTAGTTCCCAGTTGGATGATGCCTGATAGCTTGATACATGTCTCTTTCCTAATAACACCCTTTGTTTCCTGCCAGAGATATAAGATTTGAACCATTTTGCAGCATTTCCTGTTACACTATAATATTCTAGTTTACTTAAAAGGATATTGTGATTTACACAGTCAAATGCCTTTGACAGATCACAAAATATACCAGTTGCCTGCAATTTTTTGTCTAATGAATTAAGTACATTTTCACTGTAAGTGTAGATAGCCTTCTCAATATCAGAACCTTTTAGAAATCCAAACTGTGACTTTGACAGTATGTTATTTGAGATAAGATGGTTATAAAGACGACTGTACATTACTTTTTCGAAAATTTTTGAGAATGCTGGCAACAGTGAAATTGGACGGAAATTTGATGCTATTTCTTTATCTCCCTTCTTAAACAGTGGCTTAACTTCAGCATATTTCAGCCATTCGGGAAATATTCCACTGATAAACGACTGGTTACACAGATAGCTTAATATGTTACTTAGCTCAGAATCACATTCTTTAATTAACTTTGTTGATATTTCATCATACCCACTAGATGTTTTTGATTTTAAAGATTTTATGATGGACATTATTTCTGTTGGGGTAGTGAGGGTCAAATTCATATTATGGAAGTTACTTGAAATGTCTGGTCTAAGGTAATCCATAGCAGCATCTACCGAACCTGACTACCCCATCTTTTCAGTAACAGTTATAAAATGTTTGTTAAAAAGTTCTGCAACACTATACACATCTGTCACCAATGCATCATTTACTCTTAATGCTATTTGTTCCTCTTCATGTCTGGTTCTACCGGTCTCCTCCTTCACTATATCCCATATTGTCTTTATTTTGTTATCTGATATGACTATCTTTTCCTTGTAATATATTTGCTTTGACATCCGTATTACAGTCTTTAATATTTTGCAGTATTTCTTATAATGTGCTATAGCATCAACATTGGAAATGTTTCGGATTGACAGATACAGTTTTCTTTTTGTTTTACAAGATACCCCTATTCCTCGAGTAATCCATGGCTTCTTTGTAGACTTTGCTCTAACCTTGGTAAGTTTTGGGGGAAAGCAGTGTTCAAATAAGGTAAGCACTTTATTAGCAAAAATGTTATATTTTTCATTCATGCCATGAGCACTGTAAACATCAGTCCAGTGAATGTCTCTGAGGAGTGTCCTAAAATAATCAATTTTTGGCTTACTGATTACCCTCTTGAGCTCAGATTTAACAGATTTTATATCCTGTTCAGTATTAACATTTAACAGAAGGAACTGCATGTCATGGTCTGAGAGGCCATTGACTATTGGTTTTGTAATATAATTTTGTTCATTTGACTTTTCTATAAAGATATTATCAATGGCTGTTTGTGAGCAAGTGGTTATCCTAGTGGGGAACTTTACTGTGGGAATTAAGTTGAATGATAGTGTTACTAACTCAAATAGGTTCTTATTGGGAGAGTCTTTAAGGAAATCTACATTGAAATCACCAGCAACCACTATTTCTTTGTTTTTGGTTGTTAAATGGGCCAGTACAGCTTCAAGGTGGTTTACAAACAGATTAAAGTTACCTGCAGGTGCTCGATATACACTTAATATTATGAAAGATTTTTTGTGAAAATCTAATTCTGTTGCACATGCTTCCATATGCTGTTCTAGGCAAAATTTATGAATGTCTATGTTCTTAAATTTATGACAGTTCCTGATGAATGTGGCAACTCCTCCTTTCTCCATTTCTGATCTACAATAGTGAGATGCTAACCTAAACCCTGTAACACTTAAAAGTTCTATACCAGTGGTCACATGATGTTCAGAGAGGCAGATTATGTCAGCTGGGTTTGAAGACTCTAATTCATCTATGCAGATAGTTAATTCATTAATTTTATTTCTCAGTCCTCGAATATTTTGATGCAATAAAGATAGCTGACATTTCACATTGACTGACTTAAAATTGGATGGAGTTAAAATATCTGCTGACAGTTGAAAATTCTTAACCAATGGCTGTTTATGTTGATGTAATAAGCTGGAATTATGTTTTTTGATTTCTTTCTCAAACTGAAGGTTTGTCTCAGTTCTAACCTCTCTTAAAATTTGTTTTCTTTCTGTCCTCCCTACCCTAAAAAAGGGTCTTTTCTGAATCCTATAACCACTGGTATTTTACCACTCATGACAGTGCCTCCCCCCTTTAACTTTCCTGCTATTTCCCCAGCCAATTTACCCTTCCCCTTCCTGTTGAGGTGAAGGCCATGCCTAGTATAATCCCACCTACTGACAGAATCAACATGAACCACACCAATGTGTGACCCCGCACCCGACATGAGCAGCCGTTCCAGCTCCAAATTAACTCTCTTGACAGAAGAGTTCAAATGAGGTCGGTCATGGCGCCCAAGAACAGATACAAACTCAACACTGGTATGCCTCGATGCTGATGCAATCTTCGCCAGGTCACACTCTATGCTGTACCCAGGATCTCTGTCAATACTGTTACTTGCCCCACCCACTATAACCACGGTGTCTTCCTTAGTGAAATCTTTGCAAAGTGATCCTAAATCCTCTGTCACCTGCTCCAGACCAGCACTAGGTTTAAAAAAATTGGTGACCTGGTATTCTGATCCTAGTTCATCCTGCAAGAGTTGGCCAACACCTCTTCCATGGGAACTACCTAACAACAACACTTTCTTTCTCTTTACTGATTTCCCTACATTCTTACTTTTCAATTTGCTGCTGAAAGTTTGTTGTGCCCTGTCTACACCTGTAACTGCTTGAGGCTCACCAGCTTCTAACTGAAGCAACAGGTCAAATCTATTTTCCACATTCACCATAAAGCTGTCAGACAAAGTTCTAGGCCTGTTCCTCCTGTTGCCTGTTGCCACTTCCCACCTCTCTTTACCCTTCTCCCTCCTTAACCTGTCAAGATCTCCCCTGGCCTTGTCTAACTCAGCCTGAAGGGCAGCAATTTTCCCCTCCTGTTCCAGTATCTTCCTATCTCTACTACAAATCCTACAAAACCACTGATGAGTCTCATTTACTTCCCCTATTCCCACGCCACTACAGTCACCCACATGGAAAAAACTACAGCACCCATCACACCAAAGCCCCGACCTAACAATTCTACGGCAAGTCAAGCACTTTTCACTCATGATAAACGTAATAATTTATTAAGAATAAGTAAGTTAAATTACAGATAAACACGAAAATATGGTTACACAAATTTGGCTTATACGCAACTGTGTGTAAACAAAAACAAAAGTGCAAAGTTTCTGAAACAACAAGTTAAACTTTACGCTACTTTCCGGAAATGCTAGTTAAATAATGAAGAGGTACGCTAAGTTAAATTGCTGGAGAGAGCAAGGAACAACTAAACGAAATTCTATAGATTTGCTGCAGCAGAACGTAAACAGAAAATACGACTGTACGGTCTTTTCGCGTTTTCTGCTATATTACGTAATGAGAAATGAAACCTTTAATGGTACACTTAAACGGCACACTAATACACTTATTTACCACGTAATCAGTACTAATCTATGTGTTTTATAATCTAAAATAACTTATCTTTACGAGAACACCAAACCTCGCGCTAGTCGATTGGCTGCAGGGCTGGAATAAATATAATACAAATGTAACTTGGAACTAAAGTAACAGTGCGGAATGTATAATATATACGATTGCAAGGATCTGATGTTAAGAAGATGAGTGATTTGTGTCACAGACAGGTGTGTGACCTGTATATTTTATGTGATTGGCTAAGGAAATAAGAGACTGAGCAGTGTGGAGCACCAGAATAGGTGGACTCAGGAGTGTAAATATAAAAAGATCTAGTGATTGAGTAAATGTAGCAAATGCATACAAGAAAGTATCAGTTTCAGTCTATGAAAAACAAAAAAGTACATTAATGGACAGGGAAAAAAGTCTATGGAGTCACGAGTGGTATTCCTTGGACAGAGTAAATCATAATGAGCAACAATGGTAAGCTTCCATCACTAAAGTCATGACTAAAATTATTCTGAAAGTATTTGGAAAATGCAGCATAACAAATTAATCTGTGTGTAGTTAGAAAACAACCTTTGTTACATGGTGTGGAAAATGGTACCATTCAGGTGTCATTGTGAGGCTTATATTCTGAGATATATGAACCTAGCTCACATCTTGAGAAAGAGGGCTCTGGAGTAGCAATTGAAGTGGACCATGGTGTTGATGAGAAAGAAGGTGTCATGGCAGACATGGCGGACAGCAATACTCTCTTTTGTCCCATGCCTAGGGTTACATCTCAAGGTGGAGGATCATAATCACTTACCTCATATCTTATAGGTTAAGACACCAGCACTAGCATGTGAAACTGTGTGGTGAAGTTAGATGAGAAGTGTTAAGTGGTACGACAAAGTAACTGTGATAACACTACATACATAGCATAAAGAGATACTCTTACTGAAATATGTTGTATTGGAATTAACTGGTGTTACTATCAGTGCATGTTTTCTTAAAATATATGGTGTTAAATGTTGGGGGGTGTTCTAAAAACTGGTAAGACTTGGTAAAGGAAATGAAAATGCCAGAATTGAAGGCTGTGAACAGTTGGGGCCAGGAGAAAATGTGAGAAAGTAAAATATACCTACATGATGTAGAAATAAAGGAAAGAGAAGTTTATCATGTACCGATATTCAGAGCTCATGGAAGTTTCAAAAACAATGTGAGAAGATTGAGACATGGCAGTGGTAGATTCTTCCACTTTGCATGCTCAGCAAACTCATAGCTAATCTCTCGATAAATTAAAATAATGAAGGAAAGTGATAAGTATATGCAGTCACAGGATGATGGACATACAATTTTATTACAGTAAGTTTTGTGAAAACATGCTTTGTGATTTGAGAGTTAGATCTCAAGATATATCAGTTTCAACTAAGCACTGACATTAGAATTTGTAGGACCACCTGAAGGCAAGAAGCTATCATTGTTGCATAGGGAGGAAAGGGAGGGGGAAGGGGGGACAAGGGCACCACGTCATTAGGGCTGGCAGGAGAGCATAGTTGCTGAAAGTTTCTGGAGAGCTGACATAAGGTTTCGCTAAGGCACAAACAATTAGTAAGACTGAATTTCTGAGGACAGATATCCCTTGGAAATTAGTGAACAGATGAGTCCAAGGAAAGGACAATCAAGGAAAGAAAAATAGTACATCCGAAAAATGCATTTTACGACAGTAAAAATGAAACGAAAATTTTTCAGAGAGTTTTGCTAAAGAGTATCCACTGGAGAAAACAATATAGGACACTGCAGTTTTCATAGACAAATAACTGATAAAGTAGCTTGTCTGCTGTCACAGCAGCCTCATATGTTCTAAGTAAGACAGACAGGCCATTGAATGGAAGAAAATGTCTTGGGGCTTGGCTGATGTCGGACCTACTTCAGACTGTAATCTGCCTTGGTTACATCATCCACATAGGCAGTCTTTTTAGTTGCCGTTTCAATGTTTATTTTTCCTGGTGGGAATATCTACAGACTTAGATGGAGGTAGTTTAAGAGAACAAAGCATATGGGAGGCCATACATCATGACTCAACCAACTGTCGGTCAGTGGGTTGAGACCTTCATTGGTATACTGGCTCATTGTTGTAACAGGATGTTGACGATGGCCGTGTGGTTGAGTCCAGGTTGTTAGTGTGATTTTTGACCTGAAGAAATCATGTGATTTATTAAAGGCAGAGTCCAAAATGTTCCTAAGAGCCACATGGCACAACATCAAAGGGATTTTAAGGTTATCTATGAGTATCTAAATACGACACAATGGGATTGTTTTGTATCCACATTAGTTTGTCTCCCAAACTCCCTGAATTCAGATAAGTACTGTTCTCAATTTTGCATAAATGTTGTGCATTCTTAATGTCAACCTCATTGGCAAGTAAGGGGCCTCAACAAAATAGTTGATTTTATCAGATAGTCTGTTCTTTCTGTGTTGGTACACTGACCCTTTTCCGAGTGTTATTGTAGTCATGCAAGATTCAGTGATGTGTGCAGACTTGAGTGCAGCATAAAAAGAACTGCCTCATAGGTACGGATTGTGTTGCTGGACTTAAGGCATGCAGTCTCTTAACGTAGGTCTATGATAAAATGAAATTCTGCACTCCTGTTAGATTGTCAATTACCGTCACATGCAAGTTGTTCCATATTATGTTACCGTACTGTCTTGGTTGTTTCTCTCTGTGCAGTCCAGTGTACTTATTTGTATTAACATCAAATTGATAAAATATGTTCACAAAATAACCGAGAGAAGGTCAGTTTTTAGTTCTTAACAAGCATGAAACAAAAATTTGTTTAATTCACATACTGTGTAAATTCTCTTATGTCTGTAAATAAGTAAAAATCCATTCTTATTTTTAAACACACCCAGTGTTACATTAAACTTGTTGAAACTGCTGAAATTTTCCTGTTTGTAAAAGTTAACTTCTTGAAAACTAGCAGTCATAAAGCTTTGGGCAGCGGAAACGATAACAGTGGGATATGACAATGCCAAGCTCCAAATGGTGCGCTGGAGGCGATACCAGTGCAGCATGCTAGTTGTCAGCAGCCAACTGCTTTAAACTTGACCATATATGTCTTCTTGCCTCTATACACCCAAGATCCATATAGCATGTAGGAAGGTAGGAGATGAGGTACTGTTGGAAATGGACCTATGAGGGGCCATCATGAGTTGTGCTTGCATAGCTGAGTCAGTAGAGCACTTGCCCACAAATGGCAAAAGTTCCAGGTTCACGTACTGGTCTGGCACACAGCCTTACTCCACAGCAACTCTCAGATCAGTTCTTGCTCTCCTGCACAGTGAGAATTCATTATGTCCTCTCCAAGGCAGGCCATTCTCACATGTGTCATAAGGCCTATAACATCTATCCCTCAAATAATAGTTACCAATAGGTGCTGACATAAAGAAGAAATTGGTGCAGGAACAGCTCTTCATTGTGTCATTGTGCCCCTCATCAATAGTACTCCATGTCCCAATATATGAGGTATATATTATACAACTGTATGTTTTAAATGTAATCTCACTGTGTCACTACATTTACACAATTAAGGTTGCTGGGAACAAAACATGAGACAAACCTGAGCAGTGTACAATAAAAGCATATGGGTGATACAGCAAGAATGCATTTATGCATGTTGACATCAGCAAATACTACAGGACAACTTTGGCAGTTTCTTTAGAAGCCTTTAAGATTTTCCACAGTAGATGCATTAGCTTTGCTGTGAATGTATTTATTGTAGAACATTTGACAAAGGCAACTGGAACAGCATGCAAAAGAAAATACTCTGTAATGAGTCACTAGATACCAATGATTGCTTATATCAAAACCTTCACTGGATAAAACTCACTGATCTTTGGAAACTTGTCAGCATAGACAGGATTCAAACCACCTAATTGTGTTTCATTGGAGAGCTGGTCACAGAGGCCATGATAATAATTAAGAATCTATTCTCTGCAAAATGGGTTTTTATTATTTCAGAGCCTCATTGCTCACTATTTTTTTAATGAGACAGAAATTAGCATCATCAACAACTTTACGAACATTGGTTGTTTGATTTTTATTAATGCACACCACTGCTGCTTCTCTGAGGCTTTGCAGAAATGCAGTGTCTGCCATAGACAGAGGTCATATTGGATGTGGTATACAATGAAATTAGTTAAGGCTTTCACTTCTCTGAGAGACAGATGTGCTTGTCTTGCACTGAATGACTTTTGAAATTTCTTACATGGTTATGCATTCAGAGTTAGTGCCCTACACCGATGCTAACAGCATGCATCCCAGTAGCAGCAATGCATTCATGTGTGAAGTCACATACAGTTGATAACCTATTAGTGTCATTTTGATCAGGGGCATTGAATTTGGGATTCTGGTCTGCTACTCATTTTGTTTACTTAGTAGCATTTCACTTGCAAGTGCTGGAATTTCCAACACTTAATGCAACATGCAGAGCTGAGAGAGATCACGGAAAAACAATGTAGGATACACTAGATGCTGAAGAAAGATACCTTGAAACAAAGGCACATGCTTTTACTTGAGGTTGACAGATGAAGTGAATGTGTCATTGCTAACTAGGCCATTCATTCTTTTCATTGTGTTTATACATGCTGTACTGAAATAAAACTTTCACAGTTGTGAAACAACTTGAGGTGCTCATAAACAACAAAAGTACATGAGAAACTGACACTGCACACTTATTGAAAATTACCTATCAAACTATTAAGTTCTATTTGTGCTTGCACAGGTTAAGATGAACATTAAAGATTAGCTGGAAAGCTTCTACTTTATGGGAAGAAACCATTGTTAATACCACAGTTCTCTTATTACTGCTTCTTGCTTTGAATTTACAGAATTCTAGTTATAATTATCACAGAACAAGTCTGCTTTCAAGTAACACTTTTAATCACTTTTTCGCAGAAGAAGCTGACTTGCACTGTGGTGTAGTGGTTATTATACTAAACTATTGAATGGGGGGTGCTGAGTTCAAAACTCACCTGCAGTATACCATTTTAATTTCTATATTCAGTTTGAGTACATTCTAGAAGTATCCACAAATGTCAAGAATCATCGTACTGGAATGTTCTATATATGTGTGTGTGTGCAAGTGTATACCTGTCCCTTTTTCCCCCTAAGGTAAGTCTTTCCACTCCCGGGTTTGGAATGACTCCTTACCCTCTTCCTTAAAACCCACATCCTTTTGTCTTTCCCTCTCTTTCCCTCTTTCCTGATGAAGCAACCGTGGGTTGCGAAAGCTTGAATTTTGTGTGTGTGTTTGTGTTTGTTAGTGTCTCTATCAACATACCAATGCTTTCATTTGGTAAGTTACATCGTATGTGTTTTGGCCAAAGGCTCTGAGCTCTTGTACGTGCAAGTGCTGAATAAATCTTCTTTAAGTGAAGTAAGTGTCCATCATTCATCTAAGTACACCTTCTTCTACATGACATTATTCTGATGGAGATGCTGGGTATTGGAACTTGTGACGACACAGTGGCTCCCATCAGGCCACAACAGAGCCACCGTTAATGTGGCGAGAAACCTGAGTTTGGGCCATATTCAACAGATTGCAATCTACCGGAGACAGAAGAAGAAGAGGATATTACAATGACAGCGACTGTGTGCCACCACATGAGACATCCTTCTGGGTTCTCTGGTGATGATGGCCAAGATCCAAACAAGTGGCTGAAGGTATATGAGCGTTTGGCCAAATTTAACAAATGGGATAACATTGTGTGTTTGGCTAACGTATTTTTCTACTTGGAGGGTACTGCCAAGCAGTGGTATGAGAACAACGAGGAGAAGTTAACAAGCTGCGAAGTATTCCAGGTGGAACTGCGCAAGTATTTCAGTGACACACAGTGACAGAAAGGCAAGGCTGATGATAAATTAAAGTGCTGGGCACAGCATCCACAAGAAACTACTGCATCCTACATTCAAGACGGCTTCGAGCTGTGTAAAATAGTGGATCCTAGAATGAAGGAGGAAGATAAGGTTGCACATATCATGAAGGGTGTTGCTGAGGACATGTATCAAGCCCTACTCCTGAAGGAGGTTTCGACAGCAGACGACTTTATACAATGGTGCCAGTATATTGAGACAATGCATCAAAAAAGAATTACATGCAAGAAGTTTGAACGGCCAGATTAGCACTGTAGACTATCAACCAATAAGCCAGAGAGCATACCATGTGTCAGCAACTGAACGTCAAATAATTTGCGATGAGATAGAGAAAATTACGAAAAATGACTTCATTCAACCTTTGCAGAGCCCATGGTCATCACCAGTGGCCCTTGTCAGGAAGAAGGATGGCAGTTGGTGCTTTTGTGTTGATTACAGGAAGCTTAATAAGATAACTAAAAAGAACGTTTACCCTCTTCCACAAATTGATGATACACTAGATGGTCTGAAGGAGGCTAAGTTTTTCTCAACCATGGACATGTACCCGAGATACTGGCATATTGAAGTAGATGAGGCTGATCATCAGAAAACTGCATTCATCACCCCTGAGGGCCTGTATGGGTTTAAGGTAATGCCATTTGGTTTGTGTAATGCACCAGCAACTTTTGAATGGATGATGGATAACCTTCTACGTTACCTGAAGTGGACGATTTGTCTTTGTTATTTAGATGACATTATAGTGTACTCAGAGACATGTGATGAACATATCAAAAGACTGAGGGCTGTTTGTAAGTGTCTCCAACAAGGCAGACTGAAAGTCTGTCTTTGGAGCAAAATAAATCAAAATACTTGGACACCTAGTGTCAAACTACGGTGTGTGGCCAGACCCAGAAAAGGTGAAATCTATAATGGAATTTCCTATTCCTAAAAGTATTAGAAATGTGGGAAGCTTCCTCATATTATATTCTTATTACCATTGTTTTATCAAAGACTTTTGTATCAAAGCCAGGCCACTCCATGAGTTGTTAAAAGCTGATGCTAAATTTATCTGGGGTGGTGCTCAACAAGATTCTTTCAATGTGCTGTGAAAAGCTCTGAAGACTGACCCTGTAATTGGTCTGTATGATGAGAGAGCACCTACAGAACTACACACAGATGCCAGCAGTTATGGGCTTGGTGTTGTTCTGGTGCAAATTTCGGATGGAAAAGAAAAGGTTATAGCCTATACTTCTAGGGCACTTACAAAAACTGAGAGAAACTACTCAACTACAGAAAGAGAATGACTTGCTGTGATCTGGGCCATGTGCAAATTTTGACAGTATCCCTACGGAAGGCCATTCACAGTTGTTACACACCATCATTCATTTTGTTGGTTGACAGAATCGAACAGGACGACTCGCCAGGTGGGCACCATGTTTTCAAGAGTATGACATTACCGTAGTGTACAAAAGTGGAAGAAAACACCAAGATGCAGACTGCCTCTCAAGAAACCCTGTGCAAGACCATCAAGGCTTGGTGAAGATAGTGACTGTCTCACTACACTTCAGGATCTCTCTGCTTAGCAGAAGAAGGAAGCCAATATATCTCAAATTACGCTTGCCCTAAATCAGTCAGAGGATGTGAAAGGACAATTTAAGGTAGTTAATGGATTACTTTGCAAGAAAAACTTTGATCTGTTTGGAAAGAGGTGGCTACCAGTGATTCCTGAACACATGTGCTCAGATGTTCTACAGAAATTCCATGACACACCTGAGGCTGGACATTTAGGATTTGTTAAGACATACGATAGAATCCGCAAGAGATTTTTCTGGCCAGGTTTATTTAGGAGTGTCCGTCACTATGTATCGTATTGCAGAGAGTGCCAGAGGAGAAAGGAAGTTCCTCAGAAACCATCTGGCCAACTCATACCAATTCCACCAGCCGAAACACCTTACCAGCATGTTGGGATTGACCTCCTTGGATGATTTCCAACGTCTGCTAGTGGAAATAGATGGATTATTGTTTGCACTGGTTATCTGACACACTATAACATTACAAAAGCTGTGAAAACAGCTGAAGCATCCGAGGTAGCCAAATTCATTGTGGAAGACACTGTATTAAAACATGGTGACCCAAGGTCGTTAATTACAGATCAAGGGAAAGTTTTTCAATCGAATCTTGTGACAGAGATAAGCTGTCAGTAACATTAATCATCACATGATGACTGCCTACCATCCGCAAACTAATGGGCTTACTGAATGCCTTAATAAGACCTTGGACAACATGCTATCAATGTTTGTTAATGTTGAGCAGAGCAGCTGGGAGGGGGTGCTACCTTTCGTGATGTTTGCCTACAACACCGCAAAACAAGACACCACAGGATTTATGCCATTTTTCCTGGTGCGTGGGCGTGAGGCGACTATGACAATGGACATTGTGTTTCCATTACATCTTATGGTGTGGACGATGACCACATCAGCCAGGTGTTAACCAGAGCTGAGGAAGCTTGGCAGTTAGCTCAACTCTGCATGTTGCAGGCTCAAGAAAATAATCGCTGAAGGTATGATGTGAGCTACCGCCCTGTTGTCTACCAGCCTGGTGACCTCGTTTGGATCTTCACTCTGGTTCAGGAGATTGGTCTCTCTGAGAAGCTCCTCAGGCCCTAATTTCGACCTTATAATGTTGTAAGACAGTTGTCTGATGTTACTTATGAAGTTGAAGATTTTGACCCCGACGCAAGATTAAGAAAGATCAGAGATACGGTCCAGGCCCTTCAAATTTCTACAAGGATCATGCTACCCAGGGTAAATTCAAAGTTATGGTGACAGGCAACAAGCAGAAACATGATGAACAGCAGAGTGGCAAAAGAAGTTCTAAGAAGATCACCGCCAGGGTAAGCATCAGTAATCGAGGGTCAGGGTGTGCAGTATCGATGACTCGTTCCCGGACTAGGACAATGTAACACAGAGATGCAGTTCTCTTAAGGAGGGAGCAATATCACAGAACAAGCTGAGTAGTACTGTGGTGTAGTGGTTATGATACTAAACTGTTGAAAGGAGGGTGCTGAGTTCATAACTCATCTGGATTGTACCATTTTAATTTCTATATTCGGTTAGAGTACATTCTAGAAGTATCCACAAATGTCAAGTATCACTGTACTGGAATGTTCTGTAGTTGTACATATACTGTATGTGTTCTAGCTGGAGGCAGTCCTCTCCCCACTCTTATATGTAGAAGTGCTGAATAAACCTTCATTAAGTGAAGTTAGAGTTCATCATTCATCTAAGTATACCTTCTTCTATATGACAGTATTGTTCTGAACAGAAGTTTTTAATCTACACAGTGGCAATGACTCACTCAGTGATTTGCACCCCATAAAATTACCAAATGTTAATTATGTGATATGTGAAGATAACCAGAAAGTCAAAACTGATAGTAAATAATGAATTATTTATCAGCAGCTCTCAGCAGTTTTGTGAGTATAATTTTTTTCAAAGGCAGTGCAAAAGTTACAGTACAGCTGGTGTATGACTGCCACACTAGTGGCTCTGCCTCAGGTAGGATAAGGTATGCCTGGGAAGATAATGGGAAGTTATGTGCTAGGTAAGAACTTAGAACTGATCTTGCACCTGGGTTTTTTGAAGGAACAGAATCCATTTGGAGATGGGTTGTATTTAAAGTAGAATAATGATGGAGCAAGATATTTTTTAGCTGTGGTGGATGGTGGAATACCACTTTGGGAGGAGTGGGAAAGAATACAGGTAGAATGTATATCAATCCCGAAACCAAAGATGCACTTTGAATAATGTTAATCAACAACATATTTATATTTCAACAGTGCCAATGTCAATTCCATGTTAAAATTAGGACGCAAAATAGAAATCTCACATTCAGTCTGTGTTGGGAAAAACCAAGTTACATCAACTGAATATTACAGCACCACACATTAGCATACGACCTGATACCAAATGTCTCACATCACTGTATACTTTACGTAAGTGTATTACAACAAATTATATCCATCATTGCAACAATAATGACACCTGTAAAGCTTTGATTAGCTAATGAAGTAACAGAGTGGTACTTCGAAAGTAATTTCTTGAGCAAATTTTAAACAAACAACATAGTTTCACATTTTGATACAACCTATTTATTTAATAAAGAAACAACTTAACAATAATACCAAGTAATGTATTTGAATCTTAAGGAAATGTTAACTACAACATCTGAACTTTAATTAAAAAGGAAATCATCACTATATATTTTCAGTTATCGTATCCAACATAAAACACTATTTTGTGCAGAAAATCACAAAATCCAAGACAATCATTACTATTTATGGATATCAAGCAACACATTGGAGTTCATGAAAACATTATCAACAAAAGCCAATTTGTAATTAAGAATAAGATCAATATTTTATATTTTGCATTATTGGGTCAGAAATAAAAGATTATTTTACACTCTAAAATACAAAATTCACAATTTCAACCACAGAATATCTATCTGGTAATTTGTTTGATGTATAACTGTTGCAGCAAGAACTATTGTAATTAATTTTTTTAACTTTAAGTATTGTATTTGACTGTTTCAATAATTACTATTTTGTTTACTTGATTATTAAGAATATGTTTATATCTGTCAGCTGCAGAGGCAGGAGGTGAGAGATATTAGTTGTTGAGAGTTTTGTTATTTACTGTTGTGGAGTGGAGGAAATTCACAATAAATACCAAGGAGATGTAAAATGGTGTTAATTTTTAGAAAGCCTGGATTACAAAAATTATGATTATTCAGGCTGCAAAGAGAGATTTACACCCTGCATTCTACATGGAGGGTTGCTAAACATAGGATGAGTATTCCATTCTACTAAATTACTCATAGCAACAAATACTTGTTTGAAAGTTCATTGCTGGCCATATTTAGAGTGTAAAGATTCATGCTTGATAAGTAGATGGTATGCTATAAGTCCTAGATAAAGTCCTTGCAGTGGTGGTTCACTCTCGTCTCCCATTGGCTTGAAAAGGAGGCTCAAAGTTAGCATCTGCATCATATGAGTTACTATCACGAATCCTAAAACATTACAGAATTGGGTTTTTGTTGTTATGAAGGAGTATGTTTGAGTTTAGAAGCCTGATTGCCTCCTGGCTTGGTGTGGAAGACCAACACAGGAAAAGGTGGAGTTCCATACACTTGATCACTATAGGATGCTGAGTACGAAGCTAGGCTACTACAGGAAGTGGACTGAAATTCCTGAAAGGATTGTGGTGTTTGAGCCAGCTATAGATATGTGGCTGACTGGTGAAATGTCACTTTCCAGTGACAATATATTATTTATGAAAATTACATATAGAAGTGGTAAAAGTAAAGTACATGATGAAATCAAACTGTGCATCTTGATGACTTGAGTTCAGTGGAGTACTGCATGATATGGCGAAAACTTTAATTTTTAATGGACTTAGATCTTTATGGGTAATGATTACAAAACTTTTTAAATTATACTACTGGTAAACCAAAAATACTACTATCATAAACAATATGTCATATAAGGGCTGAACTGCAAATTGAACATGTATTGATATTGTTTGTCTGAAACTTATCTGGGTCTAGAGTATCAATGATTTGATTAAAACCACTTAAATTGAACAGAATCTTATAATGTCAACATGCGTTACTCTGTGCCCTAACCCTTCATGTAAGTGTATTTGCAATCAGATATGCAACATATTTCTGTGCCAAATTAAGTTTATATTGTTTGATTAGGTTAGGCCTCTAATTAAATCAGCTATGATTCACATGCGGTGTGCTGTGAGAAAACCAAGAGCACCATATAAATGAGCAAGAAACTGTGCTAAGTTTTCATATGCAGTGCTTATGTATGTAGAAACATTTGCTTGTGTTTGCTTGTTTTAAAAGTTTTTCATGATAGCACCATATCAATTTTTTTTTTTTTCATTTCCAGTCTCGAGTCCATATGGATGAGCCTTATTCATCTTCTCCAGAGCTAAGTTATTTTTAATGAATTTTTGTCAAGAACCTCTGAGGAAATAGTTTGAGGAAAGGTTTGATGTGGCAGACAGATTCTTTAAAAAAGTAACAATGCTAGTCGCAGCAGTCAACCTGCTGTAAATCTAAATGTATTTATTTATTCAGTTTCAGAGTCTGATACTTGCCCACAGGTAAAATGAATGCCATTCAATATCTCCTTTTGAGCTGAATAGAAACTGATGGGGAGGCTGAGATTTGGAATACAATGCTCCTACTGTTTCAGTGATGCAAAATATCAACCATCATTCCACTATTGCATCAAGAAAGACTTTCAGTCTTCAATGAACAGAAAAAAGGAAGTAACTGACCAGGGTGTCTGCTAAAAACCCAACCCTCCATTCACCCCAAATGATATTCTGCATATGCATGACTACTCTGGAATTCACACTTCAGTACTGGCTCAAAGCGTTCAGTTTACAACTTTCACACGCCATCTCTAATGTTTCACTATATAACAGTGCACGGGAAAATCGAACACTTAAATCTTTTCATGCGAGCTCTATTTTTATTATTTTGGTACAATGACCATTTCTCCCTCTGTTGGTGGGTGTCATCTAAATATTTTCATACATTGGAGAGAATGTTGTAGATTGAAATTTTGTCAAAAGATCTCAAATCAGTGAAAAATGCCTTTGTTTTAATGATTGCCAAGCCAACTCGCATATTATATCCATGACACTCTTTCCCTATTTTGCAATAATACAAAAGGAGCCACTCTTCTTTGAACTTCCTTGATGTCCTCCGTCAATACCATCTGGTAAGGATCCTATACTGCACAGCAGTACTCTTAGCAGAGGATGAACAAGCGTAGTTAGGCAGTCTCCTTAGCAGAGCTGTTGCATCCTCTAAGTGCTCTGCAGATAAAATGCAGTCTTTGGTTTGTTCCTCACAACATTATCTATGTGATTATTACAATTTAAGTCATTTGTAAGTACTTAGTTAAATTGACAGCCTTCAATTTTGTCTCTTATATAGTGTAACCGAAATTTAACTGATTCCTTTTAGTAATCATGTCAATACTTTTTATTACTTAGGGCCAATTGCTAGTTTTTGCACTGTAGAGATATTTTGTCTCAACCATTCTGCACTTGATTTTGGTCTTCTGATGACTTTACTAGACACTAAATGACACTATCATCTGCAAACAGCCCAAGAGGGCTACTCGGATTGTCTCCTAAACTGCTTGTAAAAATTAGGAACAGCAGAGGGCCTATGAAACTTCCTTGGAGAACACCAGAAATCACCACTGTTTCACACTATGACCTGCCATCAGTTAATCTGAACTACAATCTTTCTGAAAGGAATTCACAAATCCAGTCACACAACAGAGACGATACTCCATAGGGACACAATTTGTTTAGACGCCACCTGTGAGGAACAGTATCAAAAGTCTATTGGAAATCTAGATATATGGAAACAACACTTGAGATTCCCTGTTGGTAGCATTCATTACTTTGTGAGAACAAAGACATAGTTGTGTTTATCAAGAACAGTATTTTCTGAATCTGTGCTCACTGTGTGTCAGCAGATTGTTTTCCTCACAGTAACCTTCAAATGCAGTATATGTTACAGAGTCCTACTGTAAATCTATGTCTGTGATATGGACCTGTAAGCCATTGGATTACTCCTTCCTTTCTTCAGTAATTGTGTGACCAACACAACTTTCCAATTTTTAGGAATGTATCTTTCGCGTTGTGAGCTATTTTACATGGTTGTTAAGTAAGGAGCTATTATATCAGCATACTCTGGAAGGAATCTTATTGCGATACAGTCTGGACCAGAAAACTTCCTAAATGATTTAAGTTGTTTCGTTACACCGAGGATATCTACTACTAAGACACTCATGTTGGCAGCAGTTCTTAATTCGAATTCTAGAATATTAACCTCATCTTCTTTGGCAAAGAAATTTTGGAAAACTGTATTTAGTAACTTAGCTTTAGTGGTGCTTTCATCGGTAACATTACCATTGTTATCACAAAGTGAAAGTATTGATTGTATATTGTCATAGGTGAACTTAAAATGCGACTAGAATCTCTTTGGATTTTCTACCAGATTTTAAAACTGAGTTTTGTTGTGGGAACTATTAAAAGCAGCTGCTGCTGAAGTCTGGATGAAATTCAAAGAGTTTGTAAAAGTTGGCCTAACTTGTGGGTTTTATGATTAAGGAAACTGATGTGTACATAGCAAGACATGGGTTCCAACAGCCCGTGCCCCTAATATGAATGACATGAAGTTACATTGGTTGACCTCTGTCTTTGTGGAAAACTGAGACTTTAGACATGAATCAGCATCATTAGTTGCTTATCTGATTCAGCAGACTATATGATTACAATTAATTATAGGTCTCATGACATACGAGCAGAAAATTAACCGGCAAATGAAGGAAATGAAAAAATGCAACCATGTAGAAATATTTGACAACTTCTAAAATGAGAATGTGTATTTTGGAGAAAACAGCTGTATATTGAAGTTAAATGACCCTACTCAACACTGGAAATAAGTCAAATCGATGAACAAAAATGTTAAGGGGTTGACACAACCAGCGTGCTCAGTTAATAAAAAGGGCATACCCAAAGCTGAGTTATGTACATCCCTGTCATTATCAAATCGGATTTTCTCTTCCAAAGTGTGGCCTACTGAGGGCCATAAACCACAAGCACCTCATACTGATGGGCCTTCTTGCCCAAAAATGGTCCCATGCTCAAACACAGTTGAGTGCCCATACATGGTTTACCAGTGCGTGGGAGCAGCCGCACTGATGGCTGATTGCAGTCCCCCACTGGAATCCCCTCCTGTTGCCAGAGAGGCAGGACTCTGTGTCTCTGCAGGGAGATCAGTGCATACATGGCAAATTCACATTGCGCCACAATAGTTAAACGGTAATGAAATCCTAAACTCAGATTGGAATGTATACCGCAGAGACAGGCTGGACAGTGAAGGGGGAGGCGTGTTTACAGTGATCAGAAGTGCAATAGTATCGAAGGAAATTGATGGAGATCCGAAATGTGAAATGATTTGGGTGAAGGTCACGGTTAGAGCAGGCTCAGACATGGTAATTGGATGCCTCTATAGGCCCCCTGGCTCAGCAGTTGTTGTGGCTGAGCACCTGAAGGATAATTTGGAAAATATTTTGAGTAGATTTCCCCACCATGTTATAGTTCTGGGTGGAGATTTTAATTTGCGGGATATAGACTGGGAGGCTCAAACGTTCATAACGGGTGGCAGGGACAAAGAATCCAGTGAAATTTCTTTAAGTGCTATATCTGAAAACTACCTTGAGCAGTTAAACAGAGAACTGACTTGTGGTGATAACATATTAGACCTTCTGGTGACAAACAGACCCGAACTATCTGAAACAATTAACGCAGAACAGGGAATCAGCGATCATAAAGCGGTTACGGCATCAATGATTTCAGCCATAAATAGAAATATTAAAAAAGGTAGGAAGATTTTTCTGTTTAGCAAAAGTGACAAAAAGCAGATTAAATTGTACCTGATGGCTCAACACAAAAGTTTTGTCTCAAGTACAGATAGTGCTGAGGATCAGCGGACAAAGTTCAAAACCATCGTACAATATGCATTAGATGAGTATGTGCCAAGCAAGATCGTAAGAGATGGAAAAGAGCCACCGTGGTACAACAACCGAGTTAGAAAACTGCTGTGGAAGCAAAGGGAACTTCACAGCAAACATAAACATAGCCAAAGCCTTGCAGACAAACAAAAATTACGCGAAGCGTATTGTAGTGTGAGGTGGGCTATGGCGAGAGGCGTTCAATGAATTCGAAAGTAAAGTTCTATGTACTGACTTGGCAGAAAATCCTAAGAAATTTTGGTCTTATGTCAAAGCAGTAGGTGGATCAAAACAAAATGTCCAGACACTCTGTGACCAAAATGGTACTGAAACAGAGGATGACAGACTAAAGGCCGAAATACTAAATGTCTTTTTCCAAAGCTGTTTCACAGAGGAAGACTGCACTGTAGTTCCTTCTCTAGATTGTCGTACAGATGACAAAATGGTAGATATAGAAATAGACGACAGAGGGATAGAGAAACAATTAGAATCGCTCAAAAGAGGAAAGGCCGCTGGACCTGATGGGATACCAGTTCGATTTTACACAGAGGACGTGAAGGAACTTGCCCCCCTTCTTGCAGCGGTGTACCGTAGGTCTCTAGAAGAGTGTAGCGTTCCAAAGGATTGGAAAAGGGCGCAGGTCATCCCCGTTTTCAAGAAGGGATGTCGAACAGATGTGCAGAACTATAGACCTATATCTCTAACGTCGATCAGTTGTGGAATTTTGGAACACATATTACGTTAGAGTATAATGACTTTTCTGGAGACTAGAAATCTACTCTGTAGGAATCAGCATGGGTTTCAAAAAAGACGGTCGTGTGAAACCCAGCTCACGCTATTCGTCCACGAGACTCAGAGGGCCATAGGCATGGGTTCACAGGTAGATGCCGTGTTTCTTGACTTCCACAAGGCATTCGATACAGTTCCCCCCAGTCGTTTAATGAACAAAGTAAGAGCACATGGACTATCAGACCAATTGTGTGATTGGATTGAAGAGTTCCTAGATAACAGAACGCAGCATGTCATTCTCAATGGAGAGAAGTCTTCCGAAGTGAGAGTGATTTCAGGTGTGCCGCAGGGGAGTGTCATAGGACCATTGCTATTCACAATATACAAAAATGACCTTATGGATGGCATCGGAAGTTCACTGAGGTTTTTTGCCGATGATGCTGTGGTGTATCGAGAGGTTGTAACAAAGGAAAATTGTACTGAAATACAGGAGGATCTGCAGCGAATTGACGCATGGTGCAGGGAATGGCAATTGAATCTCTCATTGTAGACAAGTGTAATGTCCTGCGAATACATAGAAAGATAGATCCCTTAGCATTTAGCTATAAAATAGCAGGTCAGCAACTGGAAGCAGTTAATTCCATAAATTATCTGGGAGTACCCATTAGGAGTGATTTAAAATGGAGTGATCATATAAAATTGATTGTCGGTAAAGCAGATGCCAGACTGAGATTCATTGGAAGAATCCTAAGGAAATGCAATCCGAAAACAAAGGAAGTAGGTTACAGTACGCTTGTTCGCCCACTGCTTGAATACTGCTCAGCAGTGTGGGATCCATACCAGATAGGGTTGATAGAAGAGATAGAGAAGATCCAAGCTATTTCAAAGACTTATCAACACAGTAATGGCAAAAAGGTGCAACAATCAAATGATCTTACAAAACATAGAGGAGCAGGTATTAACTGCCAAAGTTTTACGTGTAGTCCATAGAGTTTCTACAACACTAGCATACTAGATTACACTCAAGACAAGTCTGTGAAATTTAGCAGCATTTACAGTTTTCTATGTGCGAAAATATTTGTAAGGTTCTTGTAAGAAGTCTGTATGTTGTTTCTTGAAACCAGCTGCCACATGCATGGACAGATGACGGATTTTAATTTAGGATGCATGAGAGTGTATCATTCCCATCCCAATGTTTTTGTTGTAATCCAATGGAAAGGAAGGCAGATCAGAGTTTAACAGCCTGTCAACAGTGAGGTCATTGGAGAAGGAGCACAAGCTTGGACCACGAAATGATGGGAAGGAAATTAGCCATGGCCATTTCAAAGGAACCATCTTGGCATTTCCTGGAGTGATTTAGGGAAATGACAGAGAGTCTATACCTGGATGGCCGAAGGGAATTTGCACTGTCATTCTCCAGAATCCAAGTCCAGTATGCTAATCATGGAATCACCTCGTTTGGTGCTGCCAACATTTATAGTTTAATATATGATATGATACAAGATACATGTATACAGTATGACCTGCAGATGCTAAATTGTGTATGAAGTATTTTGATTAAAGGATTTACAAAAGAAACGTAAAACAAGAATAGGGACTGTAAAAAAGGCTAAGACATGTAGTTCGCTCACAAAGGCGTCAGGCCCTCTCATGAAAAAAGGATCCCATGTGCATTGGCAAGTGAGTGCACTATACAGAGGTGACAGGCAAGACTGTGGTTTAGCCAGTGCCTGGGAGCAGCCGTACTGGGAAGATGATGTCACTAATGGCTCGATGTAGTCCCCAGTGCCAACTACTCCTCTTGCCAGACAGAGAGGACTGTACGTTTCTGTAAAGAGATCAGTGCACGTAGTGGGACTTCACTCTGTGCCTAGTAGCTATCCTGGGAAAGCTAGTGTCTAAGCTGTGTTAACCAGAAGTTTCAATAATCACCTACTCCATAAAACATTGCAGCTATCTCGTTGTATTTAACAGTTTACGTGGAACACTAGATAAGATGCAAAACTTGAAAGAGTTTTTGGACACTCAGTTCATTGCTTCCCAAACAGATGGTAGGATAGCATTGAGACAAATTTGTGTTCTTGTTCTGAATACAGAATGGAATCTGTCAAAATGTTGCTCACAGCAACAGGTATCTCCCAGACACCACAAACCAGCATATCTCATTCATGCTGGAAAGGGTCATGTGTTATGGGACATTGCATAATGTTAGTTCCATTCCATTCTCTTAGACAGATTGGAAAGATGTCCACTATTGCCTAGTAATAAGTCTTCCCCTGGCGCATCTCGCTGGTTTGTATGCCCAATCATTCGTTCTCATGCTAGCATAAAAGTGTTCTTCTGAGGTGCAAAGTGGTAGCACGTAATCTGTCTGGTTGCTGAAAAATAACTAAAATACATAATGTGGAACATCATATTTGTTGTAATCTGTCAAATTCAAATGCAATCTTAATTATTTTAAAAGCTGTGAGAGAATAGCCATGGGGGATACTAATGCCATCTATGGATTTGGACATTCATCTCAGTCATGGCTAAGTTTGTGTGGTGTTTGTTTGTCTGAATTCGAAAGGGTCTAGTTCCTGCTCCATAATCTATGAAGACATGTCCAGTTGATATTCGAGGAACTAGATTAAATACAAATAACTTTTGGATCATCTTCATATTATATGCGTGTTGGAACTTTCATAGAGGGAAGAGTGATGGCTCGCCAGCTCTGGCACTTAATGCTAAATGTATGGCTCGTTCTACAAGTGCATGTATCTTGCCTAATCCCCCGTCACAGACTCTGTGTAACATTGTTAGATAAGGTATTTGTTGATCCAGAGTCACACAGTGGTGGTGCACCTGGGGTTGAAGAAAGGCTTTAAAAAGCAATAAGAGGGAAAACATGACTGTACCTCTTGTCTTGCCACAGAGGAATTCAAAACACTCAGAACCTTAAATTTTTTTAAATGAGAATTTTACGTTTATTAACTAGCTTTGTTTCTCATAAAATGTGGGTCTGAGGAATAGCACCAATACTTTGAAACTGAGAATGGTGTCTCCCAGACTCATATTCTGTACATTAAAAAGACGACGCATATGGTTAAAATTCATACACACCTATTCTTAGTGGAGAACTGAAGCCCTGTGGCTTCCATCACCAAAGTCTTTCATCTCCTCAGCTTGAATTATATTTGATAGGCAGTGCCTGAAAGATAGGAGCCAGGTGAGAGGATTGTTCAGTTTTCTACAACTATATGGCAATATCTGCAAAACAGAAACCAGAGTTTTGTACTACATATTGTTTTATAAAATCCGGGAAAATTCATGGTGTTAAAGCCATCACCATCTAATGGTTTCTGCGGCAGTCTTTTATTGAATTTCAAAACACTGATGAACACAATTGTTCTTACTGATGAAATTTCCGACGCTATGTCATTTTAATCTCAAGTGTACTCTCACAATGACGACTTTGTGATGGTACATCAGTAGCAAATTCTAAGTGTTCAGTTAGCATGATATTTTAAACTACAGATCAATTTCATATGACCAGCAAAAAAGTTTATTTTTGTTATAGTTAGAAGTGACTACGTTTGTTTGAGTCTAGTCTCAAACTTGAGAGCCAATTGTCTAGAAAATATCATGAAAAATACAGAATAAAGATTTAATATGATATTCTCTCACATACATTTTATGTTCTGTTATTACTTTTGCATGAATATCAGAAACACAGATGGAAACCCAGATCTAAGCAAAGAAGGGAAAGCAGAAAGGTGAAAGGAGTATACAGAGGGTCTATGCAAGGGCAATGTTCATGAGGACAAAATTATGGAAATGGAAGAGGATGTAGATGAAGATGAAATGAGAGATATGATACTGTGTGAACAGTTTGACAGAGCACTGAAAGACCTAAGTCAAAACAAGGCCCCGGGAGTAGACAGCATTCCATTAGAACTACTGATAACCTTGGGAGACCCACCCCTGACAAAACTCTACCATCTGGTGAGCAACATGTATGAGACAGGTGAAATACCCTCAGACTTCAAGAAGAATATAATAATTCCAATCCCAAAGAAAGCAGGTGTTGACAGATGTCAAAATTACCAAACTATCAGTTTGATAAGCCACGGCTACAAAATACTAACACAAATTCTTTACAGATGAATGGAAAAACTGGTAGAAGCCAACCTCGGGGAAGATCAGTTCGGATTCCATAGAAATGTTGGAACACATGAGGCAATACTGACCCTACGACTTATCTTAGAAAATAGATTAAGGAGAGGCAAACCTATGTCTCTGACATTTGTTGACTTAGAGAAATCTTTTGACAATATGATGAAATACTCCCTTTCTAATTCTGAAGGTGGCAGAGGTAAAATACAGGGATCAGATGGCTATTTACAATTTGTTCAGAAACCAGATGGCAGTTATAACAGTCGAGGGGCATGAAAGGGAAGCAGTGGTTGGGAAGGGAGTGAGACAGAGTTGTAGACTATCCCCAAAGTTATTCAATCTATATATTGAGCAAGCAGTAAAGGAAACAAAAGAAAAATTTGGAGTAGGAATTAAAATCTATGGAGAAGAAATAAAAACTCTGAGTTTCACCGATGACATTGTAATTCTGTCAGAGACAGGAAAGGACCTGGAAGAGCAGCTGAACAAAATGGTCTTGAAAGGGGGATATAAAATGAGCATCAAGAAGAGCAAAATGAGGATATTGGAATGTAGTCAAATTAAATCGGGTGCTGCTGAGGGAAATACATCAGGTAATGAGACCCTTAAAGTAGTAAATGAGTTTTGCTATTTGGGGAGCAAAATAACTGATGAGGTCGAAGTGGAGAGGATATAAAATGTAGACTGGCAATGGAAAGGAAAGCGTTTCTGAAGAAGAGAAATTTGTTAAGATCGAGTATAGATTTAAGTGTCAGGAAGTCTTATCTGAAAGTATTTGTATGGACTGTAGCCATGTATGGAAGTGAAATGTTGACGATAAATAGTTTAGACAAGAAGAGAATAGAAACATTCGAAATGTGGTGCTACAGAAGAATGCTGAAGATTAGATGGGTAGATCACATAACTAATGAGGAGTTATTCGATAGAATTGGAGAGAAGAGAAATTTGTGGCAGAACTAGACTAGAAGAAGAGATCGGTTGGTAGAAAATATTCTGAGGCATCTAGGGATCACCAGTTTAGTTTTGGAGGACAGCCTGGAAGGTAAAAATCATAGAGTGAGACCAAGAGATGAATACACTAAACAGATTCAGAAGGATGTAGGTTGCAGTACGTACTGGGAGATGAAGAAGCTTGCATAGGATAGAGTAGCATGGAGAGCTGCATCTAGCCAGTCTCTGGACTGAAAACCACAACAACAACATTACTCTTGTTCCCCATGTAATTAAAATGAACTGATGGCTGGTTTTCCCGCAGAAGATCTGAATCATGTGGGCAGTGTGAGCAGACAATGAGGAACATGTGTTGCCGTCATTCAGCACTGCCACAGATCCGGATGTGCATGTTGTCTGACTGGTTCAGTCACGTTAGGAAAATGTTCGGCAGTATGATGCAGATAGTATAATAGAATGCTTCTTCAGTGTACAAAATTCATTGTGCCTATACCTATGTTTCATCTCAGCTACGATGTGAAGACAATTCTCTCTCTTGTGTTTATCATGTAATTTTACACCATATCTTCATGAATGAAGGGTCGAAAACTTCATTAAGTCAGAGTTTTTTTGTACCTAGCAGACAATAGCTATGAATACTAAGTTGATACACCATACAGAAACTTTTTTTGTTTACTGCTGTGCTTTCTCCACTCCCAGTTTAATCCCACAGGATGCTACATTTCTGAGTAACCAGGATTTACTGTGAAGGCAATGAAAATTATCTGGATTAGAGTCTGGATTAAAACATATTTTGTAATTTCTTTGCTTCTGCATCTTTTTGAAATTATCTTTCATGTGTGTGACTTCTGTTAAAGTGTTTAGTTTCACTGATGTAACACATTAGAAAATTGGAGGCATCCACATCATGTCTTATGGTACATGTCCGCAAGTGCTTAGCATGTTGGTATCAGTGGGAAAAACTGCAAACACACACATCATTCTTTCACCTATTTGAAAGTCTGTGAAAATTATTCCACTTGTGTGAGAAACAGTTTCAGATGAATCAAGTCCTCGGTAAGATTTCAATATGGCTTAAGTGAAATAGTTCAACAGTTTGACAGATGGTTATGTGATGGTCTTACGTTGGTATTCACTCTCATGCCCAACATGTATTATGTCTGATCACTGGGACTGTTGTAAGTCTTCTAATCATCCACGTCTCCTATTGATGTATGTCATACAACTGTGACAGACCTTTGATGCTATTTGAAGTGTATTATGTACAGAGCTTAATATGGAAACACTCTGAGGTATGCATATTTGAACACAAATGCAGATTGTAGTAAAGCCTGCAGACTACAATACTGTATTTGATCACGAACTGCACCTGTGCAATATCCTCAATTCATTACAAGATTCACAGCCTGGTGCATTATGTCAGAGCTAAATGAATTCAAATGGTGGAACATTGTTGGTGCTATTATGGTGGGTACTTCCGTAAACCAAAAGAGGTGATGTGTTTGGTGTTTCAAGAGGCACCATATTGAAGATATTTTGCACCGAATACAGGGAAAGTGGAAAAACGCCTTCTGCTAAGTCACAACGTGGACAAAAGTGTGTGTTGAGTGATCGTGATGTATGGTGTTTGAAGAGGATTTTGAAGAAATATAAGAGCATACGAATTAGTGGGCAAGCTAGAATTTCAAAACCACTCATCAGTGATGCAAATGCCCGTAGCAGGAACACGTGGTGCCAAAGACATAATACCTGGATTATGGAGAAACGGATAAATGTCATTTTGTCTGGTGGCTCTCATTTCACGTTCTTTCCAACTTACCTGAGGAGCAAACATGACTGGCATTTGGTGATGATATGAGCAGCCGTATCATGGTATTTTAAGAGCCCTATGATTACTTTGCAAGGCCTCATTAATGCTACGGATTATGTGACCAGTATAGCTGATCAAGTACATCACATGGCTAATGCCCTCAATAAAGCTACTTGTACTTTCCCGTCTATTCAGCTCAATCTCGCCTGTATAGCCTCTATATCCCCATTCAACACTTTCCTGGTATTTGCTGCATACCGTTCCAGGTCTGATGTCAACTCCCGCACTGTTCTAGTGACATTCAATATCCCCTGCTCCACGTTATCTATACGTGTCGTGTGCCAATCCACTTTCGATTTTGTCTCCTCCGCCAACTCCTGCACCTCCCTCACCGTACTATTTAAGCTCCTTATATCTTCCTCGTCCACGGTTCCAAACACTGTTTTCAGCAATTTTCCCCCTGCATCGTTCGCAGGAAACGAGGGTTTGCGGGACCACTTCCATTACTTGTTGCAGCTGCCTTCTCAGCTTTTGTATGAGAGCCTCAATTCCTGATACTCGTTCCATATGTCTTGAAACAACCCCTTCTTCTCCGTAGCCGCCTGTAGCACCGTAAACCTATCCTGTAGTGTCCGTACATCATTCCTCACTCCCCATATATTATACGTGAACACAATTGTCCACCTGCGGCTTGACAATACCACATCTAATTGTCTTGCAAACAAAATTCCCTTATCTAGTAGTGCTGTGTTGCAAGACACCAGGTCCCCTGTTCTCACTATTCGTGTAGTCCAGGACTGGTTTTATGAGCATGAGAATGAAACTTCCCTTGTCACCAAAGTCACTATATCTCAGTATTGTAGGTGCCCCGGTGGTCCCGGTCACCTACGGTGGACTGGAGGCCAAGTGGTGACCTCCCCAGTTGTCAGGATTCTAGGAAATGACTGTGGACGCGTCAGAAATGCCAAAGAAACATTATTAATTCATGACACCTTTATTGCTGCCGAGTACAATGTGGCCCATGTAACACAGGCTGTCTGAGCTTGGTGATATCAACGACCTTTCCCGAGCCCTCGGAGCGATGACACCAGCTCCGGGCCACACCAGCCTGGCTAGGACAGCGCCGCGTGCTGTGACGTAGCTATGGAATGCCCTTACCTCGGCCGTGCGTGGCTGGCAGTGCCTGGCTGGCCGGCCGGCTCGGCGGCAGACAGCAGGTCGCTGCACGTAGTAGGATCCGGGTTGGAGTCCCAGTGCTGTCGGCACAAGAGGCATTCTCGTAGTGCAGAGTGCACTCTATCCCACCCCGTCTTCTTCCCTGCTCCTCCTGGTGGCTCGTCTGCAGTGGACGGGCGGAATGGGCTGCAATCCCCCAGTGTCATCGGCTCACCCGGTTGTGACGGCCTAGGCCCCGCACAATCTCGACGATGGCTCACTGATGTGCTCAGCATTGGCAGCGAGAGAGTCTGCCGCGATGTCTGCTAATCCTGGGTTGATGATTGACAGTGGCAACCTGTCCCCTCACGTCTGCTGCTGGATGGGCCACCCTTACTGCAACATCTCCTTAATAAAGATTAACATGTTGATCACCGGGCTGAGCGCTATGCAGCAACACAGTGCACATCTAATGGCAAGTCTAACTGCTATCAAAGCTGGCGTATTTAAAGGAAGCACGAGCGACGTACTGACGTCATGCTCGTTTGTAGTGAACGCATTCGTTCCACTTATACTGCTGATTCATCTGTTGTACTGGCCCCTTAGGTGTTCTTGCGACAGTGTTACGTGTTTTCATGGCAGACTTACGCAAAGTTATGAAATGCAGTACAGCTGACGCTATACCTCTGTCTTACACTCTACGAAAATCTCTGTCTAACACAAACCCGCGTGCTAAGCAATTCTCTCTCGCCTGTTGTGTGTAACCCGGCCACTGCCCCTGCGTGACGACACATTCCGATACATGTGCAATCCTCTTACCTCTTGGCTAACCTACTGCCTCTGGCTCTCGGCATAGGCAACGAAACTTTGACAATGTTCCACGTTTCCAACTCTTTACTATTCCGCAACACTACACATCCCCCTCCTTTAAGAAAATTGGTCCCGAATTTTACAATTCTGGACTTACTGGTTGTGGACACCATACTTCCTTATTCTCAACAGGTAACTTACAACTACTCCTTCCACACTGTCAAACTTTTCTTATTCGCTAATAATTTATTTACACTTATACTGATTCCAATCTTATCATTGGTTATCTATTTACATTATGTTCCACTATTCCCAATCCATCCCATAGGTATTTGATGTACGGTTGTTATTTCAGAATGAGACATCTTTTTCCATATATAAAAGTAAGTTGCACAAATAAACACTAAAACTAAGATTATGCTTGTCGTTGACACACTAAATATAATTGTGTTTTGCTTACGTTTCTCCCGATGTTGCTGCACGTGTGCAGTAGTTGATTAACTGAGATCTGCTCTTTTTCTGAGATAATCAGGCTATCTAAAGGTTGTAGCATTGTGGGATTCAAGGACTCATTAATAAATGTTAGCTTCTGGCAAGGCAATATGTGTGGTGGTTCCTCTGGATAATACAAGGTAGGCTGTGTCATGTTAATCATTGTTGTACCCATGAAAGTAGCTGGTAGGTGAAAATGCTTCCCCACTATTTCACATCCAGTGCCATTAATCAATAACCCACTGCCCTGAAATTCAAGCTTTGATATATCAGTCACTCTACCATTTCTGTAACAAGTGGCAACTACGGTCTCTAGTTCGAACACAGAGTAAATCCAATGTTCCCCAACTTTCTGAAATTTCGATCTCGGAAGTAACATCATCTTTTCGCATTCTAAGGTTCCCATATTCCCCAAGAACAACTGCATCTCACATGAATGATTGTGGGATGCCACCTCCTTTGCTGGACAAATAAAAACACTTCCCCTGAAACAGTCTGTCAAATCTTCCGTAGACATTACCACATGAGCACTCCTCCGTCTTGACACTAGCAACACTTCCCGAGTTTGCACTTGCACCCACTTTCCAAGTGCACCCCATCTAATTGGATACAGGTGTACAGTATAACACTGGTACTGAGAATTGATACCCATCACTGGTATTTGCACTTCTACATGTATACTTGCCTGATCTGTAATTACTCTCACTTTAGACATGAGATACAATAACAGTAAATTCCGCTTCGCCGGAGGCACAACATGACGCACTCCTTCTGAGAATTCTTTCTGTGCTTTCAGCAACACCTTCAGCAGCTGATCTGGACCTAACAAAGGGGCACTCAATTGCCCATGCACTGCGTGATGCATAGCTTCATATAACGCTTCCAATTCGACACGCGCATCATCCACCCTGTCTGCTAATGCCCTCAGTAAAGCTACTTATACTTTCCCGTCTATTCAGCTCAATCTTGCCTGTATAGCCTCTATATCCCCATTCAACACTTTCCTGGTATCTGCTGCATACCGTTCCAGGTCTGACGTCAACTCCTGCACTGTTCTAGTGACATTCAATATCCCCTGCTCCATGTTACCTATACGTGTCGTGTGCCAATCCACTTTCGACTTTGTCTCCTCCGCCAACTCCTGCACCTCCCTCACCGTACTATTTAAGCTCCTTATATCTTCCTCGTCCATGGTTCCAAACACTGTTTTCAGCAATTTTCCCCCTGCAACCAACCACCCTCGTTTCCTGCGAACAAGGGTTTGCGGGACCACTTCCATTACTTGTTGCAGCTGCCTTCTCAGCTTTTTGTATGAGAGCCTCAATTCCTGATACTCGTTCCATATGTCTTGAAACAACCCCTCCTTCTCCGTGGCCGCCTGTAGCACCGTAAACCTATCCTGTAGTGTCCGTACATCATTCCTCACTCCCCATATATTATACGTGAACACAATTGTCCACCTGCGGCTTGACAATACCACATCTAATTGTCTTGCAAACAAAATTCCCTTATCTAGTGGTTTCACCTGCACCGCCTCTCGTCTGCAACAGTGTAGCAGTACCAGACTGACGAAAAGTTTCCCAGGCCACATCCTGGCATGGCACCTAAAGGAAAAGGAAGCCATGTCAATCGCTCCCTTCCTTACTACGTCTAAAACACACAAATGACAAGTAAAAACAACACATACCCTATTACCTAATAACAATAAATAAGACATGTTCCTCCCCGAGGACACTTAATCTACGTATCTCTAGACCTAAGTGTGTAAGGAACATTCCTCTGCTGTTCTTTTAGCTTCGGTAACCTCACACCCTTTGTTACTACTAGAGAAATCTGCGATAACACATCCACTGTGCCCTTAAACGGCTTAATCTTACTCACATGAACTACTGACGACTTGGTTGGTAACTGCAACTTTACGTTCACTGGAGACACTATTTCATTTACCTGATACGGTCCAGAATATTTCGTCAAAAACTTCTTCGTTTTACCCTTCTGAACATAAGGATTAGCCAACAGTACCCACTGACCAATTCTGTATTGCAGCAGTTTACCTGTTCTTTGCCCAATACTCTCTTGTTTCTCCAAAGCTTTAGTATTAGCACGCCGTACCCTTTGCCAAATCTCTCTCAATTTCTTGGCGAAATTCTTCACTGACTCATCCTGTAAACCCACCTGCAGGTTGAGCACATCAAATGGTGATGGCATTTTCCGACCATAAATTACCTCATACGGAGAGAGCCCCATTCCTGTATGAACTTTCACATTATATGCGCTTGTCAAAAGATTTAAATATACATCCCAATCCATGTGTTCTGAATTTACGTAATGACTAATCATCTTAACTAACATCCTATGAACCCGTTCTGTTCGTCCATTCGACCGAGGATGAAATGGGCTTGTCCGCAATTCCTTAACTTTCAATAAACAGAATAACTGCTTCATCAGCTCCGACATAAAGTTACTACCCTGATCTGTAACTATAGTATCAGGCACACAATACTTCGGCAACCAGTTATTTACTAAGGCTTGCACAACAGCTCTTGCCTTCTGATCTGGAATAGCTACCATTACCAGGTATCGGGAAAAATGATACGTATCAATTACCCGCTTGGGTCTTGTTAAATCCTCCGATTATGTCTAATCCGATGAATGCGAACGGACGATCCGCTTAAGGTAGTCTCTGTAACTGAATTTTCTGGACTTAAATGTGCTCTCTGCCCACACAGTATACAATTTTGCACATACTGCTCTACATCATTGCGACGTGTCTTCCACCAAAACCTTTCAGCTACCAGTCTATCAGTCATTCTTTTAACACCATGACCCAACAATACATGGTTGTGCACTTGTTTCAACACTTCTTTCCTCAGTCACTCCGGTACTACGACATGTAGTCCGCACTTTGTCTTCCTGCAAAGCAACCCATCCTGCATTTCAAACTGCGGTCTTGTTAATGGATGTGCAATTTCCGCGAACCCCTTTACGTATCATCTGTAGTAATTACATAAACCGACATATTGCTGAACTTGTTTAGTGGTATGTGGTACTGTAAAACCACGCACAGCCAACATTAGATGAGGATCTGTTCTTATCCCATCCTGACTGATAATATGCCCAAGATAAGTCACTTGTGTCTGAGCAAACTGACATTTCTCAACATTAAGCGTAAAATGTGCCGCTCTTAGCCTACTAAATACTTCGTCCAGTCATTCCACATGCTCTTCTATATTACGTGAAAAAGTAACAATATCATCGAGGTATACCATAGCAATCTTCGGTTTCAGTCCCCGAAGCACACCATCTAACAGACGCTGGAAAGTAGGCAGGAGCGTTTTTCAACCCAAATGGCATTCTATGATACTGACAGTGACCAAGGCTTGTTGTAAAGGCCATCTTCGGTCTATCCTTGGGACTTACTTCTATCTGATGGTACCCACTCTTTAGATCTAGTGTCGAAAAATATTTACACCGACCTAGGTTATCCAATGTTTCCGTGATGTTCGGTATTGGATACGCATCTGTTACAGTTCGTGCGTTCAAAAAACGATAGTCACAACAAAACCTATACTTTTTAGTACCATCCAATGACTTCTTAGGAACTACCACTATGTTGGCAGACCACGGGCTTTCACTGTTCTTTATAATACCATCCCTTAGCTGTTGATTAATAAATTCTTCCACTAGTGGTTGTAGGTGTTTTGCTATCCTGTACGGTTTTCTATAGACCGGCAGACTATCACCAGTCAGTATATGGTGCTGTGTAACAGGAGTTGCTAGTAATGGGCCTTCTGAATTAAACAAATCTAATTACTCTAATAACAAAGCTTCCATAGCTTTCCGATCACCATTCTCCAAATGACGAATTTTATCATGTAGTACAGATGCCTTGATGGTATGCTTAACGTTATAATCACCTTGGGATTCACCTGTATCCTCATTGTTGAGTATTTCCATACTTGCTACCACTAAACCCTTTGGGAGATCCATTTCATCTGCCCCAAAATTATCTACACTGACCGGGATCATCAGTTCCCCATTTATATCCGTTATGTGCGCAACGCTCCTCCTAATAAAACAATGCATTTCATCCAATGCTTCATCGCTCTGCAGTGGCTCCACCACACATAGTCTCTGCTGTGGTACATTGGTACCTACTGACAACCAAACTAACTTACCTGTATCTGAAGGCTCTTTGACTTGCGTAATCATCTTTAATGCCCTTGTACGCGGTTCAATTGGTGGCATCTTAGCAACGGATGCACCTCGCGATGTAGAAACAATTACAGCTGTTGTACCCATTGAAAACAAGTTCCCACTAAGTTCAACTGTACACTGTGAAAGACTAATTTTGGCATGGTGTTTATCAAGGAAGTCCAGTCCAAGAATCACAGAATAACCTTGTCCCACAGTTGGCAACACCTCCATTTGCTCTCCGAACTCTACAGTTCCAATCTTAAAAACGAGCAGTGTTGTACCCAATGATTGCAACTCATTATTCGCTACACTCCACGTAATTTATACCTAGGAGTACCTAGACTTCTCCTACACATGAGGTCTAGAATAGTAACAGATACATGTGCCCCTGTATCAATCAAACACTTACATCTGTTATTCCTTACAACACCCATCAAGCAACAATCCATCTCTGTACTAGTTTTCACCATACTTCAGCTTACCAGGAATGTGTTTCAACGGACAAAATACTCCCGTTCTCGTTTAACGCTTTTTCCTGTTTATTCCCGTTACCATTCTGCTTACTATGACACTCATTCGCCTTGTGACCATAGCGTTTACAAGCATAGCACTGCGGCTGTCTGCATTGAGCCTTCACGTGACCTTTCCTGCCACAACAGTAACAATTCCTCTCCGACGCAAAGATGCGTTTATCATTTCGAACCCTTGTTGCAATGTCTATCTCCTGAAAATGCATTGCAATATGCAGTGCTGCAGCTAAATACCCAGAATTCTCCGTCCTAACCCTATGAGAAAATTCTGCGGGAATTCCCCTGAGGAATACATTGAGGGCTCTGTTTTCCGCCTCTCGTAGTAATACACGATCCACATCAGGATTACCCAATAATTCATAGGTCTGCAAATTAATTTTCCGTATCCTATCTGAAAAAGACTCCACTGTCTCATTGACCTTCTGTGTCAAATTAGCTAACTTCTCCCAAAAAAATCATGCACTATTCTGCTTATGATATCTTAGTTGTAACCCATCAGCCAACTCTTCAAACATGCTCACCTTACTAAGCGTCTCACGGTACATCACGAACGTCTTGGCTTCCCCTGCAAGTCGCAAATTTGCCATACATAACGTAATTACGTCCGACCAATTGCTCATTGCAGTTGTTGCCAAAACATCGTTAATGAATGCTGTGACATTCTCTGTTGTTTTACCCGAGAAAGGTGTGATCAGGCTAGCTACTGAAGGATATATTGCAAGGTTGGACATTGCTACTGACTTGCAATCACTTGAACCCGTTTGCGACTCTTATGCCGAATGTAAGGTCTCCATTTGCGTCATTAATTCTACATGACGTAGCTTATGCTGCGCATTCTCTTCTAACAATTTTGAGATTTGCTCCGTAAGCTATACTCACTTCAGTACTAACAGATCTTGTTTCCGGCATGATCTGTGCAAATTACCAACAACTTACTCTATACTGAATTTACTGCTCAAAACAACAACTACACTAGCTACTCAACTCCTTGTCACAGTTGAGCACTACACACAAGAAGACAAACAAGACTCACAATACAAAACTAAATAAAATTAATCCTTCCACCTTGTTATTGCCCAGCGACACTCTCTACAATTGTGTGCTGCATGACCAAACCCTCTAGAAATTGAACATTCTACTGGTACAAACTTTGTGCATGGCACCCCATGCCCCATTCAACTACACACAGTACATCTGACTGGTACCAAGTACGTTTCCCAACTGTTTCCCTTAAACTCAGATAAATTTGCTGTTTCTGCAGATCTCACAAAGTGCACTCCCAACAAAGAACGTGCATCCACAGTTATTAACAAAAGTCGCCTCATGCACTTACCACAGCTGCAAAGTACTAACGCGCATTCTTTACAGATGAATCGAAAAACTGGTAGAAGCCGACCTCGGGGAAGATCAGTTTGGATTCCGTAGAAATGTTGGAACACGTGAGGCAATTCTAACCTTACGACTTACCTTAGAAGAAAGGTTAAGAAAAGGCAAACCTACGTTTCTAGCATTTGTAGACTTAGAGAAAGCTTTTGACAATGTTAACTGGAATACTCTCTTTCAAATTCTGAAGGTGGCAGGGGTAAAATACAGGGAGCGAAAGGCTATTTACAATTTGTACAGAAACCAGATGGCAGTTATAAGAGTTGAAGGGCATGAAAGGGAAGCAGTGGTTGGGAAAGGAGTGAGACAGGGTTGTAGCCTCTCCCCAATGTTAATCAATCTGTATATTGAGCAAGCAGTAAAGGAAACAAAAGAAAAATTTGGAGTAGGTATTAAAATTCATGAAGAAGAAGTAAAAACTTTGAGGTTCGCCGATGACATTGTAATTCTGTCAGAGACAGCAAAGGACTTGGAAGAGCAGTTGAACGGAATGGACAGTGTCTTGAAAGGAGGATATAAGATGAACATCAACAAAAGCAAAATGAGGATAATGGAATGTAGTCAAATTAAATCGGGTGATGCTGAGGGAATTAGATTAGGAAATGAGATACTTAAAGTAGTAAGGAGTTTTGCTATTTGGGGAGCAAAATAACTGATGATGGTCGAAGTAGAGAGGATATAAAATGTAGACTAGCAATGGGAAGGAAATCGTTTCTGAAAAAGAGAAATGTGTTAACATCGAGTATAGATTTAAGTGTCAGGAAGTCGTTTCTGAAAGTATTTGTATGGAGTGTAGCCATATATGGAAGTGAAACATGGACGATAACTAGTTTGGACAAGAAGAGAATAGAAGCTTTCGAAATGTGGTGCTACAGAAGAATGCTGAAGATAAGGTGGGTAGATCACGTAACTAATGAGGAGGTATTGAATAGGATTGGGGAGAAGAGAAGTTTGTGGCACAACTTGACTAGAAGAAGAGGTCGGTTGGTAGGACATGTTTTGAGGCATCAAGGGATCACAAATTTAGCATTGGAGGGCAGCGTGGAGAGTAAAAATCGTAGAGGGAGACCAAGAGATGAATACACTAAGCAGATTCAGAAGGATGTAGGTTGCAGTAGGTACTGGGAGCTGAAGGAGCTTGCACAGGATAGAGTAGCATGGAGAGCTGCATTAAACCAGTCCCAGGACTGAAGACCACAACAACAACAACAGGACTTACCACAAGTCTGCATAGAGTCGACAGTTCTGACCGCAACTCTGTGGTGTCAGTCCTGCAGCGGCGGTGTTGACGACTCCAGATACCTGATCTGTAGGCCAGTGCTGTAATGGACGGTTCGAACACATCTGATACCAAACCTGTAGGCGGTGGGCGCAAGGACTTCTGACACCAAATCTGTAGGTGCCCAGGTGGTCCCGGTCGCCTACGGTGGACTGGAGGCCAAGCGGTGACCTCTCCACTTGTCAGGATGCTAGGAAATGACTGTGGACACGTCAGAAATGTGAAAGAAACATTATTAATTCATGACACCTTTATTCCTGCCAAGTACAATGTGGCCCATGTAACACAGGCTGGCTGAGCTTGGTGATATCAATGACCTTCCCCGAGTCCTCGGAGCGATGACACCAGCTCCGGGCTGCACCAGTCTTGCTAGCACAGCGCCGCGTGCTGTGACGTAGCGATGGAATGCCCTTACTTTGGCCGTGCGTGGCTGGCGGCGCCCGGCTGGCACAAGAGGCATTCTCGCAGTGCGGAGTGCACTCTGTCCCACCCCATCTTCTTCCCTGCTCCTCCTGGTGGCTCGTCCACGGTGGATGGGTGGAATGGGCTGCATTCGCCCAGCGTCATCGGCTCACCCGGTTGTACCAGATGGCGGATGCGCAGGGCCTAGGCCCTGCACAATCTTGATGACGGCTCACTGATGTGGTCAGCATTGGCAGCGAGAGAGTCTGCCGCGATGTCTGCTAATTCTGGGTTGATGATTGACAGCAGCAGTAGAGAGGACCAGAGCTGGTACTGTCCCCTCACGTCTGCTGCTGGATGGGCTGCCCTTACTGCAACATCTCCTTAATAAAGATCAACGAAATAAATGTTAATTACCATGATTTTTTGTTACAATGTATTCATACGTTGACTTGAAAATGGTACTTCCTGCCGAAAGTAGTCGACAAAAAAGCATTGTTCAATGGAAGCAACTTCTGGTGGTAACAGATTAGTACAGTGAGAACGCTTTATGAAAATAAATAAAAGGTTTTGTATTAAAAGGTGATGACTGATCCTGTCCACTACTGATATTCAAAGATATCGGGACCGCGTCTCTTGGTAATGCTTACCCCAGCGGCCTTCCAGGCGGTGGCGGCATTATGCAATGAGGCTTTAAAGCCCTGTATGTGCATTGGTTCATGGTCTTGGCACTTCCACCGTATGCAAGAGTGAGTGAGTCTTGTGGGACAGCGGGGGAACTGTTCACATGTGAAGATGACACACGGTGATACCTCTAACGAAAGCTCTGCAGCAGAATTGATGGTAGATGTTCACAAGGTCATCTGCATGTGATGTGGAGTTCAAGCAGTACTTTGGAGTTTAAACTGAGCATTGTCTGGAAGGTGTTATGCTTGCCGGCTCAACTAATTCACCATCGAGATAATGAGCAGGTGTGTGTGCACACACTCAAATGAGCTGCCTGTTTCAGTTACAGGACAATGGGCGCAACGAGTGTGGCTAGTATCATCTGATAAATTGACACAATGTCATCATATTACCTGTGGGATTTCACAGTGGGAAGACAGAAGGATCATGCAGATGAATGATCAGCGAGTGTTACTGTTTGATACACAAATATTTGTAAGCCTTGTTATGAAAGTAAGCAACTGATTCATTTCACTTAAGGGGGTACACAAGAGTAGAAATTTTCTTTTTAGCCTAATTTCAATTTGCTTAAAATGTTCCCCAGAGAGTCTGTTTTTAAGATTCATTCGTATAAAATGTATCATAAATGTTAACATACGTTAAAACAGTGATTTATTGCATGGCCGTCTCGCACATCTGAGTGCTCATGTGCAACTGATGTAACACAGCAACAGTTACTGACGGAACAGGGGTCATGGTATTTGTAGATAGTGCCACATATGGCATTACTATCGACTAAAATACTGTTCTCAATGTGATTTCTCTTTGTAACATGGTTCATTTTGGTAAACAGTCTGAGAGCACGTAATTGTCCGTTGTCTGCTTAACTTGTCATTTTGCTCGTTTTTCTATACAAAGTAAAATGTGAGTGCCTGGAAATGACAAACAAAGTTAATTATACAGATAACAAAGGTTCTAAAAGTAATACCAATGATGCAAAAAAAAGGATATGATTTTTGTAAGTGGATGCCAGTTAATTGATATAATGTGACAAAATGAGATTGTTTCTACATCAGTGGAAAAAAACCAACTTGTACAATGCTAGCATTGTCAATTAAAGTTTTGTTCAGTTTCATTATTAAAAAAGATATGTTGAAACTTTAAACACTTGTTTTTTTTAAAACAACATTTTCCACATTGGTTGGAGCTATAACTAGTGGAATATACATGCAATTACACCATACCTTTCCAGAGTGCCGTCAGTTAGTTTAAAACAATTTTCAAAAAGATATCCCTATGTATTGTGTACTATGTCAGTTTCAAAGTAGCTTTTGAAATTTTGTTCTAGGTTGGAATTTGTGGCATTGAGAGATCCTTTCATCGATGTTGTGCAGTGTCCTCTGGGCGCAAGTTTTTTCTTTAAAAATTCATTATACAATTTTAAGTCTGTACAAGAAAGGTCCAAAGAAAGTTTTATAATCTGTTTCTTATTTTATTTAAAAAAAAAAACATGAATATAGGTTCCAAAATAGAGTGTCACCCTGCTCTAGCCCCTTAGGAGTCTCAATGTGTTTGTGAGCATTCATTTTTGTTGTATATTGTGAGTGGTATATTCTATATCCAAGCAATTCCCTGATTTCTGCATTTTGGTTTTGGCTGAGTGGCGTTACGTTTTGGGTACTAATGTTGATGTTTATTGGTCTACTCTTTGTAACAAAATATTTCTCCTTTAAATTGTTTTGAAAGTTGATATAGATTGACAGTTATGCTCTTCATTAGGATTAGTGATTTGTTCCCTTTAGAGAGAGAGACAGAAAGAAAGAGATTATGGCTAACCTGTGATTCATGTCAAGCAAGGTGCTTCTGAAATGATGTTGTGACAAAGTTGTTTTAATCTTTTAATGCCTGGTAAAATCTTGTTGTTTAAGTCATAGTTAAGATTACCATTTTAATCAATGGGGCATCTGATTTAAGAGATATTTTGGTTCTGGTACTTGGTTTTCAGATCACATTACTAAGAAAGTGTTCTCCTTTCCTTAGAGTGTAAAGCATTTACTGACTTCTTTCATTTTAAGACGTATCTTGTAACTGTTTTTTACATGTGTTTTAGATTACTGAAGAATGAGATTCTGTGTGTATCATAATTAACCTGTTTGAGACAGCCCACTGTGATTTTGGGAGGCTGGAATCTGAGGTTATTTGGAAGCTGTTATGAGCAGTTAGATTTTACTAAGGAATTTTTTTTATTTTAATGTTTATGTTGTGCACATATTAAAGGGCAATTATTGTTATAAATTTTATTTTTGGGACATCCACAAGTGTTCTGAAACCTGTTCATGACAAATAAATCTGTCAAAGTTGTAAAATATTTTTATTGATCGAAGTCTTGCATGACAGAAGTCACAATACACTACCATGGTTTTGGGCACTTAGCTTCATCAGCAGCCATATCTGAAATACAGCAGTAGTAGGACACATCCACATCCATACAAAAAGTAGACAAATATCTACCATAGGTGAACCATCAAATAACATCCCAAACTGTGGCTGCAAAGAACCCCAAATTTTCATCATGGCCTTGGAAAATGCCTCTTGCAGGAAGATTGGGACCAGGAATGCAGGAAGTCAGAAGCAGGTACAGTACGCTTGTTTGATCCATGCGCCTACGGGAAGCAGGCTACATTGACATAAGGTTTCTTCTTGTATAATTAATTGATTTCATTACATAAACATCACAACTTCAGACTCTTAGCATATACGGGTTGTTGTTTCTTCGAATGTCTGAACACCACATCTACATACTTTGGGATGACCTTAAATTCCAAACATTTGTTTTTAATCTTTGTTTCCATACATTTGACTAATTTATGACATAGATTGAGATACTCTTCCATAGCCCCATGGGTCGCACAGGTGCGCTGTTGTCAGCATTTGGCTGCATGCATTCCTGGTGACAATTTTGTGATAAGAGGAATTTTCTCAGGCCACAGCTGAAAGTTGGGGTTCTTCGAAGACACAATTTGGGATGTTATTTGATGGTCCACCTATGGTAGTTGTTTGTATACTAGTTCTTTGAGCATGGTCATGATGTTGCTCTACTGATAGATTTTCAGATACATCTGATGGTACGGCTAAGATCCTGAATCCATGGCAGTTTATAGTGTCTTCTGTCATGCAAGACGTTGATCAATAAAAATATTTTACAGGTACAGATGAATTGCTTATCATCAACATGAAATAATTGTTATCCCTCATTATTTTTTAAAGATGGCCATTTTAATTAGAGCTATCTGATGAAATAAAATTTTGTAAAATATTGTACATGTTATTTCTTGGTGAGTGCATCTGGCTCCTTCCATAACCAAGTTAAATGTTCTGTCTTGGAATAATTTGGAGGTAGCTAAAAGTAGGAAACCTTATATAAGAAAGAGGTGACCTGCAGTTGTAGGTAATAAATGAAATACAGTTTCAATCAGAACCACAAAAAATTCAGCCACTCTTAATACAAACGGTAGTTGCAAAGTGAAAATTATCAGCTAAAACAAATAAAATTAAGCAAGTTTTTGATTGTTTGCAAGGACTTGTCAGCATCTCCTTGATACAGTATCATGGCAATACTCTAGTGCAACCAAAAGAAAATAGCAACCATCTCCACTTTTATCAGTGGGCTGCACCATGTTGGCTTGGCTCACCTAGCTGAATGACAAGATAGTGTGGCGCGTGGCTATCAGTATGGACCAGATCTGCAGACATCCAGGGGACAGTGTTGTACCTTGGCACTCTTTATAGATTTTCCCATCTATACAGCAATGTAATAGAAGTTCAATGTATTTCCTTATTCCATTTTGGTATGTTGGCATTCACCCTGTGCCTGTTGCAGTCTTTTTCCTGAAATTACAAAAATCACTCCAGAGAATAAGGTGACTCCAGTTGTGAAAATCTGTTCCCAGGTACTACATGGTCATGTACCTAGGAATAAATAATCTACTCAAATTTAATAGTCTTGCAGTCAAGAAAATCTTGTCTGTACTAATTTAATACATCGCAACCTGGCACCGGTTCCGTACCTTTCTTAGTGCAATCAGAATGTTAATATCATTGTGGGTTTGTTTGCTATACTATGAGTCTTTATAGCATAGATGAGAGGGAGAAAATCTACTTGCTTGGAGGGGGCTAGGTTACAGAAGACTGATAATTCTCTTGGATTTGGTAGGAATTTTTGCTGATGAGGCAAGATATTACGCTTTTTTTAACAAATTTATTGATATAATGAACACATTTGCTCAGTGAGGTGTTGGACCAAAACCACTTATCAGAATGTCAGATGCTTTCAATAAGTATTAGAAAGGATCTCTCTCAGAGACAAGTGTTTGGCTGTCAGTCAGTCTGCTATCTGCTGGCCACTCGGTCTAACTAATCAATCAACACTGGGAACTGCATCACTGGTACTCACAGGCCATTTCACCCACTGTACAAGTGACAGGTACCAAGCAATAACTAGGTCCTGGTATTTGATGAAATTCCACTAGTCTAACTTTTTGAGAAAGCGAGAGACAGTCTCTGTTCAGCATTATTCCAATGAATGTTGTAAAGTGCTACTTAGCTTACATTTGCTGTGTGTCCACCATAGTCTGTCACCATCTTCTCTACACTAGATGAAGTGTTTACAGCTCCATTGGGTGCTGGTGCAGAGCATCCCTGCCCCCTGCATGCTCTGTACTGACACTGAGAACCTCCCCACTTACAGCTACATGACTCTTTTATAACATTATTAATAGACTCTGATTGCACAAAGCCCTCTTTAATTTCTTTCTGGATCATTCCTTTGAAACCTTCCCATCACATGTGATCACCTTAGTGCTTGACTATCTCTCTACATCGTACTCGAGGTTCTTACATTATGTGTTGTGGAAAGTTCTGTATGATTCCATTAAGAATGACCCTCCACACCATTGGTAACATGTCAAGTGTTCTGCTTGCTCGTGTGTTTGACCAGCCTCGAAAATGGAAATAGTGTGCAGCTCCTTTGAGGAGTACTATTTGCTCTCGATACACCATTCAGCTCTCCTCTATGATGCACACACGCTGTCTTGCATACGGTATCCAGCTCACTTCTGTTGTCATGATCTGACATGTAATAAAATTTATTAAACTTTTCCGAGGACACCACAAATAGCTTGTATTACATTATTATTACAGTGTACACCAATAACCACTAAGTGATACCAAATTAAGAAGTATTACCAGAAACCATTTTTGAGTCAAAAACTGTTTTAAATAGTCTATTGGCAATTAAAACAAATTTCCATTTTCAAGACAGGGAAAATTGTTATGAAATCAGAGGGACTCAGCTAGTTTACAGATATTTTGTGTTTCATTGTTGAAGACCTTCTGTTTCAGTTTACTATATAGTGTACGACTGACCAAGTATGGCTTCACTGCCCACACATTATGTAAATAGTTTCAAAATTACACTGAATTTTACGAGCAACGAAAGTACGTAACTGAATAATTAAAATATGCTCCAAATAGCTTCAATGTATTTCACAGCCCTTAATTAACAGATCTTGTAATACTGGCAAACGCTGCCCAACACATAGCCTCATGTCTCACTCCAACAGAAACTGTAGAAAATGATGGAAACTGCTGATAGTGCTTTCTACTGCGTATACCTTCACATGATTCTAAAATCAGTCACAGTCGCCAACCAGTCAGGTGCACTATCCTCCAACTACAACTCTCTTCCCTCCTTGTATTGTCTATAATGTTGATACAGTAAGTGTTAAAAGGTGAAGATATTTGTGATACAAATTGCACCATGGCATCAGGATTGCCAGAACAAAAATTGCTAGGCACATTGCTTCCTACATAGCTGTGTAGTGCCACAGGCCTTTCATGATATAAGAGAGATAGCACACACTTATGCGGAGTGCAGCTCATCTGAACTTCAGAGCACCAGAAAGATAACTAGTTCCAGGAGACATTATGTTAACACTGTGTGATACTTCCTCTAGACTTGATAATGTCCTCAATTCAGCACAGAAGAGAGTCAACAAGTTTTCTCAGTTATGCCGTGTCCATGTGAAACCCCTGATGGATTAGGTTCCGTAGAGCCAAGGGAATGGAGGAATATTGATCCCTACATTTCACCTTTTGATCCAGGCAGCCCCAGGCATTTTCAGTGGTACTAAGATCGAGTTATTTAGCTTCCCCCTCCCCCCGCCACCGCCCCCCCCCCCCCCTCCATGTGTGATTTCATACTACATCTGCACCTGTGGTCCGGGGGTAGAGTCTTTGGTTAGTAAAAACGAATTCTCTCCCAGGTTTGAATCCCACCACTTCTTAAATTTTGATTAATAATAAGCATTGAACAATGAATCTTGTTCATATGAGCCCCTCACAAACTGACCATGATCCAAGACACCATTTACTCTGCAAATGTTGATATTGTACTCCTATTGGATCAATTGCCTGCAACTCGTTAACACCTGCACAAAGATAATGTCCTCAATTCGGCACAGAAGAGAGTCCCATTTGACAGTTCTCATTCGTAAATCAACATAGACTGCAGGCAATCAATGACAACTGAGAGAGTCGCACAAGTTGAATGCCATTGGAGTTGGTTGGCAGACCCTTGTGTTCACTTGAAGTCCCCACCAAGCATCACATCATCTTGTGAACCAGTGAAGAACAGTGTGATCTTCTATGTGAAGCATGTTATGTCGGTCATGATGGCAACTAGAGTCAGGTGGTGCATAGATATTAATGATACACATGCCAAATAGAGTGAGGGTCATCCCCCATGTGGAGGGGAGGTATATGACGTCCTGTGCATGGAGCCCATCATGTAAGAGGATGGCGACACCGCTGCCAGTGTTGGAGGCAAGAGCAACATGGGTGGCGTATCCGGTGGGCACTTGGAAGTCGGTGACTGACACCTCCAGCAGGAGTGCAATATCGACATTCGCAGAGTAAATGGTGTCTCGAAACATGGTCAGTTTGTGAGGGGCTCATATGCAGAAGATTCATTGTTCAATGATGATTATTAATCAAAATTTAAGCAGTGGTGGGATTTGAACCTGGGAGAGAAATCATTTTTACTAACCAAAGACGCTAGCCCTGGACCACAAGTGCAGATGTAGTACACTGAAATCACACTTTGGGGTGGAGGAGGGTAGGGGGGGGGGGGGGGGGGGGGGAAGCTAAATAACTTGATCTTAGTACCACTGAAAATGTGCCTGGGGCTGGCTGGATCAAAAGATAAAATGTAGGGATCAATATCCCTGCATTCCTTTGGCTCTAAAGAACCTAATCCGTCAGGGGTTTCACCTGGACACAGCGTAAGTGAGAAAACTTGTTGACCTTCTTCCGTACTGAATTGAGGACATTATCAAGTCTAGAGGCGGTATCACACAGTGCAACAGTGCAACTGTTGATTGAGGCTAGATGCTTCCTCTAATTATTTTTTATATATTATTGAACTTATTGATAAATGATTATGAACTTTATTCGTTTTGCAGTGTTGTAACATTTCTGCTGGCGTGTACCCGGTTTGATTTGGATTCATTGGTCAGTCCACATATCGCAAGCATAGGTCTTAATATTTTTCATTATTTTCTCTTTTCGAGAACCATCATACCCTTACATTCTCTGGTTTATGTAGCTGATTAATTTTGTGCTATACTCATACTTGTGATAGAGTATGTTCTTCTGGGCAGTGTCCATTATTGTGAGTTTTTCGAGTTGGCTCACTCATCATAGACTTAGACTCTGAAATTTTTTCTTCTATTTTGATTATTTTGAGGGTGTAACTTTATAGATGTAAACTTGCAATTTTTAATTCTAGTACTTCAAGTTGCCTCTGCACTTATTTCTAGTTTGGTGTTGTAATGTTGTAGTTTTGACTTTGTATCATTTGTTTTGGGACAGAATGTTCCATAGATCTGGAAATCTGAATGCTTTGTCCTCATATATGTATAGATTGTGATGTGTATAGTAGATATTTTTCTTATGTTTTGAGCAACTTCATGTGAATTTTGTCCACAATTTTGGAAATTGTTGCCATATGTTAATTTTACCACTTCACTACTCTGGTTTCACACTTATTTGGACTATAGACAAATTGTATGCAACAAGAACTCTGTTTATGGTAAGCAGAAATTTGTCAGATGCTATGTATTTCCTTATATACCTTTTGCAGTTTTTTGTAAGCTAACCTATACTTACGTTCATAGGGAAATGACGATCATTCAACCTTAAATTTTCTTGTAATTTTGGAATTTAACTTTGAGAATCTGTATTCTACCTTTTGGCATCATTTTGTATACCATTTGGCAAACCTTACAGTAGGTCACAAAATATTGTAAACACATTGTTCCCATATTATATGAGGGGCATGTTGTAATGGCACCTACTGCTGTAGATATACTTTTTCTCAACAGTAGTTGTTGATATCAGTATTATTTTTTGAATTTTGGACGGGTCAATAATATCTCAGCTGCTTTTCTGAAAACTTCCATATAATTTTATACACAGTACCACACCGTATTATAGTTCAAGCTAAAATTTATGAAAAGGAATTACTTTATAAAATATTGCAGTTTTGATGATATAACTTGTAAGTACTAGTCCCGAATGTACAGTTAAAATTATTATTATTATCTTCCTTCACTTTCTCAGACGTTAAGTCCAGTTAAAAATGGAGTGACGCGGACCTTGATCAAGCATCACTTCCTTTTAACTGTACGGTATGTGTTATATTGCATTTAGGAACTTTTGGGTAATTGAACATGTATCAATAATTACGGATTTCTGTAGTTGTATATATATGTTTGGATGTAGCTGTATTGCATTGATGTACTGGTGGATATTGTGTGGTATGACTCCTGTAGTTGATAGTATAATTGGTATGATGTCAACTTTATCCTGATGCCACATGTCTTTGACTTCCTCAGCCAGTTGGATGTATTTTTCAATTTTTTCTCCTGTTTTCTTTTGTATATTTGTTGTATTGGGTATGGGTATTTCGATTAGTTGTGTTAATTTCTTCTTTTTATTGGTGAGTATGATGTCAGGTTTGTTATGTGGCGTTGTTTCATCTGTTATAATGGTTCTGTTCCAGTATAATTTGTATTCATCATTCTCCAGTACATTTTGTGGTGTATACTTGTATGTAGGAACGTGTTGTTTTAAAAGTTTATGTTGTAAGGCAAGCTGTTGATGTATTATTTTTGTGACATTGTCATGTCTTCTGGGGTATTCTGTATTTGCTAGTATTGTACATCCGCTTGTGATGTGATCTACTGTTTCTATTTGTTGTTTACAAAGTCTGCATTTATCCGTTGTGGTATTGGGATCTTTAATAATATGCGTGCTGTAATACCTGGTGTTTATTGTTTGATGCTGTATTGCAATCATGAATCCTTCTGTCTCACTGTATATATTGCCTTTTCTTAGCCATGTGTTGATGCGTCTTGATCGATGTGTGGCTGTGTCAAATGATATGGGTGCTTGCCATGAAGTGTTTTCTTTTTCCAATTTACTTTCTTCGTATCTGTTGATGTTATGCGATCTAAAGGGTTGTAGAAGTGGTTATGAAATTGCAGTGGTGTAGCTGATGTATTTATATGAGTGATTGCCTTGTGTATTTTGCTAGTTTCTGCTCGTTCTAGAAAGAATTTTCTTAAATTTTCTACCTGTCCATAATGTAGGTTTTTTATGTCGATAAATCCCCTTCCTCCTTCCTTTCTGCTTAATGTGAATCTTTCTGTTGCTGAATGTATGTGATGTATTCTATATTTGTGGCATTGTGATTGTGTAAGTGTATTTAGTGCTTCTAGGTCTGTGTTACTCCATTTCACTACTCCAAATGAGTAGGTCAATATTGGTATGGCATAAGTATTTATAGCTTTTGTCTTGTTTCTTGCTGTCAATTCTGTTTTCAGTATTTTTGTTAGTCTTTGTCTATATTTTTCTTTTAGTTCTTCTTTAATATTTGTATTATCTATTCCTATTTTTTGTCTGTATCCTAGATATTTATAGGCATCCGTTTTTTCCATCGCTTCTATGCAGTCGCTGTGGTTATCCAATATGTAATCTTCTTGTTTAGTGTGTTTTCCCTTGACTATGCTATTTTTCTTACATTTGTCTGTTCCAAAAGCCATACTTATATCATTGCTGAATCCTTCTGTTATCTTTAGTAATTGGTTGAGTTGTTGATTTGTTGCTGCCAGTAGTTTTAGATCATCCATGTATAGCAAATGTGTGATTTAGTGTGGGTATGTTCCAGTAATATTGTATCCATAATTTGTATTATTTAGCATGTTGGATAGTGGTGTCAGAGCAAGGCAGAACCAGAAAGGACTTAATGAGTCTCCTTGGTATATTCCACGCTTAATCTGTATTGGCTGTGATGTGATATTATTTGAATTTGTTTGGATATTATGTGTGGTTTTCCAATTTTTCATTACTATGTTTAGGAACTGTATCAATTTAGGATCTACTTTGTATATTTCCAATATTTGTAGTAACCATGAGTGGGGTACACTATCAAAAGCTTTTTGGTAATCAATGTATGCATAGTGTAGCGACCTTTGTTTAGTTTTAGCTTGATATGTCACCTCTTCATCTATTATCAGTTGCTCTTTACATCCTCGTGCTCCTTTGCAACAGCCTTTTTGTTCTTCATTTATAATTTTGTTCTGTGTTGTATGTGTCATTAATTTCTGTTTAATGACTGAAGTTAATATTTTGTATATTGTTGGTAGGCATGTTATGGGGCGATATTTAGCTGGGTTCGCTGTGTCTGCTTGACCTTTAGATTTCAGATATGTTATTCCGTGTGTAAGTGTATCAGGGAATGTGTATGGGTCTGCAATGTAACTGTTAAATAATTTAGTTAGATGTGAATGTGTTGAGGTGAACTTCTTTAACCAGAAATTTGCTATTTTATCATTTCCAGGGGCTTTCCAATTGTGAATAGAATTAATTGCTTGGGTGACTTCATGTTGCAAAATTATCACTTCAGGCATTTGTGGTATCATCTTGTATGTGTCTGTTTCTGCTTGTATCCATTGTGCATGCCTGTTATGTTGTACCGGGTTTGACCATATGTTGCTCCAGAAGTGTTCCATGTCTGTTATGTTTGGTGGATTGTTTATTTTAATGTGTGTGTTATCTATTGTCTGGTAAAATTTCTTTTGGTTTGTGTTGAATGTTTGGTTTTGTTTCCTTCTATTTTCACTTTTTTTGTATCTTCTGAGTCGTTTGGCTAATGCTTGTAATTTCTGCTTCTTTTCGTCTAATTGCTCTGTCACTTCTCGTTGTGAGATTTTACCTAACCTTTTTCGTTTTTTTCCCGAGATTTCATTTCTTATAAATTGTGTTAGCTGTCCGATGTCTTTTCTCAGTTTTTCTATTTTGATCTGTAGCCTGTATTGCCATGCTGGTTTTGTGGGTTTCTTCTGTGTGTTGGTTGGTTCTGATCTCTGCCTAGTGTGTATATTTAGTGTAGTGAGTGCTCCTATATAAACCAGTAGTTGTAACTCTTCCATAGTTGTGTTTTCATTTATTTTGTTGTGTATGATTGTGTTGATAGTTTTTATTGTTGTTTCGACTTGTGGGTTATTTGGTGGTCTATGAAAGAATGGTCTAATGTCTGTATTTGTGTCTTTGTATTCTATATATGTTAGCTGAAATTTTTCTTCTATATCTAACATCTGTGTCACTTCGTGTTCTATTTGTGCTTGTTCTGGTGGCTGTCTTAAGATTTCGTTTTCCTCTAATTGTTTAATTGGTGCATGTTATTATTATTATTATTATTATTATTATTATTTTAAACATTTGAAATTAGAAATTATTGGCACACTTAAAATTTCTATTATTAATTACACAATCCTGTACTATTTACTATGTTTATTTCTGGATTCATTTATGAAATAATAATTGAAATTAATAATGTAACAGAAACTAATAGAAACTCATTTGATAAGAAAAACTGTAAGCCCTTTGGAATATTTTTATTTCCACTCAGTGTGAGAGTCCTAAACATGTCTCTGAGGTGTGATCAGAAGTATTTTTGTATATTTGCGTGAACAATGTAATTTTAGCATTGTTAACATGAAAAATCAAAATAATGTATGATATACTAAAATATGAGAAAATATACTTCCATAAAAATGCAGCAACAATAATCCTAAGATTTATTTAGTTCAAACAAACTATGAGGACCTGTTGTGAAATATTCAGGTTCAAGAATCAGACCCCCAGACAAGAAGAATGGGAGCCAACTCAATATTACACACTAAGTACACTATAAAGTTTATTGTAAGCTTTGCTCCTTTCAAACCTTCATAAAAGACTTTGCTGGACATTGTTTAAAGTGGACAATAAATTGGAATCAGGAAGGAGGGGGGGAGATTACAGGCTCCTCATGCTACTCTATCCTGTGCAAGTATCTTGAGCTCTAAGGCCGGTATTACACTATCAAATTTCTTTGTCCAATATCTTTGTCAAAGATATTTGATGGTGTAATAGGGACTTTGTCAAATGTTGTCCAATATTTGATCAAATCTAGGACCTCGCTGTAGATTTGATCAAAGAAATCGCTTGTCTTCTGTTCACTGCAATGTGACATGTTACCACATGGAGCACTAGCATCGCTGCACCGTTCTGTCGTCTGTAGTGTTTTTATAAACATTGACGGTAAATACAATTGGTGTATGCTGACAACTATAAAATTAATAGAGATGTATGAAGCTGATGAGGCGATTTACAACGTGAGGCACCCTCAATACAAAAATAGATTAAGAAGATTGGAGACCTGACCTGACCTGACCTGACCTGACCTAACCTAACCAAGCATAACCCTCTCCTGTAGCAAGGAATCGGAGTGTTACAGTGAGCCTGTCTTCTGAAGATGTAGCAGTTCTTAAGTGAATATTGTGCTTTGTGATATGAGGATACACTTCACTGAGCACATACAGAAATGTATGCTCATCCATTCTTAAGTAATTGATGTATGACTTGACGTCTTCCACTGTAAGCTCACGTAGCAAGTTTTGTTGAATGCTTTTATCGTGTCATCAGAAAACCCACGGCTTCACCCAGATTAGATTAGTTTTTCGTTTCATAGATCTGTGCTGAGGAGATCCTCGTGGATGTGGAACATGTCAATTTTTTTAAAACCTGAAATAACGATACTAATAGTATGAATAAATACGTCATTTGATTCTATTAAAAATTTCGTCAATGGAGTAGGAGTTGGCCACTAGTAAGTCTTTCAGGCTCCTTTAAAAATGATCTTTATTTGTAACTAAATTTTTTATGTTTCCCAAATTATTGAAGATGAGTGTTCCGCAGTAGTGGACCCCTTTTTGAACTAAAGTAAGTCCTTTTAAGTCCTTGTGCAGATCATTTTTGTTCCTGGTATTGTACGTATGAACTGAGTTGTTTGTTGGAAAAAGACATATATTATTTACGACAAATTTCATTAAGGAGTAAATATACTGCGAGGCAGTAGTTAGTATACCCAGTTCTTTGAAGAGGTTTCTGCAGGATGTCCGTGAATTTACTCCACAATTAATACATATTACACGCTTTTGGACTCTGAAAACTTTTGTTTGACTTGAGGATTTACCCCAAAATATTATCCCATATGACATTATGGAATGAAAGTAGGCAAAGTATGCAAGCTTTTTCATTTTTATGTTGCCTATGTCTGCTAACAGTCGAATTGCAAATACAGATTTGTTAAGGCGGTTCTGGAGTTCTGTGGTGTGCTCCTCCCAACTGAATTTATTATCAAGTTGTAATCCCAGGAATTTAAGACTGTCAACTTCGTATGTATGGTTCCTTCCCCTCCCCTCCCCTCCCCCCCCCCCCCCACTTCTGTTCCGTATGTGCACACAATGCAATCGCTGTACGTGCAACTGTTGCGGTTAATAACTGGTTGTTGTCAGCCATCTTGAACTTTGACGAAAAATTTGATGACAGTGTAATACCCCTTCTAGCGCTACGTCAAAGATCTTTGTCGAATATATTTGACAGAATATTTGATCACATCTTTGATCAAATCTTTGACAAAGAAATTTGATAGTGTAATACCGGCCTAAGTAACCGCTGCAACCTACATCCTTCTGAATCTGCTTAGTATATTCATCTGTTGGTCTCCCTATATGATTTTTACCCTCCACAATTCCCTTCCATACTAAATTGAGGAGCCCTTGATTCCTCAGAACAAGTCGTACCAACTGATCCCTTCTCCTAGTCAAGTTGTTCCACAAATTCCTCTTCTCCTCAATTCTATTAGTACCTCTTCATTAGTTACATGATCTACCCATCTATTCTTCAGAATTTTTCTGTAGCACCACATTTTGAAAGCTTCTATTCTCATCTTGTATAAACTATTTATGGTGCATGTTTTACTTCCATACATGGCTACACTCCATACAAATACTTTCAGAAAGGACTTCCTCACACTTACATCTATACCAAATTTCTCTTCTTCAGAATCGCTTTCCTTGCCATATCCAGTCTACATTTTATATCCTCTCGACTCTGATTGTCCTCAGTTATTTTGCTTCTCAAATAGCAAAACTCATCTACTACTTTAATTGTCTCATTTCCAAATCTAATTCCCTCAGCATCACCTGATTTAATTCAACTACATTCCATTATCCTCATTTTGCTATTGTTGATGTTCATCTTACATTCTCCTTTCAAGACACTGTCCATTTCATTCAACTCCTCTTGCAGGTCCTTTTCTGTCTGTGACAGAATTACAATGCCATTGGTAAACATCAAAGTTTTTATTTCTTCTCCGTGGATTTTAATTCCTGCTCTGAATTTTTCTTTAGTTTCCTTCACTGCTTGCTCAATATACAGACTGAGTAACATCTGGGGTAGGCTACAACTCTCTCTCACTCCCTTCTCTACCACTGCTTTGTTTTCATGCCCCTCAACTCTTATAACTGCCATCTGGTTTCTGAACAAATTGTAAATAGCCATTTGATCACTGAATTTTCCCCCTGTCACCTTCAGAATTTGAAAGGGATAATTCATCAACATTGTCAAAAGCTTTCTCTAAGTCAACAAATGCTAGAAATGTAGGTTTGCCTTTCCTTAGCTTATGTTCGAATGTAAGTCATAGGGTCAGTATTGCCCTGTGTGTTCCAACATTTCTATGGAATCCAAACTGATTGTCCCTTAGGTTGGCTTCTACCAGGTTTTTCCATTCATCTGTGAAGAATTTAAGTTAGTATTTTGCAATCGTGACTAATTAAACTCATAGTTCAGTAATTTTCACACCTGTCAATAATTGCTTTCCTTGGGATTGGAATTATTTTATTTTGCTTTAAGTATGAGTGAGGGTATTTCACCTGTCTCATACATCTTGCCCACCAGACAGATGAGTTTGGTCATGGCTGGCACTCCCAAGGCTACCAGTAGTTCTAATGGAATATTGTCTACTCCTGGGCCCTTGTTTCTACTTAGGTCTTTCAGTACTCTGTCAACTTCTTCACGCAGTATCATATCTTCCATCTCATCTTCATCTATGTCCTCTTCCATGTTCTTAATATTGTCCTCAAGTACATCATACTTGTATAGACCTTCTATGTACTTCTTCCACCTTTCAGCTTTCCCTTTTTTGCTTAGGACTTGTTTACCATTTGAGCTCTTGATATTCATACAGGTGGTTCCCTTTTCCCTAAAGGTCTCTCTAATTTCTCTGTAGGTAGCATCTATGTTACCCCTAGTGGTGTATGCTTCTACATAATTACATTTAGTTTCTTCGTTCATCACTTAAATCCAGTATCTCTAGCCCTCATCCTTTCACCTACTTCATCCTCTACTGCCTTCACTATTTTATCTCTCAAAACTAGCCGTTCTTCTTCCATGGTATTCCTTTTCTCTGTTACTGTCAATTGTTCCATAACGCTCCCTCTGAAACTTTATACAACCTCTAGTTCCTACCTTTCTGCAGTTTCTTCAGTTTTAACCTTCTGTAATATCCAATAAACAGTGGTCAGAGTTGATGTCTGCCCCTGGAAATGTCTCAAAATTTAAAACCTGGTTCCTAAATCTCTATCTTACCATTATATAATCTATCTGACACTTTCCAGTGCCTCCAGGTCTCTTCCACATATACAACCTTCTTTTATGACTCTTAAACCAAGTGTTACCAATGATTAAGTTACACTCTGTGCAAAATTCTACTAGGCAGCATCCTCTTTCATTCCTTACCCTCATTCCATATTCACCTACCACTTTTCCTGCTATCGAATTCCAGTCATCCATGACTATTAAATTTTCATCTCCCTTAACTTTTTGAACAATTTCTTTTATCTGATCATACATTTCTTCAATTTCTTCATCATCTGTGGAGGTAGTTGGCATATAAACTTGTACTACTGTGGTAGGCATGGGCTTCATGTGTATCTTGGCTACAAAAATGCATTCAACATGCTCTTCATAGTATCTTATCCATTTTCCTATTTTTTTTTTTAATTCATTATTGAACCTACTCCTGGATTATCCACATTTGATTCATAACCATGTATTCACCTGACCAGAAGTCTTGTTTCTCCTGCCACCAAACTTCACTAATTCCTACTATACCTAAATTTAACCTGTCTATTTCCCTTTTTAAATTTTCTAACCTACCTGCTCAATTAAGGGATCTGACATTCCACACTCCAATCCATAGAATGCCAGTTTTGTTTCTCCTGATAATGACATCCTCCTGAGTAGTCCCTGCACAGAGATCCAAATGGGGGACTATTTTACCTCCAGAATATTTTACCCTATAGGATGCCATCATCATGTAAACACACAGTAAAGCTGCATGCCCTCGGGAAAAATTAGGACTGTACTTTCTCCTTGCTTTCAGCTGTTCACAGTACCAGCACAGCAAGGCCGTTTTGATTGATGTTACAAGGCCAGATCAGTCAATCATCCAGACTGTTGCCCTTGCAACTACTGAAAAGGCTGCTGCCCCTCTTCAGGAACCGCACATTTGTTTTGCCTCTTAACAGATACCCTTCCATTGTGGTTGCACCTATGGTACGGCTATCTGCATCACTGAGGCACACAAGCCTCTCCACCAAAGGCAAGGTCCATGTTTCATGGGTGTTACTGAATAATATCTGGGGAAAACTGGAAGTATCAAGAGAGAGAGGTGGTCAGGTGGCGGGTTGGGGTGGGGAAGAAAGAGTGAGTGAGAGAGAGAGAGAGAGAGAGAGAGAGAGAGAGAGAGAGAGAGAGAGAGAACTGTTTGGATTTTTACTACAATTACCATCGTTCTGTAAGTTAATTGTATCTGTTACTGAACAAATGACAATCTCTTAAAATTTTTGAAGTTCAACCATTGTGTTGAAGAAGTAAGAACTCATTTGTGTTTTTAGGCTCTCGTGGCAGATGATAGTATGTGGTGCTGATGGCCATGGCCACCTGAAAATGGCAAGTTAGCTTCCTGAAATATTGGACCATTTGGATGATGCCACCTGGCTTAATACCTGAGATTTTGAGAGTTCATTTAACTAAATTGGCAACAGTGTGTACTGTGAAACACAGTGTGTATTATATCCATTTGCAGTGATCTGGAAAGTATTCTTATTACAATATGGAGAAAAAGATCACTCAAGTAGTATACTGAATAGCAAATTACTCTTTTACAAGTCTCTAGAAATTCAGAGGTACAAATACTCTGGAAATAAGCCTCATTCTTAGCGAAGCTGGATGTCAGGGAGGACGTGGCAGTCTTAATATAATTTACTGAACAAAAACATTTTAACGTAAAATCTTTTAATGCAAAGGCCACAATTTTCAATATATAGTCAAAGGACAGTGATTAGTTTTGGTTGTTCTTCACAACCATCTTCAGATCATAACTTCGCAAGATGATGATAATAGACGTTGAAAACGCCCAGTGTCATTAATAAATATTGAATCACAGGCCCATGATTTGCAACTGTTTAGCATGTGTTATAGTGAGAACAGTATAAGCAATGGTAACAAGAATTGTCAGCTATTCCATAGCCTAGCTAGCAAAGGAGTGATCCAGCATGGCATATAAAATAGTCATCTGCAGTGGGATTTTGGAACATATACTATGTTTATTTACTTATTTATTTCATGTTCCGTAGATCCAGTTAGTGAGTCAATCACAAGGACATGGAACATGTCAAATTTTACAGGTTTTGATTTAAACTTACAATAGATACAAGGGCAATTCAATGCCAAATTTTACATAATTTAAGTAAGATATGCTATAAATACAGCAATAGATACAAAGTCAACTAGATAACATAACAATTTAACAGGAAAGGGAGTTTCAAATAAAGGTTATAAATAAGAGCACGAAGTTAAATCAGATATTAGGCCTACAAGAGTAAATACAGGTACAGCCAATCTGTTGCTACAAAAAGTGTGACAATGCTCAAATGCTCAATAAAATCAGTTGAACTAGTTCTAGACACAATAAGTTTAGTGATGGTATACATTTTCTTTCAAATATTCACCCACAGTATAAAAAGATTTCTCTGTCAGGTAATCCTTGAGAACTTGTTTAAATTTTGGCAGTTCTGTATGAACACATTTGATATGTAGTGGGAGAGCATTGAACAGCTTAATGCTGGAGTAGTAAACTCCTTCTTGTACCAGATGAGATGTTTCATTTCGACATGTTGATTGTTTTTGTTTCTGGTGTTGTAGCCATGGAATTTACTGTTGTCTTGGTAGATAGAATAATTTTTGCACACAAAGGTCAGCAAGGAAAAAATGTACTGTGAGGCAGTTGTTAGGATACCTATCTTTTGAAACAAATGCCTGCAAGAGTGTCTTTGATGGACCTCACACATTATTCTGATTGCTTTTTTTTGGATGGTGAAAACTTTTTTTGCAAGTGGTTGGTTCCCCAAGAATATGATAGCATTTGAGATCAATGAGTGGAAGTAGCCAAAGTAGGCAACCTTAATGGAGTAACTTCAGCCACTGAAGAAATTACCCGTAATGCAGATGTTGCTGAGCTAAGTTTTTTACATAGATGGAGAATGTGAACTGAGCAATTACATTTGCTGTCTATATAAGCACCCAGGAATTTTGTATCTTCAACTTTCTGTATTGGTTGATCTCTACATTTTATGTTAATTTCATTGAGATTACTTTGTGATGTACAGAACCTCATATAATGAGTTTTATTTGCATTGAGTGAGAAACCATTTGAGGAGAACCAATTTAAAATACGTTTGAACATTATGAATTGCCTCAAAGAACATGACTTATTAACAGATAGCTACAATATATTCAGAAAATACTGTTCTTGTAAAATATAATTAGCTCTTTATTCTCATGAAGTAATGAGTGCTATCAACAGCAGATGTCAGATTGATTACATATATTTTAGATTTCCAGAAGGCTTTTGACACCATTCCTCACAAGTGACTTCTAAACAAATTGTGTGCCTATTGAGTATTGCTTCAGTTGTGTGACTGGATTCTTGAGTTCCAGTCAGATAGACAACAGTTCATAGTGACTGACAGAAAGTCATTGAGTAAAACAGAAGTAATAACTGGCATTTCCCAAGGAAATGTGATACATCACCTGCTGTTCCTGATCTACATAAATGACTTATGAGTCAATCTGAGCAGCCCTTTTACATTTTTTGCAGAAGAAGCCATCATTTACCATCAGGTAAGGTCTTCAGCTGATGAAAACCAAATGTGTAATGATTTATACAATATATATCATGTAAAATGTGGTAACTGACTCTAAATAATTAAAAAGTATGAAGTCATCCACATGGGTACTAAAAGAAGTCCGCTAAAGTTTGGTTACACAATAAGTCAGCATAATCTAAAGACCATAAATCCAACCTGATACTTAGCGATCAGAATTATAAATAACTTAAATTGGAACAATCACGTAGATAATGTTTTAAGGAAAGCAAACCGCTGCGCGGGTTTAGCCAAGCGTTCTAAGGCCCTACAGTCATGGATTGTGCGGCTGGTCCCGGTGGAGGTTCAAGTCCTTCCTCGGGCATGGGTGTGTGTGTTTGTCCTTAGGATAATTTAGTTTAAGTAGTGTGTAAGCTTAGGGACTGATGACCTTAGCAGTTAAGTCCCACAAGATTTCACACACATTTTAACATTTGAGGAAAGCAAACCAAGAACAGCAGTTTATTGGCAGAACACTTAGGAAGTGCAACAAGTCTACAAAAGAGATTGTTTACACATGCTTGCCTGTCCTGTTCTGGAGAACTGCTGTGTGGTGTGGGATCTACTCAGCTGGGACTCATGGAAGACATCAAAAAATTCAAGAAGGGCAGTTGATTCTGTATTATTGCAAAATAGAGGAGAGAGTGCTATGGGCATGATATGTGAATTGGGGTGCTTATCTTTAAAAAAAGGGCATTTTTCATTGTGGCAGGATCTTCTCATGAAATTTCAATCACCAACTTTCTCCTCCAATTGAGAAGATATTCTGTTGGTACCCACCTACAGAGAAGTGATTGCCATAATAAAATCAGAAAAATCATAGCTTGCTCTGAAAGATTTCAAAACTCCTTTTTCCCATGCACTAGTACCCTGACAGGATGTCCATTAGAGCTCAGAGGAAGGATAATCTTGGCAGACAAAGTAGGAAATTGATCCAACAACTTGTGCACTGACAGATGGACACACAGGAGAAACAGTGATGGACTGCAAACTAAGAGAAGAATGCAAATTATGTGTGCAGTGGCTGAAGATGGGTTCCACATGTAATTAAAGTGGTGTTACTTGAAGTGAATCACAAATACTACAAGAGAAATTATCAGATTTCAATGGTGTCACTAAAAGTTGAATTTGTTCAAACGTTTTGGTGCCACTAACTTTCGGCCATGACAAGTTAGTGCCATGCGACTGCAATCCAGCAGCTGCCTTTTGAGACACCAGCAGAATATATATGGCTTTTTTGTGTCAGAAAATGTCAATGAACAATGTGTTGAGAATCACAGAAACTGGAATTTGAAGAATCTACTTGATAAAATGATATGCAGTATAAAAAATAGTTTTGAGTAGCTTGTAACAATATCTTTCCACTATGTGTACTGAAAAATTATTAAAATGCAAGTGAGGTAACTTTTGTGAGTTGGATATAAGTGTGTTTTTACTGAACTCACAAGCTGTACAGGATGGGAATTTCATGTTGTATGATAACATGCCAGATGAAAGAGTATACATTAATAAGAGCAATATTATTATTTATTATTATTCATATATGGACCTAATAGGACCATGCGAGGTAGAATCAATCAATGTCACTTTTGATGGTTGGACTTTCTTTGTGTCCAAGTTTGTTTCATCCTTTCAGAATGAAGTCTTTTTCTTTCGTCAGACCATGGTGTTCCATTCCATTTTCTAATTTCCCTCTGACAAACTTTCCTATGGAATATCTTTTGTCTGAATTTTTTCTATCTGTAACATCTGCCTGAGTTATACTGACTACTTTAAGATCATCCTTAATTGCAGTGATCCATTTAATTTGCTCAGTTTTGCCCTTACTTCTGTTTTTGTTGAGTTTTACTATTTGTTTTGTCATCCTAGTGCATCTCATTCCATTAATGTGCCCATAAAATTTAAATCTTCATTTTCTCATGTCACTATTTATGTCCGCGTATTCTTCTATTTCCTTATTACTTCCCAGCCTATGAGTTTCTCCATCAGTAATATTGGGGGCCTAATATTTTCCTAATAACCTTTCTTCTTTCTTTTAAATTTCTTCAATATCCATCTTTCTATTTAAAATTAAAGTTTCTGCTCCATAAGACATTCAGGTTTGATTACAATGGATTAATGCCTAAGTTCACTGAATTTAGAACGCGATTTTTTACTATAAATATGTTTTTAATGCCTCTAATGAGCATGTGATAGCAAATTTACACCCTGAATGCATAAATGTTCATACCACATGGTCTATGGGTAATACTTTTTTGTAAATAAATTACACTGAAGGTACACCAATAAATCTGAATAACTAATAACAGAAGGCCATTTCCCAGCAGCTCAGTTTATTTCACAACTGGGGGAAAGTAAAGAACTGTGGTTAATGTGAACTGGCCTGACTGTATCCAGTTTCTGGTAGTGACAATATAATCTGCTCATAAGTGCACTTAAAGGTCTGAAAATTATGGTTACAAGAGAATGTCTTGGAGGCTAGATTCTAGCAAAACATATTAGATTATGAAAGGCTAAATATCAGGTGTATGCAATAGTTTGTATCAATGATGTAGCCATTAAGGGGCAGGGGAGAGTAGTTGCCCCTCTCTTCTTGCCTACAAAAAATCGCCACAAATGAAACCTGCACCATTCCTAACCTGGCAGACAGATGCCACAATATGTCATGAATATTCATTAACAGAAAGTGTTCCCAGAATCATTTACTGTGATATCTCAAAACTATTTCATCATTTGTCCAAAAATTAACATTTACTATCTTTCTGCCCCCCCCCCCCCCCCCCCCCCCCCCCCCCCCCACGCACCAAGCCTAAAACTCAGATTTTGAGTATACACTTGCTTTGTACTTCATGACAGAATCAATGAATGACTATGAGTAGCAACTGCAGACGCAAGCATGAGTTTTGTGGAAGTCCTGCAATATCATGACCAGCACTGAGTCAACACTGCTGTGAAACAAGTGAGCAAAGAGTTGGACAGGGTGCTGTTAACTGAAATAAAATCTCATATGTGTGCAGTGCCTGTCACCACAATTGGGAGATAGGAATATTCTAAACATCAAACAATGTTGACATGTAGCCTTGGCCTGCTCAATCACCACGTATATCTCCAATCGAGCATCTATGGGAGATAATCAGATGACAACCAGCTTTATCCACAACCAGCATTAATTATCCCTGTATTGACTCTGACCAAGTACAACAGACATGGAACTCCATTCAACAAACTGATATCCAGAAGCTACACAACAAAATGAATGCACGTTTGCATGTTTGCATTCAACATTCTGGCAGTTATGTCAGTTATTACTGTATCAACATTTCATATTTGCATTGGTTTTTCTCATGTTTATATTAACCTGTGATCCTGCAACATAATCACTTAAATATGTTTCCTAGAAAAGTGTATTCCTGAAATTTCATTACTCTACAGTTATTATTTCTTGGTGTTGGAACTTTTTATCCATCAGTTGACTGATACTACCAGTTCCACAAAACCTTATTTTATCTAGGAGGATACTGTGATGTACACAATCAAACATCTTAGACAGATCACGGAAAATGCCAACCTGTGATGTTATGTTGTATAATGTAAATAGGTCAGTGTGTTACTTTCTGTTGTGAGCTCTGCTTCTCCAAAAATAACTATTGTACACAGCCATTATTGAAAAGAAATTGTTTCACTACTATGGTGGACTCAAATTACTCCTTATTAGGGTATAACTTTCCAGCTGCTTATGGCAGCTTATGCTTCATAATGTTCATTTGACTGAAACTAGTAGTGAAGCGAATTGTGCAGATGAAGGTCCACAATGAATTTTAACAATTATTTTCCAGCTGAATATCACCATCTGCAAACATACATAGATTAAAAACATACCTGCTACCTGGGACTGATCATGCATAAACCCTCCATTTGAACCAACAATGATGTTATCCTGTTCTGTGGCCTGCTGTCCTGTCCCTCATTTCACTATGTTCCATATAGGACTACATTCCATATGGCTTATGTCTGTTGTTGGAATGATTTTTGATGTAAGGTGCACATTTATTATTTGAAACGACTTTCTTAGTCACCTTGCGTCATTTTTGGAGTATGCAACTACTGCAGGATCTTTACCTGTTCTTGCCAACAGATACATTTCCCTTTTCCTTTCACATTATGCTTTAATTTGTCTAGTAATCCAAGTTTCTTTACTTGGATGTTTAATGTCCTTTCTGATTATTTTACGAGGAAAGCTGTTTTCAAACAACTATATGACTTTATCATGGAATAAATTAAATTTTACTTCAGCATTTAATTCACTATAATTTTTATCCCAGGTCATGTGTTGTAAACTATTTGTGGCACCAATGAAATTAACACCAACATCAATATGCATTCATCTTTGGACTCTAAGCATTATCTTTGGCTGTTCTGCCATGTTCAGTTCAGTTATTTGTGATCCTTGTATGTGTTAAGGTTAATAAATGAACTATTGCTAAAAGGGTGTGATTATTCGTGCAACCAACCCGGTAATCCTCCTCACTGGTGACCCCGAGTTGCAACGTCTTCTGTTTTCGCCATTTTACTGTGTCTGCAAGCTCCGCGTCCATTATTTTCACGTGTATTACATCGACACAGCATTCGAACAATGACTTCGGCCCAGCGCCTAACGCCGGATTTTGTGATCAACATGCATCGTGTTGCGAGTGATGTACACCCACCAGGACTGCAACGCGATGCCTTTCACTCAATGATTCCGCCGATTTCACCAGACGTTTTTGAGCCTGCAACAATAGGTGAGGTTAGGAGTGCACATGACTCCAGCCATCAAACGCCTTTGTTCCCACCTCATGTGCCCTCCCTCATCGACTGTGCAGTTACCTCTTATGGATCTCCGTGCAGTGCGGGACCAATGCCAATTTCTGCAAATGCTTCGACGGACAACTTACTACCACCAAGACAACGATTTGCCATGCCGCAATCTGTGCAGTACCACATGAATACCTGCTATGTGGCCGGAACTGCTTCGTTCACAAGTGTATCTCCTCAGCATCTGACCACGCCCGCGCCTGCCTTGGTTCAGCGTCAGCACATGCCATCCTACTTCAATACCTCGGCCTGCAACAGGAACAATAACTTGTTATCTGTGCCTGACCTCCACCTCCGTCCCACTGCTACGCATCAGTGTTTTGTGCCACGACATTCACCTTATCCGCACACCGTTTTGAGTGGAGTGACTATGAACAGTGAACATTCACACATTCCGTCCCACGTTCGACATCATTTCCCACACTGTGCTTCTGGACAGCCTGCACCTCCGCAGCCTCCCTGCAACACAGGTGGCCCCGGCTCTGATCATACGTCGACCTTTCCGTGGACTAACACGTGTTCTCAAACTTTGAACTTTTTCTCACCTGTCACCCCCGCGCCGACTCCAGTCGAGCTTCCACTACCGTTCTCGGCACATCTCGGTGCCTCATCTGCACCAGTCTTCCACGATGCGTCAATCCAAACACACCCGCAACGTTTTGAGCTTCCGCAACTGCAATTGACACATTACAGTGTCTCACCCATGTCGGCGTTCCGCATTGTGACGGATCACGCTCAACCACAATGCGTCACCTTCACGCTGCCACGTGACCAGCCATCGTCGTCACATCCCCTGGAGGCACACTCTCCTGGAATACTACAGCAACAACAGCTCAATTCAGGCAGTGCCCCGACAAATTCAATGCAACCTGTTCTTCCGAAAATTCTACAACACTTACCAATGCTGCCGCCATTTAATCCCAACAGAGCAACAACCTGGTTCAAAATTGTGGACAAAGTGTTCGACCATTACAAACTCAACGAGTCAACCATGCTTCTGTGCCTCATCACCCATCTGCATGACCAGGAGGACTAGATTGCTGACCTGGTCGACGCCCCGGACTCATCTACTTGGTACACTCTAGCCAAAAAGACAGTTCTACGTCGGCTTGCACACTCAACTGAGGCAGCAATACGGCAAGTGCTCCACGTCGAGCAACTAGGCAATGACAAACCTTCCCAGCTCTGGAGATGGCTGCGTGCCATGGTCAGCGCCGATCTACACTCTGACACAGCTCTCCTCACCATCTGGTCAGGTAAACTATTTCCTCACATCCCCTTTGCTCTGGCTCAAAGGTCTCCTGAACCTGTCGAGCAAAGAATGACAATTGCCGCAAGCTACATGATGCATCTCTGTTCTATTTCACCAGCCACTGCCTACCTGACAAGTCTCAGGTTCACGCTCATCGCCCTGCGGCCGGATGCAGCTGGGGCCGTACTGAGCCGACCATTCCACTCGCTCCGGGAAGCAGTAAACAAGCAACTGGGACGTCACTGGCTCTGCCCACGGTCACGCCCCCTCCTGCAACTGAACTGCCGCTGCCACCTAACCTCCGCCACTGCCACTGGCAATGAACTTTCCACAGGAAATGCAACCTCACTACCCGTACTGTTACTTCCACACACGGTTTGGTGAGGCGGCATGGAACTGCAAACTACCCTGCTACTTCCCAAACGCCAATTGCAGGTAGGTCCAGGTGCCACCTCCTGCGCACAACATGACATGCACCCCCTGGTGCTCCATTCTGTCCAGGAACGACCAGATAATTGTGGATGACTTTACATTAAAGACATTTCATCGGGATACCTTTTCCTAGTGGACACAGGCACCGATGTTTCGCTGCTGCCTACATCCTTAGTGTCGTCGAACATCTGCCCCCATCATACTTCACTGCAAGCCATGAATTCAACTAAACTACAATGCTCGGGTTCAACTTCCCACGTCGTCTCACTCTCCACAAACTGCAAACTTGAGTGGACTTTTTTAGTGTGTGAAATTGATGAACCTATACTGGGCATTGACTTCTTGCAACACCACAAACTTTCACCATACCTAGTGTGAAACACCGTGTTTCATCATCCGTCCAAGACTCACTTCCCCTGTGCTCCGTTGAGCAATGCCCCCCCCCCCCCCCACCCCCTTGACACATCGGTCCGGCCTCATCTCATCTGTACATGCTCGTCTCTGTCGACGACATTACAAGAAACCACCCACAAGTGCCTTGTCGAGCTTGAACATGTCACTCGCCTATGCAAGGAAAACTTTGAGCTCTCCCTCCGGCTCCACGAAACACAGCTCCATATCTCTGATGTGGCAAAGGAATTACAGACACTACAGCAAGGACAAAGCAAGGTCAGTAAGTCCGCCGAATCTGCTTGCAATCCCAGCAATCGAGCCTCCGTGGGTTTACCCCCCCCCCCCCCCCCTACCCTTGCAACTGTGCTATCAAGACTGCCATAACATGTACTGCCAGTTCCGCAGGGCCACACCCTCCTAACACGGCAGCGTTTGACACTCGGCCAGACATAAGTGCACATGCGCGACGAACGTCACGTGTTCCCAAACCGACGGCCCCTACCCCGCCCCTTGTGGACAGCACCTCAAACTATGCAACTTTGGCTCCTGCGCGCCACCATGCAACCACCACTGACAACACAAACAGTGCACTCGTGCCAAGCATTTCGCCCGCGACTGTGCTGCCACAGGCCGCACCCATGGCAATGGACTCACTAACGGCCCACGAGCTCTACCGAGCTCACCCAACCATCGTGCCACTGCCTCGGGCCAGCGGCCATCTTGTCACGTTGACTCATGGGACACTTCGCTGCCTCGTCTCCCGTCAGATCCGCCGAGTGGCTCCGAACACCCCGATCACGCCTCGCCTGCCCCGCCCGCCACACATTGTAAACAAACCGCCTTCCGTGCCACCGGCAACATTTCCGTCATCACCAACGGCACGGTTCACAAGCTTCGCCTCATGCCAGGCCCCCGATCTCCAGTAACCCATGTTGACTTTGTCCCGAGCCCCACTCCGACCTTAAAAAACATATTTCTGAACTACTAACCTCTGGCGTCATTGAACCCTCTGCCAGTAGCTGGTCTACGCCCATACATATGACACCCGAGAAAGACGGGTTCTGGCGCATGTGCAGAGACTACCGTCGACTAAACGCATGAACAATTATGGACACCTACCCCATACCCAACATTGCCAACTTTACCAGTTCCCTCGCAGGTGCGACCACATTCTCTGTCATTGATTGCAAATGGGCCTACCACCAGATCCCCATGGCACCTGAAGACATCAAGAAGACAGCAATCATCACCCCAATCGGTTTATTTCAGTTTTGATTCATGTCCTTCGGTCTGAAAAACGCAACCCAGACCTGGCAATGTTTCATCAAAGAAGTGCTATTCGACCTAAAATTCTGCTTTGCGTATCTTGATGACATTCTTGTGTTCAGCTCCTCCGTTGAGGACAACATTCGACATGTGCACACTGTTATGAACACTCCCACACCAGCAGGCATCGAGACCAACCAGGACAAATTGCAGCTACATCAACCTGCTGTCACTTTTCTTGGTTTTCGGGTCTCTCCTGACAGCATTTCACTGCCCCCTGAGAAAGTGCAAACAATACTAAACCTACTGAGTGAGACCTTCGTCATTCAAAGAGCTCCTACACTTTCTGGGGTCAGTTAATTATTATCGCCAACATCTACCTTGGGCTGTGGAGATTCAGGCTCCACTGACGGACACCTTGGCAGGCACCAACACTTCTGGATTTCGGCCCGTTCCATGGACCCCAGCTATGACTGACTCTTTCACTGCCCTCAAAAATCTTCTTGCTGAGGCCTGCACCATCGCGCATCCTCATCCCAATGCACAGCTTTTCATCACCACAGACGCAAGCGATACTGTCATTGGAGCTGTCCTTAGCCAGACAATCAACGGCCAGACTTTGCCTCTGCAGTTCTTCTCGTGCAAGCTCACCAATGCACAATGGAAATATTCCGCATTTGACAGGGAGTTGCTCATGGTCTACGAAATGATTAAACCTTTTAAGACTGACATTAAAGGACGCCCTTTCTATGTTTTAACGGACCACAAACCCCTGGCTGCGGCCATTGCAAACCCGCCAGCTGACCCGCCTCCTCGCCGCTTCAGATACATGGACTTCATATCCCAGTTCACCACTGATGTCAGACACATAAAGGGTGCTGACAATATAGTTGCTGATTTCCTTTCACGAGTCGATGCCGTCCTTTCTGTGAACTGCCTAACCTCCAACCCGCCGACGAGGAAACACAAAACCTGATTTCAGACTCTACTTCCTCACTACACTTCATCCGCACCACCTTCCCTGGCATTCCTGGTGAGATGTGGTGCGACGACAGTACGGGCTAGTTATGCCCCCTCATCCCAACCACGTTCCGTTGAGCTGTCTTCAACGCATTGCATAATTTAGCCCACCCCAATGTTCGTGCGTCTGCCTGCCTCGTAGCGGAGCGCTTTGTGTGGGGAAATGACAACAAGGACTGCCAGCAATGGCCACGCTCCTGCATCACCTGCCAACACTGCAAAGTACACAAGCACACTTCACCCTCCCTTGGCGCCTTTTCGATCCCTCCTGGGCGTTTCCAGCATATTCATATTGACATTGTCGGCCCTCTCTCCTCCTCTAATGGCTTTCATTATGTTCTCTCGTCTATCGACCAAACAACTCACTGGGTCGAGGCTGTTCCCCTCCCCAATATTATGGCAGAAACTGTTGCTTGAGATTTCGTCAAGTCATGAGTATCACGTTTCGGATGTCCAGCTATCATCACGACTGACCAGGGCAGACTATTTGAGTCGGCCCTGTTCAACGGGATTTGTAACATTTGCGGCATCCAGCACATCCGTACCACAGCGTATCACCCGCAAAGTAACGGGCTAGTCAAGCACTGGCACCGCACTTTCAAGGCGGCTCTTCGATGCCACAACTCTCTATGGACAGAGGCCCTTCCCCTTGTGCTACTCAGCAATAGCTGAGTTCATATATGGCCAGAACATTGTTCTCCCTGGCGAACTTGTGAGCCCTTCTGCTTCTCTCCCTCAGTCTGACTTACCTTCCTTTGTGGACTGCGTCACACGCCACTTATTCAATCTCCATATTCCTCTGCCCACCAGCCATTCCTGCCCTAAGGTTCACGTCCTGAAATCTGTGGACAATTGCGAGTACATCATGCTCTGAGATGACACTGTCTGTGCTCCCCTCCAACCTCCATATACCAGCCTGTACCGAGTCCTCCGGCACTCAGCCAACACCTATGACATCCAGATGAAAGATCCAGCTGTTACAGTCTCTCTCAGCAGACTTAAGCCTGCTCATGTTGAGCCTTCTTCTAACCCCCTTCAGGCCACGACCACACCAATCACTGTCGTGGCTCACAACACTCCAACCACTCCCTCCACGTTGGACTTACACACTCCATCGAGTGGCTTCCAGCTCCAATTGTCGAGTTCTCCTCCAACCTCACCCTATACTCGTGTCTCACGCACTCCGCCGAGTGACCACATGCTCCCGAGCCTTCTTCTAACCCCCTTCAGGCCACGACCACACCAATCACTGTTGTGGCTCACAACGCTCCAACCACTCCCTCCACGTTGGACTTACACACTCCATCGAGTGGCTTCCAGCTCCAATTGTTGAGCTCTCCTCCAACCTCACCCTATACTCGTGTCTCACGCACTCCGCCGAGTGACCACATGCTCCCCACGTGAACTTACCTATGATCATGCCCTCGCCACTGGGCCCTTGGACATCTCCACCGTCGCCTGTCTCACCCTGTCGAGGTTTCTCATGCCCCCCCCCCCCCCCCTACGTCTTGAACGTGCCCTCGCTCAAGGTGCTGTCCCCCCTTGACATAATCCACAACAAGTCAATATTACTGCACAATTATACACTGTTTGTCATGTGTTTCTCGTCATCCAGTGCTCAACAAAAAGACTGACAGCAAGTAATCTTTCAGCCAAAATGGCCTTCATCAGAAACAGACAACATATATGCACACAGACAATCATACAAATCCAACTCTCACACACATATGACCACAGTCTGGTTACTGAATCCAGACTGTCAGCTTCAGCAGCTAGGGTTCATGATCATGTGTGTGTGAGATGCTGTTCAGATGGGTGCTGGTTGGTGGTGCTATGATAATTATTTGGTGGCACCTGAAGATAAAATTTTAAGCTCCAAAATCAGTTGTGAAATAAATTAAGAACATTACTGGCAACTGGAGAGCTATAAATGTCGTTGCAATGATGGAGGAGGCACAAAAGATGACGAAGTTGTCTCCAAACAAAGAAGAACACAGGGCAAGGTAATATTATATTACTACTGTCAAGATTATATTATATTAAAATGTAAATGGACAGACAAAAAATCTACTCTCCAAGCAGTGGCAGGGAAATACATGCACAAAAAGATTTAACTTTCATGAGCTTTTTGAGGTAGTGGCTCCTTCTTCTGGCAGAAGAGTTGAAGGGGAAGAAAGAGGGGTGAAGGGAAAGGACTGGAGAGATTTAGGGAAAGGGGTACAGTTTAGAAAAGTCATCCAGAAACCTAGTTCTGGTTGACTTTTGTAAACTCGACGCCTTTCCTGTTTGCCTTACATAGCACCTGTTATCCTAGTTTTATTCCAGGCACCACTCTGTCTGGAAGGTGAATCTAGAGCAAGAAGTGATCACCAGTAAAAGTCATCAACCACTTTCCACTGAGCAGTGTGCATGTGGGATGGAGAGCAAACAGAAAGACAAAGAGGAATCAACGACACTAATGAATTGCTGTAGTGAATGCTCCACCCTCTTGCATTGCTGCAGTGAATGCTCCACCCTCTGTTCAGGGCTGTGTTGTTTACGAAAATACTCACTCCTTCTTCAGCCTTCTCTGTCCTAAGATCATATTTTTTGTGGTAGCCACAACCATGTAGTCCAATGGTGAAATATAGCTTAAAATGTACCTGTTGAAATCTTACACACTTTGGTCTTTCCTGAGCTAATGGTCATGGACCCACCACATGTGCCCAAAAGCAATTGATTTTCCACTTTAGTGTGAGAGCTGCCTTAGCAGTGAGGTTTTTCTGCTGTTTTCCCACTGTTATTCCTCCTTGGTGGGTAGTCTGCAACGAGGTTTGGTGAGAGGAACTTGCTGATCTCCAAGGCAGACATCGACATTGATACCACCTAGCTGTTTTCCCATTGTTATTCCTCCTTTGTGGGGAGTCTGCAACGAGGGAGGGTGAGAGGACTTGCTGATCTCCAAGGCAGACATCGACATTGATACCACCTATGACATGGTCATCATCTGATCCGTCAGATAGGATGAAAATCACATAGCCTGATGGTTTTGGACCTGTTTTTTCCGGCCTGTTGTTTTTAATCCTCAGTTTCAAGTTTTGGGAAATTGGTAAGGCTGTTTTAACAGATTTTTTTCTGTTTCTCTCTGCCACGAAGGTGTATTATTCTTCCCACAATATGTTCTGCAGCCACCATTGTTTCAGTTGTAAGTGGAAGCTTCGAGGGTACATATATAACTGTAGGTTGGGCTCTGTTCAGCTGTCAGTGTCTGGTTGCCACTACAAGTCTTTTGTACAGGCTGGTACAGTTTTGAGATGAAGGACTTCACTGAAGTAGGTGGCTGTGTGGCCTTATGTCTTCTTCACCTCAAAGTATGAGATATGTTCTCCAGGTATATGTGTGCTGAGAGAAAGTGAAACTGAGGACACTGACAGCAGTACCTCAGCCAAAGTTTGGGCCTTCAAAATGAGTGGACATAGTTCACAATTAAGTGTACATGTGAAGAGCTTTCAGCTGAACAGTAAGCCATATAAAATTTAAAAAAAAGTCAGCAAGAATTTAAGGAAAATAGTTATAAAATAAATCATCTTTGCTACAAAATTTCTATTATGTTAATATATATGTTTGTCTACAAAACAGTACAGTATCATGTAGTTTTAGTATACTGATGAGAAAATATTGTGGTATTGTACTACAAATATTCTCAATGTTTTGGACGTTATGTAATGTGGCGTCGATAGTTACGACGTAACAACATAGGTGCACGCTCTCGTAAGTTGGCACTATGAGAGAAACTAACTATGCTGACCACAGCGCCATCTGGCAGATGCTGTGCAGCTCAGTGAGTGCCATCTTGATTTCTGGCCCTTTTTCATCAAGAGCAGATGGGCTGGAAATATCGCATCTACTACCAAATGGGCTAGCTTGCTATTGAGACTTTGTATTAGTTACATTCAATTAGAGTTTGGACAGCAATGAGTATTTGTTAGTTTTGAGATTATATAGAACAGTCATCCTAACTTCACAGGATTAGACATGGACTATGGCTTCACACCTACGTGCTCACCCTGTCCAAAGTTATGTATGCATTTGATATTTACTTGTGTTTTTGACTCTATTAAAAGTGTTAAAGTTACATGCAGTACCGAAGTGCTTCAGCTCTCCTGCTCCTACTCGCTTCCTTCACTCTCAGCTTATATTACAGAAGCAGTTCACAGGAGCAGACCCATGCATCGCCTATCCAGGAGGGATACAAAAAAGTGTCGATGAGTATGGGATTTTTTTTTTTCTCCTCTTACCTATGTTTTTGTTTGGCACTGCTTTATCTTTTTTGTGCTATCTCTGTGTGACTGAGTGAATGTGCAGTCCCACTCTTCGCTCTAAGAAATGATTTTGTGTCAATGATGGCTTCGCAACAGGAACAGGCTTCACTGTCCGATATTGTATGGTTTCAGGCTCAGCAAATGACGCCACTGCTTGCTGCTGTGAATGGACTTGTCACACTACAAACTGCAGCTGCCTTGGCACCTCTGATGCCCCTGCCTGTGCCACAGGTGATACCTTCGGTGCCGCCATTCTGTGCCATCAATCCGAACTCTGGACGCTGGCCAGAATACATTGCCCAGCTCGAGGCTTAACTTGCCGCATACAACATACCAGGTACAGAGCAGCTTGCCTTTTTCATTGCCAATGTTGGTGTTATGTAATACCCTGCACTCATAAAATTGTTTCCCACCACCCTCCCAGAAACTAAAAATTTCGCCAAAGTGATAGCAGCTTTAAACTCCCACTTCTGTAACAGTGTAAATGTGGTGGCTGCACTCTACAAATTTTTCCGACCCCTGCATGGTCCTACTCAGTCAAATAATTCACGGTTAGCTGTGACTTTAATTGCTCCTGTGGACTCTCCTATGTGAATATCATGATTCGGGATGCTATAGTGCAGAATGTGGCGGATCACCGCATCCACGAAAAACTCCTAAGATTTAAAAACCCATCTTTGCAGGAAGTAGTAGACTTGTTAGACAGACAAGATACACTACATAGGGCTACTTCCACATTCGACATGACCTCAGGTGTGTGTACTGTTAGTGAGGTACAACACACGTCCTCCCGCCCTGCCCCGGCACAGGGAGCCACGCCGCGCTGCTTGTGCACAAGTAAACAATTTTCCAACCAGGCACCCACTAAGCAACTGAAATCTTATCTGAATTGCTTTCTGGCCCACCCTCAGGACAGTTGCCCATCCTATCATTCACAGTGTTATTTTTGCAATAAGAAAGGACATGTGCAAGGTGTGTGTAGTAAGAGACACACAAAATCTCAGAATGTTTCATGTTCGCGTGACTCATGTGGGCATCACTGCAATGGAAACTGCCGTGATCATAGTTCCCATCATCAGTCTTCTGCTTCACATGCTTCTAAAGCTCGTAGTGTGCATGAACAAGTTTTGCCAGACACTTCCTCTCGCATTCAGCATGATGCGAATAAACTTTTTGTGGCTTTGAACATTTGTGGACGTTCTGTTTGTATATAGCTGGACACTGGTGTGTGTGTTTCTATACTCAACTGATCAATGTATGACCTGCTTGGTTTGTCCCGACTTCGTCGTTCGCGTTCCACACTGACTGCATTTCCTGAACAGGAAATCTCAATGCTAGGTGTGTGTAGTTTGCAAGCCATGTATTGTGCGATGACAATAACTGTGTCTTTTTATGTTCTCCACTCTAGTAATGCTCCGAACATGTTTGGCATGGACACATTTGAACTTTTTGGCCTTGCATTTCAGGACAATGTACTTTGCATCAAAGCTTGTGACCATGCAGACAGTGTGGCTACACTATGCGATGATTTTTCTGAATTCTTTTCTGAGGGCCTTAGTTATGCCACAGACTTTGCAGTGCATATTGTAGTTAGAGACAATGCCATGCCTGTTTTCTGGCGTGCACGTCCGGTACCACATGCACAATGCGACGCTGTGGCTGCTAAACTTCAGCATTTGCAAGGCAGTGGTGTCCTTGAACCAGTTTCTGCTTTGCAATGGGCTTTGCCTATAGTGTGTGTGTCAAAAAACCAAATGGTCATCTCAGTACTTGTTCTGACTTTAAGTCTACAGTCAATCCCCAGACGGTGGTAGCTACAGTTCCCTTATCATGCCCTGAAGACATTTTTGTTAAGCTTGGTGCAGGTAAATTCTTTTCCGCGATTGACTTGCGGGACGCATACTTTCAAATTCCGCTCTATGAACAGTCATGCCAATATTTTGTGATCAACACCCACCTCGGATAGTTCAGGTTTCGCCGCCTTCCGTTCAGTTGTACTTCAGGTCCTGCTTTTTTTCAGTTGTACTTGCAGCAGTTGTGCACCAGTGTCCCTGGTTGTTACAATTATGTGGACGATATTGTCGTATCAGGTCACACCCGTGACGAACATCTGCAGAATTTGTGGCCTTATTTACTGTACTTTTGCAGGCAGGACTCTAGTGTAACAGAAACAAGTGCAATTTTTTTAAAACCGAGATTCGGTATTTAGGACATATGATTAACGGACAGGGTATCCACCACTCACCATCACATCTCCATGCGATTAGGGACTTTCCAGTACCCAGGAACTTGAAAGAACTTGTCTGTGTTAGGCAGAATTACATATTATGTTTGGTTTGTACCAAATGCAGTGCACATTGCAGCACCTTTGCATTGCCTTCGGGGTAAGAACATTCTTTTTGTTTGGTCTTCAGACTGTGATGCTGCTTTCCACAACCTCAAATCTGCTCTGTTGAGTGATCGCTGTTTGATTCCTTCCGATCCCTGCTAACCAGTTGTTTTGGCTGCCGATGCATCTTCTCATGGCATCGGAGCAGTTCTGTTGCACCATATTACTTCTGTTGATCGCCCGGTCACTTTTGCGTCTAAATTGCTCAGTTCTGCCCAGCAAAACTATTGTCATATCGAGAAAGAGGCTTTAGCTATTGTATATGGAGTGACCAAGTTTCACGATTTATTGTACGATGTTCTATTTGGTCACCGACCATAAGCCTTTGCAATCGTTGTTTCACCTGTCAAAGGCAGTTCCAGCCCATACTGCACAAAAGTTGCAACGTTGGTCTTTGTTTTTGTCAAACTGCAATTATGAAATTTTGTTTTGGCCTATGGCCAATGCTCTGTCTCATCTACCTGTCCGTCCTGACGAAGTGTTTGATTCTTCGGAATTGCCAAGCATGTTCATTGATTCGCAGGATTTCAATGATGGTTTTCCAGTGGATTTTCGTCGCATTGCTTCCATGACAGCTGCTGATGCTTCTCTGCAGATTGTTTTGCAGTATATTCGAACTCAATGGCCTCTGTCTGCTATGCGGATTAGTGATTGCAGTCGGAAATCCTGTGCTTACTATACGTCATTGAGGTATAGTGCGGACGAAGCAATTAGTGTATCATCACTGCACTTCCGTCGGTGTTGATAACCAAATTGAGAATTTGCTTGCTAATTGTCGCTCTTGCACAGAGAACCAGTGTGCTCCTCGCCAGTGCTTCTTTGCAGGGCCGACTCCTACTGCACCTTGGCAGCATGTGCATATTGATTTTGCGGGTCCTTTCTGGGGCACCCACTGGTTGCTAGTCATTGATGCTTACAGCAACGTTGCTTTTGTTGTACCTATGTCTTGTACCACATCTGCCAGTACTATTCAGACCTTGACGTCTATTTCTTCCATTGAGGGCCTTCCTGAAGTCATTGTCTCCGACATTGGCCCGCAATTTGTGTCCTCTGAGTTTTAAGTGTTCTGCGCTGCTAATGGCATTCGCCATCTGACCTCAGCCCCATTCCACCCCCAGTTGAATGGCAAGGTTGAACACTTTGTGCATACGTTTATGTCACAGATGAACAAGTTGCGTGCCACACGCTCTTGCAAGCCTGCGCTATGGACTTCCTTTGATTGATATCTCTCCCAGCTGCATGGCACCTGTTCCCCAGTGGAACCACTGTATGGCTGCACACATCGGTTGCTATTGCAGGTGTTGCACCCACCGCTGCACGCTCCGATTGCTTCGCCTTGTTATGGCTGGGCGCCACATGATTTGGTTTTCTATCATGTTTTCTCTGTCAGGCAGCACTGGGAGCAGGGGCGCGTTCTTCGTCAGCTTGGCCATGCCTTGTGTGTGATTTCTGGTCCCTCTGGCACTGTCAAGCAACGCCATAACCAGATCCATTTGTGACGTCCTCGGTTTTTTGCTGCTGGTTCTTTTCCAGCAGAATTGGATGCTCTGCAGCTTCCGTTGCAACAGCCCACAACTCAACCAACAGCGGCTCCGCTGCTCCTGCCTATGGTGCTGGCACCCCTGACTGCACCACTGGTCTGGTCTGCGGCACTGGGCGGGTGCCTCTCATCACCGCCATGGCCCCCCCTCCAGCTGCCATCGCTGTCGTCTTACTTCGTGGTGCCTGAGTCGATGGATGCTGAGGCTTACGTCATGCCGCCACTGTCGCCCATGGAAGTTGTTGCTCTGACTCTTTGTCTGAGCATACCCAATGGTGGTGCGCGTCACAGGCAGGTTTTGCAAAGGATATTTTCCTCTGCCCCTCACAAGCAATTCAAGGATGCACGTGGGAAGCCATCCCTGCAATTCAGCTGTCCGCCCCCTCAATTGTGCCGCTCCTGGGTCCCTCCCCCCATCGTCGGGAGCCCTATTCCATGACGGTGCACTGTTGCAGAAGTTTATAAATCAGTGTTGATGTAACACTGGTCTCAATGATGGACTGTGAAGGAGTGGGCTGGGTTTTGAGCCTGTGGTGTTGTGCAACATTTCACGTATAAAGCAGTGGCCATGTTGATTGAGCTCCAAGGAAGCTCCAGAGCACTGCAATTTAAGTCGTATGCCTAGGAGGGCGAAGAAATTAATTCTGTTTGTTGGTGTCAAAGTGTTCTAGTTTAAGTGTTTCATTATGTTCTTGGTTTTTGAATCTATTATGCTTGCAACTTGGAAGTAAATGAAGGTATTTTCTGACGAGATGTTTTTGGATAACTTACTTGGGGCAGAAATTATAACACTGTGTTTGCTTAATGTATTATTGAAATTTATGAGCCTAATCATTGCAAACCACACAAGGGTATTTAAAATTTTGATTATTTTACCACTGTTTTGCTGGATTGTAAAGTTTTGCTTTACAAAACTGGAGTGAGTTGTTTTAAGCATTTTAAAGACAGATAGAAGATCCAAGTTATTGGGGATGATTCTGAAAGGTCAAGGCATGTGTGTAATGACAATGGTAAAATAATTGTTATGTTACATAATTAATCATCTATTCAAAAAAGAATCCTCCTATATTGAAGTCTGACCCACTCAAGCGATCACCCTCCCATATCCTATTTTGTCCAAGGGGGTTTGAATTATGTGGATTTTAATCATTTGTAGACTGTCGAATTATCAAGGCAACTGTTTCTTAATATCTCTCCAGGGTTGCCACAAGTTTCCTCAAGTGAAATTCCCTGATATTTCTCTGATTTCCAGATAGGTTTTGCATTTTTCCCTGACAAATTTTGATCTCAAGAGTAAGGACAGATGTAAGTTGATAAAAAATGTAAGGACTTTTGCATTTCTAAACTTCTGAACAAAAATGTTAAGTACTAACATCAACATCTTTTGTGATGAACTGTTTTTAGATGGAGAAAGCAAGCAAAATGGTATATATGTTTCATTAAGACCACTGATGTTATTTTACTTCAATAAAGCAAAACACATTTGATGACAACAATAGGCACTTTGCTGGAGTCGCAAGACAGATTTAAAATACCTTCTCTATTTCCCGAAATAACCTCAGAAAAAAGTAAACCTCTTGAAGAAAATATGTAAGGTGGGGAAGAGTTGTGTAAACCAACATTATAAGTGCCTGCCAATAAAATGTTGCTTCTACTAAGTTTGTTATTGTCGGTTATTATCCACTGTGTTATGTCCATTATTCCAGAGGTATTGTGTGATTTCTTCTTCTTCTTTTTTTTTTTTCAAGAAATAGATGGGTACATAGAATACAAACTGCAGTGACTGCCACAATTTTCTTTGTCTTATCATCCATACTTTCTAAAATATAAACTGCTTTAGAAGTGCCAAAATGTACTAGAATAAATAAAAAGTCTATAAAATGCTGCACTGTTCAATGTACTTGCATTGAGACAGTTGCAATTCCCGAAATCCATCGCCTGTGGCCTCTGGCCTGCTGAGGAACACCACAGTCCATGGTAAATGGTTAAACCATGAAAATCTATTGCATTCTGCCACACACAGCCTGAAGACTGGCTTGATGCAGCTCTCCACATTACTCTATCTCACACAAGGCTCTGCATCTCTAAATAGCTACTGTACTCGCATCCTTTCGAACCTGAGTACTGTGTTCATCTCTTGGCCTCCCTCTATAAGGTACCCCTCGCACTTCCCTCTAATATTAAATTAGTGATACTCTGATGTGTCAGAATGTGTCCCATCAGCCAATCCCTTCTTCTAGTCATGCAGTGCCACAAACTTCTTTTTTCTCCAATTTTATTCAGTAATTCCTCATTGGTTACATGACCTACCCATCCAGTTTTGAGTATTCTTCTGTAGCACCACATTTCAAAAGCCTCTGTTTCTTCCTGTCTAAAGTGTTTATCATCCACATACATACAGAACTACACTCCATAGAAATACTTCCAGAAAAATACTTCCTAAAATTTAAATCTTTATTCAACATTAATAAATTTCTCTTCTTTAGAAACACTTTTCTTGCCACTGCCAATCCACATTTTTACATCCTCTCTCTTTGACCACCATTAGTTATTTTGCTGCTCAAACAGCAAAACTCATGTAATACTTTAAATGCCTCATTTCCTAATCTGATTCCATCTGCATCACCTGACTACATTCCCTCATCCTTGTTTTGCTTTTGTTAATGTTCATCTTTTAACCTCCTTTCAAGACACTGTCCATTCTATTCAACTGCTCTTCCAAGTTCTTTGCTGTCTCTGACAGATTTACAATCTCACTAGTAAACCTCAAAGTTTTTATTTCTTCTCCTTGGTCTTTAATCCTACTCCTCATTTTTCTTTGGTTTCTTTACTGATTACTAAATGCACAGATTGAACAATATCAGGGATAGGCTACAACCACATCTCTCTCTCTTCTCAACCACTGCTTCCCTTTCATGCCCCTTGACTCATAATCGACATATGGTTTCTGTACAAGTTGTAAATAACCTTTGGCTCCCTGTTTTTTAGCTGTGCTACTATCAAAATTTTATTCCAGTCAGCAGTGTCAAAAGCTTTCTTTAAGTTTATAAATGCTGTAAAAGTGGGTTTGCTTTTCCTTAATTTATCTTCTAAGAAATATCACAGAGTCAATATTGCCTCACATGTCCCTACATTTGTCTGGGATTCAAACAGATCTTCCCCAAGGTCAGCTTCTACCAGTTTTTTCATTCTTTGACAAATAATTCATGTTAGTATTTCACTCATTAAATGTACTGTTTGATAATATCCATACCTATCAACATCTGCTTTCTTTGGAATTAGAATATTATGCTCTTCTTCTTTTGTTAGGAGGGAAACAACTATTTTGAAAAAAGAAAAAAAAGGGGGAACTACGTTTCCCATACATTAATTAGCTGGTGTTTTAACACTTCAAACAGAGTATTTCAGCAACTTTATGCAGACCACAACCAGCTGCCTACATATTTGCAAACATAAACACAATTTATATTACTCAGTACCCTTGAGTACACTGCACATAGAATGGCTACTAAATTCTTTTATTTTGACTTTAAATATTTGGATATTTTTAGTTTCCAGTCATAAGCCAATTTATAAACAATTATAACTTTTTGCACCAGAATAAATAAGCTCCATTCTGAATACTCGAGGTGGTATGTAATCTATATTAAAATTATATTTAATTCTAAATTGTGTTGCCGGCCGGTGTGGCTGAGCGTTTCTAGGTGCTTCAGTCTGGGACCGTGCAACCGCTACGGTCGCAGGTTCGAATCCGCCTCGGGCATGGATATGTGTGATGTCGTTAGGTTAGTTAGGTTTAAGTAGGTCTAAGTTCTAGGGGATTGATGACCTCACATGTTAAGTCCCATAGTGCTCAGAGCCATTTGAACCATTTTTTTCTAAATTGTGTTAGTGAATTTATGAATTCACCATAAATTCACTTTTATCATGAACCAGAAATACCAGTATGGAGTACATGTACTGTTATGTAAGTATATGAATTCCTAGCTCCCTGAAGAGGCTTCTTCAAGATATTTACTTGTCAACTTGTCAAAATGTTCTTATTTCAACTTCTGTGGCAATAATATTTCTTTTCATTTAAACTTCAACAAATTGCAGATTATACCATAGGACAGAACTGAGTCAGACAAGTACATGAAATGTATTTGTAGTTGCAAATATGGACAAACATTAGCTGTATAATGGAGTGACAATGAAATTTTTTTGTGCTGGACCTAGACTTGCGGCAGATTTCTGTCTTACTAATAGCTGTCAGTTTACCATTAGGTTACCCGAGCATTTCCCACTTATCGGGAGTGATCACTTTACCATTAGGCTATCTGAGTGTGACCCACAGCCAGACCCAAATTTCCATATGTTGTCATTATGCCACACACAGCCAGACCCAAATTTCCATATGTTGTCAACCATGCATCTACAACCGGCATTCGTATGTTAATTATGTATATTGCCATACAGGGGTGACATTTTTAACTGAAAGTCGCTTGCTAAGTGTCGATGGATGGTTACAATATTGAAGTGCCTGTGTTGTTCATAATTATGCTGCAATGTTCCTGAAATCGGAACGATCACATAGATAATATTTTGGGGGAGGCAAACCAAAGACTTCATCTTACTGGTAGAGCACTTAAAATATGCAACAGGTCTACTAAGTAGATTGCCTGCATTATGCTTGCCCATCCTCTGCTAGGGTATGATTGTGCCGTATGGTTCCCTTACCAGATGGGATTGACAAGAGGACATCGAAAAAGTTCAGAGAAGGGCAGCTCATTTGGTATTATCAAAAATTATGGGAGAGAGAGATGGACATGATACATGACTAATGATTCCATTCATTCAAACAAAACTGTTTTTCAGAGCAGTGATCTCTTTTCAGCTAAGTTCGTTTTTCCCTTTCACTGTTACAGAGTGGAATGGTAGAGGAATAGTGAAAGTGCTTTGATGAACCCTCTGCCAGGCACCTAAAGGTGGCTTACACAGTATTCATGTAGGTGTAGCTCGAGGTGACACTACCTCAAGAGATGCAATGAGATTTATTGTGGCTTCAACTGACATTGCTAAATAAAATTATGTACTATCATGTAGGAGGTATTTTATGTACAAAAATTAATTTTGAATGGTGATAATAACTGCAGATCAAGATGTGATGAGATGAACAAAAATTATGTCATACTCCTGTGTCATGTCTCACAACAGGACTTGTACGTAGAGCTATCATCACTATATGACTGTGTGTGGGCTATTCTCGGTGTTGTGTTAGATAATTGCAGATGGCCTTATGATTGCGATTGAGTAGAGAAACATAATAGCTGCGTAGAATCTTATTGTGAATCATGTTTTGCAGTATCTTCAATATCATGGTTATTTGTGTATCAAATCATGGCAATATAGCTGTTGTGCAAACCCTATGGACAAAAAGTTCATAATTTTTGCTAGATATGTCTCTGCCAAGTAATATGGTTCAATGAAATGTGGGCCACTCATAGAAAGAATTGCTGCAGTGTGTTGAAGAAGGTCACTGAAACAAGTGTGCAATGAGAAGAACAGAAATAACAATTTCATTCAAAGTAGAATTACACTAAAGTGTCTGCGTTTCATGATGGTCCCCAGGTTTACAAATAGCGGGACATGGTTCTTAAAGGAATGTGTGATCACCACTGATGACAGCAAGGTTGGTAATAAGTTTTTGTGGCAGGGTGTTTGATTCATCTGCCAGCAGGATTGACAGCTGTTGGATGGTCCTTGGTGAATGTGGATATGCTGCAATACATTTCCCTAATGGATCTCACACGTGCTCGATGGGATTTACGTCACGAGAACGGACAGGCCAGCCCATTCGCCAAATATCCTCTCACTGCAAGAGAACCTCCAACTGTGCTGTTCGATGCAGCTGGACATTATTATTCATCAGGGGCCCTGTACAAAACTTTAGCACTTTCATAATTTTAAATAATGACAGTATTTGGGATAAGAATGTAGTTGGGATAAGAATAGTTGTGTGAACTGAAAAAAAAAAATTCTTTAAAAATAAACTGAAAAAGCGAAATAATAATCATAAATTTATGACGCACCATTTTCTACATATTTCCACACAGAAAATTTGAATGAAATTCCTTCCAGGGCTTTAGAATACCTCGTTGTAAACGATATGTCATATAAGAATTAGAGCTTCATGAACTTTATATTTTTGATTTTCCTTAAGGGATACGAAAATGTTAGTTGGTTTAGTTAGTCCTGAAATGGCAGCATGCAACTGCCTCTAAGTGAAGAATGGATATGGTAAATACGATCCTGTGTTTTTAAACTTTTGTGCCTGTAATTTGCTTGTAGTGACAGCGAATGCAATTTTAATTCGCTTCTTATCTGGTATTCACTAAGACCTCAATAAATTCTAACTGTATTTTGGGATTTTGATTGCATTTATTACTTCACGTAAGCAAGTTGGGGCGAAGCAACAATACGTAAATCACAATTTATGATGATTATGACTAATATCTTTGTCGTTTTGAAACGTATATTCATTTAGAAAAGTCAACTGTACGATGGGCAGAGATAATGGACTACTGCAGTGGTCACCGTTATTATCTGTCACACTGCTGTTTACAAATTATCCAGTTAATAAGAAGTTATTTGTAATAAGAAAATATGAAAACCGAGTCTCTTGTTCCTGAGTAAGAGGTTAGCTTCACAAAATACAGGTATGATGCTGGGCATCCATGATGCCCTTTTGCCTATGATAGCTCAAGATTTTCTAATGATGCCTCATTCATCTCTGTACGATAAGAATGTCTTGAAGAAGAGGGATGTTGACTTGAGAAATAATATATATGAATGAAACCGAAGCCAGTGCCAAATGCACCTCCAGAAAGGCAAACGAGGGAAACAAGTACAGTGTCGCAATAACATTGACAGGTGGGCGTGGAGGTCAGTTCGATCAAGTAACATTATGTGTTTGCCCACCATTAACACCTGCACCACAAAAACAATCATGTTCAACAATGTTCCTGGATGCATTACCTATTACTACCTCTTGCCACATTGGGGAAGATTCAACTTCCCAGAAATAGTGTTCTGGTACAGCAGTGGATATCTACTATGTGATGTGCAATACCTGACATGTATTTACATTCCCCTGTAAGCTGAAAGTATCAATTTGCTGCAATGGAAGAGTAAAAATGATGTATTTCACTTTCTGACTTTTAGTAACAGAAAAAGATCCAAAAATGTTGTGCAAAAGAGCTGTTGGCTGTGGTCCAGCTCAAAACACTGTGCTCTAGAGTTTACTTTGTCACACCAGACTCCAGCCACCAATCATGGAAGTCGGCTGATAGGGATAGATGTCCATTCAGGTGACTGCAACACGTCATTTCCTGAACCAATGATGTATGCTGGTGCACTAGCTCTGCCAAGCATGAAATTATTTCCTTCTTATTATGACTTTTCATGAGAAATATCTGTCATGAAATGAATGAACATATTGCAGTAACTAAATTGGTGTGGCCATTTCTCAGGCAGAGTATGTCATGAGAGATGTTTAAGTGTTAAGATTTCCATGGGAAAAAAGTCAGGATTATTAGTTTGTAGCTGTGTCTGTGACAACCACAGATAAATTCTTCTCTATTATAAGTTTGTTTTCTCAGGCATAATCTCTCGATCTGGGACTGTTATTCTCTGAAGATAGCTTCGGAAATATGAAGCTCTGGAAACCTGATCTCTATTGAGAGTTCTGCCATGAAGAAATTGCAAGGTTGGTGACGCATAACATACATTGCTACAGATAGGCTTAGTAGTTGGCAGTGAATGCGTTCAACAATGCTGACAGATTTCTGATGAAACAAGATGCTGAATGAAAGAGAATAGGCCAATGCATGTACCACTGTGTAAGTAACGCTCTAGTACAAAGGTAAAACAGATGCCCTACACTGATCCCAGTGAAGGTTTTTTATGAGAACTATTAAAAAACAATAGTTACACTCAATGAGTATTCTCATGTTGCTCAAATAATTTGTTTATTGTAAACAAAAATCAGTTTTAAATGCCAGGCAAACATTACTGACTGTACTGATTTTAGCCTCACAATGACGTAACGCTTCTGTTGTGGTAGCAGCAGAGCCACAGCGTCTCCATCCAACAGGTGGTGTCTTGTCAGTGTCCATGACGTTGGCACCTGGTGCTGCTAGTGTGTTGGCTGCACTTATAGTAGGCGGATGCCCACCACAATAGGAAAAAAATCCTCGGCGGTGATGAGCTGTCCCCGTTGCCTGGAAGGTGGGTGTCCACCCCAATACTAATGACTTTCTCACTGCTGGCTGACCTGTCACAGGGGACATTAGGCCTGTCCAAGACAACCGAGCACACCTGTGGACAACAATGATGCTGATTTAAGTGCTGGTGCCTATGCCACACGAGAGAAATCTCAAATTTCAAGTTGTATGCCAAAACACATAGATCTTACACATAATGAGAAGATGGAGGTGCATATCACAAGGGAAAGTTCATAAAAAGGAGTCAGTTTCCAAGTCTGAAACAAATTTTAAACTGGAAACAATTATTACGTTTTAGAAGTTTCGCCTCTTTAGCTGTTACCACAGATTTCAAACATATGAGCTACAGTTTCTACGTTTCATAGTTATATGAGGGACATACTCACATTTTAGTCTTGCCATGTGGCTTAGTGGTTAATGATACTTTGACAAAGGTAATGATATGATGTAATTTTTGCCTAGTGAAGTTACTAGTGCCTATATTTTGTTAATTTTTGTTTGTTTCAATGTGCTCATAATGTTTGTTACTGTTTATACCATTAAGTTGCACCATAATACCCAAGAGTGTGAAACTAGTTATGGATGAAACTGGCTAATCGCCTAACATCTTTCAGTACAACCTTCTCGTACTTCCAGCCATGTCAAGAAGTCATACTTCCATGTGTTTCTGGACAAGTGCTACTAGCCCCCTGTGAAGTGGTAACCGACTGTTGCCTGGTTGCTGTCCTCATCTTTATTTAGCCATGGAACCAGCTGCTGCTAAGGCCATCCACATAAGACTTTGAGGATACAGCCTGGGATACAACTTGCAGAAAGTCAAGTTGCTCTTACTACCTTTTCTACAACTCATTCACTGTCTGCTTCTTTTACAGCAGAGCAGTTCAAAGATGATGTCTTTAGACAGGTGAATCATTTACAAGTTATCAAGCTCCAATTTTTGAAAGAATATTGGTCTACAGCAATTCAGCAAGAACTGCTCATAGATTTCTGGACCGAAGACTAGTATCAACCTGGTCAGGGCACAATGAAGTCATTCTGTAAGCACTGATGTGGGGGTGGCTGTACAGTTGTTGCTGAGGGTATAAAACTTTTGTTACCATACTGTGTTTGGTGAGATCTTGTAGCACCACTCCATGACAATTATGAGAATTATGAACGTTTTCTCGAAAGAGTCTAATATTCTCATGGCCCTTACAGTATAGTGCAAAATATACCACAGCAAATGCGGGAAGGTGGAAGACTGGTGCCCCTTATGATGATGTGCACGACAGGCAACAGAATATCAATCATTGTGATGACCAGTTTTAAGTAATAGTGAAGAACATAAATAGAGTGTGGATAGCAGCTGCCACAGATTACCTTGGTGGCAAGGAGGTGCACTCAGTGAGGGAACAAGATTGCTGAATAGCTTGGTTGGGCAGTTGATAGGAAGTTCTAGTGAACTTGGTAGGAATGGAGACACTGATGAGTGGGGGAGACATTCCTGCACCACCGAGTGTGTGTGTGTGAAGAGCCACCGGACTTACACACCAGTTATTATTATGACACAAGTGACGAATTAAACACTGCTGGTACTATAGGGATGGTGTGACAGTTTGACAAAAAGCAATTGACTGGAACTGGAACAATAAGAAGTAAAAATTCATTGATGTGGCAAGTCTGGGAACTTCAGGCTGCAGAACAGTATATAAAAGACTGCAAGGAAGCAAGCACTTCTGAACTGCAAGTGAGAGAATTCAAACAAGCATGTTCATTACAAAACGCAAGAGTGCCTCCGGACGGAAGTAATATGATTTATAAATTCGTATGATTTATAAATTCGTATTTGATGGAGATTCCAAATATGAACTGCCATCTAGGTTGGACAGTGCTCATGCAGTGTGATTTTCGACTCCCAGGCTCAATGGTGAATAGGAAGAGCAAAGATAGAAATTCATGCCTGTGACTGAGTTTGGTAAAAAAAAGCCAAATAAAAGAGTTGTTTTGTGGAGGAGAGTTGGTGCCCATTTCAGCTGATGTCAATCCAATTGTAAGAGTAGCAGTAGGTGGCTTAGAAAATGAGGTATTGGTTGACAGCTGTTCACAGATTTCAGTGACTTCACCCAGAAAAATGGACAAAGTACTACTGCTGATCTGTAACGTTAAAATTTATGATGCTACAGGGATGGTGTCCAAAAACGATCCAACATGAAGTCAAACTACTCTTGCAGTTCAAAGTTGTGGTCACAGAATTACACACATTAGAGAATTCAGAAACTCAGTGTCAACATGATCACAGGTATTGATTTTTTAATATGAATTGTTGTGATGTAAATTTCAAGTGGTGTTGTATAATAATGTACGTGCAGTGTTAATGTATTTTACATCTTTGGTGCTCTTTAACAACTAAATAATTAAAGTCAGTATTTTATGTTCAGTGGTTGGTAATACACACCTGTGTGTGGTTTTTCTGTATATTGTTGTTGTTGTTGTATGTGCTTTGTGTTCAACCGGTACCTCCATGTGTATTTCCAAATAGGAAAATATTTATTTTCTAACAAAATCTCAGCAGGTTATGGGCCCAGGTGCATGTTAAAAGGACACTTGTACGAAAATAATAACGTAGCTCTGTGTGAAAGGTTTGTAAAGTTATCTCCAAGAAGACGTCTTTGAAGTTGTTAATTCCACGCAACCAATGATGGATTCAATGAGAATTATCAACATCGGAGTTGTGGAAGGCAAAACAAATTGGAGCACTTGGAAATACAAAATAAGTATTTGTCTACAAGGAATTCCTGGTGCACTTGATCTTGTGGAAGGCAGTTTAGTGAAACCTAGTATTATTTCAGAAAGTGCTACGGTTGAACAAAGAGCGATCTACAAAAGTGCTTTAGAAACTTTTAACAAAGCAGACAGCAATGCTCTACTTGTTTTGACTACAAATATGTCGGAAAAAACTTTGCAGAACATAATGCGTCTAAATACAGCATGTGAAGTGTGGACAGAATTACACAAAATATTTGAAGGTGTTTCTGAGGACAAAATGTACAACCTTTGTTTGCAGTTCTTTAGTTACAAAAAGGCTCCTGAAGATGATATTGTGACACACATTTCCAAACTGAAAAATTTGTGGAGTTAATTGAAACAGGAAATTACTTAAGATATCGTAAATAATTCAGAAATGCCTTATTTGTTTTTGATTTGTAAAATATTAGGTACACTACCAGAAGACTATTTTTTGTTTAAATCTAGTTGGACGCTAACATCTAGAGAATACAGAACAATTGATAATTTAACAAATCAATTGTGTGCACATGAAAAAGCTCTGAGTACAATGGAGGGTGATTTTAGTAAACAAGAAGTCCTCACTACAGACTCATCAAGGCTGTCATTCAGCAAGTAAATCCAATGGAGAAAAAGAAGTATAAGAAATTAATATGTAATTACTGCAAGAAACCGAACCATACAATTAAAGTGTGCAGAAAGTGGGCAGCAGATGGCAAACCTCCAAAACCAGCTACAACAGATACAAATATACTACTTCTTTCTGTGACATCTTCTGTGATGAACTCTGAATGTAGAAATGAGGACTGGTATACAGACAATGGTGCAACAAGTCATATTACAAATGACAGGAATTGTTTCAAAACATTTCAGCCTTTTCTAACAAAACACTCAGTTACTACAGCTAATGGGGACATAATTGAAGCAATTGGAAAAGGCTCAGTAGACTCTGAAGCAGCAGTTGGAGGAAAATGGAACAGAATTACCTTGACAGATGTATGGTATGTACCCCAGATTCACAAGAATTTATTCTCTGTTCTTGCAGCACAGGATAAACATCCAGAAAGTAAATTCACATCAAGCGCAGAATTTTGTCACCTTAAGATTGATAATGTCACTAGATTGGTAGGTGACAGTGATTGCTTTGTAGGCCTTTTTAAACTTGCTGTAAGAAATGTGAAACCTAGCTCCCTCAGCGAAGTTAACACCACTAGCAGAGACAATACGTTGCAGCTTTATCACGAAAGATTTGGAAACCATACAAGCGCGATGTGAAGTCTGTACTTTGTAGCGAATTAAATATTGAGGTGGAAATGGACAGTGAACTTTGTGAAGGCTGTATTTATGGCAAGGCTAATCGTTTACCATTTGGCAACAGAAAGAGGACAGCAGAACTAGGTGAGCTTATTCACGCTGATGTATGTGTTCCGTTTCACGTACGTTCTGTGTCAGGGCACTGGTATTTTTTCTTTTCAAAGATGATTATACAAAGTTTAGGGCAACACATTTCATACAAGAAAAGTCTGGAGTTGCAGAAAAGTTAAGGCAGTTCATAGCTGAAGCAAAAGCTGCTGGACATACCATCAAGGAACTTCTGAGTGATAATGGGAAAGAATTTGACAACAAACAAGCAAAAGAGATTCTTCACAAAGAGGGTGTAATTCAACGCCTCACAATGCCTTACACTCCAGAACAAAATGGGTGCAGTGAAGGAGAGAACTGCACAGTTGTGGAAACTGCCAGAGCCATAATGCATGCACATGCAAACACTCCACAGGAACTTTGGGCAGAGATGGTGAACACCACAACCTACATTCTATCTGAACAGGGCCTTCCAGTATTCCAGGAACATCTCCATATGAATTGTGGTATGGAAAGAAGCCAAGACTGAAACATCCGCAGGTGATAGGCTCCACTTGCTATGCTCATGTTCCAAAACAACAGAGAAGGAAGATGGACCGAAAACCACTGAAAGGTGTCCTCATTGGATATGATCACAATGAGGGTTACAGAATTTATTGTGGAGAGGTGTGCAAACTCATTAGGTCACGAGATGTCATCTTCGAGGAGAGGCCACTGAAGAGTGAGAAAAGTTCAACTCTTCCAGTGAGTGTTTTCAATCATCAGGATCCAGCACCTCAGACTGAACACCAATGGTATTGATAGTGAGAGTGAAGAGGATGGCAGTTCCTTGGATGTAGATGAAGACGCTTAGGAGGAAGATCAGGAAGTCACAAGTGGAGAAGCTTTACCATGTCTGCGTGATTGGTTAACCCTCAGACGTCCACAAAAATTTAATGATTATGTAATGAACCTCTCACTATCTTTCCAAGAACCAGAAACAGACAGCGATGCCATGAAGTTTGTTCAACACGATTTCTAGAAGGAAGCTATGGATTCTGAAATAAAAGCTCTTCAAGAAAATAGAATGTGGGTTGTGGTTGACCTACCATATCTAAAGAGGTCCATTCCTAATAGACGGGTGTATAAAGTCAAAACAAATGCTGAAGGCCCAGTCAATAAATTCAAGGCAAGATTGGTGATTAAGGGTTATTCGCAGCAGAAAGGAGCTGACTATGGCCAGACTTTCAGTTCTGTAGCTAGAGTGTCTACCATTTTAGCATTACTAAGTGTTGCTGCAAGTGAGAGCATGAAACTTTTACAAATTGATGTTTCAACGGCTTTTCTTTATGGTGATTTAAAAGAAACAATTTATATGCAACAACCTCAAGGATGTGACGATGGGTCTGGGAGAGCATGTCACTTGAAGAAAAGTCTATACGGACTGAAACAGGCTCCACATTGCTGGAATGAGAAGTTCAGTAATCATCTCACTAAATTGGGCTTTCTGAGGAGTGAAGCTGATCCTTGTCTTTTCGTGAGACAGTAAGGCTGTAAGAAAATATTCCTTGTGCTTTATGTTGATGATGGTCTGATCGCAGCTCACAGTGAACAGGAACTTGAAGACATTGTCAGTGATTTAAGAGAAGAATTTAAAATTACTTCAGTGCCTGCATCATTTTTCTTAGGTCTGGAAATTGACCAACAAGAACGTGGAACTGTATGTGTAAGTCAGACTCATTACACAGGAAAATACCAGAGCGTTTCAACATGAAGAACTGCAAGGCTGTAACTACACCCATTATAAATGACAATGATACAGAAGAAAGTCCTCGCAACTCTGATTTTCCATACAGCCAAGCTGTTGGAGCACTGATGTTTCTGATGTGTGGGAGACGCCCTGACATTGCATATGCTGTCAGTGTTGTATCATGAAATCAACGGATTGTGATGTAGTGAAAGTTAAAAGAATCTTACAATACCTGAGAGGCACAACAAATTATGGACTTTTATATAAAAACAATTCTAAGAAGCAGGTTTTAGAGTGTTCTAGTGATGCTGACCACATTGGAGGTGATCTTGGCTCTGGGCTCTCAACATATGGTGTCCTTTGTCTGTACTTTGGGGCACCTATTTCCTGGATTAGTCAAAAGGCAATCTTCTGTTGCCATAGCCACAACTGAAGCTGAGGTTGTGGCTGCCAGTGACGCTGCTTGGGAAATTGTCTGGATCAAGAAGCTTCTGACAGAAATGGACCAATTGGAGGCAACACCAGTTCTGCAGGCTGACAACAAAACTGCTATCTGGCTTCCCCAGAAACCTGAGTTTCACTGAAGAATGAAGCATATTCATATAAGGCATTTCTTTGTCTGTGAACTAGTCAACGCTTATGAAATCACAGTTGCAAAAGTAGACACTATAGAACAACATGCTGATATACTAAAAAAGCCACTGTTTTACATTAGATATCAGTATTTATGTAATAAGATTAGACTTTCCAAGTTATTAAATAAGGAAGATCGTTAATGTGTTTCACATCTTTGGTGTTCTTTAATAACTAAATAACTAAAGTCAGTATTTCATGTTCAGTGGTTGGTAATACGCACCTGTGTGTGGTTTCTCTGTATGTTGTTGTTGTTGTATGTGCTTTGTGTTGAACCAGTACCTAATAAACCATGTGTATTTCCAAGTATGCAAATATTCGTTTTCTAACAAAATCTCAGCATGCAGTAAAAGGCAGTCATCAGATCAGCGAAGTTAAACGCTGTCAGACAGGGCTATGACTTGAATGGGTGACCATTCGGTCTACCGAGCGCTGTTGGTAAGTGGGCTGTACTCAGCCCTTGTGAGGTAAACTGAGGAGCTACTCGATGGAGGTGGCAGTTCCAGTCATGTAAACTGACCAACGGTCAGTGGTGTGATGTTCTGACCACATGCCCCTCCACATCCCCATTGACGCCTGTGGGCTGAGGATGACATGGCGCCCAGTCGGTACCGCTAGAACTTCATGGTGCCTGTCCACGCAGAGTTTAGTTAGGAAAAGGCAGTAGTAACACAATTTTTGTAGCAAAAGGAGCCATTTCTGGGCAATTTTGAACTTCCAAGTAGGACCAAAGGTTCTAACGAAAAAGAAATATGAAATATAAGTTTATATCGTTTTAGAGTTCAAAGGGAAGCAGAAAAAGGATGTAAGAGTTATCCTCTGGAAGGAGGACCAGAAACAGATGCATGGAAAGTTGATGAAGGGATGGTAGATGAGGCACATTAAAAAGGGTACGAGGGTTCCTGCTCTATGGGAAACTTCACAGCGAGGCGACTGTGCGTACTTGAGCCGGGTAGAACAATGCATTCTTTCCTTGTTCTATTCTCTTCCCCTTTTGTTTAATCTATTGTTGGTAGTCTTCAGTATGTACATATAGACAACTGAGAAGTGAGGAAGTTATTGAAATGCAAGAGAATATGTGAAGTAAGTCAATGGTTGGATACAGGATGTCATGAAGATATCATGATAAACGTAAAATCCCGAAAGTAGAACAGTGTGAATAGGGTTTTGAAATACAGAGAAAATAACAAGGGGGACATGAAGTGAAAACAAGACAAAATTCTGGGTAAACCATGATATTGGATGTAACGCTCTGTGATATACAAGTATGAACAGTGTTTTTATGTTTTAAGTTAAATAGGTTACAAGAGGAATAAATCTAATAGAAATGTAACTTGGAACTAAAGTAACAGTGCGGAATGTGTAATATACACGAGGGCAAGAATCTGATGTTAAGAAGATTAGTGATTCGTGTCACAAACAGGTGTGTGATCTGCATATTTTATGTATTTGGCTAAGGAAATAAGAGACTGAGCAGTGTGGAGCACCAGAACAGGTGGACTTAGAAGTATAAATATAAAAAGGTCCAATGATTTAGTAAATGTAGCAAATGCAATCAAGAAAGTATGATTTTCAGTGTATGAAAACCAAAAAAGTACAATAATGGACAGGGAAAAGTCTATGGAGTCATGAGTGGTATTCCTTGGACAGAGTAAATCATAATGAGTAATAATGGTAAGCTTCCATCACTGAAGTCATGACTAAAATTATTCTGAAAATATTTGGAAAAAGTAGTGTAACAAATTAATCTGTGTGTAGTTAGAATACAAACTTTGTTACATGGTGTGGAAAATGGTGGCCTTCAGGTGTTATTGTGAGGCTTTTATTCTGAGATTTATGAACCTATCTCACATTAGAGAAAGATGGCTCTGGAGTAGGGATTGGAGTGGACCATGGCGTTGATGAGGAAGAAGGTGTCATGGGAGACATGGTGGACAGCAATACTCTCTTTTGTCCCATGCCTAGGGTTAGATCTCAAGGTGGAGGATCATAATCACTTACCTCATATCTTATAGGTTAACACACCAGCACTAGCATGTGAAACTGTGTGGTGAAGTTAGATGTGAAGTGTTAAGTGGTACGACAAAGTAACTGTGATAACACTACATACATAGCATAGATACTCTTACTGAAATTTGTTGTATTAGAATTAACTTAAAAATTTTATATATGTATCCTCATGACAAATAAAATGATGTAACTATCAGTGCATATTTTCTTTAAAATATATAGTGTTAAAAGTTGGGGGACGGGGGGGGGGGGGGGGGGGGGGGAAGTTCTAAAAACTGGTAAGACTTGCAAAGGACATGAAAAGGCCAGAATTGAATACTGTGACCAGTTGGGGGCAGGAGAAAATGTGAGAAAATGAAATATACCTGCATGACGTAGAAATAAAGAAAGTGAAGTTTATCATGTACCGATATTCAGTGCTCATGAATGTTTCAAAAACAATATGAGAAGGTTGAGACATGGCAGAGGTAGATTCTTGCATGCTCAGCACACTCATAGCTAATCTGTAGATAAATTAAAATAATGAAGGAGAGTGATTAGTATATGCAATCACAGGATGATGTACATACAATTTGATTAGAGAGGGCCCTGTGAAAACATGCTTTGTGATTTGAGTGTTAGATCTCAAGATATATCAGTTGCAACTAAGCACTGAAATTAGAATTTGTAGGACCACCTGAAGGGAGGAAGCTACCATTGTTGCATAGGGACGAAAGGGCGGGACAAGGGCACCATGTCATTAGGGCAGGCAGGAGAACATAGTTGCAGAAAGTTTCGGAGAGCTGACATAAGGTTTCGCTAAGGCACAAACAATTCGTAAGATTGAATTTTTGAGGGCAGATATCCCTTGGAAATCAGCGAACGGACGAGTCCAAGGAATGGACGACCAAGGAAAAAAAATACTACTTCCGAAAAAAGCATTTTAAGGCAATAAAAATGAAGTGAAAATTTTTCAGAGAGTGCTGCTAAAGAGTATCCACTGGAGAAACCAATATAGGACACTGCAGTTTTGATAGACAAATAATTGATAAAGTGGCTTGCCTGATGTCACAGCAGCCTCAAAAGTTCTAGGTAAGACAGACAGGCCATTGAATGGAAGAAAAGTCTTGGGGCCTGGCTGATGTCAGACCTACTTGGAACTGTAATCCGCCATGGTTACATCATATGCTTTCTATTTGTTCATTTCATATTAAATAAGACTAAATAGATACAATCACATAGGCAATCTTTTTAGTTGCCGTTTCAGTATTTATTTTTCCTGGTGGCAATATCTACAGACTTAGATGGAGGTAGTTTAAGTGAACAAAGCATATGGGAGGTCATACATCGTGACTCAACCAACTGTCGGTCAGTGGGTTGAGGGCTTCATTGGTATACTGGCTCATTGTTGTAACAAGATGTTGAAGATCGCTGTGTGGTTGAGTCTAGGTTGTTGGTGTGATTTTTATTCTGAAGAAATCGTGTGATTTTATTGAAGGCAAAGTCCAAAACTTTCCTAAGAGCTACATGGCACAACATCAAAGAGATTTTAAGGTTATCTATGAGTAAATAAATATGACACAACGGGATTGTTTTGTATCCACATTAGTTTGTCTCCCAAACTCCCTGAACTCAGGTAAGTACTGTTGTCAATTTTGCACAAATGTTTTGCATTCTTACCGTCAACTTCATTGGCAAGTAAGGGGCCTCGACAAAATAGTTGATTTTACCAGACAGTTTGTTCTTTCTCTGTTGGTGCACTGACCCTTTTCCAAGTGTTATTGTAGTCATCCAAGATTCAGTAATGTGTGCAGACCGGAGTGCAGCATAAAAAGAACTGCATCATAGGTAGGGATTGTGTGGCTGGACTTAAGGCATGCAGTCACTCAACGTAGTTCTACGACAAAATGAAATCCTGCACTCCTGTTAGATCGTCGATTACCGTCACATGCAAGTTGTTCCGAATTATGTTATCGTGCTGTGTATTGCCTTGGTTCTTTCTCTCAGTGCAGTCCAATGTATTTATTTGTATTAACATCAAATTGATAAACTATGTTCACAAAATAACCGAGAGAAGGTCAACTATGTTACAGTTTAAGTTGAAATTTCAATGAATGTTGTTGATCAGTAGAACACAGGTAGCTAACACAAACAACAGTCGGAAGTTACCGGTAAATAATGGTTTGTGTCTATTAGTGTGGCTTTCACAAAGTGACAATCTGAGAGAGAAAAGGTTGTAACGAAATATTTCTATCTGTAACATCGCTAACTGTGGTGAAAAACGGACCAAATTTGTGAATGAGCAACTCTCTAGTTTTAGCCCGAACTGAAAAGTTAAGCAATGAGAAACAAAAAACGGAATGGTCTGCAGGTGCTTACTAAGATGTGTGATCGCATGTTAGTGTTAGAAATGTAGAATGGTGATATGGGAGGAAATAAGAATAGTCCAACATAGTTGGGAAGACGTTTGACACTAATCTGTGTGTGCTCTGGAGTCAACAAAAAGTCTTTCCCACCCAACACGTGTAAGTACACTGTGAATGAAAGCATTAAGTTTCATCAAACTGCACTGTTGTCGATGAAGGTAAATAAATAACCAAGTGTAAGATCACAAAAAAGTAGTAGATTGGAACATATACTCACCATTCTCCTTGTTCTCGAGGCTGAAGGCTGTTCTGCATGGTGTGTGGAATGCTGATTTCTCCAAGGTAAAATTAGCTCCTTCCTGGCCAACATTTCTGAGTAGTACTAGACACCGAAGGCCAATTTGTCTAGCTAGAAGGGTAGTTGCTGTTCTGGACCAAAATGCTCCTCACCGCCAAGTAGACCTGATTAGACAGTGAAGAAACTGGTTACATTTCATCAAAGTGTATATTTATAGATCATGGTAAAATTGTAAAAGAATATAAGAACACAGTATCACAACGGACTGAAACATGTACTCACAGTCCCATCTCTTGCGCTCGAGTTTGAAGACTGTTTTATCTAGTTAGCAGAATGGTTGCTACTCTGCGCCAAATTCAGCTCCTTTCTAGTCACCAGGCCTGAGTAGTACTTGGCTGTGAAGGCTGTTTTGTTAGCGAGCAGAATACCTGCTGCCCTGGACCAATATAGTCGCCCTCCAGCCAGCAGCTTTGAGTAGGCTGTGAACAAAATCGGTTACTTTTTATCAAAATGTACCCAAATCGTTAGAGGTAAAAAATATAAACAAGTGTGTGAACAAAATATCAAGCAGACTGGATCATGTACTCACCATTCTACTTCCTGTTGTCGAGTCTGAACACCATCTTGCCTGGTGACCGGAATGCTTCCTGCTGTGGGCTGAAATCAGCTTCTTCACGGACAATAGATCTGAGTAGTGGTTGGCTCTGAATGCCGTTTTGTCAAGTGTTCAGAACAGTTTCTGCTTTGGGCCAAAATCAGCACACTGCCAGCAAGCAGGCCTGAGTAACTGTGAACAAAAGAACTATGTTTCATTAAAATAAACCCCAGTTGATCAATGTGAAAAATATAAACCAGTGTAAGAAGACATTATCACAGGACACTGGATTGTGTACTCACCATTTTAGCTCCTTTGGTCGAGTTCGAAGGCCGTTTTGCATGGCGAGCAGAATTCTTGCTGCTCCACGCTATAATCAGATCCTTTACGGCCAACAGCCCTGACCAGTGCTTGGTCCTGAAGGGTATTTTGTTTAGACAGCACAACACTTGCTGCTCTGGGCCAGTATAGTCACTCTTCTGTCCAGCAGGAATGCGTAGACTGTGAGCAAAAAGGTTACATGTTATCAAGATGTACCCATATCGATAGGGGTAAAAAATATAAACAAGTGTGTGTACAAAATATCAAGCAGACTGGATCATATACTCACCATCCTACTTATTGTGCTCTAGTCTGAATGGCGTTTCGTGTGGTGAGCGGAATTCTTTCTGCTCTGGACTAAATCCAGCTTCTTCCCAGCCTACAGGTCTGAGTAGTGCTGGCCCTGAGGGCCGTATTGTGGAGTGTGCAGAACAGGTGTTCCTTGGGGCCAAAATTGGCACACTCCTGGCTACCATGCTTGAGAAGACTGTGAACAAAAGGGATAAAGTTTATCAAAATGTACCCAAATTGACAGAGCTAAAACAATATAAACAAGTTTATGAATGCAACATCACAGCAGTGTTGATTGTATACTAACCAGTCTACTTCTCATGCTCAACCTCTAGCGAGCAGAATGCTGGCTCCGCATGGGGCAAAACAAATTCCTGTATATCTGACATGCCTGAGTGCACTGTAAAGAAAAAGATTAACTTTCATGAAAATGCACCCTTGTTTACAAAGGTAAGAAATATAAACTGGTGTAAGAACACAATAAAATTTACAAAACTGATTAGTTAGTTGTGCAGTAAATTTAATCTCAACTGTTTACACCAAGAGAGCTGTAAGTTTACAGTGTAGAAAACATCAGGTAAAATGTTATTATGATCAAAACACAAATGTCGCGTGAGTATCTACAGCAAATAGCTTAGTTCTTGTGTTACATGCTGAGCAGTGGTGGAGCAATTTTGTAGTGTTTTGGAGAGTGGATTGTAAGCATTTTATCCATTGCTGTAAATTTTCTTTTATTTAATGCTGGTTAAGACAGTCATTCAGCCATCCAACACACCATTCAAGCAGTTCTATCTTTGCAGCATAAGTTCAGAAAATTTTCATCCCTCGACTACACTATCTCTCACACACACACACACACACACACACACACACAAACACACACACACACACACACACACACACACACACACAAACAAACAAACACACATTAATTTCAGAGTTGCTGACTGCATAGGTCATCACAGTGGGTTTATTTTTTTTAGGAATAACTGTCTTATTTCCATATTGTCTGCAATGAGGATGCTCAATAATAGGTTCAAGGCAATTACATTGGTATCAGGCAGAAGCGGCGGGATGGTGGAAGGTCTCCTGTATCCCACATACAGAATCTGATGAAGTAGTATGCATGTTCCGTATTTCCGTCGCTGGTAGGCAAACACGATGTGGTTAACGTCATCTCACACTCTGTATTGCAATATAGTGAGCCCACTCTCCTACTTATGTAAACATGTGGTTTAAATTGTTATTGCTTGAATTTTAGAAGTGCCAATGCTTCATAAGCACCTTGCAGTATAGTTCACCTAGTATACATGTGGAGTTGTCGTATATCCACTGCCTTGTAAAAAAAGAGTGAAACTCCCAGAAACCACGGTCAGATAACAATGTAACTGCGTCTATGTTCACACAATCCATGCATTTAAAACTTCCTGACAGATTAAAACTGCGTGCCGGACCAAGACTCGAAGTCTTGAAGTTTCATATTAGCGCACACCCCTCTTCAGAGTGAAAATCTCATTCGGGATCCACATATTTCTAAAAAATTAGTGTAGCAATTCTCTAAGACAGAATGGTCACCAAACTGTGTTAGTGGTGTTCATGTTTGGTGTTGTACCAGAACTGGTAGGATATATAAGGAACGTGAACAGCTTCAAATGTTGAGTGCTCACTGTAAATGACATTGATATGCTGCGTACACATGAGAGACAGCATTACCAGCTCCTGACTGTACTGAAAGTAGCCTCACAATGGGCGTCCATTGGGTTGGATGGTCAAATAATGCAGTGTCAAGATGTCACATTGGTTTAAAATTGAACACACACACACACACACACACACACACACACACACACACACACACACACACACACTCCCATTCATCCACTGGTTTGGATAGACACAATTTGTTTGCACCTGGTCTCATATTGAGAGGAGCTATCAGATATCATTTCGGGTCATGGCTGGTAGAGATTAACTGAACTGTGATAGTACACTGGTTTGACATGGACATGCTGCACCATCATGCGTTATCTCTCATGTGACATTATCATGTTGCATTTTTTTAACAGCACAATGCCTATCCACACATGGACGTATATCCCGTCTGCGTAACTGAGATACCCCTATGGCCTGCAAGATCCCTAGATCTATCTCTGATGGTGCATGATTTAGACCAGTTCGAACATCAACGACGTCGTCATTCCTGTATCCAGAATATCAAGTACGATTACAATCATTGTGGGTTGGGATGCCTCAGGAGAAACCCTTTCTAACCAATTTAGATCATGCATCCAGGCAGGAGGGATTTCAGCATCTTGCTGATAAATGAAGTAATTTTGACTCAGTGTGTTAATCACTGAAATAGCATCATGTATCCTCTCAACTCATGAAATTTCATTTTGTCTCCTCCACCTTTTCTGGGCATTTCTCTATTTTAGTTAAACATTGCAACTCGGACTCCACTACAGCGATGTCCTCTGATAGAGGAAGATGTTATCCGTTTGTGTCTTAATGCTTCATTTTATTTCGATTACAGATGACATGTTGTGGATCTCATCGTACTCTTGACTGCTCCTGGTAATCTCTTATTTCGCTAACCTCTCAACCATGTTAGGCCAATTAGGATGACTATTTATCCTATCTGCAAAAAGGAACAAAAATATTGTTTCAGGCCATTGGAGGAAGTATATCTGAAACAGTAAATTTTATCAGTGGTGTTAGTTCCTCTGTGACGAATATTTATAGAAAGGGAACTAACAAGAACTTATTTGGAAATGAAAGTATTTGCATGTGTAAATGCAATTGGCTTCTTGCAGCATCAATTGACAGTGACAGTAACATTTCAGAAGACATTTCTCTCCTTACATCTTTGCATTTTGAAAACTGACTTTTCATGAATATGAATTTTTCACTTTTATTCATTAATTACTTCTTCTTCTTTTGAGACTGGCTTTGTTCTGCATCATGCACAGGGTCAGCAGTGTTTAGTACAGAACTGGCATTGTTAATTTTATGGGATGGCTGGATTACTTTCCTGCCACCACCCCATAACCCCCGTCCCCCCTCCGGGATGGAATCAGTGTACCCCAGCTGCCTGCGACGTGAATAAACCATGAAACAGTGCAAGCAAGAGCATCCTAAAACTTCATCGTAAATATTTCAATTCTAGACAAAGGAGTGCACCTCTTGTGGGTTAATTTTAAGGGGTTGCCAGATTACTGGTCTGGGTGCATGTATTGGTTCAGTACAGAATTGTGTCATAAAACTGTTGATCCAGTCCTGACACAAGCTAGCTGGTCCACAGCTGATCTAACTGGTCCTTGATATCCTGGATCGTTTCACTGGGATGGAGATGGCATACGAGCTGATGTCTCATATATTCTATTGGGTACAGAGCTAATAGCTAAACATAACACAGAGCGCTGATAGGGACGCATGTTGCATGTGGATGATCGTTGTCCTCTTGAAAAATGGCGCCATGGTACTGTCTCATAGAAGGCACCACATGAAGATGCAGGATGTAAGTGACGTACTATTGTGCTGTCAGAGTTACCTTGGTCAATACCAGCCACGACCGGAAGTGATACCCGATTTTTCCCTCCACTGGAAGAATAACACAGCAATACTCTAAATGCAGCCTTTTGTGTTGTGGTGTTGATGCCAGCCCACACCTGGCGTAGTAATCCCCTAGTCTGGCTGCTGGTTGTCTCTGACCAATGTTGCAGGATGACACAGAATGTAGAGGGAGTCCATTAATTGTTCTCAGATAGCAGACAAGGATATCTAAGGGTTACAATATGTTTCATGCACAATAAGGAGAATCTCCCTTGTGGTGTAATCATAAGAGTTTCATTGGAACCATGACGATGAGTATGCCTGCCCTCATATTCCCTGCCATGCAGGATTAGCCGAGCGGTCTAAGGTGCTGCAGTCATGGACTGTGCAGCTGGTCCTGGTGGAGTCCTCCCTCGGGCATGGGTGTGTGTGTTTCTCCTTAGGATAATTTAGGTTAAGTAGTGTGTAATCTTAGGGACTGGTGACCTTAGCAGTTAAGTCCCATAAGATTTCACACACATTTTACTCACATTCATATTCCCTTGCAGTCCACCATCGGGCCACTGTCACATCTGAATGTTTCAAAAACTTACACCTGCCATGAGGACTCTTTGAATCTCTGTCAGGCGCTATAACTCCGTTTCACATCAGTTCACAGAGTCTCTGTGCCCTTCACAGTCATCACTTAATGTTGACACTGTTTTGCCTCTTATAATTTTACCAGGCCTAGTAACAACACTAAATATGAACAACAGTAATGCATGTATGTATGTATGGTGTCTGTTCTTTCTAACATGTCCAAAAGAACAGACACCTCAAAATAATATCTTCTGTGGGGATGCACTTACTTGTCTGAATCCTTGTGCGACTCATGTGATGGGAGATAATGGACAGAGGACACTACATCTGTAGTGTGTGGCATGTAGGAATTTGGGCAGGGCAGGAGCTGTGCTCAGGTGCCTTAAGTGATTAAAGGAACTGCTATAGAGAAGTGGAGCATCCGGATTCGAGTTCTGGTCCAACACAAATTTTCACATGTCGCCATGGGATTTAATACAATGCCTGTATGTAGCTGTGTCTGTAAGATTTCTAACACTAGAGCACTCTGGTGGGCCATTCTACCAGTCACAGAGAACTGCCACTCTAATCGTTTACTTACCATCGATGGTGTACAGGTATACAAAGTCACACTTGACATCCAGCCAAGTCTTCTGGGTGCTTCATTAATTAATTTATTTATTTTCAGGCAATATAATTTGTAGTCAGTTTGGAAGTGATTTTGTTAAATATGTGCTTTATCAGCTATCTGTCGACCTAACTGTTGATATCACAGTGGAAGAGTACTGCATTAAGATTCTACAGTTTGATGGAATGGTAGACATCACTGTCTTCCCAACTCCTTTGTCGCGCCCGCCCTGCACCCCCCCCCCCCCCATTTTTCTGTGCCCCCTTCCTCTATTGGCTTCCCCCTCCCCCTTATTTGCCCCACCCCCCCACCCCCGCCACTCCATACCCATATGCCATTGTACTCTATATTACAGTATTTTCCGTGAGTGTTCAGTGTTGTACGTCCCCTTTTTAAAGTGTTGCGAACAGAAACCAGACTGTCACCATGTTTTTTAATTGTGCCTGTCTGTTTCCTAAGCGTTTTTAATCAGCATCACTGACCTCTTTGTTTTTTATTTTTCTTCACAACTTTTTTGCCATGTACAAGTTTTAAACAGTCACCATTTTATCACCTCTTTATACTGTTATATCTTCTTATTATGTTTTTTAAATTTATCTGTAGGCTGCAGAGTGGCGTATTATGCTGCTGCCAGCCTGCCCCCCTTCTGGGGGGGGGGATCAAAATACAATAAGGGAAGAAATAAATAAAGAATGAAAAAAGGTAGACATCTCGCAGGAAATGAATTTTTGTCTTAAGAACCAGTTTCGAAATGGGTGTTCAATGTTGTCAATGTAGAAGCGAAATGCCCTAAGGAGAAACTTCAAAAGTGCATTTAAAAAGCTCAAAGTCAGTTCAAAGGTCTCTCAGCATTGTTGAATTTCTGTAGGTTAGTCATGGATCAATCATTACTCCCTGGAGAAAAAAAAAAGTGAACTTAAAACAGTAGTTTTGTGAAAATGGTGAATACCGTTTTGCTAATGATTGAAGTGGCAGAACTTCATTAAGGTTGACACAAAAATCATATGCTACTTAATGTGGGGCGGTTGACTATACTTTTGCTACCGCATTAACCAAAGCTCGTTTCTGATTTAATTCACTATGTGCTTGGGTCAAAACCGGAGTGCAAAAAAAGAACCTGCGACAATTTTATCATCTGCCAAACAATATCTTTACTCAGAAAGAGGTATCGAGGAAATCTCATCAGAAGCGTTTGCTACAGTCAAATGACATGTTTCATCCACATTTAAACTTATTCGGCACAGAAAAGTGTAAGAATCTATCGAACCTTCACAGCTCCATGAAGCCAACTAGAGTTCTGAGACCTATAGCTATATACGATCATAGACTTTGGATGAAACTTCTGAAGTTCCTCAAAACGGGTTCCATAATTTTTGCATTCCCTGGCAAAATTCTGCGGATTGAAGCAAAGGCTAGGTCACAGGATTGGGCCCAAACAGTACATACAGTGCTTGCCTCACATGAACGTTTGTGACATTTCCAGGGTGTGGTACAGGTGCGCAGGAAGTAGCGGCGCCTACTAAATTGCATACAAGAAGTTGCCCCACTTACCAGCGACAAGGCTCAGGCTGTCCACGGACATCTCTCTTGCAGCACCCTCCTCTGCTGCTGCTGCTGCTGGTGGTGGTGGTGGTGGTGGTGCAGCAGGTGGCCCAGACCAATCTTCGTTCTTCGCTACCCGTTCATCAGACTTGCTGCAAGGACGAGAAACATGCTTCAGTATATGACCAGACTGCACATTGACTAACGTTTCTACAACTTCCACTACTATGGACACCCTGGTAATAAAAAAGAGAGTCATACTCATTAGATTAGCACAGCTAACAAAAGCTCTTAGTGCTCTGCCCAATTTTGAAGAATGTCTTTGGCCTAGCTTGTTCTGAGTTTCCCTAAGGTTCTTCCACTCTAGTTCCAGGACTGTTTGCTGGCGTTATATCTTGAGGAACCATTCCTTAACAGTGGTTGGAATTTTTAACGCTTGCCTTCCAGATTACTTGTGTTGACACATGCTATTGAAGAAAAAAGTGAGTCACATGTGTGGCCTAGGATTTAGATGAAGTGGCGTTTGGACTGAGAGCTGTGTACATGAGGGACTCAATTTATTTTGTTTAACATCAACAGATTAGAAATACAGTTTCCTTAAGTAAGATATTTCTGTAGCCTATAAAGATCCCAACACTGGGCTCCAAACAACCAATAAAAAGTATCTTCCATCAAATAACCTTACCTTAGGACAATCGTACACAGCTAACAATGACAAAAATTTACAATGCTTGGCACATAACGAGTAATAATATGTGAGACAACTTCAGTAGCAAAAGACAGAATATAAAAACACTCTAGGACCTAACTAGGATCATAACACAAAACTGCGTATTTGTTTACTACCACCACTGTCACCATATAATACCACAACGAACTACACATTATGCTCTGTAAAAGTTCATTTGCAGCTGCTAGTGGTTTTTTTTTTTTTTTTTTTCAGAAACAATTTATCTAATAATGCAACGAATTGATTTTTGACATAGAACAGGTAACAAGATGAATTTCAAGCAGAATAGTCTCAACAAGAGAGTTATGTTCACAGCATAATTTAAGCTAACATTTTAGGATCAATACAATTAATCACACTCACATCATGTATTTAACAAACTGAAGTGCTCTCATTCACTGCACACACACCCACACATCCATGTGCAATCAATAACCAACCACACCTTGTCACACAACAACCAAAAACTTGCAAGTGGAATGCTTTTGCTATCAGATGTACCAAATGTACAGCTAGTATACCACATGATACACTGTACCAACCATAAAGTCACCAGCATGCAACTGTCAGCTGCAAAAGTTCTCAGTTAGTGCTCCTCTTGATATGCTGAAGCCAGGTTCTCTGCCTCAACTGGGATCACTGTCCATCTGGCTGTGAACAGGCACCAACCACTCCACCAAGTTGTTATGTCCACACAGTGGCCATGCCCCTCACAGACTGTTGTGACATTCAGGTGACAGAAGTGTAGTGCATCAAATTCTTGAGGCCCTCAGGAACAATTCTGCCCAGAACCTGCACATTCGTCTCCATGTAGCTGCCCAGTAACTCCAACATCTTCAGGTCCGCCCCACAGTATGGACACATTGGCCACCATGACATTTTGGCCACTGGTTCTTCTCTGTAGGCTTGTTCGCCTCTTAAAAATTGGTGATCGTGCTGGAAGACATTGCTGGTTCCTCTAGTTGCAGCTGACTCATTATACCACCATACATGCTTGATACTAGCTCGACCACAGTGGCACTCACAGCAGTCACATATATGGGCTGTCTGCCATGTCGGGTCCACAGAATGACACTCCATTCAAACTTACTCTCTGGACACAGCAAAATAAATCATACCACTCGACTTGGCACCCATGGTTGGGATACACTGAACAGAAGAGCATACATGGCATAGGATCTGTGATATCAGTACATATGTCACCATTTAGCCAATGTTGTGAGGACACAGCACCGATTCAAGGAAAATCACTACCTCTACAGCCTTTCGTCGACATGTGAACACTGTATTTATACTGTAATTTGTTATTGTCAACTGTCGTGGCTTGTGGCTGTGGATTGATGGATAATAATGCAGCGACTATTACCCATTTTAATGCTGGACGACAGCATCCTGCCAACAGCCATATTGCCATATACCTGTGACAGACAATTCATCGCTCCACATGTGTACCTACACTCGCTGCACAAAACAAGCACTGAAATTGCTGTGGGCACAAGAAAAATGTTATGGTTCTATGTCCCCTTGATGCTAAGAGTGCTGCAGGTTGGGCACAAGGCTGGATTGGGAAAGGATGGGGATGGACAGGTAAGGAAACTGGTTGCTTTCTTTCTGAGGGAATCATCTAGAAATTTACCGTAAGCTATTTAGGGACATCACGGAAACCCCAAGACAGGTTTGTGAGGGATGGAGCTGGAACTTCTGTATTGTGAAATGCAAGTCCAGTGTCTGACCACAGCACCAGCTCATTCAGTCCCAACTATCTTATCGAGAGGTGTGTAGTGTACTCTGAATTGCCGACAGTGGTCGAAGTGTTGGAGATTGGAAGAATATTTGCCCTATAAGCTTGGAAAATACACATCAGGAGTAACGTGTCACGATATAAGTTGGTGCACACCAATGGCAGTGATCAAATTTGTTCAAGCCACATGTTCAGTACGCAGGATGAAATGAGGTGTTTGATGCACTGCTATCATCTTCTCCCGGCCATCAGTACCTTAACGTACTGTTTGATTATAACTGCGTAAATCTGTTTCACCACCTTTAGCGCCCAGTGTTGACTTGTAGTTTCAGGAGTCCAATTCATTACTTTTGTCAGTTAAGTGTGAATGCTTTGAGGAACACTCCACACACATGAGGCCACTTGTGTAAGTTTTCATATCATATGACACTGGTCCTATTAAGTACACCTGGGAGAGCATCGAGCGAGATGTCTATGTCTTGGAGAAAACTCCAGCTGATCTACTCCAGTTGTGGTAGCAGTTCGACTTCACAGAACCTTCTCTCTGTTAGACGAAGCATTGTTTTTAAAGATACAATGACACTCCATCCAGCAGTGGGCTGGAGGACCACAGGGCAGGTAGAGATCTGTATAGCTCATTTCCACGTAAGAGCTTCTCATTCCAAATAAAACTGTATGACGTATTTGTGTTTCTCTGGAAAATAAACCGGGGCCAAAAAGGCAAAAAGTTGTTAATAATTTTATAAATGTTGCCTATATAGACGTTACATACATGAAGATTCAGAGAATTTTGACACGCCTTTTGAACCAGCCTCTGCGGCTGTAGCGATGAACAGGATGTGTAGGCGTTCAGTCTATGACTTTTCCGTATAATTCCTAATGATACAAGATGTTTCCATAGGTTTCCATCAGACTGATGTTCAGACATACTCTCTGGTCACCAAACTATATGTCTGCACCCTGGTTTCAATGCCCAGGCATTCTGCAGAGACATGTTGAATTACTGGGTACAAAAGTGTCAGTTGTGGTTCGTTGGTCATATTGTGACCTCATGTTTATTGCCCTCTGGTTTGATACTGGAGAAGAATAAGTTAGCTGTGATATCTGCTGTCACTTCCTCTTTCACCATCAAGGACACAAAGTCACCTCTACACTCTACACAGCTTCATTACAACCCTCTGCACTAGACAAATTCATATGATACAGCACATACACAAGGATTGCTGCAAATGTATGTGAAGAAGATATCCCTTCCCAGTAGTGGCCTAACCACATTCTGGAGTCCTGAAGCCTACATCATCCTGGGACATATCATCATTTCTTTGACATCTGGTACAGTCAGGGACTTGGGGCCCCAGAGTAAGTCCACATACTCGTTTAATTTTGATGATGAAAGGAATGTAATCAAAAGAAATGTACTTTACCTGTGACCAGGCAAAGTACTTAGAAATATCTATGGATAATGTAAAGTAAAAGTAAAAAGCTAAAATGGGTCTTACCGATCCAGGACGATACAGGTCCACCAGAGGAACCTGAAACATGAGAAGTTTAAATATTAGACTGTATACTGCAGTAAGCACAAGACAGTCAGAGTGTGTTGCAGTGGGTGCGACAAGTATTTCCGTGTCACTGTGTGTGTGAGCAGGCTGTGTGGCCAGCCTTGTTCTGTACGGCCCTGCTATCTGCTTCTGCTGTCTGCCGTCTGTGTTATGAGGAGCTCCTGCAGCAAAGAGGCTGCCACCTCTCTTGTCGGCGCCTGTTCATACACTGGGAAGGACTTCCACACCTCTAACTGTTTTGTCAAGTACAAAACTCAAACCACCCTTCCAGCTGTACCTTAACCATCATCCCTTCTGATTTATAAACGTTTACATATATTAAGGGCATTTAGTAATTAACAGAAGATTTGAAAATGAAAGTAAAATTTAATTGTAAAAGCTGTAGAAGTTGGCCTATATGTGAGACACATCAATACTGTGCATGAGAAAAATCTATAAACAGTTCAGCATACTGTATATTTGTATATTCAAGCACCTACCTACTTCCTAAGATACCTATGGCAAAATAATTAACATTTATGTAGATCTCATTTCCCCAGGGATGAGTCTTATGTGACTTGTTCATCTCCCCCAGACAAACGTTATTTTAAATAAATTTTTGTCAGTAGCCTCAGAGGAACCAGTTTGGGAAAAGATTTGATCTTGGAGACAAATATTTATTTTACTCAAGGTAACAATTCAAGCCACAGCAGTCAGTGGGACTTAGGTTAAGTGTCTTTATTTCTTTATTCAACAGTTTTTGTAGGAACAGTTCCCCTTAGCATCTGATACTTCGCCACATGTGAAATGAATCCCAGTCAGTATCTCTTTTTCCGATGCGTGGAAATAAATAAGGGAGATTGATTATTTGGACAGCACTTTCAGGGATGCGCAATATCAACGATCCTTCCATTGTTGCTTCAAGGAAGGAAGACTATAGACTGAAGTTTGGTCGACTGAACGATATTTAGAGTCGGAACACTTTCTTCACTAAGCAGAAAAGAAGAAGTAAACTATCATTGTTTGCTAGAACCTTAACCCTCCATTCACCTCAAATGATATCCGACATATATATCTATATAACTGCTCTCCAATTCACACTGAGGTGCTTGACAGATGGTTCATCGAACCTCCTTCACACTATTTCTCTACCGTTCCACTCACTAACAGCACATGGTAAAAACAAACATTTCAATCTTTCTGTGCAAGCTCTGACGTCCTTATTTTATTACAATGATCATTTCTCCCTATCAGTGTGGGTGTTCACAAAATATTCTTGCACTCGGAGCAGAACACAGTTTATTGAAATGTCATGGGAAATTTTCACTGCAATGAAAAATGCCATTGTTTTACTGGTTGTCACCCCAACTCAAAAGCTGTAGGCCAAGGGCCGTGTCTGTGCATTTTGTTAGTGTGGGTTGCCTACATCAGGGGCTAGTAGGCACTCAGGGTCAACCTGTTGTGGTGACAGGTCATTAACCTATTGTTTTGCTAACATGATCCTTCCTTTTGATTGACAGTTCCTTAACAGATTGTTCCCCCACCTCTACCTCTCCTTCTCCTCCCCTCTGAGCCTTCAGGAAACCTCCAACCCACCCCCTCCCCTCACTGATGTAGGTACACTTGCAGCTCTGAGTTATTTGAATAATCCCCTCTTGAGTCCCATAGTGCTCAGAGCCATTTTTGAACCAATAATCCCCTCTCATTCTTCTCAATATCATTGACTACTTAGTTAAACTGATCAATTAGTCCTACCTCTCTGGTAAACATCCCCATCCCTCCAGCCCCCCCCCCCCCTCCCCACCCTTTCCCTACCTGAAAATTGGTGGCTCTGCGATGGAGAGGAAGGACCTCATAACAGGAAATTCAAGGGTATATTGTTTATTTATAAAAAATTCAGTTTGTGCGGTTGGATTTCTCTCGTTCGTTGTTCTCTGCTGTTAGGAAAGATGCAGGCCATGCAAGAAGTAATCACATTGAAACTTTCTGGCAGATTAAAACTGTGTTCCGGACCGAGACTCGAACTCCCGAGTTCGAGTCTCGGTCCGGCACACAGTTTCAATCTACCAGGAAGTTTCATATCAGCGCACACTCCACTGCAGAGTGAAAATCTCATTCTGGAGTAATCACATTGATTGATTTACTTTTTTTATTCCGATTGTGCGAGGAATGTCGTCATCAAACACTTATGACATGTAATTATACTGGTAAAAATCTTTCAAACACGAACCATGTGCTCTCCACTGGACTGCACACAACGCCACCACACACACTGCCAGGAGTCAGGGTGTACTGGCAGCCCCACAAAGCAACGATGTGGCTATCAGCTGCCGGGCCATGTGCTGGTGTCTGTTTAGGTCCCACAAGCATGAGATGGTGGCAGCCCTTTTATACTTGACACATGAGAAATCCCTGTCGAAGCAATTGCTTTCCTACCCACCATGGCTGACGCATAGCTCTCATAGGTGCGGCTCACCCTTGTAGGTGCAGCTAAAAGGCTGACAGTGTTATACTGATGTCACATGTCTATGTAAATAACAGCCAAGTCTCCCTCTGCTTATGAAAATATCCCAGAATAACACAAGTTGCATTCTTTCTACCGATCCTAGTGGGACAGCCTGTTCATCACGTGTTACGCTGTCCTGCCTTCAAAATACGTCTCAGACATGGTAAACGTTCTCATCACTAAAAGCCTTCATTATGGCTGTGCGTAGTTGCGAAAACTCCGTTTATCATAAACCCATTCTTGTTGTTTGGGAAGAGAGCACTGTCTAAGCAAAGATGGGAAATTCAGAACAATTTCACAAACAGAATTCGAAGCTCTGACCTACAGTGGAGATGTCCTAATGCCACAATCCTGCCAGGGACGGATGGTATGCTTCATCCTGTCTTTGAACACTTGAACAAACAAGACATCACATTACTCTCTGAACTTTAAGTAGATACCTTGCCCCCATCTTGTTTGAACCAGTCTGTAGAGGCTATTGTGTCCCAGCACAAAGGAATTCTTGTGAATGAATGGAGCATTCTGGTTAGCTCTTCCTGAATTCAACCGCCAAATTACTGCCGGTGTGGCAGCACTGTTTGCCATTCTCTTCTGCAGACGAGACTTTCAGTGGCAAACCTATTTTGTACCGGTCGCCATATTGCACTGACAGCTAAATTCTTCATATAGGTACGAAAAGGGGCTCACTATACTTTCAGCTACCTAGTTTCAACAACTTTTCAAGGTCTTCAGCTACCCACTTTCCACATCTGAATTCATGCCCACAGATCATTGTATTTAGGAAATATCTTAGGATTTTTGGTAGATTAGCAAACAAGAGAAGCAGATATTCTTGTACTAAGTCTTTATTAACTTTAGCATACACTTTTAGATACAGAAAACAACTCTTTCCTTATTTTTATTAGATGTAGTTTTAATGGTGTCCAATTTGATTTTTAATTATTAAGTTAAATCCACATCTTAATTTCCCATCTGTGCTTAGACAGTGCTCTCTTCCCAAATAACAAGAATGCTCTTATGATAAATGGTGTTTTCGCAACCATGCACAGACAAGATGAAAGCTTTTAGTGGTGAGAACTTTTACCATTTCTGAGATGTATGTTGAAGGCAGTACAGCATAATGCATGACGAATGGGCTATCCCGTAAGGATCTCTAGCAACAATGCAACCTTTGTTATTCTGGGATATTTTCGTAAATGTTTTGTGAATACATTGCATCAGATTTCTAGAGTACATCCAGAGGGAGACTTGGCTGTTATTTACATAGACGTGTGACGTCAGTGTAACACTGACAACCTGTTAGCTGCATCCTGCGAGGGTGAGCCTCTATGCAAACATCTCGATCGGTACTGGACCCACAGCTATGAAAGCCATGCATCAGCTTTGGTGGCTAGGAAAACACTTGTTTTGACAGGAATTTCTCAGGTGTCAAGCGTGAAAGGGATGCCACAGCCTCATGCTTGCGGGTCATGAATGGACTCCTGCACGTGGCTCGGCAGCTGATGGCCGCGTTTGCAGGGGCTGCCAGTGCACCCTGACTCCTGGCAGTGCGTGCGGTGGCATTCTGCGTGGTCCAGTGGATGCTTCATGCTTCGCGCTTGAAAACTTTTTACCAGTGTAATTACATGTCATAGGTGTTTCATGACAGTATTCCTTGCACGATTGGAAAAAAATGAGGAAAGCATTTGATGAAATACTTCCTACAAGACCTGCATGTTCCCAAACAGCAGAGAACAATGAGCAAGAGAAATCCAACCCCGCAAACAGAATTTCTTATAAATAAAGAATATACCCTTGAATTTCCTGTTATGAGATCATTTCTCTCCGCCGCAGAGCCATCAATTTCCAGCTGTGGGTGGAGCAGGGAGAGGGGGAAGGAGGGATGTGGGGGTTTACCAGAGGGGGAGAGGTTAATTAATTGATAAATTTAATTAAGTAGTCAGTCAATTGATAAGAATGAGAGGAGGCTATTCGAATAACTGGGAGCTGAAAGTGTACCTGCATCAGCGAGGGGGAGGGGATGGGTTGGGGGTTTCCTGAGGGTTTTTGGGGAGGGCTCGGTGGAGGTGCCGGCAAACAATAGGTTAAGGGCCTGTGAATCAAGAGGAAGGAGCCTGTTAGCAGAACAGTAGGTTAATGACCTGTTAGTCATAGGAGAACAATCGGTTTGCCCCTGAGTGCATCCTTGCCCCTGATTTAGACAACCCGCATTAACCAAATGCACTGACGCCACCCTTCTCCTACTACTCTCGAATATCATATCCATGACACTCTCTCCCCTACTTTGCTATAATACGAAATGAGGTTCCCTTGTTTTAACTTTTTCGATATCCTCCATCAGTGCTATCTAGTACGGATCCAATACTGCAAAGCAATATTCGAACAGGAAGTGGACAGGTGCAGTGTATGCAGCCTCTTTACTAGACCTGTTTCGTCTTCTAAGTGTTCTGTCAATAAAACACAGTTTTTGGTTTGCCTTCCCCACTACATTGTCTATATGATCATTCCAATTTAAGTTTTTCATAATTGCAATTCCTAGACCGGTAGTTGAATTCATACATCCAAAATTTAACAGATTCATTTTGGTAGTCATGTGGATGACCTCACACTTTTCTTTATTTAGGATCAATTGCCACTTTTTTCAGCATACACATATCTTGTATAAATCACTTTGCAAATAGTTTTGATCTTCTGATTACTTTATTAGACACTAAATGAAGCACAATTTGCAAACAATCTAAGACGGCTGCTGAGATCGTCTCTCAATCCTTTTATATAGATGAGGAACAGCAGATGGCCAGTAGGACCTCCTTGGGTGATGCCAGTTATCACTTCTGTTTTACTCGATAACTTTCCTTCAATTACTACGAATTGTGATATTTTTGATAATAAATGATGGATCCAGTCACAGAACAGATACGATACTCTACAGGCATGCAATTTGTTTAAAAACAGCTTGTGAGGAACTGTGTCAAAAGCCATTTGGGAATCTAGGAACATATAAACAACTTGAGGCTCCCTGTCGATAGCACTCACTATTTCATGAGAATAAAGATCTAGTTGTGCTTGTCAAGAATGGTATTTCCTGCATTTGTTCTGACAGATCGTTTTCCTCAAGGTAATTCATAATGTTGGAACGGAAATGAAATGAAATATCGTGTGGCTAAGGCCTCCTGCCGGGAAGATTGGTCACCTGGTGCAAGTCTTTTGATTTGACGCCACTTCAGCGACTTGCGCAGCAGGGAATCGAACCCGGGCCCCTTTGCACAGCATTCGGCCGCGCTGGCCACTACTTTTATTCTTTGACCTTATTTTGTTCTGTATTGTTCGTTGAATTTGTTCGTGGCGGACGTCCGATGACACTCGTTCAGGTTGTTCGTTGATCCAATCACTCTATATTTTTATTACAATGGGCAGGTAGCTCTCTGACCAAACACGCTGAGCTACTGTGCCGGCCTCCACTCAGCTACTGAGGCGGATTTTCGAATGCAGTACATGTTATAAAATCCTACTTCAAATCGACGTCAGTGTTACGGGTCTGTAATCTGTCGGATTACTCTTACTTCCTTCCTGTGACCTGAGCAACTTTCCATCTTTTACGCATGGATCCTTCATGCAGCGACCGGATGTATACGATAGTAAAGTACAGAGCTTTTATACACTACTGGCCATTAAAATTGCTACACCAAGAAGAAATGCAGATGATAAACGGGTATTCATTGGACAAATATATTATACTAGAACTTACATGTGATTACATTTTCACGTAATTTGGGTGCAGAGATCCTGAGAAATCAGTACCCAGAACAACCACCTCTGGCCGTAATAACAGCCTTGATACGCCGGGGCATTGAGTCAAACAGAGCTTGGATGGCGTGTACAGGTACAGCTGCCCATGCAGCTTCAACACGACACCACATTTCATCAAGAGTAGTGACTGGCATATTGTGACGAGCCAGTTGCTCGGCCACCACTGACCTGACGTTTTCAATTGGTGAGAGATCTGGAGAATGTGCTGGCCAGGGCAGCAGTCGAACATTTTCTGTATCCAGAAAGGCCCGTACAGGACCTGCAACATCCAGTCGTGCATTATCCTGCTGAAATGTAGGGTTTCGCGGGAATCGAATGAAGGGTAGAGCCACGGGTTGTAACACATCTGAAATGTAACGTCCACTGTTCAAAGTGCCATTAATGTAAACAAGAGGTGACCGAGACGTGTAACCAATGGCACCCCATACCATCACGCCGGGTGATATGCCAGTATGGTGATGACGAATACAAGCTTCCAATGTGCGTTCACCAATGTGCGCCAAACACAGATGCGACCATCATGATGCTGTAAACAGAACCTGGATTCATCCGAAAAAATGACATTTTGCCATTCGTGCACCCAGGTTCGTCGTTGAGTACACCATCGCAGGCGCTACTGTCTGTGATGCAGCATCAAGGGTAACCTCAGCCATGGTCTCCAAGCTGATAGTCCATGCTGCTGCAAAAGTCGTCGAACTGTTTGTGCAGGTGGTTGTTGTCTTGCAAACGTCCCCATCTGTGGACTCAGGGATCGAGACGTGGCTGCATGATGCATTACAGCGATGCGGATAAGATGCCAATCATCTCGACTACTAGTGATACGAGGCCGTTGAGATCCAGCACGGCGTTCCGTATTACCCTCCTGAACCCAACGATTCCGTATTCTGCTAACAGCCATTGGATCTTGACCGACGCGAGCAGCAATGTCGCGATACGATAAACCGCAATCGCAATAGGCTACAATCCGACCTTTATCAAAGTCGTAAACGTGATGGTACGCATTTCTCCTCCTTACACGAGGCATCACAACAACGTTTCACCAGGCAACGCCGGTCAGCAGCTGTTTGTGTATGAGAAATCGGTTGGAAACTTTCCTCATGACAGCACAATGTAGGTGTCGCCACCGGCGCCAACCTTGTATGAATGCTCTGAAAAGCTAATAATTTGCATATCACAGCATCTTCTTTGTTGTGTTGGCAGAAGAGCCAACACCGAGTTACTAGTAGAGGCCGAAATGCACCCGTTTTAGCTCACGCAGGCTGGCGTGAAAAGGGAAGGACTATACTGACGTGAGGTCTGGAACATGATAAGGAATTAGAATTCAGAAAGCGGACGTAATTAGTTTGATACTTAACTTTAGTCCATTAATGATGAACGTCGCTTTTGACAGTACATGAGTCACAACATTATCTGTTCAGAAGACATAGTAACTGAATCTGGCGCCTTGCTAGGTCGTAGCAAATGACGTAGGTGAAGGCTATGCTAAACTGTCGTCTCTACAAATGAGAGCGTCTGTAGTCAGTGAACCATCGCTAGCAAAGTCGGCTGTATAACTGGGTCGAGTACTAGGGAGTCTCTCTAGACCTGCCGTGTGGTGGCGCTCGGTCTGCAATCACTGATAGTGGCGACACGCGAGTCCGACGTATACTACCGGACCGCGGCCGATTTAAAGGCTACCACCTAGCAAGTGTGGTGTCTGGCGGTGACACCACATTCTTCGTGTCGGTTAAATTTCGCTTCTGTAGCATGTCATCCTCGTGGTGTAGCAATTTTAATGGCCAGTAGTGTATTTTCACGTCTGTGCCTACAATCTATTGTGACGACGTCGGAGCATGAAACTGACATTGGAAGACTAGTGCTAAACATAGTTACAGAAGACAATGTGTTATCAGCGATGGGCAACATTATTTCGAACGATATAAATGAGTGTTATGTTCACCAGGACAATACAGGACTGAAAGATGTCAGTGTGGGAACAGATGTGGATGAAGACGGTGAACATTTGCACACTGGCGTGTAATACCGAAGAAACGAGGTGGGCTAGCAGTGGACCCGAAACAGGTGCTTACATATACCGTGGTAAGAAAAACTAAGGAAATGGCGTCAGGGCCAACAATAAGTCGCAGCTTAAAGTAACCAACATTGAGAGCACTAACTCTGTTGTAGCACGTGTACGAGAAACCAATCTTTTTGTCAGTGTAAAAACAACTGTCAACATTGACGATCAAAAACATCGAGACAGTTTGGGGGTTAAGGAAAAAGTCAATGTACCAATCCTAGGAGTTTTGATAACTTGAAGAAGGAACATACCACAAGAATACACAAAAATAATGAAATTGGGAATCGACACGACGCCCACTAATATGTATTCACTCAAGAGAACTCTCAAGCTCCGAGTAACTCCGAGCGTAACCCGACTGCACCCCATGTCAGTAGGCAAACTAGTCCGAGAGACTATGCCCGGAATACAGGATGCCATTATCAGTATACTGTACTTACGCCAGTCTAATGCACCGTGGAATGTAATGCACCCCCCAAGTTAAAGTTGTAAACAAAGAGTTTGTTGGCTTATCACTAGTAGGCTCTGTTTATTTACACGTCAGTGGATGTATACATGAAGCATCAAAACAACAATTTTAAGCCACCACCCATTCTTAAGTGACACAGTCATTATTAAAAAATATGTCCTAAATTGATTACCTACATGACATACAAATAAATAGATCATAAATCACGGTCGTTACTCATCATTATCCACTAATGTCATCATTTCCGGTATTCTCGGAGGAGTCTACATCAGAAGCAGTTTCATTTACTCTTTCCCCCGTCGTCCTCGTTCCAGAGCACACCATTTTCATGATCGTCCAGAGTATATAAAATGCAGCATTTCTCGAATGATTCTACTATCATTGGTGCTTCGATTTTTCTCCATGAGGCCGGAATCAAGCGTGTAATAATGTGGAGTGCAGCAATCTTAATTTTTCGTATCGGAGTCAGTTTACAGTTTGGTTCGCAAAACCATGTCTTGCACTCTTCCTGAAAGTAACCTCAGAAAACTTTACTTACACTATCGTTCAATGGTTTTAACACAAAAGTCATTCCTCCAGGAATAATAACAGATCACTGCCTAGACTGTGCATCTTCTTTTTTACGTCATCAGCAAGATGACCACGAAATGCGTATAGACATAGCATTAATTGTAGTTTGGAGTTCTCATACGCTTCACAGCTAGTCAAGCGTTAGAATTTGTCACGTGTCCCTTCTCTTTATTTCGAACAATGACGTCAACAGGGAACAGCTTTTCATTTTTAGAAGCCTTGGGACTTGTTTTCCGCTTGTAGATTAAGAGAGGAGGAAGTTTTCGCCCATCTGCTGTGACTGCCAGCGTTATAGTTACGTGCTGTTTTTCACACCACGATGCTTTGATGGTAACGTCTTTTGTCACCTTTCATCAGTCGTGTAATCATGTGGCATATTAAACCAAATTGGCGTATCAACAAAGTCGCCTGTTTGGCTCATCGAAACATTCCTTCGTTGCCGAAGTGTGGTGACATAGAGCTGAAATTCTTGATTTTTTTTCCCTCAAAATCTTGTGGAAGCTTTTGTTGTACGGCATCGTAGAGATAAGCCCGCCCCTTTCATAAAGCGATCAACCCATCCACGACTAGCCTGAAACTCTCACCTCGGTATTATAGGAACTGCAGCCACCTCCTTTTGCTTTGTTTCTTATAGCGTAATTAGTTTACAGGTTGTCCATTTTTCCTCCTTCCACGGACGAATTCCAAAAATATTGGTTCAACGTCAGGATGTCTTCCACTGTGAGGACCAGTGAATTTCTTTCTAGTACTGGTAGTTGCAAATAATGCCAATTTCTAATTCTTCCAAAAGCAAACGTTACTCTCAGCTACATCGAACTCTCGTCCCGCCCTCCTGTTACCGTATTTTTAAGCATAAGGAATTACTTTACGCTCTATAGTAGTATTATACGATATTCTTCCGTGCTTGCCTTCCATTTCGTGACTACCTAATACGAACACACTACGCAGTAATAGCCCAACAAAAACGTAAGTTGAAAATTACAACAATGCATTGAGATGTAAGGAACCATACGTAAATTTCAATGATCTTGTCCCTGAACGACGGATTCAGGTTGGTACTCGAATGTAATGCACCGACGATTCTTATGCACAACCCAGTTTTGATTACTGCATATGGTAAACAAAAAGGTGTGCATTAGATTCGCGTAAATACAGTATCTGAGAAAGGTAGAAATCACAGTTCGGCGCAGTTGACTAACAGTGTTACAGTAATGGCAAGCCGTAAGTCAACGGAAGATACAAGATGGACATAAGCAAAAGCAAAACGAGAATAATGGAATATAGTCGAATTAAATCGAGTGATGCTGAAGGTATCAGATTGGGAAATGAGATGCTTAAAGTAGTACACTCATGCTCATAAATTAAGGATAATTGCAGAATCTTGCGTCACACAACGTGGTACTACACAAAACTGACGCTAATAGCATAGGCACATAGGGCACACACACACGACACAGATCTGTAAGTCCAAGGTATTGCTGATAAGTTGAGAAAACTATCCCAAATTACATATGCTACACAACGCCACTGTTTCCTGTGTATGTACCCCGACATCAATATGAAATATGATCACCATGCAAACGTACACAGGCTGCACAACAGGTCGGCATACTCTGGATCAGGTGGTCGAGCAGCTGCTGGGGTATAGTCTCCCATTCTTGCACCAGTGCCTGTCGGAGTTCCCGAAGTGTCGTAGGTTTTTGAAGACATGCAGCTATAAGTCGACTAAGAGCATCCCAGACGTGCTCGATGGGGTTTAGGTCTGGAGAACAGGCACGCCACTCCATTCGCCTGGTATCTTCTGTTTCAAGGTACTCCTCCACGATGGCAGCTCGGTGGGTCCGTGCGTTATCATCCATCACGAGGAAGGTGGGACCCACTGCACCCCTGAAAAGGCTGACATACTCACGCAAAAAGATGTCCCAATAAACCTGACTTGTTACAGTTCCTCTGTCAAAGACATGCAGAGGTGTAGGTGCACCAATCATAATCCCACCCCACACCATCAAAAGACGACCTCCATACAGGTCCCTTTCAAGGACGTTAAGGGGTTGGTATCTGGTCCCTGGTTCACGCCAGATGAAAACCCGGCGAGAATCACTGTACGTGGACTCGTCTATGAATATAACCTGGGACCACTGTTCCAATGACCACGTACTGTGTTCTTGAAACCAAGTTTTATGGGCTCTCCTGTGACCAGGGGTCAGTGGAATGCACCTTGCAGGTCTCTGGGCGAATAAACCATGTCTGTTCAGTCGTCTGTAGACTGTGTGTCTGGAGACAACTGTTCCAGTGGCTGCAGTAGGGTCCCGAGCATGGCTACCTGCAGTAATCCTTGGCCATCTGCTGGCACTGATGGTGGGATATCGGTCTCCTTGTGGTAGTGTCGTATACTGTGGACATCCCGTACTGTAGCACCTGGACACGATTCCTGTCTGCTTGAGTTGTTGCCATAATCTTGATATCACACTTTGTGGCACACGGAGGGCCCATGCTACGACCTGCTGTGTTTGATCAGCCTCCAGTCGCCCTAGTATTCTACCCCTCATAACATCATCAATATCAGTTATTTGAGCTATTTTCAACACACAGTCACCATTAGCACGTCTGAAAACGTCTGCGCACTTATTCGCTGCACCGTACTCTGACATGCACCAACACACCTCTGCTTATGTGGACTGCTGCCAGCGCCATCGTGCGACGACCGCAGGTCAAATGCACCGTATTGTCATACCCCGTGGTGATTTAAACCCGCAAACCGCCCACCAGAGCATTGTTTCACCGCGTATCAGCATTATCCTTAATTTATAAGCATGAGCGTAGATGAGTTTTGCTATATGGGGAGTGTAATTATTGATGACGGTCAAGGTACAGAGGATACAAAATGTAGACTGGCTATGGCAAGGAAAGCGTTTCTGAATAAGAGAAATTTGTTAACATCGAGTACAGATTTAACTGTCAGGAAGTCTTTTCCGAAAATATTTGTATGGAGTGTAGCCTAGTATGGTAGTGAAACATGGAGGACAAATAGTTTAGACAAGAAGAGAATAGAAGCTTTCGAAATGTTGTTCTACAGAAGAATGCTGAAGATTAGATGGGTAGATCATGTAACTAATGAGGAGATACTACTGAATAGAACTGGGGAAAAGAGAAATTTATGGCACAACTTGACTAGAAGAAGGGATCAGTTGGTAGGACAAATTCTGAAGCATCAAGAGATCACCAGTTTAATATTGGAGGGAACCGTGGAAGGTAAAAATTGTAGGAGGAGACCAAGAGGAGATTATATTAAGCAGATTCAGAAGGATGTAGATTGCAGTAGTTACTCGGAGATGATGAAGCTTGTACAGGATAGAGTAGCATGGAGAGCTGCGTCAAACCAGTCTCTGGAGTAAAGAGCACAACAACAACAACAATAACTTTCTTATTACCTGTAACTGCCAACAAACCAGCAGAGGTGGAAGAAGGTATTGTTCGTACTGACGTGGCAAATGATTCTGATGTAGAGGGTGGAGTTGCCTCCAGTTCCCGTAAGAGACAAGGGATGACAGAAGGGAAGAAACTGTTTCAGGTACTTGCAGCAAACATCAAGAAAAAGAAAATTCATCAAACCGTGAAGGAGATTACCCTGATAATCATTTTCTACTGTCATTATTAGATGATTTGAAATCTGTGGCAAAGCGTTTAAAGATGGACAATAATTTTAAAATAATGTCAGTTTTGTGGTAATACAGCAGGTCTTACAGTTCACTAGAAAACTGTAAGTTTCAGATCACTTCACACATACCAGTACCTATATATTCAAATACACCATAACTGTTCATGCTTTCAATCCATGTCCAAGTACATCAAATCACTTTCACCTATATCACCTGATTCATCAGTGACCACTGATTTATTCTCTGGGTAGCGTAGATTTTAGGAAGCTGTTTTAACGTATTTCATCGAAAAAAATTATTGTCGAATTTACTTTAAACATAAATTTATATGTAAAAAAGGCATTTTATTTACCTTGAAGTAATCATTCGTCTTTCATCTGATGATATACTATTTCTCATTTACGTACTTTCTTTTATTTTGTTAGCCCTCAGCACAGCACATAACTGATCAAAAGACGTCACAGACATTCTGCAGCAGTTAAAGCATTTTTTAGAGTTTTCTTTCAATTTCTTATAAATTATAAAAAAAAGTCCATGTTTTTCTCCAGTAGTTAACATAGGATGAATCCGGTACTTTGGATGATGTCTCTGACGCCTGTGTTTTCTTTTCAATAACAAAACGAAAAGCAACACTTTCTCATCAGAGTCCGTTTCGTCGCTAAGTAGGTAGCAGAAGCATACAGACAGCTCTTGCCACAGAGCTTCTGCTGCGTGGTACAGTTGCATGTCTGGCAATTCGACCACGCTGCTCAAAAGTGCGGTAGTCGCCCATTGCTGTGATTGAACCGCGTGGCTGAAACGCCACAACGAAGTCGCCAGTGTGAAAGCAGCCGTAGTCTGCATCACAGTGACACAGACAACGGTCGCCAGATGTTGCCCAATAACATTGGCCGACAGTGTGGTCATAGTGCGTCTTATCTCCTCCGTCTGTTTTTGTCAAGGTCAAGAAGGTTAGGTTAGAATCTATTCTGTGTATGATGTGGGTTAGATTTTAATCTCTTAAGGTGGGGTGGATACGACGACGCCTCTGTGTTGTGGATACAGGGGCTGCATAGCAGCTTCTGCTATTAAAGAGACACCGAATGCATGGGAATGAGCTTTCGTGAATCGTAAAGAACGTGGCAAGTACTATGCTTTCTGTCCTCAGTTATCGGAATAACCAGACAAGTTTTACGAATATATGAGATGACGGGAGAAACATTGTTCTATACTCGAGATAATTCGTGGTGACCTTGAAAAGCTAGTTATAAACACACTGTGTCGCTGTATTTATTTGAAGTTGTGCTGACGTACATCAATTAGTGATTGTCGTTTTACACACGAGTGAAAGACAAGTAAAAGGTGTAGCATAAAGTACTCTGAAAAACTGAAGCACTTAAAAGTGGAAATACTTACCGTACACTGCATTTTCAAACCACTTCATATTAACAGCATCACTAACCTACTGGCATGAAACGCCAGTAAGCAGTAATAATAATTTGTAGACAACTAATGACATCCTACCACAAGAAAGATCCAGCACGGTAGCTATGCGCATAAAACATACGCCACACTCTTCAAGTCAAAAAATACATTTTTGAGGTTATAATCTATTCCTAAAATTTCCAATACCGATTTTGCATATGAGGATTCGAATAAACCTGCGATTTTAGTCCATAGATTCCGAACTATGTGCCGATTATGATATTTTCATCCTCAGGATGCCACAAAGTCATTCTCTTTTGGCGGTTTCTCATGCTCCATAGCTCGTGTGTGAGGATATCGGCCGATTTGACCAAAGGAAACAAACTGATTTGAATTTCACCGATTGCCCTTCGAAATGTGTACATTCAGGAGAAGGGATCAGTTTTAGTGTGGTCGTGCACATAGTGGCGTACGTACTGATTTGGAAAGATCGGCCGTCTCCAGACGATGTCGGTCGTCGGCAGAATCCAGCGATATCGGAGCCGCTACGACTGCAGCCTTAATCCAAGTCCACTTCTTCAAACACTGTCCCATATGACCGTGTCTGGCTTGCGTACCAGATGCTACTTTTGCCCCTGCAATGCAGGCACCATAGACTCAGCCAGCCCCACAGTTTGTCCCACTCAACAACAAGTCAGAACCAGAGAACTCAATCAGCGGTCAGTGCTCAGAGGTTTGTACTACAATGTGCCTGTCCCTATATCCCTGACTGTACATAAACCATTCTGACCCATGTCATCTGTTAGCGCAAACATCATAGATAATTTATATCACAAGTGTATGTCTATCATTAGCATGGTGCAGTTGGGTGCAGTTCAAAAGGATTCGAAACATCATGTTGCGAGAGTGAGTGAGGCACATTCCGTTAATCTCCTACAAAATAATGGACAGTAATCATTTGGACAGAGTTATGTTATGGAACATTCATTTGGCCTGCTCTAATAGGGAAAAATCTGGTTTATTTCCAAATGGAATATAAAATTCATATTATGGGATTGGCAGAAACTAGGATAAGAACAGTACATAACTTCTACACTGAAGTGGCAAAGAAACTGATACACCTGCCTAATATCGTGTAGGGCCCCCGAGAGCACGCCACAGTAGTGCCATAACACGATGGGGCATGAACTTAACTAATGTCTGAAGTAGTGCTGGAGAGAACTGACACCATGAATCCTGCAGGCCTTGGAGAACTCTTCTGAACAGCATGTTATAAGGCATCGCAGATTTCCTCAGTAATGTTCATGTCTGGGGAGTTTGGCGGCCAGCGGAAGTGTTTAAACTCAGGAGAGCAGCTCTGTAGCGATTCTGGAAGTGTGGGGTGTCACATCGTCCTGCTGAAATCGCCAAAGTGTGTCGGAATGCACAATGGACATGAGTTGATGCAGGTGATCAGACAGGATGCTTACGTATGAGTCACCTATCTGAGTCATATCTAGACATATCAGGGTACATATAACTCAAACTGCACACTCCCCACACCGTTACAGGGTCTCCACCAGCCTCTGCTGACAGGCTGGGCCCATTAATTCATGAGGTTGTCTCCATACCTGTACACGTCCATCCTCTCGATACAATTTCAAACGACACTCGTCCGACCAGGCAACATGTTTACAATCATCAACAGTCCAATGTCAGTGTTGACAGGCCAAGACAAGGCGTAAAGCTTTGTGTCATGCGGTCATTAAGGGTGTATGAGTGTGCCTTTGGCTCCAAAAGCCCATATCGATGATGTTTCATTGAATTGTTCACACGCTGACACTTGTTGATGGCCCAACGCTGAAATCTGCAGCAGTTTGTGGAAGGGTTGCACTTCTATCATGTCGAATGATTCTCTTCAGTCATTGATCCTATTCTTGCAGGACCTTTTTGCAGTTGGAGCAATGTTGGGGATTTGATGTTTTCCGGATTCCTGATATTCATGGTACTCTCGTGAAACGGTCATATGGGAAAATTCCCACTTCATCGCTACCTCGAAGATGGTGTTTCCCATCACCCGTCCGCCAACTGTAGCACCACATTCAAACTCGATTAACTCTTGATAACCTGCCATTGTAGCAGCAGTAATCGATCTAACAATTGCGCCAGACACTTGTTCTCTTGGATAGGCGCTGCCGACCGCAATGCCGTATTCTGCCTATTTACATATCTCTGTATTTGAATATGTATACTTATATCAGTTTCTTTGGCACTTGATATAACGGAGATGAAGGTGCGTTCGGTAAGTAATGCAACACATTCTTTCGGCCGGTTTTGGTTGAAAAAATGCGGATTTTGTTGTGCAACTTCGTCGAATATTTCCACTTCAGCTCCTATAGTTTCATGAATTTGTGAATGGTGGTGGCACTATACATAGCCTTCGAAATAGTGTCTGTAATGCATGTGCATTCCAAGCAGAGAGCTGTCACTGATTTCTTTTTATGGAAAACCAGAGCACTGCAGATATTCATGGTCGCATGCAGAATATCTATGGGGACCTGGAACAAAAGAACAGTGAGTCATTGGGTGTTGAGTCTGTTATCATAACAAGGTTGCGCAAACATGCCCAATCCCCTGCGTGCCAGCCGGCTGCAACTCCTGCAATGTTGGAATGTGTAGACACACTCATTTGAGGTGATCAATGGATAACAGTCAAACTCTCTGCACAACTGGATGGCTCTGTTGGTAGCCTAGTACTCTCGTCCTCCAGTTGGGGTACATAAAAGTGTGTGCTCTGTGGATTATTTGCTACCTAGCAGAAGACCATGAAGAGCAATGAAGGACGATTTGTGTGAAGTCACTTGCACGTTATGAGGCTGGGCATGACAGTTTTTCTCGAACATCATTGCAAGCAATGAAACATGGGCTCATCACTTTTAACTGGAAACGAAATGGTGACCCGTTGAGTGGTGCTACACCAGCTCTGCTCCGTAGAAAAATTTCAAAGTCTAACTTTCAACTGGTAAAGTCATGGTTACAGTCTTCTGTGCTGAATGAGTTATTCTAATTTATGTCCTCCAGTGCCAGATTAAGGGAAGGGAAAAGGGGGGCTCTAGACCCAGGACTCCATGTGGACGGTGGGCCTCCACTCTGATCTTCCTCATCTGGCTCTCTAATAAGAATCATTCAAGATACAACCATCACCATGGGATAAAATAAGACCCTAAAATATAAAACAAATTTCTTTGTTTGTTACAACCACCATCTTAAAAAACTATCATAAATCAGTTTAAAACAAAAGGTCGAATATAGTACATGATAATTATGATTCATATTTTCTCGTTGAACAGAAATGTTCTGCAGTCTCATGTAGTCACAGAATACCTAGTCCAAATCCAGCAAAAAATTAAGTTACTGGGCAGTTGCGCAACATTCCTTCATGTCAACAAGTTCCATCTATTTATAAACTCCGTATGCATGTATTCGAGCAGAATTTTTGACCTTAACAATAGGCGAGTTACTTCAAACACTTTTGTGTTTTGTGTGATGCACTCACCATTCACCCATCGCCCTTTCCTTCTTCTGTTCGTTGCTTATATTCCTCGTCTATTGTTGGAGAGCTGAATTGTTAATTCGAGCAAAAGAAAAGCACAGAAAGAAGGAGCTACATTTATGAAGAAACTGCCACAAGTGACTGCATAGTCATACGAACAAAAAATTGCCCCACTGGTAACGTTAGTGAAGTCTGTACTGAACCGGTACCTTTTACATTGGTATATATTTCTTCTAAGGAGTGTTTTATAGATCCCGGTGAAACTGAAATTGTAGTCGGGCAGTATTTTGTAATTGAGGTGGCAATGAAAGCGAATGTTGAACTAAGCGATCATAAAATCGAAATCGGAGACAGAACTTACAGTGAATTAGTGAAGTGCCCAACATTGGAGAAACATTCGGCGAAATAGAAAAACGTGAAAAATCATTGGTGGAATTGATTTTAGCGAATGGTTTAGACTATGTTAAGAACAATTTAGATGATCTAAGTAAATCTGAACGTGTCTATAAATCACAAAAAATGTACTCACCCAACACCTTGTTCTGTAGAAAATTGCTAAATGGAGAGAAAAATGAAAGGAAATGGCTGTAGTATTCCGAATCTACAAGAAATGTGTTTTGTATTTTCCGTAAATTATTCAGTGACAGCATTGACTTAGATGATATGAGTTCTCCATTTTCAACTTGTGGGCTTTCTGTCTGGAAGAAAGAGGTAGAAAAAGTGACATCTCATGAAAACAATGCTATTCATCCCAAAAATTCAGTGACGCGGCTTCTACCTTGGAAGAATGAGAGACGTGCTGTATCGACAGTGAACTGCAGCATACGATTTAAACCGAGGAAAATTATTGGCAAGAAGTGCTTCCCTGCGTGATAGAGGTAGTTAAGCATTTGGAAATAAGAGGATTTGCTTTTAATGGTGATAACAAAATTTTTTGGACCAAAAATAATGGTAACTATTTAGGTTTCCTTGAATTAATTGCTCATTTTGACCCGTTTTTGAAACAACACATCCATGAGCGTTGCTCTAAAGGTCATTGCCATCAGTCATATTTTTCCAAGGCTACCGGTATTGTGAAGAATTCATTGGTCTTGTGGGAGTCAAGGTATTGAGTAAAATAGTTGCCGAAATTCAAACAGCAAAATTCTAAAGGTTAGCTGTATATTCAACAGTAGACACAACACATGAAGATCAGCTAGCCCTTGTAGAAGGTATTGTTTCGAGGGAAGAGTTTATGAGGAAGATTTTTATGTTTTGTTCCCAACACAGACACACAGGAGAAAGTCTTAGGAAAGTTTACCTAGATCTCTTTTGGGAATACAGTACCGTATGAGGACAGAAGATTGTCGTTGCCAGTAACACGAGTGGGAAATATTCAGGTTTAAGTGCAAAGATAAAGGAACTGAATTAATTAGCTTTCTATGTGCCTTGTGTTGATACCTGTTAAACCTGGTGTTCCAAACAGTGCTGAGAAATCGTCAGAAACAGCTGTTTTTTTTTTTCCAAGTTATTCAATGACTATATGGTTTTTTTGTAGTTTGTACTCACCATTGGCACATGCTTGTGAGGAAGAATGAGTGACTTAAGATATTGTGTGATACTAGATGGTCATGCTGTGAGGAAGCAATATCAGCTATTCGACAGAATTTCTATGCCGTTTATGTGTTCTTTAAAGAAATTATTGAGAACAAGAAAATGCAGCGACAAGAAATGGGGCAGAATCGCTTTTGAAAAATCTGAAGACAGCAAGCAGTACTAGCTGTCTTCTGCGATGCCATGTTGTCTTGAGTGGACAAAACTAACAAATATTTACAATGGCTTGGACTGAATTTAATTAGCGGGTATCATGTGTTGCGATCATTGATTCCATTTTTCAGCCATGTTAGTGAAAATTTTAATGAACATGAAAACCAGGCTAACTCTGCGACTGCCATTCCCATTCCCGAGGCCTCATCGCGCAAGTTATGAGGAAAGAAGAGGGTGAGGAATATACCCCATAGAAAAACTTGAATCCATCTGGCTCTGGATGGTAGTATCCTTTGAGGCCCCCACCTAGGGTTACAGGTGAAACCGGTCAACAGTCTCAAAGGCAGAAAGGAATCCTAATTCCCAACAGTAGAGAGAGCGGAAGAACCTAATGGAGAAAACCATGAGAAATCATTTTGGACTAACAATCCGTTCTTATCTTGGAATTTATTTCCTGCCATGTACAACATACAATTTCAATTGCAGAATGGAAGGGCTGGTAAAAGTAAGCACTACGCCAGTTGGTAACTCAAAAGAGGTATCCACCATTTGCTTTATGCAGTGCTTAGGGATCTAGAGTTTGGGAAGCCCCAACATGTGCAGTAAGGACGAGATTAAGAAACCTCGGTGTCATTCCAAACTTACGTTCAAAAGAAAATCTTTACAGCCATCTTGAATGTAAAAATTGGTAAACAATAAGAACTGAAAATTCCCTAAGATAAACATGAAATACAAGTTTCAGCAGTACAAGAAACGCGAGTTTTGGACAAAACTGCTACAGAAACCAAAAATCATAGAATTTTTAAGGGTAAACCAACTGCAAAAATTATGAAAGGCATACCAATACTTGGTATCAGCTTCTATACTCATAAAAATTTAGTAGATGACGTTACAGAATTCAAATCCAGTTCAGAAACACTCTCTTCTCACAGTGAAATGCAAAAATAAACAGTATATCTTTGTTAACGTCCAAGCTGTATTTAATGATGACAGTTAAGATAAATCTGAGTTAAGTAGAAGCATTCTGGCAACTTTTGGCAGACTAAATGTAAAAAATTCCAAAATCAAATATTGTGATTTTACTGGGGTATTTTAACGTACATGTAGGATAAGCAAAAAGCTATTTTAAAATCATAGTCCGACCCATGAATGAGCAAAAAAAGAAAAAACATGCAAGACTAATGAATCTTTGGAAAACATTTTTGTTGTTAATGTCAACTTTCTTAAAAAAAAATTGCTAAGTAAAGCAAAAACATATCCAGTTAGATCATGTGGATATTTCTCAAAGTAATGTTAAAGAACTCGTAAATGTAACAAGAAACAGGGAATTTTACTCTGTTCATTACCTGACTAAAATTAAACTGAAATTTATCCCTAATAAAAAGGGTAAGAGACAGCAAAAATTGATTAAATATAACGCAGACAAGCTCAACATCACAAACGACACAAACGTGGCAATGAAACATTTTCAAGAAGAAATTAAAATAGCTAAATCAGAGTAATTGGAACAATTATCTAAAGAAATCAACAGGGCAGTGAAGAATGAATTTGAATCAACAAAAATGAGAAGAAAGTCTGCTGGAATGAAATCTGTGAAAAAGGCAGTTGCAGACAGAATAAAACAGTGGAAGAAATGGAAACATTCTGGGAAGACTGAGTACCTTGATCAACTTAAACTGCAAATTTCAATTTATTGTTCATAACATGTACCGTAGTTTTACATGCATGTGCATTTTCAAGTAAGTATAAAGATTTTACAATTACAATTTCTTTTAGTTTACATTATTTCTGAAACTTCCTAGCAGATTAAAACTGTGTCCCAGATCGAGACTCAAACTCAGAGTCTTTGCCTTTAATGGGCAACTGCTCTACCATTTTTTTCCCTGTAATTCTCATTTTGTTTGATATTGTTCACTGCATTTGTTTGGGGTAGGTGTCGTATGTCACCCATCGTTGATCCGTTCACTTTTTTTTTCGTTGCAGATGGCAGCTAACTCTCTAACTGAACATGCTGAGCTACTGTGCTGGCCTATCTGAGCTACCCAAGCATGACTCACAACCAGTCCTCACAGCTTTAATTCCCCCAGTACCTCGTCTCCTACCTTCCAAACTTTACATAAGCTCTCCTGCATCTGTGCTACCCAAGGACAACTCACAACCCATCCTCACAGGGGGTCGTGAGTTGTGCTTGGGCTGCTCAGACGATAGAGCCATTGCCTGCGAAAGGCAAAGATCTCAAGTTCGAGTACTGGACCAGCACACAGTTTTAATCTGCCAGGAAGTTTCATATGAGCGCACACTCCACTACAGAGGAAAAATCTCATTCTGAAAACATCCCCCAGGCTGTGACTAAGCCATGTCTTCGCAGTATCCTTTCTTCCAGGAGTGCTAGTCCTGCAAGGTCTGCAGGAAAGCTTCTGTGAAGTTTGGAAGATAGGAGACGAGGTACTCATAGAATTAAAGCCATGAGGACAGGTCATGAGTCGTGCTTCGATAGTTCAGATGGTACACACTTGCCTGCAAAAGGCGAAGGTTCTGAGTTTGAGTCTTGGTCCAGCACACAGTTTTAATTTGCCAGAAAGTTTATATCGGTGCACACTCTGAAAATTTCATTGTGAATACATTATTTCTTATTAAATTATAATTCATGATAAATTCAAGTTATGAGGGAATTTTTGGATAAGCCACTGCTTGACTCGCTTTTTGAAAGTATCCCCTGTCAATATATTAACTTCATTTGGTTACAAATTATGAAAAACATATTTGACATAGGAGCTTTTTGCTGGTAAAGCAAAAAATCTTTTGTTAACCATTCGAAAGTCTTTTCTATGCCGTATTTCACAGTTGGGAATATCTATGTTCCTTTTTGTAATCTTAGTGTCTGCTTTCACTAGGATTAGAGGTTCTAGGTTGTTGTATATAAATGGCACAAACTATGAGACTATTGTGTATAATGAATAGGAATTTGCTAGAAGTTCCTGGTTTTACTTTTGCGATGATCCTCAACGCTCGCTTCTGCAGTATGAAACCCCTTTTCATATTAGTTAGGCCTCTTCCAGCCCACAGTAGTAGTCCATAAAACAAGAAAGGGTACACTAATCCAAAATACACAGTCCTTAGGGTTTGAGAATTAAGATATGGTGATAATCTTCTTAAAAAAAAATAAAGACGGTGTTAATTTTTTACAGATGTAATCAGCTTGCTGCTTCCATGAAAGTCAATCATCTATGCATAAACCTGATTATTCACAATGTTGTTGGTAGAATTTCATCAATCACAGTATTTTGTCTGTTTGTACCATTTGGTTTAAAGTGAATAATATTAGATTTTTCTTTTTTACATTTAGGTTGTCTCTTTCAAAGTGAGCACTTGTCATGTATCGTCTGCATGCATAGTGATCAGTTGCTTATTGTCAAGAGAACTTGATAAATCACTAACATAGCATATGAATAGGACTGGACCTAAAATGGAGATCTGTGGAACATAAAAACATATTTGCTTATACTTGGCCTTCTCCTCTCCAGTATTTCTTCATTAGAGTGTATAATCTCCGTGCACTGCTGTCTACCCTTTGAATATATTTCTAGCAATTGCATGAGTTTTCCAGTGACACCACTCTTCACAGTTTTTGATAAGACCACATCATTATGTGCTCTATCAAAAGCTCTTAAGAGGTCCAGGAATACTCCTGCTGCTTAAGGTTTTTCATTTATTTTTTCAAGTATATTATGGGAAAATAGTACTGCTGCTGATGTGGTAGTTTGACCTCTTCTGAAACCATGCTAGAAATCACCTAATATGTCAGCATTGTTGTAATGTACCAGGACTTTTTTAATATTATTTTCTCTAACAGCCTGCTGAAAGTTGAGATTAGGGTAATGGGTATGTAGTTCTGTAAATGCTTTTTCAACTTGTCAGGAAACACCCCATTCTTTAGAACACTGTTTAGTAGGTGAACTAGTGGTTTCATTAGTTCATGTTTCCATTGCTTCAATATATATGGTTAAATTTCATCTAATATTGCTGATTTTTTGTTTGTATCAATAAGCTACAGAATGTCGTATGTGCTTACTGAGGGTAGTTTACTGCAGTTCTGTTTGTTACAGAACTCAGATGTTTCCTGTATTTCCTGTTTCTCAGAGACATCATTTTCAATTTTCGATGAATGAATTATTAAAAATATTGCTAACTAGAGGGGGATCAGAGATATTTATTATTCATAGTTAACTGTGCATTATTAATTTTAGTTTGTTTCTGATTTTATGTATAACTGACCAGCAACTCTTTGAACCATTATCTGAAACTCATATCTGTTGGCTGATTCTTTCTGCATTTAAGCTCCAGTCTTCATTGTGGTATTTATATTTGTACTGCTTGTAGAATTCTTTATGTTACTCTGAGTTAGTCACTCTGTGTAGGCTATACATGTTATCCACTTTTTCTTTCAAATCTTTTGTTTTAAAATCTAACAGCACAGGTTTTGATTTTAAAGGTTGACTTTTCTGTTCACTCACTTTTTTTAATGGCATGGCTCTGTTTATGTCCTCAGTCAGAATTTCTGTGGACATGTTCTGTTTGTTGTTGATCCTAATTGTAGTAATAACTGATTCCCATGATTTCTGGCTTAAACTACGTCTTAGTGTAGCAATGTTGTTTGCAGACAGTATTTGCCTGTGCTCATACATTTTTCTTGGTTTGAATTTGGTGTTACATTTTAGGACCATTATTCAGCGTAAATGATCTGGGAGGTGACCATTTATGACATCTGTTGAGATGATGTGGTCATAATTTGTGATAGCATGATCAGTTAAACTACTATGTGTGTTAGCTATCCGGATGGATACTAATCCAAGAAGATCTTTAGCCCTGTAAGACAGGACGCAATCTGTAAAACCTTTGCTTTCCTGACCGTCACGTAAATTGTTGATGTTCAGATCTCCCGGTATGACAAGATGTACAGTTCTACTACCTGACATTAATTTACTTAAAACTCCATCAGTTGATTTCAGAAAAAGCATCAATAATTTCTGGATAGGGATGTATATACACCTATGACATAGAAAAGAACAGTGCAAAATGTGAGTTTAAGCATTGCGAAACCTTTGTCAACACAGAAATTGTTCCCCCATAGCACTTTTCCTGTGGTGGTTACAAACTTATAATTTCTTGGGTAGATGGCAACACCACCACTTTTATTATGTGTTCTTCTGTAGAACATATCTAGGTTGTAGCCTTCTAAATTGCAATATTGGTTGTTGTCCACTGTTTACTGCTGTTCCGTAACTTATACTACTTGTGAAGATAGTCCTGTGATAAATGATTCAAAAGCATCTTATTTTGTTTCGTAAACCCTGTATATTATAATGCAAAAGTGATAAATTAGATTAATAAGATGTTTAAAAATGATCTAAGGGGCTATTGAGCTCCAAGTATTAGCTCGAGATGAAAATGGTAAAATAGGCCTAAGCAATACCCAGAACTGTGAAATACTAAAAAAGCACTTTGAACAGCTCTTGAACTGTGAAGAACTGTACTGTAAACTAGAATTCCTGGATCTTCAAAAAAAACACAGAGGCGGATCCCCCACCTGCAGCTGAAGAAATAAAAAGAACAATACATATTCCGAAAACTAGCAAAGCCTACGGAGAAAATAATCTCAACCAAAATTTATAACTAACCTTCAGGTCATGTTTGAAGAAATATGGGAAATTGAAAAGATTTCAGAAGACTGGAATGTGGTTCTTATTCATCCTAAGCACGAGAAAGGTGATAAACATAATGTGAATAACTCCATAGGTAGCCAATGGGTTATAAGATATTTTCAACAATATTACTAAGCCTCTTAGAGAAAATAGTTGTAGAATGGAAACAAAAACTAAAAGAATATAAGATGTCACCAGTAACTCTGGGGACTAAGAACAAAGGTATTAAAATTAACTGTCTATCATTTGCAGATGATTTTGCCATTGTTTCTGGAAACCTAACAGATGCAGAAATACAAATCAATCTGTTGGAAGAAATAGCCAACAAAGTAGGTTTAAGAACTTCTCTAGAAATAATAAAACTTATGATAAATGTAAAAACTGCTCCAGAATTCTTTGTAGCAGATTTTGGACAGATAAAGAGGGTTAATAAATGCAAATACTTGGAAAAAATTATTCAATGAAATGGCTTAGAACAATTCGCTGCAAAATAAAGTGTACATAAAATGCAGAGAGAGCATATGGTATAACAAGGAATATTTATGAAAAAGGTATTTGTCTAAGAATTTGAAAATACAACACTACAACACAGTAGTGAAACGAAAATGTATTTATACAAGTGAATGTTTAATACTAAATAACAAATTACACAAACTTGAGGTCCTAGAAAGAAGAATGATTCAAAAAATACATGGTCCGCTAAGAAATTCAGAGGTTTGGAAATGAAGAAGTAATGAAGAAGTGTATCACAACATAGAAAATGTAACTGAAATACTACAGAAGATTCAATTGATTTTTTTTTGAGCATTTATAAAGAATGAACAACAACAGGTTAACCAAACAGATACTTAAATATATGTGGGACAAGAAGTCAATGATAGGCTGGATTCAAGAAGTTAGGAAAGATATGGAAAGAAACAGCATAAGTGAAAAGGATGCAACAGAAAGAGAGATTTTTAAGATGAAAGGATTCCAAGGCAGTTGGGAGAAGAAGATGGCTGAAAACGGTTTGAGAAGAGAAAAAGATACGTAGTGAGGAGATGAAAGAATACTGTAGGAAGAAGAAAGAAGAACAAAGCAGGAAGCATTGAAATTGGTATGTGGTCCGTATGTAAGCCAAAGAGAAAGAGAAATAAGAACAAGGAAACCAAGCTGGCAGGTCAAGTGAGTGTATCAAGAATATAGTAACAAAAGGAAATTCGAAATACAAAGATTCCCTGATGGAGAAAAATCAGAATAATTTAGTGACATGATAAATTTTATGTGCCACTTATTGCAGTTGCTGAGAAACTGCAAGCAAAACTTAAAAGTGAAAAGAAATGTATTGCAAAGTAATCAGTCTTTTCCTACCTTCAACAAATACATAGTAAAGCACAAAGCTAAAGAACTCTTAACAGAAAAGTCTAAACTTCAGGAAAAATACTGAGGTAATCTCAATGAAGAAAGTTTTTCTTGCCAAATTCTTTATTTTAGTGAATATTTGAAGAGTTCTCTAAAAGAAAGCTGCTAAACATTTCAGCAGTCAAACTATATGGCATTATGTATTGTGCTATGAGACCAAGAAGCTGCTGTGTTCAATTATATATTATTTATTACAACAGGCCTATTTTGACATAATTGCCATTATCAGGTTATTGTACATCAGGTGGTCTTGAGGGCCATATGACATTGGTGTCTTATTTGCGGTCACTAATGTATAATTTTGCTCCTTTGACATTGGTGGAGCTACAGTAGGTGTTAAACTGCAACTGGAGCAGTTATTTATGAGGTTTTACAATTATGAAATTTTATTTCATCAGTTAACATCATTATGACATAAACTTCCATAGTTGGAAATTTCAGAAATAACTGCTCCAGCTAGAGTTTAACATCTACTATAGCTCCACCAATGTCAAGGGAGCAAACTTATACAACAGTGACAGCAACCAAGACAGTGATATCATATGGACATCAAGACCATAATCTGATGGTGGCAATCATGCCAAAATTGCCCTGTTGTAATAAAACAATGTAATCAAACACACCAACATCTTGGTCTCATAATACAATATATAATGTCCTTATATGACATATATGATGCACAAGTCCCAGATGGACATGAATTATATGAATTAATGGTTGAAAATGATCTTGGGGATGTTTTTCCAAAAGTGATGATTTCTTACCAAATTTACCCTGAAAACCAATTGTGAATTGTGTATCTGAGAGGGGATTCTCCAAATTAGCCCTTATCAAGAACAAATTATGTGTTATAGTGCAACAAGAATGCATTTTCACTCTCCCCTTGTTATCAGTTGAACATGAGGTGTCTAGTTCTCTTGACTTCCAGGATATGATAGAGGACTCTGCCAGGACAAAATATTCAGGAAAAGAAATTTTTCAGATACTCATTTTCTATTTATTGCATTTATATAATAGGGTAATGTTGTGTGATTTTTTTAAAAATGCAATTGCAAAGTTCTTTTAGGCATAATATCATCTCCTGATGGCATGGTTGATGTCATAAAAATATATGTATTCTTTTACTTTTCTTATTGTACTTTCACAGAAAGGAATTAGGCCTACATGAAGTAAGCAGGATCCATACATTTTTTCTAGCCCCAGGCCTCCACATGGGTTAACCCAGTCCTGATGTCCTCCCTCAAGGTGCAAAAATCAACTGAAAAGTGTATTTTGCTACCCTCATGAAACTGAAGAAACGACTTCAATGTGTTTGCCACCATTAAAATGCAAATGGACTTCTCCTTCTCTGACAATGTGAGGCCTAACAGAAGTCTGTGAAAGCAAGAGGAGTTCACAAAATTTCATTGGACTGTTCTTCCTCATCTATCCTACAGCCCGGATCTCACACTTTCTGATTTCCATCTGTTTGGCTGAATGAAGGATGCGGTCTGCAGGAAGCAGTATGTGGATGATGGGGAGGTTTTTGATGCAGTAAGACATTGGCTAAGACGGTGACCAGTAGAGTGGTACCCCTCCAATTATGATGGTCAATGGCCATCACATGGAACAGAGACTATATTATAAAATAGGATTTTGTAGTCAAAAGATTGGGGAATAAAATGGTGTATTGAAATTGTGAATAAAACAACATCCTTTTAGAAAAAAAGTGTTGCATTATGTATTGATCACTCCTCATAATATGGTATGCATAAACAGAGAAGATAGATTTTGGGGAGATGGTATAAAAAATAAAAAATGATTAGTACTTTAATTAACTTACTATAGACACTGGAAATGACCTCTTTCAGAGATCTGCTATTAGATCACAAGTAAAAAACATTGAAATGTCTATTGTGCTACATACTGAGTCCCACAACTTAGTGACACCAAACATGCCTTCCGTAATTTGATGGCTAATATCTCCTACAAAGTAATTATTATGAGAGACCTCAGTGAGCATAATAAAGCATGGGGAAGCATTATAACAGACCAGGTGGGCATGTTAATGCTTGATACAATTTATGACAATAACTCAGAAGTCCTGAATGATTGTTCTGCCACTGGTATGTCAAGGAGAGGTGAAGCCCATTCAGCAGTAGATGTGGTCCTAGCATCTCCACAGTTGACGCCACCCAACACATGAGAGGTTCTACAAGATACTGGGGATTCAGATCACTTTCCAATAGGCAGGGGGTATGGGTATGGTAGAAATTACTGTCGACATTATAGTCCACAAATCTGAAATACAAAAAGCGGCAATTGGGAAAAAATACCACAAGCTGGCAGAGAAAGAACTCATGTCATACACTGAATCCAGAGATGTCGAAGGCAACCACAAAGAACTGGTACAAGTCACTGGGATGACAGTAGTGACACTGATACCATGCATCACACATGCCACGTAAAGTACATGAAAGGTAGCCCCATTGTGGTTTGAGGAATGTCAAGGAGTCATTTCATAAAGCAAAGAAGTGTTACAAGTGTACAAAGAAAGCCAGTGCAGTGGAAAACTTCATTCCCCTTAAAGCATGCCAGGCATGAGTGAAAATAAAACTTAAAGAAAAGGAAAGATTCAAGTGGGCAGAATACTGTAATAAGTTAAACCATCAAACCACAATAATGACAATCTGGTAACAAATTCAGTGGATCATAAATGCTATAGATGGACACCCCTTCACACGGGCACATCACCTATTGATGGAGGAAATATTGTCCAGGTTGGAAAGTTTGGTTAAAAAGCATTTTTAATGGTACATAGAGGATTTTAAATCGTACCCAACTTTCAACTAGGTTTTTGGCATGGGCAGGGCACATCTGTTAGTGGACATACAGTTGTGTCATTCCATAACTAAATATTTAACAGTGTTTTATATAAACATAAATCATGTGTGCAACAAAGTCTTGTTATCTGTTTTTGCTCAAACACCAAGAAACTTGCAGAGACCATGAAGTTTACTCATCTGCAGTTGTCTGTCCCTGGAGGAGGTTAATAACATTTTCTGATAAGGGCACTATCAAACTGATGACAACCAGCATGGCGTTGGCACAAGGATCAGTTCTCTCTCTATTGTGTTTAATATTTATACCAGTGAACTCTTTTAGTAGTTGGTTGTTGAATGTTAAACAATTAGGTACTGAAAGAGTGTTGGATGTGATCCGATATTCCACTACTCCAAGTTGTAGCATGAGCAATAACTATATTCATCATTGATTCTGAATCAAATGGTCTGGTCTTAGTTATTATTTCCAGGAATGGTTATGAGTAGACAAAAGAAACGTCTGTATAATATGAGCATTTAGTTCCATTTTCAGTGATTTTAGAGTATTCATCTAGTTGATTCTGCTCTATAGCATCACACGTTCATAACAGTTTGTAATAATGCACCTGTTTTAATGTAGTTTTGTGTAATAATAGTGGAACAGCTTTCTGAAAAAATATATAAATAGTAACTCAGGTAGAATGAGCTTCAATTAAAAAAGAGGATCAAATGAGGAGCACTGGTCTTGCAAGAGTTGCAAGAGAACGTCTATGAAATTTGGATGGTCCAAGCTTACCCATCCAGTGTGGAAGTTAAGGCTGAATTGCAGGATGTGAATCAAGTGGTAAACCTGAAGATGCATCTATAGTGATGGGAAACTGGTAGTTAAGAATGAAGCACCTTCATACAGCTATGCAGCTTTTGGAAACATCCCATAATTCTTGACTTTTTAATTGTTGTAATTTTTATGACAATTTGAATGGTTATTGGGTGTTGAGTGTTGTTATTGTCATTCATAATGTCTGCTTATCATATCTGGGTGGATTGGCATGAATGAAACATAATGTCATTGGGATTTGTTGCATAATTTCCTCCTTGGAAAAAGTCATGAAGCTTCAGGCTCAATTTATCGCCAAAACAAGTGCTAGTGTATGCCATCTCTATTAACAGCCACTCCAGATAAGAAAATGAGTACATTACACATTATAAATACTAATATTTATATTTTGAGAGTTCTATCTCAAAATTAATTAAAGATTGTATTATTAATTCTGTAGTGTCAGGGTTTGCAGTAAGTAATAAGCAACATATTAAGTATTTCTGGTAATTAACAGTTTTTTTAGTATAGCATAATGCAGATACCTTTAAGCTGAATTTTCTTGGTCAAAGACAATAACAGAATGAGAATGCAGATTGGCTGATCAGTTATTTTATGAATTTAATTGACCAGTGAGTAGACTACAACATGGTCACCTTTTGACTTATCCATACAATATCACTTCTGGAATACTATGTGGTTACTGACAAAGACCGCAAACATCACAACTCAAACTATAATGCTATGATATGTTATAAGCTGTGCTGCAAGCCAGTGGCTGATAGTGCTTAGGTAGATCATAATCAAACAATGTGCACTGTGTCATCTCAAAAACTGATCTGTTAGTTATTTCCATAATACCATTTTCTTCTAGACTATGGAGGACACTAATCTTAGGCTCAGTCCAACTCTCTCTTGGAAATTAATCCAACTTAGAGTTTACAAACTCATTGCCATTGTTAAATCTAACAGCTTTGATGTTTGCATCAATCCTATTTTCTGTCAAAGTTTTAAACTAAAAAAAAAAATTAAAATCTAATGCTTGATCTTCACTTTTGAGAAACTGGCACAATGTCCTGGAATAATCGCTCACTAGTACCTGTATGTACTCAGCCCTAGTATGTGATGTTTGCTCCATGGGACCACATAAATCCATATGCATCAAGCCAAGCACCTCAAATGCACATTCCCCTCCAGCCTCAGGAAATAAGAATTTAGACTTTTTACCAAGCACACATGATTTAATTTATGTTTGTCAACAAGTTCAAAATCACAACACTCCAACCTAGTGCCTACACCCTCTAAACATGACTTAAGTCTAGCATGAACTGTAGCATGGCCATGTCTAGAATTCTGAAAGTCTTCCATGTTATTAATTTTACTAACAGACTGTAATGGGCCATCCTCCTCTAGCATTACTTTTCTTCAACAGTAATAGTTGACACCAGTAATATTTTTCAAATTTTGGACGTGTCAATATTATCTCAGCTGTTTCTCTGAAAAATTTCATATACTTCTGTACACAATATGTTATATTTCAGAATAAAATTTGTGGAAAGGAATTATTTTACTTTTGATGTTACAATCAATATCTACTAACTCTGAAGGTACAGTTAAAATTATTTTCTTTTAGAAACATTTGAAAATTATGAATTATTTATCATACTTAAATTTTTTTTATTAATTTTGCAATCTAGTGCTGTTTATTATGTTTGTTTCTGAATTCATTTATAAAATAGTAATTGTACTTAATAGAAATTAATTTGTCAAGAAAAATAGTAAACCCTTTCGAATATTGTTACGACTGCAGAGTGAAGTAGCAGTAAGCATGCCTCTGATGTGAACAGACTGTTTTTGTATTTTGGATGAACAATGTAAAATCGGTTTTGTTGATGTGAAAATTCAAAACACTGTGTTATATACAAAAATGTGACAAAGTACATTAACACAAAAACAAAAATTCTGTAACAACAATCTTCAAAATTATTTAGATCAATTGAACCATGAGAACCTAAAATGTGAGAATTTCAGCTTCAAGAATCAGACCCCTAGACAAGACCAACTGGAGTCAACACTTCAAGAAAAGATAAGCAAACTAAAAATTTTATTTTGATCTTACGCCTGTCAAATCTTCAGAGAAGACTTTGCACATTGGTGAACAATAGCAACAGCTAGGAAAGATGGGGTAGATTACAAAGAAGAGCATGCTTATCTGAAACCAGTTCAACATGTTTTAATTTATAAATGTGATTTGTTTCTGAACCAGAAACAGTAGCTCTTACCTTTTGAATCTCTTATATACACCTTCATGAAAACAACATTTATGCCTTTCTTAATCAAAGTAGAAACTGGCAACAAATTAGTGGTTAAGCTACAGATTGGAATATCATTGCTGATTGAAGATATACCTGATGAATTGAAACTTGCATTTCACTTCTCTTCACAATTTTTTATTTGAAATTTTCTGGTACAAAATCTTTGAAACCATCCCTTTCTTGAAGTCGTGTCTGACGATGCTCTGAAATTGATGATCCACTCACTCCTGTTAACTCTGACACATCAAGTAAAAAAAACAATGACTTTTCTTCTCATCTGGAATTGACCTTTGATGATTCTTGTCTGTGGGAACAATCAGACTTGAAGTGACCATACCTCCAGCAATTAAAGCATTTTATTTTTTTTATTTTCTTGTTTTTCGTTGTAAAGCTGCTTTTATGATATGAAATTTTCATCTATTGTACTGGACTCTATAATTGCCCCTCTGGTAATGTAGATAAACTTCTGGTAAGCTTCACAGCATACTGAATGGAATTAGTTCATTGTAAATTTGTTTGTCTATGCTCTTAACTTTTGTTAGTTATATACAAAATAAGAATTACATAACCTTGAAGACTTTCTTCAGATCTGTATAATGTAGTATCCAACAAAGCATTCCAAAGATTCATCCATTTAGTTTTGTTTTTATCAGCAAGCAGGTTTTTGAGGACATACCAAGCTTTGTTTGCCTTTGTTATGTTTCCCACATGTAATAAATGTAATAGCTTCATAGTTAAGTAACAGAAAATAATATGTCTCAGTGAGACACAGACATTGTGTGGTGAAAATTGTTGAGACTGGGCTAGCATAGGGATCAGTTCTAGGACCATTATTTTTCATAATTACAATCAATGTTTTGCCACATCATATTTCCTAATCTATTAGCTGCCATACTGATGACACAATGATAATTGCAACTCATCAAGAAATATCAGTATTACAACAAATGTTATTGACAGGGGATCTCAAACTGATTCGATATTTCTAGATATCCAGAAGGCTTTCGACACCATTTCTCACAAGTGACATCTAATCAGATTGTGTGCGTATGGAGTACCAGATTATCACTTCAGTTGTGTGACTGCATTCATGATTTCTTGTCAGAAACGTCACAGTACACAGTAATTACTGGAAAATCAACTTTCAGAGGGAGAAATGATCATCATAGTAAAATAAAAGAAATCAGAGCTCATACAGGCAGATTTATGTGTTAATTTTTCCCATCCACTGTTCAAGAGTGGAATGGTAGGGACATAGTCTGAAGATGGCTTGAAGAATCCTCTGCGAGGCATTTAATTGTGAACTGCAGAGTAATCATGTAGATGTAGGTATAAATATATATGTCACTTGAATAATTAGACACTGTAGGGAAATGGTTCTCCTCTACCAAACTTCTGTGTAACACTGCAGGGCCTTTAATTTTCCATCATCTAACAGAATAGAAAATAGAATGGTTAAAATTTTGGAATTCCATATTGACTCCAAGCTGATCTGCGGAGAACATATCAATTACATCCACAGGAGAATATCTAGGGTAACATACCTAATGAGCATACTGAGAGATTTAGTTTAGAATATTTAACATTAATCTATTTTGAACTGTTTCATTCTCACATTTCATATGGACTGCTGGTATGGGGGGGACTCTTTATATACAAGTGATATACTGAAGATATAAAAAAGTCCTAAGTGAAATGTGCAGGGCTGCACCAAGAGATCACTGTTTATTCTGTTAATATGTATATATATTGTTCATCACTATACATTAAACTAAATGTAGAATAATTTCAAATAACAGGAGATATAGACTAACACAACACTTGGAGAAAAATTAAAATGGATATTCCAAGACACCTTATTTGCCCAGAGCCAGGTCCACAGAAATCCTTAACAAAGTACCGCACTCAGCATAGTCCATGTCTTGTAAAGTATTTCAAAGGAAATTGTGTAAATGGTTGGCTGAAAATCAATTTTGTAATGTGAAGGAATTTTTTGATTTACAGATTGTGAGCATATGTTAAAATTTAAAATGCATCTCTAAATGTCTATAACTGTGTGTGTAATTAAGTGCATTTATGTTATGTATGAGAAATCAAGAACATTGTATATATGGTCAATGATTAATAAAGAATGAAGATTAAGGCATGTGTTGCAGCACTTGCCCCAGGACATAGGTCCAAAATTTTTCATTTACTAGAATTAGTTTCATCTCAAACTTACATGCATTGTAATTATCTTTCTATTTTAGTTTCCCTAGCACTGGAGTCATGGTTTTTGTCAAACTGACATCTGAAGACATTTTTGGAAACCTGAACCATAACAAATAACACAAGTAACATGGACACATAAGGTAATACACTTATTCAATTTTTATATTCCTACCAGCATGACATACATAGTTCACTGCAGAGATTAAGCCCACAACCTATCACAATTTGCTATTGTTTATGCTATTGTGGATAAATCATTCATAATTATTATATTCATGCATCAGCATTGCATCACACATACAGACAACAAAAGCAACAACAACACAGAGATAATCCATTGACTTGTAGATGGTTACAGCAAAGATTAAATCATGTGCTGGGTCACCAGGATAACCACAGAAGTGCTTTCATTTGCTTGATGTTCCCACAGCATGTGATAGGATATTGAAAACACAAATGCAAACTATACTTCTAATGATACATAGAAATTCATTAATATTCAGCTTTCAGGTACACATGGTTACAACTGAAGTACAAACAAAAGTGGTCACATTAGTTGACGAAGTCAACCAGAGTTCCTAGTTTTGCTCTGAATTCGAATTACTCATTGTTGGACTGTTGGACCTCTGTTTGCCATCTGTATTGTTGCCAGAGATGTATCGAGAAGACACTGGCAATAATTGCTACCTATTTTTGTCTGTGCTATGTTTGGTCTATGAAGTCAATCACATGATTGGTAATATAAGCAATTTTTTTTCGTATTAATTATTTGTACCACCATTTTTATGGGTTGAAATCTTTCCTTATAAAATGAGTTTCATTTTTGCTTGTACTTTTAGGGCTCCATTCAAAAAAGGATTATTACAAGAGGAAATTGAAAAGGTTCTAAATGATGGTTCCAATGACCGCAAGCATTCTGAATTTGACTGGTCCATCAGGCAGGAAAAACAAATATGAGTTAGTGATCACAAAAGTGAATTAGAAATAGAAGCAGATCCTTTGGAGGGAAATGAACACATTCATCTTGAAGAAGATAAAATGCAACATCATGAAGAAGACAATGTTGGTGATGACAATGTAGATTTTATTTGTGCGTCTTTTGTTAGTAAAGATGATAAAACTAAACAGTCCAAGGAAAGTGTTATAGCCAGAACAGCAACATTGCCCTCAAGAAATACAATAAAAATCCTTCCTTTTCCAAATAGGCTGGCTAAGGATATTACACAGGAACTGACAGTATTCAGCAAGATTACTAGTGCATAAATGATTGATTTACTTGTGGAATACACCAACTTCCATATTAGAAACCTGGTATCACAAATCAACTATTCTAAAGAGAGCTGTGTAAAAGGGACTTCAAAGAAAGAGATCTGTGCTCTTGTTGGACCCCTTACTTTTATTGGCTTGAAGGGTGGAAATGAAACAAATGTCGAAGAACTTTGGAATAATGATGGCAATGGAATGATAATTCTCAGAGCTTGTATGTTATACAGATGGTTCTTATTTCTCCTCAGAAGTGATAAGAGCATAAAAATCTGAGAAAGATAAATTATCAGTGATCAGGTCATATCTGGATAAATTTGTTACAAGTTGTAAGGAAATCTATAGTTTGGGAGAGTTTGCAGCTGTAGTTGAGATGCTGACACCTTTTCGAGGAAGATGTTCATTTGTTCAATACATGTATAACAAACCAGTGAAGTACGACTTGACATTCTATTTTCGATGCCAAAACATTCTGCGCAGCACCAGTTGAGTTATATTGTGCAACACAAGCAGATGGCCCTTACAAGGTGTCAAACAAATCATATGATATTGGGCATTGACTTGTAGAAAATGTGAATGGAACCAATTGGAATATTCAGAATATTATTTTTGATATTTAATATACAAGTTAATCACTGACAGTTTCACTTTTGTACAAAAACATCACTTGTGTTGGAACTCTGGGAGAGAGAGAGAGAGAGAGAGAGAGAGAGAGAGAGAGAGACAAAAGGAAATTCCTACTGCTGAAATTTAGGAGTGTAGGGTCTTCACTGTTTGGATACCAAAAGGATATCACAATTGTGTCAGATGTTCCAGAAATAAATAAATAAATATGTCGTTCTACCTAGCTCCAAGCACAGTGAAGGTGCAATTGATGAAGGAACCAATAAACTACACATTATCATGTACTACAACACTATAAAGGGATGGGCTGACACAGTTAACCAGATGTGTAGTAAATACTCTGTAACTTATGTAACTAGAAAATGGACAATGCCTTTATGGTTTGCTTCACTAAATATTGCTGGCACCCATGTCCATATATTGGTTCAGTTCAATGCAGGAAACCCAAGAGAACCAAGGAGGATATTTTTGAAACAGCTATCTTAACAACTTATGGAAGCTCATTTAGTTACACCAGCCTACACTCCTACACTTCCAGATGACCTCAAAATATTTTTGGCACCTTATAAATTGGAATAACCTTGAGAGCTGGAAGAGTCTCCATACAAAAAAAAGAGTTGCTGCATTATGTGTTGTAGAAAAGAGAATGTTGTTATCATAATTCATTGTTGTCAGTGTAATATGGTTGTGTGCAGAAAGTATTCTTCCACTGGGTGTGAAAAGTTTGCATGTAACACAGTGGATGATCTGGAAGAACAGGATGAGTAAAATTTGTGTATATAATAACAAACAACAACAAATCTAATAAATAACCCGAATATAGTACAATTAGTGTTGTAGAAGTAGTATGCACTGCGAAATCAATGTAGGCCAAGTGTGATGTGAGATTATGATGTGTGTTAGAAATTAAATGATTAAAATTTATGTATGTAAGAATCAAAATAACATTAATTTTTTTCAGTAGCAAGCAGAATGTTTTGTGCCTCTAGAGAACGTGTGACAGTGTCAATCATGAGACCACTGATGTTAACAAAAACTGACACCACTGCTTGAGGGTTAAGGAACACATGGTGTTCATGGATGGCACCAACCTCTCTTGAATTCACAATTCCATTCATTTTTTAAAAGTCCTGTCATACTGAATATGCCATAAACACCATTCTCTAACATATCAGTTCAAATACATACTGTTCAAGACAAGGAATTATATCAGTGTACCCCTGCTTTGTTTAATTATTCCAGTATCTTTATGGGACTCCTAGAGAAATCCTTCCTAACCAGGAAGCACTTTAAATCTCTCATCTCTTTAAGATGGACTTTGTTGATAATCTGGGTCTTTGAGAAGGATAGCCTCTGCTCTTTCTTCCTGAACTGAACACCTACTGCCAAATCTGCATCATCTATATACTTTTCAACTCATTCTTGAGTATTGATCTCCACCTTTCTCATGATTCAATAATATTCTTTGTTGATGTATAAAGCAATAACTACCAACAGAACATCTTCATTTTACACTTGTCAACATTTTCCTATATAAAAAAAAAAGCACCTTGTTTACGGGCTTTGCACTTGTAGGTGTCACAGTCACAGTGGAATGCAGTAATTATCTCCAAATGTGTATCCTGCCCAGAAGATTCAGAAATTGATTTTTTGTGAGATTTCTTCTCATGCCAGCAACAGCTGAACAAGTTCCACCAATAACTGCCACAGTTTCTTCAGTATCCGCACCTTTTGTATAAATGATGAACTCTTTCAAATTTGATAGGTAGGTGTGTGTGTGTGTGTGTGTGTGTGTGTGTGTGTGTGTGTAAGAGCAGAAGCTCAAAAGCTACTGTGATTTTCCCATGTTCTAAATGTGCCTGTGCACCACTGTAATGTTAAAAGGCTCTGGTATGTGTTGTAACTGAATCAACAACTTCACTAATGATCTGTCATCTTTATGTTGTTCACGAGCTTTTACCTTGACTGTTTTTGTATGGTCACCTTCTTGTAGTTTCTTGGTGCTCACAGTGGAGATTTTCTAGATACTTAAACAATGTTTTTAAATGAATGTTTTTCATCTTGTTGTGGCAAAGAGGCGAAACATGTTTTTCTAATGAATAGCATGTTCCATCACAGATCCCCCCACAGAGATGAAAGATATCATTTAAAGTAACTTAATTAATGAATTAGAAATTTGCTATAACATTGTGCTTTTTACTAAATTATTAACATTATTAAAATAAATGTCTTGTAAGACTGAAATCAGTTCCTCCACTCAACATGGCATCAGCACCAGCACCTGCATGTGATGCATCACTGTCACCAGTGGCATTATCAGTAGCAGCATTAGAAAATGAAGCAACTGTAGATTAAAATTGAGCTGTTGGTTTGAAAAAGTGATGTATTTTTAATGACAAATTTCATTAAGGAATAAATATATTGGGAAGCAGTAGTTAGTATCCCTAGTTCCTTAAACAGGCTTCTGCATGATGTTCTTGAGTTCAAGCCACATATAACTCTTGTTGCATGGTTTTGTGCCTGGAAAACTTTAGCTTGGCTTGATGAATTACCTCAAAAATAATCCCATATGACATTATGGAATGAAAGTAAGCATAGTGTGCCAGCTTTTTCATTTTTATACCTCCTATGTCTGACACAATTCGCCTTGCAAATAGAGATTTCTTAAGACGCTTCGGCAGTTCTGTGGTGTGCTCTTCCTACTCGAATTTATTACCAAGCTGTAATCCCAAGAATTCAACAATGTCCATTTCTTCTATCTGCTTGTCATCGTATGTTAGGCATATACTTGTGGGACATCCTTTACAAGTTCTGAATTGCATGTAATGTGTTTTTTTTTTCAAAGTTTAGTAACAACCAATTGGCTGGGAACCAGTGATTAATGTCCGCAAATATTTTATTAGCTGATTTTTCTAAGGCTACACTTGATTTGCTATTTATTGGAATGTTCGTATCATCAGCAAACATAACAAACTTGGCATCTGGTAATGTTACTGATGAAAGGTCATTGATATACACAAGAAAAAGTAAGGCCTCTAAGATGAAACCTTGTGGGACACCACATGTTATTAGTTCCCAATTGGATGATGCCTGGTATCTTAATACATGTCTCTTTGCTGATAACACCCTTTGTTTCCTGCCAGATATATAAGATTTGAACCATTTGCAGCATTTCCTGTTACAGCATAATATTCTGATTTACTAGAGAGGATATTGTGATTTACACAATCAAATGCCTCTGATAGATCACAAAATATACCATTTGCCTGTAATTTTTTGTCTAATGAATTAAGTACATTTTCTCTGTAAGTGGTAGATAGCCTTCTCAATATCAGATCCCTTTAGAAATTCAAATTGTGACCTTGACAGTATTTTAATTGTGGTAAGATGGTTATCTAGCCAATTGTACATTAGCTTTTCTAAAATTTTTGAGAATGCTGGCAAAAGTGAAATTGAACGGAAATTAGATGATATATCTTTAGCTCCCTTCTTAAACAGAGGCTTAACTTCAGCATATTTCAAGCATTTAGGAAATATTCCATTGATAAACAACTGGTTACACAGATAGCTTAATATGTTACTTAACTCAAAATCACATTCTTTGATTAACTTTGTTGATATCATCACACCCACTAGAAGTTTTTGATTTTAAAGACTTTATGATGGACATTACTTCTGCTGGGGTAGTGAGGGTCCAATTCATATTATGTAAGTTATTTGAAATGTCTGGTCTGAAGTATTCCATAGCAGCATCTACAGAACCTGACAACCCCATCTTGTCAGTAATAGTTATAAAATGTTTGTTAAAAAGTTCTGCAACACTATACACATCTGTCACCAACGTATCATTTACTCTTAATGCTATTTGTCCCTCTTCATGTCTGATTCTACCAGTCTCCTCCTTCACTATATCCCATATTGCCTTTATTTTGTTATCTGATATGACTATCTTTTCCTTGTAATATATTTGCTTTGATGTCCATATTACAGTCTTTAATATTTATCAGTAGTTCTTGTAATGTGCTATAGCATCAACATCAGAACTGTTTTGGATTGACAGATACAGTTTCCTTTCTGTTTTACAAGATACCTCTATTCCTTGAGTAATGAATGGCTTCTCTGTAGCCTTTGCTCTAACCTCGATTAGTTTTGGGGGAAAACAGTGTTCAAATAATGTAAGCACCTTATTAGCAAAAGTGTTATATTTTTCACTCATGCCATGAGCACTGTAAACATCACTCCAGTGAATGTCTCTGAGGAGTGTCCAAAAGTAATCAATTTTTGGCTTATTGATTACCATCTTGAGCTCAGATTTAACAGATTTTATATCCTGTGCAGTATTAACATTTAGCAGAAGGAACTGCATGTCATGGTCTGAGAGGCCATTGACTATTGGTTTTTAATATAATTTTGTTCATTGGACTTTTCTATAAAGATGTTATCAATGGCTGTTTGTGAGTAATTGGCTACCCTAGTGGGGAACTTTACAGCGGGAATGAAGTTGAATGATAGTGTTACTAACTCAAATAAGTTCTTATTGGAAGAGGTTTTAAGGAAATCTACATTGAAGCCACCAGCAACCACTATTTCTTTGTTTTTGGTTCTTAAATGGGTCAGTACAGCGTCAAGGTGGTTTATGAACAGATTAAAGTTAGCTGCAGGGGCTTGATATACACGTAATATTATGAAGGATTTTTGAGCAAAATTCTACTTCCCTTGCACATGTTTCCATATGCTGTTCTAGGCAAAATTTATGAATGTATATGTTCTTAAATTTATGACAGTTCCTGATGAATGTGGCAACTCCTCCATTCTCCATTTCTGCTCTACAAAAGTCAGATGCTAACCTAAATCCTGTAACACTTAAAAGTTCTATACTAGTGGTCACATGATGTTCAGATGGGCAGATTATGTAAGCTGAGTTTGAGGACTCTAATTCATTTATGCAGAGAATTAATTTATTAATTTTATTTCTCAGTCCTCAAATATTTTGATGCAATAAAGATAGCTGACATTTCACATTGACTGAGTTGAAATTTCTGCTGATTGTTGAAAATTCTTAACCAATAGCTGTTTGTGCTGATGTAATAAGCTACAATTATGTCTTTCGGTTTCTTTCTGAAACTGAAGGTTTTTCTCAATCCTAACCTCTCTTAAAACTTGGTTTCTTTCTGTCCTCCCTATCCTAAAAAGTGTCTTTTATGAATCCTATAACCACTGGTATTTTATCACTCATGGCAATGCTTCCCCCTTTTAACTTTCCTGCTTTTTTCCCAGCCAGTTTACCCTTCCTTACACAAGCCATAAAAAAAGTTTCTCCAGTAACAGTACCATCAGGAGAAGGGAACAGAAATGCAGTTGAAGAAAATGTGTCAGCTGTTATGGGTAAGCAGAAAACAGTGCCTCCTCTCTGTCTAAACGATTTTTTGTGGAACGCAGCAAGATGAAGAGGCTCATAAGTAGTGCAACAGATACTGTAGTTTCTCACCAAAGAGGTTCAGTCTGAAGGGAATAACAATTTTGAGATTAAAATTTGCTACCTAAACATTCAAGGAATAAAAGATAAAGAAATTTTTGGGAGTAGCCTACTTTTGGCCTGGATAATAAATTTGATTTTTTTGTTTGAGTGAACATTGGGCTACTGTTGGTGAACTTACAGTTGTGAAACTTGATAACTATAATACAGCAAATAGTTACTGTTGAAAATTGCATAGAAGAGGTCGTATAACAATCTATTTTAACCAGTCACTCAGTTGCTCCATTAGTAAGGTGGATCGAGAGTATTTCTGTGATGAACAGAATTTTGAAGCTACTGGTATAGTCGTTGATAGTTTTAAGTTAGTAGTAATATCTCTATACAGGACACCTAAGGGTACCACCAGCGTATTTCTAGAAAAACTGGACATGTTGTTGCATGTATTTAGGAAGCCAAAATAGTTGCATTGTGATGTTGTAATAGGTGGAGATCTGAATACAGATTTTGATGTAACAACACACAAATGTAGTGTCACTGAGCTGAAAAATCTTATAAGACAATGCAATTTATACCTTATCAATAATGAACCCACAAGAGAAGCATGACTTGACAACATTTTTGTCAGTTTTGAAACTACAGAAGACTCATGTGATGTGACAGTATTTCTATTCTTGGCCCATGATTCTGTATCCTTAAATTGTAAAACTAAATTTTCTGCTGATAAGAGTAATATTGCAAGGCATATCCCAAAAGCTGTAATCACCAGACCTGTCACAAATTATAAAATTGTCGGGTTTTGTGAGTCCCTTGCAGACAGAGACTGGTTAGGCCAGTGTTACAGTGATACACATTATAGCTTATATAATGATTTACCAACAAAGTTAACATTTGAAAAGTTCTTTACAGCATTTTTGACACAATTTAATGACAGCATTCTCTTAAAGAAATGCAAAATAATTGACAAAGGCTTCAAATCAAGGGCACAACTAAATAAAATCCATGGTATAGTGAACAAATAACAAATTTGAAAAACCAAGTTATGCTGTTGCAAATGTATATAAAAGTCCGAAGAATGACCATACCAGATCAGTCTATAGGAATGAGTATAAAAATGCCCTTGTGAAAGCCAAAAACGCACACAATTCCAGCAGTATTGAGAATTCCACCAATAAGTGCTATGCTGTGTGGAAACTAATAAATGGTATTGCTAAAAATGAAAGAAACAAGAAAATTAATGTGTCCCAAAAAATTCAATGATTTTATTAAATCAGTTGAGAAAGAAGGAAATTCTATTATGAAACACGATATTAGTTTATAATTTCGTAGGCTTCCGTGGCCGGAGTCAGTCGACATAAAAGTTTTCTGGGTTTGGTACCGCGTCATAATGTAAAACTACTGCTGCTATAGAAAAGCCAACGTTTCGGCCACGATTGCAGCGGCCTTCTTCTGGGTCTAATGGTGCGTTCTAGCTATGCAGTGTCCTTTATATTTTGTTGTTAGTGTTCACTGCGCATGCCATTACGTCATAATTTTAAAAGGTAGTTAGTTTATTGGTCACTAAAGGATGAAGGAGAGCGAACTTTATTTTAATAGGTTATTGTGGTGGAGGTAGAACGTGACCTCTGTTGTCCATTGGCTCTTGTGTAATGTACCATGATTGGTGGCCACCGTCGAATGAGAAGTTGGCTGTTGTTTACCAACTGGTGGACGTCGGCCGCGCGGCGGCAGTTACTCGCCGGTAGTGCTCGTTCCTCGTGTTGACAGTGCGGTCTGTTGGGCTGTGATTGCTGGCAGCCAGGATGGGGCAAGCCTGAGTCCATCCTCCCTGTTCATGTTGTTACGGTGTTTGAGAATTTCGATGGCCTCTCTGATATTGCGTTTCGTCATAATTGGCTGCTTGGCCAACACACACGCTTCGCTGAATTTTATTCCTTTTCCACAGTCATGGTAGTATTCTGCCACTGCAGATTTGTTGTCTTGTCCTAGACGAATATAACGCTTGCGCTCCCGAATGCGTGTTGCTATTGGCCTACCAGTCTCGCCGATGTATCCAGGACGTGCTAGGCTCCACCAAGGACAAGGTGGATGCGTTACACACTGCAGGCGTTTACAAGGTGGAATGCGAATGTGGAGAGGCACACATCTGCGAAACTGGTAAGCCAATAGCAACGCGCATTCGGGAGCATGAGCATTATATTCGTCTAGGGCAACATAACAAATCTGCAGTGGCAGAACACTACCATGACTGCGGAAAAGAAATAAAATTCAGCGAAGCGTGTGTGTTGGCCTAGCAGCCAATTATGACGAAACGCAAAATCAGAGAGGCCACTGAAATACTCAAACACCGTAACAACATGAACAGGGAGGATGGACTCAGGCTTGCGCCATCCTGGCTGCCAGCAATCACAGCCCAACAGACCACACTGTCAACACGAGGCACGAGCACTACCGCCGAGTAACTGCCGCCGCGCGGCCGACGTCCACCAGTTGGTAAACAGCAGCAAACTTCTCATTTGACGGTGGCCACCAATCATGGTACGTAACACAAGAGCTAATGGACAACAGAGGTCACTTTCTCCCTCCACCGCAATAACCTATTAAAATAAAGTTCCCTCTCCTTCTTCCTTAAGTGACCAATAAACTAACTACCTTTTAAAATTATGACGTAATGGCATGCGCAGTGAACAGTAACAACAAAATACAAAGGACACTGCATAGCTAGAACGCACCATTAGACCCAGAAGAAGGCCGCTGCAATTGTGGCCGAAACGTTGGCTTTTCTATAGCAGCAGTAGTTTTACATTATGACGCGGTACCAAACCCAGAAAACTTTTATGTCGACTGACTATGGCCGCGGAAGCCTACGAAATTATATTAGCAACCTGTATGGGCAGGAAACACACAGCAACATCCGCAAACTGGAAACACTCAGGAAGAAGAAAGGGAAACTTCTCAACGATATTATCTACTTGAAGAGGTGTCGGGATCAGGACATTGTACCTAAATTTCTTCGGTTCAAATTTAACATCGACACTCACAAAGCAAGAAGCATCTACAGGTGAGCCATTAAATCTCTTCCGAAGGAGCGTATTCAGCAGGTGCGGAGAGAACTTGACTTTAACAACAAACCGTTGCTGCAAATACATCTTCTGCTATCATCTACGTAATCGCCCACCGACTGGAATAACATCGACAGAATCACTCACCTGCAAGCGTATGCAGCCAGTGCAACTGCCGCCATTCGCCAGAAGAAGAAATTTGAGCAGCTGGCTGAGACGACACGGAACACTACGCCTCGACTGGATACATCTCGAACAGTGGTGAACCTTTCTCCTCATCCCATCAGCACCGCAGCTCCAGAAGCACTAGCTAAAGGACTAAACTTTGCCGTCACACCTGAGCGGTTTCCCACGGAAGAAATTATCGAATCCATGGAAACAGCACTCCGGCACACATCTGCGATTGAAGCTGAGAAAATTAGACAGGAAACCGTTCGAGTTCTACTACGTGCCAAGCCACAGAAACACAACCTTAACAGAGAGGAAAGAGCAGCTATCAGGGAGCTGAAGAACAACGACGAAATTGTGATATTAACAGCAGACAAAGGCAATGCTACTGTCATCTTAGACACCTTGCAGTATGAATACAAGATGAAAGAATTATTAAATGATCCCACCTACAAAGAACTAAGGGCGGACCCTACGGCAAAGATAATTCGAAAGATGCAGGCCGCGATTAAGGACTCAAGAATTGACGCTGACACAGCCAAGGGTCTCATTCCCAGAATACCAGTCTCTCCTAGAATTTACGGTGTTCCAAAGATACACAAGGAAAGTTGTCCTTTGAGGCCAATAGTGAATGGGATCAATTCGCCTACTTACAATTTGGCAAAGTACCTAGCCTGCAAACTAAGACGTCTAGTTGGTAAGACGGACTCTTATGTGAAGAACTTGGCACACTTTATAGAATGCCTAAAGGGAGAAACAATTTTACCTACGGACATCATGGTCAGCTTTGACGTGAAATCACTATTTACGAACGTGCCAGTAGATGAAACTATCCACATCCTTCGTGGGCGACACGTTCGCTATACGGCCTCATGGTGAAACGGAGCTACACAAGTTCCACGAATATCTGAACAGTATGCACGGGAAGATACAGTTCACGCTGGAAGTAGAAAAGAATGGTGCTATTCCATTTCTAGACGTCGAAGTGTACAGGAGAATGGAAGGCACACTGGGGCACAGAGTATATCGTAAGCCTACGCATACTGACAGGTATCTGCACGCCCAATCCTACCACCACCCAGTGCAGAAGAACTCTGTCATCCGCTCTTTGGCAATCCGTGCGCAGTGCCTTAGTGATGCTCAAAACATCACACCTGAGCTTAAAAGGTTACGCACAACGTCTTTGGCCAATTGCTACAGCCACAAGTCGATAAACACAGCCTTGTCAACGAACACAAGCAAGAAAGATAAGCAGGAAATGGACAAACAGCAGCTAACAGTACGCTTACCCTATGTGAAAAACGTTACTGACCGAATAGGCAAACACCTTTGCCGCGTTGGGGTGCAGCCTGTCTTCTATAGTGGTCGTAGGATCCAGGACGTGCTCGGCTCCACCACGGACAAGGTGGATGCATTACACACTGCAGGCGTTTACAAGGTGGAATGCGAATGTGGAGAGGCACACATCCGCGAGACTGGTAGGCCAATAGCAACGCGCATTCGGGAGCATGAGCGTTATATTCGTCTAGGGCAACATAACGAATCCGCAGTGGCAGAACACTACCATTACTGCGGAAAAGAAATAAAATTCAGCGAAGCGTGTGTGTTGGCCAAGCAGCCAATTATGACGAAACGCAATATCAGAGAGGCCATCGAAATACTCAAACACTGTAACAACATGAACAGGGAGGATGGACTCAGGCTTGCCCCATTCTGGCTGCCAGCAATCAGAGCCCAACAGACCGCACTGTCAACACGAGGAACGAGCACTACCGGCGAGTAACTGCCGCCGCGCGGCCGACGTCCACCAGTTGGTAAACAGCAGCAAACTTCTCATTCAACGGTGACCACCAATCATGGTACATAACACAAGAGCCAATGGACAACAGAGGTCACTTTCTCCCTCCACCGCAATAACCTATTAAAATAAAGTTCCCTCTCCTTCTTCCTTAATTGATCAATAAACTAACTACCTTTTAAAATTATGACGTAATGGCATGCGCAGTGAACACTAACAACAAAATATAAAGGACACTGCATAGCTAGAATGCACCATTAGACCCAGAAGAAGGCCGCTGCAATCATGGCCGAATCATTGGCTTTTCTGTAGCAGCAGTAATTTTACATTATGACGCGGTACCAAACCCAGAAAACTTTTATGTCGATGATATTAGTTCATCAGAAATTTTTTCAAAAATGTCTGTAAACCAGTGGCTGATACACACATCTGTGCCTTCGCCTAGGTCTCCTCTAGTCTCATCCTAAGAATAGTAAAACAGCTAAAATCATCAGACAGTGTAGATGGCATGTTGTGTAATGTTCTAAAGAAAGTAATATACTGTGTTGTGCATCCCTTAATATATTTTATAAACAATATATTATCTTAATGAGCTAAAAGTGCCTTACCGGTTCTAACTCCCCCCCCCCCCCCCCTACCCTCTCCTTCATGGTAACCAACCCTTCCCTGACAACCTTAGTAAGGCCAATCACTTTGCCTCCTACCTCTCTGATATCTTTACCATCCCAGACGATCCCCAGTTTGATTACTTCCTCTTCCCAGATGTCCACGATCGAACTGACACCTCTGTCCCTCCCCTCGCTCCTGGTTTCCAGTACTTGGACAACATTGCACACAACAAACTCAATGCCCCCATCACTACTCAGGATATCATCACTACACTCCGTGCGAAATGCATCACCACTCCCTGTCACGATCGTGTCACCTATCGCCACCTTCGTGAAGCTCCTGCCTCCTTCCTCTCCACCCTGGCCAGGCATTATAATGTGGTCATGTCCACTGGCTACCACCCCAACCTGTGGAAAACCTCCCATATCCTGATGTTCCTTAAACCCAACAAACCGCCATCCGCTGTCTCCTCCTACTGTCCCATCAGCCTTACCTCGGTCTTCAGCAAGGTCCTGGAATCCATCCTTACCCGACGCATCCACCAGCATCTCCGCCACCACCGCCTCCTTCCCATTACCCAGTATGGCTTTCGGCCGTCTTTCTCTACCGATGACCTTCTCCTTCACCTCACTCATCTCCTCTATGAACAGCTCAACTCCCGTCACTCCACTATCTTCCTCTCCCTTGACCTTGAACGCACCTATGACTGGGTTTGTCATTCCGGTCTCCTCTTCAAGCTCCAAACCTTCACCCTTCCTATCAACTACGTCTGTCCTCTCTTTCCCAACGTCCTACCTACGTCACCATCCATAACACGGATTCTTACACCTTTTTCCCCTCGACCGGTGTGCCCCAAGGTTCCGTCCTTTCCCCTCTTCTATACTTTTTGTATACAGCAGACATGCCGCTGTCTACACCCCCCGTCCACCTTCTCCAATACACCGATGACACCGCCTTCCTTGCCCTCACCCCCACCCTGCAACGCTCCCAACACCTTCTCCAATCCCATCTTGACCAGTTCACTGCTTGGTGCAACCAGTGGTCGCTGAAGGACAATCCTTCTAAGACCTAGGCGATCACTGTAGGCAAAACCACACCTTTCTTCCGTCTCCACGACTTCTATGTCAACATTTATGGCCATCCTATTACCCTCACCCCCACTCTTAAGTACCTTGGTGTCACCCTTGACCATCGCCTCTCCTGGACCCCCCATCTCTGGACAATCCAAGCCAAGACACGCTCACGAGTCTGTCTCCTCAAGCTCCTCTCTGGCCGCGCATGAGGTCTGGGCCCCTCCACCATCCTCCACACATGTAAGTCCCTCATCCGCCCTATCCTCTGCTACGCCAGTGCCGGTTGGTCACAGCCAGTGTGCTCCCTGCCGCCGTTGGATAAGCAGCTGCCAGCAGCAAGTCGTATACTCTTAGCTCACTTACTTGTTACATAGTTTAATTCTTAATTTCTTTGCGAGTTTTTGGGCACTTGCTTTGTTTAATAAATTTCGGGCGTATTATAGTATTTGAGAGTTGTAGCATCGCATTTTAGTTCCTGAATTGTGTAAAATCTCCTTCTGCCGCCAAGCAGTGTGTCAGCAGTGCGCAAGTAGCAGCATTACTGCATTTACTAGGCAGTCTTGTATTTTAATAACTGTTTAAATTTTGTGTCGAACTGTTTGTGCTCTCTGTAGATTAGTTCAGACGTTCTTTGCACAACAGTATTTAGCATGGATAGGGACTGTGACTGCTGTGTTCATATGTGGGCTGAGGTGGCATCCCTTTGCCCGCAGCTTCAGGCAGTGTTGGCTTTGGTCACACAGCTTGAGGCTGTTGCCAATGGTCATCACTGTGGGGGTCCGGATGGGGGTTTATCAGGGACGGCCAGCACGTCCCACGCATTCCCCGATCGGACTATGGCTGTGGCTGCCCGTGATACTGCCCACATTGAGACTGACCCCTCACCCATGGTAGAGTGGGAGGTTGTCTCGAGGTGTGGCAGGGGGCGAAAGACATTCCAAAGGGCTGAACGGAAGGCCTCTCCAGTTTGTCTGACAAACCGGTTTCAGGCTCTGTCTCAGGCTGATACTGATCTCCAGCCAGACATGGCTGCTTGTCCTGTTCCAGAGGCTGCCCCTCAGTCTGCAAGATTCAGGCGGTCGCAGAGGGTGGGCTTACTGGTAGTTGGGAGCTCCAACGTCAGGCACGTAATGGGGCCCTTTAGGGATATGGCAGCAAGACAGGGGAAGGAAACCAATGTGCACTGCGTGTGCATACCGGGGGAGTCACTCCAGATGTGGAAAGGGTCCTTCCGGATGCCATGAAGGGTACAGGGTGCACCCATCTGCAAGTGGTCGCTCATGTCAGCACCAATGATGTGTGTCACTACGGATCAGAGGAAATCCTCTCTGGCTTCCGGTGGCTATCTGATTTGGTGAAGACTGCCAGTCTCACTAGCAGGATGAAAGCAGAGCTCACCATCTGCAGCATCGTCGACAGGACTGACTGCGGACCGTTGGTACAGAGCCGAATGGAGGGTCTGTATCAGAGGCTGAGATGGTTCTGCGACCGTGTGGGCTGCAGATTCCTCGACTTGCGCCATAGGGTGGTGGGGTTTCAGGTTCCGCTGGATAGGTCAGGAGTCCACTACACACAGCAGGCGGCTACACAGGTAGCAGGGGTTGTGTGGCGTGGACTGGGTGGTTTTTTAGGTTAGATGGCCTTGGGCAAGTACAGAAAGGACAACAGCCGCAAAGGGTGCGGGGAAAAGTCAGGACATGCAAGGACCAAGCAGCAATCGGTATTGCAACTGTAAACTGTCGAAGCTGCATTGGTAAAATACCAGAACTTCAAGCGCTGATAGAAAGCACTGAAGCTGAAATCGTTATAGGTACGGAAAGCTGGCTGAAGCCAGAGATAAATTCTGCCGAAATTTTTACAAAGGCACAAAAGGTGCATGCAACTGGTGGTGGAGTGTTTGTCGCTGTTAGTAGTAGTTTATCCTGTAGTGAAGTAGAAGTGGATAGTTCCTGTGAATTATTATGGGTGGAGGTTACACTCAATAACTGAGCTAGGTTAATAATTGGCTCCTTTTACCGACCTCCCGACTCAAGCATTAGTGGCAGAACAACTGAGAGAAAATCTGGAATACATTTCACATAATTTTCTCAGCATGTTATAGTCTTAGGTGGAGATGTCAATTTACCAGATATAGACTGGGACACTCAGATGTTTAGGACGTGTGGTAGGGACAGAGCATCAAGTGACATTATACTGAGTGCACTATCCGAAAATTACCTCGAGCAATTAAACAGAGAACCGACTCATGTAAATAACAGCTTGGACTTACTGATAACAAACAGACCTGATCTTTTCGACTCTGTAAACGCAGAACAGGGAATCAGTGATCATAAGGCCGTTGCAGCATTCCTGAATATGGAAGTAAATAGGAATATAAACAAAGGGAGGAAGGTTTATCTGTTTAGCAAGAATAATAGAAGGCAGATTTCAGACTACCTAACAGATCAAAATGAAAATTTCTCTTCCGACACTGACAATGTTGAGTGTTTATGGAAAAAGTTCAAGGCAATTATAAAATGCGTTTTAGACAGGTACGTGCCGAGTAAAACTGTGAGGGATGGGAAAAATCCATTGTGGTTCAACAACAAAGTTAGGGAACTACTGCGAAAGCAAAGAGAGCTTCACTGCAAGTTTAAACGCAGCCAAAACCTCTCAGACAAACAGAAGCTACACGATGTCAAAGTTAGTGTAAGGAGGGCTATGAGTGAAACATTCAGTGGATTTGAAAGTAAAATTCTATGTACCGACTTGACAGAAAATCCTAGGATGTTCTGGTCTTGCGTTATTTCAGTAAGTGACTCGAAACAGCATATCCAGACACTCTGGGATGATGATGGCATTGAAACAGAGGATGACACGCGTAAAGCTGAAATACTAAACACCTTTTTCCAAAGCTGTTTCACAGAGGAAAACCGCACTTCAGTTCCCTCTCTAAATCCTCGTACAAACGAAAAAATGGTTGACATCGAAATAAGTGTCCAAGGAACAGAAAAGCAACTAAAATCACTAAACAGAGGAAAGTCTACTGGACCTCACGGGATACCAATTCGATTCTACACCGAGTACGTGAAAGAACTTGCCCCCCTTCTAACAGCCGTGTACCACAAGTCTCTAGAGGAACTGAAGGTTCCAAATGATTGGAAAAGAGCATAGGTAGTCCCAGTCTTCAAGAAGGGTCGTCGAGCAGATGTGCAAAACTATAGACCTATATCTCTGACATCGATCTGTTGTAGAATATTAGAACATGTTTTTTGCTCGCGTATCATGTCATTTCTGGAAACCCAGAATGTACTCTGTAGGAATCAACATGGATTCCCGAAACAGCGATCGTGTGAGACCCAACTTGCTTTATTTGTTCATGAGACCCAGAAAATATCAGATACAGACTCCCAGGTAGATGCCATTTTCCTTGACTTCCGGAAGGCGTTCGATACAGTTCCACACTGTCGCCTGATAAACAAAGTAAGAGCCTACAGAATATCAGACCAGCTGTGTGGCTGGACTGAAGAGTTTTTAGCAAACAGAACTCAACATGTTGTTCTCAATGGAGAGACGTCTACAGATGTTAAAGTAACATCTGGCGTGCCCCCGGGGAGTGTTATGGGACCATTGCTTTTCACAATACATATAAATGACATAGTAGATAGTGTTGGAAGTTCCATGTGGCTTTTCGTGGATGATGCTGTAGTATACAGAGAAGTTGCAACTTTAGAAAATTGCAGTGAAATGCAGGAAGATCTGTAGCGGATAGTCACTTGGTGCAGGGAGTGGCAACTGACCCTTAACATAGACAAATGTAATGTACTGTGAATACATAGAAAGAAGGATCCTTTATTGTATGATAGCAGCTACTTCTGTAAAATATCTGGGAGTATGCGTGCGGAACGATTTGAAGTGGAATGATCAAATAAAATTAATTGTTGGTAAGGCGGCTGCCAGGTTGAGATTCATTGGGAGAGTCCTTAGAAAATGTAGTCCATCAACAAAGGAGGTGGCTTACAAGACACTCGTGCGACCTATACTTGAGTATTGCTCATCAGTGTGGGATCCGTACCAGGTCAGGTTGACAGAAGAGAGAGAGAAGATCCAAAGAAGAGCAGCGCGTTTCGTCACAGGGTTATTTTCTAAGCCTGATAACGTTACGGAGATGATTAGCAAACTGAAGCGGCAGACTCTGCAAGAGAGGCGCTCTGCATCACAGTGTAGCTTGCTGTCCAGGTTTCGAGAGGGTGCATTTCTGGATGAGGTATCGAATATATTGGTCCCCCTACTTATACCTCCCGAGGAGATCACAAATGTAAAATTAGAGAGATTTGAGCGCGCACGGAGGCTTTCCGGCAGTCGTTCTTCCTGCAAACCATACGCGACTGGAACAGGAAAGGGAGGTAATGACAGTGGCACGTAAAGTGCCCTCCGCCACACACCGTTGAGTGGCTTGCGGAGTATAAATGTAGATGTAGATGTACGCCCACCCTGCCTGGATCTCCGCCTTTCCTACCTTTTACAAATCCCTTCAAATCCTTGAACGTCCTGCTCTCTGCCTCACCTATCACATACGTCTCCCCTCCCCATCCTGTACAACCTTATTCTGTTCCCACACCTCCTCCTTTTCCTCAAATGGATGCGGATCCTCTACACCTCCTGTAAACTTGATCCCCCTCACCCGCTTTTCTCTCCCATCCTCTCCCAACCCCTTCGCTGCCGCGCCTGTATTCCCACATCCCACCTGCTCTCCATCTCTCCAGTCTCCTTACCCTCTCCCTAGGTGGCTTCCACCAGCTCCCCGTCCCTGATGATGCCTTCATCCCCTCCATCTACCCCTCCTATCAACTTTGATCCTCCCCTTCCACTTCCTGTGTTTTTTTCCTTAGGGCACCCTCTCTCTCTTCTCTCCCTCCTCCCTTCCTCCCCCAGGCTTCCCCTACCCCCCATACCTTCTTTCCTCCCCCCCCATCTCCTCTGCCACTGGCATCTCCACTCTCCCCCCTCCCCTCCCTTTGTTGCCTTTTGGTAGGTCCCCGAACTCGCAGATGTCACGTCAACATTAGCGCGCTTGAAGGTCATCTCCATCAGGTGTGTGTGTGTACTGTCGTGTTTGTGCTTCAGTGTTTTTCGCCACCCACGCTCAATCGTTCACGTGTGTTGTCTTAATCATCAGTGTTTGTGTACAGTGCTAACAGTTTCTTTGTTTTTCTTTGCGTGTGAACGGCTTCGTGTTTTTTCGTTACTGCATCTACTGTTATTTGTCCACCGTTACGTTATGTGAACCATGGACCTCGTCGTTGGTGGGGAGGCTTGCGGGCCTCAGCGATACAGATAGCTGTACCGTAGGTGCAACCACAATGGAGGGGTACCTGTTGAGAGGCCAGACAAACGCGTGGTTCCTGAAGAGGGGCAGCAGCCTTTTCAGTAGTTGCAGGGGCAACAGTCTGGATGATTGACTAATCTGGCCTTGTAACACTAACCAAAATGGCCTTGCTGTGCTGTACTGTGAACGGCTGAAAGCAAGGGAAAACTACAGCCGTAATTTTTCCCGAGGAAATGCAGCTTTACTGTATGGTTAAATGATGATGGCGTCCTCTTGGGTAAAATATTCCGGAGGTAAAATAGTCCCCCATTCGGATCTCCGGGCGGGGACTACTCTGGAGGACGTCGTTATCAGGAGAAAGAAAACTGGCATTCTACGGATCGGAGCGTGGAATGTCAGTTCCCTTAATTGGGCAGGTAGGTTAGAAAATTTAAAAAGGGAAATGGATAGGTTAAAGTTAGATATAGTGGGAATTAGTGAAGTTCGGTGGCAGGAGGAACAAGAATTTTGCTCAGGTGAATACAGGGTTATAAATACAAAATCAAATAGGGTAATGCAGGAGTAGGTTTAATAATGAATAAAAAAATAGGAGTGCGGGTAAGCTACTACAAACAGCATAGTGAACGCATTATTGTGGCCAAGATCGACATGAAGCCCACACCTACTACACTAGTACAAGTTTATATGCCAACTAGCTCTGCAGATGATAGAAATTGATGAAATGTATGATGAGAAAAAAGAAATTATTCAGGTAGTGAAGGGAGACGAAAATTTAATAGTCATGGGCGACTGGAATTCGGTAGTAGGAAAAGGGAGAGAAGGAAACATAGTAGGTGAATATGGATTGGGGGAAATAAATGAAAGAGGAAGCCGTCTGGTAGAATTTTGCACAGAGCATAACTTAATCATAGCTAACACATGGTTCAAGAATCATAAAAGAAGGTTGCACACATGGAAGAATCCTGGAAATACTAGAAGGTATCAGATAGATTATATAATGGTAAGACAGAGATTTAGGAACCAGGTATTAAATTGTAAGACATTTCCAGGGGCAGATGTGGACTCTGACCACAATCTATTGGTTATGAACTGTAGACTAAAACTGAAGAAACTGCAGAAAGCTGGGAATTTAAGGAGATGGGACCTGGACAGACTGATTAAACCAGAGGTTGTACAGAGTTTCAGGGAGAGCATAAGGGAACAATTGTCACAAATGGTGGAAAGAAATACAGTAGAAGAAGAATGGGTGGCTCTGAGGGATGAAGTAGTGAAGGCAGCAGAGGATCAAGTAGGTAAAAAGACGAGGGCTAGTAGAAATCCTTGGATAACAGAAGAAATATTGAATTTAATTGATGAAAGGAGAAAATATAAAAATGTAATAAATGAAGCGGGCAAAAAGGAATACAAACGTCTCAAAAATGAGATCGACAGGAAGTGCAAAATGGCTAAGCAGGGATGGATGGCTAGAGGACAAATGTAAGGATGTAGAAGCTTATCTCACTAGGGGTAAGATGGATACTGCCTACAGGAAAATTAAAGAGACCTTTGAAGAAAAGAGAACCACTTGTATGAATATCAATAGCTCAAGTGGAAACCCAGTTCTAAGCAAAGAAGGGAAAGCAGAAAGGTGGAAGGAGTATATAGAGGGTCTATACAAGGGCGACGTACTTGAGGACAATATTCTGGAAATGGAAGAGAATGTAGATGAAGACAAAATGGGAGATACAATACTGCGTGAAGAGTTTGACAGAGCACTGAAAGACCTAGGTCGAAACAAGGCCCCGGGAGTAGACAACATTCCATTAGAACTACTGACGGCCTTGGGAGAGCTAGTCCTGACAAAACTCTACCATCTGGTGAGCAAGATGTATGAGACAGGCGAAATACCCTCAGACTTCAAGAAGAATATAATAATTCCAATGCCAAAGAAAGCAGGTGTTGACAGATGTGAAAATTACCGAACTATCAGTTTAATAAGTCACAGCTGCAAAATACTAATGCATATTCTTTACAGACGAATGGAAAAACTGGTAGAAGCCGACCTTGAGGAAGATCAGTTTGCATTCCATAGAAATATTGGAACATGTGAGGCAATACTGATCTTACGACTTTTCTTAGAAGAAAGATTAAGGAAAGGCAAACCTATGTTTCTAGCATTTGTAGACTTAGAGAAAGCTTTTGACAAAGTTGACTGGAATACTCTCTTTCAAATTCTGAAGGTGGCAGGGGTAAAATACAGGGAGCGAAAGGCTATTTACAATTTGTACAGAAATCAGATGGCAGTTATAAGAGTTGAGGAGCATGAAAACAAAATAGTGGTAGAGAAGGAGTGAGAGAGGGTTGTAGCCTATCCCTCACGTTATTCAGTCTGTATATTGAGCAAGCAGTGAAGGAAACTAAAGAAAAATTCAGAGTAGCAATTAAAATCCACGGAGAAGAAATAAAATCTTCGACGTTTACCAATGACACTGTAATTCTGTCACAGACAGAAAAGGATCTGGAAGAGCATTTGAACAAAATGGACAGTGTCTTGAAAGGAGAATGTAAGATGAACATCAGCAATAACAAAATGAGGATAATGGAATGTAGTTGAATTAAATCAGGTGATGCTGAGGGAATTAGATTAGGAAATGAGACACTTAAAGTAATAAAGGAGTTTTGCTATTTGAGGATCAAAATAACTGACGATGGTCAAAGTAGAGAGGATATAAAATGTACACTGCCAATGGCAAGGAAAGCGTTTCTGAAGAAGAGAAATTTGTTAACATCGAGTATAGATTTAAGTGTCAGGAAGTCGTTTCTGAAAGTATTTGTATGGAGTGTGACCTTGTATGGAAGTGAAACATGGACGATAAATAGTTTGGACAGGAAGAGAATAGAAGCTTTCGAAATGTGGCGCTACAGAAGAATGCTGAAGATTAGATGGGTAGATCACATAACTAACGAGGAGGCATTGCATATAATTGGAGAGAAGAGGAGTTTATGGCACAACTTGACAAGAAGAAGGGACCGATTGGTAGGACATGTTCTGAGGCATCAAGGGATCACAAATTTAGCATTGGAGGGCAGCGTGGAGGGTAAAATCGTAGAGGGAGACCAAGAGATGAATACACTAAGCAGATTCAGAGGGATGTAGGTTGCAGTAAGTACTGAGACATGAAGAAGCTTGCACAGGATAGAGTAGCATGGAGAGCTGCATCAAACCAGTCTCAGGACTGAAGACCACAACAACAACAACGTTATGTTCATTCTGTGTCTCCATTGTTTTCTCTTGTACTGCCTGTGGCTGAAGAGCGGTGTACTGTTTCGCTGCCAGCCCACCTTGTATAAGGTGTAAAATGACAATAAAGAAAAAAAAAAACAATAAGCTCAGCCTGCCAGTCTAACCTTGCATACGTCTCAGGATATATCGTCTCACATTGGACAGTGTATTTACTTTCGTGTTTTCTTTACGAGTGGACGTGGTTGTCTTTTCTCGGTTTCTTGACTCTGTTGTCCATTCTTGTTGTTGTCGTGAGGTCCTTCATTGGTCGTGTCTGTTCTCTCCCGTTGTGTTGTTATTCGCGGGCTGCTCCGCGGGTCCCACTGTGTTTCCGTAGCTTCAACCCTGTGACTGTTCCAGTTGCCGTTACAACAAAGTCACTGAAAAAAGTTCTTAGTACTGCCCAAGAGTCGATACCATGACGTCTGCACCTGTAGTGTGCTATTTAGCTACTGAAACTACAAATATAACAGTCCCGCATATTACTTTTGAACATATGTGGGACGCTACACTAATATGAAAGAAAAGTGTACAACACTTAAGCATGACAGCTGTAAACACACCGCTACTACAGGAAGAAATATTGGTGTTTAATGTCCCTTTGATGAGAGATGAAGAACCAGTTCCAGCTGAGGAAAGTTGAGGTTGGAAAGTAGCAGAGGTCTTACTAGAGCAACAACACCAGAAAGTGTCTTAAAAGTTTAAATGTGGTTATGTAATGGGAAATTTAGCCACCTCCCCCCCCCCCCCCCAATTGCAATAATAGTTTGCTACCACTTCACCAGTAGTGGAACAAGGGCGGCGTCACCCCCCTCTGCATTGTTGCCAAATTTATTCAAAATGGCGGCGATAGATATGGCAACATTGTAATGACATCATGGTGGGAAGTTCAAATTTTTGTGGGAAAAGTACGTCAATTGAGCTACCTCCGTTAACCTAACCTTTTTCCCCTTCTCCCCCATAAAATGCTGTACCTAAGAAAATTGCTGGAAAAGTTTGGCAGGAAAATAGGCCACTTGGGCTACCTCCACTAACCTAAGTCATTGGACCACCACCTCTTCCTTGGAATTGCCGGGAAAAGGACTCATCCTGCACTGGGCTGCTGGAGAGGAAAGACTGTACTTTATTTATTTTCAGTGGGAAGTTGGAACAATTTATTTAGGGATGGATTTCACGGAGTTTATTTATTACACTGATGTGTTTGGGGTCACAATACACAGCATACAGAGCTGCAAACTACATATAAATCACGGAAATAATGCAGTATATTGATGTACAGACACATTGTCAAAGTAATGCATGTAAAACGCTCTGCAGACATTCTCACTAATTATGAACAGTTGAAATAATGCTTTGCCCAGCCTACAGACCTGTTCACAAAATAATGCAACAGACACATTCACTACACATAAAATTGTCAATGCGTATATAGAACTCAGCCCACATGCTCACAACACTTAAACAGCTGAAAATAATGTAGTGCGCAGCCACTCACTGCACGTGAAATCACTTTCGAACTATTGTTAAGAAATTCTACTGCAGTATATCAGTGAATTGTTCCCTACAGAGGTCCAATGCGCTTGTGCACCAGTATGGCCTGACCTGCAAAGTGACGATGTAACCATCAGCTGATGGGCCAATTGGTGTCCATTCGGGTCCTGCAAGCATTAGGTTCTGGCATCCCTTTCATAAATGACACTTGCGAAATTCCTGTCAAAACACATATTTACCTGGCCACTGTGGCTGATGCATAGCTGCAGGTCCAGTGCCGAGCAAGAGATGTTTGCACAGCAGTTCACGTTCGCAGGTGCAGCTAGAAGATTGTCAGGGTTACACTGACATCAGGAGTCTATGTAAATAACAGCCAAATCTCCCTATTGACGTGCTATAGAAACCTTTTGAAGTGCTTCCCAGAATAACACAGGATACATTCTTCCTAGCAATTCTAACAGGGCAGCTGATCCATTACATATCAGTCCCTGCACGTAAATCGTAAAGTGTCACAGAAACAGTTAACAGTCGCTATTGTCGTAAGAGCTTTCGTGATGTCTGAGCTTGCCTCCATGGAAATTCGTGTTCTAACAGGACCTGGTTACGAAAATAGCTCGGAATAATACCAACTGCATTCTCACTGATGGTCCTAATGGCACATCACGTGTTCCCTTCCTGGAAATCGTGACGTCCTGATTTCAACATGTGTCAGAAACAGTAAACATTCTCACTGTTAAAAGCATTCATCATGCCTGTGCATGCTTTTGAAAACACTGTTAATCATAAAAGCATTCTTGTTATTTGGAAAGAGAGACAATGGTCGCATCAATCCCTTCCAGGAAATAGTGACGTTCCATAAAAGCTTCTCATTATCTACCCATCCAAATGAAGCTCTCTCACTGGTCACCTCAGTCTATATATAAATCCACAACCAACCACACCCCTCTGTGTGTGCGTGTGTTTTATTCTCCAAGATGAAGAGTGTAGCGGCAAGAGGCGTAGAGTTCTAGAGACAGGATTACCAACTGAGTAAATAAGTGGTATTTTGAGTGTAAATTTTTGTGTGTATGTTAAATTTGCTTTATTAATTCCGTCTCCTTGTTATAGTACAGCTCCAGGAATTTATCTTGGAGTGTGAGGAGAGACAGGAGGGGGCTGGACCTTGGCAGACTCTCAACGTCCAGCCATCCATGGTGGGTTCACAGCTAGCATTGCCATATGAGTATAATTTTCCTTGTAATTTGTTCTTGTATAGTAGTGATTCAAAATCTTCTTATTTCATACTTTTTTTTCAATTTATGCATCTTGCTTTTTGTTGTTGTGAGCAAGACAAGACAAACCAATTGCCTGATGCCGATTCTGACAAGGACAGTGATATGCCTGAATGGGACAGACAAAGGGTCATTGAACCAGAGGAGGATGTAATCTGGCCCTGCTAAATGATGATGATGATGATGATGATGATGATGATGATGATGATGATGACTTCTTTGAGGTTGTGGTGGAGATTTCTGATGAAGTGTTAATGCCTTGCAGCCAGAGCGAAAAATGTAATCACTCACTCTGCTTATAACCTTGAGATCGTCAGTATTCTTTCTTTCACTGTGCCAGCAGCGGTAAGCAATGTACTTAACTATTATTTTTTTATTTCTTCTTTTACGGCAGTCCCGTCTTCGCAGCCACAACACAGTGTGGCGCACATACCAATGGTGGCTAAATCTTCTTCATCCCCAAAGCGGCACCCTGTAAGGCATGCATCACCTATAAGGATGCCGCTAGTTGCCGCGAGGGAACTGCAGCCACCGCTGCCCAAAACACCACCGCTCTGGCATCCATGAGCCAAGCAACGAGCCACCACCCCTCAAGTTATTGGGTCAGTTCTGCAGCAGCAGCAGCAGCAACAACAGCATTGAGAACCATCACCGCAGCCTGGCTGTTCCCATCAGTCTGACCTGGTAACACTGCAGCATCCTCCTCCATCATCATCATCATCATCATATGAGCCTTGTCAGAATCGGTGTAAAAGCAAATGGATTGGTGAATACCGACTGGCCCCTCCTCAACACCATCATCAACAGGGTGGACTCAGAATGAAAATGCGGGGCATGTCAACTGCCGGGTGGTTTCGTAAATCCACCTTGAGTGCTATACTGGCCCGGTTTTCCGAGATGGAGGTCGGAGGGTCAGCTAAAGCACTCAGCTGAATACTACACCTTGTAACGGAACATATTAAAGGCTTTACTTTAATGAAGTATGTGATACCCTCCAAATTCAACCAGTTTAACGAGTATTTATGATTATAGAAGAGTTATTGTGTATGTTAACAATGATTGCACAACATGTCTCCATAAACAGTCAACCCATTAAATTATACTGAATAACTGACCCACACAAAAGTTAATATCACTTGATCACTGATACAGCAAATGTCATCATGTAAAAACACTAAGTTTATCTTAAATAATTAATATGAAGTACGAAAAATAGTAGCCAACTTAGGTATTTTGGATCTCCTTAAATAAAAATCACCCAGTGAAACCTATTTGTTCACTAGGAGCGTTTTCACTCAGTATTCACGTAATCAATCCTATTTTAGACGAAAACCAATGTAATTCTTAATAATTCATGTTACTTATTTATGCAAATTAAAGAAGTCAATTGACAAACTTCTAAAAAATGGCCTTTTTGTAACAGAGAATTATTCTGTCAAGTCAACAAATCTGTCTGTCATTTTCATAACATGTTAAATTATGTCACTCGATGCAAATTAATAACTTATCTGCACAAATTATGATAACAGATGTACATGTGACTTATAAACTATATCTCTTTTTAGTAGTTCTTTGACAATGTTATAAATACAAGCAGCAAGAAGGGTCGAGGAGGCAGTCGGAATGTCACTTTGGTAAAGTGTGTTTGTGTGTTATTGTCTGAGGTGGATAAACAATGCAAAGATCATGTAAAGGAAGTACTACTTTGTGTTGTGTCATGGTCTTTGGTGGACAGTGGAATTAAGATGGCCACCAGAGTAATAAATATATGAAGGTTACATATTTGTTGGTTTTGCTCGTTCTTTATCATCAAAAGCACATAAAAAACACGGACCTCATGTTTTTAACCCTAGACAACCAGATTTAGAGCCAGCATCAGCATCGAGACACAGCAGCGATCCAGCAAGCAGCAGCGATTACTACAACGCATATTAATGGTGCCAACCAAACATCAAGTGCTAACAAGCTCCGTAAACGGGAGTGAAATAGTGCGATTACAGCAATTAGCTATATCAACGACTAGGCGACCATTACAAAGGTGGGGGCTCGTCCGGGATCTTTAAGTGCATCGATGATAATAGTGCAGCGATAAATTTCGTAAGTGCTTAGCACTTCAAAAAAAAAAAAAAGTTTATTTGTGCAGTGTGGCAACAGTGAAGATATGTCAAAGTGAAAAACAAAAAAACGTGTGTATGTGCGATTACGAAAAACTATCATCACAGCGCTCGGAAGATTAACGTCTGGATTGTCAATGGAATTCATCAATCAAGATAAAACCGTATAGATGTGAAGAAAGCCAACAAGAACACCGATCACGACATCATAGCATAGGTACATAAAGCAAGGTATTTTGTTGTTGTAAAAATTATAGTTAACATGTCTCTACCTGAGAGTGATGAGATCGTAGGAAATGTAAAAATTGAACCAGGGGATGGTGAACAATTAAATTTAACAGAGTGGCTAGCAGAGTTTGCAACTCAAATAAGCTCGCAACTTAAACAATCGAGTGAACAAGTAAGTTTGAAACTTAAAGAAAACACAGATAGACTGAATAAGTTAAGTTTGAATTTTGATCTATTAACCACTCATCTCAATTAGAAGTGAGAGGAAATTAAAACTACCCTCAGTAAGGACACTAGCGAACAGCTGATACACTTCAGAAAAGAATTTCAAATTAAAGTTGAAAGTTTAAATGAAAATATACAAGCTAACACAGACAGCATTGCTGTCATCTACAACAGAGTAGATACTGAAGTTGAAAGATTAGATCAGAGAATAGACAAAACATCAGAAAACCTTAAACAAGAATACAACCTGTATACCACTAATGTAGATACAAAAGTAGAAAAGATACACACTAAATATACACAATTGGAAGATGCATTGATGTCAAAACAAATGTTTTACAATCAAAATACAATGTATGGGCACATCCAAGTGAAATGCTTTCCTGGTGAAAATCTGCACCCTATTGACTTTATTCATCAATGTAAGGATATGTTTGTTGTAGGAATGACAGATAACATAAAAATTAAGTTAGTAAAACGGTTTCTAGAAGGGGAGGCCCTATCCTGGGCAAATGAGAATAATGATTCTTGGAATACTTTTGAAGAGTTTGAAGCTAAATTCATTTGTAAATTTTGGTCACAATCCATACAAACCAGATTAAAGTCAGAATTTCTAAATGGACCAGTGTATAGAGGGAAATAGGGGGAATGCAAAATTTTTGCAGAGACCAATTGAAAGAACTTGCTCATTTGAATAACTCATTTGATGTTATGACACAAATTGATGTTTTAAAAAGAAGGTTACCAGAGAGACTCCAGTGGGAATTGGTCCATGGACCAGACGATTCAATGGAAGAGTTCCTGAAATTTGTAGATAGATTAGATAGGGCCTTGGAAAGAGAAAATAACCAAAGATTTGGCTCTGACAACAACCAGTATGGGGGGTGGAACAGGAATGTAAATAGAGATTATTATGGGAGGAGAGACTTTGAAAATTCTGGAAATAATGCTCCAAATAGGGGAGATAGGAGATACGAAAATGATTTCAGAAACAATACACAGGAGGGAGGATGGGGGAGAGATAACAGGAATGATAGAAATAGGTATTGGGGAAGAGAACAAGATAGAAGGGGGTTTGTTGAAACTAGTGAACAAAACGACAACTACAAACGGACAGACCGAGGGAACCAGCCGGGAAACGGTGGACAGTCCCACGAGATGTCCGTAGTTTTGGGGCTAGACAATATTATGATAGGACAACATTTAACCGAAACTGGAAAAGGAGAGGATACAATGTAAAGAGTAAATACCATGAAAATACTGATGTTGTTAGAATGAATAAATTAGAATTTAATAAAAGGTTTTGGGATACTATGAGTAAAAGTGATACAGTTAATAAAAACAGTGTTCAAGCACAGGTAGTTAGGGAAAGTGCAGAAGTTGAAGGTATTGCAGAGTTCCATACTTGGGCTGAAAAAGATACTGGCGTTAATAACAAGTCAGACACACCACAAATAGAATCTATTTTGGGGGGTTTATTTGATAAGAAGGGGGATGCCGAAGTGTTTAATGGAGCCAAAGACTCAATTGCTGAGATTCAGGTACATAGGGGAGAAACTGAAGATGGGGTTGTTGTGGAGGAGGAGGAAGAAGTAATAGAGGGACATTTAAATAATGATCCTAAATCAAGTGATGTTATTGATGAGAGTGTGGAGGAAGAAATAAAAGTATTTGTAGAATTGAGAAGTGATTATGTAGTAAAGGTAAGTGATGTGACAAACATGGGTAATAATGAGGTTAATTTAAGTGAAATGCAGACTAGGTAATGTGTATCTGAGGACAAGCTATTGCCTATTGGGAACTATGAAATACTAATCTATGAGAATGGTAATAATAATAATAAAGAAAATATAAAGGGATGGAATGTAAATGTGTGTTTTCAAGAAAAAGGGGAAAAGTTTTTAGAAGTTTTGTGGAACAACTATGGAAACAGTATAAACAAAGATGCCTTTTGGAAAGAATTAGCAAAGGTAAGTGCAACCTTGTATCCTACATGGTGGACAAAAATCCATAGTGGACTTTATAAAAAATGGGGTGAAAACAGTAGTTTGTTAAGTGACAACACAGTGTTAAGAGGAACAGATGAAAACAAAGGTTTATGTTTAAATGTCAATGCTTTGCAAACAGAGAGGGATGTGTCTAAGTGTAGGAAAGAGACATTAGACTTAGGAACTAAAGAAATTGAAAATGATCTATTGTTTGAAAATACTGAAATAGACAAAGATGTTGAGCTAGGTTGTCCATATGTTAAAGTAAACATTGACAAGTGGGAAGGAAGAGTGTTAGTAGACACAGGAAGTCCTGTTTCTGCCATCACTTCTAGACTTAGAGATAAGCTCAGAAATTCTCAACATTTTCCTGAGATGCCAGTTGTTGGATTAAAAGTGAAAGGAGCTACAGGCAGAGCCAGTAAGGTAGTTAAGAAACAAGTGTTACTTACTTTTAAAATTGATAACCTAAATTTTGAACATGGATGCTTAGTAGTAGATGACCTGAATGAAAATTTCATTTTAGGTATGGATTGGATATTAAAAGTGAATGCTGGGTTTAATTTTACAGCAAAACAAATGTGTATTATAGAACTTGTTAAGCAACAAAGCTGTGTAGTGAATTTGTTAATTTTAAACTGTGGTGACAACTGTAACCACATTCAATCAGTGTATCATGAAAATGAGGATGTTTATTACCCGGATGAGAACTTGGGGGATGATGCAGAGGGTCAAGAGTTTGAGAAGTTAGTAGAGAAAAAACTGGGGGAAGCTGAAAGCCTAAATAATACACAGAAGGAAAAATTAAAAGAGTTATTATGGGAATTCCAGGATGTGTTTGATGATAGACCTGGTAGAGTGAAATATTATCAATGTAAATTACAGTTAAAACCTCATGCGCCTTTCTTTATGAAACCGTATGGAATACCATTTGCAAAAAGAGACGCTGTGGAAAAAGAAATACAAAAAATGGAAAATTGGGAAGTTATAGAAAGAAGTTGCAGTGCCTACAACAACCCGTTGGTCATTGTAAAAAAAGGAGACAATAGCGTTAGGATTGTATTAGACTCCAGACATCTGAACAAGTATCTCATCAGAGAAAACGACCACCCAGAAAGTATAGATGAGCTGTTAGGTAAATTTGAGTGTGTCAAACATATGACAAGCCTAGATCTCACTGCTGGTTTTCATCAAGTTGAACTTAGTCCTGATTCGAGAAAATATACAGCCTTTTTATATAATGGTAAATGCTATCAGTATACAGTCGTTCCATTTGGTCTCAATGTATCAGTTGCGGAATTCATCAGAGCATTAGATTTTGTACTTGGTCATGAAACTAGTTCAAAATTAACCATTTATGTAGATGACATTTTAATCACTGGGAAAACTTGGGAAGAACACCTTGAACTATTAAGGGAGGTATTTATAAAACTCAGAAAGGGAGGAATGACATTAAAATTAGAAAAATGTAAATTTGGGCTAGAGGAGTTAAAATTTTTGGGTCACATCATTACAGAACAAGGGATTTTGCCAGACAAAGACAAAATAAAAGCCATAGAAAATTTTCCAACACCTAGAAACAAGAAACAACTCAAATCATTTTTCGGCTTCACAGGATTTTACAGGAAATTCATCAGTAATCAAGCATTAAATGCAGTTTGTTTGTATAACTTACTTAAAAAAAATGTAGTGTGGGATTGGACACCAGAATGTGAAGATGCTTTTAACAAAATCAAAACGCAACTATGTAACAGCCAACTTCTACATAGACCAGACATGTCAAGTCCTTTCTGGCTAGCTACTGACAGCAGCGATGCAGGGTTAGGAGTTCATTTATTTCAAGAAAAGGAAGTAAATGGAAAAATGGAACACCGAACAATCGCATTTGCCAGCAGAATTCTTCAAAAACATGAAAAACACTACACAGTGACAGAAAAGGAATTACTAGCTATACATTGGGGTTTTACAAAATTTAGAAATTACCTCTTGGGACATAAAGTAATAGTACAGACAGACCACAAAGCATTAAGCTATCTCCAAGAGTGCAGGTTATACCATAACAGACTTACCAGATGGGCCATGTTTCTCCAGCAGTTTGATTACGAAGTGAGGTACATTCAGGGAAAACAAAATGTGGTAGCAGACGCTTTATCAAGACTACCTTTGGGAAGTGATTTGGAGGGAAGTAGTGGAGAGGATGAGAAAATTTTCAAAATTATGTATCTAAAGGGTATTAAAGAGGAAAAGGAAATACAAAAAATCTGTAACGACATTAGGAGGTTTCGGAACCACAATGAAAACTGGAAACTAGTCAAAAGTTACATAGGAAAAACTGGGGGAGAAAAGGTAGAAGCATACTATAAAGTACACAAGGGGATACTATTCAGAAGACCTAAACCCGATTTAGACTATTGGAAACTGTGTTGGCCTGAGCAACAAATAGATACGCTCATTACTTATGTACATGAAAGCTTTGGCCACTGTGGCACCACTAAGTGTATCCAAAAAATACAGGAGAACATTTATTTTTACAACATTAGCAGAAGAGTAAAGAAAAAGTTATCAACATGTGACAGATGTCAGAGGGTAAAAGTGACAAACCAAACAACCAGGGGAATAATGCAGAACATATTACCCACAAATAAACTCGATCTCGTTGCAACTGACATCTACGGACCGTTACCCAAGACAAGGGGGGGTTACAGTTATATTTATGTCATGGTAGACATCTTCTCCAAATTTATAAAGCTTTATCCCTTAAGGAAAGCTACCAGCAAACAAATAGTTTCAAAAATTACAAGTAATTATTTCAACACTGTGGGAAAACCTAAGGCAATACTTTCAGACAATGGGTCTCAGTTCACCTCTAAATACTGGAAAACTTTTATTGAAGACACGGGAATTAAACACATTTTAATATCTGCTTACCACCCGTCAAGCAATCCGGCTGAGAGATACATGAGAGAGATTGGAAGACTGTGCAGAACCTACTGTAGCCAGAACCACACTAATTGGTTAGAGTACATAAATAGTTTTGAAGAAATAATGAACAGCTTACAGCACTCTTGCACTCGGTGTTCCCCACACGAAATAATGTACAACCAATACCCTGCTAGTTTCTTCACTGAAAACATAGAGTATCCACCTTGCAAAATTATGTCGCCCCAAGAAAGAGAAGACTGTGTACGGGAAACTATGAAAAAACAAGGGGAATTGAGAAAAAGGCGACATGCAGCCAAAGGAAAAGCTACACAGTTGAAACCAGGGGACCTTGTACTCGTCAAGACACAAGAGAAATCAAAATTATTGTCAGCCGAACTTAAAAAGTTTTTTGATATTTACATTGGTCCATTTGAAATAAAAGAAAGCCCACATCCTAATGCGTATAGACGTATCTTTCCCAGATCAAGAAGGTTATTTGGATTAAGAAACATCACTGAATTGAAACCATATAAACATGATTAAGCACATTTCCCTGTTTGAATTTTCCGTAAAGCATTTTATCAGCAAAGATTTTTACTGGGTGTGTCAAATACCAACTACCACTCATCCTACAGACCCTGGAAAAGTTCCAGATCTCTGAGGGAATGTTTTTATATTTGTACACTCCTGGAAATGGAAAAAAGAACACATTGACACCGGTGTGTCAGACCCACCATACTTGCTCTGGACACTGCGAGAGGGCTGTACAAGCAATGATCACACGCACGGCACAGCGGACACACCAGGAACCGTGGTTTTGGCCGTCGAATGGCGCTAGCTGCGCAGCATTCGTGCACCGCCGCCGTCAGTGTCAGCCAGTTTGCCGTGGCATACGGAGCTCCATCGCAGTCTTTAACACTGGTAGCATGCCGCGACAGCGTGGACGTGAACCGTATGTGCAGTTGACAGACTTTGAGCGAGGGCGTATAGTGGGCATGCGGGAGGCCGGGTAGACGTACCGCCGAATTGCTCAACACGTGGGGCGTGAGGTCTCCACAGTACATCGATGTTGTCGCCAGTGGTCGGCGGAAGGTGCACGTGCCCGTCGACCTGGGACCGGACCGCAGCGACGCACGGATGCACGCCAAGACCGTAGGATCCTACGCAGTGCCGTAGGGGACCGCACCGCCACTTCCCAGCAAATTAGGGACACTGTTGCTCCTGGGGTATCGGCGAGGACCATTCGCAACCGTCTCCATGAAGCTGGGCTACGGTCCCGCACACCGTTAGGCCGTCTTCCGCTCACGCCCCAACATCGTGCAGCCCGCCTCCAGTGGTGTCGCGACAGGCGTGAATGGAGGGACGAATGGAGACGTGTCGTCTTCAGCGATGAGAGTCGCTTCTGCCTTGGTGCCAATGATGGTCGTATGCGTGTTTGGCGCCGTGCAGGTGAGCGCCACAATCAGGACTGCATACGACCGAGGCACACAGGGCCAACACCCGGCATCATGGTGTGGGGAGCGATCTCCTACACTGGCCGTACACCACTGGTGATCGTCGAGGGGACACTGAATAGTGCACGGTACATCCAAACCGTCATCGAACCCATCGTTCTACCATTCCTAGACCGGCAAGGGAACTTGCTGTTCCAACAGGACAATGCACGTCCGCATGTATCCCGTGCCACCCAACGTGCTCTAGAAGGTGTAAGTCAACTACCCTGGCCAGCAAGATCTCCGGATCTGTCCCCCATTGAGCATGTTTGGGACTGGATGAAGCCTCGTCTCACGCAGTCTGCACGTCCAGCACGAACGCTGGTCCAACTGAGGCGCCAGGTGGAAATGGCATGGCAAGCCGTTCCACAGGACTACATCCAGCATCTCTACGATCGTCTCCATGGGAGAATAGCAGCCTGCATTGCTGCGAAAGGTGGATATACACTGTACTAGTGCCGACATTGTGCATGCTCTGTTGCCTGTGTCTATGTGCCTGTGGTTCTGTCAGTGTGATCATGTGATGTATCTGACCGCAGGAATGTGTCAATAAAGTTTCCCCTTCCTGGGACAATGAATTCACGGTGTTCTTATTTCAATTTCCAGGAGTGCATTTTCACTATTGAATATTAAATTTTGAGACATCTTCCTTACTTGCAACGGGCAATAAGGTGACAAACATTTATTACTTTCTTTTTGTATTGTTGAATATGGAGCATACTTGCACCAAATAAAAGACAATGTAAAAAATTGTTGTGCAAGACCCATCATTTTGTTACTATTGTTTTCTTAGGCATAAGATTTGTGTACAATTTTCTACAGCTAATCAGATGTTCACCAAGTTTGATGTTTGTGTTATGTTGTGACCAATTTAAGTGTCCAATTTTAGTATTAATTTGTTCTTGTACTATCTTGACTGTGTCTCAATGGGAGACAAGTTTTTTTAATATTTTCTTTTTTTTTAAATGCATATTATATTCATACATGTGACTTCTCTAGTGTTTGTGTTTATATATCATGTCCATACTTATAATTATGTTCTTTGTTTTCATTTCCTTTATGTGGCTCAAAATGAGCAGACAGCTGCAATATTTTTCCTATGGACATCTGAACTGTATGTAATATATTTATGTTCCTTCTATTATCTTGATTATTCTGTGACTCAATGAGAGCTGACTTTGAAATAATTTACATATATTTTTTTTTATATCTTAAGATCGCATGTGATATATTTGTGTCTCTTTTTGATCATTTTCCATGTGGCTCACTGGGAACAAAGATTAACAGTTTTTTTTTTACTTTCAGATATTACTAAATATTTTTATTGCCATAACACAAAGTGCATTTGAAACAACACAACTAAAATATTTGCAGGAAACAGTCATTGTATACATACACATTATGCATAGTAAAACAAAAAAAAAAAAAAAAACAAAATAAAAAAATTATTAAAATAGTACTTTTCCAAATTTTAACCATTTGACACATTTGTCCTAGTCGGCTAATATCATTAACATTCTGTAAATGATATTACCCGAGGGGGGTATTGTAACGGAACATATTAAAGGCTTTACTTTAATGAAGTATGTGATACCCTCCAAATTCAACCAGTTTAACGAGTATTTATGATTATAGAAGAGTTATTGTGTTTGTTAACAATGATTGCACAACATGTCTCCATAAACAGTCAACCCATTAAATTATACTGAATAACTGACCCACACAAAAGTTAATATCACTTGATCACTGATACAGCAAATGTCATCATGTAAAATCACTAAGTTTATCTTAAATAATTAATATGAAGTACGAAAAATAGTAGCCAACTTAGGTATTTTGGATCTCCTTAAATAAAAATCACCCAGTGAAACCTATTTGTTCACTAGGAGCGTTTTCACTCAGTATTCACGTAATCAATCCTATTTTAGACGAAAACCAATGTAATTCTTAATAATTCATGTTACTTATTTATGCAAATTAAAGAAGTCAATTGACAAACTTCTAAAAAATGGCCTTTTTGTAACAGAGAATTATTCTGTCAAGTCAACAAATCTGTCTGTCATTTTCATAACATGTTAAATTATGTCACTCGATGCAAATTAATAACTTATCTGCACAAATTATGATAACAGATGTACATGTGACTTATAAACTATATCTCTTTTTAGTAGTTCTTTGACAATGTTATAAATACAAGCAGCAAGAAGGGTCGAGGAGGCAGTCGGAATGTCACTTTGGTAAAGTGTGTTTGTGTGTTATTGTCTGAGGTGGATAAACAATGCAAAGATCATGTAAAGGAAGTACTACTTTGTGTTGTGTCATGGTCTTTGGTGGACAGTGGAATTAAGATGGCCACCAGAGTAATAAATATATGAAGGTTACATATTTGTTGGTTTTGCTCGTTCTTTATCATCAAAAGCACATAAAAAACACGGACCTCATGTTTTTAACCCTAGACAACCAGATTTAGAGCCAGCATCAGCATCGAGACACAGCAGCAATCCAGCAAGCAGCAGCGATTACTACAACGCATTTTAATGGCGCCAACCAAACATCAAGTGCTAACAAGCTCCGTAAACGGGAGTGAAATAGTGCGATTACAGCAATTAGCTATATCAACGACTAGGCGACCATTACAACCTGGACATCCATATAGATGTCTATGATCTGGTAAATGGAGGGTCAAGCTATATTAAGCTCCCTAATGATATAGCTAACAAGAGAGCATGCAATAATGTTGAAAATAAAATCAACCAGGTTTGTTTCGCATGATCAGTCCTGGCTTGTGAGAGAAATTACAATTACATAGATCATCCTCAGTATCCCAGTACACACCATGTAGGTGATAATATTCATGGGTGTTATAACTTTGATGGTATCGATTTCCCCATCAAGATGCAGGACATACATAAATTTGAGGCACAAAATACTGGAATATTGGTTCATGTTTATGGCCTGGAGAAGAAAAGCAAGTCAGATGAGCGAGACAAGCACATTGTTGCCAGGCGCTTTCATTTCTCAAAATTTGCAGGTGAGCGTGAGCTGCACGTGAACATGCTGATCTTCTCTGAAGGTGATAATTATCACTATGTTTGGATCAAAGACATGTCTTGACCCCTTTACAGCCAGTTGTCGAAAAAGTAACATAAAAAGCGTATTTTCTTAAGGTGTCTGAATTATTTCTCCTCAGACAAGTTATTAGTGGCGTACCTAGCAGACTGCATTTCCAATGGCCCGGTAGGTGCTATCACGCCTACTGAGGAAAACAAATTCAAAAAGTTTAAGAATGCTCACCGCCAGGAGCAATGCCTGTTTGTAGTGTATGTCAACTTTGAATGCCTCCTCGCTCCTGTGAGACACTGTGGAGGTAACCCTACAGCCTCACATTTACAGAAAAACACGTACCATTTGGCAGTGTATCAAACTGTATCGTCATATGATTCCAGTCTTAAATGCTACAAATGTTATGTCGGGGATAATCCTGAAGTTTGGCTGCTCACTGAGCTCAAAAAACTTTCAAGGGAAGTTGATAACCTTTACAGCGACAACATACCCATGACCAAATCGAAGGAGAATGAAAATTTGTATAATAATGAGGAGGGAAATAACTACTTTGAAAAAAGAAAAAGAAGAAATGGGAACTGCTTCTTCCATACATTAATTAGCTAGTGTTTTAATTTAACTCTTCAAACAGAGCATTTCAGCAACTTTATACAGACCACAACCAGCTGCCTACATACTTGCAAACATAAACACAATATATGAGGCACTGAGAGCACAAGCGGACTAACCCACACTTTTTGTGAATTTGAGGTATTGACATGTTGTGATAACAGTATACGAGTATTATGCAATGCATGTTGATCTGTTTGTTTATCTGAAGGTTTGTCTAATGTAGCAACGTAAACATTGCTGTTGCACTCAACCGCTGATAGATACCGTTGAGAGCAGGAGTGGACTATGCGTCATAGTCCATTTGTGCTCTATGCTCTCCGTCCACTGCCATTGCGCGTGACGCCGGCGAACGAAAGACTTGTGTATTTAGTGTGGAACAACGTATTGGACCAGTGACCACGTGGACGTGTATTTCAGTTGATCAGCATGGCAGCCCCTGCGAAAAGTGTGGAGGAGCAATTGGAAGGTTAGTTTGTATTGTGTTCCATTCCTTTTTTGCGGATAACATTGTCGATTGTACACTAACGCGTTCATATGCAAACACGTCTAGATGTACCGTATCTCGAATGGTGACTTTGTTCAGAAAATGCAGGTTGTTTTCCATAGGAAAACAGAATGACATACAAACAATACTTTATGTATTGCTATTTTGTGTAATCAAGTAACGATCACTTGTAATGTTATGTGTACAACAATGTTTTACCGCCCGCCGAGTTGTGTTGAGCAATTGCTTCGCCTGTGGATACCAATGCACACGTTGACCATTACTGTAGTGTAGTTAATATTACATTGAGGGATGGATATTGTTATTACAGAGATGTTTGCGTCCGATGGGGAAGTGCCGGGAGACGCGAGAGCGAGCACGGCTGCAGCAACAACTGTTCCAGAGGACGTGCCAGAGACGAACGACGATGCCGTGGTACGGAGCCGAGGAAAGAAGCGCCTTAGAAACGAAGATAAATGGCTTCGTAACGTTAGGAAAGAACGGAGAGCTCTAGGTCAAGAGTATGTAAACCGTAAGGGTAACCTTGTACCTCGAAAGGAATTGCGGAAAATCAGCGAGTGTACGTGCCGGTATGAGTGCCACAAACACATCAACGAAGAACAGCAGGAACAAGTGTTCAATGAGTTTTATAATTTAGGCAGCCACGATCTGCAGTCGGCTTTCCTGTTTACCATGATTAAAGTCGTTGATAAAGCACGGTCTTACGTAGGTCAGCAACATTCACGTAGGGAGAAGACGAGATTGTATTACTTGCTCAATTCAAATGGGTCTGAAACGAGGGTGTGCAAAAGATTCTTTCAGAATACTTTAGCCGTATCTGCTGGAAGAATCGATAGGGTACTCAAGAATAAAGGGGAAAAAGCCACCCCTCCTCGTGATGGTAGAGGTAAAGGTGAACCTGGTAATAAAACACCTCGCCACAAAGTTGATGTAGTAAAACGTTTCATAGAAAAATTCCCGGCGTATGAAAGCCATTATGCGTATCATAAAAATAACGGTAGAAAGTATTTAGGACCAGATTTAAATTTATCAGTCATGTATTCACTGTACTGTGCAGAGGAGCAAATGCCCGTTTCTCATTTTATTTTCCGCAAAATTTTTTACGAAAACTTCAATTTGTCATTTCATCCACCAGTGTCCGACTCTTGTCGAACATGTGATGCTTTGCAGGTAAAAATAACAGCTGCCGATAATGATAAGGAGAGGACGGAGTTAATTGCAGAACGTGAATTCCATCAGCAAAAAGCTGAGTATGCACGGGCAGGTTTACATAGTGATACATTGCTTAGCAAATCAGATGGTAACGTTACAGTGATAACATTTGATTTGATGAAAACTTTGCCTACACCGATCATCTCAACTGGAGTTTGCTATTACAAACGTCAGTTGTGGACATATTGCTTTGGCATCCACAATATGCACAATGATGATGTATACATGTTTCTGTGGCATGAATCCATTGCGTCGAGAGGGCCACAAGAAATTGGTTCTTGTTTGCTGTACTTCATACGCAATTTTGTCAGGACTGAAAAACTAATTATGTACTCTGATCAGTGCGGAGGCCAGAATAGAAACATAAAGGTTGCTGTACTGTGCCAATACATTGTCAACAGCTCAGAGTTCTCTGTGAAGGAAATAGACCATAAATTTTTAGTTAGCGGACACTCGTACCTGCCCTGTGATCAGGATTTTGGCTTAGTTCAGAAACGAAAAAAGTATTTTCCTAATATTTACCGTCCTAAACACTGGAATGATGTGGTAGTGAGTGCCAGAAAAAGGAATCCATTCAAGGTAATTAATATGAATGCGGAATGTTTCTTTTCAACAAAACAACTCGAAAGAAACATCACGAATCGAAAAATGTCTTCTGGCAATTGTAAAGTACAATGGTTGAACATACAGTGGCTGCGGTATGAAGCAACCAACAGATTCAAAATATTGTATAAATACTCGAACCAAAACCAAGAGCCATTTCAGGAAATTGATGTGGCCAAACGAACATCCACATGCATCAGCAATCTCGAACTGCTTTACCCTAATGGAAATGTAATTACAGAGACAAAAAAGAAGGATCTGCTAAGTTTGCTTCCGTATGTACCTCCACTTCATCGTGATTTCTACAAAACTTTACAAACGTCATCAAATGCTGTAGAAACATTGCCTGTGGATGATTTTGAAATGTAACACAATGCGTAACATTACAGAAACCAATGTAAAATGGTACATGTAATGTGTACAATGTATACTAGTAATGAATACTATTGTCACATGCATCAGCGTACTAACGGACCTGTCATTGAGAATGTTCAACTACTTGGAGCGAAAATGGACTAAGCCACAACAAAACTGCTAATATTCTACTATATAGTACGTTTGTAATTTATCTATGTCAAAATATTGTTCAATAAAACCACAGTTACATCATATGCATGTTACAAGGCTGCAATGTATCACAAACATACATTATTTGTGGGCCTGTATTATGAGACCTGTTTCCTCCATATTGACTTCTCCGGGGTTAGTCCGCTTGTGCTCTCAGTGCCTCATATATTCTTGAGTACCCTTGAGTACACTGCACATAGAATGGCTACTACATTCTTTTATTTCAACTTTAAATATTTGGATATTTTCAGTTTCTTGTCATAAGCCAATATATAACCAATTATAACGTTTTGCACCAGAATAAACAAGCTTCATTCTGAAAACTAGAGATTTATATTTAATCTATATCAAAATTATATTTAATTCTAATATTGTGTTAGTGAATTTATGAATTCACCCTAAATTCACATTTATCATCAACCAGAAACACCAGTATGGAGCATATGACTGACATGTAAGTATATGAAATCTTAGCTCCCTGAAGAGGCTTCTTCAAGATATTTACTTGTCAACTTGACAAAATGTTCTTATTTCAACCTCTGTAGCAATCATTTTTTTTTTTTTTTTTTTTTTTTTTTTTTTTCATTTTAACTTCAACAAGTTGCAGATTATACCATAGGACAGAACTGAGTCAGACAAGTGCATGCAATGTAGTTGTAGTTGCAAATATGGAAAAAACATTAGCTGTATAATGGAGTGAAAACAAAAAATTTTTTGTGCTGGACCTAGAATTGTGGCAGATTTCTGGCTTATTGATAGCTGTCAGTTTACCATTAGCTACCTGTGTATTCTCCATGTATGTCGCCAACCTGCACTTGTACATCTGTTATGTATATTCCCGTGCAGGAGAGATATTTTAATTGAAAGTCACTAGCCCAGTATTGGTGGATAAATAAAATACTGCAGTGGCTTTGTTGTTCTGAAGTACAATGCAATGTTCCTTTAGATGTGCATCCATGTGGAAAGGAACAGGCACACATTGGACAACCGTCAACTGTATAACTGAATGACAATAATGAAAATTTGTGCTGGACCAGGACTCAAATGCGGATTTCCCACTTATCGCGAGTGGTCACCTTACCATTAGGCTATCTGAGCCAGACTCAAATTTCCGTATGTTGTCAATCATGTGTCTGTAACCAGCATTCATATGTTAATTATGTATATTGCCATACAAGAGTGACATTTTTAATTGAAAGACACTTGCTAATTGTCGGTGGATAGTTATAGTATTGCAGTGCCTGTGTTGTTCATAATTATGATGCAATGTTCCTGAAATTGGAATGATCACATAGATAATATTTTGAGGGAGCAAACCAAAGACTTCATTTTACTGGCAGAGAACTTAGAAGATGCAATAGGTCTACTAAGGAGATTGCCTACATTATAATTGTCCATCCTGTGCTTGGGTATGACTGTGCAGTATGGTACCCTTACCAGATGGGACTGACGAGAGGACATTGAAAAAGCTCAGTGAGGGGCAGCTCATTTGGTATTATCAAAAAATAGGGGAGAGAGAGATGGACATGTTACATGACTGATGATGCCAGCCATTAAAACAATACTGTTTTTCAGGGCAGTGATATCTTTTCAGCAAAGTCCGTTTTTCCCATTCACTGTTACAGAGTGGAACGGTAGAGGAATAGTAAAAGTGTTTTGATGAACCCTCTGCCAGGCACTTAAAGGTGACTTACAGAGTATTCATGCAGGTGTAGCTCAAGGTGACACTACCTCAGAGGTGCAATGAGATTTATTGTTACTTCAACTGATGTTGCTAAATAAAATGATGTACTATCGTGTAGGAGATGTGATGAGATGAACGAAAATTTTGTCATACTCCCGTGTCATCTCTCACTACAGGACCGGTATGTAGAGCTATCATCACTATCTGACTGCGTATGGGCTATTCTGATGTTGTGGTAGATAATTGCAGGTGGCCTTGTCATTGCGATTGAGTATGGAAACATAATAGCAGTGTAGAATCTTACTGTGAATGGTGTTTTGCACTATCGTCAATATCTATCTTGGCTATTTGTGTGTCAAGTCATGGCAATACAACTGTTGTGCAAACCTTATGGACAAAAAGTTCGTAATTTTCACAAGATGTGTCTCTGCCAAGTAATATGGTTCAATGAAATGTGGGTCATTCATAGAAAGAATTGCTACAGTGTATTAGAGAAGGTTACTGAAAGAAGTGCGCAATGAGAACAGAAATAACTTCATTCAAAGTCGAATTACACTAAAGTGTCCGCGTTTCATGATGGTCCCCTGGTATTACAAATGGCGGGACATGGGTCTTAATGGAATGTGTGATCACCACTGATGACAGTGCATGCTCTATTGCGTCCTCCTATGCTGACCATACGGTTGGTAGTAAGTTCTTGTGGCAGTGCGTTTGATTCATCTACCAGCAGGACTGACAGCTGTTGGATGGTCATTGGTGAATGTGGATATGCTGAAACAAGTTTTCCTACTGGATCTCACACGTGCTCAATGAAATTTACGTCACGGGACAGGCCAGCCCATTTGCCAAATATCCTCCTACTCCAAGAGCACCTCCAACAGAGCTGTTCAATGCGGGTGGACATTATTACTCATCAGGAGCCCTGTACGAAACTTAAGCGCTTTCATAGTTTTAAATAATGACAGTATTTGGGATAAGAATGTAGTTGGGATACAGATGGTTTGTGAACTGATAAAAATTCTTTAAAAATAAACCAAAAAAGTGAAATAATAATCATAAATTTATGACGCACACTTTACTATATATTTCCACACAGAAAATTTGAACGAAATTGTTTCCAGAGCTTTAGTATATCTAATTGTAAATGATATATCGTATAAGAATTTGAGCTTCATGAACTTTTTATTTTTCATTTTCCTTAAGGGATACGAAAATGTTGTTGATTTAGTTTGTCCTGAAATGGCTACATGCGACTGCCTGTAAGTAAAGAATGGATATGGTAAATACGATTTGAAACTTTGTCCCCGTAACTTGCTTATAGTGACAGCAAATGCAATTTTAATTCGCTTCTTACCTGGTATTCACTAAGACCTCAATAAATTCTAACTGTATTTCAGGATTCTGATTGCATTTCGTACTTCATGTAAGCACATTAGGCCATAGCAGCAATACGTAAATCATAATTTATGTTGGCAGGGGCTAATATTTTTGTCATTTCGAAAGGCATATTCGTATAGGAATGTCAACCTGTACAACAGGCAGAGATAATGGACTACTGCAGTGGTCACCGTCATAGTCTATGACACTGATGTATACAAATTATCCAGTTAATAAGATGTAATTTGTAATAAGATAAAATGAAAAGTGAGTTTCTTGTTCGTGAGTAAGAGGTTAGCTTCACAAACTACAGGTATGATGCCGGACATCTATGATGCCCTTTTGCCTACGATAGTTCAAAATTTTTGACAAATAGTAAGTCTTAGCACAAAACCGGTATGCAGTATGAGAAACGATTAAAAATTTTCTAATGATGCCTCAGTCATCTGTGTACGATTAGCATGTCTTGAAGAAAAGGGATGTTGACTTGAGAAGTAATATATATGAATAAAAAAGAAGCCAGTGCCGAATGCACCTTTGGAAAGACAAACGTGGGGAACAAGTATAATGTCGCAATAACATTATGCCTTTGCCCACCATTAACACCTGCACCATGAAAACAATCATGTTAGACAATGTTCCAGGATGCATTAGCTATTACCACCTCTCACCACTTGGGGGAAGATTCAACTTCCCAGAAATAGTGTTTTGGTACAGCAGTGGATATCTACTATGTGATGTGCAATACCTGACATGTATTTACATTCCCCTAAAAGCTAAAGGTATCATTTTGCTACAATGGAAGAGTAAAAATAATGTGTTTCACTTTCTGACTTTCAGCAATAGAAAAAGATCAAAAAATGTTGTGTGAAAGAGCTGTTGGCTGTGGTCCAGCTCAAAACATTGTGCTCTAGAGTTTGCCTATGTCACACCAGACTCTGGCCACCAAATGTGGAAGTCGGCTGATAGGGACCGATGGCCAGTCATGTGACTGTGACACGTCATTTACTGAACCAATGATGTATGCTGGTGCACTCGCTCTGCCATGCATGAAATTATTTCCTTTTTATTTTGACTTTTCATGTGAAATATCTGTGATGAAGCGAATGAATACAGTGTGGTAACTTAACTGGTGTGGCCTTTCTCAGGCAGAATATGTCAAGAGGGATGTTTAAGTGTTAAGATTTCCATGGGAAAAAAGTCAGGATTATTAGTTTGTAGCTGTGTCTGTGACGACCACAGATAAATTCTTCTCTATTATAAGTTTCTTTTCTCAGGCATTATCTCTCGATCTAGGACTGTTATACTCTGAAGATGGCTTCGAAAACATGAAGCTCTGGAAACTTTGTCTGTATTGAGAGTTCTGCCATAAAGAAATTGTGAGGTTGATGACGCATAACATACACTGCTACAGATAGGCTAAGTGGTTGGCAGTGAACGCCTTCAAGAATGCTGTTAAATTTCTGATGGAACAAGATGCTGAATGAAAGTGAATAGGCCAATGCATGTATCGCCGTGTAACTAACGCTCTAGTACAAAGCTAAAACAGATGCCCTAAACTGATCTCAGTCAAGGTTGTTACGCGAACTATTAAACAATGATACATTACTCTCAATGAGTATTCTCATGTTGCTCAAATAATTTGTTTATTGTAAACAAAAATCAGTTTTAAATGCCAGGTAAACATTTCTGACTGTACTGATGTAGCCTCACAATGATGTAATGTTTCTGTTGTGGTAACAGCAGAGCCACAGCGTCTCCAGCCAATAGGTGATGTCTTCTCTGTGCCCGTGACGTCGACACGTGGTGCTGCTAGTGTATTGGCTGCGCTTATAGTATGCGGATGCCCACCACAATAGAAAAAGAAAACATCGTCGATGATGAGCTGCTGTTCTCGTTGCCTGGAAGGTGGGTGTCCACCCCGATACTAATGACTTTGTCGCTGCTGGCTGACCTGTCACAGGGGACATTAGGAGTGTCCAAGACAACCGAGCACACCTGTGGACAACAAAGACACTGATTTAAGTGCTGGTGCCTATGCCACATAAGTGAAATGTCAAATTTCAAGTTTTATGCCAAAACACATAGACCTTACACATAAAGAGTAGAGGGAGGTGCATATCACAAGGAACAGTTCATCAAAAGGAGTCAGTTTCCAAGTATGAAACAAATTTTAAACTGGAAACAATTATTACATTTTAGAAGTTTCGCCTCTTTAGCTGTTACCACGGATTTCAAACGTATAAGCTACAGTTTCTACATTTTATAGTTATACTAGGGGCATCCTCACATTTTAATCTTGTCATGTGGCTTTATGGTTAATGATACTTTGACAAAGGTAATGATATAAATTAATTTTTGCCTAGTGAAGTTACTAGTGCCTATATTTTGTTAATTTTTGTTTGTTTCATTGTGCTCATAATGTTTGTTACTATTTATACCATTAAGTTGCACCATAATATCCAAGAGTGTGAAACTAGCTATGGATGAAACTGGCTAATCGCCTAACATCTTTCAGTACAATCTTCTCGTACTTCCAGCCATGTCAAGAAGTCATACTTCCATGTGTTTCTGAACAAGTTGCTATTAGCCCACTGTGAAGCAGTAACCGACTGTTGCCTGGTTGCTGTCCTCATCTTTACTTAGCCATGGAACCAGCTGCGGATGAGGCCATCCACATAAGACTTTGAGGATATAGCCTTGGATACAACTCGCAGAAAGTCAAGTTGCTCTTACTACCTTTTCTACAACTCATTCGCTGTCTGTTTCTTTTACAGCAGAGCAATTCAAAGATGCTGTCTTTAGACAAGTGAATGATGTAACTAAGTACTGTAATAATTTACAAATTATCAAGGTCCAATTTTTGAAAGAATATTGGTCTACAGCAATTCAGTGAGAACTGCTCATACATTTCTGGATCGAAGACTAGTTCAACCTGTCCAGGGCACAATGAAGGCAATCTGTAAGTACTGATGTGGGGTGGCTGTACAGTTGTTGTTGTGGGTATAAAGCTTTTGTTACCATTCTGTGTTTGGTGAGAACTTGTAGCACCACTCCATGACAATTACGAGAATTATGAACATTTTCTTGAAAGAGTCTAATATTCTCATGGCCCTTACAGTACAGTGCAAAATATAACATAGGAGCTGCGGGAAGGTGGAAGACTCGTGCCACTTATGATGATGTGCATGGCAGGCAACAGAATTTCAATCATTCTGATGACCAGTTTGAAGTAGAAAAATGGCAAGTAATAGTGAGGAACATAAATAAAGTGTATATAGCAGCTGCCACAGGTGACCTTGGTGGGGAGGAGGTGCACTCAGTGGGGGAACAAGATTGCTGAATAGCTTGGTTGGGCAGCTGATGGGAAGTTCTATTGAACTTTGTAAGAATGGAGACACTAATGAGTGGGGGAGACATTCCTGCACCACTGAGTGTGTGTGAAGAGTCACCTGACTTGCACCCCATTTATTATTATGACATAACTGATGGATTAAATGCTGCTGGTACTATTGGGATAGTGTGACAGTTTGACAAAAAGCAACTGACTGGAACAGGAACAATAAGAAGTAAAAATTCGTTGATGTGGCAAGTGTGAGGACTTCAGGCTCCAGAACAGTATATGAAAGACTGCAAGGAAGCAAGCACTTCTGAACTGCAAGGGAGAGAATTCAAATAAGAATGTTCATTACAAAACACAAGAGTGCCTCTGGACAGCACTAATATGATTTATAAATTCGTATTTGATGGAGATGCCAAATATGACTGCCATCAAGGTTGGACAGCACTCATGCAGTGTGCTTTTAGACTCCCACACTCAATAGTGAATAGGAAGAGCAAAGATAGAAATTCGATGCCTGTGACTGAGTTGGGTAAAAAAAAAAAGCCAAAATAAAAGAGTTGTTTTGTGGGGGAGAGCTGGTGCCCATTTCAGCTGATGTCAATCCGATTGTAAAAGTAGCAGTAGGTGGCTTAGAAAGTGAGGTACTGGTTGACAGCTGTTCACAGATTTCAGTGACTTCACCTAGCAAAATGAACACAGTACTACTGCTGACCTGTAACGTTAAAATTTTTGGTGCTACAGGGATGGTGTCCAAAAACAATCCAACATGAAGTCAAACTACTCTTGCAGTTCAAAGTTGTGGTCACAGAATTGCACACGTTTGAGAATTCAGAAACTGTGTTAACATGATCATAGGTATCAATTCTTTAATATAAATTGTTGTGATGTAAATGTCGAGCGGTGTTGTATAATAATGTACATGCAGTGCTAATGTTGGTAATACGCACCTGTGTGTGGTTTTTCTGTATATTGTTTTTCTTGTTGTACGTACTTTGTGTTGAACCGGTACCTAATAAACCATATGTATTTCCAATCATCATCATCATCATCATTTAAGACTGATTATGCCTTTCAGTGTTCAGTCTGGAGCATAGCCCCCCTTATAAAATTCCTCCATGATCCCCTATTCAGTGCTAACATTGGTGCCTCTTCTGATGTTAAACCTATTACTTCAAAATCATTCTTAACCGAATCCAGGTACCTTCTCCTCGGTCTGCCCCGACTCCTCCTACACTCTACTGCTGAATCCATGAGTCTCTTGGGTAACCTTGCTTCTCCCATGCGTGTAACATGACCCCACCGTCTAAGCCTGTTCGCCCTGACTGCTACATCTATATAGTTCATTCCCAGTTTTTCTTTGATTTCCTCATTGTGGACACCCTCTTGCCATTGTTCCCATCTACTAGTACCTGCAATCATCCTAGCTACTTTCATATCCGTAACCTCAACCTTGTTGATAAGGTAACCTGAATCCACCCAGCTTTCGCTCCCGTACAACGAAATTGGTCGAAAGATTGAACGGTGCACAGATAACTTAGTCTTGGTACTGACTTCCTTCTTGTAGAAGAGAGTAGATCGTAGCTGAGCGCTCACTGCATTAGCTTTGCTACACCTCGCTTCCAGTTCTTTCACTATGTTGCCATCCTGTGAGAATATGCATCCTAAGTACTTGAAACCGTCCACCTGTTCTATCTTTGTTCCTTCTATTTGGCACTCAATCCGTTTATATTTCTTTCCCACTGACATTACTTTCGTTTTGGAGATGCTAATCTTCATACCATAGTCCTTACATTTCTGATCTAGCTCTGAAATATTACTTTGCAAACTTTCAATCGAATCTGCCATCACAACTAAGTCATCCGCATATGCAAGACTGCTCATTTTGTGTTCACATATCTTAATCTCACCCAGTCAGTCTATTGTTTTCAACATATGATCCATAAATAATATGAACAACAGTGGAGACAGGTTGCAGCCTTGTCTTAACCCTGAAACTACTCTGAACCATGAACTCAATTTACCATCAACTCTAACTGCTGCCTGACTATCCATATAAAGACCTTTAATTGCTTGCAAAAGTTTGCCTCCTATTCCATAATCTTGTAGAACAGACAATAACTTCCTCCTAGGAACCCGGTCATATGCCTTTTCTAGATCTATAAAGCATAGATACAATTCCCTGTTCCACTCATAACACTTCTATTCCCTGTTCCACTCATAACACTTCTCCATTATTTGCTGTAAGCTAAAGATCTGGTCCTGACAACCTCTAAGAGGCCTAAACCCACACTGATTTTCATCCAATTGGTCCTCAACTAATACTTGCACTTTCCTTTCAACAATACCTGAGAAGATTTTACCCACAACGCTGATTAAAGAGATATCTCTATAGTTGTTACAATCTTTTCTGTTTCCATGTTTAAAGATTGGTGTGATTACTGCTTTTGTCCAGTCTGATGGAACCTGTCCCGACTCCCAGGCCATTTCAATTATCCTGTGTAGCCATTTAAAACCTGACATTCCACTGAATTTGATGAGTTCCGACTTAATTTCATCCACCCCAGCTGCTTTATTGCACTGCAATCTATTGACCATTTTTTCCACTTCCTCAAATGTGATCCTATTTCCATCATCATTCCTATCCCATTCTACCTCGAAATCTGAAACATTACTGATCGCATTTTCACCTACATTGAGCAACTCTTCAAAATATTCCCTCCATCTGCCCAAGGCATCCACAGGATTCACCAGCAGTTTTCCTGACCTGTCCAAAATACTTGTCATTTCCTTCTTACCTCCCTTTCGAAGACTGCTGATTACACTCCAGAATGGTTTTCCAGCAGCTTGACCCATAGCGTCCAACCTGTTTCCAAAGTCTTCTCACGATTTCTTCTTGGATGCTGCAATTATCTGTTTGGCTTTGTTTCTTTCCTCAACATAATTTTCTCTGTCTACCTGGGTTCTGGTTTGTAGCCATTTTTGATACGCCTTCTTTTTCCTTTTACGGGCTGCCTTGACTGTATCATTCCACCAAGCTGTTTGCTTCACCCTACTTTTACACACTGCTATTACAAGACATTCTTTAGCCACTTCTAGTACTGTGTCCCTGTACCTTGTCCATTCCTTTTCCAATGACTGTAATTGACTACATTCAACTAACTGGTACCTTTCTGAGATCGCTGTTATGTACTTGTGCCTGATTTCCGTATCCTGAAGTTTCTCCACTCCTATCCTCCTACATATGGACCTGACCTCCTGCACTTTCGGCCTCACAATCCCAATTTCACTGCAGATTAAATAATGATCAGTGTCATCAAAGAATTCCCTGAATACACGTGTGTCCCTCACAGCCTTCCTGAATTCCTGATCTGTTATTATATAGTCAATGACAGATCTGGTTCCCCTCCATTCCCAAGTATACCGGTGAATGTTCTTATGTTTAAAAAAGGAGTTTGTGATTACTAAGCCCATACTGGCACAGAAATCCAAGAGTTGTTTCCCGTTCCTGTTGGCCTCCATATCCTCTCCAAATTTACCCATAACCTTTTCATACCCTTCTGTTCGATTTCCAATCCTGGCGTTAAAATCACCCATGAGCAGAACACTGTCCTTGTCCTTTACTCTAACAACTACATCACTGAGTGCCTCATAAAAACTATCCATCTTATCTTGATCTGTCCCTTCACAATGCGAATATACTTGACACAATCCTAATTTCTTGCTAGACACTGTCAAATCTATCCACATCAGTCGTTCGTTTACATACCTTATTGCAACTACGCTGGGTTCCATTTCTTTCCTGATGTAAAGCCCTACACCCCATTGTGCTATTCCTGCTTTGACTCCTGACAGGTATACCTTGTATTCTCCCACTTCCTCTTCTTTCTCACCCCTTACCCGAATGTCACTAACAGCTAAAACGTCCAGCCCCATCTTACTTGCAGCCTCTGCCAGCTCTACCTTCTTCCCAGAGTAGCCCCCATTGATATTAATAGCTCCCCATCTCATTACCATTTGTTTGCCAAGTCGTATCTTTGGAGTCCCTGGTTTGTCAGTTAGAGGTGGGACTCCGTCACCTCCAAAGGTCCGAGGCATTTTGCTCTGATTGTTGCCAGCATCATATTTAAAGTACCAGGGAAGCAGGTTGCTAGCCTTACTTGCCCCGAGTCCCATTGGGTTTTACCCCTAACCGCTGAGGGACTAACTGGTGGATTTAGTAGTCTTTGCCGTATGAGCACAAAGGTGACCACGACTCAGAATATGTCCGAGATGCCCAGCCTTATTCCAAAGTAACTGGTATCCCGACTGTCGGGACCACTTACTTGGCCACTCATACGTTGCCCGTGGTTCATGAACTAGGACATGACTACAGGAACCCACACCATGAACCACATGTATTTCCAAATGTGCAAATATTTTTTTTTCTAAGAAAATCTCAGCAGGTTATGGGCCCAGGTGTGTGTTAAAAGGACACTTGTACAAAAATAATAACGTAGCTCTGTGCAAAAGGTTTTTAAAGTTATCTCCAAGAAGACATTTTTGAAGTTGTTAATTCCATGCAACCACTATGGATTCAATGAGAATTATCAACATCGGAGTTGTGGAAGACAAAACAAATTGGAACATTTGGAAATACAAAATAAGTATTTGTCTATGAGGAATTCCTGGTGCACTTGATGTTGTGGAAGGCAGGACAGTGAAACCTAGTATTATTTCAGAAAGTGCTACCGTTGAACAAAGGGCGATCTATAAAAGTGCTTTAGAAGCTTTTAACAAAGTAGACAGCAACGCTCTACTTGTTTTTACTACAAATATGTTGGAAAAAACTTAACAGAAAATAATGCATCTAAATACAGCGTATGAAGTGTGGACAGAATCACACAAAATATTTGATGGTGTCTCTGAAGACAAAGTGTACAACCTTTGTTTGGAGTTCTTTAGTTACAAAAAGGCTCCTGAAGATGATATTGTGACACATATTTCCTAACAGAAATATTTGTGGAGTGAATTGAAACCAGAAATGACCAAAGATATCGTAAATAATTCAGAAATGCCTGATTTGTCTTTTATTTGTAAAATATAAGGAACACTACCAGAAGACTATTTTTGGTTTAAATCTAGTTGGATGCTAACATATAGAGATGACAGAACAATTGATAATTTAACAAATCAATTGTGTGCATATGAAAAAGCTCTGAGTACAAAGGAGGGTGATTTTAGTAAACAAGAACCCCTCACTACAGACTCATCAAGGCTGTCATTTCAGCAAGTAAATCCAACAGAGAAAAAGAAATTAATATGTAATTACTGCAAGAAACCTAACCATACAATTAAAGTGTGCAGAAAGTGGGCAGCGGATGGCAAACCTCCAAAACCAGCTACCACAGATACAAATATGCTACTTCTTGCTATGACATCTTCTGTGATGAACTCTGAATGTAGAAATGATGACTGGTATATAGACAATGGTGCAACAAGTCATATTACAAATGACAGGAATTGTTTCAAAACATTTCAGCGTTTTCTAACAAAACAGTCAGTTACTACAGCTAATGGTGACATAATTGAAGCAATTGGAAAAAGGTTCAATAGACATTAAAGCAGCAGTTGGAGGAAAATGGAACAGAATTACCTTGACAGATGTATGGTATGTACCTCAGATTCACAACAATCTATTATCTGTTCTTGCAATAAAGGATAAACATCCAGGAAGTAAATTCACATAAACTGCAGAAATTTGTCATCTTAAGATTGATAATGTTACTAGATTGGCAGTTGTCTGTGATTGCTTTGTAGGCCATTTTAAACTTGCTGTAAGAAATGTGAAACCTAGCTCCCTCAGCGCAGTTAATACCACTAGCAGAGACAATACGTTGCAGCTTTATCATGAAACATTTGGAAACCAGAACAAGCCGCCATGTGAAGTCTGTACTTTGTAGCGAGTTAAATAATGAGGTGGAAATGGACAGTGAACTTTGTGAAGGCTGTATTTATGTCAAGGCTCTTCGTTTGCCATTTGACAACAGAAAGAGGACAGCAGAACCAGGTGAACTTATTCACGCTGATGTATGTGGTCCGTTTCAAGTACCTTCTGTGTCAGGGCGCTGGTATTTTGTTCTTTTCAAAGATGATTGTACAAAGTTTAGGGCAACATATTTCATGCAAGAAAAGTCTGCAGAAAAGTTAAGGCAGTTAATAGCTGAAGCAAAAGCTGCTGGACATACCATCAAGGAACTTCTGAGTGATAATGGGAAAGAATTTGACAACAAACAAGCAAAAGAGATTCTTCACAAAGAGGGTGTAATTCAACGCCTCACAATGCCTTACACTCCAGAACAAAATGGGTGCAGTGAAAGAGAGAACTGCACAGTTGTGGAAACTGCCAGGGCCATAATGCATGCACATGCAAACATTCCACAGAAACTTTGGGCAGAGATGGTGAACACCACAACCTACATTCTAAACCGAAAAGGGCCTTCCAGTATTCCAGGAACATATTCATATGAATTGTGGTATGGAAGGAAGCCAAGCCTGAAACATCCGCAGATGACAGGCTCCACTTGCTATGCTCATATTCCAAAACAACAGAGGAGGAACATGGACCGAAAAGCACTGAAATGTGTCCTTATTGAATATGATCACAATGAGGGTTACAGAATTTATTGTGGAGAGGTGTGCACACTCATTAGGTCATGAGATGTCATCTTCGAGGAGAGGCCACTGAAGAGTGAGAAAAGTTCAACTCTTCCAGTGAATGTTTTCAGTCATCAGGATCCAGTACCTCAGACTGAAGACCAATGGTATTGATAGTGAGAGTGAAGAGGATGGCAGTTCCTTGGGTGTAGATGAAGACCCTCAGGAGGAAGATCAGGAAGACACAAGTGCAGAAGCTTTACCATGTCTGCGTGATCGGTTAACCCTCAGACCTCCACAAAAGTTTAATGATTATGTAATGAACCTCTCAATATCTTTCCAAGAACCAGAAACATACAGCGATGCCATGAAGTCTGTTCAAAACGATTTCTGGAAGGAAGTTATGGATTCTGAAATAAAAGCTCTTCAAGAAAATGAAACGAGGGATGTGGTTGACCTACCATATGCAAAGATGTCCATTCCTAATAGATCGGTGTATAAATTCAAACAAATGCTGATGGCTCAGTCAATAAATTCAAGGCAAGATTGGTGATTAAGGGTTATTCGCAGCAGAGAGGAGTTGACTATGAGCAGACATTCAGAGCACATTCAGAGCACTGCTAAGTGTTGCTGCAAGGGAGAGCATTTATATTGATTTAAAAGAAACCATTTATATGCAACAACCTCAAGGATGTGATGATGGGTCTGGGAGAGTATGTTGCTTGAAGAAAAGTCCATACAGACTGAAACAGGCTCTGCATTGCTGGAATTAGAAGTACAGTAATCATCTCACTAAACTGGGCTTTCTGAGGAGTGAAGCTGAGCCATGTCTTTTTGTGAGACAGTAAGGCTGTAAGAAAATATTCCTTGTGCTTTATGTTGATGATGGTCTGATTGCAGCTCACAGTGAACAGGAATTTGAAGACATTGTCAGTGATTTAAGAGAAGAGTTTAAAATTACTTCAGTGCCTGCATCATTTTTCTTAGGTCTGGAAATTGACCAACAAGAACGTGGAACTGTATGTGTAAGTCAGACTCATTACACAGGAAAACACCAGAGCATTTCAACATGAAGAACTGCAAGGCTGTAACTACACCCATTATAAATGACAATGATACAGAAGAAAGTCCTTGCAACTCTGAATTTCCATACAGTCAAGCTGTTGGAGTACTGATGTTTCTGATGTGTGGGAGACGTCCTGACATTGCATATGCTGTCAGTGTTGTATCATGAAATCAACAGATTGTGATGTAGTGAAAGTTAAAAGAATCTTACAATACCTGAGAGGCACAACAAATTATGGACTTTTATATAAAAACAATTCTAGGAAGCAGGTTTTAGAGTGTTCTAGTGATGCTGACCACATTGGTGGTGATCTTGGCTCTGGGCTCTCAACATCTGGTGTCCTTTGTCTGTACTCTGGGGTACCCATCACCTGGGTTAGTCAAAGGCAATCTTCTGCTGCCATATCCGCAACTGAAGCTGAGGTTGTGGCTGCCAGTGAAGCTGCTCAGGAAATTGTCTGGATCAAGAAGCTTCTGACAGAATTGGACCAATTGGAGGCAACACCAGTTCTGGAGGTTGACAATGAAGCTGCTATCTGGCTTGCCCAGAATCCCAAGTTTCACTGAAGAACAAAGCATATTCATATAAGGCATTTCTTTGTTTGTGAACTATTTAGTGCTTATGAAATCATAGTTGCAAAAGTAGATACTTTAGAACAACTTGCTGATATACTAAAAAAGCCTCTGTTTTCGATTAGATATCAGTATTTATGTAATAAGATTAGACTTTGCAAGTTATTAAATAAGGGAGAGTGTTAATGTATTTTACATCTTTGGTGTTCTTTAATAACTAAAGTCAGTATTTCATGTTCAGTGGTTAGTAATATGCACCTGTGTGTGGTTTCTCTGTATGTTGTTGTTGTTGTTGTTGTACGTGCTTTGTGTTGAACCAGTAACTAATAAACCATGTGTATTTCCAAGTATGCAAATATTCGTTTTCTAACAAAATATCAGCATGCAGGAAAAGGCAGTCATCAGATCAGCGTAGTTAAACACTGTCAGAGTGAACTAGAACTTGGACGGTCTGTTGAGCGCTGTTGGTAAGTGGGGTGTACTCAGCCCTTGTGAGGCAAACTGAGGAGCTACTTGTTGGAGAAGTAGCAGCTCCGGTCATGTAAACTGACTAACGGTCAGGAGTGCGATGTGCTGACCACATGCCCCTCCACATCCATATTCATTGATGCCTGTGGGCTGAGGATGACAAGGCGCCCATTTTGGTACCACTAGAACTTCATAGCACCTGTTCATGCTGAGTTTACTTAGGAAAAGGCAGTAGTAACACAATTTTTTTAGTAAAAGGAGCCATTTCTGGGAAATTTTGAACTTCCAAGTAGGACCAAAGGTTGTACCGAAAAAGAAGTATGAAATATAAGTTATATAAGTTTATATTGTTTTGGAGTTCAAAGGGAAGCAGAAAAAGGATGTAAGAGTTATCCTCTGGAAGGAGGACCAGAAACAGATCCGTGGAAAGTTGATCAAGGGATGGTGGATGAGGCACATTAAAAAGGGTATGAGGTTTCCTGCTCTATGGGAAACTTCACAGTGAGGCGACTGTGCGTACTTGAGCTGGGTAGAACAATGCATTCTTTCCTTCTTCTATTCTCTTCCTCTTTTGTTTAATATATTGTTGATAATCTTCAGTATGTGCATATAGACAATTGAAGTGGGGAAGTCATTAAAATGGCAAGAGAATATGTGAAGTAAGTCAATGGTTGGATACAGGATGTCATGAAGATATCATGATAAACGTAAAATCCCAAAAGTAGAACAGTGTGAATAGAGTTTTGAAATACAGAGAAAATAACAAGGGGGACATGAAGTGAAAACAAGACAAAATTCTGGGTAAATCACAACATTGGAAGTAACACTCTGATATACAAGTATGAACAGTGTTTTTATGGTTTAAGTAAAATAGGTTACAAGAGGAATAAATATAATACAATTGTTACTTGGAACTAAAGTAACAGTGCGGAATGTGTAATATATACGATTGCAAGGATCTGATGTTAAGAAGATGAGTGATTTGTGTCACAGACAGGTGTGTGACCTGTATATTTTATGTGATTGGCTAAGGAAATAAGAGACTGAGCAGTGTGGAGCACCAGAATAGGTGGACTCAGGAGTGTAAATATAAAAAGATCTAGTGATTGAGTAAATGTAGCAAATGCATACAAGAAAGTATCATTTTCAGTCTATGAAAAACAAAAAAGTACATTAATGGACAGGGAAAAAAGTCTATGGAGTCATGAGTGGTATTCCTTGGACAGAGTAAATCATAATGAGCAATAATGGTAAGCTTCCATCACTAAAGTCATGACTAAAATTATTCTGAAAGTATTTGGAAAATGCAGCATAACAAATTAATCTGTGTGTAGTTAGAAAACAACCTTTGTTACATGGGGTGGAAAATGGTACCATTCAGGTTTCATTGTGAGGCTTATATTCTGAGATATATGAACCTAGCTCACATCTTGAGAAAGAGGGCTCTGGAGTAGCAATTGAAGTGGACCATGGTGTTGATGAGAAAGAAGGTGTCATGGCGGACAGCAATACTCTCTTTTGTCCCATGCCTAGGGTTACATCTCAAGGTGGATGATCATAATCACTTACCTCATATCTTATAGGTTAACACACCAGCACTAGCATGTGAAACTGTGTGGTGAAGTTAGATGCGAAGTGTTAAGTGGAACGACAAAGTAACTGTGATAACACTACATACATAGCATAAAGAGATACTCTTACTGAAATATGTTGTATTGGAATTAACTGGTGTTACTATCAGTGCATGTTTTCTTAAGATATATAGTGCTAAATGTTGGGGGGTGTTCTAAAAACTGGTAAGACTTGGTAAAGGAAATGAAAATGCCAGAATTGAAGGCTGTGAACAGTTGAGGCCAGGAGAAAATGTGAGAAAGTAAAATATACCTACATGATGTAGAAATAAAGGAAAGAGAAGTTTATCATGTACCGATATTCAGAGCTCATGGAAGTTTCAAAAACAATGTGAGAAGATTGAGACATGACAGTGGTAGATTCTTCCACTTTGCATGCTCAGCAAACTCATAGCTAATCTCTCGATAAATTAAAATAATGAAGGAGAGTGATAAGTATATGCAGTCACAGGATGATGGGCATACAATTTGATTACAGTAAGTTTTGTGAAAACATGCTTTGTGATTTGAGAGTTAGATTTCAAGATATATCAGTTTCAACTAAGCACTGACATTAGAATTTGTAGGACCACCTGAAGGCAAGAAGCTACCATTGTTGCATAGGGAGGATAGGGAGGGGGAAGGGGGGACAAGGGCACCACGTCATTAGAGCTGGCAGGAGAGCATAGTTGCTGAAAGTTTCTGGAGAGCTGACATAAGGTTTCGCTAAGGCACAAACAATTAGTAAGACTGAATTTCTGAGGACAGATATCCCTTGGAAATTAGTGAACAGATGAGTCTAAGGAAAGGACAATCAAGGAAAGAAAAATAGTACATCCGAAAAATGCATTTTAAGACAGTAAAAATGAAACGAAAATTTTTCAGAGAGTTTTGCTAAAGAGTATCAAATGGCTCTGAGCACTATGGGACTTAACATCTATGGTCATCAGTCCCCTAGAATTTAGAACTACTTAAACCTAACTAACCTAAGGACATCACACAACACCCAGCCATCACGAGGCAGAGAAAATTCCTGACCTCGCCGGGAATCGAACCCGGGAACCCGGGCGTGGGAAGCGAGAACGCTACCGCACGACCACGAGATGCAGGCTAAAGAGTATCCACTGGAGAAAACAATATAGGACACTGCAGTTTTGATAGACAAATAACTGATGAAGTAGCTTGTCTGCTGTCACAGCAGCCTCAAATGTTCTAAGTAAGACAGACAGGCCATTGAATGGAAGAAAATGTCTTGGGGCTTGGCTGATGTCGGACCTACTTCAGACTGTAATCTGCCTTGGTTACATCATCCACATAGGCAGTCTTTTTAGTTGCCGTTTCAATGTTTATTTTTCCTGGTGGCAATATCTACAGACTTAGATGGAGGTAGTTTAAGAGAACAAAGCATATGGGAGGCCATACATCATGACTCAACCAACTGTCGGTCAGTGGGTTGAGACCTTCATTGGTATACTGGCTCATTGTTGTAACAGGATGTTGACGATGGCCGTGTGGTTGAGTCCAGGTTGTTAGTGTGATTTTTGTTCTGAAGAAATCATGTGATTTTATTAAAGGCAGAGTCCAAAACTTTCCTAAGAGCCACATGGCACAACATCAAAGGGATTTTAAGGTTATCTATGAGTAACTAAATACGACACAACGGGATTGTTTTGTATCCACATTAGTTTGTCTCCCAAACTCCCTGAACTCAGGTAAGTACTGTTGTCAATTTTGCACAAATGTTTTGCATTCTTACCGTCAACTTCATTGGCAAGTAAGGGGCCTCGACAAAATAGTTGATTTTACCAGACAGTTTGTTCTTTCTCTGTTGGTGCACTGACCCTTTTCCAAGTGTTATTGTAGTCATCCAAGATTCAGTGATGTGTGCAGACCGGAGTGCAGCATAAAAAGAACTGCATCATAGGTAGGGATTGTGTGGCTGGACTTAAGGCATGCAGTCTCTTAACGTAGGTCTATGATAAAATGAAATTCTGCACTCCTGTTAGATTGTCAATTACCGTCACATGCAAGTTGTTCCATATTATGTTACCGTACTGTGTATTGTCTTGGTTGTTTCTCTCTGTGCAGTCCAGTGTACTTATTTATATTAACATCAAATTGATAAAATATGTTCACAAAATAACCGAGAGAAGGTCAGTTTTTAGTTCTTAACAAGCATGAAACAAAAATTTGTTTAATTCACATACTGTGTAAATTCTCTTATGTCTGTAAATAAGTAAAAATCCATTCTTATTTTTAAACACACCCAGTGTTACATTAAACTTGTTGAAACTGCTGAAATTTTCCTGTTTGTAAAAGTTAACTTCTTGAAAACTAGCAGTCATAAAGCTTTGGGCAGCGGAAATGATAACAGTGGGATATGACAATGCCAAGCTCCAAATGGTGCGCTGGAGGCGATACCAGTGCAGCATGCTAGTTGTCAGCAGCCAACTGCTTTAAACTTGACCATATATGGCTTCTTGCCTCTATACACCCAAGATCCATATAGCATGTAGGAAGGTAGGAGATGAGGTACTGTTGGAAATGGACCTATGAGGGGCCATCATGAGTTGTGCTTGCATAGCTGAGTCAGTAGAGCACTTGCCCACAAATGACAAAAGTTCCAGGTTCACGTACTGGTCTGGCACACAGCCTTACTCCACAGGAACTCTCAGATCAGTTCTTGCTCTCCTGCACAGTGAGAATTCATTATGTCCTCTCCAAGGCAGGCCATTCTCACATGTGTCATAAGGCCTATAACATCTATCCCTCAAATAATAGTTACCAATAGGTACTGACGTAAAGAAGAAATTGGTGCAGGAACAGCTCTTCATTGTGTCATTGTGCCCCTCATCAATAGTACTCCATGTCCCAATATATGAGGTATATATTATTCAACTGTATGTTTTAAATGTAATCTCACTGTGTCACTACATTTACACAATTAAGGTTGCTGGGAACAAAACATGAGACAAACCTGAGCAGTATACAATAAAAGCATACGGGTGATACAGCAAGAATGCATTTATGCATGTTGACATCAGCAAATACTACAGGACAACTTTGGCAGTTTCTTTACAAGCCTTTAAGATTTTCCACAGTAGATGCATTAGCTTTGCTGTGAATGTATTTATTGTAGAACATTTGACAAAGGCAACTGGAACAGCATGCAAAAGAAAATACTCTGTAATGAGTCACTAGATACCAATGATTGCTTATGTCAAAACACTCACTGGATAAAACTCATTGATCTTTGGAAACTTGTCAGCATAGACAGGATTCAAACCACCTAATTGTGTTTCATTGGAGAGCTGGTCACAGAGGCCATGATAATAATTAAGAATCTATTCTCTGCAAAATGGGTTTTTATTATTTCAGAGCCTCATTGCTCACTATTTTTTAATGAGACAGAAATTAGCATCATCAACAATTTTACAAACATTGATTGTTTGATTTTTATTAATGCACACCACTGTTGCTTCTCTGAGGCTTTACAGAAATGCAGTGTCTGCCATAGACAGAGGTCATATTGGATGTGGTATGCAATGAAATTAGTTAAGGCTTTCACTTCTCTGAGAGACAGATGTGCTTGTCTTGCACTGAATGACTTTTGAAATTTCTTACATGGTTATGCATTCAGAGTTAATGCCCTACACCGATGCTAACAGCATGCATCCCAGTAACAGCAATGCATTCATGTGTGAAGTCACATAAAGTTGATAACCTATTAGTGTCATTTTGATCAGGGGCATGGAATTTGGGATTCTGGTCTGCTACTCATTTTGTTTACTTAGTAGCATTTCACTTGCAAGTGCTGGAATTTCCAACACTTAATGCAACATACAGAGCTGAGAGAGATCACGGAAAAACAATGTAGGATACACTAGATGCTGAAGAAAGATACCTTGAAACAAAGGCAAATGCTTTTACTTGAGGTTGACAGATGAAGTGAATGTGTCATTGCTTACTAGGCCATTCATTCTTTTCATTGTGTTTATACTTGCTGTACTGAAATAAAACTTTCACAGTTGTGAAACAACTTGAGGTGCTCATAAACAACAGAAGTAGATGAGAAATTGACACTGCACACTTATTGAAAATTACCTATCAAATTATTAAGTTCTATTTGTGCTTGCACAGGTTAAGATGAACATTAAAGATTAGCTGGAAAGCTTCTACTTTATGGGAAGAAACCATTGTTAATACCACAGTTCTCTTATTACTGCTTGTTGCTTTGAATTTACAGAATTCTAGTTATAATTATCACAGAACAAGTCTGCTTTCAAGTAACACTTTTAATCACTTTTTCGCAGAAGAAGCTGACTTGCACTGTGGTGTAGTGGTTATTATACTAAACTATTGAATGGGGGGTGCTGAGTTCAAAACTCACCTGCAGTATACCATTTTAATTTCTATATTCAGTTTGAGTACATTCTAGAAGTATCCACAAATGTCAAGAATCATCGTACTGGAATGTTCTATATATGTGTGTGTGTGTGCGCGAGTGTATACCTGTCCCTTTTTCCCCCTAAGGTAAGTCTTTCCACTCCCGGGATTGGAATGACTCCTTATCCTCTTCCTTAAAACCCACATCCTTTTGTCTTTCCCTCTCCTTCCCTCTTTCCTGATCAAGCAACCGTGGGTTGCGAAAGCTTGAATTTTGTGTGTGTGTTTGTGTTTGTTAGTGTCTCTATCAACATACCAATGCTTTCATTTGGTAAGTTACATTGTATGTGTTTTGGCCAAAGGCTCTGTGCTCTTGTACGTGCAAGTGCTGAATAAATCTTCTTTAAGTGAAGTAAGTGTCCATCATTCATCTAAGTACACCTTCTTCTACATGACATTATTCTGGTGGAGATGCTGGGTATTGGAACCTGTGACGACACAGTTGCTCCCATCAGGCCACAACAGAGCCACCGTTAATGTGGCGAGAAACCTGAGTTTGGGCCATATTCAACAGATTGCAATCTACCGGAGACAGAAGAAGAAGAGGATATTACAATGACAGCGACTGTGTGCTACCACATGAGACATCCTTCTGGGTTCTCTGGTGACGATGGCCAAGATCCAAACAAGTGGCTGAAGGTATATGAGCATTTGGCCAAATTTAACAAATGGGATAACACTGTGTGTTTGGCTAACGTATTTTTCTACTTGGAGGGTACTGCCAAGCAGTGGTATGAGAACAACGAGGAGAAGTTAACAAGCTGCGAAGTATTCTGGGTGGAACTGCGCAAGTATTTCAGTGACACACAGTGACAGAAAGGCAAGGCTGATGATAAATTAAAGTGCAGGGCACAGCATCCACAAGAAACTACTGCATCCTACATTCAAGACAGCTTCGAGCTGTGTAAAATAGTGGATCCTAGAATGAAGGAGGAAGATAAGGTTGCACATATCATGAAGGGTGTTGCTGAGGACATGTATCAAGCCCTACTCCTGAAGGAGGTTTCGACAGCAGACGACTTTATAAAATGGTGCCAGTATATTGAGACAATGCATCAAAAAAGAATTACATGCAAGAAGTTTGAACGGCCAGATTAGCACTGTAGACTATCAACCAATAAGCCAGAGAGCATACCATGTGTCAGCAACTGAACGTCAAATAATTTGCGATGAGATAGAGAAAATGACGAAAAATGACTTCATTCAACCTTCGCAGAGCCCATGGTCATCACCAGTGGCCCTTGTCAGGAAGAAGGATGGCAGTTGGTGCTTTTGTGTTGATTACAGTAAGCTTAATAAGATAACTAAAAAGAACGTTTACCCTCTTCCAAAAATTGATGATACACTAGATGGTCTGAAGGAGGCTAAGTTTTTCTCAACCATGGACATGTACCCGGGATACTGGCATATTGAAGTAGATAAACCTGATCATCAGAAAACTGCATTCATCACCCCTGAGGGCCTGTATGGGTTTAAGGTAATGCCATTTGGTTTGTGTAATGCACCAGCAACTTTTGAATGGATGATGGATAACCTTCTACGTCACCTGAAGTGGACGATTTGTCTTTGTTATTTAGATGACATTATAGTGTACTCAGAGACATGTGATGAACATATCAAAAGACTGAGGGCTGTTCGTAAGTGTCTCCAACAAGGCAGACTGAAAGTCTGTCTTTGGAGCAAAAGAAATCAAAATACTTGGACACCTAGTGTCAAACTACAGTGTGTGGCCAGACCCAGAAAAGGTGAAATCTATAATGGAATTTCCTATTCCTAAAAGTATTAGAAATGTGGGAAGCTTCCTCATATTATATTCTTATTACCATTGTTTTATCAAAGACTTTTGTATCAAAGCCAGGCCACTCCATGAGTTGTTAAAAGCTGATGCTAAATTTATCTGGGGTGGTGCTCAACAAGATTCTTTCAATGTGCTGTGAAAAGTTCTGAAGACTGACCCTGTAATTGGTCTGTATGATGAGAGAGCACCTACAGAACTACACACAGATGCCAGCGGTTATGGGCTTGGTGTTGTTCTGGTGCAAATTTCGGATGGAAAAGAAAAGGTTATAGCCTATACTTCTAGGGCACTTACAAAAACTGAGAGAAACTACTCAACTACAGAAAGAGAATGACTTGCTGTGATCTGGGCCATGTGCAAATTTTGACAGTATCCCTATGGAAGGCCATTCACAGTTGTTACACACCATCATTCATTTTGTTGGTTGACAGAATCGAACAGGATGACTCGCCAGGTGGGCACCATGTTTTCAAGAGTATGACATTACCGTAGTGTACAAAAGTGGAAGAAAACACCAAGATGCAGACTGCCTCTCAAGAAACCCTGTGCAAGACCATCAAGGCTTGGTGAAGATAGTGACTGTCTCACTACACTTCAGGATCTCTCTGCTTAGCAGAAGAAGGACGCCAATATATCTCAAATTACGCTTGCCCTAAATCAGTCAGAGGATGTGAAAGGACAATTTAAGGTAGTTAATGGATTACTTTGCACGAAAAACTTTGATCTGTTTGGAAAGAGGTGGCTACCAGTGATTCCTGAACACATGTGCTCAGATGTTCTACAGAAATTCCATGACACACCTGAGGCTGGACATTTAGGATTTGTTAAGACATACGATAGAATCCGCAAGAGATTTTTCTGGCCAGGTTTATTTAGGAGTGTCCGTCACTATGTATCGTATTGCAGAGAGCGCCAGAGGAGAAAGGAAGTTCCTCAGAAACCATCTGGCCAACTCATACCAATTCCACCAGCCGAAACACCTTACCAGCATGTTGGGATTGACCTCCTTGGATGATTTCCAACGTCTGCTAGTGGAAATAGATGGATTATTGTTTGCACTGATTATCTGACACACTATAACATTACAAAAGCTGTGAAAACAGCTGAAGCATCCGAGGTAGCCAAATTCATTGTGGAAGACACTGTATTAAAACATGGTGACCCAAGGTCGTTAATTACAGATCGAGGGAAAGTTTTTCAATCGAATCTTGTGACAGAGATAAGCCGTCAGTAACATTAATCATCACATGATGACTGCCTACCATCCGCAAACTAATGGGCTTACTGAATGCCTTAATAAGACCTTGGACAACATGCTATCATTGTTTGTTAATGTTGAGCAGAGCAGCTGGGAGGGGGTGCTACCTTTCGTGATGTTTGCCTACAACACCGCAAAACAAGACACCAAAGGATTTACGCCATTTTTCCTGGTGCATGGGCGTGAGGCGACTATGACAATGGACATTGTGTTTCCATTACATCTTATGGTGTGGACGATGACCACATCAGCCAGGTGTTAACCAGAGCTGAGGAAGCTTGGCAGTTAGCTCAACTCTGCATGTTGGAGGCTCAAGAAAATGATCGGTGAAGGTATGATGTGAGCTACCGCCCTGTTGTCTACCAGCCTGGTGACCTCGTTTGGATCTTCACTCTGGTTCAGAAGGTTGGTCTCTCTGAGAAGCTCCTCAGGCCCTAATTTGGACCTTATAATGTTGTAAGACAGTTGTCTGATGTTACTTAAGTTGAAGATTTTGACCCCGACGCAAGATTAAGAAAGATCAGAGATACGGTCCAGGCCCTTCAAATGAAGCCCTACAAGGATCATGCTACCCAGGGTAAATTCAAAGTTCTGGTGACAGGCAACAAGCAGAAACATGATGAACAGCAGAGTGGCAAAAGAAGTTCTAAGAAGATCACCGCCAGGGTAAGCATCAGTCATCGAGGGTCAGGGTGTGCAGTATCGATGACTCGTTCCCGGACTAGGACAACGTAACACAGAGATGCAGTTCTCTTAAGGAGGTAGCAATAGCACAGAACAAGCTGAGTAGTACTGTGGTGTAGTGGTTATGATACTAAACTGTTGAAAGGAGGGTGCTGAGTTCATAACTCATCTGGATTGTACCATTTTAATTTCTATATTCGGTTAGAGTACATTCTAGAAGTATCCACAAATGTCAAGTATCACTGTACTGGAATGTTCTGTAGTTGTACATATACTGTATGTGTTCTAGCTGGAGGCAGTCCTCTCCCCACTCTTATATGTAGAAGTGCTGAATAAACCTTCATTAAGTGAAGTTAGAGTTCATCATTCATCTAAGTACACCTTCTTCTATATGACAGTATTGTTCTGAACAGAAGTTTTTAATCTACACAGTGGCAATGACTCACTCAGTGATTTGCACCCCATAAAATTACCAAATGTTAATAACCAGAAAGTCAAAACTGATAGTAAATAATGAATTATTTATCAGCAGCTATCAGCAGTTTTGTGAGTATAATTTTTTTCAAAGGCAGTGCAAAAGTTACAGTACAGCTGGTGTATGACTGCCACACTAGTGGCTCTGCCTCAGGTAGGATAAGGTATGCCTGGGAAGATAATGGGAAGTTATGTGCTAGGTAAGAACTTAGAACTGATCTTGCACCTGGGTTTTTTGAAGGAACAGAATCCATTTGGAGATGGGTTGTATTTATAGTAGAATAATGATGGAGCAAGATATTTTTTAGCTGTGGTGGATGGTGGAATACCACTTTGGGAGGAGTGGGAAAGAATACAGGTAGAATGTATATCAATCCCGAAACCAAAGATGCACTTTTAATAATGTTAATCAACAACATATTTATATTTCAACAGTGCCAATGTCAGTTCCATGTTAAAATTAGGACGCAAAATAGAAATCTCACATTCAGTCTGTGTTGGGAAAAACCAAGTTACATCAACTGAATATTACAGCACCACACATTAGCATACGACCTGATACCAAATGTCTCACATCACTGTATACTTTACGTAAGTGTATTACAACAAATTATATCCATCATTGCAACAATAATGACACCTGTAAAGCTTTGATTAGCTAATTAAGTAACAGAGTGGTACTTCGAAAGTAATTTCTTGAGCAAATTTTAAACAAACAACATAGTTTCATATTTTGATACAACCTATTTATTTAATAAAGAAACAAGTTAACGATAATACCAAGTAATGTATTTGAATCTTAAGGAAATGTTAACTACAACATCTGAACTTTAATTAAAAAGGAAATCATCATTATATATTTTCAGTTATCGTATCCAACATAAAACACTATTTTGTACAGAAAATCACAAAATCCAAGACAATCATTACTATTTATGGATATCAAGCAACACATTGGAGTTCATGAAAACATTATCAACAAAAGCCAATTTGTAATTAAGAATAAGATCAATATTTTATACTTTGCATTATTGGGTCAGAAATAAAAGATTATTTTACACTCTAAAATACAAAATTCACAATTTCAACCACAGAATATCTATCTGGCAATTTGTTTGATGTATAACTGTTGCAGCAAGAACTATTGTAATTAATTTTTTTAACTTTAAGTATTGTATTTGACTGTTTCAATAATTACTATTTTGTTTACTTGATTATTAAGAATATGTTTATATCTGTCAGCTGCAGAGGCAGGAGGTGAGAGATATTAGTTGTTGAGAGTTTTGTTATTTACTGTTGTGGAGTGGAGGAAATTCACAATAAATACCAAGGAGATGTAAAATGGTGTTAATTTTTAGAAAGCCTGGATTACAAAAATTATGATTATTCAGGCTGCAAAGAGAGATTTACACCCTGCATTCTACATGGAGGGTTGCTAAACATAGGATGAGTATTCCATTCTACTAAATTACTCATAGCAACAAATACTTGTTTGAAAGTTCATTGCTGGCCATATTTAGAGCGTAAAGATTCATGCTTGATAAGTAGACGGTATGCTATAAGTCCTAGATAAAGTCCTTGCAGTGGTGGTTCAATCTTGTCTCCCATTGACTTGAAAAGGAGGCTCAAAGTTAGCATCTGCATCATATGAGTTACTATCACGAATCCTAAAACATTACAGAATTGGGTTTTTGTTGTTATGAAGGAGTATGTTTGAGTTTAGAAGCCTTATTGCCTCCTGGCTTGGTGTGGGAGACCAACAGAGGAACAAGGTGGAGTTCCATACATTTGATCACTATAGGATGCTGAGTACGAAGCTAGGCTACTACAGAAAGTGGACTGAAATTCCTGAAAGGATTGTGGTGTTTGAGCCAGCTATAGATATGTGGCTGACTGGTGAAATGTCACTTTCCAGTGACAATATATTATTTATGATAATTACATACAGAAGTGGTAAAAGTAAAGTACATGAGGAAATCAAACTGTGCATCTTGATGACTTGAGTTCAGTGGAGTACTGCATGATATGGTGAAAACTTTAATTTTTAATGGACTTAGATCTTTATAGGTAATGATTACAAAACTTTTTAAATTATACTACTGGTAAACCAAAAATACTACTATCATAAACAATATGTCATATAAGGGCTGAACTGCAAATTGAACATGTATTGATATTGTTTGTCTGAAACTTATCTGGGTCTAGAGTATCAATGATTTGATTAAAACCACTTAAATTGAACAGAATCTTATAATGTCAACATGTGTTACTCTGTGCCCTAACCGTTCATGTAAGTGTATTTGCAATCAGATATGCAACATATTTCTGTGCCAAATTAAGTTTATTTTGTTTGATTAGGTTAGGCCTCTAATTAAATCAGCTATGATTCACATGCGGTGTGCTGTGAGAAAACCAAGAGCACCATATAAATGAGCAAGAAACTGTGCTAAGTTTTCATATGCAGTGCTTATGTATATAGAAACATTTTCTTGTGTTTGCTTGTTTTAAAAGTTTTTCATGATAGCACCATATCATTTTTTTTTTTTCATATCCAGTGTAAAAAATAGTCTCGAGTCCATATGGATGAGCCTTATTCATCTTCTCCAGAGCTAAGTTATTTTTAATGAATTTTTGTCAAGAACCTCTGAGGAAATAGTTTGAGGAAAGGCTTGATGTGGCAGACAGATTCTTTAAAAAAGTAACAATGCTAGTCGCAGCAGTCAACCTGCTGTAAATCTAAATGTATTTATTTATTCAGTTTCAGAGTCTGATACTTGCCCACAGGTAAAATGAATGCCATTCAATATCTCCTTTTGAGCTGAATAGAAACTGATGGGGAGGCTGAGATTTGGAATACAATGCTCCTACTGTTTCAGTGATGCAAAATATCAACCATCATTCCACTATTGCATCAAGAAAGACTTTCAGTCTTCAATGAACAGAAAAAAGTAAGTAACTGACCAGGGTGTCTGCTAAAAACCCAACCCTCCATTCACCCCAAATGATATTCTGCATATGCATGACTACTCTGGAATTCCACACTTCAGTACTTGCTCAAAGCGTTCAGTTTACAACTTTCACACGCCATCTCTAATGTTTCACTATATAACAGTGCACAGGAAAATCGAACACTTAAATCTTTTCATGTGAGCTCTATTTTTCTTATTTTGGTACAATGATCATTTCTCCCTCTGTTGGTGGGTGTCATCTAAATATTTTCACACATTGGAGAGAATGTTGTAGATTGAAATTTTGTCGAAAGATCTCAAATCAGTGAAAAATGCCTTTGTTTTAATGATTGCCAAGCCAACTCGCATATTATATCCATGACACTCTTTCCCTATTTTGCAATAATACAAAAGGAGCCACTCTTCTTTGAACTTCCTTGATGTCCTCCGTCAATACCATCTGGTATGGATCCTATACTGCACAGCAGTACTCTTAGCAGAGGATGAACAAGCGTAGTTAGGCAGTCTCCTTAGCAGAGCTGTTGCATCCTCTAAGTGCTCTGCAGATAAAATGCAGTCTTTGGTTTGTTCCTCACAACATTATCTATGTGATTATTACAATTTAAGTCATTTGTAAGTACTTAGTTAAATTGACAGCCTTCAATTTTGTCTCTTTTATAGTGTAACCGAAATTTAACTGATTCCTTTTAGTAATCATGTCAATACTTTTTATTACTTAGGGCCAATTGCTAGTTTTTGCACTGTAGAGATATTTTGTCTCAACCATTCTGCACTTGATTTTGGTCTTCTGATGACTTTACTAGACACTAAATGACACTATCATCTGCAAACAGCCCAAGAGGGCTACTCGGATTGTCTCCTAAACTGCTTGTAAAAATTGGGAACAGCAGAGGGCCTATGAGACTTCCTTGGAGAACACCAGAAATCACCACTGTTTCACACTATGACCTGCCATCAGTTAATCTGAACTACAATCTTTCTGACAGGAATTCACAAATCCAGTCACACAACAGAGACGATACTCCATAGGGACACAATTTGTTTAGACGCCACCTGTGAGGAACAGTATCAAAAGTCTATTGGAAATCTAGATATATGGAAACAACACTTGAGATTCCCTGTTGGTAGCATTCATTACTTTGTGAGAATAAAGACATAGTTGTGTTTATCAAGAACGGCATTTTCTGAATCTGTGCTCACTGTGTGTCAGCAGATTGTTTTCCTCACAGTAACCTTCAAATGCAGTATATGTTACAGAGTCCTACTGTAAATCTATGTCTGTGATATGGACCTGTAAGCCATTGGATTACTCCTTCCTTTCTTCAGTAATAGTGTGACCTACACAACTTTCCAATTTTTAGGAATGTATCTTTCGCGTTGTGAGCTATTTTACATGGTTGTTAAGTAAGGAGCTATTATATCAGCATACTCTGGAAGGAATCTTATTGCGATACAGTCTGGACCAGAAAACTTATTAAATGATTTAAGTTGCTTCGTTACACCGAGGATATCTACTTCTAAGACACTCATGTTGGCAGCAGTTCTTAATTCGAATTCTAGAATATTAACCTCATCTTCTTTGGCAAAGAAATTTTGGAAAACTGTATTTAGTAACTTAGCTTTAGTGGTGCTTTCATCGGTAACATTACCATTGTTATCACAAAGTGAAAGTATTGATTGTATATTGTCATTGGTCAACTTAAAATGCGACTAGAATCTCTTTGGATTTTCTACCAGGATTTAAAACTGAGTTTTGTTGTGGGAACTATTAACAGCATCTGCTACTGAAGTCTGGATGAAATTCAAAGAGTTTGTAAAAGTTGGCCAAACTTGTGGGTTTTATGATTAAGGAAACTGATGTGTACATAGCAAGACATGGGTTCCAACAGCCCGTGCCCCTAATATGAATGACATGAAGTTACATCGGTTGACCTCTGTCTTTGTGGAAAACTGAGACTTTAGACATGAATCAGCATCATTAGTTGCTTATCTGATTCAGCAGACTATATGATTACAATTAATTATAGGTCTCATGACATACGAGCAGAAAATTAACCGGCAAATGAAGGAAATGAAAAAATGCAACCATGTAGAAATATTTGACAACTTCTAAAATGAGAATGTGTATTTTGGAGAAAACAGCTGTATATTGAAGTTAAATGACCCTACCCAACACTGGAAATAAGTCAAATCGATGAACAAAAATGTTGAGGGGTTGACACAACCAGCGCGCTCAGTTAATAAAAAGGGCATACCCAAAGCTGAGTTATGTACATCCCTGTCATTATCAAATCGGATTTTCTCTTCCAAAGTGTGGCCTACTGAGGGCCATAAACCACAAGCACCTCATACTGATGGGCCTTCTTGCCCAAAAATGGTCCCATGCTCAAACACAGTTGAGTGCCCATACATGGTTTACCAGTGCGTGGGAGCAGCCGCACTGATGGCTGATTGCAGTCCCCCACTGGAATCCCCTCCTGTTGCAAGAGAGGCAGGACTCTGTGTCTCTGCAGGGAGATCAGTGCATACATGGCAAATTCACATTGCGCCACAATAGTTAAACGGTAATGAAATCCTAAACTCAGATTGGAATGTATACCGCAGAGACAGGCTGGACAGTGAAGGGGGAGGCGTGTTTACAGTGATTAGAAGTGCAATAGTATCGAAGGAAATTGATGGAGATCCGAAATGTGAAATGATTTGTGTGAAGGTCACGGTTAGAGCAGGCTCAGACATGGTAATTGGATGCCTCTATTGGCCCCCTGGCTCAGCAGTTGTTGTGGCTGAGCACCTGAAGGATAATTTGGAAAATATTTTGAGTAGATTTCCCCACCATGTTATTGTTCTGGGTGGAGATTTTAATTTGCGGGATATAGACTGGGAGGCTCAAACGTTCATAACGGGTGGCAGGAATCCAGTGAAATTTCTTTAAGTGCTATATCTGAAAACTACCTTGAGCAGTTAAACAGAGAACTGACTTGTGGTGATAACATATTAGACCTTCTGGTGACAAACAGACCCGAACTACTTGAAACAATTAACGCAGAACAGGGAATCAGCGATCATAAAGCGGTTATGGCATCGATGATTACAGCCGTAAATAGAAATATTAAAAAAGGTAGGAAGATTTTTCTGTTTAGCAAAAGTGACAAAAAGCAGATTAAATTGTACCTGATGGCTCAACACAAAAGTTTTGTCTCAAGTACAGATAGTGTTGAGGATCAGCGGACAAAGTTCAAAACCATCGTACAATATGCATTAGATGAGTATGTGCCAAGCAAGATCGTAAGAGATGGAAAAGAGCCACCATGGTACAACAACCGAGTTAGAAAACTGCTGCGGAAGCAAAGGGAACTTCACAGCAAACATAAACATAGCCAAAGCCTTGCAGACAAACAAAAATTACGCGAAGCGAAATGTAGTGTGAGGAGGGCTATGGCGAAAGGCATTCAATGAATTCGAAAGTAAAGTTCTATGTACTGACTTGGCAGAAAATCCTAAGAAATTTTTGTCTTATGTCAAAGCAGTAGGTGGATCAAAACAAAATGTCCAGACACTCTGTGACCAAACTGGTACTGAAACAGAGGATGACAGACTAAAGGCCAAAATACTAAATGTCTTTTTCCAAAGCTGTTTCACAGAGGAAGACTGCACTGTAGTTCCTTCTCTAGATTGTCATACAGATGACAAAATGGTAGATATAGAAATAGACGACAGAGGGATAGAGAAACAATTAGAATTGCTCAAAAGAGGAAAGGCCGCTGGACCTGATGGGATACCAGTTCGATTTTACACAGAGGACGTGAAGGAACTTGCCCCCCTTCTTGCAGCGGTGTACCGTAGGTCTCTAGAAGAGCGTAGCATTTTCAAGAAGGGACGTCGAACAGATGTGCAGAACTATAGACTTATATCTCTAACGTCGATCAGTTGTGGAATTTTGGAACACATATTATGTTCGAGTATAATGACTTTTCTGGAGACTAGAAATCTACTCTGCAGGAATCAGCATGGGTTTCAAAAAAGACGGTCGTGTGAAACCCAGCTCACGCTATTCGTCCACGAGACTCAGAGGGCCATAGGCATGGGTTCACAGGTAGATGCCATGTTTCTTGACTTCCACAAGGCATTCGGTACAGTTCCCCCCCAGTCGTTTAATGAACAAAGTAAGAGCATATGGACTATCAGACCAATTGTGTGATTGGATCGAAGAGTTCCTAGATAACAGAACGCAGCATGTCATTCTCAATGGAGAGAAGTCTTCCGAAGTGAGAGTGATTTCAGGTGTGCCGCAGGGGAGTGTCATAGGACCGTTGGTATTCACAATATACAAAAATGACCTTATGGATGGCATTGGAAGTTCACTGAGGTTTTTTACAGATGATGCTGTGGTGTATCGAGAGGTTGTAACAAAGGAAAATTGTACTGAAATACAGGAGGATCTGCAGCGAATTGACGCATGGTGCAGGGAATGGCAATTGAATCTCTCAATGTAGACAAGTGTAATGTCCTGCGAATACATAGAAAGATAGATCCCTTAGCATTTAGCTATAAAATAGCAGGTCAGCAACTGGAAGCAGTTAATTCCATAAATTATCTGGGAGTATCCATTAGGAGTGATTTAAAATGGAATGATCATATAAAATTGATCGTCGGTAAAGCAGATGCCAGACTGAGATTCATTGGAAGAATCCTAAGGAAATGCAATCCGAAAACAAAGGAAGTAGGTTACAGTACGCTTGTTCACCCACTGCTTGAATACTGCTCAGCAGTGTGGGATCCATACCAGATAGGGTTGATAGAAGAGATAGAGAAGATCCAAGCAATTTCAAAGACTTATCAACACAGTAATGGCAAAAAGGTGCAACAATCAAATGATCTTACAAAACATAGAGGAGCAGGCATTAACTGCCAAAGTTTTACGTGTAGTCCATAGAGTTTCTACAACACTAGCATACTAGATTACACTCAAGACAAGTCTGTGAAATTTAGCAGCATTTACAGTTTTCTATGTGCAAAAATATTTGTAAGGTTCTTGTAAGAAGTCTGTATGTTGTTTCTTGAAACCAGCTGCCACATGCATGGACAGATGACGGATTTTAATTTAGGATGCATGAGAGTGTATCATTCCCATCCCAATGTTTTTGTTGTAATCGAATGGAAAGGAAGGCAGATCAGAGTTTAATGGCCTGTCAACAGTGAGGTCATTGGAGAAGGAGCACAAGCTTGGACCACGAAATGATGGCAAGGAAATTAGCCAAGTCCTTTTCAAAGGAACCATCCCGGCATTTCCTGGAGCAATTTAGGGAAATGAGAGAGAGCCTAAACCTGGATGGCCGAAGGAAATTTGGACCGTCATCCTCCAGAATGCAAGTCCAATGTGCTAATCACGGCACCACCTCATTTGGCGCTGCCAACATTTATAGTTTAATATATGATATGATACAAGATACATGTATACAGTATGACCTGCAGATGCTAAATTGTGTATGAAGTATTTTGATTAAAGGATTTACAAAAGAAACGTAAAACAAGAATAGGGACTGTAAAAAAAGCTAAGACATGTAGTTCGCTCACAAAGGCGTCAGGCCCTCTCATGAAAAAAGGATCCCATGTGCATTGACAAGTGAGTGCACTATACAGAGGTGACAGGCAAGAATGTGGTTTAGCCAGTGCCTGGGAGCAGCCGTGCTGGGAATATGATGTCACTAATGGCTCGATGTAGTCCCCAGTGCCAGCTACTCCTCTTGCCAGACAGAGAGGACTCTACGTTTCTGTAATGAGATCAGTGCACGTAGTGGGACTTCACTCTGTGCCTAATAGCTATCCTGGGAAAGCTAGTGTCTAAGCTGTGTTAACCAGAAGTTTCAATAATCAACTACTCCATAAAACATTGCAGCTATCAGTTGTGTTTAACTATTTACGTGGGACACTAGATAAGATGCAAAACTTGAAAAGAGTTATTGGACACTCAGTTCATTGCTTCCCAAAACAGATGGTAGGATAACATTGAGACAAATTTGTGTTCTTGTTCTGAATACAGAATGGAATCTGTCAAAATGTTGCTCACAGCAATAGGTATGTCACAGACACCACAAACCGGCATATCTCATTCATGCTGGAAAGGGTCATGTGCTATGGGACGCTGCATAATGTTAGTTCCATTCCATTCTCTTAGACAGATTGGAAAGATGTCCACTATTGCCTAGTCACAAGTCTTCCCCTGGCGCATCTCGCTGGTTTGTATGCCCTATCATTCGTTCTTGCGCTAGCATAAAAGTGTTCTTCTGAGGTACGATATGGTAGCATGTAATCTGTCTGGTTGCTGAAAAATAACTGAAATACATGATGTGGAACATCATATTTGTTGTACTCTGTCAAATTCAAATACAATGTTAATTATTTTAAAAGCCATGAGAGAATAGCCATGGGGGTTATTAATGCCATCTCTGGATTTGGACGTTCATCTCCATCATGCCTAAGTTTGTGTGGTGTCTGTTTGACTGAATTCGAAAGGGTCTAGTTCCTGCTCCATAATCTATGAAGGCATGTCCAGCTGATATTCAAGAAACTAGATTAAATACAAATAACTGATGGAACGTCATATTATAAGCGTGTTGGAACTTTCAAAGAGCAGAGAGTGATGGCTCGCCAGCTCTGGTACTTAATGCTAACTGTATGGCTAGTTCTTCAAGCACGTGTATCTCACCAAATGCCCCATCATAGATTCTATGTAACGTTGTTAGATATGGTCTATGTTGATCCAGAGTCACACAGTGGTGGTGCACCTGGGGTTGAAGAAAGGCTGTACAAAGCAATAAAAGGGAAAACATGATTGTACCCCTTGTCTTGCCACAGAGGAATTCAATACACTCAGAACCTTAATTTTTTTTAAGAATTTTAAGTTTATTAACTAGCTTGGTTTCTCATAAAAGGTGGGACTGAGGAATAGCTCTTATACTCTGAAACTGAGAACGGTGTCTCCCAGACTCATATCCTGTACATTATAAAGATGACGCATATGGTTAAAATTCATACACACCTATTCTTAGTGGAGAACTAAAACCCTCTAGCTTCCGTCACCACAGTCTTTTGTCTCCTCAGCTTGAATTATATTTGATAGGTAGTGCCTGAAAGAGAGGAGCCAGGGGGGAGGATTCTTCAGTTTTCCACAACTATATGGCAATATCTGCAAAACAGAAATCAGAGTTTTCTATTACATATTGTTTTATAAAATCCGGAAAAATTCATGGTGTTAAAGCCATCACCATCTAATGGTTTCTGCTGCAGTCTTTTATTGAATTTTGAAACACTGATGAACGCAATTTTTCTTACTGATAAAATCTGCGATGCCATACAAGGGTGATGTTCTTGAGGACAATATTATGGAAATGGAAGAGGATGTAGATGAAGAGGAAATGGGAGATATGATACTATGTGAAGAATTTGACAGAGCACTGAAAGACCTAAATCAAAACAAGGCCCTGGGAACAGACAACATTCCATTAGAACTACTGATAGCCTTGGGAGAGCCACCCCTGACAAACCTCTACCATCTGGTAAGCAACATGTATGAGACAGGCGAAATACCTTCAGACTTCAAGAAGAATATAATAATTCCAATCTCAAAGAAAGCAGTTATTGACAGATGTGAAAATTACTGAACTATCTGTTTAATAAGCCATGGCTGCAAAATACTAACATGAATTCTTTACAGATGAATGGAGAAACTGGTAGAAGCCATACTGTTGGAACACGTGGGGCAATACTGACCCTACAACTTATCTCAGAAAATAGATTAAGGAAAGGCAAACCTACATTTCTGACATTTGTAGGCTGAGGGAAAGCTTTTGACAATGTTGACTGGAATAGTCTCTTTCAAATTCTGAAGGTGGCAGGGGTAAATTACAGGGAGCAAAAGGCTATTTACAATTTTTACAGAAACTAGATGGCAGTTATAAGAGTTGAGGGGCATGAAATGGAAGCAGTGGTTGGGAAGGGAAGTGAGACAGGGTTGTAGCATATCCCCGATGTTATTCAATCTGTATACTGAGCAAGCAGTAAAGGAAACAAATGAAAAATTTGGAGTAGGAATTAAAATCTATGGAGAAGAAATAAAAACTCTGAGTTTCACTGATGATACTGTAATTCTGTCAGAGACAGCAAAGGATCTGGAAGAGCAGCTGAACAGAATGGACAGTGCCTTGAAAGGAGGACATAAAATGAACATCAACAAAGGCAAAACGAGGATAATGAAATGTAATCGAATTAAATCGGGTGATGCTGAGGGAATTATATTAGGAAATGAGACCCTTAAAGTAGTAAATGAGTTTTACTCTTTGGGGAGCAAAGTAACTGATGATAGTCAAGGTGGGGAGGATATAAAATGTAGACTGGCAATGGAAAGGAAAGTGTTTCTGAAGAAGAGAAATTTGTTAACATTGAGTATAGATTTAAGTGTCAGGAAGTCGTTTCTGAACGTATTTGTATGGAGTGTGGCCCTGCATGGAAGTGAAATGTGGATGATAAATAGTTTAGACAAGAAGAGAATAGAAGCTTTAAAAAGGTGGTGCTACAGAAGAATGCTGAAGATTAGATGGGTAGATCACATAACTAATGAGGAGGTATTGGGGGAGAAGAGAAATTTGTGACAAGAACTTGAGTAGAAGAATGGATCAGTTGGTAGGACGTATTCTGAGGCATCAAGGGATCACGAATTTAGTATTGGAGAGCAGCGTGGAGGGTAAAAATCATAGAGGGAGACCAAGAGATGAATACACTAAACAGATTCAGAACGATGTAGGTTGCAGTACATACTGGGAGATGAAGAAGCTTGCACAAGATAGAGAAGCATGGAGAGCTGCATCAAACCAGTCTCTCGATTGAATACCACAACAACAACATTACTCTTGTTCCCCATGTAATTAAAGTGAACTGACGGCTGGTTTTCCCATGGAAAGTTCTGAATCATGTGGGCAGTGTGAGTGGATAATGAGGAACATGTGCTGCCATCATTTAGCACTGCCACAGATCGGGATGCGCACACCGTCTTTATGACTGGTTCAGTCACATTAGGAAAATGTTCAGCAGTATGATGCAGATAGTATAATAGAATTCTTCTTCAGTCTACAAGATTCACTGTGCCTGTACCTATGTTTCGTCACAGCTATGATGCAGAGACAATTCTCCCTGTTGTGTTTCTTATATAATTTTACACCGTATCGTCATGAATGAAGGGTCGAAAACCTCATTAAGTGAGAGTTTTTTGTACTTAGTGGACGACAACTATGAATACTAAGTGGATGCACAATACAGAAACTTTTTATGTTTACTGCTGTACTTTCTCCCCTCCCAGTTTTAATCCCACAGGATGCTACATTTCTGAGTAACCAGGATTTACTGTGAAGGCAATGAAAATTGTCTGGACTAGAGTCTGGATTAAAATATATTTTGTAACTTCTTTGCTTCTGCATCTTTTTGAAATAATATTTCATGTCTGTGATTTCTGTTAAAGTGTTTAGTTTCACTGTTGTAACACATTACAAATTGAAGGCATCCACATCACGACTTATGGTACAGGTCTGCAAGCGCTTAGCATGTTGGTATCATTGGGAAAAACTGCAAACACACATATCATTCTTTCACCTTTTTGACAGTCTGTGAAAATTATTCCACTTGTGTGAGAAACAGTTTCTGATGAATCAAGTCCTTGGTAAGATTTCAGTATGGCTTAAGTGAAATAGTACAATAGTTTGACAGACTGTTATGTGATGATCTTACGTTGGTATTCACTCTCATGCCCAGCATGTATTATGTCTGATCACTGGGACTGTTGTAAGTCTTCTAATCATCCACGCTTCCTACTGATGTACATCATACAACTGTGACAGCCCTTTGATGCTATGTGGCGTGTAGAATGTACAGAGCTTAATATGGAAACACTGCGAGGTATGCATATTTGAACACAAATGCAGATTGTAGTAAAGCCTGCAGACTGCAATACTGTATTTGATCACGAACTGCACCTGTGCAATATCCTCCATTCGTTACAAGATTCACAGTCTGGTGCATTATGTCAGAGCTAACTAAATTCAAATGTGGTAACATTGTTGGTGCTGTTATGTTGGGTACTTCCATAACCAAAGGAGGTGAAGTGTTTGGTGTTTCGAGAGGCACCGTATCAAAGATATTTTGTACCGAATACAGGGAAAGTGAAAAAACGCCTTCTGCCAAGTCACAACATGGACATAAGTGTGTGTCGAGTGATCATGATGTGTGGTCTTTGAAGGGGATTTTGAAGAAAAGTAAGAGGATGACAGCTGCAAAGTCAGTGCAAAACTGAATGTCACTCTCACGAACTCTGACAGCATAAAAACAACATGATGGAAGTTACATAAGCAGGGAATTGGAGGGCAAGCTAGAATTTCAAAACCACTCATAAGTGATGCAAATGCCCGTAGCATGAACATTTGGTGTCAAAGACATAATACCTGGATTATGGAGCAACGGATAAATGTCATTTTGTCTGGTGACTCAGATTTCACATTCTTTCCAACTTGGCTGAGTTTACTTCCCAAGAGTGAACATGATGGGCATATGGTGATGATATGAGCAGCCGTATTATGGTATTTCAAGAGCCCTATAATTACTTTGCAAGGTCTCGTTACTGTCATGGATTATGTGACCAGTTTGGCTGATCAGGTCCAAAAAATGTTCAAATGTGTGTGAAATCTTATGGGACTTAACTGCTAAGGTCATCAGTCCCTAAGCTTACACACTACTTAACCTAAATTATCCTACAGACAAACACACACACCCATGCCCGAGGGAGGACTTGAACCTCTGCCGGAACCAGCCGCAAGATCCATGACTGTAGCGCCTTAGACCGCACAACTAATCTCGTTCAGCTGATCAGGTCCATCATATGGTAAAATGAGTGATGCTGTGTTGCAAGACAACAGCGCCCCTGTTCTCACTGTTTGTGTAGTCCAGGACTGGTTTTATGAGCATGAGAATGAAACTTCTCTTGCCACCAAAGCCACCAGATCTCAGTATTATTGAGGCTTTGGGATCGATTTTTGAGAGAAGGAAGTTTGGTTGCTATCCACAGCTATAACGATTTCCTGAATTTGCCACAATTTTGCAGGAAGGATGTTATAATATTTCCTTGATACCCATACAGGACCTGTGTTTGTCCATTGCAAGATGAATGGAAATTTCTTTCGAATGCCACCAGTTTTCTGACACTGGTGTGGTAATGTGTTGTATTTTCAGTATTTTCATATTTTTGTTCACCTCTGTACGGTACAGAAAGTCTTGATGTAAATTTTCTTGACCAAAATAAATGTTAATTACCACGATGTTTTTATTACAATGTATTCATACGTTGACTTGAAAATGGTACTTCCTGCAGAAAGTAGTCTACAAAAATGCATTGTTAACTGAAAGCAACTTCTGGTGGTAACATGTATTTCTAGGAATAGATTAGTGCAGTGGAGAATGCTTTACAAAAAGAAATAAAAGGTTTTGTATTAAAAGGTGGTGACTGAGCCTGTCCACTACTGATATTCAAAGATATCAGGACCGCGTCGCTTGGTAACGTTTACCCCAGCGGCCTTCTAGGCGGTGGCGAGGCATGTGATGAGGCTTTAAAGTCCTGTATGTGCATTGGCTCGTGGTCTTGGCACCTCCACGGAATGCAAAGGTGAGTGAGTCTTGTGGGACAGCGAGGAAACTGTTCACATGTGAAGCTGACACACGGTGATACCTCTAACGAAAGCTCGGCAGCAGCATTTATGGTAGATGTTCACAAGGTCATCTGCATGTGACGTGGAGTTCAAGCAGTACTTTCGAGTTTAAACTGAGCATTGTCTGGAAGGTGTTATGCTTGCCAGCTCAACTAATTCACCATCAAGATAATGAGCAGGTGTTCGCGCGCACGCTTGAATGAGCTGCTGTAACGTCCCCACAGAAAATACCCTCTACCACGCACCAATTAATCATTGCCAATCAAACCATCCACATTCATTCACTTTGGAAAAGTATCTGATCTGATTTTCTCATAACATATGCGGCGACAGCTAGACGACGCCAAAGTATTTTCTAGCGCGTTTATTCTTTGAAATAACAGAATGCATATATGCATTCTCCATGGTTGTTAGAGTGGTAACTAGGACAGCTTCTGGAGTAGGAATTCAGGGATTGACGTATTTCTGAGAGATACATATTCTGATTTTCTTCTCACTAAATCGAGAGAATTAACTTGTGTGCCACTAGCGGTTTGTTTGAATAGAAAGAGAGTGTAAACGGAAAATAATTAAGATGAGGAATCACCGGAGATCTGGACATGTAATGGAGATGGATTTAATACACAATTTCCTTCATAAATAAGGTTTGTGACTTTTTTGTTCCGGAGTGAATGAACGAATGAGTTTTTTTCTGAACCATTTGATGATCACGTTGGCCCTGTAATTAGTGGGGAAGTTTCAGCTGTGTCGAAGAGAGCCTGCAATCACTGAGTCTGTGTTAAATCGTCCAAAAAGGCTTCGTACACATCTGGAATTCGCAATCTTTCGTAAAAGGAACAAATTGTCCACACGATTGATTCTCCCGACTGAATACAGTGTTTAACAGTAATAATAAATGTAAAGATCTTTTACAGCAAGCCAGCCGCTGATTACCAAGACGAAGGACTCCACCAAAGATCCTATTTGGCTGATTTCACGTAATAAAATATTATAATAAAAACTGTAGATAGATAAAGGAGAGAAAGAGAGAGAGCGAATGAAAATAGAGATAATATTAATAATCCTCCATTAGTATAACTTTTCGGCTGTCATATCACAGATCAGCCAAGACACGGGAGGCCCTTACATTACTGTATAGATTTATGTGTGAAGGTGAAAGGGTCTTAAAGACAACAGATACACGTCTATACAGACAAGACATTACACAAAGTTAGCGGCTAACTGCGTTCATCATCTATTCATAGAGGAAGAGACAACTTAATATTATTAGCTTGTTAAAATGGCCAATCCGTGACAGGACACGTTTTTGGACGTTGCTAAAATAATTTTGTTCTCTGTTTCATGTCAACTACAACGAGCTAACCTAACTGATGCTTGGAAAAGAGAGGAAAGACTCGCAGGTGATATAATTGGATCTACAAATAAATCCGAAAGACAGGACGCTGGGCGCAGAGAAAAGGCCAGATCTATATTTTTATTATTATAGCTTGCTAGTATAGTTGAAGTATACGCTTTTTTCTTTAGTATTATTGGATTTTTGAACATTGATTAACTCTGTTCATGTTAGATGTATTTTCATTGACCTGTCCCAGTTGCATTTATCTGTATATGTACATTAAGAAGGTAGACACAGAAGTACTTATGTGTGAACGGAGTTACATATAGTGACAGTAGAAGGGAGTTACATATAGTGACTGTAGAATATTTATATGGTTTTAACTAGGGCAATGTTTAGGATGAGTCAAGCACAGCAAAGCAGCACGCAACAGCCTTCAGCTGTTAGCACTGATAATAATGATGTAGTAAGAAGTGTTGTAGGACCGATGGCTACAGATAGCGCAATAGAATGCCCTGTAGACACGGCTGGAGGTGTAACAGCAAGTACACAGCAGGGATCAGATCCATTGGTAATTATCATGAGACAGATGCAGATGATAACCGAGAGCATGAATACTTTGAAAACCGATATTAACACGAAATTAGCCTCAGTTACTGAAGGGCAAAATGATTTGAATACGAAATTAGCCTCAGTTACTGAAGGGCAGGAAAATCTGAAAACCGATATTAAAGCACAATTAGTGACAGTCACTCAAACACAAGAAGAAATGAAATTAGTCCAGACTGAGATTAAGCAGCAGTTACAAGACAGTTTTTCCGAATTAGAGCAGCGGATAGAGGCGAAGACTAAGGAACTCAAAGATCAGGCCGAAGAGACGGAACGAAAATTAACTGCACAATTAGAATTGGTGAAAGTACAATGTGAGGAATCTACTCACCACGTACGTGTCGAAATGAAGGAGTATGTGGCTATTAAGATAGATACTGTACGGGAACAAATGGAAATGGTTCCGCAATTAATACAAAAGCAAGACGCCATGTCATGTGCAATTGCACAACTTCCTGAATTGGCACGTACACAGGCTAACCTAAAGGAAAGCGTTGAACATCTGACAGAGCGTCAAGAAGTTATAGACCACCAAATTAATGTATTAACGGGTAAATTATCCGAAATCACATTAGAAAACAAAAGGCTAATGTGTGAAAACGTTGAGCAAAATGTTAAGGCAGCATTCCAGAGTGTATCTGGCAAACAGGAAGAGAATTTGTTTGCGAAAGGACTTGAGGAGGTGCGACACCAGTTAGGTGCTGATTTGGAGCATTGGAAACAAACGATAGAAGAGTCGATGCGCGCTTCACAACAAAGCTCAGAACAAATGAATACAGGGCAGCAGCAGAAGTTGGCAGCGACTATAGAGCCCGTTACTACCCATTCGCACACAATACCAACTTGTGGAAGTAATTCAAACATTAAATTGCCACAAGCTGGCTGTTCGCGTGAAGTCTTATCTATCGGAGATTACGAAAGTCTTTGCCATGCCGAAGAAAAAATGATAAAGCATCGGCAATTCCAGATTTTTAACCCTGACAAAAGGGGGGTCCATCCAATTGTTTTTATTCGAAGTTTCAGAGCCGTGTTACCCAGAAATTGGTCGGAGTGGCAGAAGATCAGTTTTGTTACAGGATATATACAAGGTTCGGGGCAATCTGGGCCTCGGACATGACTTCTGTTTGCTCGACATATGACGATTTTGAGAAGGCGTTTTTAGCAAAGTTCTGGTCAGAAGGGGTACAGGAGCGCCTAAGGCAGGAGGTGCTCTACCCAGAGCCTTTCTCCTTTTTGAAAGGAAGCCTTAGAAAGTATTTCGAAAAATATATAAATAAAACAAGATACTGGGACAGACCTATGCCTTTGCCAGACATAATAAACATACTTAAGGCAAGACTACCAACTAGCATCCGGAATCAATTGATTTATGGCAACGACAAAGACTTGGAGTCGTTCCTCACGACGTTAGACCATATAGATATTATCGAAGAGAACAACCAGAAAGCCCATAATAACAGATTCCAATATAGGGAGATAGAACCTCCGCCAAACGGTAGGCAAGGTGGAAGTACGTGTTATGCCAATGGCGATCAATCGACACTTAGAAGGAATGAACAGAGATTGTTAAGTAATGGAGAAACCCCTCAAAATCTCAATAGTAATCCCAGCAATGGTCTTGTGAGGGGCCATTCAAGGAACAACAGGAACGGGAAAAGATACAATCCCGTGTGGGGGAACGAAAGAAATTTCAGACCCCAAGCTTGGAACAATAACGATAATAGGAAGTGGAATCAACCGGGAGAAATGAATTCAAATAGCCAACATCAGTGGGGACGGACATCTATGAATCAACCGGTAATTACCGAAGTGACGGATGATGTCAACCAGCAGACAAATCAAAATCCAACAAACTTGTAAGGACCCACTCGTGCCCCGGAGGAGTGGTCAACAATTGGTTGAGGGGTAACAGGATATGTGTACCCATGTTAACGTATAATGATGGATGATTACTGGCAGATGAACTGACCGAGGACTTAGAACCACAAGATGAGGATAAGGAACAGGTGGCAGTAGCCGAAGTGCAAGTCATTATGGAGACCGTACCCATAGTGGCGGTTTTAGACACAGCTGCAACCACAAATGTTATTTTGGAGGCACTGTTCAACAGGATCAGAAATATAAGACGAGTACCAATTTTTCCAGTTCAAAATTGCAGAATAATAGGCGCCATTGGGGCTCGATCGGCTAATGTAAAGGTGCAGTCACTACTTGGTGTGGAAGTCGGAAATGTAGCAATATTAAGCACATTCCTTGTTGTGAAAAATTTGGTGGTAGATTGCATTATCAGAGTCGACAGCCTACGTCAATACGGATGCAGAATAGATTTTAAAACAGGAAAAATTTGGTTGAATGTTAATAAACAAGAAATTGAGAAACAAAAGCCTTACGAGAAAATATAATTGTGGGATCAGTGTGCAAGTAATCAGGACGGCCCAAAATTCGAAAGAGCATGTAATTAATGAGTTCCAAGTCAAAGAATATTTCGGTCAAGTAGTGTTTGAAAAGTCAAATGAATCCGACTGCATTATCGAAGATCAGAAGAAGCAGCTCAATGAATTATTATTAACATATGAAAACGTTTTTGATGAAAGGCCAGGAGTTATTAAGGGATACATATGCCGTCTCTACGTTAAGCCGCACGAAACGTATTGTAGAACTTTCTATCCTGTTCCCTGGAGGTTAAAGGCTCAAGTTCAAAAGGAAATAGATCGCATGTTGAAATGGGGTTTGATCGAACCCTCTACAAGCCCATACTGCTCCCCATTGTTAGTCGTGCCAAAAGCAAATGGGACGGTTAGACTGGTACTCGATGCCAGAGAAATAAATAAAATCATAATTCCAGTGAGAACACATCCGGAAAACATAGATGAACTTATACAACGGTTCCAGGATGCTCAATATTTGACGAGCATTGATTTGCAGAGCTCTTATTGGCAAGTCAAGCTGGATGAGTCATCAAGGAAGTATACGGCTTTCATTTATTCCGGAAGAAGTTACCAATTTACTGTAGTTCCTTTCGGACTCAACATTAGTGCCGGAATCTTTATAGCAGCTCTAGATTATGCACTAGGCCCAGAACTCAGAAGCAGGATAACAGTGTTTGTTGATGATTTGCTTATTGCATCGAAAACTTGGGAGGAGCATATTACCTTACTGAACCGAGTGTTGGACGTGTTCAAAACCATGGGAATAACTGCTAACCTACAGAAATCCCATTTTGCAGTAAACAGAATCAAGTTCCTGGGGCATATAATTGACGCAAAGGGAATTTTACCAACCAAGGAGAAGCTAATTGTGATTAGTAAGTTTCCAACACCCAGGAATAGGAGGCAATTAAAAGGGTTTATGGGCCTTGCCTCATTTTTTAGAAGATTCATAACAAATCAGGCGATGAACGCAGCGGCTCTAAATAATCTGTTGAAGAAGGATGTGCCCTGGCTCTGGGCATTAGAGTGTCAAGAAGCATTCAAAGAGATAGAGAAGCAATTAGTAAATGCACCGCTTTTGTACCATCCGGACATGCAAGAAGAATTTTACTTGTCAACAGATTTTTCGAATGTGGGTATTGGAGCATGCCTTTTCCAAGTACGCAAGATAAATGGAAAACTCACCTTCTGTCCTATTGCGTTTGCTAGTCGTGTTTTGTCCAACTGTGAACGAACTTACACGACGACAGAATTAGAGGCTCTTGCGGTCATCTGGGGATTTAAAAAATTTCATTATTATCTATATGGGTCAAAGACTATCGTATATTGTGATCATCAATCATTAATGTTTTTACAAACGTGTAAACTGTTACACCCCAGACTGGCTAGATGGACTCTCGCTCTGCAACAATAGCAATTTAAGATCGTGCATGTCTCAGGACAGCAAAACATTATTGCTGATGCTCTATCAAGGTCACCACAGGGTTTGACCAAAGAGATTGAAGTAAATAATAACTCAGAATTCCCTGTATTGCTGCTGCAGGAAAATCCATATAAGATGTACTATGTCAATTTGTGTGCGCATATGGCACAGTTACAGAAAAGAGATGCTCAATGGGGAAGTGTCATTCAAAGGTTACAACAGCAACCTTCGGATCAGATGGCAAATTATTACAAGCTGGTAAATGGCGTATTATTTTTCCGCTGTGGAAGGCCAAACAAAGTCCGATGTGTTTGTATACCTGAGGCGCAAATAGAGAAACTTGTATGGCTCACCCATTTAACCTGGGGACATTTCGGTGCGACAAAATGTGCAAACAAGATAAGTGTGTACTGTTATTTTCCCAGCATAAAGCGCAGAGTGCATGAGGTCTTGAAGAAATGCATAATCTGTCAAAAAGCAAAGCCGGATTCAAAAGGGAGTAAGCACCCATTATGCTCTATATTAGTCCGAGAACCAAAAGAATTAATTTCGTGCGATCTGTGTGGACCGTTACCTACTTCAAGAGGAGGTGTTAGATATGTGTTGGCATTTCTCGATGTGTGTATGAAATACGTAAAGCTTTACCCGATAAAGGCGGCTACAGCCAAAGTAATTGTATTAAGATTGATAAGGGATTATCTTCCACGTGTTGGTATACCTAAGGCGATAATGACAGACAATGCTAAGATATTCACGGGACTCCGATGGAAACAGGCTTTGTCTCAAGTCGGTGTGAAACACATACTAACATCATTTTACCACCCACAAGGCAATTTGGTTGAGAGAATTTTTAGAGAGTTCAATCGATTTATGAGGACGTATTGCCATAATAAGCAGACTGCGTGGGCAAATTATGTGGAAGAATTTGAACAGATATACAACAACATGCCCCACTCCTCCACTGGATATACACCTCATGAATTGATGTTTGAGGCAAAAGAAGAAAACTTCTGGACTGAACATATGCCCAAAACTCAGGAAACTGAGATGCCTTGGGAAGAAAAAATAAGGCAAGCCATCATAAATATGACACAAAAGGCTGATCAGAGAAAACAACAATATGACAAATTAATAAAAAGGGTACAGGCTTACCACGTCGGAGAGAAGGTACTAGTCAAAAGACATACCAAATCATCCTTAATAAAGAAGAGTATAAATAAATGGGAGTTATTATATACTGGCCCATACATCATTCTACAAATTCCGAACCCTGGGGCTTATCTGTTAGCATACCCGGGATATAACAAAATTAAAGGGTTATTTTCCCATAACGACTTGAAAAAATTTAATGAAGATTAGAAGATAGGGAGGAATGGTGTTGCGAGTGACAGAGATGAACGCTCAAAAAAACATAAAAATAAACTGTGTGTGTTTAGTGTTAGAAAACTTTAAACTGAAATAATTAATCAGTGAGACAGATTGTAGAAATAGTGACTGAGTATTACTATCGAGTGCTGCAAAGAAGACAGTGGAGATAGGCTTCACCTGTGTTTGGGTAAACATGGAACTTTAGCATTGCTAATGTCATCAAGATTTATAAAGGATCTGAATGACCTTCAAGAAGAAAGAAATGTTTTCCAAAAATGACGCTGCATATTCAAAAGAGGTTCCCAGTGAATGTTCATATATAATTTCAAGTGCACGCTTAGATGTGTAAACGTGTGAAGTGATGCGTTTAGGCAGTGGATCACGAGTGAAGGTTAATGCCGAAAAGATAATTTCCCGCGCAAAACAATTGATGCCGGCGGGAGAGTTAGAATCGATATAGACGACACAGATATGCTTTGTAAGAGACTCGCATCAAACGCGAGGGGAAACCGATTGATGCTGAACTTCAAAAAAGTGTCATAATTAGACGTTAAGAGTTCTTGATTTATTGTTGAATGTCAAAAGAAAGTAATATTCATAGAATTAGTAGTTATTTAATGGGTCTTATTCACTTTGGAATTTTGTTTGAAAATCCATTTCCATATATGTGCATGTATGAATGCCGGATGAATTAGAGAATAAATGAAAGAAGAGAATCCACATTCCTCACTACTAATAACTTTTACATTACAGCAATCAAGCGGAGAAATATAGGTATTTAGGATAAAATTTTTATGAGTATAGATAAATGATATGACTTTTCAAGGAAATGATGGATTATGTCTTTGTATAAAATGAACCACACTTTCCATTATTCGATGATTTGAATCCAAAATCTACTGCAAGTTGCATGAATCCTTTAAATTACGAAGAACAAATCATTGACAGAAATGTGTCAGAATTTTTGGACTTACAAGCACAAATGGTGATGCGAAGTCCAAAAGAAAATTCAAACTAGAGTAATTATTATGATGTTTTCGGCAACAGCATTAGTCAATGGATAAATGGAAACTTTAAGTCAATGGCTAAATTCCTTGCAGTACATCGTAAGAAAAAGGATGCATGAAGCCATAGGGATTTTGTTTTCAAAAAGGAGAATCTTGGACGGTGGAACCTAACCAGTTCTTTTACAGGAAGAGTTTCCCTTTCGGTCATTGCTAATTCTTTTGGAATGATTGTTGCATGTGAAATCTGGTATCCCTGTTCCTTCTACTCTTCCCATTGTGGGCCGCGTAGAAGACAGACTACAAATGTGGATGTCGGGGACATGCAAGATCCGGAGGAGTTTCAGCATCGCAAGATATTGTCCTGGGAACAAGATTGTAAAATAAAGAAACTCGAGTTATTTATTGTAAATTTTTTTTGCTAGAGGCACAAATCACTCTTCTCCAAATCGTTATATAAATCGATCCCTATCTTTCCTTTAGAGATCAACTTCAAAATTATTTTTTCTCTTCTGTAGGCTTTCCTATCTTCTATGTATCGTAGGCTGGGCGTCTAGGCTTAAGAGGTTTTCCAAGGTTTCCCTGCTTAAGAAAGTTCCCGAATGGGTAGACCCTGATAACAGTCTCATGAAAGATCATCTTCCTTGGTTGTGCACAGCAAACATAACACCTTGATGCACATAAAAGCCACGGTACCTGTCTCTTCATTTCTTCTGTTTCCAATGTTTATTTTCGTCGTCTGTCTTAAACATAATTAATCTTTTTCAGTCGGAGGACTGACACTCATCACTTCCGGGTTACCCACGCTAATAGATAGCTCGCGAAGTGTGTTCGTTAAATCAAAATTAGGCTCACAAACTTCGCTCGCTGCGTGGGGCATTGTAACGTCCCCACAGAAAATACCCTCTACCACGCACCAATTAATCATTGTCAATCAAACCATCCACATTCATTCACTTTGGAAAAATATCTGATCTGATTTTCTCGTAACAAATGCGGCGACAGCTAGACGACGCCAAAGTATTTTCTAGCGCGTTTATTCTTTGAAATAACAGAATGCATATATGCATTCTCCATGGTTGTTAGAGTGGTAATTAAGACAGCTTCTGGAGTAGGGATTCAGGGATTGACGTATTTCTGAGAGATACATATTCTGATTTTCTTCTCGCTAAATAGTCTTGTCTGTACTAATTTAATACATCGCAACCTGGCACTGGTTCCTTACCTTTCTTGGTGCAATCAGAATGTTAATATCATTGTGGGTTAGTTTGCTGTGTTATGAACCTTTAGAGCACAGATGAGAGGGAGAAAATCTCCTTGGTTGTAGGGTGGCTAGGTTACAGAAGATTGATAATTCTCGTGGATTTGGTAGAGATTTTTGCTGCAGAGGCAAGATATTACTCTTTTTTAACCAATTTATTGTTATAACGAACACATTTGCTCAGTGAGGTGTTGGACCAAAACCACTTATCAGAGTGTCAGATGCTTTCAATAATTATTAGAAAGGATCTCTCTCAGAGACAAGTGTTTGGTTGTCACTCAGTCTGCTAACTGCTGGCCACTCGGTCTAACTAATCAATCAACACTGGGAACTGCATCACTAGTACTTACAAGCCATTTCACCCACTGTACAAGTGACAGGTACCAAGGAATAACTTGGTCCTGGTATTTGATGAAATTCCACTAGTCTAACTTTTTGGGACAGAGAGAGAAAGGGAGAGAGAGTGTCTCTGTTCAGCACTATTCCAATGAATGTTGTACAGCACTACTTAGCTTATATTTGCTGTGTGTTCACCAGAGTCTGGCACCATCTTATCTTACACTAGATGAAGTGTTTACAGCTCCATTGGGTGCTGGTGCAGAGCATCAGTGCCCCCTGAATGCTCTGTACTGACACTGAGAACCTCCCTACTCACTGCTGCAGGACTCTTTTATAATGTTATTAATTGACTCTGATTGCACACAGCTCTCTTTAATTTCTTTCTGGATCATTCCTTTGAAACCTTCCCATGACATGTGATCTCCTTAGTTCTTGACTGTCTCTCTATATCGTACGTGAGGTTCTTCCATTACGTGTTGTGGAAAGTTCTGTATGATTCCATTGACAATGACCCCCTGCACCGTTGGTAAGATGTCAAGTATTCTGCTTGTTCACGTGTTTGACCAGCCTCAAAAAAGCAAATAGTGTGCAGCTCCTTTGTGGAGTATTATTTGCTCTCGATATACCATTCAGCTCTCCTCTATGATGCACGCAGGCTGTCTTGCATACGGTATCCAGCTCACTTCTCTTGTTATGATCTGACATGTAATATAATTTATTAAACTCTTCTAAGGTCACCACAAATAGCTTGTATTACATTATTATTATTATAGTGTACACCAATAACCACTAAGTGATACCAAATTAAGAAGTATTATTGGAAACCATTTTCAAGTCAAAATCTATTTTAAATAGAGCCTATTGGCAGTTAAAATGTATTTCCATTTTCAAGACGGGGAAAATTGTTATGAAATCAGAGGGACTCAGCTAGTTTACAAATATTTTGTGTTTCATTGTTGAAAAACTTCTTCTGTTTCAGTTTACTATATAGTGTACGACTGACCAAGTATGGCTTCACTGCCTACACATTACGTAACTAGTTTCAAAATTACACTGAATTTTACGAGCAATGAAAGTATGTAACTGAATAATTAAAATACACTCCAAATAGCTTAAATGTATTTCACAGCCCTTAATGTGCAGATCTTGTAATACTGGCAAATGCTGCTCAAACATAGCCTCATGTCTCACTCCAACAAAAACTGTAGAAAATGACGGAAACTGCTGATAGTGCTTCCTACTGTGTATACCTTCACATGATTCTAAAATCAGTCACAGTCACCGACCAGTCAGGTGTACTATCCTTCAGCTACAACTCTCTTCCCTCCTTGTATTGTCTATAGTGTTGATATAGTAAGTGACAAAAGGTGAAGAGATTTGTGATACAAATTGCACCATGGCATCAGGATTGTCAGAACAAAAATCACTAGGCACATTGCTTCCAACGTAGCTGTGTAGTGTCACAGGCCAATCATGATATAAGGGAGATAGCCACACACATATGTGGAGTGCAGCTCAACTGAACTTCAGAGCACCAGGCAGATAACTAGTCCCAGGAGACATTATGTTAACACTGTGTGATACTGCCTCTTAGACTTGATAATGTCCTCAATTCAGCACAGAAGAGAGTCAACAAGTTTTCTCAGTTACGCCATGTCCAGGTGAAACCCCTGACGGATTAGGTTCCATAGAGTCAAGGGTATGCAGGGATATTGATCCCTTCGTTTCACCTTTTTTATCCAGCCAGCCCCAGGCATTTTCAGTGGTACTAAGATTGAGTTATTTAGCTTTCACCTGGACACGCCGTAAGTCAAAAAACTTGTTGACTCTTTTCCGTGCTGAATTGGGGACATTATCAAGCCTAGAAGCGGTATCACAAAGCGCAACAGTGCCTCCTCTAATTATTCTTTACATATTATTGAACTTATTGATATATGATTATGAACTTTATTCATTTTATAGTGTTGTAACATTTCTGCCGGTGTGTACCCGGTTTGGTTTGGATACATGGGTCAGTCCACACATTGTAAGCATAAGCCCTAATATTTTTCATTATTTTCTCTTCTCATGAGCCAACATATCCTTACATACTCTGGTTTATGTACCTGATTAATTTTGTGCTATACTCCTACTTGTGATCAAGTATATTCTTCTGGGCAGTACCCATCATTGAGAGTTTTTGAGCTGGCTCACTCATCATACACTTAGACTCTGAAATTTTTTCTTCTCTTTTGATGATTTTGAAGGTGTAACTTCATAGATGTAAACTTGCAATTTTTAATTCTAGTACATCAAGTTGTCTCTGCACTTATTTCTATAGTTTAGTGTTGCAATGTTGCAGTTTTGACTTTGTTTAATTTGTTATGGAACAGAATGTTCCATAGGTCTGAAAATCTGAATGCAATGTCCTTACATAAGTATAGATTGTGACGTGCATAGTAGATATTTTTGTTATGTTTTGCGCAACTTCATGTGAATTTTGCCCACAATTTTGGAAATTGTTGCCATATGTTAATTTTACCATTTCACTACTCAGGTTTCACACTTATTTGGACTATAGACAAATTGTATGCAACAAGAACTCTGTTTATTGTAAGCAGAAATTTGTCAGATGCCTTTTGCAGTTTTTTGTAAGCTAACCTATACTTGTGTTCATAGGGAAGTGATGATCATTCAACCTTAAATTTTCTTGTAATTTCAGAATTTAACTTTGAGAATCTGTATTCTACCTTTTGGCATTATTTTGTGCACCATTTGGCAAACCTTACAGTAGGTCACAAAATATTGTAAACACATTATTTCCATATTATATGAGGGGGATGTTGTAATGGCAACTACTGCTGTAGATATACTTTTCCTCAACAGTAGTTGTTGATTGAAGTTTTATTTTTTGAGTTTTGGACAGGTCAATAATGTCTCAGCTGCTTTTCTGAAAACTTCCATATAATTTTATACACAGTAGCATACCATATGTTATAGTTCAAGATAAAATTTAAGAAAAGGAATTACTTAACAAAATATTTTAGTTTTGATGTTATAACCTGTAAGTACAGTTAAAATTATTTTCTTTGAAACATGTGAAATTACGAATTATTGGCACACTTAAATTTTGTATTATTAATTACACAATCCTGTACTGTTTAGTATGTTTATTTCTGGATTCATTTATGATATAATAATTGAAATTAATAATGTAACAGAAACTAATAGAAATTCATTTGATAAGAAAAACTGTAAGCCCTTAAGAATATTTTTATTTCCACTCAGTGTGATAGTCCTAAATATGTCTCTGAGGTGCGATCAGATGTATTTTTGCATGAACAATGTAATTCCAGCTTTGTTAACATGAAAAATAAAAATACTGTATGGTATACTAAAATATGAGAAAATATATTTGCATAAAAAAGCAGCAACAACAATCTTCAGATTTATTTAATTCAAACAAACCTTGAGGACCTGATGTGATTTTTTCAGTTTCAACAATCAGAACCCTAGACAAGAACAACTGGAGCCAACTCAACATGACAAGCTAAGTAAACTAGAAAGTTTATTGTAAGTTTTGCTCCTCTCAAACCATCATAAAAGACTTTGATGGACATTGTTTAATGTGGAAAATAAATTGGAATCAGGAAGGAGGCAGGGGGGGGAGATTAAAGGCTCCCCATGCTACTCTATCCTGTGCAAGTATCTTGATCTCTAAGTAACTGCTGCAACCTACATCCTTCTATCCTTCTGAATCTGCTTAGTATATTCATCTCTTGGGCTCCCTATATGATTTTTACCCTCCACACTTCCCTTCAATACTACATTGAGGAGACCTTGATGCCTTAGAACAAGTCCTACCAACTGATCCCTTCTCGTAGTCAAGTTGTGCCACAAATTCCTCTTATCCTCAATTCTATTCAGTACCTCTTCATTAGTTACACGATCTACCCATCTAACCTTCAGCATTTTTCTGTAGCACTACATTTTGAAAGCTTCTATTCTCATCTTGTATAAACTATTTATTGCCCATGTTTCACTTCCATACACGGCTACACCCCATACAAATACTTTCAGAAAGGACTTCCTCACTCTTATATCTATACCAAATTTCTCTTCTTCAGAAACGCTTTCCTTGCCATGTCCAGTCTACATTTTATATCCTCTCTACTTTGATCGTCCTCAGTTATTTTGCTTCACAAATAGCAAAACTCATCTAATACTTTAAGTGGCTCATTTCTTTATTCAATTCCCTCAGCATCACCTGATTTAATTCAACTACATTCCATTATCCTCATTTTGTTATTGCTGATGTTCATCTTACATTCTCCTTTCAAGACACTGTCCATTTTGTTCAAATGCTCTTCCAGATCCTTTTCTGTCTGTGACAGAATTACAGTGTCATTGGTAAACGTCAAAGATTTTATTTCTTCTCCGTGGATTTTAATTCCTACTCTGAATTTTTCTTTAGTTTTCTTCACTGCTGGCTCAATATACAGACTGAATAACATGAGGGATAGGCTACAATCCTCTCTCACTCCCTTCTCTACCACTATTTTGTTTTCATGCTCCTCAACTCTTATAACTGCCATCTGGTTTCTGAACAAATTGTAAATAGCCATTTGATCCCTGTATTTCACCCCTGCCACCTTCAGAATTTGAAAGGGAGTATATTTCATCAACATTGTCAAAAGCTTTCTCCAAGTTAGCAAATGCTAGAAATGTAGGTTTGCTTTCCTTAGCTTATGTTCTAAAGTATGTTATAGGGTCAGTATTGCCTTGTGTGTTCCAACATTTCTATGGAATCTAAACTGATCTTCCCTGATGTTGGCTTCTAACTGTTTTTCCATTCATCTGTGAAGAATTTGTGTTAGTATTTTGCAATCATGACTTATTAAACTGATATTCAGTAATTTTCACACCTGCCAACACTTGCTTTCCTTGGGATTGGAATTATTTTATTCTTCCCGAAGTGTGAGGGTATTTCGCCTGTCTCATACATCTTGCCCACCAGATAGAAAAGCTTGGTCATGGCTGGCTCTCCCAAGGCTATCAGTAGTTCTAACAGAATGTTGTCCACTCCTGGGTCCTTGTTTCTCCTTAGATCTTTCAGTACTCTGTCAAATTCTTCACGCAGTATCATATCTCCCATCTCATCTTCAACTATGTCCTCTTCTGTGTCCTTAATAGTGTCCTCAAGTACATCATCCTTGTATAGACCCTCTATGTACTTCTTCCACCTTTCAGCTTTCCCTTTTTTGCTTAGGACTTGTTTACCATCTGAGCTCTTGATATTCATACAGGTGGTTCCCTTTTCCCTAAAGGTCTCTCTAATTTCTCCATAGGTAGCATCTATGTTACCCCTAGTGATATATGCTTCTACATAATTACATTTGTCCTCTAGCCATTCCCACTTAGCCATTTAGCATTTCCTGTTGATCTCATTTTAGAGACATTTGTATTCCTTTTGGCCTGTTTCATTTACTACATTTTATAGTTTCTCCTTTCATCAATTAAATTCAGTACCTCTAGTCCTCATCCTCTTACCTACTTCATCCTCTGCTGCAATCACTATTTTGTCTGTCAAAAGTAGCCATTCTTCTTTCATGGTATTCCTTTCCTCTGTTCTTGTCAATTGTTCCCTAACGCTCCCTCTGAAACTTCATACAACCTCTAGTTCCTACCTTTCTGCAGTCTCTTCAGTTTTAACCTTTAGTCATAACCAATAAACTGTGGTCAGAGTTGACGTCTGCCCCTGGAAATGTCTCACAATTTAAAACCTGGTTCCTAAATCTCTATCTTACCATTATATAATCTATCTGACACTTTCCAGTGCCTCCAGGTCTCTTCCACATATACAACCTTCTTTTGTGACTTAAACAAAGTGTTAGCAGTGATTAAGTTACACTCTGTGCAAAATTCTACTAGACAGCTTCTTCTTTCATTCCTTACCCTCAGTCCATATTCACCTACAACTTGTCCTACTGTCAAATTCCAGTCATCCATGACTATTAAATTTTTATCTCCCTTAACTATTTGAATAATGTCTTTTATCTCATCATACATTTCTTCAATTTCTTCATCATCTGTGGATGTAGTTGGCATACCACTGGATTACCCATATTTGATTTATAACCATGTATTCACCTGACCTGAAGTCTTTTTTAAATAGGATGCCATCATCATGTAACCACACAGTAAAGCTCGGGAAAAATTAGGACTGTAGTTTCCCCTTGCTTTCAGCTGTTCACAGTACCAGCACAGCAAGGTCGTTTTGATTGATGTTACAAGGCCAGATCAGTCAATCATCCAGACTGTTGCCCTTGCAACTACTGAAAAGGCTGCTGCCCCTCTTCAGGAACCACACATTTGTTTGGCCTCTTAACAGATACCCTTCCATTGTGGTTGCACCTACGGTACGGCTATCTGCTTCACTGAGGCACACAAGCCTCTCCACCAAAGGCAAGGTCGATGTTTCATGGGTGTTACTGAATAATATTTGGGGAAAACTGGAAGTATCAAGAGAGAGAGGTGGTCAGGTGGCAGGTTGGGGTGGGGAAGAGAGAGAGAGAGAGAGAGAGAGAGAGAGAGAGAGAGAGAGAGAGAGATAAAATTGTTTGGATTTTTACTACAATTACCATCGTTCAGTAAGTTAATTCTACCTGTTGCTGAACAAATGACAGCGTCCTAAATTTTTTAAAGGTCAACCATTTGCAGTGATCTGGAAAGTATTCTTATTACAATATGGAGAAAAAGATCTCTCCAGTAGTATGCTGAATAGCAAATTACTCTGTTACAAGCCTTTAGAAATTCAGAGGTACTAATAACAAAACACTCTGGAAATAAACCTAATTATTAGTGAAGCTAGATGTCAGGGAGGAGGTGGCAGTCTTAATATAATTTACTGAACAAAAAATTTTAATGTAATATCTTTTAACGCATAGACCACAATTTTCAATTCATAGTTAAAGGACAGTGACTAGTTTTGGTTGTTCTTCACAACCATCTTCAGATCATAACTTCACAAGATGATGATAATAAAGGTTGAAAACGCCCAGTGTCACTAACAAAAATTTGCATCGCAGGCCCATGATTTGCAACTGTATAGCATGTGTTATAGTGAGAGCAGTACAAGCAAGGGTAACAAGAATTGTCAGCTGTTCCATAGCCTAGCTAGCAGAGAAGTGATCCAGCATGGCATATAAAATAGTCATCTGCAGTGGTATTTTGGAACATATACTATGTTTGAACATTATGAATTACCTCAAATAACATGACTTATTAACAAATAGCTACAATATATTCAGAAAATACTGTTCTTGTAAAATATAATTAGCTCTTTATTCTCATGAGGTAATGAGAGCTATCAACAGCAGATGTCAGACTTATTACATATATTTTAGATTTCTAGAAGGCTTTTGACACCATTCCTCACAATTGTTTTCTAAACAAATTCTATGCGTAATGAGTTTTGCTTTTGTTGTGTGAACTTGGTTCATGAGTTCCAGTCAGAAAGATAACAGTTCATAGTAACTGACAGAAAGTCATCGAGTAAATCAGAAGTAATAACTGGCATTTCCCAAGGAAATGTGATAGACCTTCTGCTGTTCCTGATCTACATAAATGACGTACGAGACAATCTGAGCAGCCCTCTTAGATTGTTTGCAGATGATGCTGTCATTTACCATCATGTAAGGTCATCAGCTGATGAAAACCAAATGTGTAATGATTTATACAAGACATCTATATCATGTAAAAAGTGGTAACTGACTCAAAATAATAAAAAAGTATGAAGTCATCCACATGGGTGCTAAAAGACATCTGCTAAATTTTGATTACACGATAAGTCACAGAAATCTAAAGACCATAAATTCAACTAAATACTTAGAGATCACAATTACAAATAACTTAAATTGGAACAATCACATAGACAATGTTGAGAAGAGAGCAAACCAAGAACTGCAGCAGTTTATTGGCAGAACACTTAGGAAGTGCAACAGGTGTACGAGACTGCTTACACATGCTTGCCTGTCCTCTTCTGGGGTACTGCTGTGTGGTGTGGGATCTACATCAGCTGGGACTGGTGGAAGACATCAAAAAAATTCAAGAAGGGCAGCTGAGTTTGTATTATTGCAAAATAGCGGAGAGAGTGCTATTGATGTATGTCAACTGGGGTGGTTATCATTAAAAGAAGGGCATTGTTCACTGTGTCAGGATCTACTCATGAAATTTCTTTCTTTTGAATTTCTTCAGTATCCCTCTTTCCATTTAAAATTAAAGTTTCTGATTCATAAGACATTTAGGTTTGATTACAGTGGTTAAAAGCCTAAGTTCACTGAATTTAGAAAGCGATTTTTTATTATAAATATGTTTTTCATGCCTCAAATGAGCATGTATAGCAAATTTATGCCCTGAATGCATAAATGTTCATACCATATGGTCTACGGGTAATACTTTTTTGAAAATAAATTGCATTGAAGATACACCAATAAAACTGAATAACTAATAACAGAAGGCCATTTCCCAGCAGCTCAGTTCATTTCGCAAGTGGAGGAAAGTAAAGAACTGTGGTTAATGTAAACTCACCTGACTGTATTCAGTTTCTGGCAGTGACAATATAATCTGGTCATAAGAGCACTTAAAGGGCTGAAAATTATGGTTACAAAAGAACGTCTTGAAGGCTAGATTCAAGCTAAACATATTAGATTAAGAAAGGCTAAATATCAGGTGTATGCAATACTTTGTATCAAAGATGTAGCCATTAAGGGGCAGGCGAAGGTAGTTGCCCCTCTCTTCTTGCCTACAAAAAATCACCACAAATCAAACTTGCACCATTCCTAACCAAGCAGACAGATGCCACAACATGTGAATATTCATTAAGAGAAAGTGCACCCAGAATCATTTACTGTGATATCTCAAAACTATTTCATCATTTGTCCAAAAATTAACATCTACTATCTTTCTGCCCCCCCCCCCCCCTCCCTCCAGACCTGAAACTCAGATTTTGAGTATACACTTGCTTTGCACTTCATGACAGAATCAATGAATGACTATGAGTAGCAACTGCATACGCAAGCATGAGTTTTGTGGAAGTCCTGCAGCATCATGACCAGCACTGAGTCAACACTGCTGTGAAACAAGTGAGCACAGAATAGAACAGTGTTCTGCTAACTGAAATAAAATCTCATGTGAGTGCAGTGCCTGTCACCGCAGTTGGGAGATAGGAATATTCTGAACATCAAACAATGCTGACTTGTAGCCTTGGCCTGCTCAGTCACCATGTACATCTCCAATCGAGCATGTATGGGAAATCATCAGATGACAACCAGCTTTATCCACAACCAGCATTAATTATCCCTGTATTGACTCTGACCAAGTGCAACAGACATGGAACTCCACTCCACAAACTCATATCCAGTACCTGCACAACAAAATGAATGCATGTTTGCATTCAACATTCTGGCAGTTACATCAGTTATTAATGTACCAACATTTCACATTTGCAATGGTTTTTCTCATGTTTACATTAACCAGTGATTTTTCAACATTAATCACTTAAATATGTTACCTAGAAAAAATGTGTTCCTGAAATTTCATTACTCAACAGTTATTATTTCTTGGTGTTGGAACTTTTTATTCATCAGTTGACTGTTACTGCCAGTTCCACAAAACCTCATTTTATCTAGGAGGATATTGTGATTTACACAATCAAACAGCTTAGACAGGTCATGCAAAATGCCAACCTGTGATGTTATGTAGTATAATGTACATCGGTCAGTGTGTTAGTTGCTGTTGTGAGCTTTGCTTCTCCATGAAAACTATTGTACACATTATTGAAAAGAAATTGTTTCACTACTATGGTGGGCTCAAAAGAGCAAATTACTCCTATTAGGGTATAACTTTCCAGCTGTTTATGGCAGCTTATGCTCCATAACGTTTATTTGACCGAAACTAGTAGTGAAGCGAATTGTGCAGATGAAGGTCCACGATGAATTTTAACAATTATTTTCCAGCTGAATATCCCCATCTGCAAACATACGTAGATTAAAAACATACCTGCTACCTAGGACTGATCATGTATAGCCCCTCCATTTGAATCAACAATGATGCTGTCCTGTCCCTCATTTCACTACGTTCCATATAGGACTACATTCAATATGGATTATGTCTATTGTTGCAATGATTTTTGATGTAAGGTGAACATTTATTGGTTTTCAAATGACTTTCTTAGTCATTTTGAGTCATTTCTGGAGTATGCAACTACTGCAGGATCTTTACCTGTTCTTGCCAACAGATACACTTCTCTTTGCCTTTCACATTATGCTTTAAACCAGATAGTGATCCATGTTTCTTTACTTGGATGTTTAATGTCCTTTTTGATTATTTTATGAGGAAAGCTGTTTTCAAACAACAATATGACTTTATCATGGAATAAATTAAATTTTATTTCACCATTTAATTCGCTATAAATTTTTTCCCAGGTCATGTGTTGTAAACTATTCTTAAAATTTGTTGTCTCAGAAACATTAAATATTCTAACTGATTTACACTGAGGAGAATAAACGGTAAGCCACTACCATGTATATCTTAACTAACTGTGCATCGTGATCGTAGAGTGTACAGTTATTTTCTAGCTTTGAGCTTCATCAAAGAAAACATGATCAATTATTGAACATTATTCTACTGTCTTTATGCTGTCATTTTGGAAATTTAATTATTGATATCAAACTGTGATGATATCAATAATAAAATTTCCAAAATGACAGCATCAAACTGTCATAGCTAACACTTGGTTCAAGAATCATAAAAGAAGGTTGTATACATGGCGGAATCCTGAAGATACTAAAGGTATCAGATAGATTATATAATGGTAAGACAGAGATTTAAGAACCATGTTTTAAATTCTAAGACATTTCCAGGCCAAGAGATGAATACACTAAGCAGATTCAGAAGGATGTAGGTTGCAGTACGTACTGGGAGATGAAGAAACTTGCACAGGATAGAGTAGCATGGAGAGCTGCATCAAACCAGTCTCAGGACTGAAGACCACAACAACAACAACAACAACAACAACATATCAAACTATGAATACCAAATAAGGTGTCCAGATGTCTTTTTCTATATTCACAAAATGCACATTGAAATAACCACAGACTGTTAACTGCTTCTTGTTGTCTCATAGATAGCATGATAAGGAATCCATATGCCCCACAAACAGATCAAAATTGCCCAGTAGAAATGTGTATACAGTTAAAATTAAGGCTGAACTATTATTCAGTATTATTGAACAAGCACTCACTTCTACATGTTGATTTCTATAGAATCTACTCATTTCAATGTTTTTGCACTTGTGTCCTGTGTTTATATAATTATGTAGAACCTTAACCTTCATGCACATTAGTTCTACATAAGTAAGATGCCAGAGTGCAACCTTTATATATAACTGCTTTAACTGTGATGTCATTTAGTGTTCAGATAGGCACAAAACTCAGCTCTCACTAACTTTATGAAGGAGATGAAGATCCTTTTTACCTTATTACTCAGTCCTCTAATGTCCTGATGAAGGGAGCTAACATTATTTTTCTATGCATTGTTAAACATTTGCATTGATGGACTGTTATGAGAGTTCTTGGTAGAATATTTTATACATTATGAATGAAGACACATGTGACACCAATGTAATATTCTACAATATTGTAGAATACTAGTAAGTTCCTTCACAACAGGTTGCCTGAATCTTTTGCTAACCTAAAACACCACCTCACTGACACTAATAACCACAGGGATTTTGCTTTGCATGATTTTGGCCCATTGTGCATAGCTTTCTAGGTCAGTCAATTTATCAAGCTTTTGGAGCCAGTGGCTCCTCCTTCTGGCAGAAGAGTTGAAGGGGAAGAAAGAGGAGTGAAGGGAAAGGACTGGAGTGATTAATGGAAAGGGGTACAGTTTAGAAACGTCATCCAGAAATCTAGTTCTGGGTGACTTTTGTAAGCTGTACCCCTTTCGTGTTTGCCTTACGGAGCACCGGTAATGCCAGTTTTATTCTGGGCACCACTCTGTGTGGAAGGTGAATCTAGATCAAGAAGTGATCACCAGTAAAAGTCATCAACCATTTTCCACTGAGCAGTGGGCATGTGGGATGGAGAGCACACAGAAAGATAAAGAAGAATGAACGACACTAATGCACTGCTGCAGTGAATGCTCCACCCTCTGTTTAGGGCTGTGTTGTTTATGAGAATAGTCACTCCTTCTTCAGCCTTCTCTGTCATAAGGACATATTTTTTTGTGGTAGCCACAACCATGTAGTCCAAGGGTGTCATATAGCTTAAAATGTATCTGCTGAAAAATTACACACTTTGATCTTCCCTGATTTAATAGTCATAGACCCACCACATGTGCCCAAAACCAGTTGATTATCCATTGTAGTATGAAAGCCGCCTTAGCAGTGAGGTTTTTCTGCTGTTTTCCCATTGTTATTCCTCCTTGGTGGGGAGTCTGCAACAAGGGAGGGTGAGAGGAACTTGCTGATCTCCAAGGCAGACATCAACATTGATACCACCTATAACATGGTCATCATCTGATTCATCAGATAGGATGAAGATCGCATGGACTGATGGTTTTGGACCGTTTTTTCTAGCCTGTTGTTTTTCATCCTCAGGTTCAAGTTTTGGGACATTGGTAAGGCTGTTTTAACAGATTTTTTTTTTTCTGTTTCTCTCTGACATGAAGGTGTATTATTCTTCCCAACAATATGTCCTGCAGCCACCATTGCTTCAGTTGTAAGTGGAAAGTTCAAGGGTACATATATAAGTGTAGGTTTGGCTCTGTTCAGCTGTTAGTGTCTGGTTGCCACTACAAGTCTTTTGTACAGGCTGGTATAGTTTTGAGATGAATAACTTCACTGAAGTAGGTGGCTGTGTGGCCCTATGTCTTCTTCACTTCAAAGTAAGAGAAGCATTGGTAAACTTTATCTCCTGGATTCTGTGCTCTTCTTGGATTACCATTTTGCTTCCTCCAAAATGAATGGTAATTTACACACATGTGTGGGGTATTCATTTAGGACATCATTCATGGGCAGCTGAACCACATGTTCCGCATATAACGTGACCTTTGCAAACCATGGTGGTGTGATGTGTTGACATTTAAAGCTGCACTTAACATGATGTACACTTGACAGCAAAAATAGTGGGCCATTGCTGAATACAACCAATGTAACACAGCTATGTTGCAGCTCCTCTGAATGCTGAAATCCTGTGGGGTTTAGCCACCTGACTATACACAGCAACTACCACAAGAGACCACTGGATACCACTGCTCATTACGGCAGTCAGTCCAGATGTAAAATAATACCACAAATAATACCACAATACAATAAATATTAGAAAACAAGTATCAAACAATAGAAAATCCATGGTGGAACGTAACAATATGTGTGGCTTCAGCTGCCAGAGGCTGTAGTCATGTCTGTGAGAGTTGCATTTGTGTGTGTGTGTTATCTGTTTTCGACAAGCGCCTTGTTGGCCAAAAGCTTATATTGTGACAGTCCTTTTGTCATGCCTATCTTCGACTCAGCATCTTCACTGTATGGTGAGAGAAAACAAGTTATTATAGATGAGACAGTCCCTAACGTTTTTAAATTAAACTTCATTAGAATATGTGACACTTCAGAAGTCTTATCCTGCTCTTTAAATGGCATGTGTTGTCGTTCGTGATACGAATTTGAACCCACTGTTAACCAAACAAAGCTTGCATGTCTGATTGAGACTCGACTAGGCAATTAAGATGCATACACTATCGAAGTGTTCACCAGTATTGGTTTACAAGGCTAAATGTCCAGACTTGGAGATAAATGACAATACATTTCACACTGCACCGGCAACCCCATGACGCTTTCACTGGGCCTGAGAAATAACCCCAGATGGTATGTAATAAAGTGCAACACACAAGTGCGTAACCCCATGAAGTGAAGTTGTGGTGATGGACGAGGAGTAAAACTCAGTACCTATATGAATTGATCAGGTGTCAGATATTAAGTATGTTCACCAATAGCATGATACTGGAACCTGAAATGACAATACAAATGATTTTTGCGTGCCAGGGATTCGAACCTGGTACCTTTCACTATTTTCTTGTGACTACAAAGAGACATGAAATGTTTATTGTCTCTTCACCAGTAACAAGATGTCACATTTTCAGGTAGAGGTAACACAATTTATAGTTCTGTGCTGCAAGGGACTCCAACCTTGCACATATCATCATTGTTGACCCCACGTAAAGTGGTGTCAGCTGCCAAATTGAAAACTCTTTGGACAATGATTAAAGTAATTAAATAGGGGTTTACTGTAAATTAGTGAATAAACTATGTTGTTGTAATCCTTCCCTACCTTGGTGTAATGATTCTTTGCTTCCTGGTCCACTCATTTCTACATCTTTCCTGTCTTGGCATTCTGTCCCAGCTTGGTCACCCATCATCTACATCTTTCTTGTCCTACGGTTCTGTTCCAGGATGGTTATCCAACATCTACATCTTTTCTGTCCTAGAATTCTCTCTCTGTTTTGGTCATCCATCTTCTACATCTTTACCACTGTATAAGTTTCTGTCCTGAAGGATGCTTAGTCATTTGTTGAATAACACAATTATAAGCACTGTATACAGCCTACATTACATGACAGAATTTCTAAATCTTGAGTATACAAATAAGATATCAGAAGATGGAAGCAAATGATGTTTAAAAGTTATTTCAGAAAAAATGTGATGCAAAATTGTCTTATATATGTTTGGGCAATTAGTAATATTGATGAGATTTGGGAAAATAATGGCAAGATATCTTTGATTTTACTGTCTGAAATTGAGTGTGCAATCAGCAAATAATATAGCAGCTGCAGTAGCCACCAGAAAGATCACAGGAGGCGCACATCGACACGCCCCAATTCTGTAGTAACACGGTTCACGTTTTCTGTCGCACTTCTGAGTAGACCGGGAACTGTCTCATAGGCATTCCCGATGTGAACTCACTGGGCCCGGCCCATGCTGCCTGAGTTGTTCTTGTTGTTCCGCTGGCAGAGGTCGCGGCCAAATTCTCGTGTGCCCTCTGGTGGACGGGACTCTATTTGCGGCAACTACTGTCCGTGACGCGCCGTGCCGATGTGCGCCTCCCGCGATCTTTCTGGTGGCTACTGCAGCAGCTGCAACAGTAATTTACTATTGTCCTGACAGAAATAAAATCAGTTTATCACAATATGTCAGTGTTCATAGCTATATATCAGTACTTTGCCGTTCATGCTAGAATAAATAATTTTGGGATGAAATAAAAGTGTTACCTAAACTAGGACAATGAGAAGCATTTGTGATAAAAAAAGTCAATCAGGCACAATGAGAAAAAAAAAATATTTTTAAAAGTAAAACCATCTCATTACCTAAGCTAATGAAATGTAATATACAAGCTTTTATCTCTTAAGAAATAGAGAGAGATGCTGTGTTAGGTAATGGGATTGGTTTATTGCTGTAGATGTGATTTTGTATAGTCAGTTTTGTAAAAAAGGAACACAGCATGGATTTTTATCATTAAATGATTATATGATGATGTAGAAATGTATCAATGGCAATGGAGTAAGGAATCAACAAAATGCTGTGACATAAATAAAGTGACAAAATATGGTAAATATGAGTTATATTATATGCAATAGAGACAATGAGGATCTGTAACATTATCCAGTCTTCATACTATTTTGTGTTTGCCAATACACTCTTTCAGTTGACAAGGTTTCTTAGGAGAAGTAATTAATGAAAACACAGGCATAAGCAAATAATAAAGTCAACTACATAAAGGGAAATATGATTACAATATGGTAAAATATCTGTGTGTGTCTAGGTAATGTTTGCTACTGTATGTGTAATTTATGGCACTTTACATAATAAACTGAATGAAATATTAATGTAAACTAAATACTACTACATAGTTTATTTTCTATGATGTTGAAAATTTCCTATTTATATCTTTGGTACTAGCAGTTTCATGTAATCATGCACAGAATGAAAATATGTTCTGATAATTGGCCAATTACTGTATATGAAGTAAATGTGGGTGTTCTGACAGAAACGATCATAATAAAACCGTAATTTCCAAAAACAATGAGTAAAGTTTAATAAAACCAGTAATTTTTAGTTTAAATGAAAGAGACTTGAAGAACAGCTTCCACAATGTTTTGAAATATCTTGTCCTTCACACTATGGTGCCCTTCACAGGATTGGTGGAACAGGCGATTGGTGAAGAGGAGGAGATTGGGCATGGAGGAGGACAGGAGCACAGTGGCATAAGGATGAAAGACATGTGCGTGGTATCGATGAGATAGGAGTGGTTGTTGGGAAATGAGAAGGGGTGGGGAGGAGATGGCGGTATCGTTGAGGCTAAAATGTGCAGGTGGAAAAGGGGGTGGGTTAGGTAAAGGAGGGTGGAAAAGGAAAAAAGGGGTGAAGAGAAATATGAGGAAAGGAAGGAGAGGGAACCCTGATGAGGTAGAATGGGTGCCGTGTTTAAAGTTGTGTCATCAGTCTTATGACTGGTGTGGTTGGTTGGTAGTGTTGGGTCTTCCACAACATATTTAGACAGAGTTTAGTTTTTCTTCATTATTTTGTAAAAAGCTTTTATATACAACTGAAATCTTGTATTTGATACATAATTGGATTTTAATCATTTTGTAAAGGCTTAGAAGTAAGCTGTATTGCTTTACTAAAACAGGATGTTTTATGTATTTCTCCATATATGTATGTGCTGAGAAAAAGTGCAACTGACGACACTGACAGCAGTACCGCAGCCAAACTCTGGGACTTCAAAATGAGTGGACAGAGTGCACAATGACGTGTAGATTTAAAGAGATTTCAGCTGGACAGTGAGCCATATAAAATTTTTAAAAAAGTCAGCAAGAATTTAAGGAAAAATAGTTGTAAAATAAATCACATTTGCTTCAAAATTTCTGTTACCTCAATATATATGTTTGTCTACAAAACTGAACAGTACCTCTGTAGTTTTAGAATACTGATGATGAAATTAGTGTGGTATTGTACTACACATATTCTCAATGTTTTGGATGTTATGTAACGTGGCGTGGATAGTTACGATGCCACAACGTAGGTGCACGCTCTCGTAAGTAGGCACTACGAGGGGAGACTAACTATGCCGACAACAGCGCACTCTGGCCGACGCTGTGGTGCTCAGCGAGGGCTGTCTTGATTTCTGGCTGTTTTTCATCAAGAACAGACAGCCTGGAAATATCGCTTCTGCCACCGAGTGGGCTAGTTTGCTATTGAGGCTTTGTATTATTTATGTTCAGTTAGAGTCTGGACAGCAACAAGTATTTGTTAGTTTTGAGATTATGCAAAACAGTCATCCTAACTTCACAGGATTAGATGTCTTCACACCTATGTGCTCATCCTGTCCTAAGTTATGTATGAATTCAATATTTACTTGTGTTTTTGACTCTATTAAAAGTGCTAAAGTTACATGCAGTACCAAAGTGCTTCACCTCTCCTGCTCCTACTTGCTCCTTCACTCTCAGCCTATATTTTGTTTGGTACTGCTTTATCTTTTTTGTGCTGTCTCCGTGTGACTGAGTGCATGTGCACTCCCACCATTCCCTCTAAGAAATCATTTTGTGTCAACGATGGCTTCACAACAGGAACAGGCTTCACTGTTCGATATTGTACGGTTTCAGGCTCAGCAAATGACACCACTGCTTGCTGATGTGAATAGACTTGTCACACTACGAATTGCAGCTGCCTCGGCATCTCCGATGCCCCGCCTGTGCCACAGATGACGCATACCGTGCTGCCATTCCGTGCCTTCAATCTGGACTCTGAATGCTGGCCAGAATACACTGCCCAGCTTGAGGCTCAGTTCACCGCATACAACATACCAGGTACAGAGCAGCTTGCCTTTTTCATTGCTAATGTCATAGTTGTGTTATACGCTGTGCTCATAAAATTGTTTCCGACCACCCGCTCAGAAAATAAAACTTTTGCCAAAGTGATAGCAGCTTTAAACTCCCACTTCTGTGACAGTGTAAATGAGGTGGCTGCATGCTACAAATTTTTCTGTCTCCTGCATGGTCCTACTCAGTCAAATAATTTGTGGTTAGCTGACCTAACATCTGATTGTGACTTTAATTGCTCCTGTGGACTCTCCTATGTGGATATCATGATTCGGGATGCTACAACGCAGAATGTGGTGGATCACTGCATCCACGAACAACTCCTAAGATTTAAAAACCCGTCTTTGCTGTGAGTAGTACACTTGCTAGACAGACAAGATACATTATGTATGGCTACTTCCACATTCTACGTGACCTCGGGTGTGAGTACTGTTAGCGAGGCACAACACGTGTCCTCCAGCCCTGCCCCGGCACACGGAGCTACACCGCACCGCTCGCATGCAAGTAAACAATTTTTCAACCAGGCACCCACTAAGCAACTGAAATCTTCTCCGAATTGCTTTCATGCCCAACCACGGGACAGTTGCCCATCCTGTCATGCACAGTATTAAAGGACATGTGCAAGCTGTGTGTAGTAAGAGGCACTCTAATTCTCAGACTGTTTCACATTGGCGTGACTCGAGTGGGGGTCACCACAATGGAAACTGCCATGATCATAGTTCCCATCATCAGCCTATGGACATTAATGCCATTTCTTCAAGGCCTTCTGCTTCACATGCTTCTACAGCTTGTAGTGTGCATGAATAAGCTTTGCCAGACGCTTCCTCTTGCATTCAGCGCAATGCGAATAAACTTTTTGTGACTTTGAACATTTGTGGAAATTCTGTTCGTGTGCAGTTGGACATTTGTGAGTCTGTTTCTTTACTCAACAGATCAACTTATGACATGCTTGGTTTGTCCCCACTTCGATGTTCGCATTCCATGCTGACTGCATTTCCTGGACAGGAAATTTCAGTGCTAGGCGTGTATAGTTTGCAAGCCATGTATAGTGTGATGACGGTAACTGTGCTCCACTCTAGTTATGCTCCGAACATTTTTGGCATGGACGCATTTGAACATTTTGACCTCGCAGTTCAGGACAATGTACTTTGTGACAATGCTTGTGGCCATGCAGACAGTGTGGCCACATTATGGGATGATTTTGCTGAACTCTTTTCTGAGGGCCTTGGTTATGCCACAGACTTTGCAGCGCATATTTTAGTTAGAGACAATGCCATGGCATTCTTCCGGCGTGCACACCTGGTACCACATGCACAGTGCGACGCCGTGGCTGCTGAACTTCAGCGTTTGCAAGACAGTGGTGTCATTGGACCTGTTTCTGCTTTGCAATGGGCTTTGTCTATAGTGTGTGTGAAAAAACCAAATGGTCGTCTCAGTATTTGTGCTGACTTTGTCTACAGTCAATCCCCAGATAGTGGGAGCTACATTTCCCTTATCACATCCTGAAGACATTTTTGTTAAGCTTGGTGTGAGTATATTCTTTTCCAAGATTGACTTGCGGGATGCATACTTTCAAATTCCACTCAACGAACAGTCGTGGCGATATTTTATGATCAACACCCACCTTGGATTGTTCAAGTTTCTCCACCTTCCATTCAGTTGTGCTTCGGCTCCTGCTATTTTTCAGTCTTGCTTGCAGCAGTTGTGTGTTGGTTGTTCCAATTATATGGATGGTATTGTGGTATCAGGTCACACCCCTGACAAACATCTGCAGAATTTGGGGCTTTATTTACTGTACTTTTGCAGGCAGGATTCAAGTGTAACAGAGACAAGTACAAATATTTTCAAACTGAGATTCGGTATTTAGGGCATATGATTAACGGACAGGGTATCCACCCCTCACCATCACATCTCCATGCGATTAGGGACTTGCCAACACCCAGGAACTTGAAAGAACTTCAGTCTGTGTTAGGCAGATTCACATATTATGTTTGGTTTATACCAAATGCAGTGCCTTCGGTTTAAGAACATTCTTTTTGTTTGGTCTTCAGATTGTGATGCTGCTTTCCACAACCTTAAATCTGCTCTGCTGAGTGATCACTGTTTGATTCCTTCCGATCACTGCAAACCAGATGTTTTGGCTGTCAATGCATCTTCTCATGGCATCAGGGCAATTCTGTCCCACCGCATTACTTCTGTCGAGTGCCCGGTCGCTTTTGCGTCTAAATTGCTCAATTCTGCCCAGCAAAACTATTCTCAAATTGAGAAAGAGGCTTTAGCTATTGTATATGGAGTGACCAAGTTTCATGATTTATTGTACGGTCCCAAGTTCTATTTGGTCACCAACCATAAGCCTTTGACGTTCTTGTTTCACCTGTCAAAGCCAGTTCCAGCCCATACTGCACAACAGTTGCAACGTTGGTCTTTGTTTTTGTCTAACTACAATTATGAAATTTTGTTTTGGCCTACAGCCAATGCTTTGTCGTATCTACCTATCGGTCCTGACGAAGTGTTTGATTCTACCGAATTGCCATGCACGTTCATTGATTCGCAAGACAAGGATTTCAATGATGGTTTTCCGATGGATTTTTGTTGCATTGCTTCTGCGACAACCGCTGACGCTTCTTTGCAGTACATTCAAACTCAATGGCCTCTGTCTGCTATGCGGATTAGTGATCCCCTTGTTCGACATTACTTTGCGCAACATCTCAACTTGTCTGTACACCAAGATGTTATTTTGTTACGAACTGACACTGATCAGTCTTGTGTGGTTATACCTCATTCATTGCAGTCGGAAATCCTCCTCTTACTGCATGTCATTGGGGAATAATGAGGACGAAGCAATTAGTGCGTTGTCACTGCACTTGGGTCAGTATTGATAACCAATTGAGAATTTGCTTGCTAACTGTCGCTCTTGCATGGAGCACCAATTTGCTCCTTGCCAGTGCTTCTTCACATGACCGACTCCTACTGCACATTGGCAACATGTGCATATTGATTTTGCGGCTCCTTTCTGGGGCACCCACTGGTTGCTAGTCATTGATGCTTACAGCAACTTTCCTTTTGTTGTACCTATCTCTTGTACCACATCTGCCAGTACTATTCAGACCTTGATGTCTATTTTTTGCATTGAGGGCCTTCCTGAAGTCATTGTCTCTGACAATGGCCCCCCAATTTGTGTCCTCTGAGTTTTAAGTGTTCTGCACTGCTAATGGCATTCGCCATCTGACCTCAGCCCAGTTCCACCTCCATTTGAACGGCAAGGCTGAACACTTTGTGCATACATTTAAGTCGCAGATGAACAAGCTGCATGCCAAACACTCTCGCAAGCGCTCCCAGCTGTGTGGCACCCATTCCCCAGTGCAACTGCTACATGGCTGCACACATCGGTTGCTATTGCAGGTGTTGCACCCGCCGCTGGAAGCTCCCTTTGCTTTGCCTTGTTATGGCTGGGCGCCACATTATTTGGTTTTCTATCGTGTTTTCTCTGTTAGGCAGCACTGGGAGCAGGGGCGCATTCTTCGCCAGCTTGGCCGTGTCTTGTTTGTGATTTCTGGTCCCTCTGGCACTGTCAAGCGACACCAAAACCAGATCTGTTTGTGACGTCCTCGGTTTTTTGCTGCTGGTTCTTTTCTGGCAGAATTGGATGTTTTGCAGCTTCTCCTGCCACAGCCCATGACTCAACTGATGGCATCTCTGTTGCTTGTGCCTAAGGTGCGGGCGCCCCTGACTGCGCCAACGGTCCGGTCTACTGTGCCGGACGGGAGCCACCTGTCACTGCCATGGCCCCACCTCCAGCTGCCATTGCTGACGTGTTCCTCCACGGTGCCTGGGCCAATGGATGCTGAGGCTGACATGACGCCGACACTGTCGTCCATGGAGGTTGTTGCTTCGACTCTTTGTCTGAGCATACCCAGTGGCGGTGCGCGTCCCAGGCAGGTTTTGCAAGGGGCATTTTCCTCTCCCCCTCGCAAGCAATTTGGGGACGCAGGTGGGCAGCCGTCCCTGCAATTCAGTTGTCCCCCCCCTCAATTCTGCCACCCCTGGGTCCCTTACCCCACTGTCAGAAGCCCTATTCCATGACGGTTCACTGTTTCAGGGGGGAGGGGTGTGGCATCGATAGTTACAATGCCACAATGCAGGTGCACACTCTCGTAAGTTGGCACTACAAGAGAAGACTAACTAGACCGACCACAGAGCCCTCTGGCCGACACTGTGGGGCTCAGTGAGTGCCATCTTGATTTCTGGCCCATTTCATCAAGAGCAGATGGTCTGGAAATACTGCTTCTAATAAAAAGTGGGCTAGCTTGGTGTTGAGACTTTGTATTAGTTCCCTCAAGGGCCTATATTACAGAAGCAGTTCATAGGAGTAGATCCACACACTGCCTATCCAGGCGATATTCAAAATGTAAAGTTTCACTATGTGTTACTGATAAAGCTGTATCAATTTTCCAATGAGTGTATCGCAGGTCCAAAGACTATTTGCTTGGCCCAGAGTGGGTACACAAGCAGCAGGCTTTTAGAGCAATGTGAATTGTTGAGCTGCAATCTCTCTTGGAGGTCTGATAGCTATGGAGAGAGGGCGCTGATCAAAACAGTGTGGTCAGCCAACACCAGTATAGTGGGAGGGGAGCAGAGTACATTTGACTAATGGGCCAGTCGGTGTAAATGTTTCCATCAGGCAAAGGCACAACATGAGCTGCTGTGAAGTGTTGTTGTTTGAAATTCCTTTTCTGGCGAGTGGATGTACTGATTAAATTATGGCAACTTTTGACTGTTAAAATGTCTGACAATTTGATAGAATTATCTGGTACCCATGCAGCTCTGCTGAGGAGATGAACTTTATTCCTTGACATTTGTTTTGCTTGTTTAGGTTAAGACAAGTGGGTTAATATGAACCTTGTCACTGACCTGTGATTGCCAGTTAATGAAAGACATTGTTGACCCTTCATTCCTGATGTTGTGCAATGTTGCACTCACCTTAGCAAGTCTACATGTCTAGAAGCTGGCACTGCAGCAGTCAGAGGATCCTTAATTGGCATATTATTAATTGGTAAGTTTTCTGTTGTAGAAGTTTATAAATCGGTGTTGATGTAACACTGGTCTCAGTGACAGACTGTGAAGGAGTGGGCTGGATTTGATCCTGTGGTGTTGTGCAACATGTCCCCCCGTGAAGCAGTGGCCATGTTGATTGAGCTCCAAAGCAGCCCCAGAGCACTACAATACAAGTGGTATGCCTACGAGGGTGAAGAAATTAATTCTGTCTGTTGAAGTCAAATTGTTCTAGTTTGAGTGTTTCGTGATGTTCTTGGTTTTTGAATCTATTATGCTTGCAACTTGGAAGTAACTGAAGGTATTGTCTGTAGAGATGTTTTCGGATAACTTACTTGGGACAGAAATTACAACACTTTTGGTTGCTTAATGTATTATTGAAATTTATGAGCTTAATCATGCAAACCACACAAGGATATTTAAAATTTTGATTGTTTTACCACTGTTCTGCTGGACTGTTAAGTTTTGCATTACGAAACTGGAGTGAGGTGTTTTAAGCATTTTAAAGATTTATAGAAGATCCAAGTTATTGGGGATGATTCTGAAAGGTCAAGGTATGTGTGTAATGACAATGGTAAAATAATTGTTATGTTACATAATTAATCCTCTATTCGAAAAAGAATCCCATATTGAAGTCTGACCCACTCAAACGATCACCCTCCCATATCCTTTTTTGTCCAAGGGGATTTGAATTATGTAGATTGTAATCATTTGCAGACTGTTGAATTATCGAGACAACTGTTTCTTAATACCTCTCCAGGGTTGCCACAAGTTTCCTCAAGTGAAATTCTCTGATATTTCTCTGATTTCCAGATAAGTTTTAGCATTTTTCCCTGACAAATTTTGATCTCAAGAGTAAGGAAAGACGTAAGTTGATAAAAAATGTAAGGACTTTTGCATTTCTAAACTTCTGAACAAAAATGTTAAGTACTAACATCAACATCTTTTGTAATGAACTGTTTTTAGATGGAGAAAGCAAGCAAAATGGTATATATGTTTCATTAAGACCACTGATGTTACTTTATTTCAATAAAGCAAAACACAGTTGATGACAAAAATAGGCATTTTGCTGGAGTTGCAAGACAGATTTAAAATACCTTCACTACTTCCAGAAATAGACTCAGAAAAAAGTAAGCCTCTTGAAGGAAATATGTAAGTTGGGGAAGAGTTGTGTAAAGCAACACTATAAGTGCCTGCCAATAAAATGTTGCTTCTACTACATTTGTTATTGTCAGTTATTATCCACTGTGTTATGGCAATTATTGTACAGGTATTGTGTGATTTTTCTAGCAAGAAATACATGAGTACATAGCATACAAACTGCAGCGATTGCCACAACTTTCTTTTTCTTATCATCCATACTTTCTAATATATAAACTACTTTAGAAGTGCCAAAATGTACTAGAATAAACAAAATGTCTATAAAATGCTGCACTGTTCAATTTACTTGCAGTGAGACAGTCGCAATTCCTGAAATCCATCGCCCATGGCCTCTGGCCTGCTGAGGAACACCAAAGTCCTGGGTCCATGGTTAAACCATGAAAATCCACACACAGCCTGACGACTGGTTTGATGCAGCTCTCCACATTACTCTATCTCATACAAGGCTCTGCATCTCTAAATAGCTGCTGTACTCTACATCCTTTTGAAGCTGAGTACTGTATTCATCTCTTGACCTCCCTCTATAAGGTACCCCTCGCACTTCCCTCCAATACTAAATTTGTGATCCCTTGATGTGTCAGAATGTGTCCCATCAACCAATCCCTTCTTCTAGTCATGTAGTGCCACAAATTTCTTTTTTCTCCAATTTTATTCAGTATTTCCTCATTAGTTACATGGTCTACCCATCCAGTCTTGAGTATTCTTCTGTAGCACCACATTTCAAAAGCCTCTATTTCTTCCTGTCTAAAATGTTTATCATCCACTTACATACAGAGCTACACTCCATACAAATACTTCCAGAAAAACACTTCCTAAAATTTAAATCTATATTCAACATTAATAAATTTCTCTTCTTTAGAAACACTTTTCTTGCCACTGCCAAGCCACATTTTACATCCTCTCACTTTGCTCATCATTAGTCATTTTGCTGTTCAAACAGCAAAACTCATGTAATACTTCAAATGCCTCACTTCCTAATCTGATTCCATCTGCATCACCTGACTACATTCCCTCATACTTGTTTTGCTTTTGTTAATGTTCATCTTTTAACCTACTTTCAAGACACTGTCCATTCTGTTCAACTGCTCTTCTAAGTTCTTTGCTGTCTCTGACAGAATTACAATCTCACTAGCAAACCTCAAAGTTTTTATTTCTTCTCCTTGGCCTTTAATTCCTGCTCCTAATTTTTCTTTGGTTTCTTCACTGCTTACTGAATATACAGATTGAACAATATCAGGGATAGGCTACAACCCCATCTCACTCTCTTCTCAACCACTGCTTCCCTTTCATACCCTTTGACTCATAATCGACATATGGTTTCTGAACAAGTTGTAAATAACTTTTGGATTCCTGTTTTTTAGCTGTGCCACTGTCACAATTTTATTCCACAGCATTGTCAAAAGCCTTCTTTCAGTTTACAAATGCTGTAAATGTGGGTTTGCTTTTCCTTAATCTATCTTCTAAGAAATATCACGGAGTCAATATTGCCTCACATGTTCCTACATTTGTCTGGGATTCAAACAGATCTTCCCCAAGGTTAGCTTCAACCAGTTTTTTTCATTCTTCGACAAAGAATTCATGTTAATATTTCACTTATTAAATGTACTGTTTGGTAATATCCGTTGGCCGGTGTGGCCGAGCGGTTCTCAGCGCTTCAGTCTGGAACCGCGCGAACGCTACGGTCGCAGGTTCGAATGCTGCCTTGGGCATGGATGTGTGTGATGTCCTTACGTTAGTTAAGTTTTTAAGTAGTTCTAAGTTCTAGGGGACTGATGACCTCAGAAGTTGAGTCCCATAGTGCTCAGAGCCATTTTTTTTTTTGGTAATATCCATACCTATCAACACGTACTTTCTTTGGAATTAGAATATTATGCTCTTCTTCTTTTGTTAGGAGGGAAACGACTATTTGGAAAAAAGAAAAAAAAAAAGAGAAACCACTTCTCCCATACATTAATTAGCTAGTGTTTTAATTTAACACTTCAAACAGAGTGTTTCAGCAACTTTATGCAGACCACAACCTGCTGCCTACATACTTGCAAACATAAACACAACTTATATTATTGCGTATTCTTGAGTACCCTTGAGTATACTGCACATAGAATGGCTACTACATTCTTTTATTTTGACTGTAAATATTTGAATATTTTCATTTTCTTGTCATAAGTCAATTTATAACCAATTATAACTTTTTGCACCAGAATAAATAAGCTCCATTCTGAATACTAGAGATTGATATGTAATCTATATAAGAATTGTATTTAATTCTAATATTGTGTTAGTGAATTTATGAATTCATCCTAAATTAACTTTTATCATGAACCAGAAATACCAGTATGGATTATATGTACTGACATGTAAGTATATGAATTCTTAGCTCCCTGAAGAGGCTTCTTAAAGAAATTTACTTGTCAACTTGACAAAATGTTCTTATTTCAACTTCTGTAGCAATAATATTTTTTTCATTTAAACTTAAACAAGTTGCAGATTATATCATAGGATAGAACTGAGTACATGAAATGTATTTGTAGTTGCAAATATTGACAAACATTAGCTGTATAATGGAATGACAATGAAAAATTTTTTTTGATTGACCTAGACTTGCGGCAGGTTTCTGGCTTATTAATAGCTGTCAGTTTACCATTAGGCTACCCAAGCATTCTCCATGGCTAGACCCAAACTTCCATATGTCGTCAATCTGCACTTGTTCATCTGTTATGTATATTCCCATACAGGAGAGATATTTTAGTTGAAAGTCACTAGCCCAGTATTGGTGGATAAATAAAATATTGCAGTGGCTTTGTTGTTCTGAAGTACAATGCATGTTCCTTTAGACATGCACGCATGTGAAAAGGAACAGGCACAGCATGGACAACCATGAGCTGTATAACTGAATGACAATAATGAAAATTTGTGCTGTACGAGGACTCAAATGTGGATTTCCCACTTATCAGGAGTGGTCACTTTATAATTAGGCTATCTGAGTGTGACCCACAGCCATGCATTTGCAACTGGCATTCATATGTTAACTATGTATATTGCCATACAGGGGTGACATTTTTAACTGAAAGCCACGTGCTAAGTGTCGGTGGATGGTTACAATATTGCAGTGCCTGTGTTGTTCATAATTATGATGCAATGTTCCTGAAATCGGAATGATCACATAGATAATATTTTGGGGGAGGCAAACCAAAGACTTAATTTTACTTGCAGAGCACTTAGAAGATGCAACAGGTCTACTAAGGAGATTGCCTACATTATGCTTGTCCATCCTCTGCTATGGTATGACTGTGCAGTATGGTACCCTTTCCAGATGGGATTGACGAGAGGACATTGAAAAAGTTCAGAGAAGGGCAGCTCATTTGGTATTATCAAAAATTCGGGGAGAGAATGATGGACATGATAGATGACTAATGATTCCATTCATTAAAACAAAACTGTTTTTCAGAGCAGTGATATCTTTTCAGCAAAGTCCGTTTTTCCCATTCACTGTTACAGAGTGGAACGGTAGAGGAATAGTAAAAGTGTTTTGATGAACTCTCTGCAAGACACTTAAAGGTGACTTACAGAGTATTCATGCAGGTGTAGCTCAAGGTGACACTACCTCAGAGGTGCAATGAGATTTATTGTTACTTCAACTGATGTTGCTAAATAAAATGATGTACTATCATGTAGGAGGTATTTTATGTACAAAAATTAATTTTGAATCGTGATGATAACTGCGGGTCCAGATGCGATGAGGTGAACAAAAATTATGTCATACTCCTGTGTCATGTCTCACAACAGGACTTGTACGTAGAGCTATCATCACTATATGACTGCGTATGGGCTATTCTTGGTGTTGTGGTAGATAGTTGCAGATGGCCTTGTGATCGCGATTGAACGGGGAAACATAAAAGCTGCGTAGAATCTTATTGTGAATGATGTTTTGCAATATCTTGGCTATTTGTGTATCAAGTCATGGCAATATAGCTGTTGTGCAAACATCATGGACAAAAAGTTCGTAATTTTTGCGAGATGTGTCTCTGCCAAGTAATATGGTTCAATGAAATGTGGGCCACTCATATATAGAACTGCTACAGTGTAGTGGAGGTCAGTGAAAGAACTGCGCAATGAGAAGACCAGTAACAACAATTTCTTTCAAAGTAGAATGTAGACTAAAGTGTCCGCGTTTCATGATGGTCCCCAGGTTTACAAATGGCAGGACATGGCTCTTAATGGAATGTGTGATCATCACTGATGACAGTGCATGCCCTATTGCGTCCCCCTATGCTGACCGTAAGGTTGGTAATAAGTTTTTGTGCCAGGGCCTTCGACCATAGATATTGGTAGACTGGTCATGACGTATATTTTGTGGCACCAACATCTCTACTGCTATACCACGTGACTATTGGCAAAACAATGGTGGTATCCTGTTGTGCTTATGGTTGTACCGATCGTTTTGTGAAGGGAAGTAACATTAAATTTCACGTGTAAGTATTATTAGTTTAATTTAGCGGCATTTTTTGAATACTGATAAGCTATTGTGTGTATCATATCCTTACCCAGAACGCCACAGTTACGTAAATTGGCGGTTTGAAGTGCTGTGTGTGTTTCCAGGCGTACATTGCAATTGTATATATTTCTTGAAATGGTAAGCTACAAAGCTGCTTTTTCTCTTTCGTATAGGTTTCCAAAGGACGAAGGGCGCAGGCAGATGTGGATACAGGCAGTGAAACGAAAAGATTTCAAGCCTACTGCGCACACACGCACCTGTTCGAAGCACTTTGAAGAATATATATATATATATATATATATATATATATAGTGTGTGTGTGTGTGTGTGTGTGTGTGTGTGTGTGTGTGTGTGTGTGTGTGAGAGAGAGAGAGAGAGAGAGAGAGAGAGAGAGAGAGGGAGAGAGAGATATTTATTACCAATAACCCTTCCCACTCCAAAAGCAATGGCAATGTGCATTGCTACTACATAAGAAGAAAGGATGATTTTTGCTATCCTGGATTAAATCTGACTTTGGTACAAAAAAGGGGTGAATTATTATTTTAAAGAACAATTTGCAAAAACAAGTTAGGGGTTTGATTTCTCATCAGAGTTTAGTTTTATTTTGTACTTCCCAGTTACAAAACATACGAATATCAGAAACAGATACTGAATACCATTTGCAAAAAGGTAGTTGTATGGCCTATGTTAGTTTCCAGATAATAAGCTGTAATGTATGGGATAAATAATATGCTGCTACAAAAATCTTTGGTCATTTACCAAAAAGCATTAAAAGCCTGACAGATAGCCAACCAGCATTTAAAATCAAACTAAAAGAATCTATGAATGACAGCTCCTACTCAGTAGACGATTTTTTAGGTATAAATAAGTGATTGGAAGAATTGTCATGTAATGATAGGTCTACCTTTCATTAAACTGACACATCGTTGGGAAGTATCGTATTCATGTAAGTAGGTACTGATTTTGTCGATATCTTATTTGATACATCTACGAAACAAACTGTTTAAACCAAAAACGACCTTTCAAATGAAACTGCTTTACGTTTTGTGGGTGAACGACACAATTGAGTTCGTTACATTCGATGTGAACACGTGTGTTTACGTTACAGGTTTCGTTGTTTATGCCGATTTATGAAGGCCAGGGCGTTTGATTCATCTAACAGCAGGATATGCTGCAATACGTTTCCCTAATGCATCTCACACATGTTCGATGAGGTTTACGTTACGACAACGGACAGGCCAGCCCATTCGCCAAATATCCTCTCACTGCAAGAGAACCCCCAACAGTGCTTTTCGATGCGACTGGGCATTATTATTCATCAAGGGCCTTGTACGAAACTTTAGCGCTTTCATAGTTTTAAATAACGGCAGTATTTGGGATAAGAATGTAGTTGGGATAAGGATAGTTGTGTGAACTGAAAAAAATCTTTAAAAATAAACCAAAAAAGCGAAATAATAATCATCATTTTATGACGCACCCTTTTCTATATATTTCCACAAAGAAAATTTGAACGAAATTCTTTCCAGAGCGTTAGAATACCTCATTGTAAACGATACATCGTATAAGAATTTGAGCTTCATGGACTTTTTATTTTTAATTTTCCTTAAGGGATACGAAAATGTTAGTTGATTTAGTTAGTCCTGAAATGGCTACATACAACTGCCTGCAACTAAGGAATGGATAAGGTAAATATGATCCTGCGTTTTGAAACTTTTGTCCCTGTGACTTGCTTATAGCGACAGCAAATGCAATTTCAATTCGCTTCTTACCTGATATTCACTACGACCTCAGTAAATTCTAACTGTATTTTGGGTCTTTGATTGCATTTATTACTTCATGTAAGCACGTTAATCCGTAGCAGCAATACGTAAATCACAATTTATGTTGACAATGACCAATACCTTTGTTTTTTCGTATTACGTATTTACTCTATGTCGTTTCGAAACGTATATTCGTTGAGAAAAGTCAACCTGTACGACGGGCAGAGATAATGACTACTGCAGTGGTCACCGTTATTATCAGTGACGCTGCTGTATACAAATTATCTAGTTAATAAGGAGTTATTTGTAATAAGATAATATGAAAAGTGAGTCTCTTGTTCGTGAGTAAGAGGTTAGCTTCACAAAATACAGGTATGATGCCGGGCATCCATGATGCCCTTTTCCCTATGATAGTTCAAAATTTTCGACAAACAGTAAGTTTTTAGCGCAAACTCGATATGCAGTATGAGAAACAATTAAAAATTTTCTAACGATACCTCGTTCATCTCTGTGCGATTAGAATGTCTTGAAGAGGGATGTTGAGTTGTGAAATAATACATACGAATGAAACTGAAGCCAGTGCCGAATGCACCTCCGGAAAGACAAACGAGGGAAACAAGTACAGTGTCGCAATAACGATGACAGGGGGTGCGGAGGTCAGTTCGATCAAGTAACATTATGCCTTTGCCTACCATTAACACCTGCACCACGAAAACAATCATGTTCGACAATGTTCCTGAATGTATTAACAATTACTAGGCTACCTCTCGCCACATGGGGGAAGATACAGCTTCCCAGAAATAGTGTTTTGGTACAGGAGTCGATATTTACTATGTGATGCGCAATACTTGACATGAATTTACATTCCCCTGTAAGCTAAAAGTATCAGTTTGCTGCAATGGAAGAGTAAAAATAATGTATTTCACTTTCTGACTTTCAGTAATAGAAAAAGATCCAAAAATGTTGTGTGAAAGAGCTGTTGGCTGTGGTCCAGCTCAAAACACTGCTCTAGAGTTTAGTTTGTCACACCAGACTCCGGCCACCAATCATGGAAGTCGGCTGATAGGGACCAATGTCCACTCAGGTGACTGCAACACGTCATTTCCTGAACCAATGATGTATGCTGGTGCACTCGCTCTGCCAAGCATGAAATTATTTCCTTTTTATTATGACTTACCACGTGAAATATATGTGACGAAACGAATGAACACAGTGCAGTAACTAAATTGGCGTGCCCAATTCTCAGGCAGAGTATGTCATGAGGGATGTTTAAGAGTTAAGATTTCCATGGGAAAAAAGTCAGGATTATTAGTTTGTAGCTGTGTCTGTGACAACCACAGATAAACTCTTCTCTATTATAAGTTTCTTTTCTCAGGCATTATCTCTTGATCTGGGTCTCTTATACTCTGAAGATGGCTTCGGAAACATGAAGCTCTGGAAACTTGATCTGTATTGAGAGTTGTGCCATGAAGAAATTGCAAGGTTGGTGATGCATAACATACAATTGCTACAGATAGGCTAAGTCGTTGGCAGTGAATGCATTCAACAATGCTGTTACATTTCTGATGGAACAAGATGCTGAATGAAAGTGAATAGGCCAATGCATGTACCGTTGTGTAACTAACGCTCTAGTATAAAGGTAACAATAGTTACACTCAATGAGTAGTCTCATGTTGCTCAAATAATTTGTTTATTGTAAACAAAAATCAGTTTTAAACGCCAGGCAAACATTTCTGACTGTACTGATGTTAGCCTCACAATGTCATAACACTTCTGTTGTGATAGCAGCAGTACCACAGCGTCTCCAGCCAATAGGTGGTGTCTTGTCAGCATCCATGACGACGGCACATGGTGCTGCTAGTGTGTTGGCTTCGCTTACAGTAGTCAGATGCCCACCACAATAGAAAAAGAAAACATCGTCGGTGTTGAGCTGTCCCCGTTGCCTGGAAGGTGGGTGTGCACCCCGATAATAATGACTTTGTCGCTGCTGGCTGACCTGTCACAGGGGACATTAGGCCTGTCCAAGACAACCGAGCACACCTGTGGACAACAAAGACGCTGATTTTAAGTGCTGGTGTCTATGCCACACGAGAGAAATGTCAAATTTCAAGTTGTATGCCAAAACACACAGACCTTACACATAAAGAGTAGAGGGAAGTGCATATCACAAGGAACAGTTCATCAAAAGGAGTCAGTTTTCAAGCTTGAAACAAATATTAAACTGGAAACAATTATTATATTTCAGAAGTTTCGCCTCTTTAGCTGTTACCACGGATTTCAAACGTATAAGCTACAGTTTCTAGGTTTTATAGTTATATTAGGGACATCCTCACATTTTAATCTTGTCATGTGGCTTTGTGGTCAATGATACTTCGACAAATTTTTGCCTAGTGAAGTTACTAGTGCCTATATTTTGTTAATTTTTGTTTGTTTCAATGTGCTCATAAAGTTTGTTACTGTTTATACCATTAAGTTGCACCATGACATCCAGGGATGTGAAACTAGCTATGGATGAAACTGGCTAATCGCCCAAAATCTTTCAGTACAATCTTCTCGTACTTCCAGCCACGTCAAGAAGTCATACTTCCATGTGTTTCTGGACAAGTTGCTATTAGCCCACTGTGAAGCAGTAACCGACTGTTGCCTGGTTGCTGTCCTCATTTTTATTTAGCCATGGAACCAGCTGCTGTTAAGCCCATCCACATAGGACTTTGAGGATATAGCCTTGGATACAACTCGCGGAAAGTCAAGTTGCTCTTACTACCTTTTCTACAACTCATTTGCTGTCTGTTTCTTTTACAGCAGAGCAATTCAAAGATGATGTCTTTAGACAGGTGAATGATGTAACTAAGTACTGTAATCATTTACAAGTTCTCAAGGTCCAATTTTTGAAAGAATATTGGTCTACAGCAATTCAGCAAGAACTGCTCATAGATTTCTGGACCGAAGACTAGTACCAATCTGGTCAGGGAACAATGGAGGCATTCTGTAAGTACTGATGAGGAGGTGGCTGTGCAGTTGTTGCTGTGGGTATAAGACTTTTGTTACCATTCTGTGTTTGGTGAGAACTTGTAGCACCACTCCATGACAATTACGAGAATTATGAACGTTCTCTCAAAAGAGTCTAATATTCTCATGGCCGTTACATTATAGTGCAAAATATAACACAGCAGCTGCAGGAAGGTGGAAGACTGGTGCCACTTATGATGATGTGCACAACAGGCAACAGAATAGCAATCATTCTGATGACCAGTTTTAAGTAGAAAACTGGCAAGTAATAGTGAGGAACATAAATTAAGTGTGCATAGCAGCTGCCACAGGTGACCTTGGTGGCGAGGAGGTGCACTCAGTGGGGGAACAATATTGCTGAATAGCTTGGTTGGGCAGCTGATGGGAAGTTCTATTGAACTTTGTAAGAATGGAGACACTAATGAGTGGGGGAGACATTCCTGCACCACTGAGTGTGTGTGAAGAGTCACCTGACGCAACAACAGTTATTATTATGACATATCTGACGAATTAAACGCTGTTGGTACTATTGGGATAGTGTGACACTTTGATAAAAAGCAACTGACTGGGACAGGAACAATAAGAAATAAAAATTCGTTGATGTAGGAAGTGTGGGGACTTCTTGCTCCAGAACAGTATATAGAAGACTGCAAAGAAGCAAGCACTTCTGGACTGCAAGCGAGAGAAATCAAACAAGCTTGTTCATTATAAAACGCAAGAGTGCCTCTGGACGAAACTAATATGATTTATAAATTCGTATTTGATGGAGATTCCAAATATGAACTGCCATCAAGGTTGGACAGCACTCATGCAGTGTGTTTTAGACTCCCAGGCTGATTGGTGCATAGGAAGAGCAAAAACAGAAATTGGATGCCTGTGACCGAGTTTGGTAAAAAAAAAAAAAAAAAGCCAAAATAAAGGAGTTGTTTTGTGGAAGAGAGCTGATGCCCGTTTCAGCTGATGTCAATCCGATTGCAAAAGGAGCAGTAGGTGGCTTAGAAAGTGAGGTATTGGTTGACTGCTGTTCACACATTTCAGTGTCTTCACCCAGCAAAATGGACACAGTACTACTGCTGATCTGCAACGTCAAATTTTTGTTGCTGCAGGAATGGTGTCCAGAAACAGTCCAACATGAAATCAAACTACTCTTGCATTTCAAAGTTGTGGTCACAGAATTACACAAGTTAGAGAATTCAGAAACTCAGTGTTAACATGATCACAAGTATCGATTTTTTTAATATGAGTTGTTGTGATGCAATTGTCGAGTGGTGTTTTATAATAATGTACGTACAGTGTTAACGTATTTGGCGCTCTTTAACAACTAAATAACGAAAGACGGTATTTTATGTTCAGTAGCAGTAGTAATACGCACCTGCGTGTGGTTTTTCTGTATGTGTATAGTTGTTGTTTATGTTGTACGTGCTTTGTGTTGAACCGGTACCTAATAAACCATCTGTATTTCCAAATACGCAAATATTCGTTTTCTAACAAAATCCCAGCGGGTTATGGGCCCAGGTGCGTGTTAAAAGGACACTTGTACGAAAATAATGACGTAGCTCTGTGCAAAAGGTTTTTAAAGTTATCTACAAGAAGACGTTTTTGAAGTTGTTAATTCCACGCAACCATCGAAGGATTCAACAAGAATTATCAACATCGGAGTTGCGGAAGGCAAAACAAATTGCAACACTTGCAAATACATAGTAAGTATTTGTCTACGAGGAATTCCTGTTTTGACTGCAAATATGTCGGAAAAAACTTTGCAGAAAATAATGCGCCTACATACTGCGAGTGAAGTGTGGACAGAATTACACAAAATATTTGATGGTGTCTCTGAAGACAAAGTTTACAACCTTTGTCTGCAGTTCTTTAGTTACAAAAAGGCTCCTGAAGACGATATTGCCGACACATACTTCCAAACTGAAAAATTTGTGAAGTGAAATGAAACAGGAAATTACTAAAGATATCGTAAATAATTCAAGAATGCCTGATTTGTTTTTTATTTGTAAAATATTAGGTACTCTACCAGGAGACTATTTATCGTATAAATCTAGTTGGACGCTAACCGGAACGTCTAGAGATGACATAACAATTGATAATTTAACAAATCAATTGTGTGCATATGAGAAAGCTCTGAGGACAAAGGAAGATGATTTTAGTAAACAAGAAGCCCTCACTACAGACTCATTAAGTCTGTCATTTCAGCAAGTAAATCCAATGGAGAAAAAGAAATTAATATGTAATTACTGCAACAAGCCCAACCATATAATTAAAGTGTGCTGAAAGCTGGCAGTGGATGGCAAATCTCCAAAACCAGCTACCACAGATACAAATATGCTACTTCTTTCTGTGACATCTTCTGTGATGAACTCTGAATGTAGAAATGAGGACTGGTATATAGACAATGGTGCAACAAGTCATATTACATATGATAGGAATTGTTTCAAAACATTTCAGCCTCTTCTAACAAAACTCTCAGTTACTATAGCTAATGGTGACATTATTGAAGCTAATGGAAAAGGTTCAATAGACAATGAAGCAGCAGTTGGAGGAAACTGGAACAGAATTACCTTAACAGATGTATGGTATGTACCTCAGATTCACAAGAATTTATTCTCTGTTCTTGCAGCACAGGATAAACGTCCAGAAAGTATATTCACATCAAGCGCAGAAATTTGTCATCTTAAGATTGATAATGTCACTAGATTGGTAGGTGACAGCGATCGCTTTGTAGGCCTTTTTAAACTTGCTGTAAGAAATGTGAAACCTAGCTCCCTCAGCGAAGTTAACACCACTAGCAGAGACAATACGCTGCAGCTTTATCACGAAAGATTCGGAAACTATACAAGCGCGATGTGAAGTCTGTATTTTGTAGCGAATTAAATATTGAGGTGGAAATGGACAGTGAACTTTGTGAAGGCTGTATTTATGGCAAGGCTCATCGTTTACCATTTGGCAACAGAAAGAGGACAGCAGAACCAGATGAACTTATTCACGCTGATGTATGTGTTCCGTTTCAAGTACCTTCTGTGTCAGGGCACCGGTATTTTATTCTTTTCGAAGATGATTATACAAAGTTTAGGGCAACACATTTCATACAAGAAAAGTCTGGAGTTGCAGAAAAGTTAAGGCAGTTCATAGCTGAAGCAAAAGCTCCTGGGCATACCACCAAGGAACTTCTGAGTGGTCATGGGAAAGAATTTGACAACAAACAAGCAAAAGAGATTCTTCACAAAGAGGGTGTAATTCAACGCCTCACAATGCCTTACACTCCAGAACAAAATGGGTGCAGTGAAAGAGAGAACTGCACAGTTGTGGAAACTGCCAGAGCCATAATGCATGCACATTCAAACATTCCACAGGAACTTTGGGCAGAGATGGTGAACACCACAACCTACATTCTATCTGAACAGGGCCTTCCAGTATTGTAGTAACGGCTCCATATGAATTGTGGTATGGAAAGAAGCCAAGAGTGAAACATCCGCAGGTGATAGGCTCCACCTGCTATGCTCATATTCCAAAACAACAGAGGAGGAACATGGACCGAAAAGCACTGAAAGGTGTCTTCATTGGATATGATCACAATGAGGGTTACATAATTTATTGTGGAGAGGTGTGCAAACTCATTAGGTCATGAGATGTCATCTTTGAGGAGAGGCCACTGAAGAATGAGAAAAGTTCAACTCTTCCAGTGAATGTTTTCAATCATCAGGATCCAGCACCTCAGACTGAAGACCAATGGTATTGATAGTGAAAGTGAAGAGGATGGCAGTTCCTCGGATGTAGATGAAGACCCTCAGGAGGAAGATCAGGAAGCCACAAGTGGAGAAGCTTTACCATGTCTGCGTGATTGGTTAACCCTCAGACCTCCACAAAAATTTAATGATTATGTAATGTACCTCTCACTATCTTTCCAAGAACCAGAAACAGACAGCGATGCCATGAAGTCTGTTCATCACGATTTCTAGAAGGAAGCTATGGATTCTGAAATAAAAGCTCTTCAAGAAAATAGAACGTGGGTTGTGGTTGACCTACCATATGCAAAGAGGTCCATTCCTAATAGATGGGTGTATAAAGTCAAAACAAATGCTGATGGCTCAGTCAATAAATTCAAGGCAAGATTGGTGATTAAGGGTAATTCGCAGCAGAAAGGAGTTGACTATGGCCAGACTTTCAGTACTGTGGCTAGAGTGTCTACCATTCGAGCACTACTAAGTGTTGCTGCAAGTGAGAGCATGAAACTTTTACAAATTGATGTTTCAACTGCTTTTCTTTATTATGATTTAAAAGAAACCATTTATATGCAACAACCTCAAGGATGTGATGATGGGTCTGGAAGAGCATGTCACTTGAAGAAAAGTCTATATGGACTGAAACAGGCTCCGCATTGCTGGAATGAGAAGTTCAGTAATCATCTCACTAAATTGGGCTTTCTGAGGAGTGAAGCTGATCCTTGTCTTTTCGTGAGACAGTAAGGCTGTAAGAAAATATTCCTTGTGCTTTATGTTGATGACAGTCTGATTGCAGCTCACAGTGAACAGGAACTTGAAGACATTGTCAGTGATTTAAGAGAAGAGTTTAAAATTACTTCAGTGCCTGCATCATTATTCTTAGGTCTGGAAATTGACCAACAAGAATGTGGAACTGTATGTGTAAGTCAGACTCATTACACAGGAAAATACCAGAGCGTTTCAACATGAAGAACTGCAAGGCTGTAACTACACCCATTATAATTGACAATGATACAGAAGAAAGTCCTCGTAACTCTGAATTTCCATACAGCCAAGCTGTTGGAGCACTGATGTTTCTGATGTGTGGGAGATGTCCTGACATTGCATATGCTGCCAGTGTTGTATCATGAAATCAACAGATTGTGATGTAGTGAAAGCTAAACGAATCTTACGATACTTGAGAAACACAACAAATTATGGACTTTTATATAAAAACAATTCTAAGAAGCAGGTTTTAGAGTGTTCTAGTGGTGCTGACCACATTGGAGGTGATCTTGGCTCTGGGCTCTCAACATATGGTGTCCTTTGTCTGTACTTTGGGGCACCTATTTCCTGGATTAGCCAAAGGCAATCTTCTGTTGCCATAGCCACAACTGAAGCTGAGGTTGTGACTGCCAGTGAAGCTGGTTGGGAAATTGTCTGGATCAAGAAGCTTCTGACAGAAATGGACCAATTGGAGGCAACACCAGTTCTGCAGGCTGACAACAAAACTGCTATCTGGCTTGCCCAGAATCCTGAGTTTCACTGAAGAATGAAGCATATTCATATAAGGCATTTCTTTGTCTGTGAACTAGTCGACGCTTATGAAATCACAGTTGCAAAAGTAGACACTGTATAACAACTTGCTGATATACTAAAAAAGCCACTGTTTTACATTAGATATCAGTATTTATGTAATAAGAGTAGACTTCGCAAGTTATTAAATAAGGAAGAGCGTTAATGTGTTTCACATCTTTGGTGTTCTTTAATAGCTAAATAACTAAAGTCAGTATTTCATGTTCAGTGGTTGGTAATACGCACCTGTGTGTGGTTTCTCTGTATGTTGTTGTTGTTGTTGTTGTATGTGCTTTGTGTTGAACCAGTACCTAATAAACCATGTGTATTTCCAAGTATGCAAATATTCGTTTTCTAACAAAACCTCAGCATGCAGTAAAAGGCAGTCATCAGATCAGCGAAGTTAAACGCTGTCAGACAGGGCTATGACTTGAATGGGTGACCATTCGGTCTGCCGAGCACTGTTGGTAAGTGGGGTGTACTCAGCCCTTGTGAGGTAAACTGAGGAGCTACTTGATGGAGAAGTGGCAGCTCCAGTCATGTAAACTGACTAACGGTCAGTGGTGTGATGTGCTGACCACATGCCCCTCCACATCCGCATTCAGTGACGCCTGTGGGCTGAGGATGACATGGCGCCCAGTCGGTACCGCTAGAACTTCATGGTGCCTGTTCACGCAGAGTCTAGTTAGGAAAAGGCAGTAGTAACACAATTTTTGTAGCAAAAGGAGCCATTTCTGGGAAATTTTGAACTTCCAAGTAAGACCAAAGGTTCTAACGAAAAAGAAGTATGAAATATAAGTTTATATCGTTTTAGAGTTCAAAGGGAAGCAGAAAAAGGACTTAAGAGTTATCCTCTGGAAGGAGGACCAGAAACAGATGCGTGGAAAGTTGACGAAGGGATGGTAGATGAGGCACATTAAAAAGGGTATGAGGGTTGATGCTCTATGGGAAACTTCACAGCGAGGCGACTGTGCGTACTTGAGCTGGGTAGAACAATGCATTCTTTCCTTGTTCTATTCTCTTCCCCTTTTGTTTAATCTATTGCTGGTAGTCTTCAGTATGTACATAGAGGCAACTGAGAAGTGAGGAAGTTACTGAAATGCAAGAGAATATGTGAAGTAAGTCAATGGTTGGATACAGGATGTCATGAAGATATCATGATAAACGTAAAATCCTGAAAGTAGAACAGTGTGAATAGAGTTTTGAAATACAGAGAAAATAACAAGGGGGACATGAAGTGAAAACAAGACCAAATTCTGGGTAAACCATGATATTGGAAGTAACGCTCTGTGATATACAAGTATGAAAAGTGTCTTTATGTTTTAAGTTAAATAGGTTACAAGAGGAATAAATATAATAGAACTGTAACTTGGAACTAAGGTAACAGTGCGGAATGTGTAATATACACGAGGGCAAGAATCTGATGTTAAGAAGATTAGTGATTTGTGTCACAAACAGGTGTGTGATCTGTATATTTTATGTAATTGGCTAAGGAAATAAGAGACTGGGCAGTGTGGAGCACCAGAAAAGGTGGACTTAGAAGTATAAATATAAAAAGGTACAATGATTTAGTAAATGTAGCAAATGCAATCAAGAAAGTATGATTTTCAGTGTACGAAAACCAAAAAAGTACAATAATGGACAGGGAAAAGTCTATGGAGTCATGAGTGGTATTCCTTGGACAGAGTAAATCATTATGAGTAATAATGGTAAGCTTCCATCACTGAAGTCATGACTAAAATTATTCTGAAAATATTTGGAAAAAGTAGTGTAACAAATTAATCTGTGTGTAGTTAGATTACAAACTTTGTTACATGGTGTGGAAAATGGTGGCCTTCAGGTGTCATTGTGAGGCTTATATTCTGAGATTTATGAACTTATCTCACATTAGAGAAAGATGGCTCTGGAGTAGGGATTGGAGTGGACCATGGTGTTGATGAGGAAGAAGGTGTCATGGGAGACATGGTGGACAGCAATACTCTCTTTTGTCCCATGCCTAAGGTTAGATTTCAAGGTGGAGGATCATAATCACTTACCTCATATCTTGTAGGTTAACACACCAGCACTAGCATGTGAAACTGTGTGGTGAAGTTAGATGTGAAGTGTTAAGTGGTACGACAAAGTAACTGTGATAACACTACATACATAGCATAAAGAGATACTCTTACTGAAATTTGTTGTATTAGAATTAACTTAAAAATTTTATATATGTATCCTCATGACAAATAAAATGATGTAACTATCAGTGCATGTTTTCTTTAAAATATATAGTGTTAAAAGTTGGGGGTGGGGGTGGGGGGGAGTTCTAAAAACTGGTAAGACTTGCAAAGGACATGAAAAGGCCAGAATTGAATGCTGTGACCAGTTGGGGGCAGGAGAAAATGTGAGAAAATGAAATATACCTACATGTCGTAGAAATAAAGGAAAGTGAAGTTTATCATGTACCGATATTCAGTGCTCATGAATGTTTCAAAAACAATATGAGAAGGTTGAGACATGGCAGAGGTAGATTCTTGCATGCTCAGCACACTCATAGCTAATCTGTAGATAAATTAAAATAATGAAGGAGAGTGATTAGTATATGCAATCACAGGATGATGTACATACAATTTGATTAGAGAGGGCCTTGTGAAAACATGCTTTGTGATTTGAGTGTTAGATCTCAAGATATATCAATTTCAACTAAGCACTGAAATTAGAATTTGTAGGACCACCTGAAAGGAAGAAGGTACCACTGTTGCATAGGGAGGAAAGGGAGGGGGAAGGGGAGAAAAGGGCACCATGTCATTAGGGCAGGCAGGAGAGCATAGTTGCAGAAAGTTTCGGAGAGCTGACACAAGGTTTCGCTAAGGCACAAACAATTCGTAAGACTGAATTTTTGAGGGCAGATATCCCTTGGAAATCAGCGAACGGACGAGTCCAAGGAATGGACGACAAAGGAAAAAAAATACTACTTCCGAAAAACGCATTTTAAGACAATAAAAATGAAGTGAAAATTTTTCAGAGAGTGCTGCTAAAGAGTATCCACTGGAGAAACCAATATGGGACACTGCAGTTTTGATAGACAAATAATTGATAAAGTGGCTTGCCTGATGTCACAGCAGCCTCAAAAGTACTAAGTAAGACAGACAGGCCATTGAATGGAAGAAAGCGCCTTGGGACGTGGCTGATGTCGGACCTACTTCGGACTATAATCCGCCATGGTTACATCATATGCTATTTGCCCATTTCATATTAAATAAGACTAAATAGATTCAATCATATAGGCAATCTTTTTAGTTGCCGTTTCAATATTTATTTTTCCTGGTGGCAATATCTACAGACTTAGATGGAGGTAGTTTAAGTGAACAAAGCATATGGGAGGTCATGACTCAACCAACTGTCGGTCAGTGGGTTGAGGGCTTCATTGGTATACTGGCTCATTGTTGTAACAAGATGTCGAAGATGGCCGTGTGGTTGAGTCTAGGTTGTTGGTGTGATTTTTGTGCTGAAGAAATCGTGTGAAGGCAGAGTCCAAAACTTTCCTAAGAGCTACATGGCACAACATCAAAGGGATTTTAAGGTTATCTACGAGTAAATAAATATGACACAATGGGATTGTTTTGTATCCACATAAGTTTCTCTCCCAACTTAAGGCTCGCAGTCACTCAATGTAGTTCTACGACAATGAAATCCTGCACTCCTGTTAGATCGTCGGTTACCGTCACATGCAAGTTGTTCCGAAATACGTTACCGTGCTGTGTATTGCCTTGGTTCTTTCTCTCAGTGCAGTCCAATGTATTTATTTGTATTAACATCAAATTGATAAACTATGTTCACAAAATAACCGAGAGAAGGTCAACTTTGTTACAGTTTAAGTTGAAATTTCAATGAATGTTGTTGATCAGTAGAACACAGGTAGCTAACACAAACAACAGTCGGAAGTTACCGGTAAATAACGGTTTGTGTCTATTAGTGTGGCTTTCACAAAGTGACAATCTGAGAGAGAAAAGGTTGTAATGAAATATTTCTATCTGTAACATCGCTAACTGTGGTGAAAAACGGACCAAATTTGTGAATGAGCAACTCTGTAGGTTTAGCCCGAACTGAAAAGTTAAGCAATGAGAAACAAAAAACGGAATGGTCTACAGGTGCTTACTAAGATGCGTGATCGCATGTTAGTGTTAGAAATGTAGAATGGTGATATGGGAGGAAATAAGAATAGTCCAACGTAGTTGGGAAGACGTTGACACTAATCTGTGTGTGCTCTGGAGTCAACAAAAAGTCTTTCCCACCCAACACGTGTAAGTACACTGTGAATGAAAGCATTAAGTTTCATCAAACTGCACTGTTGTCGATGAAGGTAAATAAATCACCAAGTGTAAGATCGCAAAATCGTAGTAGATTGGAACATATACTCACCATTCTCCTTGTTCTCGAGGCTGAAGGCCGTTCTGCATGGTGCGCGGAATGCTGATTTCTGCAAGGTAAAATTAGCTCCTTCCCGGCCAACATTTCTGAGTAGTAGTAGACACCGAAGGCCAATTTGTCTAGCTAGAAGGGTAGTTGCTGTTCTGGACCAAAATGCTCCTCGCCGCCAAGTAGGCCTGATTAGACAGTGAAGAAACTGGTTACATTTCATAAAAGTGTATATTTATAGATCATGGTAAAATTACAGAAGAATATAAGATCACAGTATCACAACGGACTGAAACATGTACTCACAGTCCCATCTCTTGCGCTCGAGTTTGAAGACTGTTTTATCTAGTGAGCAGAATGGTTGCTACTCTGCGCCAAATTCAGCTCCTTTCTAGTCACCAGGCCTGAGTAGTACTTGGCCATGAAGGCTGTTTTGTTAGCGACCAGAATACCTGCTGCCCTGGACCAATATAGTCGCCCTCCAGCCAGCAGGCTTGAGTAGACTGTGAACAAAAACGGTTACTTTTTATCAAAATGTACCCACGTAGTTAGAGGTAAAAAATATAAATAAGTGTGTGAACAAAATATCAAGCAGACTGGATCATGTACTCACCATCCTACTTCCTGTTGTCGAGTCTGAACACAATCTTGCCTGGTGACCAGAATGCTTCCTGCTGTGGGCTGAAATAAGCTTCTTCACGGACAATAGATCTGAGTAGTGGTTGGCTCTGAATGCCGTTTTGTCAAGTGTTCAGAACAGTTTCTGCTTTGGGCCAAAATCAGCACACTGCCAGCAAACAGGCCTGAGTAACTGTGAACAACAAAACTATGTTTCAATAAAATAAACCCCAGTTGATCAATGTGAAAAATATAAACCAGTGTAAGAAGACATTATCACAGGACACTGGATTGTATACTCACCATTTAAGCTCCTTTGGTCAATTTCGAAGGCCGTTTTGCATGGCGAGCATAATTATTGCTGCTCCACGCTATAGTCAGATCCTTTCAGGCCAACAGCCCAGACCAGTGCTTGGTCCTGAAGGGTGTTTTGTTTAGACAGCACAACACTTGCTGCTCTGGGCCAGTATAGTCACTCTTCTGTCCAGCAGGAATGCGTAGACTGTGAACAAAAAGGTTACATGTTATCAAGATGTACCCGTATCGATAGGGGTAAAAAATATAAACAAGTGTGTGTACAAAATATCAAGCAGACTGGATCATATACTCACCATCCTACTTATTGTGCTCTAGCCTGAATGGCGTTTCGCGTGGTGAGCGGAATGCTTGCTGCTCTGGACTAAATCCAGCTTCTTCCCGGCCTACAGGTCTGAGTAGTGCTGGCCCTGCGGGCCGTATTGTGGAGTGTGCAGAACAGGTGTTCCTTGGGGCCAAAATTGGCACACTCCCGGCTAACATGCTTGAGAAGACTTGCTGCTCCGCGCTATAGTGAGATCCTTTCAGGCCAACAGCCCAGACCAGTGCTTGGTCCTGAAGGGTGTTTTGTTTAGACAGCACAACACTTGCTGCTCTGGGCCAGTATAGTCACTCTTCTGTCCAGCAGGAATGCGTAGACTGTGAACAAAAAGGTTACATGTTATCAAGATGTACCCGTATCGATAGGGGTAAAAAATATAAACAAGTGTGTGTACAAAATATCAAGCAGACTGGATCATATACTCACCATCCTACTTATTGCGCTCTAGTCTGAATGGCGTCTCGTGTGGTGAGCGGAATGTTTGCTGCTCTGGACTAAATCCAGCTTCTTCCCGGCCTACAGGTCTGAGTAGTGCTGGCCCTGTGGGCCGTATTGTGGAGTGTGCAGAACAGGTGTTCCTTGGGGCCAAAATTGGCACACTCCCGGCTAACATGCTTGAGAAGACTTGCTGCTCCACGCTATAGTCAGATTCTTTCAGGCCAACAGCCCAGACCAGTGCTTGGTCCTGAAGGGTGTTTTGTTTAGACAGCACAACACTTGCTGCTCTGAGCCAGTATAGTCACTCTTCTGTCCAGCAGGAATGCGTAGACTGTGAACAAAAAGGTTACATGTTATCAAGATGTACCCGTATCGATAGGGGTAAAAAATATAAACAAGTGTGTGTACAAAATATCAAGCAGACTGGATCATATACTCACCATCCTACTTCTTGTGCTCTAGTCTGAATGGCGTTTCGTGTGGTGAGCGGAATGCTTGCTGCTCTGGACTAAATCCAGCTTCTTCCCGGCCTACAGGTCTGAGTAGTGCTGGCCCTGCGGGCCGTATTGTGGAGTGTGCAGAACAGGTGTTCCTTGGGGCCAAAATTGGCACACTCCCGGCTAACATGCTTGAGAAGACTTGCTGCTCCACGCTATAGTCAGATCCTTTCAGGCCAACAGCCCAGACCAGTGCTTGGTCCTGAAGGGTGTTTTGTTTAGACAGCACAACACTTGCTGCTCTGGGCCAGTATAGTCACTCTTCTGTCCAGCAGGAATGCGTAGACTGTGAACAAAAAGGTTACATGTTATCAAGATGTACCCGTATCGATAGGGGTAAAAAATATAAACAAGAGTGTGTACAAAATATCAAGCAGACTGGATCATATACTCACCATCCTACTTATTGTGCTCTAGTCTGAATGGCGTTTCGTGTGGTGAGCGGAATGCTTGCTGCTCTGGACTAAATCCAGCTTCTTCCCGGCCTACAGGTCTAAGTAGTGCTGGCCCTGCGGGCCGTATTGTGGAGTGTGCAGAACAGGTGTTCCTTGGGGCCAAAATTGGCACACTCCCGGCTAACATGCTTGAGAAGACTTGCTGCTCCACGCTATAGTCAGATCCTTTCAGGCCAACAGCCCAGACCAGTGCTTGGTCCTGAAGGGTGTTTTGTTTAGACAGCACAACACTTGCTGCTCTGGGCCAGTATAGTCACTCTTCTGTCCAGCAGGAATGCGTAGACTGTGAACAAAAAGGTTACATGTTATCAAGATGTACCCGTATCGATAGGGGTAAAAAATATAAACAAGAGTGTGTACAAAATATCAAGCAGACTGGATCATATACTCACCATCCTACTTATTGTGCTCTAGTCTGAATGGCGTTTCGTGTGGTGAGCGGAATGCTTGCTGCTCTGGACTAAATCCAGCTTCTTCCCGGCCTACAGGTCTGAGTAGTGCTGGCCCTGCGGGCCGTATTGTGGAGTGTGCAGAACAGGTGTTCCTTGGGGCCAAAATTGGCGCACTCCCGGCTAACATGCTTGAGAAGACTTGCTGCTCCACGCTATAGTCAGATCCTTTCAGGCCAACAGCCCAGACCAGTGCTTGGTCCTGAAGGGTGTTTTGTTTAGACAGCACAACACTTGCTGCTCTGGGCCAGTATAGTCACTCTTCTGTCCAGCAGGAATGCGTAGACTGTGAACAAAAAGGTTACATGTTATCAAGATGTACCCATATCGATAGGGGTAAAAAATATAAACAAGTGTGTGTACAAAATATCAAGCAGACTGGATCATATACTCACCATCCTACTTCTTGTGCTCTAGCCTGAATGGCGTTTCGCGTGGTGAGCGGAATACTTGCTGCTCTGGACTAAATCCAGCTTCTTCCCGGCCTACAGGTCTGAGTTGTGCTGGCCCTGCGGGCCGTATTGTGGAGTGTGCAGAACAGGTGTTCTTTGGGGCCAAAATTGGCACACTCCCGGCTAACATGCTTGAGAAGGCTGCGAACAAAAGGGATAAAGTTTATCAAAATGTACCCAAATTGACAGAGCTAAAACAATATAAACAAGTTCATGAACGCAATATCACAGCAGTGTTGATTGTATACTAACCAGTCTACTTCTCATGCTCAACCTCCAGCGAGCAGAATGCTGGCTCCACTTCGGGCAAAACAAATTCCTGTATATCTGACATGCCTGAGTGCACTGTAAAGAAAAAGATTAACTTTCATGAAAATGCACCCTTGTTTACAAAGGTAAGAAATATAAACTGGTGTAAGAACACAATAAAATTTACAAAACTGATTAGTTAGCTGTGCAGTAAATTTAATCTCAACTGTTTACACCAAGAGAGCTGTAAGTTTACAGTGTAGAAAACATCAGGTAAAATGTTATTATGATCAAAACACAAATGTCGCGTGAGTATCTACAGCAAATAGCTTAGTTCTTGTGTTACATGCTGAGCAGTGGTGGAGCAATTTTGTAGTGTTTTGGAGAGTGGATAGTAAGCATTTTATCCATTGCTGTAAATTTTATTTTATTTTATGCTGGTTAAGACAGTCCTACAGCCATCCAACACACCATACAAGCAGTTCTATCTTTGCAGCATAAGTTCAGAAAATTTTCATCCCTCGACTACACTATCTCACACACACACACACATACACACACACACACACACACAAACACACATTAATTTCAGAGTTGCTGACTGCATAGGTCATCACAGTGGGTTTTTTTTTTTTTTTTGAGGAATAACTGTCTTATTTCCATATTGTCTGCAATGAGGATGCTCGATAATAGGTTCAAGGCAATGACATCGGTATCAGGCAGAAGCGGTGAGATGGTGGAAGGTATCTGTATCCCACATACAGAATCTGATGAAGTAGTATGCATGTTCCGTATTTCCGTCGCTGGTAGGCAAACACGATGTGGTTAACGTCATCTCACACTCTGTATTGCGATATAGTGAGCCCACTCTCCTAGTTATGTAAACATGTGGTTTAAATTGTTATTGCTTGAATTTTAGAAGTGCCAACTCTTCATAAGCACCTTGCACTATAGTTCACCTAGTATACATGTGGAGTTGTCGTATATCCACTGCCTTATAAAAAAAGAGTGAAACTCCCAGAAACCATGGTCAGATAACAATGTAACTGCGTCTATGTTCACACAATCCATGCATTTAAAACTTCCTGACAGATTAAAACTGTGTGCCGGACGAAGACTCGAAGTCTTGAAGTTTCATATTAGCGCACACTCCTCTGCAGAGTGAAAATCTCATTCGGAATCCACGTATTTCTAAAAAAATTGTGTAGCAATTCTCTAAGACAGAATGGCCACCAAACTGTGTTAGTGGTGTTCATGTTTGGTGTTGTACCAGAACTGGTAGGATATATAAGGAACGTGAACAGCTTCAAATGTTGAGTGGTCACTGTAAATGACATTGATATGCTGCGTACACATGAGAGACAGCATTACCAGCTCCTGACTGGACTGAAGGTAGCCTCACAATGGGCGTCCATTGGGTTGGATGGTCAAATAATGCAGTGTCAAGATGTCACATTGGTTTAAAATTGAACACACACACACACACACACACACACACACACACACACATGCGTAGGCTACTGTTTACACTACAACACAAATGGATCCATCTGGAGTGATGCCATGACTGGGAAGTACAGACTGCTCACGAATGGCTTTGCACTGAGTTCAGCAATAAATCGTTGTTCTACGTTACCCTGACGACTATGGTCAACGAGTGTGGTGGCGGCATGGGGAGTGGTCCCATTCATCCACTGGTTTGGATAGACACAATTTGTTTGCACCTGGTCTCATATTGAGAGGAGCTATCAGATATCATTTCAGGACATGGCTGGTAGAGATTAACTGAACTGTGATGGCACACTGGTTTGACATGGACATGCTGCACTATCATGCATTATCTCTCATGTGACAGTATCATGTTGCATTTTTTTAACAGCACAATGCCTATCTACACACGGACATATATCCTGTCTGCGTAACTGAGATACCCCTATGGCCTGCAAGATCCCTAGATCTATCTCTGATGGTGCATGATTTAGACCAGTTCGAACATCAACGACGTCGTCATTCCTGTATCCAGAATATCAAGTTCGATTACAATTGTTGTGGGTTGGGATACCTCAGGAGAAACCCTTTCTAACCAATTTAGATCATGCATCCAGGCAGGAGGGATTTCAGCATCTTGCTGATAAATGAAGTAATTTTGACTCAGTGTGTTAATCACTGAAATAGCATCATGTATCCTCTCAACTCATGAAATTTCATTTTGTCTCCTCTGCCTTTTCTGGGCATTTCTCTATTTTAGTCAAACAGTGCAACTTGGACTCCACTACAGCGATGTCCTCTGATAGAGGAAGATGTTATCCGTTTGTGTCTTAATGCTTCATTTTATTTCGATTACAGATGACATGTTCTGGATCTCATCGTACTCTTGACTGCTCCTGATAATCTCTTATTTCGCTAACCTCTCAACCATGTTAGTCCAATTAGGATGACTATTTATCCTACCTGCAAAAAGGGACAAAAATATTGTTTCGGGCCATTGGAGGAAGTGTATCTAAAACAGTAAATTTTATCAATGGTGTTAGTTCCTCTGTGATGAATATTTATAGAAAGGGAACTAACAAGAACTTATTTGGAAATGAAAGTATTTGCATGTGTAAATGCAATTGGCTTCTTTCAGCATCAATTGACAGTGAAAGTAACATTTCAGAAGACGTTTCTATCCTTACATCTTTTCATTTTGACAACTGACTTTTCATGAATATGAATTTTTCACTTTTATTCATTAATTACTTCTTCTTCTTTTGAGACTGCCTTTGTTCTGCATCATGCACAGGGTTGGCAGTGTTTAGTACAGAACTGTCATGGTTAATTTTATGGGATGGCCGGATTACTTTCCTGCCACCACCCCATAACCCCCTCTCCCCCCTCCGGTATGGAATCAGTGTACCCCAGCTGCCTGCGATGAGAGTAAACCATGAAACAGTGCGAGCAAGAGCATCCTAAGACTTCGCCGTAAATATCTCAACTCTAGACAAAGGAGTGCACCTCTTGTGGGTTAATTTTAAGGGGTTGCCAGATTACTGGACTGGGTGCATGTATTGGTTCAGTACAGAATTGTGTCATAAAACTGTTGACCCAGTCCTGACACAAGCTAGCTAGTCCACAGCTGATGTAACTGGTCCTTGATATCCTGGATAGTTTCACTGGGATTGAGATGGCGTACGAGATGATGTCTCATATATTCTAGTGGGTACAGAGCTAATAACTAAACATAACACAGAGAGCTGATGGCGACGCATGTTGCATGTGGACGATCATTGTCCTCTTGAAAAATGGCGCCATGATACTGTCTCATAGAAGGCACCATATGAAAATGCAGGATGTAAGTGACATACTATTGTGCTGTCAGAGTTCCCTTGGTCAATACCAGCCATGACCGGAAGTGATACCCGATTTTTCCCTACACTGGAAGAATCATACAGTAATACTCCAAATGCAGCCTTTTGTGTTGTAGTGTTAATGCCAGCCCACACATGGCATAGTAATCCCCTAGTCTGGCTGCTGGTTGTCTCTGACCAATGTTGCAGGATGACACAGAATGTAGAGGGAGTCCATTAACTGTTCTCAGATAGCAGACAAGGATATCTAAGGGTTACAATATGTTTCGTGCACAATAAGGAGAATCTCCCTTGTGGTGTAATCATAAGTGTTTCATTGGAATCATGATGATGAGTATGCCTGCCCTCATATTCCCTGCCATGCAGGATTAGCCGAGCGGTCTAAGGCGCTGCAGTCATGGACTGTGTGGCTGGTCCTGGTGGAGGTGGGAGTCCTCCCTCGGGCATGGGTGTGTGTGTTTCTCCTTAGGATAAGTTAGGTTAAGTAGTGTGTAAGCTTAGGGACAGATGACCTTAGCAGTTAAGTCCCATAAGATTTCACACACATTTTATTCACATTCATATTCCCTTGCAGTCCACCACCGGGCCACTGTCACATCTGAATGTTTCAAAAACTTACACCTGCCATGAGGACTCTTTGAATCTCTGTCAGGCGCTATAACTCCGTTTCACATCAGTTCACAGAGTCTCTGTGCCCTTCACAGTCATCACTTAATGTTGACACTGTTTTGCCCCTTATAATTTTACCAGGCCTAGTAACAACACTAAATATGAACAACAGTAATGCAAGTATGTATGTACGGTGTCTGTTCTTTCTAACATATCCAAAAGAGCAGACACCTCAAAATAATATCTTCTGTGGGGATGCACTTACTTGTCTGAATACTTGTGCGACTCATGTGATGGGTGATAATGGACAGAGGACACTACATCTGTAGTGTGTGGCATGTAGGAATTTGGGCAGGGCAGGAGCTGTACTCAGGTGCCTTAAGTGATTAAAGGAACTGCTATAGAGAAGTGAAGCATCCGGATTCGAGTTCTGGTCCAACACAAATTTTCACATGTCGCCATTGGATTTAATACAATGCCTGTATGTAGCTATGTCTGTAAGATTTCTAACACTAGGGCACTCTGGTGGGCCATTCTACCAGTCACAGAGAACTGCCACTCTAATCGTTTACTTACCATCGATGGTGTACAGGTATACAAAGTCACACTTGACATCCAGCCAAGTCTTCTGGGTGCTTCATTAATTAATTTATTTATTTTCAGGCAATATAATTTGTAGTCAGTTTGGAAGTGATTTTGTTAAATATGTGCTTTGTCAACTATCTGTCGACCTAACTGTTGATATCGCAGTGGAAGAGTACTGCATTAAGATTCTACAGTTTGATGGAATGGTAGATATCACTGTCTTCCCAACTCCTTTGTCGCGCCCGCCCTGCTCCGTCCCCCCCCCCCCTTTTTCTGTGCCCTCTTCCTCTATTGGCTTCCCCCTCCCCCTTATTTGCCCCCCCCCCCCGACCCCCACCACTCCATACCCATATGCCATTGTACTCTATAGTGCAGTATTTTCCATGAGTGTTCAGTGTTGTACGTCCCCTTTTTAAAGTGTTGTGAACAGAAACCAGACTGTCACCATGTTTTTTAATTGTGCCTGTCTGTTTCCTAAGCGTTTTTAATCAGCCTCACTGACCTCTTTGCTTTTTATTTTTCTTCACAACTTTTTTGCCATGTACAAGTTTTAAACAGTCACCATTTTATCACCTCTTTATACTGTTATATCATCTAATTATGTTTTTTAAATTTATCTGTAGGCTGCAGAGCGGCGTATTATGCTGCTGCCAGCCTGCCCCCCTTCTGGGGGGAGGGGGGGAATCAAAATACTATAAAGGAATAAATAAATAAAGAAAGAAAAAAAGGTAGACATCTCGCAGGAAATGAATTTTTATCTTAAGAACCAGTTTCGAAATGGGTGTTCAATGTTGCAAATGTAGAAGCGAAATGCCCTAAGGAGAAACTTCAAAAGTGCATTTAAAAAGCTCAAAGTCAGTTCACAGGTCTCTCAGCAAAGATGAATTTCTGTAGGTTAGCCATGGATCAATCACTACTCCCTGGAGAAAAAAAAGTGAACTTAAAACAGTAGTTTTGCGAAAATGGTGAATACCGTTTTGCTAATGATTGAAGTGGCAGAACTTCATTAAGATTGGCACAAAAATCATATGCTACTTAATGTGGGGCGGTTGACTATACTTTTGCTATCGCATTAACCAAAGCTCGTTTCTGATTTAATTCACTATGTGCTTGGGTCAAAACCGGAGCACAAAAAAAGAACCTGCGACAATTTTATCATCTGCCGAATAAGTTCTTTACTCAGACAGAGGTATCGAGGAAACCTCATCAGAAGCGCTTATTCGGCACAGAAAAGTGTAAGAATCTATCTAACCTTCACAGCTCCATGAAGCCAACTAGAGTTCTGAGACCTATAGCTATATACGATCATAGACTTTGGATGAAACTTCTGAAGTTCCTCAAAACGGTTTCCATAATTTTTGCATTCGCTGGCAAAATTCTGCAGACTGAAGCAAAGGCTAGGTCACAGGATTGGGTCTAAACAGTACAGTGCTTGCCTCACATGAACGTTTGTGACTTTTCCAGGGTGTGGTACAGGTGTGCAGGAAGAAGCGGCGCCTACTAAATTGCATACAAGAAGTTGCCCCACTTACCAGCGACAAGGCTCAGGGTGTCCACGGACATCTCTCTTGCAACACCCTCCTCTGCTGCTGCTGCTGCTGCTGCTGCTGCTGGTGGTGGTGGTGGTGGTGGTGGTGCAGCAGGTGGCCCAGACCAATCTTCGTTCTTCGCTACCCGTTCATCAGACTTGCTGCAAGGACGAGAAACATGCTTCAGTATATGACCAGACTGCACATTGACTAACGTTTCTACAACTTCCACTACTATGGACACCCTGGTAATAAAAAAGAGAGTCATGCTCATTAGATTAGCACAGCTAACGAAAGCTCTTAGTGCTCTGCCTAATTTTGAAGAATGTCTTTGGCCTAGCTTGTTCTCAGACTAGTTTCCCTAAGGTTCTTCCGCTCTAGTTCTAGGACTGTTTGCTAGCGTTATATCTTGACGAACCATTCCTTAACAGTGGTTGGAATTTTTAACGCTTGCCTTCCAGATTACTTGTGTTGACACATGCTATTGAAGAAAAAAGTGAGTCACATGTGTGGCCTAGGATTTAGATGAAGTGGCGTTTGGACTGAGAGCTGTGTACGTGTGGGACTCAATTTATTTTGTTTAACATCAACAGACTAGAAATACAGTTTCCTTAAGTAAGATATTTCTGTAGCCTATAAAGATCCCAACACTGGGCTCCAAACAACCAATAAAAAGTATCTTCCATCAAATAACCTTACCTTAGGACAATCGTACACAGCTAACAATGACAAAAATTTACAATGCTTGGCACATAACGAGTAATTATATGTGAGACAACTTCAGTAGCAAAAGACAGAATATAAAAACACACTATTACCTAACTAGGATCATAACACAAAACTGCGTATTTGTTTACTACCAACACTGTCACCATATAATACCACAACGAACTACACATTATGCTCTGTAAAAGTTCATTTGCACAGCAGCTCTCTCAACAAGAGAGTTATGTTCACAGCATAATTTAAGCTGACATTTTAGGATCAAAACAATTAATCACACTCACATCATGTAGTTAACAAACTAAAGTGCTCTCACTCACTGCACACACACACACACACTTCTATGTGCAATCAATAACCAACCACACCTTGTCACACAACAACCACAGACTTGCAAGTGGAACGCTTTTGCTATCAGATGTACCCAATGTACAGCTAGTATACCACACGATACACTGTACCAACCACAAAGTCACCAGCATGCAACTGTCAGCTGCAAAAGTTCTCAGTTAGTGCTCCTCTTGATATGCCGAAGCCAGGTTCTCTGCCTCAACTGGGATCACTGTCCATCTGGCTGTGAACAGGCACCAACCACTCCACCAAGTTGTTGTGTCCACACAGCGGCCATGCCCCTCACAGACTGTAGTGACATTCAGGTGACAGAAGTGTAGTGCATCAAATTCTTGAGTTCCTCAGGAACAATTCTGCCCAGAACCTGCACATTCGTCTCCATGTAGCTGCTCAGTAACTCCAACATCTTCAGGTCCACCCCACGGTATGGGCACATTGGCCACCATGACATTTTGGCCGCCGGTTCTTCGTTGTAGGCTTATTCGCCTCATAAAAATTGGTGATTGTGCTGGAAGACATTGCTGGTTCCTCTAGTTGCAGCTGACTCATTATACCACCATACATGCTCGATACTAGCTCGACCACAGTGGCACTCACAGCAGTCACATATCTGGGCTGTCTGCCATCTTGGGTCCACAGAATGACACTCCATTCAAACTTACTCTCGGGACACAGCAAAATAAATCATACCACTCGTCTTGGCACCCATGGTTGGGATACACTGAACAGAAGAGCATACATGGCATAGGATCTGTGATATCAGTACATATGTCACCATTTAGCCAATGTTGTGAGGACACAGCACCGATTCAAGAAAAATCACTACCTCTACAGCCTTTCGTCGACATGTGAACACTGTATTTATACTGTAATTTGTTATTGTCAACTGTCGTGGCTTGTGACTGTGGATTGATGGATAATAATGCAGCGACTATTAGCCATTTTAATGCTGGACGACAGCATCCTGCCAACAGCCATATCGCCATATCCCTGTGGCAGACAATTCATCGCTCCACATGTGTACCTACACTCGCTGCACAAAACAAGCACCGAAATTGCTGTGGGCACAAGAAAAATGTTATGGTTCTATGTCCCCTTGATGCTAAGAGTGCTGCAGGTTGGGCACAAGGCTGGATTGGGAAAGGATGGGGATGGACAGGTAAGGAAACTGGTTGCTTTCTTTCTGAGGGAATCATCTAGAAATTTACCGTAAGCTATTTAGGGACATCACAGAAACCCCAAGACAGGTTTGTGAGGGATGGAGCTGGAACTTCTGTATTGTCAAACGCAAGTCCAGTGTCTGACCACAGCACCACCTCGCTCAGTCCCAACTATCTTATCAAGAGGTGTGAAGTGTACTCTGAATTGCCGACAGTGGTCGAAGTGTTGGAGATCGGAAGAATATTTGCCCTATAAGCTTGGAAAATACACATCAGGAGTAATGTGTCACGATATAAGTTGGTGCACGCCAATGGCAGTGATCAAATTCGTTCAAGCCACATGTTCAGTACGCAGGATGAAAAGAGGTGTTTGATGCACTACTATCATCTTCTCCCGGCCATCAGTACCTTAACCTACTGTTTGATTATAAGTGCGTAAATCTGTTTCACCACCTTTAGCGCCCAGTGTTGACTTGTAGTTTCACGAGTCCAATTCATTACTTTTGTCAGTTAAGTGTGAATGCTTTGAGGAACACTCCCCACACATGAGGCCACTTGTGTAAGTTTTCATATCATATGACACTGGTCCTATTAAGTACACCTGGGAGAGCATCGAGCAAGATGTCTATGTCTTGGAGATAACTCCAGCTGATCTACTCCAGTTGTGGTAGCAGTTCGACTTCGCAGAATCTTCTCTCTGTTAGACGAAGCATTGTTTTTAAAGATACAATGACACTCCATCCAGCAGTGGGCGGGAGGACCACAGGGCAGGTAGAGATCTGTATAGCTCATTTCCACGTAGGAGCTTTTCATTCCAAATAAAACTGTATGACGTATTTGTGTTTCTCTGGAAAATAAACCGGGGCCAAAAAGACAAAAAGTTGTTAATAATTTTATAAATGTTGCCTATATAGACGTTACATACATGAAGATTCAGAGAATTTGGACACGCCTTTGGAACCAGCTTCTGCGGCTGTAGCTATGAACAGGATGTGTAGGCGTTCAGTCTATGACTTTTCCGTATAATTCATAATGATACGAGATGTTTCCATAGGTTTCCATCAGACTGATGTTCAGACATAGTCTTGCATACTCTCTGGTCACCAGACTATATGTCTGCGCCCTGGTTTCAATGCCCAGGCATTCTGCAGAGACATGTTGAATTACTGGGTACAAAAGTGTCAGTTGTGGTTCGTTGGTCATATTGTGACATCATGTTTATTGCCCTCTGGTTTGATACTGGAGAAGAAGGAGTTAGCTGTGATATCTGCTGTCACTTCCTCTTTCACCATCAAGGACACAAAGTCACCTCTACACTCTACACAGCTTCATTACAACCCTCTGCACTAGACAAATTCATATGATACAGCACTTGTATATACACAAGGATTGCTGCAAATGTATGTGAAGAAGATATCCCTTCCCAGTAGTGGCCTAAACCACATTCTGGAGTCCTGAAGCCTACATCATCCTGGGACATATCATCATTTCTTTGACATCTGGTACAGTCAGGGATTTGGGGCCCCAGAGTAAGTCCACATACTCGTTTAATTTTGATGATGAAAGGAATGTAATCAAAAGGAATGTACTTTACCTGTGACCAGGCAAAGTACTTAGAAATATCTATGGATAATGTAAAGTAAAAGTAAAAAGCTAAAATGGGTCTTACCGATCCAGGACGATACAGGTCCACCAGAGGAACCTGAAACATGAGAAGTTTAAATATTAGACTGTATACTGCAGTAAACGCAAGACAGTCAGAGTGTGTTACAGTGCATGCGACAAGTGTTTCCGTGTCACTGTCTGTATGAGCAGGCTGTGTGGCCAGCCTTGTTCTGGTACGGCCCTGCTATCTGCTTCTGCTGTCTGCCGTCTGTGTTATGAGGAGCTCCTGCAGCAAAGAGGCTGCCACCTCTCTTGTCAGCGCCTGTTCATACACTGGGAAGGACTTCCACACCTCCAACTGTTTTGTCAAGTACAAAACTCAAACCACTCTTCCAGCTGTACCTTAACCATCGTCCCTTCCGATTTATAAACGTTTACATATTTTAAGGGCTTTTAGTAATTAACAGAAGATTTGAAAATGAAAGTAAAATTTAATTGTAAAAGCTGTAGAAGTTGGCCTATATGTGAGACACGTTAATACTACGCATGAGAAAAATCTAAAACAGTTCAGCATACTGTATATTTAAGCACCTACCTACATCCTAAGATACCTATGGCAAAATAATTAACATTTATGTAGATCTCGTTTCCCCAGGGTTGTGTCTTATGTGACTTGTTCATCTCTCCCAGACAAACGTTATTTTAAATAAATTTTTGTCAGTAACCTCGTAGGAACCAGTTTGGGAAAAGATTTGATCTTGGAGACAGATATTTATTTTATTCAAGGTAACAATTCAAGCCACAGCAGTCAGTGGGACTTAGGTTAAGTGTCTTTATTTCTTTATTCAACAGCTTTTGTAGGAACAGTTCCCCTTAGCATCTGATACTTCGCCACATGTGAAATGAATCCCAGTCAGTATCTCTTTTTCCGATGCGTGGAAATAAATAAGGGAGATTGATTATTTGGACAGCGCTTTCAGGGATGCGCAATATCAACGATCCTTCCATTGTTGCTTCAAGGAAGGAAGACTATAGACTGAAGTTTGGTCGACTGAACGATATTTAGAGTCGGAACACTTTCTTCACTAAACAGAAAAGAAGAAGTAAACTATCATTGTTTGCTAGAACCTTAACCCTCTATTCACCTCAAATGACATCCGACATATATATCTATATAACTGCTCTCCAATTCACACTGAAGTGCTTGACAGATGGTTCATCGAACCTCCTTCACACTATTTCTCTACCGTTCCACTCACTAAGAGCACATGGTAAAAACGAACATTTCAATCTTTCTGTGCAAGCTCTGATGACCTTATTTTATTACAATGATCATTTCTCCCTATGAATGTGGGCGTTCACAAAATATTCTCGCACTTGTAGCAGAACACAGTATATTGAAATGTCATGGGAAATTTTCACTGCAATGAAAAATGCTATTGTTTTACTGGTTGTCACCCCAACTCAAAAATAGTAGGCCAAGAGCCGTGTCTGTGCATTTTGTTAGTGTGGATTGCCTGCATCAGAGGCTAGTAGGCACTCAGGATCAACCTGTTGTACTGACAGGTCATTAGCCTAGTGTTTTACTAACATGATCCCTCCTTTTGATTGACAGTTCCTTAACAGATTGTTCCCCACCTCTCCCTCTCCTCCCCTCTGAGCCCTCAGGAAACCTCCAACCCACCCCCTCCCCTCACTGAGACAGGTACACTTGCAGCTCTGAGTTATTTGAATAGTCCCCTCTCATTCTTCTCAATATCATTGACTACTTAGTTAAACCGATCAATTAGTCCTACCTCTCTGGTAAACATCCCCATCCCTCCAGCCCCCCCCCCTCCCCACCCTTCCCCTACCGGAAAATTGGTAGCTCTGCGATGGAGAGGAAGGACCTCATAACAGGAAATTCAAGGGTATATTGTTTATTTATAAAAAAATCTGTTTGTGCGGTTGGATTTCTCTCGTTCGTTGTTCTCTGCTGTTAGGAAAGATGCAGGCCGTGCAAGAAGTAATCACATTGAAACTTCCTGGCAGATTAAAACTGTGTGCCGGACCGAGACTCGAACTCCCGAGTTCGAGTCTCGATCCGGCACACAGTTTTAATCTACCAGGAAGTTTCGTATCAGCGCACACTCCACTGCAGAGTGAAAATCTCATTCTGGAGTAATCACATTGATTGATTTACTTTTTTTATTCCGATTGTGCGAGGAATGTCATCATCAAACACTTATGACACGTAATTATACTGGTAAAAATCTTTCAAACACGAACCATGTGCTGTCTACTGGACTGCACACAACGCCACCACACACACTGCCAGGAGTCAGGGTGTACTGGCAGCCCCACAAAGCAACGATGTGGCTATAAGCTGCCGGGCCATGTGCAGGTGTCTGTTTAGGTCCCACAAGCATGAGATGGTGGCAGCCCTCTTATACTTGACACATGAGAAATCCCTGTCGAAGCAATTGCTTTCCTACCCACCATGGCTGACGCATAGCTCTCATAGGTGCGGCTCACCCTTGCAGGTGCAGCTAAAAGGCTGACAGTGTTATACTGACGTCACATGTCTATGTAAATAACAGCCAAGTCTCCCTCTGTTTATGAAAATATCCCAGAATAACACAAGTTGCATTCTTTCTACCGATCCTAATGGGACAGCCTGTTCATCATGTGTTACGCTGCCCTGCCTTCAAAATACGTCTCAGACATGGTAAACGTTCTCACCACTAAAAGCCTTCATTACGGCTGTGCGCAGTTGCGAAAACTCCGTTTATTATAAACGCATTCTTGTTGTTTGGGAAGAGAGCACTGTCTAAGCAAAGATGGGAAATTCAGAACAATTCCACAAACAGAATTCGAAGCTCTGACCTACAGTGGAGTTGTCCTAACGCCACAATCCTGCCAGGGATGGATGGTATGCTTCATCCTGTCTTTGAACACTTGAACAAACAAGACATCACATTACTCTCAGAACTTTAAGTAGATACCTTGCCCCCATCTCGTTTGAACCAGTCTGTAGAGGCTAGTGTGTCCCAGCACAAAGGAATTCTTGTGAATGAATGGAGCATTCTGGTTAGCTCTTCCTGAATTCAACCGCCAAATTACTGCCGGTGTGGCAGCACTGTTTGCCATTCTCTTCTGCAGACGAGACTTTCAGTGGCAAACCTGTTTTGTACAGGGCGCCATATTGCATTGACAGCTAAATTCTTCATATAGGTACGAAAAGGGGCTCACTATACTTTCAGCTACCTAGTTTCAACTACTTTTCAAGATCATCAGCTACCCACTTTCCACATCTGAAATACATGCCCATGGATCATTGTATTTAGGAGATATCTTTGGATTTTTGGTAGATTAGCGAACAAGAGAAGCAGATATTCTTGTACCAAATCTTCATTCACTTTAGCATACACTTTTAGATACAGAAAACAACTCTTTCCTTATTTTTATTAGATGTAGTTTTAATGGTGTCCAATTTGATTTTTAATTATTAAGTTAAATCCACATCTGAATTTCCCATCTGTTCTTTGACAGTGCTCTCTTCCCAAATAACAAGAATGCTTTTATGATAAATGATTTTTTCGCAACCATGCACAGACATGATGAAGGCTTTCAGCGGTGAGAATGTTTACCATTTCTGAGATATTTGTTGAAGGCAGTACATCGTAACACGTGACGAATGGGCTATCCTGTAAGGATCTCTAGGAACAATGCAACCTGTGTTGTTCTGGGATATTTTCGTAAAAGTTTTCTGAATACATTGCATCAGATTTCTAGAGTATATCCAGAGGGAGACTTGGGTGTTATTTACATAGACGTGTGACGTCAGTGTAACACTGACAACCTGTTAGCTGCATCTGTGAGGGTGAGCCTCTATGCAAACATCTCGATCGGTACTGGACCTGCAGCTATGAAAGCCATGCATCAGCTTTGGTGGCTAGGAAAACACTTGTTTCGCTGCGTTTGCAGGGGCTGCCAGTGCACCCTGACTGCTGGCAGTGCGTGCGGTGGCATTCTGCGTGGTCCAGTGGATGGTTCATGCTTCGCGATTGAAAAATTTTTACCAGTGTAATTACATGTCGTAAGTGTTTCATGACAGTATTCCTTGCATGATTGGAAAAAAAATGAGGAAAGCATTTGATGAAATACTTCCTACAAGACCTGCATCTTCCCAAACAGCAGAGAACAATGAGCAAGAGAAATCCAACCCCGCAAACAGAATTTCTTATAAATAAAGAATATACCCTTGAATTTCCTGTTATGAGATCGTTTCTCTCTGCCGCAGAGCCATCAATTTCCAGCTGTGGGTGCAGCAGGGAGAGGGGGAAGGAGGGATGTGGGGGTTTACCAGAGGGGGAGAGGTTAATTAATTGATCAGTTTAATTAAGTAGTCAGTCAATTGATAAGAATGAGAGGAGGCTATTCGAATAACTGGGAGCTAAAAGTGTACCTGCATCAGCGAGCTTCAAATGGCTCTGAGCACTATGCGACTTAACTTCTGAGGTCATCAGTCGCCTAGAACTTAGAACGAATGAAACCTAACTAACCTAAGGACATCACACAATCCATGCCCGAGGCAGGATTCGAACCTGAGACCGTAGCGGTCACTCGGCTCAAGACTGTAGCGCCTAGAACTGCACGGCCACTCTGGCCGGCCGAGGGGGAGGGGATGGGTTGGGGGTTTCCTGAGGGTTTTTGGGGAGGACTCGGTGGAGCTGCCGGGAAACAATAGGTTAAGGGCCTGTGAATCAAAAGGAAGGATCCTGTTAGCAGAACAGTAGGTTAGTGACCTGTTAGTCATAGGAGAACAATCAGTTTGCCCCTGAGTGCATCCTTGCCCCTGATTTAGACAAACCACATTAACCAAATGCACTGACGCCACCCTTCTCCTACTACTCTCGAATATCATATCCATGACACTCTCTCCCCTACTTTGCGATAGTACGAAATGAGGTTCCCTTGTTTTGACTTTTCCAATATCCTCCATCAGTGCTATCTAGTACGGATCCAATACTGCAAAGCAATATTCGTACAGGGGTGGACAGGTGCAGTGTATGCAGCCTCTTTCCTAGACCTGTTTCGTCTTCCAAGTGTTCTGCCCAGAAAACACAGTTTTTGGTTTGCCTTCCCCACTACATTGTCTATATGATCATTCCAATTTAAGTTTTTCATAATTGCATTTCCTAGACCCGTAGTTGAATTCACAGTAACATCGTGCATCCAAAATTTAACAGATTCATTTTGGTAGTCATGTGGATGACCTCACACTTTTCTTTATTTAGGATCAATTGCCACTTTTTTCAGCATACAGATATCTTGTATAAATCACTTTGCAAATAGTTTTGTTCCTTTGATTACTTTACTTGACGTTAAATGAAGCACAATCTGCAAACAATCTAAGAGGGCTGCTGAGATCGTCTCTTAATCCTTTTATATAGATAGGGAACAGCAGATGGCCTGTAAGACCTCCTTGGGTGATCCCAGATATCACTTCTGTTTTACTCGATCACTTTCCATCAATTACTACGAATTGTGATATTTGTGATAGTAAATGATGAATCCAGTCACAGAACAGATACGATACTCTACAGGCACGCAATTTGTTTAAAAACAGCTTGTGAGGAACTGTGTCAAAAGCCATTTGGGAATCTAGGAATATAGAAACAACTTGAGGCTCCCTGTCAATAGCACTCACTATTTCGCGAGAATAAAGATCTAGTTGTGCTTGTCAAGAATGGTATTTCCTGCATCTGTTCTGACAGATCGTTTTACTCGAGGTAATTCATAATGTTGGAACGAAAATTAAGTGAAATATCGTGTGGCTAGGGCCTCCTGTCGGGAAGACTGGTCGCCTGGTGCAAGTATTTTGATTTGACGCCACTTCAGCGACTTGTGCGTCGATAGGGATGATGTGATGATGAAGACAACACAACACCCAGGCCCTGAGTGGAGAAAATCTCGTACCCAGCAGGGAATCGAGCCCGGGCGCCTTTGCACAGCATTCGGCCGCACTGGCCACTATTTTTTTTTCGTTATCTTATTTTGTTCTGTATTGTTCGTTGAATTTGTTCGTGGCGGACGTACGATGACACTCGTTCAGCTCGTTCGTTGATCCGTTCACTCAGTTTTTTTATTACAGAGGGTAGGTAAACGCTCTGACCGAACATGCTGAGCTACCATACCGGCGTCCACTCAGCTACCGAGGCGGATTTTCGAATGCAGTACATGTTATAAAATCCTACTTCAAATCAACGTCAGTGATACAGGTCTGTAGTTCGTCGGATTACTCCTACTTCTTTCCTGTGACCTGAGCAACTTTCCATCTTTTAGGCACGGATCTTTCGTGCAGCGAGCGGATGTATATGATAGTGAAGTACGGAGCTTTTATACACTACTGGCCATTAAAAATGCTACACCAAGAAGAAATGCAGATGATAAACGGGTATTCATTGGACACATATATTATACTAGAACTGACATGTGATTACATTTTCACGCAATTTGGGTGCATAGATCCTGAGAAATCAGTACCCAGAACAACCACCTCTGGCAGTAATAACGGCCTTGATACGCCTGGGCATTGAGTCAATCAGAGCTTGGATGGCGTGTACAGGTACAGCTGCCCATGCAGCTTCAACTCGATACCACAGTTCATCAAGAGTAGTGACTGGCGTATTGTGGCGAGCCAGTTGCTCGGCCACCATTGACCAGCCGTTTTCAAATGGTGAGAGATCTGCAGAATGTGCTGGCGAGGGCAGCAGTCGAACATTTCCTGTATCCAGAAAGGCCCGTACAGGACCTGCAACATGCGGTCGTGCATTATCCTGCTGAAATGTTGGGTTTCTCAGGGATCGAATGAAGAGTAGAGCCAAGGGTCGTAGCACATCTGAAATGTAACGTCCACTGTTGAAAGTGCCGTAAATGCGAACAAGAGGTGACCGAGACGTGTAACCAATAGCACCCCATGCCATCACGCCGGGTGATACGCCAGTATGGCGATGACAAATACAAGCTTCCAATGTGCATTCACCGCGATGTCGCCAAACGCGGATGCCACCATCATGAGGTTGTAAACAGAACTTAGATTCATCCGAAAAAATGACGTTTTGCCATTCGTGCACCCAGGTTCGTAGTTGAGTACACCATCGCAGGCGCTCCTGTCTGTGATGCAGCGTCAAGGGTAACCGCAGTCATGGTCTCCGAGCTGATAGTCCATGCTGCTGCAAAAGTCGTCGGACTGTTTGTTGCAGATGGTTGTTGTCTTGCAAACGTCCCCATCTGTTGACTCAGGGATCGAGACGTGGCTGCACGATCCGTTACAGCCATCCGTATAAGATGCCTGTCATCTCGGCTGCTAGTGATCTAGTAATACGAGGCCGTTGGAATCCAGCACGGCGTTCCGTATTACCCTGCTGAACCCACCGATTCCATATTCTGCTAATAGTCATTGGATCTCGAGCAACGCAAGCAGCAATGTCGCGGTACGATAAACCGCAATCGCGATAGGCTACGATCCGACCTTTATCAAAGTCGGAAACGTGATGGTACGCATTTCTCCTCCTTACACGAGGCATCACAACAACGTTTCACCAGGCAACGCCGGTCAGCTGCTGTTTGTGTATGAGAAATCGGTGTGAAACTTTCCTCATGTCAGCACGTTGTAGGTGTCGCCACCGGCGCAAACCTTGTGTGAATGCTCTGAGAAGCTAATCATTTGCATATCACAGCATCTTCTTCGTGTCGATTAAATTTCGCGTCTGTAGCACGTCATCTTCGTGGTGTAGCAATTTTAATGGCCAGTAGTGTATCAGCATATCCCGGAGGTAATCTAAATAGTATACAATCTGGACCGGAAGGCTTGCCTTTATTAAATGAATTGAGTAGCTACGCCACTTGTTCGCTACTCATGTTGGCAGCAGGTCTTGAGTGAAATTCTGGAATTTTTACTTTGTCTTCTTTGGGGAAGGAATATCGGGGAACCATGTATAGTAACTCCGCTTTAGTGGCGCTGTCGCCGGTAACATTACAATCGCTATCGTGAAGTGGAAGTATTGATTGTGTCTTTAAGCTGGTGTGCTTAACGTATGACCAGAATCTCTTTGGATTTTTTGCCATATTTTGAAGCAGAGTTTCGTTGTGGAAACTATTAATATCGTCTCCAAGTCCGCGATAAATTCCGAGCTTCAGTAAAATTTCGTCAATCTCGAGGATTTTTCGGTTAATGAAACTCAAGTCTGCATAGCGAGACGCGGTTTCCAATGCTCGTCTCCCTAAACACGAACGACAGGTAGTGTAATCGATTCTTCTCTATTTTATGGAAAACTGAGACTGTGTATGTGAACTGGCATCATTAGTTGCTTATCTGAATCTGTATATGGTTAAATTAAATTACGCGTAGAAAATTAATCAGGAATAGAAGGGAATGAAAAATTGTAACCACTTAGAAACGTTTGACAACTTCTAAAATAAGAATGTGTGTTTCGAAAAAAGAGCTTAATATTGAAGTTAAGTGTTCCCTCCCAATTCTGGAAACAAGACGGGATGATGAACGAAAACGTTGATACAAGCTATGTACTTAGCTAATGTAGATGGCTTGCCTGATGTCAAATTATGACCCTCGCTCTTGAGCAAATCGGGTTCTCTCTTCCCAAGCGTGGACTACTGAGGGTCGTACATCACAAGCTCCGCGTGCTGGTGTGCCTTGGCACCGAAAAAGGATCCCACTCGCAGAGGATAGTGAGTGCCCTATACAGAGGTGACAGACAATGACGTGGTTTTGTCTGAGTGTCTGCAAACAGCCGCACTAGAAGATTATATAACTGATGGCTGACTAGTCCCTCAGAGCCATGTACTCCTCTTGCCGAAGAGGCATGACTTGCGTTTCTGCAGAGAATGTAGACGAACTTCACACTGTGCCACAGTAGCTATCCTGGGAAAATTACTGTCTGATCTTCGTTAATCAGGAGTTTCCGTTATGCTGTTATCAATACAATTGAAACCTCGGTTTGAAAGCTAGTCTAAAAAATATAACCATCAAATAATTTTGTTTTTCGTCACAGCTATACACTATTCCAATTTCCTATTTTTTTCTTTGTTTTTTTTTTTTTTTCGTCAAACGAAAGTCATGGTTTCTTGTGGCGTCCCCCCATGAATTCCTCTTCTCTTCCAGCCTCTTCATCCCAGAATAGCACTTGCACCATATCTCCTCAATTATTTGCTGGATTTATTACACACTCTGTCTTCCTCTACGTTTTACCCTCTACACCTCCCCCTGCTAACAGGGAAGTTACTCCCTGATGCCTCAACACATGTCCTGTCATTTGGTCCCTTGATGGTGTCAGTGTTTTCCATGTGTTGTTTTCTTCACTGATTCTGGAGAAAATCAGTTCATTCCGTATCTAATCAGTTCATTTAATTTTCAACACCGTTCTATAATGAGCCGTATGGGCACGATCTTCAGTCGATTAGCCCCTCGTCGAGTATCTTTGTCCGGATAACTTTGGAGATACGCGGCTTGCGCCATCGGTGGGGACAGAAGCTGCGAAGCAGGAAGGTTTTGGGCAGTGTGTATGTGTGGTGTGTGGAGCGAGTTGGCCGGGATCGCGAGGGGTTTGGAGTTCTGGATGGAGCACGAGAGAACGTATCGGCTCCTGTGAAAGCACCGAGTCTTATTTTGACTGTCGTTTATCAACTGCGCTGCGAAGCGGTTTCTGTCCGGTTCGACGCTAGTGAAGGCGGTCCGGTGTCTTGGACGCTAAAGGGGTGGAAGGACGGCAACCATCCCGTTCAAGATAAGTAACTTCCATATTTGTCCTTACCTCTGACTCCTCCCCTTCCCCCCCCCCTCCCCCCCACTTTCCCTGTCCTGTGGACTTTATGCTACCACCACTCATAATTAATAACAGCTGTATAAAAGTAATTTGGTCCAAAACTGCTCAGTGAATTTTGGCTTATCGTAGATACCTACTGAGCGTCCGTTAATTTTTTTAAAGTTCTGTGTTTTGTTGTCTATTAAACGACAGTGAGTTCATAATTTATAGTAGTTGTTTAGTAATCATTTACTTAAAATATGATCAGTGAATTTTCGTTAACAGTAGCTGCCTATTCAGTGATTGTTAACTGGTTTAAAATCCTGTTCCTTGTGTGTGTTCAGAAAGACAGTGGGTTATAATTAATAACAGCTGTTTATAAGTCATTTGCTTAAGATCTGATCAGTGAATTTTGGCCAACTGTAGCTGTTTATCCAGTGACTGTTAACTATTTTTAAAATTCTGCATTTGCTGTCTGCTGAATGACAGTGGATTCATAATTAATAACAGCTGATTAAAAATCATTTGCTTAAAATCTGATAAGAAAATTATAGTTAACTGTATGTAACTATTCATTGACTGTTAATTGTTTATAAAATTCTGTATCCTTGCCCTCTACTGAGCGACAGGGGGTACATATTTGCTGCTGTACTTAAAAAAACTGCTGAGTGAATTTTGATAACTGTAGTTAGTTTTGCCGGCCGGAGTGTCCGTGCGGTTCTGGGCGCTACAGTCTGGGACCGGGCGACCGCTACGGTCGCAGGTTCGAATCCTGCCTCGGACATGGATGTGTGTGATCTCCATAGGTTAGTTAGGTCTAATTAGTTCCAAGTTCTAGGCGACTGATGACCGTAGAAGTGAAGTCGCATAGTGCTCAGAGCCATTTTTTTGTAGTTAGTTGTTTTAAAATTCTGTACTTTTGGCGTATAGTTAATGACTGGTGGCTCGTAATTGGTGGCATTTTTCTAAAGCCTCCTCAGTCAATTTTGTTGTTGATTGTGTTTTTAAACTTGTTTGACTTTAATAAAAGAAAGTTATGTATTAAAGATGATGAACGCTGAAGCAGTTATATGGGGTCCCCATCCTTCCATTACGGTGATCCGATCCCAAATCTTCCCAGCCGAATTCCTAGTTATCATTCGTACAGTCTCAGAAATGCCTTCCCCACAATAACGCTGATGTTTGATATTAACAGGCTTCTCTTGGACAGGATTACCCTCTTCGTCTGTGTTGGCCTGCTTTCCATGCCTTGTTTGCTTCGTCCATTATGTGTGGTTTTGCTTCCAAGGTAGAAGAAATCCTTAACTTAGTTTACTACGTGGTCTCAATTTTGATGTTAGATTAGTCACTAAACTCATTTCTGCCACTCCACATTACGTTCGTCTTTCTTCGTTTCACACTCAATCTGCATTCTGTAATCAATTGACTGTGTCTCAAATTAAACAGATCCCTTAATTCTTTGTCGCTTTCACTGAGTATAACAACGCCATAAGCGAATCTCGCCACTGATATTCTCTCAACCTGAATTTTAATCTCACTCTTGAAACTTTCTCTTACTACTGTCATTGCTTCTTCGGTGTATAAATTATCGCCATTACCGTCTAACTGCCTTAGTGTGTAACAAGACCTGTCATTTGAATTACCTCAAATCGACTGTACAAATCCGTAACTATTACACCACATAATTGAATAGGACGTCATACAAATTCAGTAACCAGTAAAGCTGAAATTTCTTGCTGGTTGATAACCAAACTAATGTTAGTTATGTATAGCTTGTTTTTAATTTATGTAATCTAGAAAGTGGAAGAAGAATTTTGAAGTGGGCCATATCCAGTTCTTTCTTTTATGTTTCTAACTGCATCCAAGAATGCACAAGCCATCAACAAGATATATAAACACAACGAAACAACTTTCGCTTTCAGAATTCTTAAAAAAAAAGTGCAAGGGCGTTTCTGTCACCAGATAGCGCAAGGCACCGTCAGAAAGTGGACCGACAGCCCATAGAGTAACTATGGCACTTGCCGACTACATTATACTCAAGGCAAGTCTGCAAAATTTAGCAGCATCTACGGTTTTCTGTCTGCGAGAATTTTTGCAGTGTTCTTTTAAGAAGTCCGTGTGTTGTTTCTTGAAACCATTTGTTACATGGATGATGGATGTTTTTGGTGTCATAAGAAAAGGAAGGAATGTTAGAATTTAACGTCCCGCTAACAATGAGGTCGCTGGGAAAGGAGCACACGCTTAGGTGCGAAAAGGAAATCGGCCGTACCGTTTGCAAAGGAACAGCCCCGGCATTTGTCTGTAGCGATTGTAGAGATTTAGAAAAATCACGAAAAACCTAAACCTGGATGGCGGGACGTGTATTTGAGCTGTCGTTCTTCTGGGTGCGAATCCAGTCCGTTAATAACTACGCCACCGTGTTCGATGATGTCGGACACTTATGGTTTAATAACATGATACGATAGGAGACGCGTACGTACAATCTGACATGCAGATGCTAAAAACGACGGCGTGTTGAAAAGTAATGCCTCCGAATATTTTATTATGTCTCAGTATCCATTGAGGTATTACGTGTCAACTTTCCCGCTTTGCTGACACTGTTAACAACATGGTCTCTCGTTGGAAGGAATATGTTAGTCACTAGGGTGGCTATCTTGACAAACAGGTATGTAGACATGAAGGTAGGGATTGAAAGGGTTGCAAAAGAAACGTAAAAAAAGAATCGGAAGTGTACAAAAAAACTAAGAAATATGGTTCGTTCGCTAAGGAGGTGTACCTATTAATCAGCTACTCCGAAGAACGTTACAGAATTCTAGTTCTTCTTATCAGTTTAGGTGGGAGGACAGGACACATATAAAAATTTAACAGGTTTTGCACATTAAATTCATTGCTTCCCAGAACAGAGGATAGTGTACTATCGAGACAAATTTGTGCTCTTCTTCTGGATACACAATGGAATCAATCAAACCATTGAATCCTATCCATAACGAAGACGACCATGCGTTATGAAGCAGGCCTTGTTCACAGTCTTGTTAGTTCCATTCCTTTCCCTCAGAGTGATTGGAATGGTGTCCACCACTTCCTCGTAATAAAGCTTTACCTGACGTAACTCTTTTATTTCTATCCCCAAGCACTCATTCACGCCTTGGCATATAGAAGCTCTTTTAAGGGTGTGAGATGGTAGCATGTAACGTAGTGAAACACTGCAGTACCACATTACCCTCACAGGTATTCCTGACTGCACTGTCTGGGTTCTCATAAATAACTGATACTTGTTTCCAGTGATGCTGGATCCCAAAATGTCTCATTGCCACTCCATAATCCATGAAGGCATGTCAAGATGATGTTTGGAAATACTAATGACTGAAGGAATTTATATTATAAGCTGAGTACCCAGCGTGTCCTGGGTATGTATTTTTTTCCCCTCTCTTCCTTTAGTCCATCCCCTCCTTTCCCCTCCCTCTGTCCATCACCTACACCCCTCTCCATCTCACCCCAACAGGAGGATGGTGGTTCTGATCTCTTCACCTCTCACCCCCCCCCCCCCCCCTACACACACACACACACACACACACACACACACACACACACACACACATACACAGTTTTTGCATGTAGATCGCAACTAACATATGTAACAAACTGGTTGATGTAGTTTCAGGTCTTTAGGATGAAATTTTTACCATTGGATTTAACCACGCACACACATGTCAAAAGTATTTCACAGATAGATATTTAACATATATCACACGTGTTTGTACACATTTTTCGCCTCTACCTCTAGCTAATTTCGCTCTGCAGTTTCATTTTCACTCAGTTCAATACTTACGATGTCGTATCCCCTGAACTAGGTCCTGTACAGTAATAAAATATTGCAGGTACATTCAGCGGTGTATGTGGCTACAGTCTGTGAAATGTAATGTGAACAGAGCTGTTTTTGTGGTCTTCAGTCCACAGACTGGTTTGATGCAGTCTCCACGCTACTCTATCCTGTGCGGGCTTCATCTCCAAGTACCTACTGCAACCTACATCCTTCTGAATCTACTTCATGTATTCATCTCTTGGTCTCCCTCTACGATTTTTACCCTCCACGCTTCCCTCCAATACTAAATTGGTGATCCCTTGAAGCCTCAGAACGTGTCCTACCAACCGATCCCTTCTTGTAGTCAAGTTGTGCCCCAAATTTCGCTTCTCCCCAATTCTATTCAGTATCTCCTCATTAGTTACGTGATCTACCCATCTAATCTTCAGCATTCTTCTGTAGCACCACATTTCGAAAGCTTCTATTCTCGTCTTGTATAAACTATTTATTGTCCACGTTTCACTTCCATACATGGCTACACTCCACAGAAATACTTTCAGAAACGAATTACTGACACTTAGATCTATACTTGATGTTAATCAATTTCTCTTCTTCAGAAACAGTTTCCTTGTCATTGCCAGTCTACATTTCATATCCTGTCTACTTCGACCATCATAACTTATTCTGATCCCCAAGTAGCAAAACTCCTTTACTACTTTAAGTGTCTCATTTCCTAATCTAATTTCCTCAGCAGCACCCGATTTAATTCAACTACATTCCATTATCCTCGTTTCGCTTTTGCTGATGTTAGACACAGTGCGTTCCGTTCAACTGCTCTTCCAGATCCTTTGTTGTCTCTGACAGAATTACAATATCATCGGGAAACCTCAAGGTTTTTATTTCTTCTTCATGGATTTTAATTCCTACTCCGAATTTTTCTTTTGTTTCCTTTACTACTTGCTCACTATACAGATTGAATAGCATTGGGGATAGGCTATAACCCTGTCTCATTCCGTTCCCAACCACTGCTTCTCTTTCATGCCCCTTGACTGTTACAACTGCCATCTGGTTTCTGTACAAATTGTAAGTAGCCTTTCGCTCCCCATGTTTGACTCCTGCCACCTTCAGAATTTGAAAGAGGGAATTCCAGTCAACATCGTCAAAAGCTTTCTCTAAGCCTACAAATGCTAGAAACGTAGGTTTGCCTTTCCTTAATCTATCTTGTAAGATAAGTCGTAGGGTCAGTATTGCCTCAAATATTCCAACGTTTCTACGGAACCCAAACTGATCTTCCCCGACGTCGGCTTCTACCAGTTCTTCCATCCGTCTGTAAAGAATTTGTGTTAGTATTTTGCAGCCGTGACTTGAAGTCTGAGGATATTTCGCCTGTTTCATACATCTTGCTCACCAGATGGTAGAGTTTTGTCAGTGCTGGTTCTCCCAAAGCTCTCAGTAGTTCTAATCGAATGTTGTCTACTCCCGGGACATTGTTTCGACTTAGCTGTTTCAGTGCTCTGTCAAACTCATCACGCAATACCATATCTCCCATTTCATCTTCATCTACGTCCTCTTCCATTTTCATAATATTGTCCTCAAGTACATCGCCCTTGTATAGACCCTTTGTATACTCCTTCCATCTTTCTGATTTCCCTTCTTTGCTTAGAACTGGTTTTACATCTGAACTCTTGATATTAATACAGGTGGTTCTCTTTTTTTTGAAAGGTCTTTTTAATTTTCCTGCAGCCAGTATCTATCTTACCCCTAGTGATATATGCCTCTACATTTTAAATTTGTCCTCTAGCCATCCCTGTTTAGCCATTTTGCACTTCCTGAATATTTCAGTTTTGAGACGTTTGTACTTCTTTTCGCCTGCTTCATTTATTGCATTTTTCTATTTTCTCTTTTCATCAATTAAATTCAGTATCTCTTCTGTTACCCAAGGAATTCGAGTAGCTCTCGTCCTTTTACCTAGTGTTCTTGTCAATCGTTCCCTAACGCTATCTCTGAAACTCTCTCCAACCTCTGATTCTTTCAGTTTATCCAGCTCTCATCTTCTTGAACTCCTACCTTTTTGCAGTTTCTTCAGTTTCAATCTACAGTTCATAACCAATAAATTGTGGTCAGAATCCACGTCTGCACCTGCAAATGTCTCGCAATTTAAAATCTGTTTCCTAAATCTCTGTCTTACCATTATATAATCTATTTGAAACCTTTCTGTGTCTCTAGGCCTCTTGCACGTATAGAACCTTCTTTCATGACACTTGAAAGAAGTGTTAGCTATGATTAGGTTATGTTCTCTGCAAAATTCTACAGGCGGCTTCCTCTTTCATTCCTTACCCCCATTCCATATTCACCTACTACTTTTCCTTCTCTTCCTTTTCCTACTATGGAATTTCAGTCCCCCAAGACTATTAAATTTTCGTCTCCCTTCACTATCTGAATAGTTTGAATGTAGTTAGAAGCAAAAAACAAAATAAATAAAACGTCGCGCATGACGCGCCAGTTTTTCGTGCGTCTCAGTATTCGACGTCACATCTCCTGAACTATGTGCTGTAAAATGACACAATTTTGATGGTACGACCTGTGGTACATGTGGATACAGCTAGTAATAAAGATACGATAAATTAAAATGTAATGCTTCATGCAGCAGTCTTATTGCACGAACAGCGAAAATGTAGTAAGAGACAAACGTTTTTCACTTCGTCAGCAAGAAAATATTTCGTAAAGATATGAAATTATAAATAAAGTTTGTTGCAAGTCTGTAAGTGTTCTCATTCTCAAATTCTGGATGACAAAAGTAACTGGTATTGAGATGAGATGGGTTCCTCTGGTTTTGCACCCCCACCCCTTTTATACGTAGGAGGTACTTACCTCCACAGAAAATCTTTCCAGAGAGAAAGTGATATGTGTAACAAGTTTCGTTTTAATCCGACCAGTGGTATAGGAAGAGTATATTGAATATACGTTCGTACACACATACGTGCATCTGTTTTTATAGTAAGTATTGATTGCACCCTCAGGATCTCTCGTATGTCGTAGAGTGATGGCTCACAAGCTTCGGCAGCTAATTCTGTGCCTGGCTTGTTTTACAAGCGCCTAATGTCTCATAGCGGGGTGTTTATAACACTGTTAGATAAAATATTGCCGGTCGATAGATCACGTACCGGAGGTCCAACCGGAACCGAGGAAAGGCTTTGTAAAACGAAAAGAGGGAAGACCTGTCTTACCCGTTGTCCTGTAACGGAGGCACTACGAAATATTTGGAACCTTTAACGTTTTCGTTTTCATGGTTTTTGGAGTGATAACTAACTAGATTTCTCGTCAGATCAGAGTCTGAGCAGTCGCAATGATACTTTAAAGCTGAGAATGGTGTCTCCCAAGTACCAATGTAAGTAAATTAACAAGATGACATAAAATTAAAATTAACACCTACACTCTTCTCACCGGAGAATGAAAGCCCTGTGGCATTCGACGCCAAAGTTTTTCCTCTACTCAGTTTCATTTACGTTTTATGGGTAATGCCCGAGAGACCGGAGACAAACGAGAAGATCGTGCAGTCGTCCATAACTATACAGCGATATTCGCAGAACATAAATGAGAGCTTTCTGTTATTTATTGTTTTATAAAGCCTGAAAAAGAGTATGGTGTTAAGACCATTGCCATGAAATGATTTCTGCTACAATTTTTATCGAATTTCGAAATAACGATTAACACAGTTTTTCTTGCTGCCTACAGATGACACTTTCGGTGACAGCTGTGTCATATTATACTCGAGTGTACTCTCACACTGACCTCTTTGCGACAGTGCCTCAGCAGTAGATTCTAACATAATGTTCAGTGACCACGATGTTTTATATTTAATTCCTTTTCGACTATTAAAGATTTGATTCCCGAAATCGTTAGAAGCGAGTACGTTGGTCTGAGTTTATTTTCAAAAGTTAAGGCGAACTGACTAGAAAAAAAACACATAAAATGTAAAGATCTTACACATGTTATGCACATTTTTCTGTTATTACTGTTGTCCCCCATGCACTTCTAGTGCTGATTTTCCCTGCAGAAAGTTCTGAATTGTCTGGGCAGTTCGGGCGAACAATGACGAACGAGTTACTACCGTTCAGCGTTGCCGATCCAAATGTCCACTCTGACTGTTCCGAATTCAGCAGCGTTAGCAAATCGTTTGGCGGTACGATACAGGTGTTAGAATAGATGCTTCTCACACTTCGAAATCTATCGAGAGACTGCCCATGTTCCGTCTGAGATATGATGCGAAAAAATTCCATGTCTTGTGCTTGTGGTATTTTACACTCAAAAAATGGCTCTGAGCACTATGGGACTTACCTACTGAGGTCATCAGTCCCCTAGAACTTAGAACTACGTTAACCTAACAAACCTAAGAACATCACACACATCCATGCCCGAGGCAGGATTCGAACCTGCGACCGTAGCGTATTTTACACTGACGCGGTGTGAAATGAGTGTGGAAAACGTTATTAAGTAAAAGTTTTTTTTGTACCTAGAGGACGACAACTGGAAATACTGAGCGGATGCAGCCTACCGAACCGTTTTATCATTATTCCTCCACGTTCTCCCTTCCGTTTTCTAATACCCAAGGACGTCACATTTGTTAGGACAAATATTTACTTTGATGGCAACGAAAATAGTCTGGAATTAATATTTATTTCATAAATTCTTCGCTTCAGGGTCTTGTTTTGGAATTATCTATCTTGATTGTTCGACGGGGCGACTCTGTCATTTCGGTTAATGTGTTTTTCACGGATGTATCGCATTAGTAAATCGAAGATATTTACATCATCATGTCTTATGCTACAGATCAGCGTAATGGTATGAGTGAAAAATGGAAAAGCAGACGACGTTCTGTCGTCTCTTCGACAGACGGTGAAAACCATTGCCACGAGTGTGAGATATAGTTTTTGATGAATCAAGTCCTTGGTAACATTTCAGTGCAGTCCAATTGTGAGAGATTGCTACGTGAGACTGTTACATCAGTATTCATTCTCATGCTCAGCATGTATTATGTCTGATCCCTGAGCATGTCGTACGACTAAGTCTTACCATCGTCCATGTCTTCTATGGATGTACGTCGTACAACCTGAAAGGCCTGTGTTGTTGTGCGATGTGTGTAATATACAGGGGTTGGACAAAAATATCTGAAGAGATCGAGAAATAACTGTTTGAAAGTAAACGCAGATGCTAGTAAAGCCTGGAGATTTGCCATGTTGTATTTGACCACGAACGGCGCCAGCGCAATTTCCTCAACATTTTTCGTCAATATGTCAGACGTGGCCAGAACAGTGTTCGCTGTAGTTGTGAGTACGTTACGTGAGGGCTAAGTGAATTCGAACATGGGCAAATTGTTGGTGCTTGAATGGTTCGGTCATTCGTAACCGAGATTTTTGGTGTTTCAAGAGGCACCGTATCGAAAATTTATACCGCATAAAGGGAAAGGGGAAATCATCAGCCGCCAAGCCATAACGAGGGCAAAAGTATGTGTGTGTGTTGAGTGATAGTGAAGGAGGGTCATTGAAGGTTATTTCAACGAAAATTAAGAGGACGACAGACGCCAAAGTCACTAAAGAGCTGAATGTCGTATTCGCGAACCCTGTTAGCAACAAAACATCATGAAGGGAACTCTAAAAGTTCGGAATTGCAGGGGGAGATATAATTCCAAAACCACTCATCAGTGATGCAAATGTCAGTGACAAGTAAATGTGGTGCTAAAGGCATAATACCTGGTGTATAGAGCAAGTGAAGTGTGTCGTTTGGTCGGTTGAGCCTTGTTTCACACTGTTTCCAACTTCTTGTCGAGTTAACATCACAACGGCAGTTCATGCCCGAGGCTCGGTGGTGGTTTGGACCGACATATCGTGGTATTCCAAGGGCCCAGTTGGTACTCTGCAAGATCGTATTACTGCCAGGGATTGTGTGACTACTGTGGCTGATCAGGTCCATCCAGTAGTACGATGTTTGTACCCCAGAGGTGATGTTGCGTTTCAAGAGGACAGGGATCTGTTCACACAGCCCGCATCGTCCACGACGAGGATGAATTTTCGTATCTCCTCTGGCCACAACAGACATCAGGTCTCAGTATTATTGGGTCTTTGTAGTCTGTTTTGGAGAGAACAGTGCGTGAACGCTAGCCACCTCCATCGTCATTACCTGAAATTGGCACAATTTTCCAGAAAGTATGGTATAACATTTCCTTGCAAACCACGCAGGACCTGTATTTGTCCAATCCGAGACTATTCGAATTTGTTTTGAATGCCAACGGTTTTCTACGCCACAGCTGTCATGGCAATGTTGTGTTTTTGGTGTTTCCATATTTTTGTGCACCCTCTGCATAACAGCAGTAGAGAAAGTTTTGATGTAAAGTTTCTTCACCAAAACAACTGTAAACTATCAAGATCTGTTTATTGCAACGCGTTTTTACTTCAACTTGAAAACTGTACTTGTGGTGATAACATGTGTTTCTTGGGATTTTTTAGCGCAATGGTGCAAGTTTTAAGGAAGTAAAAAGTTTTCTAATATAAGGATAAAAGTTGATGAAATTCAATACTATATGACAAAATAAGCACTATTTCAGTTGGAACAACAAAGAGTTCTGCAACACTGAATTCGAAGTTTAGTCATGAAATTAAAATTTCATTTAGAACAAATAAAGTTACGCACTCAGCTTTTTGATTATTTACATCGACTTGTCTGCCATCCTGGTAGAAACTGCAGTACCGTAGCACTTAACTAGGATAACCAAAAGAAAATGGCGCCCATTTCCACTTTTATCAGTAGGCTGCGCAATATTAATTGGCAACTTGCTCTAAATGTTCGGAAATGTAAGATAAGATTTCAACGTTGTGCACAGATTAACTAGTTGCTCTAAATGTTCAGAAATGGAAAAGTTTGCACTTCACAAAACGTATTGCCCTATGACTATAATATCAATGAGTCACCGTTGGACTCGTCCAACTCATACAAATACCTGAGTGTAATACTTGGAAGGGATATGAACTAGAATTATCACATAGGTTCAGTCGTGGGTAAAGCATGTCGTAGACCTGGAAGATTCTTGAAGACAGACGCAAACTATCCCGAGAAAGTCTAATAACAAAGTTTCAAGACCCGGCTTTAAATTATTTCTCTGGGTTATACTACAACTCCTTACGTATGCATATGGGTGGTGAGGATAAGATTAGAATAATTACTGCATACTGAGAGGCATTCAAACAGCCATTCTCTCTGCGCTCCATACGTGAAAGAAACAGGAACAACTCTTAATTACGAGTTACAGTGGGACGTACCCTCTGCCATCCACTTCACGGTGGTTTGCAGAGTACAGATGTAGATGTTGATTTCGCTCACGTAGCGGCGTGACACGGTACTGTGGCGCGTGGCTATCAGTGTCAACCAGACCTGCAGACGTACAGGGGGCACTGTTCTACCCCGGAACACTTTTCTATCACCTGGAGCCAGCCCTGTAATAGGAGTTTAATGTATTTTCGTACTCATTTTGAAACGTTCGCATTCACCTTATCCTTGCTGCAGTCTGTTTCTGAAGCTACAAAAACCACTCAGGGAAAGTAACGGTTTTCCAAAATTGAAAAACCAAATGCGAAAAACTGTTCCATGATAAAACACGGTCATCTACCTAGGAACAAACATTATAGACAAATTTAAAAGTCTTGCACTCGAGAAAATCCTGTCAGTACTGTGTGTAATAGTCTGTGTGTTCGATTGTTGCTCTTCTACATACCAAGAATCAGTAAGTGATATGAGAAGTGATTTCAAAAACTACTTACAAGTGAAAAACATTTTGAAGCAGAACCTACTGGAAATAAAAGCAAATTTCCGTTCTGAAGACAGGAAAAATTGTTAAGACATTAAATAGGCACAATTAAAAATAACACTTGTGTCATGGGAGAAAACTTCCTGCCATTTCAAGACCAACGAAATGTGGCTCAATCGTCCACGTGTTATGCAACTAGTATGAAAAATATACTGAATTTTACTTGCAATAAAATTCTGTAACTAAATAATTAACAATATGCTGCATATTGATTCAAAGTGTTACATGGCATTTAAATATTCTGAACTCGTCATACTAACAAACGCCGCACAACACAAAATCTCATGTCTCTTTAACAACGAAAACTGCAGAAAATGGAATGGCGGAAGTTGCTTACGGCGCTTTCTATTGCGTATTCCTTCATGCGATTCTAAAATCACTCGGTAAACTAAAACGCCGACCAGGATACAATATGTGTTCGTAGATGCTCTGTCATCCAGACACAACACTCTCCTCTACTTTCGCAGAATAAATTAATTATCTACTTTTATTTTTTCGGAACGACCATTAAAACTCTATGGCTGCCTGCAACTAAATCATCTTTAAAACTCGATGTGCAGGAAACTGGAATGTAAACAGCGAAGAAAATATAGTACTGCAGATACACTCTTCGCATGATGCATTGTGAAGCTGTTATGCAACAAACATTCTAACCAGATGCGGAAAATACGTTACACGCATTGTAGAAGGAATAGCACTAAATATGGAAACGTGTGGCTAGAAAACTGCGAGACTTCACTTCTAATCGTTTCGAATCCTTGTTAATTTCGACGCACATACACAAATCATCTTTGAAGTTTCTTACACACCCGACTTATTACTACACAAATCATCTTTGAAGTTTCTTACATATTCGATTTATTACTAATTTCACGTGTCTAGAAAACCAGGAACGTATCCATAGCAGCAACCGTCGTTAAGAAATCTACTCCAAAATGTGGAAGATGCTTTGTGGAGCCAACTTCTATTGTTCATCTGTCGCTGATGCCGAAATTGTCAAGTTAAGTTTAAGAACTGAGCTACTGGCGTCTCAAGCATAGTGCTGATGCAACTTACCACCCAATCACGTTATACATCACGAAAAGAGCAATCGCGACAGCGCTGGCAATCTCCATTTCGGCGATTCTGTACCAACTATGACGTTTCCTCGGTTGCACCTCTTCGAAAGAAGCTATTGTTGACACTGAATAATAAGCTTATCTCTCCGCTACGTACCGTATTAATACCACATTGTGAATCAGTAGCTATGAATAAATGCAAAAGGATGTGGTATTCGTTAGGTAGTCCATTCGAGCACGAAATGGCCATATTGATGAATGCACAAAAGAACATAACGGAAACTGACCCAAAATGGTTGCGACCTTTTCACTACTAGCTTTTCTGCAGCGTCATAAATAAAGGATGACAGCCTGTGAAACTGTTCAAACGAAAATTATTAAAATGATAAATTATACGCGCGTCACTAATACAGTTTCGGATTTTCATTCTGACGCACTCAAATTGTCCAGACACGTGGGAAGTCTCTCACCTTCTCTTGCAAGAAGTCATGTCAGGTCCAGATGAGGACGTAGACTCAGGAGTGCAATATTGCAAAAATTAGCAGGCTCGCTCGCGTTCTCTGACTCAAATAGATGATTGTACGCAGTTTCCTCCCATCACTGTAAGGTATGCTGGAGAGATAAGACACGACATTTGTATCCGTGAACCGCATGTTTCCCACCTGCGTTTGGGTATCCCCGTTCAGCTATTTCGTATTTCTGTAATCATGCCTCGTGGACGATGGAAGTGTACTATAGATATAGTTAATAGATCTCATTATGACATTAAATATAACACAGTCTATATCTACATTTGTTCTGTAACGTGGTTTGGCTTTTCCAAGCTTTTGACTATTTTCTTGCGTCAGGTCACTCACATTCAGTAGATCACGAATAGGTATTCCATTAGACCACTCTGTTATATTACATAAGAGTATGAAGTAACGTGGATATCTGAAAAGTGAGGATAGACTATCAATACGAATCGCTTCTTTATTCGTTGAGCGATCAGAAGATTAACCTACCCCTACACCTGACACTACAGAATTGACTGGAGGTAATGCCATATAATGTGCTGAAGTGAATGAAACTCCTAATATACGCTTTTCAGTAAACTTGAAGAGGAAATAATATTACATGAAATATTACGCAGGAAGAGTACTACAATCATTCCAGACCTACAGAAAAAATACACCTAAACTTTTGTATAAATAGAATACGCATTTATTGAAAGATGCATTTCGCGGGCGTGGTTGTCTGATAGTTGTATTTACTACCCATGTGCGTCGCAACGGAGCTGCTGGAGAATGTAGAACCCCAGCAAGTAAAATTATCACAGGAACAAAAGTCGATGCACTGGTCGTATCAATTGATAGAGGAGACACGAGAGCGAAGTTAGCCTTTAGTGCAGCCTTTATGAGGTGCTGAGCCTAGGAAATTCATGAATGGTCATTTTAGAGAGTCAAGATTAAGGACGAGAAAACCTATAGAATTAAGTTGAACATATTCCAGAACTGCATATTTGTAAATACTTATTAGGAGGAGTATCGAAAAAACTTACAGGAAATCACTCACTCTGTAAAAATCGTGACGTGGGCGGAACTGTCAGCGATGTGACAGTAGCAGCTTCATATAGGGCATTAAACTCTGAAATCAGTAATGAATCGAAAAATTTTTATTGGAATCATTTTGATATAGTAATGATATAACGAGTGATAAATGGTGAAGATATCTGAAGTGATTGTCAGAATGGAAATTACTTGCTACGTTCCTTCCTACGAAGCCATGCATTGGCACAGGCCTTTCGTGACGTCCTGCTGACGGCCACGCACTTGTGCTCTGTGCAGCTCAGCAGAGCTTGAGAACATCAGGTAGATAACTAGTCACTGCAGGAAACGTCACGCTAAAACCGTGTGACTCCGCCTCTACTCTTAGAAATGCCCTCAAAACAGCGTGGAAGAGGATCAACAAGCGTCCGCAGTTATGTCATGTCTGGCTGAAAACTCTCATTGATCAGATTCCGTACAGGTACCAAAATGCAGGAATGTTGATTAGTACGCTTAATCTGTTGATCCAAATAGTCCCAGAGATTTCAATGGTGCTGATATCGCGTTATTTAGCGGACCAGTTGAGGAGTTGTGGGGTGTCTGAGAGTTCATCAAAACAGGGCAGTACCGTACACATTCAGCCCTATGAACACAGCTGTTGTCGTCTTGGAAGATAAGAAAGTCGGCAGTACACTCAACACGGTACTTTCCTAGGCTCATGGATCTGTCAGAGATGGTATGTACCATATCGGTGCACGCCGAATTCATTGAACGCAGTAGATGCAATACAACTAAGTACTCGGCTAGTGCCGCCAGGGTACATCTACATCTACATCTACATTGATACTCCGCAAGCCACCCAACGGTGTGTGGCGGAGGGCACTTTACGTGCCACTGTCATTACCTCCCTTTCCTGTTCCAGTCGCGTATGGTTCGCGGGAAGAACGACTGTCTGAAAGCCTCCGTGCGCGCTCTAATCTCTCTAATTTTACATTCGTGATCTCCTCGGGAAGTATAAGTAGGGGGAAGCAATATATTCGATACCTCATCCAGAAACGCACCCTCTCGAAACCTGGCGAGCAAGCTACACCGCGATGCAGAGCGCCTCTCTTGCAGAGTCTGCCACTTGAGTTTATTAAACATCTCCGTAACGCTATCACGGTTACCAAATAACCCAGTGACGAAACGCGCCGCTCTTCTTTGGATCTTCTCTATCTCCTCCGTCAACCCGACCTGGTAAGGATCCCACACTGATGAGCAATACTCAAGTATAGGTCGAACGAGTGTTTTGTAAGCCACCTCCTTTGTTGATGGACTACATTTTCTAAGCACTCTCCCAATGAATCTCAACCTGGTACCCGCCTTACCAACAATTAGTTTTATATGATCATTCCACTTCAAATCGTTCCGTACGCATACTCCCAGATATTTTACAGAAGTAACTGCTACCAGTGTTTGTTCCGCTATCATATAATCATACAATAAAGGATCCTTCTTTCTATGTATTCGCAATACATTACATTTGTCTATGTTAAGGGTATAGCGTCCCCAGTGCCATATTACGAAAAGACAATATTTATAAAGAAGACATTCATAATTTGTAAGAGATTTTTTTTTTCATGTAGCCGTAAAATAATAATTTCTCTGTGTAGGTTTAGATTGCAAAGAAATAATTTATGACAGAATGATCTAAAGAGACGCCCAGTTACACTCTTTTGTTAATTTTTTAGTCGACCTTACTTCTTCCTCTTTTGTCTTGAATGTGTCTAGAGGGACATCTTGCGTGTGCTGACGAATGTAAGCATATTTGTATGAGTTAAGCATATAATATACTGATTTAAATTTATTGTGCACTTTTAATTTGTGAGAGGTGATCCCGATTTCATGTCCGCCTTCCTTGAATTAACCTGCATTCAAGTAATTTACAGCTCAACAATCGCAGCGGCCGATGCAGCCAACGACGCCATTACGTGGCGAATTTAACTTATGAAAAATTAGCGGAAGCGGAAAACTCGCCCGCTATTAGCATAATATTAATTTTTCTCCACAGACGCACGAAGTTGCAGAAATACTTAGCTTTAAGATTCTTATTTTCAGTACCATAGCTGAGAGCCAGAGCCAGGACTCTGACTACAATACAATGGTTAACGGAGGTAAGAAAATACTCTCGCGCGTGTGTGGGCCGCAATTGTAATTAATAACTAAAGATCTTTTGCTTTAACGTCAACTGACTAGCCGAGGAAATTTATATGAAAAGTTTATTACATTGTTCAACTTAAATATCATTTTTATTAAGGCCCACCACGTAAGTCGGCAACAATCAAAAAATAATAATAACAATAATAATATATACATTAAATTACGACGACCGACGGACGCGAGATTGGCGCCGCAACTTTGGGGCCCGATTAATATGATTCTATTGTAATGAATGTAATTGTGTATGTGTCTAATTGTTGTAAAATATTAATGCTTGTATGAATTCTTTTACATGTACAACAACAAAACCACACCCTGAGGAGATCTGGAGAGGAAAAAGTGTAGAAAAGAAAGAGGATTGCGAGAAAGAAAAATAAGTAAGGTAAGGCCTATTGTGCAAGCATCCTGTGTAGCTCTGTGCGGAATATCGAACCCATGTGCACATGAGATACCTTCGGTGTTTTGTGTATTTATGTGTTTATTTTTGGAGGGATAATTATTCGTTTTGTGTATTTATGTGTTTATTTTTGGAGGGGATAATTAATCGTGTGTGTATCAGTGTTAAAGATTCGTCAGTGGCTTAAAGTGAATTTAGTATGGGTAAGATAGGACAACCTAAAGCATCCGTACCAGAAGAACAAAATTCTGTTAATATGGAAAGTGAGGATCATTTGCAATATGTAAACGAGTCCCAAGCCACCGCCTCGGATAACATAATTTCCGGAGCGGGGGGCGAGGATCTGTGGACGGTGAATGACGCTCCACAGCAGAATGGGAATAGAGTAACAACTCCACTGCCTGGGCAGGGGGGCCAATCGAGTGCTAGATTAAGCGGGGCACCAGTATGCTCACCGATTGCAGACCCATTTGCAGAATTTCTGCGCAGGTTAGAAGAAAGAGATAGGGAAAGAGATCAGAAACTGGCTCAGATGCTACGTGAGCAAGAGCAGCGCAATGAAGCGAAACTAGATAGGATCCAAAGCGAACTAGCCGAGATGCGGGACGCGTGCAAAGAAATACCCGATCTTGTGCAAAGCTTAGCCGGCGAAATGCAAAAATTACAGATATCGCAGGCTAGGCTTGAAGATAATGTCCAGACTTTAACCAACCGCGTAGATAATGTGGAGATAGATGCACGGAAAAGTATTGACGCATATTTGGAAGTGCAAGCTCAAAAAGTAGAAAAAGAATTAAATGAATGGCTAGAAGTAAAGGATCGCGAGATATCTGCAAAGATTGAAAGCGACGTAAAAACAGCTGTAGAACAAGCGACTGCGGCCGCGAGTGTAAATATTGACGCCAGCGCTGCCGCACTACATGCCGAATTAACACAGATTAAGTCCCGTGTGACTGCGGAGTTGCCAAATTGGCAACAGGAGGTCGCGCGGAGACTGTCTGCGTTGGAAAGCAATGTAAACAGTGGCGGACAGATCATGAATCAGACTCCGCGTACTGATTACTATAATAACGCTGACGGTAGCCAGGGTGCGAGTGCGCAACCGCAACCTAATGCGAATTATGAGCACGAGCAACACGCGATACCGTGCAGCGCACATCACGAAGTGATGAATGTCCCAGAATGTAGCAATCAGATGTGCAAAAAAGAGGACAATGTAATAAAACACAGGACATTCCAACCCTTCAATAGCGAAAAACGAAATGTCCACCCTGTTGTATTTATTAAGAGCTTCAGGAATGTGTTTCCCAGGACATGGACGGAAAGACAAAGAATACAGTTCGTGGTCTCCTTTATTCAAGGTGACGCGGCACTGTGGGCCACCGACGTGTCCGAAAAATGTCTAACGATGCAACAGTTTGAAGGTGCATTCTTGCAAAAATTCTGGTCCGATAGCGTCCAAGAAAGACTACGAAAGGAGTTGTACAGTCCAGAAATGTACAATCCTAAGATGGGAACGTTACGCAAATATTTCGAAAAGTATATAAACAAAACCAGGTACTGGGACGAGCCAATGTCCGATCGTGATATAATCAGATTAATAAAAATGAAGTTGCCCAGTGAAATTAAAAGATATTTCATCAATGTGCCGGAATACGATATAGAACAATTCATGGAAATAGTGGATTCTGTTGACCTATTGATCGAAGATATGAAAACCGAAAACAAGTGGAACCATGCAGGCTATAATCAACACAAAGCCGATTACAATAGCAGCCACAGTAATGGTAGTAACTTAGTACCAAATGGTAACGGGAATAGGCAAGAGCACCGGCAACAGAATCAAGGCACAAACAATGGCAATGGTTATAACGGCAACGGTTATAATCGTGAAAATCGAAAGAGACATCATGATGGACGCATGAGTAATGGATATAATGGTATCGGCAATCCGCAATGGCGGAACAACCGAAACCAGTGGCGTGGTCGTAACGAACCGACACCACAGTGGCAACAAAACACAGCGCCACAATGGAACGCCAACCCAGGTCCATCACAGAACATGTCAGGAAGTTACAACCGACCACCGCAAAACCAGAGCCATACACAATATCAAAATACACCATCGGGGAGGCAGGGTGGCCAACCCAACAGTAGCAACAACAACAATCAGAATCACAATGTGAGGTTAGTGGAAGTGACAGACAACTGTCAACCCACTAATGCTCATCCGTTAAACTAAAGACAGCCACAATACGCTCTCCGTTGTTGGCTGCAGGATGGTGTAGTGAGGGCACATTCACAGACGACAGCCATGAACTTTGTATGCTGAGATACAACGAAGGAACAAAAATAGAAAAGGAACTTGTAGACATACCGCAGAAATGTAACCAAACCGACAAAAGTGTTGTGCAGGCTATATTGCAAGCAGATATGTATGGAGCACAAATACACATAATAGTCGATACCGGTGCGTCAACCAATGTCATGAGCGCAAATTTTTACAAGTACTTGAGTCAAAATAATAGAATACCAGTATTGCCAGTGAAGAATTGTCGTGTTACAGGTGCAATAGGTGCACAATCTCATATCATAAAGCACCAGGTGCAAGTCGAGTTTACGGTAGGAAATGAAGCAATGAAAAGCTCGTTCCTAGTAGTTAAGGGATTAGGTGTTGCTTGCATCCTGGGGATGGAATTTTTACGCCAGAGGGACGCAAAAATCGACCTCTTGTGCGGGGAAGTAAGCCTTATGAATGAGGATAGACGTGTAGTTTTGCCGTTGTTGAGGACACGGGAAGTGCACGGTAAATATTGCCGGAGCTTTCAAACGAGATTCGAAGGAATACAGGTAATGAATTTATATTCTGACTTAAGTACAAGACAAGCATATTGTAAAGAATTTATTACTGAAGACAGAGAGGAAAAAAGGAAACTGATAGCCATGAAAGTTAGGGAGTCAGAACATTTGACTGAAGCACAACAAAACGAATTGACTCAGCTACTTACAGATTATGAGAATGTGTTTTCGGAAAAACCCGGTGTTATCGAGGGCTACACCTATAACATCGAAGTGGTACCTCACGATACTTTTTGTCACGCAAACTACACCATCCCGTGGTCGAATAAGGAGGCAATTACGAAGTAAACAAGAAAAATACTTACAAAGACTTAAAGACGATCGCTCAGTAGAGCAACTTTTACATACATATAAGCAGTAGGTTAAGTTTAGAGTGTATTTTTTTTCTGTGTGTAAATGTTAAGATTTTAGTGTAACATTTAAAAACAATGATGCACACAAGATTAGTGCGATTCATTTTTGTAGATGTTAAGGAATAATAGTGTTTTTAAGCAATTGCATTTTGAAGACAAAAAATGAACGTAGGTTTAAAAATATGTTACAAATTTCATGTTGAAAAATGCTTTAAAAAAATATTTTTTTAAAAAATTCAATAGCATGTAATGATGAAAGAATTTTTCATTAGTGTGTCATGAATATTTTTGAACTGTAGTAGTAACGCAACTTATGAAATTTAATATTATAGTGTATATGTTGTTCTATGTATTTATGTCTATACCGATCTTGAAATATGCTCAAGCATAATTTACTAAACAACATGAGTGCAGGGTGTACATCACCCAAGGTACCTCATGTGTTGTGGTCAAGGTACAAAGCAAATCAGTAAACGCGACTACCGCTAAGCACTGTTAAAATATATTGCCATCTGCTAAGGCAGAGATTTGCACGAATTTTTAGTGTAAACAAAAGTCACAAATCTAACATTAATCTAGGAACTTGCACGCTAGGCCTAGATTATAAAATGTCTACAATAATGCGAGAGGCAAAGTTTTGTAAAGTCGAGCCTGGCTCTGGAGAGCAAGTACGCAATGAGTGGGCAGACATGACATGGGGACTTACCTCAGATGAGACGGAAATACAATTGTATAGTCAAAAAATCTGAAGGCAAGTACGACTCTAAGTGGAAAATGAAAAGAGACAATTAGTGCGAGAGACTGGTAAAATCCAGCACTAGCCAAAATCCAGTTCAGACTGAACGAAATACATTAGTGTTTGTGAACTAATCGAAACAGTTACTTTAAGCAGTGTGAAAAACTGTGAAGGTGAAACTGTGATATGGACAGTGAAGTGCTAGTATTGAACGTTCAACAGCGGTGAAGACGCCAAACGCCAATATTACGCACGAAAAACTGTGAATTTACTATAAATGTGAACTGTTAACGTGAAGTGAACCCACAGTCAATATTTTTGGGACAGACTGTAGTTTCAGTGAGCACAATAATGCGAGATTGGAATGCGATGCGTGGACTGTTGCAAAACAGCGACCGCAGAAACGGCGAATGTTTGTGCTAAGCTCGTATTGGGACACTCACCAGTGCCTGCGAGTGCGGCGAAAACATAAATAATTTTATCAAGACAAAAACTGACGTGTAATGGAAACAGTATTGCATCAAAACTGCATTCACGGGAGAAGGTCCATGTCATGTTTTCTGCAAGACAGTGCTAGCTTGACACTCGGAAACTGGCGAAAACTTAACAACAACTGCCGCACTAATAAATGCTCCTTTCCCACTAGCGTAACCATCTGCAGCGGGAAACAAATATTACGTTGGTTGTGTGTGTGTTTCATGTACTACGTCGGAGATGCGTAGCAGAGCTGACTCCTGCCAACAAGAGCGGGGGGCGGATATCATCCCACTCCGCCACGCCCGGCCGAGACAGAAGCGCATCGCCAACGGTGCAGCCGATCAGCTGATTCTGACGTTTCGCGACGGCGAGACACACGCTGGCGTCGAGCGGGCGTTGACCTCTCCGCAGTCGCCGCGAACGCCGAGCACCGAACACACCAACCGACGCCGTCGCGAGCCAAACGTCGCGGCGTAGATCATCAACGACACCGCAATCAATTGTTATAATGACCTCATTTTTTGCATAGTGCAACAAAAATATTTGTATGCACATCCTGTACTCCAATGACATTCCAGAAACAATTAAGTGAAAGTGACCAAAGCAGTTAGTCTGTCGCTCCGCCGAGGTTTTCCCCAGGTTTCCCTACGGCCGCGCCAAATGGGGAGCGAACAGTTGACACCCCTGGGACTTCAAATATTCCGGACTAACTCGTGGTTGTATACCTTGAACCTCATCTGTATTACACTTTGTGGACAACACACCTCAGTAATTTAACGCTTTAAATATACGATGTGACATATGTAAACTGTGAAAGAAAAATCTGCGTGTGGACACGGTGGACATGAAAGAGGAAATATTTATGTCAAAAACACGAACATTTTTTATGACATAAACATTTCGGGGGGCAATATAGCGTCCCCAGTGCCATATTACGAAAAGACAATATTTATAAAGAAGACATTCATAATTTGTAAGAGATTTTTTTTTTCATGTAGCCGTAAAATAATAATTTCTCTGTGTAGGTTTAGATTGCAAAGAAATAATTTATGACAGAATGATCTAAAGAGACGCCCAGTTACACTCTTTTGTTAATTTTTTAGTCGACCTTACTTCTTCCTCTTTTGTCTTGAATGTGTCTAGAGGGACATCTTGCGTGTGCTGACGAATGTAAGCATATTTGTATGAGTTAAGCATATAATATACTGATTTAAATTTATTGTGCACTTTTAATTTGTGAGAGGTGATCCCGATTTCATGTCCGCCTTCCTTGAATTAACCTGCATTCAAGTAATTTACAGCTCAACAATCGCAGCGGCCGATGCAGCCAACGACGCCATTACGTGGCGAATTTAACTTATGAAAAATTAGCGGAAGCGGAAAACTCGCCCGCTATTAGCATAATATTAATTTTTCTCCACAGACGCACGAAGTTGCAGAAATACTTAGCTTTAAGATTCTTATTTTCAGTACCATAGCTGAGAGCCAGAGCCAGGACTCTGACTACAATACAATGGTTAACGGAGGTAAGAAAATACTCTCGCGCGTGTGTGGGCCGCAATTGTAATTAATAACTAAAGATCTTTTGCTTTAACGTCAACTGACTAGCCGAGGAAATTTATATGAAAAGTTTATTACATTGATCAACTTAAATATCATTTTTATTAAGGCCCACCACGTAAGTCGGCAACAATCAAAAAATAATAATAACAATAATAATATATACATTAAATTACGACGACCGACGGACGCGAGAAGGGTCAGTTGCCACTCCCTGCACCAAGTGCCTATCCGCTGCAGATCTTCCTGTATTTCGCTACAATTTTCTAATGCAGCAACTTCTCTGTATACTACAGCATCATCCGCGAAAAGCCGCATGGAACTTCCGACACTATCTACTAAGTCATTTATATATATTGTGAAAAGCAATGGTCCCATAACACTCCCCTGTGGCACGCCAGAGGTTACTTTAACGTCTGTAGACGTCTCTCCATTGATAACAACATGCTGTGTTCTGTTTGCTAAAAACTCTTCAATCCAGCCACACAGCTGGTCTGATATTCCGTAGGCTCTTACTTTGTTTATCAGGCGACAGTGCGGAACTGTATCGAACGCCTTCCGGAAGTCAAGAAAAATAGCATCTACCTGGGAGCCTGTATCTAATATTTTCTGGGTCTCATGAACAAATAAGGCGAGTTGGGTCTCACACGATCGCTGTTTCCGGAATCCATGTTGATTCCTACATAGTAGATTCTGGGTTTCCGGAAATGACATGATACGCGAGCAAAAAACATGTTCTAAAATTCTACAAGAGATCGACGCAAGAGATATAGGTCTATAGTTTTGCGCATCTGCTCGACGACCCTTCTTGAAGACTGCACGAAATGACAATGTACGGTCGAGAATTCAAAATAGAGAACAGACGTCAATGGCTGGGAAAACAAGTCGAAACTGCAATCCAAAAGAGAACCATATAATCACTGTGTAGCTACATTCAAGACTGGAGGTTGAAGGCAGGCGAAACTGAAGGCGAACAGGCGCGACTAAACCGCCTGCCAAAGGCTGAGGCAGCGCAGATACAGGCGGCTGGTCGCTGGTGGTTGGTCACCGAGAGAGGCGTGGAGCGGCTTGCAGCGTTCGTTCCTCTCTCACCGTTGCACACAGCATTCAGCGCTGCTCTGCTGAGCGTGCTAGCCGTATTCCATTGCCATCGTCTGACACGATGGATACAGCAGCACGCCATTGTCTCCCTCTGAGTTTTAACTGGCTCGACTTTTAAACGATTATCGGAGATTGCTGTTGTTGTTGTCCTTGGCGCTGGTGTTTGAGGAGGGATGAGAGGGGATGTACCTACAACGAGAACTTCGAACGGCAGTGCACCTTGTCATTTTTCACATTAGGAAATAATTGCCAGAGATGAAAGAACGGCAAGTCGCAGAAAAAAATTCCTAGTACTGATCTAGGGTTAAACTCCTGACATCCGCATTTCATGACTGTTACTTAGCCACTGAAACTACTGATGTAGCACTGGTCCGCATGTTAGTTTTAAACGTGTGTGAGATGCACAAAAACACGAAAGAAATGTTTACAACAACACTTAAGCGTGACAGCTGTAAGTACAGCGCTACCACAGGAAGTAACATCAGTGTTTAAATGGTTCAAATGGCTCTGAGCACTATGGGACTTAACATCTGTGGTCATCAGTCCCCTAGAACTTACAACTACTTAAACCTAACTAACCTACGGACATCACACACATCCATGCCGGAGGCAGGATTCGAACCTGCGACCGTAGCGGTCACGCGGTTCCAGACTGAAGCTCCTAGAACCGCACGGGCACACAGGCCGGCTCAGTGTTTAACGTCCTGTTGATGAGAGAGCCATTAGAGATTAAGAACGTGCTCCAGCTGAGGAAAGTTGAGGGTGGAAACTGGCTGACGTCTTTCTAGAGCAACCATCCCAGAATTTGCATTAAAAGTTTTAAACGTAATCCTCATAAATCTAAATGTGCTTGTGTGAATGGTAAAGCCGCCTTCCCCCCGAATGCCATTACAGTGTATTACAACTACACCCACCTCGTTGTCTGTTACAGTACGAGATTTCGTCGCGAGATCTAGATGAGGACGCACTTCACTATGAGAAGATACAGAACTGTGGTAACAATTTCCAAACAAAGCCACTGCAGTTAAGGCAGAAGAAAGCATTCAACTAAAATACGTTCTGATAATGATATAGAGCGTACAAAAGGAGATACGAAAATTGTCATCGCCCTTCCACCTGCTGGCAATCTAACATTCAAGAAACGAAAACTACTGTACCAAAATGGAATTCTTAACGTGTTAGGAGAGACCTACGTCACTTTTAATTGCCGATCACTTCAATTGCGTTAAATCACCGGCCAAAAAATAATTATGTAGTGAGTACACGACGGAAGATAATACCACCAAGTACACACTGGCCCTTTATCTGATATTTGTATTTCCCCTGAGGGTGGCGGAGGAGGGAGGGAGAGGAAGGGGTTAGTAGTATTGAAGTTCCGACTCTTAATTCTTTGATTAAAACGATTGAAAGTAAAGAAAAGCATTTATAAAAACAAAATCTGTCCTTGGTGAGGGACTGAGACGCAGGTGCACGGCAAGGGAGTGTTATGAAGAATGTGGGATGAATATTGGGAAGGCGAGTGGCATTGCAGATATGCAGGGAGAATGTGGATAGAAATGGAAGAGCTTGATTAGGTCATACGAAAGCTCACGTACTGAGTAGATTTTAGTAATGATTTCATGCTCTCGGAGGGAATATTACTCTAAGAAATGATATGGAGTGTGGCTCTCTGCCCCTGTTAATCAAATTAACTGTTACTCAAATCTCTGTTGCTTCTGTTTTTAGTTCCTCGATTTCATCACCTGCACAAGACCTGGTAACTTAGAATTATGTTCGTTGCGCGTAATGATGATAACTTTGAACTTATCCGCTAATAAGTACCTAATAATCTTACACTACTGACCATTAAAATTGCTACACCAAGAAGAAGTGCAGATGATAAACGGGTATTCATTGGACAAATATATTATACTAGAACTTACATGTGAGTACATTTTTACCAATTTTGGTGCATAGATCTTGAGAAATCAGTACCCAGAACAACCACCTCTGGCCATAATAACGGCCTTGATACTCCTGGGCACTGAGTCACAGAGCTTGGATCGCGTGTACAGGTACAGCTGGCCATGCAGCTTCAACACGATACCACAGAACATCAAGAGTAGTGACTGGCGTATTGTGACGAGCCAGTTGCTCGGCCACCATTAACCAGACGTTTTCAGTTGGTGAGAGATCTGGAGAATGTGCTGGCCAGGGCAGCAATCGAACATTTTCTGTATCCAGAAACGCCCGTACAGGAGCTGCAACATGCGGTCGTGCATTATCCTGCTGAAATGTAGGGTTTCGCAGGGGTCGAATGAAGGGTAGAGCCACGGGTCGTAACACATCTGAAATGTAATGTCCACTATTCAAAGTGCCGTCAATGCGAAGAAGAGGTGACCGAGACGTGTAACCAATGGCACCCCATACCATCACGCCGGGAGATACGCCAGTATAGCAATGACGAATACAGGCTTCCAATGAGCGTTCACCGCGATGTCGCCGAACACGGATGCGACCACCATAATTCTGTAAACAGAACCTGGATTCATCCGAAAAAATGACGTTTTGCCATTCGTGCACCCAGGTTCGTCGTTGACTGCACCATCGCAGGTGCTCCTGTCTGTGATGCAGCATCAAGGGTAACCGCAGCCATGGTCTGCGAGCTGCTAGTCCATGGTACTGCAAACGTCGTCGGACTGTTCGTGCAGATTGTTGTTGTCTTGCAAATGTCCCCATCTATTGACTCAGGGACCGAGACGTCGCTGCACGATCCGTTACAGCCATGCGGATAAGATGCCTATCATCTCGACTGCTTGTGATACGAGGCCGTTGGGATCCAGCACGGCGTTCCGTATTACCCTCCTGAACCCACCGATTCCGTATTCCGCTAACAGCCATTGGATCTTGACCGACGCGAGCAGCAATGTCGTGATACGATAAACCGCAATCGCGATAGGCTACAATCCGACCTTTATCAAAGTCGTAAACGTGATGGTACGCATTTCTCCTCCTCACACGAGGCATCACAACAACGTTTCACCAGGCAACGCCGGTCAGCTGCTGTTTGTGTATGAGAAATCGGTTGGAAACTTTCCTCATGACATCGCGATGTAGGTGTCGCCACCGGCGCCAACCTTGTGTGAATGCTCTGAAAAGCTAATAATTTGCATATCACAGCATCCTCTTTGTTGTGTTGGCAGAAGAGCCAACACCGTGTTACTAGTAGAGGCCGAAATGCACGTGTTTTAGCTCACGCAGGCTGGCGTGAGGAGAGAAGGACTATACTGACGTGAGGTCTGGAACATGACAAGGAATTAGAATTCAGAAAGCGGACGTAATTAGTTTGATACTTAACTTTAATCCATTAATGATGAACGTCGCTTTTGACAGTTCATGAGTCACAATATTATCTGTTCAGAAGACATAGTAACTGAATCTGGCGGCTTGCTAGGTCGTAGCAAGTGACGTAGCTGAAGGCTATGCTAAACTGTCGTCTCTGCAAATGAGAGCGTCTGTAGTCAGTGAACCATCGCTAGCAAAGTCGGCTGTACAACTGGGTCGAGTGCTAGGGAGTCTCTCTAGACTAGACCTGCCGTGTGGCGACGCTCGGTTTGCAATCACTGATAGTGGCGACACGCAGGTCCGACGTATACTAACGGACCGCGGCCGATTTAAAGGCTACCACCTAGCAAGTGTGGTGTCTGGCGGTGACACCACACTCTTCGTGTCGGTTAAATTTCGCGTCTGTAGCAAATCATCTTCGTGGTGTAGAAATTTTAATGGCCAGTAGTGTATTTTCACGTCTGTGCCTACAATCTATTGTGACGACGTCGGAGCAATAAAGTGCTCCGGCATACTGTTCAGTGTTTGCGTTTGTGGTATTTCCTGGCTTGTCACTAGAGGAGCAGAATACTCTTCGTCAGTGTAAATACTGGTATTCCGATACACTAAGGAAGCCATCTGTAACTGTGAGGGGGTTTTAGGTCTTACGACTACTGCGTCATGGAAACTGACATTGGAAGACTAGTGCTAAACATAGTTACAGAAGACAATGTGTTATCAGCGATGGGCAACATTATTTCGAACGATATAAATGAGTGTTATGTTCACTAGGACAATACAGGACTGAAAGATGTCAGTGCGGGAACAGATGTGGATGAAGACGGTGAACATTTGCACACTTGTGTGTAATACCGAAGAAACGAGGTGGGCTAGCAGTGGACCCGAAACAGATGCTTACATATACCGTGGTAAGAAAACTGTTAGCTAAGGAAATGGCGTCAGGGTCAACAATAAGTCGCAGCTTAAAGTAACCAACATTGAGAGCACTAACTCTGTTGTAGCACGTGTACGAGAAACCAACCTTTCTGTCAGTGTAAAAACTACTGTCAACATTGACGATCAAGAACATCGAGGCAGCTTGGGGGTTAAGGAAAAAGTCAATGGACCAATCCTAGGAGTTTTGATAACTTGTAGAAGCAACATACCGCAAGAATACACAAAAAGAACGAAATTGGGAATCGACACGACACCCACTAATATGTATTCACTCAAGAGAACTCTCAAGCTCCGAGTAACTCCGAGCGTAACCCGACTGCACCCCATGTCAGTAGGCAAACTAGTCCGAGAGACTATGCCCGGAATACAGGACGCCATTATCAGTATACTGTACTTACGCCAGTCTAATGCACCGTGGAATGTAATGCACCCCCCAAGTTAAAGTTGTAAACAAAGAGTTTGTTGGCTTATCACTAGTAGGCTCCGTTTATTTACACGTCAGTGGATGTATACATGAAGCATCAAAACAACAATTTTAAGCCACCACCCATTCTTAAGTGACACAGTCATTATTAAAAAATATTTCCTAAATTGATTACCTACATGACATACAAACAAATAGATCATAAATCACGGTCGTTACTCATCATTATCCACTAATATCATCATTTCGGAGGAGTCTACATCAGAAGCAGCTTCATTTACTCTTTCCCCCGTCGTCCTCGTTCCAGAGCACATCATTTTCATGACCGTCCAGAGAATATAAAATGCAGCATTTCTCGGATGAGTTTACTATCATTGGTGCTTTGATTTTTCTCCATGAGGCCGAAATCAAGCATGCAATAATGTGGGGTGCAGCAATCTTAATTTTCCGTATCGGAGTCAGTTTACAGTTTGGTTTGCAAAACTATGTCTTGCACTCTTCCTGAAAGTAGCCTCAGAAAGCTTTACTTACACTATCGTTCAATGGTTTTAACACAAAAGTCATTCCTCCAGGAATAATAACAGATCACTGCCTAGACTGTGCATCTTCTTTTTTACGTCATCAGCAAGATGACCACGAAATGCGTATAGACATAGCATTAATTGTAGTTTGTAACTCTCATAAGCTTCGCAGCTAGTCAAGCGTTAGAATTTGTCACGTGTCCCTTCTCTTTATTTCGAACAATGACGTCAACAGGGAACAGCTTTTCATTTTTAGAAGCCTTGGGACTTGTTTTCCGCTTGTAGATTAAGAGAGGAGGAAGTTTTCGCCTATCTGCTGTGACTGCCAGCGTTATAGTTACGTGCTTTTTTTCACACCACGATGCCTAGATGGTAACGTCTTTTGTCCCCTTTCATCAGTCGTGTAATCATGTGGCATATTAAATCAAACTGGCGTATCAACAAAGTCGCCTGTTTGGCTCATCGAAACATTCCTTCGTTGCCGAAGTGTGGTGACATAGAGCTGAAATTCTTGATTTTTTTTCCTCAAAATCTTGTGGAAGCTTTCGTTGTACGGCATCGCAGAGATAAGCCCGCCCCTTTCATAAAGCGATCAACCCATCCACGACTAGCCTGAAGCTCTCACCTCGGTATATTAGGAACTGCAGCCACCTCCTTTTGCTTTGTTTCTTATGGCGTAATTAGTTTACAGATTGTCCATTTTTCCTCCTTCCACGGACGAATTCCAAAAATATTGGTTCAACGTCAGGATGTCTTCCACTGTGAGGACCAGTGAATTTCTTTCCAGTACTGGTAGTTGCAAATAATGCCAATTTCTAATTCTTCCAAAAGCAAACGTTACTCTCAGCTACATCGAATTCTCGTCCCGCCCTCCTGTTACCGTATTTTTAAGCATAAGGAATTACTTTACGCTCTATAGTAGTATCATACGATATTCTTCCGTGCTTGCCTTCCATTTCGTGACTACCTAATGCGAACACACTACGCAGTAATAGCCCAACAAAAACGTAAGTTGAAAATTACAATAATGCATTGAGATGTAAGGAACCATACGTAAATTTCAATGATCTTGTCCCTGAACGACGGATTCAGGTTGGTACTCGAATGTAATGCACCGACGATTCTTATGCACAACCCAGTTTTGATTAATGCATATGGTAAACAAAAAGGTGTGCATTAGATTCGCGTAAATACAGTATCTGAGAAAGGTAGAAATCACAGTTCGGCGCAGTTGACTAACAGTGTTACAGTTATGGCAAGCCATAAGTCAATGGAAGATACAAGATGGACATAAACAAAAGCAAAACGAGAATAATGGAATATAGTCGAATTAAATCGAGTGATGCTGAAGGTATCAGATTGGGAAAAGAGATGCTTAAAGTAGTACACTCATGTTCATAAATTAAGGATAATTGCAGAATCTTGCGTCACACAACGTGGTACTACACAAAACTGACGCTAATAGCATAGGCACATAGGGGACACACACGACACAGATCTGCTGGGGTATAGTCTCCCATTCTTGCACCAGTGCCTGTCGGAGTTCCCGAAGTGTCGTAGGTGTTTGAAGACATGCAGCGATACGTCGACTAAGAGCATCCCAGACGTGCTCGATGGGGTTTAGGCCTGGAGAACAGCCACGCCACTCCATTCGCCTGATATCTTCTGTTTCAAGGCACTCCTCCACGATGGCAGCTCTGTGGGTCCGTGCGTTATCATCCATCACGAGGAATGTGGGTTTCAAAGACATGCAGAGGTGTACGTGCACCAATCATAATCCCACCCCACACCATCAAACGACGATCTCCATACAGGTCCCTTTCAAGGACGTTAAGGGGTTGGTATCTGGTCCCTAGTTCACGCCAGATGAAAACCCGGCGAGAATCACTGTACCTGGACTCGTCTATGAACATAACCTGGGACCACTGTTCCAATGACCACGTACTGTGTTCTTGAAACCAAGTTTTACGGGCTCTCCTGTGACCAGGGGTCAGTGGAATCCACCTTGCAGGTCTCTGGGCGACTAAACCATGTCTGTTCAGTCGTCTGTAGACTGTGTGTCTGGAGACAACTGTTCCAGTGGCTGCAGTAGGGTCCCGAGCATGGCTACCTGCAGTAATCCTTGGCCATCTGCTGGCACTGATGGTGGGATATCGGTCTCCTTGTGGTAGTGTCGTATACTGTGGACATCCCGTACTGTAGCGCCTGGACACGTTTCCTGTCTGCTTGAATTGTTGCCATAATCTTGATATCACACTTCGTGGCACACGGAGGGCCCATGCTACGACCTGCTGTGTTTGATCAGCCTCCAGTCGCCCTTGTATTCTACCCCTCATAACATCATCAATATCTGTTATTTGAGCTATTTTCAACACACAGTCACCATTAGCACGTCTGAAAGCGTCTGCGCACTTATTCGCTGCACCGTAATCTGACATGCACCAACACAACTCTGCGTATGTGGATTGCTGCCAGCGCCATCGTGCGACGACCGCAGGTCAAATGCACCGTATTGTCATACCCCGTGGTGATTTAAACCCGCAAACCGCTTACCAGAGCGTTGTTTCACCACGTATCAGCATTATCCTTAATTTATAAGCATGAGTGTAGATGAGTTTTGCAACATGGGGAGTGTAATTATTGATGACGGTCAAGGTACAGAGGATACAAATGTAGACTGGCTATGGCAAGGAAAGCGTTTCTGAATAAGAGAAATTTGTTAACATCGAGTATAGATTTAACTGTCAGGAAGTCTTTTCCGAAAATATTTGTATGGAGTGTAGCCTAGTATGGTAGTGAAACATGGAGGACAAATAGTTTAGACAAGAAGAGAATAGAAGCTTTCGAAATGTAGTTCTACAGAAGAATACTGAAGATTAGATGGGTAGATCACGTAACTAATGAGGAGATACTACTGAATAGAACTGGGGAAAAGAGAAATTTATGGGACAACTTGACTAGAAGAAGGGATCAGTTGGTAGGACAAATTCTGAAGCATCAAGAGATCACCAGTTTAATATTGGAGGGAACCGTGGAAGGTAAAAATTGTAGGAGACCAAGAGGAGAATATATTAAGCAGATTCAGAAGGATGTAGATTGCAGTAGTTACTCGGAGATGATGAAGCTTGTACAGGATCGAGTAGCATGGAGAGCTGCGTCAAACCAGTCTCTGGAGTGAAGACCACAACAACAACAATAACTTTCTTATTACCTGTAACTGCCAACAAACCAGCAGAGGTGGAAGAAGGTATTGTTCGTACTGACGTGGCAAATGATTCTCATGTAGAGGGTGGAGTTGCCTCCAGTTCCCGTAAGGGACAAGGGATGACAGAAGGGGAGAAACTGTTTCAGGTACTTGCAGCAAACATCAAGAAATAGAAAATTCATCAAACCGTGAAGGAGATTACCCTGCTAATCATTTTCTACTGTCATAATTAGATGATTTGAAATCTGTGGCAAAGCGTTTAAAGATGAAGGACAATTTTGAAATAATATCAGTTTTGTGGTAATACAGCAGGTCTTACAGTTACCAGAAAACTGTAAGTTTCAGATCACTTAACACATACCAGTACCTATATATTCAAATACACCATAACTGTTCATGCTTCCAATCCATGTCCAAGTACATCAAATCACTTTCACCTATATCACCTGATTCATCAGTGACCACTGATTTATTCTCTGGGTAGCGTAGATTTTAGGAAGCTGTTTTAAAGTATTTCATCGAAAAAAATTATTGTCGAATTTACTTTAAACATAAATTTATATGTAAAAAAGGCATTTTATTTACCTTGAAGTAATCATTCGTCTTTCATCTGATGATATACTATTTCTCATTTACGTACTTTCTTTTATTTTGTTAGCCCTCAGCACAGCACATAACTGATCAAAAGACGTCACAGACATTCTGAAGCAGTTAAAGCATTTTTTAGAGTTTTCTTTCAATTTCTTGTAAATTATAAAAAAAAGTCCATGTTTTTCTCCAGTAGTTAACATAGGATGAATCCGGTACTTTGGATGATGTCGCTGACGCCTGTGTTTTCTTTTCAATAACAAAACGAAAAGCAACACTTTCTCATCAGAGTCCGTTTCGTCGCTAAGTAGCAGACGCATACAGACAGCTCTTGCCACAGAGCTTCTGCTGCGTGGTACAGTTGCGTGTCTGGCAATTCGACCACGCTGCTCAAAAGTGCGGTAGTCGCCCATTGCTGCGATTGAACCGCGTGGCTGAAACGCCACAACGAAGTCGCCAGTGTGAAAGCAGCCGTAGTCTGCGTCACAGTGACACAGACAACGGTCGCCAGATGTTACCCAATAACATCGGCCGACAGTGTGGTCATAGTGCGTCTTATCTCTTCCGTCTTTTTTTGTCAAGGTCAAGAAGGTTAGGTTAGAATCTATTCTATGTATGATGTGGGTTAGATTTTAATCTCTTAAGGTGGGGTGGATACAACGACGCCTCTGTGTTGTGGATACAAGTGCTGCGTAGCAGCTTATGCTATTAAAGAGACACTGAATGCATGGGAATGAGCTTTTGTGAATCGTAAAGAACGTGGCAAGTACTATGCTTTCTGTCCTCAGTTATTGGAATAACCAGACAAGTTTTACGAATATATGAGATGACGGGAGAAACGTTGTTCTATACTCGAGATAATTCGTGGTGACCTTGAAAAGCTAATTATAAACACACTGTGTCGCTGTATTTATTTGAAGTTGTGCTGACGTACATCAATTAGTGATTGTCGTTTTACACACGAGTGAAAGACAAGTAAAAGGTGTAGCATAAGGTACTCTGAAAAAGTGAAGCACTTAAAAGTGGAAATACTTACCGTACACTGCATTTTCAAACCACTTCATATTAACAGCATCACTAACCTACTGGCATGAAACGCCAGTAAGCAGTAATAATAATTTGTAGACAACTAATGACATCCTACCACAAGAAAGATCCAGTACAGTAGCTATGAGCATAAAAGATACGCCACCCTCTTCACGTCAAAAAATAAATTTTTGAGGTTATAATCTATTCCTAAAATTTCCAATACCGATTTTGCATATGAGGATTCGAATAAACCTGCGATTTTAGTCCATAGATTCCGAACTATGTGCCGATTATGATATTTTCATCCTCAGGATGCCACAAAGTCATTCTCTCTTGGCAGTTTCTCATGCTCCATAGCTCGTGTGCGAGGATATCGGCCGATTTGACCAAAGGAAACAAACTGATTTGAATTTCACCGATTGCCATTCGAAATGTGTACATTCAGGAGAAGGGATCAGTTTTAGTTTGATCGTGCACATAGTGGCGTACGTACTGATTTGGAAAGTACGGCCATCTCCAGACGATGTCGATCGTCGGCAGAATCCAGCGATATCGGAGCCGCTACGACTGCAGCCTTAATCCAAGTCCACTTCTACAAACACTGTCCCATATGACCGTGTCTGGCTTGCGTACCAGATGCTACATTTGCACCTGCAATGCAGGCACCATAGACTCAGCCAGCCCCACAGTTTGTCCCACTCAACAACAAGTCAGAACCAGAGAACTCAATCAGCGGTCAGTGCTCAGAGGTTTGTACTACAATGTGCCTGTCCCTATATCCCTGACTGTACATAAACCATTCTGACCCATGTCATCTGTTAGCGCAAACATCATAGATAATTTATATCACAAGTGTATGTCTATCATTAGCATGGTGCAGTTGGGTGCAGTTCAAAAGGATTCGAAACATCATGTTGCGAGAGTGAGTGAGGCACATTCCGTTAATCTCCTACAAAATAATGGACAGTAATCATTTGGACAGAGTTATGTTATGGAACATTCATTTGGCCTGCTCTAATAGGAAAATCTGGTTTATTTCCAAATGGAATATAAAATTCATATTATGGGATTGGCAGAAACTAGGATAAGAACAGTACATAACTTCTACACTGAAGAGGCAAAGAAACTGATACACCTGCCTAATATCGTGTAGGGCCCCCGAGAGCACGCCACAGTAGTGCCATAACACGATGTGGCATGAACTTGACTAATGTCTGAAGTAGTGCTGGAAAGAACTGACACCATGAATCCTGCAGGCCTTGGAGATATCTTCTGAACAGCATGTTATAAGGCATCCCAGATTTCCTCAATAATGTTCGTGTCTGGGGAGTTTGGCGGCCAGCGGAAGTGTTTAAACTAAGGAGAGCAGCTCTGTAGCGATTCTGGAAGTGTGGGGTGTCACATCGTCCTGCTGAAATCGCCGAAGTGCGTCGGAATGCACAATGGGCATGGGTTGATGCAGGTGATCAGACAGGATGCTTACGTATGAGTCACCTATCTGAGTCATATCTAGACATATCAGGGTACATATAACTCAAACTGCACACTCCCCACACCGTTACAGGGTCTCCACCAGCCTCTGCTGACAGGCTGGGTCCATTAATTCATGAGGTTGTCTCCATACCTGTACACGTCCATCCTCTCGATACAATTTCAAACGACACTCGTCCGACCAGGCAACATGTTTACAATCATCAACAGTCCAATGTCAGTGTTGACAGGCCAAGACAAGGCATAAAGCTTTGTGTCATGCGGTCATTAAGGGTGTATGAGTGTGCCTTTGGCTCCAAAAGCCCATATCGATGATGTTTCATTGAATTGTTCACACGCTGACACTTGTTGATGGCCCAACACTGAAATCTGCAGCAGTTTGCGGAAGGGTTGCACTTCTATCACTTCGAATGATTCTCTTCAGTCATTGATCCTATTCTTGCAGGACCTTTTTGCAGTTGGAGATTTGATGTTTTCCGGATTCCTGATATTCATGGTACTCTCGTGAAATGGTCATACGGGAAAATTCCCACTTCATCGCTGCCTTGAAGATGGTGTTTCCCATCGCTCGTCCGCCAACTGTAGCACGACATTCAAACTCGATTAACTCTTGATAACCTCCCATTGTAGCAGCAGTAATCGATCTAACAACTTAGCCAGACACTTGTTCTCTTGGATAGGCGCTGCCGACCGCAATGACGTATTCTGCCTATTTACATATCTCTGTATTTGAATATGTATACTTATATCAGTTTCTTTGGCACTTTATATAACGGAGATGAAGGTGCGTTCGGTTAAAAAATGCGGAATTTGTTGTGCAACTTCGTCGAATATTTCCACTTCAGCTCCTATAGTTTCATGAATTTGTGAATGGTGGCGGCACTATACATAGCCTTCGAAATAGTGTCTGTAATGCATGTGCATTCCAAGCAGAGAGCTGTCACTGATTTCTTTTTGTGGAAAACCAGAGCACTGCAGATATTCATGGTCGCATGCAGAATATCTATGGGGACCTGGAACAAAAGAACAGTGAGTCATTGGGTGTTGAGTCTGTTATCATAACAAGGTTGTGCAAACATGCCCAATCCCCTGCGTGCCAGCCGGCTGCAACTCCTGCAATGTTGGAATGTGCAGACACTCTCATTTGAGGTGATCAATGGATAACAGTCAAACTCTCTGCACAACTGGATGGCTCTGTTGGTAGCCTAGTACTCTCGTCCTCCAGTTGGGGTACATAAAAGTGTATGCTCTGTGGATTATTTGCTACCTAGCAGAAGACCATAAAGAGCAATGAAGGACGATCTGTGTGAAGTCACTTGCACGTTATGAGGCTGGCCATGCCAGTTTTTCTCGAACATCATTGCAAGCGATGAAACATGGGCTCATCAATTTTAACTGGAAACGAAATGGTGACCCGTTGAGTGGTGCTACACCACCTCTGCTCCGTAGAAAAATTTCAAAGTCTAACTTTCAACTGGTAAAGTCATGGTTACAGTCTTCTGTGCTGAATGAGTTATTCTAATTTATGCCCTCCAGTGCCAGATTAAGGGAAGGGAAAAGGGGGGCTCTAGACCCAGGACTCCATGTGGACGGGGGGCCTCCACTCTGATCTTCCTCATCTGGCTCTCTAATAAGAATCATTCAAGATACAACCATCACCATGGGATAAAATAAGACCCTAAAATATAAAACAAATTTCTTTGTTTGTTACAACCACCATCTTAAAAAACTATCATAAATCAGTTTAAAACAAAACGTCGAATATAGTACATGATAATTATGATTCATATTTTCTCGTTGAACAGAAATGTTTTGCAGTCTCATGTAGTCACAGAATAACCAGTCCAAATCCAGTGAAAAATTAAGTTACTGTGCAGTTGCGCAACATTCCTTTCATGTCAACAAGTTCCATCTATTTATAAACTCCGTATGCGTGTATTCGAGCAGAATTTTTGACCTTAACAATAGGCAAGTTACTTCAAACACTTTTGTGTTTTGTGTGACGCACTCACCATTCACGTATCGCCCTTTCCTTCTTCTGTTCGTTGCTTATATTCCTCGTCTATTGTTGGAGAGTTGAATTGTTAATTCGAGCAAAAGAAAAGCCCAGAAAGAAGGAGCTACATTTATGAAGAAACTGCCACAAGTGACTGCATAGTCTTACGAAAAAAAATTGCCCCACTGGTAACGTCAGTGAAGTCTGTACTGAACCGGTACCTTTTACATTGGTATATATTTCTTCTAAGGAGTGTTTTACAGATCCTGGTGAAACTGAAATTGTAGTCGGGCAGTATTTTGTAATTGAGGTGGCAATGAAAGCGAATGTTGAACTAAGCGATCATAAAATCGAAATCGGAGACAGAACTTACAGTGAATTAGTGAAGTGCCCAACATTGTAGAAACATTCGGCGAAATGGAAAAATGTGAAAAATCATTGGTGGAATTGATTTTAGCGAATGGTTTAGACTATGTTAAGAACAATTTAGATGATCTAAGTAAATCCGAACGTGTCTATAAATCACAAAAAATGTACTCACCCAACACCTTGTTCTTTAGAAAACTGCTAAATGGAGAGAAAAATGAAAGGAAATGGCTGTAGTATTCCGAATCTACAAGAAATGTGTTTTGTATTTTCCATAAATTATTCAGTGACAGCATTGACTTAGATGATATGTGTTCTCCATTTTCAATTTGTGGGCTTTATGTCTGGAAGAAAGAGGTAGAAAAAGTGACATCTCATGAAAACAATGCTATTCATCCCAAAAATTCAGTGACGTGGCTTCTACCATGGAAGAATGAGAGACGTGCCGTATCGACAGTGAACTGCAGCATACGATTTAAACCGAGGAAAATTATTGGCAAGAAGTGCTTCCCTGCGTGATAGAGGTAGTTAAGCATTTGGAAATAAGAGGATTTGCTTTTCATAGTGATAACAAAATTTTTTGGACCAAAAATAATGGTAACTATTTATGTTTCCTTGAATTAATTGCTCATTTTGACCCGTTTTTGAAACAACACATCCATGAGCGTTGCTCTAAAGGTCATTGCCATCAGTCATATTTTTCCAAGGCTACCGGTATTATGAAGAATTCATTGGTCTTGTGGGAGTCAAGGTATTGAGTAAAATAGTTGGCGAAATTCAAACAGCAAAATTCTAAAGATTGGCTGTATATTCAACAGTAGACACAGCACATGAAGATCAGCTAGCCCTTGTAGACGGTATTGTTTCGAGGGAAGAGTTTATGAGGAAGATTTCTATGTTTTGTTCCCAACACAGACACACAGGAGAAAGTCTTAGGAAAGTTTACCTAGATCTCTTTTGGGAGTACAGTACCGTATGAGGACAGAAGATTGTCGTTGCCAGTAACACGAGTGGGAAATATTCAGGTTTAAGTGCAAAGATAAAGGAACTGAATTAATTAGCTTTCTATGTGCCATGTGTTGATACCTGTTAAACCTGGTGTTCCAAACAGTGCTGAGAAATCGTCAGAAACAGCTGTTTTTTTTCCAAGTTATTCAATGACTATATGGCTTTTTTGTAGTTTGTACTCACCATTGGCACATGCTTGTGAGGAAGAATGAGTGACTTAAGATATTGTGTGATACTAGATGGTCATGCTGTGAGGAAGCAATATCAGCTATTCGACAGAATTTCTATGCCGTTTATGTGTTCTTTAAAGAAATTATTGAGAACAAGAAAATGCAGCGACAAGAAATGAGGCAGAATCGCTTTTGAAAAATCTGAAGACAGCAAGCAGTACTAGCTGTCTTCTGCGATGCCATGTTGTCTTGAGTGGACAAAACTAACAAATATTTGCAATGGCTTGGACTGAATTTAATTAGCGGGTATCATGTGTCGCGATCATTGATTCCATTTTTCAGCTATGTTAGTGAAAATTTTAATGAACATGAAAACCAGGCTAACTCTGCGACTGCCATTCCCATTCTCGAGGCCTCATCTCGCAAGTTATGAGGAAAGAAGAGGGTGAGGAATATACCCCATAAAAAAACTTGAATCCATCTGGCTCTGGATGGTAGTATCCTTTGAGGCCCCCACCTAGGGTTACAGGTGAAACCGGTCAACAGTCTCAAAGGCAGAAAGGAATCCTAATTCCCAACAGCAGAGAGAGTGGAAGAACCTAATGGAGAAAACCATGAGAAATCATTTTGGACTAACAATCCGTTCTTATCTTGGAATTTATTTCCTGCCATGTACAACATACAATTTCAATTGCAGAATGGAAGGGCTGGTAAAAGTAAGCACTACCCCAGTTGGAAACTCAAAAGAGGTATCCACCATTTGCTTTATGCAGTGCTTAGGGACCTAGAGTTTGGGAAGCCCCAACATGTGCAGTAAGGACGAGATTAAGAAACCTCGGTGTCATTCCAAACTTAAGTTCAAAAGAAAATCTTTACAGCCATCTTGAATGTAAAAACTGGTAAACAATAAGAACTGAAAATTCCCTAAAATAAACATGAAATACAAGTTTCAGCAGTACAAGAAACGTGAGTTTTGGACAAAACTGCTACAGAAACCAAAAATCATAGAATTTTTAAGGGTAAACCAACTGCAAAAATTATGAAAGGCATACCAATACTTGGTATCAGCTTCTATACTCATAAAAATTTAGTAGATGACGTTACAGAATTCAAATCCAGTTCAGAAACACTCTCTTCTCACAGTGAAATGCAAAAATAAACAGTATATCTTTGTTAACGTCCAAGCTGTATTTAATGATGACATTTAAGATAAATCTGAGTTAAGTAGAAGCATTCTGGCAACTTTTGGCAGACTAAATGTAAAAAATTCCAAAATCAAATATTGTGATTTTACTGGGGTATTTTAACGTACATGTAGGGAAAGCAAAAAGCTATTTTAAAAATCGTAGGAGAGTATCCAACCCATGAATGAGCAAAAAAAAAAAAAAAAAAAAAAACGATGCAAGACTAATGAATCTTTGGAAAACATTTTTGTTGAAGTTAATGTCAACTTTCTTAAAAAAATTGCTAAGTAAAGCAAAAACATATATATCTCCAAGTCTAGTACTACAGAAGTTCCAGTTAGATCATGTGGATATTTCTCAAAGTAATGTTAAAGAACTCGTAAATGTAACAAGAAGCAGGGAATTTTACTCTGTTCATTACCTGACTAAAATTAAACTGAAATTTATCCCTAATAAAAAGGGTAAGAGACAGCAAAAATTGATTAAATATAATGCAGACAGGCTCAACATCACAAACGTCACAAATGTGGTAATGAAACATTTTCAAGAAGAAATTAAAATAGCTAAATCAGAGTAATTGGAACAATTATCTAAAGAAATCAACAGGGCAGTGAAGAATGAATTTGAATCAACAAAAATGAGAAGAAAGTCTGCTGGAATGAAATCTGTGAAAAAGGCAGTTGCAGAAAGAATAAAACAGTGGAAGAAATGGAAACATTCTGGGAAGACTGAGTACCTTGATCAACTTAAACTGCAAATTTCAATTTATTGTTCATAACATGTACCGTAGTTTTACATGCATGTGCATTTTAAACTAAGTATAAAGATTTTACAATTACAATTTCTTTTAGTTTACATTATTTCTGAAACTTCCTAGCAGATTAAAACTGTGTCCCAGATCGAGACTCAAACTCAGAGTCTTTGCCTTCAATGGGCAACTGCTCTACCATTTTTTTCCCTGTAATTCTCATTTTGTTTGATATTGTTCACTGCATTTGTTTGGGGTAGGTGTCGTATGTCACCCATCGTTGATCCGTTCACTTTTTTTTTCGTTGCAGATGGCAGCTAACTCTCTGACTGAACATGCTGAGCTACTGTGCTGGCCTATCTGAGCTACCCAAGCATGACTCACAACCAGTCCTCACAGCTTTAATTCCCCCAGTACCTCGTCTCCTACCTTCCAAACTTTACATAAGCTCTCCTGCATCTGTGTTACCCAAGGACAACTCACAACCCATCCTCACAGGGGGTCGTGAGTTGTGCTTGGGCTGCTCAGACGATAGAGCCATTGCCTGCGAAAGGCAAAGATCTCAAGTTCGAGTACTGGACCAGCACACAGTTTTAATCTGCCAGGAAGTTTCATATGAGCGCACACTCCACTGCAGAAGGAAAATTTCGTTCTGAAAACATCCCCCAGGCTGTGGCTAAGCCATGTCTTCGCAGTATCCTTTCTTCCAGGAGTGCTAGTCCTGCAAGGTCTGCAGGAAAGCTTCTGTGAAGTTTGGAAGATAGGAGACGAGATACTCATAGAATTAAAGCGATGAGGACAGGTCATGAGTCGTGCTTCGATAGTTCAGATGGTACAGCACTTGCCTGCAAAAGGCGAAAGTTCTGAGTTTGAGTCTCGGTCCAGCACACAGTTTTAATCTGCCAGAAAGTTTATATCGGTGCACACTCTGAAAATTTCATTGTGAATACATTATTTCTTATTAAATTATAATTCATGATAAATTCAAGTTATGAGGGAATTTTTGGATAAGCCACTGCTTGACTCACTTTTTGAAAGTATCCCCTGTCAATACATTAACTTCGTTTGCTTACAAATTACGAAAAACATATTTGACATAGGGGCTTTTTGCTGGTAAAGCAAAAAATCTTTTGTTAACCATACGAAAGTCTTTTCTATGCCATATTTCACAGTTGGAAATATCTATGTTCCTTTTTGTAATCTTAGTGTCTTCTTTCACTAGGATTAGAGGTTCTAGGTTGTTGTATATAAATGGCATAAACTGTGAGACTATTGTGTATAATGAATAGGAATTTGCTAGAAGTTCCCAGTTTTACTTTTGCGATGATCCTCAACGCTCGCTTCTGCAGTATGAAACCCCTTTTCATATTAGTTAGGCCTCTTCCAGCCCACAGTAGTAGTCCATAAAACAAGAAAGGGTACACTAATCCAAAATACACAGTCCTTAGGGTTTGAGAATTAAGATATGGTGATAATCTTTTATTTTTTACAGATGTAATCAGCTCGCTGCTTCCATGAAAGTCAATCATCTATGCATAAACCTGATTATTCACAATGTTGTTGGTAGAATTTCATCAATCACAGTATTTTGTCTGTTTGTACCATTTGGTTTAAAGTGAATAATATTAGATTTTTCTTTTTTACATTTAGGTTGTCTCTTTCAATGTGAGCACTTGTCTTTTCAATAAAGTAATGTATCTCTTCAACTAGGCTGGGCTCACTGTCTGCACAGCAGACACCAGATGTATCGTCTGCATGCATGGTGATCAGTTGCTTATTGTCAAGAGAACTTGATAAATCACTTACATAGCATATTAATAGAACTGGACCTAAAATGGAGATCTGTGGAACGTAAAAAACATATTTGCTTATACTTGACCTTCTCCTCTCCAGTATTTCTTCATTAGAGTGTATAATCTCCATGCACTGCTGTCTACCCTTTGAATATATTTCTAGCAATTGCATGAGTTTTCCAGTGACACCACTCTTCACAGTTTTTGATAAGACCACATCATTATGTGCTCTATCAAAAGCTCTTAAGAGGCCCAGGAATACTCCTGCTGCTTAAGGTTTCTCATTTATTTTTTCAAGTATATTATGGGAAAATAGTACTGCTGCTGATGTGGTAGTTTGACCTCTTCTGAAACCATGCTAGAAATCACCTAATATGTCAGCATTGTTGTAATGTACCAGGACTTTTTTAATATTATTTTCTCTCACAGCCTGCTGAAAGTTGAGATTAGGGCAATGGGTATGTAGTTCTGTAAATGCTTTTTCAACTTGTCAGGGAACACCCCATCCTTTAGAACACAGTTTAGTAGATGAACTAGTGGTTTCATTAGTTCATGTTTCCATTGCTTCAATATATATGGTTAAATTTCATCTAATATTGCTGATTTTTTGTTTGTATCAATAAGCTACAGAATGTCATATGTGCTTACTGAGGGTGATTTACTGCAGTTCTGTTTGTTACAGAACTCAGATGTTTCCTGTATTTCCTGTTTCACAGAGACATCATTTTCAATTTTCGATGAAGGAATTATTAAAAATATTGCTAACTAGAGGGGGATCAGAGATATTTATTATTCATAGTTAACTGTGCATTATTAATTTTAGTTTGCTTCTGATTTTATGTATAACTGACCAGCAAGTCTTTGAACCATTATCTGAACCTCATATCTGTTGGCTGATTCTTTCTGCATTTAAGCTCCAGTCTTCATTGTGGTATTTATATTTGTACTGCTTGTAGAATTCTTTATGTTACTCTGAGTTAGTCACTCTGTGTAAGCTATACATGTTTTCCACTTTTTCTTTCAAATCTTTTGTTTTAAAATCCAACAGCACAGGTTTTGATTTTAAAGGTTGACTTTTCTGTTCATTCACTTTTTTAAATGGCATGGCTCTGTTTATGTCCTCAGTCAGAATTTCTGTGGACATGTTCTGTTTGTTGTTGATCCTAATGGTAGTAATAACTGATTCCCATGATTTCTGGCTTAAATTATGTCTTAGTGTAGCAATGTTGTTTGCAGACAGTATTTGCCTGTGCTCATACATTTTTCTTGGTTTGAATTTGGTGTTACATTTTAGGACCATTATTCAGCCTAAATGATCTGGGAGGTGACCATTTATGACATCTGTTGAGATGATGTGGTCATAATTTGTGATAGCATGATCAGTTAAACTACTATGTGTGTTAGCTATCCTGATGGATACTAATCCAAGAAGATCTTTAGCCCTGTAAGACAGGACGCAATCTGTAAAACGTTTGCTTTCCTGACCGTCACGTAAATTGTTGATGTTCAGATCTCCCGAAATGACAAGATGTACAGTTCTACTACCTGACATTGATTTACTTAAAACTCCATCAGTTGATTTCAGAAAAAGCATCAATAATTTCTGGATAGGGATGTATATACACCTATGACATAGAAAAGAACAGTGCAAAATGTGAGTTTAAGCATTGTGAAACCTTTGTCAACACAGAAATTGTTCCCCCATAGCACTTTTTCTGTGGTGGTTACAAACTTATAATTTCTTGGGTAGATGGCAACACCACCACTTTTATTATGTGTTCTACTGTAGAACATATCTAGTTTGTAGCCTTCTAAATTGCAATATTGGTTGTTGTCCACTGTTTACTGCTGATCCGTAACTTATACTACATGTGAAGATAGTCCTGTGATAAATGATTCAAAAGCATCTTATTTTGTTTCGTAAACCCTGTACATTATAATGCAAAAGTGATAAATTAGATTAATAAGATGTTTAAAAATGATCTAAGGGGCTATTGAGCTCCAAGTATTAGCTCGAGATGAAAATGGTAAAATAGGCCTAAGCAATACCCAGAACTGTGAAATACTAAAAAAGCACTTTGAACAGCTCTTGAACTGTGAAGAACTGTACTGTAAACTAGAATTCCTGGATCTTCAAAAAAACACAGAGGCGGATCCCCCACCTACAGCTGAAGAAATAAAAAGAACAATACATATTCCGAAAACTAGCAAAGCCTACGGAGAAAATAATCTCAACCAAAATTTATAACTAATCTTCAGGTCATGTTTGAAGAAATATGGGAAATTGAAAAGATTTCAGAAGACTGGAATGTGGCTCTTATTCATCCTAAGCACGAGAAAGGTGATAAACATAATGTGAATAACTCCATAGGTATATATCTGTAGCCAATGGGTTATAAGATATTTTCAACAATATTACTAAGCCTCTTAGAGAAAATAGTTGTAGAATGGAAACAAAAACTAAAAGAATATAAGATGTCACCAGTAACTCTGGGGACTAAGAACAAAGGTATTAAAATTAACTGTCTATCATTTGCAGATGATTTTGCCATTGTTTCTGGAAACCTAACAGATGCAGAAGTACCAATCAATCTGTTAGAAGAAATAGCCAACAAAGTAGGTTTAAGAACTTCTCTAGAAATAATAAAATTTATGATAAATGTAAAAACTGCTCCAGAATTCTTTGTAGCAGATTTTGGACAGATAAAGAGGGTTAATAAATGCAAATACTTGGAAAAAATTATTCAATGAAATGGCTTAGAACAATTCGCTGCAAAAGAAAGAGTACATAAAATGCAGAGAGAGCATATGGTATAACAAGGAATATTTATGAAAAAGGTATTTGTCTAAGAATTTGAAAATACAACACTACAACACAGTAGTGAAACGAAAATGTATTTATACAAGTGGATGTTTAATACTAAATAACAAATTACACAAACTTGAGGTCCTAGAAAGAAGAATGATTCAAAAAATACTTGGTCTGCTAAGAAATTCAGAGGTATGGAAATGAAGAAGTAATGAAGAAGTGTATCACAACAAAGAAAATGTAACTGAAATACTACAGAAGATTCAATTGATATTTTTTAAGCATTTATAAAGAATGAACAACAACAGGTTAACCAAACAGATATTTAAATATATGTGGGACAAGAAGTCAATGATAGGCTGGATTCAAGAAGTTAGGAAAGATATGGAAAGAAACAGCATAAGTGAAAAGGATGCAACAGAAAGAGAGATTTTTAAGATGAAAGGATTCCAAGGCAGTTGGGAGAAGAAGATGGCTGAAAACGGTTTGAGAAGAGAAAAAGATACGTAGTGAGGAGATGAAAGAATACTGTAGGAAGAAGAAAGAAGAACAAAGCAGGAAGCATTGAAATTGGTATGTGGTCCATATGTAAGCCAAACAGAAAGAGAAATATGAACAAGGAAACCAAGCTAGCAGGTCAAGTGAGCTTTTATATCAAGAATATAGTAACAAAAGGAAATTCGAAATACAAAGAGTCCCTGATGGAGAAAAATCAGAATAATTTAGTGACATGATAAATTTTATGTGCCACTTATTGCAGTTGCTGTGAAACTGCAAGCAAAACTTAAAAGTGAAAAGAAATGTATTGCGAAGTAATCAGTCTTTTCCTACCTTCAACAAATACATAGTAAAGCACAAAGCTAAAGAACTCTTAACAGAAAAGTCTAAACTTCAGAAAAAATACTGAGGTAATCTCAATGAAGAAAGTTTTTCTTGCCAAATTCTTTATTTTAGTGAATATTTGAAGAGTTCTCTAAAAGAAAGCTGCTAAACATTTCAGCAGTCAAACTATATGGCATTATGTATTGTGCTATGAGACCAAGAAGCTGCTGTGTTCAATTATATATTATTTATTACAATAGGCCTATTTTGACATAACTGCCATTATCAGGTTATTGTACATCAGGTGGTCTTGATGGCCATATGACATTGGTGTCTTATTTGCGGTCACTAATGTATAATTTTGCTCCTTTGACATTGGTGGAGCTATAGTAGGTGTTAAACTGCAACTGGAGCAGTTATTTATGAGGTTTTACAATTATGAAATTTTATTTCATCAGTTAACATCATTATGACATAAACTTCCATAGTTGGAAATTTCAGAAATAACTGCTCCAGCTAGAGTTTAACATCTACTATAGCTCCACCAATGTCAAGGGAGCAAACTTATACAACAGTGACAGCAACCAAGACAGTGATATCACATGGACATCAAGACCATAATCTGATGGTGGCAATCGTGCCAAAATTGGCCTGTTGTAATAAAACAATGTAATCAAACACACAAACATCTTGGTCTCATAATACAATATATAATGTCCTTGTAGGACATATATGATGCAGAAGGCCCAGATGAACATGAATTATATGAATTAATGGTTGAAAATGATCTTGGGGATGTTTTTCCAAAAGTGAGGATTTCTTACCAAATTTACCCTGAGAACCAATTGTGAATTGTGTATCTGAGAGGGGATTCTCCAAATTAGCCCTTATCAAGAACAAATTATGTGTTATAGTGCAACAAGAATGCATTTTCACTCTCCCCTTGTTATCAGTTGAACATGAGGTGTCTAGTTCTCTTGACTTCCAGGATATGATAGAGGACTCTGCCAGGACAAAATATTCAGGAAAAGAAATTTTTCAGATACTCATTTTCTATTTATTGCATTTATATAATTGGGTAATGTTGTGTGATTTTTTTAAAAATGCAATTGCAAAGTTCTGTTAGGCATAATATCATCTCCTGATGGCATGGTTGATGTCATAAAAATATATGTATTCTTTTACTTTTCTTATTGTACTTTCACAGAAAGGAATTAGGCCTACATGAAGTAAGCAGGATCCACACATTTTTTCTAGCCCCAGGCCTCCACATGGGTTAACCCAGTCCTGATGTCCTCCCTCAAGGTGCAACAATCAACTGAAAAGTGTATTTTGCTACCCTCATGAAACTGAAGAAACGACTTCAATGTGTTTGCCACCATTAAAATGCAAATGGACTTCTCCTTCTCTGACAATGTGAGGCCTAACAGAAGTCTGTGAAAGCAAGAGGAGTTCACAAAATTTCATTGGACTGTTCTTCCTCATCCATCCTACAGCCCGGATCTCACACTTTCTGATTTCCATCTGTTTGGCTGAATGAAGGATGCAGTCTGCAGGAAGCAGTATGTGGATGATGGGGAGGTTTTTGATGCAGTAAGACATTGGCTAAGACGGTGACCAGTAGAATGGTACCATGCAGCCATACAACCTCTCCCATTATGGTGGTCTATGGCCATCACATGGAACAGAGACTATATTATAAAATAGGATTTTGTAGTCAAAAGATTGGGGAATAAAATGATGTATTGAAATTGTGAATAAAACAACATGCTTTTAGAAAAAAAGTGTTGCATTATGTATTGAACACTCCTCATAATATGGTATGCATAAACAGAGAAGACAGATTTGGGGGAGATGGTATAAAAAATAAAAAATGATTAGTACTTTAATTAACTTACTATAGACACTGGAAATGACCTCTTTCAGAGATCTGCTATTAGATCACAAGTAAAAAACATTGAAATGTCTATTGTGCTACATACAGAGTCCCACAACTTAGTGACACCACACATGCCTTCCGTAATTTGATGGCTAATATCTCCTACAAAGTAATTATTATGAGAGACCTCAGTGAGCATAATAAAGCATGGGGAAGCATTATAACAGACCAGGTGGGCATGTTAATGCTTGATACAATTTATGACAATAACTCAGAAGTCCTGAATGATTGTTCTGCCACTGGTATGTCAAGGAGAGGTGAAGCCCATTCAGCAGTAGATGTGGTCCTAGCATCTCCACAGTTGACGCCACCCAACACATGAAAGGTTCTGCAAGATACTGGGGATTCAGATCACTTTCCAATATGCATAGGGTATGGGTATGGTAGAAATTACTGTCGACATTATAGTCCACAAATCTGAAATATAAGAAGCGGCAATTGGGAAAAATACCACAAGCTGGCAGAGAAAGAACTCATGTCATACACTGAATCCAGAGATGTCGAAGGCAACCACAAAGAACTGGTACAAGTCACTGGGATGGCAGTAGTGACACTGATACCATGCATAACACATGACATGCAAAGTACATGAAAGGTAAGCCCCATTGTGGTTTGAGGAATGTCAAGGAGTCATTTCATAAAGCAAAGAAGTGTTACAAGTGTACAAAATGCCAGTGCAGTGGAAAACTTCATTCCCCTTAAAGCATGCCAGGCATGAGTGAAAATAAAACTTAAAGAAAAGGAAAGATTCAAGTGGGCAGAATACTGTAATAAGTTAAACCATCAAACCACAATAATGACAATCTGGTAACAAATTCAGTGGATCATAAATGCTATAGATGGACACCCCTTCACACGGGCACATCACCTATTGATGGAGGAAATATTGTCCAGGTTGGAAAGTTTGGTTAAAAAGCATTTATAATGGTACATAGAGCATTTTAAATCGTACCCAACTTTCAACTAGGTTTTTGGCATGGGCAGGGCACATCTGTTAGTGGACATACAGTTGTGTCATTCCATAACTAAATATTTAACGGTGTTTTATATAAACATAAATCATGTGTGCAACGAAGTCTTGTTATCTGTTTTTGCTCAAACCCCAAGAAACTTGCAGAGACCATGAAGTTTACTCATCTGCAGCCATCTGTCCCTGGAGGAGGTTAATAACATTTTCTTATAAGGGCACTATCAAACTGAGGACAACCAGCATGGCGTTGGCACAAGGATCAGTTCTCTCTCTATTGTGTTTAATATTTATACCAGTGAACTCTTTTAGTACTTGGTTGTTGAATGTTAGACAATTAGGTACTGAAAGAGTGTTGGATGTGATCTGATGTTCCACTACTCGAAGTTGTAACATGAGCAATAACTATATTCATCATTGCCTCTGAATCAAATGGTCTGGTCTTAGTTATTATTTCCAGGAATGGTTATGAGTAGACAAAAGAAACGTCTGTATAATATGAGCATTTAGTTCCATTTTCAGTGGTTTTAGAGTATTCATCTAGTTGATTCTGCTCTATAGCATCACACGTTCATAACAGTTTGTAATAATGCACCCGTTTTAATGTAGTTTTGTGTAATAATAGTGGAACAGCTTTCTGAAAAAATATATAAATAGTAACTCAGGTTGAATGAGCTTCAATTAAAAAAGAGGATCAAATGAGGAGCACTGGTCTTGCAAGAGTTGCAAGAGAACTTCTATGAAGTTTGGATGGTCCAAGCTTACCCATCCAGTGTGGAAGTTAAGGCTGAATTGCAGGATGTGAATCAAGTGGTAAACCTGAAGATGCATCTATAGTGATGGGAAACTGGTAGTTAAGAATGAAGCACCTTCATACAGCTATGCAGCTTTTGGAAACATCCCATAATTCTTTACTTTTTAATTGTTGTAATTTTTATGACAATTTGAATGGTTATTGGGTGTTGAGTGTTGTTATTGTCATTCATAATGTCTGCTTATCATATCTGGGTGGATTGGCATGAATGAAACATAATTTCATTGGGATTTGTTGCATAATTATTAATTCTGTAGTGTCAGGGTTTGCAGTAAGTAATAAGCAACATATTAAGTATTTCTGGTAATTAACAGTTTTTTTAGTATAGCATAATGCAGATACCTTTTAGCTGAATTTTCTTGGTCAAAGACAATAACAGAATGGGAATGCAGATTGGCTGATCAGTTATTTTATGAATTTAATTGACCAGTGAGTAGACTACAACATGGTCACCTTTTGACTTATCCATACAATATCACTTCTGGAATACTATGTGGTTACTGACAAAGACCGCAAACATCACAACTCAAACTATAATGCTATGATATGTTATAAGCTGTGCTGTAAGCCAGTGGCTGATAGTGCTTAGGTAGATCATAATCAAACAATGTGCACAGTGTCATCTCAAAAACTGATCTGTTAGTTATTTCCATAGTACCATTTTCTTCTAGACTATGGAGGACACTAATCTTAGGCTCAGTCCAACTCTCTCTTGGAAATTAATCCAACGTAGAGTTTACAAACTCATTGCCATTGTCAAATCTAACAGCTTTGATGTTTGCATCAATCCTATTTTCTGTCAAAGTTTTAAACTAAAAAAAATAAAATTAAAATCTAATGCTTGATCTTCACTTTTGAGAAACTGGCACAATGTCCTGGAATAATCGCTCACTAGTACCTGTATGTACTCAGCCCTAGTATGTGATGTTTGCTCCATGGGACCACATAAATCCATATGCATCAAGCCAAGCACCTCAAATGCACATTCCCCTCCAGTCTCAGGAAATAAGAATTTAGACTTTTTACCAAGCACACATGATTTAATTTATGTTTGTCAACAAGTTCAAAATCACAACACTCCAACCTAGTGCCTACACCCTGTGATGTTACAAAATAAAAGTGATGTTGTTATTCAATGGAAAGTTGGAAATTGAGATTTAGCTTACTGTTTTATCAATCGCAATTGGCGTAAGAATCATGGATTGACCATTGTCATAAAATGTTGCATTATGAGATGTGAATAGTTTTTACTTGCGGTTTCGCGTGGCTTGAGGCAGTCTCAACTAGCGTGCTATTGATTAAGAAATTGCGTTATCGTCTTTCTAATTACTTCATGATCGTAGATACGATCATACCCGGTTGTGAAGTTATTGTTATGACAAAACAATTTCCTAAGGGACCAGAAAGTTCTTAAGGGCGCAAAAACAACTGTAACATCACACAAAAGGGAAATTCGTTATTAAAGCTGATGCAAGAAGACGATAAAACAGTTTTCTTTTTATCAATGTAACACGCACATTGGACTGCTGATCTTGGAGTCTGTAATATTAGCAAAATGCATAATTAAAATGAAAATAATACTGAGGAGATAATAGGAATGAGCACTGCTAAATGATTCAGTATTCCCAGAACAAATATTTATTATAACTAAAACATATATCGTACCTTAAGCTTAATACAACAATGACGGTAGATTTTTTATGTCCGTATCATGTCCATTGAGCGCTCTTTTATATAGCCATTGTCCTCTTGAGTCGCTCGTGCTTCGTCACGGTAAGTTACAACAGTTCTTCTTCCTACACTTCACTCAAAACTTAGACGGAACACGTTTTTATTTATTTAGTGAAAATAATTAGATCAGACCGCCACAAATCTGCGTCCGTCTTACTCGAGAAAAACAGTAAAAGTCTTCTTAGCGCTCAAGGCTTCATTTGTTCTCCCTCGAACAAAATAGTGAAGGATCGTATATTTTTCTGTCTTTATTGCCGCCCAAAGACGACAAATTACATCATTAGAAAATTCCACCGTCGCTATACGACGCCTCATTATACATTAATCATTATTTACAAACAAGTATTTGCCTTCTGGCTGAAAGTATTAACTACTCGTATTTGCTGTTTTAATTAAGTCAAAAATAGCGAATATCACATTGCCTCCCATGAGGAGAGAGGGAATGCCGAAGGATTACCTCGATCCTCATGTCCTCATGAGATATTCGTGATTTTTGGTGTGACATTTACATAACGTTACTGGCGTACAAAGTACATAAATTGAAATCACATTTATAAACATATATCAGATATTTATCATTTTTCAAAATAAAGTTTTTCATTCTTTGTTCATCAGTCACTTCATTCCATAATACCAAGATTAACATTTATGTGCATATTTAAGTTTGGTCCATATTTGCTTATAACAATAAGTGAACGTTCATTTCGCACTTCAGGGGATAGAATTCAGGAATTACTTTCTCTTGAGCTTAACAACTAATACATAAGTGCAGTGAGTGCTTATTTTCACTGAACTAGAGTGGACAATGTTCGAGCATCTGTTGACTCCTTGTGGTTCAATTACAGTTTAATAACGTAGCACTACACTTCGTGATGCTTTCACTTTCTGTGTTAGCTGTCTACGGCGTTCATCATGCAGTACATCTGTCCTTTCCACTGTGGTGCCAGGAATTCAAGTGGCTTCCCGGGTTTTTATTTACAATATGAAACAGAAGAAGTGGAAAATTATTAGTATGACTTACAAGCTACTGGATACATTTATTAAGGATCGGGACTGGTCTGGAGTTTAGGGTCTTCCTATAGTGCACATTCATTTTCTTTGTCCATCAAGAGACAGGATTATAATTCATTTTAGCAGTGTTCAGGAGTGCCGGTATTAATGGCTTTAAGGTCTGAGTAATCTAACAATCTACTTCTCACTCATCTTAACTTTAACTCAAGAAAATTGCTTAATTTACATATGAAAATGTAGTCACACAAGTGTACAAATGTCTTTCCTCCAGTATGTACGATTGAAGTCATGGCGGTTAGCAGTTTAAAGTTTGGATTGTTTCGTCACCCACACGTCAGCCACTCACAGCAGCTGCACAGTGTTGCGTGAGCTCCAACACTCAGTATCCGTTCGCGCTCAGGCTGTAACAGAGCTGGTGGTCGTCGAGTGCTTCTTTTTTTTTGTGAACTTCGTATCACACGAGTGCATCGATACAAACACCTCGCGCGCGTTTTCCATCGGAGGAGCCAGACACTGAAGCTGCCTCCATACTTCTCTGTCAACTGCCTCCCATGAGGCTCACAGGTAAGTGACGACGAATGTTTTAGCTGTCGCTGCACTTAGAACAACACTGAACTTTGCGTTGCACCTGTTGTCGTAGCCTTGACTTCTTTTTTACACTTGCAGTACAACACTACCACTAGTATACAGTGAACAGTTATTTTTATTATGCACGTCGCACTTTAGTGTGCATCTTCACACAGCATTCGTGCTTAGTTCCTTCGCCGATGGAGTTCATTTACAAAACAATCAATTTTGCAAGTTTCCTCCATTGGTACAGAAAGACTTATATTCTACTATTTACAAAAGATCACTTACGATCTAATATTTACAATTAATGGTCACTCCTTTTGTTAAGTCCAGTGAACAACTGCTTTATGAATGGACTCTTTATATCTCAAGATTTGCTTTCACTAGTGAACCTAAAAATATTCTTTCAAACTTTCTTTTAAGTGCTCATCTCCTCATTATGAAAACTACAGGTTTCGCAACACTCGTTGCATTTATTCTTTAGTGCACCCAAGATCATTTTCTACTGCCACGCAGAATATCTACTACTTAACGGGTATGCATTTAACGCTGAATCTTTTTTTTTTGCTTGCCAAATTTGTTTTTATATTTGAGGGCAGACTGGATAACAATAGGTCTCCCTCTTCGCTTCATGTACTCAGCAATCGTTCTCTGTTAAAAAAAATAGGGTAACGCGTGTCTACTATTTTTTTTTTTTTTTTTTTTTTTTTTTGCATGAATGGAATTACCGACAGTTCACTGGGTTTACGCAACCGGTCCATAACAAACATTACCAAAGCTAGCGAAGTTCATCACGCTACGTGTCTCATTTCTCATAAGCACTGCTTTGCTTCGAAGCACACGTGCCTTTTACAAGTCGACCCTTGGTCTGGGTTAATGAACCAGGATCGAAAGGAACGGGCACAAGGAAAATGGATTTCATAAGAGGAGTGTCTCAGGATACATTTTTGCAATAAAATCTGCACGTAAATAAAATTATCTTAATAAACATATGCACATATATAAAATTCAACCTCCTTCCTTACAGCATGCTTTGCTACTTCTACGTCTTACTCAGGTTATAGTCAATATTAAGTTTAAATATCACTGCATTGCTTGTTCTTTAGATTAGCCTTCAATTAGGGTATTGAATGGTCGCTAGATTACACTACAAATCTTCTGAAGATCTTTACTTGGACTTATTTATGATACAGGGGGCTTGCTGTGTGGTTATTTAGTAACTTGATTCTACTGAAATCAATTCGTCAGCTAACATTCCTCATATACTCTTTACATTGGGCTCAGATCACAGGGAAATAGTTTACTTTCATAGCAATTGATGGCCTCGTGGAGTACTTACGCTACATTATTGATGCTTCATGGTTTGCCTCTATTTGTACTGTATTTCTCTAACTTAGTTTACTGCAGCTTATTGTCTCCTTGCGTGAACACATGTGGGTTACCACTTGTTTTTCCATTTAACAGCACGCTTTAACTGAACTTAAAGCTATTTCTTCTACTCCTGTCCACTGTCTGGACTGTTTGAACATGTACCCTTTTTTTTAAGCAGGTAATTTGGGCTTTTACTACAGAACTTCAAGTACTTACATTACTAAAAATAAATCTATAAATATTCTTGTACCTTGAGAGAAGTGCTTATTTACGCATCCTTCTCCATTTCTCACCTTTACATATTTATATAGCTCCGGGCAATCGCCTCGCAAGCATTTTTTTTTCTTATTACTAACTTAAAATTAAATTGAAATTCTTGGTGCAACCCCTATTTCCTGCTTCAGCTTGTTGAAGAAATATCAGTTCATGTCCATCACTATAAACAATTTTTCCATACATAGCATTTAATACTTAAAGATGACATGTAGTAGCCTTTTACCATGTAGTCAGTGCGCTGTTCAACACAATACTTATTATTAACAGTTCACACAAGGAAATTTCCAGTACGCAAGAGGCAGGAAACCGAAACAGATTCTATCTGCAGTTGAGGCTGTGTCTGTAAACTAACTCTCTGTTTCAATGGACCAATCGCTCCCGATATGGAGCAGCCCTGAATCGGCAATGATAAAACTTTTGAAACAGAAGACACCTGTCTGAAGAGACATGATGACATCACATTGATGTTTGCTCCTGTATCAACAATGGCTGTGACAGGAATGTTGGCAATAGAAATCTTAATCGAAGCCTGGACCTGTTCATCATAAATGTCATTAATGTCTTGAGCTTCTAGGTCAGGTGCAAGGTCATCTCGTAAGTCGGTCTCATGGTCGTACCGTATCGCATTAGCATACTCAGAGTATTCGTTAGTACTCCCACTGGAACCGGCAGCGACCTCTAGGAGGCTGAAAGGTGCTGCCTCTAATTTTCCGCAGGATGTTTAACCTGTTTGTCATTCATGGCCTTAAGTGTTTGTTCCGTTTCATATTGGTGCTGGTTATGTGGTACAAATGCCGGTGTAAAGGGGTAAAATCCACTGGGTGCATTCACTTGTGAATAAAATACTTGAGACGTCTGCTGTCGCCCGATCTTTTGGTTGCCGGCAGAATCATTTCCTTGTGAAGGAAAGTTCGCATTTGGTACCGTTTGAAAATTGTTCCGCGGTCCTCTATTCTGTGAAAAGTTGTTCTGATGTGCTGGGTGGCCTCCGCCTTGCCCATGCCACTTGCTATATTTCGACCTACAACTTTGATTGTACACTGGCCCATTTGAAAAATTACCACTAGTTTGTGGAGAATTTCCATACTGCTCAGGCGCAGAATTAAAGGGTGGGTTTCCGTACTGATGTTGTACCTGGTGGTTGTAAATTGGGTGGTATCTCTGCTGATTACTGTAATTGGTTTTCTGCTTCCATTTAAAGTTATTGCCATTTGCGTTTTCATAACGGCTGGCAGGTTGGCAACAGCGGTCGCAGTAGCTCGCTCTCTCCTTGGGCGCATTGTTGTCCGCGTGCGATGCATTCTGCTGGCTGCCAGGGAAGAATTTGCCGCTGCCAACCTTGGAGCGCACATCCTCGCTAATTAAATCTAAGGAATCCAGCACAGAAAGGAATACATCCGTGTCTTATTCGGACACATTTACTAATTTCTCTCTAATAGACACAGGGAGTTTGCTTTTGAGAATCATAATTACGTCCTTGGAAGAAATCGGAGAATCCCAGAATTTAATTTTTGCTAGATACTTCTCAAAGTATCGCCGGAGACTTCCATGCTTCTCATTGAAAATTTCCGCACCATACACCTCCTTCCTTAATCTTTGCTGTACCCCATTACTCCAAAATTTTGCCAAGAACATTTTCTCAAACTCTTCATAATTCCTACACGTGTCTACCATTTCCGTTCCCCATAATGCTGCATCACCAGAAATAAAGCCAGTGACGAACTGAATACGCTGTCTGTCTGTCCAGCTCCTGGGAAATATGCCGGAAAAATTCTTTAGGAACACGATGGGGTGTATTTCTCGCTTCTGCGGATGAAAAACAGGAAAAGTGCGATGCTTAATCACACTTTCCTCTTGCATTAAACTCACAATTGTGGGCGGATCATTTAGTTTCCCTACTCGGGACTCAACAGGACTGTTGTTTTGCATGTAATCAGGCGGTGAACAATAAGGAGTTGACTGACATTCGTCACCGTCTAAAGAGTTGTTCCCTATAGTTTGCGTATGCGTGTGCGGATTTTCTACCCAGTTTCTCAGCATTCTGACTTCGTCCACTACTTGCTGCTTCCACTCGGGAAGATCCCGTGTAAGTGTCCTCCGAATCTGTCCCAATTCAGAAACCACTGTGTCTCCAGACTTACCAGGAGCAGCTAAGATTTCATAAGTTACATCCTTGACAGTCTCCCTAAGCTCCTCCCTGACCTTCTTTTCGATAAAAATATCTTTACCCTTTATCCATTCACCGTAGTGTTCCGACAATGCCTCCGTGTGTGCTTTCACAGTGCTCTTAACCTGTTCTTCAATATTGATTGAGTCTATCTGCCTCGACAGATCCTCCACTACACCTTCAATGTCAGATACTGCATTTCTAACTGAGTTTATTTCTTTGGTAGCTGCCTGAATTTTTGTGTTTAATGTTCCAGATACTTCAGCTATTTCACTTTTCACCTGTTTCTGCATTTTCTGAATTTGATCACTGATCTTAGTTTGCACCTCACCCAAATGGGTATTTAATTCAGCCGTAATTTCTTTATGCAGATCTGTTTTGATTGTGCCTAGCTGTGTTTTTAATGATTCGCTTACAGCATCTAATCGGGCGTTAACAGTCTCATTTTGTGTTTTTATAGTCTCATTTTGTGTTTTTACTGATTCGCTTACAGCATCTAATCGGGCGTTAACAGTCTCATTTTGTGTTTTTACTGATTTGCTTACAGCATCTAATCGGGCGTTAACAGTCTCATTTTGTGTTTTTATAGTCTCATTTACTGCGTCAAACTGTTGTTTCAGCATTTCCATTAATGCACCGAGGTCATTTGTAGCTGCAGCGGGAAGAATTTGGACTTTAGGGTCACTTTCCCCTGTTACAGACATGGTTAGTTCAGTTTCCACACGGGAACCTACCGTTCGCGATCGTAAAGGGTATGGAATACTATTAACGTCTTCACTCCCGTCTCCTGTTGTCACCTGTCTCTGTTTACTATCTGCCATTTTCGTTAGTAAATCACGTGCTACGTAAGGCTTTCGTCGTTTGTCAGTGACGTGGTGAGTCCGCTAAGAGCACCACTCTCGCGTGAGCAACAAATGAAATTCTATCTGGCAAGAAGACAAGATGGAACCTAACCGTTTCAGACAAATGAATGAAGATGCTCTTCACTGCAAATTGCGCACACTATCCACCATGTTGAAAATGCAATACAGGTATACTAACAATGGGGAGAAATAATTTCTATTATCAGACTACGAAGAATTTTACTTTGAAAGATAAAATAAAGCAGATTTTCTATAGCGGGAAGGAGATAGAAAGAATGTGGATCGACTTGGAAAAGCAACGTTGCTACTGAAGCACTACACTGCGTATGCAAAATTCTGACTTACTTTTTGATGGCTTGAATACCGCTATGTTGTCTCAGCAAACTCACGTCTCTTTTCTTTTCTTTTCTCTCGGTAATTAAACTGCATTATTGACCGTTATTCTCACAGAGATACGATGTGTACATGAAACGACAGAACATTTATTAACACAAGCACATAGAAAATTTTCCAAGAATTTGAACTAATTTTTGGTCACGTCCCTGTTCGGGCGCCAAGTGTGATGTTACAAAATAAAAAGTGATGTTGCTATTCAATGGAAAGTTGGAAATTGAGATTTAGCTTACTGTTTTATCAATCGCAATTGGCGTAAGAATCATGGATTGACCATTGTCATAAAATGTTGCATTATGAGATGTGAATAGTTTTTACTTGCGGTTTCGCGTGGCTTGAGGCAGTCTCAACTAGCGTGCTATTGATTAAGAAATTGCGTTATCGTCTTTCTAATTACTTCATGATCGTAGATACGATCATACCCGGTTGTGAAGTTATTGTTATGACAAAACAATTTCCTAAGGGACCAGAAAGTTCTTAAGGGCGCAAAAACAACTGTAACATCACACAAAAGGGAAATTCGTTATTAAAGCTGATGCAAGAAGACGATAAAACAGTTTTCTTTTTATCAATGTAACACGCACATTGGACTGCTGATCTTGGAGTCTGTAATATTAGCAAAATGCGTAATTAAAATGAAAATAATACTGAGGAGATAATAGGAATGAGCACTGCTAAATGATTCAGTATTCCCAGAACAAATATTTATTATAACTAAAACATATATCGTACCTTAAGCTTAATACAACAATGACGGTAGATTTTTTATGTCCGTATCATGTCCATTGAGCGCTCTTTTATATAGCCATTGTCCTCTTGAGTCGCTCGTGCTTCGTCACGGTAAGTTACAACAGTTCTTCTTCCTACACTTCACTCAAAACTTAGACGGAACACGTTTTTATTTATTTAGTGAAAATAATTAGATCAGACCGCCACAAATCTGCGTCCGTCTTACTCGAGAAAAACAGTAAAAGTCTTCTTAGCGCTCAAGGCTTCATTTGTTCTCCCTCGAACAAAATAGTGAAGGATCGTATATTTTTCTGTCTTTATTGCCGCCCAAAGACGACAAATTACATCATTAGAAAATTCCACCGTCGCTATACGACGCCTCATTATACATTAATCATTATTTACAAACAAGTATTTGCCTTCTGGCTGAAAGTATTAACTACTCGTATTTGCTGTTTTAATTAAGTCAAAAATAGCGAATATCACAACCCTCTAAACATGACTTACGTCTAGCATGAACTGTAGCATGGCCATGTCTAGAATTCTGTAAGTCTTCCATGTTATTAATTTTACTAACAGACTGTAATGGGCCATCCTCCTCTAGCATTACTTTTCTTCAACAGTAATAGTTGACACCAGTAATATTTTTCAAATTTTGGACGTGTCAATATTATCTCAGCTGTTTTTCTGAAAAATTTCATATACTTCTGTACACAATATGTTATATTTCAGAATAAAATTTGTGGAAAGGAATTATTTTACTTTTGATGTTACAATCAATATTTACTAACTCTGAAGGTACAGTTAAAATTATTTTCTTTTAGAAACATTTGAAAATTATGAATTATTTATCATACTTAAATTTTTTTTTATTAATTTTGCAATCTAGTGCTGTTTATTATGTTTGTTTCTGAATTCATTTATAAAATAGTAATTGTACTTAATAGAAATTAATTTGTCAAGAAAAATAGTAAACCCTTTCGAATATTGTTACGACTGCAGAGTGAAGTAGCAGTAAGCATGCCTCTGATGTGAACAGACTGTTTTTGTATTTTGGATGAACAATGTAAAATTGGTTTTGTTGATGTGAAAATTCAAAACGCTGTGTTATATACAAAAATGTGACAAAGTACATTAACATAAAAACAAAAATTCTGTAACAACAATCTTCAAAATTATTTAGATCAATTGAACCATGAGAACCTAAAATGTGAGAATTTCAGCTTCAAGAATCAGACCCCTAGACAAGACCAACTGGAGTCAACTCTACAAGAAAAGATAAGTAAACTAAAAAGTTTATTTTGATCTTACGCCTGTCAAATCTTCAGAGAAGACTTTGCACATTGGTGAACAATAGCAACAGCTAGGAAAGATGGGGTAGATTACAAAGAAGAGCATGCTTATCTGAAACCAGTTCAACATGTTTTAATTTATAAATGTGATTTGTTTCTGAACCAGAAACAGTAGCTCTTACCTTTTGAATCTCTTATATACACCTTCATGAAAACAACATTTATGCCTTTCTTAATCAAAGTAGAAACTGGCAACAAATTAGTGGCTAAGCTACAGATTGGAATATCATTGCTGATTGAAGATATACCTGATGAATTGGCACTAGCATTTCACTTCTCTTCACAATTTTTTATTTGAAATTTTCTGGTACAAAATCTTTGAAACCATCCCTTTCTTGAAGTCGTGTCTGACGATGCTCTGAAATTGATGATCCACTCACTCCTGTTAACTCTGACACATCAAGTAAAAAAAACAATGACTTTTCTTCTCATCTGGAATTGACCTTTGATGATTCTTGTCTGTGGGAACAATCAGACTTGAAGTGACCATACCTCCAGCAATTAAAGCATTTTATTTTTTTTATTTTCTTGTTTTTCGTTGTAAAGCTGCTTTTATGATATGAAATTTTCATCTATTGTACTGGACTCTATAATTGCCCCTCTGGTAATGTAGATAAACTTCTGGTAAGCTTCACAGCATACTGAATGGAATTAGTTCATTGTAAATTTGTTTGTCTATGCTCTTAACTTTTGTTGGTTATATACAAAATAAGAATTACATAACCTTGAAGACTTTCTTCAGATCTGGATAATGTAGTGTGCAACAAAGCATTCCAAAGATTCATCCATTTAGTTTTGTTTTTATCAGCAAGCAGGTTTTTGAGGACATACCAAGCTTTGTTTCCCTTTGTTATGTTTCCCACATGTAATAAATGTAATAGCTTCATAGTTAAGTAACAGAAAATAATATGTCTCAGTGAGACACAGACATTGTGTGGTGAAAATTGTTGAGACTGGGCTAGCATAGGGATCAGTTCTAGGACCATTCTTTTTCATAATTGCAATCAATGCTTTGCCACATCATATTTCCTAATCTATTAGCTGCCATACTGATGACACAATGATAATTGCAACTCATCAAGAAATATCAGTATTACAACAAATGTTATTGACAGGGGATCTCAAACTGATTCGATATTTCTAGATATCCAGAAGGCTTTTGACACCATTTCTCACAAGTGACATCTAATCAGATTGTGTGCGTATGGAGTACCAGATTATCACTTCAGTTGTGTAACTGCATTCATGATTTCTTGTCAGAAACGTCACAGTACACAGTAATTGCTGGAAAATCAACTTTCAGAGGGAGAAATTATCATCATAGTAAAATAAAAGAAATCAGAGCTCATACAGGCAGATTTATGTGTTAATTTTTCCCATCCACTGTTCGAGAGTGGAATGGTAGGGACATAGTCTGAAGATGGCTTGAAGAATCCTCTGTGAGGCATTTAATTGTGAACTGCAGAGTAATCATGTAGATGTAGGTACAAATATATATGTCCCTTGAATAATTAGACACTGTAGGGAAATGGTTCTCCTCTACCAAACTTCTGTGTAACACTGCAGGGCCTTTAATTTTACATCATCTAACAGAATAGAAAATAGGAGAATATCTAGGGTAACATACCTAATGAGCATACTGAGAGATTTAGTTTAGAATATTTAACATTAATCTATTTTGAACTGTTTCATTCTCACATTTCATATGGACTGCTGGTATGGGGGGGACTCTTTATATACAAGTGATATACTGAAGATATAAAAAAGTCCTAAGTGAAATGTGCAGGGCTGCACCAAGAGATCACTGTTTATTCTGTTAATATGTATATATATTGTTCATCACTATACATTAAACTAAATGTAGAATAATTTCAAATAACAGGAGATATAGACTAACACAACACTTGGAGAAAAATTAAAATGGATATTCCAAGACACAGATTGGTAAAAACACCTTATTTGCCCAGAGCCAGGTCCACAGAAATCCTTAACAAAGTACCACACTCAGCATAGTCCATGTCTTGTAAAGTATTTCACAGGAAATTGTAGAAATGGTTGGCTGAAAATCAATTTTGTAATGTGAAGGAATTTTTTGATTTACAGATTGTGAGCATATGTTAAAATTTAAAATGCATCTCTAAATGTCTATAATTGTGTGTGTAATTAAGTGCATTTATATTATGTATGAGAACTCAAGAACATTGTATATATGGTCAATGATTAATAAAGAATGAAGATTAAGGCATGTGTTGCAGCACTTGCCCCAGGACATAGGTCCAAAATTTTTCATTCACTAGAATTAGTTTCATCTCAAACTTACATGCATTGTAATTATCTTTTTATTTTAGTTTCCCTAGCACTGGAGTCATGGTTTTTGTCAAACTGACATCTGAAGACATTTTTGGAAACCTGAACCATAACAAATAACACAAGTAACATGGACACATAAGGTAATACACTTATTCAATTTTTATATTCCTACCAGCATGACATACATAGTTCATTGCAGAGATTAAGCCCACAACCTATCACAATTTGCTATTGTTTATGATATTATGGATAAATCATTCATAATTATTATATTCATGCATCAGCATTGCATCACACATACAGACGACAAAAGCAACAACAACACAGAGATAATCCATTGACTTGTAGATGGTTACAGCAAAGATTAAATCATGTGCTGGGTCACCAGGATAACCACAGAAGTGCTTTCATTTGCTTGATGTTCCCACAGCATGTGATAGGATATTGAAAACACAAATGCAAACTATACTTCTAATGATACATAGAAATTTATTAATATTCAGCTTACAGGCACACATGGTCACAACTGAAGTACAAACAAAAGTGGTCAAATTAGTTGACGAAGTCAACCAGAGTTCCTAGTTTTGCTCTGAATTCGAATTACTCATTGTTGGACTGTTGGACCTCTGTTTGCCATCTGTATTGTTGCCAGAGATGTATCAAGAAGACATTGGCAATAATTGCTACTTATTTTTGTCTGTGCTATGTTTGGTCTATGAAGTCAATCACAGGATTGGTAATATAAGTAATTTTTTTTTCGTATTAATTATTTGTACCACCATTTTTATGGGTTGAAATCTTTCCATATAAAATGAGTTTCATTTTTGCTTGTACTTTTAGGGCTCCATTCAAAAAAGGATTATCAGAAGAGGAAATTAAAAAGGTTCTAAATGAATGTTCCAATGACCGCAAGCATTCTTAATTTGACTGGTCCATCAGGCAGGAAGAACAAATGTGAGTTAGTGGTCACAAAAGTGAATTAGAAATAGAAGCAGATCCTTTGGAGGGAAATGAACACATTCATCTTGAAGAAGATAAAATGCAACATCATGAAGAAGACAATGTTGGTGATGACAATGTAGATTTTATTTGTGCGTCTTTTGTTAGTAAAGATGATAAAACTAAACAGTCCAAGGAAAGTGTTATAGCCAGAACAGCAACATTGCCCTCAAGAAATACAATAAAAATCCTTCCTTTTCCAAACAGGCTGGCTAAGGATATCACACAGGAACTGACAGTATTCAGCAAGATTACTAGTGCATAAATGATTGATTTACTTGTGGAATACACCAACTTCCATATTAGAAACCTGGTATCACAAATCAACTATTCTAAAGAGAGCTGTGTAAAAGGGACTTCAAAGAAAGAGATCTGTGCTCTTGTTGGACCCCTTACTTTTATTGGCTTGAAGGGTTGAAATGAAACAAATGTTGAAGAACTTTGGAATAATGATGGCAATGGAATGATAATTCTCAGAGCTTGTATGTTATACAGATGGTTCTTATTTCCCCTCAGAAGTGATAAGAACATAAAAATCTGAGAAAGATAAATTATCAGTGATCAGGTCATATTTGGATAAATTTGTTACAAGTTGTAAGGAAATCTATAGTTTGGGAGAGTTTGCAGCTGTAGTTGAGATGCTGACACCTTTTCGAGGAAGATGTTCATTTGTTCAATACATGTATAACAAACCAGTGAAGTACGACTTGACATTCTATTTTCGATGCCAAAACATTCTGCGCAGCACCAGTTGAGTTATATTGTGCAACACAAGCAGATGGCCCTTACAAGGTGTCAAACAAATCATATGATATTGGGCATTGACTTGTAGAAAATGTGAATGGAACCAATTGGAATATTCAGAATATTATTTTTTATATTTAATATACTAGTTATTCACTGACAGTTTCACTTTTGTACAAAAACATCACTTGTGTTGGAACTCTGGGAGAGAGAGAGAGAGAGAGAGGGAGAGAGAGAGAGAGAGAGAGAGAGAGAGAGAGAGAGAAAAGGAAATTCCTACTGCTGAAATTTAGGAGTGTAGGGTCTTCACTGTTTGGATACCAAAAGGATATCACAATTGTGTCAGATGTTCCAGAAATAAATAAATAAATATGTCGTTCTACCTAGCTCCAAGCACATGAAGGTGCAATTGATGAAGGAACCGATAAACTACACATTATCATGTACTACAACACTATAAAGGGATGGGCTGACACAGTTAACCAGATGTGTAGTAAATACTCTGTAACTTATGTAACTAGAAAATGGACAATGCCTTTATGGTTTGCTTCACTAAATATTGCTGGCTCCCATGTCCATATATTGGTTCAGTTCAATGCAGGAAACCCAAGAGAACCAAGGAGGATATTTTTGAAACAGCTATCTTAACAACTTATGGAAGCTCATTTAGTTACACCAGCCTACACTCCTACGCTTCCAGATGACCTCAAAATATTTTTGGCACCTTATAAATTGGAATAACCTTGAGAGCTGGAAGAGTCTCCAAACAAAAAAAAGAGTTGCTGCATTATGTGTTGTAGAAAAGAGAATGTTGTTATCATAATTCATTGTTGTGAGTGTAATATGGTTGTGTGCAGAAAGTATTCTTCCACTGTGTGTGAAAAGTGTGCATGTAACACAGTGGATGATCTGGAAGAACAGGATGAGTAAAATTTGTGTATATAATAACAAACAACAACAAATCTAATAAATAACCCGAATATAGTACAATTAGTGTTGTAGAAGTAGTATGCACTGCGAAATCAATGTAGGCCAAGTGTGATGTGAGATTATGATGTGTGTTAGAAATTAAATGATTAAAATTTATGTATGTAAAAATCAAAATAACATTAATTTTTTGCAGTAGCAAGCAGTATGTTTTTTGCCTCTAGAGACCGTGTGACAGTGTCAATCATGTGACCACTGATGTTAACAAAAACTGACACCACTGCTTGAGGGTTAAGGAACACGTGGTGTTCATGGATGGCACCAACCTCTCTTGAATTCACAATTCCATTCATTTTTTAAAAGTCCTGTCATACTGAATATGCCATAAACACCATTCTCTAACATATCAGTTCAAATACATACTGTTCAAGACAAGAAATTATATCAGTGTACCCCTGCTTTGTCCGCCCCTCGTGGTCAGGGATTTTTCCTGCCTCGAGATGACTGGATGTTGTTGTGTCGTTTTCATCATCATCATTCATCCCCATTACGGTCGGAGGAAGGCAACAGCAAACCACCTCCAGTAGGACCTTGCCTAGTAAGGCGGTGCGGGTCTCCCGCATCGTTCCCCTACGCTCTGTAAAGAAGCATGGGACTTCATTTCATTTCACCCCTGTTTTGTTTAATTATTCCAGTATCTTTATGGGACTCCTAGAGAAATCCTTCCTAACCAGGACGCACTTTAAATCTCTCATCTCTTTAAGATGGACTTTGTTGATAATCTGGGTCTTTGAGAAGGATAGCCTCTGCTCTTTCTTCCTGAACTGAACACCTACTTCCAAATCTGCATCATCTATATACTTTTCAACTCATTCTTGAGTATTGATCTCCACCTTTCTCATGATTCAATAATATTCTTTGTTGATGTATAAAGCAATAACTACCAACAGAATATCTTCATTTTACAGTTGTCAACATTTTCCTATATAAAAAAATCACCTTGTTTACGGGCATTGCACTTGTGGGTGTCACAGTCACAGTGGAATGCAGTAATTATCTCCAAATGTGTATCCTGCCCAGAAGATTCAGAAATTGATTTTTTGTGAGATTTCTTCTCATGCCAGCAACAGCTGAACAAGTTCCACCAATAACTGCCACAGTTTCTTCAGTATCCGCACCTTTTGTATAAATGATGAACTCTTTCAAATTTGATAGGTGTGTGTGTGTGTCTGTCTGTGTGTGTGTGTGTGTGTGTGTGTGTGTGTGTGTGTGTGTGTGTGTGTGTGTGTGTGTATGTGTGTAAGAGCAGAAGCTCAAAAGCTACTGTGATTTTCCCATGTTCTAAATGTGCCTGTGCACCACTGTAATGTTAAAAGGCTCTGGTATGTGTTGTAACTGAATCAACAACTTCACTAATGATCTGTCATCTTTATGTTGTTCACGAGCTTTTACCTTGACTGTTTTTGTATGGTCACCTTCTTGTAGTTTCTTGGTGCTCACAGTGGAGATTTTCTATATACTTAAACAATGTTTTTACATGAATGTTTTTCATCTTGTTGTGGCAAAGAGGCGAAACATGTTTTTCTAATGAATAGCATGTTCCATCACAGATCCCCCCCATAGAGATGAAAGATATCATTTAAAGTAACTTAATTAATGAATTAGAAATTTGCTATAACATTGTGCTTTTTACTAAATTATTAACATTATTAAAATAAATGTCTTGTAAGACTGAAATCAGTTCCTCCACTCAACATGGCATCAGCACCAGCACCTGCATGTGATGCATCACTGTCACCAGTGGCATTCTCAGTAGCAGCATTAGAAAATGAAGCAACTGTAGATTAAAATTGAGCTGTTGGTTTGAAAAAGTGATGTATTTTTAATGACAAATTTCATTAAGGAATAAATATATTGGGAAGCAGTAGTTAGTAGCCCTAGTTCCTTAAACAGGCTTCTGCATGATGTTCTTGAGTTCAAGCCACATATAACTCTTGTTGCATGGTTTTGTGCCTGGAAAACTTTAGCTTGGCTTGATGAATTACCTCAAAAATAATCCCATATGACGTTATGGAATGAAAGTAAGCATAGTGTGCCAGCTTTTTCATTTTTATATCTCCTATGTCTGACACAATTCGCAGTGCAAATTATCAGTAGCAGCAGTGGAAAAGGAAGTAACAGTAGCATCAACAGCAGAAGTTTCACCAGCAACAGTAACTATAGTGCCTCTAAAAGGAGAAATGAGAATTGCAGTAGGAGAAGCAGCATCAAGTGTTACGTGTAGACGGAAAACAGCACCTCCTGTCCGTCTAAATGATTTTTTAGTGGAAGGCAGCAGGATGAAGCAGCCCAGGAGATAAGTAGTGTAACAAATTTCACAACACCTCACCAAAATGTTCAATCTAAAATAAACAACAATTATGATCTTAAAATTTGCTATCTGAATGTTCAAGGACTAATAGATAAAGAATTTATTGTAAACAGTTTTGGACTAGATAACAAATTTGATATTTTCTGTCTGAGTGAACATTGGGTTACTGAGAGTGTACTTACAGTTGTCAAACTTGATAACTATAATGTAGCAAATAGTTACTGTAGAAAACTGCATATAAGAGGTGGTGTGGCAATATATATTAATCAGTCATTCAGCTGCTCCATTGTTAAGTTGGACCTAGATTATTTATGTGAGGAACAGAACTTTGAAGCCACTGGTATAGTTATGGACAGTCTTAAGTTAGTAATAGTATCCCTTTACAGGTCACCTAAGGGTATCATCAATGTATTTCTAGAAAAATTGGACATGCTGTTAGATGTACTAAGAGGGACCAGATGGTTGCATTATGACATAGTAATTGGTGGAGATCTGAATGCAGATTTTGATATAACAACACATAAACGTACTGTGACTGAGTTGAAAAACCTTTTAAGACAGTGCAATTTGCACTCAATCAATAACAGGCCCACAAGAGATAAAGCATGTCTTGACAATATTTTTGTCAACTTTAAAACTACAGAAGAATCATGTGCTGTTACAGCGTTTCCATTTTCAAATCATGACTCTGTATCTTTAAACTATACAAGTAGGTTCTGTATTGATAATAGTAATATTCCAAAGCCTGTCCCAAAAGTTATAATCACCAGGCCTGTCACAGATGACAAAACTGTTCAGCTCTGTAAGTCCCTTGCTGAGAGAGACTGGTTCAACCAATGTCATGGTGACACAAGTTATAGTCTTAGTGCTGATTTGTCAGGGAAACTATTATTTGAGAGATTTTTTAAAACATTTCTGACACAATTTAATGACAATATCCCCATAAAGAAATGCAAATTAACTGACAAAGGCTTTAAAAGCAAGGCTACAAACAGACAAAATTCATGGTTCACTAAACAATTATCAAGTATGAAAAACCAAGTTATGGTGTTGCACAATATATGTAGCAATCAGAAAACAGAACATGCCAGATTAGCCTATATAAAATGCAGGAATGAGTATAAAAAAGCCATCGTGGAAGCCAAAAAAGCACATAATTTCAATACCATTGATAATTCTACAAATAAGTGCAAAGCTGCATGGAAATTAATAAATGGTGTTGCTAAAGATGTAAGAAGCAAAAAAATTAATATAAGTCCCCAAAAATTCAATGATTTCTTTATTAAATCTGTTGAAAATGTAGGAAATACTATAATCAAACCTGATATCAATTCATCAGAGTTACTTTCTAAAAATGTTTGCAGAACACCAACAGACACAGGTACGTTTATGTTCTCCGAGGTCTCACCTAGTCATGTCCTAAGCATTGTAAAATGGATGAAATCTTCAGACAGTGAAGATATATACGACATATCCTGTAATTTACTAAAGAAAGTAATAGACTATATTGTGTACCCCTTAACATTCTGTATAAATAAATGCATATCTGAAGGATATTTTCCCGAAGAACTCAAAGTGGCTAGGGTAATTCCAATATATAAAAAGGGAGATATGGACGCACCTTGCAGTTACAGACCAATCTCCATAGTCCCAGCTTTTTCTAAAATACTGGAATGTGTAATTTACCAACAGCTATCTGTCTATTTTGAAAAATTAGGAATAATTAGTGAATCTCAGTATGGTTTTTGGAAAAAGTTGTCTACTGTGGATGCTATAGACTTTGTAGTCAAATACTTACGTCAAGTGTTTGAGGATAAGGGCTATGCTCAACTCACATTTTGTGATCTAAGCAAAGCTTTTGACTGTGTAAAGCATAAGCCACTCTTAGAAAAACTGGAATTCTATGGCATTAGACATAACAGCCTTAAATTAATAAAATCATATCTTCAGAATCGTAAGCAAGTTGTTTGTGTAGGGAGAGAAATGCCGAGTATAGAGCAAGTCAAGGTAGGTGTTCCGCAGGGATCTGTGCTGGGCCCCTTTTTGTTCCTGATAATGATAAATGATCTGCCGTCATTTATCAAGTCCACCACTGTGTTGTATGCAGATGATACAACATTTCTTCATGCTAGTGAGGATTTCAATAGCCTTAAAACTTGTGCGGCAAAGACAATTGACCAAGCATCCTATTGGTTCAAGGCAAATGGATTCCTGCTGAATGAAAACAAAACACAGCAGATGGTCTGTAGTCTTAGAGACAAGCTTCTGTCAGACGATCCAAGTTATGTCAAATTTTTGGGGGTATACATTGATGATAAATTATCTTGGGGTCAACATGTACAATATATTAGTGGTAAATTGTCTAGAGTTATTTACCTGTTAAGGCGACTTATGGATTGTGTTCCTGAAAAATATGTTAGAACATCCTATTTTTCATTCTTTCAGAGTATAATAACATATGGAATTATTTTGTGGGGGAACTCTAGCTGTGTCCATGACATATTAATACTGCAAAAAAAAGCTATTAGGATAATTACAGGTTCTGCATATAAGGCACACTGTAAACCATTGTTCTGTGAACAGAAAATCATGACTGTTATAAACTTGTACATATACTATGTTCTAATTTATACGAAGAAGAAATTACCAGAAACAAAAACCAGAGAAAATGTACACAGCCACAATACAAGAAGGAATAGGTGCCTCTATATTCCTTACCACAGGTTGTCAAAGTCACTCAACAGCTACGAAATCATGGGGTACAAATTATTTAATAAACTTCCTCAATCTGTTCAAGAATTACCTGAACAATTATTCAAACAAACAATTCATGACTGGCTAGTCCTCCACCCATTCTATGACATAAGAGAATTTATCAACTGTAATATAATACTATAATGTTAACAAGAAACCTGTTGTTTCTTTCAAACTATTAATTGTATTTTAGTATGTATATGACGTTGTCTATTGCTGTAATGGCCGAATGACAATAAAATTATTATTATTATTATTATTATTATTATTATTATTGTTATTAGAGATTTCTTAAGATGCTTCAGCAGTTCTGTGGTGTGCTCCTCCTACTTGAATTTATTACCAAGCTGTAATCCCAAGAATTCAACACTGTCCATTTCTTCTATCTGCTTGTCATCGTATGTTAGGCATATACTTGTGGGACTTCCTTTACAAGTTCTGAATTGCATGTAATGTGTTTTTTTCAAAGTTTAGTAACAAGCAATTGGCTGGGAACCAGTGATTAATGTCCACAAATATGTTATTAGCTGATTTTTCTAAGGCTACAGTTGATTTGCTATTTATTGCAATGTTCGTATCATCAGGAAACATAACAAACTTGGCATCTGGTAATGTTACTGATGAAAGGTCATTGATATACACAAGAAAAAGTAAGGGCTCTAAGATGAAACCTTGTGGGACACCACGTGTTATTAGTTCCCAATTGGATGATGCCTGGTATCTTAATACATGTCTCTTTGCTGATAACACCCTTTGTTTCCTGCCAGATATATAAGATTTGAACCATTTGCAGCATTTCCTGTTACAGCATAATATTCTGATTTACTAGAAAGGATATTGTGATTTACACAATCAAATGCCTCTGACAGATCACAAAATATACCATTTGCCTGTAATTTTTTGTCTAATGAATTAAGTACATTTTCTCTGTAAGTGGTAGATAGCCTTCTCAATATCAGATCCCTTTAGAAATCCAAATTGTGATCTTGACAGTATGTTAATTGTGGTAAGATGGTTATCTAGCCAATTGTACATTAGCTTTTCTAAAATTTTTGAGAATGCTGGCAAAAGTGAAATTGAATGGAAATTAGATGATATTTCTTTAGCTCCCTTCTTAAACAGAGGCTTAGCTTCAGCATATTTCAACCATTTAGGAAATATTCCATTGATAAACAACTGGTCACACAGATAGCTTAATATGTTACTTAACTCAAAATCACATTCTTTGATTAACTTTGTTGATATCATCACACCCACTAGAAGTTTTTGATTTTAAAGACTTTATGATGGACATTACTTCTGCTGGGGTAGTGAGGGTCCAATTCATATTATGTAAGTTATTTGAAATGTCTGGTCTGAAGTATTCCATAGCAGCATCTACAGAACCTGACAACCCCATCTTGTCAGTAATAGTTATAAAATGTTTGTTAAAAAGTTCTGCAACACTATACACATTTGTCACCAACGTATCATTTACTCTTAATGCTATTTGTCCCTCTTCATGTCTGATTCTACCAGTCTCCTCCTTCACTATATCCCATATTGCCTTTATTTTGTTATCTGATATGACTATCTTTTCCTTGTAATATATTTGCTTTGATGTCCATATTACAGTCTTTAATATTTATCAGTAGTTCTTGTAATGTGCTATAGCATCAACATCAGAACTATTTTGGATTGACAGATACAGTTTTCTTTTTGTTTTACAAGATATCTCTATTCCTTGAGTAATGAATGGCTTATCTGTAGCCTTTGCTCTAACCTCGATTAGTTTTGGGGGAAAACAGTGTTCAAATAATGTAAGCACCTTATTAGCAAAAGTGTTATATTTTTCACTCATGCCATGAGCACTGTAAACATCACTCCAGTGAATGTCTCTGAGGAGTGTCCAAAAGTAATCAATTTTTGGCTTATTGATTACCATCTTGAGCACAGATTTAACAGATTTTATATCCTGTGCAGTATTAACATTTAGCAGAAGGAACTGCATGTCATGGTCTGAGAGGCCATTGACTATTGGTTTTTAATATAATTTTGTTCATTGGACTTTTCTATAAAGATGTTATCAATGGCTGTTTGTGAGTAATTGGCTACCCTAGTGGGGAACCTTACAGCGGGAATGAAGTTGAATGATAGTGATACTAACTCACATAAGTTCTTATTGGAAGAGGTTTTAAGGAAATCTACATTGAAGCCACCAGCAACCACTATTTCTTTGTTTTTGGTTCTTAAATGGGTCAGTACAGCGTCAAGGTGGTTTATGAACAGATTAAAGTTAGCTGCAGGGGCTTGATATACACGTAATATTATGAAGGATTTTTGAGCAAAATTCTACTTCTCTTGCACATGTTTCCATATGCTGTTCTAGGCAAAATTTATGAATGTATATGTTCTTAAATTTATGACAGTTCCTGATGAATGTGGCAACTCCTCCTTTCTCCATTTCTGCTCTACAAAAGTCAGATGCTAACCTAAATCCTGTAACACTTAGAAGTTCTATACTAGTGGTCACATGATGTTCAGAGGGGCAGATTATGTAAGCTGAGTTTGAGGACTCTAATTCATTTATGCAGAGAATTAATTTATTAATTTTATTTCTCAGTCCTCAAATATTTTGATGCAATAAAGATAGCTGACATTTCACATTGACTGAGTTGAAATTTCTGCTGATTGTTGAAAATTCTTAACCAATAGCTGCTTGTGCTGATGTAATAAGCTACAATTATGTCTTTCGGTTTCTTTCTGAAACTGAAGGTTTTTCTCAATCCTAACCTCTCTTAAAACTTGGTTTCTTTCTGTCCTCCCTATCCTAAAAAGGGTCTTTTATGAATCCTATAACCACTGGTATTTTATCACTCATGGCAATGCTTCCCCCCTTTAACTTTCCTGCTTTTTTCCCAGGCAGTTTACCCTTCCTTACACAAGCCATAAAAAAAGTTTCTCCAGTAACAGTACCATCAGGAGAAGGGAACAGAAATGCAGTTGAAGAAAATGTGTCAGCTGTTATGGGTAAGCAGAAAACAGTGCCTCCTCTCTGTCTAAACGATTTTTTAGTGGAACGCAGCAAGATGAAGAGGCTCAGTAGATAAGTAGTGCAACAGATACTGTAGTTTCTCACCAAAGAGGTTCAGTCTGAAGGGAATAACAATTTTGAGATTAAAATTTGCTACCTAAAAATTCAAGGAATAAAAGATAAAGAATTTTTTGGGAGTAGCCTACTTTTTGCCTGGATAATAAATTTGATTTTTTTGTTTGAGTGAACATTGGGCTACTGTTGGTGAACTTACAGTTGTGAAACTTGATAACTATAATACAGCAAATAGTTACTGTAGAAAATTGCATAGAAGAGGTTGTATAACAATCTATTTTAACCAGTCACTCAGTTGCTCCATTAGTAGGGTGGATGGAGAGTATTTCTGTGATGAACAGAATTTTGAAGCTACTGGTATAGTCGTTGATAGTTTTAAGTTAGTAGTAATATCCCTATACAAGACACCTAAGGGTACCATCAGCGTATTTCTAGAAAAACTGGACATGTTGTTGCATGTATTTAGAAAGCCAAAATAGTTGCATTGTGATGTTGTAATGGGTGGAGATCTGAATACAGATTTTGATGTAACAACACACAAATGTAGTGTCACTGAGCTGAAAAATCTTATAAGACAATGCAATTTATACCTTATCAATAATGAACCCACAAGAGAAGCATGACTTGACAACATTTTTGTCAGTTTTGAAACTACAGAAGACTCATGTGATGTGACAGTATTTCTATTCTTGGCCCATGATTCTGTATCCTTAAATTGTAAAACTAAATTTTCTGCTGATAAGAGTAATATTGCAAGGCATATCCCAAAAGCTGTAATCACCAGACCTGTCACAAATTATAAAATTGTCGGGTTTTGTGAGTCCCTTGCAGACAGAGACTGGTTTGGCCAGTGTTAGAGTGATACACATTATAGCTTATATAATGATTTATCAACAAAGTTAACATTTGAAAAGTTCTTTACAGCATTTTTGACACAATTTAATGACAGCTTTCTCTTAAAGAAATGCAAAATAATTGACAAAGGCTTCAAATCGAGGGCACAACTAAATAAAATCCATGGTATAGTGAACAAATAACAAATTTGAAAAACCAAGTGATGCTGTTGCAAATGTATATAAAAGTCTGAAGAATGACCATACCAGATCAGTCTATCTTACATATAGGAATGAGTATAAAAATGCCATTGTGGAAGCCAAAAATGCACACAATTCCAGCAGTATTGAGAACTCCACCAATAAGTGCTATGCTGTGTGGAAACTAATAAATGGTATTGCTAAAAATGAAAGAAACAAGAAAATTAATGTGTCCCCAAAAATTCAATGATTCTGTTAAATCAGTTGAGAAAGAAGGACATTCTATTATGAAACACGATATTAGTTTATAATTTTGTAGGCTTCCGCGGCCGGAGTCAGTCGACATAAAAGTTTTCTGGGTTTGGTACCGCGTCATAATGTAAAACTACTGCTGCTATAGAAAAGCCAACGTTTAGGCCACGATTGCAGTGGCCTTCTTCTGGGTCTAATGGTGCATTCTAGCTATACAGTGTCCTTTATATTTTGTTGTTAGTGTTCACTGCGCATGCCATTACGCCATAATTTTAAAAGGTAGTTAGTTTATTGGTCACTAAAGGAAGAAGGAGAGGGAACTTTATTTTAACAGGTTATTGCGGTGGAGGTAGAACGTGACCTCTGTTGTCCATTAGCTCTTGTGTTATGTACCATGATTGGTGGCCACCGTCAAATGAGAAGTTGGCTGCTGTTTACCAACTGGTGGACGTCGGCCGCGCGGCGGCAGTTACTCGCCGCTAGTGCTCGTGCCTCGTGTTGACAGTGCGGTCTGTTGGCCTGTGTTTGCTGGCAGCCAGGATGGGGCAAGCCTGAGTCCATCCTCCCTGTTCATGTTGTTACGGTGTTTGAGTATTTCGATGGCCTCTCTGATATTGCGTTTCGTCATAATTGGCTGCTTGGCCAACACACACGCTTCGCTGAATTTTATTTCTTTTCCGCAGTCATGGTGTGTCCTAGGCGAATATAACGCTCGTGCTCCCGAATGCACGTTGCTATTGGCCTACCAGTCTCGCCGATGTATCCACGACGTGCTAGGCTCCACCAAGGACAAGGTGGATGCATTACACACTGCAGGCGTTTACAAGGTGGAATGCGAATGTGGAGAGGCACACATCCGCGAGACTGGTAGGCCAATAGCAATGCGCATTCTGGAGCAAGAGTGTTATATTCGTCTAGGGCAACACAACAAATCCGCAGTGGCAGAACACTACCATGACTGCGGAAAAGAAATAAAATTCAGCGAAGCGTGTGTGTTGGCCAAGCAGCCAATCATGATGAAACGCAAAATCAGAGAGGCCATCAAAATACTCAAACACTGTGACAACATGAACAGGGAGGATGGACTCGGGCTTGCCCCATCCTGGCTGTCAGCAATCAGAGCCCAACTGACCGCACTGTCAACACGAGGCAAGAGCACTACCGGCGAGTAACTGCCGCCGAGCGGCCGACGTCCACCAGTTGGTAAACAGCAGCCAACTTCTCATTCAACGGTGGCCACCAATCATGGTACATAACACAAGAGCCAATAGACAACACAGTTCATTTTCTCCCTCCACCGCAATAACCTATTAAAATAAAGTTCCCTCTTCTTCTTCCTTAAGTGACCAATAAACTAACTACCTTTTAAAATTATGATGTAATGGCATGCGCAGTGAACACTAACAACAAAATATAAAGGACACTGCATAGCTAGAATGCACCATTAGACCCAGAAGAAGGGCGCTGCAATCGTGGCCGAAACGTTGGCTTTTCTATAGCAGCAGTAGTTTTACATTATGACGCGGTACCAAACCCAGAAAACTTTTATGTCGACTGACTCTGGCCGCGGAAGCCTACGAAATTATATTAGCAACCTGTATGGGCAGGAAACACACAGCAACATCCGCAAACTGGAAACACTCAGGAAGAAGAAAGGGAAACTTCTCAACGATCTTATCTACTTGAAGATGTGTCGGGATCAGGACATTGTACGTAAATTTCTTCAGTTCAAATTTAACATCGACACTCACAAAGCAAGAAGCATCTACAGGCGAGCCAGTAAATCTCTTCCGAAGGAGCGTATTCAGCAGGTGCGGAGAGAACTTGACTTCAACAACAAACAGTTGCTGCAAATACATCATCTGCTATCATCTACGTTATCGCCCACTGACTGGAATAACGTCAACAGAATCACTCACCTGCAAGTGTATGCAGCCAGTGAAACTGCCGCCATTCGCCAGAAGAAGAAATTTGAGCAGCTAGCAGAGACGACACGGAACACTACGCCTCGACTGGATACATTTCGAACAGTGGTGAACCTTTCTCCTCATCCCATCAGCACCGCAGCTCCAGAAGCACTAGCTAAAGGACTAAACTTTGCCGTCACACCTGAGCGGATTCCCACGGAAGAAATTATCGAATCCGTGGAAACAGCACTCCAGCACACATCTGCGATTGAAGCCGAGAAAATTAGACAGGAAACCGTTCGAGTTCTACTACGTGCCAAGCCACAGAAACACAACCTTAACAGAGAGGAAAGAGCAGCTATCAGGGAACTGAAGAACAACGACGAAATTGTGATATTAACAGCAGACAAAGGCAATGCTACTGTCATCTTAGACACCTTGCAGTATGAATACAAGAAGAAAGAATTATTAAATGATCCCATCTACAAAGAACTAAGGGCGGACCCTACGGCAAAGATAATTCGAAAGACGCAGGCCGCGATCATGGACTCGAGACTTGACGCTGACACAGCCAAGGGTCTTATTCCCAGAGTACCAGTCTCTCCTAGAATTTACGGTGTTCCAAAGATACACAAGGAAAGTTGTCCTTTGAGGCCAATAGTGAATGGGATCAATTCGCCTACTTACAATTTGGCAAAGTACCTAGCCTGAAAACTAAGACGTCTAGTTGGTAAGACGGACTCTTATGTGAAGAACTCGACACACTTTATAGAATGCCTAAAGGGAGAAACAATTTTACCTACGGGCATCATGGTCAGCTTTGACGTGAAATCACTATTTACGAATGTGCCAGTAGATGAAACTATCCACATCCTTCAGGAGCATGTCCCGCCAGACATATGCAACCTGGTTGAGTTGTGCCTGACTTCAACGTACTTCATATGGCAAGGAAAATACTACGAGCAGACAGATGGTGTAGCAATGGGGTCTCCCCTATCTCCGCTGGCAGCCAACATATTCATGGAAGCCTTTGAAGCAACGGCCCTCGGTTCAGCTCCTTTACAACCACGTTGCTGGTTTAGATACATGGACGACACGTTCGCTATATGGCCTCATGCTGAAACGGAGCTACACAAGTTCCACGAATATCTGAACAGTATGCATGGGAAGATACAGTTCATGCTGGAAGTAGAAAAGAATGGTGCTATCCCATTTCTAGATGTTGAAGTGTACAGGAGAACGGAGGGCACACTGGGGCACAGAGTACATCGTAAGCCTACGCATACTGACAGGTATCTGCACGCCCAATCCTACCACCATCCAGTACAGAAGATTTCTGTCATCCGCTCTTTGGCAATCCGTGCACAGTGCTTTAGTGATGCTCAAAACATCACACCTAAGCTTAAAAGGTTACGCACAACGTCTTTGGCCAATGGCTACAGCCACAAGTCGATAAACACAGCCTTGTCGACGAACACAAGCAAGAAAGATAAGCAGGAAATGGACAAACAGCAGCCAACAGTACGCTTACCCTATGTGAAAAACGTTACTGACCGAATAGGCAAACACCTTCGCCGCGTTGGGGTGCAGCCTGTCTTCTATAGTGGTCGTAGGATCCAGGACGTGCTCGGCTCCACCACGGACAAGGTGGATGCATTACACACTGCAGACGTTTACAAGGTGGAATGCGAATGTGGAGAGGCACACATCCACGAGACTGGTAGGCCAATAGCAATGCGCATTCGGGAGCATGAGTGTTATATTCGTCTACGGCAACACAACAAATCCACAGTGGCAGAACACTATCATGACTGCGGAAAAGAAATAAAATTCAGCGAAGCGTATGTGTTGGCCAAGCAGCCAATTATGACGAAACGCAATATCAGAGAGGCCATCGAAATACTCAAACACCGTAACAACATGAACAGGGAGGATGGACTCAGGCTTGCCCCATCCTGGCTGCCAGCAATCACAGGCCAACAGACCGCACTGTCAACACGAGGCACGAGCACTAGCGGCGAGTAACTGCCGCCGCGCGGCCGACGTCCACCAGTTGGTAAACAGCAGCCAACTTCTCATTCAACGGTGGCCACCAATCATGGTACATAACACAAGAGCCAATGGACAACAGAGGTCACTTTCTCCCTCCACCGCAATAACCTATTAAAATAAAGTTCCCTCTCCGTCTTCCTTAAGTGACCAATAAACTAACTACCTTTTAAAATTATGACATTATGGCATGCACAGTGAACACTAACAACAAAATATAAAGGACACTGCATAGCTATAACGCACCATTAGACCCAGAAGAAGGCCGCTGCAATCGTGGCCGAAACGTTGGCTTTTCTATAGCAGCAGTAGTTTTACATTATGACGCGGTACCAAACCCTGAAAACTTTTATGTCGATGATATTAGTTCATCAGAAATTTTTTCAAAAATGTCTGTAAACCACTGGCTATTACACACATCTGTGCCTTCACCTAGGGTGATTTCCCTAAATCGCTCCAGGCAAATGCCGGGATGGTTCCTTTCAAAGGGCACGGCCGACTTCCTTCCCCGTCCTTCCCTAATCCTATGAGACCGATGACCTCGCTGTCTGGTCTCCTTCCCCAAAACAACCAACCAACCAACCTTCACCTAGGTCTCTTCTAGTCTCATCCTAAGAATAGTAAAACAGCTAAAACCATCAGACAGTGTAGATGGCATATTGTGTAATGTTCTAAAGAAAGTAATATACTGTGTTGTGTATCCCTTAACATATTTTATAAACAGTATATTATCTTAATGAGCTAAAATTGCCTTACCGGATCTAACTCCCCCCCCCCCCCACTACCCTCTCCTTCATGGTAACCAACCCTTCCCTGACAACCTTAGTAAGGCCAATCACTTTGCCTCCTACCTCTCTGATATCTTTACCATCCCAGACGATCCCCAGTTTGATTACTTCCTCTTCCCAGATGTCCACGATCGAACTGACACCTCTGTCCCTCCCCTTGCTCCTGGTTTCCAGTACTTGGACAACATTGCACACAACAAACTCAATGCCCCCATCACTACTCAGGATATCATCACTACGCTCCACGCGAAATGCAACACCGCTCCCGGTCACGATCGTGTCACCTATCGCCACCTTCGTGAAGTTCCTGCCTCCTTCCTCTCCACCCTGGCCAGGCATCATAATGTGGTCATGTCCACTGGCTACCACCCCAACCTGTGGAAAACCTCCCAAATGCTGATGTTCCTTAAACCCAACAAACCGCCATCCGCTGTCTCCTCCTACTGTCCCATCAGCCTTACCTCGGTCTTCAGCAAGGTCCTGGAATCCATCCTTACCCGACGCATCCACCAGCATCTCCGCCACCACCGCCTCCTTCCCATTACCCAGTGCGGCTTTCGGCCGTCCTTCTCTACCGATGACCTTCTCCTTCACCTCACACATCTCCTCTATGAACAGCTCAACTCCCGTCACTCCACTATCTTCCTCTCCCTTGACCTTGAACGCACCTATGACTGGGTTTGTCATTCTGGTCTCCTCTTCAAGCTCCAACCCTTCACCCTTCCTATCAACTACGTCTGTCCTTTCTTTCCCAACGTCCTACCTACGTCACCATCCATAACATGGATTCTTACACCTTTTTCCCTTCGGCCGGTGTGCCCCAAGGTTCCGTCCTTTCCCCTCTTCTATACCTTTTGTATACAGCGGACATGCCGCTGTCTACACCCCCCATCCACCCTCTCCAATACACCGATGACACCGCCTTCCTTGCCCTCGCCCCCACCCTGCAATGCTCCCAACACCTTCTCCAATCCCATCTTGACCAGTTCACTGCTTGGTGCAACCAGTGGTTGCTGAAGGACAATCCTTCTAAGACCTAGGCGATCACTGTAGGCAAAACCACACCTTTCTTCCGTCTCCTCGACTTCTATGTCAACATTTATGGCCATACTATCGCCCTCACCCCCACCCTTAAGTACCTTGGCGTCACCCTTGACCATCGCCTCTCCTGGACACCCCATCTCTGGACAATCCAAGCCAAGACACTCTCACGAGACTGTCTCCTCAAGCTCCTCTCTGGCTGCACATGGGGTCTGGGCCCCTCCACCATCCTCCACACATGTAAGTCCCTCATCTGCCCTATCCTCTGCTACGCCAGTGTCGGTTGGTCACAGCCAGTGTGCTCCCTGCCGCCGTTGGATAAGCAGCTGCCAGCAGCAAGTCGTATACTCTTAGCTCACTTACTTGTTACATAGTTTAATTCTTAATTTCTTTGCGAGTTTTTGGGCACTTGCTTTGTTTAATAAATTTCGGGCGTATTATAGTATTTGAGAGTTGTAGCATCGCATTTCAGTTCCTGAATAGTGTAAAATCTCCTTCTGCCGCCAAGCAGTATGTCAGCAGTGCGCAAGTAACAGCATTACTGCATTTGCTAGGCAGTCTTGTATTTTAAAAACTGTTTAAATTTTGTGTCAAACTGTTTGTGCTCTCTGTAGATTAGTTCAGACGTTCTTTGCACAACAGTATTTAGCATGGATAGGGACTGTGACTTCTGTGTTCGTATGTGGGCTGAGTTGGCATCCCTTCGCCCCCAGCTTCAGGCAGTGTTGGCTTTGGTCACACAGCTTGAGGCTGTTGCCAATGGTCATCACTGTGGGGGTCCAGATGGGGGTTTGTCAGGGACGGCCAGCACGCCCCACGCATCCCCCGATCAGACTATGGCTGTGGCTGCCCGTGATACTGCCCACATTGAGACTGACCCCTCACCCGTGGTAGAGTGGGAGGTCGTCTCGAGGTGTGGCAGGGGGCGAAAGACATTCTGAAGGGCTAAACGGAAGGCCTCTCCAGTTTGTCTGACGAACCGGTTTCAGGCTCTGTCTCAGACTGATACTGATCTCCGGCCAGACATGGCTGCTTGACCTGTTCCAGAGGTTGCCCCTCAGTCTGCAAGATCCAGGCGGTCGCAGAGGGTGGGGTTACTGGTAGTTGGGAGCTCCAACGTCAGGCACGTAATGGGGCCCCTTAGGGATATGGCAGCAAGACAGGGGAAGGAAACCAATGTGCACTGCGTGTGCATACTGGTGGAGTCACTCCAGATGTGGAAAGGGTCCTTCCGGATGCCATGAAGGGTACAGGGTGCACCCATCTGCAAGTGGTCGCTGATGTCAGCACCAATAATGTGTGTCACTACGGATCAGAGGAAATCCTCTCTGGCTTCCGATGGCTATCTGATTTGGTGAAGACTGCCAGTCTCACTAGCGGGATGAAAGCAGAACTCACCATCTGCAGCATCGTTGACAGGACTGACTGCGGACCGTTGGTACAGAGCCGAGTGCAGGGTCTGAATCAGAGGCTGAGACGGTTCTGCGACCGTGTGGGCTGCAGATTCCTCGACTTGCGCCATAGGGTGGTGGGGTTTCAGGTTCCGTTGGATAGGTCAGGAGTCCACTACACACAGCAGGCGGCTACACAGGTAGCAGGGGTTGTGTGGCATGGACTGGGCGGTTTTTTAGGTTAGATGGCCTTGGGCAAGTACAGAAAGGACAACAGCCTCAAAGGGTGCGAGGCAAAATCAGGACATGCAAGGACCAAGCAGCAGTCGGTATTGCAACTGTAAACTGTCGAAGCTGCATTGGTAAAATACCAAAACTTCAACCGCTGATAGAAAGCACCGAAGCTGAAATCGTTATAGGTACAGAAAGCTGGCTGAAGCCAGAGATAAATTCTGCCGAAATTTTTACAAAGGCACAGACGGTGCATGCAACTGGTGGTGGAGTGTTTGTCGCTGTTAGTAGTAGTTTATCCTGTAGTGAAGTAGAAGTGGATAGTTCCTGTGAATTATTATGGGTGGAGGTTACACTCAATAACTGAGCTAGGTTAATAATTGGCTCCTTTTACCGACCTCCCGACTCAAGCATTAATGGGAGAACAACTGAGAGAAAATCTGGAATACATTTCACATAAATTTTCTCAGCATGTTATAGTCTTAGGTGGAGATTTCAATTTACCAGATATAGACTGGGACACTCAGATGCTTAGGACGGTTGGTAGGGACAGTGCATCAAGTGACATTGTACTGAGTGCACTATCAGAAAATTACCTCGAGCAATTAAACAGAGAACCGACTCATGTAGATAACATCTTGGACTTACTGATAACAAACAGACCTGATCTTTTCGACTCTGTAAACACAGAACAGGGAATCAGTGATCATAAGACCATTGCAGCACTCCTGAATATGGAAGTAAATAGGAATATAAACAAAGGGAGGAAGGTTTATCTGTTTAGCAAGAGTAATAGAAGGCAGATTTCAGACTACCTACCAGATCAAAATGAAAATTTCTCTTCCGACACTGACAATGTTGAGTGTTTATGGAAAAAGTTCAAGGCAATTATAAAATGCATTTTAGACAGGTATGTGCCGAGTAAAACTGTGAGGGATGGGAAAAATCCATTGTGGTTCAACAACAAAGTTAGGAAACTACTGCGAAAGCAAAGAGAGCTTCACTGCAAGTTTAAACGCAGCCAAAACCTCTCAGACAAACAGAAGCTAAACGATGTCAAAGTTAGTGTAAGGAGGGCTATGAGTGAAGCATTCAGTGGATTTGAAAGTAAAATTCTATGTACCGACTTGACAGAAAATCCTAGGAAGTTCTGGTCTTGTGTTATTTCAGTAAGTGGCTCAAAACAGCATATCCAGACACTCTGGGATGATGATGGCATTGAAACAGAGGATGACACACGTAAAGCTGAAATACTAAACACCTTTCTCCAAAGCTGTTTCACAGAGGAAGACCGCACTTCAGTTCCCTCTCTAAATCCTCGTACAAACGAAAAAATGGTTGACATCGAAATAAGTGTCCAAGGAACAGAAAATCAACTAAAATCACTCAACAGAGGAAAGTCTACTGGACCTCATGGGATACCAATTCGATTCTACACCGAGTACGCGAAAGAACTTGCCCCCCCTTCTAACAGCCATGTACCACAAGTCTCTAGAGGAACTGAAGGTTCCAAATGATTGGAAAAGAGCATAGGTAGTCCCAGTCTTCAAGAAGGGTCATCGAGCAGATGCGCAAAACTATAGACCTATATCTCTGACATCGATCTGTTGTAGAATATTAGAACAATGTTTTTTGCTTGCGTATCAAGTCATTTCTGGAAACCCAGAATCTACTCTGTAGGAATCAACATGGATTCCCGAAACAGCGATCGTGTGAGACCCAACTTGCTTTATTTGTTCATGAGACCCAGAAAATATCAGATACAGACTCCCAGGTAGATGCCATTTTCCTTGACTTCCGGAAGGCGTTCGATACAGTTCTGCACTGTCGCCTGCTAAACAAAGTAAGAGCCTACAGAATATCAGACCAGCTGTGTGGCTGGACTGAAGAGTTTTTAGCAAACAGAACTCAACATGTTGTTCTCAATGGAGAGACGTCTACAGACGTTAAAGTAACATCTGGCGTGCCACCGGGGAGTGTTATGGGACCATTGCTTTTCACAATATATATAAATGACCTAGTAGATAGTGTTGGAAGTTCCATACGGCTTTTCGCGGATGATGCTGTAGTATACAGAGAAGTTGTAACATTAGAAAATTGCAGTGAAATGCAGGAAGCTCTGTAGCGGATAGTCACTTGGTGCAGGGAGTGGCAACTGACCCTTAACATAGACAAATGTAGTGTACTGTGAATTCATAGAAAGAAGGATCCTTTATTGTATGATAGCAGCTACTTCTGTAAAATATCTGGGAGTATGGGTGCGGAACAATTTGAAGTGGAATGATCAAATAAAATTAATTGTTGGTAAGGCGGCTGCCAGGTTGAGATTCATTGGGAGAGTCCTTAGAAAATGTAGTCCATCAACAAAGGAGGTGGCTTAAAAGACATTCGTGCGACCTATACTTGAGTATTGCTCATCAGTGTGGGATCCGTACCAGGTCGAGTTGACAGACGAGAGAGAGAGAAGATCCAAAGAAGAGCGGCGCGTTTCGTCACAGAGTTATTTTCTAAGCCTGATAGCGTTACGGAGATGATTAGCAAACTGAAGCGGCAGACTCTGCAAGAGAGGCGCTCTGCATCACAGTGTAGCTTGCTGTCCAGGTTTCGAGAGGGTGCATTTCTGGATGAGGTATCGAATATATTGCTCCCCCCTACTTATACCTCCCAAGGAGATCACAAATGTAAAATTAGAGAGATTTGAGCGCACACGGAGTCTTTCCGGCAGTCGTTCTTCCTGCAAACAATATGCGACTGGAACAGGAAAGGGAAGTAATGACAGTGGCACGTAAAGTGCCCTCTGCCACACACCGTTGAGTGGCTTGCGGAGTATAAACGTAGATGTAGATGTAGATGTATGCCCACCCTGCCTGGATCTCCGCCTTTCCTACCTTTTACAATTCCCTTCAAATCCTTGAACGTCCTGCTCTCTGCCTCACCTATCGCATCCGTCTCCCCTCCCCCACGCAGATCCTGTATGGCCTTATTCTGTTCCCACACTTCCTCCTTTTCCTCAAATGGATGCGGATCCTCTACGCCTCCCGTAAACTTGATCCCCCTCACCCGCTTTTCTCTCCCATCCTCTCCCACCCCCTCCGCTGCCGCGCCTGTATTCCCACATCCCACCTGCTCTCCATCTCTCCAGTCTCCTTATCCTCTCCCTAGGTGGCTTCCACCAGCTCCCCGTCCCTGATGATGCCTTCATCCCCTCCATCTACCTCTCCTATCAACTTTGATCCTCCCCTTCCACTTCCTGTGTTTTTTTCCTTAGGACACCCTCTCTCTCTTCTCTCCCTCCTCCCTTCCTCCCCCAGGCTTCCCCTACCCCCTATACCTTCTTTCCTCCCCCCCATCTCCTCTGCCACTGGTATCTCCACTCTCCCCCCTCCCCTCCCTTTGTTGCCTTTTGGTAGGTCCCCGAACTCGCAGATGTCACGTCAACATTAGCGCGCTTGAAGGTCATCTCCATCAGGTGTGTGTGTGTACTGTCGTGTTTGTGCTTCAGTGTTTTTCGCCACCCACGCTCAATCGTTCACGTGTGTTGTCTTAATCATCAGTGTTTGTGTACAGTGCTAACAGTTTCTTTGTTTTTCTTTGCGTGTGAACGGCTTCGTGTTTTTTCGTTACTGCATCTACTGTTATTTGTCCACCGTTACGTTATGTGAACCATGGACCTCGCCGTTGGTGGGGAGGCTTGCGTGCCTCAGCGATACAGATAGCTGTACCGTAGGTGCAACCACAATGGAGGGGTACCTGTTGAGAGGCCAGACAAACGCGTGGTTCCTGAAGAGGGGCAGCAGCCTTTTCAGTAGTTGCAAGTGCAACAGTCTGGATGATTGACTGATCTGGCCTTGTAACACTAACCAAAATGGCCTTGCTTTGCTGTACTGTAAACGGCTGAAAGCAAGGGGAAACTACAGCTGTAATTTTTCCCGAGGGCATGCAGCTTTACTGTATGGTTAAATGATGATGGCGTCCTCTTGGGTAAAATATTCCGGAGGTAAAATAGTCCCTCATTCGGATCTCCGGGCAGGGACTACTCTGGAGGACGTCATTATCAGGAGAAAGAAAACTGGCATTCTACGGATCGGAGCGTGAAATGTTAGTTCCCTTAATCGGGCAGGTAGGTTAGAAAATTTAAAAAGGGAAATGGATAGGTTAAAGTTAGATACAGTGGGAATTAGTGAAGTTCGGTGGCAGGAGGAACAAGATTTTTGGTACAAGTTTATATGCCAACTAGCTCTGCAGATGATAGAAATTGATGAAATGTATGATGAGAAAAAAGAAATTATTCAGGTAGTGAAGGGAGACGAAAATTTAATAGTCATGGGTGACTGGAATTCGGTAGTAGGAAAAGGGAGAGAAGGAAACATAGTAGGTGAATATGGATTGGGGGAAATAAATGAAAGAGGAAGCCGTCTGGTAGAATTTTGCACGGAGCATAACTTAATCATAGCTAACACTTGGTTCAGGAATCATAAAAGAAGGCTGCACACATGGAAGAATCCTGGAAATACTAGAAGGTATCAGATAGATTATATAATGGGAAGACAGAGATTTAGGAACCAGGTATTAAATTGTAAGACATTTCCAGGGGCAGATGTGGACTCTGACCACAATCTATTGGTTATGAACTGTAGATTAAAACTGCAGAAAGGTGGGAATTTAAGGAGATGGGACCTGGACAGACTGATTAAACCAGAGGTTGTACAGAGTTTCAGGGAGAGCATAAGGGAACAATTGTCACAAATGGTGGAAAGAAATACAGTAGAAGAAGAATGGATGGCTCTGAGGGATGAAGTAGTGAAGGCAGCAGAGGATCAAGTAGGTAAAAAGATGAGGGCTAGTAGAAGTCCTTGGATAACAGAAGAAATATTGAATTTAATTGATGAAAGGAGAAAATATAAAAATGCAGTAAATGAAGCAGGCAAAAAGGAATACAAACGTCTCAAAAATGAGATCGACAGGAAGTGCAAAATGGCTAAGCAGGGATGGATGGCTAGAGAACAAATGTAAGGATGTAGAGGCTTATCTCACTAGGGGTAAGATAGATACTGTTTACAGGAAAATTAACGAGACCTTTGAAGAAAAGAGAACCACTTGTATGAATATCAATAGCTCAGGTGGAAACCCAGTTCTAAGCAAAGAAGGGAAAACAGAAATGTGGAAGGAGTATATAGAGGGTCTATACAAGGGCGACGTACTTGAGGACAATATTCTGGAAATGGAAGAGAATTTAGATGAAGACAAATACTGCATGAAGAGTTTGACAGAGCACTGAAAGACCTGAGTTGAAACAAAGCCCCGGGAGTAGACAACATTCCATTAGAACTACTGATGGCCTTGGGAGAGCCAGTCCTGACAAAACTCTACCACCTGGTGAGCAAGATGTATGAGACAGGCGAAATACCCTCAGACTTCAAGAAGAATATAATAATTCCAATCCCAAAGAGAGCAGGTGTTGACAGATGTGAAAATTACCGAACTATCAGTTTAATAAGTCACAGCTGCAAAATACTAACGCGTATTCTTTACAGACGAATGGAAAAACTGGTAGAAGCCGACCTTGAGGAAGATCAGTTTGCATTTCGTAGAAATATTGGAACATGTGAGGCACTACTGACCTTACGACTTATCTTAGAAGAAAGATTAAGGAAAGGCAAACCTATGTTTCTAGCATTTGTAGACTTAGAGAAAGCTTTTGACAAAGTTGACTGGAATACTCTCTTTCAAATTCTGAAGGTGGCAGGGGTAAAATACAGGGAGCGAAAGGCTATTTACAATTTGTACAGAAACCAGATGGCAGTTATAAGAGTCCAGGGACACGAAAGGGAAGCAGTGGTAGGGAAGGGAGTGAGACAGGGTTGTAGCCCCTCCCTGATGTTATTCAATCTGTATATTGAGCAAGCAGTAAAGGAAACAAAAGAAAAATTCGGAGTTGGTATTAAAATCCATGGAGAAGAATTAAAAACTTTGAGGTTCGCCGATGACATTGTAATTCTGTCAGAGACAACAAAGGACTTGGAAGACCAGTTGAACGGAATGGACAGTGTCTTGAAAGGAGGATATAAGATGAACATCAACAAAAGCAAAACGAGGATAATGGAATGTAGTTGATTTAAGTCGGGTGATACTGAGGGAATTAGATTAGGAAATGAGACACTTAAAGAAGTAAAGGAGTTTTGCTATGTGAGGAGCAAAATAACTGATGATGGTCAAAGTAGAGAGGATATAAAATGTAGACTGGCAATGGCAAGAAAAGCGTTTCTGAAGAAGAGAAATTTGTTAATATCGAGCATAGATTTAAGTGTCAGGAAGTTGTTTCTGAAAGTATTTGTATGGAGTGTGACCTTGTATGGAAGTGAAACATGGACGATAAATAGTTTGGACAGGAAGAGAATAGAAGCTTTCGAAATGTGGTGCTACAGAAGAATGTTGAAGATTAGATGGGTAGATCACATAACTAACGAGGAGGCATTGCATATAATTGGAGAGAAGAGGAGTTTATGGCACAACTTGACAAGAAGAAGGGACCGATTGGTAGGACATGTTCTGAGGCATCAAGGGATCACAAATTTAGCATTGGAGGGCAGCGTGGAGGGTAAAATCGTAGAGGGAGACCAAGAGATGAATACACTAAGCAGATTCAGAGGGATGTAGGTTGCAGTAAGTACTGAGAGATGAAGAAGCTTGCACAGGATAGAGTAGCATGGAGAGCTGCATCAAACCAGTCTCAGGACTGAAGACCACAACAACAACAACGTTATGTTCATTCTGTGTCTCCATTGTTTTCTCTTGTACTGCCTGTGGCTGAAGAGCGGCGTACTGTTTTGCTGCCAGCCCACCTTGTTTAAGGTGTAAAATTTCAATAAAGAAAAAAAAAAAAAAAAGCTCAGCCTGCCAGTCTAACAATGCATACGTCTCAGGATATATCGCCTCGCATTAGACAGCGTATTTACTTTCGTGTTTTCTTTACGAGTGGACGTGGTTGTCTTTTCTCGGTTTCTTGACTCTGTTGTCCATTCTTGTTGTTGTCGTGAGGTCCTTCATTGGTCGTGTCTGTTCTCTCCCATTGTGTTGTTATTCGCGGGCTGCTCCGCGGGTCCCACTGTGTTTCCGTCACTTCAACCCTGTGACTGTTCCAGTTGCCGTTACAACAAAGTCACTGAAAAAAGTTCTTAGTTCTGCCCAAGAGTCGATACCATGACGTCTGCACCTGTAGTGTGCTATTTAGCTACTGAAACTACAAATATAACAGTCCTGCATATTACTTTTGAACATATGTGGGATGCTACACTAATATGAAAGAAAAGTGTACAACACTTAAGCATGATAGCTGTAAACACACCGCTACTACAGGAAGAAATATTGGTGTTTAATGTCCCTTTGATGAGAGATGCAGAACCAGTTCCAGCTGAGGAAAGTTGAGGTTGGAAACTAGCAGAGGTCTTACTAGAGCAACAACACCAGAAAGTGTCTTAAAAGTTTAAATGTGGTTATGTGACGGGAAATTTAGCCACCTCCCCCCCCCCCCCCCCCAATTGCAATAATAGTTTGCTACCACTTCACCAGTAGTGGAACAAGGGCGGCGTCATCCCCTCTGCATTGTTGCCAAATTTATTCAAAATGGCGGCGATAGATATGGCAACATTGTAATGACATCATGGTGGGAAGTTCAAATTTTTGTGGGAAAAGTACGTCAATTGAGCTACCTCCGTTAACCTAACCTTTTTCCCCTTCTCCCCCATAAAATGCTGTACCTAAGAAAATTGCTGGAAAAGTTTGGCAGGAAAATAGGCCACTTGGGCTACCTCCACTAACCTAAGTCATTGGACCACCACCTCTTCCATGGAATTGCCGGGAAAAGGACTCATCCTGCACTGGGCTGCTGGAGAGGAAAGACTGTACTTTATTTATTTTCAGTGGGAAGTTGGAACAATTTATTTAGGGATGGATTTCACGGAGTTTATTTATTACACTGATGTGTTTGGGGTCACAATACACAGCATACAGAGCTGCAAAATACATATAAATCATGGAAATAATGCAGTATATTGATGTACAGACACACAACTCATAGATTGTCAAAGTAATGCATGTAAAACGCTCTGCAGACTTGCTCACTAATTATAAACAGTTGAAATAATGCATTGCCCAGCCTACAGACCTGTTCACAAAATAATGCAACAGACACATTCACTACACATAAAATTGTCAATGCGTATATTGAACTCAGCCCACATGCTCACAACACTTAAACAGCTGAAAATAATGCAGTGCGCAACCACTCACTGCACGTGAAATCACTTTCAAACTATTGTTAAGAAATTCGACTGCAGTATATCAGTGAATTGTTCCCTACAGAGGTCCAATGCGCTTGTGCACCAGTATGGCCTGACCTGCAAAGTGACGATGTAACCATCAGCTGATGGGCCAATTGGTGTCCATTCGGGTCCTGCAAGCTTTAGGTTCTGGCATCCCTTTCATAAATGACACTTGCGAAATTCCTGTCAAAACACATATTTACCTGGCCACTGTGGCTGATGCATAGCTGCAGGTCCAGTGCCGAGCAAGAGAAGTTTGCATAGCAGTTCACGTTCGCAGGTGCAGCTAGAAGATTGTCAGGGTTACACTGACAGTCTATGTAAATAACAGCCAAATCTCCCTCTGGATGCACTATAGAAATCTGTTGCAGTGCTTTCAGTAACTGTTTATGAAAATATCCCACAATAGCACAGTGTGCATTCTTCCTAGTGATCCTAACGGGACATCTGTCCCACATACAAGACACCTCCAGCTACATACGTGTTTACCCAGCCACCGTGACTGAGGCATCACTGTGAGATGTTTCTCTAGCAGTTCACCCGTGCAGGCGCAGCTAAACGATTGTCTGTGTCATACTGACATCTAATGTCTATGTAAATAACAGCCAACTCTCCCTCTTGACGTGCTATAGAAACCTTTTGAAGTGCTTCCCAGAATAACACAGGATACATTCTTCCTAGCAATTCTAACAGGGCAGCTGATCCATTACATATCAGTCCCTGCACGTAAATCGTAAAGTGTCACAGAAACAGTTAACAGTCGCTATTGTTGTAAGAGCTTTCGTGATGTCTGAGCTTGCCTGCATGGAAATTCTTGTTCTAACAGGACCTGGTTACGAAAATAGCTCGGAATAATACCAACTGCATTCTCACTGATGGTCCTAATGGCACATCACGTGTTCCCTTCCTGGAAATCGTGATGTCCTGATTTCAACATGTCTCAGAGACAGTAAACATTCTCACTGTTAAAATCATTCATCATGCCCGTGCATGCTTTTGAAAACACTGTTAATCATAAAAGCATTCTTGTTATTTGGAAAGAGAGACAATGGTCGCATCAATCCCTTCCAGGAAATAGTGATGTTCCATAAAAGCTTCTCATTATCTACCCATCCAAATGAAGCTCTCTCACTGGTCGCCTCAGTCTATATACACTCCTGGAAATTGAAATAAGAACACCGTGAATTCATTGTCCCAGGAAGGGGAAACTTTATTGACATATTCCTGGGGTCAGATACATCACATGATCACACTGACAGAACCACAGGCACATAGACACAGGCAACAGAGCATGCACAATGTTGGCACTAGTACAGTGTATATCCACCTTTCGCAGCAATACAGGCTGCTATTCTCCCATGGAGACGATCGTAGAGATGCTGGATGTAGTCCTGTGGAACGGCTTGCCATGCCATTTCCACCTGGCGCCTCAGTTGGACCAGCGTTCGTGCTGGACGTGCAGACCGCGTGAGACGACGCTTCATCCAGTCCCAAACATGCTCAATGGGGGACAGATCCGGAGATCTTGCTGGCCAGGGTAGTTGACTTACACCTTCTAGAGCACGTTGGGTGGCACGGGATACATGCGGACGTGCATTGTCCTGTTGGAACAGCAAGTTCCCTTGCCGGTCTAGGAATAGTAGAACGATGGGTTCGATGACGGTTTGGATGTACCGTGCACTATTCAGTGTCCCCTCGACGATCACCAGTGGTGTACGGCCAGTGTAGGAGATCGCTCCCCACACCATGATGCCGGGTGTTGGCCCTGTGTGCCTTGGTCGTATGCAGTCCTGATTGTGGCGCTCACCTGCACGGCACCAAACACACATACGACCATCAATGGCACCAAGGCAGAAGCGACTCTCATCGCTGAAGACGACACGTCTCCATTCGTCCCTCCATTCACACCTGTCGCGACACCGTTGGAGGCGGGCTGCACGATGTTGGGGCGTGAGCGGAAGACGGCCTAACGGTGTGCGGGACCGTAGCCCAGCTTCATGGAGACGGTTGCGAATGGTCCTCGCCGATACCCCAGGGGCAACAGTGTCCCTAATTTGCTGGGAAGTGGCGGTGCGGTCCCCTACAGCACTGCGTAGGATCCTACGGTCTTGGCGTGCATCCGTGCGTCGCTGCGGTCCGGTCCCAGGTCGACGGGCACGTGCACCTTCCGCCGACCACTGGCGGCAACATCGATGTACTGTGGAGACCTCACGCCCCACGTGTTGAGCAATTCGGCGGTACGTCCACCCGGCCTCCCGCATGCCCACTATACGCCCTCGCTCAAAGTCCGTCAACTGCACATACGGTTCATGTCCATGCTGTCGCGGCATGCTACCAGTGTTAAAGACTGCGATGGAGCTCCGTATGCCATGGCAAACTGGCTGACACTGGCAACGGCGGTGCACAAATGCTGCGCAGCTAGCGCCATTCGACGGACAACACCGCGGTTCCTGGTGTGTCCGCTGTGCCGTGCGTGTGATCATTGCTTGTACAGCCCTCTCGCAGGGTCCGAAGCAAGTATGGTGGGTCTGACACACCAGTGTCAATGTGTTCTTTTTTCCATTTCCAGGAGTGTATAAATCCACAACCAACCACACACCTCTGTGTGTGCGTGTGTTTTATTCTCCAAGATGAAGAGTGTAGCGGCAAGAGGCATAGAGTTCTAGAGACAGGATTACCAACTGAATAAATAAGTTGTATTTTGAGTGTAAATTTTTGTGTGTATGTTAAATTTGCTTTATTAATTCCGTCTCCTTGTTATAGTACAGCTCCAGGAATTTATCTTGGAGTGTGAGGAGAGACAGGAGGGGGCTGGACCTTGTCAGACTCTCAACGTCCAGCCATCCATGGTGGGTTCACAGCTAGCATTGCCATATGAGTGTAATTTTCCTTGTAATTTGTTCTTGTATAGTAGTGATTCAAAATCTTCTTATTTCATACTTTTTTTTCAATTTATGCATTTTGCTTTTTGTTGTTGTGAGCAAGACAAACCAATTGCCTGATGCCGATTCTGACAAGGACAGTGATATGCCTGAATGGGACAGACAAAGGGTCATTGAACCAGAGGAGGATGTAATCTGGCCCTGCTAAATGATGATGATGATGATGATGATGATGACTTCTTTGAGGGTGTGGTGGAGATTTCCGATGAGGTGTTAATGCCTTGCAGCCAGAGCGAAAAATGTAATCACTCACTCTGCTTATAACCTTGAGATCGTCAGTATTCTTTCTTTCACTGTGCCAGCAGCGGTAAGCAATGTACTTAACTATTATTTTTTTATTTCTTCTTTTACAGCAGTCCCGTCTTCGCAGCCACAACACAGTATGGCGCACATACCAATGGTGGCTAAATCTTCTTCATCCCCAAAGCGGCGCCCCATAAGGCACGCATCACCTATAAGGATGCCGCTAGTTGCCGCGAGGGAACTGCAGCCACCGCTGCCCAAAACACCACCGCTCTGGCGTCCATGAGCCAAGCAACGAGCCACCACCTCTCAAGTTATTGGGTCAGTTCTGCAGCAGCAGCAGTAACAACAGCATTGAGAACCATCACCGCAGCCTGGCTGTTCCCATCAGTCTGACCTGGTAACACTGCAGCATCCTCCTGCATCATCATCATCATCATCATCATCATATGAGCCTTGTCAGAATCGGCGTAAAGGCCAATGGATTGGTGAATACCGACTGGCCCCTCCCCAACACCATCATCAACAGGGTGGGCGCAGAATGAAAATACGGGGCATGTCAATTGCCGGGTGGCTTCGTAAATCCACCTTGAGTGCTATACTGGCCCGGTTTTCCGAGATGGAGGTTGGAGGGTCAGCTAAAGCACTCAGCTGAATACCACACCTGGACATCCATATAGATGTCTATGATCTGGTAAATGGAGAATCAAGCTATATCAAGCTCCCTAAAGATATAGCTAACAAGAGAGCATGCAATAATGTTGAAAATAAAATCAACCAGGTTTGTTTCGCATGATCAGTCCTGGCTTGTGAGAGAAATTACAATTACATAGATCATCCTCAGTATCCCACTACACACCATGTAGGTGATAATATTCGTGGGTGTTATAACTTTGATGGTATCGATTTCCCCATCAAGATGCAGGACATACATAAATTTGAGGCACAAAATACTGGAATATTGGTTCATGTTTATGGCCTGGAGAAGAAAAGCAAGTCAGATGAGTGAGACAAGAACATTGTTGCCAGGCTCTTCCATTTCTCAAAATTTGCAGGTGAGCGTGAGCTGCATGTGAACATGCTGATCTTCTCTGAAGGTGATAATTATCACTACGTTTGGATCAAAGACATGTCTCGACCCCTTTACAGCCAGTTGTCGAAAAAGTAACATAAAAAGTGTATTTTCTTAAGGTGTCTGAATTATTTCTCCTCAGACAAGTTATTAGTGGCGTACCTAGCAGACCGCATTTCCAATGGACCGGCAGGTGCTATCACACCTACTGAGGAAAACAAATTCAAAATGTTTAAGAATGCTCACCGCCAGGAGCAATGCCTGTTTGTAGTGTATGTCAACTTTGAATGCCTCCTCGCTCCTGTGACGCACTGTGGAGGTAACCCTACAGCCTCACACGTCACATTTACAGAAAAACACGTACCATATTTGGCAGTGTATCAAACTGTATCGTCATATGATTCCAGTCTTAACTGCTACAAATGTTATGTCAGGGATAATCCTGAAGTTTGGCTGCTCACTGAGCTCAAAAAACTTTCAAGGGAAGTTGATAACCTTTACAGCGACAACATACCCATGACCAAATCGAAGGAGAATGAAAATTTGTATAATAATGAGGAGGGAAATGTCTACTTTGAAAAAAGAAAAAGAAGAAAAGGGAACTGCTTCTTCCATACATTAATTAGCTAGTGTTTTAATTTAACTCTTCAAACAGAGTGTTTCAGCAACTTTATACAGACCACAACCAGCTGCCTACATACTTGCAAACATAAACACAATATTTATTCTTGAGTACCCTTGAGTACACTGCACATAGAATGGCTACTACATTCTTTTATTTCAACTTTAAATATGTGGATATTTTCAGTTTCTTGTCATAAGCCAATATATAACCAATTATAACGTTTTGCACCAGAATAAATAAGCTCCATTCTGAAAACTAGAGATTTATATTTAATCTATATCAAAATTATATTTAATTCTAATATTGTGTTAGTGAATTTATGAATTCACCCTAAATTCACTTTTATCATCAACCAGAAATACCAGTATGGAGCATATGACTGACATGTAAGTATATGAAATCTTAGCTCCCTGAAGAGGCTTCTTCAAGATATTTACTTGTCAACTTGACGAAATGTTCTTATTTCAACTTCTGTAGCAATCATATTTTTTTTTTTCATTTAAACTTCAACAAGTTGCAGATTATACCATAGGACAGAACTGAGTCAGACACGTGCGTGCAATGTAGTTGTAGTTGCAAATATGGAAAAACATTAGCTGTATAATGGAGTGACAACAAAAATTTTTTTGTGCTGGACCTAGAATTGTGACAGATTTCTGGCTTATTGATAGCTGTCAGTTTACCATTAGCTACCTGTGTATTCTCCATGTATGTCGCCAACCTGCACTTGTACATCTGTTATGTATATTCCCGTACAGGAGAGATATTTTAATTGAAAGTCACTAGCCCAGTATTGGTGGATAAATAAAATACTGCAGTGGCTTTGTTGTTCTGAAGTACAATGCAATGTTCCTTTAGATGTGCATCCATGTGGAAAGGAACAGGCACACATTGGACAACCGTCAACTGTATAACTGAGTCAGACAAGTGCGTGCAATGTAGTTGTAGTTGCAAATATGGAAAAACATTAGCTGTATAATGGAGTGGCAACAAAAAATTTTTTTGTGCTGGACCTAGAATTGTGACAGATTTCTGGCTTATTGATAGCTGTCAGTTTACCATTAGCTACCTGTGTATTCTCCATGTATGTCGCCAACCTGCACTTGTACATCTGTTATGTATATTCCCGTACAGGAGAGATATTTTAATTGAAAGTCACTAGCCCAGTATTGGTGGATAAATAAAATACTGCAGTGGATTTGTTGTTCTGAAGTACAATGCAATGTTCCTTTAGATGTGCATCCATGTGGAAAGGAACAGGCACACATTGGACAACCGTCAACTGTATAACTGAATGACAATAATGAAAATTTGTGCTGGACCAGGACTCAAATGCGGATTTCCCACTTATCGCGAGTGGTCACCTTACCATTAGGCTATCTGAGCCAGACCCAAATTTCCGTATGTTGTCAATCATGCGTCTGTAACCAGCATTCATATGTTAATTATGTATATTGCCATACAATAGTGACATTTTTAATTGAAAGACACTTGCTAATTGTTGGTGGAAAGTTATAGTATTGCAGTGCCTGTGTTGTTCATAATTATGATGCAATGTTCCTGAAATTGGAATGATCACATAGATAATATTTTGGGGGAGGCAAACCAAAGACTTCATTTTACTGGCAGAGAACTTAGAAGATGCAACAGGTCTACTAAGGAGATTGCCTACATTATAATTGTCCATCCTGTGCTAGGGTATGACTGTGCAGTATGGTACCCTTACCAGATGGGATTGACAGAGGACATTGAAAAAGCTCAGAGAGGGGCAGCTCATTTGGTATTATCAAAAAATAGGGGAGAGAGAGATGGACATGTTACGTGACTAATGATGCCAGCCATTAAAACAATACTGTTTTCCAGAGCAGTGATATCTTTTAAGCAAAGTCTGTTTTTCCCATTCACTGTTACAGAGTGAAACGGTAGAGGAATAGTAAAAGTGTTTTGATGAACCCTCTGCCAGGCACTTAAAGGTGACTTACAGAGTATTCGTGCAGGTGTAGCTCAAGGTGACACTACCTCAGAGGTGCAATGAGATTTATTGTTACTTCAACTGATGTTGCTAAATAAAATGATGTACTATCGTGTAGGAGATGTGATGAGATGAACAAAAATTTTGTCATACTCCTGTGTCATCTCTCACTACAGGACCGGTACGTAGAGCTATCATCTCTATCTGACTGCGTATGGGCTATTCTGATGTTGTGGTAGATAATTGCAGGTGGCCTTGTGATTGCGATTGAGTATGGAAACATAATAGCAGTGTAGAGTCTTACTGTGAATGGTGTTTTGCACTATCGTCAATATCTTGGCTATTTGTGTGTCAAGTCATGGCAATACAACTGTTGTGCAAATCTTATGGACAAAAAGTTCATAATTTTCACAAGATGTGTCTCTGCCAAGTAACATGGTTCAATGAAATGTGGGCCATTCATAGAAAGAATTGCTACAGTGTATTAGAGAAGGTTACTGAAAGAAGTGCACAATGAGAACAGAAATAACTTCATTCAAAGTCGAATTACACTAAAGTGTCCGCATTTCATGATGGTCCCCTGGTATTACAAATGGCGGGACATGGGTCTTAACGGAATGTGTGATCACCACTGATGACAGTGCATGCTCTATTGCGTCCTCCTATGCTGACCATACGTTTGGTAAAAAGTTCTTGTGGCAGTGCGTTTGATTCATCTACCAGCAGGACTGACAGCTGTTGGATGGTCATTGGTGAATGTGGATATGCTGAAACACGTTTTCCTACTGGATCTCACACGTGCTCAATGAAATTTATGTCACGGGACAGGCCAGCCCATTTGCCAAATATCCTCCTACTCCAAGAGCACCTCCAACAGAGCTGTTCAATGTGGCTGGACATTATTACTCATCAGGAGCCCTGTACGAAACTTAAGTGCTTTCATAGTTTTAAATAATGACAGTATTTTGGATAAGAATGTAGTTGGGATACAGATGGTTTGTGAACTGATAAAAATTCTTTAAAAATAAACCAAAATTGTGAAATAATAATCATAAATTTATGACGCACACTTTTCTATATATTTCCACACAGAAAATTTGAACGAAATTGTTTCCAGAGCTTTAGTATATCTAATTGTAAATGATATATTGTATAAGAATTTGAGCTTCATGAACTTTTTATTTTTCATTTTCCTTAAGGGATAAGAAAATGTTGGTTGATTTATTTTGTCCTGAAATGGCTACATGCGACTGCCTGTAAGTAAAGAATGGATATGGTAAATACGATTTGAAACTTTGTCCCCATAACTTGCTTATAGCGACAGCAAATGCAATTTTAATTCGCTTCTTACCTGGTATTCACTAAGACCTCAATAAATTCTAACTGTATTTCAGGATTCTGATTGCATTTCGTACTTCATGTAAGCATGTTAGGCCATAGCAGCAATACGTAAATCATAATTTATGTTGGCAGTGACTAATATTTTTGTCATTTCGAAAGGCATATTCATACAGGAATGCCAACCTGTACAACGGGCAGAGATAATGGACTACTGCAGTGGTCACCGTTATAGTCTATGACACTGATGTATACAAATTATCCTGTTAATAAGACATAATTTGTAATAAGATAGGGCATGGGTGTGTGTGATGTCCTTAGATTAGTTAGGTTTAAGTAGTTCTAAGTTCTAGGGGACTTATGACCTAAGATGTTGAGTCCCATAGTGCTCAGTGCCATTTGAACCATTCTTTTTTTTTTGTAATAAGATAAAATGAAGAGTGAGTCTCTTGTTCGTGAGTAAGAGGTTAGCTTCACAAACTACAGGTATGATGCCGGACATCTATGATGCCCTTTTGCCTACGATAGTTCAAAATTTTCGACAAATAGTAAGTCTTAGCACAAAACCGGTATGCAGTATGAGAAACGATTAAAAATTTTCTAATGATGCCTCATTCATCTCTGTGCGATTAGCATGTCTTGAAGAAAAGGGGTGTTGACTTGAGAAGTAATATATATCAATAAAACTGAAGCCAGTGCCGAATGCACCTCTGGAAAGACAAACGTGGGGAACAAGTATAATGCCGCAATAACATTATGCCTTTGCCCACCATTAACACCTGCACCATGAAAACAATCATGTTAGACAATGTTCTAGGATGCATTAGCTATTACCACCTCTCACCACTTGGGGGAAGATTCAACTTCCCAGAAATAGTGTTTTGGTACAGCAGTGGATATCTACTATGTGATGTGCAATACCTGACATGTATTTACATTTCCCTAAAAGCTAAAAGTATCATTTTGCTACAATGGAAGAGTAAAAATAATGTGTTTCACTTTCTGACTTTCAGTAATAGAAAAAGATCAAAAAATGTTGTGTGAAAGAGCTGTTGGCTGTGGTCCAGCTCAAAACACTGTGCTCTACAGTTTCCCTATGTCACACCAGACTCTGGCCACCAATTGTGGAAGTCGGCTGATAGGGACCGATGGCCAGTCATGTGACTGTGACACGTCATTTACTGAACCAATGATGTATGCTGGTGCACTCGCTCTGCCAAGCATGAAATTATTTCCTTTTTATTTTGACTTTTCATGTGAAATATCTGTGATGAAGCGAATAAATACAGTGTGGTAACTTAACTGGTGTGGCCTTTCTCAGGCAGAATATGTCAAGAGGGATGTTTAAGTGTTAAGATTTCCACGGGAAAAAAGTCAGGATTATTAGTTTGTAGCTGTGTCTGTGATGACCACAGATAAATTCTTCTCTATTATAAGTTTCTTTTCTCAGGCATTATCTCTCAATCTAGGACTGTTATACTCTGAAGATGGCTTCGAAAACATGAAGCTCTGGAAACTTTGTCTGTATTGAGAGTTCTGCCATGAAGAAATTGTGAGGTTGATGACGCATAACATACATTGCTACAGATAGGCTAAGTGGTTGGCAGTGAACGCCTTCAAGAATGCTGTTAAATTTCTGATGGAACAAGATGCTGAATGAAAGTGAATAAGCCAATGCATGTATCGTCGTGTAACTAATGCTCCAGTACAAAGCTAAAACAGATGCCCTACACTGATCTCAGTGAAGGTTGTTACGCGAACTATTAAACAATGATAAGTTACTCTCAATGAGTATTCTCATGTTGCTCAAATAATTTGTTTACTGTAAACAAAAATCAGTTTTAAATGCCAGGTAAACATTTCTGACTGTACTGATGTTAGCCTCACAGTGATGTAATGTTTCTGTTGTGGTAACAGCAGAGCCACAGCGTCTCCAGCCAATAGGTGATGTCTTCTCTGTGCCCGTGACGTCAGCACGTGGTGCTCATACTGTGTTGGCTGCGCTTATAGTATGCGGATGCCCACCACAATAGAAAAAGAAAACATCGTCGATGATGAGCTGCTGTTCTCGTTGCCTGGAAGGTGGGTGTCCACCCTGATACTAATGACTTTGTCGCTGCTGGCTGACCTGTCACAGGGGACATTAGGAGTGTCCAAGACAACCGAGCACACCTGTGGACAACAAAGACACTGATTTAAGTGCTGGTGCCTATGCCACATAAGAGAAATGTCAAATTTCAAGTTTTATGCCAAAACACATAGACCTTACACATAAAGAGTAGAGGGAGGTGCATATCACAAGGAACAGTTCATCAAAAGGAGTCAGTTTCCAAGTATGAAACAAATTTTATACTGGAAACAATTATAACATTTTAGAAGTTTCGCCTCTTTAGCTGTTACCACAGATTTCAAACGTATAAGCTACAGTTTCTACATTTTATAGTTATATTAGGGGCATCCTCACATTTTAATCTTGTCATGTGGCTTTATGGTTAATGATACTTTGACATAGGTAATGATATAAATTAATTTTTGCCTAGTGAAGTTACTAGTGCCTATATTTTGTTAATTTTTGTTTGTTTCATTGTGCTCATAATGTTTGTTACTGTTTATACCATTAAGTTGCACCATAATATCCAAGAGTGTGGCACTAGCTATGGATGAAACTGGCTAATCGCCTAACATCTTTCAGTACAATCTTCTCGTACTTCCAGCCATGTCAAGAAGTCATACTTCCATGTGTTTCTGGACAAGTTGCTATTAGCCCACTGTGAAGCAGTAACTGACTGTTGCCTGGTTGCTGTCCTCATCTTTACTTAGCCATGGAACCAGCTGCGGCTAAGGCCATCCACATGAGACTTTGAGGATACAGCCTTGGATACAACTCGCAGAAAGTCAAGTTGCTCCTACTACCTTTTCTACAACTCATTTGCTGTCTGTTTCTTTTACAGCAGAGCAATTCAAAGATGATGTCTTTAGACAGATGAATGATGTAACTAAGTACTGTAATAATTTACAAATTATCAAGGTCCAATTTTTGAAAGAATATTGGTCTACAGCAATTCAGTGATAACTGCTCATACACTTCTGGATCGAAGACTAGTTCAACCTGTCCAGGGCACAATGAAGGCAATCTGTAAGTACTGATGTGGGGTGGCTGTACAGTTGTTGTTGTGGGTATAAAACTTTTGTTACCATTCTGTGTTTGGTGAGAACTTGTAGCACCACTCCATGACAATTACGAGAATTATGAACGTTTTCTTGAAAGAGTCTAATATTCTCATGGCCCTTACAGTACAGTGCAAAATATAACACAGGAGCTGTGGGAAGGTGGAAGACTCGTGCCACTTATGATGATGTGCACGGCAGGCAACAGAATTTCAATCATTCTGATGACCAATTTTAAGTAGAAAACTGGCAAATAATAGTGAGGAACGTAAATAAAGTGTATATAGCAGCTGCCACAGGTGACCTTGGTGGAGAGGAGGTGCACTCAGTGGGGGAACAAGATTGCTGAATAGCTTGGTTGGGCAGCTGATGGGAAGTTCTATTGAACTTTGTAAGAATGGAGACACTAATGAGTGGGGGAGACATTCCTGCACCACTGAGTGTATGTGAAGAGTCACCTGACTTGCACCCCAGTTATTATTATGACATAACTGACGGATTAAATGCTACTGGTACTATTGGGATAGTGTGACAGTTTGACAGAAAGCAACTGACTGGAACAGGAACAATAAGAAGTAAAAATTCGTTGATGTGGCAAGTGTGAGGACTTCAGGCTCCAGAACAGTATATGAAAGACTGCAAGGAAGCAAGCACTTCTGAACTGCAAGGGAGAGAATTCAAACAAGAATGTTCATTACAAAACACAATAGTGCCTCTGGACAGCACTAATATGATTTATAAATTCGTATTTGATGGAGATGCCAAATATGACTGCCATCAAGGTTGGACAGCACTCATGCAGTGTGCTTTTAGACTCCCACACTCAATGGTGAATAGGAAGAGCAAAGATAGAAATTCGATGCCTGTGACTGAGTTGGGTAAAAAAAAGCCAAAATAAAAGAGTTGTTTTGTGGGGGAGAGCTGGTGCCCATTTCAGCTGATGTCAATCCGATTGTAAAAGTAGCAGTAGGTGGCTTAGAAAGTGAGGTACTGGTTGACAGCTGTTCACAGATTTCAGTGACTTCACCTAGCAAAATGAACACAGTACTACTGCTGACCTATAACGTTAAAATTTTTGGTGCTACAGAGATGGTGTCCAAAAACAATCCAACATGAAGTCAAACTACTCTTGCAGTTCAAAGTTGTGGTCACAGAATTGCACACGTTAGAGAATTCAGAAACTGTGTTAACATGATCATAGGTATCAATTCTTTAATATAAATGGTTGTGATGTAAATGTCGAGCGGTGTTGTATAATAATGTACATGCAGTGCTAATGTTGGTAATACGCACCTGTGTGTGGTTTTTCTGTATATTGTTGTTCTTGTTGTACGTACTTTGTGTTGAACCGGTACCTAATAAACCATGTGTATTTCCAAATATGCAAATATTTATTTTTCTAAGAAAATCTCAGCAGGTTATGGGCCCAGGTGTGTGTTAAAAGGACACTTGTACAAAAATAATAACGTAGCTCTGTGCAAAAGGTTTTTAAAGTTATCTCCAAGAAGACATTTTTGAAGTTGTTAATTCCATGCAACCACGATGGATTCAAGGAGAATTATCAACATCGGAGTTGTGGAAGACAAAACAAATTGGAACATTTGGAAATACAAAATAAGTATTTGTCTATGAGGAATTCCTGGTGCACTTGATGTTGTGGAAGGCAGGACAGTGAAACCTAGTATTATTTCTGAAAGTGCTACCGTTGAACAAAGGGCGATCTATAAAAGTGCTTTAGAAGCTTTTAACAAAGCAGACAGCAACGCTCTACTTGTTTTGACTACAAATATGTTGGAAGAAACTTAGCAGAAAATAATGCATCTAAATACAGTGTATGAAGTGTGGACAGAATCACACAAAATATTTGATGGTGTCTCTGAAGACAAAGTTTACAACCTTTGTTTGGAGTTCTTTAGTTACAAAAAGGCTCCTGAAGATGATATTGTGACACATATTTCCTAACAGAAATATTTGTGGAGTGAATTGAAACCAGAAATGACCAAAGACATCGTAAATAATTCAGAAATGCCTGATTTGTTTTTGATTTGTAAAATATAAGGTACACTACCAGAAGACTATTTTTTGTTTAAATCTAGTTGGATGCTAACATCTAGAGATGACAGAACAGTTGATAATTTAACAAATAAATTGTGTGCATATGAAAAAGCTCTTAGTACAAAGGAGGGTGATTTTAGTAAACAAGAAGCCCTCACTACAGACTCATCAAGGCTGTCATTTCAGCAAGTAAATCCAACAGAGAAAAAGAAGAAAAAGAAATTAATATGTAATTACTGCAAGAAACCTAACCATACAATTAAAGTGTGCAGAAAGTGGGCAGCGGATGGCAAACCTCCAAAACCAGCTACCACAGATACAAATATGCTACTTCTTGCTATGACATCTTCTGTGATGAACTCTGAATGTAGAAATGATGACTGGTATATAGACAATGGTGCAACAAGTCATATTACAAATGACAGGAATTGTTTCAAAACATTTCAGCGTTTTCTAACAAAACAGTCAGTTACTACAGCTAATGGTGACATAATTGAAGCAACTGGAACAAGGTTCAATAGACCTTGAAGCAGCAGTTGGAGGAAAATGGAACAGAATTACCTTGACAGATGTATGGTATGTACCTCAGATTCACAACAATCTATTCTCTGTTCTTGCAGTAAAGGATAAACATCCAGAAAGTAAATTCACATCAACTGCAGAAATTTGTCATCTTAAGATTGATAATGTTACTAGATTGGCAGTTGTCTGTGATTGCTTTGTAGGCCTTTTTAAACTTGCTGTAAGAAATGTGAAACCTAGCTCTCTCAGCGCAGTTAATACCACTAGCAGAGACAATACGTTGCAGCTTTATCATGAAACATTTGGAAACCAGAACAAGCCGCCATGTGAAGTCTGTACTTTGTAGCGAGTTAAATAATGAGGTGGAAATGGATAGTGAACTTTGTGAAGGCTGTATTTATGTCAAGGCTCTTCGTTTACCATTTGGTAACAGAAAGAGGACAGCAGAACCAGGTGAACTTATTCACGCTGATGTATGTGGTCCGTTTCAAGTACCTTCTGTGTCAGGGCACTGGTATTTTGTTCTTTTCAAAGATGATTGTACAAAGTTTACGGCAACATATTTCATACAAGAAAAGTCTGGAGTTGCAGAAAAGTTGAGGCAGTTCATAGCTGAAGCAAAAGCTGCTGGTCATACCATCAAGGAACTTCTGAGTGATAATGGGAAAGAATTTGACAACAAACAAGCAAAAGAGATTCTTCACAAAGAGGGTGTAATTCAACGCCTCACAATGCCTTACACTCCAGAACAAAATGGGTGCAGTGAAAGAGAGAACTGCACAGTTGTGGAAACTGCCAGAGCCATGATGCATGCACATGCAAACACTCCACAGGAACATTTTCGGCAGAGATGGTGAACACCACAACCTACATTCTATCTGAACAGGGCCTTCCAGTATTCCAGGAACATCTCCATATGAATTGTGGTATGGAAAGAAGCCAAGACTGAAACATCCGCAGGTGATAGGCTCCACTTGCTATGCTCATGTTCCAAAACAACAGAGAAGGAAGATGGACCGAAAAGCAGTGAAAGGTGTCCTCATTGGATATGATCACAATGAGGGTTACAGAATTTATTGTGGAGAGGTGTGCAAACTCATTAGGTCACGAGATGTCATCTTCGAGGAGAGGCCACTGAAGAGTGAGAAAAGTTCAACTCTTCCAGTGAATGTTTTCAGTCATCAGGATCCAGTACCTCAGACTGAAGACCAATGGTATTGAAAGTGAGAGTGAAGAGGATGGCAGTTCCTTGGATGTAGATGAAGACCCTCAGGAGGAAGATCAGGAAGACACAAGTGCAGAAGCTTTACCATGTCTGTGTGATCGGTTAACCCTCAGACCTCCACAAAAGTTTAATGATTATGTAATGAACCTCTCAATATCTTTCCAAGAACCAGAAACAGACAGCGATGCCATGAAGTCTGTTCAAAACGATTTCTGGAAGGAAGTTATGGATTCTGAAATAAAAGCTCTTCAAGAAAATGGAACGAGGGATGTGGTTGACCTACCATATGCAAAGATGTCCATTCCCAATAGATCGGTGTATAAAGTCAAACAAATGCTGATGGCTCAGTCAATAAATTCAAGACAAGATTGGTGATTAAGGGTTATTCGCAGCAGAGAGGAGTTGACTATGAGCAGACATTCAGAGCACATTCAGAGCACTGCTAAGTGTTGCTGCAAGGGAGAGCATTTATATTGATTTAAAAGAATCCATTTATATGCAACAACCTCAAGGATGTGATGATGGGTCTGGGAGAGTATGTTGCTTGAAGAAAAGTCCATACAGACTGAAACAGGCTCTGCATTGCTGGAATTAGAAGTACAGTAATCATCTCACTAAACTGGGCTTTCTGAGGAGTGAAGCTGGTCCATGTCTTTTTGTGAGACAGTAAGGCTGTAAGAAAATATTCCTTGTGCTTTATGTTGATGATGGTCTGATTGCAGCTCACAGTGAACAGGAATTTGAAGACATTGTCAGTGATTTAAGAGAAGAGTTTAAAATTACTTCAGTGCCTGCATCATTTTTCTTAGGTCTGGAAATTGACCAACAAGAACGTGGATCTGTATGTGTAAGTCAGACTCATTACACAGGAAAACACCAGAGCATTTCAACATGAAGAACTGCAAGGCTGTAACTACACCCATTATAAATGACAATGATACAGAAGAAAGTCCTTGCAACTCTGAATTTCCATACAGTCAAGCTGTTGGAGTACTGATGTTTCTGATGTGTGGGAGACGTCCTGACATTGCATATGCTGTCAGTGTTGTATCATGAAATCAACAGATTGTGATGTAGTGAAAGTTAAAAGAATCTTACAATACCTGAGAGGCACAACAAATTATGGACTTTTATATAAAAACAATTCTAGGAAGCAGGTTTTAGAGTGTTCTAGTGATGCTGACCACATTGGTGGTGATCTTGGCTCTGGGCTCTCAACATCTGGTGTCCTTTGTCTGTACTCTGGGGTACCCATCACCTGGGTTAGTCAAAGGCAATCTTCTGCTGCCATATCCGCAACTGAAGCTGAGGTTGTGGCTGCCAGTGAAGCTGCTCAGGAAATTGTCTGGATCAAGAAGCTTCTGACAGAATTGGACCAATTGGAGGCAACACCAGTTCTGGAGGTTGACAATGAAGCTGCTATCTGGCTTGCCCAGAATCCCAAGTTTCACTGAAGAACGAAGCATATTCATATAAGGCATTTCTTTGTTTGTGAACTATTTAGTGCTTATGAAATCATAGTTGCAAAAGTAGATACTGTAGAACAACTTGCTGATATACTAAAAAAGCCTCTGTTTTCGATTAGATATCAGTATTTATGTAATAAGATTAGACTTTGCAAGTTATTAAATAAGGGAGAGTGTTAATGTATTTTACATCTTTGGTGTTCTTTAATGACTAAAGTCAGTATTTCATGTTCAGTGGTTAGTAATATGCACCTGTGTGTAGTTTCTCTGTATGTTGTTGTTGTTGTTGTTGTTGTACGTGCTTTGTGTTGAACCAGTACCTAATAAACCATGTGTATTTCCAAGTATGCAAATATTCGTTTTCTAACAAAATATCAGCATGCAGGAAAAGGCAGTCATCAGATCAGCGTAGTTAAACACTGTCAGAGTGAGCTAGAACTTGGATGGTCTGTTGAGCTCTGTTGGTAAGTGGGGTGTACTCAGCCTTTGTGAGGCAAACTGAGGAGCTACTTGTTGGAGAAGTAGCAGCTCCGGTCATGTAAACTGACTAACGGTCAGGAGTGCGATGTGCTGACCACATGCTCCTCCACATCCATATTCATTGATGCCTGTGGGCTGAGGATGACAAGGCGCCCATTTTGGTACCACTCAAACTTCATAGCACCTGTTCATGCTGAGTTTACTTAGGAAAAGGCAGTAGTAACACAATTTTTTTAGTAAAAGGAGCCATTTCTGGGAAATTTTGAACTTCCAAGTAGGACCAAAGGTTGTACCGAAAAAGAAGTATGAAATATAAGTTATATAAGTTTATATTGTTTTGGAGTTCAAAGGGAAGCAGAAAAAGGATGTAAGAGTTATCCTCTGGAAGGAGGACCAGAAACAGATCCGTGGAAAGTTGATCAAGGGATGGTGGATGAGGCACATTAAGAAGGGTATGAGGTTTCCTGCTCTATGGGAAACTTCACAGTGAGGCGACTGTGCGTACTTGAGCTGGGTAGAACAATGCATTCTTTCCTTCTTCTATTCTCTTCCTCTTTTGTTTAATATATTGTTGATAATCTTCAGTATGTGCATATAGACAATTGAAGTGGGGAAGTCTTTAAAATGGCAAGAGAATATGTGAAGTAAGTCAATGGTTGGATACAGGATGTCATGATGATATCATGATAAATGTAAAATCCCAAAAGTAGAACAGTGTGAATAGAGTTTTGAAATACAGAGAAAATAACAAGGGGGACATGAAGTGAAAACAAGACAGAATTCTGGGTAAATCACAACATTGGAAGTAACACTCTGATATACAAGTATGAACAGTGTTTTTATGGTTTAAGTAAAATAGGTTACAAGAGGAATAAATATAATACAAATGTAACTTGGAACTAAAGTAACAGTGCGGAATGTATAATATATACGATTGCAAGGATCTGATGTTAAGAAGATGAGTGATTTGTGTCACAGACAGGTGTGTGACCTGTATATTTTATGTGATTGGCTAAGGAAATAAGAGACTGAGCAGTGTGGAGCACCAGAATAGGTGGACTCAGGAGTGTAAATATAAAAAGATCTAGTGATTGAGTAAATGTAGCAAATGCATACAAGAAAGTATCAGTTTCAGTCTATGAAAAACAAAAAAGTACATTAATGGACAGGGAAAAAAGTCTATGGAGTCACGAGTGGTATTCCTTGGACAGAGTAAATCATAATGAGCAACAATGGTAAGCTTCCATCACTAAAGTCATGACTAAAATTATTCTGAAAGTATTTGGAAAATGCAGCATAACAACTTAATCTGTGTGTAGTTAGAAAACAACCTTTGTTACATGGTGTGGAAAATGGTACCATTCAGGTGTCATTGTGAGGCTTATATTCTGAGATATATGAACCTAGCTCACATCTTGAGAAAGAGGGCTCTGGAGTAGCAATTGAAGTGGACCATGGTGTTGATGAGAAAGAAGGTGTCATGGCAGACATGGCGGACAGCAATACTCTCTTTTGTCCCATGCCTAGGGTTACATCTCAAGGTGGAGGATCATAATCACTTACCTCATATCTTATAGGTTAAGACACCAGCACTAGCATGTGAAACTGTGTGGTGAAGTTAGATGAGAAGTGTTAAGTGGTACGACAAAGTAACTGTGATAACACTACATACATAGCATAAAGAGATACTCTTACTGAAATATGTTGTATTGGAATTAACTGGTGTTACTATCAGTGCATGTTTTCTTAAAATATATGGTGTTAAATGTTGGGGGGTGTTCTAAAAACTGGTAAGACTTGGTAAAGGAAATGAAAATGCCAGAATTGAAGGCTGTGAACAGTTGGGGCCAGGAGAAAATGTGAGAAAGTAAAATATACCTACATGATGTAGAAATAAAGGAAAGAGAAGTTTATCATGTACCGATATTCAGAGCTCATGGAAGTTTCAAAAACAATGTGAGAAGATTGAGACATGGCAGTGGTAGATTCTTCCACTTTGCATGCTCAGCAAACTCATAGCTAATCTCTCGATAAATTAAAATAATGAAGGAAAGTGATAAGTATATGCAGTCACAGGATGATGGACATACAATTTTATTACAGTAAGTTTTGTGAAAACATGCTTTGTGATTTGAGAGTTAGATCTCAAGATATATCAGTTTCAACTAAGCACTGACATTAGAATTTGTAGGACCACCTGAAGGCAAGAAGCTATCATTGTTGCATAGGGAGGAAAGGGAGGGGGAAGGGGGGACAAGGGCACCACGTCATTAGGGCTGGCAGGAGAGCATAGTTGCTGAAAGTTTCTGGAGAGCTGACATAAGGTTTCGCTAAGGCACAAACAATTAGTAAGACTGAATTTCTGAGGACAGATATCCCTTGGAAATTAGTGAACAGATGAGTCCAAGGAAAGGACAATCAAGGAAAGAAAAATAGTACATCCGAAAAATGCATTTTACGACAGTAAAAATGAAACGAAAATTTTTCAGAGAGTTTTGCTAAAGAGTATCCACTGGAGAAAACAATATAGGACACTGCAGTTTTCATAGACAAATAACTGATAAAGTAGCTTGTCTGCTGTCACAGCAGCCTCATATGTTCTAAGTAAGACAGACAGGCCATTGAATGGAAGAAAATGTCTTGGGGCTTGGCTGATGTCGGACCTACTTCAGACTGTAATCTGCCTTGGTTACATCATCCACATAGGCAGTCTTTTTAGTTGTCGTTTCAATGTTTATTTTTCCTGGTGGCAATATCTACAGACTTAGATGGAGGTAGTTTAAGAGAACAAAGCATATGGGAGGCCATACATCATGACTCAACCAACTGTCGGTCAGTGGGTTGAGACCTTCATTGGTATACTGGCTCATTGTTGTAACAGGATGTTGACGATGGCCGTGTGGTTGAGTCCAGGTTGTTAGTGTGATTTTTGTTCTGAAGAAATAATGTGATTTATTAAAGGCAGAGTCCAAAATGTTCCTAAGAGCCACATGGCACAACATCAAAGGGATTTTAAGGTTATCTATGAGTATCTAAATACGACACAATGGGATTGTTTTGTATCCACATTAGTTTGTCTCCCAAACTCCCTGAATTCAGATAAGTACTGTTCTCAATTTTGCATAAATGTTGTGCATTCTTAATGTCAACGTCATTGGCAAGTAAGGGGCCTCAACAAAATAGTTGATTTTATCAGATAGTCTGTTCTTTCTGTGTTGGTACACTGACCCTTTTCCGAGTGTTATTGTAGTCATGCAAGATTCAGTGATGTGTGCAGACTGGAGTGCAGCATAAAAAGAACTGCCTCATAGGTACGGATTGTGTTGCTGGACTTAAGGCATGCAGTCTCTTAACGTAGGTCTATGATAAAATGAAATTCTGCACTCCTGTTAGATTGTCAATTACCGTCACATGCAAGTTGTTCCATATTATGTTACCGTACTGTGTATTGTCTTGGTTGTTTCTCTCTGTGCAGTCCAGTGTACTTATTTGTATTAACATCAAATTGATAAAATATGTTCACAAAATAACCGAGAGAAGGTCAGTTTTTAGTTCTTAACAAGCATGAAACAAAAATTTGTTTAATTCACATACTGTGTAAATTCTCTTATGTCTGTAAATAAGTAAAAATCTGTTCTTATTTTTAAACACACCCAGTGTTACATTAAACTTGTTGAAACTGCTGAAATTTTCCTGTTTGTAAAAGTTAACTTCTTGAAAACTAGCAGTCATAAAGCTTTGGGCAGCGGAAATGATAACAGTGGGATATGACAATGCCAAGCTCCAAATGGTGCGCTGGAGGCGATACCAGTGCAGCATGCTAGTTGTCAGCAGCCAACTGCTTTAAACTTGACTATATATGTCTTCTTGCCTCTATACACTCAAGATCCATATAGCATGTAGGAAGGTAGGAGATGAGGTACTGTTGGAAATGGACCTATGAGGGGCCATCATGAGTTGTGCTTGCATAGCTGAGTCAGTAGAGCACTTGCCCACAAATGGCAAAAGTTCCAGGTTCACGTACTGGTCTGGCACACAGCCTTACTCCACAGGAACTCTCAGATCAGTTCTTGCTCTCCTGCACAGTGAGAATTCATTATGTCCTCTCCAAGGCAGGCCATTCTCACATGTGTCATAAGGCCTATAACATCTATCCCTCAAATAATAGTAACCAATAGGTACTGATGTAAAGAAGAAATTGGTGCAGGAACTGCTCTTCATTGTGTCATTGTGCCCCTCATCAATAGTACTCCATGTCCCAATATATGAGGTATATATTATACAACTGTATGTTTTAAATGTAATCTCACTGTGTCACTACATTTACACAATTAAGGTTGCTGGGAACAAAACATGAGACAAACCTGAGCAGTGTACAATAAAAGCATATGGGTGATACAGCAAGAATGCATTTATGCATGTTGACATCAGCAAATACTACAGGACAACTTTGGCAGTTTCTTTACAAGCCTTTAAGATTTTCCACAGTAGATGCATTAGCTTTGCTGTGAATGTATTTATTGTAGAACATTTGACAAAGGCAACTGGAACAGCATGCAAAAGAAAATACTCTGTAATGAGTCACTAGATACCAATGATTGCTTATATCAAAACCTTCACTGGATAAAACTCACTGATCTTTGGAAACTTGTCAGCATAGACAGGATTCAAACCACCTAATTGTGTTTCATTGGAGAGCTGGTCACAGAGGCCATGATAATAATTAAGAATCTATTCTCTGCAAAATGGGTTTTTATTATTTCAGAGCCTCATTGCTCACTATTTTTTTAATGAGACAGAAATTAGCATCATCAACAACTTTACGAACATTGGTTGTTTGATTTTTATTAATGCACACCACTGCTGCTTCTCTGAGGCTTTGCAAAAATGCAGTGTCTGCCATAGACAGAGGTCATATTGGATGTGGTATACAATGAAATTAGTTAAGGCTTTCACTTCTCTAAGAGACAGATGTGCTTGTCTTGCACTGAATGACTTTTGAAATTTCTTACATGGTTATGCATTCAGAGTTAGTGCCCTACACCGATGCTAACAGCATGCTCCCAGTAGCAGCAATGCATTCATGTGTGAAGTCACATAAAGTTGATAACCTATTAGTGTCATTTTGATCAGGGGCATTGAATTTGGGATTCTGGTCTGCTACTCATTTTGTTTACTTAGTAGCATTTCACTTGCAAGTGCTGGAATTTCCAACACTTAATGCAACATGCAGAGCTGAGAGAGATCACGGAAAAACAATGTAGGATACACTAGATGCTGAAGAAAGATACCTTGAAACAAAGGCACATGCTTTTACTTGAGGTTGACAGATGAAGTGAATGTGTCATTGCTTACTAGGCCATTCATTCTTTTCATTGTGTTTATACATGCTGTACTGAAATAAAACTTTCACAGTTGTGAAACAACTTGAGGTGCTCATAAACAACAAAAGTACATGAGAAATTGACACTGCACACTTATTGAAAATTACCTATCAAACTATTAAGTTCTATTTGTGCTTGCACAGGTTAAGATGAACATTAAAGATTAGCTGGAAAGCTTCTACTTTATGGGAAGAAACCATTGTTAATACCACAGTTCTCTTATTACTGCTTCTTGCTTTGAATTTACAGAATTCTAGTTATAATTATCACAGAACAAGTCTGCTTTCAAGTAACACTTTTAATCACTTTTTCGCAGAAGAAGCTGACTTGCACTGTGGTGTAGTGATTATTATACTAAACTATTGAATGGGGGGTGCTGAGTTCAAAACTCACCTGCAGTATACCATTTTAATTTCTATATTCAGTTTGAGTACATTCTAGAAGTATCCACAAATGTCAAGAATCATCGTACTGGAATGTTCTATATATGTGTGTGTGTGCGAGTGTATACCTGTCCCTTTTTCCCCCTAAGGTAAGTCTTTCCGCTCCCGGGATTGGAATGACTCCTTACCCCCTTCCTTAAAACCCACATCCTTTTGTCTTTCCCTCTCTTTCCCTCTTTCCTGATGAAGCAACTGTGGGTTGCGAAAGCTTGAATTTTGTGTGTGTGTTTGTGTTTGTTAGTGTCTCTATCAACATACCAATGCTTTCATTTGGTAAGTTACATCGTATGTGTTTTGGCCAAAGGCTCTGAGCTCTTGTACGTGCAAGTGCTGAATAAATCTTCTTTAAGTGAAGTAAGTGTCCATCATTCATCTAAGTACACCTTCTTCTACATGACATTATTCTGATGGAGATGCTGGGTATTGGAACTTGTGACGACACAGTTGCTCCCATCAGGCCACAACAGAGCCACCGTTAATGTGGCGAGAAACCTGAGTTTGGGCCATATTCAACAGATTGCAATCTACCGGAGACAGAAGAAGAAGAGGATATTACAATGACAGCGACTGTGTGCCACCACATGAGACATCCTTCTGGGTTCTCTGGTGATGATGGCCAAGATCCAAACAAGTGGCTGAAGGTATATGAGCGTTTGGCCAAATTTAACAAATGGGATAACATTGTGTGTTTGGCTAACGTATTTTTCTACTTGGAGGGTACTGCCAAGCAGTGGTATGAGAACAACGAGGAGAAGTTAACAAGCTGTGAAGTATTCCAGGTGGAACTGCGCAAGTATTTCAGTGACACACAGTGACAGAAAGGCAAGGCTGATGATAAATTAAAGTGCTGGGCACAGCATCCACAAGAAACTACTGCATCCTACATTCAAGACGGCTTCGAGCTGTGTAAAATAGTGGATCCTAGAATGAAGGAGGAAGATAAGGTTGCACATATCATGAAGGGTGTTGCTGAGGACATGTATCAAGCCCTACTCCTGAAGGAGGTTTCGACAGCAGACGACTTTATACAATGGTGCCAGTATATTGAGACAATGCATCAAAAAAGAATTACATGCAAGAAGTTTGAACGGCCAGATTAGCACTGTAGACTATCAACCAATAAGCCAGAGAGCATACCATGTGTCAGCAACTGAACGTCAAATAATTTGCGATGAGATAGAGAAAATTACGAAAAATGACTTCATTCAACCTTTGCAGAGCCCATGGTCATCACCAGTGGCCCTTGTCAGGAAGAAGGATGGCAGTTGGTGCTTTTGTGTTGATTACAGGAAGCTTAATAAGATAACTAAAAAGAACGTTTACCCTCTTCCACAAATTGATGATACACTAGATGGTCTGAAGGAGGCTAAGTTTTTCTCAACCATGGACATGTACCCGAGATACTGGCATATTGAAGTAGATGAGGCTGATCATCAGAAAACTGCATTCATCACCCCTGAGGGCCTGTATGGGTTTAAGGTGTTGTTCTGCCACTGGTATGTCAAGGAGAGGTGAAGCCCATTCAGCAGTAGATGTGGTCCTAGCATCTCCACAGTTGACGCCACCCAACACATGAGAGGTTCTGCAAGATACTGGGGATTCAGATCACTTTCCAATAGGCATAGGGTATGGGTATGGTAGAAATTACTGTCGACATTATAGTCCACAAATCTGAAATATAAGAAGCGGCAATTGGGAAAAATACCACAAGCTGGCAGAGAAAGAACTCATGTCATACACTGAATCCAGAGATGTCGAAGGCAACCACAAAGAACTGGTACAAGTCACTGGGATGGCAGTAGTGACACTGATACCATGCATAACACATGACATGCAAAGTACATGAAAGGTAAGCCCCATTGTGGTTTGAGGAATGTCAAGGAGTCATTTCATAAAGCAAAGAAGTGTTACAAGTGTACAAAGAAAGCCAGTGCAGTGGAAAACTTCATTCCCCTTAAAGCATGCCAGGCATGAGTGAAAATAAAACTTAAAGAAAAGGAAAGATTCAAGTGGGCAGAATACTGTAATAAGTTAAACCATCAAACCACAATAATGACAATCTGGTAACAAATTCAGTGGATCATAAATGCTATAGATGGACACCCCTTCACACGGGCACATCACCTATTGATGGAGGAAATATTGTCCAGGTTGGAAAGTTTGGTTAAAAAGCATTTTTAATGGTACATAGAGGATTTTAAATCGTACCCAACTTTCAACTAGGTTTTTGGCATGGGCAGGGCACATCTGTTAGTGGACATACAGTTGTGTCATTCCATAACTAAATATTTAACAGTGTTTTATATAAACATAAATCATGTGTACAACAAAGTCTTGTTATCTGTTTTTGCTCAAACACCAAGAAACTTGCAGAGACCATGAAGTTTACTCATCTGCAGTTGTCTGTCCCTGGAGGAGGTTAATAACATTTTCTGATAAGGGCACTATCAAACTGATGACAACCAGCATGGCGTTGGCACAAGGATCAGTTCTCTCTCTATTGTGTTTAATATTTATACCAGTGAACTCTTTTAGTAGTTGGTTGTTGAATGTTAAACAATTAGGTACTGAAAGAGTGTTGGATGTGATCCGATATTCCACTACTCCAAGTTGTAGCATGAGCAATAACTATATTCATCATTGATTCTGAATCAAATGGTCTGGTCTTAGTTATTATTTCCAGGAATGGTTATGAGTAGACAAAAGAAACGTCTGTATAATATGAGCATTTAGTTCCATTTTCAGTGATTTTAGAGTATTCATCTAGTTGATTCTGCTCTATAGCATCACACGTTCATAACAGTTTGTAATAATGCACCTGTTTTAATGTAGTTTTGTGTAATAATAGTGGAACAGCTTTCTGAAAAAATATATAAATAGTAACTCAGGTTGAATGAGCTTCAATTAAAAAAGAGGATCAAATGAGGAGCACTGGTCTTGCAAGAGAACTTCTATGAAGTTTGGATGGTCCAAGCTTACCCATCCAGTGTGGAAGTTAAGGCTGAATTGCAGGATGTGAATCAAGTGGTAAACCTGAAGATGCATCTATAGTGATGGGAAACTGGTAGTTAAGAATGAAGCACCTTCATACAGCTATGCAGCTTTTGGAAACATCCCACAATTCTTGACTTTTTAATTGTTGTAATTTTTATGACAATATTAATGGTTATTGGTTGTTGAGTGTTGTTATTGTCATTCATAATGTCTGCTTATCATATCTGGGTGGATTGGCATGAATGAAACATAATTTCATTGGGATTTGTTGCATAATTTCCTCCTTGGAAAAAGTCATGAAGCTTCAGGCTCAATTTATCGCCAAAACAAGTGCTAGTGTATGCCATCTCTATTAACAGCCACTCCAGATAAGAAAATGAGTACATTACACATTATAAATACTAATATTTATATTTTGAGAGTTCTATCTCAAAATTAATTAAAGATTGTATTATTAATTCTGTAGTGTCAGGGTTTGCAGTAAGTAATAAGCAACATATTAAGTATTTCTGGTAATTAACAGTTTTTTTAGTATAGCATAATGCAGATACCTTTTAGCTGAATTTTCTTGGTCAAAGACAATAACAGAATGAGAATGCAGATTGGCTGATCAGTTATTTTATGAATTTAATTGACCAGTGAGTAGACTACAACATGGTCACCTTTTGACTTATCCATACAATATCACTTCTGGAATACTATGTGGTTACTGACAAAGACCGCAAACATCACAACTCAAACTATAATGCTATGATATGTTATAAGCTGTGCTGCAAGCCAGTGGCTGATAGTGCTTAGGTAGATCATAATCAAACAATGTGCACTGTGTCATCTCAAAAACTGATCTGTTAGTTATTTCCATAATACCATTTTCTTCTAGACTATGGAGGACACTAATCTTAGGCTCAGTCCAACTCTCTCTTGGAAATTAATCCAACTTAGAGTTTACAAACTCATTGCCATTGTTAAATCTAACAGCTTTGATGTTTGCATCAATCCTATTTTCTGTCAAAGTTTTAAACTAAAAAAAAAAAAAAAAAAAAAAAAAAAAAAAAAAAAAAAAAAAAAAAAATTAAAATCTAATGCTTGATCTTCACTTTTGAGAAACTGGCACAATGTCCTGGAATAATCGCTCACTAGTACCTGTATGTACTCAGCCCTAGTATGTGATGTTTGCTCCATGGGACCACATAAATCCATATGCATCAAGCCAAGCACCTCAAATGCACATTCCCCTCCAGCCTCAGGAAATAAGAATTTAGACTTTTTACCAAGCACACATGATTTAATTTATGTTTGTCAACAAGTTCAAAATCACAACACTCCAACCTAGTGCCTACACCCTCTAAACATGACTTAAGTCTAGCATGAACTGTAGCATGGCCATGTCTAGAATTCTGAAAGTCTTCCATGTTATTAATTTTACTAACAGACTGTAATGGGCCATCCTCCTCTAGCATTACTTTTCTTCAACAGTAATAGTTGACACCAGTAATATTTTTCAAATTTTGGATGTGTCAATATTATCTCAGCTGTTTTTCTGAAAAATTTCATATACTTCTGTACACAATATGTTATATTTCAGAATAAAATTTGTGGAAAGGAATTATTTTACTTTTGATGTTACAATCAATATCTACTAACTCTGAAGGTACAGTTAAAATTATTTTCTTTTAGAAACATTTGAAAATTATGAATTATTTATCATACTTAAATTTTTTTTTATTAATTTTGCAATCTAGTGCTGTTTATTATGTTGGTTTCTGAATTCATTTATAAAATAGTAATTGTACTTAATAGAAATTAATTTGTCAAGAAAAATAGTAAACCCTTTCGAATATTGTTACGACTGCAGAGTGAAGTAGCAGTAAGCATGCCTCTGATGTGAACTGACTGTTTTTGTATTTTGGATGAACAATGTAAAATCGGTTTTGTTGATGTGAAAATTCAAAACACTGTGTTATCTACAAAAATGTGACAAAGTACATTAACACAAAAACAAAAATTCTGTAACAACAATCTTCAAAATTATTTAGATCAATTGAACCATGAGAACCTAAAATGTGAGAATTTCAGCTTCAAGAATCAGACCCCTAGACAAGACCAACTGGAGTCAACACTTCAAGAAAAGATAAGCAAACTAAAAAGTTTATTTTGATCTTACGCCTGTCAAATCTTCAGAGAAGACTTTGCACATTGGTGAACAATAGCAACAGCTAGGAAAGATGGGGTAGATTACAAAGAAGAGCATGCTTATCTGAAACCAGTTCAACATGTTTTAATTTATAAATGTGATTTGTTTCTGAACCAGAAACAGTAGCTCTTACCTTTTGAATCTCTTATATACACCTTCATGAAAACAACATTTATGCCTTTCTTAATCAAAGTAGAAACTGGCAACAAATTAGTGGCTAAGCTACAGATTGGAATATCATTGCTGATTGAAGATATACCTGATGAATTGAAACTTGCATTTCACTTCTCTTCACAATTTTTTATTTGAAATTTTCTGGTACAAAATCTTTGAAACCATCCCTTTCTTGAAGTCGTGTCTGACGATGCTCTGAAATTGATGATCCACTCACTCCTGTTAACTCTGACACATCAAGTAAAAAAAACAATGACTTTTCTTCTCATCTGGAATTGACCTTTGATGATTCTTGTCTGTGGGAACAATCAGACTTGAAGTGACCATACCTCCAGCAATTAAAGCATTTTATTTTTTTTATTTTCTTGTTTTTCGTTGTAAAGCTGCTTTTATGATATGAAATTTTCATCTATTGTACTGGACTCTATAATTGCCCCTCTGGTAATGTAGATAAACTTCTGGTAAGCTTCACAGCATACTGAATGGAATTAGTTCATTGTAAATTTGTTTGTCTATGCTCTTAACTTTTGTTGGTTATATACAAAATAAGAATTACATAACCTTGAAGACTTTCTTCAGATCTGGATAATGTAGTATCCAACAAAGCATTCCAAAGATTCATCCATTTAGTTTTGTTTTTATCAGCAAGCAGGTTTTTGAGGACATACCAAGCTTTGTTTGCCTTTGTTATGTTTCCCACATGTAATAAATGTAATAGCTTCATAGTTAAGTAACAGAAAATAATATGTCTCAGTGAGACACAGACATTGTGTGGTGAAATTTGTTGAGACTGGGCTAGCATAGGGATCAGTTCTAGGACCATTATTTTTCATAATTACAATCAATGTTTTGCCACATCATATTTCCTAATCTATTAGCTGCCATACTGATGACACAATGATAATTGCAACTCATCAAGAAATATCAGTATTACAACAAATGTTATTGACAGGGGATCTCAAACTGATTCGATATTTCTAGATATCCAGAAGGCTTTCGACACCATTTCTCACAAGTGACATCTAATCAGATTGTGTGCGTATGGAGTACCAGATTATCACTTCAGTTGTGTGACTGCATTCATGATTTCTTGTCAGAAACGTCACAGTACACAGTAATTACTGGAAAATCAACTTTCAGAGGGAGAAATGATCATCATAGTAAAATAAAAGAAATCAGAGCTCATACAGGCAGATTTATGTGTTAATTTTTCCCATCCGCTGTTCAAGAGTGGAATGGTAGGGACATAGTCTGAAGATGGCTTGAAGAATCCTCTGCGAGGCATTTAATTGTGAACTGCAGAGTAATCATGTAGATGTAGGTATAAATATATATGTCACTTGAATAATTAGACACTGTAGGGAAATGGTTCTCCTCTACCAAACTTCTGTGTAACACTGCAGGGCCTTTAATTTTCCATCATCTAACAGAATAGAAAATAGAATGGTTAAAATTTTGGAATTCCATATTGACTCCAAGCTGATCTGCGGAGAACATATCAATTACATCCACAGGAGAATATCTAGGGTAACATACCTAATGAGCATACTGAGAGATTTAGTTTAGAATATTTAACATTAATCTATTTTGAACTGTTTCATTCTCACATTTCATATGGACTGCTGGTATGGGGGGGACTCTTTATATACAAGTGATATACTGAAGATATAAAAAAGTCCTAAGTGAAATGTGCAGGGCTGCACCAAGAGATCACTGTTTATTCTGTTAATATGTATATATATTGTTCATCACTATACATTAAACTAAATGTAGAATAATTTCAAATAACAGGAGATATAGACTAACACAACACTTGGAGAAAAATTAAAATGGATATTCCAAGACACCTTATTTGCCCAGAGCCAGGTCCACAGAAATCCTTAACAAAGTACCGCACTCAGCATAGTCCATGTCTTGTAAAGTATTTCAAAGGAAATTGTGTAAATGGTTGGCTGAAAATCAATTTTGTAATGTGAAGGAATTTTTTGATTTACAGATTGTGAGCATATGTTAAAATTTAAAATGCATCTCTAAATGTCTATAATTGTGTGTGTAATTAAGTGCATTTATGTTATGTATGAGAAATCAAGAACATTGTATATATGGTCAATGATTAATAAAGAATGAAGATTAAGGCATGTGTTGCAGCACTTGCCCCAGGACATAGGTCCAAAATTTTTCATTTACTAGAATTAGTTTCATCTCAAACTTACATGCATTGTAATTATCTTTCTATTTTAGTTTCCCTAGCACTGGAGTCATGGTTTTTGTCAAACTGACATCTGAAGACATTTTTGGAAACCTGAACCATAACAAATAACACAAGTAACATGGACACATAAGGTAATACACTTATTCAATTTTTATATTCCTACCAGCATGACATACATAGTTCACTGCAGAGATTAAGCCCACAACCTATCACAATTTGCTATTGTTTATGCTATTGTGGATAAATCATTCATAATTATTATATTCATGCATCAGCATTGCATCACACATACAGACAACAAAAGCAACAACAACACAGAGATAATCCATTGACTTGTAGATGGTTACAGCAAAGATTAAATCATGTGCTGGGTCACCAGGATAACCACAGAAGTGCTTTCATTTGCTTGATGTTCCCACAGCATGTGATAGGATATTGAAAACACAAATGCAAACTATACTTCTAATGACACATAGAAATTTATTAATATTCAGCTTACAGGCACACATGGTCACAACTGAAGTACAAACAAAAGTGGTCACATTAGTTGACGAAGTCAACCAGAGTTCCTAGTTTTGCTCTGAATTCGAATTACTCATTGTTGGACTGTTGGACCTCTGTTTGCCATCTGTATTGTTGCCAGAGATGTATCGAGAAGACACTGGCAATAATTGCTACCTATTTTTGTCTGTGCTATGTTTGGTCTATGAAGTCAATCACATGATTGGTAATATAAGCAATTTTTTTTCGTATTAATTATTTGTACCACCATTTTTATGGGTTGAAATCTTTCCTTATAAAATGAGTTTCATTTTTGCTTGTACTTTTAGGGCTCCATTCAAAAAAGGATTATCACAAGAGGAAATTGAAAAGGTTCTAAATGATGGTTCCAATGACCGCAAGCATTCTGAATTTGACTGGTCCATCAGGCAGGAAAAACAAATATGAGTTAGTGATCACAAAAGTGAATTAGAAATAGAAGCAGATCCTTTGGAGGAAAATGAACACATTCATCTTGAAGAAGATAAAATGCAACATCATGAAGAAGACAATGTTGGTGATGACAATGTAGATTTTATTTGTGCGTCTTTTGTTAGTAAAGATGATAAAACTAAACAGTCCAAGGAAAGTGTTATAGCCAGAACAGCAACATTGCCCTCAAGAAATACAATAAAAATCCTTCCTTTTCCAAATAGGCTGGCTAAGGATATTACACAGGAACTGACAGTATTCAGCAAGATTACTAGTGCATAAATGATTGATTTACTTGTGGAATACACCAACTTCCATATTAGAAACCTGGTATCACAAATCAACTATTCTAAAGAGAGCTGTGTAAAAGGGACTTCAAAGAAAGAGATCTGTGCTCTTGTTGGACCCCTTACTTTTATTGGCTTGAAGGGTGGAAATGAAACAAATGTTGAAGAACTTTGGAATAATGATGGCAATGGAATGATAATTCTCAGAGCTTGTATGTTATACAGATGGTTCTTATTTCCCCTCAGAAGTGATAAGAACATAAAAATCTGAGAAAGATAAATTATCAGTGATCAGGTCATATTTGGATAAATTTGTTACAAGTTGTAAGGAAATCTATAGTTTGGGAGAGTTTGCAGCTGTAGTTGAGATGCTGACACCTTTTCGAGGAAGATGTTCATTTGTTCAATACATGTATAACAAACCAGTGAAGTACGACTTGACATTCTATTTTCGATGCCAAAACATTCTGCGCAGCACCAGTTGAGTTATATTGTGCAACACAAGCAGATGGCCCTTACAAGGTGTCAAACAAATCATATGATATTGGGCACTGACTTGTAGAAAATGTGAATGGAACCAATTGGAATATTCAGAATATTATTTTTGATATTTAATATACAAGTTAATCACTGACAGTTTCACTTTTGTACAAAAACATCACTTGTGTTGGAACTCTGGGAGAGAGAGAGAGAGAGAGAGGGAGAGAGAGAGAGAGAGAGAGAGAGAGAGAGAGACAAAAGGAAATTCCTACTGCTGAAATTTAGGAGTGTAGGGTCTTCACTGTTTGGATACCAAAAGGATATCACAATTGTGTCAGATGTTCCAGAAATAAATAAATAAATATGTCGTTCTACCTAGCTCCAAGCACAGTGAAGGTGCAATTGATGAAGGAACCAATAAACTACACATTATCATGTACTACAACACTATAAAGGGATGGGCTGACACAGTTAACCAGATGTGTAGTAAATACTCTGTAACTTATGTAACTAGAAAATGGACAATGCCTTTATGGTTTGCTTCACTAAATATTGCTGGCACCCATGTCCATATATTGGTTCAGTTCAATGCAGGAAACCCAAGAGAACCAAGGAGGATATTTTTGAAACAGCTATCTTAACAACTTATGGAAGCTCATTTAGTTACACCAGCCTACACTCCTACACTTCCAGATGACCCCAAAATATTTTTGGCACCTTATAAATTGGAATAACCTTGAGAGCTGGAAGAGTCTCCATACAAAAAAAAAGAGTTGCTGCATTATGTGTTGTAGAAAAGAGAATGTTGTTATCATAATTCATTGTTGTCAGTGTAATATGGTTGTGTGCAGAAAGTATTCTTCCACTGGGTGTGAAAAGTTTGCATGTAACACAGTGGATGATCTGGAAGAACAGGATGAGTAAAATTTGTGTATATAATAACAAACAACAACAAATCTAATAAATAACCCGAATATAGTACAATTAGTGTTGTAGAAGTAGTATGCACTGCGAAATCAATGTAGGCCAAGTGTGATGTGAGATTATGATGTGTGTTAGAAATTAAATGATTAAAATTTATGTATGTAAAAATCAAAATAACATTAATTTTTTTCAGTAGCAAGCAGAATGTTTTGTGCCTCTAGAGAACGTGTGACAGTGTCAATCATGAGACCACTGATGTTAACAAAAACTGACACCACTGCTTGAGGGTTAAGGAACACATGGTGTTCATGGATGGCACCAACCTCTCTTGAATTCACAATTCCATTCATTTTTTAAAAGTCCTGTCATACTGAATATGCCATAAACACCATTCTCTAACATATCAGTTCAAATACATACTGTTCAAGACAAGGAATTATATCAGTGTACCCCTGCTTTGTTTAATTATTCCAGTATCTTTATGGGACTCCTAGAGAAATCCTTCCTAACCAGGAAGCACTTTAAATCTCTCATCTCTTTAAGATGGACTTTGTTGATAATCTGGGTCTTTGAGAAGGATAGCCTCTGCTCTTTCTTCCTGAACTGAACACCTACTGCCAAATCTGCATCATCTATATACTTTTCAACTCATTCTTGAGTATTGATCTCCACCTTTCTCATGATTCAATAATATTCTTTGTTGATGTATAAAGCAATAACTACCAACAGAACATCTTCATTTTACACTTGTCAACATTTTCCTATATAAAAAAAAAGCACCTTGTTCATGGGCTTTGCACTTGTGGGTGTCACAGTCACAGTGGAATGCAGTAATTATCTCCAAATGTGTATCCTGCCCAGAAGATTCAGAAATTGATTTTTTGTGAGATTTCTTCTCATGCCAGCAACAGCTGAACAAGTTCCACCAATAACTGCCACAGTTTCTTCAGTATCCGCACCTTTTGTATAAATGATGAACTCTTTCAAATTTGATAGATGTGTGTGTGTGTGTGTGTGTGTGTGTGTGTGTGTGTGTGTATGTGTGTGTAAGAGCAGAAGCTCAAAAGCTACTGTGATTTTCCCATGTTCTAAATGTGCCTGTGCACCACTGTAATGTTAAAAGGCTCTGGTATGTGTTGTAACTGAATCAACAACTTCACTAATGATCTGTCATCTTTATGTTGTTCACGAGCTTTTACCTTGACTGTTTTTGTATGGTCACCTTCTTGTAGTTTCTTGGTGCTCACAGTGGAGATTTTCTAGATACTTAAACAATGTTTTTAAATGAATGTTTTTCATCTTGTTGTGGCAAAGAGGCGAAACATGTTTTTCTAATGAATAGCATGTTCCATCACAGATCCCCCCACAGAGATGAAAGATATCATTTAAAGTAACTTAATTAATGAATTAGAAATTTGCTATAACATTGTGCTTTTTACTAAATTATTAACATTATTAAAATAAATGTCTTGTAAGACTGAAATCAGTTCCTCCACTCAACATGGCATCAGCAACAGCACCTGCATGTGATGCATCACTGTCACCAGTGGCATTATCAGTAGCAGCATTAGAAAATGAAGCAACTGTAGATTAAAATTGAGCTGTTGGTTTGAAAAAGTGATGTATTTTTAATGACAAATTTCATTAAGGAATAAATATATTGGGAAGCAGTAGTTAGTATCCCTAGTTCCTTAAACAGGCTTCTGCATGATGTTCTTGAGTTCAAGCCACATATAACTCTTGTTGCATGGTTTTGTGCCTGGAAAACTTTAGCTTGGCTTGATGAATTACCTCAAAAATAATCCCATATGACATTATGGAATGAAAGTAAGCATAGTGTGCCAGCTTTTTCATTTTTATACCTCCTATGTCTGACACAATTCGCCTTGCAAATAGAGATTTCTTAAGACGCTTCGGCAGTTCTGTGGTGTGCTCCTCCTACTCGAATTTATTACCAAGCTGTAATCCCAAGAATTCAACAATGTCCATTTCTTCTATCTGCTTGTCATCGTATGTTAGGCATATACTTGTGGGACATCCTTTACAAGTTCTGAACTGCATGTAATGTGTTTTTTTTTCAAAGTTTAGTAACAAGCAATTGGCTGGGAACCAGTGATTAATGTCCGCAAATATTTTATTAGCTGATTTTTCTAAGGCTACACTTGATTCGCTATTTATTGCAATGTTCGTATCATCAGCAAACATAACAAACTTGGCATCTGGTAATGTTACTGATGAAAGGTCATTGATATACACAAGAAAAAGTAAGGCCTCTAAGATGAAACCTTGTGGGACACCACATGTTATTAGTTCCCAATTGGATGATGCCTGGTATCTTAATACATGTCTCTTTGCTGATAACACCCTTTGTTTCCTGCCAGATATATAAGATTTGAACCATTTGCAGCATTTCCTGTTACAGCATAATATTCTGATTTACTAGAGAGGATATTGTGATTTACACAATCAAATGCCTCTGATAGATCACAAAATATACCATTTGCCTGTAATTTTTTGTCTAATGAATTAAGTACATTTTCTCTGTAAGTGGTAGATAGCCTTCTCAATATCAGATCCCTTTAGAAATTCAAATTGTGACCTTGACAGTATTTTAATTGTGGTAAGATGGTTATCTAGCCAATTGTACATTAGCTTTTCTAAAATTTTTGAGAATGCTGGCAAAAGTGAAATTGAACGGAAATTAGATGATATATCTTTAGCTCCCTTCTTAAACAGAGGCTTAACTTCAGCATATTTCAAGCATTTAGGAAATATTCCATTGATAAACAACTGGTTACACAGATAGCTTAATATGTTACTTAACTCAAAATCACATTCTTTGATTAACTTTGTTGATATCATCACACCCACTAGAAGTTTTTGATTTTAAAGACTTTATGATGGACATTACTTCTGCTGGGGTAGTGAGGGTCCAATTCATATTATGTAAGTTATTTGAAATGTCTGGTCTGAAGTATTCCATAGCAGCATCTACAGAACCTGACAACCCCATCTTGTCAGTAATAGTTATAAAATGTTTGTTAAAAAGTTCTGCAACACTATACACATCTGTCACCAACGTATCATTTACTCTTAATGCTATTTGTCCCTCTTCATGTCTGATTCTACCAGTCTCCTCCTTCACTATATCCCATATTGCCTTTATTTTGTTATCTGATATGACTATCTTTTCCTTGTAATATATTTGCTTTGATGTCCATATTACAGTCTTTAATATTTATCAGTAGTTCTTGTAATGTGCTATAGCATCAACATCAGAACTATTTTGGATTGACGGATACAGTTTTCTTTTTGTTTTACAAGATACCTCTATTCCTTGAGTAATGAATGGCTTCTCTGTAGCCTTTGCTCTAACCTCGATTAGTTTTGGGGGAAAACAGTGTTCAAATAATGTAAGCACCTTATTAGCAAAAGTGTTATATTTTTCACTCATGCCATGAGCACTGTAAACATCACTCCAGTGAATGTCTCTGAGGAGTGTCCAAAAGTAATCAATTTTTGGCTTATTGATTACCATCTTGAGCTCAGATTTAACAGATTTTATATCCTGTGCAGTATTAACATTTAGCAGAAGGAACTGCATGTCATGGTCTGAGAGGCCATTGACTATTGGTTTTTAATATAATTTTGTTCATTGGACTTTTCTATAAAGATGTTATCAATGGCTGTTTGTGAGTAATTGGCTACCCTAGTGGGGAACTTTACAGCGGGAATGAAGTTGAATGATAGTGTTACTAACTCAAATAAGTTCTTATTGGAAGAGGTTTTAAGGAAATCTACATTGAAGCCACCAGCAACCACTATTTCTTTGTTTTTGGTTCTTAAATGGGTCAGTACAGCGTCAAGGTGGTTTATGAACAGATTAAAGTTAGCTGCAGGGGCTTGATATACACGTAATATTATGAAGGATTTTTGAGCAAAATTCTACTTCCCTTGCACATGTTTCCATATGCTGTTCTAGGCAAAATTTATGAATGTATATGTTCTTAAATTTATGACAGTTCCTGATGAATGTGGCAACTCCTCCATTCTCCATTTCTGCTCTACAAAAGTCAGATGCTAACCTAAATCCTGTAACACTTAAAAGTTCTATACTAGTGGTCACATGATGTTCAGATGGGCAGATTATGTAAGCTGAGTTTGAGGACTCTAATTCATTTATGCAGAGAATTAATTTATTAATTTTATTTCTCAGTCCTCAAATATTTTGATGCAATAAAGATAGCTGACATTTCACATTGACTGAGTTGAAATTTCTGCTGATTGTTGAAAATTCTTAACCAATAGCTGTTTGTGCTGATGTAATAAGCTACAATTATGTCTTTCGGTTTCTTTCTGAAACTGAAGGTTTTTCTCAATCCTAACCTCTCTTAAAACTTGGTTTCTTTCTGTCCTCCCTATCCTAAAAAGTGTCTTTTATGAATCCTATAACCACTGGTATTTTATCACTCATGGCAATGCTTCCCCCCTTTAACTTTCCTGCTTTTTTCCCAGCCAGTTTACCCTTCCTTACACAAGCCATAAAAAAAGTTTCTCCAGTAACAGTACCATCAGGAGAAGGGAACAGAAATGCAGTTGAAGAAAATGTGTCAGCTGTTATGGGTAAGCAGAAAACAGTGCCTCCTCTCTGTCTAAACGATTTTTTGTGGAACGCAGCAAGATGAAGAGGCTCATAAGTAGTGCAACAGATACTGTAGTTTCTCACCAAAGAGGTTCAGTCTGAAGGGAATAACAATTTTGAGATTAAAATTTGCTACCTAAACATTCAAGGAATAAAAGATAAAGAAATTTTTGGGAGTAGCCTACTTTTGGCCTGGATAATAAATTTGATTTTTTTGTTTGAGTGAACATTGGGCTACTGTTGGTGAACTTACAGTTGTGAAACTTGATAACTATAATACAGCAAATAGTTACTGTAGAAAATTGCATAGAAGAGGTCGTATAACAATCTATTTTAACCAGTCACTCAGTTGCTCCATTAGTAAGGTGGATCGAGAGTATTTCTGTGATGAACAGAATTTTGAAGCTACTGGTATAGTCGTTGATAGTTTTAAGTTAGTAGTAATATCTCTATACAGGACACCTAAGGGTACCACCAGCGTATTTCTAGAAAAACTGGACATGTTGTTGCATGTATTTAGGAAGCCAAAATAGTTGCATTGTGATGTTGTAATAGGTGGAGATCTGAATACAGATTTTGATGTAACAACACACAAATGTAGTGTCACTGAGCTGAAAAATCTTATAAGACAATGCAATTTATACCTTATCAATAATGAACCCACAAGAGAAGCATGACTTGACAACATTTTTGTCAGTTTTGAAACTACAGAAGACTCATGTGATGTGACAGTATTTCTATTCTTGGCCCATGATTCTGTATCCTTAAATTGTAAAACTAAATTTTCTGCTGATAAGAGTAATATTGCAAGGCATATCCCAAAAGCTGTAATCACCAGACCTGTCACAAATTATAAAATTGTCGGGTTTTGTGAGTCCCTTGCAGACAGAGACTGGTTAGGCCAGTGTTACAGTGATACACATTATAGCTTATATAATGATTTACCAACAAAGTTAACATTTGAAAAGTTCTTTACAGCATTTTTGACACAATTTAATGACAGCATTCTCTTAAAGAAATGCAAAATAATTGACAAAGGCTTCAAATCAAGGGCACAATTAAATAAAATCCATGGTATAGTGAACAAATAACAAATTTGAAAAACCAAGTTATGCTGTTGCAAATGTATATAAAAGTCTGAAGAATGACCATACCAGATCAGTCTATCTTAAATATAGGAATGAGTATAAAAATGCCCTTGTGAAAGCCAAAAACGCACACAATTCCAGCAGTATTGAGAATTCCACCAATAAGTGCTGTGCTGTGTGGAAACTAATAAATGGTATTGCTAAAAATGAAAGAAACAAGAAAATTAATGTGTCCCCAAAAATTCAATGATTTTATTAAATCAGTTGAGAAAGAAGGAAATTCTATTATGAAACACGATATTAGTTTATAATTTCGTAGGCTTCCGTGGCCGGAGTCAGTCGACATAAAAGTTTTCTGGGTTTGGTACCGCGTCATAATGTAAAACTACTGCTGCTATAGAAAAGCCAACGTTTCGGCCACGATTGCAGCGGCCTTCTTCTGGGTCTAATGGTGCATTCTAGCTATGCAGTGTCCTTTATATTTTGTTGTTAGTGTTCACTGCGCATGCCATTACGTCATAATTTTAAAAGGTAGTTAGTTTATTGGTCACTAAAGGATGAAGGAGAGCGAACTTTATTTTAATAGGTTATTGTGGTGGAGGTAGAACGTGACCTCTGTTGTCCATTGGCTCTTGTGTAATGTACCATGATTGGTGGCCACCGTCGAATGAGAAGTTGGCTGTTGTTTACCAACTGGTGGACGTCGGCCGCGCGGCGGCAGTTACTCGCCGGTAGTGCTCGTTCCTCGTGTTGACAGTGCGGTCTGTTGGGCTCTGATTGCTGGCAGCCAGGATGGGGCAAGCCTGAGTCCATCCTCCCTGTTCATGTTGTTACGGTGTTTGAGAATTTCGATGGCCTCTCTGATATTGCGTTTCGTCATAATTGGCTGCTTGGCCAACACACACGCTTAAAATTTTATTCCTTTTCCACAGTCATGGTAGTATTCTGCCACTGCAGATTTGTTGTCTTGTCCTAGACGAATATAACGCTTGCGCTCCCGAATGCGTGTTGCTATTAGCCTACCAGTCTCGCCGATGTATCCAGGACGTGCTAGGCTCCACCAAGGACAAGGTGGATGCGTTACACACTGCAGGCGTTTACAAGGTGGAATGCGAATGTGGAGAGGCACACATCTGCGAAACTGGTAAGCCAATAGCAACGCGCATTCGGGAGCATGAGCGTTATATTCGTCTAGGGCAACATAACAAATCTGCAGTGGCAGAACACTACCATGACTGCGGAAACGAAATAAAATTCAGCGAAGCGTGTGTGTTGGCCTAGCAGCCAATTATGACGAAGCGCAAAATCAGAGAGGCCATTGAAATACTCAAACACCATAACAACATGAACAGGGAGGATGGACTCAGGCTTGCGCCATCCTGGCTGCCAGCAATCACAGCCCAACAGACCACACTGTCAACACGAGGCACGAGCACTACCGCCGAGTAACTGCCGCCGCGCGGCCGACGTCCACCAGTTGGTAAACAGCAGCAAACTTCTCATTCGACGGTGGCCACCAATCATGGTACGTAACACAAGAGCTAATGGACAACAGAGGTCACTTTCTCCCTCCACCGCAATAACCTATTAAAATAAAGTTCCCTCTCCTTCTTCCTTAAGTGACCAATAAACTAACTACCTTTCAAAATTATGACGTAATGGCATGCGCAGTGAACAGTAACAACAAAATACAAAGGACACTGCATAGCTAGAATGCACCATTAGACCCAGAAGAAGGCCGCTGCAATCGTGGCCGAAACGTTGGCTTTTCTATAGCAGCAGTAGTTTTACATTATGACGCGGTACCAAACCCAGAAAACTTTTATGTCGACTGACTATGGCCGCGGAAGCCTACGAAATTATATTAGCAACCTGTATGGGCAGGAAACACACAGCAACATCCGCAAACTGGAAACACTCAGGAAGAAGAAAGGGAAACTTCTCAACGATATTATCTACTTGAAGAGGTGTCGGGATCAGGACATTGTACCTAAATTTCTTCGGTTCAAATTTAACATCGACACTCACAAAGCAAGAAGCATCTACAGGTGAGCCATTAAATCTCTTCCGAAGGAGCGTATTCAGCAGGTGCGGAGAGAACTTGACTTTAACAACAAACCGTTGCTGCAAATACATCTTCTGCTATCATCTACGTAATCGCCCACCGACTGGAATAACATCGACAGAATCACTCACCTGCAAGCGTATGCAGCCAGTGCAACTGCCGCCATTCGCCAGAAGAAGAAATTTGAGCAGCTGGCTGAGACGACACGGAACACTACGCCTCAACTGGATACATCTCGAACAGTGGTGAACCTTTCTCCTCATCCCATCAGCACCGCAGCTCCAGAAGCACTAGCTAAAGGACTAAACTTTGCCGTCACACCTGAGCGGTTTCCCACGGAAGAAATTATCGAATCCATGGAAACAGCACTCCGGCACACATCTGCGATTGAAGCTGAGAAAATTAGACAGGAAACCGTTCGAGTTCTACTACGTGCCAAGCCACAGAAACACAACCTTAACAGAGAGGAAAGAGCAGCTATCAGGGAGCTGAAGAACAACGACGAAATTGTGATATTAACAGCAGACAAAGGCAATGCTACTGTCATCTTAGACACCTTGCAGTATGAATACAAGATGAAAGAATTATTAAATGATCCCACCTACAAAGAACTAAGGGCGGACCCTACGGCAAAGATAATTCGAAAGATGCAGGCCGCGATTAAGGACTCAAGAATTGACGCTGACACAGCCAAGGGTCTTATTCCCAGAATACCAGTCTCTCCTAGAATTTACGGTGTTCCAAAGATACACAAGGAAAGTTGTCCTTTGAGGCCAATAGTGAATGGGATCAATTCGCCTACTTACAATTTGGCAAAGTACCTAGCCTGCAAACTAAGACGTCTAGTTGGTAAGACAGACTCTTATGTGAAGAACTTGGCACACTTTATAGAATGCCTAAAGGGAGAAACAATTTTACCTACGGACATCATGGTCAGCTTTGACGTGAAATCACTATTTACGAACGTGCCAGTAGATGAAACTATCCACATCCTTCGGGAGCATGTCCCGCCAGACATATGCAACCTGGTTGAGTTGTGCCTGACTTCAACGTACTCCAAATGGCAAGGAAAATACTACGAGCAGACAGACGGTGTAGCAATGAGGTCTCCCCTATCTCCGCTGGCAGCCGACATATTCATGGAAGCCTTTGAAGCAACGGCCCTCAGTTCAGCTCCTTTACAACCACGTTGCTGGTTTAGATACGTGGGCGACACGTTCGCTATATTGCCTCATGGTGAAACGGAGCTACACAAGTTCCACGAATATCTGAACAGTATGCACGGGAAGATACAGTTCACGCTGGAAGTAGAAAAGAATGGTGCTATTCCATTTCTAGACGTCGAAGTGTACAGGAGAATGGAAGGCACACTGGGGCACAGAGTATATCGTAAGCCTACGCATACTGACAGGTATCTGCACGCCCAATCCTACCACCACCCAGTGCAGAAGAACTCTGTCATCCGCTCTTTGGCAATCCGTGCGCAGTGCCTTAGTGATGCTCAAAACATCACACCTGAGCTTAAAAGGTTACGCACAACGTCTTTGGTCAATGGCTACAGCCACAAGTCGATAAACACAGCCTTGTCGACGAACACAAGCAAGAAAGATAAGCAGGAAATGGACAAACAGCAGCTAACAGTACGCTTACCCTATGTGAAAAACGTTACTGACCGAATAGGCAAACACCTTTGCCGCGTTGGGGTGCAGCCTGTCTTCTATAGTGGTCGTAGGATCCAGGACGTGCTCGGCTCCACCACGGACAAGGTGGATGCATTACACACTGCAGGCGTTTACAAGGTGGAATGCGAATGTGGAGAGGCACACATCCGCGAGACTGGTAGGCCAATAGCAACGCGCATTCGGGAGCATGAGCGTTATATTCGTCTAGGGCAACATAACGAATCCGCAGTGGCAGAACACTACCATTACTGCGGAAAAGAAATAAAATTCAGCGAAGCGTGTGTGTTGGCCAAGCAGCCAATTATGATGAAACGCAATATCAGAGAGGCCATCGAAATACTCAAACACTGTAACAACATGAACAGGGAGGATGGACTCAGGCTTGCCCCATTCTGGCTGCCAGCAATCAGAGCCCAACAGACCGCACTGTCAACACGAGGAACGAGCACTACCGGCGAGTAACTGCCGCCGCGCGGCCGACGTCCACCAGTTGGTAAACAGCAGCCAACTTCTCATTCGACGGTGACCACCAATCATGGTACATAACACAAGAGCCAATGGACAACAGAGGTCACTTTCTCCCTCCACCGCAATAACCTATTAAAATAAAGTTCCCTCTCCTTCTTCCTTAATTGATCAATAAACTAACTACCTTTTAAAATTATGACGTAATGGCATGCGCAGTGAACACTAACAACAAAATATAAAGGACACTGCATAGCTAGAATGCACCATTAGACTCAGAAGAAGGCCGCTGCAATCATGGCCGAATCATTGGCTTTTCTGTAGCAGCAGTAATTTTACATTATGACGCGGTACCAAACCCAGAAAACATTTATGTCGATGATATTAGTTCATCAGAAATTTTTTCAAAAATGTCTGTAAACCACTGGCTGATACACACATCTGTGCCTTCGCCTAGGTCTCCTCTAGTCTCATCCTAAGAATAGTAAAACAGCTAAAATCATCAGACAGTGTAGATGGCATGTTGTGTAATGTTCTAAAGAAAGTAATATACTGTGTTGTGCATCCCTTAATATATTTTATAAACAATATATTATCTTAATGAGCTAAAAGTGCCTTACCGGATCTAACTCCCCCCCCCCCCTACTACCCTCTCCTTCATGGTAACCAACTCTTCCCTGACAACCTTAGTAAGGCCAATCACTTTGCCTCCTACCTCTCTGATATCTTTACCATCCCAGACGATCCCCAGTTTGATTACTTCCTCTTCCCAGATGTCCACGATCGAACTGACACCTCTGTCCCTCCCCTCGCTCCTGGTTTCCAGTACTTGGACAACATTGCACACAACAAACTCAATGCCCCCATCACTACTCAGGATATCATCACTACACTCCGTGCGAAATGCATCACCACTCCCTGTCACGATCGTGTCACCTATCGCCACCTTCGTGAAGCTCCTGCCTCCTTCCTCTCCACCCTGGCCAGGCATTATAATGTGGTCATGTCCACTGGCTACCACCCCAACCTGTGGAAAACCTCCCATATCCTGATGTTCCTTAAACCCAACAAACCGCCATCCGCTGTCTCCTCCTACTGTCCCATCAGCCTTACCTCGGTCTTCAGCAAGGTCCTGGAATCCGTCCTTACCCGACGCATCCACCAGCATCTCCGCCACCACCGCCTCCTTCCCATTACCCAGTGTGGCTTTCGGCCGTCTTTCTCTACCGATGACCTTCTCCTTCACCTCACTCATCTCCTCTATGAACAGCTCAACTCCCGTCACTCCACTATCTTCCTCTCCCTTGACCTTGAACGCACCTATGACTGGGTTTGTCATTCCGGTCTCCTCTTCAAGCTCCAAACCTTCACCCTTCCTATCAACTACGTCTGTCCTCTCTTTCCCAACGTCCTACCTACGTCACCATCCATAACATGGATTCTTACACCTTTTTCCCCTCGACCGGTGTGCCCCAAGGTTCCGTCCTTTCCCCTCTTCTATACTTTTTGTATACAGCAGACATGCCGCTGTCTACACCCCCCGTCCACCTTCTCCAATACACCGATGACACCGCCTTCCTTGCGCTCACCCCCACTCTGCAACGCTCCCAACACCTTCTCCAATCCCATCTTGACCAGTTCACTGCTTGGTGCAACCAGTGGTTGCTGAAGGACAATCCTTCTAAGACCTAGGCGATCACTGTAGGCAAAACCACACCTTTCTTCCGTCTCCACGACTTCTATGTCAACATTTATGGCCATCCTATTACCCTCACCCCCACTCTTAAGTACCTTGGTGTCACCCTTGACCATCGCCTCTCCTGGACCCCCCATCTCTGGACAATCCAAGCCAAGACACGCTCACGAGTCTGTCTCCTCAAGCTCCTCTCTGGCCGCACATGAGGTCTGGGCCCCTCCACCATCCTCCACACATGTAAGTCCCTCATCCGCCCTATCCTCTGCTACGCCAGTGCCGGTTGGTCACAGCCAGTGTGCTCCCTGCCGCCGTTGGATAAGCAGCTGCCAGCAGCAAGTCGTATACTCTTAGCTCACTTACTCGTTACATAGTTTAATTCTTAATTTCTTTGCGAGTTTTTGGGCACTTGCTTTGTTTAATAAATTTCGGGCATATTATAGTATTTGAGAGTTGTAGCATCGCATTTTAGTTCCTGAATTGTGTAAAATCTCCTTCTGCCGCCAAGCAGTGTGTCAGCAGTGCGCAAGTAGCAGCATTACTGCATTTATTAGGCAGTCTTGTATTTTAATAACTGTTTAAATTTTGTGTCGAACTGTTTGTGCTCTCTGTAGATTAGTTCAGACGTTCTTTGCACAACAGTATTTAGCATTGATAGCGACTGTGACTGCTGTGTTCATATGTGGGCTGAGTTGGCATCCCTTTGCCCGCAGCTTCAGGCAGTGTTGGCTTTGGTCACACAGCTTGAGGCTGTTGACAATGGTCATCACTGTGGGGGTCCGGATGGGGGTTTATCAGGGACGGCCAGCACGTCCCACGCATTCCCCGATCGGACTATGGCTGTGGCTGCCCGTGATACTGCCCACATTGAGACTGACCCCTCACCCATGGTAGAGTGGGAGGTTGTCTCGAGGTATGGCAGAGGGTGAAAGACATTCCAAAGGGCTGAATGGAAGGCCTCTCCAGTTTGTCTGACAAACCGGTTTCAGGCTCTGTCTCAGGCTGACACTGATCTCCAGCCAGACATGGCTGCTTGTCCTGTTCCAGAGGTTGCCCCTCAGTTTGCAAGATTCAGGCGGTCGCAGAGGGTGGGCTTACTGGTAGTTGGGAGCTCCAACGTCAGGCACGTAATGGGGCCCTTTAGGGATATGGCAGCAAGACAGGGGAAGGAAACCAATGTGCACTGTGTGTGCATACCGGGGGAGTCACTCCAGATGTGGAAAGGGTCCTTCCGGATGCCATGAAGGGTACAGGGTGCACCCATCTGCAAGTGGTCGCTCATGTCAGCACCAATGATGTGTGTCACTACGGATCAGAGGAAATCCTCTCTGGCTTCCGGTGGCTATCTGATTTGGTGAAGACTGCCAGTCTCACTAGCAGGATGAAAGCAGAGCTCACCATCTGCAGCATCGTCGACAGGACTGACTGCGGACCGTTGGTACAGAGCCGAATGGAGGGTCTGTATCAGAGGCTGAGACGGTTCTGCGACCGTGTGGGCTGCAGATTCCTCGACTTGCGCCATAGGGTGGTGGGGTTTCAGGTTCCGCTGGATAGGTCAGGAGTCCACTACACACAGCAGGCGGCTACACAGGTAGCAGGGGTTGTGTGGCGTGGACTGGGCGGTTTTTTAGGTTAGATGGCCTTGGGCAAGTACAGAAAGGACAACAGCCGCAAAGGGTGCGGGGAAAAGTCAGGACATGCAAGGACCAAGCAGAAATCGGTATTGCAACTGTAAACTGTCGAAGCTGCATTGGTAAAATACCAGAACTTCAAGCGCTGACAGAAAGCACTGAAGCTGAAATCGTTATAGGTACGGAAAGCTGGCTGAAGCCAGAGATAAATTCTGCCGAAATTTTTACAAAGGCACAAAAGGTGCATGCAACTGGTGGTGGAGTGTTTGTCGCTGTTAGTAGTAGTTTATCCTGTAGTGAAGTAGAAGTGGATAATTCCTGTGAATTATTATGGGTGGAGGTTACACTCAATAACTGAGCTAGGTTAATAATTGGCTCCTTTTACCGACCTCCCAACTCAAGCATTAGTGGCAGAACAACTGAGAGAAAATCTGGAATACATTTCACATAATTTTCTCAGCATGTTATAGTCTTAGGTGGAGATGTCAATTTACCAGATATAGACTGGGACACTCAGATGTTTAGGACGTGTGGTAGGGACAGAGCATCAAGTGACATTATACTGAGTGCACTATCCGAAAATTACCTCGAGCAATTAAACAGAGAACCGACTCATGTAAATAACAGCTTGGACTTACTGATAACAAACAGACCTGATCTTTTCGACTCTGTAAACGCAGTACAGGGAATCAGTGATCATAAGGCCGTTGCAGCATTCCTGAATATGGAAGTAAATAGGAATATAAACAAAGGGAGGAAGGTTTATCTGTTTAGCAAGAATAATAGAAGGCAGATTTCAGACTACCTAACAGATCAAAATGAAAATTTCTCTTCCGACACTGACAATGTTGAGTGTTTATGGAAAAAGTTCAAGGCAATTATAAAATGCGTTTTAGACAGGTACGTGCGGAGTAAAACTGTGAGGGATGGGAAAAATCCATTGTGGTTCAACAACAAAGTTAGGAAACTACTGCGAAAGCAAAGAGAGCTTCACTGCAAGTTTAAACACAGCCAAAACCTCTCAGACAAACAGAAGCTACACGATGTCAAAGTTAGTGTAAGGAGGGTTATGAGTGAAACATTCAGTGGATTTGAAAGTAAAATTCTATGTACCGACTTGACAGAAAATCCTAGGATGTTCTGGTCTTGCGTTATTTCAGTAAGTGACTCGAAACAGCATATCCAGACACTCTGGGATGATGATGGCATTGAAACAGAGGATGACACGCGTAAAGCTGAAATACTAAACACCTTTTTCCAAAGCTGTTTCACAGAGGAAAACCGCACTTCAGTTCCCTCTCTAAATCCTCGTACAAACGAAAAAATGGTTGACATCGAAATAAGTGTCCAAGGAACAGAAAAGCAACTAAAATCACTAAACAGAGGAAAGTCTACTGGACCTCACGGGATACCAATTCGATTCTACACCGAGTACGTGAAAGAACTTGCCCCCCCTTCTAACAGCCGTGTACCACAAGTCTCTAGAGGAACTGAAGGTTCCAAATGATTGGAAAAGAGCATAGGTAGTCCCAGTCTTCAAGAAGGGTCGTCGAGCAGATGTGCAAAACTATAGACCTATATCTCTGACATCGATCTGTTGTAGAATATTAGAACATGTTTTTTGCTCGCGTATCATGTCATTTCTGGAAACCCAGAATGTACTCTGTAGGAATCAACATGGATTCCCGAAACAGCGATCGTATGAGACCCAACTTGCTTTATTTGTTCATGAGACCCAGAAAATATCAGATACAGACTCCCAAGTAGATGCCATTTTCCTTGACTTCCGGAAGGCGTTCGATACAGTTCCACACTGTCGCCTGATAAACAAAGTAAGAGCCTACAGAATATCAGACCAGCTGTGTGGCTGGACTGAAGACTTTTTAGCAAACAGAACTCAACATGTTGTTCTCAATGGAGAGACGTCTACAGATGTTAAAGTAACATCTGGCGTGCCACCGGGGAGTGTTATGGGACCATTGCTTTTCACAATACATATAAATGACATAGTAGATAGTGTTGGAAGTTCCATGTGGCTTTTCGTGGATGATGCTGTAGTATACAGAGAAGTTGCAACTTTAGAAAATTGCAGTGAAATGCAGGAAGATCTGTAGCGGATAGTCACTTGGTGCAGGGAGTGGCAACTGACCCTTAACATAGACAAATGTAATGTACTGTGAGTACATAGAAAGAAGGATCCTTTATTGTATGATAGCAGCTACTTCTGTAAAATATCTGGGAGTATGCGTGCGGAACGATTTGAAGTGGAATGATCAAATAAAATTAATTGTTGGTAAGGCGGCTGCCAGGTTGAGATTCATTGGGAGAGTCCTTAGAAAATGTAGTCCATCGACAAAGGAGGTGGCTTACAAGACACTCGTGCGACCTATACTTGAGTATTGCTCATCAGTGTGGGATCCGTACCAGGTCAGGTTGACAGAAGAGAGAGAGAAGATCCAAAGAAGAGCAGCGCGTTTCGTCACAGGGTTATTTTCTAAGCCTGATAGCGTTACGGAGATGATTAGCAAACTGAAGCGGCAGACTCTGCAAGAGAGGCGCTCTGCATCACAGTGTAGCTTGCTGTCCAGGTTTCGAGAGGGTGCATTTCTGGATGAGGTATCGAATATATTGGTCCCCCTACTTATACCTCCCGAGGAGATCACAAATGTAAAATTAGAGAGATTTGAGCGCGCACGGAGGCTTTCCGGGAGTCGTTCTTCCTGCAAACCATACGCGACTGGAACAGGAAAGGGAGGTAATGACAGTGGCACGTAAAGTGCCCTCCGCCACACACCGTTGAGTGGCTTGCGGAGTATAAATGTAGATGTAGATGTACGCCCACCCTGCCTGGATCTCCGCCTTTCCTACCTTTTACAAATCCCTTCAAATCCTTGAACGTCCTGCTCTCTGCCTCACCTATCGCATACGTCTCCCCTCCCCCACGCAGATCCTGTACAACCTTATTCTGTTCCCACACCTCCTCCTTTTCCTCAAATGGATGCGGATCCTCTACACCTCCTGTAAACTTGATCCCCCTCACCCGCTTTTCTCTCCCATCCTCTCCCAACCCCTTCGCTGCCGCGCCTGTATTCCCACATCCCACCTGCTCTCCATCTCTCCAGTCTCCTTACCCTCTCCCTAGGTGGCTTCCACCAGCTCCCCGTCCCTGATGATGCCTTCATCCCCTCCATCTACCCCTCCTATCAACTTTGATCCTCCCCTTCCACTTCCTGTGTTTTTTTCCTTAGGGCACCCTCTCTCTCTTCTCTCCCTCCTCCCTTCCTCCCCCAGGCTTCCCCTACCCCCCATACCTTCTTTCCTCCCCCCCCATCCCCTCTGCCACTGGCATCTCCACTCTCCCCCCTCCCCTCCCTTTGTTGCCTTTTGGTAGGTCCCCGAACTCGCAGATGTCACGTCAACATTAGCGCGCTTGAAAGTCATCTCCATCAGGTGTGTGTGTGTACTGTCGTGTTTGTGCTTCAGTGTTTTTCGCCACCCACGCTCAATCGTTCACGTGTGTTGTCTTAATCATCAGTGTTTGTGTACAGTGCTAACAGTTTCTTTGTTTTTCTTTGCGTGTGAACGGCTTCGTGTTTTATCGTTACTGCATCTACTGTTATTTGTCCACCGTTACGTTATGTGAACCATGGACCTCGTCGTTGGTGGGGAGGCTTGCGGGCCTCAGCGATACAGATAGCTGTACCGTAGGTGCAACCACAATGGAGGGGTACCTGTTGAGAGGCCAGACAAACGCGTGGTTCCTGAAGAGGGGCAGCAGCCTTTTCAGTAGTTGCAGGGGCAACAGTCTGGATGATTGACTAATCTGGCCTTGTAACACTAACCAAAATGGCCTTGCTGTGCTGTACTGTGAATGGCTGAAAGCAAGGGAAAACTACAGCCGTAATTTTTCCCGAGGAAATGCAGCTTTACTGTATGGTTAAATGATGATGGCGTCCTCTTGGGTAAAATATTCCGGAGGTAAAATAGTCTCCCATTCGGATCTCCGGGCGGGGACTACTCTGGAGGACGTCGTTATCAGGAGAAAGAAAACTGGCATTCTACGGATCGGAGCGTGGAATGTCAGTTCCCTTAATTGGGCAGGTAGGTTAGAAAATTTAAAAAGGGAAATGGATAGGTTAAAGTTAGATATAGTGGGAATTAGTGAAGTTCGGTGGCAGGAGGAACAAGAATTTTGCTCAGGTGAATACAGGGTTATAAATACAAAATCAAATAGGGTAATGCAGGAGTAGGTTTAATAATGAATAAAAAAATAGGAGTGCAGGTAAGCTACTACAAACAGCATAGTGAACGCATTATTGTGGCCAAGATCGACATGAAGCCCACACCTACTACACTAGTACAAGTTTATATGCCAACTAGCTCTGCAGATGATAGAAATTGATGAAATGTATGATGAGAAAAAAGAAATTATTCAGGTAGTGAAGGGAGACGAAAATTTAATAGTCATGGGCGACTGGAATTTGGTAGTAGGAAAAGGGAGAGAAGGAAACATAGTAGGTGAATATGGATTGGGGGAAATAAATGAAAGAGGAAGCCGTCTGGTAGAATTTTGCACAGAGCATAACTTAATCATAGCTAACACATGGTTCAAGAATCATAAAAGAAGGTTGCACACATGGAAGAATCCTGGAAATACTAGAAGGTATCAGATAGATTATATAATGGTAAGACAGAGATTTAGGAACCAGGTATTAAATTGTAAGACATTTCCAGGGGCAGATGTGGACTCTGACCACAATCTATTGGTTATGAACTGTAGACTAAAACTGAAGAAACTGCAGAAAGCTGGGAATTTAAGGAGATGGGACCTGGACAGACTGATTAAACCAGAGGTTGTACAGAGTTTCAGGGAGAGCATAAGGGAACAATTGTCACAAATGGTGGAAAGAAATACAGTAGAAGAAGAATGGGTGGCTCTGAGGGATGAAGTAGTGAAGGCAGCAGAGGATCAAGTAGGTAAAAAGACGAGGGCTAGTAGAAATCCTTGGATAACAGAAGAAATATTGAATTTAATTGATGAAAGGAGAAAATATAAAAATGTAATAAATGAAGCGGGCAAAAAGGAATACAAACGTCTCAAAAATGAGATCGACAGGAAGTGCAAAATGGCTAAGCAGGGATGGATGGCTAGAGGACAAATGTAAGGATGTAGAAGCTTATCTCACTAGGGGTAAGATAGATACTGCCTACAGGAAAATTAAAGAGACCTTTGAAGAAAAGAGAACCACTTGTATGAATATCAATAGCTCAAGTGGAAACCCAGTTCTAAGCAAAGAAGGGAAAGCAGAAAGGTGGAAGGAGTATATAGAGGGTCTATACAAGGGCGACGTACTTGAGGACAATATTCTGGAAATGGAAGAGAATGTAGATGAAGACAAAATGGGAGATACAATACTGCGTGAAGAGTTTGACAGAGCACTGAAAGACCTAGGTCGAAACAAGGCCCCGGGAGTAGACAACATTCCATTAGAACTACTGACGGCCTTGGGAGAGCTAGTCCTGACAAAACTCTACCATCTGGTGAGCAAGATGTATGAGACAGGCGAAATACCCTCAGACTTCAAGAAGAATATAATAATTCCAATGCCAAAGAAAGCAGGTGTTGACAGATGTGAAAATTACCGAACTATCAGTTTAATAAGTCACAGCTGCAAAATACTAATGCGTATTCTTTACAGACGAATGGAAAAACTGGTAGAAGCCGACCTTGAGGAAGATCAGTTTGCATTCCATAGAAATATTGGAACATGTGAGGCAATACTGACCTTACGACTTTTCATAGAAGAAAGATTAAGGAAAGGCAAACCTATGTTTCTAGCATTTGTAGACTTAGAGAAAGCTTTTGACAAAGTTGACTGGAATACTCTCTTTCAAATTCTGAAGGTGGCAGGGGTAAAATACAGGGAGCGAAAGGCTATTTACAATTTGTACAGAAATCAGATGGCAGTTATAAGAGTTGAGGAACATGAAAACAAAATAGTGGTAGAGAAGGAGTGAGAGAGGGTTGTAGCCTATCCCTCATGTTATTCAGTCTGTATATTGAGCAAGCAGTGAAGGAAACTAAAGAAAAATTCAGAGTAGCAATTAAAATCCATGGAGAAGAAATAAAATCTTCGACGTTTACCAATGACACTGTAATTCTGTCACAGACAGAAAAGGATCTGGAAGAGCATTTGAACAAAATGGACAGTGTCTTGAAAGGAGAATGTAAGATGAACATCAGCAATAACAAAATGAGGATAATGGAATGTAGTTGAATTAAATCAGGTGATGCTGAGGGAATTAGATTAGGAAATGAGACACTTAAAGTAATAAAGGAGTTTTGCTATTTGAGGATCAAAATAACTGATGATGGTCAAAGTAGAGAGGATATAAAATGTAGACTGGCAATGGCAAGGAAAGCGTTTCTGAAGAAGAGAAATTTGTTAACATCGAGTATAGATTTAAGTGTCAGGAAGTCGTTTCTGAAAGTATTTGTATGGAGTGTGACCTTGTATGGAAGTGAAACATGGACGATAAATAGTTTGGACAGGAAGAGAATAGAAGCTTTCGAAATGTGGTGCTACAGAAGAATGCTGAAGATTAGATGGGTAGATCACATAACTAACGAGGAGGCATTGCATATAATTGGAGAGAAGAGGAGTTTATGGCACAACTTGACAAGAAGAAGGGACCGATTGGTAGGACATGTTCTGAGGCATCAAGGGATCACAAATTTAGCATTGGAGGGCAGCGTGGAGGGTAAAATCGTAGAGGGAGACCAAGAGATGAATACACTAAGCAGATTCAGAGGGATGTAGGTTGCAGTAAGTACTGAGACATGAAGAAGCTTGCACAGGATAGAGTAGCATGGAGAGCTGCATCAAACCAGTCTCAGGACTGAAGACCACAACAACAACAACGTTATGTTCATTCTGTGTCTCCATTGTTTTCTCTTGTACTGCCTGTGGCTGAAGAGCGGTGTACTGTTTCGCTGCCAGCCCACCTTGTATAAGGTGTAAAATGACAATAAAGAAAAAAAAAAAACAATAAGCTCAGCCTGCCAGTCTAACCCTGCATACGTCTCAGGATATATCGTCTCACATTGGACAGTGTATTTACTTTCGTGTTTTCTTTACGAGTGGACGTGGTTGTCTTTTCTCGGTTTCTTGACTCTGTTGTCCATTCTTGTTGTTGTCGTGAGGTCCTTCATTGGTCGTGTCTGTTCTCTCCCGTTGTGTTGTTATTCGCGGGCTGCTCCGCGGGTCCCACTGTGTTTCCGTAGCTTCAACCCTGTGACTGTTCCAGTTGCCGTTACAACAAAGTCACTGAAAAAAGTTCTTAGTACTGCCCAAGAGTCGATACCATGACGTCTGCACCTGTAGTGTGCTATTTAGCTACTGAAACTACAAATATAACAGTCCCGCATATTACTTTTGAACATATGTGGGACGCTACACTAATATGAAAGAAAAGTGTACAACACTTAAGCATGACAGCTGTAAACACACCGCTACTACAGGAAGAAATATTGGTGTTTAATGTCCCTTTGATGAGAGATGAAGAACCAGTTCCAGCTGAGGAAAGTTGAGGTTGGAAAGTAGCAGAGGTCTTACTAGAGCAACAACACCAGAAAGTGTCTTAAAAGTTTAAATGTGGTTATGTAATGGGAAATTTAGCCACCTCCCCCCCCCCCCCCCCAATTGCAATAATAGTTTGCTACCACTTCACCAGTAGTGGAACAAGGGCGGCGTCACCCCCCTCTGCATTGTTGCCAAATTTATTCAAAATGGCGCCGATAGATACGGCAACTTTGTAATGACATCATGGTGGGAAGTTCAAATTTTTGTGGGAAAAGCAGGTCAATTGAGCTACCTCCGTTAACCTAACCTTTTTCCCCTTCTCCCCCATAAAATGCTGTACCTAAGAAAATTGCTGGAAAAGTTTGGCAGGAAAATAGGCCACTTGGGCTACCTCCACTAACCTAAGTCATTGGACCACCACCTCTTCCTTGGAATTGCCGGGAAAAGGACTCATCCTGCACTGGGCTGCTGGAGAGGAAAGACTGTACTTTATTTATTTTCAGTGGGAAGTTGGAACAATTTATTTAGGGATGGATTTCACGGAGTTTATTTATTACACTGATGTGTTTGGGGTCACAATACACAGCATACAGAGCTGCAAACTACATATAAATCACGGAAATAATGCAGTATATTGATGTACAGACACATTGTCAAAGTAATGCATGTAAAACGCTCTGCAGACATTCTCACTAATTATGAACAGTTGAAATAATGCTTTGCCCAGCCTACAGACCTGTTCACAAAATAATGCAACAGACACATTCACTACACATAAAATTGTCAATGCGTATATAGAACTCAGCCCACATGCTCACAACACTTAAACAGCTGAAAATAATGCAGTGCGCAGCCACTCACTGCACGTGAAATCACTTTCGAACTATTGTTAAGAAATTCTACTGCAGTATATCAGTGAATTGTTCCCTACAGAGGTCCAATGCGCTTGTGCACCAGTATGGCCTGACCTGCAAAGTGACGATGTAACCATCAGCTGATGGGCCAATTGGTGTCCATTCGGGTCCTGCAAGCATTAGGTTCTGGCATCCCTTTCATAAATGACACTTGCGAAATTCCTGTCAAAACACATATTTACCTGGCCACTGTGGCTGATGCATAGCTGCAGGTCCAGTGCCGAGCAAGAGATGTTTGCACAGCAGTTCACGTTCGCAGGTGCAGCTAGAAGATTGTCAGGGTTACACTGACATCAGGAGTCTATGTAAATAACAGCCAAATCTCCCTCTTGACGTGCTATAGAAACCTTTTGAAGTGTTTCCCAGAATAACACAGGATACATTCTTCCTAGCAATTCTAACAGGGCAGCTGATCCATTACATATCAGTCCCTGCACGTAAATCGTAAAGTGTCACAGAAACAGTTAACAGTCGCTATTGTCGTAAGAGCTTTCGTGATGTCTGAGCTTGCCTCCATGGAAATTCTTGTTCTAACAGAACCTGGTTACGAAAATAGCTCGGAATAATACCAACTGCATTCTCACTGATGGTCCCAATGGCACATCACGTGTTCCCTTCCTGGAAATCGTGACGTCCTGATTTCAACATGTGTCAGAAACAGTAAACATTCTCACTGTTAAAAGCATTCATCATGCCTATGCATGCTTTTGAAAACACTGTTAATCATAAAAGCATTCTTGTTATTTGGAAAGAGAGACAATGGTCGCATCAATCCCTTCCAGGAAATAGTGACGTTCCATAAAAGCTTCTCATTATCTACCCATCCAAATGAAGCTCTCTCACTGGTCACCTCAGTCTATATATAAATCCACAACCAACCACACCCCTCTGTGTGTGCGTGTGTTTTATTCTCCAAGATGAAGAGTGTAGCGGCAAGAGGCGTAGAGTTCTAGAGACAGGATTACCAACTGAGTAAATAAGTGGTATTTTGAGTGTAAATTTTTGTGTGTATGTTAAATTTGCTTTATTAATTCCGTCTCCTTGTTATAGTACAGCTCCAGGAATTTATCTTGGAGTGTGAGGAGAGACAGGAGGGGGCTGGACCTTGGCAGACTCTCAACGTCCAGCCATCCATGGTGGGTTCACAGCTAGCATTGCCATATGAGTATAATTTTCCTTGTAATTTGTTCTTGTATAGTAGTGATTCAAAATCTTCTTATTTCATACTTTTTTTTCAATTTATGCATCTTGCTTTTTGTTGTTGTGAGCAAGACAAGACAAACCAATTGCCTGATGCCGATTCTGACAAGGACAGTGATATGCCTGAATGGGACAGACAAAGGGTCATTGAACCAGAGGAGGATGTAATCTGGCCCTGCTAAATGATGATGATGATGATGATGATGATGATGATGACTTCTTTGAGGTTGTGGTGGAGATTTCCGATGAAGTGTTAATGCCTTGCAGCCAGAGCGAAAAATGTAATCACTCACTCTGCTTATAACCTTGAGATCGTCAGTATTCTTTCTTTCACTGTGCCAGCAGCGGTAAGCAATGTACTTAACTATTATTTTTTTATTTCTTCTTTTACAGCAGTCCCGTCTTCGCAGCCACAACACAGTGTGGCGCACATACCAATGGTGGCTAAATCTTCTTCATCCCCAAAGCGGCACCCCGTAAGGCATGCATCACCTATAAGGATGCCGCTAGTTGCCGCGAGGGAACTGCAGCCACCGCTGCCCAAAACACCACCGCTCTGGCGTCCATGAGCCAAGCAACGAGCCACCACCCCTCAAGTTATTGGGTCAGTTCTGCAGCAGCAGCAGCAACAACAGCATTGAGAACCATCACCGCAGCCTGGCTGTTCCCATCAGTCTGACCTGGTAACACTGCAGCATCCTCCTCCATCATCATCATCATCATAGCAAATGGATTGGTGAATACCGACTGGCCCCTCCTCAACACCATCATCAACAGGGTGGACTCAGAATGAAAATGCGGGGCATGTCAATTGCCAGGTGGTTTCGTAAATCCACCTTGAGTGCTATACTGGCCCGGTTTTCCGAGATGGAGGTCGGAGGGTCAGCTAAAGCACTCAGCTGAATACTACACCTTGTAACGGAACATATTAAAGGCTTTACTTTAATGAAGTATGTGATACCCTCCAAATTCAACCAGTTTAACGAGTATTTATGATTATAGAAGAGTTATTGTGTATGTTAACAATGATTGCACAACATGTATCCATAAACAGTCAACCCATTAAATTATACTGAATAACTGACCCACACAAAAGTTAATATCACTTGATCACTGATACAGCAAATGTCATCATGTAAAATCACTAAGTTTATCTTAAATAATTAATATGAAGTACGAAAAATAGTAGCCAACTTAGGTATTTTGGATCTCCTTAAATAAAAATCACCCAGTGAAACCTATTTGTTCACTAGGAGCGTTTTCACTCAGTATTCACGTAATCAATCCTATTTTAGACGAAAACCAATGTAATTCTTAATGATTCATGTTACTTACTTATTTATGCAAATTAGAGAAGTCAATTGACAAACTTCTAAAAAATGGCCTTTTTGTAACAGAGAATTATTCTGTCAAGTCAACAAATCTGTCTGTCATTTTCATAACATGTTAAATTATGTCACTCGATGCAAATTAATAACTTATCTGCACAAATTATGATAACAGATGCACATGTGACTTATAAACTATATCTCTTTTTAGTAGTTCTTTGACAATGTTATAAATACAAGCAGCAAGAAGGGTCGAGGAGGCAGTCGGAATGTCACTTTGGTAAAGTGTGTTTGTGTGTTATTGTCTGAGGTGGATAAACAATGCAAAGATCATGTAAAGGAAGTACTACTTTGTGTTGTGTCATGGTCTTTGGTGGACAGTGGAATTAATATGGCCACCAGAGTAATAAATATATGAAGGTTACATATTTGTTGGTTTTGCTCGTTCTTTATCATCAAAAGCACATAAAAAACACGGACCTCATGTTTTTAACCCTAGACAACCAGATTTAGAGCCAGCATCAGCATCGAGACACAGCAGCGATCCAGCAAGCAGCAGCGATTACTACAACGCATATTAATGGCGCCAACCAAACATCAAGTGCTAACAAGCTCCGTAAACGGGAGTGAAATAGTGCGATTACAGCAGTTAGCTATATCAACGACTAGGCGACCATTACAAAGGTGGGGGCTCGTCCGGGATCTTTAAGTGCATCGATGATAATAGTGCAGCGATAAATTTCGTAAGTGCTTAGCACTTCAAAAAAAAAAAAAAGTTTATTTGTGCACTGTGGCAACAGTGAAGATATGTCAAAGTGAAAAACAAAAAAACGTGTGTATGTGCGATTACGAAAAACTATCATCACAGCGCTCGGAAGATTAACGTCTGGATTGTCAATGGAATTCATCAATCAAGATAAAACCGTATAGATGTGAAGAAAGCCAACAAGAACACCGATCACGACATCATAGCATAGGTACATAAAGCAAGGTATTTTGTTGTTGTAAAAATTATAGTTAACATGTCTCTACCTGAGAGTGATGAGATCGTAGGAAATGTAAAAATTGAACCAGGGGATGGTGAACAATTAAATTTAACAGAGTGGCTAGCAGAGTTTGCAACTCAAATAAGCTCGCAACTTAAACAATCGAGTGAACAAGTAAGTTTGAAACTTAAAGAAAACACAGATAGACTGGATAAGTTAAGTTTGAATTTTGATCTATTAACCACTCATCTCAATTAGAAGTGAGAGGAAATTAAAACTACCCTCAGTAAGGACACTAGCGAACAGCTGATACACTTCAGAAAAGAATTTCAAATTAAAGTTGAAAGTTTAAATGAAAATATACAAGCTAACACAGACAGCATTGCTGTCATCTACAACAGAGTAGATACTGAAGTTGAAAGATTAGATCAGAGAATAGACAAAACATCAGAAAACCTTAAACAAGAATACAACCTGTATACCACTAATGTAGATACAAAAGTAGAAAAGATACACACTAAATATACACAATTGGAAGATGCATTGATGTCAAAACAAATGTTTTACAATCAAAATACAATGTATGGGCACATCCAAGTGAAATGCTTTCCTGGTGAAAATCTGCACCCTATTGACTTTATTCATCAATGTAAGGATATGTTTGTTGTAGGAATGACAGATAACATAAAAATTAAGTTAGTAAAACGGTTTCTAGAAGGGGAGGCCCTATCCTGGGCAAATGAGAATAATGATTCTTGGAATACTTTTGAAGAGTTTGAAGCTAAATTCATTTGTAAATTTTGGTCACAATCCATACAAGCCAGATTAAAGTCAGAATTTCTAAATGGACCAGTGTATAGAGGGAAAATAGGGGGAATGCAAAATTTTTGCAGAGACCAATTGAAAGAACTTGCTCATTTGAATAACTCATTTGATGTTATGACACAAATTGATGTTTTAAAAAGAAGGTTACCAGAGAGACTGCAGTGGGAATTGGTCCATGGACCAGACGATTCAATGGAAGAGTTCCTGAAATTTGTAGATAGATTAGATAGGGCCTTGGAAAGAGAAAATAACCAAAGATTTGGCTCTGACAACAACCAGTATGGGGGGTGGAACAGGAATGTAAATAGAGATTATTATGGGAGGAGAGACTTTGAAAATTCTGGAAATAATGCTCCAAATAGGGGAGATAGGAGATACGAAAATGATTTCAGAAACAATACACAGGAGGGAGGATGGGGGAGAGATAACAGGAATGATAGAAATAGGTATTGGGGAAGAGAACAAGATAGAAGGGGGTTTGTTGAAACTAGTGAACAAAACGACAACTACAAACGGACAGACCGAGGGAACCAGCCGGGAAACGGTGGACAGTCCCACGAGATGTCCGTAGTTTTGGGGCTAGACAATATTATGATAGGACAACATTTAACCGAAACTGGAAAAGGAGAGGATACAATGTAAAGAGTAAATACCATGAAAATACTGATGTTGTTAGAATGAATAAATTAGAATTTAATAAAAGGTTTTGGGATACTATGAGTAAAAGTGATACAGTTAATAAAAACAGTGTTCAAGCACAGGTAGTTAGGGAAAGTGCAGAAGTTGAAGGTATTGCAGAGTTCCATACTTGGGCTGAAAAAGATACTGGCGTTAATAACAAGTCAGACACACCACAAATAGAATCTATTTTGGGGGGTTTATTTGATAAGAAGGGGGATGCCGAAGTGTTTAATGGAGCCAAAGACTCAATTGCTGAGATTCAGGTACATAGGGGAGAAACTGAAGATGGGGTTGTTGAGGAGGAGGAGGAAGAAGTAATAGAGGGACATTTAAATAATGATCCTAAATCAAGTGATGTTATTGATGAGAGTGTGGAGGAAGAAATAAAAGTATTTGTAGAATTGAGAAGTGATTATGTAGTAAAGGTAAGTGATGTGACAAACATGGGTAATAATGAGGTTAATTTAAGTGAAATGCAGACTAGGTAATGTGTATCTGAGGACAAGCTATTGCCTATTGGGAACTATGAAACACTAATCTATGAGAATGGTAATAATAATAATAATAATAAAGAAAATATAAAGGGATGGAATGTAAATGTGTGTTTTCAAGAAAAAGGGGAAAAGTTTTTAGAAGTTTTGTGGAACAACTATGGAAACAGTATAAACAAAGATGCCTTTTGGAAAGAATTAGCAAAGGTAAGTGCAACCTTGTATCCTACATGGTGGACAAAAATCCATAGTGGACTTTATAAAAAATGGGGTGAAAACAGTAGTTTGTTAAGTGACAACACAGTGTTAAGAGGAACAGATGAAAACAAAGGTTTATGTTTAAATGTCAATGCTTTGCAAACAGAGAGGGATGTGTCTAAGTGTAGGAAAGAGACATTAGACTTAGGAACTAAAGAAATTGAAAATGATCTATTGTTTGAAAATACTGAAATAGACAAAGATGTTGAGCTAGGTTGTCCATATGTTAAAGTAAACATTGACAAGTGGGAAGGAAGAGTGTTAGTAGACACAGGAAGTCCTGTTTCTGCCATCACTTCTAGACTTAGAGATAAGCTCAGAAATTCTCAACATTTTCCTGAGATGCCAGTTGTTGGATTAAAAGTGAAAGGAGCTACAGGCAGAGCCAGTAAGGTAGTTAAGAAACAAGTGTTACTTACTTTTAAAATTGATAACCTAAATTTTGAACATGGATGCTTAGTAGTAGATGACCTGAATGAAAATTTCATTTTAGGTATGGATTGGATATTAAAAGTGAATGCTGGGTTTAATTTTACAGCAAAACAAATGTGTATTATAGAACTTGTTAAGCAACAAAGCTGTGTAGTGAATTTGTTAATTTTAAACTGTGGTGACAACTGTAACCACATTCAATCAGTGTATCATGAAAATGAGGATGTTTATTACCCGGATGAGAACTTGGGGGATGATGCAGAGGGTCAAGAGTTTGAGAAGTTAGTAGAGAAAAAACTGGGGGAAGCTGAAAGCCTAAATAATACACAGAAGGAAAAATTAAAAGAGTTATTATGGGAATTCCAGGATGTGTTTGATGATAGACCTGGTAGAGTGAAATATTATCAATGTAAATTACAGTTAAAACCTCATGCGCCTTTCTTTATGAAACCGTATGGAATACCATTTGCAAAAAGAGACGCTGTGGAAAAAGAAATACAAAAAATGGAAAATTGGGAAGTTATAGAAAGAAGTTGCAGTGCCTACAACAACCCGTTGGTCATTGTGAAAAAAGGAGACAATAGCGTTAGGATTGTATTAGACTCCAGACATCTGAACAAGTATCTCATCAGAGAAAACGACCACCCAGAAAGTATAGATGAGCTGTTAGGTAAATTTGAGTGTGTCAAACATATGACAAGCCTAGATCTCACTGCTGGTTTTCATCAAGTTGAACTTAGTCCTGATTCGAGAAAATATACAGCCTTTTTATATAATGGTAAATGCTATCAGTATACAGTCGTTCCATTTGGTCTCAATGTATCAGTTGTGGAATTCATCAGAGCATTAGATTTTGTACTTGGTCATGAAACTAGTTCAAAATTAACCATTTATGTAGATGACATTTTAATCACTGGGAAAACTTGGGAAGAACACCTTGAACTATTAAGGGAGGTATTTATAAAACTCAGAAAGGGAGGAATGACATTAAAATTAGAAAAATGTAAATTTGGGCTAGAGGAGTTAAAATTTTTGGGTCACATCATTACAGAACAAGGGATTTTGCCAGACAAAGACAAAATAAAAGCCATAGAAAATTTTCCAACACCTAGAAACAAGAAACAACTCAAATCATTTTTCGGCTTCACAGGATTTTACAGGAAATTCATCAGTAATCAAGCATTAAATGCAGTTTGTTTGTATAACTTACTTTAAAAAAATGTAGTGTGGGATTGGACACCAGAATGTGAAGATGCTTTTAACAAAATCAAAACGCAACTATGTAACAGCCAACTTCTACATAGACCAGACATGTCAAGTCCTTTCTGGCTAGCTTCTGACAGCAGCGATGCAGGGTTAGGAGTTCATTTATTTCAAGAAAAGGAAGTAAATGGAAAAATGGAACACCGAACAATCGCATTTGCCAGCAGAATTCTTCAAAAACATGAAAAACACTACACAGTGACTTGGGACATAAAGTAATAGTACAGACAGACCACAAAGCATTAAGCTATCTCCAAGAGTGCAGGTTATACCATAACAGACTTACCAGATGGGCCATGTTTCTCCAGCAGTTTGATTACGAAGTGAGGTACATTCAGGGAAAACAAAATGTGGTAGCAGACGCTTTATCAAGACTACCTTTGGGAAGTGATTTGGAGGGAAGTAGTGGAGAGGATGAGAAAATTTTCAAAATTATGTATCTAAAGGGTATTAAAGAGGAAAAGGAAATACAAAAAATCTGTAACGACATTAGGAGGTTTCAGAACCACGATGAAAACTGGAAACTAGTCAAAAGTTACATAGGAAAAACTGGGGGAGAAAAGGTAGAAGCATACTATAAAGTACACAAGGGGATACTATTCAGAAGACCTAAACCCGATTTAGACTATTGGAAACTGTGTTGGCCTGAGCAACAAATAGATACGCTCATTACTTATGTACATGAAAGCTTTGGCCACTGTGGCACCACTAAGTGCATCCAAAAAATACAGGAGAACATTTATTTTTACAACATTAGCAGAAGAGTAAAGAAAAAGTTATCAACATGTGACAGATGTCAGAGGGTAAAAGTGACAAACCAAACAACCAGGGGAATAATGCAGAACATATTACCCACAAATAAACTCGATCTCGTTGCAACTGACATCTACGGACCGTTACCCAAGACAAGGGGGGGTTACAGTTATATTTATGTCATGGTAGACATCTTCTCCAAATTTATAAAGCTTTATCCCTTAAGGAAAGCTACCAGCAAACAAATAGTTTCAAAAATTACAAGTAATTATTTCAACACTGTGGGAAAACCTAAGGCAATACTTTCAGACAATGGGTCTCAGTTCACCTCTAAATACTGGAAAACTTTTATTGAAGACACGGGAATTAAACACATTTTAATATCTGCTTACCACCCGTCAAGCAATCCGGCTGAGAGATACATGAGAGAGATTGGAAGACTGTGCAGAACCTACTGTAGCCAGAACCACACTAATTGGTTAGAGTACATAAATAGTTTTGAAGAAATAATGAACAGCTTACAGCACTCTTCCACTCGGTGTTCCCCACACGAAATAATGTACAACCAATACCCTGCTAGTTTCTTCACTGAAAACATAGAGTATCCACCTTGCAAAATTATGTCGCCCCAAGAAAGAGAAGACTGTGTACGGGAAACTATGAAAAAACAAGGGGAATTGAGAAAAAGGCGACATGCAGCCAAAGGAAAAGCTACACAGTTGAAACCAGGGGACCTTGTACTCGTCAAGACACAAGAGAAATCAAAATTATTGTCAGCCGAACTTAAAAAGTTTTTTGATATTTACATTGGTCCATTTGAAATAAAAGAAAGCCCACATCCTAATGCGTATAGACGTATCTTTCCCAGATCAAGAAGGTTATTTGGATTAAGAAACATCACTGAATTGAAACCATATAAACATGATTAAGCACATTTCCCTGTTTGAATTTTCCGTAAAGCATTTTATCAGCAAAGATTTTTACTGGGTGTGTCAAATACCAACTACCACTCATCCTACAGACCCTGGAAAAGTTCCAGATCTCTGAGGGAATGTTTTTATATTTGTACACTCCTGGAAATGGAAAAAAGAACACATTGACACCGGTGTGTCAGACCCACCATACTTGCTCTGGACACTGCGAGAGGGCTGTACAAGCAATGATCACACGCACGGCACAGCGGACACACCAGGAACCGCGGTTTTGGCCGTCGAATGGCGCTAGCTGCGCAGCATTTGTGCACCGCCGCCGTCAGTGTCAGCCAGTTTGCCGTGGCATACGGAGCTCCATCGCAGTCTTTAACACTGGTAGCATGCCGCGACAGCGTGGACGTGAACCGTATGTGCAGTTGACAGACTTTGAGCGAGGGCGTATAGTGCGCATGCGGGAGGCCGGGTAGACGTACCGCCGAATTGCTCAACACGTGGGGCGTGAGGTCTCCACAGTACATCGATGTTGTCGCCAGTGGTCGGCGGAAGGTGCACGTGCCCGTCGACCTGGGACCGGACCGCAGCGACACACGGATGCACGCCAAGACCGTAGGATCCTATGCAGTGCTGTAGGGGACCGCACCGCCACTTCCCAGCAAATTAGGGACACTGTTGCTCCTGGGGTATCGGCGAGGACCATTCGCAACCGTCTCCATGAAGCTGGGCTACGGTCCCGCACACCGTTAGGCCGTCTTCCGCTCACGCCCCAACATCGTGCAGCCCGCCTCCAGTGGTGTCGCGACAGGCGTGAATGGAGGGACGAATGGAGACGTGTCGTCTTCAGCGATGAGAGTCGCTTCTGCCTTGGTGCCAATGATGGTCGTATGCGTGTTTGGCGCCGTGCAGGTGAGCGCCACAATCAGGACTGCATACGACCGAGGCACACAGGGCCAACACCCGGCATCATGGTGTGGGGAGCGATCTCCTACACTGGCCGTACACCACTGGTGATCGTCGAGGGGACACTGAATAGTGCTTGGTACATCCAAACCGTCATCGAACCCATCGTTCTACCATTCCTAGACCGGCAAGGGAACTTGCTGTTCCAACAGGACAATGCACGTCCGCATGTATCCCGTGCCACCCAACGTGCTCTAGAAGGTGTAAGTCAACTACCCTGGCCAGCAAGATCTCCGGATCTGTCCCCCATTGAGCATGTTTGGGACTGGATGAAGCCTCGTCTCACGCGGTCTGCACGTCCAGCACGAACGCTGGTCCAACTGAGGCGCCAGGTGGAAATGGCATGGCAAGCCGTTCCACAGGACTACATCCAGCATCTCTACGATCGTCTCCATGGGAGAATAGCAGCCTGCATTGCTGCGAAAGGTGGATATACACTGTACTAGTGCCGACATTGTGCATGCTCTGTTGCCTGTGTCTATGTGCCTGTGGTTCTGTCAGTGTGATCATGTGATGTATCTGACCCCAGGAATGTGTCAATAAAGTTTCCCCTTCCTGGGACAATGAATTCACGGTGTTCTTATTTCAATTTCCAGGAGTGTATTTTCACTATTGAATATTAAATTTTGAGACATCTTCCTTACTTGCAACGGGCAATAAGGTGACAAACATTTATTACTTTCTTTTTGTATTGTTGAATATGGGGCATACTTGCACCAAATAAAAGACAATGTAAAAAATTGTTGTGCAAGACCCATCATTTTGTTACTATTGTTTTCTTAGGCATAAGATTTGTGTACAATTTTCTACAGCTAATCACATGTTCACCAAGTTTGATGTTTGTGTTATGTTGTGACCAATTTAAGTGTCCAATTTTAGTATTAATTTGTTCTTGTACTATCTTGACTGTGTCTCAATGGGAGACAAGTTTTTTTAATATTTTCTTTTTTTTTAAATGCATATTATATTCATACATGTGACTTCTCTAGTGTTTGTGTTTATATATCATGTCCATACTTATAATTATGTTCTTTGTTTTCATTTCCTTTATGTGGCTCAAAATGAGCAGACAGCTGCAATATTTTTCCTATGGACATCTGAACTGTATGTAACATATTTATGTTCCTTCTATTATCTTGATTATTCTGTGACTCAATGAGAGCTGACTTTGAAATAATTTACATATATTTTTTTTTATATCTTAAGATCGCATGTGATATATTTGTGTCTGTTTTTGATCATTTTCCATGTGGCTCACTGGGAACAAAGATTAACAGTTTTTTTTTTTACTTTCAGATATTACTAAATATTTTTATTGCCATAACACAAAGTGCATTTGAAACAACACAACTAAAATATTTGCAGGAAACAGTCATTGTATACATACACATTATGCATAGTAAAACAAAAAAAAAAAAACAAAAAAAAAATTATTAAAATAGTACTTTTCCAAATTTTAACCATTTGACACATTTGTCCTAGTCGGCTAATATCATTAACATTCTGTAAATGATATTACCCGAGGGGGTATTGTAACGGAACATATTAAAGGCTTTACTTTAATGAAGTATGTGATACCCTCCAAATTCAACCAGTTTAACGAGTATTTATGATTATAGAAGAGTTATTGTGTATGTTAACAATGATTGCACAACATGTATCCATAAACAGTCAACCCATTAAATTATACTGAATAACTGACCCACACAAAAGTTAATATCACTTGATCACTGATACAGCAAATGTCATCATGTAAAAACACTAAGTTTATCTTAAATAATTAATATGAAGTACGAAAAATAGTAGCCAACTTAGGTATTTTGGATCTCCTTAAATAAAAATCACCCAGTGAAACCTATTTGTTCACTAGGAGCGTTTTCACTCAGTATTCACGTAATCAATCCTATTTTAGACGAAAACCAATGTAATTCTTAATAATTCATGTTACTTATTTGTGCAAATTAAAGAAGTCAATTGACAAACTTCTAAAAAATGGCCTTTTTGTAACAGAGAATTATTCTGTCAAGTCAACAAATCTGTCTGTCATTTTCATAACATGTTAAATTATGTCACTCGATGCAAATTAATAACTTATCTGCACAAATTATGATAACAGATGTGCATGTGACTTATAAACTATATCTCTTTTTAGTAGTTCTTTGACAATGTTATAAATACAAGCAGCAAGAAGGGTCGAGGAGGCAGTCGGAATGTCACTTTGGTAAAGTGTGTTTGTGTGTTATTGTCTGAGGTGGATAAACAATGCAAAGATCATGTAAAGGAAGTACTACTTTGTGTTGTGTCATGGTCTTTGGTGGACAGTGGAATTAAGATGGCCACCAGAGTAGTAAATATATGAAGGTTACATATTTGTTGGTTTTGCTCGTTCTTTATCATCAAAAGCACATAAAAAACACGGACCTCATGTTTTTAACCCTAGACAACCAGATTTAGAGCCAGCATCAGCATCGAGACACAGCAGCAATCCAGCAAGCAGCAGCGATTACTACAACGCATTTTAATGGCGCCAACCAAACATCAAGTGCTAACAAACTCCGTAAACGGGAGTGAAATAGTGCGATTACAGCAATTAGCTATATCAACGACTAGGCGACCATTACAACCTGGACATCCATATAGATGTCTATGATCTGGTAAATGGAGGGTCAAGCTATATTAAGCTCCCTAATGATATAGCTAACAAGAGAGCATGCAATAATGTTGAAAATAAAATCAACCAGGTTTGTTTCGCATGATCAGTCCTGGCTTGTGAGAGAAATTACAATTACATAGATCATCCTCAGTATCCCAGTACACACCATGTAGGTGATAATATTCATGGGTGTTATAACTTTGATGGTATCGATTTCCCCATCAAGATGCAGGACATACATAAATTTGAGGCACAAAATACTGGAATATTGGTTCATGTTTATGGCCTGGAGAAGAAAAGCAAGTCAGATGAGCGAGACAAGCACATTGTTGCCAGGCGCTTTCATTTCTCAAAATTTGCAGGTGAGCGTGAGCTGCACGTGAACATGCTGATCTTCTCTGAAGGTGATAATTATCACTATGTTTGGATCAAAGACATGTCTTGACCCCTTTACAGCCAGTTGTCGAAAAAGTAACATAAAAAGCGTATTTTCTTAAGGTGTCTGAATTATTTCTCCCCAGACAAGTTATTAGTGGCGTACCTAGCAGACTGCATTTCCAATGGCCCGGTAGGTGCTATCACGCCTACTGAGGAAAACAAATTCAAAAAGTTTAAGAATGCTCACCGCCAGGAGCAATGCCTGTTTGTAGTGTATGTCAACTTTGAATGCCTCCTCGCTCCTGTGACACACTGTGGAGGTAACCCTACAGCCTCACATTTACAGAAAAACACGTACCATTTGGCAGTGTATCAAACTGTATCGTCATATGATTCCAGTCTTAACTGCTACAAATGTTATGTCGGGGATAATCCTGAAGTTTGGCTGCTCACTGAGCTCAAAAAACTTTCGAGGGAAGTTGATAACCTTTACAGCAACAACATACCCCTGACCAAATCGAAGGAGAATGAAAATTTGTATAATAATGAGGAGGGAAATAACTACTTTGAAAAAAGAAAAAGAAGAAATGGGAACTGCTTCTTCCATACATTAATTAGCTAGTGTTTTAATTTAACTCTTCAAACAGAGCATTTCAGCAACTTTATACAGACCACAACCAGCTGCCTACATACTTGCAAACATAAACACAATATATGAGGCACTGAGAGCACAAGCGGACTAACCCACACTTTTTGTGAATTTGAGGTATTGACATGTTGTGATAACAGTATACGAGTATTATGCAATGCATGTTGATCTGTTTGTTTATCTGAAGGTTTGTCTAATGTAGCAACGTAAACATTGCTGTTGCACTCAACCGCCGATAGATACCGTTGAGAGCAGGAGTGGACTATGCGTCATAGTCCATTTGTGCTCTATGCTCTCCGTCCACTGCCATTGCGCGTGACGCCGGCGAACGAAAGACTTGTGTATTTAGTGTGGAACAACGTATTGGACCAGTGACCACGTGGACGTGTATTTCAGTTGATCAGCATGGCAGCCCCTGCGAAAAGTGTGGAGGAGCAATTGGAAGGTTAGTTTGTATTGTGTTCTATTCCTTTTTTGCGGATAACACTGTCGATTGTACACTAACGCGTTCATATGCAAACACGTCTAGATGTACCGTATCTCGAATGGTGACTTTGTTCAGAAAATGCAGGTTGTTTTCCATACGAAAACAGAATGACATACAAACAATACTTTATGTATTGCTATTTTGTGTAATCAAGTAACGATCACTTGTAATGTTATGTGTACAACAATGTTTTACCGCCTGCCGAGTTGTGTTGAGCAATTGCTTCGCCTGTGGATACCAATGCACACGTTGACCATTACTGTAGTGTAGTTAATATTACATTGAGGGATGGATATTGTTATTACAGAGATGTTTGCGTCCGATGGGGAAGTGCCGGGAGACGCGAGAGCGAGCACGGCTGCAGCAACAACTGTTCCAGAGGACGTGCCAGAGACGAACGACGATGCCGTGGTACGGAGCCGAGGAAAGAAGCGCCTTAGAAACGAAGATAAATGGCTTCGTAACGTTAGGAAAGAACGGAGAGCTCTAGGTCAAGAGTATGTAAACCGTAAGGGTAACCTTGTACCTCGAAAGGAATTGCGGAAAATCAGCGAGTGTACGTGCCGGTATGAGTGCCACAAACACATCAACGAAGAACAGCAGGAACAAGTGTTCAATGAGTTTTATAATTTAGGCAGCCACGATCTGCAGTCGGCTTTCCTGTTTACCATGATTAAAGTCGTTGATAAAGCACGGTCTTACGTAGGTCAGCAACATTCACGTAGGGAGAAGACGAGATTGTATTACTTGCTCAATTCAAATGGGTCTGAAACGAGGGTGTGCAAAAGATTCTTTCAGAATACTTTAGCCGTATCTGCTGGAAGAATCGATAGGGTACTCAAGAATAAAGGGGAAAAAGCCACCCCTCCTCGTGATGGTAGAGGTAAAGGTGAACCTGGTAATAAAACACCTCGCCACAAAGTTGATGTAGTAAAACGTTTCATAGAAAAATTCCCGGCGTATGAAAGCCATTATGCGTATCATAAAAATAACGGTAGAAAGTATTTAGGACCAGATTTAAATTTATCAGTCATGTATTCACTGTACTGTGCAGAGGAGCAAATGCCCGTTTCTCATTTTATTTTCCGCAAAATTTTTTACGAAAACTTCAATTTGTCATTTCATCCACCAGTGTCCGACTCTTGTCGAACATGTGATGCTTTGCAGGTAAAAATAACAGCTGCCGATAATGATAAGGAGAGGACGGAGTTAATTGCAGAACGTGAATTCCATCAGCAAAAAGCTGAGTATGCACGGGCAGGTTTACATAGTGATACATTGCTTAGCAAATCAGATGGTAACGTTACAGTGATAACATTTGATTTGATGAAAACTTTGCCTACACCGATCATCTCAACTGGAGTTTGCTATTACAAACGTCAGTTGTGGACATATTGCTTTGGCATCCACAATATGCACAATGATGATGTATACATGTTTCTGTGGCATGAATCCATTGCGTCGAGAGGGCCACAAGAAATTGGTTCTTGTTTGCTGTACTTCATACGCAATTTTGTCAGGACTGAAAAACTAATTATGTACTCTGATCAGTGCGGAGGCCAGAATAGAAACATAAAGGTTGCTGTACTGTGCCAATACATTGTCAACAGCTCAGAGTTCTCTGTGAAGGAAATAGACCATAAATTTTTAGTTAGCGGACACTCGTACCTGCCCTGTGATCAGGATTTTGGCTTAGTTCAGAAACGAAAAAAGTATTTTCCTAATATTTACCGTCCTAAACACTGGAATGATCTGGTAGTGAGTGCCAGAAAAAGGAATCCATTCAAGGTAATTAATATGAATGCGGAATGTTTCTTTTCAACAAAACAACTCGAAAGAAACATCACGAATCGAAAAATGTCTTCTGGCAATTGTAAAGTACAATGGTTGAACATACAGTGGCTGCGGTATGAAGCAACCAACAGATTCAAAATATTGTATAAATACTCGAACCAAAACCAAGAGCCATTTCAGGAAATTGATGTGGCCAAACGAACATCCACATGCATCAGCAATCTCGAACTGCTTTATCCTGATGGAAATGTAATTACAGAGGCAAAAAAGAAGGATCTGCTAAGTTTGCTTCCGTATGTACCTCCACTTCATCATGATTTCTACAAAACTTTACAAACGTCATCAAATGCTGTAGAAACATTGCCTGTGGATGATTTTGAAATGTAACACAATGCGTAACATTACAGAAACCAATGTAAAATGGTACATGTAATGTGTACAATGTATACTAGTAATGAATACTATTGTCACATGCATCAGCGTACTAACGGACCTCTCATTGAGAATGTTCAACTACTTGGAGCGAAAATGGACTAAGCCACAACAAAACTGCTAATATTCTACTATATAGTACGTTTGTAATTTATCTATGTCAAAATATTGTTCAATAAAACCACAGTTACATCATATGCATGTTACAAGGCTGCAATGTATCACAAACATACATTATTTGTGGGCCCGTATTATGAGACCTGTTTCCTCCATATTGACTTCTCCGGGGTTAGTCCGCTTGTGCTCTCAGTGCCTCATATATTCTTGAGTACCCTTGAGTACACTGCACATAGAATGGCTACTACATTCTTTTATTTCAACTTTAAATATTTGGATATTTTCAGTTTCTTGTCATAAGCCAATATATAACCAATTATAACGTTTTGCACCAGAATAAATAAGCTCCATTCTGAAAACTAGAGATTTATATTTAATCTATATCAAAATTATATTTAATTCTAATATTGTGTTAGTGAATTTATGAATTCACCCTAAATTCACATTTATCATCAACCAGAAACACCAGTATGGAGCATATGACTGACATGTAAGTATATGAAATCTTAGCTCCCTGAAGAGGCTTCTTCAAGATATTTACTTGTCAACTTGACAAAATGTTCTTATTTCAACCTCTGTAGCAATCATTTTTTTTTTTTTTTTTTCATTTTAACTTCAACAAGTTGCAGATTATACCATAGGACAGAACTGAGTCAGACAAGTGCATGCAATGTAGTTGTAGTTGCAAATATGGAAAAACATTAGCTGTATAATGGAGTGAAAACAAAAAATTTTTTGTGCTGGACCTAGAATTGTGGCAGATTTCTGGCTTATTGATAGCTGTCAGTTTACCATTAGCTACCTGTGTATTTTCCATGTATGTCGCCAACCTGCACTTGTACATCTGTTATGTATATTCCCGTACAGGAGAGATATTTTAATTGAAAGTCACTAGCCCAGTATTGGTGGATAAATAAAATACTGCAGTGGCTTTGTTGTTCTGAAGTACAATGCAATGTTCCTTTAGATGTGCATCCATGTGGAAAGGAACAGGCACACATTGGACAACCGTCAACTGTATAACTGAATGACAATAATGAAAATTTGTGCTGGACCAGGACTCAAATGCGGATTTCCCACTTATCGCGAGTGGTCACCTTACCATTAGGCTATCTGAGCCAGACCCAAATTTCCGTATGTTGTCAATCATGTGTCTGTAACCAGCATTCATATGTTAATTATGTATATTGCCATACAAGAGTGACATTTTTAATTGAAAGACACTTGCTAATTGTCGGTGGATAGTTATAGTATTGCAGTGCCTGTGTTGTTCATAATTATGATGCAATGTTCCTGAAATTGGAATGATCACATAGATAATATTTTGGGGGAGGCAAACCAAAGACTTCATTTTACTGGCAGAGAACTTAGAAGATGCAACAGGTCTACTAAGGAGATTGCCTACATTATAATTGTCCATCCTGCGCTTGGGTATGACTGTGCAGTATGGTACCCTTACCAGATGGGACTGACGAGAGGACATTGAAAAAGCTCAGTGAGGGGCAGCTCATTTGGTATTATCAAAAAATAGGGGAGAGAGAGATGGACATGTTACATGACTGATGATGCCAGCCATTAAAACAATACTGTTTTTCAGGGCAGTGATATCTTTTCAGCAAAGTCCGTTTTTCCCATTCACTGTTACAGAGTGGAACGGTAGAGGAATAGTAAAAGTGTTTTGATGAACCCTCTGCCAGGCACTTAAAGGTGACTTACAGAGTATTCATGCAGGTGTAGCTCAAGGTGACACTACCTCAGAGGTGCAATGAGATTTATTGTTACTTCAACTGATGTTGCTAAATAAAATGATGTACTATCGTGTAGGAGATGTGATGAGATGAACGAAAATTTTGTCATACTCCCGTGTCATCTCTCACTACAGGACCGGTATGTAGAGCTATCATCACTATCTGACTGCGTATGGGCTATTCTGATGTTGTGGTAGATAATTGCAGGTGGCCTTGTGATTGCGATTGAGTATGGAAACATAATAGCAGTGTAGAATCTTACTGTGAATGGTGTTTTGCACTATCGTCAATATCTATCTTGGCTATTTGTGTGTCAAGTCATGGCAATACAACTGTTGTGCAAACCTTATGGACAAAAAGTTCGTAATTTTCACAAGATGTGTCTCTGCCAAGTAATATGGTTCAATGAAATGTGGGCCATTCATAGAAAGAATTGCTACAGTGTATTAGAGAAGGTTACTGAAAGAAGTGCGCAATGAGAACAGAAATAACTTCATTCAAAGTCGAATTACACTAAAGTGTCCGCATTTCATGAGGTCCCCTGGTATTACAAATGGCGGGACATGGGTCTTAATGGAATGTGTGATCACCACTGATGACAGTGCATGCTCTATTGCGTCCTCCTATGCTGACCATACGGTTGGTAGTAAGTTCTTGTGGCAGTGCGTTTGATTCATCTACCAGCAGGACTGACAGCTGTTGGATGGTCATTGGTGAATGTGGATATGCTGAAACACGTTTTCCTACTGGATCTCACACGTGCTCAATGAAATTTACGTCACGGGACAGGCCAGCCCATTTGCCAAATATCCTCCTACTCCAAGAGCACCTCCAACAGAGCTGTTCAATGCGGCTGGACATTATTACTCATCAGGAGCCCTGTACGAAACTTAAGTGCTTTCATAGTTTTAAATAATGACAGTATTTGGGATAAGAATGTAGTTGGGATACAGATGGTTTGTGAACTGATAAAAATTCTTTAAAAATAAACCAAAAAAGTGAAATAATAATCATAAATTTATGACGCACGCTTTACTATATATTTCCACACAGAAAATTTGAACGAAATTGTTTCCAGAGCTTTAGTATATCTAATTGTAATTGATATATCGTATAAGAATTTGAGCTTCATGAACTTTTTATTTTTCATTTTCCTTAAGGGATACGAAAATGTTGTTGATTTAGTTTGTCCTGAAATGGTTACATGCGACTGCCTGTAAGTAAAGAATGGATATGGTAAATACGATTTGAAACTTTGTCCCCATAACTTGCTTATAGTGACAGCAAATGCAATTTTAATTCGCTTCTTACCTGGTATTCACTAAGACCTCAATAAATTCTAACTGTATTTCAGGATTCTGATTGCATTTCGTACTTCATGTAAGCACGTTAGGCCATAGCAGCAATACGTAAATCATAATTTATGTTGGCAGGGGCTAATATTTTTGTCATTTCGAAAGACATATTCGTATAGGAATGTCAACCTGTACAACAGGCAGAGATAATGGACTACTGCAGTGGTCACCGTCATAGTCTATGACACTGATGTATACAAATTATCCAGTTAATAAGATGTAATTTGTAATAAGATAAAATGAAAAGTGAGTTTCTTGTTCGTGAGTAAGAGGTTAGCTTCACAAACTACAGGTATGATGCCGGACATCTATGATGCCCTTTTGCCTACGATAGTTCAAAATTTTCGACAAATAGTAAGTCTTAGCACAAAACCGGTATGCAGTATGAGAAACGATTAAAAATTTTCTAATGATGCCTCAGTCATCTGTGTACGATTAGCATGTCTTGAAGAAAAGGGATGTTGACTTGAGAAGTAATATATATGAATAAAAAAGAAGCCAGTGCCGAATGCACCTTTGGAAAGACAAACGTGGGGAACAAGTATAATGTCGCAATAACATTATGCCTTTGCCCACCATTAACACCTGCACCATGAAAACAATCATGTTAGACAATGTTCTAGGATGCATTAGCTATTACCACCTCTCAACACTTGGGGGAAGATTCAACTTCCCAGAAATAGTGTTTTGGTACAGCAGTGGATATCTACTATGTGATGTGCAATACCTGACATGTATTTACATTCCCCTAAAAGCTAAAGGTATCATTTTGCTACAATGGAAGAGTAAAAATAATGTGTTTCACTTTCTGACTTTCAGCAATAGAAAAAGATCAAAAAATGTTGTGTGAAAGAGCTGTTGGCTGTGGTCCAGCTCAAAACATTGTGCTCTAGAGTTTGCCTATGTCACACCAGACTCTGGCCACCAATTGTGGAAGTCGGCTGATAGGGACCGATGGCCAGTCATGTGACTGTGACATGTCATTTACTGAACCAATGATGTATGCTGGTGCACTCGCTCTGCCAAGCATGAAATGATTTCCTTTTTATTTTGACTTTTCATGTGAAATATCTGTGATGAAGCGAATGAATACAGTGTGGTAACTTAACTGGTGTGGCCTTTCTCAGGCAGAATATGTCAAGAGGGATGTTTAAGTGTTAAGATTTCCATGGGAAAAAAGTCAGGATTATTAGTTTGTAGCTGTGTCTGTGACGACCACAGATAAATTCTTCTCTATTATAAGTTTCTTTTCTCAGGCATTATCTCTCGATCTAGGACTGTTATACTCTGAAGATGGCTTCGAAAACATGAAGCTCTGGAAACTTTGTCTGTATTGAGAGTTCCGCCATAAAGAAATTGTGAGGTTGATGACGCATAACATACACTGCTACATATAGGCTAAGTGGTTGGCAGTGAACGCCTTCAAGAATGCTGTTAAATTTCTGATGGAACAAGATGCTGAATGAAAGTGAATAGGCCAATGCATGTATCGTCGTGTAACTAACGCTCTAGTACAAAGCTAAAACAGATGCCCTAAACTGATCTCAGTGAAGGTTGTTACGCGAACTATTAAACAATGATACGTTACTCTCAATGAGTATTCTTATGTTGCTCAAATAATTTGTTTATTGTAAACAAAAATCAGTTTTAAATGCCAGGTAAACATTTCTGACTGTACTGATGTAGCCTCACAATGATGTAATGTTTCTGTTGTGGTAACAGCAGAGCCACAGCGTCTCCAGCCAATAGGTGATGTCTTCTCTGTGCCCGTGACGTCGACACGTGGTGCTGCTAGTGTATTGGCTGCGCTTATAGTATGCGGATGCCCACCACAATAGAAAAAGAAAACATCGTCGATGATGAGCTGCTGTTCTCGTTGCCTGGAAGGTGGGTGTCCACCCCGATACTAATGACTTTGTCGCTGCTGGCTGACCTGTCACAGGGGACATTAGGAGTGTCCAAGACAACCGAGCACACCTGTGGACAACAAAGACACTGATTTAAGTGCTGGTGCCTATGCCACATAAGCGAAATGTCAAATTTCAAGTTTTATGCCAAAACACATAGACCTTACACATAAAGAGTAGAGGGAGGTGCATATCACAAGGAACAGTTCATCAAAAGGAGTCAGTTTCCAAGTATGAAACAAATTTTAAACTGGAAACAATTATTACATTTTAGAAGTTTCGCCTCTTTAGCTGTTACCACGGATTTCAAACGTATAAGCTACAGTTTCTACATTTTATAGTTATACTAGGGGCATCCTCACATTTTAATCTTGTCATGTGGCTTTATGGTTAATGATACTTTGACAAAGGTAATGATATAAATTAATTTTTGCCTAGTGAAGTTACTAGTGCCTATATTTTGTTAATTTTTGTTTGTTTCATTGTGCTCATAATGTTTGTTACTATTTATACCATTAAGTTGCACCATAATATCCAAGAGTGTGAAACTAGCTATGGATGAAACTGGCTAATCGCCTAACATCTTTCAGTACAATCTTCTCGTACTTCCAGCCATGTCAAGAAGTCATACTTCCATGTGTTTCTGGACAAGTTGCTATTAGCCCACTGTGAAGCAGTAACCGACTGTTGCCTGGTTGCTGTCCTCATCTTTACTTAGCCATGGAACCAGCTGCGGATGAGGTCATCCACATAAGACTTTGAGGATATAGCCTTGGATACAACTCGCAGAAAGTCAAGTTGCTCTTACTACCTTTTCTACAACTCATTCGCTGTCTGTTTCTTTTACAGCAGAGCAATTCAAAGATGCTGTCTTTAGACAAGTGAATGATGTAACTAAGTACTGTAATAATTTACAAATTATCAAGGTCCAATTTTTGAAAGAATATTGGTCTACAGCAATTCAGTGAGAACTGCTCATACATTTCTGGATCGAAGACTAGTTCAACCTGTCCAGGGCACAATGAAGGCAATCTGTAAGTACTGATGTGGGGTGGCTGTACAGTTGTTGTTGTGGGTATAAAACTTTTGTTACCATTCTGTGTTTGGTGAGAACTTGTAGCACCACTCCATGACAATTACGAGAATTATGAACATTTTCTTGAAAGAGTCTAATATTCTCACGGCCCTTACAGTACAGTGCAAAATATAACATAGGAGCTGCGGGAAGGTGGAAGACTCGTGCCACTTATGATGATGTGCATGGCAGGCAACAGAATTTCAATCATTCTGATGACCAGTTTGAAGTAGAAAAATGGCAAGTAATAGTGAGGAACATAAATAAAGTGTATATAGCAGCTGCCACAGGTGACCTTGGTGGGGAGGAGGTGCACTCAGTGGGGGAACAAGATTGCTGAATAGCTTGGTTGGGCAGCTGATGGGAAGTTCTATTGAACTTTGTAAGAATGGAGACACTAATGAGTGGGGGAGACATTCCTGCACCACTGAGTGTGTGTGAAGAGTCACCTGACTTGCACCCCATTTATTATTATGACATAACTGATGGATTAAATGCTGCTGGTACTATTGGGATAGTGTGACAGTTTGACAAAAAGCAACTGACTGGAACAGGAACAATAAGAAGTAAAAATTCGTTGATGTGGCAAGTGTGAGGACTTCAGGCTCCAGAACAGTATATGAAAGACTGCAAGGAAGCAAGCACTTCTGAACTGCAAGGGAGAGAATTCAAATAAGAATGTTCATTACAAAACACAAGAGTGCCTCTGGACAGCACTAATATGATTTATAAATTCGTATTTGATGGAGATGCCAAATATGACTGCCATCAAGGTTGGACAGCACTCATGCAGTGTGCTTTTAGACTCCCACACTCAATAGTGAATAGGAAGAGCAAAGATAGAAATTCGATGCCTGTGACTGAGTTGGGTAAAAAAAAAAAAAGCCAAAATAAAAGAGTTGTTTTGTGGGGGAGAGCTGGTGCCCATTTCAGCTGATGTCAATCCGATTGTAAAAGTAGCAGTAGGTGGCTTAGAAAGTGAGGTACTGGTTGACAGCTGTTCACAGATTTCAGTGACTTCACCTAGCAAAATGAACACAGTACTACTGCTGACCTGTAACGTTAAAATTTTTGGTGCTACAGGGATGGTGTCCAAAAACAATCCAACATGAAGTCAAACTACTCTTGCAGTTCAAAGTTGTGGTCACAGAATTGCACACGTTTGAGAATTCAGAAACTGTGTTAACATGATCATAGGTATCAATTCTTTAATATAAATTGTTGTGATGTAAATGTCGAGCGGTGTTGTATAATAATGTACATGCAGTGCTAATGTTGGTAATACGCACCTGTGTGTGGTTTTTCTGTATATTGTTGTTCTTGTTGTACGTACTTTGTGTTGAACCGGTACCTAATAAACCATATGTATTTCCAATCATCATCATCATCATCATCATCATCATCATCATCATCATTTAAGACTGATTATGCCTTTGAGTGTTCAGTCTGGAGCATAGCCCCCCTTATAAAATTCCTCCATGATCCCCTATTCAGTGCTAACATTGGTGCCTCTTCTGATGTTAAACCTATTACTTCAAAATCATTCTTAACCGAATCCAGGTACCTTCTCCTCGGTCTGCCCCGACTCCTCCTACACTCTACTGCTGAATTCATGAGTCTCTTGGGTAACCTTGCTTCTCCCATGCGTGTAACATGACCCCACCGTCTAAGCCTGTTCGCCCTGACTGCTACATCTATATAGTTCATTCCCAGTTTTTCTTTGATTTCCTCATTGTGGACACCCTCCTGCCATTGTTCCCATCTACTAGTACCTGCAATCATCCTAGCTACTTTCATATCCGTAACCTCAACCTTGTTGATAAGGTAACCTGAATCCACCCAGCTTTCGCTCCCGTACAACGAAATTGGTCGAAAGATTGAACGGTGCACAGATAACTTAGTCTTGGTACTGACTTCCTTCTTGTAGAAGAGAGTAGATCGTAGCTGAGCGCTCACTGCATTAGCTTTGCTACACCTCGCTTCCAGTTCTTTCACTATGTTGCCATCCTGTGAGAATATGCATCCTAAGTACTTGAAACCGTCCACCTGTTCTAACTTTGTTCCTTCTATTTGGCACTCAATCCGTTTATATTTCTTTCCCACTGACATTACTTTCGTTTTGGAGATGCTAATCTTCATACCATAGTCCTTACATTTCTGATCTAGCTCTGAAATATTACTTTGCAAACTTTCAATCGAATCTGCCATCACAACTAAGTCATCCGCATATGCAAGACTGCTTATTTTGTGTTCACATATCTTAATCTCACCCAGTCAGTCTATTGTTTTCAACATATGATCCATAAATAATATGAACAACAGTGGAGACAGGTTGCAGCCTTGTCTTACCCCTGAAACTACTCTGAACCATGAACTCAATTTACCATCAACTCTAACTGCTGCCTGACTATCCATATAAAGACCTTTAATTGCTTGCAAAAGTTTGCCTCCTATTCCATAATCTTGTAGAACAGACAATAACTTCCTCCTAGGAACCCGGTCATATGCCTTTTCTAGATCTATAAAGCATAGATACAATTCCCTGTTCCACTCATAACACTTCTCCATTATTTGCCGTAAGCTAAAGATCTGGTCCTGACAACCTCTAAGAGGCCTAAACCCACACTGATTTTCATCCAATTGGTCCTCAACTAATACTTGCACTTTCCTTTCAACAATACCTGAGAAGATTTTACCCACAACGCTGATTAAAGAGATATCTCTATAGTTGTTACAATCTTTTCTGTTTCCATGTTTAAAGATTGGTGTGATTACTGCTTTTGTCCAGTCTGATGGAACCTGTCCCGACTCCCAGGCCATTTCAATTATCCTGTGTAGCCATTTAAAACCTGACATTCCACTGAATTTGATGAGTTCCGACTTAATTTCATCCACCCCAGCTGCTTTATTGCACTGCAATCTATTGACCATTTTTTCCACTTCCTCAAATGTGATCCTATTTCCATCATCATTCCTATCCCATTCTACCTCGAAATCTGAAACATTACTGATCGCATTTTCACCTACATTGAGCAACTCTTCAAAATATTCCCTCCATCTGCCCAAGGCATCCACAGGATTCACCAGCAGTTTTCCTGACCTGTCCAAAATACTTGTCATTTCCTTCTTACCTCCCTTTCGAAGACTGCTGATTACACTCCAGAATGGTTTTCCAGCAGCTTGACCCATAGCGTCCAACCTGTTTCCAAAGTCTTCTCACGATTTCTTCTTGGATGCTGCAATTATCTGTTTGGCTTTGTTTCTTTCCTCAACATAATTTTCTCTGTCTACCTGGGTTCTGGTTTGTAGCCATTTTTGATACGCCTTCTTTTTCCTTTTACGGGCTGCCTTGACTGTATCATTCCACCAAGCTGTTTGCTTCACCCTACTTTTACACACTGCTATTACAAGACATTCTTTAGCCACTTCTAGTACTGTGTCCCTGTACCTTGTCCATTCCTTTTCCAATGACTGTAATTGACTACATTCAACTAACTGGTACCTTTCTGAGATCGCTGTTATGTACTTGTGCCTGATTTCCGTATCCTGAAGTTTCTCCACTCTTATCCTCCTACATATGGACCTGACCTCCTGCACTTTCGGCCTCACAATCCCAATTTCACTGCAGATTAAATAATGATCAGTGTCATCAAAGAATTCCCTGAATACACGTGTGTCCCTCACAGCCTTCCTGAATTCCTGATCTGTTATTATATAGTCAATGACAGATCTGGTTCCCCTCCATTCCCAAGTATACCGGTGAATGTTCTTATGTTTAAAAAAGGAGTTTGTGATTACTAAGCCCATACTGGCACAGAAATCCAAGAGTTGTTTCCCGTTCCTGTTGGCCTCCATATCCTCTCCAAATTTACCCATAACCTTTTCATACCCTTCTGTTCGATTTCCAATCCTGGCGTTAAAATCACCCATGAGCAGAACACTGTCCTTGTCCTTTACTCTAACAACTACATCACTGAGTGCCTCATAAAAACTATCCATCTTATCTTGATCTGTCCCTTCACAATGTGAATATACTGACACAATCCTAATTTCTTGCTAGACACTGTCAAATCTATCCACATCAGTCGTTCGTTTACATACCTTATTGCAACTACGCTGGGTTCCATTTCTTTCCTGATGTAAAGCCCTACACCCCATTGTGCTATTCCTGCTTTGACTCCTGACAGGTAGACCTTGTATTCTCCCACTTCCTCTTCTTTCTCACCCCTTACCCGAATGTCACTAACAGCTAAAACGTCCAGCCCCATCTTACTTGCAGCCTCTGCCAGCTCTACCTTCTTCCCAGAGTAGCCCCCATTGATATTAATAGCTCCCCATCTCATTACCATTTGTTTGCCAAGTCGTATCTTTGGAGTCCCTGGTTTGTCAGTTAGAGGTGGGACTCCGTCACCTCCAAAGGTCCGAGGCATTTTGCTCTGATTGTTGCCAGCATCATATTTAAAGTACCAGGGAAGCAGGTTGCTAGCCTTACTTGCCCCGAGTCCCATTGGGTTTTACCCCTAACCGCTGAGGGACTAACTGGTGGATTTAGTAGTCTTTGCCGTATGAGCACAAAGGTGACCACGACTCAGAATATGTCCGAGATGCCCAGCCTTATTCCAAAGTAACTGGTATCCCGACTGTCGGGACCACTTACTTGGCCACTCATACGTTGCCCGTGGTTCATGAACTAGGACATGACTACAGGAACCCACACCATGAACCACATGTATTTCCAAATGTGCAAATATTTTTTTTTCTAAGAAAATCTCAGCAGGTTATGGGCCCAGGTGTGTGTTAAAAGGACACTTGTACAAAAATAATAACGTAGCTCTGTGCAAAAGGTTTTTAAAGTTATCTCCAAGAAGACATTTTTGAAGTTGTTAATTCCATGCAACCACTATGGATTCAATGAGAATTATCAACATCGGAGTTGTGGAAGGCAAAACAAATTGGAACATTTGGAAATACAAAATAAGTATTTGTCTATGAGGAATTCCTGGTGCACTTGATGTTGTGGAAGGCAGGACAGTGAAACCTAGTATTATTTCAGAAAGTGCTACCGTTGAACAAAGGGCGATCTATAAAAGTGCTTTAGAAGCTTTTAACAAAGTAGACAGCAACGCTCTACTTGTTTTTACTACAAATATGTTGGAAAAAACTTAACAGAAAATAATGCATCTAAATACAGCGTATGAAGTGTGGACAGAATCACACAAAATATTTGATGGTGTCTCTGAAGACAAAGTGTACAACCTTTGTTTGGAGTTCTTTAGTTACAAAAAGGTTCCTGAAGATGATATTGTGACACATATTTCCTAACAGAAATATTTGTGGAGTTAATTGAAACCAGAAATGACCAAAGATATCGTAAATAATTCAGAAATGCCTGATTTGTCTTTTATTTGTAAAATATAAGGAACACTACCAGAAGACTATTTTTGGTTTAAATCTAGTTGGATGCTAACATATAGAGATGACAGAACAATTGTTAATTTAACAAATCAATTGTGTGCATATGAAAAAGCTCTGAGTACAAAGGAGGGTGATTTTAGTAAACAAGAAGCCCTCACTACAGACTCATCAAGGCTGTCATTTCAGCAAGTAAATCCAACAGATAAAAAGAAATTAATATGTAATTACTGCAAGAAACCTAACCATACAATTAAAGTGTGCAGAAAGTGGGCAGCGGATGGCAAACCTCCAAAACCAGCTACCACAGATACAAATATGCTACTTCTTGCTATGACATCTTCTGTGATGAACTCTGAATGTAGAAATGATGACTGGTATATAGACAATGGTGCAACAAGTCATATTACAAATGACAGGAATTGTTTCAAAACATTTCAGCGTTTTCTAACAAAACAGTCAGTTACTACAGCTAATGGTGACATAATTGAAGCAATTGGAAAAAGGTTCAATAGACATTAAAGCAGCAGTTGGAGGAAAATGGAACAGAATTACCTTGACAGATGTATGGTATGTACCTCAGATTCACAACAATATATTATCTGTTCTTGCAATAAAGGATAAACATCCAGAAAGTAAATTCACATAAACTGCAGAAATTTGTCATCTTAAGATTGATAATGTTACTAGATTGGCAGTTGTCTGTGATTGCTTTGTAGGCCATTTTAAACTTGCTGTAAGAAATGTGAAACCTAGCTCCCTCAGCGCAGTTAATACCACTAGCAGAGACAATACGTTGCAGCTTTATCATGAAACATTTGGAAACCAGAACAAGCCGCCATGTGAAGTCTGTACTTTGTAGCGAGTTAAATAATGAGGTGGAAATGGACAGTGAACTTTGTGAAGGCTGTATTTATGTCAAGGCTCTTCGTTTGCCATTTGACAACAGAAAGAGGACAGCAGAACCAGGTGAACTTATTCACGCTGATGTATGTGGTCCGTTTCAAGTACCTTCTGTGTCAGGGCACTGGTATTTTGTTCTTTTCAAAGATGATTGTACAAAGTTTAGGGCAACATATTTCATGCAAGAAAAGTCTGCAGAAAAGTTAAGGCAGTTAATAGCTGAAGCAAAAGCTGCTGGACATACCATCAAGGAACTTCTGAGTGATAATGGGAAAGAATTTGACAACAAACAAGCAAAAGAGATTCTTCACAAAGAGGGTGTAATTCAACGCCTCACAATGCCTTACACTCCAGAACAAAATGGGTGCAGTGAAAGAGAGAACTGCACAGTTGTGGAAACTGCCAGGGCCATAATGCATGCACATGCAAACATTCCACAGAAACTTTGGGCAGAGATGGTGAACACCACAACCTACATTCTAAACCGAAAAGGGCCTTCCAGTATTCCAGGAACATATTCATATGAATTGTGGTATGGAAGGAAGCCAAGCCTGAAACATCCGCAGATGACAGGCTCCACTTGCTATGCTCATATTCCAAAACAACAGAGGAGGAACATGGACCGAAAAGCACTGAAATGTGTCCTTATTGAATATGATCACAATGAGGGTTACAGAATTTATTGTGGAGAGGTGTGCACACTCATTAGGTCATGAGATGTCATCTTCGAGGAGAGGCCACTGAAGAGTGAGAAAAGTTCAACTCTTCCAGTGAATGTTTTCAGTCATCAGGATCCAGTACCTCAGACTGAAGACCAATGGTATTGATAGTGAGAGTGAAGAGGATGGCAGTTCCTTGGGTGTAGATGAAGACCCTCAGGAGGAAGATCAGGAAGACACAAGTGCAGAAGCTTTACCATGTCTGCGTGATCGGTTAACCCTCAGACCTCCACAAAAGTTTAATGATTATGTAATGAACCTCTCAATATCTTTCCAAGAACCAGAAACATACAGCGATGCCATGAAGTCTGTTCAAAATGATTTCTGGAAGGAAGTTATGGATTCTGAAATAAAAGCTCGTCAAGAAAATGAAACGAGGGATGTGGTTGACCTACCATATGCAAAGATGTCCATTCCTAATAGATCGGTGTATAAATTCAAACAAATGCTGATGGCTCAGTCAATAAATTCAAGGCAAGATTGGTGATTAAGGGTTATTCACAGCAGAGAGGAGTTGACTATGAGCAGACATTCAGAGCACATTCAGAGCACTGCTAAGTGTTGCTGCAAGGGAGAGCATTTATATTGATTTAAAAGAAACCATTTATATGCAACAACCTCAAGGATGTGATGATGGGTCTGGGAGAGTATGTTGCTTGAAGAAAAGTCCATACAGACTGAAACAGGCTCTGCATTGCTGGAATTAGAAGTACAGTAATCATCTCACTAAACTGGGCTTTCTGAGGAGTGAAGCTGATCCATGTCTTTTTGTGAGACAGTAAGGCTGTAAGAAAATATTCCTTGTGCTTTATGTTGATGATGGTCTGATTGCAGCTCACAGTGAACAGGAATTTGAAGACATTGTCAGTGATTTAAGAGAAGAGTTTAAAATTACTTCAGTGCCTGCATCATTTTTCTTAGGTCTGGAAATTGACCAACAAGAACGTGGATCTGTATGTGTAAGTCAGACTCATTACACAGGAAAACACCAGAGCATTTCAACATGAAGAACTGCAAGGCTGTAACTACACCCATTATAAATGACAATGATACAGAAGAAAGTCCTTGCAACTCTGAATTTCCATACAGTCAAGCTGTTGGAGTACTGATGTTTCTGATGTGTGGGAGACGTCCTGACATTGCATATGCTGTCAGTGTTGTATCATGAAATCAACAGATTGTGATGTAGTGAAAGTTAAAAGAATCTTACAATACCTGAGAGGCACAACAAATTATGGACTTTTATATAAAAACAATTCTAGGAAGCAGGTTTTAGAGTGTTCTAGTGATGCTGACCACATTGGTGGTGATCTTGGCTCTGGGCTCTCAACATCTGGTGTCCTTTGTCTGTACTCTGGGGTACCCATCACCTGGGTTAGTCAAAGGCAATCTTCTGCTGCCATATCCGCAACTGAAGCTGAGGTTGTGGCTGCCAGTGAAGCTGCTCAGGAAATTGTCTGGATCAAGAAGATTCTGACAGAATTGGACCAATTGGAGGCAACACCAGTTCTGGAGGTTGACAATGAAGCTGCTATCTGGCTTGCCCAGAATCCCAAGTTTCACTGAAGAACGAAGCATATTCATATAAGGCATTTCTTTGTTTGTGAACTATTTAGTGCTTATGAAATCATAGTTGCAAAAGTAGATACTGTAGAACAACTTGCTGATATACTAAAAAAGCCTCTGTTTTCGATTAGATATCAGTATTTATGTAATAAGATTAGACTTTGCAAGTTATTAAATAAGGGAGAGTGTTAATGTATTTTACATCTTTGGTGTTCTTTAATAACTAAAGTCAGTATTTCATGTTCAGTGGTTAGTAATATGCACATGTGTGTGGTTTCTCTGTATGTTGTTGTTGTTGTTGTTGTACGTGCTTTGTGTTGAACCAGTAACTAATAAACCATGTGTATTTCCAAGTGTGCAAATATTCGTTTTCTAACAAAATATCAGCATGCAGGAAAAGGCAGTCATCAGATCAGCGTAGTTAAACACTGTCAGAGTGAACTAGAACTTGGACGGTCTGTTGAGCGCTGTTGGTAAGTGGGGTGTACTCAGCCCTTGTGAGGCAAACTGAGGAGCTACTTGTTGGAGAAGTAGCAGCTCCGGTCATGTAAACTGACTAACGGTCAGGAGTGCGATGTGCTGACCACATGCCCCTCTACATCCATATTCATTGATGCCTGTGGGCTGAGGATGACAAGGCGCCCATTTTGGTACCACTAGAACTTCATAGCACCTGTTCATGCTGAGTTTACTTAGGAAAAGGCAGTAGTAACACAATTTTTTTAGTAAAAGGAGCCATTTCTGGGAAATTTTGAACTTCCAAGTAGGACCAAAGGTTGTACCGAAAAAGAAGTATGAAATATAAGTTATATAAGTTTATATTGTTTTGGAGTTCAAAGGGAAGCAGAAAAAGGATGTAAGAGTTATCCTCTGGAAGGAGGACCAGAAACAGATCCGTGGAAAGTTGATCAAGGGATGGTGGATGAGGCACATTAAAAAGGGTATGAGGTTTCCTGCTCTATGGGAAACTTCACAGTGAGGCGACTGTGCGTACTTGAGCTGGGTAGAACAATGCATTCTTTCCTTCTTCTATTCTCTTCCTCTTTTGTTTAATATATTGTTGATAATCTTCAGTATGTGCATATAGACAATTGAAGTGGGGAAGTCATTAAAATGGCAAGAGAATATGTGAAGTAAGTCAATGGTTGGATACAGGATGTCATGAAGATATCATGATAAACGTTAAATCCCAAAAGTAGAACAGTGTGAATAGAGTTTTGAAATACAGAGAAAATAACAAGGTGGACATGAAGTGAAAACAAGACAAAATTCTGGGTAAATCACAACATTGGAAGTAACACTCTGATATACAAGTATGAACAGTGTTTTTATGGTTTAAGTAAAATAGGTTACAAGAGGAATAAATATAATACAAATGTTACTTGGAACTAAAGTAACAGTGCGGAATGTGTAATAAATACGATTGCAAGGATCTGATGTTAAGAAGATGAGTGATTTGTGTCACAGACAGGTGTGTGACCTGTATATTTTATGTGATTGGCTAAGGAAATAAGAGACTGAGCAGTGTGGAGCACCAGAATAGGTGGACTCAGGAGTGTAAATATAAAAAGATCTAGTGATTGAGTAAATGTAGCAAATGCATACAAGAAAGTATCATTTTCAGTCTATGAAAAACAAAAAAGTACATTAATGGACAGGGAAAAAAGTCTATGGAGTCATGAGTGGTATTCCTTGGACAGAGTAAATCATAATGAGTAATAATGGTAAGCTTCCATCACTAAAGTCATGACTAAAATTATTCTGAAAGTATTTGGAAAATGCAGCATAACAAATTAATCTGTGTGTAGTTAGAAAACAACCTTTGTTACATGGGGTGGAAAATGGTACCATTCAGGTGTCATTGTGAGGCTTATATTCTGAGATATATGAACCTAGCTCACATCTTGAGAAAGAGGGCTCTGGAGTAGCAATTGAAGTGGACCATGGTGTTGATGAGAAAGAAGGTGTCATGGCAGACATGGCGGACAGCAATACTCTCTTTTGTCCCATGCCTAGGGTTACATCTCAAGGTGGAGGATCATAATCACTTACCTCATATCTTATAGGTTAACACACCAGCACTAGCATGTGAAACTGTGTGGTGAAGTTAGATGCGAAGTGTTAAGTGGTACGACAAAGTAACTGTGATAACACTACATACATAGCATAAAGAGATACTCTTACTGAAATATGTTGTATTGGAATTAACTGGTGTTACTATCAGTGCATGTTTTCTTAAGATATATAGTGCTAAATGTTGGCGGGTGTTCTAAAAACTGGTAAGACTTGGTAAAGGAAATGAAAATGCCAGAATTGAAGGCTGTGAACAGTTGGGGCCAGGAGAAAATGTGAGAAAGTAAAATATACCTACATGATGTAGAAATAAAGGAAAGAGAAGTTTATCATGTACCGATATTCAGAGCTCATGGAAGTTTCAAAAACAATGTGAGAAGATTGAGACATGACAGTGGTAGATTCTTCCACTTTGCATGCTCAGCAAACTCATAGCTAATCTCTCGATAAATTAAAATAATGAAGGAGAGTGATAAGTATATGCAGTCACAGGATGATGGGCATACAATTTGATTACAGTAAGTTTTGTGAAAACATGCTTTGTGATTTGAGAGTTAGATCTCAAGATATATCAGTTTCAACTAAGCACTGACATTAGAATTTGTAGGACCACCTGAAGGCAAGAAGCTACCATTGTTGCATAGGGAGGAAAGGGAGGGGGAAGGGGGGACAAGGGCACCACGTCATTAGAGCTGGCAGGAGAGCATAGTTGCTGAAAGTTTCTGGAGAGCTGACATAAGGTTTTGCTAAGGCACAAACAATTAGTAAGACTGAATTTCTGAGGACAGATATCCCTTGGAAATTAGTGAACAGATGAGTCTAAGGAAAGGACAATCAAGGAAAGAAAAATAGTACATCCGAAAAATGCATTTTAAGACAGTAAAAATGAAACGAAAATTTTTCAGAGAGTTTTGCTAAAGAGTATCAAATGGCTCTGAGCACTATGGGACTTAACATCTATGGTCATCAGTCCCCTAGAATTTAGAACTACTTAAACCTAACTAACCTAAGGACATCACACAACACCCAGCCATCACGAGGCAGAGAAAATGCCTGACCTCGCCGGGAATCAAACCCGGGAACCCGGGCGTGGGAAGCGAGAACGCTACCGCACGACCACGAGATGCAGGCTAAAGAGTATCCACTGGAGAAAACAATATAGGACACTGCAGTTTTGATAGACAAATAACTGATAAAGTAGCTTGTCTGCTGTCACAGCAGCCTCCAATGTTCTAAGTAAGACAGACAGGCCATTGAATGGAAGAAAATGTCTTGGGGCTTGGCTGATGTCGGACCTACTTCAGACTGTAATCTGCCTTGGTTACATCATCCACATAGGCAGTCTTTTTAGTTGCCGTTTCAATGTTTATTTTTCCTGGTGGCAATATCTACAGACTTAGATGGAGGTAGTTTAAGAGAACAAAGCATATGGGAGGCCATACATCATGACTCAACCAACTGTCGGTCAGTGGGTTGAGACCTTCATTGGTATACTGGCTCATTGTTGTAACAGGATGTTGACGATGGCCGTGTGGTTGAGTCCAGGTTGTTAGTGTGATTTTTGTTCTGAAGAAATCATGTGATTTTATTAAAGGCAGAGTCCAAAACTTTCCTAAGAGCCACATGGCACAACATCAAAGGGATTTTAAGGTTATCTATGAGTAACTAAATACGACACAATGGGATTGTTTTGTATCCACATAAGTTTGTCTCCCAAACTCCCTGAATTCAGATAAGTACTGTTCTCAATTTTGCATAAATGTTGTGCATTCTTAATGTCAACCTCATTGGCAAGTAAGGGGCCTCAACAAAATAGTTGATTTTATCACATAGTCTGTTCTTTCTGTGTTGGTACACTGACCCTTTTCCGAGTGTTATTGTAGTCATGCAAGATTCAGTGATGTGTGCAGACTGGAGTGCAGCATAAAAAGAACTGCCTCATAGGTAGGGATTGTGCTGCTGGACTTAAGGCATGCAGTCTCTTAACGTAGGTCTATGATAAAATGAAATTCTGCACTCCTGTTAGATTGTCAATTACCGTCACATGCAAGTTGTTCCATATTATGTTACCGTACTGTGTATTGTCTTGGTTGTTTCTCTCTGTGCAGTCCAGTGTACTTATTTATATTAACATCAAATTGATAAAATATGTTCACAAAATAACCGAGAGAAGGTCAGTTTTTAGTTCTTAACAAGCATGAAACAAAAATTTGTTTAATTCACATACTGTGTAAATTCTCTTATGTCTGTAAATAAGTAAAAATCCATTCTTATTTTTAAACACACCCAGTGTTACATTAAACTTGTTGAAACTGCTGAAATTTTCCTGTTTGTAAAAGTTAACTTCTTGAAAACTAGCAGTCATAAAGCTTTGGGCAGCGGAAATGATAACAGTGGGATATGACAATGCCAAGCTCCAAATGGTGCGCTGGAGGCGATACCAGTGCAGCATGCTAGTTGTCAGCAGCCAACTGCTTTAAACTTGACCATATATGCCTTCTTGCCTCTATACACCCAAGATCCATATAGCATGTAGGAAGGTAGGAGATGAGGTACTGTTGGAAATGGACCTATGAGGGGCCATCATGAGTTGTGCTTGCATAGCTGAGTCAGTAGAGCACTTGCCCACAAATGACAAAAGTTCCAGGTTCACGTACTGGTCTGGCACACAGCCTTTCTCCACAGGAACTCTCAGATCAGTTCTTGCTCTCCTGCACAGTGAGAATTCATTATGTCCTCTCCAAGGCAGGCCATTCTCACATGTGTCATAAGGCCTATAACATCTATCCCTCAAATAATAGTTACCAATAGGTACTGATGTAAAGAAGAAATTGGTGCAGGAACAGCTCTTCATTGTGTCATTGTGCCCCTCATCAATAGTACTTCATGTCCCAATATATGAGGTATATATTATTCAACTGTATGTTTTAAATGTAATCTCACTGTGTCACTACATTTACACAATTAAGGTTGCTGGGAACAAAACATGAGACAAACCTGAGCAGTATACAATAAAAGCATATGGGTGATACAGCAAGAATGCATTTAGGCATGTTGACATCAGCAAATACTACAGGACAACTTTGGCAGTTTCTTTACAAGCCTTTAAGATTTTCCACAGTAGATGCATTAGCTTTGCTGTGAATGTATTTATTGTAGAACATTTGACAAAGGCAACTGGAACAGCATGCAAAAGAAAATACTCTGTAATGAGTCACTAGATACCAATGATTGCTTATGTCAAAACACTCACTGGATAAAACTCATTGATCTTTGGAAACTTGTCAGCATAGACAGGATTCAAACCACCTAATTGTGTTTCATTGGAGAGCTGGTCACAGAGGCCATGATAATAATTAAGAATCTATTCTCTGCAAAATGGGTTTTTATTATTTCAGAGCCTCATTGCTCACTATTTTTTAATGAGACAGAAATTAGCATCATCAACAATTTTACAAACATTGATTGTTTGATTTTTATTAATGCACACCACTGTTGCTTCTCTGAGGCTTTGCAGAAATGCAGTGTCTGCCATAGACAGAGGTCATATTGGATGTGGTATGCAATGAAATTAGTTAAGGCTTTCACTTCTCTGAGAGACAGATGTGCTTGTCTTGCACTGAATGACTTTTGAAATTTCTTACATGGTTATGCATTCAGAGTTAATGCCCTACACCGATGCTAACAGCATGCATCCCAGTAACAGCAATGCATTCATGTGTGAAGTCACATAAAGTTGATAACCTATTAGTGTCATTTTGATCAGGGGCATGGAATTTGGGATTCTGGTCTGCTACTCATTTTGTTTACTTAGTAGCATTTCACTTGCAAGTGCTGGAATTTCCAACACTTAATGCAACATACAGAGCTGAGAGAGATCACGGAAAAACAATGTAGGATACACTAGATGCTGAAGAAAGATACCTTGAAACAAAGGCAAATGCTTTTACTTGAGGTTGACAGATGAAGTGAATGTGTCATTGCTTACTAGGCCATTCATTCTTTTCATTGTGTTTATACTTGCTGTACTGAAATAAAACTTTCACAGTTGTGAAACAACTTGAGGTGCTCATAAACAACAAAAGTACATGAGAAATTGACACTGCACACTTATTGAAAATTACCTATCAAATTATTAAGTTCTATTTGTGCTTGCACAGGTTAAGATGAACATTAAAGATTAGCTGGAAAGCTTCTACTTTATGGGAAGAAACCATTGTTAATACCACAGTTCTCTTATTACTGCTTGTTGCTTTGAATTTACAGAATTCTAGTTATAATTATCACAGAACAAGTCTGCTTTCAAGTAACACTTTTAATCACTTTTTCGCAGAAGAAGCTGACTTGCACTGTGGTGTAGTGGTTATTATACTAAACTATTGAATGGGGGGTGCTGAGTTCAAAACTCATCTGCAGTATACCATTTTAATTTCTATATTCAGTTTGAGTACATTCTAGAAGTATCCACAAATGTCAAGAATCATCGTACTGGAATGTTCTATATATGTGTGTGTGTGTGCGAGTGTATACCTGTCCCTTTTTCCCCCTAAGGTAAGTCTTTCCGCTCCCGGGATTGGAATTACTCCTTATCCTCTTCCTTAAAACCCACATCCTTTTGTCTTTCCCTCTCCTTCCCTCTTTCCTGATCAAGCAACCGTGGGTTGCGAAAGCTTGAATTTTGTGTGTGTGTTTGTGTTTGTTAGTGTCTCTATCAACATACCAATGCTTTCATTTGGTAAGTTACATTGTATGTGTTTTGGCCAAAGGCTCTGTGCTCTTGTACGTGCAAGTGCTGAATAAATCTTCTTTAAGTGAAGTAAGTGTCCATCATTCATCTAAGTACACCTTCTTCTACATGACATTATTCTGGTGGAGATGCTGGGTATTGGAACCTGTGACGACACAGTTGCTCCCATCAGGCCACAACAGAGCCACCGTTAATGTGGCGAGAAACCTGAGTTTGGGCCATATTCAACAGATTGCAATCTACCGGAGACAGAAGAAGAAGAGGATATTACAATGACAGCGACTGTGTGCCACCACATGAGACATCCTTCTGGGTTCTCTGGTGACGATGGCCAAGATCCAAACAAGTGGCTGAAGGTATATGAGCATTTGGCCAAATTTAACAAATGGGATAACACTGTGTGTTTGGCTAACGTATTTTTCTACTTGGAGGGTACTGCCAAGCAGTGGTATGAGAACAACAAGGAGAAGTTAACAAGCTGCGAAGTATTCTGGGTGGAACTGCGCAAGTATTTCAGTGACACACAGTGACAGAAAGGCAAGGCTGATGATAAATTAAAGTGCAGGGCACAGCATCCACAAGAAACTACTGCATCCTACATTCAAGACAGCTTCGAGCTGTGTAAAATAGTGGATCCTAGAATGAAGGAGGAAGATAAGGTTGCACATATCATGAAGGGTGTTGCTGAGGACATGTATCAAGCCCTACTCCTGAAGGAGGTTTCGACAGCAGACGACTTTATAAAATGGTGCCAGTATATTGAGACAATGCATCAAAAAAGAATTACATGCAAGAAGTTTGAACGGCCAGATTAGCACTGTAGACTATCAACCAATAAGCCAGAGAGCATACCATGTGTCAGCAACTGAACGTCAAATAATTTGCGAAGAGATAGAGAAAATGACGAAAAATGACTTCATTCAACCTTCGCAGAGCCCATGGTCATCACCAGTGGCCCTTGTCAGGAAGAAGGATGGCAGTTGGTGCTTTTGTGTTGATTACAGTAAGCTTAATAAGATAACTAAAAAGAACGTTTACCCTCTTCCAAAAATTGATGATACACTAGATGGTCTGAAGGAGGCTAAGTTTTTCTCAACCATGGACATGTACCCGGGATACTGGCATATTGAAGTAGATAAACCTGATCATCAGAAAACTGCATTCATCACCCCTGAGGGCCTGTATGGGTTTAAGGTAATGCCATTTGGTTTGTGTAATGCACCAGCAACTTTTGAATGGATGATGGATAACCTTCTACGTCACCTGAAGTGGACGATTTGTCTTTGTTATTTAGATGACATTATAGTGTACTCAGAGACATGTGATGAACATATCAAAAGACTGAGGGCTGTTCGTAAGTGTCTCCAACAAGGCAGACTGAAAGTCTGTCTTTGGAGCAAAAGAAATCAAAATACTTGGACACCTAGTGTCAAACTACAGTGTGTGGCCAGACCCAGAAAAGGTGAAATCTATAATGGAATTTCCTATTCCTAAAAGTATTAGAAATGTGGGAAGCTTCCTCATATTATATTCTTATTACCATTGTTTTATCAAAGACTTTTGTATCAAAGCCAGGCCACTCCATGAGTTGTTAAAAGCTGATGCTAAATTTATCTGGGGTGGTGCTCAACAAGATTCTTTCAATGTGCTGTGAAAAGTTCTGAAGACTGACCCTGTAATTGGTCTGTATGATGAGAGAGCACCTACAGAACTACACACAGATGCCAGCGGTTATGGGCTTGGTGTTGTTCTGGTGCAAATTTCGGATGGAAAAGAAAAGGTTATAGCCTATACTTCTAGGGCACTTACAAAAACTGAGAGAAACTACTCAACTACAGAAAGAGAATGACTTGCTGTGATCTGGGCCATGTGCAAATTTTGACAGTATCCCTATGGAAGGCCATTCACAGTTGTTACACACCATCATTCATTTTGTTGGTTGACAGAATCGAACAGGACGACTCGCCAGGTGGGCACCATGTTTTCAAGAGTATGACATTACCGTAGTGTACAAAAGTGGAAGAAAACACCAAGATGCAGACTGCCTCTCAAGAAACCCTGTGCAAGACCATCAAGGCTTGGTGAAGATAGTGACTGTCTCACTACACTTCAGGATCTCTCTGCTTAGCAGAAGAAGGACGCCAATATATCTCAAATTACGCTTGCCCTAAATCAGTCAGAGGATGTGAAAGGACAATTTAAGGTAGTTAATGGATTACTTTGCAAGAAAAACTTTGATCTGTTTGGAAAGAGGTGGCTACCAGTGATTCCTGAACACATGTGCTCAGATGTTCTACAGAAATTCCATGACACACCTGAGGCTGGACATTTAGGATTTGTTAAGACATACGATAGTATCCGCAAGAGATTTTTCTGGCCAGGTTTATTTAGGAGTGTCCGTCACTATGTATCGTATTGCAGAGAGCGCCAGAGGAGAAAGGAAGTTCCTCAGAAACCATCTGGCCAACTCATACCAATTCCACCAGCCGAAACACCTTACCAGCATGTTGGGATTGACCTCCTTGGATGATTTCCAACGTCTGCTAGTGGAAATAGATGGATTATTGTTTGCACTGATTATCTGACACACTATAACATTACAAAAGCTGTGAAAACAGCTGAAGCATCCGAGGTAGCCAAATTCATTGTGGAAGACACTGTATTAAAACATGGTGACCCAAGGTCGTTAATTACAGATCGAGGGAAAGTTTTTGAATCGAATCTTGTGACAGAGATAAGCCGTCAGTAACATTAATCATCACATGATGACTGCCTACCATCCGCAAACTAATGGGCTTACTGAATGCCTTAATAAGACCTTGGACAACATGCTATCATTGTTTGTTAATGTTGAGCAGAGCAGCTGGGAGGGGATGCTACCTTTCGTGATGTTTGCCTACAACACTGCAAAACAAGACACCAAAGGATTTACGCCATTTTTCCTGGTGCATGGGCGTGAGGCGACTATGACAATGGACATTGTGTTTCCATTACATCTTATGGTGTGGACGATGACCACATCAGCCAGGTGTTAACCAGAGCTGAGGAAGCTTGGCAGTTAGCTCAACTCTGCATGTTGGAGGCTCAAGAAAATGATCAGTGAAGGTATGATGTGAGCTACCGCCCTGTTGTCTACCAGCCTGGTGACCTCGTTTGGATCTTCACTCTGGTTCAGAAGGTTGGTCTCTCTGAGAAGCTCCTCAGGCCCTAATTTGGACCTTATAATGTTGTAAGACAGTTGTCTGATGTTACTTAAGTTGAAGATTTTGACCCCGACGCAAGATTAAGAAAGATCAGAGATACGGTCCAGGCCCTTCAAATGAAGCCCTACAAGGATCATGCTACCCAGGGTAAATTCAAAGTTCTGGTGACAGGCAACAAGCAGAAACATGATGAACAGCAGAGTGGCAAAAGAAGTTCTAAGAAGATCACCGCCAGGGTAAGCATCAGTCATCGAGGGTCAGGGTGTGCAGTATCGATGACTCGTTCCCGGACTAGGACAACGTAACACAGAGATGCAGTTCTCTTAAGGAGGGAGCAATATCACAGAACAAGCTGAGTAGTACTGTGGTGTAGTGGTTATGATACTAAACTGTTGAAAGGAGGGTGCTGAGTTCATAACTCATCTGGATTGTACCATTTTAATTTCTATATTCGGTTAGAGTACATTCTAGAAGTATCCACAAATGTCAAGTATCACTGTACTGGAATGTTCTGTAGTTGTACATATACTGTATGTGTTCTAGCTGGAGGCAGTCCTCTCCCCACTCTTATATGTAGAAGTGCTGAATAAACCTTCATTAAGTGAAGTTAGAGTTCATCATTCATCTAAGTACACCTTCTTCTATATGACAGTATTGTTCTGAACAGAAGTTTTTAATCTACACAGTGGCAATGACTCACTCAGTGATTTGCACCCCATAAAATTACCAAATGTTAATAACCAGAAAGTCAAAACTGATAGTAAATAATGAATTATTTATCAGCAGCTATCAGCAGTTTTGTGAGTATAATTTTTTTCAAAGGCAGTGCAAAAGTTACAATACAGCTGGTGTATGACTGCCACACTAGTGGCTCTGCCTCAGGTAGGATAAGGTATGCCTGGGAAGATAATGGGAAGTTATGTGCTAGGTAAGAACTTAGAACTGATCTTGCACCTGGGTTTTTTGAAGGAACAGAATCCATTTGGAGATGGGTTGTATTTAAAGTAGAATAATGATGGAGCAAGATATTTTTTAGCTGTGGTGGATGGTGGAATACCACTTTGGGAGGAGTGGGAAAGAATACAGGTAGAATGTATATCAATCCCGAAACCAAAGATGCACTTTTAATAATGTTAATCAACAACATATTTATATTTCAACAGTGCCAATGTCAGTTCCATGTTAAAATTAGGACGCAAAATAGAAATCTCACATTCAGTCTGTGTTGGGAAAAACCAAGTTACATCAACTGAATATTACAGCACCACACATTAGCATACGACCTGATACCAAATGTCTCACATCACTGCATACTTTACGTAAGTGTATTACAACAAATTATATCCATCATTGCAACAATAATGACACCTGTAAAGCTTTGATTAGCTAATTAAGTAACAGAGTGGTACTTCGAAAGTAATTTCTTGAGCAAATTTTAAACAAACAACATAGTTTCATATTTTGATACAACCTATTTATTTAATAAAGAAACAAGTTAACGATAATACCAAGTAATGTATTTGAATCTTAAGGAAATGTTAACTACAACATCTGAACTTTAATTAAAAAGGAAATCATCATTATATATTTTCAGTTATCGTATCCAACATAAAACACTATTTTGTACAGAAAATCACAAAATCCAAGACAATCATTACTATTTATGGATATCAAGCAACACATTGGAGTTCATGAAAACATTATCAACAAAAGCCAAATTGTAATTAAGAATAAGATCAATATTTTATACTTTGCATTATTGGGTCAGAAATAAAAGATTATTTTACACTCTAAAATACAAAATTCACAATTTCAACCACAGAATATCTATCTGGCAATTTGTTTGATGTATAACTGTTGCAGCAAGAACTATTGTAATTAATTTTTTTAACTTTAAGTATTGTATTTGACTGTTTCAATAATTACTATTTTGTTTACTTGATTATTAAGAATATGTTTATATCTGTCAGCTGCAGAGGCAGGAGGTGAGAGATATTAGTTGTTGAGAGTTTTGTTATTTACTGTTGTGGAGTGGAGGAAATTCACAATAAATACCAAGGAGATGTAAAATGGTGTTAATTTTTAGAAAGCCTGGATTACAAAAATTATGATTATTCAGGCTGCAAAGAGAGATTTACACCCTGCATTCTACATGGAGGGTTGCTAAACATAGGATGAGTATTCCATTCTACTAAATTACTCATAGCAACAAATACTTGTTTGAAAGTTCATTGCTGGCCATATTTAGAGCGTAAAGATTCATGCTTGATTAGTAGACGGTATGCTATAAGTCCTAGATAAAGTCCTTGCAGTGGTGGTTCAATCTTGTCTCCCATTGACTTGAAAAGGAGGCTCAAAGTTAGCATCTGCATCATATGAGTTAATATCACGAATCCTAAAACATTACAGAATTGGGTTTTTGTTGTTATGAAGGAGTATGTTTGAGTTTAGAAGCCTTATTGCCTCCTGGCTTGGTGTGGGAGACCAACAGAGGAACAAGGTGGAGTTCCATACACTTGATCACTATAGGATGCTGAGTACGAAGCTAGGCTACTACAGAAAGTGGACTGAAATTCCTGAAAGGATTGTGGTGTTTGAGCCAGCTATAGATATGTGGCTGACTGGTGAAATGTCACTTTCCAGTGACAATATATTATTTATGATAATTACATACAGAAGTGGTAAAAGTAAAGTACATGAGGAAATCAAACTGTGCATCTTGATGACTTGAGTTCAGTGGAGTACTGCATGATATGGTGAAAACTTTAATTTTTAATGGACTTAGATCTTTATAGGTAATGATTACAAAACTTTTTAAATTATACTACTGGTAAACCAAAAATACTACTATCATAAACAATATGTCATATAAGGGCTGAACTGCAAATTGAACATGTATTGATATTGTTTGTCTGAAACTTATCTGGGTCTAGAGTATCAATGATTTGATTAAAACCACTTAAATTGAACAGAATCTTATAATGTCAACATGTGTTACTCTGTGCCCTAACCGTTCATGTAAGTGTATTTGCAATCAGATATGCAACATATTTCTGTGCCAAATTAAGTTTATTTTGTTTGATTAGGTTAGGCCTCTAATTAAATCAGCTATGATTCACATGCGGTGTGCTGTGAGAAAACCAAGAGCACCATATAAATGAGCAAGAAACTGTGCTAAGTTTTCATACGCAGTGCTTATGTATATAGAAACATTTTCTTGTGTTTGCTTGTTTTAAAAGTTTTTCATGATAGCACCATATCATTTTTTTTTCATATCCAGTGTAAAAAATAGTCTCGAGTCCATATGGATGAGCCTTATTCATCTTCTCCAGAGCTAAGTTATTTTTAATGAATTTTTGTCAAGAACCTCTGAGGAAATAGTTTGAGGAAAGGCTTGATGTGGCAGACAGATTCTTTAAAAAAGTAACAATGCTAGTCGCAGCAGTCAACCTGCTGTAAATCTAAATGTATTTATTTATTCAGTTTCAGAGTCTGATACTTGCCCACAGGTAAAATGAATGCCATTCAATATCTCCTTTTGAGCTGAATAGAAACTGATGGGGAGGCTGAGATTTGGAATACAATACTCCTACTGTTTCAGTGATGCAAAATATCAACCATCATTCCACTATTGCATCAAGAAAGACTTTCAGTCTTCAATGAACAGAAAAAAGTAAGTAACTGACCAGGGTGTCTGCTAAAAACCCAACCCTCCATTCACCCCAAATGATATTCTGCATATGCATGACTACTCTGGAATTCCACACTTCAGTACTTGCTCAAAGCGTTCAGTTTACAACTTTCACACACCATCTCTAATGTTTCACTATATAACAGTGCACAGGAAAATCGAACACTTAAATCTTTTCATGTGAGCTCTATTTTTCATATTTTGGTACAATGATCATTTCTCCCTCTGTTGGTGGGTGTCATCTAAATATTTTCACACATTGGAGAGAATGTTGTAGATTGAAATTTTGTCAAAAGATCTCAAATCAGTGAAAAATGCCTTTGTTTTAATGATTGCCAAGCCAACTCGCATATTATATCCATGACACTCTTTCCCTATTTTGCAATAATACAAAAGGAGCCACTCTTCTTTGAACTTCCTTGATGTCCTCCGTCAATACCATCTGGTAAGGATCCTATACTGCACAGCAGTACTCTTAGCAGAGGATGAACAAGCGTAGTTAGGCAGTCTCCTTAGCAGAGCTGTTGCATCCTCTAAGTGCTCTGCAGATAAAATGCAGTCTTTGGTTTGTTCCTCACAACATTATCTATGTGATTATTACAATTTAAGTCATTTGTAAGTACTTAGTTAAATTGACAGCCTTCAATTTTGTCTCTTTTATAGTGTAACCGAAATTTAACTGATTCCTTTTAGTAATCATGTCAATACTTTTTATTACTTAGGGCCAATTGCTAGTTTTTGCACTGTAGAGATATTTTGTCTCAACCATTCTGCACTTGATTTTGGTCTTCTGATGACTTTACTAGACACTAAATGACACTATCATCTGCAAACAGCCCAAGAGGGCTACTCGGATTGTCTCCTAAACTGCTTGTAAAAATTGGGAACAGCAGAGGGCCTATGAGACTTCCTTGGAGAACACCAGAAATCACCACTGTTTCACACTATGACCTGCCATCAGTTAATCTGAACTACAATCTTTCTGACAGGAATTCACAAATCCAGTCACACAACAGAGACGATACTCCATTGGGACACAATTTGTTTAGACGCCACCTGTGAGGAACAGTATCAAAAGTCTATTGGAAATCTAGATATATGGAAACAACACTTGAGATTCCCTGTTGGTAGCATTCATTACTTTGTGAGAATAAAGACATAGTTGTGTTTATCAAGAACGGCATTTTCTGAATCTGTGCTCACTGTGTGTCAGCAGATTGTTTTCCTCACAGTAACCTTCAAATGCAGTATATGTTACAGAGTCCTACTGTAAATCTATGTCTGTGATATGGACCTGTAAGCCATTGGATTACTCCTTCCTTTCTTCAGTAATAGTGTGACCTACACAACTTTCCAATTTTTAGGAATGTATCTTTCGCGTTGTGAGCTATTTTACATGGTTGTTAAGTAAGGAGCTATTATATCAGCATACTCTGGAAGGAATCTTATTGCGATACAGTCTGGACCAGAAAACTTATTAAATGATTTAAGTTGCTTCGTTACACCGAGGCTATCTACTTCTAAGACACTCATGTTGGCAGCAGTTCTTAATTCGAATTCTAGAATATTAACCTCATCTTCTTTGGCAAAGAAATTTTGGAAAACTGTATTTAGTAACTTAGCTTTAGTGGTGCTTTCATCGGTAACATTACCATTGTTATCACAAAGTGAAAGTATTGATTGTATATTGTCATTGGTGAACTTAAAATGCGACTAGAATCTCTTTGGATTTTCTACCAGGATTTAAAACTGAGTTTTGTTGTGGGAACTATTAACAGCATCTGCTACTGAAGTCTGGATGAAATTCAAAGAGTTTGTAAAAGTTGGCCAAACTTGTGGGTTTTATGATTAAGGAAACTGATGTCTACATAGCAAGACATGGGTTCCAACAGCCCGTGCCCCTAATATGAATGACATGAAGTTACATCGGTTGACCTCTGTCTTTGTGGAAAACTGAGACTTTAGACATGAATCAGCATCATTAGTTGCTTATCTGATTCAGCAGACTATATGATTACAATTAATTATAGGTCTCATGACATACGAGCAGAAAATTAACCGGCAAATGAAGGAAATGAAAAAATGCAACCATGTAGAAATATTTGACAACTTCTAAAGTGAGAATGTGTATTTTGGAGAAAACAGCTGTATATTGAAGTTAAATGACCCTACCCAACACTGGAAATAAGTCAAATCGATGAACAAAAATGTTGAGGGGTTGACACAACCAGCGCGCTCAGTTAATAAAAAGGGCATACCCAAAGCTGAGTTATGAACATCCCTGTCATTATCAAATCGGATTTTCTCTTCCAAAGTGTGGCCTACTGAGGGCCATAAACCACAAGCACCTCATACTGATGGGCCTTCTTGCCCAAAAATGGTCCCATGCTCAAACACAGTTGAGTGCCCATACATGGTTTACCAGTGCGTGGGAGCAGCCGCACTGATGGCTGATTGCAGTCCCCCACTGGAATCCCCTCCTGTTGCAAGAGAGGCAGGACTCTGTGTCTCTGCAGGGAGATCAGTGCATACATGGCAAATTCACATTGCGCCACAATAGTTAAACGGTAATGAAATCCTAAACAGGCGTGTTTACAGTGATTACAAGTGCAATAGTATCGAAGGAAATTGATGGAGATCCGAAATGTGAAATGATTTGTGTGAAGGTCACGGTTAGAGCAGGCTCAGACATGGTAATTGGATGCCTCTATTGGCCCCCTGGCTCAGCAGTTGTTGTGGCTGAGCACCTGAAGGATAATTTGGAAAATATTTTGAGTAGATTTCCCCACCATGTTATTGTTCTGGGTGGAGATTTTAATTTGCGGGATATAGACTGGGAGGCTCAAACGTTCATAACGGGTGGCAGGAATCCAGTGAAATTTCTTTAAGTGCTATATCTGAAAACTACCTTGAGCAGTTAAACAGAGAACTGACTTGTGGTGATAACATATTAGACCTTCTGGTGACAAACAGACCCGAACTACTTGAAACAATTAACGCAGAACAGGGAATCAGCGATCATAAAGCGGTTATGGCATCGATGATTACAGCCGTAAATAGAAATATTAAAAAAGGTAGGAAGATTTTTCTGTTTAGCAAAAGTGACAAAAAGCAGATTAAATTGTACCTGATGGCTCAACACAAAAGTTTTGTCTCAAGTACAGATAGTGTTGAGGATCAGCGGACAAAGTTCAAAACCATCGTACAATATGCATTAGATGAGTATGTGCCAAGCAAGATCGTAAGAGATGGAAAAGAGCCACCATGGTACAACAACCGAGTTAGAAAACTGCTGTGGAAGCAAAGGGAACTTCACAGCAAACATAAACATAGCCAAAGCCTTGCAGACAAACAAAAATTACGCGAAGCGAAATGTAGTGTGAGGAGGGCTATGGCGAAAGGCGTTCAATGAATTCGAAAGTAAAGTTCTATGTACTGACTTGGCAGAAAATCCTAAGAAATTTTTGTCTTATGTCAAAGCAGTAGGTGGATCAAAACAAAATGTCCAGACACTCTGTGACCAAACTGGTACTGAAACAGAGGATGACAGACTAAAGGCCAAAATACTAAATGTCTTTTTCCAAAGCTGTTTCACAGAGGAAGACTGCACTGTAGTTCCTTCTCTAGATTGTCATACAGATGACAAAATGGTAGATATAGAAATAGACGACAGAGGGATAGAGAAACAATTAGAATTGCTCAAAAGAGGAAAGGCCGCTGGACCTGATGGGATACCAGTTCGATTTTACACAGAGGACGTGAAGGAACTTGCCCCCCTTCTTGCAGCGGTGTACCGTAGGTCTCTAGAAGAGCGTAGCATTTTCAAGAAGGGACGTCGAACAGATGTGCAGAACTATAGACCTATATCTCTAACGTCGATCAGTTGTGGAATTTTGGAACACATATTATGTTCGAGTATAATGACTTTTCTGGAGACTAGAAATCTACTCTGCAGGAATCAGCATGGGTTTCAAAAAAGACGGTCGTGTGAAACCCAGCTCACGCTATTCGTCCACGAGACTCAGAGGGCCATAGGCATGGGTTCACAGGTAGATGCCATGTTTCTTGACTTCCACAAGGCATTCGGTACAGTTCCCCCCAGTCGTTTAATGAACAAAGTAAGAGCATATGGACTATCAGACCAATTGTGTGATTGGATTGAAGAGTTCCTAGATAACAGAACGCAGCATGTCATTCTCAATGGAGAGAAGTCTTCCGAAGTGAGAGTGATTTCAGGTGTGCCGCAGGGGAGTGTCATAGGACCGTTGGTATTCACAATATACAAAAATGACCTTATGGATGGCATTGGAAGTTCACTGAGGTTTTTTACAGATGATGCTGTGGTGTATCGAGAGGTTGTAACAAAGGAAAATTGTACTGAAATACAGGAGGATCTGCAGCGAATTGACGCATGGTGCAGGGAATGGCAATTGAATCTCTCAATGTAGACAAGTGTAATGTCCTGCGAATACATAGAAAGATAGATCCCTTAGCATTTAGCTATAAAATAGCAGGTCAGCAACTGGAAGCAGTTAATTCCATAAATTATCTGGGAGTATCCATTAGGAGTGATTTAAAATGGAATGATCATATAAAATTGATCGTCGGTAAAGCAGATGCCAGACTGAGATTCATTGGAAGAATCCTAAGGAAATGCAATCCGAAAACAAAGGAAGTAGGTTACAGTACGCTTGTTCACCCACTGCTTGAATACTGCTCAGCAGTGTGGGATCCATACCAGATAGGGTTGATAGAAGAGATAGAGAAGATCCAAGCAATTTCAAAGACTTATCAACACAGTAATGGCAAAAAGGTGCAACAATCAAATGATCTTACAAAACATAGAGGAGCAGGCATTAACTGCCAAAGTTTTACGTGTAGTCCATAGAGTTTCTACAACACTAGCATACTAGATTACACTCAAGACAAGTCTGTGAAATTTAGCAGCATTTACAGTTTTCTGTGTGCAAAAATATTTGTAAGGTTCTTGTAAGAAGTCTGTATGTTGTTTCTTGAAACCAGCTGCCACATGCATGGACAGATGACGGATTTTAATTTAGGATGCATGAGAGTGTATCATTCCCATCCCAATGTTTTTGTTGTAATCGAATGGAAAGGAAGGCAGATCAGAGTTTAATGGCCTGTCAACAGTGAGGTCATTGGAGAAGGAGCACAAGCTTGGACCACGAAATGATGGCAAGGAAATTAGCCAAGTCCTTTTCAAAGGAACCATCCCGGCATTTCCTGGAGCAATTTAGGGAAATGAGAGAGAGCCGGAACCTGGATGGCCGAAGGAAATTTGGACCGTCATCCTCCAGAATGCAAGTCCAATGTGCTAATCACGGCACCACCTCATTTGGCGCTGCCAACATTTATAGTTTAATATATGATATGATACAAGATACATGTATACAGTATGACCTGCAGATGCTAAATTGTGTATGAAGTATTTTGATTAAAGGATTTACAAAAGAAACGTAAAACAAGAATAGGGACTGTAAAAAAAGCTAAGACATGTAGTTCGCTCACAAAGGCGTCAGGCCCTCTCATGAAAAAAGGATCCCATGTGCATTGACAAGTGAGTGCACTATACAGAGGTGACAGGCAAGAATGTGGTTTAGCCAGTGCCTGGGAGCAGCCGTGCTGGGAATATGATGTCACTAATGGCTCGATGTAGTCCCCAGTGCCAGCTACTCCTCTTGCCAGACAGAGAGGACTCTACGTTTCTGTAATGAGATCAGTGCACGTAGTGGGACTTCACTCTGTGCCTAGTAGCTATCCTGGGAAAGCTAGTGTCTAAGCTGTGTTAACCAGAAGTTTCAATAATCAACTACTCCATAAAACATTGCAGCTATCAGTTGTGTTTAACTATTTACGTGGGACACTAGATAAGATGCAAAACTTGAAAAGAGTTATTGGACACTCAGTTCATTGCTTCCCAAAACAGATGGTAGGATAACATTGAGACAAATTTGTGTTCTTGTTCTGAATACAGAATGGAATCTGTCAAAATGTTGCTCACAGCAACAGGTATGTCACAGACACCACAAACCGGCATATCTCATTCATGCTGGAAAGGGTCATGTGCTATGGGACGCTGCATAATGTTAGTTCCATTCCATTCTCTTAGACAGATTGGAAAGATGTCCACTATTGCCTAGTAACAAGTCTTCCCCTGGCGCATCTCGCTGGTTTGTATGCCCTATCATTCGTTCTTGCGCTAGCATAAAAGTGTTCTTCTGAGGTACGATATGGTAGCATGTAATCTGTCTGGTTGCTGAAAAATAACTGAAATACATGATGTGGAACATCATATTTGTTGTACTCTGTCAAATTCAAATACAATGTTAATTATTTTAAAAGCCATGAGAGAATAGCCATGGGGGTTATTAATGCCATCTCTGGATTTGGACGTTCATCTCCATCATGCCTAAGTTTGTGTGGTGTCTGTTTGACTGAATTCGAAAGGGTCTAGTTTCTGCTCCATAATCTATGAAGGCATGTCCAGCTGATATTCAAGAAACTAGATTAAATACAAATAACTGATGGAACGTCATATTATAAGCGTGTTGGAACTTTCAAAGAGCAGAGAGTGATGGCTTGCCAGCTCTGGTACTTAATGCTAACAGTATGGCTAGTTCTTCAAGCACGTGTATCTCACCAAATGCCCCATCATAGATTCTATGTAACGTTGTTAGATATGGTCTATGTTGATCCAGAGTCACACAGTGGTGGTGCACCTGGGGTTGAAGAAAGGCTGTACAAAGCAATAAAAGGGAAAACATGATTGTACCCCTTGTCTTGCCACAGAGGAATTCAATACACTCAGAACCTTAATTTTTTTTAAGAATTTTAAGTTTATTAACTAGCTTGGTTTCTCATAAAAGGTGGGACTGAGGAATAGCTCTTATACTCTGAAACTGAGAACGGTGTCTCCCAGACTCATATCCTGTACATTATAAAGATGACGCATATGGTTAAAATTCATACACACCTATTCTTAGTGGAGAACTAAAACCCTCTAGCTTCCGTCACCACAGTCTTTTGTCTCCTCAGCTTGAATTATATTTGATAGGTAGTGCCTGAAAGAGAGGAGCCAGGGGGGAGGATTCTTCAGTTTTCCACAACTATATGGCAATATCTGCAAAACAGAAATCAGAGTTTTCTATTACATATTGTTTTATAAAATCCGGAAAAATTCATGGTGTTAAAGCCATCACCATCTAATGGTTTCTGCTGCAGTCTTTTATTGAATTTTGAAACACTGATGAACGCAATTTTTCTTACTGATAAAATCTGCGATGCCATACAAGGGTGATGTTCTTGAGGACAATATTATGGAAATGGAAGAGGATGTAGATGAAGAGGAAATGGGAGATATGATACTATGTGAAGAATTTGACAGAGCACTGAAAGACCTAAATCAAAACAAGGCCCTGGGAACAGACAACATTCCATTAGAACTACTGATAGCCTTGGGAGAGCCACCCCTGACAAACCTCTACCATCTGGTAAGCAACATGTATGAGACAGGCGAAATACCTTCAGACTTCAAGAAGAATATAATAATTCCAATCTCAAAGAAAGCAGTTATTGACAGATGTGAAAATTACTGAACTATCTGTTTAATAAGCCATGGCTGCAAAATACTAACATGAATTCTTTACAGATGAATGGAGAAACTGGTAGAAGCCATACTGTTGGAACACGTGGGGCAATACTGACCCTACAACTTATCTCAGAAAATAGATTAAGGAAAGGCAAACCTACATTTCTGACATTTGTAGGCTGAGGGAAAGCTTTTGACAATGTTGACTGGAATAGTCTCTTTCAAATTCTGAAGGTGGCAGGGGTAAATTACAGGGAGCAAAAGGCTATTTACAATTTTTACAGAAACTAGATGGCAGTTATAAGAGTTGAGGGGCATGAAATGGAAGCAGTGGTTGGGAAGGGAAGTGAGACAGGGTTGTAGCATATCCCCGATGTTATTCAATCTGTATACTGAGCAAGCAGTAAAGGAAACAAATGAAAAATTTGGAGTAGGAATTAAAATCTATGGAGAAGAAATAAAAACTCTGAGTTTCACTGATGATACTGTAATTCTGTCAGAGACAGCAAAGGATCTGGAAGAGCAGCTGAACAGAATGGACAGTGCCTTGAAAGGAGGACATAAAATGAACATCAACAAAGGCAAAACGAGGATAATGGAATGTAATCGAATTAAATCGGGTGATGCTGAGGGAATTATATTAGGAAATGAGACCCTTAAAGTAGTAAATGAGTTTTACTCTTTGGGGAGCAAAGTAACTGATGATAGTCAAGGTGGGGAGGATATAAAATGTAGACTGGCAATGGAAAGGAAAGTGTTTCTGAAGAAGAGAAATTTGTTAACATTGAGTATAGATTTAAGTGTCAGGAAATCGTTTCTGAACGTATTTGTATGGAGTGTGGCCCTGCATGGAAGTGAAATGTGGATGATAAATAGTTTAGACAAGAAGAGAATAGAAGCTTTAAAAAGGTGGTGCTACAGAAGAATGCTGAAGATTAGATGGGTAGATCACATAACTAATGAGGAGGTATTGGGGGAGAAGAGAAATTTGTGACAAGAACTTGAGTAGAAGAATGGATCAGTTGGTAGGACGTATTCTGAGGCATCAAGGGATCACGAATTTAGTATTGGAGAGCAGCGTGGAGGGTAAAAATCATAGAGGGAGACCAAGAGATGAATACACTAAACAGATTCAGAACGATGTAGGTTGCAGTACATACTGGGAGATGAAGAAGCTTGCACAAGATAGAGAAGCATGGAGAGCTGCATCAAACCAGTCTCTCGATTGAATACCACAACAACAACATTACTCTTGTTCCCCATGTAATTAAAGTGAACTGACGGCTGGTTTTCCCATGGAAAGTTCTGAATCATGTGGGCAGTGTGAGTGGATAATGAGGAACATGTGCTGCCATCATTTAGCACTGCCACAGATCGGGATGCGCACACCGTCTGTTATGACTGGTTCAGTCACATTAGGAAAATGTTCAGCAGTATGATGCAGATAGCATAATAGAATTCTTCTTCAGTCTACAAGATTCACTGTGCCTGTACCTATGTTTCGTCACAGCTATGATGCAGAGACAATTCTCCCTGTTGTGTTTCTTATATAATTTTACACCGTATCGTCATGAATGAAGGGTCGAAAACCTCATTAAGTGAGAGTTTTTTGTACTTAGTGGACGACAACTATGAATACTAAGTGGATGCACAATACAGAAACTTTTTATGTTTACTGCTGTACTTTCTCCCCTCCCAGTTTTAATCCCACAGGATGCTACATTTCTGAGTAACCAGGATTTACTGTGAAGGCAATGAAAATTGTCTGGACTAGAGTCTGGATTAAAATATATTTTGTAACTTCTTTGCTTCTGCATCTTTTTGAAATAATCTTTCATGTCTGTGATTTCTGTTAAAGTGTTTAGTTTCACTGTTGTAACACATTACAAAATTGAAGGCATCCACATCACGACTTATGGTACAGGTCTGCAAGCGCTTAGCATGTTGGTATCATTGGGAAAAACTGCAAACACACATATCATTCTTTCACCTTTTTGACAGTCTGTGAAAATTATTCCACTTGTGTGAGAAACAGTTTCTGACGAATCAAGTCCTTGGTAAGATTTCAGTATGGCTTAAGTGAAATAGTACAATAGTTTGACAGACTGTTATGTGATGATCTTACGTTGGTATTCACTCTCATGCCCAGCATGTATTATGTCTGATCACTGGGACTGTTGTAAGTCTTCTAATCATCCACGCTTCCTACTGATGTACATCATACAACTGTGACAGCCCTTTGATGCTATGTGGCGTGTAGAATGTACAGAGCTTAATATGGAAACACTGCGAGGTATGCATATTTGAACACAAATGCAGATTGTAGTAAAGCCTGCAGACTGCAATACTGTATTTGATCACGAACTGCACCTGTGCAATATCCTCCATTCGTTACAAGATTCACAGTCTGGTGCATTATGTCAGAGCTAACTAAATTCAAATGTGGTAACATTGTTGGTGCTGTTATGTTGGGTACTTCCATAACCAAAGGAGGTGAAGTGTTTGGTGTTTCGAGAGGCACCGTATCAAAGATATTTTGTACCGAATACAGGGAAAGTGAAAAAACGCCTTCTGCCAAGTCACAACATGGACATAAGTGTGTGTCGAGTGATCATGATGTGTGGTCTTTGAAGGGGATTTTGAAGAAAAGTAAGAGGATGACAGCTGCAAAGTCAGTGCAAAACTGAATGTCACTCTCACGAACTCTGACAGTATAAAAACAACATGATGGAAGTTACATAAGCAGGGAATTGGAGGGCAAGCTAGAATTTCAAAACCACTCATAAGTGATGCAAATGCCCGTAGCATGAACATTTGGTGTCAAAGACATAATACCTGGATTATGGAGCAACGGATAAATGTCATTTTGTCTGGTGACTCAGATTTCACATTCTTTCCAACTTGGCTGAGTTTACTTCCCAAGAGTGAACATGATGGGCATATGGTGATGATATGAGCAGCCGTATTATGGTATTTCAAGAGCCCTATAATTACTTTGCAAGGTCTCGTTACTGTCATGGATTATGTGACCAGTTTGGCTGATCAGGTCTAAAAAATGTTCAAATGTGTGTGAAATCTTATGGGACTTAACTGCTAAGGTCATCAGTCCCTAAGCTTACACACTACTTAACCTAAATTATCCTACAGACAAACACACCCACCCATGCCCGAGGGAGGACTTGAACCTCTGCCGGAACCAGCCGCAAGATCCATGACTGTAGCGCCTTAGACCGCACAACTAATCTCGTTCAGCTGATCAGGTCCATCATATGGTAAAATGAGTGATGCTGTGTTGCAAGACAACAGCGCCCCTGTTCTCACTGTTTGTGTAGTCCAGGACTGGTTTTATGAGCATGAGAATGAAACTTCTCTTGCCACCAAAGCCACCAGATCTCAGTATTATTGAGGCTTTGGGGTCGATTTTTGAGAGAAGGAAGTTTGGTTGCTATCCACAGCTATAACGATTTCCTGAATTTGCCACAATTTTGCAGGAAGGATGTTATAATATTTCCTTGATACCCATACAGGACCTGTGTTTGTCCATTGCAAGATGAATGGAAATTTCTTTCGAATGCCACCAGTTTTCTGACACTGGTGTGGTAATGTGTTGTATTTTCAGTATTTTCATATTTTTGTTCACCTCTGTACGGTACAGAAAGTCTTGATGTAAATTTTCTTGACCAAAATAAATGTTAATTACCACGATGTTTTTATTACAATGTATTCATACGTTGACTTGAAAATGGTACTTCCTGCAGAAAGTAGTCTACAAAAATGCATTGTTAACTGAAAGCAACTTCTGGTGGTAACATGTATTTCTAGGAATAGATTAGTGCAGTGGAGAATGCTTTACAAAAAGAAATAAAAGGTTTTGTATTAAAAGGTGGTGACTGAGCCTGTCCACTACTGATATTCAAAGATATCAGGACCGCGTCGCTTGGTAACGTTTACCCCAGCGGCCTTCTAGGCGGTGGCGAGGCATGTGATGAGGCTTTAAAGTCCTGTATGTGCATTGGCTCGTGGTCTTGGCACCTCCACGGAATGCAAAGGTGAGTGAGTCTTGTGGGACAGCGAGGAAACTGTTCACATGTGAAGCTGACACACGGTGATACCTCTAACGAAAGCTCGGCAGCAGCATTTATGGTAGATGTTCACAAGGTCATCTGCATGTGACGTGGAGTTCAAGCAGTACTTTCGAGTTTAAACTGAGCATTGTCTGGAAGGTGTTATGCTTGCCAGCTCAACTAATTCACCATCAAGATAATGAGCAGGTGTTCGCGCGCACGCTTGAATGAGCTGCTGTAACGTCCCCACAGAAAATACCCTCTACCACGCACCAATTAATCATTGTCAATCAAACCATCCACATTCATTCACTTTGGAAAAGTATCTGATCTGATTTTCTCGTAACATATGCGGCGACAGCTAGACGGCGCCAAAGTATTTTCTAGCGCGTTTATTCTTTGAAATAACAGAATGCATATATGCATTCTCCATGGTTGTTAGAGTGGTAACTAGGACAGCTTCTGGAGTAGGAATTCAGGGATTGACGTATTTCTGAGAGATACATATTCTGATTTTCTTCTCACTAAATCGAGAGAATTAACTTGTGTGCCACTAGCGGTTTGTTTGAATAGAAAGAGAGTGTAAACGGAAAATAATTAAGATGAGGAATCACCGGAGATCTGGACATGTAATGGAGATGGATTTAATACACAATTTCCTTCATAAATAAGGTTTGTGACTTTTTGTTCCGGAGTGAATGAACGAATGAGTTTTTTTCTGAACCATTTGATGATCACGTTGGCCCTGTAATTAGTGGGGAAGTTTCAGCTGTGTCGAAGAGAGCCTGCAATCACTGAGTCTGTGTTAAATCGTCCAAAAAGGCTTCGTACACATCTGGAATTCACAATCTTTCGTAAAAGGAACAAATTGTCCACACGATTGATTCTCCCGACTGAATACAGTGTTTAACAGTAATAATAAATGTAAAGATCTTTTACAGCAAGCCAGCCGCTGATTACCAAGACGAAGGACTCCACCAAAGATCCTATTTGGCTGATTTCACGTAATAAAATATTATAATAAAAACTGTAGATAGATAAAGGAGAGAAAGAGAGAGAGCGAATGAAAATAGAGATAATATTAATAATCCTCCATTAGTATAACTTTTCGGCTGTCATATCACGGATCAGCCAAGACACGGGAGGCCCTTACATTACTGTATAGATTTATGTGTGAAGGTGAAAGGGTCTTAAAGACAACAGATACACGTCTATACAGACAAGACATTACACAAAGTTAGCGGCTAACTGCGTTCATCATCTATTCATAGAGGAAGAGACAACTTAATATTATTAGCTTGTTAAAATGGCCAATCCGTGACAGGACACGTTTTTGGACGTTGCTAAAATAATTTTGTTCTCTGTTTCATGTCAACTACAACGAGCTAACCTAACTGATGCTTGGAAAAGAGAGGAAAGACTCGCAGGTGATATAATTGGATCTACAAATAAATCCGAAAGACAGGACGCTGGGCGCAGAGAAAAGGCCAGATCTATATTTTTATTATTATAGCTTGCTAGTATAGTTGAAGTATACGCTTTTTTCTTTAGTATTATTGGATTTTTGAACATTGATTAACTCTGTTCATGTTAGATGTATTTTCATTGACCTGTCCCAGTTGCATTTATCTGTATATGTACATTAAGAAGGTAGACACAGAAGTACTTATGTGTGAACGGAGTTACATATAGTGACAGTAGAAGGGAGTTACATATAGTGACTGTAGAATATTTATATGGTTTTAACTAGGGCAATGTTTAGGATGAGTCAAGCACAGCAAAGCAGCACGCAACAGCCTTCAGCTGTTAGCACTGATAATAATGATGTAGTAAGAAGTGTTGTAGGACCGATGGCTACAGATAGCGCAATAGAATGCCCTGTAGACACGGCTGGAGGTGTAACAGCAAGTACACAGCAGGGATCAGATCCATTGGTAATTATCATGAGACAGATGCAGATGATAACCGAGAGCATGAATACTTTGAAAACCGATATTAACACGAAATTAGCCTCAGTTACTGAAGGGCAAAATGATTTGAATACGAAATTAGCCTCAGTTACTGAAGGGCAGGAAAATCTGAAAACCGATATTAAAGCACAATTAGTGACAGTCACTCAAACACAAGAAGAAATGAAATTAGTCCAGACTGAGATTAAGCAGCAGTTACAAGACAGTTTTTCTGAATTAGAGCAGCGGATAGAGGCGAAGACTAAGGAACTCAAAGATCAGGCCGAAGAGACGGAACGAAAATTAACTGCACAATTAGAATTGGTGAAAGTACAATGTGAGGAATCTACTCACCGCGTACGTGTCGAAATGAAGGAGTATGTGGCTATTAAGATAGATACTGTACGGGAACAAATGGAAATGGTTCCGCAATTAATACAAAAGCAAGACGCCATGTCATGTGCAATTGCACAACTTCCTGAATTGGCACGTACACAGGCTAACCTAAAGGAAAGCGTTGAACATCTGACAGAGCGTCAAGAAGTTATAGACCACCAAATTAACGTATTAACGGGTAAATTATCCGAAATCACATTAGAAAACAAAAGGCTAATGTGTGAAAACGTTGAGCAAAATGTTAAGGCAGCATTCCAGAGTGTATCTGGCAAACAGGAAGAGAATTTGTTTGTGAAAGGACTTGAGGAGGTGCGACACCAGTTAGGTGCTGATTTGGAGCATTGGAAACAAACGATAGAAGAGTCGATGCGCGCTTCACAACAAAGCTCAGAACAAATGAATACAGGGCAGCAGCAGAAGTTGGCAGCGACTATAGAGCCCGTTACTACCCATTCGCACACAATACCAACTTGTGGAAGTAATTCAAACATTAAATTGCCACAAGCTGGCTGTTCGCGTGAAGTCTTATCTAACGGAGATTACAAAAGTCTTTGCCATGCCGAAGAAAAAATGATAAAGCATCGGCAATTCCAGATTTTTAACCCTGACAAAAGGGGGGTCCATCCAATTGTTTTTATTCGAAGTTTCAGAGCCGTGTTACCCAGAAATTGGTCGGAGTGGCAGAAGATCAGTTTTGTTACAGGATATATACAAGGTTCGGGGCAATCTGGGCCTCGGACATGACTTCTGTTTGCTCGACATATGACGATTTTGAGAAGGCGTTTTTAGCAAAGTTCTGGTCAGAAGGGGTACAGGAGCGCCTAAGGCAGGAGGTGCTCTACCCAGAGCCTTTCTCCTTTTTGAAAGGAAGCCTTAGAAAGTATTTCGAAAAATATATAAATAAAACAAGATACTGGGACAGACCTATGCCTTTGCCAGACATAATAAACATACTTAAGGCAAGACTACCAACTAGCATCCGGAATCAATTGATTTATGGCAACGACAAAGACTTGGAGTCGTTCCTCACGACGTTAGACCATATAGATATTATCGAAGAGAACAACCAGAAAGCCCATAATAACAGATTCCAATATAGGGAGATAGAACCTCCGCCAAACGGTAGGCAAGGTGGAAGTATGTGTTATGCCAATGGCGATCAATCGACACTTAGAAGGAATGAACAGAGATTGTTAAGTAATGGAGAAACCCCTCAAAATCTCAATAGTAATCCCAGCAATGGTCTTGTGAGGGGCCATTCAAGGAACAACAGGAACGGGAAAAGATACAATCCTGTGTGGGGGAACGAAAGAAATTTCAGACCCCAAGCTTGGAATAATAACGATAATAGGAAGTGGAATCAACCGGGAGAAATGAATTCAAATAGCCAACATCAGTGGGGACGGACATCTATGAATCAACCGGTAATTACCGAAGTGACGGATGATGTCAACCAGCAGACAAATCAAAATCCAACAAACTTGTAAGGACCCACTCGTGCCCCGGAGGAGTGGTCAACAATTGGTTGAGGGGTAACAGGATATGTGTACCCATGTTAACGTATAATGATGGATGATTACTGGCAGATGAACTGACCGAGGACTTAGAACCACAAGATGAGGATAAGGAACAGGTGGCAGTAGCCGAAGTGCAAGTCATTATGGAGACCGTACCCATAGTGGCGGTTTTAGACACAGCTGCAACCACAAATGTTATTTTGGAGGCACTGTTCAACAGGATCAGAAATATAAGACGAGTACCAATTTTTCCAGTTCAAAATTGCAGAATAATAGGCGCCATTGGGGCTAGATCGGCTAATGTAAAGGTGCAGTCACTACTTGGTGTGGAAGTCGGAAATGTAGCAATATTAAGCACATTCCTTGTTGTGAAAAATTTGGTGGTAGATTGCATTATCAGAGTCGACAGCCTACGTCAATACGGATGCAGAATAGATTTTAAAACAGGAAAAATTTGGTTGAATGTTAATAAACAAGAAATTGAGAAACAAAAGCCTTACGAGAAAATATAATTGTGGGATCAGTGTGCAAGTAATCAGGACGGCCCAAAATTCGAAAGAGCATGTAATTAATGAGTTCCAAGTCAAAGAATATTTCGGTCAAGTAGTGTTTGAAAAGTCAATTGAATCCGACTGCATTATCGAAGATCAGAAGAAGCAGCTCAATGAATTATTATTAACATATGAAAACGTTTTTGATGAAAGGCCAGGAGTTATTAAGGGATACATATGCCGTCTCTACGTTAAGCCGCACAAAACGTATTGTAGAACTTTCTATCCTGTTCCCTGGAGGTTAAAGGCTCAAGTTCAAAAGGAAATAGATCGCATGTTGAAATGGGGTTTGATCGAACCCTCTACAAGCCCATACTGCTCCCCATTGTTAGTCGTGCCAAAAGCAAATGGGACGGTTAGACTGGTACTCGATGCCAGAGAAATAAATAAAATCATAATTCCAGTGAGAACACATCTGGAAAACATAGATGAACTTATACAACGGTTCCAGGATGCTCAATATTTGACGAGCATTGATTTGCAGAGCTCTTATTGGCAAGTCAAGCTGGATGAGTCATCAAGGAAGTATACGGCTTTCATTTATTCCGGAAGAAGTTACCAATTTACTGTAGTTCCTTTCGGACTCAACATTAGTGCCGGAATCTTTAGAGCAGCTCTAGATTATGCACTAGGCCCAGAACTCAGAAGCAGGATAACAGTGTTTGTTGATGATTTGCTTATTGCATCGAAAACTTGGGAGGAGCATATTACCTTACTGAACCGAGTGTTGGACGTGTTCAAAACCATGGGAATAACTGCTAACCTACAGAAATCCCATTTTGCAGTAAACAGAATCAAGTTCCTGGGGCATATAATTGACGCAAAGGGAATTTTACCAACCAAGGAGAAGCTAATTGTGATTAGTAAGTTTCCAACACCCAGGAATAGGAGGCAATTAAAAGGGTTTATGGGCCTTGCCTCATTTTTTAGAAGATTCATAACAAATCAGGCGATGAACGCAGCGGCTCTAAATAATCTGTTGAAGAAGGATGTGCCCTGGCTCTGGGCATTAGAGTGTCAAGAAGCATTCAAAGAGATAGAGAAGCAATTAGTAAATGCACCGCTTTTGTACCATCCGGACATGCAAGAAGAATTTTACTTGTCAACAGATTTTTCGAATGTGGGTATTGGAGCGTGCCTTTTCCAAGTATGCAAGATAAATGGAAAACTCACCTTCTGTCCTATTGCGTTTGCTAGTCGTGTTTTGTCCAACTGTGAACGAACTTACACGACGACAGAATTAGAGGCTCTTGCGGTCATCTGGGGATTTAAAAAATTTCATTATTATCTATATGGGTCAAAGACTATCGTATATTGTGATCATCAATCATTAATGTTTTTACAAACGTGTAAACTGTTACACCCCAGACTGGCTAGATGGACTCTCGCTCTGCAACAATAGCAATTTAAGATCGTGCATGTCTCAGGACAGCAAAACATTATTGCTGATGCTCTATCAAGGTCACCACAGGGTTTGACCAAAGAGATTGAAGTAAATAATAACTCAGAATTCCCTGTATTGCTGCTGCAGGAAAATCCATATAAGATGTACTATGTCAATTTGTGTGCGCATATGGCACAGTTACAGAAAAGATATGCTCAATGGGGAAGTGTCATTCAAAGGTTACAACAGCAACCTTCGGATCAGATGGCAAATTATTACAAGCTGGTAAATGGCGTATTATTTTTCCGCTGTGGAAGGCCAAACAAAGTCCGATGGTGTGTTTGTATACCTGAGGCGCAAATAGAGAAACTTGTATGGCTCACCCATTTAACCTGGGGACATTTCGGTGCGACAAAATGTGCAAACAAGATAAGTGTGTACTGTTATTTTCCCAGCATAAAGCGCAGAGTGCATGAGGTCTTGAAGAAATGCATAATCTGTCAAAAAGCAAAGCCGGATTCAAAAGGGAGTAAGCACCCATTATGCTCTATATTAGTCCGAGAACCAAAAGAATTAATTTCGTGCGATCTGTGTGGACCGTTACCTACTTCAAGAGGAGGTGTTAGATATGTGTTGGCATTTCTCGATGTGTGTATGATATACGTAAAGCTTTACCCGATAAAGGCGGCTACAGCCAAAGTAATTGTATTAAGATTGATAAGGGATTATCTTCCACGTGTTGGTATACCTAAGGCGATAATGACAGACAATGCTAAGATATTCACGGGACTCCGATGGAAACAGGCTTTGTCTCAAGTCGGTGTGAAACACATACTAACATCATTTTACCACCCACAAGGCAATTTGGTTGAGAGAATTTTTAGAGAGTTCAATCGATTTATGAGGACGTATTGCCATAATAAGCAGACTGCGTGGGCAAATTATGTGGAAGAATTTGAACAGATATACAACAACATGCCCCACTCCTCCACTGGATATACACCTCATGAATTGATGTTTGAGGCAAAAGAAGAAAACTTCTGGACTGAACATATGCCCAAAACTCAGGAAACTGAGATGCCTTGGGAAGAAAAAATAAGGCAAGCCATCATAAATATGACACAAAAGGCTGATCAGAGAAAACAACAATATGACAAATTAATAAAAAGGGTACAGGCTTACCACGTCGGAGAGAAGGTACTAGTCAAAAGACATACCAAATCATCCTTAATAAAGAAGAGTATAAATAAATGGGAGTTGTTATATACTGGCCCATACATCATTCTACAAATTCCGAACCCTGGGGCTTATCTGTTAGCATACCCGGGATATAACAAAATTAAAGGGTTATTTTCCCATAACGACTTGAAAAAATTTAATGAAGATTAGAAGATAGGGAGGAATGGTGTTGCGAGTGACAGAGATGAATGCTCGAAAAAACATAAAAATAAACTGTGTGTGTTTAGTGTTAGAAAACTTTAAACTGAAATAATTAATCAGTGAGACAGATTGTAGAAATAGTGACTGAGTATTACTATCGAGTGCTGCAAAGAAGACAGTGGAGATAGGCTTCACCTGTGTTTGGGTAAACATGGAACTTTAGCATTGCTAATGTCATCAAGATTTATAAAGGATCTGAATGACCTTCAAGAAGAAAGAAATGTTTTCCAAAAATGACGCTGCATATTCAAAAGAGGTTCCCAGTGAATGTTCATATATAATTTCAAGTGCACGCTTAGATGTGTAAACGTGTGAAGTGATGCGTTTAGGCAGTGGATCACGAGTGAAGGTTAATGCCGAAAAGATAATTTCCCGCGCAAAACAATTGACGCCGGCGGGAGAGTTAGAATCGATATAGACGACACAGATATGCTTTGTAAGAGACTCGCATCAAACGCGAGGGGAAACTGATTGATGCTGAACTTCAAAAAAGTGTCATAATTAGACGTTAAGAGTTCTTGATTTATTGTTGAATGTCAAAAGAAAGTAATATTCATAGAATTAGTAGTTATTTAATGGGTCTTATTCACTTTGGAATTTTGTTTGAAAATCCATTTCCATATATGTGCATGTATGAATGCCGGATGAATTAGAGAATAAATGAAAGAAGAGAATCCACATTCCTCACTACTAATAACTTTTACATTACAGCAATCAAGCGGAGAAATATAGGTATTTAGGATAAAATTTTTATGAGTATAGATAAATGATATGACTTTTCAAGGAATTGTCTTTGTATAAAATGAACCACACTTTCCATTATTCGATGATTTGAATCCAAAATCTACTGCAAGTTGCATGAATCCTTTAAATTACGAAGAACAAATCATTGACAGAAATGTGTCAGAATTTTTGGACTTACAAGCACAAATGGTGATGCGAAGTCCAAAAGAAAATTCAAACTAGAGTAATTATTATGATGTTTTCGGCAACAGCATTAGTCAATGGATAAATGGAAACTTTAAGTCAATGGCTAAATTCCTTGCAGTACATCGTAAGAAAAAGGATGCATGAAGCCATAGGGATTTTGTTTTCAAAAAGGAGAATCTTGGACGGTGGAACCTAACCAGTTCTTTTACAGGAAGAGTTTCCCTTTCGGTCATTGCTAATTCTTTTGGAATGATTGTTGCATGTGAAATCTGGTATCCCTGTTCCTTCTACTCTTCCCATTGTGGGCCGCGTAGAAGACAGACTACAAATGTGGATGTCGGGGACATGCAAGATCCGGAGGAGTTTCAGCATCGCAAGATATTGTCCTGGGAACAAGATTGTAAAATAAAGAAACTCGAGTTATTTATTGTAAATTTTTTTTGCTAGAGGCACAAATCACTCTTCTCCAAATCGTTATATAAATCGATCCCTATCTTTCCTTTAGAGATCAACTTCAAAATTATTTTTTCTCTTCTGTAGGCTTTCCTATCTTCTATGTATCGTAGGCTGGGCGTCTAGGCTTAAGAGGTTTTCCAAGGTTTCCCTGCTTAAGAAAGTTCCCGAATGGGTAGACCCTGATAACAGTCTCATGAAAGATCATCTTCCTTGGTTGTGCACAGCAAACATAACACCTTGATGCACATAAAAGCAATACAGCCACGGTACCTGTCTCTTCATTTCTTCTGTTTCCAATGTTTATTTTCGTCGTCTGTCTTAAACATAATTAATCTTTTTCAGTTGGAGGACTGACACTCATCACTTCCGGGTTACCCACGCTAATAGATAGCTCGCGAAGTGTGTTCGTTAAATCAAAATTAGGCTCACAAACTTCGCTCGCTGCGTGGGGCATTGTAACGTCCCCACAGAAAATACCCTCTACCACGCACCAATTAATCATTGTCAATCAAACCATCCACATTCATTCACTTTGGAAAAGTATCTGATCTGATTTTCTCGTAACAAATGCGGCGACAGCTAGACGACGCCAAAGTATTTTCTAGCGCGTTTATTCTTTGAAATAACAGAATGCATATATGCATTCTCCATGGTTGTTAGAGTGGTAATTAAGACAGCTTCTGGAGTAGGGATTCAGGGATTGACGTATTTCTGAGAGATACATATTCTGATTTTCTTCTCGCTAAATAGTCTTGTCTGTACTAATTTAATACATCGCAACCTGGCACTGGTTCCTTACCTTTCTTGGTGCAATCAGAATGTTAATATCATTGTGGGTTAGTTTGCTGTGTTATGAACCTTTAGAGCACAGATGAGAGGGAGAAAATCTCCTTGGTTGTAGGGTGGCTAGGTTACAGAAGATTGATAATTCTCGTGGATTTGGTAGAGATTTTTGCTGCAGAGGCAAGATATTACTCTTTTTTAACCAATTTATTGTTATAACGAACACATTTGCTCAGTGAGGTGTTGGACCAAAACCACTTATCAGAGTGTCAGATGCTTTCAATAATTATTAGAAAGGATCTCTCTCAGAGACAAGTGTTTGGTTGTCACTCAGTCTGCTAACTGCTGGCCACTCGGTCTAACTAATCAATCAACACTGGGAACTGCATCACTAGTACTTACAAGCCATTTCACCCACTGTACAAGTGACAGGTACCAAGCAATAACTTGGTCCTGGTATTTGATGAAATTCCACTAGTCTAACTTTTTGGGACATTCCAATGAATGTTGTACAGCACTACTTAGCTTATATTTGCTGTGTGTTCACCAGAGTCTGGCACCATCTTATCTTACACTAGATGAAGTGTTTACAGCTCCATTGGGTGCTGGTGCAGAGCATCAGTGCCCCCTGAATGCTCTGTACTGACACTGAGAACCTCCCTACTCACTGCTGCAGGACTCTTTTATAATGTTATTAATTGACTCTGATTGCACACAGCTCTCTTTAATTTCTTTCTGGATCATTCCTTTGAAACCTTCCCATGACATGTGATCTCCTTAGTTCTTGACTGTCTCTCTATATCGTACGTGAGGTTCTTCCATTACGTGTTGTGGAAAGTTCTGTATGATTCCATTGACAATGACCCCCTGCACCGTTGGTAAGATGTCAAGTATTCTGCTTGTTCACGTGTTTGACCAGCCTCAAAAAAGCAAATAGTGTGCAGCTCCTTTGTGGAGTATTATTTGCTCTCGATATACCATTCAGCTCTCCTCTATGATGCACGCAGGCTGTCTTGCATACGGTATCCAGCTCACTTCTCTTGTTATGATCTGACATGTAATATAATTTATTAAACTCTTCTAAGGTCACCACAAATAGCTTGTATTACATTATTATTATTATAGTGTACACCAATAACCACTAAGTGATACCAAATTAAGAAGTATTATTGGAAACCATTTTCAAGTCAAAATCTATTTTAAATAGAGCCTATTGGCAGTTAAAATGTATTTCCATTTTCAAGACAGGGAAAATTGTTATGAAATCAGAGGGACTCAGCTAGTTTACAAATATTTTGTGTTTCATTGTTGAAAAACTTCTTCTGTTTCAGTTTACTATATAGTGTACGACTGACCAAGTATGGCTTCACTGCCTACACATTACGTAACTAGTTTCAAAATTACACTGAATTTTACGAGCAATGAAAGTATGTAACTGAATAATTAAAATACACTCCAAATAGCTTAAATGTATTTCACAGCCCTTAATGTGCAGATCTTGTAATACTGGCAAATGCTGCTCAAACATAGCCTCATGTCTCACTCCAACAAAAACTGTAGAAAATGACGGAAACTGCTGATAGTGCTTCCTACTGTGTATACCTTCACATGATTCTAAAATCAGTCACAGTCACCGACCAGTCAGGTGTACTATCCTTCAGCTACAACTCTCTTCCCTCCTTGTATTGTCTATAGTGTTGATATAGTAAGTGACAAACGGTGAAGAGATTTGTGATACAAATTGCACCATGGCATCAGGATTGTCAGAACAAAAATCACTAGGCACATTGCTTCCAACGTAGCTGTGTAGTGTCACAGGCCAATCATGATATAAGGGAGATAGCCACACACATATGTGGAGTGCAGCTCAACTGAACTTCAGAGCACCAGGCAGATAACTAGTCCCAGGAGACATTATGTTAACACTGTGTGATACTGCCTCTAGACTTGATAATGTCCTCAATTCAGCACAGAAGAGAGTCAACAAGTTTTCTCAGTTACGCCATGTCCAGGTGAAACCCCTGACGGATTAGGTTCCATAGAGTCAAGGGTATGCAGGGATATTGATCCCTTCGTTTCACCTTTTTTATCCAGCCAGCCCTAGGCATTTTCAGTGGTACTAAGATTGAGTTATTTAGCTTTCACCTGGACACGCCGTAAGTGAAAAAACTTGTTGACTCTTTTCCGTGCTGAATTGGGGACATTATCAAGCCTAGAAGCGGTATCACAAAGTGCAACAGTGCCTCCTCTAATTATTCTTTACATATTATTGAACTTATTGATATATGATTATGAACTTTATTCATTTTATAGTGTTGTAACATTTCTGCCGGTGTGTACCCGGTTTGGTTTGGATACATGGGTCAGTCCACACATTGTAAGCATAAGCCCTAATATTTTTCATTATTTTCTCTTCTCATGAGCCAACATATCGTTACATACTCTGGTTTATGTACCTGATTAATTTTGTGCTATACTCCTACTTGTGATCAAGTATATTCTTCTGGGCAGTACCCATCATTGAGAGTTTTTGAGCTGGCTCACTCATCATACACTTAGACTCCGAAATTTTTTCTTCTCTTTTGATGATTTTGAAGGTGTAACTTCATAGATGTAAACTTGCAATTTTTAATTCTAGTACATCAAGTTGTCTCTGCACTTATTTCTATAGTTTAGTGTTGCAATGTTGCAGTTTTGACTTTGTTTAATTTGTTATGGAACAGAATGTTCCATAGGTCTGAAAATCTGAATGCAATGTCCTTACATAAGTATAGATTGTGACGTGCATAGTAGATATTTTTGTTATGTTTTGCGCAACTTCATGTGAATTTTGCCCACAATTTTGGAAATTGTTGCCATATGTTAATTTTACCATTTCACTACTCAGGTTTCACACTTATTTGGACTATAGACAAATTGTATGCAACAAGAACTCTGTTTATTGTAAGCAGAAATTTGTCAGATGCCTTTTGCAGTTTTTTGTAAGCTAACCTATACTTGTGTTCATAGGGAAGTGATGATCATTCAACCTTAAATTTTCTTGTAATTTCAGAATTTAACTTTGAGAATCTGTATTCTACCTTTTGGCATTATTTTGTGCACCATTTGGCAAACCTTACAGTAGGTCACAAAATATTGTAAACACATTATTTCCATATTATATGAGGGGGATGTTGTAATGGCAACTACTGCTGTAGATATACTTTTCCTCAACAGTAGTTGTTGATTGAAGTTTTATTTTTTGAGTTTTGGACAGGTCAATAATGTCTCAGCTGCTTTTCTGAAAACTTCCATATAATTTTATACACAGTAGCATACCATATGTTATAGTTCAAGATAAAATTTAAGAAAAGGAATTACTTAACAAAATATTTTAGTTTTGATGTTATAACCTGTAAGTACAGTTAAAATTATTTTCTTTGAAACATGTGAAATTACGAATTATTGGCACACTTAAATTTTGTATTATTAATTACACAATCCTGTACTGTTTAGTATGTTTATTTCTGGATTCATTTATGATATAATAATTGAAATTAATAATGTAACAGAAACTAATAGAAATTCATTTGATAAGAAAAACTGTAAGCCCTTAAGAATATTTTTATTTCCACTCAGTGTGATAGTCCTAAATATGTCTCTGAGGTGCGATCAGATGTATTTTTGCATGAACAATGTAATTCCAGCTTTGTTAACATGAAAAATAAAAATACTGTATGGTATACTAAAATATGAGAAAATATATTTGCATAAAAAAGCAGCAACAACAATCTTCAGATTTATTTAATTCAAACAAACCTTGAGGACCTGATGTGATTTTTTCAGTTTCAACAATCAGAACCCTAGACAAGAACAACTGGAGCCAACTCAACATGACAAGCTAAGTAAACTAGAAAGTTTATTGTAAGTTTTGCTCCTCTCAAACCATCATAAAAGACTTTGATGGACATTGTTTAATGTGGAAAATAAATTGGAATCAGGAAGGAGGCAGGGGGGGAGATTAAAGGCTCCCCATGCTACTCTATCCTGTGCAAGTATCTTGATCTCTAAGTAACTGCTGCAACCTACATCCTTCTATCCTTCTGAATCTGCTTAGTATATTCATCTCTTGGGCTCCCTATATGATTTTTACCCTCCACACTTCCCTTCAATACTACATTGAGGAGACCTTGATGCCTTAGAACAAGTCCTACCAACTGATCCCTTCTCGTAGTCAAGTTGTGCCACAAATTCCTCTTATCCTCAATTCTATTCAGTACCTCTTCATTAGTTACACGATCTACCCATCTAACCTTCAGCATTTTTCTGTAGCACTACATTTTGAAAGCTTCTATTCTCATCTTGTATAAACTATTTATTGCCCATGTTTCACTTCCATACACGGCTATACCCCATACAAATACTTTCAGAAAGGACTTCCTCACTCTTATATCTATACCAAATTTCTCTTCTTCAGAAACGCTTTCCTTGCCATGTCCAGTCTACATTTTATATCCTCTCTACTTTGATCATCCTCAGTTATTTTGCTTCACAAATAGCAAAACTCATCTAATACTTTAAGTGGCTCATTTCTTTATTCAATTCCCTCAGCATCACCTGATTTAATTCAACTACATTCCATTATCCTCATTTTGTTATTGCTGATGTTCATCTTACATTCTCCTTTCAAGACACTGTCCATTTTGTTCAAATGCTCTTCCAGATCCTTTTCTGTCTGTGACAGAATTACAGTGTCATTGGTAAACGTCAAAGATTTTATTTCTTCTCCGTGGATTTTAATTCCTACTCTGAATTTTTCTTTAGTTTTCTTCACTGCTGGCTCAATATACAGACTGAATAACATGAGGGATAGGCTACAATCCTCTCTCACTCCCTTCTCTACCACTATTTTGTTTTCATGCTCCTCAACTCTTATAACTGCCATCTGGTTTCTGAACAAATTTAAAATAGCCATTTGATCCCTGTATTTCACCCCTGCCACCTTCAGAATTTGAAAGGGAGTATATTTCATCAACATTGTCAAAAGCTTTCTCCAAGTTAGCAAATGCTAGAAATGTAGGTTTGCTTTCCTTAGCTTATGTTCTAAAGTATGTTATAGGGTCAGTATTGCCTTGTGTGTTCCAACATTTCTATGGAATCTAAACTGATCTTCCCTGATGTTGGCTTCTAACTGTTTTTCCATTCATCTGTGAAGAATTTGTGTTAGTATTTTGCAATCATGACTTATTAAACTGATATTCAGTAATTTTTCACACCTGCCAACACTTGCTTTCCTTGGGATTGGAATTATTTTATTCTTCCCGAAGTGTGAGGGTATTTCGCCTGTCTCATACATCTTGCCCACCAGATAGAAAAGCTTGGTCATGGCTGGCTCTCCCAAGGCTATCAGTAGTTCTAACAGAATGTTGTCCACTCCTGGGTCCTTGTTTCTCCTTAGATCTTTCAGTACTCTGTCAAATTCTTCACGCAGTATCATATCTCCCATCTCATCTTCAACTATGTCCTCTTCTGTGTCCTTAATAGTGTCCTCAAGTACATCATCCTTGTATAGACCCTCTATGTACTTCTTCCACCTTTCAGCTTTCCCTTTTTTGCTTAGGACTTGTTTACCATCTGAGCTCTTGATATTCATACAGGTGGTTCCCTTTTCCCTAAAGGTCTCTCTAATTTCTCCATAGGTAGCATCTATGTTACCCCTAGTGATATATGCTTCTACATAATTACATTTGTCCTCTAGCCATTCCCACTTAGCCATTTAGCATTTCCTGTTGATCTCATTTTAGAGACATTTGTATTCCTTTTGGCCTGTTTCATTTACTACGTTTTATAGTTTCTCCTTTCATCAATTAAATTCAGTACCTCTAGTCCTCATCCTCTTACCTACTTCATCCTCTGCTGCCATCACTATTTTGTCTGTCAAAAGTAGCCATTCTTCTTTCATGGTATTCCTTTCCTCTGTTCTTGTCAATTGTTCCCTAACGCTCCCTCTGAAACTTCATACAACCTCTAGTTCCTACCTTTCTGCAGTCTCTTCAGTTTTAACCTTTAGTCATAACCAATAAACTGTGGTCAGAGTTGACGTCTGCCCCTGGAAATGTCTCACAATTTAAAACCTGGTTCCTAAATCTCTATCTTACCATTATATAATCTATCTGACACTTTCCAGTGCCTCCAGGTCTCTTCCACATATACAACCTTCTTTTGTGACTCTTAAACAAAGTGTTAGCAATGATTAAGTTACACTCTGTGCAAAATTCTACTAGACAGCTTCTTCTTTCATTCCTTACCCTCAGTCCATATTCACCTACAACTTGTCCTACTGTCAAATTCCAGTCATCCATGACTATTAAATTTTTATCTCCCTTAACTATTTGAATAATGTCTTTTATCTCATCATACATTTCTTCAATTTCTTCATCATCTGTGGATGTAGTTGGCATACCACTGGATTACCCATATTTGATTTATAACCATGTATTCACCTGACCTGAAGTCTTTTTTAAATAGGATGCCATCATCATGTAACCACACAGTAAAGCTCGGGAAAAATTAGGACTGTAGTTTCCCCTTGCTTTCAGCTGTTCACAGTACCAGCACAGCAAGGCCGTTTTGATTGATGTTACAAGGCCAGATCAGTCAATCATCCAGACTGTTGCCCTTGCAACTACTGAAAAGGCTGCTGCCCCTCTTCAGGAACCACACATTTGTTTGGCCTCTTAACAGATACCCTTCCATTGTGGTTGCACCTACGGTACGGCTATCTGCATCACTGAGGCACACAAGCCTCTCCACCAAAGGCAAGGTCGATGTTTCATGGGTGTTACTGAATAATATTTGGGGAAAACTGGAAGTATCAAGAGAGAGAGGTGGTCAGGTGGCAGGTTGGGGTGGGGAAGAGAGAGAGAGAGAGAGAGAGAGAGAGAGAGAGAGAGAGAGAGAGAGAGAGACAGAGAGAGAGAGAGAGAGAGAGAGAGAGAGATAAAATTGTTTGGATTTTTACTACAATTACCATCGTTCAGTAAGTTAATTCTACCTGTTGCTGAACAAATGACAGCGTCCTAAATTTTTTAAAGGTCAACCATGGCACTGAAGAAGCAAGAATTCATTTGTGTTTTTAGGCTTTCCTGGCAGATGATAGTATGTTGTGCGGATGGCCATGGCCACCTGAAAATGGACAGTTAGCATCCTGAAATATTGGACCATTTGGATGATGGCACCAGGTTTAATACCTGAGATTCTGAGAGTTTATTTAACTAAAATGTCAACAGTGTGTACTGTGAAACACATTGTGTATTATATCCATTTGCAGTGATCTGGAAAGTATTCTTATTACAATATGGAGAAAAAGATCTCTCAAGTAGTATGCTGAATAGCAAATTACTCTGTTACAAGCCTTTAGAAATTCAGAGGTACTAATAACAAAACACTCTGGAAATAAACCTAATTATTAGTGAAGCTAGATGTCAGGGAGGAGGTGGCAGTCTTAATATAATTTACTGAACAAAAAATTTTAATGTAATATCTTTTAACGCATAGACCACAATTTTCAATTCATAGTTAAAGGACAGTGACTAGTTTTGGTTGTTCTTCACAACCATCTTCAGATCATAACTTCACAAGATGATGATAATAAAGGTTGAAAACGCCCAGTGTCACTAACAAAAATTTGCATCGCAGGCCCATGATTTGCAACTGTATAGCATGTGTTATAGTGAGAGCAGTACAAGCAAGGGTAACAAGAATTGTCAGCTGTTCCATAGCCTAGCTAGCAGAGAAGTGATCCAGCATGGCATATAAAATAGTCATCTGCAGTGGTATTTTGGAACATATACTATGTTTGAACATTATGAATTACCTCAAATAACATGACTTATTAACAAATAGCTACAATATATTCAGAAAATACTGTTCTTGTAAAATATAATTAGCTCTTTATTCTCATGAGGTAATGAGAGCTATCAACAGCAGATGTCAGACTTATTACATATATTTTAGATTTCTAGAAGGCTTTTGACACCATTCCTCACAATTGTTTTCTAAACAAATTCTATGCGTAATGAGTTTTGCTTTTGTTGTGTGAACTTGGTTCATGAGTTCCAGTCAGAAAGATAACAGTTCATAGTAACTGACAGAAAGTCATCGAGTAAATCAGAAGTAATAACTGGCATTTCCCAAGGAAATGTGATAGACCTTCTGCTGTTCCTGATCTACATAAATGACGTACGAGACAATCTGAGCAGCCCTCTTAGATTGTTTGCAGATGATGCTGTCATTTACCATCATGTAAGGTCATCAGCTGATGAAAACCAAATGTGTAATGATTTATACAAGACATCTATATCATGTAAAAAGTGGTAACTGACTCAAAATAATAAAAAAGTATGAAGTCATCCACATGGGTGCTAAAAGACATCTGCTAAATTTTGATTACACGATAAGTCACAGAAATCTAAAGACCATAAATTCAACTAAATACTTAGAGATCACAATTACAAATAACTTAAATTGGAACAATCACATAGACAATGTTGAGAAGAGAGCAAACCAAGAACTGCAGCAGTTTATTGGCAGAACACTTAGGAAGTGCAACAGGTGTACGAGACTGCTTACACATGCTTGCCTGTCCTCTTCTGGGGTACTGCTGTGTGGTGTGGGATCTACATCAGCTGGGACTGGTGGAAGACATCAAAAAAATTCAAGAAGGGCAGCTGAGTTTGTATTATTGCAAAATAGCGGAGAGAGTGCTACTGACGTATGTCAACTGGGGTGGTTATCATTAAAAGAAGGGCGTTGTTCACTGTGTCAGGATCTACTCATGAAATTTCTTTCTTTTGAATTTCTTCAGTATCCCTCTTTCCATTTAAAATTAAAGTTTCTGATTCATAAGACATTTAGGTTTGATTACAGTGGTTAAAAGCCTAAGTTCACTGAATTTAGAAAGCGATTTTTTATTATAAATATGTTTTTCATGCCTCAAATGAGCATGTATAGCAAATTTATGCCCTGAATGCATAAATGTTCATACCATATGGTCTATGGGTAATACTTTTTTGAAAATAAATTGCATTGAAGATACACCAATAAAACTGAATAACTAATAACAGAAGGCCATTTCCCAGCAGCTCAGTTCATTTCGCAAGTGGAGGAAAGTAAAGAACTGTGGTTAATGTAAACTCACCTGACTGTATTCAGTTTCTGGCAGTGACAATATAATCTGGTCATAAGAGCACTTAAAGGGCTGAAAATTATGGTTACAAAAGAACATCTTGAAGGCTAGATTCAAGCTAAACATATTAGATTAAGAAAGGCTAAATATCAGGTGTATGCAATACTTTGTATCAAAGATGTAGCCATTAAGGGGCAGGCGAAGGTAGTTGCCCCTCTCTTCTTGCCTACAAAAAATCACCACAAATCAAACTTGCACCATTCCTAACCAGGCAGACAGATGCCACAACATGTGAATATTCATTAAGAGAAAGTGCACCCAGAATCATTTACTGTGATATCTCAAAACTATTTCATCATTTGTCCAAAAATTAACATCTACTATCTTTCTGCCCCCCCCCCCCCCCTCCCTCCAGACCTGAAACTCAGATTTTGAGTATACACTTGCTTTGCACTTCATGACAGAATCAATGAATGACTATGAGTAGCAATTGCATACGCAAGCATGAGTTTTGTGGAAGTCCTGCAGTATCATGACCAGCACTGAGTCAACACTGCTGTGAAACAAGTGAGCACAGAATAGAACAGTGTTCTGCTAACTGAAATAAAATCTCATGTGAGTGCAGTGCCTGTCACCGCAGTTGGGAGATAGGAATATTCTGAACATCAAACAATGCTGACTTGTAGCCTTGGCCTGCTCAGTCACCATGTACATCTCCAATCGAGCATGTATGGGAAATCATCAGATGACAACCAGCTTTATCCACAACCAGCATTAATTATCCCTGTATTGACTCTGACCAAGTGCAACAGACATGGAACTCCACTCCACAAACTCATATCCAGTACCTGCACAACAAAATGAATGCATGTTTGCATTCAACATTCTGGCAGTTACATCAGTTATTAATGTACCAACATTTCACATTTGCAATGGTTTTTCTCATGTTTACATTAACCAGTGATTTTTCAACATTAATCACTTAAATATGTTACCTAGAAAAAATGTGTTCCTGAAATTTCATTACTCAACAGTTATTATTTCTTGGTGTTGGAACTTTTTATTCATCAGTTGACTGTTACTGCCAGTTCCACAAAACCTCATTTTATCTAGGAGGATATTGTGATTTACACAATCAAACAGCTTAGACAGGTCATGCAAAATGCCAACCTGTGATGTTATGTAGTATAATGTACATCGGTCAGTGTGTTAGTTGCTGTTGTGAGCTTTGCTTCTCCATGAAAACTATTGTACACAGCCATTATTGAAAAGAAATTGTTTCACTACTATGGTGGGCTCAAAAGAGCAAATTACTCCTATTAGGGTATAACTTTCCAGCTGTTTATGGCAGCTTATGCTCCATAACGTTTATTTGACCGAAACTAGTAGTGAAGCGAATTGTGCAGATGAAGGTCCACGATGAATTTTAACAATTATTTTCCAGCTGAATATCCCCATCTGCAAACATACGTAGATTAAAAACATACCTGCTACCTAGGACTGATCATGTATAGCCCCTCCATTTGAATCAACAATGATGCTGTCCTGTCCCTCATTTCACTACGTTCCATATAGGACTACATTCAATATGGATTATGTCTATTGTTGCAATGATTTTTGATGTAAGGTGAACATTTATTGGTTTTCAAATGACTTTCTTAGTCATTTTGAGTCATTTCTGGAGTATGCAACTACTGCAGGATCTTTACCTGTTCTTGCCAACAGATACACTTCTCTTTGCCTTTCACATTATGCTTTAAACCAGATAGTGATCCATGTTTCTTTACTTGGATGTTTAATGTCCTTTTTGATTATTTTATGAGGAAAGCTGTTTTCAAACAACAATATGACTTTATCATGGAATAAATTAAATTTTATTTCACCATTTAATTCACTATAAATTTTTTCCCAGGTCATGTGTTGTAAACTATTCTTAAAATTTGTTGTCTCAGAAACATTAAATATTCTAACTGATTTACACTGAGGAGAATAAACGGTAAGCCACTACCATGTATATCTTAACTAACTGTGCATCGTGATCATAGAGTGTACAGTTATTTTCTAGCTTTGAGCTTCATCAAAGAAAACATGATCAATTATTGAACATTATTCTACTGTCTTTATGCTGTCATTTTGGAAATTTAATTATTGATATCAAACTGTGATGATATCAATAATAAAATTTCCAAAATGACAGCATCAAACTGTCATAGCTAACACTTGGTTCAAGAATCATAAAAGAAGGTTGTATACATGGCGGAATCCTGAAGATACTAAAGGTATCAGATAGATTATATAATGGTAAGACAGAGATTTAAGAACCATGTTTTAAATTCTAAGGCATTTCCAGGCCAAGAGATGAATACACTAAGCAGATTCAGAAGGATGTAGGTTGCAGTACGTACTGGGAGATGAAGAAACTTGCACAGGATAGAGTAGCATGGAGAGCTGCATCAAACCAATCTCAGGACTGAAGACCACAACAACAACAACAACAACATATCAAACTATGAATACCAAATAAGGTGTCCAGATGTCTTTTTCTATATTCACAAAATGCACATTTAAATAACCACAGACTGTTAACTGCTTCTTGTTGTCTCATAGATAGCATGATAAGGAATCCATATGCCCCACAAACAGATCAAAATTGCCCAGTAGAAATCTGTATACAGTTACAATTAAGGCTGAACTATTATTCAGTATTATTGAACAAGCACTCACTTCTACATGTTGATTTCTATAGAATCTACTCATTTCAATGTTTTTGCACTTGTGTCCTGTGTTTATATAATTATGTAGAACCTTAACCTTCATGCACATTAGTTCTACATAAGTAAGATGCCAGAGTGCAACCTTTATATATAACTGCTTTAACTGTGATGTCATTTAGTGTTCAGATAGGCACAAAACTCAGCTCTCACTAACTTTATGAAGGAGATGAAGATCCTTTTTACCTTATTACTCAGTCCTCTAATGTCCTGATGAAGGGAGCTAACATTATTTTTCTATGCATTGTTAAACATTTGCATTGATGGACTGTTATGAGAGTTCTTGGTAGAATATTTTATACATTATGAATGAAGACACATGTGACACCAATGTAATATTCTACAATATTGTAGAATACTAGTAAGTTCCTTCACAACAGGTTGCCTGAATCTTTTGCTAACCTAAAACACCACCTCACTGACACTAATAACCACAGGGATTTTGCTTTGCATGATTTTGGCCCATTGTGCATAGCTTTCTAGGTCAGTCAATTTATCAAGCTTTTGGAGCCAGTGGCTCCTCCTTCTGGCAGAAGAGTTGAAGGGGAAGAAAGAGGAGTGAAGGGAAAGGACTGGAGAGATTAATGGAAAGGGGTACAGTTTAGAAACATCATCCAGAAATCTAGTTCTGGGTGACTTTTGTAAACTGTACCCCTTTCGTGTTTGCCTTACGGAGCACCGGTAATGCCAGTTTTATTCTGGGCACCACTCTGTGTGGAAGGTGAATCTAGATCAAGAAGTGATCACCAGTAAAAGTCATCAACCATTTTCCACTGAGCAGTGGGCATGTGGGATGGAGAGCACACAGAAAGATAAAGAAGAATGAACGACACTAATGCACTGCTGCAGTGAATGCTCCACCCTCTGTTTAGGGCTGTGTTGTTTATGAGAATAGTCACTCCTTCTTCAGCCTTCTCTGTCATAAGGACATATTTTTTTGTGGTAGCCACAACCATGTAGTCCAAGGGTGTCATATAGCTTAAAATGTATCTGCTGAAAAATTACACACTTTGATCTTCCCTGATTTAATAGTCATAGACCCACCACATGTGCCCAAAACCAGTTGATTATCCATTGTAGTATGAAAGCCGCCTTAGCAGTGACGTTTTTCTGCTGTTTTCCCATTGTTATTCCTCCTTGGTGGGGAGTCTGCAACAAGGGAGGGTGAGAGGAACTTGCTGATCTCCAAGGCAGACATCAACATTGATACCACCTATAACATGGTCATCATCTGATTCATCAGATAGGATGAAGATCGCATGGACTGATGGTTTTGGACCGTTTTTTCTAGCCTGTTGTTTTTCATCCTCAGGTTCAAGTTTTGGGACATTGGTAAGGCTGTTTTAACAGATTTTTTTTTCTGTTTCTCTCTGACATGAAGGTGTATTATTCTTCCCAACAATATGTCCTGCAGCCACCATTGCTTCAGTTGTAAGTGGAAAGTTCAAGGGTACATATATAAGTGTAGGTTTGGCTCTGTTCAGCTGTTAGTGTCTGGTTGCCACTACAAGTCTTTTGTACAGGCTGGTATAGTTTTGAGATGAATAACTTCACTGAAGTAGGTGGCTGTGTGGCCCTATGTCTTCTTCACTTCAAAGTAAGAGAAGCATTGGTAAACTTTATCTCCTGGATTCTGTGCTCTTCTTGGATTACCATTTTGCTTCCTCCAAAATGAATGGTAATTTACACACATGTGTGGGGTATTCATTTAGGACATCATTCATGGGCAGCTGAACCACATGTTCCGCATATAACCTGACCTTTGCAAACCATGGTGGTGTGATGTGTTGACATTTAAAGCTGCACTTAACATGATGTACACTTGACAGCAAAAATAGTGGGCCACTACTGAATACAACCAATGTAACACAGCTATGTTGCAGCTCCTCTGAATGCTGAAATCCTGTGGGGTTTAGCCACCTGACTATACACAGCAACTACCACAAGAGACCACTGGATACCACTGCTCATTACGGCAGTCAGTCCAGATGTAAAATAATACCACAAATAATACCACAATACAATAAATATTAGAAAACAAGTATCAAACAATAGAAAATCCATGGTGGAACGTAACAATATGTGTGGCTTCAGCTGCCAGAGGCTGTAGTCATGTCTGTGAGAGTTGCATTTGTGTGTGTGTGTTATCTGTTTTCGACAAGCGCCTTGTTGGCCAAAAGCTTATATTGTGACAGTCCTTTTGTCATGCCTATCTTCGACTCAGCATCTTCACTGTATGGTGAGAGAAAACAAGTTATTATAGATGAGACAGTCCCTAACGTTTTTAAATTAAACTTCATTAGAATATGTGACACTTCAGAAGTCTTATCCTGCTCTTTAAATGACATGTGTTGTCGTTCGTGATACGAATTTGAACCCACTGTTAACCAAACAAAGCTTGCATGTCTGATTGAGACTCGACTAGGCAATTAAGATGCATACACTATCGAAGTGTTCACCAGTATTGGTTTACGAGGCTAAATGTCCAGACTTGGAGATAAATGACAATACATTTCACACTGCACCGGCAACCCCATGACGCTTTCACTGGGCCTGAGAAATAACCCCAGATGGTATGTAATAAAGTGCAACACACAAGTGCGTAACCCCATGAAGTGAAGTTGTGGTGATGGACGAGGAGTAAAACTCAGTACCTATATGAATTGATCAGGTGTCAGATATTAAGTATGTTCACCAATAGCATGATACTGGAACCTGAAATGACAATACAAATGATTTTTGCGTGCCAGGGATTCGAACCTGGTACCTTTCACTATTTTCTTGTGACTACAAAGAGACATGAAATGTTTATTGTCTCTTCACCAGTAACAAGATGTCACATTTTCAGGTAGAGGTAACACAATTTATAGTTCTGTGCTGCAAGGGACTCCAACCTTGCACATATCATCATTGTTGACCCCACGTAAAGTGGTGTCAGCTGCCAAATTGAAAACTCTTTGGACAATGATTAAAGTAATTAAATAGGGGTTTACTGTAAATTAGTGAATAAACTATGTTGTTGTAATCCTTCCCTACCTTGGTGTAATGATTCTTTGCTTCCTGGTCCACTCATTTCTACATCTTTCCTGTCTTGGCATTCTGTCCCAGCTTGGTCACCCATCATCTACATCTTTCTTGTCCTACGGTTCTGTTCCAGGATGGTTATCCAACATCTACATCTTTTCTGTCCTAGAATTCTCTCTCTGTTTTGGTCATCCATCTTCTACATCTTTACCACTGTATAAGTTTCTGTCCTGAAGGATGCTTAGTCATTTGTTGAATAACACAATTATAAGCACTGTATACAGCCTACATTACATGACAGAATTTCTAAATCTTGAGTATACAAATAAGATATCAGAAGATGGAAGCAAATGATGTTTAAAAGTTATTTCAGAAAAAATGTGATGCAAAATTGTCTTATATATGTTTGGGCGATTAGTAATATTGATGAGATTTGGGAAAATAATGGCAAGATATCTTTGATTTTACTGTCTGAAGTTGAGTGTGCAATCAGCAAATAATATAGCAGCTGCAGTAGCCACCAGAAAGATCACAGGAGGCGCACATCGACACGCCCCAATTCTGTAGTAACACGGTTCACGTTTTCTGTCGCACTTCTGAGTAGACCGGGAACTGTCTCATAGGCATTCCCGATGTGAACTCACTGGGCCCGGCCCATGCTGCCTGAGTTGTTCTTGTTGTTCCGCTGGCAGAGGTCGCGGCCAAATTCTCGTGTGCCCTCTGGTGGACGGGACTCTATTTGCGGCAACTACCATCCGTGACGCGCCGTGCCGATGTGCGCCTCCCGCGATCTTTCTGGTGGCTACTGCAGCAGCTGCAACAGTAAATTTACTATTGTTCTGACAGAAATAAAATCAGTTTATCACAATATGTCAGTGTTCATAGCTATATATCAGTACTTTGCCGTTCATGCTAGAATAAATAATTTTGGGATGAAATAAAAGTGTTACCTAAACTAGGACAATGAGAAGCATTTGTGATAAAAAAAGTCAATCAGGCACAATGAGAAAAAAAAAATATTTTTAAAAGTAAAACCATCTCATTACCTAAGCTAATGAAATGTAATATACAAGCTTTTATCTCTTAAGAAATAGAGAGAGATGCTGTGTTAGGTAATGGGATTGGTTTATTGCTGTAGATGTGATTTTGTATAGTCAGTTTTGTAAAAAAGGAACACAGCATGGATTTTTATCATTAAATGATTATATGATGATGTAGAAATGTATCAATGGCAATGGAGTAAGGAATCAACAAAATGCTGTGACATAAATAAAGTGACAAAATATGGTAAATATGAGTTATATTATATGCAATAGAGACAATGAGGATCTGTAACATTATCCAGTCTTCATACTATTTTGTGTTTGCCAATACACTCTTTCAGTTGACAAGGTTTCTTAGGAGAAGTAATTAATGAAAACACAGGCATAAGCAAATAATAAAGTCAACTACATAAAGGGAAATATGATTACAATATGGTAAAATATCTATGTGTGTCTAGGTAATGTTTGCTACTGTATGTGTAATTTATGCCACTTTACATAATAAACTGAATGAAATATTAATGTAAACTAAATACTACTACATAGTTTATTTTCTATGATGTTGAAAATTTCCTATTTATATATTTGGTACTAGCAGTTTCATTTAATCATGCACAGAAAGAAAATATGTTCTGATAATTGGCCAATTACTGTATATGAAGTAAATGTGGGTGTTCTGACAGAAACGATCATAATAAAACCGTAATTTCCAAAAACAATGAGTAAAGTTTAATAAAACCAGTAATTTTTAGTTTAAATGAAAGAGACTTGAAGAACAGCTTCCACAATGTTTTGAAATATCTTGTCCTTCACACTATGGTGCCCTTCACAGGATTGGTGGAACAGGCGATTGGTGAAGAGGAGGAGGTTGGGCATGGAGGAGGACAGGAGCACAGTGGCATAAGGATGAAAGACATGTGCGTGGTATCGATGAGATAGGAGTGGTTGTTGGGAAATGAGAAGGGGTGGGGAGGAGATGGCGGTATCGTTGAGGCTAAAATGTGCAGGTGGAAGAGGGGGTGGGTTAGGTAAAGGAGGGTGGAAAAGGAAAAAAGGGGTGAAGAGAAATATGAGGAAAGGAAGGAGAGGGAACCCTGATGAGGTAGAATGGGTGCCGTGTTTAAAGTTGTGTCATCAGTCTTATGACTGGTGTGGTTGGTTGGTAGTGTTGGGTCTTCCACAACATATTTAGACAGAGTTTAGTTTTTCTTCATTATTTTGTAAAAAGCTTTTATATACAACTGAAATCTTGTATTTGATACATAATTGGATTTTAATCATTTTGTAAAGGCTTAGAAGTAAGCTGTATTGCTTTACTAAAACAGGATGTTTTATGTATTTCTCCATATATGTATGTGCTGAGAAAAAGTGCAACTGACGACACTGACAGCAGTACCGCAGCCAAACTCTGGGACTTCAAAATGAGTGGACAGAGTGCACAATGATGTGTAGATTTAAAGAGATTTCAGCTGGACAGTGAGCCATATAAAATTTTTAAAAAAGTCAGCAAGAATTTAAGGAAAAATAGTTGTAAAATAAATCACATTTGCTTCAAAATTTCTGTTACCTCAATATATATGTTTGTCTACAAAACTGAACAGTACCTCTGTAGTTTTAGAATACTGATGATGAAATTAGTGTGGTATTGTACTACACATATTCTCAATGTTTTGGATGTTATGTAACGTGGCGTGGATAGTTACGATGCCACAACGTAGGTGCACGCTCTCGTAAGTAAGCACTACGAGGGGAGACTAACTATGCCGACAACAGCGCACTCTGGCCGACGCTGTGGTGCTCAGCGAGGGCTGTCTTGATTTTTGGCTGTTTTTCATCAAGAACAGACAGCCTGGAAATATCGCTTCTGCCACCGAGTGGGCTAGTCTGCTATTGAGGCTTTGTATTATTTATGTTCAGTTAGAGTCTGGACAGCAACAAGTATTTGTTAGTTTTGAGATTATGCAAAACAGTCATCCTAACTTCACAGGATTAGATGTCTTCACACCTATGTGCTCATCCTGTCCTAAGTTATGTATGAATTCAATATTTACTTGTGTTTTTGACTCTATTAAAAGTGCTAAAGTTACATGCAGTACCAAAGTGCTTCACCTCTCCTGCTCCTACTTGCTCCTTCACTCTCAGCCTATATTTTGTTTGGTACTGCTTTATCTTTTTTGTGCTGTCTCCGTGTGACTGAGTGCATGTGCACTCCCACCATTCCCTCTAAGAAATCATTTTGTGTCAACGATGGCTTCACAACAGGAACAGGCTTCACTGTTCGATATTGTACGGTTTCAGGCTCAGCAAATGACACCACTGCTTGCTGATGTGAATAGACTTGTCACACTACGAATTGCAGCTGCCTCGGCATCTCCGATGCCCCGCCTGTGCCACAGATGACGCATACCGTGCTGCCATTCCGTGCCTTCAATCTGGACTCTGAATGCTGGCCAGAATACACTGCCCAGCTTGAGGCTCCGTTCACCGCATACAACATACCAGGTACAGAGCAGCTTGCCTTTTTCATTGCTAATGTCATAGTTGTGTTATACCCTGTGCTCATAAAATTGCTTCCGACCACCCGCTCAGAAAATAAAACTTTTGCCAAAGTGATAGCAGCTTTAAACTCCCACTTCTGTGACAGTGTAAATGAGGTGGCTGCATGCTACAAATTTTTCTGTCTCCTGCATGGTCCTACTCAGTCAAATAATTTGTGGTTAGCTGACCTAACATCTGATTGTGACTTTAATTGCTCCTGTGGACTCTCCTATGTGGATATCATGATTCGGGATGCTACAACGCAGAATGTGGTGGATCACTGCATCCACGAACAACTCCTAAGATTTAAAAACCCGTCTTTGCTGTGAGTAGTACACTTGCTAGACAGACAAGATACATTATGTATGGCTACTTCCACATTCTACGTGACCTCGGGTGTGAGTACTGTTAGCGAGGCACAACACGTGTCCTCCAGCCCTGCCCCGGCACACGGAGCTACGCCGCACCGCTCGCATGCAAGTAAACAATTTTTCAACCAGGCACCCACTAAGCAACTGAAATCTTCTCCGAATTGCTTTCATGCCCAACCACGGGACAGTTGCCCATCCTGTCATGCACAGTATTAAAGGACATGTGCAAGCTGTGTGTAGTAAGAGGCACTCTAATTCTCAGACTGTTTCACATTGGCGTGACTCGAGTGGGGGTCACCACAATGGAAACTGCCATGATCATAGTTCCCATCATCAGCCTATGGACATTAATGCCATTTCTTCAAGGCCTTCTGCTTCACATGCTTCTACAGCTTGTAGTGTGCATGAATAAGCTTTGCCAGACGCTTCCTCTTGCATTCAGCGCAATGCGAATAAACTTTTTGTGACTTTGAACATTTGTGGAAATTCTGTTCGTGTGCAGTTGGACATTTGTGAGTCTGTTTCTTTACTCAACAGATCAACTTATGACATGCTTGGTTTGTCCCCACTTCGATGTTCGCATTCCATGCTGACTGCATTTCCTGGACAGGAAATTTCAGTGCTAGGCGTGTATAGTTTGCAAGCCATGTATAGTGTGATGACGGTAACTGTGCTCCACTCTAGTTATGCTCCGAACATTTTTGGCATGGACGCATTTGAACATTTTGACCTCGCAGTTCAGGACAATGTACTTTGTGACAATGCTTGTGGCCATGCAGACAGTGTGGCCACATTATGGGATGATTTTGCTGAACTCTTTTCTGAGGGCCTTGGTTATGCCACAGACTTTGCAGCGCATATTTTAGTTAGAGACAATGCCATGGCATTCTTCCGGCGTGCACACCTGGTACCACATGCACAGTGCGACGCCGTGGCTGCTGAACTTCAGCGTTTGCAAGACAGTGGTGTCACTGGACCTGTTTCTGCTTTGCAATTGGCTTTGTCTATAGTGTGTGTGAAAAAACCAAATGGTCGTCTCAGTATTTGTGCTGACTTTGTCTACAGTCAATCCCCAGATAGTGGGAGCTACATTTCCCTTATCACATCCTGAAGACATTTTTGTTAAGCTTGGTGTGAGTATATTCTTTTCCAAGATTGACTTGCGGGATGCATACTTTCAAATTCCACTCAACGAACAGTCGTGGCGATATTTTATGATCAACACCCACCTTGGATTGTTCAAGTTTCTCCACCTTCCATTCAGTTGTGCTTCGGCTCCTGCTATTTTTCAGTCTTGCTTGCAGCAGTTGTGTGTTGGTTGTTCCAATTATATGGATGGTATTGTGGTATCAGGTCACACCCCTGACAAACATCTGCAGAATTTGGGGCTTTATTTACTGTACTTTTGCAGGCAGGATTCAAGTGTAACAGAGACAAGTACAAATATTTTCAAACTGAGATTCGGTATTTAGGGCATATGATTAACGGACAGGGTATCCACCCCTCACCATCACATCTCCATGCGATTAGGGACTTGCCAACACCCAGGAACTTGAAAGAACTTCAGTCTGTGTTAGGCAGATTCACATATTATGTTTGGTTTATACCAAATGCAGTGCCTTCAGTTTAAGAACATTCTTTTTGTTTGGTCTTCAGATTGTGATGCTGCTTTCCACAACCTTAAATCTGCTCTGCTGAGTGATCACTGTTTGATTCCTTCCGATCACTGCAAACCAGATGTTTTGGCTGTCAATGCATCTTCTCACGGCATCAGGGCAATTCTGTCCCACCGCATTACTTCTGTCGAGTGCCCGGTCGCTTTTGCGTCTAAATTGCTCAATTCTGCCCAGCAAAACTATTCTCAAATTGAGAAAGAGGCTTTAGCTATTGTATATGGAGTGACCAAGTTTCATGATTTATTGTACGGTCCCAAGTTCTATTTGGTCACCAACCATAAGCCTTTGACGTTCTTGTTTCACCTGTCAAAGCCAGTTCCAGCCCATACTGCACAACAGTTGCAACGTTGGTCTTTGTTTTTGTCTAACTACAATTATGAAATTTTGTTTTGGCCTACAGCCAATGCTTTGTCGTATCTACCTATCGGTCCTGACGAAGTGTTTGATTCTACCGAATTGCCATGCACGTTCATTGATTCGCAAGACAAGGATTTCAATGATGGTTTTCCGATGGATTTTTGTTGCATTGCTTCTGCGACAACCGCTGACGCTTCTTTGCAGTACATTCAAACTCAATGGCCTCTGTCTGCTATGCGGATTAGTGATCCCCTTGTTCGACATTACTTTGCGCAACATCTCAACTTGTCTGTACACCAAGATGTTATTTTGTTACGAACTGACACTGATCAGTCTTGTGTGGTTATACCTCATTCATTGCAGTCGGAAATCCTCCTCTTACTGCATGTCATTGGGGAATAATGAGGACGAAGCAATTAGTGCGTTGTCACTGCACTTGGGTCAGTATTGATAACCAATTGAGAATTTGCTTGCTAACTGTCGCTCTTGCATGGAGCACCAATTTGCTCCTTGCCAGTGCTTCTTCACATGACCGACTCCTACTGCACATTGGCAACATGTGCATATTGATTTTGCGGCTCCTTTCTGGGGCACCCACTGGTTGCTAGTCATTGATGCTTACAGCAACTTTCCTTTTGTTGTACCTATCTCTTGTACCACATCTGCCAGTACTATTCAGACCTTGATGTCTATTTTTTGCATTGAGGGCCTTCCTGAAGTCACTGTCTCTGACAATGGCCCCCCAATTTGTGTCCTCTGAGTTTTAAGTGTTCTGCACTGCTAATGGCATTCGCCATCTGACCTCAGCCCAGTTCCACCTCCATTTGAACGGCAAGGCTGAACACTTTGTGCATACATTTTAGTCGCAGATGAACAAGCTGCATGCCAAACACTCTCGCAAGCGCTCCCAGCTGTGTGGCACCCATTCCCCAGTGCAACTGCTACATGGCTGCACACATCGGTTGCTATTGCAGGTGTTGCACCCGCCGCTGGAAGCTCCCTTTGCTTTGCCTTGTTATGGCTGGGTGCCACATTATTTGGTTTTCTATCGTGTTTTCTCTGTTAGGCAGCACTGGGAGCAGGGGCGCATTCTTCGCCAGCTTGGCCGTGTCTTGTTTGTGATTTCTGGTCCCTCTGGCACTGTCAAGCGACACCAAAACCAGATCTGTTTGTGACGTCCTCGGTTTTTTGCTGCTGGTTCTTTTCTGGCAGAATTGGATGTTTTGCAGCTTCTCCTGCCACAGCCCATGACTCAACTGATGGCATCTCTGTTGCTTGTGCCTAAGGTGCGGGCGCCCCTGACTGCGCCAACGGTCCGGTCTACTGTGCCGGACGGGTGCCACCTGTCACCGCCATGGCCCCACCTCCAGCTGCCATTGCTGACGTGTTCCTCCACGGTGCCTGGGCCAATGGATGCTGAGGCTGACATGACGCCGACACTGTCGTCCATGGAGGTTGTTGCTTCGACTCTTTGTCTGAGCATACCCAGTGGCGGTGCGCGTCCCAGGCAGGTTTTGCAAGGGGCATTTTCCTCTCCCCCTCGCAAGCAATTCGGGGACGCAGGTGGGCAGCCGTCCCTGCAATTCAGTTGTCCGCCCCCTCAATTCTGCCAGCCCTGGGTCCCTTACCCCACTGTCAGAAGCCCTATTCCATGACGGTTCACTGTTTCAGGGGGGAGGGGTGTGGCATCGATAGTTACAATGCCACAATGCAGGTGCACACTCTCGTAAGTTGGCACTACAAGAGAAGACTAACTAGACCGACCACAGAGCCCTCTGGCCGACACTGTGGGGCTCAGTGAGTGCCATCTTGATTTCTGGCCCATTTCATCAAGAGCAGATGGTCTGGAAATACTGCTTCTAATAAAAAGTGGGCTAGCTTGGTGTTGAGACTTTGTATTAGTTCCCTCTCGGCCTATATTACAGAAGCAGTTCATAGGAGTAGATCCACACACTGCCTATCCAGGCGATATTCAAAATGTAAAGTTTCACTATGTGTTACTGATAAAGCTGTATCAATTTTCCAATGAGTGTATCGCAGGTCCAAAGACTATTTGCTTGGCCCAGAGTGGGTACACAAGCAGCAGGCTTTTAGAGCAATGTGAATTGTTGAGCTGCAATATCTCTTGGAGGTCTGATAGCTATGGAGAGAGGGCGCTGATCAAAACAGTGTGGTCAGCCAACACCAGTATAGTGGGAGGGGAGCAGAGTACATTTGACTAATGGGCCAGTCGGTGTAAATGTTTCCATCAGGCAAAGGCACAACATGAGCTGCTGTGAAGTGTTGTTGTTTGAAATTCCTTTTCTGGCGAGTGGATGTACTGATTAAATTATGGCAACTTTTGACTGTTAAAATGTCTGACAATTTGATAGAATTATCTGGTACCCATGCAGCTCTGCTGAGGAGAAGAACTTTATTCCTTGACATTTGTTTTGCTTGTTTAGGTTAAGACAAGTGGGTTAATATGAACCTTGTCACTGACCTGTGATTGCCAGTTAATGAAAGACATTGTTGACCCTTCATTCCTGATGTTGTGCAATGTTGCACTCACCTTAGCAAGTCTACATGTCTAGAAGCTGGCACTGCAGCAGTCAGAGGATCCTTAATTGGCATATTATTAATTGGTAAGTTTTCTGTTGTAGAAGTTTATAAATCGGTGTTGATGTAACACTGGTCTCAGTGACAGACTGTGAAGGAGTGGGCTGGATTTGATCCTGTGGTGTTGTGCAACATGTCCCCCCGTGAAGCAGTGGCCATGTTGATTGAGCTCCAAAGCAGCCCCAGAGCACTACAATACAAGTGGTATGCCTACGAGGGTGAAGAAATTAATTCTGTCTGTTGAAGTCAAATTGTTCTAGTTTGAGTGTTTCGTGATGTTCTTGGTTTTTGAATCTATTATGCTTGCAACTTGGAAGTAACTGAAGGTATTGTCTGTAGAGATGTTTTCGGATAACTTACTTGGGACAAAAATTACAACACTTTTGGTTGCTTAATGTATTATTGAAATTTATGAGCCTAATCATGCAAACCACACAAGGATATTTAAAATTTTGATTATTTTACCACTGTTCTGCTGGACTGTTAAGTTTTGCATTACGAAACTGGAGTGAGGTGTTTTAAGCATTTTAAAGATTTATAGAAGATCCAAGTTATTGGGGATGATTCTGAAAGGTCAAGGTATGTGTGTAATGACAATGGTAAAATAATTGTTATGTTACATAATTAATCCTCTATTCGAAAAAGAATCCCATATTGAAGTCTGACCCACTCAAACGATCACCCTCCCATATCCTTTTTTGTCCAAGGGGATTTGAATTGTGTAGATTGTAATCATTTGCAGACTGTTGAATTATCGAGGCAACTGTTTCTTAATACCTCTCCAGGGTTGCCACAAGTTTCCTCAAGTGAAATTCTCTGATATTTCTCTGATTTCCAGATAAGTTTTAGCATTTTTCCCTGACAAATTTTGATCTCAAGAGTAAGGAAAGACGTAAGTTGATAAAAAATGTAAGGACTTTTGCATTTCTAAACTTCTGAACAAAAATGTTAAGTACTAACATCAACATCTTTTGTAATGAACTGTTTTTAGATGGAGAAAGCAAGCAAAATGGTACATATGTTTCATTAAGACCACTGATGTTACTTTATTTCAATAAAGCAAAACACAGTTGATGACAAAAATAGGCATTTTGCTGGAGTTGCAAGACAGATTTAAAATACCTTCACTACTTCCAGAAATAGACTCAGAAAAAAGTAAGCCTCTTGAAGGAAATATGTAAGTTGGGGAAGAGTTGTGTAAAGCAACACTATAAGTGCCTGCCAATAAAATGTTGCTTCTACTACATTTGTTATTGTCAGTTATTATCCACTGTGTTATGGCAATTATTGTACAGGTATTGTGTGATTTTTCTATCAAGAAATACATGAGTACATAGCATACAAACTGCAGCGATTCCCACAACTTTCTTTTTCTTATCATCCATACTTTCTAATATATAAACTACTTTAGAAGTGCCAAAATGTACTAGAATAAACAAAATGTCTATAAAATGCTGCACTGTTCAATTTACTTGCAGTGAGACAGTCGCAATTCCTGAAATCCATCGCCCATGGCCTCTGGCCTGCTGAGGAACACCAAAGTCCTGGGTCCATGGTTAAACCATGAAAATCCACACACAGCCTGACGACTGGTTTGATGCAGCTCTCCACATTACTCTATCTCATACAAGGCTCTGCATCTCTAAATAGCTGCTGTACTCTACATCCTTTTGAAGCTGAGTACTGTATTCATCTCTTGGCCTCCCTCTATAAGGTACCCCTCGCACTTCCCTCCAATACTAAATTTGTGATCGCTTGATGTGTCAGAATGTGTCCCATCAACCAATCCCTTCTTCTAGTCATGTAGTGCCACAAATTTCTTTTTTCTCCAATTTTATTCAGTATTTCCTCATTAGTTACATGGTCTACCCATCCAGTCTTGAGTATTCTTCTGTAGCACCACATTTCAAAAGCCTCTATTTCTTCCTGTCTAAAATGTTTATCATCCACTTACATACAGAGCTACACTCCATACAAATACTTCCAGAAAAACACTTCCTAAAATTTAAATCTATATTCAACATTAATAAATTTCTCTTCTTTAGAAACACTTTTCTTGCCACTGCCAAGCCACATTTTACATCCTCTCACTTTGCTCATCATTAGTCATTTTGCTGTTCAAACAGCAAAACTCATGTAATACTTCAAATGCCTCATTTCCTAATCTGATTCCATCTGCATCACCTGACTACATTCCCTCATACTTGTTTTGCTTTTGTTAATGTTCATCTTTTAACCTACTTTCAAGACACTGTCCATTCTGTTCAACTGCTCTTCTAAGTTCTTTGCTGTCTCTGACAGAATTACAATCTCACTAGCAAACCTCAAAGTTTTTATTTCTTCTCCTTGGCCTTTAATTCCTGCTCCTAATTTTTCTTTGGTTTCTTCACTGCTTACTGAATATACAGATTGAACAATATCAGGGATAGGCTACAACCCCATCTCACTCTCTTCTCAACCACTGCTTCCCTTTCATACCCTTTGACTCATAATCGACATATGGTTTCTGAACAAGTTGTAAATAACTTTTGGATTCCTGTTTTTTAGCTGTGCCACTGTCACAATTTTATTCCACAGCATTGTCAAAAGCCTTCTTTCAGTTTACAAATGCTGTAAATGTGGGTTTGCTTTTCCTTAATCTATCTTCTAAGAAATATCACGGAGTCAATATTGCCTCACATGTTCCTACATTTGTCTGGGATTCAAACAGATCTTCCCCAAGGTTAGCTTCAACCAGTTTTTTTCATTCTTCGACAAAGAATTCATGTTAATATTTCACTTATTAAATGTACTGTTTGGTAATATCCGTTGGCCGGTGTGGCCGAGCGGTTCTCAGCGCTTCAGTCTGGAACCGCGCGAACGCTACGGTCGCAGGTTCGAATGCTGCCTTGGGCATGGATGTGTGTGATGTCCTTACGTTAGTTAAGTTTTTAAGTAGTTCTAAGTTCTAGGGGACTGATGACCTCAGAAGTTGAGTCCCATAGTGCTCAGAGCCATTTTTTTTTTTTTTTTTTTTTTTTTTTTTTGGTAATATCCATACCTATCAACACGAACTTTCTTTGGAATTAGAATATTATGCTCTTCTTCTCTTGTTAGGAGGGAAACGACTATTTGGAAAAAAGAAAAAAAAAAGAGAAACCACTTCTCCCATACATTAATTAGCTAGTGTTTTAATTTAACACTTCAAACAGAGTGTTTCAGCAACTTTATGCAGACCACAACCTGCTGCCTACATACTTGCAAACATAAACACAACTTATATTATTGCATATTCTTGAGTACCCTTGAGTATACTGCACATAGAATGGCTACTACATTCTTTTATTTTGACTGTAAATATTTGAATATTTTCATTTTCTTGTCATAAGTCAATTTATAACCAATTATAACTTTTTGCACCAGAATAAATAAGCTCCATTCTGAATACTAGAGATTGATATGTAATCTATATAAGAATTGTATTTAATTCTAATATTGTGTTAGTGAATTTATGAATTCATCCTAAATTAACTTTTATCATGAACCAGAAATACCAGTATGGATTATATGTACTGACATGTAAGTATATGAATTCTTAGCTCCCTGAAGAGGCTTCTTAAAGAAATTTACTTGTCAACTTGACAAAATGTTCTTATTTCAACTTCTGTAGCAATAATATTTTTTTCATTTAAACTTAAACAAGTTGCAGATTATACCATAGGATAGAACTGAGTACATGAAATGTATTTGTAGTTGCAAATATTGACAAACATTAGCTGTATAATGGAATGACAATGAAAAATTTTTTTTGATTGACCTAGACTTGCGGCAGGTTTCTGGCTTATTAATAGCTGTCAGTTTACCATTAGGCTACCCAAGCATTCTCCATGGCTAGACCCAAACTTCCATATGTCGTCAATCTGCACTTGTTCATCTGTTATGTATATTCCCATACAGGAGAGATATTTTAGTTGAAAGTCACTAGCCCAGTATTGGTGGATAAATAAAATATTGCAGTGGCTTTGTTGTTCTGAAGTACAATGCATGTTCCTTTAGACATGCACGCATGTGAAAAGGAACAGGCACAGCATGGACAACCATCAGCTGTATAACTGAATGACAATAATGAAAATTTGTGCCGTACGAGGACTCAAATGTGGATTTCCCACTTATCAGGAGTGGTCACTTTATAATTAGGCTATCTGAGTGTGACCCACAGCCATGCATTTGCAACTGGCATTCATATGTTAACTATGGATATTGCCATACAGGGGTGACATTTTTAACTGAAAGCCACGTGCTAAGTGTCGGTGGATGGTTACAATATTGCAGTGCCTGTGTTGTTCATAATTATGATGCAATGTTCCTGAAATCGGAATGATCACATAGATAATATTTTGGGGGAGGCAAACCAAAGACTTCATTTTACTTGCAGAGCACTTAGAAGATGCAACAGGTCTACTAAGGAGATTGCCTACATTATGCTTGTCCATCCTCTGCTATGGTATGACTGTGCAGTATGGTACCCTTTCCAGATGGGATTGACGAGAGGACATTGAAAAAGTTCAGAGAAGGGCAGCTCATTTGGTATTATCAAAAATTCGGGGAGAGAGAGATGGACATAATAGATGACTAATGATTCCATTCATTAAAACAAAACTGTTTTTCAGAGCAGTGATATCTTTTCAGCAAAGTCCGTTTTTCCCATTCACTGTTACAGAGTGGAACGGTAGAGGAATAGTAAAAGTGTTTTTATGAACTCTCTGCAAGACACTTAAAGGTGACTTACAGAGTATTCATGCAGGTGTAGCTCAAGGTGACACTACCTCAGAGGTGCAATGAGATTTATTGTTACTTCAACTGATGTTGCTAAATAAAATGATGTACTATCATGTAGGAGGTATTTTATGTACAAAAATTAATTTTGAATCGTGATGATAACTGCGGGTCCAGATGCGATGAGGTGAACAAAAATTATGTCATACTCCTGTGTCATGTCTCACAACAGGACTTGTACGTAGAGCTATCATCACTATATGACTGCGTATGGGCTATTCTTGGTGTTGTGGTAGATAGTTGCAGATGGCCTTGTGATCGCGATTGAACGGGGAAACATAAAAGCTGCGTAGAATCTTATTGTGAATGATGTTTTGCAATATCTTGGCTATTTGTGTATCAAGTCATGGCAATATAGCTCTTGTGCAAACATCATGGACAAAAAGTTCGTAATTTTTGCGAGATGTGTCTCTGCCAAGTAATATGGTTCAATGAAATGTGGGCCACTCATATATAGAACTGCTACAGTGTAGTGGAGGTCAGTGAAAGAACTGCGCAATGAGAAGACCAGTAACAACAATTTCTTTCAAAGTAGAATGTAGACTAAAGTGTCCGCGTTTCATGATGGTCCCCAGGTTTACAAATGGCGGGACATGGCTCTTAATGGAATGTGTGATCATCACTGATGACAGTGCATGCCCTATTGCGTCCCCCTATGCTGACCGTAAGGTTGGTAATAAGTTTTTGTGCCAGGGCCTTCGACCATAGATATTGGTAGACTGGTCATGACGTATATTTCGTGGCACCAACATCTCTACTGCTATACCACGTGACTATTGGCAAAACAATGGTGGTATCCTGTTGTGCTTATGGTTGTACCGATCGTTTTGTGAAGGGAAGTAACATTAAATTTCACGTGTAAGTATTATTAGTTTAATTTAGTGGCATTTCTTGAATACTGATAAGCTATTGTGTGTATCATATCCTTACCCAGAACGCCACAGTTACGTAAATTGGCGGTTTGAAGTGCTGTGTGTGTTTCCAGGCGTACATTGCAATTGTATATATTTCTTGAAATGGTAAGCTACAAAGCTGCTTTTTCTCTTTCGTATAGGTTTCCAAAGGACGAAGGGCGCAGGCAGATGTGGATACAGGCAGTGAAACGAAAAGATTTCAAGCCTACTGCGCACACACGCACCTGTTCGAAGCACTTTGAAGAATATATATATATATATATATATATATATATATATATATATATAATAGAGGGAAACATTCCACGTGGGAAAAATATGTCTAAAAAGAAAGATGATGAAACTTACCAAACAAAAGCGCTGGCAGGTCGATAGACACACAAACAAACACAAACATACACACAAAATTCAAGCTTTCGCAACAAACTGTTGCCTCATCAGGAAAGAGGGAAGGAGAGGGAAAGACGAAAGGAAGTGGGTTTTAAGGGAGAGGGTAAGGAGTCATTCCAATCCCGGGAGCGGAAAGACTTACCTTAGGGGGAAAAAAGGACAGGTATACACTCGCACACACACACATATCCATCCACACATACACAGACACAAGCAGACATTTGTAAAGGCAAAGAGTTTGGGCAGAGATGTCAGTTGGGGCAGATGTACAGAGGCAAAGATGAAGTTGAAAGACAGGTGAGGTATGAGCGGCGGCAAATTGAAATTAGAAATTAGCGGAGATTGAGGCCTGGCGGATAGCGAGAAGAAAGGATAGAAGAAAGGATATGCTGATATGCTGCCCTTCAGCATATCCTTTCTTCTCGCTATCCGCCAGGCCTCAATCTCCGCTAATTTCTAATTTCAATTTGCCGCCGCTCATACCTCACCTGTCTTTCAACTTCATCTTTGCCTCTGTACATCTGCCCCAACTGACATCTCTGCCCAAACTCTTTGCCTTTACAAATGTCTGCTTGTGTCTGTGTATGTGTGGATGGATATGTGTGTGTGTGCGAGTGTATACCTGTCCTTTTTTCCCCCTAAGGTAAGTCTTTCCGCTCCCGGGATTGGAATGACTCCTTACCCTCTCCCTTAAAACCCACTTCCTTTCGTCTTTCCCTCTCCTTCCCTCTTTCCTGATGAGGCAACAGTTTGTTGCGAAAGCTTGAATTTTGTGTGTATGTTTGTGTTTGTTTGTGTGTCTATCGACCTGCCAGCGCTTTTGTTTGGTAAGTTTCATCATCTTTCTTTTTAGACATATATATATATATATTGTGTGTGTGTGTGTGTGTGTGTGTGTGTGTGTGTGTGTGTGTGAGAGAGAGAGAGAGAGAGAGAGAGAGATAGAGAGAGAGAGAGAGAGAGAGAGAGAGAGAGAGATATTTATTACCAATAACCCTTCCCACTCCAAAAGCAATGGCAATGTGCATTGCTACTACATAAGAAGAAAGGATGATTTTTGCTATCCTGGATTAAATCTGACTTTGGTACAAAAAAGGGGTGAATTATTATTTTAAAGAACAATTTGCAAAAACAAGTTAGGGGTTTGATTTCTCATCAGAGTTTAGTTTTATTTTGTACTTCCCAGTTACAAAACATACGAATATCAGAAACAGATACTGAATACCATTTGCAAAAAGGTAGTTGTATGGCCTATGTTAGTTTCCAGATAATAAGCTGTAATGTATGGGATAAATAATATGCTGCTACAAAAATCTTTGGTCATTTACCAAAAAGCATTAAAAGCCTGACAGATAGCCAACCAGCATTTAAAATCAAACTAAAAGAATCTATGAATGACAGCTCCTACTCAGTAGACTTTTTTTAGGTATAAATAAGTGATTGGAAGAATTGTCATGTAATGATAGGTCTACCTTTCATTAAACTGACACATCGTTGCGAAGTATCGTATTCATGTAAGTAGGTACTGATTTTGTCGATATCTTATTTGATACATCTACGAAACAAACTGTTTAAACCAAAAAAGACCTTTCAAATGAAACTGCTTTACGTTTTGTGGGTGAACGACACAATTGAGTTCGTTACATTCGATGTGAACACGTGTGTTTACGTTACAGGTTTCGTTGTTTATGCCGATTTATGAAGGCCAGGGCGTTTGACTCATCTACCAGCAGGATATGCTGCAATACGTTTCCCTAATGCATCTCACACATGTTCGATGAGGTTTACGTTACGACAACGGACAGGCCAGCCCATTCGCCAAATATCCTCTCACTGCAAGAGAACCCCCAACAGTGCTTTTCGATGCGACTGGGCATTATTATTCATCAAGGGCCTTGTACGAAACTTTAGCGCTTTCATAGTTTTAAATAACGACAGTATTTGGGATAAGAATGTAGTTGGGATAAGGATAGTTGTGTGAACTGAAAAAAATCTTTAAAAATAAACCAAAAAAGCGAAATAATAATCATCATTTTATGACGCATCCTTTTCTATATATTTCCACAAAGAAAATTTGACCGAAATTCTTTCCAGAGCGTTAGAATACCTCATTGTAAACGATACATCGTATAAGAATTTGAGCTTCATGGACTTTTTATTTTTGATTTTCCTTAAGGGATACGAAAATGTTAGTTGATTTAGTTAGTCCTGAAATGGCTACATACAACTGCCTGCAAGTAAGGAATGGATAAGGTAAATATGATCCTGCGTTTTGAAACTTTTGTCCCTGTGACTTGCTTATAGCGACAGCAAATGCAATTTCAATTCGCTTCTTACCTGATATTCACTACGACCTCAGTAAATTCTAACTGTATTTTGGGTCTTTGATTGCATTTATTACTTCATGTAAGCACGTTAATCCGTAGCAGCAATACGTAAATCACAATTTATGTTGACAATGACCAATACCTTTGTTGTTTCGTATTAAGTATTTACTCTATGTCGTTTCGAAACGTATATTCGTTGAGAAAAGTCAACCTGTACGACGGGCAGAGATAATGACTACTGCAGTGGTCACCGTTATTATCAGTGACGCTGCTGTATACAAATTATCTAGTTAATAAGGAGTTATTTGTAATAAGATAATATGAAAAGTGAGTCTCTTGTTCGTGAGTAAGAGGTTAGCTTCACAAAATACAGGTATGATGCCGGGCATCCATGATGCCCTTTTCCCTATGATAGTTCAAAATTTTCGACAAACAGTAAGTTTTTAGCGCAAACTCGATATGCAGTATGAGAAACAATTAAAAATTTTCTAACGATGCCTCGTTCATCTCTGTGCGATTAGAATGTCTTGAAGAGGGATGTTGAGTTGTGAAATAATACATACGAATGAAACTGAAGCCAGTGCCGAATGCACCTCCGGAAAGACAAACGAGGGAAACAAGTACAGTGTCGCAATAACGATGACAGGGGGTGCGGAGGTCAGTTCGATCAAGTAACATTATGCCTTTGCCTACCATTAACACCTGCACCACGAAAACAATCATGTTCGACAATGTTCCTGAATGTATTAACAATTACTAGGCTACCTCTCGCCACATGGGGGAAGATACAGCTTCCCAGAAATAGTGTTTTGGTACAGGAGTCGATATTTACTATGTGATGCGCAATACTTGACATGAATTTACATTCCCCTGTAAGCTAAAAGTATCAGTTTGTTGCAATGGAAGAGTAAAAATAATGTATTTCACTTTCTGACTTTCAGTAATAGAAAAAGATCCAAAAATGTTGTGTGAAAGAGCTGTTGGCTGTGGTCCAGCTCAAAACACTGTGCTCTAGAGTTTAGTTTGTCACACCAGACTCCGGCCACCAATCATGGAAGTCGGCTGATAGGGACCAATGTCCACTCAGGTGACTGCAACACGTCATTTCCTGAACCAATGATGTATGCTGGTGCACTCGCTCTGCCAAGCATGAAATTATTTCCTTTTTATTATGACTTGCCACGTGAAATATATGTGACGAAACGAATGAACACAGTGCAGTAACTAAATTGGCGTGCCCATTTCTCAGGCAGAGTATGTCATGAGGGATGTTTAAGAGTTAAGATTTCCATGGGAAAAAAGTCAGGATTATTAGTTTGTAGCTGTGTCTGTGACAACCACAGATAAACTCTTCTCTATTATAAGTTTCTTTTCTCAGGCATTATCTCTTGATCTGGGTCTCTTATACTCTGAAGATGGCTTCGGAAACATGAAGCTCTGGAAACTTGATCTGTATTGAGAGTTGTGCCATGAAGAAATTGCAAGGTTGGTGATGCATAACATACAATTGCTACAGATAGGCTAAGTCGTTGGCAGTGAATGCATTCAACAATGCTGTTACATTTCTGATGGAACAAGATGCTGAATGAAAGTGAATAGGCCAATGCATGTACCGTTGTGTAACTAACGCTCTAGTATAAAGGTAACAATAGTTACACTCAATGAGTATTCTCATGTTGCTCAAATAATTTGTTTATTGTAAACAAAAATCAGTTTTAAACGCCAGGCAAACATTTCTGACTGTACTGATGTTAGCCTCACAATGTCATAACACTTCTGTTGTGATAGCAGCAGTACCACAGCGTCTCCAGCCAATAGGTGGTGTCTTGTCAGCATCCATGACGACGGCACATGGTGCTGCTAGTGTGTTGGCTTCGCTTACAGTAGTCAGATGCCCACCACAATAGAAAAAGAAAACATCGTCGGTGTTGAGCTGTCCCCGTTGCCTGGAAGGTGGGTGTGCACCCCGATAATAATGACTTTGTCGCTGCTGGCTGACCTGTCACAGGGGACATTAGGCCTGTCCAAGACAACCGAGCACACCTGTGGACAACAAAGACGCTGATTTAAGTGCTGGTGTCTATGCCACACGAGAGAAATGTCAAATTTCAAGTTGTATGCCAAAACACATAGACCTTACACATAAAGAGTAGAGGGAAGTGCATATTACAAGGAACAGTTCATCAAAAGGAGTCAGTTTCCAAGCTTGAAACAAATATTAAACTGGAAACAATTATTATATTTCAGAAGTTTCGCCTCTTTAGCTGTTACCACGGATTTCAAACGTATAAGCTACAGTTTCTAGGTTTTATAGTTATATTAGGGACATCCTCACATTTTAATCTTGTCATGTGGCTTTGTGGTCAATGATACTTCGACAAATTTTTGCCTAGTGAAGTTACTAGTGCCTATATTTTGTTAATTTTTGTTTGTTTCAATGTGCTCATAAAGTTTGTTACTGTTTATACCATTAAGTTGCACCATGACATCCAGGGATGTGAAACTAGCTATGGATGAAACTGGCTAATCGCCCAACATCTTTCAGTACAATCTTCTCGTACTTCCAGCCACGTCAAGAAGTCATACTTCCATGTGTTTCTGGACAAGTTGCTATTAGCCCACTGTGAAGCAGTAACCGACTGTTGCCTGGTTGCTGTCCTCATTTTTATTTAGCCATGGAACCAGCTGCTGTTAAGCCCATCCACATAGGACTTTGAGGATATAGCCTTGGATACAACTCGCGGAAAGTCAAGTTGCTCTTACTACCTTTTCTACAACTCATTTGCTGTCTGTTTCTTTTACAGCAGAGCAATTCAAAGATGATGTCTTTAGACAGGTGAATGATGTAACTAAGTACTGTAATCATTTACAAGTTCTCAAGGTCCAATTTTTGAAAGAATATTGGTCTACAGCAATTCAGCAAGAACTGCTCATAGATTTCTGGACCGAAGACTAGTACCAATCTGGTCAGGGAACAATGGAGGCATTCTGTAAGTACTGATGAGGAGGTGGCTGTGCAGTTGTTGCTGTGGGTATAAGACTTTTGTTACCATTCTGTGTTTGGTGAGAACTTGTAGCACCACTCCATGACAATTACGAGAATTATGAACGTTCTCTCAAAAGAGTCTAATATTCTCATGGCCGTAACATAATGGTGCAAAATATAACACAGCAGCTGCAGGAAGGTGGAAGACTGGTGCCACTTATGATGATGTGCACAACAGGCAACAGAATAGCAATCATTCTGATGACCAGTTTTAAGTAGAAAACTGGCAAGTAATAGTGAGGAACATAAATTAAGTGTGCATAGCAGCTGCCACAGGTGACCTTGGTGGCGAGGAGGTGCACTCAGTGGGGGAACAATATTGCTGAATAGCTTGGTTGGGCAGCTGATGGGAAGTTCTATTGAACTTTGTAAGAATGGAGACACTAATGAGTGGGGGAGACATTCCTGCACCACTGAGTGTGTGTGAAGAGTCACCTGACGCAACAACAGTTATTATTATGACATATCTGACGAATTAAACGCTGTTGGTACTATTGGGATAGTGTGACACTTTGATAAAAAGCAACTGACTGGAACAGGAACAATAAGAAATAAAAATTCGTTGATGTAGGAAGTGTGGGGACTTCTTGCTCCAGAACAGTATATAGAAGACTGCAAAGAAGCAAGCACTTCTGGACTGCAAGCGAGAGAAATCAAACAAGCTTGTTCATTATAAAACTCAAGAGTGCCTCTGGACGAAACTAATATGATTTATAAATTCGTATTTGATGGAGATTCCAAATATGAACTGCCATCAAGGTTGGACAGCACTCATGCAGTGTGTTTTAGACTCCCAGGCTGATTGGTGCATAGGAAGAGCAAAAACAGAAATTGGATGCCTGTGACCGAGTTTGGTAAAAAAAAAAGCCAAAATAAAGGAGTTGTTTTGTGGAAGAGAGCTGATGCCCGTTTCAGCTGATGTCAATCCGATTGCAAAAGGAGCAGTAGGTGGCTTAGAAAGTGAGGTATTGGTTGACTGCTGTTCACACATTTCAGTGTCTTCACCCAGCAAAATGGACACAGTACTACTGCTGATCTGCAACGTCAAATTTTTGTTGCTACAGGAATGGTGTCCAAAAACAGTCCAACATGAAATCAAACTACTCTTGCATTTCAAAGTTGTGGTCACAGAATTACACAAGTTAGAGAATTCAGAAACTCAGTGTTAACATGATCACAAGTATCGATTTTTTAAATATGAGTTGTTGAGATGCAATTGTCGAGTGGTGTTTTATAATAATGTACGTACAGTGTTAACGTATTTGGCGCTCTTTAACAACTAAATAACGAAAGACGGTATTTTATGTTCAGTAGCAGTAGTAATACGCACCTGCGTGTGGTTTTTCTGTATGTGTATAGTTGTTGTTTATGTTGTACGTGCTTTGTGTTGAACCGGTACCTAATAAACCATCTGTATTTCCAAATACGCAAATATTCGTTTTCTAACAAAATCCCAGCGGGTTATGGGCCCAGGTGCGTGTTAAAAGGACACTTGTACGAAAATAATGACGTAGCTCTGTGCAAAAGGTTTTTAAAGTTATCTACAAGAAGACGTTTTTGAAGTTGTTAATTCCACGCAACCATCGAAGGATTCAACAAGAATTATCAACATCGGAGTTGCGGAAGGCAAAACAAATTGCAACACTTGCAAATACATAGTAAGTATTTGTCTACGAGGAATTCCTGTTTTGACTGCAAATATGTCGGAAAAAACTTTGCAGAAAATAATGCGCCTACATACTGCGAGTGAAGTGTGGACAGAATTACACAAAATATTTGATGGTGTCTCTGAAGACAAAGTTTACAACCTTTGTCTGCAGTTCTTTAGTTACAAAAAGGCTCCTGAAGACGATATTGCCGACACATACTTCCAAACTGAAAAATTTGTGAAGTGAAATGAAACAGGAAATTACTAAAGATATCGTAAATAATTCAAGAATGCCTGATTTGTTTTTTATTTGTAAAATATTAGGTACTCTACCAGGAGACTATTTATCGTTTAAATCTAGTTGGACGCTAACCGGAACGTCTAGAGATGACATAACAATTGATAATTTAACAAATCAATTGTGTGCATATGAGAAAGCTCTGAGGACAAAGGAAGATGATTTTAGTAAACAAGAAGCCCTCACTACAGACTCATTAAGTCTGTCATTTCAGCAAGTAAATCCAATGGAGAAAAAGAAATTAATATGTAATTACTCCAACAAGCCCAACCATATAATTAAAGTGTGCTGAAAGCTGGCAGTGGATGGCAAATCTCCAAAACCAGCTACCACTGATACAAATATGCTACTTCTTTCTGTGACATCTTCTGTGATGAACTCTGAATGTAGAAATGAGGACTGGTATATAGACAATGGTGCAACAAGTCATATTACATATGATAGGAATTGTTTCAAAACATTTCAGCCTTTTCTAACAAAACTCTCAGTTACTATAGCTAATGGTGACATTATTGAAGCTATTGGAAAAGGTTCAATACACAATGAAGCAGCAGTTGGAGGAAACTGGAACAGAATTACCTTAACAGATGTATGGTATGTACCTCAGATTCACAAGAATTTATTCTCTGTTCTTGCAGCACAGGATAAACGTCCAGAAAGTATATTCACATCAAGCGCAGAAATTTGTCATCTTAAGATTGATAATGTCACTAGATTGGTAGGTGACAGTGATCGCTTTGTAGGCCTTTTTAAACTTGCTGTAAGAAATGTGAAACCTAGCTCCCTCAGCGAAGTTAACACCACTAGCAGAGACAATACGCTGCAGCTTTATCACGAAAGATTCGGAAACTATACAAGCGCGATGTGAAGTCTGTACTTTGTAGCGAATTAAATATTGAGGTGGAAATGGACAGTGAACTTTGTGAAGGCTGTATTTATGGCAAGGCTCATCGTTTACCATTTGGCAACAGAAAGAGGACAGCAGAACCAGGTGAACTTATTCACGCTGATGTATGTGTTCCGTTTCAAGTACCTTCTGTGTCAGGGCACCGGTATTTTATTCTTTTCGAAGATGATTATACAAAGTTTAGGGCAACACATTTCATACAAGAAAAGTCTGGAGTTGCAGAAAAGTTTAGGCAGTTCATAGCTGAAGCAAAAGCTCCTGGGCATACCACCAAGGAACTTCTGAGTGGTCATGGGAAAGAATTTGACAACAAACAAGCAAAAGAGATTCTTCACAAAGAGGGTGTAATTCAACGCCTCACAATGCCTTACACTCCAGAACAAAATGGGTGCAGTGAAAGAGAGAACTGCACAGTTGTGGAAACTGCCAGAGCCATAATGCATGCACATTCAAACATTCCACAGGAACTTTGGGCAGAGATGGTGAACACCACAACCTACATTCTATCTGAACAGGGCCTTCCAGTATTGTAGTAACGGCTCCATATGAATTGTGGTATGGAAAGAAGCCAAGAGTGAAACATCCGCAGGTGATAGGCTCCACCTGCTATGCTCATATTCCAAAACAACAGAGGAGGAACATGGACCGAAAAGCACTGAAAGGTGTCTTCATTGGATATGATCACAATGAGGGTTACATAATTTATTGTGGAGAGGTGTGCAAACTCATTAGGTCATGAGATGTCATCTTTGAGGAGAGGCTACTGAAGAATGAGAAAAGTTCAACTCTTCCAGTGAATGTTTTCAATCATCAGGATCCAGCACCTCAGACTGAAGACCAATGGTATTGATAGTGAAAGTGAAGAGGATGGCAGTTCCTCGGATGTAGATGAAGACCCTCAGGAGGAAGATCAGGAAGCCACAAGTGGAGAAGCTTTACCATGTCTGCGTGATTGGTTAACCCTCAGACCTCCACAAAAATTTAATGATTATGTAATGTACCTCTCACTATCTTTCCAAGAACCAGAAACAGACAGCGATGCCATGAAGTCTGTTCATCACGATTTCTAGAAGGAAGCTATGGATTCTGAAATAAAAGCTCTTCAAGAAAATAGAACGTGGGTTGTGGTTGACCTACCATATGCAAAGAGGTCCATTCCTAATAGATGGGTGTATAAAGTCAAAACAAATGCTGATGGCTCAGTCAATAAATTCAAGGCAAGATTGGTGATTAAGGGTAATTCGCAGCAGAAAGGAGTTGACTATGGCCAGACTTTCAGTACTGTGGCTAGAGTGTCTACCATTCGAGCACTACTAAGTGTTGCTGCAAGTGAGAGCATGAAACTTTTACAAATTGATGTTTCAACTGCTTTTCTTTATTATGATTTAAAAGAAGCCATTTATATGCAACAACCTCAAGGATGTGATGATGGGTCTGGGAGAGCATGTCACTTGAAGAAAAGTCTATATGGACTGAAACAGGCTCCGCATTGCTGGAATGAGAAGTTCAGTAATCATCTCACTAAATTGGGCTTTCTGAGGAGTGAAGCTGATCCTTGTCTTTTCGTGAGACAGTAAGGCTGTAAGAAAATATTCCTTGTGCTTTATGTTGATGACAGTCTGATTGCAGCTCACAGTGAACAGGAACTTGAAGACATTGTCAGTGATTTAAGAGAAGAGTTTAAAATTACTTCAGTGCCTGCATCATTATTCTTAGGTCTGGAAATTGACCAACAAGAATGTGGAACTGTATGTGTAAGTCAGACTCATTACACAGGAAAATACCAGAGCGTTTCAACATGAAGAACTGCAAGGCTGTAACTACACCCATTATAATTGACAATGATACAGAAGAAAGTCCTCGTAACTCTGAATTTCCATACAGCCAAGCTGTTGGAGCACTGATGTTTCTGATGTGTGGGAGATGTCCTGACATTGCATATGCTGCCAGTGTTGTATCATGAAATCAACAGATTGTGATGTAGTGAAAGCTAAACGAATCTTACGATACTTGAGAAACACAACAAATTATGGACTTTTATATAAAAACAATTCTAAGAAGCAGTTTTAGAGTGTTCTAGTGGTGCTGACCACATTGGAGGTGATCTTGGCTCTGGGCTCTCAACATATGGTGTCCTTTGTCTGTACTTTGGGGCACCTATTTCCTGGATTAGTCAAAGGCAATCTTCTGTTGCCATAGCCACAACTGAAGCTGAGGTTGTGACTGCCAGTGAAGCTGGTTGGGAAATTGTCTGGATCAGGAAGCTTCTGACAGAAATGGACCAATTGGAGGCAACACCAGTTCTGCAGGCTGACAACAAAACTGCTATCTGGCTTGCCCAGAATCCTGAGTTTCACTGAAGAATGAAGCATATTCATATAAGGCATTTCTTTGTCCGTGAACTAGTCGACGCTTATGAAATCACAGTTGCAAAAGTAGACACTGTATAACAACTTGCTGATATACTAAAAAAGCCACTGTTTTACATTAGATATCAGTATTTATGTAATAAGACTAGACTTCGCAAGTTATTAAATAAGGAAGAGCGTTAATATGTTTCACATCTTTGGTGTTCTTTAATAGCTAAATAACTAAAGTCAGTATTTCATGTTCAGTGGTTGGTAATACGCACCTGTGTGTGGTTTCTCTGTATGTTGTTGTTGTTGTTGTATGTGCTTTGTGTTGAACCAGTACCTAATAAACCATGTGTATTTCCAAGTATGCAAATATTCGTTTTCTAACAAAACCTCAGCATGCAGTAAAAGGCAGTCATCAGATCAGCGAAGTTAAACGCTGTCAGACAGGGCTATGACTTGAATGGGTGACCATTCGGCACTGTTGGTAAGTGGGGTGTACTCAGCCCTTGTGAGGTAAACTGAGGAGCTACTTGTTGGAGAAGTGGCAGCTCCAGTCATGTAAACTGACTAACGGTCAGTGGTGTGATGTGCTGACCACATGCCCCTCCACATCCGCATTCAGTGACGCCTGTGGGCTGAGGATGACATGGCGCCCAGTCGGTACCGCTAGAACTTCATGGTGCCTGTTCACGCAGAGTCTAGTTAGGAAAAGGCAGTAGTAACACAATTTTTGTAGCAAAAGGAGCCATTTCTGGGAAATTTTGAACTTCCAAGTAAGACCAAAGGTTCTAACGAAAAAGAAGTATGAAATATAAGTTTATATCGTTTTAGAGTTCAAAGGGAAGCAGAAAAAGGACTTAAGAGTTATCCTCTGGAAGGAGGACCAGAAACAGATGCGTGGAAAGTTGACGAAGGGATGGTAGATGAGGCACATTAAAAAGGGTATGAGGGTTGCTGCTCTATGGGAAACTTCACAGCGAGGCGACTGTGCGTACTTGAGCTGGGTAGAACAATGCATTCTTTCCTTGTTCTATTCTCTTCCCCTTTTGTTTAATCTATTGCTGATAGTCTTCAGTATGTACATATAGACAACTGAGAAGTGAGGAAGTTACTGAAATGCAAGAGAATATGTGAAGTAAGTCAATGGTTGGATACAGGATGTCATGAAGATATCATGATAAACGTAAAATCCTGAAAGTAGAACAGTGTGAATAGAGTTTTGAAATACAGAGAAAATAACAAGGGGGACATGAAGTGAAAACAAGACAAAATTCTGGGTAAACCATGATATTGGAAGTAACGCTCTGTGATATACAAGTATGAAAAGTGTCTTTATGTTTTAAGTTAAATAGGTTACAAGAGGAATAAATATAATAGAACTGTAACTTGGAACTAAGGTAACAGTGCGGAATGTGTAATATACACGAGGGCAAGAATCTGATGTTAAGAAGATTAGTGATTTGTGTCACAAACAGGTGTGTGATCTGTATATTTTATGTAATTGGCTAAGGAAATAAGAGACTGGGCAGTGTGGAGCACCAGAAAAGGTGGACTTAGAAGTATAAATATAAAAAGGTACAATGATTTAGTAAATGTAGCAAATGCAATCAAGAAAGTATGATTTTCAGTGTACGAAAACCAAAAAAGTACAATAATGGACAGGGAAAAGTCTATGGAGTCATGAGTGGTATTCCTTGGACAGAGTAAATCATTATGAGTAATAATGGTAAGCTTCCATCACTGAAGTCATGACTAAAATTATTCTGAAAATATTTGGAAAAAGTAGTGTAACAAATTAATCTGTGTGTAGTTAGATTACAATCTTTGTTACATGGTGTGGAAAATGGTGGCCTTCAGGTGTCATTGTGAGGCTTATATTCTGAGATTTATGAACTTATCTCACATTAGAGAAAGATGGCTCTGGAGTAGGGATTGGAGTGGACCATGGTGTTGATGAGGAAGAAGGTGTCATGGGAGACATGGTGGACAGCAATACTCTCTTTTGTCCCATGCCTAAGGTTAGATTTCAAGGTGGAGGATCATAATCACTTACCTCATATCTTATAGGTTAACACACCAGCACTAGCATGTGAAACTGTGTGGTGAAGTTAGATGTGAAGTGTTAAGTGGTACGACAAAGTAACTGTGATAACACTACATACATAGCATAAAGATATACTCTTACTGAAATTTGTTGTATTAGAATTAACTTAAAAATTTTATATATGTATCCTCATGACAAATAAAATGATGTAACTATCAGTGCATGTTTTCTTTAAAATATATAGTGTTAAAAGTTGGGGGTGGGGGTGGGGGGGAGTTCTAAAAACTGGTAAGACTTGCAAAGGACATGAAAAGGCCAGAATTGAATGCTGTGACCAGTTGGGGGCAGGAGAAAATGTGAGAAAATGAAATATACCTACATGTCGTAGAAATAAAGGAAAGTGAAGTTTATCATGTACCGATATTCAGTGCTCATGAATGTTTCAAAAACAATATGAGAAGGTTGAGACATGGCAGAGGTAGATTCTTGCATGCTCAGCACACTCATAGCTAATCTGTAGATAAATTAAAATAATGAAGGAGAGTGATTAGTATATGCAATCACAGGATGATGTACATACAATTTGATTAGAGAGGGCCTTGTGAAAACATGCTTTGTGATTTGAGTGTTAGATCTCAAGATATATCAATTTCAACTAAGCACTGAAATTAGAATTTGTAGGACCACCTGAAAGGAAGAAGGTACCATTGTTGCATAGGGAGGAAAGGGAGGGGGAAGGGGGGACAAGGGCACCATGTCATTAGGGCAGGCAGGAGAGCATAGTTGCAGAAAGTTTCGGAGAGCTGACACAAGGTTTCGCTAAGGCACAAACAATTCGTAAGACTGAATTTTTGAGGGCAGATATCCCTTGGAAATCAGCGAACGGACGAGTCCAAGGAATGGACGATAAAGGAAAAAAAATACTACTTCCGAAAAACGCATTTTAAGACAATAAAAATGAAGTGAAAATTTTTCAGAGAGTGCTGCTAAAGAGTATCCACTGGAGAAACCAATATGGGACACTGCAGTTTTGATAGACAAATAATTGATAAAGTGGCTTGCCTGATGTCACAGCAGCCTCAAAAGTACTAAGTAAGACAGACAGGCCATTGAATGGAAGAAAGCGCCTTGGGACCTGGCTGATGTCGGACCTACTTCGGACTATAATCCGCCATGGTTACATCATATGCTTTCTATTTGCCCATTTCATATTAAATAAGACTAAATAGATTCAATCACATAGGCAATCTTTTTAGTTGCCGTTTCAATATTTATTTTTCCTGGTGGCAATATCTACAGACTTAGATGGAGGTAGTTTAAGTGAACAAAGCATATGGGAGGTCATACATCATGACTCAACCAACTGTCGGTCAGTGGGTTGAGGGCTTCATTGGTATACTGGCTCATTGTTGTAACAAGATGTCGAAGATGGCCGTGTGGTTGAGTCTAGGTTGTTGGTGTGATTTTTGTTCTGAAGAAATCGTGTGAAGGCAGAGTCCAAAACTTTCCTAAGAGCTACATGGCACAACATCAAAGGGATTTTAAGGTTATCTACGAGTAAATAAATATGACACAATGGGATTGTTTTGTATCCACATAAGTTTCTCTCCCAACTTAAGGCTCGCAGTCACTCAACGTAGTTCTACGACAATGAAATCCTGCACTCCTGTTAGATCGTCGGTTACCGTCACATGCAAGTTGTTCCGAAATACGTTACCGTGCTGTGTATTGCCTTGGTTCTTTCTCTCAGTGCAGTCCAATGTATTTATTTGTATTAACATCAAATTGATAAACTATGTTCACAAAATAACCGAGAGAAGGTCAACTTTGTTACAGTTTAAGTTGAAATTTCAATGAATGTTGTTGATCAGTAGAACACAGGTAGCTAACACAAACAACAGTCGGAAGTTACCGGTAAATAACGGTTTGTGTCTATTAGTGTGGCTTTCACAAAGTGACAATCTGAGAGAGAAAAGGTTGTAATGAAGTATTTCTATCTGTAACATCGCTAACTGTGGTGAAAAACGGACCAAATTTGTGAATGAGCAACTCTGTAGGTTTAGCCCGAACTGAAAAGTTAAGCAATGAGAAACAAAAAACGGAATGGTCTACAGGTGCTTACTAAGATGTGTGATCGCATGTTAGTGTTAGAAATGTAGAATGGTGATATGGGAGGAAATAAGAATAGTCCAACGTAGTTGGGAAGTTGTTGACACTAATCTGTGTGTGCTCTGGAGTCAACAAACAGTCTTTCCCACCCAACACGTCTAAGTACACTGTGAATGAAAGCATTAAGTTTCATCAAACTGCACTGTTGTCGATGAAGGTAAATAAATCACCAAGTGTAAGATCGCAAAATCGTAGTAGATTGGAACATATACTCACCATTCTCCTTGTTCTCGAGGCTGAAGGCCGTTCTGCATGGTGCGCGGAATGCTGATTTCTGCAAGGTAAAATTAGCTCCTTCCCGGCCAACATTTCTGAGTAGTAGTAGACACCGAAGGCCAATTTGTCTAGCTAGAAGGGTAGTTGCTGTTCTGGACCAAAATGCTCCTCGCCGCCAAGTAGGCCTGATTAGACAGTGAAGAAACTGGTTACATTTCATAAAAGTGTATATTTATAGATCGTGGTAAAATTGCAGAAGAATATAAGATCACAGTATCACAACGGACTGAAACATGTACTCACAGTCCCATCTCTTGCGCTCGAGTTTGAAGACTGTTTTATCTAGTGAGCAGAATGGTTGCTACTCTGCGCCAAATTCAGCTCCTTTCTAGTCACCAGGCCTGAGTAGTACTTGGCCATGAAGGCTGTTTTGTTAGCGAGCAGAATACCTGCTGCCCTGGACCAATATAGTCGCCCTCCAGCCAGCAGGCTTGAGTAGACTGTGAACAAAAACGGTTACTTTTTATCAAAATGTACCCACGTAGTTAGAGGTAAAAAATATAAACAAGTGTGTGAACAAAATATCAAGCAGACTGGATCATGTACTCACCATCCTACTTCCTGTTGTCGAGTCTGAACACAATCTTGCCTGGTGACCAGAATGCTTCCTGCTGTGGGCTGAAATCAGCTTCTTCACGGACAATAGATCTGAGTAGTGGTTGGCTCTGAATGCCGTTTTGTCAAGTGTTCAGAACAATTTCTGCTTTGGGCCAAAATCAGCACACTGCCAGCAAACAGGCCTGAGTAACTGTGAACAACAAAACTATGTTTCAATAAAATAAACCCCAGTTGATCAATGTGAAAAATATAAACCAGTGTAAGAAGACATTATCACAGGACACTGGATTGTATACTCACCATTTAAGCTCCTTTGATCAATTTCGAAGGCCGTTTTGCATGGCGAGCAGAACTATTGCTGCTCCACGCTATAGTCAGATCCTTTCAGGCCAACAGCCCAGACCAGTGCTTGGTCCTGAAGGGTGTTTTGTTTAGACAGCACAACACTTGCTGCTCTGGGCCAGTATAGTCACTCTTCTGTCCAGCAGGAATGCGTAGACTGTGAACAAAAAGGTTACATGTTATCAAGATGTACCCATATCGATAGGGGTAAAAAATATAAACAAGTGTGTGTACAAAATATCAAGCAGACTGGATCATATACTCCCCATCCTACTTATTGTGCTCTAGTCTGAATGGTGTTTCGTGTGGTGAGCGGAATGGTTGCTGCTCTGGACTAAATCCAGCTTCTTCCCGGCCTATAGGTCTGAGTAGTGCTGGCCCTGCGGACCGTATTGTGGAGTGTGCAGAACAGGTGTTCCTTGGGGCCAAAATTGGCACACTCCCGGCTAACATGCTTGAGAAGACTTGCTGCTCCACGCTATAGTCAGATCCTTTCAGGCCAACAGCCCAGACCAGTGCTTGGTCCTGAAGGGTGTTTTGTTTAGACAGCACAACACTTGCTGCTCTGGGCCAGAATAGTCACTCTTCTGTCCAGCAGGAATGCGTAGACTGTGAACAAAAAGGTTACATGTTATCAAGATGTACCCATATCGATAGGGGTAAAAAATATAAACAAGTGTGTGTACAAAATATCAAGCAGACTGGATCATATACTCACCATCCTACTTATTGTGCTCTAGTCTGAATGGCGTTTCGTGTGGTGAGCGAATTGCTTGCTGCTCTGGACTAAATCCAGCTTCTTCCCGGCGTATAGGTCTGAGTAGTGCTAGCCCTGCGGACCGTATTGTGGAGTGTGCAGAACAGGTGTTCAAAATGGTTCAAATGGCTCTGAGCACTATGGGACTCAACTGCTGAGGTCATTAGTCCCCTAGAACTTAGAACTAGTTAAACCTAACTAACCTAAAGACATCACAAACATCCATGCCCGAGGCAGGATTCGAACCTGCGACCGTAGCGGTCTTGCGGTTCCAGACTGCAGCGCCTTTAACCGCACGGACACTTCGGCCGGCTCAGGTGTTCCTTGGGGCCAAAATTGGCACACTCCCGGCTAACATGCTTGAGAAGACTTGCTGCTCCACGCTACAGCCAGATCCTTTCAGGCCAACAGCCCAGACCAGTGCTTGGTCCTGAAGGGTGTTTTGTTTAGACAGCACAACACTTGCTGCTCTGGGCCAGTATAGTCACTCTTCTGTCCAGCAGGAATGCGTAGACTGTGAACAAAAAGGTTACATGTTATCAAGATGTACCCATATCGATAGGGGTAAAAAATATAAACAAGTGTGTGTACAAAATATCAAGCGGACTGGATCATATACTCACCATCCTACTTATTGCGCTCTAGTCTGAATGGCGTTTCGTGTGGTGAGCGGAATGCTTGCTGCTCTGGACTAAATCCAGCTTCTTCCCGGCCTACAGGTCTGAGTAGTGCTGGCCCTGCGGGCCGTATTGTGGAGTGTGCAGAACAGGTGTTCCTTGGGACCAAAATTGGCACACTCCCGGCTAACATGCTTGAGAAGACTTGCTGCTCCACGCTATAGTCAGATCCTTTCAGGCCAACAGCCCAGACCAGTGCTTGGTCCTGAAGGGTGTTTTGTTTAGACAGCACAACACTTGCTGCTCTGGGCCAGTATAGTCACTCTTCTGTCCAGCAGGAATGCGTAGACTGTGAACGAAAAGGTTACATGTTATCAAGATGTACCCGTATCGATAGGGGTAAAAAATATAAACAAGTGTGTGTACAAAATATCAAGCAGACTGGATCATATACTCACCATCCTACTTATTGTGCTCTAGTCTGAATGGCGTTTCGTGTGGTGAGCGGAATGCTTGCTGCTCTGGACTAAATGCAGCTTCTCCCGGCCTACAGGTCTGAGTAGTGCTGGCCCTGCGGGCCGTATTGTGGAGTGTGCAGGACAGGTGTTCCTTGGGGCCAAAATTGGCACACTCCCGGCTAACATGCTTGAGAAGACTTGCTGCTCCACGCTATAGTCAGATCCTTTCAGGCCAACAGCCCAGACCAGTGCTTGGTCCTGAAGGGTGTTTTGTTTAGACAGCACAACACTTGCTGCTCTGGGCCAGTATAGTCACTCTTCTGTCCAGCAGGAATGCGTAGACTGTGAACAAAAAGGTTACATGTTATCAAGATGTACCCGTATCGATAGGGGTAAAAAATATAAACAAGTGTGTGTACAAAATATCAAGCAGACTGGATCATATACTCACCATCCTACTTATTGTGCTCTAGTCTGAATGGCGTTTCGTGTGGTGAGCGGAATGCTTGCTGCTCTGGACTAAATGCAGCTTCTCCCGGCCTACAGGTCTGAGTAGTGCTGGCCCTGCGGGCCGTATTGTGGAGTGTGCAGGACAGGTGTTCCTTGGGGCCAAAATTGGCACACTCCCGGCTAACATGCTTGAGAAGACTTGCTGCTCCACGCTATAGTCAGATCCTTTCAGGCCAACAGCCCAGACCAGTGCTTGGTCCTGAAGGGTGTTTTGTTTAGACAGCACAACACTGTCTGCTCTGGGCCAGTATAGTCACTCTTCTGTCCAGCAGGAATGCGTAGACTGTGAACAAAAAGGTTACATGTTATCAAGATGTACCCGTATCGATAGGGGTAAAAAATATAAACAAGTGTGTGTACAAAATATCAAGCAGACTGGATCATATACTCACCATCCTACTTATTGTGCTCTAGTCTGAATGGCGTTTCGTGTGGTGAGCGGAATGCTTGCTGCTCTGGACTAAATCCAGCTTCTTGCCGGCCTACAGGTCTGAGTAGTGCTGGCCCTGCGGACCGTATTGTGGAGTGTGCAGAACAGGTGTTCCTTGGGGCCAAAATTGGCACACTCCCGGCTAACATGCTTGAGAAGACTTGCTGCTCCACGCTATAGTCAGATCCTTTCAGGCCAACAGCCCAGACCAGTGCTTGGTCCTGAAGGGTGTTTTGTTTAGACAGCACAACACTTGCTGCTCTGGGCCAGAATAGTCACTCTTCTGTCCAGCAGGAATGCGTAGACTGTGAACAAAAAGGTTACATGTTATCAAGATGTACCCATATCGATAGGGGTAAAAAATATAAACAAGTGTGTGTACAAAATATCAAGCAGACTGGATCATATACTCACCATCCTACTTATTGTGCTGTAGTCTGAATGGCGTTTCGTGTGGTGAGCGGAATGCTTGCTGCTCTGGACTAAATCCAGCTTCTTCCCGGCCTATAGGTCTGAGTAGTGCTGGCCCTGCGGACCGTATTGTGGAGTGTGCAGAACAGGTGTTCCTTGGGGCCAAAATTGGCACACTCCCGGCTAACATGCTTGAGAAGACTTGCTGCTCCACGCTACAGTCAGATCCTTTCAAGCCAACAGCCCAGACCAGTGCTTGGTCCTGAAGGGTGTTTTGTTTAGACAGCACAACACTTGCTGCTCTGGGCCAGTATAGTCACTCTTCTGTCCAGCAGGAATGCGTAGACTGTGAACAAAAAGGTTACATGTTATCAAGATGTACCCATATCGATAGGGGTAAAAAATATAAACAAGTGTGTGTACAAAATATCAAGCGGACTGGATCATATACTCACCATCCTACTTATTGCGCTCTAGTCTGAATGGCGTTTCGTGTGGTGAGCGGAATGCTTGCTGCTCTGGACTAAATCCAGCTTCTTCCCGGCCTATAGGTCTGAGTAGTGCTGGCCCTGCGGGCCGTATTGTGGAGTGTGCAGAACAGGTGTTCCTTGGGACCAAAATTGGCACACTCCCGGCTAACATGCTTGAGAAGACTTGCTGCTCCACGCTACAGTCAGATCCTTTCAGGCCAACAGCCCAGACCAGTGCTTGGTCCTGAAGGGTGTTTTGTTTAGACAGCACAACACTTGCTGCTCTGGGCCAGTATAGTCACTCTTCTGTCCAGCAGGAATGCGTAGACTGTGAACAAAAAGGTTACATGTTATCAAGATGTACCCATATCGATAGGGGTAAAAAATATAAACAAGTGTGTGTACAAAATATCAAGCGGACTGGATCATATACTCACCATCCTACTTATTGCGCTCTAGTCTGAATGGCGTTTCGTGTGGTGAGCGGAATGCTTGCTGCTCTGGACTAAATCCAGCTTCTCCCGGCCTATAGGTCTGAGTAGTGCTGGCCCTGCGGGCCGTATTGTGGAGTGTGCAGAACAGGTGTTCCTTGGGGCCAAAATTGGCACACTCCCGGCTAACATGCTTGAGAAGACTTGCTGCTCCACGCTATAGTCAGATCCTTTCAGGCCAACAGCCCAGACCAGTGCTTGGTCCTGAAGGGTGTTTTGTTTAGACAGCACAACACTTGCTGCTCTGGGCCAGTATAGTCACTCTTCTGTCCAGCAGGAATGCGTAGACTGTGAACAAAAAGGTTACATGTTATCAAGATGTACCCATATCGATAGGGGTAAAAAATATAAACAAGTGTGTGTACAAAATATCAAGCGGACTGGATCATATACTCACCATCCTACTTATTGCGCTCTAGTCTGAATGGCGTTTCGTGTGGTGAGCGGAATGCTTGCTGCTCTGGACTAAATCCAGCTTCTCCCGGCCTATAGGTCTGAGTAGTGCTGGCCCTGCGGGCCGTATTGTGGAGTGTGCAGAACAGGTGTTCCTTGGGGCCAAAATTGGCACACTCCCGGCTAACATGCTTGAGAAGACTTGCTGCTCCACGCTATAGTCAGATCCTTTCAGGCCAACAGCCCAGACCAGTGCTTGGTCCTGAAGGGTGTTTTGTTTAGACAGCACAACACTTGCTGCTCTGGGCCAGTATAGTCACTCTTCTGTCCAGCAGGAATGCGTAGACTGTGAACGAAAAGGTTACATGTTATCAAGATGTACCCGTATCGATAGGGGTAAAAAATATAAACAAGTGTGTGTACAAAATATCAAGCAGACTGGATCATATACTCACCATCCTACTTATTGTGCTCTAGTCTGAATGGCGTTTCGTGTGGTGAGCGGAATGCTTGCTGCTCTGGACTAAATCCAGCTTCTTCCCGGCCTACAGGTCTGAGTAGTGCTGGCCCTGCGGGCCGTATTGTGGAGTGTGCAGAACAGGTGCTCCTTGGGGCCAAAATTGGCACACTCCCGGCTAACATGCTTGAGAAGACTTGCTGCTCCACGCTATAGTCAGATCCTTTCAGGCCAACAGCCCAGACCAGAGCTTGGTCCTGAAGGGTGTTTTGTTTAGACAGCACAACACTTGCTGCTCTGGGCCAGTATAGTCACTCTTCTGTCCAGCAGGAATGCGTAGACTGTGAACAAAAAGGTTACATGTTATCAAGATGTACCCGTATCGATAGGGGTAAAAAATATAAACAAGTGTGTGTACAAAATATCAAGCGGACTGGATCATATACTCACCATCCTACTTATTGCGCTCTAGTCTGAATGGCGTTTCGTGTGGTGAGTGGAATGCTTGCTGCTCTGGACTAAATCCAGCTTCTCCCGGCCTATAGGTCTGAGTAGTGCTGGCCCTGCGGGCCGTATTGTGGAGTGTGCAGAACAGGTGTTCCTTGGGGCCAAAATTGGCACACTCCCGGCTAACATGCTTGAGAAGACTTGCTGCTCCACGCTATAGTCAGATCCTTTCAGGCCAACAGCCCAGACCAGTGCTTGGTCCTGAAGGGTGTTTTGTTTAGACAGCACAACACTTGCTGCTCTGGGCCAGTATAGTCACTCTTCTGTCCAGCAGGAATGCGTAGACTGTGAACGAAAAGGTTACATGTTATCAAGATGTACCCGTATCGATAGGGGTAAAAAATATAAACAAGTGTGTGTACAAAATATCAAGCAGACTGGATCATATACTCACCATCCTACTTATTGTGCTGTAGTCTGAATGGCGTTTCGTGTGGTGAGCGGAATGCTTGCTGCTCTGGACTAAATCCAGCTTCTTCCCGGCCTACAGGTCTGAGTAGTGCTGGCCCTGCGGGCCGTATTGTGGAGTGTGCAGAACAGGTGCTCCTTGGGGCCAAAATTGGCACACTCCCGGCTAACATGCTTGAGAAGACTTGCTGCTCCACGCTATAGTCAGATCCTTTCAGGCCAACAGCCCAGACCAGTGCTTGGTCCTGAAGGGTGTTTTGTTTAGACAGCACAACACTTGCTGCTCTGGGCCAGTATAGTCACTCTTCTGTCCAGCAGGAATGCGTAGACTGTGAACAAAAAGGTTACATGTTATCAAGATGTACCCGTATCGATAGGGGTAAAAAATATAAACAAGTGTGTGTACAAAATATCAAGCAGACTGGATCATATACTCACCATCCTACTTATTGTGCTCTAGTCTGAATGGCGTTTCGTGTGGTGAGCGGAATGCTTGCTGCTCTGGACTAAATCCAGCTTCTTCCCGGCCTACAGGTCTGAGTAGTGCTGGCCCTGCGGGCCGTATTGTGGAGTGTGCAGAACAGGTGCTCCTTGGGGCCAAAATTGGCACACTCCCGGCTAACATGCTTGAGAAGACTTGCTGCTCCACGCTATAGTCAGATCCTTTCAGGCCAACAGCCCAGACCAGTGCTTGGTCCTGAAGGGTGTTTTGTTTAGACAGCACAACACTTGCTGCTCTGGGCCAGTATAGTCACTCTTCTGTCCAGCAGGAATGCGTAGACTGTGAACAAAAAGGTTACATGTTATCAAGATGTACCCGTATCGATAGGGGTAAAAAATATAAACAAGTGTGTGTACAAAATATCAAGCAGACTGGATCATATACTCACCATCCTACTTATTGTGCTCTAGTCTGAATGGCGTTTCGTGTGGTGAGCGGAATGCTTGCTGCTCTGGACTAAATCCAGCTTCTTCCCGGCCTACAGGTCTGAGTAGTGCTGGCCCTGCGGGCCGTATTGTGGAGTGTGCAGAACAGGTGCTCCTTGGGGCCAAAATTGGCACACTCCCGGCTAACATGCTTGAGAAGACTTGCTGCTCCACGCTATAGTCAGATCCTTTCAGGCCAACAGCCCAGACCAGTGCTTGGTCCTGAAGGGTGTTTTGTTTAGACAGCACAACACTTGCTGCTCTGGGCCAGTATAGTCACTCTTCTGTCCAGCAGGAATGCGTAGACTGTGAACGAAAAGGTTACATGTTATCAAGATGTACCCGTATCGATAGGGGTAAAAAATATAAACAAGTGTGTGTACAAAATATCAAGCAGACTGGATCATATACTCACCATCCTACTTATTGTGCTCTAGTCTGAATGGCGTTTCGTGTGGTGAGCGGAATGCTTGCTGCTCTGGACTAAATCCAGCTTCTTCCCGGCCTACAGGTCTGAGTAGTGCTGGCCCTGCGGGCCGTATTGTGGAGTGTGCAGAACAGGTGCTCCTTGGGGCCAAAATTGGCACACTCCCGGCTAACATGCTTGAGAAGACTTGCTGCTCCACGCTGTAGTCTGATCCTTTCAGGCCAACAGCCCAGACCAGTGCTTGGTCCTGAAGGGTGTTTTGTTTATTCAGCACAACACTTGCTGCTCTGGGTCAGTATAGTCACTCTTCTGTCCAGCAGGAATGCGTAGACTGTGAACAAAAAGGTTACATGTTATCATGATGTACCCATATCGATAGGGGTAAAAAATATAAACAAGTATGTGTACAAAATATCAAGCAGACTGGATCATATACTCACCATCCTAGTTATTGTGCTCTAGCCTGAATGGCGTTTTGCGTGGTGAGCGGAATACTTGCTGCTCTGGACTAAATCCAGCTTCTTCACGGCCTACAGGTCTGAGTTGTGCTGGCCCTGCGGGCCGTATTGTGGAGTGTGCAGAACAGGTGTTCTTTGGGGCCAAAATTGGCACACTCCCGGCTAACATGCTTGAGAAGGCTGCGAACAAAAGGGATAAAGTTTATCAAAATGTACCCAAATTGACAGAGCTAAAACAATATAAACAAGTTTATGAACGCAATATCACTGCAGTGTTGATTGTATACTAACCAGTCTACTTCTCATGCTCAACCTCCAGCGAGCAGAATGCCGGCTCCACTTCGCGCAAAACAAATTCCTGTATATCTGACATGCCTGAGTGCACTGTAAAGAAAAAGATTAACTTTCATGAAAATGCACCCTTGTTTACAAAGGTAAGAAATATAAACTGGTGTAAGAACACAATAAAATTTACAAAACTGATTAGTTAGCTGTGCAGTAAATTTAATCTCAACTGTTTACACCAAGAGAGCTGTAAGTTTACAGTGTAGAAAACATCAGGTAAAATGTTATTATGATCAAAACACAAATGTCGCGTGAGTATCTACAGCAAATAGCTTAGTTCTTGTGTTACATGCTGAGCAGTGGTGGAGCAATTTTGTAGTGTTTTGGAGAGTGGATAGTAAGCATTTTATCCATTGCTGTAAATTTTATTTTATTTTATGCTGGTTAAGACAGTCATACAGCCATCCAACACACCATACAAGCAGTTCTATCTTTGCAGCATAAGTTCAGAAAATTTTCATCCCTCGACTACACTATCTCACACACACACACACACACACACACACACACACACACACACACACACACACACAAACACACATTAATTTCAGAGTTGCTGACTGCATAGGTCATCACAGTGGGTTTATTTTTTTTTTGAGGAATAACTGTCTTATTTCCATATTGTCTGCAATGAGGATGCTCGATAATAGGTTCAAGGCAATGACATCGGTATCAGGCAGAAGCGGTGAGATGGTGGAAGGTCTCTTGTATCCCACATACAGAATCTGATGAAGTAGTATGCATGTTCCGTATTTCCGTCGCTGCTGGTAGGCAAACACGATGTGGTTAACGTCATCTCACACTCTGTATTGCGATATAGTGAGCCCACTCTCCTAGTTATGTAAACATGTGGTTTAAATTGTTATTGCTTGAATTTTAGAAGTGCCAACTCTTCATAAGCACCTTGCACTATAGTTCACCTAGTATACATGTGGAGTTGTCGTATATCCACTGCCTTATAAAAAAAGAGTGAAACTCCCAGAAACCATGGTCAGATAACAATGTAACTGCGTCTATGTTCACACAATCCATGCATTTAAAACTTCCTGACAGATTAAAACTGTGTGCCGGACGAAGACTCGAAGTCTTGAAGTTTCATATTAGCGCACACTCCTCTGCAGAGTGAAAATCTCATTCGGAATCCACGTATTTCTAAAAAATTTGTGTAGCAATTCTCTAAGACAGAATGGCCACCAAACTGTGTTAGTGGTGTTCATGTTTGGTGTTGTACCAGAACTGGTAGGATATATAAGGAACGTGAACAGCTTCAAATGTTGAGTGGTCACTGTAAATGACATTGATATGCTGCGTACACATGAGAGACAGCATTACCAGCTCCTGACTGGACTGAAGGTAGCCTCACAATGGGCGTCCATTGGGTTGGATGGTCAAATGATGCAGTGTCAAGATGTCACATTGGTTTAAAATTGAACACACACACACACACACACACACACACACACACACACACACACACACACACACACACACATGCGTAGGCTACTGTTTACACTACAACACAAATGGATCCATCTGGAGTGATGCCATGACTGGGAAGTACAGACTGCTCACGAATGGCTTTGCACTGAGTTCAGCAATAAATCGTTGTTCTACGTTACCCTGACGACTATGGTCAACGAGTGTGGTGGCGGCATGGGGAGTGGTCCCATTCATCCACTGGTTTGGATAGACACAATTTGTTTGCACCTGGTCTCATATTGAGAGGAGCTATCAGATATCATTTCAGGACATGGCTGGTAGAGATTAACTGAACTGTGATGGCACACTGGTTTGACATGGACATGCTGCACTATCATGCATTATCTCTCATGTGACAGTATCATGTTGCATTTTTTTAACAGCACAATGCCTATCTACACATGGACATATATCCTGTCTGCGTAACTGAGATACCCCTATGGCCTGCAAGATCCCTAGATCTATCTCTGATGGTGCATGATTTAGACCAGTTCGAACATCAACGACGTCGTCATTCCTGTATCCAGAATACCAAGTTCGATTACAATTGTTGTGGGTTGGGATACCTCAGGAGAAACCCTTTCTAACCAATTTAGATCATGCATCCAGGCAGGAGGGATTTCAGCATCTTGCTGATAAATGAAGTAATTTTGACTCAGTGTGTTAATCACTGAAATAGCATCATGTATCCTCTCAACTCATGAAATTTCATTTTGTCTCCTCCGCCTTTTCTGGGCATTTCTCTATTTTAGTCAAACAGTGCAACTTGGACTCCACTACAGCGATGTCCTCTGATAGAGGGAGATGTTATCCGTTTGTGTCTTAATGCTTCATTTTATTTCGATTACAGATGACATGTTCTGGATCTCATCGTACTCTTGACTGCTCCTGATAATCTCTTATTTCGCTAACCTCTCAACCATGTTAGTCCAATTAGGATGACTATTTATCCTACCTGCAAAAAGGGACAAAAATATTGTTTCGGGCCATTGGAGGAAGTGTATCTAAAACAGTAAATTTTATCAATGGTGTTAGTTCCTCTGTGATGAATATTTATAGAAAGGGAACTAACAAGAACTTATTTGGAAATGAAAGTATTTGCATGTGTAAATGCAATTGGCTTCTTTCAGCATCAATTGACAGTGAAAGTAACATTTCAGAAGACGTTTCTATCCTTACATCTTTTCATTTTGACAACTGACTTTTCATGAATATGAATTTTTCACTTTTATTCATTAATTACTTCTTCTTCTTTTGAGACTGCCTTTGTTCTGCATCATGCACAGGGTTGGCAGTGTTTAGTACAGAACTGTCATGGTTAATTTTATGGGATGGCCGGATTACTTTCCTGCCACCACCCCATAACCCCCTCTCCCCCCTCCGGTATGGAATCAGTGTACCCCAGCTGCCTGCGATGAGAGTAAACCATGAAACAGTGCGAGCAAGAGCATCCTAAGACTTCGCCGTAAATATCTCAACTCTAGACAAAGGAGTGCACCTCTTGTGGGTTAATTTTAAGGGGTTGCCAGATTACTGGACTGGGTGCATGTATTGGTTCAGTACAGAATTGTGTCATAAAACTGTTGACCCAGTCCTGACACAAGCTAGCTAGTCCACAGCTGATGTAACTGGTCCTTGATATCCTGGATAGTTTCACTGGGATTGAGATGGCGTACGAGATGATGTCTCATATATTCTAGTGGGTACAGAGCTAATAACTAAACATAACACAGAGAGCTGATGGGGACGCATGTTGCATGTGGGCGATCGTTGTCCTCTTGAAAAATGGCGCCATGATACTGTCTCATAGAAGGCACCATATGAAAATGCAGGATGTAAGTGACATACTATTGTGCTGTCAGAGTTCCCTTGGTCAATACCAGCCATGACCGGAAGTGATACCCGATTTTTCCCTACACTGGAAGAATCATACAGTAATACTCCAAATGCAGCCTTTTGTGTTGTAGTGTTAATGCCAGCCCACACATGGCATAGTAATCCCCTAGTCTGGCTGCTGGTTGTCTCTGACCAATGTTGCAGGATGACACAGAATGTAGAGGGAGTCCATTAACTGTTCTCAGATAGCAGACAAGGATATCTAAGGGTTACAATATGTTTCGTGCACAATAAGGAGAATCTCCCTTGTGGTGTAATCATAAGTGTTTCATTGGAATCATGATGATGAGTATGCCTGCCCTCATATTCCCTGCCATGCAGGATTAGCCGAGCGGTCTAAGGCGCTGCAGTCATGGACTGTGTGGCTGGTCCTGGTGGAGGTGGGAGTCCTCCCTCGGGCATGGGTGTGTGTGTTTCTCCTTAGGATAAGTTAGGTTAAGTAGTGTGTAAGCTTAGGGACAGATGACCTTAGCAGTTAAGTCCCATAAGATTTCACACACATTTTATTCACATTCATATTCCCTTGCAGTCCACCACCGGGCCACTGTCACATCTGAATGTTTCAAAAACTTACACCTGCCATGAGGACTCTTTGAATCTCTGTCAGGCGCTATAACTCCGTTTCACATCAGTTCACAGAGTCTCTGTGCCCTTCACAGTCATCACTTAATGTTGACACTGTTTTGCCTCTTATAATTTTACCAGGCCTAGTAACAACACTAAATATGAACAACAGTAATGCAAGTATGTATGTACGGTGTCTGTTCTTTCTAACATATCCAAAAGAACAGACACCTCAAAATAATATCTTCTGTGGGGATGCACTTACTTGTCTGAATACTTGTGCGACTCATGTGATGGGTGATAATGGACAGAGGACACTACATCTGTAGTGTGTGGCATGTAGGAATTTGGGCAGGGCAGGAGCTGTGCTCAGGTGCCTTAAGTGATTAAAGGAACTGCTATAGAGAAGTGAAGCATCCGGATTCGAGTTCTGGTCCAACACAAATTTTCACATGTCGCCATTGGATTTAATACAATGCCTGTATGTAGCTATGTCTGTAAGATTTCTAACACTAGGGCACTCTGGTGGGCCATTCTACCAGTCACAGAGAACTGCCACTCTAATCGTTTACTTACCATCGATGGTGTACAGGTATACAAAGTCACACTTGACATCCAGCCAAGTCTTCTGGGTGCTTCATTAATTAATTTATTTATTTTCAGGCAATATAATTTGTAGTCAGTTTGGAAGTGATTTTGTTAAATATGTGCTTTGTCAACTATCTGTCGACCTAACTGTTGATATCGCAGTGGAAGAGTACTGCATTAAGATTCTACAGTTTGATGGAATGGTAGATATCACTGTCTTCCCAACTCCTTTGTCGCGCCCGCCCTGCTCGGCCCCCCCCCCCCCTCTTTTTCTGTGCCCTCTTCCTCTATTGGCTTCCCCCTCCCACTTATTTGCCCCCCCCCCCCGACCCCCACCACTCCATACCCATATGCCATTGTACTCTATAGTGCAGTATTTTCCATGAGTGTTCAGTGTTGTACGTCCCCTTTTTAAAGTGTTGTGAACAGAAACCAGACTGTCACCATGTTTTTTAATTGTGCCTGTCTGTTTCCTAAGCGTTTTTAATCAGCCTCACTGACCTCTTTGCTTTTTATTTTTCTTCACAACTTTTTTGCCATGTACAAGTTTTAAACAGTCACCATTTTATCACCTCTTTATACTGTTATATCATCTAATTATGTTTTTTAAATTTATCTGTAGGCTGCAGAGCGGCGTATTATGCTGCTGCCAGCCTGCCCCCCTTCTGGGGGGAGGGGGGGAATCAAAATACTATAAAGGAATAAATAAATAAAGAAAGAAAGAAAGGTAGACATCTCGCAGGAAATGAATTTTTATCTTAAGAACCAGTTTCGAAATGGGTGTTCAATGTTGCGAATGTAGAAGCGAAATGCCCTAAGGAGAAACTTCAAAAGTGCATTTAAAAAGCTCAAAGTCAGTTCACAGGTCTCTCAGCAAAGATGAATTTCTGTAGGTTAGCCATGGATCAATCACTACTCCCTGGAGAAAAAAAAGTGAACTTAAAACAGTAGTTTTGCGAAAATGGTGAATACCGTTTTGCTAATGATTGAAGTGGCAGAACTTCATTAAGATTGGCACAAAAATCATATGCTACTTAATGTGGGGCGGTTGACTATACTTTTGCTATCGCATTAACCAAAGCTCGTTTCTGATTTAATTCACTATGTGCTTGGGTCAAAACCGGAGCACAAAAAAAGAACCTGCGACAATTTTATCATCTGCCGAATAAGTTCTTTACTCAGACAGAGGTATCGAGGAAACCTCATCAGAAGCGCTTATTCGGCACAGAAAAGTGTAAGAATCTATCTAACCTTCACAGCTCCATGAAGCCAACTAGAGTTCTGAGACCTATAGCTATATACGATCATAGACTTTGGATGAAACTTCTGAAGTTCCTCAAAACGGTTTCCATAATTTTTGCATTCGCTGGCAAAATTCTGCAGACTGAAGCAAAGGCTAGGTCACAGGATTGGGTCTAAACAGTACAGTGCTTGCCTCACATGAACGTTTGTGACTTTTCCAGGGTGTGGTACAGGTGTGCAGGAAGTAGCGGCGCCTACTAAATTGCATACAAGAAGTTGCCCCACTTACCAGCGACAAGGCTCAGGGTGTCCACGGACATCTCTCTTGCAACACCCTCCTCTGCTGCTGCTGCTGCTGCTGCTGCTGCTGGTGGTGGTGGTGGTGGTGGTGCAGCAGGTGGCCCAGACCAATCTTCGTTCTTCGCTACCCGTTCATCAGACTTGCTGCAAGGACGAGAAACATGCTTCAGTATATGACCAGACTGCACATTGACTAACGTTTCTACAACTTCCACTACTATGGACACCCTGGTAATAAAAAAGAGAGTCATGCTCATTAGATTAGCACAGCTAACGAAAGCTCTTAGTGCTCTGCCTAATTTTGAAGAATGTCTTTGGCCTAGCTTGTTCTCAGACTAGTTTCCCTAAGGTTCTTCCACTCTAGTTCTAGGACTGTTTGCTAGTGTTATATCTTGACGAAGCATTCCTTAACAGTGGTTGGAATTTTTAACGCTTGCCTTCCAGATTACTTGTGTTGACACATGCTATTGAAGAAAAAAGTGAGTCACATGTGTGGCCTAGGATTTAGATGAAGTGGCGTTTGGACTGAGAGCTGTGTACGTGTGGGACTCAATTTATTTTGTTTAACATCAACAGACTAGAAATACAGTTTCCTTAAGTAAGATATTTCTGTAGCCTATAAAGATCCCAACACTGGGCTCCAAACAACCAATAAAAAGTATCTTCCATCAAATAACCTTACCTTAGGACAATCGTACACAGCTAACAATGACAAAAATTTACAATGCTTGGCACATAACGAGTAATTATATGTGAGACAACTTCAGTAGCAAAAGACAGAATATAAAAACACACTATTACCTAACTAGGATCATAACACAAAACTGCGTATTTGTTTACTACCAACACTGTCACCATATAATACCACAACGAACTACACATTATGCTCTGTAAAAGTTCATTTGCACAGCAGCTCTCTCAACAAGAGAGTTATGTTCACAGCATAATTTAAGCTGACATTTTAGGATCAAAACAATTAATCACACTCACATCATGTAGTTAACAAACTAAAGTGCTCTCACTCACTGCACACACACACACACTTCTATGTGCAATCAATAACCAACCACACCTTGTCACACAACAACCACAGACTTGCAAGTGGAACGCTTTTGCTATCAGATGTACCCAATGTACAGCTAGTATACCACACGATACACTGTACCAACCACAAAGTCACCAGCATGCAACTGTCAGCTGCAAAAGTTCTCAGTTAGTGCTCCTCTTGATATGCCGAAGCCAGGTTCTCTGCCTCAACTGGGATCACTGTCCATCTGGCTGTGAACAGGCACCAACCACTCCACCAAGTTGTTGTGTCCACACAGCGGCCATGCCCCTCACAGACTGTAGTGACATTCAGGTGACAGAAGTGTAGTGCATCAAATTCTTGAGTTCCTCAGGAACAATTCTGCCCAGAACCTGCACATTCGTCTCCATGTAGCTGCTCAGTAACTCCAACATCTTCAGGTCCACCCCACGGTATGGACACATTGGCCACCATGACATTTTGGCCGCCGGTTCTTCGCTGTAGGCTTATTCGCCTCATAAAAATTGGTGATTGTGCTGGAAGACATTGCTGGTTCCTCTAGTTGCAGCTGACTCATTATACCACCATACATGCTCGATACTAGCTCGACCACAGTGGCACTCACAGCAGTCACATATCTGGGCTGTCTGCCATCTTGGGTCCACAGAATGACACTCCATTCAAACTTACTCTCTGGACACAGCAAAATAAATCATACCACTCGTCTTGGCACCCATGGTTGGGATACACTGAACAGAAGAGCATACATGGCATAGGATCTGTGATATCAGTACATATGTCACCATTTAGCCAATGTTGTGAGGACACAGCACCGATTCAAGAAAAATCACTACCTCTACAGCCTTTCGTCCACATGTGAACACTGTATTTATACTGTAATTTGTTATTGTCAACTGTCGTGGCTTGTGACTGTGGATTGATGGATAATAATGCAGCGACTATTAGCCATTTTAATGCTGGACGACAGCATCCTGCCAACAGCCATATCGCCATATCCCTGTGGCAGACAATTCATCGCTCCACATGTGTACCTACACTCGCTGCACAAAACAAGCACCGAAATTGCTGTGGGCACAAGAAAAATGTTATGGTTCTATGTCCCCTTGATGCTAAGAGTGCTGCAGGTTGGGCACAAGGCTGGATTGGGAAAGGATGGGGATGGACAGGTAAGGAAACTGGTTGCTTTCTTTCTGAGGGAATCATCTAGAAATTTACCGTAAGCTATTTAGGGACATCACAGAAACCCCAAGACAGGTTTGTGAGGGATGGAGCTGGAACTTCTGTATTGTCAAATGCAAGTCCAGTGTCTGACCACAGCACCACCTCGCTCAGTCCCAACTATCTTATCAAGAGGTGTGAAGTGTACTCTGAATTGCCGACAGTGGTCGAAGTGTTGGAGATCGGAAGAATATTTGCCCTATAAGCTTGGAAAATACACATCAGGAGTAATGTGTCACGATATAAGTTGGTGCACGCCAATGGCAGTGATCAAATTCATTCAAGCCACATGTTCAGTACGCAGGATGAAAAGAGGTGTTTGATGCACTACTATCATCTTCTCCCGGCCATCAGTACCTTAACCTACTGTTTGATTATAAGTGCGTAAATCTGTTTCACCACCTTTAGCGCCCAGTGTTGACTTGTAGTTTCAGGAGTCCAATTCATTACTTTTGTCAGTTAAGTGTGAATGCTTTGAGGAACACTCCCCACACATGAGGCCACTTGTGTAAGTTTTCATATCATATGACACTGGTCCTATTAAGTACACCTGGAAGAGCATCGAGCGAGATGTCTATGTCTTGGAGATAACTCCAGCTGATCTACTCCAGTTGTGGTAGCAGTTCGACTTCGCAGAATCTTCTCTCTGTTAGACGAAGCATTGTTTTTAAAGATACAATGACACTCCATCCAGCAGTGGGCGGGAGGACCACAGGGCAGGTAGAGATCTGTATAGCTCATTTCCACGTAGGAGCTTTTCATTCCAAATAAAACTGTATGACGTATTTGTGTTTCTCTGGAAAATAAACCGGGGCCAAAAAGACAAAAAGTTGTTAATAATTTTATAAATGTTGCCTATATAGACGTTACATACATGAAGATTCAGAGAATTTGGACACGCCTTTGGAACCAGCCTCTGCGGCTGTAGCTATGAACAGGATGTGTAGGCGTTCAGTCTATGACTTTTCCGAATAATTCCTAATGATACGAGATGTTTCCATAGGTTTCCATCAGACTGATGTTCAGACATAGTCTTGCATACTCTCTGGTCACCAGACTATATGTCTGCGCCCTGGTTTCAATGCCCAGGCATTCTGCAGAGACATGTTGAATTACTGGGTACAAAAGTGTCAGTTGTGGTTCGTTGGTCATATTGTGACATCATGTTTATTGCCCTCTGGTTTGATACTGGAGAAGAAGGAGTTAGCTGTGATATCTGCTGTCACTTCCTCTTTGACCATCAAGGACACAAAGTCACCTCTACACTCTACACAGCTTCATTACAACCCTCTGCACTAGACAAATTCATATGATACAGCACTTGTATATACACAAGGATTGCTGCAAATGTATGTGAAGAAGATATCCCTTCCCAGTAGTGGCCTAAACCACATTCTGGAGTCCTGAAGCCTACATCATCCTGGAACATATCATCATTTCTTTGACATCTGGTACAGTCAGGGATTTGGGGCCTCAGAGTAAGTCCACATACTCGTTTAATTTTGATGATGAAAGGAATGTAATCAAAAGGAATGTACTTTACCTGTGACCAGGCAAAGTACTTAGAAATATCTATGGATAATGTAAAGTAAAAGTAAAAAGCTAAAATGGGTCTTACCGATCCAGGACGATACAGGTCCACCAGAGGAACCTGAAACATGAGAAGTTTAAATATTAGGCTGTATACTGCAGTAAACGCAAGACAGTCAGAGTGTGTTACAGTGCATGCGACAAGTGTTTCCGTGTCACTATCTGTATGAGCAGGCTGTGTGGCCAGCCTTGTTCTGGTACGGCCCTGCTATCTGCTTCTGCTGTCTGCCGTCTGTGTTATGAGGAGCTCCTGCAGCAAAGAGGCTGCCACCTCTCTTGTCAGCGCCTGTTCATACACTGGGAAGGACTTCCACACCTCCAACTGTTTTGTCAAGTACAAAACTCAAACCACTCTTCCAGCTGTACCTTAACCATCGTCCCTTCCGATTTATAAACGTTTACATATTTTAAGGGCTTTTAGTAATTAACAGAAGATTTGAAAATGAAAGTAAAATTTAATTGTAAAAGCTGTAGAAGTTGGCCTATATGTGAGACACGTTAATACTACGCATGAGAAAAATCTAAAACAGTTCAGCATACTGTATATTTGTATATTTAAGCACCTACCTACATCCTAAGATACCTATGGCAAAATAATTAACATTTATGTAGATCTCGTTTCCCCAGGGTTGTGTCTTATGTGACTTGTTCATCTCTCCCAGACAAACGTTATTTTAAATAAATTTTTGTCAGTAACCTCGTAGGAACCAGTTTGGGAAAAGATTTGATCTTGGAGACAGATATTTATTTTATTCAAGGTAACAATTCAAGCCACAGCAGTCAGTGGGACTTAGGTTAAGTGTCTTTATTTCTTTATTCAACAGTTTTTGTAGGAACAGTTCCCCTTAGCATCTGATACTTCGCCACATGTGAAATGAATCCCAGTCAGTATCTCTTTTTCCGATGCGTGGAAATAAATAAGGGAGATTGATTATTTGGACAGCGCTTTCAGGGATGCGCAATATCAACGATCCTTCCATTGTTGCTTCAAGGAAGGAAGACTATAGACTGAAGTTTGGTCGACTGAACGATATTTAGAGTCGGAACACTTTCTTCACTAAACAGAAAAGAAGAAGTAAACTATCATTGTTTGCTAGAACCTTAACCCTCTATTCACCTCAAATGACATCCGACATATATATCTATATAACTGCTCTCCAATTCACACTGAAGTGCTTGACAGATGGTTCATCGAACCTCCTTCACACTATTTCTCTACCGTTCCACTCACTAAGAGCACATGGTAAAAACGAACATTTCAATCTTTCTGTGCAAGCTCTGATGACCTTATTTTATTACAATGATCATTTCTCCCTATGAATGTGGGTGTTCACAAAATATTCTCGCACTTGTAGCAGAACACAGTATATTGAAATGTCATGGGAAATTTTCACTGCAATGAAAAATGCTATTGTTTTACTGGTTGTCACCCCAACTCAAAAATAGTAGGCCAAGAGCCGTGTCTGTGCATTTTGTTAGTGTGGATTGCCTGCATCAGAGGCTAGTAGGCACTCAGGATCAACCTGTTGTACTGACAGGTCATTAGCCTAGTGTTTTACTAACATGATCCTTCCTTTTGATTGACAGTTCCTTAACAGATTGTTCCCCACCTCTCCCTCTCCTCCCCTCTGAGCCCTCAGGAAACCTCCAACCCACCCCCTCCCCTCACTGAGACAGGTACACTTGCAGCTCTGAGTTATTTGAATAGTCCCCTCTCATTCTTCTCAATATCATTGACTACTTAGTTAAACCGATCAATTAGTCCTACCTCTCTGGTAAACATCCCCATCCCTCCAGCCCCCCCCCCTCCCCACCCTTCCCCTACCGGAAAATTGGTGGCTCTGCGATGGAGAGGAAGGACCTCATAACAGGAAATTCAAGGGTATATTGTTTATTTATAAAAAAATCTGTTTGTGCGGTTGGATTTCTCTCGTTCGTTGTTCTCTGCTGTTAGGAAAGATGCAGGCCGTGCAAGAAGTAATCACATTGAAACTTCCTGGCAGATTAAAACTGTGTGCCGGACCGAGACTCGAACTCCCGAGTTCGAGTCTCGGTCCGGCACACAGTTTTAATCTACCAGGAAGTTTCGTATCAGCGCACACTCCACTGCAGAGTGAAAATCTCATTCTGGAGTAATCACATTGATTGATTTACTTTTTTTATTCCGATTGTGCGAGGAATGTCATCATCAAACACTTATGACACGTAATTATACTGGTAAAAATCTTTCAAACACGAACCATGTGCTGTCTACTGGACTGCACACAACGCCACCACACACACTGCCAGGAGTCAGGGTGTACTGGCAGCCCCACAAAGCAACGATGTGGCTATAAGCTGCCGGGCCATGTGCAGGTGTCTGTTTAGGTCCCACAAGCATGAGATGGTGGCAGCCCTCTTATACTTGACACATGAGAAATCCCTGTCGAAGCAATTGCTTTCCTACCCACCATGGCTGACGCATAGCTCTCATAGGTGCGGCTCACCCTTGCAGGTGCAGCTAAAAGGCTGACAGTGTTATACTGACGTCACATGTCTATGTAAATAACAGCCAAGTCTCCCTCTGTTTATGAAAATATCCCAGAATAACACAAGTTGCATTCTTTCTACCGATCCTAATGGGACAGCCTGTTCATCATGTGTTACGCTGCCCTGCCTTCAAAATACGTCTCAGACATGGTAAACGTTCTCACCACTAAAAGCCTTCATTACGGCTGTGCGTAGTTGCGAAAACTCCGTTTATTATAAACGCATTCTTGTTGTTTGGGAAGAGAGCACTGTCTAAGCAAAGATGGGAAATTCAGAACAATTTCACAAACAGAATTCGAAGCTCTGACCTACAGTGGAGTTGTCCTAACGCCACAATCCTGCCAGGGATGGATGGTATGCTTCATCCTGTCTTTGAACACTTGAACAAACAAGACATCACATTACTCTCAGAACTTTAAGTAGATACCTTGCCCCCATCTCGTTTGAACCAGTCTGTAGAGGCTAGTGTGTCCCAGCACAAAGGAATTCTTGTGAATGAATGGAGCATTCTGGTTAGCTCTTCCTGAATTCAACCGCCAAATTACTGCCGGTGTGGCAGCACTGTTTGCCATTCTCTTCTGCAGACGAGACTTTCAGTGGCAAACCTGTTTTGTACAGGGCGCCATATTGCATTGACAGCTAAATTCTTCATATAGGTACGAAAAGGGGCTCACTATACTTTCAGCTACCTAGTTTCAACTACTTTTCAAGGTCATCAGCTACCCACTTTCCACATCTGAAATACATGCCCATGGATCATTGTATTTAGGAGATATCTTTGGATTTTTGGTAGATTAGCGAACAAGAGAAGCAGATATTCTTGTACCAAATCTTCATTCACTTTAGCATACACTTTTAGATACAGAAAACAACTCTTTCCTTATTTTTATTAGATGTAGTTTTAATGGTGTCCAATTTGATTTTTAATTATTAAGTTAAATCCACATCTGAATTTCCCATCTGTTCTTTGACAGTGCTCTCTTCCCAAATAACAAGAATGCTTTTATGATAAATGATTTTTTCGCAACCATGCACAGACATGATGAAGGCTTTCAGCGGTGAGAATGTTTACCATTTCTGAGATATTTGTTGAAGGCAGTACATCGTAACACGTGACGAATGGGCTATCCTGTAAGGATCTCTAGGAACAATGCAACCTGTGTTGTTCTGGGATATTTTCGTAAAAGTTTTCTGAATACATTGCATCAGATTTCTAGAGTATATCCAGAGGGAGACTTGGGTGTTATTTACATAGACGTGTGACGTCAGTGTAACACTGACAACCTGTTAGCTGCATCTGTGAGGGTGAGCCTCTATGCAAACATCTCGATCGGTACTGGACCTGCAGCTATGAAAGCCATGCATCAGCTTTGGTGGCTAGGAAAACACTTGTTTCGCCGCGTTTGCAGGGGCTGCCAGTGCACCCTGACTGCTGGCAGTGCGTGCGGTGGCATTCTGCGTGGTCCAGTGGATGGTTCATGCTTCGCGATTGAAAAATTTTTACCAGTGTAATTACATGTCGTAAGTGTTTCATGACAGTATTCCTTGCATGATTGGAAAAAAAATGAGGAAAGCATTTGATGAAATACTTCCTACAAGACCTGCATCTTCCCAAACAGCAGAGAACAATGAGCAAGAGAAATCCAACCCCGCAAACAGAATTTCTTATAAATAAAGAATATACCCTTGAATTTCCTGTTATGAGATCGTTTCTCTCTGCCGCAGAGCCATCAATTTCCAGCTGTGGGTGGAGCAGGGAGAGGGGGAAGGAGGGATGTGGGGGTTTACCAGAGGGGGAGAGGTTAATTAATTGATCAGTTTAATTAAGTAGTCAGTCAATTGATAAGAATGAGAGGAGGCTATTCGAATAACTGGGAGCTAAAAGTGTACCTGCATCAGCGAGCTTCAAATGGCTCTGAGCACTATGCGACTTAACTTCTGAGGTCATCAGTCGCCTAGAACTTAGAACGAATGAAACCTAACTAACCTAAGGACATCACACAATCCATGCCCGAGGCAGGATTCGAACCTGCGACCGTAGCGGTCGCTCGGCTCAAGACTGTAGCGCCTAGAACTGCACGGCCACTCTGGCCGGCCGAGGGGGAGGGGATGGGTTGGGGGTTTCCTGAGGGTTTTTGGGGAGGACTCGGTGGAGCTGCCGGGAAACAATAGGTTAAGGGCCTGTGAATCAAAAGGAAGGATCCTGTTAGCAGAACAGTAGGTTAGTGACCTGTTAGTCATAGGAGAACAATCAGTTTGCCCCTGAGTGCATCCTTGCCCCTGATTTAGACAAACCACATTAACCAAATGCACTGACGCCACCCTTCTCCTACTACTCTCGAATATCATATCCATGACACTCTCTCCCCTACTTTGCGATAGTACGAAATGAGGTTCCCTTGTTTTGACTTTTCCAATATCCTCCATCAGTGCTATCTAGTACGGATCCAATACTGCAAAGCAATATTCGTACAGGGGTGGACAGGTGCAGTGTATGCAGCCTCTTTACTAGACCTGTTTCGTCTTCCAAGTGTTCTGCCCAGAAAACACAGTTTTTGGTTTGCCTTCCCCACTACATTGTCTATATGATCATTCCAATTTAAGTTTTTCATAATTGCATTTCCTAGACCCGTAGTTGAATTCACAGTAACATCGTGCATCCAAAATTTAACAGATTCATTTTGGTAGTCATGTGGATGACCTCACACTTTTCTTTATTTAGGATCAATTGCCACTTTTTTCAGCATACAGATATCTTGTATAAATCACTTTGCAAATAGTTTTGTTCCTTTGATTACTTTACTTGACGTTAAATGAAGCACAATCTGCAAACAATCTAAGAGGGCTGCTGAGATCGTCTCTTAATCCTTTTATATAGATAGGGAACAGCAGATGGCCTGTAAGACCTCCTTGGGTGATCCCAGATATCACTTCTGTTTTACTCGATCACTTTCCATCAATTACTACGAATTGTGATATTTGTGATAATAAATGATGAATCCAGTCACAGAACAGATACGATACTCTACAGGCACGCAATTTGTTTAAAAACAGCTTGTGAGGAACTGTGTCAAAAGCCATTTGGGAATCTAGGAATATAGAAACAACTTGAGGCTCCCTGTCAATAGCACTCACTATTTCGCGAGAATAAAGATCTAGTTGTGCTTGTCAAGAATGGTATTTCCTGCATCTGTTCTGACAGATCGTTTTACTCGAGGTAATTCATAATGTTGGAACGAAAATTAAGTGAAATATCGTGTGGCTAGGGCCTCCTGTCGGGAAGACTGGTCGCCTGGTGCAAGTATTTTGATTTGACGCCACTTCAGCGACTTGTGCGTCGATAGGGATGATGTGATGATGAAGACAACACAACACCCAGGCCCTGAGTGGAGAAAATCTCGTACCCAGCAGGGAATCGAGCCCGGGCGCCTTTGCACAGCATTCGGCCGCACTGGCCACTATTTTTTTTCGTTATCTTATTTTGTTCTGTATTGTTCGTTGAATTTGTTCGTGGCGGACGTACGATGACACTCGTTCAGCTCGTTCGTTGATCCGTTCACTCAGTTTTTTTATTACAGAGGGTAGGTAAACGCTCTGACCGAACATGCTGAGCTACCATACCGGCGTCCACTCAGCTACCGAGGCGGATTTTCGAATGCAGTACATGTTATAAAATCCTACTTCAAATCAACGTCAGTGATACAGGTCTGTAGTTCGTCGGATTACTCCTACTTCTTTCCTGTGACCTGAGCAACTTTCCATCTTTTAGGCACGGATCTTTCGTGCAGCGAGCGGATGTATATGATAGTGAAGTACGGAGCTTTTATACACTACTGGCCATTAAAAATGCTACACCAAGAAGAAATGCAGATGATAAACGGGTATTCATTGGACACATATATTATACTAGAACTGACATGTGATTACATTTTCACGCAATTTGGGTGCATAGATCCTGAGAAATCAGTACCCAGAACAACCACCTCTGGCAGTAATAACGGCCTTGATACGCCTGGGCATTGAGTCAATCAGAGCTTGGATGGCGTGTACAGGTACAGCTGCCCATGCAGCTTCAACTCGATACCACAGTTCATCAAGAGTAGTGACTGGCGTATTGTGGCGAGCCAGTTGCTCGGCCACCATTGACCAGCCGTTTTCAAATGGTGAGAGATCTGCAGAATGTGCTGGCGAGGGCAGCAGTCGAACATTTCCTGTATCCAGAAAGGCCCGTACAGGACCTGCAACATGCGGTCGTGCATTATCCTGCTGAAATGTTGGGTTTCTCAGGGATCGAATGAAGAGTAGAGCCAAGGGTCGTAGCACATCTGAAATGTAACGTCCACTGTTGAAAGTGCCGTAAATGCGAACAAGAGGTGACCGAGACGTGTAACCAATAGCACCCCATGCCATCACGCCGGGTGATACGCCAGTATGGCGATGACAAATACAAGCTTCCAATGTGCATTCACCGCGATGTCGCCAAACGCGGATGCCACCATCATGAGGTTGTAAACAGAACTTAGATTCATCCGAAAAAATGACGTTTTGCCATTCGTGCACCCAGGTTCGTAGTTGAGTACACCATCGCAGGCGCTCCTGTCTGTGATGCAGCGTCAAGGGTAACCGCAGTCATGGTCTCCGAGCTGATAGTCCATGCTGCTGCAAAAGTCGTCGGATTGTTTGTTGCAGATGGTTGTTGTCTTGCAAACGTCCCCATCTGTTGACTCAGGGATCGAGACGTGGCTGCACGATCCGTTACAGCCATCCGTATAAGATGCCTGTCATCTCGGCTGCTAGTGATCTAGTAATACGAGGCCGTTGGAATCCAGCACGGCGTTCCGTATTACCCTGCTGAACCCACCGATTCCATATTCTGCTAATAGTCATTGGATCTCGAGCAACGCAAGCAGCAATGTCGCGGTACGATAAACCGCAATCGCGATAGGCTACGATCCGACCTTTATCAAAGTCGGAAACGTGATGGTACGCATTTCTCCTCCTTACACGAGGCATCACAACAACGTTTCACCAGGCAACGCCGGTCAGCTGCTGTTTGTGTATGAGAAATCGGTGTGAAACTTTCCTCATGTCAGCACGTTGTAGGTGTCGCCACCGGCGCAAACCTTGTGTGAATGCTCTGAGAAGCTAATCATTTGCATATCACAGCATCTTCTTCGTGTCGATTAAATTTCGCGTCTGTAGCACGTCATCTTCGTGGTGTAGCAATTTTAATGGCCAGTAGTGTATCAGCATATCCCGGAGGTAATCTAAATAGTATACAATCTGGACCGGAAGGCTTGCCTTTATTAAATGAATTGAGTAGCTACGCCACTTGTTCGCTACTCATGTTGGCAGCAGGTCTTGAGTGAAATTCTGGAATTTTTACTTTGTCTTCTTTGGGGAAGGAATATCGGGGAACCATGTATAGTAACTCCGCTTTAGTGGCGCTGTCGCCGGTAACATTACAATCGCTATCGTGAAGTGGAAGTATTGATTGTGTCTTTAAGCTGGTGTGCTTAACGTATGACCAGAATCTCTTTGGATTTTTTGCCATATTTTGAAGCAGAGTTTCGTTGTGGAAACTATTAATATCGTCTCCAAGTCCGCGATAAATTCCGAGCTTCAGTAAAATTTCGTCAATCTCGAGGATTTTTCGGTTAATGAAACTCAAGTCTGCATAGCGAGACGCGGTTTCCAATGCTCGTCTCCCTAAACACGAACGACAGGTAGTGTAATCGATTCTTCTCTATTTTATGGAAAACTGAGACTGTGTATGTGAACTGGCATCATTAGTTGCTTATCTGAATCTGTATATGGTTAAATTAAATTACGCGTAGAAAATTAATCAGGAATAGAAGGGAATGAAAAATTGTAACCACTTAGAAACGTTTGACAACTTCTAAAATAAGAATGTGTGTTTCGAAAAAAGAGCTTAATATTGAAGTTAAGTGTTCCCTCCCAATTCTGGAAACAAGACGGGATGATGAACGAAAACGTTGATACAAGCTATGTACTTAGCTAATGTAGATGGCTTGCCTGATGTCAAATTATGACCCTCGCTCTTGAGCAAATCGGGTTCTCTCTTCCCAAGCGTGGACTACTGAGGGTCGTACATCACAAGCTCCGCGTGCTGGTGTGCCTTGGCACCGAAAAAGGATCCCACTCGCAGAGGATAGTGAGTGCCCTATACAGAGGTGACAGACAATGACGTGGTTTTGTCTGAGTGTCTGCAAACAGCCGCACTAGAAGATTATATAACTGATGGCTGACTAGTCCCTCAGAGCCATGTACTCCTCTTGCCGAAGAGGCATGACTTGCGTTTCTGCAGAGAATGTAGACGAACTTCACACTGTGCCACAGTAGCTATCCTGGGAAAGATACTGTCTGATCTTCGTTAATCAGGAGTTTCCGTTATGCTGTTATCAATACAATTGAAACCTCGATTTGAAAGCTAGTCTAAAAAATATAACCATCAAATAATTTTGTTTTTCGTCACAGCTATACACTATTCCAATTTCCTATTTTTTTCTTTATTCTTTTTTTTTTCGTCAAACGAAAGTCATGGTTTCTTGTGGCGTCCCCCCATGAATTCCTCTTCTCTTCCAGCCTCTTCATCCCAGAATAGCACTTGCACCATATCTCCTCAATTATTTGCTGGATTTATTACACACTCTGTCTTCCTCTACGTTTTACCCTCTACACCTCCCCCTGCTAACAGGGAAGTTACTCCCTGATGCCTCAACACATGTCCTGTCATTTGGTCCCTTGATGGTGTCAGTGTTTTCCATGTGTTGTTTTCTTCACTGATTCTGGAGAAAATCAGTTCATTCCGTATCTAATCAGTTCATTTAATTTTCAACACCGTTCTATAATGAGCCGTATGGGCACGATCTTCAGTCGATTAGCCCCTCGTCGAGTATCTTTGTCCGGATAACTTTGGAGATACGCGGCTTGCGCCATCGGTGGGGACAGAAGCTGCGAAGCAGGAAGGTTTTGGGCAGTGTGTATGTGTGGTGTGTGGAGCGAGTTGGCCGGGATCGCGAGGGGTTTGGAGTTCTGGATGGAGCACGAGAGAACGTATCGGCTCCTGTGAAAGCACCGAGTCTTATTTTGACTGTCGTTTATCAACTGCGCTGCGAAGCGGTTTCTGTCCGGTTCGACGCTAGTGAAGGCGGTCCGGTGTCTTGGACGCTAAAGGGGTGGAAGGACGGCAACCATCCCGTCAAGATAAGTAACTTCCATATTTGTCTTTACCTCTGACTCTTCCCCTTCCCCCCCCCCCCTCCCCCGCACTTTCTCTGTCCTGTGGACATTATGCTACCACCACTCATAATTAATAACAGCTGTATAAAAGTAATTTGGTCCAAAACTGCTCAGTGAATTTTGGCTTATCGTAGATGCCTACTGAGCGTCCGTTAATTTTTTTTAAATTCTGTGTTTTGTTGTCTATTAAACGACAGTGAGTTCATAATTTATAGTAGTTGTTTAATAATCATTTACTTAAAATATGATCAGTGAATTTTCGTTAACAGTAGCTGCCTATTCAGTGATTGTTAACTGGTTTAAAATGCTGTTCCTTGTGTGTGTTCAGAAAGACAGTGGGTTATAATTAATAACAGCTGTTTATAAGTCATTTGCTTAAGATCTGATCAGTGAATTTTGGCCAACTGTAGCTATTTATCCAGTGACTGTTAACTATTTTTAAGCCCGCATCTCGTGGTCGTGCGGTAGCGTTCTCGCTTCCCACGCCCGGGTTCCCGGGTTCGATTCCCGGCGGGGTCAGGGATTTTCTCTACCTCGTGATGGCTGGGTGTTGTGTGCTGTCCTTAGGTTAGTTAGGTTTACGTAGTTCTAAGTTCCATGGGACTTATGACCACAGCAGTTGAGTCCCATAGTGCTCAGAGCCATTTGAACCATTTTTTTTGAACTATTTTTAAAATTCTGCATTTGCTGTCTGCTGAATGATAGTGGATTCATAATTAATAACAGCTGATTAAAAATCATTTGCTTAAAATCTGATCAGAAAATTATAGTTAACTGTATGTAACTATTCATTGACTGTTAATTGTGTATAAAATTCTGTATCCTTGCTGTCTACTGAGCGACAGGGGGTACATATTTGCTGCTGTACTTAAAAAAACTGCTGAGTGAATTTTGATAACTGTAGTTAGTTTTGCCGGCCGGAGTGTCCGTGCGGTTCTGGGCGCTACAGTCTGGAACCGGGCGACCGCTACGGTCGCAGGTTCGAATCCTGCCTCGGACATGGATGTGTGTGATGTCCTTAGGTTAGTTAGGTTTAATTAGTTCTAAGTTCTAGGCGACTGATGACCGTAGAAGTGAAGTCGCATAGTGCTCAGAGCCATTTTTTTGTAGTTAGTTGTTTTAAAATTCTGTACTTTTGGCGTATAGTTAATGACTGGTGGCTCGTAATTGGTGGCATTTTTCTAAAGCCTCCTCAGTCAATTTTGTTGTTGATTGTGTTTTTAAACTTGTTTGACTTTAATAAAAGAAAGTTATGTATTAAAGATGATGAACGCTGAAGCAGTTATATGGGGTCCCCATCCTTCCATTACGGTGATCCGATCCCAAATCTTCCCAGCCGAATTCCTAGTTATCATTCGTACAGTCTCAGAAATGCCTTCCCCACAATAACGCTGATGTTTGATATTAACAGGCTTCTCTTGGACAGGATTACCCTCTTCGTCTGTGTTGGCCTGCTTTCCATGCCTTGTTTGCTTCGTCCATTATGTGTGGTTTTGCTTCCAAGGTAGAAGAAATCCTTAACTTAGTTTACTACGTGGTCTCAATTTTGATGTTAGATTAGTCACTAAACTCATTTCTGCCACTCCACATTACGTTCGTCTTTCTTCGTTTCACACTCAATCTGCATTCTGTAATCAATTGACTGTGTCTCAAATTAAACAGATCCCTTAATTCTTTGTCGCTTTCACTGAGTATAACAACGCCATAAGCGAATCTCGCCACTGATATTCTCTCAACCTGAATTTTAATCCCACTCTTGAAACTTTCTCTTACTACTGTCATTGCTTCTTCGGTGTATAAATTATCGCCATTACTGTCTAACTGCCTTAGTGTGTAACAAGACCTGTCATTTGAATTACCTCAAATCGACTGTACAAATCCGTAACTATTACACCACATCATTGAATAGGACGTCATACAAATTCAGTAACCAGTAAAGCTGAAATTTCTTGCTGGTTGATAACCAAACTAATGTTAGTTATGTATAGCTTGTTTTTAATTTATGTAATCTAGAAAGTGGAAGAAGAATTTTGAAGTGGGCCATATCCAGTTCTTTCTTTTATGTTTCTAACTGCATCCAAGAATGCACAAGCCATCTACAAGATTTATAAACACAACGAAACAACTTTCGCTTTCAGAATTCTTAAAAAAAAAAAAAAGTGCAAGGGCGTTTCTGTCACCAGATAGCGCAAGGCACCGTCAGAAAGTGGACCGACAGCCCATAGAGTAACTATGGCACTTGCCGACTACATTATACTCAAGGCAAGTCTGCAAAATTTAGCAGCATCTACGGTTTTATGTCTGCGAGAATTTTTGCAGTGTTCTTTTAAGAAGTCCGTGTGTTGTTTCTTGAAACCATCTGTTACATTGATGATGGATGTTTTTGGTGTCATAAGAAAAGGAAGGAATGTTAGAATTTAACGTCCCGCTAACAATGAGGTCGCTGGGAAAGGAGCACACGCTTAGGTGCGAAAAGGAAATCGGCCGTACCGTTTGCAAAGGAACAGCCCCGGCATTTGTCTGTAGCGATTGTAGAGATTTAGAAAAATCACGAAAAACCTAAACCTGGATGGCGGGACGTGTATTTGAACTGTCGTTCTTCTGGGTGCGAATCCAGTCCGTTAATAACTACGCCACCGTGTTCGATGCTGTCGGACACTTATGGTTTAATAACATGATACGATAGGAGACGCGTACGTACAATCTGACATGCAGATGATAAAAACGACGGCGTGTTGAAAAGTAATGCCTCCGAATATTTTATTATGTCTCAGTATCCATTGAGGTATTACGTGTCAACTTTCCCGCTTTGCTGACACTGTTAACAATATGGTCTCTCGTTGGAAGGAATATGTTAGTCACTAGGGTGGCTATCTTGACAAACAGGTATGTAGACATGAAGGTAGGGATTGAAAGGGTTGCAAAAGAAACGTAAAAAAGAATCGGAAGTGTACAAAAAAGCTAAGAAATATGGTTCGTTCGCTAAGGAGGTGTACCTATTAATCAGCTACTCCGAAGAACGTTACAGAATTCTAGTTCCTCTTATCAGTTTAGGTGGGAGGACAGGACACATATAAAAATTTAACAGGTTTTGCACATTAAATTCATTGCTTCCCAGAACAGAGGGTAGTGTACTATCGAGACAAATTTATGCTCTTCTTCTGGATACACAACGGAATCAATCAAACCAGTGAATCCTATCCATAACGAAGACGACCATGCGTTATGCAGCAGGCCTTATTCACAGTCTTGTTAGTTTCATTCCTTTCCCTCAGAGTGATTGGAATGGTGTCCACCATTTCCTCGTAATAAAGCTTTACCTGACGTAACTCTTTTATTTCTATCCCCAAGCACTCATTCACGCCTTGGCATATAGAAGCTCTTTTAAGGGTGTGAGATGGTAGCATGTAACGTAGTGAAACACTGCAGTACCACATTAGCCTCACAGGTATTCCTGACTGCACTGTCTGGCTTCTCAGAAATAACTAATACTTGTTTCCAGTGATGCTGGATCCCAAAATGTCTCATTGCCACTCCATAATCCATGAAGACATGTCAAGATGATGTTTGGAAACTAGATTAAATTCTAATGACTGAAGGAATTTATATTATAAGCTGAGTACCCAGCGTGTCCTGGGTATGTATTTTTTTCCCCTCTCTTCCTTTAGTCCATCCCCTCCTTTCCCCTCCCTCTGTCCATCACCTCCACCCCTCTCTTTGTCCACCCCCCCCGTCCCCCAATCTCTGTCCATCTCCTCCTCCTCCATATCTGTTTCCATCATCTCTTCTTTGCACCATGCTGTCTGTCCATCTTCTCCTGCTCCATTCTCTCTCCACGTCATCCATCTCACCCCCCCGCTACACACACACACACACACACACACACACACACACACACACACACACACACACACACACAGTTTTTGCATGTAAATCGTAACTGACATCTGTAACAAACTAGTTGATGTAGTTTCAGGTCTTTAGAATGAAATTTTTACCATTGGATTTAACCACGCACACACATGTCAAAAGTATTTCACAGATAAATATTTAACATATATCACACGTGTTTGTACACATTTTTCGCCTCTACCTCTAGCTAATTTCGCTCTGTAGTTTCATTTTCACTCAGTTCAATACTTACGATGTCGTATCCCCTGAACTAGGTCCTGTACAGTAATAAAATATTGCAGGTACATTCAGCGGTGTATGTGGCTACAGTCTGTGAAATGTAATGTGAACAGAGCTGTTTTTGTGGTCTTCAGTCGACAGACTGGTTTGATGCAGTCTCCACGCGACTCTATCCTGTGCGGGCTTCATCTCCAAGTACCTACTGCAACTTACATCCTTCTGAATCTACTTCATGTATTCATCTCTTGGTCTCCCTCTACGATTTTTACCCTCCACGCTTCCCTCCAATACTAAATTGGTGATCCCTTGAAGCCTCGGAACGTGTCCTACCAACCGATCCCTTCTTGTAGTCAAGTTGTGCCCCAAATTTCGCTTCTCCCCAATTCTATTCAGTATCTCCTCATTAGTTACGTGATCTACCCGTCTAATCTTCAGCATTCTTCTGTAGCAGCACATTTCGAAAGCTTCTATTCTCGTCTTGTATAAACTATTTATTGTCCACGTTTCACTTCCATACATGGCTACACTCCACAGAAATACTTTCAGAAACGAATTACTGACACTTAGATCTATACTTGATGTTAATCAATTTCTCTTCTTCAGAAACAGATTCCTTGTCATTGCGAGTCTACATTTCATATCCTGTCTACTTCGACCATCATAACTTATTCTGATCCCCAAGTAGCAAAACTCCTTTACTACTTTAATTGTCTCATTTCCTAATCTAATTTCCTCAGCATCACCCGATTTAATTCAACTACATTCCATTATCCTCGTTTCGCTTTTGTTGATGTTAGACACAGTGCGTTCCGTTCAACTGCTCTTCCAAGTCCTTTCTTGTCTCTGACAGAATTACAATGTCATCGGGAAACCTCAAGGTTATTATTTCTTCTTCATGGATTTTAATTCCTACTCCGAATTTTTCTTTTGTTTTCTTTACTACTTGCTCACTATACAGACTGAATAGCATTGGGGATAGGCTATAACCCTGTCTCATTCCGTTCCCAACCACTGCTTCCTTTTCATGCCCCTCGACTGTTACAACTGCCATCTGGTTTCTGTACAAATTGTAAGTAGCCTTTCGCTCCCCATGTTTGACTCCTGCCACATGCAGAATTTGAAAGAGGGAATTCCAGTCAACATCGTCAAAAGCTTTCTCTAAGCCTACAAATGCTAGAAACGTAGGTTTGTCTTTCCTTAATCTATCTTGTAAGATAAGTCGTAGGGTCAGTATTGCCTCAAATATTCCAACGTTTCTACGGAACCCAAACTGATCTTCCCCGACGTCGGCTTCTACCAGTTCTTCCATTCGTCTGTAAAGAATTTGTGTTAGTATTTTGTAGCCGTGACTTGAAGTCTGAGGATATTTCGCCTGTTTCATACATCTTGCTCACCAGATGGTAGAGTTTTGTCAGTGCTGTTTCTCCCAAGGCTGTCAGTAGTTCTAATCGAATGTTGTCTACTCCCGGGACCTTGTTTCGACTTAGCTGTTTCAGTGATCTGTCAAACTCATCACGCAATACCATATCTCCCATTTCATCTTCATCTACGTCCTCTTCCATTTTCATAATATTGTCCTCAAGTACATCGCCCTTGTATAGACCCTTTGTATATTCCTTCCACCTTTCTGATTTCCCTTCTTTGCTTAGAACTGGTTTTACATCTGAACTCTTGATATTAATACAGGTGGTTATCTTTTTTTTGAAAGGTCTTTTTAATTTTCCTGCAGCCAGTATCTATCTTACCCCTAGTGATATATGCCTCTACATTTTACATTTGTCCTCTAGCCATCCCTGTTTAGCCATTTTGCACTTCCTGTATATTTCAGTTTTGAGACGTTTGTGCTTCTTTTCGCCTGCTTCATTTACTGCATTTTTCTATTTTCTCTTTTCATCAATTAAATTCAGTATCTCTTCTGCTACCCAACGAATTTGAGTAGCTCTCGTCCTTTTACCTACTGTTCTTGTCAATCGTTCCCTAACGCTCTCTCTGAAACTCTCTCCAACCTCTGATTCTTTCAGTTTATCCAGCTCTTATCTTCTTGAACTCCTACCTTTTTGAAATTTCTTCAGTTTCAATCTACAGTTCATAACCAATAAATTGTGGTCAGAATCCACGTCTGCACCTGCAAATGTCTCGCAATTTAAAATCTGTTTCCTAAATCTCTGTCTTACCATTATATAATCTATTTGAAACCTTTCTGTGTCTCTAGGCCTCTTGCACGTATAGAACCTTCTTTCATGACACTTGAAAGAAGTGTCAGCTATGATTAGGTTATGTTCTCTGCAAAATTCTACAGGCGGCTTCCTCTTTCATTCCTTACCCCCATTCCATATTCACCTACTACTTTTCCTTCTCTTCCTTTTCCTACTATGGAATTTCAGTCCCCCAAGACTATTAAATTTTCGTCTCCCTTCACTATCGGAATAGTTTGAATGTAGTTAGAAGCAAAAAACAAAAAAAATAAAACGTCGCGCATGACGCGCCAGTTTTTCGTGCGTCTCAGTATTCGACGTCACATCTCCTGAACTATGTGCTGTATAATGACACAATTTTGATGGTACGACCTGTGGTACATGTGAATACAGTTAGTAATAAAGATATGATAAATTAAAATGTAATGCTTCATGCAGCAGTCTTATTGCACGAACAGCGAAAATGTAGTAAGAGACAAACGTTTTTCACTTCATCGTCAGCAAGAAAATATTTCGTAAAGATATGAAATTATAAATAAAGTTTGTTGCAAGTCTGTAAGTGTTCTCATTCTCAAATTCTGGATGACAAAAGTAACTGGTATTGAGATGAGATGGGTTCCTCTGGTTTTGCACCCCCACCCCTTTTATACGTAGGAGGTACTTACCTCCACAGAAAATCTTTCCAGAGAGAAAGTGATATGTGTAACAAGTTTAGTTTTAATCCGACCAGTGGTATAGGAAGAGTATATTGAATATACGTTCGTACACATATACGTGCATCTGTTTTTATAATAAGTATTGATTGCACCCTCAGGATCTCTCGTATGTTGTAGAGTGACGGCTCACAAGCTTCGGCAGCTAATGCTGTGCCTGGCTTGTTTTACAGGCGCCTAATGTCTCATAGCGGGGTGTTTATAACACTGTTAGATAAAATATTGCCGGTCGATAGATCACATACCGGAGGTCCAACCGGGACCGAGGAAAGGCTTTGTAAAACGAAAAGAGGGAAGACCTGTCTTACCCGTTGTCCTGTAACGGAGGCACTACGAAATATTTGGAACCTTTAACGTTTTCGTTTTCATGGTTTTTGGAGTGATAACTAACTAGATTTCTCATCAGATCAGAGTCTGAGCAGTCGCAATGATACTTTAAAGCTGAGAATGGTGTCTCCCAAGTACCAATGTAAGTAAATTAACAAGATGACATAAAATTAAAATTAACACCTACACTCTTCTCAGTGGAGAATGAAAGCCCTGTGGCATTCGAAGCCAATGTTTTTCCTCTACTCAGTTTCAGTTACGTTTTATGGGTAATGCCCGAGAGACCGGAGACAAACGAGAAGATCGTGCAGTCGTCCATAACTATACAGCGATATTCGGAGAACATAAATGAGAGCTTTCTGTTATTTATTGTTTTATAAAGCCTGAAAAAGAGTATGGTGTTAAGACCATTGCCATGAAATGATTTCTGCTACAATTTTTATCGAATTTTGAAATAACGATTAACACAGTTTTTCTTGCTGCCTACAGATGACACTTTCGGTGACAGCTGTGTCATATTATACTCGAGTGTACTCTCACACTGACCTCTTTGTGACAGTGCCTCAGCAGTAGATTCTAACATAATGTTCAGTGACCACGATGTTTTATATTTAATTCCTTTTCGACTATTAAAGATTTGATTCCCGAAATCGTTAGAAGCGAGTACGTTGGTCTGAGTTTATTTTCAAAAGTTAAGGCGAACTGACTAGAAAAAAAACACATAAAATGTAAAGATCTTACACATGTTATGTACATTTTTCTGTTATTACTGTTGTCCCCCATGCACTTCTAGTGCTGATTTTCCCTGCAGAAAGTTCTGAATTGTCTGGGCAGTTCGGGCGAACAATGACGAACGAGTTACTACCGTTCAGCGCTGCCGATCCAAATGTCCACTCTGACTGTTCCGAATTCAGCAGCGTTAGCAAATCGTTTGGCGGTACGATACAGGTGTTAGAATAGATGCTTCTCACACTTCGAAATCTATCGAGAGACTGCCCATGTTCCGTCTGAGATATGATGCGAAAAAATTCCATGTCTTGTGCTTGTGGTATTTTACACTCAAAAAATGGCTCTGAGCACTATGGGACTTAACTACTGAGGTCATCAGTCCCTTAGAACTTAGAACTACGTAAACCTAACAAACCTAAGAACATCACACACATCCATGCCCGAGGCAGGATTCGAACCTGCGACCGTAGCGTATTTTACACTGACGCGGTGTGAAATGAGTGTGGAAAACGTTATTAAGTAAAAGTTTTTTTTGTACCTAGAGGACGACAGCTGGAAATACTGAGCGGATGCAGCCTACCAAGCGTTTTATCATTATTCCTCCACGTTCTCCCTTCCGTTTTCTAATACCCAAGGACGTCACATTTGTTAGGACAAATATTTACTTTGATGGCAACGAAAATAGTCTGGAATTAATATTTATTTCATAAATTCTTCGCTTCAGGGTCTTGTTTTGGAATTATCTATCTTGATTGTTCGACGAGGCGACTCTGTCATTTCGGTTAATGTGTTTTTCACGGATGTATCGCATTAGTAAATCGAAGATATTTACATCATCATGTCTTATGCTACAGATCAGTGTAATGGTATGAGTGAAAAATGGAAAAGCAGACGACGTTCTGTCGTCTCTTCGACATACGGTGAAAACCATTGCCACGAGTGTGAGATATAGTTTTTGATGAATCAAGTCCTTGGTAACATTTCAGTGCAGTCCAATTGTGAGAGATTGCTACGTGAGACTGTTACATCAGTATTCATTCTCATGCTCAGCATGTATTATGTCTGATCCCTGAGCATGTCATACGACTAACTCTTACCATCGTCCATGTCTTCTATGGATGTACGTCGTACAACCTGACAGGCCTGTGTTGTTGTGCGATGTGTGTAATATACAGGGGTTGGACAAAAATATCTGAAGAGATCGAGAAATAACTGTTTGAAAGTAAACGCAGATGCTAGTAAAGCCTGGAGATTTGCCATGTTGTATTTGACCACGAACGGCGCCAGCGCAATTTCCTCAACATTTTTCGTCAATATGTCAGACGTGGCCAGAACAGTGTTCGCTGTAGTTGTGAGTACGTTACGTGAGGGCTAAGTGAATTCGAACATGGGCAAATTGTTGGTGCTTGAATGGTTCGGTCTTTCGTAACCGAGATTTTTGGTGTTTCAAGAGGCACCGTATCGAAAATTTATACCGCATAAAGGGAAAGGGGAAAACATCAGCCGCCAAGCCATAACGAGGACAAAAGTATGTGTGTGTGTTGAGTGATAGTGAAGGAGGGTCATTGAAGGTGATTTCAACGAAAATTAAGAGGACGACAGACGCCAAAGTCACTAAAGAGCTGAATGTCGTATTCGCGAACCCTGTTAGCAACAAAACATCACGAAGGGAACTCTAAAAGTTCGGAATTGCAGGGGGAGATATAATTCCAAAACCACTCATCAGCGATGCAAATGTCAGTGACAAGTAAATGTGGTGCTAAAGGCATAATACCTGGTGTATAGAGCAAGTGAAGTGGGTCGTTTGGTCGGTTGAGCCTTGTTTCACACTGTTTCCAACTTCTTGTCGAGTTAACATCACAACGGCAGTTCATGCCCGAGGCTCGGTGGTGGTTTGGACAGACATATCGTGGTATTCCAAGGGCCCACTTGGTACTCTGCAAGATCGTATTACTGCCAGGGATTGTGTGACTACTGTGGCTGATCAGGTCCATCCACTAGTACGATGTTTGTACCCCAGAGGTGATGTTGCGTTTCAAGAGGACAGGGATCTGTTCACACAGCCCGCATCGTCCACGACGAGGATGAATTTTCGTATCTCCTCTGGCCACAACAGACATCAGGTCTCAGTATTATTGGGTCTTTGTAGTCTGTTTTGGAGAGAACAGTGCGTGAACGCTAGCCACCTCCATCGGCATTACCTGAAATTGGCACAATTTTCCAGAAAGTATGGTATAACATTTCCTTGCAAACCACGCAGGACCTGTATTTGTCCAATCCGAGACTATTCGAATTTGTTTTGAATGCCAACGGTTTTCTACGCCACAGCTGTCATGGCAATGTTGTGTTTTTGGTGTTTCCATATTTTTGTGCACCCTCTGCATAACAGCAGTAGAGAAAGTTTTGATGTAAAGTTTCTTCACCAAAACAACTGCAAACTATCAAGATCTGTTTATTGCAACGCGTTTTTACTTCAACTTGAAAACTGTACTTGTGGTGATAACATGTGTTTCTTGGGATTTTTTAGCGCAATGGTGCAAGTTTTAAGGAAGTAAAAAGTTTTCTAATATAAGGATAAAAGTTGATGAAATTCAATACTATATGACAAAATAAGCACTATTTCAGTTGGAACAACAAAGAGTTCTGCAACACTGAATTCGAAGTTTAGTCATGAAATTAAAATTTCATTTAGAACAAATAAAGTTACGTACTCAGCTTTTTGATTATTTACGTCGACTTGTCTGCCATCCTGGTAGAAACTGCAGTACCGTAGCACTTAACTAGGATAACCAAAAGAAAATGGCGCCCATTTCCACTTTTATCAGTAGGCTGCGCAATATTAATTGGCAACTTGCTCTAAATGTTCGGAAATGTAAGATAAGATTTCAACGTTGTGCACAGATTAACTAGTTGCTCTAAATGTTCAGAAATGGAAAAGTTTGCACTTCACAAAACGTATTGCCCTATGACTATAATATCAATGAGTCACCGTTGGACTCGTCCAACTCATACAAATACCTGAGTGTAATACTTGGAAGGGATATGAACTAGAATTATCACATAGGTTCAGTCGTGGGTAAAGCATGTCGTAGACCTGGAAGATTCTTGAAGACAGACGCAAACTATCCCGAGAAAGTCTATTAACAAAGTTTCAAGACCAGGCTTTAAATTATTTCTCTGGGTTATACTACAACTCCTTACGTATGCATATGGGTGGTGAGGATAAGATTAGAATAATTACTGCATACTGAGAGGCATTCAAACAGCCATTCTCTCTGCGCTCCATACGTGAAAGAAACAGGAACAACTCTTAATTACGAGTTACAGTGGGACGTACCCTCTGCCATCCACCTCACGGTGGTTTGCAGAGTACAGATGTAGATGTTGATTTCGCTCACGTAGCGGCGTGACACGGTACTGTGGCGCGTGGCTATCAGTGTCAACCAGACCTGCAGACGTACAGGGGACACTGTTCTACCCCGGAACACTTTTCTATCACCTGGAGCCAGCCCTGTAATAGGAGTTTAATGTATTTTCGTACTCATTTTGAAACGTTCGCATTCACCTTATGCTTGCTGCAGTCTGTTTCTGAAGCTACAAAAACCACTCAGGGAAAGTAACGGTTTTCCAAAATTGAAAAACCAAATGCGAAAAACTGTTCCATGATAAAACACGGTCATCTACCTAGGAACAAACATTATAGACAAATTTAAAAGTCTTGCACTCGAGAAAATCCTGTCAGTACTGCGTGTAATAGTCTGTGTGTTCGATTGTTGCTCTTCTACATACCAAGAATCAGTAAGTGATATGAGAAGTGATTTCAAAAACTACTTACTAGTGAAAAACATTTTGAAGCAGAACCTACTGGAAATAAAAGCAAATTTCCGTTCTGAAGACAGGGAAAATTGTTAAGACATTAAATAGGCACAATTAAAAATAACACTTGTGTCATGGGAGAAAACTTCCTGCCATTTCAAGACCAACGAAATGTGGCTCAATCGTCCACGTGTTATGCAACTAGTATGAAAAATATACTGAATTTTACTTGCAATAAAATTCTGTAACTAAATAATTAACAATATGCTGCATATTGATTCAAAGTGTTACATGGCATTTAAATATTCTGAACTCGTCATACTAACAAACGCCGCACAACACAAAATCTCATGTCTCTTTAACAACGAAAACTTCAGAAAATGGAATGGCGGAAGTTGCTTACGGCGCTTTCTATTGCGTATTCCTTCATGCGATTCTAAAATCACTCGGTAAACTAAAACGCCGACCAGGAAACAATATGTGTTCGTAGATGCTCTGTCATCCAGACACAACACTCTCCTCTACTTTCGCAGAATAAATTAATTATCTACTTTTATTTTTTCGAAACTACCATTAAAACTCTATGGCTACCTGCGACTAAATCATCTTTAAAACTCGATGTGCAGGAAACTGGAATGTAAACATCGAAGAAAATATAGTACTGCAGATACACTCTTCGCATGATGCAGTGTGAAGCTGTTATGCAACAAACATCCTAACCAGATGCGGAAAATACGTTACACGCATTGTAGAAGGAATAGCACTAAATATGGAAACGTGTGGCTAGAAAACTGCGAGACTTCACTTCTAATCGTTTCGAATCCTTGTTAATTTCGACGCACATACACAAATCATCTTTGAAGTTTCTTACACACCCGACTTATTACTACACAAATCATCTTTGAAGTTTCTTACATATTCGATTTATTACTAATTTCACGTGTCTAGAAAACCAGGAACGTATCCATAGCAGCAACCGTCGTTAAGAAATCTACTCCAAAATGTGGAAGATGCTTTGTGGAGCCTACTTCTATTGTTCATCTGTCGCTGATGCCGAAATTGTCAATTTAAGTTTAAGAACTGAGCTACTGGCGTCTCAAGCATAGTGCTGATGCAACTTACCACCCAATCACGTTATACATCACGAAAAGAGCAATCGCGACAGCGCTGGCAATCTCCATTTCGGCGATTCTGTGCCAACTATGACGTTTCCTCGGTTGCACCTCTTCGAAAGAAGCTATTGTTGACACTGAATAATAAGCTTATCTCTCCGCTACGTACCGTATTAATACCACATTGTGAATCAGTAGCTATGAATAAATGCAAAAGGATGTGGTATTCGTTAGGTAGTCCATTCGAGCACGAAATGGCCATATTGATGAATGCACAAAAGAACATAACGGAAACTGACCCAAAATGGTTGCGACCTTTTCACTACTAGCTTTTCTGCAGCGTCATAAATAAAGGATGACAGCCTGTGAAACTGTTCAAACGAAAATTATTAAAATGATAAATTATACGCGCGTCACTAATACAGTTTCGGATTTTCATTCTGACGCACTCAAATTGTCCAGACACGTGGGAAGTCTCTCACCTTCTCTTGCAAGAAGTCATGTCAGGTCCAGATGAGGACGTAGACTCAGGAGTGCAATATTGCAAAAATTAGCAGGCTCGCTCGCGTTCTCTGACTCAAATAGATGATTGTACGCAGTTTCCTCCCATCACTGTAAGGTATGCTGGAGAGATAAGACACGACATTTGTATCCGTGAACCGCATGTTTCCCACCTGCGTTTGGGTATCCCCGTTCAGCTATTTCGTATTTCTGTAATCATGCCTCGTGGACGATGGAAGTGTACTATAGATATAGTTAATAGATCTCATTATGACATTAAATATAACACAGTCTATATCTACATTTGTTCTGTAACGTGGTTTGGCTTTTCCAAGCTTTTGACTATTTTCTTGCGTCAGGTCACTCACATTCAGTAGATCACGAATAGGTATTCCATTAGACCACTCTGTTATATTACATAAGAGTATGAAGTAACGTTGATATCTGAAAAGTGAGGATAGACTATCAATACGAATCGCTTCTTTATTCGTTGAGCGATCAGAAGATTAACCTACCCCTACACCTGACACTACAGAATTGACTGGAGGTAATGCCATATAATGTGCTGAAGTGAATGAAACGCCTAATATACGCTTTTCAGTAAACTTGAAGAGGAAATAATATTACATGAAATATTACGCAGGAAGAGTACTACAATCATTCCAGACCTACAGAAAAAATACATCTAAACTTTTCTATAAATAGAATACGCATTTATTGAAAGATGCATTTCGTGGGCGTGGTTGTCTGATAGTTGTATTTACTACCCATGTGCGTCGCAACGGAGCTGCTGGAGAATGTAGAACCCCAGCAAGTAAAATTATCACAGGAACAAAAGTCGATGCACTGGTCGTATCAATTGATAGAGGAGACACGGGAGCGAAGTTAGCCTTTAGTGCAGCCTTTATGAGGTGCTGAGCCTAGGAAATTCATGAATGGTCATTTTAGAGTGTCGAGATTAAGGACGAGAGAACCTATAGAATTAAGTTGAACATATTCCAGAACTGCATATTTGTAAATACTTATTAGGAGGAGTATCGAAAAAACTTACAGGAAATCACTCACTCTGTAAAAATCGTGACGTGGACGAAACTGTCAGCGATGTGACAGTAGCAGCTTCATATAGGCATTAAACTCTGAAATCAGTAATGAATCGAAAAATTTTTATTGGAATCATTTTGATATAGTAATGATATAACGAGTGATAAATGGTGTAGATATCTGAAGCGATTGTCAGAATGGAAATTACTTGCTACGTTCCTTCCTACGAAGCCATGCATTGGCACAGGCCTTTCGTGACGTCCTGCTGACGGCCACGCACTTGTGCTCTGTGCAGCTCAGCAGAGCTTGAGAACATCAGGTAGATAACTAGTCACTGCAGGAAACGTCACGCTAAAACCGTGTGACTCCGCCTCTGCTCTTAGAAATGCCCTCAAAACAGCGTGGAAGAGGATCAACAAGTGTCCGCAGTTATGTCGTGTCTGGCTGAAAACTCTCATTGATCAGATTCCGTACAGGTACCAAAATGCAGGAATGTTGATTAGTACGCTTAATCTGTTGATCCAAATAGTCCCAGACATTTCAATGGTGCTGATATCGCGTTATTTAGCGGACCAGTTGAGGAGTTGTGGGGTGTCTGAGAGTTCATCAAAACAGGGCAGTACCGTACACATTCAGCCCTATGAACACAGCTGTTGTCTTGGAAGATAAGAAAGTCGGCAGTACACTCAACACGGTACTTTCCTAGGCTCATGGATCTGTCAGAAATGGTATGTACCATATCGGTGCATGCCGAATTCATTGAACGCAGTAGATGCAAAACAACTAAGTACTCGGCTAGTGCCGCCAGGGTAGTGCACGAAATGACAATGTACGGTCGAGAATTCAAAATAGAGAACAGACGTCAATGGCTGGGAAAACAAGTCGAAACTGCAATCCAAAACAGAACCATATAATCACTGTGTAGCTACATTCAAGACTGGAGGTTGAAGGCAGGCGAAGCTGAAGGCGGACAGGCACGACTAAACCGCCTGCCAAAGGCTGAGGCAGCGCAGATACAGGCGGCTGGTCGCTGGTGGTTGGTCACCGGCAAGAGGCGTGGAACTGCTTGCAGCGTTCCTCTCTCACCGTTGCACACAGCATTCAGCGCTGCTCTGCTGAGCGTGCTAGCCGTATTCCACTGTCATCGTCTGACACGATGGATACAGCAGCACGCCATTGCCTCCCTCTGACTTTTAACTGGCTCGACTTTTGAATAATTATCCGAGATTGGTGTTGTTGTTGTCCTTGGTGATGGCTCAAATGGCTCTGAGCACTATGGGACTCAACTGCTGAGGTCATCAGTCCCCTAGAACTTAGAACTAGTTGAACCTAACTAACCTGAGGACATCACAGACATCCATGCCCGAGGCAGGATTCGAACCTGCGACCATAGCGGTCTTGCGGTTCCAGACTGCAGCGCCTTTAACCGCACGGCCACTTCGGCCGGCTCCTTGGTGGTGGTGTTTGGGGAGGGGTGAGAGGGGATGTACCTACAACGAGAACTTCGAACGGTAGTGCACCTTGTCATTTTTCAAATTAGCAAATAATTTCCAGAGATGTAAGAAGCGGGAAGTCGCAGAAAAAAGTTCCTAGTACTGGCCTAGGGTTGAACTCCTGACATCCGCATTTCATGACTGTTATTTAGCCACTGATACTGCTGATGTAGCACTGCTTCGCATGTTAGTTTTAAACGTATGTGTCATGTTACAAAAACATGAAAGAAATGTTTACAACACTTAAGCGTGACAGCTGTAGATACAGCGCTACCACAGGAAGTAACATCAGTGTTTAACGTCCTGTTGATGACAGAGCCATTACAGATGAAGAACGTGCTCCAGCTGGGGAAAGCTGAGAGTGGAAACTGGGTGACGTGTTACTAGAGCAACCATCCCAGAATTTGCATTAAAGTTTTAAACGTAGTCCTCATAAATCTAAATGTGCTTGTGTGAATGGTAAATTTAGCCGCCACCCGCCCCCCCCCCCGCCCCCCCCCCCCCCCCCGGATGCGATTTCAGTGTTTTACGACTACACCCAACACGTTCATTATTACAAAACGAGATTTTGTCGCAACATCTAGATGAGGACGCATTTCTCTATGAGAAGATACAGAAGTGTGGTAACAATTTCAAAACAAAGCCACTGAAGTTAAGGAGGAAGAAAGCATTCACCTAAAATACCTTCCTGTCTGCCGAGGAAATTGAAAGTATTAGTAACCAAACTTCAGATATGAATGATATGCAGAGAAAGTCAAACAAAGTAAAGGATTTATTTAAGTAGACAGTGAGCCCAATATTTTAACTAGTTTGAATGCATGGAAACCCACATTAGTGGAACAGAAGGTACAGTCTACAGTTGAATCTGTAGTTGCTACACCAAGTTTGTTGAGCAGTGTCATGGAAAACTAAATAGCAGTTATGTATCATAGTGAAATACATAAGTACACAATTATCATAAACCTGCCTATGAAAAATATTAATACTGTAGCAACAATATAAATACAGAACTGATAAATCATTTCTCCACTTCCAACAAAATGGGCGTAGTAGTAAAAATATCCATAGGTACAATACACTTAAGCTTCATGTTAATAAGTGTGGGAAGGTGAATGAATCCTCAAAGAAATTTTTAAGCTACAGTGAGTTTTCACAGGAAGATTTCAACTTTCAGTGTAGCATAGCTCATAAAAGTAGAATATGATAACGATACTCAATATATTCTAGTTTTAAGTTTTTCTGCAGCAAGCATATGACTTGGAAACATTTCTTTTTGCTTCAGAGTAGCACTTGCTACCTATGTCCTCAATTATTTGCTGGATGTATTCCAATATTTGTCTTCCTCTACAGTTTTTATCCTTTAATACCATGAAAATTACCCCCTCATGTCTTAACAGACTTCCTATCATCCCATCTCTTCTTCTTGTCAGTGTTTTGCATACAGACCCCAAAAAAAGTTTTGCATCACCCTGGTTCCCAGAACTCCTGAAGAGAGACGTCGATTGTGGATACTGTATCACAGACACAGTCCCTTTGACTGTTGAGAGATGTCACTAATTTCTCCCAAAGATGTAAACAACCATGCATGAGCAGTGCCTATTAGACGTAGGGGGTCCAACAGCCGATCAATTCCAGTCGTTCCACCACGAAGGATGTACACGGCTCAAGTTCTCTGTAGTTCAACCATGCCTAGATGATCAATACCACAGTTGAATTGTGTCTGCATTGTTATTTTGTGCCAGGAAGGGCTCTCAACAAGGGAAGTGTTCAGGTGTCTCAGAGTCAACCAAAGCGATGTTATTTGGACATGGAGGCGAGACAGAGAGACAGAAACTGTCGATGACATGCCTCCCTCAGGCCGCCAAGGGGCTACTACCGCAGTGGATGACTGCTACATACGGATTATGGCTTGGAGGAACCCTGACAGCAATGCCACCATGTTGAATAATGCCATAGGACATCGTGTTACGACTCAAATTGCGTGAAATAGGCTGCATGATGCGCAACTTCACTCCCAACATCCATGGCAAAGTCCATCTTTGAAACCATGACACCATGCAGTGCAGTACATGTGGGCCCAACAACATGCCGAATAGACTGCTCAGGATTGGCATCACGTACTCTTTACCGATGAGTGTCACGTATGTCTTCAACTGGACAATAATTGGAGATGTGTTTAGAGGCAACCTGGACAGGCTGAACGCCTGAGGCACACTGTCCAGCGAGTGCAGTAGGGTGGAGGATCCCTGCTGTTTTGGTATGGTATCATGTGGGGCCAATGTACACTGCTGGTGGTCATGGAAGGTGCCGTAATGGCTGTACGATACATGAATACCATCCTCCGACCGATAGTGCAACCATATTGGCTGTTTATGGATGACATGACCCACCAACCACTCTGAGGAATCTACGCCAAATTGCACTGAGGAGTGGGAAAATCTGGACCAACAGTCCCTTGATGAACTTGGAAATAGTATGCCATGACGAATACAGGCATGCATCAATGCAAGAGAACATGCTGTTGGAAATTAGATGTACCGGTGGTTGCAACAAGCTGGACCACCACCTGTGAAGGTCTCATTGTATGCTGGTACAACATGTCATATGTGGTTTCATGAGCAATAAAAACAGTGGAAATGATGTTTATGTTGATCTCTACTCCAATTTTGTGTACAGGCTCTGGAACTCTTGGAACCGAGGTGATGGAAACCTTTTTTTGATGTGTATGTATTCCTTTCCTCATTGATTCTGGGGAGAACCTCCTCACTCTGCACCTCAGGAATCCAATTAATTTTCAACATTCTTCTGTACCACCACATCTTCAATGTTTTGCCTCTTTCCAGTTCTTGTTTTACCACTGCCCCTGTTCATTACCATATAATGCTGCACTCCAAGCATACATAATAAAAATTTCTTCTTCAGGTTGAGACCTATGTTTGATACCAGTAGACTTCTCTTGGCCAGAAATGCCCTTTGGCTAGTCTGCTTTCTACACTCCTGGAAATGGAAAAAAGAACACATTGACACCGGTGTGTCAGACCCACCATACTTGCTCCGGACACTGCGAGAGGGCTGTACAAGCAATGATCACACGCACGGCACAGCGGACACACCAGGAACCGCGGTGTTGGCCGTCGAATGGCGCTAGCTGCGCAGCATTTGTGCACCGCCGCCGTCAGTGTCAGCCAGTTTGCCGTGGCATACGGAGCTCCATCGCAGTCTTTAACACTGGTAGCACGCCGCGACAGTGTGGACGTGAACCGTATGTGCAGTTGACGGACTTTGAGCGAGGGCGTATAGTGGGCATGCGGGAGGACGGGTGGACGTACCGCCGAATTGCTCAACACGTGGGGCGTGAGGTCGCCACAGTACATCGATGTTGTCGCCAGTGGTCGGCGGAAGGTGCACGTGCCCGTCGACCTGGGACCGGACCGCTGTGACGCACAGATGCACGCCAAGACCGTAGGATCCTACGCAGTGCCGTAGGGGACCGCACCGCCACTTCCCAGCAAATTAGGGACACTGTTGCTCCTGGGGTATCGGCGAGGACCATTCGCAACCGTCTCCATGAAGCTGGGCTACGGTCCCGCACACCGTTAGGCCGTCTTCCGCTCACGCCCCAACATCGTGCAGCCCGCCTCCAGTGGTGTCGCGATAGGCGTGAATGGAGGGACGAATGGAGACGTGTCGTCTTCAGCGATGAGAGTCGCTTCTGCCTTGGTGCCAATGATGATCGTATGCGTGTTTGGCGCCGTGCAGGTGAGCGCCACAATCAGGACTGCATACGACCGAGGCACCAGGGCCAACACCCGGCATCATGGTGTGGGGAGCGATCTCCTACACTGGCCGTACACCACTGGTGATCGTCGAGGGGACACTGAATAGTGCATGGTACATCCAAACCGTCATTGAACCCATCGTTCTACCATTCCTAGACCGGCAAGGGAACTTGCTGTTCCAACAGGACAATGCACATCCGCATGTATCCCGTGCCACCCAACGTGCTCTAGAAGGTGTAAGTCAACTACCCTGGCCAGCAAGATCTCCGGATCTGTCCCCCATTGAGCATGTTTGGGACTGGATGAAGCGTCGTCTCACGTGGTCTGCACGTCCAGCACGAACGCTGGTCCAACTGAGGCGCCAGGTGGAAATGGCATGGCAAACCGTTCCACAGGACTACATCCAGCAACTCTATGATCGTCTCCATGGGAGAATAGCAGCCTGCATTGCTGGGAAAGGTGGATATACACTGTACTAGTGCCGACATTGTGCATGCTCTGTTGCCTGTGTCTATGTGCCTGTGGTTCTGTCAGTGTGATCATGTGATGTATCTGACCCCAGGAATGTGTCAATAAAGTTTCCCCTTCCTGGGACAATGAATTCACGGTGTTCTTATTTCAATTTCCAGGAGTGTATGTCCTCTTTGCTCTGTCCCTCATGGGTTATGTTGCTTCCTAGGCAGCAGAATTCCGTAACTTCATCTACTTCATGATCCCTAGTTCTGATGTTAAATTTCTAGCTCCTCTCATTTCTGCTTCTTCTCATTACTTTTGTTTTACTTTGTCTTACTCTCAATTCATATTCAGCACTCACTGGACTATTTATTTCTTTCAACATATCCTGTAATTCTTCTTCATTTTCACTGAGGATGGTAAAATCATCAATGAATCTTATCATTGATATCCTTTAGCTTCAATTTTAATGCCACTCTTGGACCTTTATTATATTTACATCATTGCTTCTTCGAATATATGGACAGATTATTGACCTATAAATGCATGTTATGTAAATTACCACATTATTTACAGTTTGTTGGAAGAGCAACGTATATGAATAGTGGATCCTGTATAACAACTTGCATTATAGTTGCTTTAATTACTTCCCAGAGGAGAAGCTAGCTTTGAAATTTGTTATATATATATATATATATATATATATATATATATATATATATATATATATATATATATAGTTATAATAGAGGGAAACATTCCACGTAGGAAATATATATCTAAAAACAAAAATGATTTGACTTACCAAATGAAAGTGCTGGCAGGTCGACAGACACACAAACAACCACAAACATACACACAAAATTCAAGCTTTCGCAACAAACTGTTGCCTCATCGAGAAAGAGGGAAGTAGAGGGAAAGACGAAAGGAAGTGGGTTTTAATGGAGAGGGTAAGGAGTCATTCCAATCCCGGGAGCGGAAAGACTTACCTTAGGGGGAAAAAAGGACGTGTATACACTCGCACACACACACATATCCATCCACACATATGTGGCAACAGTTTGTTGCGAAAGCTTGAATTTTGTGTGTATGTTTGTGGTTGTTTGTGTGTCTGTCGACCTGCCAGCACTTTCATTTGGTAAGTCAAATCATCTTTGTTTATATATATATCAAAAGTAATATACCTTCATTTAAAAATGGTAAATTAGTACTGGTTAATGATTACCATGAGAGTTCAAGTATAAAGAAAGAAATGAGTAAGTTTAATCCAAGACACTGTGGACCTTTTACAATACAGTACCTCCAAAAGCAGTCTTTTTGGTAGACCCCGAAACAGGGCAAGCAAAAGGACTTTACATCCCTCTCTTACTGCCTTATCTCACAGCATGAAAAAGAGGGGGAAAACCTGTTAACAGGGTATAAAGAATAACCATTATGGCAATTACAGCATGTATTCAGAGGTAACGGTGATAGGTGATAAGGGGTAAAATGCAAAAGACAGATTGTCAGCGACATTTGTTTTCTTTGAAGCATGGATGGATGAGAAGGTCATAGGTATTATGTTGTGACACATTTATTAATAATGTCACTTTAATATTGAGAGGAGGAAGTATGCTGACAATACAACAGAGGGCAGGGAGCAACGTATTAACAACAAGGTGAGAATGAAACAGCAGGTAGCACAAACTGTTTTGGTGAGGCCTCAGTATATGGCATTAGCATTATCAGCACCAACAAAATGTGGATTACTTGTTTAACAGGTGAGGAAAAAAATTAATGTATAAAATCTTGCATTATCTCAGAAGTAGGTGCCTGTGCCCAAATGGTTTGTGTAAGTATAAGAAAACCACAATACTTAGGGATGTATTGTGTCTTTTAATGTAAGACAGAAAAACTGAAGAACTATTAAGTAAATGTTAGTTGTTTGCTATGTTGCAATAAAAAAGGATTAAATATAAACTGACAGCCAATGAAGAAGATTATGTCTTTTAATGTAAGACAGAAAAACTGAAAAACTATTAAGTAAATGTTAAATGTTACCTATGTAGCAATAAAAAAAAGATTAAATAGAAACTGACAGCCAGTGAAGAAGTGTTCTTACCAGGATCTAGGTATCTATAATTTAACATATGTAGCAAGTATTTGTCCATATAACTGAAAGAAAATAAATAACTAGTCTGAACATCTCATTTTTTCCTTTTTTAAGTGACTGGGGTGTAACCAAGTGAATAATACAGAACAAAGAACAATATCATTACCTAGTAAGAAGGAATGAGTTTTTGATTAACAGTCCTTAAAGACAGTTGCATGTGAATGAAGGCTTTTTATAAAGTGCTCCAATGACATACTGTTATATGTGAGTTATGGCATTGTGAAAAGCATAAAGAAAAGATGTAAGGAAAGGAGGGTGAAAAAAAAGTTTTAATTACACAGGTAAAAGTCACTTGGCTACAGAGTAACTTGATGTTGGAAGTTGTAGAAGTAAGGGCCATAAGCTGTGTGTACAATTTCAAATTTGAAGATGGATGGTCCCAATGGGAGGGAAGAAAGATAGATGGGTTTTGCTAGAGTGACGGTTTAGTCCTTGGTCAGCTGAACCCAGAGAAGGAATTATCTGTATCATATTACGGATGTATTGGATACTAAAACCAACAGCGTTAATACAAATGAAAGCTGTGAAAAAAGCAATCGACCAGTGCCCCAAAGAATGATACACAATGAAAACAAGAGACAGAATGTATTAATTCTTTCTGACAGTCATGGTCATCACTGTGCAAAAATTATGATCAGTACTCAAAATCAAAAACACTACATCTCTTTTTTTATAAAACCTTCTTTACAGACGAATGGAAAAACTGGTAGAGGCCAACCTCGGGGAAGATCAGTTTGGATTCCGTAGAAACACTGGAACACGTGAGGCAATACTGACCTTACGACTTATCTTAGAAGAAAGATTAAGGAAAGGCAAACCTATGTTTCTAGCATTTGTAGACTTAGAGAAAGCTTTTGACAATGTTGACTGGAATACTCTCTTTCAAATTCTAAAGGTGGCAGGAGTAAAATACAGGGAGCGAAAGGCTATTTACAATTTGTACAGAAACCAGATGGCAGTTATAAGAGTCGACGGACATGAAAGGGAAGCAGTGGTTGGGAAGGGAGTAAGACAGGGTTGTAGCCTCTCCCCGATGTTGTTCAATCTGTATATTGAGCAAGCAGTAAAGGAAACAAAAGAAAAATTCGGAGTAGGTATTAAAATTCATGGAGAAGAAATAAAAACTTTGAGGTTCGCCGATGACATTGTAATTCTGTCAGAGACAGCAAAGGACTTGGAAGAGCAGTTGAATGGAATGGACAGAGTCTTGAAAGGAGGATATAAGATGAACATCAACAAAAGCAAAACGAGGATAATGGAATGTAGTCTAATTAAGTCGGGTGATGCTGAGGGAATTAGATTAGGAAATGAAGCACTTAAAGTAGTAAAGGAGTTTTGCTATTTGGGGAGCAAAATAACTGATGATGGTCGAAGTAGAGAGGATATAAAATGTAGGCTGGCAATGGCAAGGAAAGCGTTTTTGAAGAAGAGAAATTTGTTAACATCCAGTATTGATTTAAGTGTCAGGAAGTCATTTCTGAAAGTATTCGTATGGAGTGTAGCCATGTATGGAAGTGAAACATGGACGATAAATAGTTTGGACAAGAAGAGAATAGAAGCTTTCGAAATGTGGTGCTACAGAAGAATGCTGAAGATTAGATGGGTAGATCACGTAACTAATGAGGAAGTATTGAATAGGATTGGGGAGAAGAGAAGTTTGTGGCACAACTTGACCAGAAGAAGGGATCGGTTGGTAGGACATGTTCTGAGGCATCAAGGGATCACCAATTTAGTATTGGAGGGCAGCGTGGAGGGTAAAAATCGTAGAGGGAGACCAAGAGATGAATACACTAAGCAGATTCAGAAGGATGTAGGTTGCAGTAGGTACTGGGAGATGAAAAAGCTTGCACAGGATAGAGTAGCATGGAGAGCTGCATCAAACCAGTCTCAGGACTGAAGACCACAACAACAACAACAATGCACAGTTAAAGGACATGGTTTGTAACATAGATGGGAAGATGAAAGAATATATGAAAAATGACAGTGTCATCATTCTAGGTGGGACAAACGACATCCTAAATAAATTTCAGGATTTCAAATGTGTCTTAACAGATTCTCTTCATAAGATAATCCACACAAAAGCTATCTTGTGCACAATTACATACAGATACGATGTACCAAAACTGAACAACAGAATCTATGCTGCAAACGAATTCTCAATGAGCAATGCAAAAAATTATGAGCATGTAATGGTAATGGATGTCAATACATTCCTCAGCAGAAGAGATTACACAAAGCATGGACTTCATTTGTGACTGGAAAGCAAAGAGAAATTATGTAGACATTTACAGCAGCAAAAATGGACTTATCCAACTCGATAGTTATGAAAGATAAATGAGGAGCCGCAAAAAAGAACTGTACTACACCTTCTTTACTCAAAGAAGGCACAGCGAAACAAAACTACAATTGACTAAACCAGGCTATGGTACTGGCAAGAGCATCTAACCCAAAAAAAGCAACTGAACCAAGTTCCACACCTGAAGATATTCAAGATACAACAAGAAGAACAGGGCACTGGAAACCAGAAGCAGTACCCACAGGAGACCCACTAAGGACATCAGCAGAACCAGTCTCAAAAGTATCATCAAGGACATCTAATTTTACATGTATCAGTGGACACCAACAATCAGCTACTACCATCCCAGCAACAGGAGGAAGTTTAGCAATTCCAGTGAGAAGAAATGTAAGGCAACCATATCATTTACAAGATTTTTTATTCCCAAAAAGCCTCAAGACCAAATTAGGATAACAAGTGCTCCTATCAACACCACCTCCAGTAGCAGTCCTTGCAGCAAAAACAGAAATCACCTCAACAATGACCACACAAGAAAAATGACCAAAGAGGTGGAGACTGCCCCTTTTCAACATCAGGTGAACTTTAGGTTTGCATGAGAGCTTCTGTAAAGTTTGGAAGGTAGGAGACGAGATACTGGCAGAAGTAAAGCTGTGAGTTTGGGGTGTGAATCGTGCTTGGGTAGCTCAGTTGGTAGAGCACTTGCCCGCGAAAGGCTTCCAAATCTGCATCACCTATATACTTCTCAACTCATTGTTCATTATTGATCTCCACCTTTCTCATGAGTCAATTATATTCCTTGTTGATGTATAAAGCACTAACTACCAACATAAAATCTTCCTTTTGACAGTTGTCACCGTTTTTCTATAAAAAAAAAGCACCTTGTTTATGGCCTTTGGACTTGTGGATGTCACAGTCAGAGTGGAACACAGTAATTATCCCCAAATGTGTATCTTGACCAGTAGATTCAGAAATTGATTTTTTATGAGATTTCTTCTCACACCAGCAACAGATGAACAAGTTCCACCAATAACTGCAATAGCTTCTTCAGGATCCACACCTTTTGTATAAAGGACAGACTCATTCATATTTCATACATGTGTGTGTGTGTGTGTGTGAGTGTGTAAGAGTAGAAGCTCAAAAGGTACTGTGATTTTCTTATGTTCAAAGTGTGTCTATGCACCACTGAAATGTTAAAATGCTCTGGCATGTGTTATAACTGAACCAACAACCTTACTAATGATTTGTCATCTTACATTGTTCATGAACTTTTGCCTTGACTGTTTTCATATGGCCACCTTCTTGTAGTTTCCTTGTGATCACAGTGGAGGTTTTCTAGATATTAACTACCTAAACAATGTTTTTACATAGATGTCTTTCATCTGATTGTGATGAAGGGGTGAAACATGTTTTTTTCAAGATGAATAACGTGTACCATCACAGAACCCCCAATGAGATGAAAGATATCATTTAAATTAACTAATTAATGAATTAAATATCTGCTATATCATCGTGCTTTTTACTAAATTATTGCACAGTGATGACCACGACTGTCAGAAAGAATTAATACATTGTGTCTCTTGTTTTCACTGTGTATCATTTTTTGCGGCACTGGTCGATCGCTTTTTTTACAGTTTTCATTTGTATTAACGCTGTTGGTTTTTACTATCCAATACATCCATAAAATGATACAGGTAATTCATTCTGTGGTTTCGCCTGACCAAGGACTAAACCATCACTCTAACATGCCCATCTATCTTTCCTCCCTCCCATTGGGTCCATCCATCTTCAAATTTGAAATTGTACACACAGCTTATGGCCCTTACTTCTACAACTTCCAACATCAAGCTCCTCTGTAGCCAAGTGACTTTTACCTGTCTAATTAAAACATATTTTTTCTGCCTCCTTTCCTTATGTCTTTTCTTTATGCTTTTCACAATGCCATAACTCACATATAACAGTATGTCATTGGAGTATTTTATAAAAAGCCTTCACTCACATGCAATTGTCTTTAAGGGTTGTTAATCAAAAACTCATTTCTTCTTACTAGGTTATGGTATTGTTCTTCATTCTTTATCATTCACATGGTTACATCCCAGTCACTTAAAAAAGGAAACAATGAGATATTCAGACAAGTGGACATTCAATTTCATTATTTTTTTACTTTCAATTACATGGACAAATACTTGCTACATATGTTAAAGTATAGATACCTAGATCCTGGTAAGAACACTTCTTCATTGGCTGTCAGTTTCTGTTTAATCTATTGTTATTGCAACATAGGTAAAATTTAACATTTACTTAATAGTTCTTCAGTTTTTCTGTCTTACATTAAAAGACATAATCTTCTTCATTGGCTGTCAGTTTATATTTAATCTTTTTTTATTGCAACATAGGAAACATATAACATTTACTTAATAGTTCTTCAGTTTTTCTGTCTTACATTAAAAGACATAATACATCCCTAAGTATTGTGGTTTTCTTATACTTACGCAAACTATTTGGGTACTGGCACATACTTCTGAGAAATGCAAGATTTTTTACATTAATTTTTTTCCTCACCTGTTAAACAAGTAATCCACATTTTGTTGGTGCTGATAATGCTAATGCCATATACTGAGGCCTCACCAAAACAGTTTGTGCTACCTGCTGTTTCATTCTCACCTTGTTGTTGATACGTTGCTCCCTGCTCTCTGTCGCATTGTTGGCATACTTCCTCTTCTCAATATTAAACTGACATTATTAATAAATGTGTCACAACGTAATACCTATGACCTACTCATCCATCCATGCTTCAAAGAAAATAAATGTCGCTGACAATCTGTCTTTTGCATTTTACCCCTTATCACCTATCACCATTACCTCTGAATACATGCTGTAATTGCCATAATGTTTATTCCTTATACTCTGATAACAGGTTTTACCTCTCTTTTTCATGCTGTGAGATAGGGCAGTAAGAGAGGGATGTAAATTCTAGACACCAGGATAGTTTAGGAGGACAAAACTGCTTCGCAGAAAACTAGGTATGTAGTAATGAAGCAACCAGCACGGCACCTGGTGGTTGTCAACCACCTAATCTGCAAAGGTAGCAGATTCTCCAGAATGTTTAAATTTAGTTATAGTGTCAGTGTTGTAAAGTCCATTTTCTCGCCCTGTTTTGGGGTCTACCAAAAAGACTGCTTTTGGAGGTAGTGTATTGTAACAGGTCCACAGTGTCTTGGATTAAACTTACTCATTTCTTTCTTTATACTTGAACTCTCGTGGTAATCATTAACCAGCAGTAATTTACCATTATTAAATGAAGGTATATTACTTTTGATATATGAAACAATATATATATATATATATATATATATATATATATATATATATATATATATATATATATATATATATATATATATATATAAACAAATTTCAAAGCTAGCTTCTCCTCTGGGAAGTAATTAAAGCAACTATAATGCAAGTTGTTATACAGGATCCACTATTCATATACGTTGCTCTTCCAACAAACTGTAAATAATGTGGTAATTTACATAACATGCATTTATAGGTCAATAATCTGTCCATATATTCGAAGAATCAATGATGTAAATATAATAAAGATCCAAGAGTGGCATTAAAATTGAAGCTATGTAAATATAATAAAGATCCAAGAGTGGCATTAAAATTGAAGCTAAAGGATATCAATGATAAGATTCATTGATGATTTTGCCATCCTCAGTAAAAATGAAGAAGAATTACAGGATATGTTGGAAGAAATAAATAGTCCAGTGAGTGCTGAATATGAATTGATAGTAAGACAAAGTAAAACAAAAGTAATGAGAAGAAGCAAAAATGAGAAGAGCTAGAAATTTAACATCAGAACTAGGGATCATGAAGTAGATGAAGTTACGGAATTCTGCTGCCTAGGAAGCAACATAACCCATGAGGGACAGAGCAACAAGGACATAAAAAGCAGACTAGCACTGGTAAAAAGGGCATTTCTGGCCAAGAGAAGTCTACTGGTATCAAACATAGGTCTTAACCTGAAGAAAAAATTTCTGTTATGTACACTTGGAGTGCAGCATTATATGATAATGAACAGGGGCAGTGGTAAAACAAGAACTGGAAAGAGGCAAAACATTGAAGATGTGGTGGTAGAGAAGAACGTTGAAAATTAAGTGGATTCCTGAGGTGCAGAGTGAGGGCGTTCTCCCCAGAATCAATGAGGAAAGGAATATATACACATCAAAAAAAGGTTTCCATCACCTCGGTTCCAATAGTTCTGGTGCCTGTACAGAAAATTGGAATAGAGATCAACATAAACATAATTTTCACTCTTTTTATTTCTCCTGAAACCACACATTACATGTTGTACCAGCATACAGTGAGACCTTCACAGGAGGTGGTCCAGGTTGTTGCAACCACCGGTACATCTAATACCCAACAGCATGTCCCCTTGCATTGATGCATGCCTGTATTCTTCATGGCATACTATTCTCAGGTTCATCAAGGAACTGTTGGTCCAGATTTTCCCACTCCTCAATGCAGTTTGGTGTAGATCCCTGAGAGTGGTTCATGGGTCATGTCATCCATAAACAGCCAATGTGGTTGCACTGTCGGTCGGAGGATGGCATTCATGTATCGTACAGCCGTTACGGCACCTTCCATGACCACCAGTGGTGTACGTTGGCCACACATGATGCCACACCAAAACAGCAGGGATCCTCCACCTACTGCACTCACTGGACAGTGTGCCTCGGGCGTTCAGCCTGTCCGGGTTGCCTCCAAACACATCTCCAATGATTGTCCAGTTGAAGACATATGTGACACTCATCGGTAAAGAGTATGTGATGCCAATCCTGAGTAGTCCATTTGGCATGTTGTTGGGCCCACATGTACTGCACTGCATGGTGTTGTGGTTTCTAAGACTGACCTAGCCATGGATGTTGGGAGTGAAGTTGTGCATCATGCAGCCTATTGCACGCAATTTGAGTCGTAACACGATGTCCTATGGCATTATTCAACATGGTGGCATTGCTGTCAGGGTTTCTCCAAGCCATAATCCGTATGTAGCAGTCATCCACTGCGGTAGTAGCCCTTTGGTGGCTTGAGGGAGGCATGTCATCGACAGTTTCTGTCTGTCTGTTTCGCCTCCACGTCCAAATAACATCGCTTTGGTTGACTCTGAGACGCCTGAACACTTCCCTTGTTGAGAGCCCTTCCTGGCACAAAGTAACAATGCAAACCCAACTGAACTGTGGTATTGATCATCTAGGCATGTTTGAACGACAGAGAATTTGAGCCGTGTACATCGTTTCTGGTGCAACGTCTGGAATTGATCAGCTGTCGGACCTCCTATGTCTAATAGGCACTGCTCATGCATGGATGTTTACATCTTTGGGAAGGATTAATGACATTTCTCAACAGTCAAAGGGACTGTGTCTGTGATACAGTATCCACAGTCAACGTCTCTCTTCAGGAGTTCTGGGAACCGGGGGATGCAAAACTTTTTTTGATGTCTGTATGTAAAACACTGACAAGAAGAAGAGATGGGATGATAGGAAGTCTGTTAAGACACGAGGGAGTAATTTTCATGGTATTAAAGGATAAAAACTGTAGAGGAAGACAAATGTTGGAATACATCCAGCAAATAATTGAGGGCATACGTGGCGAGTGCTACTCTGAACCAAAAAGAAATGTTTCCAAGTCATATGCTTGCTGCAGTAAAACTCAAAACTAAAATATATTGAGTATCTTTATCATATTCTACTTTTATGAGCTATGCTACACTGAAAGTTGAAATCTTCCTGTGAAAACTCACTGTAGCTTAAAAATTTCTTTGAGGATTCATTCACCTTCCCACACTTATTAACATGAACCTTAAGTGTATTGTACCTATGGATATTTTTACTACTACGCCCATTTTGTTGGAAGTGGAGAAATGATTTATCAGTTTTGTATTTATATTGTTGCTACAGTATTAATATTTTTCATAGGCAGGTTTATGATAATTGTGTACTTATGTGTTTCACTATGATACATAACTGCTATTTAGTTTTCCATGACACTGCTCAACAAACTTGGTGTAGCAACTACAGATTCAACTGTAGACTGTACCTTCTGTTCCACTAATGTGGGTTTCCATGCATTCAAACTAGTTAAAATATTGGGCTCACTGTCTACTTAAATAAATCCTTTACTTTGTTTGACTTTCTCTGCATATCATTCATATCTGAAATTTGATTACTAATACTTTCAATTTCCTGGGCATACAGTTCGTCTATATGTTTCCTCTAATCATTTAACTCTTGAAATCACTCTCAAACCTCCTTACTTACGCAGTTGAATTTTGTCTGGTTCAGTTCATAGCTCAATAGGTAATTTGCCTAGGGTCATGTCTATATGGGAAATTTTGCTATTTGAAGAGTCTATTTTTGCACCTAACTCCTCTCCTTGTGTTATTAAAATTTTTAATATTGTTCAACAGCTCATCTAGCTGTGCCGACTATATCAGTTTTTCTAAAATTTTGGCCAAAGTGTTTTCCATGTCACTTCTGGTAAGCAGCATCTAGTAACAATAACAACCTCTGTTCTTAGGGCCTTATTAGTCTGTGACTTTGTTTTGAAACACATACAAAGAGTCAGTCAGACATGTATGTGCAACACTTAATGAACAAATCACTGCAAAAAACAAAAATTCTCTGGGGGCTTGTACAGCTCACCTAATGAGTTACACTACTAACTGCACCACTGCTGATGTCTCGTGTGTGTGCAGCAGTGTCTTGATGAGGCGCTATGTAGTCATTGCCGTAGTCCACTGACCAGTTGACACCCTGCAAAGCAAAACTGTGCTGCTGTTGCTTCAGTTGGCTGCTGCGAAGTTGCTCCTGGAAGTCAGTTGCCCACATAGACTTAGAATCAGAATTCAAATGTCTTCCATTTCATTGACTTAATATTTCTTGAGAAACTTGATGAAGACTTCTTCAACACATAAGGATCTGTTGCTGTTGACCAAGTTGATATGGTCAACCAATCTCCTTTACCCTGTTTGTTGTGACAGTTCACACATACTGAATCGAAAATTACTCCTTCTTCATAGTTTGACTACTTTGGATGAAGCTACAGTATGTGTTCATTTCCATTTTCTCTGTTGTTTATTTATGGTTGCTCTAGGCAACCTCATGGGTTCTTTGAATATTTCTTCAAAATTATCTTTTATTATCACAAGAGATGTCGCATTTCAGTGCCTCTTATTTGTGTCTTTCACCTTGGGTACCAAAATGAAGTGTTAAAAAGTAAGTCTTATAGTGGTTATAAGAATGAACTATTAAAAGTCTCTATCTATGTGTTTTTCACCCTCCTTTTGTCTTAATTTCTTTGTCTAGATGTTATTCACATGTTCACTATTTCTGCTTATTTTCATTTATTGTGTATGTACAACATAAAAGCGGAAAGGAGTGGAAACAAGAAGAAATAGTGAACTAGTGAACTAGTGAATAACATATAGACAAACAAATTAATACCAAAGTAGGGTGAGACTGGGTGCTGCAATGAAAGAGAGAGAGAAATTGGAGAAAAGTATTAAAATATTGGAAATTCCAAGACTGAAACGAATAAAATGTGAAGGAATCTAGCCTCCCATTTGCAGGTGTCCAGGTACATGATGGAGAATAAACATGTTTCACTTATTCCTCACAGATGAAATTTGTACGAATAAAAATGTTGTTTAGGTAGTTGACATCTAGAGACTCTCCACTGTGTGTGCTTTATGTTGTCAAACATGCAAAGGTGATGGAAGAAGCATGGGCAGAGGACATTATCATACCTACCTAACTTCGAGGGTGCAGCTGATCTGTAATGGTGGGTGTATGTCCGATATTCTGAAAGTGGTTAGTTGTTTATTGTTTTCTGTGATTCTTCAACCCACCATTTTTAAACCTTTCTCTTTCTAGGCAAGCTAACAACGCAATAAACAGCTCAACACATTTGATTAAAATCATCCAGTATATCATTAACTAAACAAAAACTGGTACAAGACTGACTTACAAAACCTGTCACAAGACTATGACTGAAACAATATGGCTACCACCATATTGGTCATATTTTACTTTTTACTTTACATGTGGCAAGGGCCTTATCGACCATACGCCTGCTCTATGAGCCTCTTCCACTTCTGCCTGTCCAATACCCCCAACCCGTGTGGGGTTTTGTAGTCCCCCATCGGGCACCTCCCCAGGTGGTGGATAAGGGAATGCTGTCTAGATATAGAGGATACCGGGGAAATAAAATACCTGGGGTTTACCAAAACCAGCACAGGCAGGAGATGCTCGCTCAGCCGCGGTGAAGGCAATCCTCCTAGGGGTAGAGTACCCCAAAATCAAGACTCCTAGTCCTCCAGGTTGGGGTTTGTGCTGAGGGCTACCAACCCACTCATGTAAAAATACTCAACGCCAGCCTCGGAAACAGGACAGGATTTACTGGAACAAAAACTGGCAAAGCTACAAGGAATTCTCTTTTGGATATTGCTTATATAACAATTTAAAAGTAGCATTTATAATTTAGTACTGAAAAATAGGCATTTATGTTGTGATATGCATGTTGAAAATTGTAGAAAGAGATAAACAATATCTTTAATTGTCTTTCATGTTACTTATGTGAATGAAACATACAAAATTACACAAAGTTCAATTCATTGACAATGGCTTTTGTTTAGTATACAAATTACTGAAAAATGATACTGAGCTAAGATAAGTAGCAGAATTCCTTAATTTCATAATCAAGCTGACTGTGTGGTACAAAATTATTAGAGACACAAAAAAGTTAGTTGGTGTTTACAATAAGTCGATACAATATGTGACATGAGTACCGAGTAGTCTGGTATTGAAGTATTGTTGTATTAAATGCTTTTCATATAACTAATAACTTTCATAGAGTAAAATTGTCATGTCTTTATTCTAGGAATACTTGTGCTATGAAAATTATCTAAATGTTTTTATAATCAATTAATTTCATAATCAAGCTGGCAGTGTGGTACAAAATTATTAGAGTTACAAAAATGTTAATTGGTGTTTACAATAAGTTTGAATAATATGTGGCATGACTACCAAGTAGTCTGTTATTGAGTATTTTAGAGTAATTAGATATAAATGTGTGGTTCGACTCTGTCACATTACAATGAGGTGAGATAACAACATCTTCTTCTTGCTTTTTTTCTTTCCTTTTTTCAGCATTCTGTTGCAGCACAACATCTCAAACACTTTGATTCTATTCTGTTCTGGTTTTTCCATTGTCCACATTTCGCAATCATACAATGCTGTGCTCTAAACATGCGCTCTCAGAAATTTGTTCATCAAACGATGGCCTATCTTTAACTCTAGTAGAATTCTCTTGACTAGGAAAGCCCTTGTTGCCAGTGCTAGTCTGTTTCTTTATGCACTCCTTGCTCCACCCGTAATGGGTTATTTTCCTTCCTAAGTAGCATAATACCTCAGTTTCATCTACTTTTCTTATGTCCATACTGGTAGCATTGTACAATATCCTCATTCCAAATGCTATGCCATTTAATTCATTTGCAAGATACTGTATATATTATCCCCATGATAGATTTTTATCTAGTTGCATTCTGAGGAATTTCACACAGCTAGCTTCCTGCAAATCTTGGTTTCTGCGACTCACCTGAATATCATTTAATTTTGCTTGTTTTGTTTTAAACTGCATTAACTGAGTCTTTTCCAAGTTTAATTTGAACCCATTTAAATCAAACCAGGTATGTAATTTTTCTAAAGTGTTTAGTACAGTGTGTGGAATTTGGTCAGTACTGTTACTTTCATTGATTACAGAGGTGTTATCTGCAAAAAAGGCTGATTGACATTCAATATTATGCGACAGATCATTTATGTAAAACAGAATCAGAATGAGACCTAAGACAGAAACTTGGGGTACTACATGTGAAATGGTCTTCCATTTTGAAGTATAAATTCCTATCTCTGATGATATAACCACTCTTTGTCTTTGGTTGGTTGGATATAACTTAAATCATTCTAATACCGTGCCCCCAAATTCCATACTTTTCCTGTAGCAAGGAGTGATTCACATTATCAGAGGCCTTTGATAGGTCACAAAAAATTCCTGTGGCATGCAGTGAATTGTCTAGAGATGGGCTAATTTTATCAATGATATGTAGCAGATACTGTGGTTTTGCCTTTTTGAAATCCAAGCTGATTTTTTGAGATTATTTTAAATGATATTTTGAATTTGTATGGCCATTACCTTTTCAAATATTTTTGGTAGTGATAGAAGAAGAGAGACTGGGTGATAGTTTGCCATATGTTCTTTTGTGCTCTTTTTGAACAGTGGCTTAACTACTGTGTACTCCAGTGTGTCTTGAAAATAACATTCTTGAGGAGACTGGTTAACTATTGTAGTTAGCGGTTGTGCAATTATTTTACAGACCGCTTTTACACTTTTTTTGGTATCCCATCCCATTGTTCTGGTGTTTTATTTTTCAATGATAGTATCACATTTTCTATATCTATTACAGTAGTTCTGGTAAATGTACTGAAAAATTAACGTTCAAATTGCTCTCTGTTGAAGAAATTTACCTTGTCTGGGTAACAGTCTACAGTGATGTTTCATTTGTTTGCATTTATAAAGAATTCATTAAATAATTAAAAAATCTGAGCAGGATTTACAATAGTTTTATCCTCTATCTTGCATTCAGAAATATCATGGCCTCTATCTGTGGCACTTTTTCAGCTTCGATCACTGACCATAATGCCACTGATTCGTTTCCCATATCCAATATAAATCTGTTATTTTCCAGTTCTTTGCCTGCCTTTAAAACTTTTTTAAAAATACTTTGGTAATTTTTTACATATGTAACAAAATCGGGACTTTTGTTATGTTTTAGTTCCCTATGTAGCCGTCTTTTTCTTGCACTTGAGATTTTTATTCCTTCAGTAATCCACTTTACATTATTTCCTACTTTTTTATGACGTAAAACAGTGGGGGAAGCATCATTAAAAACATGAAGGAAGTTTTCCAAGAAAGTACGGTAGCAAAATTTTCAGAGCATGAAATACTATGATCTACAGTCCACTCCACCTTATTTAGTCTATGATGGAGTAAGTTCCTATTTTATTTGCTGAACTGGTTTTGATGTTGGTTTTTTTCGAGGAAGGTTCTATTGTTCTTGGCACTCCGTAAACAGAGAACAATGATCAGAAAGTCCTAAATCTAAACGAAACTTATTTGCCTCACTATTAATGTAACTGGTTTAAAATATTATCTATAAATGTTGCAGACATTTCGTTTACTCGAGTAAAATCAGTGAATTTTGCACGGGAACCCGAAATGTGAATCATATTTTTTTGAGTTGATGGCTTTACTGGCAAATTTTTACAATACGCACTGGAATTTCCACAAAACATGTTTCGTTATTTCTGCTTTTGGAATTCCACACACAGATAAAAAATTACAATATTTTGCCCCAAATCTACACAGCAGCTTTCAAATATATGTTCTTCATTAAGGGAATTGAAATTGAATCTGGCTCTATATTCCACTGATCTTTCCACAAGTATGCACGATCCTCCTAATGTTAAATTACTCCTACAAAAGCTGCTGGCAGTGTAAAAATTATAAAGGTTATTTAAGATTTCGATACTCTCCTTTGTAAGCCAGTGTTCATTGAAGCATATAACCTTGATGTTTGGTATTTCTGACAAAATGATTTGCAAGTCGTTTGAGTTTTATTTCTCTGTCATTTGTATAGTTTGAACTTAACCCATTTATGTTGAAGTGCATTACGAATGCATTGTTATTTTTTGAGGTATTCGTAACAGCATTTGTTTTGAAACACTGTTCATGTATTTTTGTTTTAACTTTGTTGCTAATTTTTACACTCCCATCTCTGCATGCTACTTTCTCTTACTATGAGCTTACAAATATCACTATACATATTGCTGAATGCTGCCGATCCTAGAGTGTTTAGATGCAGCCCATCTTGTTCTACACATTTATCGCTTATAAATTTATTCGAATCTACGAAAATTGCTCCAAGTCTGTTGCATGCGCTCTGATGTGGTTGTTTATCCTGTCTATGTATGTATCACCGTATCAATCTTCTGTGCGGGATACTACTGATGATTAGCTTTGATGCTGGGTACACGTTTCTTTGCCGTCCAGATTAGATTTCGTGCTTCGTGTACAATTTCTTCTTCACTGCTGTTTTTCACTGAGTTCATCCCCACATGGATGAATACACCTTTATAGTTTTCATTGTGATGTACCAGTAGTAATGCATGTTCTTGACGTGATTTTTTAACTGATGTATACCTTTCCCTGGGCGGACACCAATTTTCGTATTCAGCATTATTCGTGCAAACAAAATTGACACTCGGCGTGCAGGCTGAGGGGAGTGACTGTAAATGGGAAATGCCTTTGCAGTCGCTCCCATCAGCCAGCGCCGAGGGGCAACTTTGTTTGTATGTATAATACTGTAACGTTTTTAATTAATGGATCACCAATTATTAAAGATCACTTCCGGTGCTTTGTCTGCCATATTCTTGCACCTTCCTTCCTTTGCATTTGTACGTTATTGCCACCCACTTATATTTAATTGTAGGTTCGACGTATTTTTTACTTCTTTCTACGCAGCCTTCGTCATTATCATCACTTTTTTCGGCTCGCATGTCACTTTTAACATTTTGAGTTTGACTACTTTTTTAACCATTTCCCTTCACTGATTCACTGTTTCCCCGCATCCATAAATGTTTTTCATTTCATCGTTTCGCATTTTCTTGTTTCAAGATTACAGTTTCTTTTCTGAGAGTCTCAATGTCACTATTTACGAACTTGATAACTTCGTCTTTTGTGTCCATCGGGTTGAGAAAATCTTCACATTCATCACTAACACAGTTACAACATGACCACCTAATATTGTCATTTATGAACTTGAGGTTCACATTTGCACACTTTTCGTGTAACCAGAAGTTACATTTCACACAGAGGATGCCTTTAATCACATTTTTTTGGATTCTTCACAAGTTGAGTTGTTATGAAACACCTTTTTAGCTGAAACTGAAGTGTCGCTGTACTGTTCTATTGGCACCATCTTGAGAAGCTACTTTGAGTTAGTAATAAGGTATGGAATTGTATTTTGAGGTAACTCAAACCATATGTGTCGAATAATACAACTTCAGAAAACCACCATTAGAAATATGTACAATGTAGGGCGAAGAAATCAAGTTGCTCACTCCTTAAAAATCTAAGTATATTAGGCTAAATGTCTCCTCAGCTCAACAACACACATATATGACCTGATCTTTGTGCACAGTAACGCTGTTTTATTTGTAGCAAATCATTTTAAATATGAGTAGACCACCAGAAATCAAAGTAAGTTTGTGCTGCCTTCCCACCATTTCCAACTTTATGCTCAAACTCCATATTATATGGGTATGAATATTTATAACAAAGTGAAAGGAAGAGAACTGCTCAGAATAAGTTCAGAAACACTGAAAAATACCTTATATGAGAAACTAGTGCAGAAATGTTACTGTTCAGCAGAAGAATTTATAAATGACAAACTGAAAATTTTAGCAGGAAGGAGCAAGTATTAAGGATTGTTAATTTTTAAAAGTTTGTTACCTTTGAAGAAAAATTATTAATTGATAAAATAAATAACTATTCAGTGCCATATATTATATTACTGATATTGTAAGGAAAATTGTAAACCAGCTTTTGTATTTTGATGAGTCTCCTGTACATTAAGTCAATGGTTTCAAATTGTATACTATGAGACAAACTTCTATTCTATTATATACTTCGTGATCACGAATTCTGGTGTTAAGTTTATAGCTGTTCTCATTTCTGCTACATCTTTTTACTTTTCTCTTTCTTTGATTTACTCTAAATTCGTATTCTGCACTCGTTACACTGTCCATTGCATTCAACAACCCTGTAATTCTTCTTCACTTTAACTGAGGACAGCAATGTCATCAGCAAATCATATCATTTAACCTTGAATTTAAATCCTACTCTTGAACCTTTCTTTTATTTCCATCATTGTTTTTTCGATCCATAGACTGAGCAATAATGGTGAAAGACTACACGTCTGTCTTCCATCCTTTTTGATCCAAGCACTCCATTCTTGGTCTTCCAGCCTTACTGTTCCCTCTTGGTTCATGTACATTTTTTGTATTACCCATCTTTCCTTATAATTTACCCCCATTTTTCTCAGAATTTTGAACATTTTGCACTGTCAAACACTTTTTCAAAGTCAACAAATCATGCGACCGTGTCTTTATTCTTCTTCAGTCTTTCTTCCATTATCAGCCATATCATAAGAACTAGACAGGTGTCATAACCTATCCTAAAGTCTATCAGATCATCATCTAATAGGTCCTAAATTTTCTTTTCCAGTCTTCTGTATGTGATTCTGGGCTGCAACTTGGATGCATGAGCTATTAAGCTGATTGTCTGATAATGCTTATACTTCTTTGGCTCAAATGGCTCTGAGCACTATGCGACTTAACTTCTGAGGTCAAATTAAACCTAACTAGCCTAAGGACATCACACACATCCATGCCCAAGGCAGGATTCGAACCTGCGACCGTAGGGGTCGCTCGGTTCCAGACTGTAGCGCCCAGAACTGCACTGCCACTCCGGCCAACTATACTTCTTTGCTCATGCTATTTTGAACTGTGTAGATGATGTTCCTCTGTAAGTCTGATGGTATATCGTCATTATCATACAGACTACACACCCAACATAAATATTCGTTTTGTTGCCACATCTCACAGTGATTCCAGTGGAATGATATCTATCCCTTCTGCCTTATTTGATCTTAAGTCTTCTGAAGCTCTTTTAAATACAAATTCTGATTCTAATACAGGATCCCCTACCTCTTCCCTGTCAACTCTTGTTTCTTCTTCTGTCACAACATCTGACAAGTCCTCCCTCTCACAGAGGCTTTCATCGTACCCTTTCCCCTTATGTGCTGTCTCTTTAACAGCAGAGTTCCTGTTGTGCTTTTAATATTTACCATCCTTGCTTTTAATTTACCTGAGGACTGTTTTGACTTTTCTATATCCTGAGTCAGTCTTTACAATATTTGTTTCATTTTTGATTTCTTTGCGTTTTTGATGCAGCCATTTCACTTTAGCTTCCGTGTACTTCCTAAGTGACTAGCATTTGTGTATTTCTGAATTTCCCTCAAAACTTTTGTAATTCCTTCTTTTGTCAATCATCTGTTCAGTACATTGCTAATAATATCTGTTATGATAAAAAAATTTAATTATTTTCGAATTTTCAGTTTGAATTACATGTTGCCAATAGTGCGTGAACATCCTCACTGAACATATTATGTACAAGGTCAGTCCATGTGTCTGCCAGAATTCCATGTCTATGTTGCTTCCTAGAAGGTGCTTATCACAGCAATAAACAACGATTAGTATACTTTAAACATCCCTGAATTAGTATGCGGATGAATGAACGTCTCATGAAGTGATTAACTGCAGAATGTAACTTGACAGTCAGCCGACTGAAGAAACGGCAGAGGCTTACTGAATCGTATTTTTATCTACAGCTACATCTACAGGATTACTCTTGAATTCACAATTAAGTGCCTGGCAGAGGGTTCCTCGGAGCATCTTCAAACTGATTCTCTACCGTTCCACTCTCTATCACCGTGCGGGTAAAAACGAAGACTGAAATATTTCCGTGCTGGCTGTTATTTCTGTTATTTATTATGATGATCATTTCTTTCTATGTAGGTGGGCGCCAACAAACATTTTCCCACTCTGAGGAGAAAGTTGATGATCGAAATTTCATGAGCAGATCATGCCGCAACGAAAGACGCCTTAGTTTTAATTATTACTACCTCAATACGCGTATCATATCCGTGAAATCCTCTCCCATGTTTCAAGTAATTACAAAACGAGCTGCCCTTCCTGGAACCTTTCCGATGTCCTCCGTCAGTTCTATCTGATGCGGATCCCACGCAGCACAGCAATATTCTAGAAGAGGGTGGACAAGCGTACTGCAAAGAGGCCCTTTCGTAGACCTGTTGCCAACAAATTGCAGTCTTTGATTTGGTTTCCTCACAACGTTATCTATGTGATAATTGCAGTTCAAGTTCTTCCTAATTGTAATCCCTAATTTCTGTTCCTCTTCGAAATTCACAGTGGTGTAGACATTGGCGCTCTGGTTGATGCCGTGCTCGTTGATTTCAGGAAGGCATTTTACACCGTCCCACACTGTCGTTTAGTGAAAAAAATACATGCTTATCTAGTAAACATAATTTACGGTGTACGCCAAGGAAGTGTGATAGGACCGTTACTGTTAACAATATATATATAAATGATCTAGTAGAAAGCGTCGGATGTTCTCTAAGGCTGTTCGCAGAAACGCCAGAAGGTAGTAATGATTTCCAGAATGACCTCCAGAGAATTGATGAATGGTGCAGGCTCTGACAGTTAACTCTGAATGTAAATAAATGTAACATATTGCGCATACATAGGAAAAGAAATCCACTACTGTGTAGCTAAACTATTGATAACAAACGGCTGGACTCAGTATCCGCAAAAAATATATAGGAATAATTATCCATAGCGACCTTAAGTGGAATGACCATATAAAATATACAGTGGGAAAAGCAGATGCCAGATTCAGATTCATGGGAAGAATCTTAAGGAAATTTTAAGGAAATGAGTGTTCTTGAGTATTATTCATCTATCTGAGATCCCTACCAGATAGGGTTGATAGAAGAGACAGAGAAGATCCAACAAAGAGGGGCACGTTTCGCCAGAGGATTGTTTAGTCAGAACGCGAGTGTTACGGAAATGCTCAACAAACTCCATAGGCAGACATTACAGGAGAGGCGTTGTGCATCATGGAGAGATTTGTTACTGAAATTTCGATAGAGCACTTTTTGGGAACAGTCGGACAACATACGAGGGCTATTCGGAAAGTGAGGGACGATCGGTCGCGAAATGGAAACCACTGTGAAAATCTGACGAGGCTTTTCACAGACGTTTAGTCAGTGTCTCTAGTATGCTGATCCATCGCATCAAGACGCTCTTTTCAATTGTGAGAGCACTGTGAGTGAGCAAAGGTGCCTAGAACAACAATGTCTCCCGCCAAGTAGAAGGGCCTGCTGAGAGGCTTCGCCTTAATGAATGCAACCCACCTAACACAACTGCCACGCACTTCCTTCTTCATGGCAATTCTTAGCCGCACTCTGCAGGGGCAGTGAAGACGCTCCTGCAGCCTTTCCAGTGAGAAGTATTCGATCACCCACAAGACAGTCCTAATTGACTCGTCCTGAGTATCATCTCTGTTCACATGAAACGCTGGATACGAAGACAACACTTGGGCGCAGGCTACGCGCTATAGACCAGCATAGAGAACTATCGGAAAGCAGAGGCGGCTGCCTTCTATGACGATGGTGTTGGAAATTTGGTATAACGCTCAGACAAATGTCTAAGTCGGAGCGACGACTATGTAGAAAAGTACGTGGAGGGTGTAGCTAAAGGTGCAAAGTAAACAGTTTTGATTTTCACTATGGTTTCCATTTAGCGGCCGATCGTTCCTTACTTTCCGAGCAACCCTCGTATTACTTCCTTCTACATACGTCTCGCGGAATGACCATGAGGAGAAAATTCAAGAAGTTTGGACCAGTAAAGAGGGTTACTGATAATTATTCTACCCACTCGCTATTCACGATTGGAACAGGGTTGGAGGTCTCAGTTAGTGGAACAGAAAGTACCTTTCGCCACACACCATCAGGTGGTTTGCGGAGTATGGTGTAGATATAAATTAAGTATTTGGTTGAATTTAAAGCTTTATGTTTGCATGTTTCATCCTATAACTGAAATTTAGCAGATTCCTTTTAGAGCATACATGGATGACTTCACATTTATCATTATATAGAGTCAGTTGCCACTTTTCGTTCCGTACTGGTATCTTGTCTAAATCATTTTATAATTTGTTTTGATCATTTGGTGACTCTGTAAAACAGTAAATGACAGCATCATCTACAAACAATCTAAGACGGCTTCTCGGATTGTCTTCTAACTCGTTTAAATAGATCAGGAACAGCAGGTGGCCTTTAACACTTCCTTGGGGGACGCCAGATAATACTTCTGTTTTACTCGATCACTTTCCGTCACTTACTACGAATTGTGACCTTTCTGGCAGGGAATCACGAACCCAGTCACACAACTGCGACTATTATTCTTTGGCACGCAATTTGATTAGGAATCGCTTGTGAGGAACGGTGTCAAAAGCCTTCCAGAAATCTATCGAATCAATTTGTTGTCCTCTGTCCATAGCACTCATTACTTCCTGAGAATAAAGAGTTAGTTGTTTTTCACAAGAACAATATCTTCTGAATCCATGTTAGCTATTTGTCACTAAATGGTTTTCTTCGAGGTGGCCCATAATGTTCGGACACAGTATATGTTCCAAAATCCAATTGTAAATCGGCGTTAGCGATACGCGTCTGTAATTCAGCGGGTTACTCATATTTCCTTTCTTGGGTATTGGTGTGCAACTTGCTACTTTTTGGGTACGGATCTTCCGACGAGCGGTTACATACGATTACTAAGGGTGAAGCTGTTGTATCAGCCTACTATGAAAGGAATCTGACTGTTATACAATCGGGGCCAGAGGCCTTGCCTTTATTAAGTGATTTGAGCTGCTTTTCTTCACCGAGGATATCTACTTCTAAGTTACACATGTTGGAAGTTGGAATTCTGGAATATTTACTTCGTCTTCTTTGGTGAAGGCATTTCGGAAAACGGAGACAGAGTTTTGTTGCGGAAACTATTAAATATCACCAATAAGTCTCATTTGTGATTGATATATGATAAAATGAGCTTAAATGAGTACGGATACAGAAAATTCCTGGCAGATGAAAACGGTATGCCGGACAGAGACTCCAACTCGGGACTTTTACCTTTCGCGAGCAAGTGCTCTGCCGAGTGAGCTACCCAAGCACGACTCACGACCAGTCCTAACAGCCTTGATTCTGCCAGTACCTCGTTGGCAACGTTCCAAACTTCACCGAAGCTCTCCTGTGAGCCTTGAAGAACTAGCACTCCTGGAAGAACTGGTACACAGTTTTAATCTGCCAGGAAGTTTCATATCAGCGCAGATTCCGCTGCAGAGTGAATATTTCATTCTGGAAAATCCACCAGGCTATGGCTAGGTCTGATATTCTTTCTTCCAGGAGTGCTAGTTCTGCAAGGTTCGCAGGAGAGCTTCTGTGAAGTTTGGAAGGTTGGAAACGAGGTATTGGCAGAATTAAAGCTGTGAGGACGAGTCATGAGTCGGGCCTGGGTAGGTCAGTCGTTAGAACACTTGCCCGAAAAAGGTAAAGGTTTCGAGTTCCAGCCGCTGTCCAGCACACAGTTTAAATCTGCCAGGAAGTTTCATACCAGCGCACACATGCCTGGCTATGGGTGCATTTTTCACAAATACGTGATGGCACCTATGCGTATAAGGAGCAAGTAGTGTCCTTTGGTATAGGCATTCATGCTGCATTCGCCTGGTTCCAAAGTTCATCTGTGGTGGTTGGCAATGGGTCATAGGGCTGTACCCGTCATTCCACCATATACTACACATTTTCGATTGGCGACACGTCTGGTGTTCTGTCAGGTCATGGCAAAATGCTGACGTCCTGTAACACCAAGAGGGTACGTGTTCATGCAGCAGCATGTGGTCGGGCATTGTATTGCTGAAAAATGGCATCTGGTGTGTTATGCAGAAAGGGTATGGCTTGGGTCCCAGGACGTCATTTACGTAGGGCGCACTGGTCACTGTGCCCCGGACACGCACCAACTATGATTTGCGGTTGTACCCAATAACACACCACACCATAAGACCTTGAGTTGACGCAGACCTTGAGTTGACGCTGCATATCTCGTGCGAATTCAGTCACTGTGATACCGCTCCCTCTGTCGACGGCGACCGAGAATGCGGCCACCGTTTTCAAACTAACACAACCTGGGCTCATCTGAATGCCACTCCTGTACACAGTGACGTCTTTGAATACACCATTGCCGTGTAATATGTTTCTGCACATTCATCAAAGGCAGGCGGAGAAGTGGACGGCGGTGCGCACGTAACCCACGCCGTAATGAGCGGCGACGGACTGTCAGCCCTGATAGTGTACGATGTGTTCCACTGTTGCGTCAAGAGTTGAGGAGGATGCAGTTCTCTCGTGTACTGCCATTCGGATGAGGTGTCGATCTTCTCAGGGGTGGTCGGCGGGGAGGGAACCGACCCACCTCATCGTGTTCTACGGCCTTCCGGAACCATTCTGCACACACCCGTTGCACTGCGAAACACTTCGTCCTACACGAGCAGCAATTTCCTGAATAGATGCATGATATTCTCTCATGCCAATAATGAGCCCTCTATTAAACTCACTGCACGTCTGCTCAAATGGCTCTGAGCACTATGGGACTTAATATCTGTGGTCATCAGTCCCCTAGAACTTAGAACGACTTAAACCCAACTAACCTAAGGACATCACACACATCCATGCCCGAGGCAGGATTCGAACCTGCGACCGTAGCAGTCGCGCGGTTCCGGACTGAGCGCCTAGAACCGCTAGACCACCGCGACCGACGCACGTCTGCTCCAGTCAAACTGATCCATTACCTTCGGTTTATAGCGACGACGAGAGCCGCTGGCACATTTTACCCGTAGGTGGTGGTGCGTTGCGATATCGATATTGACCATGAGCCCCCATGAAGACATGGTTCAAAAGCTACTCATTTCTGCAGAACATACCAATGTACACCTCCTGTGAATATGAATGTCGTATCACTAGTCGTTCAGGGTGCTCTGTTTTTTTTTCTGAACATGGGTGCATATTACCTATAAAGTCAATAGTGTTAGAGTCGAACATTTCGCATATGAACAGCTCTACACTCCTGTAAAAAAAAAAACAAGGACGATTGCAGTATGCTTTCGATAAGAGGAAGAAGTAAAAAAGATTAGATCTGCTCAACTGAGCCGGCCGGTGCGGCGGAGCGGTTCTAGGCGCTTCAGTCTGGAACCGCGCGGCCTCTACGGTCGCAGGTTCGAATCTTGCCTCGGACATGGATGTGTGTGATGTCCTTAGGTTAGGTTTAAGTAGTTCTAAGTTCTAGGGGACTGATGACCACAGATGTTGAGTCCCATAGTGCTCAGAGCCATACTTTTTTTTTTGGTCAACTGAATTTTTCAAATTCTTGATTTGAACCACGTCAAATTTCTTTGCAATGACCTCGTACATCAGTGGATTAGAACATCAATTAACTCAAAAATCTTGCAACGACAAATCACCATAACCCAAGAGTAATTGAGACAATGTCAACATTAAGTAACTCGGAGCATTACGGACCATTTTAATAGCATCAAAAAAGAATTACACATGCTATTAATTAAACAGAGGCAGTATTTAGAGATAATGGCAATGTGAGACCAGAGGACAAAATGTGTTGTTTAAGCCAGTTTCCATAATTTTAGTTGCTAGTGCTGATTTCGCACCATTTCTTACATTTGTCGGTACAATACTTAGGGATCTAAGTACAGTAACTTAATGAGAAATCACGGCAGGAAATAGTGTTTTGCAAGTTTGAGATGCTGATCATTCCTGTAAAAGTATGGTGAGAGTCCAGACTGTGTCCTTTGTTTATGTTGAGCAAAACGTTGGTGTTCCTACTGTGCATTGTAGTCTCCAGTCCGCGCGCGTGCTCTGCGTGCGTGTGTGTGTAAACTTTGACAAACTAGAGGAACAGCACTCCGTGTTGAGTACACATTTACAGACACTGCCTTTTTTAAAACATTTTTCCATGATCTTCATTGCGTATACCCATATATTTACTCATATACTTTGCGTGTCTAATAACTGCTCGAATTTTGCCTGAGTGGCACAGATATTGCACTATGACGAGAGCCGTGCCTACAGGTGGCTAGAGGTCCTCGCGGGGCGTGTCCCGGCGCCCCTCTGCGGCAGCCACGGCGCTGGCCGTGCAACGCCCCATGTCCGTCAGCAGGTCCTGCACCTCGAGGTCCAGCGGAGACCCGGCCGGCAGGCACTTCTGCACGAGCGCTTCCACTTGGTCCGCCACGGCGTCGGCATCTTCCGCGGCTGCCTCTTTCAGCTCTGCAGTGCGCGACAGCAGCTCTGGACCAAGCTCCACTAACAGCTGCGAGCGGCATTGAATCTGCAGCACACAGACCCACACAACAACGTGTAACTACTGCTGTTTTCTGATATATGTCAAAAATAGTCATCTGAGTTCGTCATATTATACATTCTGTACAAATGAAGACAGATACTTGGGGTGAACTGTAACTTACGCATAGGACTATTGTCTCCTACCTTCCAAACTTTACAGAAGCTCTCCTGCGAACCTTGCAGAACTAGCACTCCTGAAAGAAAGGATATTGCGGAGACATGGCTTAGCCACAGCCTAGGGGATGTTTCCAGAATGAGATTTTCACTCTGCAGCGGAGTGTGTGAGGTACTGGCAGAAATAAAGCTGTGAGGGCGGGGCGTGAGTCGTGCTTGGGTAGCTCAGTTGGTAGAGCACTTGCCCGCGAAAGGCAAAGGTCCCGAGTTCGAGTCTCGGTCCGGCCCACAGTTTTAATCTGCCAGGAAGTTTCAAGTTGTAACTTAATTGTGCCTGTTATAACGGAGAACGCAACACGTCTTTTGTTGCTGTGTCTCTGCCACCTTCTCTCGACGCACATTAGCTAGTGAACCAGCGAGCGGGCTATCACTCCCAGAGGGACCGCCACCGACAAGCAGTTGAACCTAAACTTACAACAGGTGCCAAAGTAATCTTTTAGTTTCGACGCGTAAGTTTCTGTCTCCTTTCATGGGGGAGGTATAGTCTACTGGCGCTGGACATCAGAAGAAACATTTTAACTTAGGCGTATATTTTAACGTTGAAAATGGAGTGACACATAAAACAGCGCGTAAATTTAATGATAGGATCGTGAATTTAACTTGGATATATCATTCAAGGGATGAGCAGAATCCTTTAAACCAATGGCAGAAATGTAACGTGAAATCCACCACTACTCCAGCACAATAATAATAATAATAAACTGTCGTCGATATGAAAGTAACAAGTGATATAGCAAAAATGAGTAAATATGAACAAACAAACAAACAAACACGGCAGTTAAAATAAGAAAATGAGTCACAGGTGAATTACGCTCTACTCACAGCAACGGAAGGGAGCTGCAACTACTTTAGGGTTTGAATAAGAAACTAGAATCACAGAATTATATCGTAACTAAAGCAGAAAAGAGTGCCACGGTAGTCATAATAGATCGCACCTCGGCAAGAACAGTGACACAATTGAAAAATACGATACTTGAGAAAATTCGACTTCAAGAATTAAGTCTATAAAATATAGTGAAATTGTGAGAGCTTCCTTTAAAGTTGGAGTAAGTATTGTTGACACTAAATTTCATCGTATTTTTCGCTGAGACACTTCATACGTATTTTTCAGAGATAAAAAAAGGCGTTTTGGAGGGGCACATTGGTGTTATTCCTGGTGCCATGTTGCGGGGACCCATTGGGTATGACGTCAGGTCTCGGCTGGCAGTGATTGACGTAGCTCTGACGGCACTGTGATACTTCACAGATATCCTGCATCCTTATGCGTTACGTCTTACGTAGCAGTATTTTGGTGCCATTTTTCAACAAGATAATGCTCGTCCACAAACGCTAGGTGTCTCTCTGAACTGTATGCATGATGTGAAACATGTGTGAAACCTTCTCGGACGTCAACTCCATCCCATTGGCAGTATCCAGAATATAAAGCATCACTTACAACAGTTGTGGGGTAGCTTGACTAAGAAGGGAATGCAACGGCCTTGCGACACCCTTTCCAACCAGGCAAGTATATGCTTCGAGGCCAGAGGAGGTGTAACGTCATTCTGATAATCAATCTGCCAACTTCTTTGTAAATTTGGTAATCACTGAAATAGTGTCACATACTCTCACAGCCGGTGGGGTTTGATTTCCTTTTCTTCTACCCTTTTGGGTACTTCACTTTTTTTGTCAAGCGGTGTAATTCTGTTAGTTTTAGTGTGTACTGGCGGAAGATAAGATGGAGACAAATTGTAGGATAACAGTGGTAGTGAATGGTGAAGTACGGTAGTTGATGCAGTCTTAATTAACAATAGAAAGTTACGGTGAGGGAAAATAGAAATCTGTTAGCTATATTAGTGCATTTTCTATTTATCATTAAATGCCACAATACAGGAAAAACTGACTGATGACGGTAATATTTTGAGTAAGAATGAACACAGCTTGTGTTTAAATTGTAGGTGACAGGCTACAGTGCAATAAATGAGTAAATAAATACATAAATCTGCCTCAAACACAAGTCGCCACCAGCCATCATCGAACAATGTGGATTATTCACTGACTCGAAACCGGAATGTTACCTTTCGCAGGAACTTCTCTTGCCAACTGAGCTATTTAGGGACGATTCACGACCAGCTCTCAGAACTTCACTCTCCTGTCTTCGAAACCTCAAGGAAGCTCTCCTCCATACCTTGCTGGACTACCACTGCTGAAAGAAAGATGTTCAGGAGGAAGTCATGCTGTGAGGATGGTCCGTGAGCTGTGCCTGGATAGCTCAGCCGATGTGAGTTTGGGACGTGAAAGGCAAGGTTCCAAGTTCGAATTCCGGTCCAGCACGTAGCCATAATTTGCCAGGAAGTTTCAGAACGTGCACAGTCTGCTGCAGAGTGGAAGAATGCTTCTGGATGCAGGATAACCATTTCGGGTGCTACGTAACACCATTGGATGAGTGTTATAACAGCATCTCCTATGACCCCTTAGACAGGGTGCTTACCTTGACGAGCGTGTCGTCTAGTTTGGAGCAGCTCTTGGCATCCGCGATGAGTCCCCGGGCCGTGCCGTTGAGTTCCTTGATGGCAGCCAGCAGCCTTACGCTACCCATCAGGCAGCCCAGGGTTTCGCTGCCCAGCGCAGCCTCCAGCTCTGCCAGGTGCTCACGTTCCTCCACCAGGCACGACGTGAAGTTCGTAGCTGTCTGCAAACAGTCGCGTCCCAAGGTTCGAGAAGTAGCAGGAAATTAACAGCTTGTAAGCCCCTTATGCATTATTTCCCTTATGGTTCATTTACATTTAGGTATCGGACTGATTGATGAGTAGCAGTTCTCATCTATAAACTGCACTTGAATCAATTAATTCCAGAGCAGCACACATTCACCATATTTACTTCTGAGAAAATCAATAATTTTTGTATATCTCTGAAAATATTTAGTTTATTACACCGATATTTTGTGTGCGGCTAGGTAACGTATGTGTATATAACCTTGTTTAATATAAGTGAAGTCAGATGAAACATTTAAGTACAAAAACATAAAAAAATCTGGTTTTGGTGCTGATTCTGGAAGTCACAGCCCAAATTAAGTTATCTAGGAAAAAATAAAATTTATTGTGAATTAAATGTGTGTACAATAGCGTGAATAATACATTCGCCATTCTAATCTGAGTCCCTGACTTCAGACTTCACTTCCTGAATCAGCATGTTTCTCCTATTGCGTTTCACATTTCTGCATCAGTTCTTCAGAATTCCCAGTGTCTACCTTGGGAGCTTTTATTGCTATGTCATCATCATAAGTACAACAGATAAACATCCGATGATTAAGAATCCGTTTCTGTCGGAACTGAAATGTATCGGTGACCAGGCCACTAGCAGTATTGCTTACCATCACACAGTTCTTACGGTGCTCGATGATTTCACACGTCCCCGCTTTCGACTTCCATTGACGGTGACCAATATTTTATACAGGGTGATTCGGCAACCCCTACCCAAGAGTTTTATGCAATTTGCAAGGCCTTCAAATACCACATGCAAGATTCTCATGTTTTCTTCAGCTTAGCGCAACCTATTGGTCCTACAGAAAAAAATGAACGGGACCATTTTGTAGGAAATTGGATGTAGCGAAGTCTTGTGTTGGGATACGTTATCGCTAGAGGATGTAGTTTTCTAATTATTCAAGAAAAGAACACAAAAGTTACCTCCAAACCCGTGTTTCTTTAATAACTCAAAAGCCATGGTTTCCAACAAAAACGCATCCCAGAACAAAATTTAACTACATCAAATTTTCTACATAAACTTCCTGTTTATTTTTTCTGTACCATTAATAGTTGGCGCGTAGCGAGTGACAGAATACGAAAATCTCGTGCGTGATTTTTGGAAGTTTGTGGGCTACATAAAACCTATCGGTTGGGGCAGCTAAATCAACCTGTGCGTTATTTTTCAGAGGAACGGCTTCTTTTAAACTGGAGAAAAAGGCTTTGCAAGCTTTGAACGTAGATTGCTCAGAATCAACAACGCTTATGTTACTAGCAATTTCCTTGATAATTTTATCCATTTACTTGCTGTGTAGACAGTATTCCCCTTTCTTTTTTCAGCTGTATACAGGCAGAATTACAGTCACAAGGCAGGAAAGTGGCCTAGTTCATGGACCTGTGTTGTTGTATCACTGCCTCCACTTTTGTTGTAATTACTTGAGAATTTTTTGCTGTTTTGTCAATAATTTGACTAATGTGGGATGAATACACTGACGCCAGTAACTCGAATAGTGGCAAAAGGTGGATTTCTGCTGTTTTGGAATGGCTTCTTTCGTTGGTAACGATGATCATGTGCCTTAAACACGAGCGTGGTTGTATTTCATGTTTTAAAAGTTGAGAGACAAACCTGAAATGAGAAGAGTTTTACAGTAGAATTTATGTCATGAGTTTATTTTGAAAATAGTTATATCTATCTGTTCGAAGTCCCATCCAGTCTAAATATCACGATTCTTTTTGGCAGAGTCGAATAATCAGAATGTTAGTCATCTGAAAGTTAATTTAGCAGAGCCTGCTTATCTGCCCGTATGACTCAAAATCACAAAACTTCATAGTCAATGTTTTAAATATGTTCAACAGTCACCGTACGACCCTTCAGATGCAAGCAGCCATCGATGAGGAGCTTCAATTAAGTTGGCATGTTGTTATTGATGATGATGATGATGATGATTTGAAGTTCAGTGCGACGGCAGGTTTGATACAGCACACAAAATTAGCCTATTCTCTGCAAATCTCTTTATCTCTTCATAATTACTGCAAACTACATCTCTTTGAACCTACTTATTGTGTACAAATAGTTTTACATCACCATCCTTTCCTTCCACATTTCCCTCCATTACAAGATTAAGTGGGTATTGTTTTGATACTTTAGGATGCATGCTCTTGACTTATCCCTTCGGTTACTTTTGTTGTACCATAAAGCCAGTTTCCTCGTAATTTGAATCAGTGCCTCGTCTTTAGTTAGTCAATCCAGCCTTCAGTACACTTCCGTAACACCAAGTAACAAAAGTTTCTATTTTCATCTTGTCTGTGTTTTTCACCGTGTACGTTTCACTTCTGTACAAGGCTGCCCGTCATATAAATACCTTCAGGAAAGACTTTCTAAAATTTAAATTTACAAATTCGACGCTTAGAAATTTCTCTTTTAAAAAGCCCTTTCCTTGCTACCATCAGTTAGAATTCGATAGCCTGTACTGCGGCCATGATCAGTTATTTTGCAGCTCAAATAGCTAAGCTCTCAACTACTTCTACCGTCTCATTCGCTAATCTAATTCCCTCAGCTTCACCTAATTTAATTCGACTGCATTCGATTATCTTTGTTTTACTTCTGCCGATCAGCTTATAATCTCTGTCTGTTGAATTAAACTATTCTGCCTAGTCTTTAGCTGCTTCTGACAAAATTGCGTCGTCAGCGGACATCAGAAGCTTTTGGTTTTGCTTCTTGGACTTAAATATCCGCACCGTATTTTCCTTGCTTCCCTTCTCATTGTACACTGGCTTCAATCCTGTGTCTCTTCCTTCTCAATCACTGCTTTTCTTTCACATAAATGAAATACATTCGCAGTTGAGAGTAGGGACTGCCATTAGCTGTATCATGGAATAACGACAATTAAAATTTGTGCTAGACCGAGACTCGAACCCGGTTTCACCACTGATTGCTATTAGTCTATCCGAGTATGCTTCACGGACAGCCCCAAACGTTGATATGTCGTCAATCACGCGTATACCACCTGCACACGTAAATCCATTATGTATATTCCCGTACGGGGGAGACATTTTAATTGAAAGCCTTCTGCAGCGATATTGCATTGCAACACCGTACGCAACTCTTTCATGTCTTTCGACTCTTGTAACAGCAGTGTGGATTCTGAACAAGTTGCAGATAACTCTCTGTTCCCTGTTTTTTTTTTTATCTTTGTTAATGAAATATAATTTTTATTTGCCTATGTTTATTAACTAATCCTCTTACTGATTTGACCAAATTACAACCATCGTTGCAATATGAGGCTGTAGAGTGGTGAGGTGTTGACAGATGTGAAAGCCGGCCGCGGTGGTCTAGCGGTTCTAGGCGCTCAGTCCGGAACCGCGCGACTGCTACGGTCGCAGGTTCGAATCCTGCCTCGGGCATGGATGTGTGTGATGTCCTTAGGTTAGTTAGGTTTAAGTAGTTCTAAGTTCTAGGGGACTGATGACCACAGATGTTAAGTCCCATAGTGCTCAGAGCCATTTGAACCATTTGAACAGATGTGAAAATTACCGAACTATCAGTTTAATAAGTCACGGCTGCAAAATTCTAACGAGAATTCTTTATAGACGAATAAAAAAACTGGTAGAAGCCGACCTCGGGGAAGATCAGTTTGAATTCTGTAGAAATATTGGAACACGTGAGGCAATACGACCCTACGACTAATCTTAGAAATTAGATTAAAGAAAGGCAAACCTACGTTTCTAGCATTTGTAGACTTACAGAAAGCTTTTGACAATGTTCATTGGAATACTGTCTTTCAAATTCTGAAGGTGGCAGGAGTAAAATACAGGGAGCGAAAGGCTATTTACAATTTGTACAGAAACCAGGTGGCAGTTATAAGAGTCGAGGGGCATGAAAGGGAAGCAGTGGTTGGGAAGGGATTGAGACAGGGTTGTAGCCTCTTCCCGATGTTATTCAATCTGTATATTGAGCAAGCAGTAAAGGAAACAAAAGAAAAATTCGGAGTAGGTATTAAAATCCATGGAGAAGAAATAAAAACTTTGAGGTTCGCCGATGACATTGTAATTCTGTCAGAGACAGCAAAGGACTTGGAAGAGCAGTTGAACGGAATGGACATTGTCTTGAAAGGAGGATATAAGATGAACATCAACAAAAGAAAAACGAGGATAATGGAATGTAGTCGAATTAAGCCGGGTGATGCTGGGGGAATTACACTACTGGCCATTCAAATTGCTACACCAAGAAGAAATGCAGATGACAAACGGGCATTAATTGGACAAATATATTATACTAGAACTGACATGTGATTACATTTTCACGCAATTTGGGTGCATAGATCCTGAGAAATCAGTACCCAGAACAACCACCTCTGGCCAGGCTTGGATGGTGTGTACAGGTACAGCTGCCCATGCAGCTTCAACACGATACCACAGTTCGTCAAGAGTAGTGACTGGCGTATTGTGACGAGCCAATTACCCGGCTACCATTGACGAGACGTTTTCAATTGGTGAGAGGTCTGGAGAATGTGCTGGCCAGGGCAGCAGTCGAACATTTTCTGTATCCAGATAACCCGTACAGGACCTGCAACATGCGGTTGTGCATTATCCTGCTGAAATGTAGGGTTTCGCAGTTATCGAATGAAGGGTAGAGTCACGGGTCGTAACACACCTGAAATGTAACGTCCACTGTTCAAAGTGGCGTCAATGCGAACAAGAGGTGACCGAGACGTGTAACCAATGGCACCCCATACTATTACGCTGGGTGATACGCCAGTATGGGAATGACGAATACACGCTTCCAATGTGCGTTCACCGCGATGTCGCCAAACACGGATGCGACCAAAATGATGCTGTAAACAGAACTTAGATTCATCCGAAAAAATGACGTTTTGCCATTCGTGCACCCAGGTTCGTCGTTGAGTACGCCTTTGCAGGCGCTCCTGTCTGTGATGCAGCATCAAGGGTACCGCAGCCATCGTCTCCGAACTGATAGTCCATGCTGCTGCAAACGTCATCGAACTGTTCGTGCAAATGGTTGTTGTCTTGCAAACGTCCCCATCTGTTGACTCAGGGATCGAGACGTGGCTGCACGATCCCTTACAGCCATGCGGATGAGATGCCTGTCATCTCGACTGCTAGTGATACGAGGCCGTTGGGATCCAGCACGGCGTTCCGTATTACCCTGCTGAACCCACCGATTCCATATTCAGCTAACAGTCATCGAATCTCGACCAACGCGAGCAGCAATGTCGCGATACGATAAACCGCAATCGCCATAGGCTACAATCCGTCCCTTATCAAAGTCAGAAACGTGATGGTACGCATTTCTCCTCCTTACAAGAGGCATCACAACAACGTTTCACCAGGCAACGCCGTTCAACTGCTGTTTGTGTATGAGAAATCGGTTGGTATTGTTCCTCATGAGAGCACGTTGTAGGTGTCGCCACCGGCGTCAACCTTGTGTGAATGCTCTGAAAAGCTAATCATTTGCATGCCACAGCCTCTTCTTCCTGTCGGTTAAATTTCACGTCTGTAGCACGTCATCTTTGTGGTGTAGCAATTTTGATGGCCAGTAGTGTAGCTTAGCAAATGAGACACGTAAAGTAGTAAAGGAGTTTTCCTATTTGAGGAGCAAAATAACTAATGATGGTTGAAGTAGAGAGGAGATGAAATGTAGACTGAAAATGGCAAGGAAAGCGTTTCTGAAGAATAGAAATTGATTAACGTCGAGTTTAGATTTAAGTGCCAGGAAGTCATTTCTGAAAGTATTTGTATGGAGTGCAGCCATGTATGGAAGTGATACATGGACGATAAGTAGTTTGGACAAGAAGAGAATTGAAGCTTTCGAAATGTGGTGCTACAGAAGAATGCTGAAGATTAGATGGGTAGAGCACATAACTAATGAGGAGTTATTGAATAGAATTGGGGAGAAGAGGAGTTTGTGGCACAACTTGACTAGAAGAAGTGATCGGTTGGTAGGACATGTTCTGAGACATCGAGGGATCACCAATTTAGTACTGGAGGGCAGCGTGGAGGGTAAAAATCGTAGAGGGAGACCAAGAGATGAATACACTAAGCAGATTCAGAAGGATGGGAGATGAAGAAACTTGCTCAGGGTAAAGTAGCATGGAGAGGTGCACCAAACCAGTCTCAGGACTGAAGACCACAACAACAACAACAACAACAACAACAGAGTGGTGAGGTTCAAAATTGGCTACCTGCTTGGCGATGAGCGTGAGCTCCTTGGCGAGCTTCTGGAGAGCGTCGTCGGCCTGCTGCACCAGCCCCCCGCCACGGTCCAGAGCCGCCTGCAGGGCGGCAGTGGGTGTGGCCTTGCGCTCGCCGCCCTGCGCCCTGGCGGCGCGCCGCATCTCGTCGAAGACGGCGCGCATCGCCATCTGGATGGCGTCGCCCCGGTCCGGCGCCGCCGCCACCACCTGCCGCAGGATCTCCATCTTCTCCGGGTCCATGCCCTCGATGGGCACGTCCTGGCCGACGGCAGCCTCAGGCACCTGCAACCACGCTCTGTCTCAGCTCTGCAGAGGTCGTGCTCGCCATATGAAGGGGCAGAGACTCCTTTGGCACAGACTGGATTGAGGAATATCTAGCAAGCAGAATACACCATATTAATATCAGATGTAATTTTCAGACGTAAAAATATTAGCTTCGTACATAAGTTCCTAGCGTCGTTCTATAAAATAAACATAGCAGATACACATAACAGAGACTTCAGTCATGAATAATATAAGGGGCGTTAAAAAATAATCGAACCGGAGTCTGGAATCCACAAACCGGTGACAGGAGGGTAATATCGTGGCGTGTGTAACGAGGTGTGATCCCGACCAGGGTGCCTATTCTGTATCTTTCCGCCATTGTGCCGATCGTTTCGGTACTCAAGAGCACCGAGCGGGTTCCCAGGTAGATGCCCTGTTTCTTCACTTCCGCAAGGCGTTCAATACAGTTCCCCACAGTCGCTTAATGAACAAAGTAAGAGCATATGGACTATCAGGCCAATTGTGTGATTGGATTGAAGAGTTCCTAGATAATAGAACGCAGCATGTCATTCTCAATGGAGAGGAGTCTTCCGAAGTAAGATTGATTTCAGGTGTGCCGCAGGGGAGTGTCGTAGGACCGTTGCTATTCACAGTATACATAAATGACCTTGTGGATGACATCGGAAGTTCACAGTGGAAACTTGTACTGAAATGCAGGAGGATCTGCAGCGAATTGACGCATGGTGCAGGGAATGGCAACTGAATCTCAATGTAGACAAGTGTAATGTGCTGCGAATACATAGAAAGAAACATCCCTTATCATTTAGCTACAATATAGCAGGTCAGCAACTGGAAGCAGTTAATTCCATAAATTATCTAGGAGTTCACATTAGGAGTAATTTAAAATGGAATGATCATATAAAGTTGATCGTCGGTAAAGCAGATGCCAGACTGAGATTCATTGGAAGAATCCTAAGGAAATGCAATCCGAAAACAAAGAAAGTAGGTTACAGTACGCTTGTTCGCCCACTGCTTGAATACTGCTCAGCAGTGTGGAATCCGTACCAGATAGGGTTGATGGAAGAGATAGAGAAAATCCAACAGAGAGCAGCGCGCTTCGTTACAGGATCATTTAGTAATCACGAAAGCGTTACGGAGATGATTAACTCCAGTGGAAAACTCTGCAAGAGAGACACTCAGTAGCTCGTTACGGGCTTTTGTTGAAGTTTCGAGAACATACCTTCACCGAGGAGTCAAGCAGTATATTGCTGCCTCCTTCGTATATTTCGCGAAGAGACCATGAGGATAAAATCAGAGAGAATAGAGCCCACACAGAGGCATACCGACAATCCTTCTTCCCACGAACAATACGAAACTGGAATAGAAGGGAGAACCGATAGAGGTACTCAAGGTACCCTCCGCCACACACCGTCAGGTGGATTGCGGAGTTTGGATGTAGATGTACTCGAATTAGAGTCCCATCTTTATTCAGTATGCATTTCGGTAGCGATACAGTTCGGGTCTAGAGAACCGAAGCGCTGTTGTCGGTTCGCGTCGCGCAAGCCAATCAAAAGCAAGCGGCCGCACATCCGCGCATGCGCACTGCAGCGCGCACAGCGCCACAAACGCAAAGTGGCTAGCAGACGACACAGGCGCACTATTCTTCGCAGTATCGAACTTGCGTTTTCGCAGTACAAAGTGTTGCTAAAATACCAGCGGAAATGTCGGACGACAATTATTCTCAGCTGAAATGCGTAGAAATTTTTACAGTTCCCCTGACCGCATGTTTCCATGCAAGCATAATAGCGATAGTGTTTTTGACTGTATTCTGCAGATTGTCGTAAATTCCGCATTATGTCATCTTATTCTCATTCACACTGACATCGTGTTTTGGATTCTACGTTTCGGAAAATGAGTTAGGAATAGTGTGTAGTACCATATTGCACTGATACATCTATAAAAACACCCGAAAAATTGATTGAGAGTTTCAAAGACTAAGAAGGTAAACAGAATGTGGTTGTAACTCGCTCCTAGAGATCCAAATGATTAAGTAGCCCATTTCCCTATATGATACGTCAACGATTTTGGTCTTAAAAACAAAATTTAAAAAACGTGTTTTCGAGAGCTCCTGCAGTTCATCGAAGTTTATAACATGCATCTCATGAATGAAAATGTTTCGTATATGGTGCTACAGTCTAAAAATATTACGGCGGAGATCTTTCATCTTTGTTTACTGTTGTTGAGGATTCGATCGCAGATAAAGACTTGTGACAAGCATCGATTATGAAGATGACTGCTGCTAGTTACATTCCCAGTAATTTAAGTTCTGCTCTTAGATTCCTGTCTAACCGCATACTCGGAAATCGCTACATATTCGGAAAAAATTGCGAATTTTTTCTGACAAGAAAAAAATATAAAGGTCACTGTCAGTTGTTTCACTCACAGCAATTTCATCTCAAACAGTTTTATATTTCGTATTTTAAACACACAGAAATCACGAAATCATTACTGAGGAAGTGCGCTATTACATGTAAGTAATATTGCAGAATTACACGAATAACAATGTCTCAGAACGTGTTGCATATATGAAGAGGAAAAAAAATTTTTGACTCCATCCGTGCGCGAATCCGTGTTCTTACGTGTAAAAAAAAAAAAAAAAAATGGTTCAAATGGTTCTGAGCACTATGGGACTTAACTTCTGAGGTCATCAATCCCCTAGAACTTAGAACTACTTAAACCTAACTAACCGAAGCACATCACATACTCCCATGCCCGAGGCAGGATTCGAACCTGCGACCGTAGCGTTCGCGCGGTTCCAGACTGTATCGCCTAGAACCGCTCGGCCACACCGGCCGGCTGTTACGTGCAATCCCGCGCTCTAACCACTTCGCTATGCTAAACAACAGCTACGCGCGGCTGAATTCTTGTACTATTACAGGGGAACGTAGGCTGACTTCATTGCCAAACGATGCTGCGTAAGTCAGAAATGCGTAATAGTTTGGAAGGTTTCTAATATCAGGCCTCACATAATTGCTTTCCATTGTTACTTCAAAGTTGTAAACACGTTTCCATAATTACTGAATAAACCATTTGTGGGAAAAAGTGCAGAAAGTCACTAGTAACGTCAGTTCACACTCATGTAATATACATTCCTGGAAATGGAAAAAAGAACACATTGACACCGGTGTGTCAGACCCACCATACTTGCTCCGGACACTGCGAGAGGGCTGTATAAGCAATGCTCACACGCACGGCACAGCGGACACGCCAGGAACCGCGGTGTTGGCCGTCGAATGGCGCTAGCTGCGCAGCATTTGTGCACCGCCGCCGTCAGTGTCAGCCAGTTTGCCGTGGCATACGGAGCTCCATCGCAGTCTTTAACACTGGTAGCATGCCGCGACAGCGTGGACGTGAACCGTATGTGCAGTTGACGGACTTTGAGCGAGGGCGTATAGTGGGCATGCGGGAGGCCGGGTGGACGTACCGCCGAATTGCTCAACACGTGGGGCGTGAGGTCTCCACAGTACATCGATGTTGTCGCCAGTGGTCGGCGGAAGGTGCACGTGCCCGTCGACCTGGGACCGGACCGCAGCGACGCACGGATGCACCCCAAGACCGTGGGATCCTACGCAGTGCCGTAGGGGACCGCACCGCCACTTCCCAGCAAATTAGGGACACTGTTGCTCCTGGGGTATCGGCGAGGACCATTCGCAACCGTCTCCATGAAGCTGGGCTACGGTCCCGCACACCGTTAGGCCGTCTTCCGCTCACGCCCTAACATCGTGCAGCCCGCCTCCAGTGGTGTCGCGACAGGCGTGAATGGAGGGACGAATGGAGACGTGTCGTCTTCAGCGATGAGAGTCGCTTCTGCCTTGGTGCCAATGATGGTCGTATGCGTGTTTGGCGCCGTGCAGGTGAGCGCCACAATCAGGACTGCATACGACCGAGGCACACAGGGCCAACACCCGGCATCATGGTGTGGGGAGCGATCTCCTACACTGGCCGTACACCACTGGTGATCGTCGAGGGGACACTGAATAGTGCACGGTACATCCAAACCGTCATCGAACCCATCGTTCTACCATTCCTAGCCCGGCAAGGGAACTTGCTGTTCCAACAGGACAATGCACGTCCGCATGTATCCCGTGCCACCCAACGTGCTCTAGAAGGTGTAAGTCAACTACCCTGGCCAGCAAGATCTCCGGATCTGTCCCCCATTGAGCATGTTTGGGACTGGATGAAGCGTCGTCTCACGCGGTCTGCACGTCCAGCACGAACGCTGGTCCAACTGAGGCGCCAGGTGGAAATGGCATGGCAAGCCGTTCCACAGGACTACATCCAACATCTCTACGATCGTCTCCATGGGAGAATAGCAGCCTGCATTGCTGCGAAAGGTGGATATACACTGCACTAGTGCCGACATTGTGCATGCTCTGTTGCCTGTGTCTATGTGCCTGTGGTTCTGTCAGTGTGATCATGTGATGTATCTGACCCCAGGAATGTGTCAATAAAGTTTCCCCTTCCTGGGACAATGAATTCACGGTGTTCTTATTTCAATTTCCAGGAGTGTATGTAAGCAGAGCCGATGTCTTGCTATTTAACGATCTTTAAACTCTTATTTGCTTTAAAATAACACGTATTTTGAGAGAATATTGACCGAAAATGTTTTCTTTTTGGATCAATCATTCACAGTAACAACCTAACCTAACCATATCTCTAACAAAGGAAAATGGTCTCTTATGAACTCACTTTTCAACCGGATGCATCCTCTGGTGATTCTTTAGTAACACAATCACTAAATCCAAAGCTAAAACCACTAAATATATTTAAAATAACAAATTATAGGTGTACATAAACCACAGCTTACCGATCGACAGGGCCACACCGAAATCCAAAATCTCTCGGTACAATTGTCGTAAAATCGACGGGTGGACTGTTCGGTAACAGGCTTAATGAATAGGATATTTCGATAAAGAATCGAAAATGACGTTACTACCGAAACAAACCAACTACACCGATCGATATGAACGATACAGAATAGGGCCTCCGAGCGCGGAAGTTAGCAGCCCGTCGCTAAAGGGCACGAGTGCACGTCACGTGACTATACAGAGCTAGCACCAGCATGCATCAATCGTCCAACGCTGCCAGTCGCATTGCAAACAGTGACATAGAGACGTCAAAAGAAGAGCAAAGAGAGGTTGTTCGTTTTCTGACAGCGGAAGGAGTAGGAGGAATGGATATTCATTGGCGAATATCACAAGTGTACAGCGAACACTGCATGTCCGTTGCAAGGGTCAAGGCGTGATACAAGCGCTTCAGGAAGGACGGGTGTCGTCAGCCGATGATGCACGGTCTGGAGCACCACATTGCATTACCGATGACATCGTCCAGCTGGTAGATGCACTCATTGCCCAGGTCCGCTGAGTGACAGTGAAAGCCATAGTCGCCGTGATCGGATTGAGTGTCGGAAGTGTTCACAGCATCATGAAGGAACGACTGCACATTCAGTATGTGCTCAACGGGTGCCCAACATTCTTCGACCACACAAGGAAGCATGTCGAATGGCCCACTGTCTTGCTCGTCTGCAGCGCTATTCTCGGAAAGGGAATTCGTTCCTGGCACGAGTGGTGGTTGGAGATGAGTCATGGTGTCATCACTTCGAACCGGAATCAAAACGACAAAGTCTCCAGTGGAAGCATCCAGGGTCACAACCACCAAAAAAAGCCAAGGCCATCCATACGAGTGCAGTAAAGGTTATGCTGACGTTCTTCTTTGACCAAGATGGCCCCCTTCTGATTCACTTCCTGCAGCAAGGGACAACATTGAATGCACAGCGTTACTCGCAAACCTTGACCACCCTTCGCCAAGCGATCAAATCAAAACGACCTGGCAATCTCACCCGTGAGATCATTCTGTTCCACGACAATTCAAAGCTTCATACGGCCAACAGAGTCGCGGCACTGCTGCAGAAATTCAAATGGGAGGTTCTCGGCCACCTTCCATAGAGTCCGGACCTCTCTCCCTGTGATTACGCCAGTTTTAGTCCCCTTAAAAGGTTCTGAGAGGCAAACGATTCACCTCGGACGACGAACGTCCAACTCTACGCGCGGAACTGGTTAACATCACAGCACCGGGAATTTTATGACACAACCATTCACCGCCTTGTGTCACAGTGGAACAAGTGTCAATACTTCAAACATACAGGTACTGGTTTCTGTAATTATGCCTCCGGCCCGTTTCTTTATGAACGCCCCCTACATATTCTCCTTCTCTATTTACGAGAGTGTCCCATCGATGGGATAACTGTAGAAATCACGTAGTTCTGAGGCAAAAAACACGTCGAGCCATGTTCGGAGAGCATTTTCATCCGGAAAGGAAGTTCCTTGAAAGTTGTTCGACAGAGAACAGAGAAGGTGAAAATCTGAGGGTGCAAGATCAGGTGGGTGCAGAATGACTTCGCAATCCAACTCCTGTTAGTGTTGTTTGTCAGTCAAGCAGAATGCCGGCCGTCGTTGCGGTGGCGTAGCATCACTTCACGCAGTCTACCAGGTCGTCGGTCTTGGATTGTGTCTGAAAAATATCTAGGTTGTTGACAATAAATGTCAACAGTGGTGGGCACACTTCGGGGAACAATTTGTAGTAGTGAGGGAGGACAAGTCACTCTCACTAATTTTCGTATTCAAGGTTATTGGCCCTGAGCACTATGGTTGGTTGGTTGGTTGGTTGGGGGAAGGAGACCAAACAGCGAGGTCATCAGTCTCATCGGATTAGGGAAGGACGGGGAAGGAAGTCGACCGTGCCCTTTCAGAGGAACCATCCCGGCATTTGCCTGGAGCGATTTAGGGAAATCACGGAAAACCTAAATCAGGATGACCGGACGCGGGATTGAACCGTCGTCCTCCCGAATGCGAGTCCAGTGTGCTAACCACTGCGCCACCTCGCTCGGTGAGCACTATGGGACTTAACATCTATGGTCATCAGTCCCCTAGAACTTAGAACTACTTAAACCTAACTAACCTAAGGACATCACACAACACCCAGTCATCACGAGGCAGAGAAAATCCCTGACCCCGCCGGGAATCGAACCCGGGTACCCGGGCGCGGGAAGCGAGAACGCTACCGCACGACCACGAGAGGCGGACATTAAAGGTTATTCTTTAATGTCGTTATCACACTTCAGACATCATTTTCTGTGGTACGAGAGGAGGTGTTGACGGGAGAATGTACAGTGTTAATGTATGTGGGATCTTAATGGAAGCTCTCCTTCGAATAGTATTTTCTAAGGGGTTGAGAAGAAGCAGGCGGTTTTGTTATTTAACCGGAAATCTTGCCATGGGCTTTCGGGGATTGGAAGCTGCTAGGGAGAGGAACATCTCAAAGCACTTACCGGGGAAAGAATGCTGGTCCCAAGAATTTCGCGCACCAGTGTGCAGGCCATGCTTTTGGCCAAAGAGGCGAAAAATAGCCTACCCTGGATCTACCTGATAGGCGTTTCTGGCCACATCAGAGACAGGGGCACAGGTCAGAAATCAGGTCGTCTGGCTGAAGCGTTTCGATAGTGTCGCAAGCGCCCATTGTGTACATGGCAGGCGTCCATAAAATCCGCGAGTTTTCATGTCCTCCTTGGGTCACGTGTTATAGACGGAGCCATCGGATGGTTTGGCCACGGAGCATGCTCGGATAGCCTAATGGTAATGCGACCGCAGATAACAAGCGGAAAGTCAGGTTCAAGTCGTCATTTCATTATACCGCTGATGGTTGTTCTTATTCGCAACTGCGGACACATTTCATGTATATGAAAGAATAGCTGGGGTTAAGAAGGGAGAGAGACAGCGTTGAAACCTGTCCTTAAATTAATTCAGTCTGTACAATGAAAAGAGAACCAGGAAAATTTGGTGCAGAAATTAAAGTTCAAGGAGAAAACAAAAAAAAAAACCTTTGTTTGCTGGCGACGTAATTCTGTCAGAGGCACTAAAATACTTGGAAGAACAGTTGAATTTAACGGATGGAGGTTAAAAGATGATGAACGGAACTAAAGCAAGGATAATGAATGTAGTCAAATTAGGGGACGCTGAGGAAGTTAGATTAGCAAATGAGACAGTAAAAGTGGTCGAGAGCTTAGCTATTTGGGCAGCGAAATGACAGATCATGGTCGTAGTGGTGGCTATCAAATGCAAACCGACGGTAGCAAGGAAAGAGGTTTTGTAAAAGAGAAATTTCTTAGCATCGAATTTATAAATTTAAATGATAGAAAGTATTTTCTGAAGTTATTTTCATCGAGAGAGGCGTTGTACAGAAGTGAAACGTGCATGGTAAACAATGTAGACAGAATCGTCCCTATACGTGCCCAGTTTTTTGGGAACATCACGCCTTCGGAAGAATTTTAGGATGGAACGCAACATTTACGGCGGCTGTGAAATGATCTATGTTGGGACACAAAAGCACTTCGCTTAGTTTAACCAAGGCCTCTGGCCAGACACTCTGTAACATTTGGCCCATCAAGACAATGATCTCTGTGATAAATGTGTGAAATGATAACACAAATAAACCTTAGTCTTTGCCAACCAAACGCCACCCAGTGGAGTACTAATTATGTAATACTTCTATTTGTGCTGGCAACAGTTCATGATTTATTTGTCATCCCCTTAACTTGTGTTGTCTTTCCTACTTTATGATTAATAAACTCTTGCCATGTTAATAGAAACTTATAACCATGTTGATACACTCTAACAACACATCACTAATTGGGTACAATAATGACAGAGTCACCTTTTTATTAATTCTCCTCAGCATTCAATTTTTATTTAAGAATCTGATAAAAGTGATAACCTCCAATGCTGCCTAGTAGCAGCAACCAATGTCAAAGGGCAGGTTTAATTTAGCAGACGCATGGCCAGGTAGACAAGTGGAAGCTTGCAAGTTAAGGCGATTGCTGTTAGGACGTGAACTTGCAGTCGCCAGTAGGGGGTTGGGTTGTTTGGGGGAGGAGGCCGGACAGCGAGGTCGTCGGTCTCACCGGATTAGGGAAGGACGGGGAAGGAAGTCGGCTGTGCCCTTTCAAAGGAACCATCCCGGTATTTGCCTGGAGGGATTTAGGGAAATCACGGAACACCTACATCAGGATGGCCAGACGCGGGATTGAACCGTCGTCCTCCCGAATGCGAGTCCAGTGTAGTCGCCAGTAGGCTTTCAAATCAGACTGCAAGACCAGAGTAACCTTGCTGTACACCACACCGTCGCTGTTTCACCATATACATGACATTACCATTTGTGTATGCCCACTAGTCTTTGTACGTGGGATTACTGCTTTGTTTGGGCTCAACTATTCCTTCCTTTTCCTTATGTTGGCATGGCAACATCATTTCTCGTCAGCAGTAACGCTACAGAGCCACTTGACAACGAGGAAGTAGAGATGCACAAACGGCCATCCACTGATTTTTGTGATTTTGGCTTAGAGCATGCGGTACCCATACACCCGATTCATGAACCTTCCCCACTGCATACAAGTGTCGCACGATGGTGGAATGATCGCAGCTGATCACTTTTACCAGTTCTCGACTACACTGACTTGCATCATTATGGATTAATGCGTTTAAATGATCTTCATCAAACCCCGAGTCCGCCCCCGGTAACCGAGTGGTCAGCGTGACAGAATGTCAATCCTAAGGGCCCGGATTCGATCCCCGCCTGGGTCGGAGATGTTCTCCGCTCAGGGACTGGGTGTTGTGTTGTCCTAATCATCATCATTTCATCCCCATCGACGCGCAGGTCGCCTTAGTGACGTCAAATCGAAAGACTTGCACCCAGCGAACGGTCTGCCCGACGGGAGGCCCTAGTTACACGACATCTTCATCTATCAAACCCCGAAAGTCTTCATGAAAGTGGAGAGTTATTAATGTCAAATCGAGCCTCCTTGAAACGAGAAAACCATTTTCTTGCCGTGCTCTGTCTTATATAGGCTTCAAAATGGCTCTGAGCACTATGGGACTTAACATCTATGGTCATCAGTCCCCTAGAACTTAGAACTACTTAAACCTAACTAACCTAAGGACATCACACAACACCCAGCCATCACGAGGCAGAGAAAATCCCTGACCCCGCCGGGAATCGAACCCGGGAACCCGAGCGTGGGAAGCGAGAACGCTACCGCACGACCACGAGATGCGGGCTCTTATATAGGCCGCAGGTGTTTCTGGCTGCCTCTGCTGCTGTCACCCCACTATTGAACCCAAACAGAAGAAAACGTCGGAAATGTTCCGATTTCTCCACTTGGTACTCCATTTTCTGTTGTCCACAACTCCACTCACTGTCTCCAAATGACAAGATCACAATATACACTATGTGATATATGTGATCAAAAGTATCCGGACACCCCCAAAAACATTGTGCTGCCACCTACTGCCAGGTACTCCATATCAGCGACCTCAGTAGTTATTAGACGTCGTGAGAGAGCAGAATGCGGCGCTCCGCGGAACTCACGGACGTCGAACGTGGTCAGGTGATTGGGTGTCACTTGTGTCATACGTGTGTACGCGAGATTTCCACACTCCTAAACATCCCTAGGTCCACTGTTTCCGATGTGATGGTGAAGTGGAAACGTGAAGGGACACGTACAGCACAAAAGCGTACAGGCCGACCTCGTCTGTTGACTGACAGAGACAGCCGACAATTGAAGAGGGCTGTAATGTGTAATACACAGGCATCCAGACCATCACACAGGAACTCCAAAGTGCATCAAGACCCACTGAAAGTACTATGACAGTTAGGCGGGAGGTGAAAAAATTTGGATTTAATGGTCGAGCCGCTGCTCGTAAGTCTCACATCACGCCGGTAAACGCCAAACGACGCTTTGCTTGGTGTAAAGAGCGTAAACATTCGACGATTGAACAGTGGAAAAACGTTGTATGGAATGACGAGTCACTGTACACAATGTGGCGATCCGATGGCAGGGTGTTGGTATGGCGAATGCCCGGTGAACGTCATCTGTGAGCCTGTGTAGTGCTAACAGTAAAATTCGGAGGCGGTGCTGTTATGGTGTGGTCGTGTTTTTCATAGACGGGCCTTTCACTTATTGATGTTTTGCGTGGCACTATCACAGCACAGACATACATTGCTGTTTTAAGCACCTTTTTGATTCCCACTGTTGAAGAGCAATTCGGGGATGGCGATTGCATCTTTGAACACGATCGAGCACCGTTCATAACGCACGACCTGCGGCGGAGTGGTTACATCTCAATAACATCCCTGTAATTGACTGGCCTGCACAGCACTCCTTGAAGAATGGGCTGCCATTCCCCAACCTTCCAGTACTTGATTGAACGTATGCCGCCGACCGCGGTGGTCTCGCGGTTCTAGGCGCTCAGTCCGGAACCGCGAGACTGCTATGGTCGCAGGTTAGAATCCTGCCTCGGGCGTGGATGTGTGTGATGTCCTTAGGTTAGTTAGGTTTAAGTAGTTCTAAGCTCTAGGGGACTGATGACCACGGATGTTAAGTCCCATAGTGCTCAGAGACATTTTTTTTTAACGTATGTCTGCCCGAATGGACGGACCGTAACAAGAAGCCTGAGGCCGCGCAGCTATCTTCGTTGTCCTTAGGCGCATTGTATGTTGGTGGCAGTAGAAACGTTCGGCAGTCAGCTTCAAATACCGGTTCTCTAAATTTTTTCAAAATTGTTGCTCTAAATCAACGTCGCCTTCTCTCCAGAAATCCCCATTTGAGTTCCCGAAGCATCTCCGTAACACTTATGTGTTGTTCAAACCACAAATCTAGCAGCCCGCCTCAGACTTACTTCGATGTCTTCTTTCAATCCGACTCGGTACGGGTCCCCATCACACTTCCCTGGGACACGCCTGACGATACCCTTATCTCCGGTAAACACTCGCCGTCGAGGACTACATACTGGGTTCTATGACTTAAGAAGTCTTCGAGCCACTCACGTATCTGTGAACTTGTTCCATATACTCGTAACCTTCATTAACAGCCCGCAGTGGGGCACCGTGACAAATGCTTCCCGGAAATCTAGAAGGATGGAATCTACATGTTGTCCTTCACCCATAGTTCGCAGTGTATCGTGTGAGAAAAGAGCAAGCTCACTTTCCACTGCTTTCTTTGTCTTGTGAACTGGACTTCCAACGACCGTTCCTTTCGGAACACACGTTGCTTCCGACAGTGCACATTTTCGGCCTGCAAGGACGTCATAATAACGCGAGCATAGAACATGTTACAAAAATACAACTGACCGACGTAGAGATATAGGCGTATAGTTTTGTGCCTTTGTTCGACGACCTCTCCTGAAAAAGGAAATGAGCGGTGCTTTTTTCAGTCATTAGGAACGAGGAACGCTTTACTGCTCTAGAGATCTACTGCTGCTTTGTAGAATCGAATTGGTTCTCCGATCAGGTCAGTGTACTTGCGTCTCTTGAGAGATTTCAACTTATTTTTTGTCACTGTGTCACTTATTTCAATATCTGCCATTTTGTCGTTCGTGAGACTATTTGAAGGAGGAACTTATAGCGGCCCCCTGCCTTAATATGATGAAAATTCAGTTTTATGTTAGTAAATAAAATGTCACATGCTTTAGGAGAATATAACTTCTCATCAAAACATTTCAAAGATGTTCGCAGGGTGCTCGTCACAACGCTGAATAATACTGTTTCAAAGATAAAGTTTATGGCTCTTCACTTTTGTTGTCTAGGGTATTATATATTTATAAGAGGTCCAGATTTTTAAAAAAGGTAAGGCTGGAGACATCTATTAGTTTTATAAAAGTCATCACACGTTTTTATTCCTCTTTAAAAAACACACCTAAAGTTTACATGGTGTCTCTGACAAAACAGTTACATCTTGTGCATCAACTCTTTGGTTCTGCGATACACGCGTTTACATACAACGGAATTAGCCGGCACTAAAAACACTGACAGACGTGACTTTCACAACTACACTGAGCCAACTGCCTGCTGGTCTTAGACAGTGCTCGTATTTATAACCTTTGAAAGAGATCAATAAATTATCTCTTTTTTTTAGAATCAATTAAATTGTTTTAAATGGATTATTTACATCAAATAGTTACGAATGATTCTGGTGCTCAGGTGTTTAGATTAAAAACATAAATGGTGCATTTTACAAATAATTACAAGTGTCAACCAAGCGGAATACCTGGATTACAAAGTGTTAAATTTGACCTTTCTCACTAGCATAATATTGGGGTTAAAAAGTGCAAATCTGTGAGTTACGTGAGTATACAGTACAAAAGTATTATTAAACTTTCTTGTTTTTCATTCGGAGTGTAGTGGATAATCAGGTTTTCCTGCGCAAATTTTATAACGAACAATTTCATAGTCACATATGTTGACACTATGAATAAGCCTATGTGTGCAAAACATAACAGTTCCTAATGAAACAGTTTAAATAATTGTACCTTGCTTTTGCAATCTCTTTTGGATCGAAATATTATATATTAATGACATTGAAAAACATTGCATCATAATTGCACCCATACGAAATTTAACTAATTTGAGTTTAATTTTCTGAAAAATCGTAATTTATCCTCAGTATCGTATACTTCCATACTTCTTTTCCCTCCTATTGGGATCAATACAAACTACAATCCGATCTTCCTCTGTAAAACCGTTTTAGTCAAATGGCTCTGAGCACTATAGGACTTAACATCTGTGGTCATCAGTCCCCTAGAACTTAGAACTACTTAAACCTAACTAACCTAAGGACATCACACACATCCATGCCCGAGGCAGGATTCGAACCTGCGACCGTAGCAGCCGCGCGGCTCCGGACTGAGCGCCTAGAACCGCCCGTTTTAGTCCTCAGGCTCATTTTTTCTGATGTTCCAGCAGATAGTTACAATCTCGTTTGTGAAATGTTAAGCAGTAAAGGAAACCTAAGAAATATTGGGGGATGAATTATTCAGGGAGACGAAATAACAACTTTGAGGGTTGTGTATGGCATTGCAGTTCTGCCAGTGACAGCAAAAGACTTGGGACAGCAATTGAAAGGAGGATATAAGGTGGATTTCAACAAAAGCAAAATAACGATAATAGAACGTAGTCGAATTAAAATAGGTTATGCTGAAGGAATAACTACATAGCTGCAGAGTTTGGTAATTTACGGTGAACTGTCCTGTTCAAAACACTGAAATATATCGACTGTCTCAGGTATTTCTACAACAGCCTACGAGATAATTGCATAAACAGGCAGCTGAAATTGGAATATCCCAGGAAGAAAATTGAATGGGAATATTGAGAAAACCCATACGTCCAAGAAATAAACTTTTCAGGAGATACAAAAAAGGATATTAGAGATTCGTGCGTCTTTGAAAATATCCATGTGCGAAGCATACAACAACTACCACCGTCACTACTTAGCAAAAGATGTCGCAGAGAACCGGAGAAACTTCTGCTCTTATGCAAAATCAGTAAGCGAGCCTAAGGCTTCCATTCAGTCCCTTGTTGACCTGTCTGGTGTGGCAAGTGAAGATAGCCAAACGAAAGCCGAAGTTTTTAATTTCACTTTCAAGAAATCGTTCACATAGGAGACATTCGGGCAGACTCCCGTGTGGGTAATAATAGTAACAAGCATCCCCGTCGTAGAGAAACAAGTTAAAGGTTTGAAAGAAAATAAATCACCAGGTGCGGATGGGATCCCAGTTCGAGTTTACAAAGAGTACTCTACGGCATAGGCTCCTTACCTGGCTTGCATCTGTCGTGAATCTCTCGCCCAGCACCAAGTCCGAAGCGACTGGAAAAAAGTGCAACTGACTCAGTATATAAAACGGGTAAAAGAACGGATCCGCAAAATTACAGACCAATATCTCTTCTGCTTGCTGCAGAATCCTTGAACATATTCTCAGTTCGAATGTAATAAACTTTCTTCAGACTGAGAAGCTTATGTCCACGAATCAACATGATTTTGGAAAGCATCGCTCGTGCGAAACTCAGTTTGCCCTTTTCTCACATCATACACTGAGAACTATGGGTGAAGGGCAACAGGCAGATTCTATATTTCTTTATTTCCGGAAAGCACTTGACACGGTGCCCCATTGCAGGCTGTTAACGTAAGTATGCGCATATGGAATAAGTTCACAGATATGTGAGTGGCTCTTCTTAAATAAAAGAAATCAGTGTGTTGTTCTCGACAGCGAGGGCTCATCACAGTAAAGGGTTTCGTCAGGAGTGTCCCAGGGAAGTGTGATAGGACCGCTGTTCTTCTCTGTATACATAAATGATTTGGCGGACAGGGTAGGCAGCAATTGCGGTTGTTTGCTGATGACGGCATGGTGTACGGTAAGGTATCGAAATTGAGTGACTGTAGGAAGATACACGACGACTTACACAACATTTCCAGTTGGTGTGATGAAAGGCAGCTAACCCTAAATGTGAAAAAAAAAAAATTAATGCAGATGAGTAGGAAGATCAAACCTGTAATACTCGGATACAGGTTACTAGTGTCCTACCTGACACAGTCGAGTGGTTTAAATATCCGGGTGTAACGTTGGTGTAGATGTAGCGTCTTTTATTCATTATCAAAAACGTTTTCGGTCCCGGGTTCGAATCCCGCCACTGCTTAAATTTTGATTAATAAACAGCGTCGGTGGCCTAAGACTTACGGCATATGAAGTCACTCTCATTCTGCCGACGGGCTTGTCAAAGAGGGCGGAGGAGCGGACATAGGTTCAGGGCACTCTCTTGTCCTAGGGGTGGGAAGCTGCATATGGATAACGGACTAAAAGAACATAGCTAAATAAATAAATAAAGGCATCGAGATAGGTCAGGACAGCATGGGCGAAATGTTGTCATGTGTTGCCTCGTTGAAAGATGTCAAGGAGACCTTGAAGATAGGGAACAGCCACCTGCTATGCAGATTACCATTGATGTCATTCACACATTATGGCGTTGTGTACCCAGTGGCACACCATACCATCATATGCCAGTCCTGCATGGAAATGACGGATGCAGTCTGGCAACGTTCTCTCACCTTGGAGCATCTATACATGGGTACACCAGATCATGATGCTGTAACCAGAAGTTGGACTCATCTGAAAGACGACATCATGCCGTTTGAATCCAGCTGTGTTTGCACAGCGGTGTCAGCGCCCCTCTTTCTGCTGCCGCCTTAAGGAAGCTGCAAGCATAGTCGCCGTGCTGGCAGTCTGTGTCGCTCCAGACGCCGCCGCAGAGTCCGTGCAGATACTTGTATTGCGGTAAACAACCGCTTTTCTTGACCTGAGGAGTGTGTTTTGCCTGCACAACTCTGCACGGTCGAGCAAACAACATACCAGTCCTCTCAGACTCTAGATGGGCAGCATCGTTAAGATTAAACATGGTGTTGAGTATGAACCTACTGAACCTGTCGATTCCATTTCAGCATGGCAGTTGTGGAATCTTGACAAAAGCGAGCAGCAACTCCTCGGAACGGTAAACCGCATTCCCAGTAAAATTCCGACGCAGTCTGATAGCCTTTACTCCTCCTTACGTCGCTGTAACATCGGAACCACATGCTTCCATTAGACTGCTATGCATTCCTGTATAAGCAAATTGTGAACTTTAATTTTACGTCGTGGAGGAAGAGAAGGATTGAAAAGAATTTCAGATGCCGGTGACATTTAGTGACTGATTATAATATGCAATAATAATTAACATTTCTTGCATATTGAAATACTGTATTTTTAGATAGGGCTGCTGAAGACTCTTTCCTTCTAACTATTTTATTACTCTCACAACATTGAAATATTAGACAACCCCTATATTATACCCTGTGTTAAATAGGCTATTGGACTACACGCTCCACATACTGTAGATTAATCGCCTCTTTGAGCAGTCAGTTACTCGATGGCTTGCGTCATCTGGAGAGACCAAATCGACATTGGTTTGACCACCATAAATACGAGCAGTCAGGATCTGTCATGTCTCTGTGTTGTTTGTCCCAATGAATATATTTAGCTTTTATGTGCTGGTGTGAACAATGGCCTTTTGTAAGGTACCCAACTGCAGTCGTATTCTGCATGCAGTTGTCTTCACAATGTATGCCCAGGAAATTGGTTGAGATGGACCTCTATTTACTAGCAGCAGCAATTCCTATTGGGCATGAAACCGTTTGTCATAGAGGACGTATTGCATTAGTTACCAGTCTCTGTCGGTTAGGAATTTTTTTAACACCACTGTTCTTAGTCGTTTTACATGGCTGCGAATGGTACACCATTTCCTAGTAGGCAATTATTCACCAACAGATCAGCCAACTTTATTCACAGAGGGGTCACAGACATATCCAATCACAATCCTTCTTTATGCCGTTCTGTTACGTGACCATATCGATCCATATTACTGGGTTGATTCCATACAACTGACTGCTGCGCACACACTTGGTCACACACTCACACATACTCTCACACACTCACTCTCACTCATACACACAAACAGGCACACACACACACACACACACACACACGCACACACACAGCATTTCACTGCTGTGTCTTACAAGTGAAGGTCATTAAGCCTGTTCTACACCAGTAAGCAGGCTTCAAAGCGACCAGTATACTCTTTTGCGAGAGTGTACAATATTTTCTCCAGTCAGCACACACAGTCGCATTAAGATTACGAGTTCTGATATTGTAACCGTCAGATGATGTGAAAAGAATTAAGGAAGCACATATTTTTGTACTAGGTCGCACTATTGCTTACCCTGTGACACACCCTGGTTTATCTAGTAGTCTTAGCTCATCAGAGCTACCAATAAAGTTCATACAGAAATTTCAGAAAGAATCAAAATTTTTCTATAACCTGTTCAAACACAAATTAATATTAGTCAGTTTATATCACAATATAATTCTTTATTGCTGCGTCATGTTTTGGCCGAGCATAGCCACCTTCGAACCTGTTTGTTAAGTTGCAGGGTAACTCGCTAAGAAATACCTTAAGTTACTTATGGCGAGAGGCTTATTTAACTGTAACATGTTAGTCAGTAGCGGATAAAGTAAATATTCACAATTTCGGATATTTAGTTCGTAGGCAACATTACAAGGTTTTGGCATACATCCATATATGTTGACGCATAAACCTCAATGTTATGCAGTTAAATTATGTTCAGACTCTTAAGAAATCTTCCAATCAGCAGCCAGTTTCTTATACCGGACTACACCGAAATCGCTTATGGCCTATAAAAGTGATCAGTGATTGAGTGGAAAAAGTGACATATGGTAAAAAATATGTACAATCTCATTTGCTATAAGCGTAGGCCCAGTATAGTGTTCTTCATATACAGGGTGAGTTACCTAACATTACCGCTGGATATATTTCGTAAACCACATCAAATACTGACGAATCGATTCCACAGACCGAACGTGAGGAGAGGGGCTAGTGTAATTGGTTAATACAAACCATACAAAAATGCACGGAAGTATGTTTTTTAACACAAACCTACGTTTTTTTAAATGGAACCCCGTTAGTTTTGTTAGCACATCTGAACATATAAGCAAATACGTAATCAGTGCCGTTTGTTGCATTGTAAAATGTTAATTACATCCGGAGATATTGTAACCTAAAGCTGACGCTTGAGTACCACTCCTCCGCTGTTCGATCGTGTGTATCGGAGAGCACCGAATTACGTAGGGATCCAAAGGGAACGGTGATGGACCTTAGGTACAGAAGAGACTGGAACAGCACATTACGTCCACATGCTAACACCTTTTTATTGGTCTTTTTCACTGACGCACATGTACATTACCATGAGGGATGAGGTACACGTACACACGTGGTTTCCGTTTTCAATTACGGAGTGGAATAGAGTGCGTCCCGACATGTCAGGCTAATAGATGTTCAATGTGGTGGCCATCATTTGCTGCACACAATTGCAATCTCTGGCGTAATGAATGTCGTACACGCCGCAGTACATCTGGTGTAATGTCGCCGCAGGCTGCCACAATACGTTGTTTCATATCCTCTGGGGTTGTAGGCACATCACGGTACACATTCTGCTTTAACGTACCCCACAGAAAGAAGTCCAGAGGTGTAAGATCAGGAGAACGGGCTGGCCAATTTATGCGTCCTCCACGTCGTATGAAACGCCCGTCGAACATCCCGTCAAGGGTCAGCCTAGTGTTAATTGCGGAATGTGCTTGTGCGCCATCATGCTGATACCACATACGTCGACGCGTTTCCAGTGGGACATTTTCGAGCAACGTTGGCAGATCATTCTGTAGAAACGCGATGTATGTTGCAGCTGTTTGGGCCCCTGCAATGAAGTGAGGACCAATGAGGTGGTCGCCAATGATTCCGCACCATACGTTTACAGTCCACGGTCGCTGTCGCTCTACCTGTCTGAGCCAGCGAGGATTGTCCACGGACCAGTAATGCATGTTCCGTAGATTCACTGCCCCGTGGTTTGTGAAACCTGCTTCATCGGTAAACAGGTACAACTGCAACGCATTCTCTGTTAATGCCCATTGACAGAATTGCACTCGATGATTAAAGTCATCACCATGTAATTGCTGATGTAGCGACACATGAAACGGGTGAAAGCGGTGACGATGCAGTATGCGCATGACACTACTTTGACTCAGTACACCGGCTCTCGCAATGTCCCGTGTACTCATGTGTGGGTTCATGGCAACAGCAGCTAACACACCAACTGCACCCGCTTCTCCTGTGACGGGCCTGTTACGGACCCGTTTGCATGCTACGACCATACCTGTTGCATACAGTTGGCGGTAGATGTTTTGCAATGTGCGGCACGTTGGATGCTCTCTGTCTGGGTACCGTTCTGCATACACCCTGCAGGCTTCAGCTGCATTTCGTCGACACTCGCCATAGATGAGTAACATCTCCGCCTTTTCAGAGTTCGAATACACCATGGTCGCAGTTCCTACAACACTACACTATCACAGACGTCGTAACACGGTGTACTACAGTTGGTCTGCGCGCGGAGACGAATGCACGATAACAATAGCAGCAAGCGCTACATTCGGACACTGCGACAGCTAGACCAAACCACAACAGTGCACTACAGCCACACTCGTAAACACGGTCGTCATCGTAAACATGTCCCTGCAGATGCTGTTAGCCGACCGTGGCTCGTGTTTGTTACAACACGCAACTGAACGTCGGAGGTTTCAAGCGTCAACTTTAGGTTACAATATCTCCGGATGAAATCAACATTTTACAATGCAACAAATGGCACTGATTACGTATTTGTTTATATGTTCAGATGTGCTAACAAAACTAACGTCGTTCCATTTAAAAAAAACGTAGGTTTGTGTTAAAACACATACTTCGGTGCATTTTTGTATGGTTTGTATTAAACAATTACACTAGCCCCTCTCCTCACGTTCGGTCTGTGGAATCGGTTCGTCAGTATTTGATGTGGTTTACGAAATACATCCAGCGGTAACGTTAGGTGACTCACCCTGTATATCAGTTACAACTGTAATCACTGTCAGTATATGGTATAACCGTGAGGTTTGTGTGGGAATATTTCAAGTTAGTTGTTTCTGACATGCAGCCCAATTTCCAGTTTAAATACACTCTACTATAGATGTTAAAGCTCGGAAACACATAAAAAGATGTTGCTAGACGGAAATCATAAGACAAGGATCAAGGAGAAAGCAGATGATGTAAATAAGTATGGTGAAACATACATAATCCCATTACTTTATGCAGACCTCCATAGCCATTGGTGCGATACTGTAATGGAATCAATGACAACAAAGAAAAATAATTTTTAAATGCTTTTGATGGACTCCTCAATTTGTGATGAATGATAAGTGATACCTTCAACGGCCGATGCCTTTACCTGTCAGGATCAGTTTTAGGTTTGGAAGCGGACGCTTGACATGTAAGAAATTGGCTCAATTACTAGAATATCGCGGCTTTAGGTTTCAACAGGAAACATCTTAACACCAGATTGGAGGCATTTCTTTATTATAAAAAAAAATAGTACCTATTCGTGGATACAGAGGAATTTTGTATCATCTCTAAATTCAAGATCTGCAGTTTTAGTAAAATGACTCGGCTACATTAATCGACAGCATTGAACAATTTCTAACAGGTGTGGGAATAGTTGCAGGAAAAGTTTTTAAAATTTCCTCAGTTCAGTACTACAATTCGGGCGTAAGTCGTAAGGAGCTGAACAAAATGCATAAGGCGATCAAAATTACGTCCTTATATCACTTTTTGCAGAAAGCCGCGAATGCAGACTGGATCCTGAAAGATAGTTTTGTCGAACGAAAACGTTGGACTAGTGCCGGCGAGAAAGAAAACAAAAAGGAAAAAAAGAATGTCAAGCGATAAACACTTGAGTTGGTGAGCTTGACAGTATATGAGAACATTGCATATACATCGTTAATATAGAGCAGATTTAGTTTATGAAACCGTGGTGTAACATTTTCGGGACGGAGAACTTTACCTACCAAGAGGTTCCATATCGCGAAAACTGCTAACTTTATATTGGACAATAGGCGGGAAGGAGGCCAAGGTGCGGTTTCAGCTTGTATTTTCATCCTTACGCAGAATATTTTTCTTACGAAATATTTTAGGTTTTCAGAATATTATCTGGATACGCCTTTCCTTCAGTCTGTATAAAGATTTTGAATTTCATGACGGAATTTTAGCATTCACAAAGGCGTACATTTTCAGTAACATTGGCGTAATTGTGAGAAACGGCTGTGGGATTAAGACGGTAGCATATATCCGAGTCGTGATCTAACTTGTCAGTTTTAAACTTCAGCTGGATTTGGTAGCAAGTAAGACAGACGAAGTGCCAATACAAACGCCATCTGACGAATATCATACGAATACCAATAGTTATCTCCTAGTCACGAAATCACGTACAGAAGAATTAAGACACGCAGTATCCTGACAACAGCTTTCCCTACAAAACCCACTAACCTGAAAGAGGGCCAGTGCACCCAGTAGAACGAGTACGCTCGGCATCTCCGTTGTGGACTGGCGAGTCACTTAAGCAGGCGACATATGTTGACGCTCAATGCACCACTTGTATCAACACGCGACCTGCCATGTGTCTGTGTACGATACGCCATGGATCGGCAGCCAATATCATCTGCCACCGTACTACTGATAACAGAACCATATCTTTCTCAGATAATATGTCTCTTTCTGTTTAGGTTTAAACGTCTCAATCTTGACTGTCTTATCTATATACTACGCGCCATTTGATAACGGCACAAGAGACGGATTCATTCTCGTTTACGGCATTCATTTTTGTAAACAGTTTCGTATGACCATCTTCTATTTCGGTTGCAAAGTGGGACAACGGTTAGTCAGAATACACGAATTAATGGTAAAACCTTTAAACACACCGCTTTCTCATATTCTAAATAATAACGATGGCATCTCTAAATACTGGTTCTCGAAGACAGGAATTACAGAAGCAGTTCGTCCAAGATTGGTGCTTCAGGAGGAGCAGTACGAATAAATATTTCAAGCGTCGGTGATATGGAATATTTCGAGATAAAAAATTCATAGAAAATCCAGATCGGATATTCTGTACGAGTAAAATAGCAACTGATTGAACATTAAGCATAAGATAAACCTCACAATAATTATGAAGACTGATAAGTAACTGGTTGCTCTTTCTGATAAAGAGAGAAACGAAATGATCACAGAAATTTACGTTAACATTTTAAAACTCAAACTCCATACTACGCAGCCCTCTCGGCGACATCACCTGTAGCTCTTCCAAAGCTCTTGGTCTACCTCTACGAGACTAATTTTCATCGGTAGGTTTCACTCATCACTGACCGGCACACTTCCGATAACCATGATGGGTAATGGGTAATTCGGCGCACACTCCGCTGCAGAGTGAAAATCTCATTCCGTTGAAAAATTGTCTACAGGCAAGCTGCAGCTAGCAGTTAAGTAAATTCCCATCCCTATGCCCTAGATATTTACAGATCTCTAATTCTTCCCAAATGTCTGTCCAACGTCCTTTGATTTCTCTGTGAAGAATAGGTGTGTCTCCAAATTTTTCGGAGTGTGGTTGACAACCAGAGTTCAGCAAACTTAGAGTTATGTATGTTTGCTCCTTTTTTAGGTCTTGTCCTCATAGCTCTGCCTCTTTATCGACGCATGCGCCTGGTATCCACGCTCTTCACTTTCCCTCAGTCAAGATGTAGCTCTTAACGTGGTACGGAATTTTGTGTGGTTGATTTTTACTGATGTGACAAGCCCCTGATTTTAGGGTGGTTAACTTTTACGTATGTATGTACAGACCGTCGCAGATACATTTCATGTGGAGATGCTAGATCGCTCTACTAACAGACTGTTTGCTAATGTGAAGTTTATAACTACTCCTTTCCTATGTAAGTCTATATCATGTCGTCCGTGACACGCCTGCACCTGATATTGATAGTAGATTCCGTATATTGGCCCCTTATGTACTGATTGTAATTTATGTTGTCGCACTGCATGCGGGTTTCTTGTCCCCCTGAAGAAGGCGGATTTAAACCTGTTGGAACTATCGTTAATGTTAATAGAATATCACCAATTATTACAACTGGTTGACTGTCTTATTCACCTGCTATTCTGTAACCGTTCCTGAAGCGGAGCCATGTTCAAAATACTCTACTTTTCCCTTTTTTCATCACTTTGTATCTTAGAAAAGTCACTCATTTGTTCTTTAGCAAAATGTATGATTCTGTATTCCTTTTATTGTGTTATGCTACATATTTATTATTAACAGTTTCATTTTTGGGTGTCCATTATTTTTATTTCTTGAGAGTCTTTGTTGAAACTTTATCAAATGTAATGAGCATAATTAACTGCTGTATGAGAGAGAGAGAGAGAGAGAGAGAGAGAGAGAGAGAGAGAGAGAGATCGAATGATAAACCAGTAGTCAGAGATTCGAACAGAGTATTTTCGTGCGAGTTTCCGCGTGAACCCAGAGATTGTAGCAGGTCGGTGTCACGTCAAGTAATGCGAGGGATTTAAAATTAGAGTACTGTGTGGACTTAATACTGCCATGAACATTGCGTTGAGAGAGAATCACATCGATTCGAATAGTGTGAGCCTCGTGAAATACTGTCGGCTACGTTGACACTGTATACCAAAGTAAGTAAAGACTGGCAGTGGGCTCATTTGATACGGTGAAACAGTGATCGCAGTATCTTCACGGCAGACACCTTCATCTATTTTCTCTTCTGCGCTGGTTTCCTGTGGGAGGAAGTTTGCATCATCAAAAACGTTTGGGTGAAGTAGAATTATTCCACATGTCTTGAAACCATTTATAGCTGCTTGCATATTTGTGGCTCGCACATAGGTTTTCCCTAACATTTTCCTAACTTCAGCCATAGTCACAGCTTGAAATGGATGGCTGTCAAGGCAGAGAGCAATTTCTTGTGATTAGACCCTTCTGAATGGCCCCATGAAGCTGACGTCTAGTGGGTGTAGCTTTGGATACTACGGGGTAGTAGGTATACCAATGTTACTCTGTGCTGTCTCCCCAACTGAATAATGGCCAGATTTCTTGTATGCATGTAGTAGGCATCTAAAATGAGCACAACTGGATTCTGGGAGGATGATCTCACAGTTTCGATGAAATGCTGCAGGGCTAGTGTGAAGATGTGAGCTTGTATTAATCCAGATGGCTGGCAGGTCATTACAGTCCCTGGTTATGTGCCTTTCAAAATATCGGGCTTCAACCTCACTCGTGGAAATACGATAAGTGGTAGAACGAAAGTCCCTACAACATTCATACAGGTAACAATTGTAATCAAGGGGTCCCGGCGGAGGTTCGAGTCCTCCCTCGGGCATGGATGTGTGTGTTTGTCCTTAGGACAATTTAGGTTAAGTAGTGTGTAAGCTTAGGGACTGATGACCTTAGCAGTTAAGTCCCATAAGATTTCACACACATTTGAACATTTTTTTTTGTAATCAAGGAGCCTCTATCTCCTGAGGATAGTTTAGCAACTTGCTTTTTACCTTTCACACTCATTACTTTAGATCGAGTTCCCTCAACCACACATGTATCGGTTTCATCTACATTGTAAACCTTTGAAGGGACGAAGTTCACTTTTTGTAGTTCAGGTTGCGAAATATCAAAGAATGCAGAAACTTTTTTTTCGGTGAAACACTCTGCTCTGGCTGTAGAGATAAGCTACGTTTTCTAAAACAAAAAACAAATGCATTGGATGTCTTTTTAAAAGACCCCGCAACCATTTTACAGCAATGTGCTTGTCTGGAACAAAAGGATGGCTCTGAGCACTATGGGACTCAACTGCTTAGGTCATTAGTCCCCTAGAACTTAGAACTAGTTAAACCTAACTAACCTAAGGACATCACAAACACCCATGCCCGAGGCAGGATTCGAACCTGCGACCGTAGCGGTCTTGCGGTTCCAGACTGCAGCGCCTTTAACCGCACGGACACTTCGGCCGGCAACAAAAGGATGTTTAAGATTATTTCGGACAGCTAGTTGATATGCTAAAGTTCGATTATCTCTGCTCTATAGCCCACAAAATCTCTCATCCATTAATTGGCAATATTTCTCAGGTTCACTTCCTAAAGCACATTTTCTGCCTATCCTTGAGTCCAGTTTCTCTTCAAAGTTCCCTGTCCTTACGTAATCTAAAAGTGTAGATTTCGGAACTTGAAACACTTTGGACACGTTTAAAGATCCCATTTCTTTATTTCTAATACCTGCCTCATATTTTCTGCTGCCCAACAATTCCTTTTCTTCCCAAACTTCTCCTAAAAATAAATAAAAAGCGAAATCTATAAAGGGGCAAGTTTGCCGGATGATTGAAATTACTAAACAAACACTGCTGAATTATCGAAGCATGTAATGAATTATTCGATTTAAAAGCTTGTCATAAATTTCATTAAATATAGTATATCACCAATAAATAAAGCTAAAATATCAAACAGCTTATAGTGCAGCTGTGACGCTTACGTTGTGTCCGCAAATTATTATATTCATATTTAAAGTATTCAGAAAAACTCAACTGCGAGCATGGAACGCGACTGATGCACTTGGCGGTTAGCAGGACACTAAAATGGCGGAAGGACAAGATCAGCTAGTTTCTGCAGCTGCAGCACTGTCCAGGGAACAAATACCCACCTATCCGGATATGGCCACCATCCAAAAATAGGGCATCTAACGATACATATTGTATTTGGTGAAATGTTCTCATTGGTGTGAGGTCTAAATAAAGTGAAATTTTAAATGTGACAGCTATAAGATGATGGGAACCTACGTTTATGGCATATCTCACAATTCCCGAAGTCGTGAGTAAAATTACTTTTTCAGTTATCGTTGACCAGTATTACGATTTGCCTGGCTTGTTTTTATTTATTAATTTTTTTATAATGATTTCCATAATTTGTATTTGTTGGTGGATTTGTTTATTAATAACGAATATGACTTACAGTAACATTGGTATTAGAACGTGGTTTTCCAACCCTAAAGCGATTAAATGTTACGGTCCTGATATAAATATTTAGAAACATTCAAGGTCAATAATTCACCAGTCTAGATAGTCGTGCGTGTTAAAGACGCCGCTCATGGGTCGAATCTGCCTGCGTCTTAACGATGAGGATCGTTGTGCGGCCAGACTAGATCTGCTTTTAGGAGGTTTCCCACATCCCACTAGGTGAATACCAGGTTGCTACTCTTGTATTGTCTCAGTTACATGATTCGCAAATATTTAGGAAACTTTCGCGATTTTTCACATGAAGAACAACTATACGGAGCTGGTTGGAGTACACATGTACCGCCCGGAGAAGTAACAGAGTGATGGCGACAGTAAAGGTATATAGCTACACCTTGAACTAAGCGTAGCATGTCCGTTCATAACCCTGCCGACCCAGCGCCGATACGGCACAAAGGCATAAGAAAAGAGATTCATGGCCAATAATTCGTTAGTTTACTAACCACAGGTCACATTAATAATGAGGAAGACACATATCACACATGTCGACTTGCAGTAGCATTTTGGAACATAATCTGTCTTCGAACATTATGAATTACCTCGAAAAATCTATCTACTGACACATAGGCAGAAAGGAATCGGAAAATATCGTTCTTGTGAGACAAAACTAGCTCTTTATTCACACGAAGTAGTGAGTGATATCAACAGGTGATCTCAAACTGAGAATTCTAGATTTCCAGAAGACTTCTGACACCGTTTCTCACGTGGCTTCTGTTACGTCCAGACTCGTCGTCAAATATGCGCTGTCTAGGAAACCTGCTTCCTCAGTTCGTTAGACAAACATTCAAACAGATCGTATTAATGAGTTTTATTACAAAAAGTAAACTCCAATACTGAACTTTTGCTATTACACAGATGTGTCGCAAGCAAAGGAAAATATACAAAATAATTAATCCTCTTCAGTATAGACAATTCCTAGTATGTGTTACATAGAGAGAACAAGCGAAGCAACTAGCATAGAGGCTGCTATTCAACTGGGCCTACGTTTTTTTTTCCTTTATTGTACTTCAATTCCCCATTGGTGCTGGCTGGCAGCAGCATATGTGCTGCTCTTCAGCCAAAAGACATAGAACAAACAATAGAAGACATTTAAAAATAACAAAGGAGAAAACATGGTGAACATATATAGAAAAAATGGGGAACATTACAGAAGACAAACGGCAAAAAAGGGGCGACTGTAAAATGGAGATAAAAACCGTAAAAAAGTAGCACACACAAAAAGAACCACACTCTGGGACAATTAAAAGAACACAAGGCACAGTATGACCGGAGCATAAAAGTATCGACGGATGGCGTAGCACATAACAAAGGCCAACACACAATTAAAATCACACCTCTCTAAGCACAGGAGAAACATCACTAAACACAACACTGATGTGACACACTGACGATGATCAAAACGGAGGATCTGCCAGGCGCAAGGAGATGGAGAACGGATGAAGGGAGGGAGGGGAAGAGAGTGGGGAGATGGGCGGGGAGCGCGCCAAAGAGGGCCAGGTAGGGAGGGATGTGGGAGGGAAAGAGGCAAGGATTGGGTGCAGGATCTCAGGGGGGGGAGGAGGAAAATCCGCTCTGGGAGAAGGAGGGGAGAGGAAAGAGGGGGCCCTGGGGAGGGGGGCAACAAGGCCAAGTTATAGTTGGAAGGAAGGGTATATGTCACAGTGAAGTTCATCATCCGGGAGGGGGAGGCGCTAGAAATTGCCCTGATGAAGGAGATGGAGGGTGTGGAGGTGGAGAGAGGGAGGGATGCAGCAATAGAGGCGTGACAATGGGCGGGGGGTGGAGGGGAAGGAGGAAACCCGAGCGTGGGGGGGATCAATCCTGCGGACAATGTAAAGGATGCGTTCGAGGATTTGGAGGGCCTTGTAAAAGTGGGTGGGTGCGGAGATCCAGGCAATGCTGGCATAACAGAGGATAGGACAGATGAGGGATTTTTAGGTGTGGAGGATGGTGGAAGGATGCAATCCCCATATCTGGCCAGACAGGAGCTTCAGGAGACGGAGGTGGGAATGGGTCTGGAGGTGAGAGGTCCAGGTGAGGTGACGGTTGAGGGTGAGACCAAGGTATTTCAGGGTGGGGGTGAGCTGGATGGGACGATCATAAAGGGTGAGGTACAAATCATGGAGATGAAAGGAGCAGGCCTATGATGATTGCCTGGGTTTTGGAGGGGTTGAGATGAAGGAACCACTGGTTAAGGTCGGTTTGAAGGGTGTGTTATGTGATGTTATCAGCATACTGGAAAAGGTGGACAGGTGAGGGTGGCTTGGGCATATCAGCCGTATACAAGAGATAAAAGAGAGGGGAGAGGACAGAGCTGTGGGGGACTCCAACAGTGGGATAAAAGATACGGAACTTGGTGTTGTGGAGGGTGACTTAGGAAGGACAGTGCGAGAGGAAGGAAGCGACCAGACAGACAAAATTGATAGGCAGGGCGTAGGTTTGGAGTTTAAAGAGGAGACCGGGATGCCACACTCGGTCATTGGCATTTTGGAGGTCAAGGGAAACAAAAATGGTGGAGCGACGGGAGTTGAGCTGGAGGGAGAGAAGGTGAACGAGGTTAAGGAGTTGGTCTTCAGTGGAAAACCAAATGGCTCTCAGCACTATGGGACTTAACATCTTAGGTCATCAGTCCCCTAGAACTTAGAACTACTTAAACCTAACTAACCTAAAGACATCACACACATCCATGCCCGAGGCAGGATTCGAAACTGTGACCATAGCAGTCACACGGTTCAGGACTGACGTGCCTAGAACCGCATGGCCACTGCGGCCGGCTGGTCTTCAGTGGAGGAGGAAGCCAGACTGGGTCAGGGGGAGAAGGTGGTGCTGGTTGAGGTGCTGATGGATATGGCAGGAGAGGATGGATTCGAAGACCTTACTGAAGATGGAGGTGAGGCAGATGGGACGATAAGAAGATGTGGCAGAAGGGGGTTTGTTGGGTTTGAGGAATAAGAGGATGAGGGAAGTCTTCCACAGGTCAGGGTAGAAGCCAGTAGAGGGGATGTCGTTTTAGAGATGAGCAAAGACAGTCAGGAAGGAATAGGGGCTTTCTCTAACATGGCAGTAGGTGACACAGTAGTGACTAGGGGTCATGTTGCGTTTGAACCAGAGGATGAGTTTAATGTCTTGTACTGTGATTGGAGTGTTAATGTTGGAGGAGGGCAACTGTAGCAAGTACTGGAGACTAGGAGCAAATGGAGCGACCGATGTATCAGCACGTTCCATGACGGTGGGGAAATGAGAATAATCAAAGTGGGGATCATTTGGGATGGAGAAGACCCTGGACAAGTGGGAAGCGGAGTGGTTGGCCTTACTGAGGTTGTCAGGAAGGGGGCGAGCGTTATGGAGAAGGGGGTAGTGGGGAGCGGAATGGGAACCAGTAAGGAGATGGAAGGCAGATCAGTGCTTGGAGGAGTTGATAGGGAGGGTGGCGTTGAGTCATGTGCAGGTCTGACGCCAGTCTCGGCGCTTAGATGCTGTAATGAGGTTCCACACGTGTCGCTGTATTTGCCGGTTCCGTTGGAGTGTATCCCTGTCACGAGTGTGCAGGAAGGAGTGATAGAGGCAGTGGGATTCACGGAGAAGGAGAACAGCTCTCGGAGGGAGAGTGGGATGGTGGGGTTGGATGGTTTTAGTAGGAACATGGGCCTCCACGGCATCAGTAATTACCTTCTGAAGGAAGGGCGAGGCATGGATGATGTCGTCAGGATGGTAATAGGTAAGAGGGTAGCTTTCGACATGGGTGGTGATGGATTCCCGGTAGGCATCCTAGTTGGCATGGTGGTAGTAATGGATGACCTTGGGAGGGTGGAGAGCTGGAGGGGGATGGTGAGCAGACGTTATGGTGAGAAGGGTGGGGAGGTGATCACTACCTGTGGGGTCGAGGCTGGCGGAGGCAATCTGGGGTGGTGTCACTTTCAGGTCGGGTGTACTGGGGAAGGGGGGGAACAAGGGCATCTTGGATCGTGGAGAGGAACTGATGCCACGCAGAAGGGCGGCAGGAGAGTGGCTATGGATGTTGAGGTCGGCGGCAATCACATAGGTGGAGAAGGTGCAGGCAGTGTGAGAGATGAAGTCATAAGGAAGAGGAGCAGCAGAGCGGACATAGATGGTGGCACAAGTAATGGTGGAGGGGAAGAAGACGCTGAGGATAAGGTGTTCTGTAGGGTCATTGAGGAGAGGTTGTGGCCGGACAGGGATATGCTTAAAGTTGCCAATCGTGACTCCACTGTGTGCCTGAGGACCAGGAGCATCAGTGAGGTGAAGGATATAGGGAGAGGTGTGGATAGAATGGTGGGCCTGGAGAAAGGTTTCGTTCAAGAGGAAGGTGTTGACCTAGTTGCAGGAGAGAGTGTGCATGAGTAGGTATTTGTCGGAGCGGAAGGAGCGAATGTTCTGGAAGAGGATGTGATGCTTGTGCCTCACCATGGCAGAAAGAGAGGGGGGGAAGAGAGGGAAGGGAAGAGGCTTAAACTAGGGTTCAAGGCGGGTGAAGGTGAAGTGGGCTTGGTTGTGGGAGTAAGTGGCAAAGGTTTTCAGGTGGAAAAAGGAGCGGGTGGCAAGGGAGATTTGTTGGAAGGTGTGGGGGCGATGAAAAGGGTGAATGTTTTGGAGTACAACAGCAAGGAACCAGATGATGTCCTCGGCTGTGGGGGGTGGACAGGGGGATCCATGGGATGGACAGGGACTGTAAGGTTGGGGGTGGCTGGAGGGGGTTTGGCTTTACCCTTGTGGGAGTAGTTGGGATGGGGGCCATTGAAGGTGTTACAGGAAGGAGGGGCACTTTTTAAGAAAGTGGGAGGCCTTCCAGTGGGGACAGGTGAGGGGGTTTTTGCAGTTGGGGGTCAGGTGGTCATTGTACATGAGGCATCGCTGGCAGTGGTAGAATTGGGGAGGGGTTTTGGAGGATTCAACAGGGTGGTGAGGGTGGTAAATCAGGGCACCCTGGGTGAGATGTCCAATGGAGAGGGCAGACTCCGAAAAGACCTGCATGAGGTAGGTGGGACCAGAGGCATTGTGGATATGGTGGGCAGAGCGGATTTGCAGGTCCGGGTGGGAGTTTAGTTCCACCAACACCTTATCCTCCGTGATCACCGGGCTGAGCTGGGTGATCACAGTGGTGTAGGTGGGGGTGCGACAGGGAGGCTGGGGCTGACAAGGAGCAGAAGAGGAAAGGTAGGGTGTCAGAGTTGCATGAGGGCCAAACATAACTTGTGGGAGTTTACAGAGGAGGTCCGTGTGAAAGGAGGGCGACGGGGACTTCGTAAGGACCGAGTCCCTGCGGGGAATGAGTTGGGAGATGGGAGCACGAGGTAAATACTTTTGTATCTCCACAGTGAGGGTACGGGCGTCAAGGAACTTAAGATTGGGATTTGACAGGACAAAGGTGTGGGGGGTGGGGGTGGGGGTATGAGTGGCTGGAGGAAGGGTGGTGTCCATCGAGACGACAGGAGGACGGGGAGGTGGTGCTGACTTTTTGTGGGAAGTGGCGGGAGCAGAGTCGCTAATGATATGCTTTTGGGGGTTTTTGGAGACTGGAGAGGGACGGGGAGGAGAGGGAGGTGGCGGATGGCAGATCCCTGTGGTGTAGTGGCCTGGAGAAGCAGCCGGTTCAGTGGTGGCGATGGTGGCTCGGCGTGACGTGATGCATGCAGTGGATGCAGATGATGAAGTGACGGGGTGAGTGAGAGAGGGGAAGCCGACCACCTGAGCGGTGACAGCAGAGGTGGCAACACAGGCGTATGTGGGGTGGGGGTAGTAGTGGGAGCTGTTGAGGGTGTGGAGGCTGGGGGAAGGGTGTAGAGGTGGGGGTGCACAGCAGGGGAGGAGATAGGGGAATGGGTAAGTGGGGGAAGGGAAGGTGAGGTGTAAGGAGGGAGGCCAGGGGCGGCACTCCAGGAAGTGACTGTGGAAGAGGGGGAGGGAGAAGTGTAGATGACAGTGGAGGTGGGAGTGCTCATGGTGGAAGAACGGCGATGAACAGACACCAGGCAGTGGGCAGCAGCGACGACGGCGGATGGCAAGCAGGCAGGCAGGCAGGCAGGCGGACGGACAGACAGTCATACAGCAACAGCAGCAGGCGACAGACAGGCATCAAACATAACAGCAACAGCAACTAGCGCTTCGAAGACGTAGATTACACTCTGAGGGTAGCCCAGGCTCGGGAATCTTGTGCCTTCGAAGGAGGGAATCCAACCCTCTAGGCCGCTACCAGTCGGCCGCGGCGCTTATATCCTCTTCAGACAGGGGCCGCTGCTGTCGCGTTGTTGTCCTGGAGAGGGGTCGGTTAGCATGCGATTGGCTGACGTCTTCTCACAGCCATCTCTTCTGCATCATTCCCGACTGGCGTGCCGGAGCTTGAATTTACTCTGTAACTGCTTCTAATCACATTGCGTGTATGTGGAGTATCGTCTCAGTTTCCTATCAGAAACGTCACTTTGTGGAGTAACTGATGGGAAGTCATCGAGTAAAACGGAAGTGATATCTTGCGTTCTCTAAGTAAATGTTGTCTGCCATCTGCTGTTCATAAGCCATATAAACGATTTAGGAAACAATCTGAGGAGCCCCCTTATATGGTTTGCATAGGACTCTGTCATCCGCCGTTTGGTAAGGTCATCAACAGATCAAAACCCATTCGAAAATAATTTAGACACGCTATCCATATGGAGCGAAAAGTGCCAACAGACTTCAAGAAATGAAAGGTGTGAGATCATTGACGTGAGAACTAAACGGAATAGGTTAGTTGTCGGTTACACGATAAAGCACACAAATCTAAAGACTGCCAATTGAATGAAATATTTGTGGGTAACAATTACGAAGAACCAAGACTGGAGCGATAACATACAAAATGTTTTCGAGAAATGCGGAGCAAAGGCTGCGTTTTATTGGCAGATCACTTAAGAGGTTCAACATATTCACTACAGAGACTGCCTACACTACTCGTATCCGTCCTTTTTTGAAGTCTTGCTGCGTGTTATGGTGGTTCAAATGGCTCTGAGCACTATGGGACTTAACTTCTGAGGTCATCAGTCCCCTAGAACTTAGAACTACGTAATCCTAACTAACCTAAGGACATCACACACACCCATGCACGAGGCAGGATTCGAACCTGCGACCGTGGCAGTCGCGCGGTTCCACACTGCAGCGCCTAGAACAGCTCGCCCACCGCGGCCGGAATTACCAGCTGGAATAGACGGAGGATATCGAGAAAGATCACAGAAGGGCAGCTCGTTTTGTATTTTCGCTAAATAGGGAAGACAGTGTTATGGATATGAGGCACGAGTTGAGGCGGCAAACATTTAAACAAAAGCTTTTCTCGTTGTGGCTATATCATATGACCACAAGTCTTTCGCAAACTTTCTCCTCCGAATGCGAAACTATTTTGTCGATGGCTTTCTACAGAAGTTAAGGAGACATGATCATCGTAAAATAATAAGAGAAATCAGAGCTCGCACCGGAAAGACTGAAGTGTTAGTTTTTCCCGTGCACTGTTTCAGTGTGGAAATGTAGAGACATAGTCTGAAGGTGGTTTGATGAATCCTCTGTCAAGTACATAAGTGTGAACTGCAGAGTACTTGTGTAGATGTAGATACAGTTTTCAAGTGTTAAAGTCCAACTGGGAATATTATTTGTCATTTAAACTAAAATAACACCATGTTGTTTAACGCTGTCGGGTAACAAAGCTTGCAGCTTAATCTCTTCAGAACCAATTTTGCTACACGTCATCAGATCGTGTGCTGGCCGTCGCCATAACAGTCGGCAGCAAGAATGGGCTAGATATGCCAGCCCCATTAGTGGGGACATGTTGCCTCCGTGGTCGCGCAGGTACTGCACTTTTCACGAGTCAGCGAGCGAAGGGTGTAAGCACCCGCAGTACCTTGATTTGGAAAAGAAGGTCAACACCATCAACGCCAACAGTAGTGGCCAACAACTTGTTGATGACAGTTGTTGCCCTCTGAACGAACCACGTCCGTCCAAAAACGAGTCTAGTGATTTACCACTTTGCTAACATGCTCGGTAGAAAGAAGCAATGCCGAAAATATGACACCAAAATGATGTTTGGGCTTTCATGCCAGTGTCGAGTGTTGCCCATACTATTAGACGTGAAAGTTGCATCATGAACAGTATTTAATCCATTTTTGCATTGGAATTTGTGTATAACCAAGCAGACATTCACTACAGTTTGCAGTAGGCTAAAAATGAAATTCAAAGCGTAGAATTTCACCATCCATATGAAGGTCTTGCGTCTACTAATGATGGAAAAGATCTAAAACATGTGGGACATAAATAATTGTTGGTGAGTCTCGCTTGTTCCGTTAATGCAGAACGTCCACATATCAGAACGGATTTTATTGGTAGAAGTGATTCGCCGGCTTCGAAGCTAGAGCATAAAGATTGGTATTTGTGTGGATTTGCTCTTAGAACATTCCGTAGCAACTACCATAATACGCTTCGATTCTTCTTCTAGCGGGATCTGATAACATGCCTGATTCAAGTGCACGGAGGTAAAAACATGGGCCACGGAAAGCCAGCCAAAACACGTACGTAAATCAGGCAACGGAATAGAACAGAGGACGACCTTTTTATTAACCCTGTAGTGCGCCGCGCCCGCTGCAGTGGACAACTGTTAACGGCCCCTCCTTTGGCGTTTCCAATCAATCCTGAACCTGCATATGCACGCAGGGCACTGCACCAGTAGCGCGCATTTGCAGGTTCAGGACTGACTGAAATCGACTGCTGCCCTCGATTTGCCAGACGGTGTAGGCGGGAGAAATAGGAGTATATAGAAGGACAAATAACTCCTTTTTGTAAGATGCCTCGTACTGAACCCTCAAGCCCCTTCATACGTGGGGGCGACAGCCGACACTATGGTCTCTTCACTGGTACCGTATCCGTCGACTCCGTGCTGTATTTCATTAAGTTGGTCATCCCCAGCGTATCTGTCAACACATCGTTCAACTCGCAGCACAATTGCTGAACTTGCTCCCTCTGACCCGGCAGCAGATGATCTGATTGATCAGTGTCTGCTGTATAGTCGTTACCAGTACTGGCAGATGAAGACTTAAAGAAATGTTCTATTCTTAGAAAACTGGAAGTTGAAGTGATGTTGAGCATAATTTGGAATTAGTTTTTCTAATCACATGTGACCCCAGAATAAACTCAGCCGATAGCCCTTCCTCTACTTTCAATCAAACCTTCACGTGCCTTCCGTATCAACGATGACGACAACTTGGAATCGGAGTTGAATTTTGCAAAGAGGATATGATAGTTATTCAATCGACATGGCTTTTAGGGGGAAAATTTATACCTCTAATAAGAATGACGAGGAACCGCCTTCTCACTCCGTCAGGTTACCTTTCGTTTCTGGGGTCACTGATGGCATAAGCAGAATTTTAAAGAAAAATGGTAGTTAGACATCTTTCTTTAGTCAAAACAAAATAAAAGACTTTTTCCGACGGAAAACGGATGCACCTGATTACCTCCACAATGCAGGCGTCTATCAGGTGTCATGTGGCTACGGCAAAGTGTATATAGGTGAAACGGGAAGAACTGTTAAAGAACGCACTAAGGAACACGAACGGCACATGCGGCTAAAACACAGTGCAAAATCGCAGTAGCGGAACATCGCGAGAACTGTGGCTCTGACATCGATTTTAATAACGTACGTGTACTGGCTTAAGAAGCAAACATTCGTAGAAGAAAGGTCCGAGAAGCGGTTGAAATATCTAAGAATGCATCTAATTTCAATAGAGAGGACGGCTATAGGCTTCCGGCATCGTGGCTTCCCGCCATCAAGGAAGTAAATACGCGGCCGCGGTGTGGTAACGGCATAAACAACGCGCTGCAAGTCACCTCGACGGACAATAATATTTTGGGTAAACATTCCCCCTCTCTTGCTCTGTCCGTTTCCAATCTAGCCACTGATGACGACCAACCAATAGCAGTAGCAGGCATTTCAACCAGTACCCCTTCTCCAGCATAGTGTGGAATAGTGCCTTTCTATTCAATGACGATGACCGCCAATAGTATCCACAGGAGATAAGCTACCAACGCCCCTTCTTCTGTTTTAGCCTATGACTATGGCCCACCAAGGGTAGCCATATGAATTTTAACCAATACTATCATTTCTCCAGCACGAACGTCAGAAAACTCCTCCTTTATGATGCGACACTCGTCTCTGACAGTGTTCTAGCAGTAGTGGACACCAAAAGATCCTGAGGAAGATCCCAGCAGAGGGGTCGAAACGTCGAACATTTTAGAAGAAACATGACGCGGCCTAATAACCCAGAAGATTTTAACTACAATAGTAATTGATTATACCTTAATATATTCACTTACCGATAGCATAAAATGAAGTAAAATCGCTACTAGCTACTACTAGTCAACAAACTACCAATACACTAATGAACTACTCATGTTTACATCCAGTGATCAGTAGATCTGTTACATGTATAAGGAGTTAATTCATATAAAAGAACATAACAATTCGCTATAGACATGAATGAACCATTTGATAACAAGATCCATACTAAATCTGTATTAAAACCAATGTACACAAGGGATCTACATTTGTAACAAGATTTTAAATTACATTCAATTTTTTCAGTCACGGACAACGTGCATACTGAATTGAACCGGCTTGCCTTTTGACCTGGTACTCACTACACCACACCACCTGCACAATACATAAAATTCACTTAGCACCGCATCACCTGCAAAGGGCCACCCTAACTCAATGCTCATAACTTCTGCTTGAAGAGAGCTACAAATGACTTAATTACTTCACCTACTGCACGTTCGCATGTAACAGTGTGACTTAACTTGAAACAAGGAGCACTAGAATACCAAAATAACTCAAAAGCATGTGTACTGTGCTCCTCGTTATCTGCTGAAGCCGTTCCTCGTCTTCCAGCATTGCTGTGTGTGCGGCCAGAAAAAACAGCACCTAACCAAAGAAGTTGTTGTCGACACGTCAGCGCCACCAGTGCTGCTTTCCTTGGCGGCTGTCAGCAACTCCCTTGACTGACTCTCCGCTCCCCAAGCTCAGCTGTGCCGGTGGTCATGGCAGTCACACGTAATGTAGCACCTACCAGCGCCACACACGCAAGATCAAGATCGCTGGCACTGGGAAAAAGAGTCGTATCGTTCGACACGACACTTACGGTCCTTGAAACTATAAGGGAAGACAGTAACCGGACTATGCCCTACAAATAACTAAGGACATAGGGTATGCGTGCTACTCTGAGAGGAAGAGATTGGGAGTGGAGAGGATTTTGTGGCGGGCTGCAACGAACTGTAGGCCTGAAAAATCAAATTAAAGTGTATAGCACTTGTTAGTGCTTAAATTAGGAAAATAAAATGTTTGTAGACTTAATCTTCATACATCAAACGAAATTTAAAAATCAGCTTAAAAATTTGAGAGCATCTCTTTGTGATTAGGGTTCGATAATTTATCAGTGCTACGGGCTCTGAGCGACCTTAAAGTGGTCCTGGTGACACTGTCGCAGTCCATCCATTCCAAGTTGCAAGTTTCTTTACGTAACGGTGAAGATCTGCCGACTGAGGAATACCAACAATGTAGATAGTGCAAGCATGGTGACCAGAATGTGTGAGCTTAATATAAACCTAATAGCAGAATACAGACTGACGAATAACCCTGCTGAAACGACCACAAAGGAGATCAGAAGAATGTGCATCATCTATAGGTAACGAACGCAGCACAGGGAAGGAATGTCTTGAAAACGAATGAGTTTAGTAAGGTCATGGTCAAATTATCACATGTGCCAAAGAGTTCGCAAATCTTTCTTCGAGAAAGCACCAGGGAGCATAATTATTGACGTTCTCCTCAATAAAGATAAGGCTTGTAAAGAGAAAATTCAAATTTAAATGGAATGCCCACTGTAGAAAAGTTAAAAAATCTGTAAGTAGGGCAGGATAATGAAGCAATTCAGTATGTATTAGGCAACTTCTGTTTATAAAATCTGATACGACAGATACAAGATACAAGATACAAGAAGGCAGAGAGGTAATGGCAGTTCTGGCCAAAAGTGCATTGTTGCCAGATAACCTCCTCCCACTGACATGATGCACTGCTGACCGATTTCCTTCCTCTCCTCCCGTCCCCACCTCCCACCCCTCTTAGGCCAGTTGCTATATGCATAAAATGGTGGGAAATTCACAACAGCGAGAAATACAAAATTTGGTGGGAAATTCAAGGTACTCCAACTGTGCTACACGCTTCCCCCCTCATTCCTGTGACATCACTGTGAAAGTAGGCTCGTGTTATAGGTATGAATTAGTGGGAAATTCTAAAGTCCAAATTGGTGCATTCTTACACTGGAATTTAAGACAGCTGATGAGGGATCTGGCCCGGCCGGTGTTATTGAGAGATTACCTGAATTTTCCTCTGACTTCACTCACCTGAGGCAAAGGATGTTTGTTTTCCCTGCAGATCGCCTTCATGTTAGACAAAAGATTCCAGTCAGAGGATGGGATTTCCGGTCATAGGCCTTTGTCTCCCGAGGTGACACCCCTTCCACTATGCAGGTTCTAGGACAAATAGTGTGTTTCCCCTGCACATCTAAGTCTGTCTGTTAGAAAAAAGATGTTTTCTGTCACCAGTAAGACGCTTTGGTTCCATGAAAAGGGCACTATCTCACAAGGTCACCCTTCCTCTCCCCATACCAGTTCTAGGACAAAGGGCATTGTCTCATCTGAGAGAAAGGATGTTTACCTCCTTACAGGTGCAAGCCTGTCTGATATACACAACCACAACAGAAGGTGTTTGTTTCCAATGCAGGTCCAGGACTGTATTAGGCAAAGGGTGCCTGTCTGACCACGGGGGACAAACAGTTTTTCACCCTACAGGTAACAACCCTTTCAGGGAAATGAATTTAATGATTTTTACGTCCCTACATAGGATACGACTTTGTAATACAGGCCGTCTGTGGTGCTGTTGTGTTTTACTATTAATGGTTTTAAATAGTTAAATGTTTTCGGTAGAGAATTTAAAAATATAACATTTTTATTGTTGACTTGCACGGTTTCACATGTAATGATTTTTATGTGGCAACATAGCATACAGTTTTGTAATACGCGCCGTATGTGGTGTACTACTGATCAGTGGTATTAAGTATTTAACTTTTTGGTAAAGATTTAAAAAAAATATATTAATTTTATTGTGGACTTGTACCGTTATTGTATGAATTGTTGGTTTGTTAATAGTTGCAGAACATTTTACTAAATAAAAAGGTTTCCTATATCCTGATAGGACGCCCCCTTCCTAAGGTTTTCTCACAACAGAGGAAGGAGTAAGCTACCAGTTATCTGTATCCATTGCAAAAATATTAGACATTTTTTAACATCTTTGGAAATGTCATTTTCGACTTTGTTATGTAAGTTTAAAACGATTGTTCAATACCTTTTCCATATGCTTAAGAACTTGGTAATAACTGTATTGTGCACGAGTGAAAATTTGGTTTTCTGTCCTGTAGGTTGATTTGAAAATGGGTCTCAGATGGAATTAAAAATAAAATAGTTCCAACTTGGATTGGTTTTTCATTCCATTGAAATTGAAACCGCTTACCATATTATCTGCAACCTATTATTCACTTAGATATGAATGGGCCGGCAATCATGACTGTCAGATAATTTGTTCTATGTACAGAGTTAAAGATACTCACCAAATTCTCCTCGCTGATGTTACACACTGCTTCTCCCAAGTTAAAGTCAACTTATCCAAAGTTTAAGCAGTTCCCCTCTAAGGTTACTCTGTTTTAGAATTTGTCCAACTGTGCTGTTCTGGGAATGTTTATATTTTGAACAGCAGAGTGGGGAGAGCGCCCTTTCGGTGATGGCTACGTTTACGATTGACAGACAAGTCATCCAGGTGCCCCTGTCAGCGTGCTAAGATCCGATCCACTGCACTACACAGCAGGCAACAGAGGGTCGAGATGAGCCAAGCCGATTTGAGGCGAGCGAGTCGATCTGAGCGGAGCCAAGCCGTCATCTGCAGGGGTTGAAATTTTGCGTCAGATCACAGCAGACATGCGAGTATGGCGCAACACCAGTCACGAAGCAGGATGAAACGCACACATACTGCTGGTTCAACTGTCTCATGCAAAGTGGGGGTTACATGTTCTGATCTACACTCCTGGAAATGGAAAAAAGAACACATTGACACCGGTGTGTCAGACCCACCATACTTGCTCCGGACACTGCGAGAGGGCTGTACAAGCAATGATCACATGCACGGCACAGAGGACACACCAGGAACCGCGGTGTTGGCCGTCGAATGGCGCTAGCTGCGCAGCATTTGTGCACCGCCGCCGTCAGTGTCAGCCAGTTTGCCGTGGCATACGGAGCTCCATCGCAGTCTTTAACACTGGTAGCATGCCGCGACAGCGTGGACGTGAACCGTATGTGCAGTTGACGGACTTTGAGCGAGGGCGTATAGTGGGCATGCGGGAGGCCGGGTGGACGTACCGGCGAATTGCTCAACACGTGGGGCGTGAGGTCTCCACAGTACATCGATGTTGTCGCCAGTGGTCGGCGGAAGGTGCACGTGCCCGTCGACCTGGGACCGGACCGCAGCGACGCACGGATGCACGCCAAGACCGTAGGATCCTACGCAGTGCCGTAGGGGACCGCACCGCCACTTCCCAGCAAATTAGGGATACTGTTGCTCCTGGGGTATCGGCGAGGACCATTCGCAACCGTCTCCATGAAGCTGGGCTACGGTCCCGCACACCGTTAGGCCGTCTTCCGCTCACGCCCCAACATCGTGCAGCCCGCCTCCAGTGGTGTCGCGACAGGCGTGAATGGAGGGACGAATGGAGACGTGTCGTCTTCAGCGATGAGAGTCGCTTCTGCCTTGGTGCCAATGATGGTCGTATGCGTGTTTGGCGCCGTGCAGGTGAGCGCCACAATCAGGACTGCATACGACCGAGGCAATCAGGGCCAACACCCGGCATCATGGTGTGGGGAGCGATCTCCTACACTGGCCGTACACCACTGGTGATCGTCGAGGGGACACTGAATAGTGCACGGTACATCCAAACCGTCATCGAACCCATTGTTCTACCATTCCTAGACCGGCAAGGGAACTTGCTGTTCCAACAGAACAATGCACGTCCGCATGTATCCCGTGCCACCCAACGTGCTCTAGAAGGTGTAAGTCAACTACCCCGGCCAGCAAGATCTCCGGATCTGTCCCCCATTGAGCATGTTTGGGACTGGATGAAGCGTCGTCTCACGCGGTCTGCACGTCCAGCACGAACGCTGGTCCAACTGAGGCGCCAGGTGGAAATGGCATGGCAAGCCGTTCCACAGGACTACATCCAGCATCTCTACGATCGTCTCCATGGGAGAATAGCAGCCTGCATTGCTGCGAAAGGTGGATATACACTGTACTAGTGCCGACATTGTGCATGCTCTGTTGCCTGTGTCTATGTGCCTGTGGTTCTGTCAGTGTGATCATGTGATGTATCTGACCCCAGGAATGTGTCAATAAAGTTTCCCCTTCCTGGGACAATGAATTCACGGTGTTCTTATTTCAATTTCCAGGAGTGTACATCAGTAGTATGTTGTTTGTGAAAGTGTTACAGTCACAGCTCTCGTGACGTCAGTTAAAATATGGTAAACGTGGAAAACGCTGGAAACGCATTGTACTTTAATCCATACTGAAAACTGAAAGGGATTCAGAAATAATCAGTTCCTCAGACACACATTCTGCATGGACATTGCAAAATCAAGACATGTAGACTGGTCCTCGCAGTGGACACTTGTGCAGTGACCCCAGACGCCAAAAGAAAGAGAGATCCAGGCTCTATGTATGTAATATTTGCCAGAAAAAATCTTATGTGTGGGATGGATGGCAGTTATTTCCGAGGTAGTAACCTAGCAAGCCCCAAAGAGCCATGAAACATGCGAACTTGCATATATTAGACATACTCGTACATCAAACACATTGAGAGTTAAATGTGTTTATATGAAGTGATAAAATGAATCATAAGCATCAAAAGCGCGTGAAATATATATAGGACGATGAGCAAACAGTAAAGGAAACAAAAGAAAAATTCGGAGTAGGAACTAAAATCCATGGAGAAGAAATAAAAACTCTGAGGTTCGCCGATGACATTGTAATTCTGTCAGAGACAGCAAAGGACCCGGAAGAGCAGCTACTTGGAATGGACAGTGTCTTATTTATTTAATCGTGTCAGAAGCATCGTACATAAAATCAGAATAGTTAACACATACATATCAAGTATACAACAAATACAAAGAGGGTATAAAAGTATACAGATATATAAGCAGGGTCAAGTAGTTTTTAGTTTATGAAGTCTTGGACCAGAACCTGGCCACGTCCAGCGCTTCCGGGGTGGCATTCATCAAATCCTTCATGGTACAGGTGCTTGGGCACAGCACACACTGCGTGAGGTGGATGATGGTTTGAGTGTGTCCACAGTCACACAGCGCCGATTCGTTTGAGAGGCCCCATTTGCGCATATTCTCTTTGGATCGTGTGACACCAGAGCGCAGCCTATTAAGAGATTTCCATATCGTCCATCCTTCCATATGGCCGGGAGGGAGTTCTTCGTTTGGGACTAACCATTCCCCAAGGTTCGCGTTTTCTTCTCGCCACATTGCCAGCCTCACTTGCTGCGGTGTCTCGACGATGTTTACTGCTGTGTGCAGGAAGCTTTTTCTAGATTTTAGTCGACGGCGGGCTGGTTGGTGTTTGTACAACGGGTGGGCTGGTGAGGTCAACGCCGTTGTCTTTTCCTTCCTCGCCGCTACTTTCCTTCTAGTATCTGGGGGCCACGCCTGCCAGGCAGTACAGCTTATCAGTCGGGGTTGGTCTCAGACAGCCTGTGATGATACGGCACGATTCATTAGGCGGTGTGTCTTGAAAGGAGGATATAAGATGAGCATCAGCAAAAGCAAAACGAGGATAATGGAATGTAATCGAATTAAATCGTATGATGCTGAGGGAATTAGATTAGGAAATGAGACGCTTAAAGTAGTAAATGTGTTTCGCTATTTGGGGAACAAAATAACTGATGGTCGAAGTAGGGAGGATATAAAATGTAGGCTGGCAATGGCAAGGAAAGCGTTTCTGAAGAAGAGAAATTTGTTAACATCGAGTATAGATGTAAGCGTCAGGAAGTCGTTTCTGAAAGTATTTCTGTGGAATGTGGCCATGTATGGAAGTGAAACGTGGACGATAAATAATTTGGACATGAACAGAATAGAAGCTTTTCATATGTGGTGCTACAGAAGAATGCTGTAGATTAGATGGGTAGATCACATAACTAATGAGGAAGTATTGAATAGAATTGGGGAGAAGAGAAATTGGTGGCACAACTTGACTAGAAGAAGGGCTCGCTTAGTAGGACGTATTCTGAGGCATCAAGGGCTCACCAATTTAGTACTGGAGGGCAGCGTGGAGGGTAAAAATCGTAGAGGAGACTAAGAGATGAATACACAAAGCAGATTCAGAAGGATGTAGGTTGCAGTAGGTACGGGAAGATGAAGAAGCTTGCACAGGATAGAGTAGCATGGAGAGCTGCATCAAACCAGTCTCTGGACTGAAGACCACAACAACAACATATGACGAGAAACAGGTGAGAGACAGGAGAGACAGGGGCCGCACTGCACCCTACGATAGAATGTCTCAAGAATCCTGCACCTTTTGTTGCGATTCGGCAGATGTTTCGTGCAGGCACTGGAGAATGAGTAACTTGCTGCTTCATCATGTCCTACACATTTTCAATTTGCGAGAGTTACACCACGAACAGTACGTTGCATCACAGCAGCCGTAAGTTGATTTACAACGTCCTTCTGAATAGCACATCCTTCCATGAGTCTGTTCAGCTTTCCACAGGCCCACATTGCGACCCCTTGCAAATAACTGAAGATATTAAGCAGCAGTAGGTACTCATCGGTCAGGCATGGCCGTACCCTACGATGACTGTTGCCAACCTCTGAACTCAGCACATTTACTACCTGAAGAGACAAAACAGAGGTTGCACAGAGAGTGCTCCTGAACGCCGTCTGATCGCCGATGACCGTGACAAATGAATCACTAACACTAAAACCGCCCAGTATGCGTATATTACACTATGGTGCTATTGAACAGAGTCCTCGAGGCAGTTGCATTTTTTTTCTAGCAGCGTAGAACTGATCAAATCCCTGGGAAATGTATCTGAATCTTAACCAACAACAAAATTTAGCAGTGTATTTAAGTTCAGAAAGGATATGTAATTAAATGAGGAACTTTGATGTAACAATCTGTATCAGGTGTACATTTTTCAGTTTAGACGAAAGTATAGGCAGTGGTAAACTTTTAAATTGAATTATCAGCCTTAAAACATTTCTTAAGTAATGAATACTGGTACTTTAATCAGCATGTTGCCCGCAACCGTGGTCTATGGGATTAGGACTCGGCCGTAGGTTGTTCCATTTCCAAGATTACGGAGGAGACTCCTATAGCATTCGCGCTGCACCCGCTTCATGACGTCATGGGAGTTGTCGCTAGCTCTGTAACTCGTATGCTACGTGATATCGCAGTGCGCGTCTGCAGAATATTGCATCGTACTCCTGAACAATACAAGCACTGCAATGTCGTATTCATCCGCCAACACCGGGCAAGCGACTTTCAATTAAAATGTCTCCCCTGTACGGGAACACACATAATGAATGTACGAGCGAATGGTTAACGACATAAATGAAGTTAGGATCTGATCCTGAGTCGTGGTCGGGTAACCCGATGGTAAGGCGACCGCTCTCGATAAGCGTGAAATCTGGGTCCGGCACAAATATTCATTGTCGTCATTCCATCACAAAGCTGACGATTATATATATTCGCAAATGCGCATACATTTCATGACCTGGTAAAGGATGACATCACCACTATGGTTCATGACTTCATGGATAATATTAGTCGCTTGCTCAGACTATGTAAATGAGTTTATTTGTGAATAAGCTCTCCCGAAGATATAGTGTGATTTACAACTACAGACGATGCGGATAATTCAAATTATCTCGGTACATGCAATCGACTGCATGTAGTTGGTAATAGTTTAAGTAATATTGATTTAATAAATGTAGCTACGATAAAAAATAGTGAAAACAAGAAAAATAAAAGACCGAAACACTTACACATCAAATCCAAGCTAAGGGCGTGCATCAGCAAACTGTGTTGTTTAGGTTAAAAGTAGTTGTTTTTGTTTATAAATTTCATCCACATTGTTTGCAAACTTATTTCAACCACATAATCGTAAACAGTGAGTCCATACGAGATGGATGTGATGGAAACCATTGGAAGTTATGGTTTATGTACTTTGAATTTGGCCGTTACCTAACAATAATGCTCTGTAAAGTAGCTTCTAACACATAAACGGAGGCGTTGCTAGGTTGTTTTTTAGTACAACCGTTTCAGACTGGATGAGAGCTGATCCTGAAATATCTTACTATGTGCTAAAATATTCCTTCGGAGTTCTTGGCTGCAACTTGTCATTCTTGCTAACAGGTAAATACAAGTGATGTTTTGTTTGTTGTGTTTACAGAAGAAACGTCTGGCACCTTTATTGGTTTTCTTTTCAGATAACGATATGTCACAGAAAGGAACCAGTTCATTTTCAAACACTTGACTTGACGATATGTAACCTCGGACTATGCAATCGAAAACATTGTGCCTTCGACTTTCCTGCACTTCCGGCGTTTACTGGACATATTACTGACACTTTTCAAAAGGTGTGTCGTAACTCGTCCAGAACGTCAAGAGATTATTCAGCCGCAGAACTGATACCTAATATCGGTAACTGCCAGTGTATCAATACAGTTTCAAAGCCAGCGCTTTTCTTGCAGTGGGTGGAATTTCCGGTAGGAAACTGGCCTTGGTCAGGGTTTATTTCTCTTCAAGTCACATGAATGACTCAATTCCTCATTTATTGTTGTTCTTCTTGTTGTGGTCTTCAGTCCGAAGATTGGTTTGGTACGGCTCTACAAGCTAATCTCTCCTGCGCAAGTCTCTTCATTTACATCCGCTTTAACCTGCTTACTTTATTTCAGCCTCTTCAATTTTTGCCACTCCGTCCAACCGACCCCTTACCATTTCCAAATAAACGATTCCTTGATGCCTCAGGGAGCGTCCTAACAAACGATCGCTTCCTTTAGTCAAGTTTTTTCGTAATGTTTCTTCTCCCTAATTCATTTCAGTACGTCACTACCTCCTCAGAGCTACGCAACCTATCCATCTACTGTTCAGTAATTGTCTATAGTACCACACTAAAAGACTTCTATTTCCTTCTTGTCCGAACTGCTTATTGTTCACATTTCACCACCGTACAAGGGCACACCCCTAAAAATATCTTCAGAAAAGATTTCCAAACACTTAAACCTATATTGGATGTTAACACATTTCACTTTTCCAGAGATCCTTTTATTGCTACTGTCAGTCTGCCAGTCTGCATTTCCGACTCTTTCCACTTCCCTTATTATCAGTTATTTTGCTACCAAAATATCAAAACTCACCTACTACTTCAGTGTCTCATTTCTTAACCTAATTCCCTCACCATCGTTTGATTTAATCCTAATGAATTCCAATACACTTGCTTTACTTTTGATTATGTTCATCTAGTAACCTCTTTACCCATGCCGTTCAACTGTCCTATTACCTCCTGTGGCAAATCTGAAAAAATTACACTGTGTCGGTAACTTCAGAGTTCTTATTTCTTCTGTATGGACATTAATTTCAGTTCAAGATTACTCCTTGATATCGTTTCCTTTATATCTTGTTTAATGTGCAGATTAAATGACACTGGGACAACACTTCAGCTCTCTCACTCACTTTTTCCAGTGGATAGACGAACGTTAACAAGTCAAGTAGACATATCTGGAGGAGTTGTATGTTAGAGAATTTGCTTGGGGATCGCCTTTTATAAGGAAACAGTAAAGTGTCGGTAGCCATCAACCGCGCGTAATATGCGTAGCGTTCTCCCCTGCACTAGCACAATATATCAGCTATGGCAAGCCGTACATTAGAATGGGACCGTCAGATCGTGACAACGTCTCTTTCGTCATTGGAAAGAACTGCTTCAGTGATAGGACTCAGTACGCTGTATAACGGAAGATATGTATTTTTGTAACTTCTGTTTTACATTAGGTTATATTCTGAGATTAAAAGTAAATTCATGGTTGCACCATAATCTTAAATCCGGGAGTTTTACGATTGTACAACATTTTTATTTACGCTCTTCACATACAGTTAGACTCCCAGAGCATATTTTGATTGACTGTAGGTGATTCCTATGTCGCAAAAATTGTTTGTAACAGTTTTGAACCGATCATGAAGGAGGCTCGCGATATACAATTACTAAATGGCCGTGGAACTGCAACAACAATGTGTTCCCTTGTGCTTTCATTGACATACTAACTACGGAGGTTTGCTTTCAGTACATAACAATAACAATAACTTCATCAGCTACGTACAAATTTCCAGTCGGATAAGCAATGCCATATAGTTCTTACATCCAAATGGTGAATATCCATCATCGAGATGATACTGAGATTAGGTGTTACGTCAGTGATTGTGAAAAGTGATCTTTTCAAATCGGACATAATTTGTAACCACGCTGTGCAAATAAAGGAAGTTTAAATTCCAATTTCAGTCAATACTGCATCCCTTATGAAGTTGGAGCGTGCTCGTCTGATGTTAAAAGACAGCATTATGTTGAAATACATTATGTAACAGCAATGTCTTAACCGAAAGAACAGCTGCAGGTGTTAGACAAAAAATATAGACAAACCGCAGGAAACGCAAACTTCAACATAAATGTAGATGAAGTCAAGCCTGCAGCTTGCGCTGTTGGCATTTGTGCAATGTCCTCAATACGTTGAATATGTCAGTCGTGGTCAGAACATTGTTCTATGTAGTTGTGAACTAAGTGAATTCGAATGTCAGAAAATTTTTTATGGTCGTTTGAAAGGTGGTTCCGCTACCAAGGTAGCCTAATTGGTTGATGTTGCAAGAGGCACCGTATCAAAGATTTACACCCACACATGGAAAGCGGGAAAGCACCATCTGCTAAGTCAGAACGAGGACGAAAGTGGGTGTTGAGTGATCGTAACGGACGGTCGTCGAAGAGAATTGTAACGGAAAATATGAGGACGACAGCAGAACTGCGTGTCACACTTGCGAACTCTGTCAATACCAAAACAACACGAAGGGAGCTCCGTAAACTGGGGAATTGCAGGGAAAGCTAGAACACTCATCAATGATGCAGATTCCTGTAAAAGAAAAACGTGATGCTGAAACCATACAACCTGAACTACGGAGCCTTGGAAGAATTTAATTTGGTCGGATGTCTATTGTTTCACACTCTTTCCAATTTATGGTGGAGTTTACGTCCCAAGAGTGAAACGTGGCGGGGATTCGGTTTGATGCGCCCCCTGGTTACTCTGCAAGGTCGCATTACTATCACGGATTACATGACCATTTCGACTGATCAGGTCCATCCGATAGTACAGTGTTTGGTCCCACTGATGATGCTGTGTTTCTAGACAACAGGGTCAATGTTCACACAGGTCGCAACCCCCAGGATTGGTTTTGTAAGCATGGGGGTGGGTTGTCGCATCTCTCCTGCCCGCCACCGTCACATGGCGTCAATATTATTGAGCCTTTGGGCCTACTTTAGAGAGAAGAGTGCGTAATCGCTATCCCCCTCCATTATCATTACCTAAAAGTGCCACTATAGAGTATCCAACTCAAACTTCCCTGATTTCAAAGGCCCAAGAAAAAAAAAAACACAGTAGATACGACAATGAAAAATGCACCACATTCTAGAGCACATCAAAGAATTTATTCATTTATGACCAGTACACCTCTCCATGTGAACCATTTGTAGCACAAAGAATATCGAGTCTATATTCAGTTTCTTGCCAAGTTCTTTGTAACATTTCCTCTGTTATTGTTGCAGTCGTATAATTTTTGTTCTTACGTTAAAGTGATCTGGAATATTGGTAAAGGTAGCTTCTGTTTGTTCCAGCTAGAAGTAATATGTATAAAAGTACTGATTTATGTTAACAGTAGAGGGCTTTACCATTTAGAGATATAGTACAGGTTTTCTTCTGTGGTAGGATATTACATTGACAACAGTGTAATTAGGACATGAAAAGATGGACGGGGGTCGTTAGGGAGGGGGGGTTGGAGAGGCGATGTAGGGTTGGTTGAGTGGTTACTTGTTTTGAACTAGTAGATCTTCAAAACCCTGAAAGAAAAATTTGTTTCTCAGTTCAATTTGGTCATTGAGTAGGTAGTCAGGTGCTGTATTTGTGTACATAAATATTTCAATTTCTTCAAGGTCAAGTTTCGTGGCTTTGTTGACAAAATGGAGTATTTGAAGATTTTGTTCTATATTGTTTGCAGAATGATTGTGTTGGGCAAGTTATAATTCAAAGCTGGATTCATTCAGGTTGTTAAGACAGAGTGCTTCTATGTGTTCTTTAAATCTTGTTGTGAAACTTCTACCAGTTTGTCCAATGTAGGAGCTTGGACATGAGTTGCAAATGAGCTTGTATACACCTGACATTTGATACTGTTGTATAATTGTTTTGGTGCCATGTCTGATTTTATTTTGTATTTTGTTGTTGGTGAAGAAGCTTATTATTATGTTGTATGTCTTGAAGAGGAGGGGAATTTGATGAGAAGTCTTCCCTAGGAAAGGCAGGCTTATAAATGTGGTCTTCTTGTTTGTGGGTGGTTGTTCAGCAGTTGGTTGATTTAATTTTGCTGTATGGAATAGTTTATCTGTTATTGCAGGGTTGTACCAATTGCTGGAGGCAGTTGATTTACTGATTTCTGTTTCTTTTTGTCTTTCACTTGTGTCCATTCGGATTTTAAGCATGCGATTGACCATTGTCCTGAAGAATGCATTTTTATGTTGGTCTTGATGGCAAGAGGATTTGTGTATGGTAACATTGGTGATTGTTGGCTTTCCGAAAATTTGAAATTTATGCTTTCGATTTCTATTTGAGATTGTTAAATCAAGGTAGTTAATGCTTTCAGGTGTTTCATGTTGTACTGTGAATTGAATTTTTTGTGTGTTTTATTAAGTTCTTTGGCTAGATTTTCTATTTCTTGTGTTGTTCCATAGAACAGAATGCGAGTGTCATCAACATGGCGTTTGTAGTAAACCAGCTTATCTTTTAGTTGGGTTTGGGATCTAAAAAAGTTGTTTTCAATATTATTAATATATATGTCTGCTAGCAAGCCTGCAAGACTACTACCCATTGCCAGTCCATGTTCCTGAATGTGAAACTTGTTGTTGAACGTGAAGTAAATGTGTGATAATATAAGCTCCAGGATCTCTAGGAGTTTGTAGATTTCAGCTCTACCCATTGTTCCATGTTTTGGTAAGTTGTTTCTTATTAAACTAATTACTTCCTTGACAGGTATGTTTGTATGTAGATTGACTATGTCAAGAGATGCAAATCTAGCTGTGGCTGGGATGGGGATATCTTTTATGCTGTTGATGAGCTCATAACTGTTTTTGTTGGAGAAGTTATTTTCAAATACATATGCCTTGCGGATAACATCATCAAGTTTCCTGGTGATTTTATAGCTTGGACTATTGATGGAATTCACAATGTGACGTATTGGACATTCTGATTTGTGTATCTTAGGCTGTGATCTCAATTTTGATGCTAATGGGTTCATCACCAACAAGAAGTTGCAGTTCTTAAGCAACTTTCTAATTTTATCTTGGAATTTGGGATTAGGGTCATATGCTACTTCTTTTATGTTAGTCTTTCTGAAGTAAGTTTTGCTAGTATAATCTCATTCATCTATGGCAACAGCTGTGCTCCCCTTGTCTGCCCTGACAATGAGAGAATTTTAATTTGAAAGTTTCATGTTTATGTCACATAATGTCCTATGTTCAGTATTCATCTTATTGTACATTTTGTTCTGGTGATGGTTCTCATGATGATGTTGTTTGCCTGATGATCTATAGCATTTTATTCATTGTGTTTCAGTTTAGCTACAGTGCATGCAATTTTCGGGCTAACTATTAGGTCTTTAATGTTGCTTTTATTTAGTGAGGGGGTAACACTGTGCTTAAGGCCTTTGTTTAACAACTTTAATCCAATACTACCGAGGTGTATTTCTGTAGTATTTATAACTTTGTCAAAAAACCTATGTTCTATTTGAGAAGAGATACTGGGGGACTTTACTGCATTCTTTGAAATCAGAGCATTTATCTTTTTCTTGAAACCAACAAAATACAAAATAAAATCATACAAGGCACCAAAGTCACTATACAACAGTGTCAAATGACAGGTTTATACAAGCTCATTTGCAACTCATGACCAAGCTCCTACATTGGACAAACTGGTAGAAGCTTCACAACAAGATTTAAAGAACACATAGAAGCACTCTGTCTTAGAACCTGAATAAATCCAGCTTTGCCTCACATCTTGTCCGACACAATCATTCTGCCAACAACATAGAACAAAATCTCCAAATACTCCATTTTGTCATCACGACCCCCCTCCATATTTTTATGCCTTAATTACACTGTTGTCAATGTAATGTCCTACCACAGAATAAAACCTGCACTATATCTCTAAATGATAAAGCCCCACTGTTAACATAAATCAGTACTTTTATAGATGTTACTTCTAGCTGGAACAAACAGAAGCTACCTTTACCAATATTCCAGATTACTTTAACGTAAGAACAAAAATAAGTCAACAGTTCACTTGAACATTTGTTCTTGATTTTTAAATATGAAGTGTACGGCCATACAAACGGCTTTAGTCCATTAAAAACACTATAACTTTTATACATATACCTTTAGCCAAAATTAACAGAATGTGCTCTTACTAATATCCTAGATCAAGTTAACGTAACAGCTGAAATAAGTCAACAGTTCATTTGAAGGTATGTTATTAATCTAAAAATTTAATTTTAAATATACAGATCCTAGTCATACAAACAGTGGTATCTCTTTGCAAATACAATAACTCTGTATCATTAATTCCCAGACATTCATGTTAATGCCAATCATGATTAAAATATTTGCTATAAACTGCCTGTATTATATGTTAATATACAAATAGAAATAAGACATCTGATCGCCTGAAGTTTGTTCTTGTAGTAATTTATTTATTTACTTTATTTTGTCCTCTCATGTTATCACCAGTCTGATTAAAATATTTGCCCTTATATCGACTTTAATTCATGTAACAAGGAATACATTGCATCTCTGTGCAAAGTAGGCCTATGACAATTTTTTTGTCAAAATGTTACAAGCAACAGTTGTTAAGCGCGTGCTGTCAGAGTGTAAATTAATATAGTTTGTATGAAGGAGTGTGTAGTGATATAACAACTAGACATCAAAATGGAGGCAGACAAATGGACACTAACGTTAAAAGCCGCCCATACTGTCGCAGTAAATAAAAAACTAAATTTTCATCCATATCGACAGATAAGCAATAGTCATGGCGATACATTAAAGCGTGTTCCATCTTTTTGTCATAGAGCCAGCATCCAGCATTATGCTAGAAATAATTATGTAACTTCCAGAAACCATCTGAAGATGAACCTGAGAAGGTTCGAAAACTGGTTCATGGATAAATCATTTTGACTGGTTGTAGTTTTATATAACTTATTTACATTCAATTAAGGCACAGTTCTAAAATATCCGTAATGGATAAGCATAATCTGACTTACAATTGTCAAGCCATATGATAAAAATTACATTTATGCAAAGAAATGATCTTTACAAAAAATAAAATAAAAAACTTGGGGTTACATACAAAGGTGGTCTCATTCAAATTCGTTCTACAGCAAAAGCGCATAAAGACATAAATACTGATTACCTTACTGTAGATCGATGTAACAGTATGCAGAAAGACTCTTCATCAGAGTTTCAAAATAATATTTGTAGCATTTTTTTAATTAATTTTACCTCAAATCTTATTTCTTCCATAAATCATTAATACGCAAAACTGAAATTATTACACTGAATATTTAATACTATGCGACTGCCCACTCCTCAGCATGACAACAGTCACTGCCAGCCTCTGGCGCGCTACTTCAGCTCCCCCTGAGCAACTACCTACCACTGTGTGACCTAACATAAGCTCTTTGTTACATGTACTCTGCCTGGGTGATAGCTGCCTCATAGCGTTCTTCCAAACGTACATCTTTGTAATCGTTATATCGCTTATGCTCTTGCATAATACATTACAGTTTTGCAGTTTTCTTTATTTGTACCTACTTCAAGGTTCCTTGTACAACTACTAGTTACTTCCTTTCCTGTTCCATTTGCAGACAGAGAGAGATAAAAACGACTATTGATATGCCTCCGTATGAGTCCTAATTTCTCGGAGCTCATCTTTGTGGTCCTTACACAAAATGTGTGCTGGCGGCAGTAGAATCGTTCTGCAGTCAGCTTCAAATTTCGTTTCTCTAAATTTTCTCAGTAATGTTCCTTGGAATGAATGTCGCCTTTCTTCGAACCTGCCGGTAACAAATCTAGCAGCCTGCCTCTGAATTCCTGCGATGTCTTTCTTTAATCAGATCTGGTGTGAATCCCAAACAGTCGGGCAATACTGAAGAACAGGTCGCGCTATCGTCTGCACTGCGGTGTCCTTTTCAGATGAACACTCTCAAATGCTCATTCCATTTCATGTCGCTTTGCAACGTTTTTCCCAGCTATTTAAAAGACGTGATTGTGTCGACCAGCACACTGCGCTGTATCCGAACATTACAGGTTCGTTTTCCCTACTCATCCGCATTAATTTACATTTACCTACATCTAGAGCTGGCTGCCATACATCACACCAACTATAAATTTTGTGTAAATCGTCTTGTACCCTTATACAGTCATTCAACTGCGACACCTTCCTGTAGACCACAGCATCAGGAGTAAAGTACCGCGGATTTCTCCGCATCCTGTCCGCCCCATCATTTACGTACACGGAAAACAATAGAATTTTTGTCACACTTCCCTGGGGTAGTGCCAACGATATCCTCGTCTTTGATGATGACTCGCCGTCGGTGACAATATATTGGGTTCTGTTACTTAAGAAGTCTTCAAGCCACACTCATCTGGGAACCGATTCCTTGTGTTCGAACCTTCGTTAACAGTCTGCAGTGAGACACCGTACCAAATACCTTGCGGAAATATGGACATATGGAACCTACATATGAAACCATAGCTCTCAGTATATCATGTTTCTCTACTTTTGTCTACCCAATTACGCGAGTCCAGTGGTAACACCCGTATACCATTCATAATTCATGCAGTGGGCAGAAGAAACTAAGAGATAGAAATAAACATATGTCTAACCATTGTAAGATGATCTGATTTTTCACGTCAGGCTACATCTATTTACCCCCTTTCTCTTTGTCATTCGTTAGCGCGTTCCTAACGTACGCCTGTCGGTCAGGCAACGCTTCCAACTCATCGGCACTGCCAGTTGCCTACATATTCGCTCGCAGGCGCACATATTCATCACGGTTCTGGGAGAGACGGCGCTTTATACACGCAGACACCTGTTTGCATAGTTATTACAATAACCACTGTTCAGTAGTTTACCTTAACTGTCCATATACGCATGACAGCTGTAGCATAGTGGTGAAGAAGGAAGCGTTCCTTTGTAATTTTAGGTTGACCCGGCGTACAATGATTCTGAAATATTCTTACGTATTCAGCCGGATGATGTCGTCTGATTCTCTCTCCCTCTCTCTATCTATCTCTTTCTTTCTTTTACGAATAATCAGTCTCCTTAATGGTTTGATGCGGCCTGCCACAATTTCCTCTCTTGTGTCCACCTCCTCGCCTCAATTATTTGTTAGAAGTACTTCTGCCTCTGTCTTTCCTTGCATTTTTTGCCCTCTACAGCTCCCTCTAGTACTAGAGAAGTTATTCCCTGTCGTCTTAACACATGTCCTATGATCCGTCGCTTTTCCTTGTCAGTGTTTTCCATATGTTCTTTCCTTCGCCGATAATGCAGAGAACTTCCGCATTCCTGATGTTACCAGTCCAACTAATTTTCTGTATCTTTCTATAGCACCTTATTGCTTAGCTTCTCATCTTTTCCGTTTTTTCCCATAATCTATGATTCGCTACCATACAATGCTGTGCTCAACATGTACATTCTCAGGAATTTCTTCCTCAAATTAAGGCCTATTTTTCGTAGTATAGATATACTTTTAGACAGGAAAGCTAATTTGCCTGTGCTTGTGTTCCTTTATGTCCTCCTCACTTTGTCCATCATGTTTAATTTGGATTGCTAGCGAGCACAATTCCTTAACTTCATCTATTTCTTGGTCTCCAGTTTTGATAAGTTTTGCTCTTAATTCATATTCTGTACGCATCAGACTGTTCATTCCATTCAGCAGGTCCTTAAAATTTGTCTGTCCAATTCCTGTTATTACCCTTTCCCATTCTTTTTCAAATGAACTGTCTACTGTGGAAGCCATTTTCGCAGTATCTACAGCCTTAGAGGACTTCAAACCCATCTCATCACTCCTTAGCGTTTCAGAATCCCTTTTCTATTAACACTGATTCTGTCTCACGGTTCTGTTAAATGTCACTCTAATCTTCGTCACTCATACGAGTCTGTAATAGGGTAAACCTTGCGATATGATATCTGATTACGGTGTCTCTGTGTCATCATGATGGAACCTGGCTTGAGTCTTCCGATGTCTTCTGGCCTCATCCAAGTATATCTCCTCCTGATTTCTGAAATGTTTTCGCTATTACTAGTTGAAATTTATTGCAGAATTCTCCCAGTAGGTACAGTAAATAGTTCAAAATCTTTATACTCACTTCTCAGTTTAAACATAGCACGCTCTGTTGAGTTCACTTCAGATGAAAGTGACTCGAACCATACATAACAATCATATACACTCGCGCTATGTTGACATTTGCAGACGCTAATACGTTCGAAGTACAGATTGATGGAAACAAAACAGTGCTACCTAGGGACGCTTGAACTACTTGGGATTCATTTTCTTTAAGTTTAAAAAGTTAATTACCCATCGCCAAGAAAATTCTCCAGGAATAAACTGTGTTTCCAAATAAACGTCGTAGCTATCTGAGTGGTGTCATGTGTTCCGTCGTGTACCTAATGTTTAAAGTCTGTAGAACATCAAGAGAAATATGTGACAAACAAAAATGTTCAGCAGCACTGCTTAGGTACTGCAATCCTGTCTGACACCGAACTTGTTTTAATGTTATCCCGTGAACTATTTCTATCTGTTTTTAATTTTACGGTTTCTAATAGTCGTCAGTTTGCTCTACCACTATTCATCTGATGATTCTAAACACTTTCTTAAACTTACGTTGACGAATGCTTCCTCGGGTTCTATAAATCTTGTTTTCCTTTCCTGCATCTACCAGCTGGAGTATTTTTTGAATGTTATCTAGATTTTTCGCTATGCATGTTTTAGTCACTCTTAACTTCTTTTTTCATTGCCATATGTTTTATGTTGATAAGTTGATGCTGTTGCTACTAGCTTATAGGTAATTTCACTTCTCTTCCAGTTTATCTTTATTAACGCCTGCTACTCCTAACTTCACCGAGCTGTTCTCTCTCTCTCTTCAGATATTTAGTTGCTCCTGAAAGTATAGAAGGTTCCAATACTACTTGCCCCGATTCATTGATTTTTAGACTTCTCCCGTATTTCCTGATAACTTCATCGTGGCAGTCCCATTGGCAATACGTACGAGTGACTAATTTATCTCCAGACGTGTCAGCCATTGGAATATTTTATGAACCTGCATGTGCTATGTCTGTATTTTTTATGTCCTTCATTTCTATTGACTTCTGCAGTCACATGCCACTGATGATTGTTGATTTTTATCCCATGTAGACCAAGAATGCCCTTTTTCCCAGTACTAATCTGCCTTTAATGTCTTCCTTGCACTGTCCGTCATGGGTTATTTTACGATCCAGGTAGCAGAATTCCTTAACTCCATCTACATCTTGATCACCAATCCTGTTATTAAGTTTCTTGCAGTTCTCATTATTACTACTTCTTCTTACTTTCGTCTTTCTTCGTTTTACTCGAAATCCATATTTTGTACTCATTAGACTGTTTATTCCATTCAGCAGATCTGTAATTGTTCTTCATTTTCACCGAGATAGCAATGTCATCAGCGAATCTTATCACTGAAATCCCTTCAAATTGAATTTTGATTTCACTCTTGAGCCTTCCTTTTCTTTCCGTAACTGCTTCATTCATATACAGACTGAACAGTAGGGGCGAAAGACTAAATCCCTGTCTTATATCGATTTTAATCAGAACACTTCCTTCTTGGTCTTAAACTCTTATTGATTCCTCTTGGTTCTTGAACATATTGTGTGTTACCCGTCTTTCCCTATAGCTTACCTCTATTTTCCTCAGAATTTCGAATATCATGCACCACTTTACATTGTCGAACGCTTTTTCCAGCTCGACAAATCCTATGAACGTGTGTTGATTTTGCTTCAGTCTTCTTTCCATTATCAACCGCAACGTCGGAGTTGCCTTTCTTGTGCCTTTACCTTTCCTAAAGCCAAACTGGTCGTCATCTAACACATCTTCAATTTTATTTTCTGTTCTTCTGTATATTATTCTTGTCAGAAACTTGGATGCATGGGATGTTAAGCTGATTGTGGGTAATTCTCTCATTTTTGTCTGCTCTTGCAGCCTTCAGAATTGTGTGGATGATGTTTTTCCGTAAGTCAGATGGTATGTAGCCAGACTCATACATTCCACCCATCAACGTGAATAGTTGTTTTGTTGCCACTTGCCCCCAATGATTTTAGAAATTTTGATGTAATGTTATCTATCCCTTCTGCCTTATTTGATTTTAAGTCTTCCAAAGCTCTTTTAAATTCTGATTCTAATATTGTATGCCCTATCTCTTCTCTATCGAATCTTGTTTCTTCTTTTGTCACATCAGATAAGTCCTCCCCCTCACAGAGGCCTTCAACGTACACTTTCCATCTGTCCGCTCTCTCCTCTGCACTTAACAGTGGTATTACTATTGCACTCTTAATGTACCGCCCTTGGTTTTAGTTTCACCGAAGGTTGTTTTCACTTTTCTATATCGAGTCAGTTCTACCGATCATCATTTACTTTTCGATCTCTTCACATTTTTCATGTAGCCATTTCGCCGTATCTTTCTTGCACTTTCTATTTATATCATTCTTAATTGACGTGTATTTCTGTGTTGCTGAATTCCCCTAAACATCATTGTACTTCTTTCATCGATCAGTTGAAGTATTTCCACTGTTACCCGTGGTTTCTTCGCCCACTTCTATGATTGCCCGTGTTAGAGATGTTCATTCCTCTTCAAGTGAACTACCTACTGAACTATTCCTTATCGCAGTATCTATAGCCTCAGAAAACTTCAAGCCTACCTCTTCATTCCTTAGTACTCCCGTATCTCACGTCTTTGCACATTGATTCTCCCTGACTAGTGTCTTAAACTTTAGACTGCTCTTCATCACTACTATATTGCGATCTGAGTATATATCTCCTCCTCGGTATGCCTTACTATCCAGTATCTGATTGTAAGGCGTACCCAGCAGCAGTATAAAGACAGATCGCAGTTTAGTAATGATGAAGAGAGGGTGGAATTTTAAAGAGATTAGTCAAGAAGAATCAAATTAGTAGTCAAAAATACCGGCTATTAGAATAGGATTCCTGGATCAGGACCTTCAAGTATTACTAATGCGTATTCCTAAACTTCTTAAACTAATTTTCTCTCATTAGCCACATTACTGGAATTGGTTATTAACCGCCTAAAGTTTTTCTTAGACGAAAATTAGTTAGTTAGTTAAATAACACTGAGGTGCCGGATCTAGACCGCGCACCGTATTACGTGTTGGATAAAATAATAATAGGATTCTTACCAAGAACAAAGACTACAAATTATATAAAGCTTGACGTAGTCAAGGATATGGAATACCGATCGTAACGTACAATATAATCTTAAGTACTGGATTGTACGAAATGCTTAGTACTACGTCCGGTATCAAAATTTATTATTTGAGGATGATTGCTAGCACAGTCTAAATTAGTCGTTTAATTTTAGAAACACATAATATAGACAAAAAAGGGAATGTTAGTACAAATTATAGCAGAATAGAAATTCTAGAGGCATGACTGATCCAGCTTCCCAAGGGGAGTAACTCCAATGGAAAACAATCAGGAGGGGAGGTTAGTCTCTTAAGCCCAGGTCAGAAATCTACCGAGGAGAAGATATGCTGCTTTAAAACCTGAAAGCATCAAACGACAAGTATTTAATGATGGCACATTGCGACAAGTTTGTAATAAAATGAAAATGGATTAATTTAGACATTCGTAATGGGAGGAACTTCATTGAAACGTAACTAACCTTGTCGCAGAAAAGCTCACTCACAGTTGCTACACCCATTACGTGTCGAGAATGTGTTCCTGTCTAATTTATTTCACTGCACGCAACAAGGAAACATTCTTACACATGAGTTCTGTACTTAAGACTCGATAACGTCTTATCTGCAGTGGACGCTCGGTTCTGTTCTGTATTGGCGTAGCTCCCAATGAAAATGCTGTTGCGACATAATAAGCTGAAGGAGAAAAGTGCTGCACTGCTTCTATAATTTAACGCTTGTCAAGAAAGACAACATCATATCCACTCATCGTTCTGTTCATTTGCTAACAGTGCTCTTAGTACCCACTGAATTCAAAACGTATTCAAATTGCATGTTATACGAGAAAAGAGAGAGTATGATTAGTAATGAAAAATGAAATTAAATCAGAACTTATTTAGTTTTCTTAGAATTTCAAATCAAACATTTAAACTCCCTTTGACAGAAATACTCATTCTTTTTAACCCTATCACAGAAGCCAAGCACTCCTGAAGAACAAAACTGCTATTAGTTTTACTTTTAAATTATTGAATCAAAATCTCCTTTTAACTAACACAAGTAGATGGAACTTGCTAATACCTTGGACATATGACTGATAAATAGTCTCCTTTAACTAACACTGGAAGTCACTGAACAATGAAAATTTACAAATTACTATGAACGCTATATCCACGCAAAGCGATGCGACCAATACATTTTGGTTGCTACGTAGTTTCTATGTCAAAATCAAATTCCAAAAGTCTTTCTTCGAATGATATTCGGTCATTGGCTTATTATCCAAATTTCAATATTTCTCATCTTCGATAGGAAACGACTTGCTTGGTCAGAGCTCCTCAGCTGAGCCAACCGATCACCGGCGTATCTCGCCCAAGATTCTACTGCGACTGGCTCTCGCCGCTACTGCTGTTCTACCTCCAGCGGGCTGTTTTGCTCAACAATGATTTTCTTAATGTTCGAAGACGATGTATACCTTCACGTGTCCAAGCTTTATAAATGTAGCTATAGAAGTTAAGGCCTTTGCAATCAATCTTTTATACGAATGACTCGAGCCATGGAAAATTATGTCTCAGTAAATCAATACATTACAAATATAATAAACAAATTATTTTTGTAAATAAAATTTATTCATGGTATAAGTGGTAGACAATGTACTTCTGTAAGAGTCTTCTACAATACAAGTGAAACTGACCTATAAAATGTTCCTATATCATGCACAGTAGGTGTCTTACTCCTTACACGAAACATGCAAAGTCTCTACCACAGGGTGGGGACTGTGTGATGGACTAGTTACCCATCTATATATAAAAATAAAAACCCTAAGTCTCTAAGGAATAAACCGGATATTTCTCAAAGACGATGGCATGCTGTGATAATGGAAAATAAGTTAAAGGCAGTTTATGTATAGGTACCTGGAATGTAATAGGGGGGTTTTAATACAAAGAAATCAGAGCTTATAGAATATTTAAGGCTAAGAAATACAAATATTGCCGGAATAACAGAAACAAAGAAGCAACTGACAGCAACAAACAGAAACAATGAAGGAGCTGAAAGTAACCAAACATTTATATAGTTACGCATTAGCTTTCAGTGGAATCGAACAACACAACGAGTATGAGTGGGGTAGGTATTCTTACGGATGAAAAATCGGAAAGAAAGATAAATTTTTATGACTACACAAACGAAAGTGCAATAATTGGTAGATTTAGAACTAATAAAGGACATTTTTGTGTCATAAGAGACTTAAATGTAAGCATAGGAAAAGTGCCAATAATAACTGCAGTGGGCCTATTTGGTGAAGTAATTTTAAATGAAAATTGTAAGACCATAAGAACTTTTGCTACATCTAATTAGATAAAAATTGCAAACACTTTCTTTAGAAAGAAAGACATAAATAAATACACCTGGAATGCAAGAGGTTCTGCTCAACAATTCATTACATAACAGACAGTAAAAAAATAAGCTCTTAAATTCCAGAGGCTCTCGCATTTACAAATAATTGTACAGGAACTGATCATTTCCCAGTTACTTCAGACATTGAAACGTTAGTATGATGGACGACACAATCAAATGTAAAGAAAACACAAAGAGAAAATTCTAAGCGTAAAGTTCATCTTCTACTGGAAGAAAGCTTGAGAAATTCGTATCGATAATAATGGTCTAAACGGAATTAATGCAGAAATAACCAAATAGAGAGGAATCATTTCAAAATTTTGCTTTTTCCATTTCTTAACTATGCGGTGGAGGAACTGTTCCATACCTAAACAATGGAACACAGCCAATAATGGTAAGAGGTAGCAATTGTACAGTACTAAGTTTACCAAATGCAGGATATAAAATTTATGGAAAAATTCTTAATTAAAGATTGCAAACTGTCAATGGTGCAAGAATTTCAGAGGAACAGTTGAGCTTCAGGAAGGGGCGTTCAAGTAATGGTAATATATTTATAGGTGTTAAATAACTGAGAAATGCCAGCAGTTTGACTTAGAGAAACATTTAGCATTTACAGATCATGAAAAAGACTTTGATAAGGCAAAGAAGACACCTTTTATGGAAAAAAATTGGAGATGAAAAGTTTTCCTATGCATCTTATTTTAATACAATAAAGAGTAATAAAATTATAAACAGCCGACCAGTTGCAATGGATAAAGAATTCTTTACCTAGGTTTCAACAAATTTAAATTTGTCTTCTTCAGAAGGTAGCAATTTTACATTAGTATGGACTGATGTATCATCGCCGTTTTTACAAATGTCTGCATAGATCCATTTGTCGAAATTAAAATATAGCCCTAAAAATAGGGTTTGTCACGTAAATATAAATTAGTACATGGATGTTGCAGAGCTCACAACCGATGATACATCAGTCAATACTAATGTAAAATTGCTACCTTCTGAAGAAGACAAATTTAAATTTGTTGAAACCTAGGTAAAGAATTTTTTATCCATTGCAACTGGTCGGCTGTTTATAATTTTATTACGTGGAACCGTTGCTGTTGTGCAGCTATGTTTAAAATACATTAAAGAGTCTAAACGTAAATATGAGAACAGTTGTAAGTTCAGACTAAAAAAGTTTGGGATGGAATTTTAATCAACCAAGGTATTCCACAATGGTGTAGTCTATGACCCACTTTATTTAATTTTATACTGACGACCTAAATATGGAGTGAAATGATGACATACAGTTAGGAATGAGAATAGGATTTAGCATGCCATTAAATACTCTATCATACACGGAAGGCCAGATAATTATACCGGAAACAGAAAATAATTTACAAAGAGCAATATACTATAGTATATCTGTGAATAAGAAAAATACAATGGCTTTCAAAGGAAAGAATCCAGTCAGATCGGAAATAATAATAAATAATTTTATAGTAGATAATTTAGAACAAGTATTCCATTTCTATTATCTAGGATATACCTATAACAAACCTACCTACGTCAAAGAAACTCAGAAGATGGTTAATAAATCTAGAGCTGTATAACGGGCAGTAATAAAATGATTAAAATAAGGAATGCAACAATAAGATCAGATTTAAAAATATTTTCAGTTAATCGCGACATAAATGAGAACAGAATGAAATGCTTCGGGATGGGAGAATGATAGAAAATACGTTACCTAATATAATAATGAATTAGCGGTCTACTGAAAAAAGAGAACTAGAAAGGCTTTGTAAGAGGTGGAAGGATGATAGAGACTGGAACAAGAGTCTATATATCTAATCCTTAGAAGGAGATGATGAGGAAACTAGCTGGGTTCCAGTATAGAGAACATAAGGTAAGAGCCTTCAACATCGCAGCGCGTCAGCAATCGTTGGTTAATATATTAAAAAACTAAAAACCCGCCTCGATTGCGAAAAAAGCACCTAGTGTTAAGTGTTAACCCAGGTTTCGGCGTAGATAACAACATCTTCTTCAAAAAAATAATAAAATCCACAAGTGCCTAAGAAGACCTTTGTCAATGATTAAAAGAACACCATAGCTATACATTTATAAACGAAAAAGAAAAGGAAAACACAAAGAGTACATATGTACAAAGTCAAAACCACTACTTATTGGTGTACGCTCCGCCTCACACCGGCCTATGTTCGATGGGCCATGACCCGCCATAAACTTTGTTCTTCATAGTTGTAAATGTGAAGATCTGGGGATTATCACATGATTGATTGGCGAGCGCGGTTGGTCAAGTTGTTCATCTTCTTTCTTTTTATCCTCATTTTCCTTTTACGATGAAGGTGATTTTAGCCGGTTGAACACCTCACGTTTTATCCCTATATCTTCATTACCATGACGTCTTTAGATTACGTCCCCTCAGCCCCCCGCCCCCAGGCTAACTACTGGCTTCAGGTATAGTTTTTAAGAGTTCCTCCTGTTGTCATAGGTAGCTTCATATATAAGTTTCTTTACTAGCATGAGCAACCGTGTGCGGTTATTTTTAGGTTTGATCTCCTATTTAGCTCGTCTCTTGTTCTATCCATTTCATTTTTTGATATACGTTGATCCACGATTGGGAATATATGGGCTATTTAGCCCCGACCCATGTATAAACTTTCTCGTATTCGTATGCGCATGCGCATTCAAGTAACTTTCCTTGTCTTGCGCATGTGCATAGATAGCGGGTCACGCTTGTAAGTGAGCGACCGTGTGTAGCTGCAGTTTATGGCGGGTCATGGTACACCGAACATAGGCCGGTGTGAAGTGGAGCGTACACCATTAAGTAGTGGTTTTGACTTTGTACATATGTACTCTTTGTGTTTTCCTTCTCTTTTTCGTTTATAAATGTATAGCTATGGTGTTCTTTTGATCATTGACAAAGGTCTTCTTAGGCACTTGCGGGTTTTATTGTTGTTCTGAAGAAGGTGTTGTTATCTACGCCGAAACCTGGGTTAACAGTTAACACTAGGTGCTTTTTTCGCAATCGAGGCGGGTTTTTAGATTTTTAATATAGAACAAAAGGTTATTCGAAACTTGAACAGAAGCCGGATTGCTATTATGAGTTAGAGAACAAGGAAGGAAAGCACTGATTAATCTGCACATTAACAAGCTATAAAGGAAGTGAAACGAAGGAGACGTTTTGAATATTAGTGAATGTCCATGCAGAAGTTTGTTAAGATAACTGGACTGGTGGGGGAATGGAACGCCCAGCCACGAGAACTTCTTCCCAGCCCCGTGGTCAGAATGGGAGCGCGCGGCACAGCGTGCGCTGTCGTCCGTGGTGATCACAAAACCTGTTAACAAGTGTGAGCTCTCCGTTTGCAATGTAACAGGGACCAATGTGAACCACTGTGGCTTCAGTGTAATCATTGTCCTCGAATAAAAGTGTCCTTTTTGTTCGTCTCATTGAGTATTTCTTCACGTTACCCTTTTTATAATGTAGCATTTCTTTCTGTGCATAGTCCAAGTTTCATCTAGGAATAGTACTTGGCAGTGACACATCATGCGGAAGCTACTCTTGTCCTTAACGTCAGCGTGTCACCAGCTTAGACATATGATATGTTTTATAAAATCACTGACTCTATCAATGCTTGTATTAAATACACCGAAAAGTGCAAAATGCAACGCTTATTACATTGCGAATTGTAGCACTTCAACATGATTTAACAATGTAGTCAGTAAACGTACATTTGATTAATGAATTACATAAAGACATTTGACAGTACACAAGATATGACGAGAACTGCTAAATGTGTATGGCAATTGGATGTATGTCCTGCTCACCATCTCCTCCCCCTTCCCCCCCTCTCTTTGTCCATCTCCTCCTCCTTCCTTCTCTGTCCATCTCCTACTCCGCCTTCTGCCCAATTTCTTGTTCGCTCGAAATGACTGGGTAAATCGGTTGCTGTCTAAGGTTTACAGCGTATGAGTGAGACATCTCTAGCTCTGGATCTGATAGGATGGTAGTTTCTGTGGAAGTATTCCGCACGATTTTAATCTGTGAATGGATAGGATCACAAATTTTAGGTCGATTCATATTCAATAACAGTTCTCCTGTCATATATCGATATGCCATAAATACACATTTCTGTTAAAACCGGCTGCGAGGTGTAAGACAAAACAGGACCCTGTTGTGCCTATTATATTTTACACACATTCATATATATAATATGGCTATCCAAATTTTAGTAGCGCGTGGTCTGAAAATCTAGAGTTGATTGGTAAAGAAATTTTCGAGAATTTTGCTAAAGTCTCTTCCCCTTATACTATACATATGTAGAAAAATATGTAGATTGTGTCTGAGTCGACATCTCCTCCTTTCGCCTTCCTACATATATTACAAATATGTAACATATGTCCGTGTAAAAATTTGAACCAAATCTGTGAAGAAATCACCGAGAGTTTTGGTAACAACTTCTAGCTATGACTTGTCGTCATGTAGAAGTATATATTTTATGTACATGTATACATACAGTATACTCGTACATCAAAAAATATTTTGCCTATGTCCGTCTGAACATTCATTGGAGTATTGGGTGAAAATTAGAGATACATCGGTGGAGAACTTTTTGAGATTTTTGCTGACATCGTTTCTATTTCATGTAAACATATTAAAAAAATCGCTAGCATAACGTTTATTACGCTATCCTCTTAAAATTTGAAGTAAATCGGTGAAGAACTTGACGAAACTTTCTTACAACTTTCCCATGTATATAGGATACATGTACTTATACACCATATATTTACAAAAATACTGAGGATAGCGATATGCACATATACAGGTGGCGGTGGTATCCCGTACACAAGGCATGAAACGACAGTGCGTTGGCGGAGCTGTATTTGTACTCAGATGATTCACCCCAAATATTTTCCGACATAATTATGGAATTAACACACTTTGAATGCGGAATTGTAGTTGGACCTAGATGCATGGGACTTTAAATTCCTGAAACTGTTACGGAATTCAGTGTTCCGAAGTCCAGGGTGTCAAGAGTGTGCTGACACTGCCAAATTTCAGGCGTCACCTCTCACCGCGGACAACGCAGTGGCTGATGGCCTTCACTTAACGACCGAGAGCAGCCCCGTTTCCATAGAGTTGTCAGTGCTACTAACAAGCAAAACTGCATAAAATAACCGCAGAAATCAATGTGGGATGTACGGAAAATGTAGCCATTAGGACTGTGCTGCGAAATTTGGCGTTAATGGGTTTGGGAGCATCGACCTACACTTGTGCATTTGATAACGGCACGACATCACCAGCAGCGCCTCTCATGGACTCGTAACAATTTCGGTTGGACCCTAGGCGACTGGGAAACCATAACGTGGTCATGTGAGTCCTGATTTCAGCTGGTAAGAGCTGACGGCAGGATTCGAGTGCGGCGAAGACCCCACCAAGCCACGGCCCAAATTTGTCAACAAGGCACTGCCCAAGCTGGGAATGGCTCCATAACAGTCTGGGTTCTGTTTACTTGGAATGGACAGGGTCCTCAGGTCCAAATGCACGATCAGTCAGTGGAAATATGTTTGGCTACATCGAGACCATTTGCAGCTATTCAACGACGGAAATTATGTGGAGGATTCTGTGCCATGTCACCAGGCTACAATCGTTCCCGATTAGTTTGAAGAACATTCTGGACAATTCGAGCGAATGATTTGGCCACCCGTCGAATATTTATGGGACATAAGCGAAATGTCATTTCGTGCAGAAAATCCTGCACTGGCAACATTTTCACAGTTACGGAAGGCTATAGAGGCAGCTCTGCACAATCTTTCTGCAGGTGACTTACAAAGACTTGTTCAGTCCTTGTCCCCTCCCGCCGGAGGTTCGAGTCCTCCTTCGGGCGTGGGTGTGTATGTTGTTCCTAGCAGAAGTTAGTTTAAGTTAGTTTAAGGAGTGTGTAAGTCTAGGGACCGATGACCTAAGCAGTTTGGTCCCTTAGGAATTCACACACATTTGAATATTTGGACATTTGTTCAGTCCTTTCCCGGCGAGCTGTTGCACTACGCCGGGCAACAGGAGGTCAGACACTATGCTAGGAGGCATTTTGACACCTCACGCGAATATGCTATATACACCACATGAATTAAAAATGTGTAGCCAATGTCCATCTGAACATGTATTAGAATATCGTATAAGAATTTGGAATAGACTAAATCGCTCAAGAGGTTTACAAGGTTTTCGGTAACAACATTAAACTGTGAATTGTTTTTATATAGTAGTATAGATCGTTATCGGAAGAAGTTCAGGGCAGGCGCAATCCCACCGTCTCCGCTCTAATCTATGGAACCAGTTGTAGTGGATTACAGTATTTTAGTATCCGCGGACGCTGATAAAGAGTTTGCAGTTGCAGAGGGTATGTGGACAGTATAATTTCATTTGCACACATTACTTTCTACAGAGGACTCCTCATTCTTCTCGTAAATCCGACAAGATACTCCAAGCAAATGTTTCTACTTAAATAGCCGTAAAATCAGTACTGCATGAAAAAGTGTTCGGAATTCGAGGAACTCTAAAGAGACCCGATTATCTATAGGAGTGACTTCAAGGCTGTAATGCATGTAGAGGGAGTGTTCAGTACCTAGTTACTCTGAATTATGTGTTAGTTTCTTAGCCCACATCTGGTCTAACAGTGGAGTTCCAGATTGTTTTGACTTTTCTATATGCTAAGTCAGTCCTTCAGATGATCATTCTTTTTTCGATTTCTTCACACTTTTTCTCAGCCATCGTCTTGGCTTCCTTGAACTTCCTATTTATTTCATTTCTGATTTATATTAGCGTATACCTGTCTTTCCAGGAAAATATTGTACTTCCTATTTTCGCCGTACATTTGAAATAATTCTTCTGTTACCCAAGCTACAAAGTTACCTTTTTTGGACGTGTGTCTGAGTGTCCAATATCTGTGATTCCCCTTTTTTTACAGACTTACACTCCTCTTTTGCTGTGATATTCCTTATCTCAATGCCCACATCCATAGCGAACTTCAAACGATTCTCGTCATTCATTAGCACTCCAGTGTCCCATTTTTTTCCACACCTGATATTTCCGTTCAATTGTCTTAAACGTCATTCTACTCTTCATCAGCACTAAATTTTGATCTGAGTCTATATCTGCTCCAATAGTTAATTTCGAAATCTCTCACTGACCACGTAATTCAGCTGGAATCTTCCTGTGTTTCGCGTCTTTTCCAAGTGGACCTCCTCCTCTAGTTTTCCTGAACAGAGTATCAGCTATTACCTCCTGATATTTATTACAGTACTCAATTAGTCTTTCTGCTCTATCATTCTTACTGCTTATATCATATTCTCCCATGGCCCTTTCTTCTACTCGTATTCCTCCTTTTACAACCGTGTTCCATTACCTATGACTATCAGATTTTCCCCTCCCTTTATTTACTGAATTACCCATTCAGTATCCCCGCACTTTCTCTATCCCTTGCTCTGCTTGCGATGTCGTTATTTATGCTTGGATTATCGTTGTCCGCATTGGTTTGCTGTCGAATCTGATGAAAACAACATTATCACTGATCCATTCAAAGTTGAGTACCCTCTGCCCTACTTTCCTATTGATTACGAATCCACTCCTGTTATACACTCCTGGAAATGGAAAAAAGAACGCATTGACACCGGTCTGTCAGACCCACCATACTTGCTCCGGACACTGCGAGAGGGCTGTACAAGCAATGATCACACGCACGGCACAGCGGACACACCAGGAACCGCGGTGTTGGCCGTCGAATGGCGCTAGCTGCGCAGCATTTGTGCACCGCCGCCGTCAGTGTCAGCCAGTTTGCCGTGGCATACGGAGCTCCATCGCAGTCTTTAACACTGGTAGCATGCCGCGACAGCGTGGACGTGAACCGTATGTGCAGTTGACGGACTTTGAGCGAGGGCGTATAGTGGGCATGCGGGAGGCCGGGTGGACGTACCGCCGAATTGCTCAACACGTGGGGCGTGAGGTCTCCACAGTACATCGATGTTGTCGCCAGTGGTCGGCGGAAGGTGCACGTGCCCGTCGACCTGGGACCGGACCGCAGCGACGCACGGATGCACGCCAAGACCGTAGGATCCTACGCAGTGCCGTAGGGGACCGCACCGCCACATCCCAGCAAATTAGGGACACTGTTGCTCCTGGGGTATCGGCGAGGACCATTCGCAACCGTCTCCATGAAGCTGGGCTACGGTCCCGCACACCGTTAGGACGTCTTCCGCTCACGCCCCAACATCGTGCAGCCAGCCTCCAGTGGTGTCGCGACAGGCGTGAATGGAGGGACGAATGGAGACGTGTCGTCTTCAGCGATGAGAGTCGCTTCTGCCTTGGTGCCAATGATTGTCGTATGCGTGTTTGGCGCCGTGCAGGTGAGCGCCACAATCAGGACTGCATACGACCGAGGCACACAGGGCCAACACCCGGCATCATGGTGTGGGGAGCGATCTCCTACACTGGCCGTACACCACTGGTGATCGTCGAGGGGACACTGAATAGTGCACGGTACATCCAAACCGTCATCGAACCCATCGTTCTACCATTCCTAGACCGGCAAGGGAACTTGCTGTTCCAACAGGACAATGCACGTCCGCATGTACCCCGTGCCACCCAACGTGCTCTAGAAGGTGTAAGTCAACTACCCTGGCCAGCAAGATCTCCGGATCTGTCCCCCATTGAGCATGTTTGGGACTGGATGAAGCGTCGTCTCACGCGGTCTGCACGTCCAGCACGAACGCTGGTCCAACTGAGGCGCCAGGTGGAAATGGCATGGCAAGCCGTTCCACAGGACTACATCCAGCATCTCTACGATCGTCTCCATGGGAGAATAGCAGCCTGCATTGCTGCGAAAGGTGGATATACACTGTACTAGTGCCGACATTGTGCATGCTCTGTTGCCTGTGTCTATGTGCCTGTGGTTCTGTCAGTGTGATCATGTGATGTATCTGACCCCAGGAATGTTTCAATAAAGTTTCCCCTTCCTGGGACAATGAATTCACGGTGTTCTTATTTCAATTTCCAGGAGTGTACCACTTCTGCTGCTGTTGATATTACTCCACACTCGTGTGACCAGAAATCCTTGTATTCTTTCCATTTCACTTCACTGGCGCCCACTATATCTAGATTGAGCCTTACAATTTTACATTTAAAATTTTTTGACTTTTGAATCACTTTCAAACTCTTGACATTCCACTCCCCGACCCGAAGAACTTATCCTTTCGTACGTTATCCCATCTTTTACTCATGTTCTTCGGCCGCCATTGTTGATGATTTTTTATTGAAAATATAAAAAGTTAAAAGTGTCTGGATTAGAATCCGGGACCTAGGATGTTATGATTATGAGCGAGAGTTATCTGACTTGCTGTTATTATAGCGTTCTTTTTATTACAGAGAAAGTTATATGAAAAAAAGGAGTGTACTAATGTCGTGTGAAATACTGACAAATGTTAACTCCATGCAGAAAATGGAAACTGGCTCTTAGGTTGGGCACCAATATATATATAGAACTTATGTGCACCATTTACTATTTTCTGACGACGAAGTAATCAATGAACAAGATGGCGAGGATGCAAATTATACATGTAATCAGTTAGCAGTAAAGTATAAAAGCGGGGGTTGCAGATAAATTATCAAAAAAATGAAATGGATAAATTGTGAATACACGGGAAGAAAATAAAATGCCAACCATTACTACTACCTGGTGTCCACTTTTAAAAAAGAGGGAAATTCATATTAAGGAATTAATAAAAGGATGGACAGTCCCGTCTCGGGAATTCGAATGAGGACTAAGTTGGAACTTGTAGCCAATGGGTAATTCCCATGACACTGTTTTCAATTTCAAGCCACATGTTCCGTGAACACACTTTATGTGTCTTTAATTCAGTGGTTTACACTGTTCTCTACATTCTCATGCCGTAGATCATTGCTGATCCTTCCGCCTTTTGAGTGCGCTGAACCTGTGTCCGCTCCTCCGCCTTCTTTCACAAGACATTTAGTTTGCAGAAAGATAGTGACTTCTTATGCCATTAGTCTTCGGCCGCCATTGTTGATGATTTCTATTGTAAAGATAAAAGATTAAAAGTCGCTGGATTCGAATCCAGGGCGTGAGATGCTATGAATATGAAGGAGAGTTACCTGATTCGATATTACGATAGCATTCTTTTTATTTTTTTACAGAGAAAGTTACATGAAAAAGAGGACTATACTAATACCATGTGAGATTGTGGAGTTTGTTTCGATGTAGCGGGATGTGATGATCGTCCGTTGTGTTATCTGTGGCTATGGAAGAGTCTGCTATACCTGACAGTGGATTCTCGTATGATGGCAGTCGCGCCTGCATTTGAAATTGTGCATGTCTACGTCCACCAATCATGCAAGTAACTATTCATTTTAATGGCCAGACTATGAGCTGGCTCCCGATCCTAGACCCCACATGATAGCAGCTACATTTGGTCTAATTAAGGGAAATAAAAGAAAGGTTCAAGAGTGGAATTAAAATTCAAGGTGAAAGGATATCAATGATACGCTGATGACATTGCTATTCTGAGTGAAAGTGAAGAAGAATTACATGATCTGTTGAACGGAATGAACAGTGTGATGAGTACAGAGTATGAATTGAGAGTAAATCGAAAAAAGACGAAGGTAATGAGAAGTAGTAGAAATGAGAACAGCGAGAAACTTAACGTCAAGATTGATGGTCACGAAGTAGGTGAAGTTAAGGAATTCTGCTACGTAGGCAGTAAGAGAACCAATGACGGACGGAGCAAGGAGGACATCAAAAGCAGACTGTCAGTGGCAAAAAGGGCATTCCTGGCCAAGAGAAGTCTGCTAATATCAAATACCGGTCTTAATTTGAGGAAGAAATTTGTGAGAATGTACGTCTGGAGTACAGCATTCTATGGTAGTGAAACATGGACTGTGGGAAAACCGGAACAGAAGAGAACCGAAGCATCTGAGATGTGGCAATATAGACGAATGTTGAAATTTAGGTGGACTGATAAGGCAAGGAATGAGGAGGTTCTGCGCAGAGTCGGAGAGGAAACGAATATGTGGAAAACACTGATAAGGAGAAGGGACAGGATGATACGACATCTGTTAAGACATGAGGGAATCACTTCTATAGTACCAGAGCGAACTGTAGAGGGCAAATAATTGAGGACGTAGGTTGCAAGTGCTACTTTGAGATGAAATGGTTGGCACAGGAGAGGAATTCATGGCGGCTGCATCAAACAAGTCGGAAGACTGATGCCAACAAAAAAAAAAAAAAAAAAAAAAAAAAAAAAAAATCAAGTCCGAATATTACTATTATTATTAGACACAAAAAAAGTTCTGCATCACCTTGGTTCCGAGAGTTCCGGAACCAAAAACTGGAATAAAGATAAACATAAACATCATTTCCGCCCTTTTTATCGCTCATGAAAACCACACATTGCAAGTTGTACACAATACAGTGAGCCCTTCAGAGGTGGTGGTCCAGATTGCATACTATCCACAAGTTCATCAAGGCACTGTTGGTCCAGATTGTCCAACTCCTCAACGGCGATTCGGCGTAGATCCCTCAGAGTGGTTGGTGGGTATCGTCGTCCATAAACAGACCTTTTCAATCTATCCCTGGTATGTTCGACAGGGTTCATGTCTGGAGAACATTCTGGCCAATCTATTCGAGCGATGTCGTTATCCTGCAGGAAGTCATTCACAAGATGTGCACGATGGGGGCGCGAATTGTAGTCCATGAAGACGAATGTCTCGCCAATATGCAACCGACATGGTTCCACTATCGGTCTCAGGATGGCACTCACGTATCGAACAGCTGTTACGCCGTCTTCTACGACCACCAGCGACGTGCGTCGGTCCCACATAATGCCACCCCAAAACAGTAGGAAACCTCCACTTTTCTGCACTCGCTGGACAGTGTGTCTAAGGCGTTTGATACAACTGAAATCTCACCCACTTCTCCCTCTGAAATTAGGAAAATAATAAACTTGCTTAAAAGCAAAAACTCGCATGAAATTGATGGCATTTCCAGCAAAATACTAAAAGCTTGTTCTCAACACATAAGTAAGATTCTCAGCCACCTGTGTAATAGCTCTCTGGAACAGGGCATTTTCCCTGACAGACTGAAATATGCTATTGTTATACCTTTGCATAAAAAGGGGGATAGAGCTGATGTCAACAATTACCGTCCAATCTCCCTTCTAACAGCTTTATCCAAAATTTTTGAGAAAGTGGTGTATTCAAGAGTAGCTTCACATATCTGTAAAAATGAAGTACTAACAAAATGTCAGTTTGGTTTCCAGAAAGGTTTTTCAACAGAAAATGCCATATATGCTTTCACCAATCAAATTTTGAATGATCTGAATAACCGAACACCACCCATTGGGATATTTTGTGATCTCTCGAAGGCTTTTGATTGTGTAAATCATGAAATTCTGCTAGGCAAGCTCAAGTATTGTGGCATGAGTGGGACAGTGCACAAATGGTTTAATTCGTACCTAACTGGAAGAGTGCAGAAAGTTGAAATAAGCAGTTCTCATAATATGCAAAGATCAGCACATTCCTCAAACTGGGGAACTATCAAGAATGGGGTTCTACAAGGGTCAGTCTTGGGTTCTTTGTTGTTCTTATTATATATTAATGACTTGCCATTCTATATTCACGAAGAGGCAAAGTTAGTTCTCTTTGCTGATGATACAAGTATAGTAATCACACCTGACAAACAAGAATTAAATGATGAAATTGTCAACACTGTCTTTCAGAAAATTGCTAAGTGGTTCCTTGTAAACGGACTCTCACTGAATTTTGATATGACACAGTACATACAGTTCCGTACAGTGAATGGTATGACGCCATTAATAAATATAGACTTTAATCAGAAGCATATAGCTAAGGTAGAATATTCCAGATTTTTAGGTGTGTCCATTGATGAGAGATTAAGTTGGAAGAAACACATTGATGATCTGCTGAAACGTTTGAGTTCAGCTACTTATGCAATAAGGGTCATTGCAAATTTTGGTGATAAACATCTTAGTAAATCAGCTTACTACGCCTATTTTCACTCATTGCTTTCATATGGCATCATATTTTGGGGTAATTCATCACTGAGGGAAAAAGTATTTATTGCACAAAAGCGTGTAATCAGAATAATAGCTGGAGTCCACCCAAGATCATCCTGCAGACATTTATTTAAGGATCTAGGGATATTCACAGTAGCTTCTCAGTATATATACTCTCTTATGAAATTTGTTATTAACAACCAAACCCATTTCAAAAGTAATAACAGTGTGCATAACTACAATACTAGGAGAAAGGATGATCTTCACTATTCAAGATTAAATCTAACTTTGGCACAGAAAGGGGTGAATTATACTGCCACTAAAGTCTTTGGTCACTTACCAAATGGTATTAAAAGTCTGACAGATAACCAACAAGTATTTAAGAAGAAATTAAAAGAATTTCTGAATGACAACTCCTTCTACTCCATAGAGGAATTTTTAGATATAAATTAAGAAAAAATATATAAAAAAATAAAAAAACACAAAAAAATAAAAAAGTTGTTATATTAACTTAAGTATGTTGTAAAATTAACTTAATTATGTCATGTATTGGAAAATTTGACTCGTTCCACATCATTACGAAATATCGTAGTCGTGATCCATGGAACTAGTATTAACCTAATCTAATCTAATCTAATCTAATCTAATCTAATCAGCCTGACCGTGTTGCCTCCAAACACGTCTCCGACGCTTGTCTGGTTGAAGACATATGCGACACTCATCGGCGAAGAGAACGTGATGCCAATCCTGAACGGTCCATACGGCATGTTGTTGGGCCCATCTGTACCGCGCTGCATGGTGTCGTGGCTGCAAAGATGGACCTCGCCATGGATGTCAGGAGTGAAGTTTCGCATCATCCAGCCTACTGCACACAGTTTGAGTCGTAACACAACGTCCTGTGCGTGCACGAAAAGCATCATTCAACATGGTGGCGTTGCTGTCAGGGTTCCTCCGAGCCATAACCCGTAGGTAGCGGTCATCCACCGCAGTAGTAGCCCTTGGGCGGCCTGAGGGAGGCATTTCATTGACAGTTCCTGTCTTTCTGTATCTCCTCCAAGTCCGAACAACATCGCTTTGGTTCACTCCGAGACCTCTGGACACTTCCCTTGTTGAGAGCCACTCCTGGCAGAAAGTGGTAGTGCGGACCCCATCGAATCGTGGTATTGATGGTCTAGGCATGGTTGAAGTGCAGACAGCAAGAGCCGTGTACTTCCTTCCTGGTGGAATATCTGGAACTGATCGGCTGTCGGACCGCTTCCGTCTAATAGGCGCTGCTCATGCATGGTTGTTCACATCTTTGGGCGGTTTTAGTGACATCTCTGAACAGTCAAAGAGACTGTGTGTGTGATACAATATCCACAGTCAACATCTATCTTCAGAAGTTCTTGGAACTGGGGTGATGCAAAACTGTTTTTGATGTGTGTATTTTAACTGAGACGTTCTTCAATACATAGGATCCTCTCCATATATAGTGTCGTCACCTATATGCGGAAGAACAATAGAAACGCAATAGGGAATAAAGAACCATAAGTAATCATTCTAATTTTAAACTTTTTTTTAAAAAATGGCTCTGAGCACTGTGGGACTTAACATCTGAGGTCATCAGTCCCCTAGAACTTAGAACTACTTATACCTAACTAACCTAAGGACATCACACACATCCTTGCCCGAGGCAGAATTCGAACCTGTGACCATAGCGGTCGCGCGGTTCCAGACTATAGCGCCTAGAACCGCTCGGCCACCCCGGCCGCCAAAACTTTTTTATAGCAGTATTGTAAATCATGATAACTGCTTACGATGCTGGCAAACAGCTCTGTAAGAAAAATACCGAAATGTTACAGTGCCCACTGAAGTTGCTTCGAAATAACCGAAACGCTCGTAGTGCAAGTAAGTTCTCTTTCAATCGCAAAAGAAGGAACGCAATTTACGTTACTAATATAATTTCGGTACACACTTTCTTTTGGATGTTCGACATTTTAATCTTGTGAATTCGCGTCGCTAGCTGACAATATTGACAATTATAATGATGGATAGGTGTACAGCAGTCCATTGCAGTCCCACTGGTATTTTATTATTCTTGCATATCCAGGTTTCATTTATAAACAGTCATTCTCACTGCTAAAATACAAGGAAAAACGTACTAACGCCCTCTATTGACATAACGTAACATTACGCTATGTAAGAAATTTGTGTCAATTGAGCGTGTCGGCATGTTTTTATTTATTGTATTTGGTTAAAGTAGCCTTGTCATGTTGATCTTCAGTGTTGAGTGTTTTATTATTAAGTTAACTGATTTCCCCCCTCCCCCCCCCCCCCAAAAAAAAAGATTCGTATGAAATTTTGTATTTCTTTTAAGTTTATTATGTAGTGGATCACTTAACAGCTATGATACTAGCGACTGCACCAGATTTTAGCTTTCGACGAATTCCAGTTGGTGTGCAACCATATTATATCAAGATGATCTTCAAAGAATTTTTAATTTTCAGTTCGAATGTGATGCAACACTTCCGTAGGCGACAGTTGTATGAACTAATTAATGATCTCTTGCATCAGACTTCGTGGATCACTTCACCACTGACATGTGAATGAAAACATTGCACATTGGCGCTTCTTGGTGTATTTTAAAGGTAATATGCAAATATACATGCTGTATTAATTTAATAAAAATGGGTCTTGAACTGTTGTATAGGGAAAAAACGGGGTTAGTTAGTTTTTTGGAATGTGAAGGACGTTACTTCCACTACATGACGCAAACTGAGGCTGCTGTACTCGTTATAAACAATAACCACATTTTCACTCCGCCTTTACTCAAGTCAAGTTGTACGGTGACATGTACTGCTGGGAGTTTGTTAAATTAAAACTCACTCAGATGGTGTGTTGGCTAGAATGATCATATCCATTGGATAACGTTGCGTTTTACTTATGGTTTTATGTAAATAAGTTTTTATTTCGTAATTTCCTTGTATTTTAGCTGTGAGATGGCTATCTACAGGTTGGTCCATTGATAGTGACCGGGCCAAATATCTCACGAAATAAGCATCAAACGAGAAAACAACAAAGAACGAAACTCGTCTAACTTGAAAGGGGAAACCAGCTGGCGCTATGGTTGGCCCGCTAGATCGCGCTGCCATAGGTCAAACGGACATCAACTGCGTTTTTTTTTTTTAAACAGGAAACTCCATTATCTCTTGTGCCCAGTGGCAGAACTGTACACGACATTCAAAGTAGTCGCCATGCAATTCCTGGTGCATAGAAATAATTAGACAAGTTTCGTTCTTAGTAGTTTTTTCGTTTGATGCTTATTTCGTGAGATATTTGGCCCGGACACGATCAATGGACCACCCGGTATATGTTACCCATCAGTACAATTGCAGCGCTCCTAAATAGAGGTACTTGAATCTGACTCACCATTTTCTTGTAATGTTTCATCACAAGTTATACTTTTAGATTGAACTCATTTGTGAGGTAAAAATAACTTGCGAATATCGGTATTTTTGCACTTTATTCACAACTCTTTTACAATTCACAAAGCAAATAATTGAAAATAAACTACATTCGTGCATCACTGCTTACTTACAATTTATTGTTGACTATGGAAAAACAAAGATACAACTTCATGCATCGTCGAGAACACTCCCGTGACGTACAGATCTGCTCAGTTTCGTGACAGTGCATAGAAACCTGCACGCTCAAATATGGCGCTTACATGTAGTAGTGATTAAGAAATTAATGAAATGGAGGCTGTTGTACAACTGTTATTCAACGAACGCCAATCACTGTTAGGTCGCACAAGGCGGCAGTAGTTCTATTGCCGACGACTTCCTGCTAGTACCGATCAACGACCACATTGTGTAAGTGGATACGTCTTCAAGAAATGAAAAGAAATGTAATAAGATACGCTAATTTAAATTATCACCTGACATAGTGGTTAAAAACTGTTTGAATTTTGAAGGGCTAAGCTTTCGCTGAGTGTGTTTTGTTGTGCACTGTTTTGTTACTCAATAACCATTTCGCAACGGGAGGCCACGACGTTGGCATCACGGATTTACTTCAGTCTTTGTACACCTTTAGTAGGACATCATAACAATGGAATGTGCAATTAGTAAGGTGCACTACTCGGCAAGTCCGAGGAATCCATTATGAACAGATGAGTCTGTACATAGGTTCCGAGCGTGAGAGTTCATGGTGGTCAAGCGGTTAGCGTTTGAGCTTCGTAAGACGAACGTAGCCACATTAGTTACGTCTCACCGCTACGCAGGTTAATTGCCAAATGGGGCCTGCCTATGTGTCTGCATCTCGAATCGTTGAGGTAAAAAGTAGTTCCGCGTACCTTACCACATAGTACGTATAAGGGATTTCGCAGGTCACGACAGGCATAGAAAAATGTTCAAATGTGTGTGAATTGAACGCAGTTTTCCGAAATTCCTTCACCAGGGAAGACGAATGGAATATTCCAGAATTTGAAACACGAACAGCTGCTAGCATGAGTTTCTTAGAAGTAGATACCTTAGGGGTTGCGAAGCAACTCGAATCGCTTGATAAGCGCAAGTCTTCAGGTCCTGATTGTATACCGATTAGGTTCCTTTCAGATTACGCTGATACAGTAGCTCCCTACATAGCAATCATATACAACCGCTCGCTCACCGATAGATCTGTACCTACAGATTGGAAAATTGCGCAGGTCGCACCTGTGTTTAAGAAGGGTAGTAGGAGTAATCCATCGAACTACAGACCTATATCATTGACGTCGGTTTGCAGTAGGGTTTTGGAGCATATACTGTATTCAAACATTATGAATCACCTCGAAGGGGACGATCTATTGACACGTAATCAGCATGGTTTCAGAAAACATCGTTCTTGTGCAATGCAGCTAGCTCTTTATTCGCACGAAGTAATGGCCGCTACCGACAGGGGACCTCAAGTTGATTCCGTATTTCTAGGTTTCCGGAAAGCTTTTGACACCGTTCCTCACAAGCGACTTCTAATCAAGCTGCGGGCCTATGGGGTATCGTCTCAGTTGTGTGACTGGATTCGTGATTTCCTGTCAGGAAGGTCGCAGTTCGTAGTAATAGACGGCAAATCATCGAGTAAAATTGAAGTGATATCAGGTGTTCCCCAGGGAAGCGTCCTCGGACCTCTGCTGTTCCTGATCTATATAAATGACCTGGGTGACAATCTGAGCAGTTCTCTTAGGTTGTTCGCAGATGATGCTGTAATTTACCGTGTAGTAAGGTCATCCGAAGACCAGTATCAGTTGCAAAGCGATTTAGAAAAGATTGCTGTATGGTGTCGCAGGTGGCAGTCGACGCTAAATAACGAAAAGTGTGAGGTGATCCACATGAGTTCCAAAAGAAATCCGTTGGAATTCGATTACTCGATAAATAGTAAAATTCTCAAGGCTGTCAATTCAACTAAGTACCTGGGCGTTAAAATTACGAACAACTTCAGTTGGAAAGACCACATAGATAATATTGTGGGGAAGGCGAGCCAAAGGTTGCGTTTCATTGGCAGGACACTTAGAAGATGCAACAAATCCACTAAAGAGACAGCTTACACTACACTCGTTCGTCCTCTGTTAGAATATTGCTGCGCGGTTTGGGATCCTTACCAGGTGGGATTGACGGAGGACATCGAAAGGGTGCAAAAAAGGGCAGCTCGTTTTGTATTATCACGTAATAGAGGAGAGAGTGTGGCACATATGATACACGAGTTGGGATGGAAATCATTAAAGCAAAGACGTTTTTCGTCGCGGCGAGATCTACACTCCTGGAAATTGAAATAAGAACACCGTGGATTCATTGTCCCAGGAAGGGGAAACTTTGTTGACACATTCCTGGGGTCAGATACATCACATGATCACACTGACAGAACCACAGGCACATAGACACAGGCAACAGAGCATGCACAATGTCGGCACTAGTACAGTGTATATCCACCTTTCGCAGCAATGCAGGCTGCTATTCTCCCATGGAGACGATCGTAGAGATGCTGGATGTAGTCCTGTGGAACGGCTTGCCATGCCATTTCCACCTGGCGCCTCAGTTAGACCAGCGTTCGTGCTGGACGTGCAGACCGCGTGTGACGACGCTTCATCCAGTCCCAAACATGCTCAATGGGGGACAGATCTGGAGATCTTGCTGGCCAGGGTAGTTGACTTACACCTTCTAGAGCACGTTGGGTGGCACGGGATACATGCGGACGTGCATTGTCCTGTTGGAACAGCAAGTTCCCTTGCCGGTCTAGGATTATTAGAACGATGGGTTCGATGACGGTTTGGATGTACCGTGCACTATTCAGTGTCCCCTCGACGATCACCAGTGGTGTACGGCCAGTGTAGGAGATCGCTCCCCACACCATGATGCCGGGTGTTGGCCCTGTGTGCCTCGTTCGTATGCAGTCCTGATTGTGGCGCTCACCTGCACGGCGCCAAACACGCATACGACCATCATTGGCACCAAGGCAGAAGCGACTCTCATCGCTGAAGACGACACGTCTCCATTCGTCCCTCCATTCACGCCTGTCGCGACACCACTGGAGGCGGGCTGCACGATGTTGGGGCGTGAGCGGAAGACGGCCTAACGGTGTGCGGGACCGTAGCCCAGCTTCATGGAGACGGTTGCGAATGGTCCTCGCCGATACCCCAGGAGCAACAGTGTCCCTAATTTGCTGGGAAGTGGCGGTGCGGTCCCCTACGGCACTGCGTAGGAGCCTACGGTCTTGGCGTGCATCCGTGCGTCGCTGCGGTCCGGTCCCAGGTCGACGGGCACGTGCACCTTCCGCCGACCACTGGTGACAACATCGATGTACAGTGGAGACCTCACGCCCCACGTGTTGAGCAATTCGGCGGTACGTCCACCCGGCCTCCCGCATGCCCACTATACGCCCTCGCTCAAAGTCCGTCAACTGCACATACGGTTCACGTCCACGCTGTCGCGGCATGCTACCAGTGTTAAAGACTGCGATGGAGCTCCGTATGCCACGGCAAACTGGCTGACACTGACGGCGGCGGTGCACAAATGCTGCGCAGCTAGCGCCATTCGACGGCCAACACCGCGGTTCCTGGTGTGTCCGCTGTGCCGTGCGTGTGATCATTGCTTGTACAGCCCTCTCGCAGTGTCCGGAGCAAGTATGGTGGGTCTGACACACCGGTGTCAATGTGTTCTTTTTTCCATTTCCAGGAGTGTATTTACGAAATTTCAGTCACCAACTTTCTCTTCCGAATGCGAAAATATTTTGTTGAGCCCAACCTACATAGGTAGGAATGATCATCAAAATAAAATAAGAGAAATCAGAGCTCGAACAGAAAGGTTTAGGTGTTCGTTTTTCACGCGCGCTCTTCGGGAGTGGAATGGTAGAGAGATAGTATGATAGTGGTTCGATGAACCCTCTGCCAAGCACTTAAACGTGAATTGCAGAGTAATCATGTAGATGTAGATGTAGAATTCGTAAGGGACCAAACTGCTGAGGTCATCATACTTACGCACTACTTAAGGTAACTTAAACTAATTTATGCTAAGAACAACAAAAACACCCATGCCCGAGGGAAGACTCGAACCTCCGGTGGGGGGGGGGGGGGGGGGGGGGGCGATCCGGGAGATGGCGGCTCAAACTGCGCATCCCGGCAGGCACACATTTTGGAGGAAAACTCTATCCTTTTTTTCATTTATTTGTCGATAATTATAAATATGTTTGCCCCGATAATTAAATTACATTTCAATAGTAAGAAGTCAAATGACATGAAATTCACTGAAACATCATGGAAATACGAGTTTTTTCAAATAATATTACCTCTCAGATTTCACATAAATAAAATAATATGACCAGTGATGAAAAAAGCATTGATTCCGAATGGAATCAAAGTTGGCGAATTTTGACTGTGTTATTGATGGTGTGAAGGTCACTTCATTATGTTGAAGGTTTGACAAACTAGTCAATAAATATCGAACGTGGCCTTCAAAAACTGAACGGTGATGTGAGATGTATAATTCCCGCAAGGTGTGGGCAGAAACTTGGCGCCGACTGTACAGTTGGGGCCGGCCGCGCATGCGCAGTGGGTCTGCGCCGGCAGGTGGAGGCCCCAGGTAGCGGCCGGCCGCAGTCCGTGGTTAGGCTCGTGACGAAGAGGTGGTCGCGGCACTTTTCTCCAGGCAGCGGGGCGCTGGCCAGCCTCTCGCAAGCACACACACACACACGGACAGACACGTCGCACACGCAGCCCGTCGCGGGTGTAGGCCTACAGCTGAAGACGTGGACACGGCGACGATGAACGTGGCGCGACGCTGGCCGCAACGCCGGGAGCCAGCTGTCCGGAGGTGCTGCGCGCTCGGGTTCCGTTAGGCCGCGGTCCGCACTGGACACAGACTCTCGTTTACAACGCTCCGTGATTCTCTTCCCATCTGTACTTCCCGACGCTCAATTAAAACTCACCGTGTGCCATACGCCGCCCAAAGAAGAGCTAGTGCCTCTGCCAAAGTCGACGTGAACAAGTAATCGACGAGGAAAGTGCCACAATCGTTGCCGACAGCCATTTTGAGCGATCGTTTTGCCGTCGCTGTGGTACCGTGCGTGTGAACCAAACAGATAAATATTTCGAGAGTTCTACAAAAACGACACACGGAGGTCTGCAGGAAGCAAGAAACTGGATACTACGAGTTGAAGTTACCATCACCTGAACTTGTGACGTGGAAGTGAACGGTGTGCGTTTTCGACATAACTACAGTGCCAAAATCACAAGTGTTATTTTATTTTACTGTTTTTAAGACCAACATTCGTATAAACTCCAGAATTATTGATCAAGAAGTGTAGATTTATTCGGCTATACAGTAATCCAAGAGTGGGGTCAAGGTCAAGTACCCTCTTTGCTGACGTCATATGAGAAGAAAGAGCCACAGGCTTCGAAGGTCGCTGGTGATCGCACCAGAACAGCCGCAGGAACTGTAAATTACCTCACTGTACAGCCAGGTTCTCTATAGAGACGTACAGACTGAGTGTGTTGACGTTTGAAAAGTTGAATTAGTTGTATTGTGTATAGTGTTTGACTTATTTCAGTTGGTTCTGTAATTGGATTCGGGACAAGAGCGACGTTGGAATATTGGGAACGGAACGGAGGAATAGTGGCGGATCCGTTGGAAAGTTTACTCGAAATTTTTCCGAAGTGGGCCTGCAGCTGTGGATGTTCAAAGAATAGGTTACAACAAGCAGATTTATTAACCGAATAGCTATCCAAGAATCAGCCTTTGTGGCTTTGCGTAGTGTCTTGCTGTACGTTACGACACAATAGTGGATCTGTGTCGCCGAGGCCGATGCGTATCGAGTGACAAGTGACCGACGAGCAGAAGCAACAGAGATGGCCAACTCGAGGGGCGGGGACGACCCGGAGTCGACGCCGATCTGCCGGTGCCGCGTGCTCTACCTGGGCTCTGCCGTGCCGCACGTGACCAAGGATGGCCTGCAAGGCATCCAGGAGCCGCTGCGGGAGCTCTACCCCGAGCAGGGGGCGCTGGGCGCGCGCGGAATCGACTCGTGGCTCAGCGTCTGGAGCAACGGCCTGCTGCTCGAGAACGTCGACGAGAACCACAAGAAGGTGACTCGCTTCTTCCCCATCGACTCGCTGCATTACTGCGCCGCCGTGCGCTACGTGCTGGTGCCCGAACGCGCGGGGGCGGCGCTGGGGGGCGGCGGGGGCGGCGGCACCCTGCTGTCGAGCAGCAGCAGCTCCGGGGGCGGGCCCAGCCCGCGCTTCCTGCCGCTCGACTCGCCCTTCGCGCGCACCCCCAACCCCAGCCACCCGCCACTCTTCGCCGCCATATTGCGCCGTACCACGGGCATCAAGGTCAGTACTGATGTCAGCAGTTACCACAATAGGTTAAACAAATGTAAGGGAAGTTTCCTCTCGTCATAACAACTATTTCGACATAAACATTTGCCTAGTAACGATTAGTTCCTACCGTAAACAAGAACCAGTTAATCTTCTTCGTGTAGGTGAAGTCTAGTTTGTTACGCCGAATCGTCTTCCCGCCGGCAGCGGTGGCCTAGCGGCTCTAGGCGCTTCAGTCCGGAACCGCGCGACTGCTACGGTCGCAGGTTCGAATCCTGCCTCGGGCATGGATGTGTGTGGTGTCCTTAGGTTAGTTAGGTTTAAGTAGTTCTAGGAGACTGATGACCTCAGATGTTAAGTCCCATAGTGCTCAGAGCCATTTGAACATGTCCCCCTTTAATGTCTACTATACGATCGTAGTTTCGACCCCTCTGCTGTGATATTTTTCACAGCCTTCTGACGCTCACATTAGTTGACTGTGAATACCAGATCCTAAAGAAGATCCTAGCAGAGGGGCCGAAACTTCGATCATTCAGAAGAAATGGAAGAGAAACTTGACGCGTTGTAAGAACCGAGAAGATGTTACCGTCAGTGACAAGAGCTGTACAAGGGTCACGTACAAATAAAAATATCTGGCAGCAGACATGCTGTGGCTGAAGTAAACCAAGGAATTAAGACAATGCTCTCCCTTTTCACTCCTTTTTCGTATACATATCGACGACGCACCCAAAACTTGGGCACGGACAATGAGAGTTATCGGTTTGAATGTGAGCACGCTGCTTGTTGCTGGCCACCAAGTGACTGTTAGTCAGAATGAAAATGACCTACAAGAAGCTGTTTTCAATTTAAGGAACATAGCCATGGGATACAATCTGAAATTTTCCATTACGAAGACAAAATCAGTGGCACTTTGGGGACACCAGTCCATGCGAGTTTAATCGAAGTTGATAAACAGATCATGAAGCAAGTTATACATTTAACTGTTTAGGATGCATATGGCGCAAATAATGAAATACAAAATAGACGTATTCAACTGTTTCCGTGGAACTGTTTGCAGAATGTTGGGAAAGTTAAGTCCACAGGGATACTCTACTGAGTTCTGTAGGTTCTGACGATACCCGCACTCCACTGTGGGTGCGAGACCTGGACCCTTAAAAATAGAGAAGCATGTGAAATAAACTTCCTTAGATATTGGGTGGCTATGTTTTAAGGGATAAAATGAGAAATGACTTCTGTCGAGCTGAACAGAATACGCAAAACATAACTATCACTTTAAAATAATATCACTTAAGATGGAAAGAAAACATAAATCATATGCCTGATGCGAAAACCACAGAACAATGTAAACCAAAAGATCTTGAGCGTGCCCGCGTGCCCTGTGACCATTTTGAAGGCGGAACGGACCAATACGCCGAAATCCTTACGTAGATGATGATAATGACAACAGCTACGAAAGCCTGCAGACATACATAATATTCTGTCTTCCCATGTGTTAGGCTCTTACTTGTTAATTCCTCGTGATTGGTACCTCTGGTGTGTTAGTTACTTACTATTTCATATTTCCACTTCTTTCTTGGTCCAGCCATTGATTTTTTGCCTAGTTGCTCTATAATTAAATTCTACTTTAGGAATTCAGTATCCATTCTCTGTTGTGACATGATCTCTCATTTTATTTTTATACTCCTTGACCAGTTCATGTATGCTTTTGTGTTCTAATTTTCTTCCGAACTCCTTACCATATCAGGCAGTCTATAGCAAGTTCTCTTTTCATTCATTTCAGGTTGACATTGTCCTTGTTTCACTGTCATAAAGTATTCGTGATGCTCCCATTGTACAGTAGAACTTCATTACCGTTTCCCTTCTTCTCCACTACATCCAAGTGTATGTGCTCCGATTAATGTAGCTGAAGCTTTCGGTGTTTTTTTGACGTGCCTTTTTCGTTTGTGAAAGAAATGGTGCATCCCAAGAAGTTGAATTCTATGACTGTCTCTGCTTCCTGGTCGTATAAAATAACTTTGCTTGGGACCGGGTCTTTACGTTTAAAAGCCATCACTTTGGGTTTTTGGATCGAGATTGTTAAGTTATAGCTCTTGGCAGTGATATTTAATTCATAAATGGTTTTCTGAAGAAAGTCTTTGCAGTCAGCTGTAAGAAATTGGTAAACAACAAAGAGTATTGTCATTAAGTAATTTCGTTAGTTACACTTACGCATGCGCCTCAAAATTAAAGGAGAGTTCGTTTTCTGAGAATCACTTAATAATTCTCTGAAAAACATAACTAATCGTGTCTTCCGTTGTTTTCTGTATAGTGGGATGTATTACAACACTAGTACCATCTGCAGAAAGTACTAATTCTGCTTGTTGAATGTTAAATGGAAGGTCAAACATATATGCAAGGAGTAGGAATGTAAGATTCTATTTATTTTAGTCACTGTCTCAACATATCAACATATATATTAAAAGGTATCGGAGACAGACTGCGTCCTTGTAGGCCTACTTTTAACTGTCTCCTTCCTGGCAACGACGATTTTGGAGTCTTGGTACATTTGTTGGATTACTCTCAGTAGATAGGACGTCACTCCTGCCTTAAGCACGCAAAAGTATCAATCAAAGCAACTGACGACATTAGTTGTGCCACAAGCGTGAGGCGACCATTTTAACACAGCTTGGTTTCAGCAAGGCATTAAATACTGTTGATTTCGGTGTGAATCACTCAAATAGGGCAACACTGTGGTTTGTCAGTAATCTCAAAATCTTGTTGTATGAAATTGATTGATTTACACACAACTGGTCTAAATTCTACTTAACAAACAGCATGAAAAAATCTTGTCCTGAATAATCCAAAGGTAGAAATTTTAGTAACGGGAGAAATGAGAAGTGGAGTCCCACAGCGTTCAATTTTGGGTCCATCGCTGTTTCTTATATTTGTGAATCACCTACCACTTGACGTCCAACAAGCATAACAGATACTTTCTGTAGACGTTAGTATTGTTGTAATAAATTCCTTTAAAGAGAATGGTACAGAAGTGGTTAATAATGATTTTTTCAGTAACTCATCACATAGAAAAAAAGTGTTGACATTTAAGAGCAGTAAGAATAAAATGTGGACTCTATCTGTGGTAGCCATGTAGATACTTCTTCAATGAGTTAGGCATTTTAACTGCACCATCTCAATACATCCATTCACTAATGAAATTCGTTATGAATAGTATACCACAATTTGAGAATAACAGTGATGACCTCAACTACAATACTAGGGGGAAAAAGCTGTCATTGGCTCACAAAGGTGTTCAATATGCAGCAGCAAAAACGTTTGATTCTTGCCCTATAACATAAATTGTTGGCAAATAGCAAAACAAGTTTTAAATCTAACCTGAAATCATTTCCCCTGGACAGATCCTTCTACTGATCGACGAATTTCTACTTAAAAGTTTGTTGCCTATTAAAAAATAATTTTTTAAGTGGAGTTGCATGAGTAGCACTAAAAATAGTGTGTTCATTAATGTTAATACTACCCATGTGTATATATCCTGCAAGCAGGCTGGTGCCACAACATTTCGATAAAAGAATCGTTCAAATGATCTATAGAACATGTAACTAACTGTCAGAACATGTGTTCGCCGGGGATCTCAGTATTCAGTCTTTGGTCGCTTTTCTCGCTGTATGACAATGATATTTCATCTGTGTTTCATTATTGTAACTACCACTTATATGCTAAGTTATCCAACACCTCTATCAGCATAGCCTTCGACGAGCATTTAGATTGAGAAGAACAAATTGTTGCAGCATCCAGAAAATCTCTTTCAAGCATTCACGCAATCCAAAAATTTAGAAAAAAGTGCTTCCACTTGAAATGAAAGCAAAATTAATTTAGTCTTTAATCCTGCCCTAACTTGACAACTGTTTTGTAGCTGAAAATGGTACAAATAGTGAAGACTACAGACGACTGGAGCTAGCAAGAAATGCTTGCGTAAGATAAATATTCAGCATTCTATTGTTTCATAACATCAGTCCTTCCAGTGCTGAGTTAGGCTGGATGCGACTGGTTAGGAGATGTGATTTTCACGTACTCTATTTTCTTCATCAGCTTTTTAAGTCACTGGTGTCCTCAATAATTCTCCTGCTCACACATAAAATACCTATTATTACTCCATGACTGCAATACCAGACTGGGTACGTTTGCATAACACTAAATCTTGCTCCATATCCTACTCAGTTTCAGTCATTCAGCTGTGGAATAATCCACCCTTTAACGTGCATCTTATTTATTCCTACTTGCATCTCATCTGTAACCTTATTATTACTCGCAGTCGACTTTTCTATACACTAATTCTTTGTGTACTACTACCACGCATATCTGTTAGGTGTCATTACTCACATTCGAGGAGAAACTGCTGGCGAGGTTGCTTCACAAAATGGTAATAAGAGTGACGTTTCTCAAATTCCATATTTTCATTACTATACAAAGTGTTCCTAGAGCGATGGTTAGTATTCAGGGATATGAGAGGAACGATCATTCGAAGCAAAAATATATAGGAATTATGGGTTCCAAAATGCGTAAATTAAGAGCTAATGACTACTTGTTCATCTTCGTTACTGTGGAACACGTCTCTTCTGCTGAACAAGTCCTCATAGTTCTTAAGGTATGTATTTAATAGCCCATGTTTACTATTTTCTCTTGTTTTGTTACGTACTACCTCCTCCCAAAATATGGAAAGAGCTTGCAGTAGAAGAAGGTTGTAATCGAAGATGAAGAAGTGATCATGGCTCTTAAGGTATGCGTTTTACAGCACCTGTCTACCAGACTTTCGCTTCGAATGACCGTTCCTATCATATCAATGAATATTGGTAATTCCTCCTGGGACATCCTGTATGTTAATATTATTATCATTAATTAAGAGGCAGTAATACAGAAAGAGACGGGTCTTTCCCATATTTTCCATATTTTTGAAGCCCTGAAGAAACACATTTGTGGCCGTCGATTGCCTTCGATCAAAGAGGTGCATCCTTCATACAATTATGGAACCGGAATCGTTTTTCCATGAAGGCACAGATCGTCTTGTCTCACAGTGGGATAAATGTATTTAACAGCTACTGTGATTACTTTTCAAAAACAAACAGTTTACTTACTTTTTTCCATCTGTCTCGTTTTCATTTGACTGTCCCATAAATATTACTGTTGTAATGTCCAATACGTAGTGTTGAATCATTAAGGATATCTTGTTAAAAGGAAGAGAGAGCCTGAACAGTCTCATCTTACCAGTTGAAACAAACGCATAGACGACATTTTCTAGGTATGATACGGAGTTATATTGTGTAAGAACAGTCATTAAAAAAAACTGACGTTACGGTTGAGGTGCCATTTCTGTATGTCTGTTGATTGGCCACCGACGTCAAGTACACAAGTAGGCTAAGAGGAATGCACTACAACACTATCTAAAATGTCGATTTAATTCAGTGACAGTTATTTTACAATATGACGTGAAAGCGTACCTAGAAAGCTTGTATGTCGGATAGTTTCTGTTTTATTATTGAAGGAACGCTGAGAAATGGACATGTCATAGTTGTTTAAAAGACATAAAGTCATTGCCTTTAACTGACCATTCTGAAGTGCAACATCGCGAAAATTTCGTGCTTAACCATATGTCAGCACAGGCTCATCAAATAATAAATTTTGTTCTGCACACAAGTAACATATATTCCTAATGCCTTACCCAGTTTATGTTCCACAGAACCATCTTCAGATTTGTGGAGATCAGAAAAATGAAAAAAAAAAAAAAACTGACGTTTATGTGACCTAAAATCGACAACACTGTCGTTACATCATATGTAAAACCAAATGTAGAGATACTTAGGCGTACTAACAGCAACATGTATGCGGCATCGTGAAACAGCAATTCATAGCATCTATATGACGTAAACTCGGTCCATATGACCCGGCGGACCGGGTCCGTTGCATATGGCAATATACAGGACAGAGTTGTAGCCGACATGTTCGGGTACGTCATGGTACATTTGATTGTACGTATTGTGTAATAGCAGCTTTTTGTGCCTTGGGTTATGTGGTGCTTCGTCATTTTATTTTTCTTGTCTGAACAGATGGTCCGACGGAACCGAAACCAGTCACAACATTAGAAATATAACAAAGTTGACGTCCAATAAAATTTTTGGTACAATAATTAATGGAAGATTTTCTAAAACCAAAAAATCTATATCACTTTTTGCAACATAAAATATAACGTTTGATATGTTCCGTTAACAGCGTCAGTTGATATCACGGCATAAAATTGTTCGTTAGTTTGCTGTTATTTACGGCAAGGGTGCCAAAAATGTTGTATTCAGTGACTATTGGAGACGCATTGTGTGATGACATGTTCACGTAGTAAATGTTTTTCAATTCCGACACGCAATAAATCGTGGTATTTTCGGTGTCCTACCAGAAAATAGCCAAACGTCGATGTTGCAAACGAATATAAATTATTTCAAAAATGGAAGACTTGGTGTATGTCAAACAAGTTTGATGTGACTGTCAACCTAGCCCAGTAAAAGATAGTCAGTGTTCACAGTTGTTGAGCTAGTGTAGTTACTTATTACATTCTGATAAATTGTACACTAGGAACCAATATTGTTGTTGCGTTCAGTCCGAAGCCTGGTTTGCTGAAGCTCTCCATTCTGTTCTGTGTAAGTCACATCATCCCTATCAGCTACTGAAACCTACAGTCATTTGAAAGTAATTGCTGTTAGCAAGCTTTCAGCTCCCTCTAAAATTTTAACCGAACATTCCCCCCCTCCCTCCCCCCCCCCACATGTTTCCATTCATAATTAAATTAACTGTTCCTTGATTCAGCTACTGAAACCTACAGTCATTTGAAAGTAATTGCTGTTGGCAAGCTTTCAGCTCCCTCTAAAATTTTAACCGAACATTCCCCCCCCCCCCCCCCCCCCACATGTTTCCATTCATAATTAAATTAACTGTTCCTTGATTCTTGTGAATGTGTTCTATTAACATATCCCTTCGGTTAGTAAGGAGTAGCTTAAAACCTAGTTTCTTGTTGATACTAATCAGTATATCTACACTGGCTATCTTGTACACCCACCTAATCCCAGCATGCTTTTGTTGCTCTACATTTCAAAATTACTATTCGCTTGTAAAGCTCATAGTTTACATTTCACTTCCATATAGAGCTACTGTCCAGAGAAACGAAATTACTTTCTGCAACATAATTTTTCCCACCTCTAATAGGATCATTAAAGTAACAGACTAGAGCTTTGAAACCAATTCTTGAAATGGTAACAAATTTACCGTACCTTACAATATTCTTGGCTCGTAGAAACTGGTGGTGCTTTATTACGACTTGATAAACTGTCCTAAACTGGTATCACATGTCGAAAACACTCTTCTACTGCTTCTATTTATGCATTTAGTTGTCGGATGATGAACCATCGTACGGTGTAAACGACTCTCAAATATTGTCAAACACTATCATAGACTTCTGTGATACGCTGATTAAACGTCTCTGTGCCGTTTGCGCGTATTTGCTCTTTTAAACGTCCTCACAGATAACATTCCGGAGAACTGAGTTCGAGAGTTGATATAATAAACAATAAACAACACTTTTACAACGGTAACAGCTAAATAGTATTGTGGTGCTTATAAGCGTCCGCAAGGGAGAGAGTGGTATAAGAGGGGTCACTTGCCCACTTGTGCAATCTTCAGTTACAGTATTCGCACACTCTTTTAATGCACGTGAGTTCTCTGCGACATATTAAGATTTTTTTTGTGATTTCGTACGAAACTGAGTAACTCATTTATATAAAAAATTACAATTTTAGAGTTTTGTCCCGCTACTCCGGCTGGATAAATTTCTGTCGATTCCTATAGCACCATGATTCTCTTGCTCAATAATATTCAACATATCTCAAAATCGAAATATTTATGGAAATATCTGACATATTATCGTTGTATGATAAAGTAGTTTAGAAGCATACCCTCTAATTTCTGAGAGTATTCTCACTCTTAACCTAGTATGTAAGTAAACTGGCTCGAAATTAGTTTGCAGGGCGGCACGTTTCTGGTTTACTGCTTTCGACTAATCCTACTATTTTAAAGTTTTTTTCTTTTATTCATGTCACTAGTACACATTAGTTTATGCGTGATATCAAAAATAGCTGTAATTTTTGCTTGAAGGCAAGGGAAGTTAGGATAGTCTTTCGTTATAAAATACTATTAATGATATACACAGCACGGGCGTGGAACAAGATAGTATACCACTTCATAAAAAAGATTTATATGCACGTTTTATCAGATGCAAAGTTAAGGATATTTTGTAGAATAATTTGTCCCCAGTAATGGTCAAACTGTATGTAAGTATTTTATATTAGTGGAAAACACTTCACATCTCTTAAATTCCATGATATCCACAATAAGGCTGCTTTTCTTCGAGACTATCTCACTATTTTAAGTCCCCTGATTTCGCCGACAAAGCGTAGCTTTTCGCGTGGATTTCACTGACTGATGATTGCAACATCCGCTCACTGAAAAATTAACAATAAGAGTAATAGTCAGCTCTGATTTTAGCAAAGAGATTTTTTTGCGACAGCTAGAACTGAGAGCCTGTACATTAAGTACATTAATGTTGCCATCTGGGATCTAGTTACATTGCGGCCGCAGATTTCCTAAAGCTCTCTCGGATAATACAGTTACTACGAAGGGTAATCACTAAAATTAGTGAAACGAAATTGAAAACAACAAAAACGGGAGCATTTGCGATTAGGAGTGCACGTTTTATTGGATTGTAGGATGATGCATAGTAACTGTGCTGGTACAGACAGAGATAGAGATCCACAGAACGAAATGACACTTCTGTAAAAATCTCTTTCACGTTCAGGATAGGCGAGAAGCGGTTTTCTTAGTGATGTCTTCTTCGCAAATAAAATGATTCGCTGAGTAGACGTTGTGCGGTTGTTATTCTACTCACAGCATAGAGAATACCTTTCAAGACTGATCTACATAACTACATATATATCTCGCAAGGCACTTGGGGTGTGCGGTGGAGGATACTTCATGTACCACTATCATTTCCACCCTCGCCCCCCCCCTTCCCCCCACCATCGCTTTCCGTTCCTGTTTCCGACGTGCATGGTGCACGGGAAGATAGCCTTCGTGTAGTGAGCTACAAACTAATTTTTCTTTCATAGTTATGTCGCGAATTATACGTAAGAGGAAGAAATATTTTAGTTTCGTACGCTCTCGGAACTGTATCAGCGAGCAAATCAGCTATGCACAAAGCCTCTCTTGGAGCGTACTGCCACTGGATTTCACTGAGCATCTCCGTAACGCTCTAGCTGATGCTGCTAAAGGAACCTGTGACTAAACACGCTGCTCCTCTTTGTAGGCGGCCGAGCAGTAGTCAAGTAAGCGTCGAACGAAGGTTTTTTTTATCGCCTATCTGCTTCGCTAGTGGACTATACTTCGCGGCATCTGGTGCTGACGTTGGATGTCTCTGAAGCCGGTATGCGTTTCACAGCTGTAGAGATGCTTTCTGGTTTGCCATCCCGGATTGTTCATTCATTACAAATCGTCAATCTACCAGTGTTTCATTACTGACAGTCCAGTATTTTCAAATACGTCCTCGGAAGGAACACATTTTGCGGATGAGAGTTCCTACACTTCAAAATACAAATTCTTCGCAGGTGGTTGTAATGCCACCGCATGCGTCACAGAGGCAATACACACGCTGTAACGGGTTTAAGTGGAGATATTTTTACGTGTGGTACCTTAATATGTACATCGGCGGTTGGTTGTTTTTTCACTGCTTCGAACAGTCTTCCGACAAACACATCATAAACTTTACGACCTGATGTTTCCTGCACGTTCTTAACTGCACCACTAAGTGGACTACGTTTGTCAGTAAACACTAACCATTTTGAGTCGACGCATCCATGCTTTAACAGTTGTCCTCCTGCCCAGGTAAAAATAAACATTAATGGCTAGCCCTTGTCACATTTACTTGGAGGTACTACCCAATCTAAAAACGTTACCACTTGTAATAGCTATAACTATTAGTCTGCAAGCCGGCCGGTGTGGACGAGCGGTTCTAGGCGCTTCAGTCTGGAACCGCGCGACCGCTACGGTCGCAGGTTCGAATCCTGCCTCGGGCATGTATGTGTGTGATGTCCTTAGGTTAGGTTTAAGTAGTTCTAAGTTATAGGGGACAGATGACCTCACATGTTAAGTCCCATAGTGCTCAGAGCCATTTGAAGCATTAGTCTGAAAATGACGTAAGCATGGTAGTAATGTTGTACAGTACACCGTACTCAGACACCAGGAGAACTATCTGCGATTATACTCTCGACACATTTTATTTAGTGAGGTGTAGACTACAGTAGCGGCATATTAGAAACATGGCGTTCATGAAGGCGTGGCTGTAGACGCGGAGGATTAAAAGCAGTACACGAATCATGGAAGAGTAGTAAAAAGCTCTGTATTATGTCATAGAATACGTTCCGTTCTACTGACGAGAGTGGCACTGAGGATAAAGCCCTCTAGATCGCTTATTATATATGTTTTCAAGTATTACGACATTTCAGGTACTGGAATCAGCAGGTCAAAACTTAGAGCTCGTGAAACATAGTTCATTGTCAGTTGCAATAAAAGCTATCTCTCGTTTAGGCATAGGTTTTACTGCAGCTGTGTTTTAAGAATCCTATTTTTTTTTTACCTAATGATAGCAGTAGCCGAAACACGGTAATAAATGAAACTATATTAATCGATATTTAGTCCTTTATTTTCAAAATTCCACAATATCACAGACTCATTTATCGATTTACTGCCTTCATTAACAAGAGCTGGCCTTGATTAAATGTCAAATCGAGTATTGCTCTGCAAATCGAATCCGGATTCTTGTCTGTGATGTGAAGATACTATGGAAGCACTCAAACCTGTGATGAGGGCTATTACTTTAGGAGCAGTGTGTGTAAATGACCAATGCAGTGTTCCCACCGTGTGCTGACCTCTGTAAGAACTCTTGGTTTGCGGTGCTGCTTTCATAATGCCCTGCTCACTGTGCCCAACAGGAGCCTCCAGTCGAGGCAGCATTCCTATTGAGATGCGAGTCACGCCCGTCACGTGCAAATAGCGCCGAGTACTGCTGCCGAGCAAACAACGTCTCTTGCAGCCCTACAAGTTTTCGCGCTATACGTGGCTATTTCACCGTAGTCTTGTGGTGCAGATTTCAATTTACTCAACACTTCGACCTTTTTGCTTACTGTATCAACTTATCAAATCAAAGGAATGGTAAGTTCCTTGCAGATACGGAGAAGGGGCACTAAAGGAGAGCTTTGTAAAGCTCTGTTAAGTGGTCGCTCTGTTGCTATTGTGGCCTATGATGTACAGGATGGGGCAAATAAAAGTGGCTCGGGTGAGTGAATCCGTGGCAGCATTAGCGGAGGAGGAAAAGCTCTATAGCTACTTCCAACAGGTTGGAGCAACTGTGCATACAGTCGGCGGAACCTTGGAGCACATTTACGTAATACTCACAACTGACAGAGTTGTTAACAAAGGTCAGTCTGGTCGCGGATCTAGCTGGCCACATAGCTCACCCGATCTGTTACAGTGCAATTACTTTATGTGAGGAGCACTCAAGTCTAAGGTGTGTCGCAATAGCCCTCACAGTCTTCAGGAACTGAAGCGCAACATGTTGGATGAGACTACAGCAATTCCAGTGGTTCAGCTACGATCTGCCTTCAGCAGCTTGCTGACCAGGGCCCAAAAGTGACAAGAGATGAGTAGTGGTCACGTTCAACATCTGCCATAGTCAGGTTAGTACCGTATTTCCTTTCCTCTGCTTAGTTTCTTTGTCCCCTGGAACTCTGTTCTCTGGGCTACTTTTATTTGGCCTACCCTGTAGAAGGGCGTTACATCTCCTTTTCCTCCTCTCTGATACATTTGTCTTACGACAGGTATCGACACGACCACCGCATCACTTTAGCCTGTGCTTGTTCTTTAATCTATTGCTTCGTTCTTTTTTTACTCATCCTGCATTCGATTCTCTCTCTCTCTCTCTCTCTCTCTCTTTTCGTTGCAATCTTTCCTTCAATAGAACTGTGACAGGCAATTTCCTCGGAGTAATGCTCCCCATCAAAATGTTTTCCTCATTTTTATCATTTCCATTGAATTTCTTTTCTCTGCTATTCTTAATTCATTATTCCGCCACTTCGTTACACTTTTAGCATTTTTCTCTACAATCAGATGTAAAAACTATTCAAATATTATTCGTCTTTTATTCTGACTGTCAATGATTCTCTACCACATGATAACACACTCCAGAAGAAGAAGCAGATCTCTTTCTTATTTCTATGCGAACTTCTTCTTGCTGTCAATACACGATTCACTTTAACAAAATCTCTTTTACCGATAGATACTCTGATTATTTCCTCCACGCAGATTACAGTCAGTGTCACCCAAAAGTTTCTGAGTAAGTTTAACTTTTTCTAAGGTGTTCCCTTTCAGTGTTTTTTTAGGTGAAACCTTCAAGTCTACTGATTCTTATGTTTGCATTTATCGTCATTCCAAACTGTTTCCCAAGTTTGCTATTCTCTGTATTATAAATTGTCGCTCTCGCTCTGACTCAGCCAAGGTCGCTCAATCATCTGCATAGTTTCTTATTTTCCCCTTCCTACCTTCGTGTTATGTGGCGTTTATCGAGCCAGTTACAGAATGTTAGCACTTCGTGCCTTTGTTGCGGGACAGCAGAAGCGGCCCTATATTTACCGAGGTAGATGTGGAAAACCGCAGGACCTCTACTAACGTCATTCTGCTAGGCGGATTCGATCCGGGGCCTCTGTGCGTCCCCATGTCCCGGAAGTGGATGCTTTAACGCGCTCGGCTATCTGCACAGTTATCTTTATGCCTCCTTCTGTTACTACTTTCTTCTAGTGCTTTGTCTGTTAGTTTCTCAGCATAAACATTCAAAAGCTTTGTCTAAGACCTCTTCCGAAATCTCTCTCTGGAAGTGATGGAGAGTCTAGGAAAGGCATGTATGGTCCTAGACCCGTGACTTCTTTACCCACACTTATAAATACGGCTCGAAGTGGCAATAAAGTATAAAGCTGTAAGAATGTGTTTATAAAAATTTATTCGGAACACCCAGTGTTGTCTAGTTATCCCCATATTCTGTGGGGAGCTAAGTGTGTTTCACTTCCATGAATTTTTTTTCTTCCTTTGTTAGTAAGGGTGCCAAGTTTGGTAAACAAGTTGTCGAGGCGTTTCAGACATCTTTACGAACCATCTTTCCATCTCCGTCCTCTCCTCTACTCCTGATAGAGTTGTCTCACAATCACAGTGGTTTTTTTTTCATCACAATGGTTTTATTTTCAATACAGTAATTCATAGGACTACAGAAGTATGCTGATCAGTCTTTCTAGGTGTGTGTTGAAACAGATGCAAACGTACTAATTCCTGTTGTGTGTACTTTTCAGAAGTCCAGTGAGACCAGTTTATGTTTGCCTTCGTGGAGATTCCCTGCCTAAAAAGTTGCCTATTATTTGAAGAGACGGGAACACAAGTGTCGTCATTGCTGTATACCTGTTCCAAACAATCGCCGCACCATTCATTACTGTCTTTTTCTCAAAAACTTCCCTGTCTCACACTTCAAAGTGAACGTTCTCATATTCTCAACTCAACATTTACACACGTCTGTGAATCTCTTCACGTTGCTGTCCTGTTTCACGCATTAAAAACAATGGATTCGTTCTCAAAGGCCTTATACGGCGACATTTTCGAGTCTAACGCTCTTGGTAAAAAATCTTAAACGATCAACAACTGAATTCAATACGCTAACAATTACGCACGAGCAAAATTAAACTCGCGTATCAATTATGCCAAGTTTCATTACAGCACCTCATTTACACCGAAATAATACTACACGTGTTAATGGGAGAGCGAGCTGAAAAATCATTCCCACGAATTTTTTGCGTGAAAATTCTTAACGCTTTTTAAATAAAACTATCTTTATTAACAGTCTACATCTTTATTCTTCGCCTCTTCACAGTTATTTCCCAACGTAGTCACCATGACGACGAACGCATTTCTCCAAAAGAGAGACCAGTTTGTTGATGCCGTCACTGTGGAATGTCTGACTTTGTTTGACGGAGCCTCAGTGTCATCTCCGCACTGCTTCATCACTATCAAAGTGACGTCGTCAGGCGTGTTCTTCAGGTTCTGAGGAAAGATGAAAATCGGATGGGGCCAAGCCCAGACTGTATGGAGGATGACCGATGAAAGCTTATCCAAAGCGTCGGATTGTTGCAGATGTCTCAGAGGTCTCGAGTCGTCTGACATTGTCGTACAGAAGGGGAGAGCGCTCCAAGTGTGGACGAACTCTTCGAAACTTACTGACAGCACTCTATTTCCCACACGCAGACATAGTTACGTTAAACACTGCCCTGTTATATACTACAATTAGGAGCCCCCTAGAGGCAGAAGGCTTCAAATATGTAGACATAAGGGATAAGGATGTGGAATGTTAATAATGCTCGTCTTATGTATAAATCTTTAAGGGGGGTAGGACGTCAAACGGGCCGACTTGGAGCAGGAGAGGCACCACAAGACATTTCAATTTCCACTGTCTATACTTTTACAAATAATCTCATAAAACTTTGTCAGCATGATCAGGAAGGATTCAGAATTTACACTCATAGCAGTGGAAGTTCTAATACATAACGAAGTAATTTTTTTTTACGTGTGAAATTTTATCATTTTTTTCACTTACTAATGTCAGCATTTTTTGCTATAGGTACACATTTCTTAATAAGTAAGAGAGATTCTTCGATGAATTTTGCACAGCATACAAACTATACTTAAAGGTGTATGAAACTCTAGAATTTTCCAAGTCTATTAAAAACTGTGGTAAAAATTGGGTTAATTAACTATAAAATTTGTGTTTTTTCTAAACATGAAGTTCAAAATATAACAGTTCATTCGTTTTTTCATAAATTGAATAAATTCTAGAGTTTCATACACCTGTGAGTATGGTATGTATGCTGTGCAAAATTCATCGAAGAATCTAACTTATGAAGAAAAGTGTACCTATAGCAACAAATGCAGCCATTAGTAAGTGGAAAAATGATTAAATTTCGCACGTACAAAATGTATTTTGTTATGTTTTCGAACTTCCACTGCAATGATTGTGAATCCTTCCTGGTGATGGTGACAAAGTTTTATGAATTTATTTGTAAACGTATAGACACTGGAAATTAAATTGTCCTGAGATGCCTCTCCTGCTCCAAGTCAGCCCGTTTGATGTCCTACCCCCTTAAGACTTATGGGACTTAACATCTGAGGTCATCAGTCCTCTAGAACTTAGAACTACTTAAACCTAACTAACCTAAGGACATCACACACATTCATGCTCGAGGCAGAAGTCGAACCTGCGACCGTAGCAGCAGCGCGGTTCCAGACTGAAGCGCCTAGAACCGCTCGGTCACAACGGCCGGCTTTCCAGAGTTTGCGCATAAAAAATTCGGAGGCGTTACTTTTCAGTGCGCCCTTGTACTTTTAAGGAATATGGTAAACATCAGCTGCTGTTAAGAAATGTTTAATCACTATCGATTTCGTCCGCTTACCATCTTGGGTGAAAGGTGCTTAAGATCCAGTGGAGAGCTTTGCTACACACGAAAAACATTTTCAGTAGCATGAAGCTAGGATAAAACCGCCTGCTACTAAACTGCTTTCATGTTAACCAAAGCATTTGGCAAGATCCTAAGCACATGTTACCTGACGATAAGCGCCCTCTGCGTCACACTCTAAAGTGGCTTAGTCAGTGTAGATGTAGACATAGGCGTGGAATAGTTCGTGATCTGTTGCTTGTAATAATATTCTACAACCGGCACGATTCATTGATATCAGCCTGAAAAAAATATCTGAGGACATTTCAATTATCAACGTGTTTATATGACCGGCCTGTCTGTGCTCTTACCACGTTCGATCACACTCCTGGACAAGTAAAACCTAAAGCGAGAACAGTGAACGATGGTTATTGCCCGCTCACTACGGTAACCACCCTAGTGAGCGACGTACGCGGACAAATACGGCGGGGACGAGTGGCGTGTTCCTTAGGCCACGAGAAGAGAAAGATCGAGTGGTCGTGCGGAGATAAATGACGAAAGCGGCGGCGCTCCCAGCTCGCTGCACGAAAACGCCGCTCCTGACGCAATGCACGGTTGGCCGGCGCATGCGCGCTGGTGTCTGCGGCTCGGCAAGGGCAAGAGAAAGGCAGCGGCACAGCGGCCAGGCAGCTGACTCAGAGAAATGGCGGTCGGCCGGCCACTGCAGTCACGGATCTGGCCGCGCTGCAGTCTGCGGTTTGTGCCGCCGCTATGTTAAGACACGGTCCGGAAACCAAAGTTCCTATGTTCACACGTTAACATAATATCTTTGCGTTCAAGACAGAATAGTATTCGCTAGTAATTCTTATTATTACTATACTATACCATTACGGTAATACCAAAATGGGTAATTTCCAAGAATGATTGCCCATCGAAGTCGCGGGGTCCAAACGATACATATATATCGAACTTGTCATAACCTAACTCTTAATGTCTGTAGTGACATTTACCTGCTGAAAAAAGTGTGTGTACGCCGTAGTTTGTAATTAATTTACATTTTTCTCATATAGTTCAATAATTTTCACCCTGTATTAGCCACATCATTTTACACGAATCTCCTTCTAGCTGAAGAAGTTAAATCGCAACCACAAATATTCATGTTCCTTCATAGTCTGGCATTTTCGAACCATAATGCTTGAGAGTTCGTGTGCTACCCCTGCGTTGAAGTCGCCAGATTAGTACCGAGTTGAGAGGTTGTCCTGTAACAAAAAAGTTATGTTCTGAACAGATTAAGTTTACAAATCAATAATAACTCTAATTCATTCCGTAATGTAAGATATTGTTTCCTTAAACTGATGTGGGCGTTGTGGAATATTCGAATTACGTTTGTCGGGGGGGGGGGGGGGGGGGGGGGGGCTGAACGTAGTGTTCCATCTGCCAGTGGTTTATCTTCAACACCATACCCAACACTGAAGGGCATTTAGTGACGCATTCTAAATTAGAATTTGGTGGAAGGGGTGACGGGGTGGGGGCATAGGTATGTTCGTTAGTCTTCATTAACGTAAGTTATTGTATAAAGTAATTGCTCATCACAGACTACGGATCATAAGGTCAGTGACGTGAAGCTGTGGAGGTTACGTGGGGTGAATGGAACCGGATGTGACGTAAACAAGAGAGCAGACCGTGAAAAGTGACGTCAGCATGAAATCAAAGGCAGCTCATCTGCTTGGGTGTCACTAACCTCAAACCTTTATCGCGAGTATAGCCACGACGTTAAAGCACAGATACAGTTGTGTAATTGCCTCCAACCACTGTTAGTTGACATCCACTGCTTTTAGATAATCTAATGACATTTTTAGAAGTGTAATGGTTATACGATTGTCACTTTACACATACATAGAGAGATGAATTTCTACTCTGTAGCAGAGAATATTTAGCAGCGAATGTCTGTCACCGGTTAAAATATAATGTGTGCAGGACAGGAACTGCAAGAAAATGGTTCAAATGGCTCTTGAGTACTATGGGACTTAACATCTGTGGTCATCAGTCCCCTAGAACTTAGAACTACTTAAACCTAACTAACCTAAGGACATCACACACATCCATGCCCGAGGCAGGATTCGAACCTGCGACCGTAGCAGTCCCGCGGTTCCGGACTGAGCGCCTAGAACCGCGAGACCGCTGCGGCCGGCCGAACTGCAAGATAATATGCCTTCCAAGACGAGCATCCATAAAAACCATCGTGGTTCTCAAAACAGATTTCGAGTGGTGACATTTTTACCTTTTAAATCGTATGTTAGTTCTGAAGATTTCTTCACTGAATACAGTAAATGAAAAGAGAATGTTTCTAAAAACTATGAATTTATGTAGAATGTTGAAGAGAGAGACACACCGTCTGGATTAGTTTGTTATGTTTCAGCCTTACGATGAATTGAAATTCACGGTAGTTAGGTTTGTATCCGAAGATGACTTGTCACTACGGTTAAACCGGTGACCCGAATAGACATACGAAAGGGGCCCAGGTGGTGTCTTCCTTCATTGTAGCATCAGCGCATTTAAATGTTTGCTAACTAAAACGTCTTTAACTGCATTACGATCTGAATCAAATCAACGAAAAGGATATGAAAAGTAATTTCTCCTCGCAGATCTAAGAATGATAGCAAATCTCACAATTTTTGCACTTTTTCACATTATTCTATATACCCCCGTAACATATCGTATGAAGACATTGGCATCGGAGAAATGGTATTAGTAAATAACATGGAGCTCGAAAATATCGCGAGTATAACAATTACGCCCAGTTCAAGTACCAACAGTAGGCTAGTTCTACGTTAATTGAGCTACGGCATGTCTCAGACCATAAATAGTCAATGTCTACGCTCGTGGAAATTCCGTCGTCGGCATATGACGTGGCTCACCTTTCCTGTTAGAAATCCATTTGACTTTGTTTAACATACTATAGTATCGTCGTCATAATGCTTGTTCCCGCGGCTAATCGAGAATTATGGATAGCAAGTTCGCTAAAATAAATACAGTATTCTGTTACAATCTACTAGTATCGCTGAACGGTAGTGTCAATCACAAAAGCGGAGATGTTTATCAGCTTAAAATTTTGGTGACGTACAAAAATCGCAGCATTTTTACGTTGTCTGTTTCAGTTAAAGCAGGCTTCATCGTGACAGCCAGTGATTCAGAGGGGAATTTGCGCCTTTAAAAAGGCATTCCTTCCAGTCAGAACAACTAAATACGAAAGACAGGATTTTCAAATGTGAAAAAGTATCTGTTCTATCCACCATCAGGTCATTTATCCAAAAGCTAAGCATTTGTGCTCACTGAATGTTTGAAAGCTGCCTTAAATATTAAAATACTGCCAACTGGTATTTTTTATGATCATTCAATAGCGCATGCTTGCGTGGATCACGTCACAACTCAGAAAACCGTAAAAATTATGCGTTTGATGGTGTTACACATAATTGATTTGCGCCATCTTTGTGCTGAGAAGCTCAAACAATGTTGGTAAGGTAAAAAATTTTAGTGACTGAGGAGAAATCACAAAGAGTCCACAGAGTTCAATTTTGTGCCCACTCCTTCTTATATTTTTCAATCACCTTCCACTTAACATTCAAGCAGGATAGGTACTTTTCGAATACTACTGCTGTAGGAAATCTCATTACAGAAACAGCAACAGAAGAGATTGTTAAAGTTTCTTTCAAAGAATTATTACGTTGTTCTCTGAAAATGGACTCTCCCATAATTTTGGGGAAACACGCTATATTTAGTACTGTGCGACATGTAGAGTCATACCAACAATTGACGTAGCACACGAACGGGAGTCAACAAATAGGGTAGATTGCTCCAAATTTTTAGGTATGCATATTGATGAGCCGGCCGGAGTGGCCGTGCGGTTCTAGGCGTTACAGTCTGGAACCGAGCGACCGCTACGGTCGCAGGTTCGAATCCTGCCTCTGGCATGGATGTGTGTGATGTCCTTAGGTTAGTTAGGTTTAATTAGTTCTAAGTTCTAGGCGACTGATGACCTCAGAAGTTAAGTCGCATAGTGCTCAGAGCCATTTGAACCATTTGAACCTATTGATGAAAATTTGAAGAAGCATGTTAGTGAGCTTCTCGAATAATTAAATTCAGCTACTTTCGTCTTCGTGTAACTGTTTGTCTTGGAAACAAACGAAAACTCCTGACATCTTTCGCATGTTTCCATTGAATAATGTCTTATACAATAATTTTCTGGGGTAACTCATCACTTACAAAGGAAGTACTGACTGCTCAAAAGCGAGCAGTAGGAGAAATACGAGCTGTTCGCCGGCGGTGAAGAAGGTACCGTTCAAAGAGTGAGGCATTTTAACTGCACCAACACAATAGATATATTCACTAATGAAATCTGTCATAAATAATCCAACGCAATTTGAGAAGAATGGTGATGTCCGTACCTACGGCACAAGAGGAAAAATTAACCGTCACTATCTACTATTAAAGCTGTCAGTGGCTCAGCCTCTTGGACAACTCCTTCTACTGCATGGTCGAATTTCTGTTTAGAAGCTGGTAGTCGGGGAAAAAAATTAAAGTACAGCTGAATGACTGGGACTAAAAAATTACGTGTTTATTAATGTTTACACTTAACATGTATACATTATAAACCGGCTCGTTCCAAATCATTTCGCTGAAAAAACTCGTTTCTTGGGAAACTATATACAATGTCAGCATATGTTGTGCTCATAAGTTATATTTTCCTAACGAGAAGTTCCTGTTTTATCGTACGGTCTTCCTTTATTCGACATCGAATTTCAGTGAAACGATTAAAACACATTGGAATAAAACAGGCAGTAGCAAAAACCTGGATAACGTGATCATTGTGGCTTGTAATATGAGACTACTACGGAACAGATACGCCTAAAATGTGCAGCGAGTTCACATGTTGCCCTTGCGAAATGTGCCTAGTTCCATCAGCTATATGTGAATCGTTTTACTGAAACCCTACATTTGCCCTTCGAAAACGAGTAAGCCAAAACGTACGACAACACAGCAACAGCTGTTTTGAGAAGAACGCATGTATTAACGTACATGCTATGAAACAGTCTTTGGTCTTGTGAAGCTGTTGATCATAACTGTCTGCTACACGATACTGTTTTCTACAGCGATTGGTGCTTCCGATCCTTACATTCAATAACCTTCAAAAGATTTATTGCAAACAAATCCGGAGCTTTATAGATAAAAGATCTTTATCGGTAGTAGAGGAGACACATCGTCGTATTTTGAAATTATTTTCGTTTTGTTTTATCTTCTCGAGCTTCGGTACATCTCTAGTAAGTCGTCATTATCCACTCCACGGAATTCATGACTTTCTGCCGGTTAGATTGTTGTTGCAAAATAAAGTAAGATATCAAACCTGGTGTGCGACGAGTGAGGGGAGGGGGAGGGGGTGGTTCAGTATATTATTTTCATCACCATTTACAACGTTGACATTTTCTGTATAACAGTGCACTCACTAAGATACTGCATATAATTTTCCACGGACACTGAATTCAGGCGAGTCCAGTGTGTTATTTTGCATGTTCTCGAAGCACTAATGGTATGTACCCGGTCATATGTTTCTCTGATGAATGATACATACTCGGTCCCCACTGAAAGAAGTGGCCAAATATGCAGCGATTAGCTAGAAACAACTTATACGTACCAAAGTACGAACATCTGACTTTCAACATACACTGGTACGTGCTTGGTTCGAGCAAGAGGCTGTGAAGCGATGCTGCGTGCCGATCCCAGTCACAGCAGGTGTCCTTATTGCGTCAGCACGTTTTGGGAGGCGCCGGCAGTGACTTGCATAACACATACTGCGCCACACAACAAACGCGCCGTCGCGCCGCTGTACCACAGAACGGCGGCCAATTCTGCGCTCTGCGAAAACTCGGGAATGTTGCGCACACTCGTACCGTTCCAGCCATGCCCCTTGCACATCTGAAGACTCATCCACACGATTTACGAGTGCGCCTGAAGTACACTCACTCTTTTCATTGCTTACTCTGGAGACTAATAATCTCACATTCAGTAAAGAACAGCAGTGACTAGCATGCGGGCTGCAAATGGATATGAGACCGGTTGATCACAGTCTGCGAGAATGAAGATTACAGCACTAGACGATTGAGGGTAATACTTGCGAGAGTTGAGACAGCGTGCTGGGAACGTCCTCTCCATAATTCCAATGGCGTAATTTAGTTGATCAAGGGCTTCGTCTCACAATTCCTCCTATGTCCACGAAACACGGATGATTCGTACTTCGGGTCGAGCGCCACCACTCTATTGGCGTACTTTTCTGATGTCAGCGGCGAAGACAGGTGACAAATCCCTAAAAATGACTAATCTCTAAAAACCACAGGGGACAGCCATTCTTCCACCGCCCATCATCCTGACATGGAGACCCACAAATCTGTCGATCTGGATGGAAGTTGCACGGAACCAATGTGAGGGATGTTTGCACTTCGAAGTGAGCGTTTGGATTGATAGATCACCACGCTGTTGGGTCGGACGTCATGGCTTAAAATTACACTGAGAAGGAAAAACCGTAACAAAATATTCCGAAATGCCTTCACAAAAGAAGAAACAAATATTCCAGAATTCGAATCAAGAAGAGCTGCCAACATGAGTAAGGTAGAAGTAAATATCGTCGGATAGTGAAGCAGTTTAAATCACTTAATAAAAGCAAGTCTTCTGGTCCATTCTGTATACCAATTAGGTTCCTTTCGGAGTATGCTGATGCAATAGCTCCACAGTTAACAATCATATACAACCGTTCGCCCGACGAAGATCCGTACCCAAAGACTGGAAAGATACCGCCCCCGTTCCCCCCCGCCCCCCCCCCTCCCACACACACACACACACACACACACACACACACACAGATGAAAATTATTTCCACGAACTTGAATTCTGCCCCGATAGATACACAGACGTATTGGCTCAATATCAAGTTGGAAAAACGCGAACGCGCATTGGATTCTGACCAACAGTGAGTGAATCCATAATGATTTGACGTGAAATCTCAAAACTATAAAGTATGTCACAGATCGATTAGGACTGCTTGTGTGAAATTCCAAACTTCAAAACTATCTCTTGGCGTACTGCTGCGTTACGGTTCTTAATTTTTCAAAAACAGCTCTATGGAAAGTCAAAGCAGGAGGCATCCGGGTGGCGAATGTAACAGTACATGTCTGACATTCGTCGAAAAATGGCGCTGGAGCTGTGAGATAACATCAAAGTTTTTGAGTTCTCCAGCGTTTGTGGGCGAAAATTCGTCGAATTCGACCCGAATACCGAGATGCAGGTTCCTGGTTGCTCCTCCGTGGCGACACCGCAGCTTACAAAGCAAAGGTTACGCACGAGTGTTTGGCCAGCAAATGGATCGCAGCCTCCCGACATCCACCGTATTCGCTGGGAATGGCCAGGGTGACAACTGGTTAGTCCCCAAACTGAGAATGGCGTTGAAAGGACACCGTTATGACGCAATTAAGGACATCCAAGAAAATTGTACTGCAGTACGAAATGCAACACCAGAAAACGATTAGAGCATTTGTTTCAAAACACTTTTAAAACTATTCCGGCTGTGGTTTGTTTCAGGGGGAGGCTTTTTTGAGTAAATACAGTGATTTTGTAAACATAATCCATGACCTTTTCTTGTCATAGCTACGGTCCTAACGGGATAGACTGTGTATGTCTTCATTCGCAGTGCATTACATCCCCACCCCACTTCTTTCCCTGCAGCTCTGATCCAGGGTACAATGTAGTATCGAAGCAAATTTTTGTACTTCGCAAAAGCCGAAAGGCGATAACGGACATGAAGAGAGTTCACTAGCAGGTAGCAGAGGAACGGGTGACACGTGTCAGGGTAGCGCGTTTGAGCAGTGCCTGCATCCGCTTCGTTATGGCCGCGATAGGCGGCTCCGCTGCCCACTCTGGAGCGCGCTATTTCTGGCTGTAGCAGCAGCCGGTTCCAGGCGATCTGCTCCAGCAGTGGGGGGCGCTTGTCCCCTGGAAGGTCGCTCCGCCGAGGCCTCGCCACTCTGCACAGGCGCGTTGGCGGCTCCACCAGCCTGCTGCAGCCGTTGAGGCGTCCGTGGGAGTGTCGCGCTTAAGCTGCGGATTCCAGTTTAAAACTGGGTTGTGTGCGGTCCACTACCTAAGCCAATACAGATGAAACAGTTCATATAGGCGTGGCAGAACAGCTTTCATAAATGTTTGGAACCGCATTTAATGCCCAACGGTACTTGATGTTCTGTCTTGACTATCTTTTTGTGTCAAATTCAGACCATCTTCGGGTGATAAAATATGTATTCCCCAACTGCAGTAATTAACTACAAAAAATGGTTCAAATGGCTCTGAGCACTATGGGACATCTTAGGTCATCAGTCCCCTAGAACTTAGAACTACTTAAACCTAACTAGCCTAAAGGACATCACACACATCCATGCCCGAGGCAGGATTCGATCCTGCGACCGTAGCGGTCGCGCGGTTCCAGACTGACGCGCCTAGAACCGCTTGGCCACACTGGCCGGCAATTAATTACATTTAAGACCATTGAAAATAGCGCACCTAGAGGGAACAGAGGTACAAACGAGAAACTTTGCAAATCTACATCTACATCTACGTGATTACTCAGATATTCACAATGAAGTGTCAGGCAGACGGTTCATTGAACCACCTTCAAGCTGTCTCTCTACCGTTCCACTCTAGAATGCCACGCGGGAAAAAAGAGGACTTAAATTTTTCTGTGCGAGCCCTAATTTCTCTTATTTCATCGTGATGATCATTTCTCCCTATGTAGGTGGGTGTCAACAGAATGTTTCCGCAATCGGAGGAGAAAACTCATGATTGAAATTTCATGAGAAGATCCCGTCGCAACAAAAAACGCCACTCCAATTCACGTATCATGTCTGTATACTATTTCCCCTATTTCGCGATAATACAAAACGAGCTGCCCTTCTTTGTACTTCTTCGATGTCATCCGTCAGTCCCACCTGATGCGGATCCCACACCGCACAGCAATACTCCAGAATAGGGCGGACAAGCGTGGTGTAAGCAGGCTCTTTAGTAGACCTGTTGCACCTTCTAAGTGTTCTGCCCATGAATCGCAGTCTTTGGTTTGCTCTACCCACAATACTATCTACGTGATCGTTCCAATCTGGGTTATTTGCAATTTTAATCCCTAAGTATTTAGATGAATTTACAGCCTTCATATTTGTGTGACTTATCGCGTAATCGGAATTTAGTACTCATGTGATAACTTCACACTTCTTTATTCATGGTCAATTGCCACTTTTCACACCATACAAATATCTTATATAAATCATTTTTCAAGTCGTTTTGATCATCTGATGACTTTACAAGACGGTAAATGACGGCATCATCTGCAAACATTCTAAGACGGCTACTCAGATTGTCTCCTATGCCGTTAATATATATCAGGAATAATAGAGGGCCTGTAACACTTCCTTGGGGAACGTCTGATATTACTTCTGTTTTACTCGATGACTTTCCCTCTATTACTACGAACTGTGACCTTTCTAACAGGATATCAGGAATACAGCCGCACAACTGAGGCGATATTCCACAGCCAGGCAGTTTGGTTAGAAGACGCTTGTGAGGAACGTTGTCGAAAGCCTTCTGGTTATCTAAAAATATGGAATCAATTTGACATCCCCTGTCGATAGCACTTATTACTTCATGAGTATAAAGAGCTAGTGGTGTTTCACAAGAACGATATGTTCTGAATCCGTTCAGACTATGTGTCAATAAATCGTTGTCTGCAGCTCGTGGTCGTGCAGCTCGCTTCCCACGCCCGGGTTCCCGGGTTCGATTCCCGGCGGGGTCAGGGATTTTCTCTGCCTCGTGATGACTGGGTGTTGTGTGATGTCCTTAGGTTAGTTACGTTTAAGTAGTTCTAAGTTATAGGGGACCGATGACCATGGATGTTAAGTCCCATAGTGCTCAGAGACATTTGAACCAATAAATCGTTCTCTTCGAGGTACTTCATAATGTTTGAATACAGTATATGTTCCAAAACCCTACTGCAAATCGATGTTAGTGATATAGGCCTGTAATTCAGCGGATTACTCCTACTTCCGTTTTTGGGTATTGGTTTGACTTGAGCAATTTTCCACTCTTTAGGTACCGAATATTCTGTGAGCGAGCGGATGTATATAATTGCTAAATATGGAGCTATTGTATCAACATATTCTGAAAGGAACCTGACTGGTATACAATCTGGACCGGAGGCCTTGCCTTTATTATGTGATTTAAGGTGCTTTGTTACACTGAGGATATCTACTTCCATGTTTCTCATCTTGGAAGTTGTTCATGATTGGAATTCAGGAATATTTATTCGTCTTCTTTGGTGAAGGAGTTTCGGAAAAACGTGTTTAATAACTCTGCTTTAGTGGCACTGTCATCAGTGACTTCACCGTTGTTATTGCGCAGTGAAGGTATTCATTGCGTCTTACCACTGGCGTGCTTTATGTATGACCAGAATCTCTTTGTGTTTTCTGCCAGATTTCGAGACAGAATTTCGTTGTGGAAATTGTTAAAAGCATCTCGCATTGAAGTACGCACCATATTTCGAACTTCTGTAAAACTTTGCCAATCTTGGGGATTTTGCGTTCTTGTGCTCACACCCCAATTTGAGGAAGATGTTAGTGGGCGCAATGTGCCTGGTAGACGTTTTGGACGACGTTTCTCAAAGTTACGCCAGTTTCGGAGAAGCCTAATCGTCAGCTTGAAAGTCAAAGACTGGTCGACACGCCGTGTGGCTCGCTAGGTCCATCGTTCGGAGTGTTGCGTCAGATGATGCTGGTTGCGGTGGAAAAGTACGATATGCCAGGACTGGAGCGACCAGGAAGACGACGAGGCGAGGGAATCGAAGGATGGTTTTGCAAGCAATAGGGGAACTCGCTCTGCCATACAAGCAGGTGTACGGATACCAGTCGTTCCAGAAACCATTTGCATACTCCTCGCAGTTGCGAATTTGGAATCCAGGCGCCCTTAGCGTGTACTGGCGTTAACTGCAACACATCTGCGACTCTGTCCTCCCGTGTGCCAAGCCAGAACGACGTAGGCTGCCACAGACTGGCAGAACGCAGTGTTCATTTTGCGGTCGGATGATAACCGCATATGTGTGTGGACGCAGGATAGTGAACTGTGCAGCTTCATCCACACTGTAACGCAACACACTGCCCGCATTACTGGCGTAATGGTCTGCCGGGTCGTAGCATACGATAGCCTTTCCTCTCTGACTACGGTGCGTGGAACCTTAATTGGCCGCGTTTATGCTGATGACATTCTTCAACCCCATGGGGATTTTTCCTACGTGATCTTCCAGGGGCAATTTTGCATCTAGATAATGCTGGTCCACATACAGCTCGAGTTTCTCAAGATTTCTTACACCACGTTTCGACTCTTCCACGGTTGGTCTGCTCTCCGGACTTGTCCACTGCAGAGCACGTGTGGAACCCAACTGAAACGCCAAATGCTGTCATAACGCTCTGTATGTGCTTTGGAGCTGGCTGTTCAAGATCTCGGTGCCAGTATGCCTCATGAGAAATCAGACGTGTAACAAACTAAATGCCATTCCATGTCGTGGCATGTACTGCAACAAAAGGTGGTCCAGCGTGTTATTCGTGTTATTGATGCTTACTGTTTTGTCTGCTTGTTCTTGACGTTTACTTGTTTTGATTTTGGGATCAAGTAAATCTCTCATCTGTATCATTGCGTGTAATAAATTTCATTTCGATCCGATGCTACCTTCTCTTGCTGCGATATTTTCATTCTTCCTCAGTGTATGCTTGATATGTTCGATGTAGGTATAACATTGTTGAAACAAGCATGTACTCTGTATTGCCATTTCAAGACATAGTACATGTTTGTCACAACAATGTTAGGCCTAAAAAGAATATTTCAGGGATTAGTTATTGCAGTTGTGGAGTGACAGTTGAATACATATTTTATCACATGAACACGGTCCGAATTTGGCCAAAATCGACAGTAAAGATAAAAAATCAAGTACAGCTTGAAACACTCCAAGTCTGACCACCTTGAGGCGTTGCGTCACTTCCAACATAGAGTATTCTCAGTTTTTTTGTTAATAATAGGACACAACATTTTGGTAACTCTATTCAAGTCAGTTACTGGATATAAATGTTAGCGATTTGTTGTATGCTGTAAACTCTGCGATTATTTATTATTCTAAGGTTGTGGATATTAATTTGGATAGAAGGAGCACATTTGAAATTCGTGTACTTCCGTGTATCTGTAATGCGAGAGGAATGTGAAAAAGTAATATTATTTTGTTGGATGTGAGGTCCACCAGTTATGCAAAACACCGTTTTTCTCAGTACCCAAACATGTTTCGGCACCACTGTGCCATCATCAGTGGGTTATCGTTTTTATTTATTCTTTACATTAGGTATGCATGAATTTCCTGGATCCCTCGTGTGTTAATTGCTACAGGTAGCTTCCCATGTTTTCGTGTGGCCATTCTGAGCATAATGCTGAAGTGTTGTGATGCACAGGTAACTATAACAAGTATTTTTCACAAATATCGTATTAAAACAGTTTTTACTTCACCAGATCACAGTGTGATTGTGAAACCACAATTAGTGGGGAACTGCTGTTATTGGGGAACAGCTGGTTGCCAAAGTTTTCTTCCAAAGAGTACACGAGAGGTAAGTAGCAGAGACAAGCCAATTGATAATTTACGTCCTGCATTTCTAAAAGGCGTTCCTTACCGTACCACATGGTCACCTGGTAACATCTCTTGTACCCCAACACAGCATGATTCCTAATATACAAAAAAAAGTTTCTCACGTGGATTCAGCAGCACTCTCAGATCGTTCACGAAATGTTTCTCACTGAATTATTGCAAGAAAACGCTGAACGACAGTATTTCCTTTTGAACTACCTGACCTCTCACTAAACAACAATGGCATAAAGCGGAGGAAGAAGTCGATAATACCAGAAGTGGCAAACTTTTGAGAATTCAGGGAAAGTTAAACGGCTTCTGTTAAGGGCGTCACATACAAGACACGGCTGCTAGGTAGCTGATTCAATGCTGGGTCGCATATCAAATTAGTCTCGCGGAAGACTCGGGATGGTTTTCAACGGAACGGTGCAAGGATCGTAACAAATAGGTATGCAAACCTTCTAGATAAAATTAGGGGACTTGTATTCGAGAATAAAAATTCATCCAACGATTATCTCGATCTGATATCATTAGAATGATATGAGAGAGATTAAGGCGGGTAAGGAGGCATACAGAATATCGTCTTTCTCTCTTTCTGTTCGCAGACGGAATAGGACAGGTAGTAGCTACTGTTGTAAGCAATTCTCCGTTATGCACTGCTGTGGGTGCAGGAAGCTGAAAATTAAATGGGCGATAAGAAATTAGGTCCTCGTCAGAATCGGCGAGGAAAGGAACATGTGGGAATCACTGACTGATGACAGGACGTTTAAGACATCTGGGAGTAGCCTCCGTGGTAACCGAGCAGCTCTTATACGGCAAAAATTGTAGGGGAAGACAGAGATTGGCAAATATTCAGCAACTACTGTACGACTTACGATGCATGTGCAGCTATAAAGCGATGGCACAAGAGAGGAAGCAGTGTCAAACCGCATCCAACAAGCCAGAAGACATGACAAAGAGAGACGAATACTGATGTGGATACAAATATGAGCTCGTTGCAGCCTGCAGTTCTGCCGAGTGATAAGAAATCGGGGATCTGAAGCACTACGCTGTGCAGGACAATACCTTATTAGTCCATTGTCGTTTGAATACGGATATTATTGCTTATTCAATTGGCGATGTGTCATGGTGATGACTCGGACGTTACAAGTAAGTATCGACTGTTTACTGTCGCATTGCCGCACGATACGTCGTGACTTATTACTCACTATTCCCTGGTTCAGCATCGTCTCGACACTGAATCACTTCACTTATCGCATAACTAGGAAACCTGCTCGCCTAGTAGAACTTTCGGGCTACCGCACAACAGTGACTGTAGTTGCACAACCGTTTCGACATCGTCGCGAGCTTTTTTTGTGCGGCAGGCAACTATTGCTGGCGACCTGCGTTGTATAACTGTCACGTGTGTCAATGTATGTCAATGAGCTAGCAGCCTTCGTTTCCATTTTCTTCGACACAGTCTTAACTTGGCATGGAGAAACGTTGGAGATTAAAAGTTAACATAACATAGGATGCGAATGGAGATCGGCGATGACCTTGTTTAGGGATGAGCCCCTAACATTGGCCTCAAATTATTCACGACAGCCACGGAAAACCTTGACACCAGTTACGTAACGTCTTAAGTAACAGTTTTTGTCATCATCTTCTGCAAAGGCGTATTAAGCCGTGGCTGCTCATGCCTATATGCCGAGCCCTTTATAAATCTTCCCATTTTGCCTGCGTCATCTTCCGTTCTTCTTCCTTGTGGCCTGTAGTGGTAGACTCTTTGGAAATCGCTCATTCTTGTTGTGTGTCATAGCAAGCCTAGATTTACCCCAGCAGGAAATGGTACTGCAGCACACATAAAATATTAATTAACTTTAGTAAAACACTTTAATATCGAATACTTCACTTGAATGCAATCCACATTCACTTGATTATGACATATACTTACTACTGTGGCAGAGTTCAAGAATAACTGGTCATATCATTGAAAGGTACTGAATGACAGTTACATGCTGCTCTAACATATTGGAGCAAGCTGTGCTGCGCTCTGACGTAAGTAGTCTTGCAGCAGTGGTGGCGTGTGGAACCTCTTGAAGGTGTGTCTTCGCTGACGTTTCTCACTCGTGGCTGCGTCTGATAGCGACTGTCTTTACTTTAGCTTGTGATGAGGTACCAACTGCCACCTGGGATCTTATTCTTCTAACGAAACTACTTCACCTTAATTAAACCTTATCTCCAGGCACGACAAACTTTGGTTATTTCCACATCTGTGGAGAGGGTCCTAATTGTGTTATTATTCCATCGTTCCTTGTGTTATTTTGCCGTGTGTATCCACAAACATGTCCTGGAAACTTAATCTTATGATGCCTATTAAATCGTGAATTAAAACTTCTTTTGTTCTGTAGCTTCGCTTTTAATGACTATTTTCAATTTGATGGGGTTTCTTCATTCAAAATCAATTACTTATCATTTTTGCCTCATGACTACTTAGTTGATCTCTTGCTGCTGTGTACTGCAAATTATCGTAGTCCGTGTACACACTGCTTGACAAAAAGACATTGTTGAATGTCAGAGAAAATTTGTACAAATGAAGACCATCGACGGCAGTGTAAATGATTGGAATTACAATGCTCTCTCGGAGGTATAAAAGCTACCAGACTGCATTAGATGTTAAGTCAAGATATAAGGTGCTCGAAAAGCGTTAGATGCTCAGTGATGTGAACAGGAGGAGATTAGTGTTTAACGTCTCATACACAACAAGATCATTATAGGCGGAGTGCAAGCTCGGATTAGGAAAGGATGGAGAAGGAAAGACGCCGTGCAGTTTCAAACGAACCATGCCGGAATTTACCTTAAGTGATTTAGAAAGTGATTTAGAGAAATCACGGAAAACCCAAGTGAGGATGACCGTAATTTTCCAAAATACGAGTCCGGTGTGCCAAACATTGATCTACGCCGCTCGGTTGAGATCAGATGTGAAGGATGCAGAGACGCCGCATACTCGTGTGAGACAGCGGTCTCAGTATCCGTTTGAAATGACTCTCATTGTGAGTTCCCATTTTACCGGCAGGTCGAATCGTGAAATATCCAGATATCTGGGGCATTCCGGTGTGACAGTAGCCCAAGGGTTGGACTGCGTGGGAACGTGAGAGCTGGCATATTCGTCGTCGAGGTTCCGAGCGACCACGCTTGACCACCACTAGAGAGGATCGCCATATTTTGCACCAAGCATATAGTAAGTCCTTCACAGCTGCGCGTGCTATCCGAAAACAGGTAATGGATTCCCTGTAACATTCTCTAATCACGTACCATTAGTCTGAGACAAGCAGCCGCCAGGCTGCCTAATTACAGACACATGCTTAGGCTACCTTCAACACCATGACCAAGAGGAGGCGTTTGTAGAGGTGTCGTGACCGGGAAGCATAGTCTGCTGATGAATGGTCCCGCATTGCGTTCACTGATGAATTGCGGTTCTGCACCATCCCGGAGGCCCATCGTCAGCGAGTATCGTGGAGACCTAGGGAGAAGTCCCATTCTTTCAGTATATTGGAGCCGCGCGGCGTAACCACCCGATCTAAGGCGTCTTGTCACGGTCCGGGCGGCTTCCCCGTCGGAGGTTCGAGTCCTCCCTCGGGCATGGGTGTGTGTGTTGTCCTTAGCGTAAGTTAGTCTAAGTTAGATTAAGTCGTGCGTAAGCTTAGGGACCGATGACCATAGAAGTTTGGTCCCATAAGACGGTACCACAAATTTCCAATTTTCAGTATATTGGAGAAGCACAGTGTTGTCACTTCTGGTGTCATGTGGCAGGCATCCATCCACTAGGACTTAATTTCTTGGTTTATACTGAATGAGGGAACGCTGAAGGCACAAAGGCACGCCACGGACCTGCTGCGTCCTCATGTAGTACGCCGTTTTTCAACACCAAGTGCTCGTCCACATACGGCACGTACCTCTATGAATTGTCTGCGTGATGTTAGGATATTACAGCGGCCAGCAAGATCCTCAAATCAGCCCCTGAACCCGCAGGTGTATAATCATATAAGACATCATCTCCGTCGTAGTGCTAATATTCAGAATATGAAGGACCAGTTACAAAAGTGCCAGCTCAGGAGAGGATACTGTTGTGTCAGCTATTGTAGGAGACAAAATTGACACAAACAAGGAAGGAGAGAAGTTGTGATTTCTGGTGACAGGAATCTAAAATGGTTTTTACATAAAACATTCTTTCCAAAAAGAGAAGAAACTTAACTTCTTGTGGCTCCTGCTCCAAAGTCACTACTCGTAGAACGCAGGTTAAGTATCGTGTTCCTATTACTCAGTATTGATACTTTGAAAGTCTATGACCGAACTTGGCCGAACAGCGATGGGCGGCTGGTTAAAGCAGCTTTGACAGAGGGCACTGAACTCTCTCCTCCTGGAGGTGTGGCGCTGCCCACTCTTTCCATTGGTGCGCGGCTCAGCGCCTTCTTGACGTCATTCCGCGGCGCTGTGCTGGTCAGTGTGAAGTCGATGCTTTAGGACAGCACATATACAACGTCTGCATCACAGCCTTTCCAAGCGAATTAGTGCGTGTATCGAGGACAGAGTCGGTACAACGTCATAATGATAAATGAGCTGATACTGCCAAGTTCTTTGTAAATTTGACTCGGTATTGCGATCAGTGAAATAGTGTCACATACCCTCTCCATCTGTGAAGTTTCATTTCGTTTCCTACTCCCTTTCTGGGTGCTTGACTTTTTTGTCAGGAAGTGTATTTTATGCCGATTTTCTGCAAAAGAGCTATTATATCGTCTGTTGTTTAAATTAAATATTTCTGTATTGCTAATGAATTTATCCATTCTGTTAGATTTCAGCAGTCTAGTAGGAGAAAGTGCTATTTTTTAAATTTTGTTTATCGCTTAGTTCACCTCTGGCAATGATCTGTTAATGAGAAAACTGTCAAGCTACCCTTCCACGTTAAGCGGTAGATCCTCCTATAAACGGCAAGGTAAGCTGTTTCAGCACGCGGAGGAAGGCAAGGACGAGCCACAATGACGTAGGACCACTCACACCAAACCACTGCGGTGATCAAACCAGCCTTCAGGTTGAAACCTTTGCTATATCTCTGCTGGTAACTCATCTTTAGCGTAGAAAATATCACCTACAAATACGCGAGAAACGTATTCTAAATGATTTGTTTTGATTGTGGTATGCTATGTTCTGGTATGTTCAAAAATTATTCCTCACTTTATTCGGCTGTAGGTTTTTTAAATTGTTTATTAATGAAGTGTGTGTTTCTTTGTTATATTCACGGCCTGCCTCTACAGCTAGGTTCTGTTCTAGGCAACGCCTCCCTTTTCCACACACACACAAAAAAAAGTTTTGCATCGCTCCGGTTTCCAGAACTCCTAAAGATAGACGCCGACTGTGGATACTGTATCACAGACACAGTCCCTTGGGAGATGTCACTAAACCCGCCCAAAGATGTAAACAACCATGCCTGAGCAACGTCTATTAGACGGAGGTGTCCGACAGCCGATCAGTTCCAGTCATTCAACCAGGAAGGAGGTAGACGGCTCGTGTTGTCTGTAGTTCAACCATGTCTAGACGGTCAATATCACGGTTCGATCGCGTCCGCATTGTTGCTTTGTGTCAGGAAGGGCTTTCAACAAAGGAAGTGTCCAGGCTTCTCGGAGTGAACCAAAGCGATGTTGTTCGGACGTGGACGAGATACAGAGAGAGAAGAACAGTCGATAAAATGCCTCGCTCAGGCTGCCCAAGGGCTACTACTGCAGTGGATGACAACTACCTACGGATCATGGCTCGGAGCAACACTGACAGCAACGCCACCATGTTGAAAAATGCTTTTCGTGCAACCACAGGGCGTCGTGTTACGACTCAAACTGTGCGCAATAGACTGCATGATACGCAACTTCAGTGACATGTTTGGAGGCAACCCGGTCATCTTGAAGGCCTTAGACACACTGTTCAGTGAGTGCAGCGAGGTGAAGGTTCCACGCAGTTTCGGGGTGGCATTACGTGGGGCCGAAGTACGCCGCTGGTGGTCATGGAAGGCGCCGTAACGGCTGTACATGAATGTCATCAGCATATTGGCGAGGTATTCGTCTTCATGGACGACAATTTACTCCCCCACCGTGCACATCTCGTAAATCACTTCCTCAACTAGAGTGGCCAGCAAGTTCTCCAGACATGAACCCTATCGAACATGCGTAAAATAGATTGAAAAGGGCTGTTTATGGGGGACGTGACCCACCAACCACTCTGAGGGATCTACGCCGAACCGCCATTTAGGAGTGGGACAATCCAGACTAACAGTGCCTTGATGAACCTGTGGATAATAAGCCACGACGAATACAGGCACGCATCAATGCTAGACGACGTGCTACTGGGTATTAGAGGTACCGGCGTGTACAGCAATCTGGACCACCACCTCTGAAGGTATCGCTGTATCGTGGTACAACAAGCTTTGTGTGGTTTTCATGAGCAATAAAAAGGGCGGAAATGATGTTTATGTTGATCTCTATCCCAATTTTCTGTACAGGTTCCGGAATTCTCGGAACCGAAGTGATGCAAAACTTTTTTGATATGTGTAAAATCGCCTGTTTTCTCCTCTTAAATGACCTCAGCTACAAAAAACATTGTTTAACCGCCTAGAGCTGGTAATAAATAGCTGTCTATTTACAGCCTGTTTCAGTCTTCAGATTACTGTTATTGCCAAGTCTTGCCGTTTTCACCATGAGGTTTCCAAACACTTAGCAGTTGTGGGGCATCATCTACCCGAATATCTTATCTAGCCTTCGTTCACTTCCCTTATGTATATTTTGCAGTCATCATATAACAACTAATACTTCTGCGTTTGTGAATCAGAGCTATTTAATCTCGTTTAAAGATAGATGTTTCCTTTCACATGGGCTAAATGTTCGTCTGCAGCATGTATTTACGAATCTGCCGAGTAGTTCTAATACATATTTCAACATTTTTTGTTTTGTAATTCCTGTAGTAACTTTTTCTTAAAAATTCTTTTGGTCTCCTCGTTATTTCTACGATTTTAGTTTTATTGATAGTGTCCGTTCTTTCCAGTTTGTCCGTCAGTTTTTTTCATCCTAGGAGGTCTGCCCGTTTTTGTGGAACTCTAGTCATTGATCTTCATTCTGAACTTTTATATCTGTTTGTTCTTGTGTTTGGCAACTTAATAGTCGTGTTTTAAACATTTAAGATTACGCCATAACCATGGATATTATAGTACGTAGACAGGACTGGCAACGTTAGTACAGAACTCAACGTTGTGGATGCTGTAACTAGTTTACGTTGAAATATGATCCTGTAGTAAAAGTAGCAGCTTCATTGTGGAATGTGATTTTTCTTTGTAATCTATGCTTTGTTAATATATTATTAACATTATTAAATAATAATGTCTGAGAGTTAGAAAAATAGGCGAAACAGAGATCAAGGAACAATTCTCTTTCCCACAAGTTGCGAAATAGCCACAGCAAAATATTCTAGTGATCCAGGACGTATTCAATGTAAAGAAAGTTTCTGAAATGAAGTTTTTATTGCACTGAGCTCCTGTTAGTAGACTGGATTACTAGTTTCATCATGACTAAGCTGCCATCTTCAGATCCACACACGTACACTGTAGATCAGAACATGGCAGCTGAGTTCTGCCGAAGTTAGTAATCCAGTGTACCAACACACGATCAAGGCTATAAAAACTTCATATCTGAAGCTTTCTTTAAATTGAATTCATTGATCCACTCTTGCACACTGTGGATGTGAAGATGGCAGCTTAGTTCTGTCGTAACTAGTAATCATATCTGAAGCTTTCTTTACATTGATTCGTTAATCGCTCTCCAGTCGACAATGGCATGTATGTAATGGAACTATTTCTTTTGTTATAAATCAACGTACGGACCACAATTATTTATGTAATGACACGATTTGTGTAGTACACTGCATCTGCTCAAGTCTGAAGATGGTTATCGTCGACCGAAATTAATAACCTGACTGTTGTCCGTAAATGGATTTATAACAAAAGAAATATTTGTCTTTTTTACAAATGATGATCCTAAAAACAAAACTGAAATGAATGTAACACGTTTGTGTTATTGGATTATGTTTCTGTTTTAATCGCACCTTACAGTTTTCGGCGTCAATACACATAAAATTTTTAGTAAGAGTGGGAACGTTGCATCCTCTCTGTTCTACACAAGTTTGAAAATAGCTACGATTTTTTTTCGCTCAACAGCGAGTTTGTGGAAGAAACCCTTATCACAAGTTCCGCTGTTAAATGACGCCCAGTTGGTTCTGAGTCGGCTGTTCTGCTGTTTGAGGCGTTGCGTCACTCCTGCACGAATGACAGTAGGTTATTACTGAAGGCCGGCAAATAAGCCTTTCGTAAGCGGGTATTACCCATTCGCGAGGTGACGTGTGCCGCGTGGCCTCCAATGAAATAGCTGAAGTGTTATCTCTTTACAGCTCGTTTGTTCTGGTAACTTGCGTTGTGAGCAGATGCGCTTCAAGGAACCTCGCAGATTACAGTTCTGCTGGACAATTTCCTTCTTTTGTGCTTTCAACAATATAGTTTTTAGGTGTCTGTACGTGACCAGGTAAAAACGGAACGCTTATATCATCACTGTTGCCTCCCTGCCTTTTTGTTTGTGTGTCCGTCTGTTAAAAACCTATTTTCTCAGGAACGGGACGACATACTAAGCTGAAATTTATGTCATGTACTAAGGTCTACCGCCTCTTTGAAGTGTAAGAAATTGAAGCATCTATGTCAATACAATCAAAAGATACGACCATTTATATCACTCGCTCTTCAAAACCTGTAAGTTACTTCCCTTTGACCTAGAATTGTGTAAATTGACAAAAAGGTATGTTTCACAATACAAAGGAAAAAATCCGAAAATTGTGAATTAATAATTATATCACACGAAATAAAATTTATGTTTTATCCGACTGTCTGTCTGTCTGTCTGTCTATTAAGACCCTTTTTCCTCAGGAGTGGGTTGATGTATCAAATTGAAATTTGTCACATACTAATGTCTATGGACCTTTGGCGTTGTAATAAATGTAAATTTATAAGCCATTGTAATCAAAAGATACGGTCATTTATGTCACATACTTTGATATCTTGCCAGTATTAATATCGATAGTAAGCAAAATCCATCAAAATTTTCGGTTAGCGGGATGAATTAAGTACCTATACACATAATTAGCTTTTTATGCAACCCTTGAAGTACGAAAGAGAGTTTATGCGTATACTCTACTGATCAAAAGCATCCGGACACCGTTGTGTCAAGAGGAATTAACCTTGGAGCCACCACTACAAAAGTAGGCGGAGAGTATTGTGTTGCCGGTACACAAACAGCACTCTGTGACTTCTAACGTGTTCCAGTCATTGTATGTCGCCAGAGGATGACATTTATCAGCGACATTTCACCTCCACTAAAGCTGCCCAATTCTACTGTTGATGTTGTGACTGTGAAGTGGAAAAGCGAAAGTACAAGGGCAGGTATATCAGGAAGATACATAGTTTTTTTGTTTGTCTTGATAGCAGAGTTTCTTTGGACAAAATTATCGGGTTTGCATACCTATTTTCAGAATTTACAATACAAGTAAAAGAGGGAAGAATTACGATCTACTACATCAAGAGGTTAAAAAATAAAATAGAAATTATAATATAAACATGATGTACATCTCTTTATGCTGCACTGCAGCAAGTCATAAACATGAAAGAATAACACAATTCAAAATTGCCATGCGTGCTTCAACCAGTATAATTTGCGGAACTAGGAAAACTAACAGATTTTTGTATGGTTAAATATAAAATATTTTGCTTACTTACATGCAACTGAGAACATTTTTAAGAACTGTATTTTTAAACAAACCTTCTTTTAACTACTTTGTACAATTATCTGTACGTTATGCATGCGTCGGCGAACTCTAGCACAGCACTTTCATACTGTGTATACTGGTTGAAACATTCATGGTAACTTTGACTCGTGTCATTTATACATGTCTATCATTTGCTGCATTGCATCAGAATGAGAAGTGTAACACGTTTATGTCAAAAGTTCTGTTTTCCCTTCTAACCTCTTGATGTAGCAAACAGTAATGATTTCTTGTTTTATGCCCCTTGAAGATTCTGAGGATGGCTGTTGCGTAGCCGAAATCCGTAATGTTGTTCAAAAAGTACCGATCAAGGCAGTTAAATAACAAACCATGTAAAGCATATGATCGCTCTGCAGACAGTCATTTTGCTGTGGAAGGCTCGCAGGAGAGCTTCTGTGAAGTTTGGAAGGTAGTAGACGAGATACTGGCAGAAGTAAAGCTGTGAGGAGGGGGCGTGAGTCGTGCTTGGGTAGCTCAGATGGTAGAGCACTTGCCCGCGAAAGGCAAAGGTCCAGAGTTCGAGTCTCGGTCCAGCACACAGTTTTAATCTGCCAGGAAGTTTCAGCCTTTAAGGTCTTCATATACAACAAGCATTATTAACATTCTACTTCTTTAGCCTTCATGTCTACTTATATGCAGCCATCTTCCGCTAGAGTGCTCCGAATTGTACCGTGTAACACGATGGTGTGTAATATAACTACGACGGTATGTGGGAAACAGCGTGCTGTAATTGAGTTCCGGATTCGAAGACTTTGTCTACACTTGGAGCACCCTATCCTTCGGTATGACAATGTCAGACCACACACGAGCGCTGCTGTATCTTGCAACAAAAAATCAAATGGCTCTGAGCACTATGGGATTTAACATCTGTAGTCATCAGTCCCCTAGAACTTAGAACTACTTAAACCTAACTAACCTAAGGACATCACACACATCAATGCCCGAGGCAGGATTCGAACCTGCGACCGCAGTGGTCACGCGGTTCCAGACTGAAGCGCCTAGAACCGCTCGGTCACACCAGCCGGCTTATCTAGCAACAATCCGAGGCCTTCGGTTCACCGTCGTCGATCATCCTCCACACAGTCCTGAGATGGTTCTATCCCATTTTCATCTGTTTCCAAAACTCAAAGAACTCCTTCGAGGACTTTTCGTCGGTAGTGATGAAGCGGTGCAAGCAGAGTTGGGATTGTGGCTCCGCCAAAAAACTGAAACATTCTAGTGGCGGTATCAACAAACTGATCCCCCATTGGAAGCAATGTACAGGATGACTATGTTGAGAAATAAATTTGCGTGATGAATAAAGATGTAGAATGTTAATAAATTTTGTTTTACTTATAAAGCTTTAAGAGTTTTCACATAACTAATTCGGGGGCATTACTTACTAGCACGCCCTCGTAATGCAAGATGTGCGAAATACCTTACCATAGTAATTGAAACACTGAGGACGACAGGGAGCTTTATGCCAAAAACAAGAAGCACTTCATGCTTTGGCAGGGAAAAATTAAATTTATTAAATTAGAGAGTAACAGCTTAAAAAAGAAGAAAAGCCCATCTAGTTGAATAAGGCCCCTACGAATTATTGATAATTTTGCCACTGCTAATGCGAAATTATAATAGCACAGCCTGAAAAAAAAAACAGTTAAAGTTTAAGCTGTATTGGACTACTAAGGCAAGCAGGTCTGAGCTAAGTCCGTGTCGATGTCCAGGTCATTATTGCATAAATTTATAATGAACATAGTTTGAATTTCATAGACAAAATTCAGGTTACTGGGACCGTGTAATGAAGAGTCAAATAAAAAGGGATGTAGCGAAAACTTTCGAGATTTCGTCAACAGTCCTAATACAGAAATATAAGTTTGCTGGAAACGTATCATACTTAGGGATGTAGCGAGCCCACCCGTGTGAGATCTCGCATCATGAAGAATGCTACTTGAAAAGGCTATTCACCGTAGTGGACAAAACATGCTTGTCAGAAATTAAACACTTAAAAAAATAAGGCTTCGTCATTCGCTTTTAGTTCGGGCATCGAAAAATTTGCTGATACTGTGGCGTGGCTCACTAATTTTAGGAGAATCACTTCGCTTTTTACGAAGGTACTAAGGTTCTGACACTAACGTCTAACATGTGGACTGTGCCATTAAAGAATCTGTCAAGATTCGAATAAGGAAGCCACTGATCAAACGTGATAGTGGCTACATCTTTAGGAAGGCCTGGCAACACGCAGTTGGTCTAAGAAGAAGAAGTAGACTATAGAGATACTCCATAACGAACTGACTACGAAATCGTAAAGAGGAATAGCGGAGGTGCCCCCAGCACTCGTACCTTGCCGTGAACCTAGGAGTGAGCAGCGATTCGTCGGCAGGAGTGGGGAAGTGGGTACTCTGCTCAGACTGCGGATAGAATGGCAGATTTGGCGAGAGGGGGCGGGGGAAGGAGATACAAAAGTGCGCACCGGTCCCCAAGCAGTCGGTTTATCTGCGCTCCTGGCCAAAGAACATGGTTGCTTGCCGAAATACATGATTCGAAAAGAAATAACAGATTTTATTGAAAGATACAAATACATCTCGCGTGTCAAGTGGATGGAGCAAAGTCTAAAGTCTTATGGTCGCACAGACACTGTATCATACATTCAACACGAGAACCATGCGTTGCTCGAGAAACATTGAAACGGTAGTCCATTTCATTCACACAGAGATCAACAGGTCCTTGTTTATTGAATCGATAGCTTCAACAACTAGATTTCGCAGCCCTTGACGACTAGATGATATAGATGGGACAAACACGCTGTCTTTTGTGTGTCTAACAGAAAAAAATCGCAATGTGTGAGGTCTGGTGACCTGGGAGACCAAAAGCAATGAACTAGATCTTGTTGTCCAACTGTTCCAATCCAACATATGGTTTTGATAAGATAACGCCGCATCTCAAGGTGAAAGTGTAGCGGGGCGCCGTCACGCATAAAAATGAAATCACTGGAATCTTAGTGAAGTTAAGGCAGCACGTCCGAATGTGACATTCGTGCCACAGTTTCCTCTCCAAATAGGAAGGTCCATAAACTTCGTGAACAGGAACGGCACAAAACACATTCAGTTTCGGTGAGTGTCTTTCATGTTCGACGACGGCCAGGGTTTTGTGACCCCCAAACTTTTACATTATGGCAGTTTATTTTACAAGACACATGAAACGGTGATTCGTCCGAAAAGATGAGTTATTGGGAAAAGGTGTAGTCTGTCATATCCTGGAGGACTGAAATGCAAAATTAGTACCTTCTATTACCGTCGCCGGGGCGCTGTTGCTGCAGTAACTGCAACTTGTAAGGCTTCATATGCAAGCATCATTTCAGAACTCGCCACACCGTTGTTTGAGGAAGTTGAAATTTCTGGCCAGCCCGTCTTGTGGACGTCCGAGGACTCCACGTGAATGAATCTCGAAGTCGCACAAAATTTTCATTCGACGTGCGTGGCAGACCTGTGCTGTTCCCTTTCGTATACATCCAGCTTCCAAGAACTTTTTATGCCAGCCATAAATCTGATGGTGCAGAGGCGGTTTCTTGCTCAACAGACGGCGGAATGCACGTTACGCTTGAACAATGGGCTGAATTCTTGCAAATTCCTACATAAAGCATGATTTTCCTTGTGGTGTACTCGCTATGTTGCTACAAACAAACAACGGTGTTAAAAACATCGAGCCTTGTTTTAACCAGAGACTCGCGCAACTTGTTTCTACCTGTATTAGTTTGTACGTAATAAACAACTGAAATCTGTTGTTTCTTCTTCAGTCCGGTATTGTGCCCGTGGACATTGAGACTGACGTGCGGCAGTTCAGTCGTGAACTATTTCGCCAGAATCACACAGTTTGTTCAGCACGGAAAAATAAATGAAACTGATGTTTTCCTATGTACTCTAGGAAATTTATGTGTTTCCTTCGTTTGAAATGTTAAAATAAATGAAAAAATTATTTAGTGCTAAAAAAATTAAGAGTTTTTATTTGAATTCTAGTTGCTTCTTTCTGCTTCCCTTTGTAACAGAATACGAATGTTATTGAAACTGCAATACCATATTTTAAAGTTTCATTTCGACTGTTTTGAGATTCCACAGTGCTCAGTCAATCTTTCGTTAAATCGAACTTGCCAGGTGCCTTAAGCTTTGCAAATCGAGACTTGACTGAATGTCATGAAGCTCGATAAAGTGCATTATTAGGTGTTGACTGTAGAAAGATGGAGACTGTGTGAAATACGCTTTTTTTGTCCTATTAGGATTCAGCACACTGAAGACCACGAGAATGTTCTGCTTTAATTGGTGTTTCCCTCTTTGCCCTCTTCTCCTCTATTCATGGATTATGCGATTTCACCAGCCTCGATCAACAAGGTCCGGCCGTCTTATCCGTGGTCTTCCCCTCTGTCATGTCCCTTTAGCTTTGTAACCAAGAATTTGTGCTGAAAGTCTACCTTCATGGATTGTGTCTAGATGTTCCCACTGTCTGACTCTGTTTAGATCTATTTTCCTATGCACTGAATGAGCTTTTACTTCATTCCCGATGTCTCCATTTCTGAAGGGATCTTCTTTGGTACACTCTTTAACGCTACGGAGAATTCATTTCCGCAGCTTGGATCCTGCTCATATTCTATTGCGTGGGAACCCAAGTTTTCAGATCCATAAAGAATTAACTACAATTTTATCTTACAGGAGATTTTCCCCTGAATGCAGTAGCTTCTGTTTCATTAGTGGAGGTGTTCATGTTATATTTAGAAGCCAACAAAATAAGATGATGAACGTCTCCTTGAAGGTTATCTTCATTTTCGAGAATTACTGGTTAGTTAGATTATAAACCAATGACCATTTTGCACGGTAAATCGTAATGATATGGAATGAGTCACTTTACATCCAGAACGCAAATTAATTTGTAGACATGGCCACATGGTGAATATTTATAAGTGTTTTTTTTAGTATACATGTGTGAGTTACTAATTACTATTGACTGACCCCACCTATAAACATTACAATAACAGAACTTATTTCACGGAATAGAAGGAAATGTCTAGGAGAAACCTTTCCAGTTCGTCTTCAGATTTTACTTTGCTACCTGTCAGTTGTTTTACACCACTAGGTAAATTATCAAAGATTTTTGTGGCAGCATTGTGCATCCCTTTCAGTGCTAAAGACAACCGTAACGTGGAGTAATGAATGTCACTTTTCCTTCCGTTATTGTAATTGTGTATATCATTGTTCCTTTTGGACTGTAGTGGGTCATTTACATTTCGTGATGGAATAAATATACTGCGAACCAGTAGTCAGAATGCCCAAATCGTTAAACGGATGAAACTTCCTGGCAGATTAAAACTGTGTGCCGGACCGAGACTCGAAATCGGGACCTTTGCCTTTCGCGGGCAAGAGCTCTATGAACTGAGCTACCCAAGCACGACTCACGCCCCGTCCTCACAGCTTCACTTCCGCCAGTACCTCGTCTCCTACCTTCCAAACTTTACAGAAGCTCTCCTGCGAACCTTGCAGAACTAGCACTCCTGAAAGAAAGGATACTGCGGAGACATGACTTAGCCACAGCCTGGTGGATGTTTCCAGAATGAGATTTTCACTCTGGAGCGAAGTATGCGCTGATATGAAAGGAAGTTTCACATCAGCGCACACTCAGCTGCAGAGTGAAAACCTCATTCTGGAAACTTTATACGGATGTCTACAAGAGGATCATGGCTGAGCACAATATATTATTCCTACAACACTTTTTTTAACAACGACGACATTCTTTCTTAAATATGAGTTACCCCGGAATACTATTCCATACGACATTACTGACTGAAAATTTGTAAAATATGTCATCTTACTGATGTGTCAGTTCCCATGATTTGCTATAATTGTAGGGGCAAATGTGGTTGAACTGTTTTAGGCGTTCCAAAACGTGCTTTTTGCAGTTTAAATTATCATCAACGTGGGCAGCTAATAATTTAGAAGCTTCGGCCGTATTTTTTATTTCCTCACCACCCGTTACGCTAGGCTTTATCATCTAGTACCCCTAGATGTGAAAAACAGAATATGATGCGATTTTTCAAAATTGAGGGTGAGACTGTTCGCAGAAAACAAGTAAATGATACTTTTAAGAACATTGTTTACAATTTCTTCTGTTTCTGTGCGTATGCTTGAATTGATTACAATTTAGTGTACCTGAAAAATGAACTGATTCTGCTTGTTATTAGACGGAAGATAGTTTACAACAAACAATAGTAGAAATAAGATTGAGCCTTGGGGAATCCCATTCGTGATTTCTCCTAGTCAGAATCGTGTCACCAGACTATATTGGTTCAAATACTATGTACAGCTTTCTGCATTCTTTTGTGTAGATGTGACATTATCTTAGCTATACCACCAATCTCATAAAACTTCAATTTATTTTGGAGAATATAGTGATTCACACAGTCCAATGCATTAGATAGATAGCAGGAAATGCTGACCGGCGCTATTTTACTATGTATCGCTTGTAAAATTTGGTTAACGTGTAAATGAGATTCATAGTAGAGTAACTCTCCTGAAAACCAAACTATGAGTTTATGAGGGCGTTAATGTTTCTAAAGTGAAACACTATTCTAGAATACATCAGCTTCTCAAAGATTTTGGAACATGATCGTTTGATCATTTGCGTATAGTAGAGTATTGAAGCCATTTCTACACTACTGGCCATGAAAATTGGTACACCAAGAAGATGACGTGCTACAGACGCGAAATTTAACCGACAGGAAGAAGATGCTGTGATATGCAAATGATTAGCTTTTCAGAGCACTCACACAAGGTTGGCGCCGGTGCGACACCTACAACGTGCTGTCATGAGGAAAGTTTCCTACCGATTTCTCATACACAAACAGCAGATGACCGGCGTTGCCTGGTGAAATGTTGTTGTGATGCCTCGTGTAAGGAGGAGAAATGCGTACCATCACATTTCCGACTTTGATAAAGGTCGGATTGTAGCCTATAACGAATGCGATTTATCGAATGGTGACATTGCTGCTCGCGTTGGTCGAGAACCGATGATTGTTAGCAGAATATGGAATCTGTGGGTTCAGGAGGGTAATACGGAACGCCGTGCTGGATCCCAAGGCCTCGTATCACTAGCAGTCGAGATGACAGTCATCATATCCACATCGCTGTAACGAATCGTGCAGCCACATCTCGATCCTTGAGTCAACAGATGGGGACGTTTGCAAGACAACAACCATCTGCACGAACAGTTCGACGACGTTTGCAGCAGCATGGACTATTAGCTCGGAGACCATGGCTGCGGTTACCCTTGACGTTGCATCACAGACAGGAGCGCCTGCGATTGTGTGCTCAACGACGAACCTGGGTGCACGAATGGCAAAACGTCATTTTTCGGATGAATCCAGGTTCTGTTTACAGCATCATGATGGTCGCATCCGGGTTTGGCGACATCGCGGTGAACTCGCACATTGGAAGCGTGTATTCGTCATCGCCATACTGGCGTATCACCCGGCGTGATGGTACAGGGTGCCATTGGTTACACGTCTCGGCCACCTGTTGTTCGCATTGACGGCACTTTGAACAGTGGACGTTACATTTCAGATGTGTTACGACCCGTGGCTCTACCCTTCATTCGATCCTTGCGAAACCCTACATTTAAGCAGGATAATGCACGACCGCATGTTGCAGGTTGTGTACGGGCCTTTCTGGATACAGAAAATGTTCGACTGCTGCTCTGGCCATCACATTTTCCAGATCTCTCACCAATTGAAAACGTCTGTTCAATGGTGGCGGAGCAACTGGCTCGTCACAATACGCCAGTCACTACTCTTGATGAACTGTTGTATCGTGTTGAAGCTGCATGGGCAGTTGTACCTGTAGACGCCATCCAAGCTCTGTTTGACTCAATGCCCAGGCGTATCAAGGCCGTTATTACGGCCAGAGGTGGTTGTTCTGGGTACTGATTTCTGAGCTATGCACCCATACTCCGTGAAAATGTAATCACATGTAAGTTCTAGTATAATATATTTGTCCAATGAATACCCGTTTATCATCTGCATTTCTTCTTGGTGTAGCAATTTTAATGGCCAGTAGTGTATCTGATGATCTTTAAGCCGCAGGTGATATTTTGTTTTAAGCACTGGGCACGTCATCTATGTAGATGTTTAAAAGAGACGGAGACTGCGCATATCTTTGTCTAACTCCCTTGTTCTTGCTAATTGTTAAGGCAAGTTATATGCGTCTGCAATTATTTTGTTTTTTGTTTTTTTACGTATGAGTGATCTCGTACGAGAGCAGCGACTCTTACTTGCACGTCCTCTTGGTTTGGTCGACAGGTGCTGGAGTGCCACGCGTTCATCTGCAAGCGCGAGATGGCGGCGAACGCGCTGGTGCGGTGCTGCTTCCACGCGTACGCCGACTCCTCGTACGCGCGGCACATCGACGGGTCCGGCGGAGGCAGCGCCTACGGCACGCTGCGCTCCACTCAGGGAGGAGACTCCGGCCCGGGGGGCGGCGGGGGCGGCGCCGGCAACAGCGACTCGTGGCGACGCAGCACCCTGTCTCTGAACCACCACTCCAGCGCGGGGGCGGGTGGCACGCTCACCTCTAACGCCTCCGCGGCCAGCGCGCTCTCCGGAGCCACCGATGACGTCAGCATCTACAACGGCGACGAGAACCACAAGGTGCGTCACCCCTAATCTCTGTTAAATATGGGTTACACGCTAATCAGAAAAGTGTTTTACCAGGGACTTTCGATAAGTAATGCAACAAATTTTTTTATTTATTTATTTATTTATTTTTGTTTTGTTTTTACAAGCACGGTGGTTTTGAAACTTCCTGGCCTGGCAGTTTAAACTGTGTGCCGGACCGAGACTCGAACTCGGGACCTTTGCCTTTCGCGGGCAAGTGCTCTACCATCTGAGCTACCCAAGCACGACTCACGCCCCGTCCTCACAGCTTCACTTCCGCCAGTACCTCGTCTCCTACCTTCCAAACTTTACAGAAGCTCCCCTCGAACCTTACAAGACTAGCAGTCCTGCAAGAAAGGATATTGCGCAGACATGGCTTAGCCACAGGCTGGGGGGATGTTTCCAGAATGAGAATTTTCACTCTGCAGGAGAGTGTGCGCTGATATGAAACTTCCTGGCAGATTAAAACTGTGTGCCGGACCGATTCCACATTGGATCTCTACTAACGCGAGCAGCAATGTCGCGATACGATAAACCGCAGTCGCGATAGGCTGCAATCCGACCTTTATCAAAGTCGGAAACGAGATGGTACGCATTTCTCCTCCTTACACGAGACATCACAACAACGTTTCACCAGGCAACGCCGGTCAACTGCTGTTTGTGTATGAGAAATCGGTTGGAAACTTTCCTCATGTCAGCACGTTGTAGGTGTCGCCACCGTCGACAATCTTGTGTGAATGCTCTGAAAAGATAGTCATTTGCATATCACAGCATCTTCTTCCTGTCGGTTAAATTTCGCGTCTGTAGCACGTCATATTCGTGGGGTAGCAATTTCAATAGCCAGTAGTGTATTTCACCATGGATGACACCTGGGAAATAAGCTCAATACGTTGCAAGCATCAGTCGTGGCCAGAACAGGGTTCTGTCTAGTTGTGAGTGCATTAGGCCGGAGCTAACTGGATTCGTGAGTGAACGAATCGTTGCCCCTCGTATGGTGGGTGCTTTTGAATCCTAGGCAGTAGAAGTGTTTGGTGTTTAAAGAGGCACTATATCAAAGATTTGTACCATATGCAGGGAAAGACACTTTTAAGACACAACGCGGGCGAAAGTGTATCTCAAGTGACCGTGACGGACAATAAATGAAGAGGACTGTTAAGAAAAATTAGGGGACAACAGTAACAAAGTCACTGCTGAACTGAATGTCTCGACAGCCAACCCTCTCCGTACCAAAGCAATCCTAAGAGCGCTCGGTAAGCTGGAAATTCTTGGGCGAGCTATTATTCCAAAACCACTCAACAGCAATGCAGAGGGGCAAAACCTGTACTATGAAGCAATGGAATAAAGCCATTTGGTAGAACGAGTCTTGTTTCATCCTGTTTTCAACTTCTGGCCGAGTTTCCTTCACAAAAGTGAAGAATGGCAGGAGTTCGCTGGTGATGTGTGCAGCCGTATAATGGTATTTCGCGGGCCCCATGTTTACTATTCAAGGCTGTATTACTGCAAAGGATTACGGGATCATTTCGGCTGGTAAGGTCTATCCCATGGTACAATACTTATTCCCCGATGACGATGTTCTGACCCATGACGACGAGGCGCCTGTTTAGAAAGCTCGCATGGTGCAGGACTGATTTTGTAAGCACGAGGATTGGATCTACCTTGGCCACTATAATAACCAAAACTCAGTCTTTGTGGTCTACTTTGGAGAGCATGGTGCGCGTCGCTATACACCGCCATAATCGTTACTTGAACTTCCAGTTATTTTGCAGGAAGAATGGTGTAAAGCAGGGCGTCAAGTTATCCATCCTGAGACGAATGCAAGCTGTTCTCAATGCCAATCGTTTTCCTACAGAGTACATCACTTGTTTTGTGTTTTCGATTTTACCATATTTTTGTCCGCCCCCTGTACCTCCAAACCAGGAAGGCCGGTGAGACTACGTGCAGGTAGACATAGTTGCTAAGGGCCGCGGACGCTTTGCAGGTGTGGGTGGGCAGCGGGACGCTGGAGCGCGAGGAGGTGTACGGCGGCGGCTCCTCGACGGTACGTAGTTCGCGGTCGCAGCGGCCACGACAGGTGGTCGCGCCGGTCAACGCGCCGCCCCCGCCGCCCACGCCCAAAGAAGAGAAGGCCAGCAAGAAGGCCGCCGCCAACACCAAGGAGCGGAATCGCCGCAAGAAGCTGCTCGGTAAGTCACAACTCCACGTGACTCTACGGTAATCATAAGGATAGTCTAGTAACGATTCTCGCTGTCAGTACATTAATGCAGAGTGTAAGGTCTCACGCAAATCCAACACCTTCCATGAAAAGCCTGACATGATAGCAAATCTGGCAATATGTCACATGCTCCGAATAAATCCTGACATTAAATTAACCAAAGTAATACGATCAACGAGTCAGCAAATGGAATACCACAGACTAACACAAGAACGTCTAAATGCATATCATACCTTCCTACTGTGAAACAGACGCAGTTCCGAGGGGAGAAACGAGAACAGAAACCGAGAGCAGAGCCGTGTAGGCTAGAAGGCCTAACGATAAAAGCGGGACAATGGGGCACCCGCATCGCCGGCCGACCGCCAAGAGGTCCATCCCCCAGCCCATGTTAAAGATAGAGCCCTCCAGAAGAATAGATCTTACGATAATTCTAAATGGGCCACACCAGTTGCAAGTTTTTGTGTGAGACTATTTGAATCTCTGTTATGTAGCAAACATTAAAAACATTGCCCCACCACGAAAAGTATAACGTTTCTCATTGGATAGACAGAATTTCTGTAGGCGGAGATTAAGATTAACATTGAGACGCTGACTGGTCAGTTGAAAACACAGCCAGACACCTTTTTCTTAAACCAACATCGGTAAACAGTAGTAAGGATAAGTTCGAGAGAGTTGCTACCGAGATGACGAGGTGTGTGGAGCTGCGCCGCCAGCCGCCCCTGATACTGCCTAACCACCGACAAGGTAATGAACGCACGTGATGCCGCATAAGAGCGCATAAGGCTTCACTCAGAACTGCAGAAGTCTCATCTGTTACATCCCCTTTTTACGTAGTACTAGTGTCGATCGTCAATTAAACTTCATGGTATTCACATTTGCTACTTCTGAAACGCGATTATTTTTCTGTTATATAATTATTGAGAAGCCACATCAGCCACTGTAATTTATGACAAGTTAAATAAGTAATTAAAGATAATTGAGGGTCACTGTAGACCATTTTTGATAGTTCTCTCTTTTATGAAACTTTATTTAAACCTAGATTGTTGATGTGCTATGGCATAGGTCATCCTTCGATCCATTGTAGAACTTGGAAACCCATTCAGGGAATATTCGTTCACATTTTTGTTGAACGCAGTTGGTTTTTATCATCCTGTGTTAAAATATTACCTTTTATCAATAGTACAATTTATAAACAATGTTTTGTGAGTAGAATAAAAATTTCAATGGTAAACTTAACTGCTTTTTCGGCGTTATTTTACCAGCTAACTAAAAATAGGAAAGCGTTGAACCCCTTCCACTAAATTTAGTTAGTATTAAGATTCTTTTATAGGGAGTGCAGTGGCGCTGACGCTGAAATCATTAAGTATTTAATTATATCATCGCTAGTCTCACTGAACTCTTCTGAACTCTACATGTCATGTGCGGTCTGGCGTCTCCTTACCAGGAACAGGTCCCAGGTTCAAACTAGTCAATTCCCTAAAAAACACGCTCAGAGCGTCGTTGCGCGAAAGTAGAAGGGAGACACGACTTAGAACAAACAGACACCACGCAGATTGTTAGTAGAGGCACGTTAGTAATATAGGCCTGTGCATAAGTTCGGAGAGTTTTTGTTTTGCATGTTGGTATTCCGGCGGCTGTGGGTATATATATTGATTGTCATTTTTTTTTTGTAGTTCACTGTTGCTATTTGAGTTTACACATTGTCATTTTGTCATCTGGAGATAGTGAGTGGAGCTGGGGACGCTAGTAAATGGAGTGCCAAGTGGAGAAATCGGAACATTTCCGACATACTCTTCTGCTTGAGTTCAGTGGAGGGATGACAGCTGCGGAGGCAGTCAGAAACATTTTCGCCCTGAGTGGGGATAATGCAATTGGACAGAGCACTGCAAGGAAATGGCTTTCTCATGTTAAGGAGAGTCTTTTGACGTTAATTAGTCACCACTTTCAGTAATACCTTCGGGGCTTGATGAAGATGGTTCAAACGTGGTAATCCACAATGGTCCACGTCAGTGTACTCGAGAAATGGAAAATTCGGTGAACTGTGATCTTTTCACCGTTTTGCGACATCTGCATGCATTGGAGAAGGTTCAAAAATCGGGCGTACGGGTACCACTTGCTCATAGCCAAAATCACAAAAATCAGAGGGTGGCCATGCTCGAGCGGCTCATATAGAACACCGACCATTCCTATCCTCTGTCGTTACTGGTGATGAGAAATGGTGGTTTTATGCTAATATAAGGAAACTAAATGAGTGGTTGAGCCCGTACAAAGCAGCAACTCCCCATACAAAGACCTGAGACCATCTACGAAAGGTAGTGTCAAGTATCTGGTGGAACAGCGGCGGCATGGTGTGCTATGAATTGCTTCCCTCCTGAGGTATAGCCACCACTGCTAACACTTATTGTCAACAACTGAGACGTCTTGCAGAGCCAATCCAAGACCAACGACCATGAAGTCTATGTGAGGTGATGCTGCTCCACGATAATGGCCGCCCGCATTCTGCTAGACTGTAAAAAACGGTATACAGGATTTGGGATGGGAAGTCATTACGCAGCCACCTCATTCACCTGATCTTGCGCCCTGAGATTTTCACCTTTTCCGCTCTCTATCGAACAACCTTCAAGGATCTTCCTTTCCGGATGAAAATGCGCTGCGAACATGGCTCAACGAATTCTCCGCCTCAAAACTGCGCGATTTCTGCAGTCGCGGAATCGAAAAGTTACCTTGACGTTGGCAGACTGTTGTAAATAATGAAGGAGAATATATTATTGATGACTGAAATCTATGTTACGTGTGTCTGTTGTGTTTATAAGAAACTTACGGAAAAACGCTACGGACTTATGCACCAAACCAACAGAAATACGATTCCTTAGGTATAGTTAAGTATTTGTTAAAAAATGACGAAATTCCTCCAGCTGTATTAAGGTGTTGGTTTTATTGGCGAGTAGTTTCGATGTTGTTACAACACCATCTTCAGACCCATACTTGTTGACAACAACCGTATGTGTCTAACACTACTAGTCAGTGCAGAGATAGGCGTGTACCATGCGCAAGGCAGGTAGTAACTAGTAGTCAACAAGTATGGGCCTGAAGATGGTGTTGTAACAACATCGAAACTAGTCGCCAATAAAACCAACACCTTAATACAGCTGGAGGAATTTCGTCATTTTTTAACATATATTATACTAGCTGACGTCCCAAATCGTCCATTTCAATTATGGATATACGAAAAGTTAAGTATTTGGCGGAAATCACAACTAATACGTGTGTCTCGACACGACTGGGTAACAGACTATTACTCTCGTTCTAATATGTCCAAAACCAATGACAACGTGGCCAGGATACTGTGAACTGAACGGTGCAGGGACTGGTAGCTGATCCTAAACATAACTAAATGTGACGTATTGCGCAAATATCTGCGAAGAAGTCGACAACTTCTTGATTATACTATTAGCGACAGGTCACTGGAAACAGTAATTACATTAAAGTACCTATGAGTCACTATCCGGATCGATCTGAAGTTGAATGATAACATGCATGCATAACTCACATATGCTACGTTGGAAGTCAACTGGTGAATCTCAAGGGAATGTAATTCATCAGTGTGCAAGTGGCTTACAGAATACTAGCTCTACAGTCTGGATTATTCGTTCATTGGGAATTCTCTGTGCCACATACAAGCCGTTCGACGGCCAACGTCTTGTAGAACTTCAACCTTGTCCCTCAAGCTGTTTCTTTTTCATACGTTCTTTCTAGTGTCCAATATACATTTTGATTATATTCTTTTTGTCATAGCCTTCATACAGGTTTTTGTCATTATTTTCTCTCCCTTGCCAATTTCTCCATCTCAGAGTTGCACAAACACCCAACGTCCTCAGTTATTTGCTGGATGTGTTTCAACATATGTCTTCTTATACAACTGTTATCCTCTTCGGCTTGCTTTAGGGATTTCTTAACACACGTATTATCTAATATTCCTTTCTCCGACAGTTCTGCGTAGAACCTCTTTTCGTCCCGGTCCACTTAATTTTCATCATGCCTCTGAAATTCCAACTTACTTCTTGTCATACTAATCTAGTTTTACCGATATACGAGTTTCATTATTCTGAGTAAAATGTAAGACTTTATATGATATTTGGCTACGACGCTACATCTCCAGTCCATTGACACCTCATGTCTCTGTGATATTTGTATTTACATACAACTAATTTATTTTGTACATAGAGGTACAAAAAAATAAGAATTGCATCGCTTCATAATAACGTCATGACAAGTTTAAAATAAATCGATCAATTCCGTGACAGTGGACGAACGGTTTTCTACACACTTTATTACGCTCTCCCACACCAGAAGATAGAAACAGTGGACTACCAGCGCATTCTGGCGGAAAACGGCATACAGGAATGTTCTGAGCTGCAGAAGGAGCTAATATAGGACAGTGTGGATTCGAATGGTCCCGATTCTAACGGCAAGTACCAGTAAGAGAACATATTCACTATGTACACTTATTTTCTGTAGTACTTTCGTTTCTTTTCTCGTACACGACATTTTTGTTGTGGACCGCAATAATATGTCTGTAATAAGCTTCTCTTCGGGTGCCACTTGACAGCGCGCAACCCACTTGAACTTCTATGATTATTTTTTTCCAGTTCCCCGTATGCTCAGAGAGCAGGTCAGCTTATTATCTCAGCCTCTGTCTAATGTATCGTAGTAATTGCGTTGACACGTAACGTTAATAAGCTTTGTAGTCAATTTGTGGCATAAGTGAGCACACTACTTCAGGTCATTAACTTTATTGACGTGATTCAGCTTGGTCCATTGTCAGAACACCAGCAAACCCCTTCCCCACTGCCAGCCCCTATTCGTTAAGGAATCAAACTTCCCTGTATGAAAAAGCTTCATACGTCTGATTGCAAATCAGTAAACGAGTTAAGTATTTGACGTTAAGTATGTAAAATCCTTATGGCGGAAGACGCAATAACCTAATTATCTTGGTTTTATTAGATTCGGATTAGATATTCCTAAACTATGTAGCTGCGTGGGATTAGCCGAGCGGTCTGAGTCGCTGCAGTCATGGACTGTGCGGCTGGTACCGGCAGAGGTTCGAGTCCTCCCTCGGGCATGGGTGTGAGTGTTTGTCTTTAGGATAATTGAGGTTAAGTAGTGTCTAAGCTTAGGGACTGATGACCTTAGCAGTTAAGTCTTTTAAGATTTCACACACATTAAAAAAAAAAAAAACAACTATGTAGTGTGCAATGATATAATCTTGTGCGTGTCTTGATCGGTATATATGTATACTGTATGCTATCTGTGTAGCGAGTGTAACAATAAACCATGGTGCCTGATGCTGAAACTTTACTGCGTGAACAGCGAAAATACAATACAGTAAATGATAGAATTTTTTGTTTTAATTATTTTGTGGGGCTGAAAGCTAGAAAAAGCTTAGAATAGTTTGGAATCACGTTTATCTCATTATGAAACACTGCACGAATGTTGTCTGGGTAATATGCGTGTCATGACACACGGGATGATTCAGGTGCCTCTCTCTACCAACAGGTTTTATGTCATCCGCAATGCCTCCAAAAACCATGCGAGAGATTGCCATTTTCTCTCGCTTGCTATGTGCAAACTAGGAGCCCTACGTAAGAAATGAACAGGACCTTTCTGCAGGAAAGCCTTACGGAAAAAATGAACCGGACATTTTTGCAGGAAATTTAATGTAGTTAAATTTTGTACTGGGTTACATTTTGCTGGAGGCCACGGTTTTCGAGTTATTCAAGAACAACATTTTTAAGGCCACTTTTGTACGTTTCTCTTGAATAATTCGAAAACTATAGCCTTTAGCGAAAACGAATTCCGGTACAAAATTTGTATACAGTAAAGTAATTGAACTAAGCTAAACTAAATTTAACTTCACGCAAACTATTAGGCCAATAAAAAATTGTATAGAACCTTTTTGTAGGAAATTTAATTTTGTACTGAGATGCGTTTTTGCCGAGCTATTAAAAAGTGACCTTCAAACCCACCCCCATTCTCACACATAGGATTTCTAGTATGTTGTTCATGGCACTCCCTCCTTCAACTGTACAAAAATTAGTGCTGAACGATTTTCCCACATACGGCGTTCTTTGGTCTTCAATGACTTGCCTTATACGCCATTAGCTTAGCCGGACATTTAGAAATTGTAAAACTGACGTTCGTGTAAATTTTACCTAACAGTTTAGTGAATTTTAACAGCATAAAATAAACAACTACATCGTTGTATTTGTCTGGCCACCTGACTAAAAAAACTGCTGTCTTGTCTTTCGGTTCGAACTGTCAATGCAATTGGTTTTAAGTAACATTTAAAAAAGCCGTTTTCTGTTCATTACCATGACGGTAGCGTTTGAATTAATAAAGTTAACTAAATAGGCGACTATGCTGGTGGCGTAATACCCTCATTAGAGACCAGAAAACGTCGAATATAGGGAATAGTTCGTATAGTCGGAGGCAGAGCCAGGAACAACGTATCAGAAATCCTGACTTGTGAGGGATGAGTGTTGGGGTGGAGGTGCGTTTGAAGATCACTTTTGTGCGTAGCGAAAAGGCATTAGTTCCGTTTTCCAACCTGCACCATGCGAGTAACGAGCAGTCCTCAGTGGCTCGCCATCACAGTTTTCTTTATCTTAAATATCTTTATGACTAATGCCCTTTTAACATATTTATTATTTTATAAATGACATATAAGTACTGCTTGTCTTTCACGATGACTCCGTACTTACACCCTATTATACGTCTTTAGCCATAATTCTATGACGATGTCATTGAATATAGATTATTATTTGATTTAAATTCTCAGGAAGACACTCTTAGCAGTGTTGAAACCAGGTTAATTTGTTAAAAATAGTGACCGAGTGCTGTTATTCTTTCAGTTGTAGGTATTTTAATCCTACTTTCACAATGGACTGTGTCAGAGATCGACCTACGGCGAGTTACTTGCATAACAGCGACGCTCAAGTGAATCATTGCTGAAATAATCAACAATAACATTTCTTCACTCGAAACTTAGGGCCTAACACCACCGTGTTTGACGTATAAAACTTTCTCCTAATGTTTCATCTCCGACTGCAGGAGACATCTTCAGAGGCCGCTTTACCTTTGAAGATATCTCCCGCAGTCGAAAATGTAACGCTAGGGGAAAGTCTTATACGTCGAATGTGGTGTCACCGCCAGACACCACACTTGCTAGGTGGAGTATACGTCGGACCCGCGTGTCGCCACTATCAGTGATTGCAGGCCGAGCGCCGCCAAACGGCAGGTCTAGTCTAGAGAGACTCCCTAGCACTCGCCCCAGGTGTACAGCCGACTTTGCTAGCGAGGGTTCACTGTCTACATACGCTCTCATTTGCAGAGACTACAGTTCAGCATAGCCTTCAGTTACGTCATTTGCTACGACCTAGCAAGGCGCCATATTCAGTTACTATATTCTGAACAGATAATATTGTGAATCAAGAGCGGCGTTCATCATTAATGGATTAAAGTTAAACATCAACTAATTACGTCCGCTTTCTGAATTCTAATTCCTTGTCATGTTCCAGACCTCACATCAGTATAGTTCTTCCCTCCTCACGCCAGCCTGCATGAGCTAAAACGCGTGCATTTCGGCCTCTACTTGTAACACTGTGTTGGCTCTTCTGCCAACACCACATCGAACATTACCTATGAGTCCAAGTTTCAAGTGAATTCGGGACCGACCTTGAAAGCTTACGTTGGATAATCAACAATGACATTTTGATGAGGAGGGAATCCTTGCTATTTAGTGTACTGCTAGAGGGCGTAATCAGTTAATAGTGTGACAGTCGCAAGTCTCCTGTGCGATTCTGTGCCGGAAACTGAAGCCGGTAATATGCCGGTTGTCAACCTACAGGTGGCAGCGTGGACAACCTGATGTTGCTGAACGGCATGAGCGGCGGCGGATCGCTGCTGCGGCCACACAGCTCGATGAGCGGCGGCGCGCACCACCACCACCACCATCACCACCACCACCACCAGCAGCCGCACCAGAGCCAGCACCGGTTCGCCAACGGGAGCGGCTCGCTGCTGCGGCACGCCAACGGCTACCACCACCCGCACCCGCACCACTACGCGCCGGCGGGCCCGCCGCCCCCGGGCCCGCCCCTGGTGCTGGCGACGCTGCCCGGCAGGCCGAAGCAGGCCAAGGCGAAGGCGGGCGGCGGCAAGGTGGTGCTGCAGCCGGTGCCGCTGCTGGCGCCGGTGGCCGCGCCGCACCACCCGGGCACCGGCCGCCGCCGCCACGCGCCCCCGCCCGGCCCGGGCCCCGTCGTGCTGCCCGTCGAGGAGCCCGTCTACATGCCGTCGGCGCGGCCCATGAGCCCCGTCGCCTCCTTCCAGCCGGCGCACTTCCCGCACGAGGCGTACCTCATGCAGCAGTACGCCACCGTCGAGCACCCGGGCCGGCACGCCAAGAAGAAGGCGGCCAAGCACAAGGGCGCGGGGCCCGTGGTGGCGCCGCCGCCCGCCGTCCTGCCGGTCCCCGTGTCGATGCCCGTGCAGCCGCCGCCCCCGCACGTGCTCGTCAACGGTGGAGGGGTGAGTTCCTGCTGTCCTTCTCATTCCGTGGCGCGCTACAGCCGGCCTCAGTCCGTAGTCTTCGTACAAAGCGCGTGGGATCATATACTGAAACCAACATGGCGATCAGTTGGCTAGTGGCTGCATCTATTTACAGGTGGCTCCTGGAATGCTGTTCTTTTATTTTATTCAAGTTGAGCACACGGCGTTGCCTGGATATTCATTTATTCCATTCTCCAGTCCTTCTCCTTCTCCCCCCCCCCCCCTCTCTCCATCATTAACCATGGAGAGATAGAGAAAGGGTGGCGGGGGAGGGGGGGGGGAGAGAAGGAGATGGACTGGAGAATGGAATAAATTAATATCCAGGCAACCCCTTCACTTTCCACCTCCATTCCATCCCTCTGTGCAGCTCTTCAACCCCTCACTCTTTGTCCATTCCCTCCTGCCCCTCTCCAATTCCTCCTGCTCCCTCTCTGTGCCCAACTGCACCTACCCCGTGTGCTTCGTTCCCCACTGTCCATCTCCCGCTATCTTCTCCTCCCACCTCTCTCTGTCCATCTCCTCCAGCCCCTCTCTCCATGTTCATGTCCTCAGTTTTCCTTTCTCTATCTTTCGGCCCATCTCTTCCTCTTCTTAAAAGACATCATAATCACTGTTGACTGTATAAAATATTTATTGTTACTATCGCAATTTTCAAGTAACACTGCAAAGTTAGCTGGAAGCGAGGTGTAGCAAAGCTAATGCAGTGAGCGCTCAGCTACGATCTACTCTCTTCTGCAAGAAGGAAGTCAGTACCAATACTAAGTTATGTGTGCACCGTTCAATCGACCAACTTTGTTGTATGGAAGCGAAAGCTGGGTGGATTCAGGTTACCTTATCAATAAGGTTGAGATTAAGGATATGAAAGTAGCTAGGATGATTGCAAGTACTAGTAGATGGGAACAATGGCAGGAGGGTGTCCACAATGAGGAAATCAAAGAAAAACTGGGAATGAACTCTATAGATGTAGCAGTCAGGGCGAACAGGCTTAGATGGTGGGGCATGTTACACGTATGGGAGAAGCAAGGTTACCCAAGAGACTCATGGGTTCAGCAGTAGAGGGTAGGAGGAGTCGGGGTAGACCAAGGAGAAGGTACCTGGATTCGGTTAAGAACGATTTTGAAGTAATGGGCTTAACATCAGAAGAGGCATCAATGTTAACACTGAATAGGGGATCATGGAGGAATTTTATAAGGGGGGCTATGCTCCAGACTGAACGCTGAAAGGCATAATCAGTCTTAAATGATGATGATGATGATGACTGCAAAGTTAAATTCTGTCAGAATATAAAACTATCTGACTTGAGTTCATGTCGTCGTCAAAGTGCAGCCTTTTGACTGTGAGAGTCCCACAAGATCCAATCATTATGACACTTGTTACATCGTAATATGTTGTTAAATATATATTGAACTGTCGATGTTACCATCATTCTAATAATCTATCACACATACAAGTTCTCCTGCACTGACAACATGTGGAGCTAAGTCAGTTGGCGTGAAAATGTATGACTGTGAATCCCAACCATGAGAAGTTAATCTTCCACTTCTCTTCCTCTGACCATTTCCTCTTCCCCACCTCTGTCTGTTCATCTCCTCCTTTCCTCTCTCTCTGTTCCTCCCCCTGTCTCTGTCCCCTTCCTCTTCTTTCATTTCTCTGTCCATCCACTCCACACCCCTTTCTCTGTTCATTCCACTCTTCACCTCTTCCTCTGTCCTCATCCTCCTATCTGTGCAAATCTATTTCTTCCCCTCACTCTCTGTCCATCCCCTCCTTTTCCTTTCTCCCCCACGTTAACGGTCTCACCCCCACAGTACTTTTTTCCATATCATATTTGTGTAGCAAATTTGATCAAAATAGTTCCAGCACTTTAGGAGGAGATTTTTGTCATGGCTTTGCCTGTGTACATACATGTTTAAATAGGATAACTATATTTCTCACGTATATTTAACGTATTTCAGACACATTTGCACACACATTTCACCTGTATCTCTAGTAATCCTGGAAAGTTTAATTTTCATGGGAGTCAATATTTATGACATTGTATTGCCAGAACTGTGTGCCGTACAACGATATAACTTTTCAGGTATATACAGTGATATGTGTGGCTACCGTCTGTCTAATTTATTGTCAGTATAAAGAAATAATAACTTAAACATCAAGCATGATGCAGCAGTTTGTTTACACACCTCAGTGTTTCTGGCATGGTCATCCACAGTAAGTGCAAATATGCCTCACCTGTGCAGCCTGTGGAAGGAGGCTGCTCATAATCTCTACAAACAACATTGATGGTGACTGTTTCCTGCCGCCTCACCATAGGGATTCTCTGTAGCCCACAGGTGAGTGGTGAGGGGGTTGATGATATCTTTATAAATGATACCTTCATAAAAGTAGCTTCATTTGCAAGTAGGATGGGTGACAGAAATCCCAGCAACAGTGGCCAAACTGTCATCACAGAGACAAATCCATAGGTAATAAGGCCTGCAAGTGTTGCAAATCGTACAGATAGTTGCAGTTCTCATGGAGAATGATGCACATACTGATGGACCACCTGCCGAGTCCTGATACCAGGATTCACTGTGAACAATCTTTTCTCTCTACCATCATGCGGCTGTATCTCCAATCAAACACGTTAATGGCCGTATGACCATATGACCTTTTTGGTTCCTTATCCTGTTTGGGATCATCGTTTCATGCTGTTTGTCCTCATTCAGTAACTACCGCTACATATCTCATAAAAATAAGCTGGACGTTAGATCTAAAACCCTATGAGTGGCAAAGAGATGACAATTTTAACATCTACCTCACTACAAGGGCTTTTCTCTACAATCAACATTTTATAATGTATGCGTTAGCCTTTTTTGTACTGATATTGTTTTGGTATCTGTACTGGATTAAGGAACAGTCATAAAACAAATATAGAAAAGAAAGCGGTCGGATGCCAATATAAACTTCGTAAACTATCGGTGGGTATGCAGTTCTCTGTGACTCTGTCCAAACAAACGTGGGGAGGCCCAAAGGTAGCGACAGAGAACCATGTCACCTCATCCGAAAGCGTCATTGGATATGTAGGGACTTGTGATCAGCACACCATTCTCCCAGCATTGCCAGCTTTTGCGACCAGAGCCACTACTTCTCAGTCAAGTAACTCCTTAAATGGTCTCACAAGAGCTGAGTGCACCCCACTTGCCAAAAGCGCTCGACAGGCCTGAATGGCCACCCATCCAAGTGCTAGCCACGCCCGACAGTATTTAACTTCCGTGGTCTGATGGGTACCAATTTTACCACTGCGGCTAGAACATTGGCTGTATGTCAGTCCACAAAACTCCCGACTGGTGTGGTACGCCCTGGCCTAAGAGCCTAACGCCTTTAGACAGAAATTATTATTCGTTCTGCTAACACCAGGCATATAAGTAACGTGCACGTCTTCTTTTTTTCACTATTGTAACTGTTGATGTTGGGGGAAAGCTACCTGAAAATACAAATAGATATCTGATAACATCCCAAATGAAGAAGATGGTCAGCTATGGTGTGGGCCCAGTCGTTGCGATTTTGAAGCAGGGTGGAGTGCTGAAATGCCGCAGGGCTAGTTCATACCTCGCCAATAATTTAGTACTATGACAGACAAGCAGATACGTTTTCAGACACTATATAATTGATGGACATATGTCAGCTGCTGTAGATATCCTGCTGTGAGATGATTCTCAAAACGAGATCGAATGAAACAAAATGTCTCACAACAATGAGTATTGTGGCAGAGCTGGAACAAATCAAAATGAAAAGAAGAAGAAAAGAGAATAAGAATGTATTGTTGGAGATATTTGCATGGGCCCTGCAATGTTTTTCTTAGAAAATTCACAGTTGATTACCGGAAATAATTTTTTTCTACACAAAGAAAGTCGAAAACTCGCCTCGTTTCTTGCTACAACTGTGCGAGCAGGAATCCACTAAGTAGTATTCATTACAGAATATTTGAAAAACCAGAACTCTAACTGGATGAAGTTTTAAACCACTCTCGACTAGGAAAGGCAACTGCACACAGAATATTTCGTATTAAACAAGCACTTGTGCATAACATGATTATACAGTAACGAATTTGACTGTCGCAACATCAAGCTCCACTGATGAGCTCCACTATACTAATTAGACAGTAAATAAATGATCGGTGCACGTCTGTCTGTCTACTATATGCTTTGCTGGATTGAGTTGTTACCAAAGAGTCCGCTGTATCATTTTGCTAAACTACTCACCTAAATTATTTTGTCCGAAAACGTTAAGTTACAAAATCAATCACCACTCACCATCGCCGGCCGTTGTGGCCAAGCGGTTCTAGGCGCTTTAGTCCGGAACCGCGCGACTGCTAAGGTCGCAGGTTCGAATCGTGCTTTGGGCATGGATGTGTGTGATGTCCTTAGGTTAGTTAGGTTTAAGTAGTTCTAAGTTCTAGGGGACTGACGACCTCAGATGTTAAGTCCCATAGTGCCCAGAGCCATTTTTTTGAACCACTCAGCATCCCGTAGGTGGAGACAGAGTCGGCGTCAGTGACCTAACGACCAGCGGCACGGTTATAGAGTGCTGTTATGCACGTGGCACTAATGGCCAAAGAGCGGTTGGGCGAAAGATAACGAAGTTTGAACTACAGAATAAGCCTACAATGAAACAGCTACCAGAAACCACTTATAAAAGAGTCTCGCACAACTAGCGCTATTAGCGGATTTATATGTTACTACTGATTGTTGTTGCCGTTCGTCGGATGGTTGTGTGTCAGTGCAATGTACGTTTCATTGCAGTGCAGTATCGGGAATAAAGCTGTGTTTTTGTAAAATGCCTTGTCCAGTTCGGGAGATAGTTAAGTTAAGTTAAGGCGTGTAATCGTTGTCAGTCGTCTGAAGAAACACGTCAAGTGATCGTAGAAAAATTTGCGAATACCAGTATCCCAGTGAAGAGCAGAATGCGATATTTAGCTAGAAAAGTACGGCACACTACAGATTCGGTGCCAAATGCAAAACGAAAAATACTCCACAGGCCATTGCCGCTACTGAAAATTATGCCAGTCGAAAAAATCAGTATTCAAGTTAGCCCAAAAAATCTGGTGTTAAATACATATCTTGTCATAAAATTCTTCATGAATAAAAATGCTCTTACCTCCTTTTTAAGAGTCAGTCTTCACTTCTTCTGATCCGATCACATAAGTGTAGAAAAGAGAGGCAGTATCGGCGGTAGTTGAAAGATATATACCACATAAATTAATAAGTGATGGTACTGATCCCCCATGCTACACAAAACGGGTCAGGTCGTTGTTGCAGAAGCAACGAAAGAGGAATGCCAAATTTAAAAGAACGCGAATTCCCCAAGCTTGGCAAAGTTTGGAGAAGTTCGAAATACAGCGCGTGCTTCAATGCGAGATGATTTTAATAATTTCCATAACGAAACTATGTCTCGGAATCAGGGAGAAAACGAAGAGATTCTGGTCATATATAAAGCACACCAGTGGCAAGACTCAATCAATACCTTCACTGCACAATAGCAACGGTGAAGTCACTGATGACAGTGCCACTAAAGCAGAGTTATTAAACGCCGTTTTCCGAAACTCCTACCAAAGAAGACAAAGTAAATATTCCTGAATTACAGTCAAGAACAACTGCGAAGATAAGAAACATAGAAGTAGATATCCTCGTTGTGGCAAAGGAAAGTCCTCCGGTCCAGATTGTATACCAGTCAAGTTTCCTTTCAGAATATGCTGATACAATAGCTCCCTATTTAGCAATCATATACAACAACCCGCTCACAGAAAATTCCGTACCTAAATTGCTCAAGTCACACCATTACCCAAAAAGGGAAATAGGACTAATCCGCTGAATTACAGGCCCATATCACTAACGTCGATTTGCAGTAGAGTTTTGGAACATATGCTGTGTTCGAACATTATGAATTACCTCGAAGAAAACGATTTATTGACACATAGTCAGCACGATTCCAGAAAACATCGTTCTTGTGAAACACAACTAGCTCTTTATACTCATGAAGTAATAAATGCTATCGACAGGGGATGTCAAATTGATTCCATATTTTTAGATTCCCAGAAGGCTTTCGACAACGTTCCTCACAAGCGTCTTCTAACCAAACTGCGTGCCTGGAGAGTATCGCCTCAGTTGTGCGGCTGGAGTTCAAAAAATGGTTCAAATGGCTCTGAGCACTATGGGACTCAACTGCTGAGGTCATTAGTCCCCTAGAACTTAGAACTAGTTAAACCTAACTAACCTAAGGACATGACAAACATCCATGCCCGAGGCAGGATTTGAACCTGCGACCGTAGCGCGGTTCCAGACTGCAGCGCCTTTAACCGCACGGCCTCTTCGGCCGGCGCGGCTGGAGTCATGATATCCTGTTAGAAAGGTCACAGTTCGTAGTAATAGAGGGAAAGTCATCGAGTAAAACAGAAGTAATATCTGGTGTTCCCTAAGGAAGTGTTATAGGCCCTCAATTATTCCTGATATATATTAAGGACATAGGAGACAATCTGAGTAGCCCTCTTAGATTGTTTGCAGATGATGCTGTCATTTACCGTCGTATAAAGTCATCAGATAACCGTAACAAATTGCAAAATGATTTATATAGGATATCTGTGTCGTGCGAAAAGTGGCAATTGACCCTGAATAAAGAAGAGTGTGAAGTTATTCACATGAGTACTAAAGGAAAATTCGATTACGTGATAAGACACACAAATCTGAAGGCTGTAAATTCAACTAAATACATAGGGATTTCAATTAGAAATAACCTAAATCGGAACGATCACATAGGTATGTTGTGGGTAGAGCAAACCAAAGACGGCGATTCATTGACAGAACACTTAGAAGGTCCAACAGGTCCACTAAAGTGACTGCTTACACTACACTTGTCCACACTTGTCCACCCTATTCTGGAGTACTGCTGTGCGGCGTGGGATCCGCGTCAGGTGGGATTGACGGATGACATCGAAAAAGTTCAAAGAAGGGCCGCTCGTTTAGTATAATTGCGAAATAGGGAAGTTCGAGCCACAGACATGATGCTTGAGTTGCAGTGGCAATCACTAAAACAAAGGCGTTTTTCGTTGCGACGGGATCTTCTCATGAAATTTCAATCACCAGTTTTGTCCTCCGATTGCGAAAACATTCTATTCGAACCCACCTACATAGGAAGAAATGATCATCACGATGAAATAAGAGAAATCAGTACTCCCACAGAAAAATTTAAGTGCTCGTTTTTCTCGCGCGCCGTTCGGGAGTTGAACGGTAGAGAGATAGCTTGAAGGTGGTTCACTGAAACCTCTGCCAGACACTTTATTGTGAATAGCAGAGTAGTCACGTAGATGTAGAGTTTGAATGAAACCAGACAGTCTCATAACTGTGCATAAACTGAAGGAGGCAGACAAAGGGAAACGAATTGATTATTGAAACAGGCTTCTTAAATACATTGTTCGTCGACAGGTAGACGAGACGTCCTATTTCATGTCAGACTAGGCATTGTTTCTTTTATCGCGGCATGTCAGTTAGTGTAGCACTGGATGGCGATGATTCCGAGATATTTGAGAGTCCACTCCACGATATGAAAATTGGTGCATCCTGTGCAGTTTCCGGTAATCGTAGAGTGAGATCAGTAGTTTTTTACCGGACCATCATTACTCATATATATATATCTCGCGACCACCGAAGAGTTCTGTGCACAATTAACTGACAGTGAAAAATAATACAGTTCCTTCCAACGAGACAGAGCTACTTTTCACACATGGGACGTTTCACTGACTCGTGCTCATGCAGCTTTCACAAATGAACGAGCTGTGAGCGGTGGAAAGTAACCTCCACGTTCCCCAGAGCTGTGCACGCGCACTCCTTTTTCCCTTTCCGGCTACTAGAAGGAGAGAGTTTATGCAACTAATCTTCACAATACTGATGGACTGAAGGTGAACATTTCACGGGAAATTAAAGCAATTGGTAAAACCCCTCGATGCCCAGCGTGGCCATTTCGCATTCTGTGTAACAACAATGTTAATAAATGCAAAATTTAAATTACGTATCACTCATAAAATTTAATTCCAGCGTAACGGTAGTTTCTGGAGCAGTTCATCTATGGGTTTGATTTTACAATACTCACCCTGTAGTTGACATAGCTGGAAACCGAAATACACGAAGCACTAGATAATCGGAAAGCAGTAGACGGTGTTGTTATTAGCGCAGCCCTCAACCCTGCCGAATCACGGCGAGACGTGGACTATGCGAGACGTTCGAATCATTCTGGAGATACTGACTCACGCATCCAGTGTTACTAAAAATTGGTCTTACGGTAGTGGCATTGGGTTTCATCGAGTTGACAGCAACCCATAAATGGTCTCTTTGATTCAGGTCAGGTGATGGAGGAAAGGGGGCGTCGGCAAATCAACCCACCTGCGTGTAATCAAAGAGCAATCACATGTCACGTTGTTCTGGTGAGCCGTATTGAAGTCAGGGCACTATAATTCCAAAAAGCCGTACAAATTGTCTGAAAGGATGTCCACATAAAGTGTACCTACTATTGCTCCATGCAGCCGGACAAACGGACCTACTTGCAACCATTTTAGCAGAGCCCAGATCGCGTAATGGCAGCACCTCATGCCAGGACACGAGCATTCATACCTTCATTGACCATAGACCGCATTCTCACGCGCCCATCAGCTAGATACAACTGAAACCGGGAGTCATCTGACCATCTATACGCCACAACCGTTTGACGGCCGAGTTACAACATTCGCGAGCCCGTGCCTATGCCACAGAGAGAAAAAAAGCAGCTCTATGATATTACAGCTGACATGGGAAACCAGTGCCAAGCAAAGCAGGAAAAGCTGAAAGGCGACAGGAATATATAGTCGGGCTGTACAAGGGAAATGAACTTGAAGGCAATAATATAGAAATAGAAGAAGTGGTCAGATGGGAGATATGATACTGCGAGAAGGATTTGACGGTGCACTGAAAGAACTAAGCCGAACCAAGGCCCCTGGAGTAGAAGACATTCCCTCGGAACTGCTGATATCCATGGGAGAGTCAGCCACGACAAAATTCTTCCACCCCGTGTGCAAGATATGAGACAAGCGAAGTACCTTCGGACTTCATGAAGAGTGTAGTAATTCCAAAATCAAAGCAACCAAGCGCCGACGTGTGTACTATTACTGAACTATCAACTTAGTAAGTCGGGGAAAATGCTGATACGGATTATTTACAGAAGCGTGGAAAAATTGCTAGAAGCCGATCTCGTGGAAGATCAGTTTGGATTTCGAAGAAATGTTGGAATAGGCAGACAATATTGAACCTACGATTTATTTTAGAAGATACGAGAGTGTGTTCAAAAGCAACACATCGTGGTGCGAGGAATAAAAAGGCTTGCCACACAAAAACATAAGTAAAAACGAATGTAGGTGCGAAAACATCGAAACAAACCAAATTGCATTCTAGATGATAGGTTAACTCCAAGCAAAATTTTCTCATCAACATCGTTTGGTTGCGGATGACGAGCTACCTGTAGTAAATAACACACAAGTGATCCGGAAAATTCATGCGCACCAAGTGTAAAGATATTAACAAAAAGAAACGAACAATTGTTTGAACTAAACATCCACATAATTTTGTAATCATTTAACAAAAATGTTAACATTTCAGAATAAATAAAACGGGAACTGGCGGACCTCACAGCGTACAAAACGAGCTTCATTAAGACTCTACTAGTCACACTGCTGACGAACATATTTGTCGCAACGAGAGACCAGTTATTGATATAGTCAATGTAGAATGTTGGATTTTGTTGACGGAGCCACAACCGCACCTCTGCGTGCACGGCTTTATCACTTCAGAATGGTTCTCGAAGGACATTTAGGAAACAGATGAAAATCGGATGGGGCCAAGTTGGGATTGTATGGAGGTTTCATCAGTTACAGTGAACCCAAGATGTCAGATTGTTGCAGATATCGCAGAGCTCGCTTGTGTTATGGTATTATCATGGGCAAACTCTTCGAACTCGTGCTTTCAGTTGCATTTAGACATAACGGATAACGTTTTCCGTCTTCCTTGTACGAGGTATAAATCTTCCATATGGTGACTCTTGGAAATACCAAACTCTTAGGCCATCTTGGTTACATAAGCATGAACACTTTCGCCACTTTCGGATGCACTTAGCTCCAACAAAATGCTCTCACAGCTAGACAGAACATTTTTGTGATTGTGACTGACACTTGCTACGTACTGAGGACGTAACCCTTTCCCAGCACGCCTTGAACGTCCCAGACCACTTTGCCTACTGATGACATGGTCTTGAACTTTTTGGTTCGTTTGTTTTCAGTGTCAAAATAGTAAACCCAGCTTTCATCACCGGTCCCAGTGTCGTTAAGGGACCGATTACTTTGACGCTCAAAGCGCAAAAGAAGTAGTTGATCGATGTTTGATGTCAGGAGTGAGTATTGGGGGCGCTCACCTTGCACACAGTTTTCCGCACCTCACTTCTGCCGCGATGGCCTGTGCACGCTCTCGTGATATGCCACATTTATCTGAGATCTGTGTCTGTGTTACCCAACGATCTTCTCTGATGAGTGCATCAACCCGATTTCCATGAGTCTTGTCAGCTGCCGTACGCTGTCATCTACTCTGAGCCCTGTCACACACGTTGAGGTTAGCACCACCGTTTCCTTCGTCACGAGCAGAACAACACAACGCCGCACATTACTGATGTCTAAACAGTCCCTAAAGTACACAGCTTTCACTCTTCTTTGGGTTACAATTGGACATACGTATCCTGCGGCTAGAAACTCGATTACAGCTCATTGCTCCTCGTGCACTCACGTAGTTACGTTACGCACTGCCATGTTACAAGGAGACCTCTAGCGGCAGAAGGTTGCAATGTGTGTCAGCGAAACAGGGAAGCTGATCGATTAATATGCAACGACATGTAATACATCAACCGATATTCGGAACAGAAATTGGAAATAAGACTCATCCGACAAACGACAATCTTTCATTGCCTCATATTCCAGGTTTTATAGGTTTGGCACCATGTTTTTCTGTTACGGGCATCTGCATTACTGGTTACTGGTTTTGGAATTCCAACTCGCACTGGACTCCACAGCTTCTGGTGCTCCCTTCGCGTTATTTTGGTGCCAACATGGTTCGCGAGTACGACATTCAGTTCTGCACTGAATTTTGCAGCTGTACTTTTATTCTTCGTCGCAGTCCTCTTCAACGAATGTCAATGAACGTCCGTTACGATCACTCAACACACACTTTCATCCACTTTCTGACATAACGGATGACGTTTCCCGTCTTCCATCTATGTGATATAGATCTTCCATGCGCTGCCTCTTGGAAACAACGAACTCTTAGGCCATCTTGCTTACAGAAGCACCAAAAATTTCACCACCTGGTTTGGTGCAGCTCTGCACGCTACTCTACCCTGTGCAACCTTCTTCGTCTCTGAGTAACTACTGCAACCTACATCCTTCTGAATCTGTTTAGTGTATTCATGCCTTAGTCTCCCTCTGCGATATTTATCCTGCACGCTTCCCTCCAATACTAAACTGATGATGCCTTGATGCAACAGAACGTGTCCTGCCAACCGATCCCTTCTTCTAGTCAAGTTGTGCCAGAAATTCCTCTTCGCCCCAACTCTGTTCAGTACCTCCACATTACTCGTAGTATCGCCATCTACCCATCTAATATTCAGCACTGTTCTGTGGCACCAAATTTCGAAAGCTTCTATTCTCTTCTTGTCTGTACTAATTATCGTCCATGTTTCACTTCCATAAACGGCTACACTCCATACAAATACTTTCAGGAAAGACTTCCTGACACTTAAATGTACAGTCGATGTTAATAGATTTCTCTTCTTCAGAAACGCCTTCCTTGCCATTGCCTGTCTACATTTTATATCATTTCTCCTTCGACCATCGTCAGTTATTTTGCTCCCCAAATAGCAAAATTCTTCTACTACTTTTAAGAGTCTCGTTTCCAAATATAATTCCCTCAGCATTAAGTAACTTAATTCGACTACATTCCATAATCCTCGTTTTGCTTTTGTTGATTTTCAACTTATATCCTCCTTTCAAGATGCTTTCCATTCCGTTCAATTACCTTCCACGTCTTTTGCTGCCTCTGACAGAATTACAGTGTCGTCGGCAAACTTCAAAGTTTTTATTTCTTCTCCGTGGATTTTAATTCTTACTCCAAAGTTTTCTTTTGTTTCTTTAACTGCTTGCTCGGTATAGAATAACATCGGGGATAGGCTACAACTCTCACTCCCTTCTCAACGACTGCTTCCCTCTCATGCCCCTCGACTCTTATAATTGCCATTTGGTTTCTGTACAAACTTTAAATAGCCTTTTGCTCCCTGTATTTTACCCCTGCCACCTTCACTTAGCTCCCACATAATGCTCTCACCGCTATACAGAACACTGTTGTAACAGCGACTGACACTTGCAATATACTGAGCACGTTGCACCTGTGCCGCTTGTTGTAAGGTACAACAGCATAACCTGCATATTCAAGCATGCATTTTTCGCGGTATTTCCATACTTTTATTCAATCCCTGTAGCTCTGCTTTCAGACTTTAATGGGTGAATCGGGACCGATTTACCAGGGTCATGCTCTGCCAATATGTTGTGGAAGGGTGGGCCTGAGTGGACTGTTTTCCCGGCCGCTGTCGCTTTCAGTTATGTTAGATACGCTACGTCTCATTGAAGTAGCTCCCTCACTGCCGTCATGAGGCTAAGTGTGTCCCGCTCACAGCAGTACCGGGAATCGAAAAAAAAAAAAGTTTCAAATGGCTCTGAGCACTATGAAACTTAACTGTTGAGGTCATCAGTCCCCTAGAACTTAGAACTACTTAAACCTAACTAACCTAAGGACATCACACACATCCATGCCCGAGGCAGAATTCGAACCTGCGACCGTAGCGGTCACCCGGGAATCGAACTCGCACCTTCCGCTTAGCAGTTACACTCTGGCCAATGAACTAGGGAGACGCACCATAATTTTCGACTCCATATTAACATTGCTTTAAACCTCATTGTGAGGCATTACATCAGAGACATATTTTTTCACTCTCCCGGTAACAGTCGAAATGCTTCTTGCAGGCGTCGCCGGACGAGGACGAAATCGCAGTCCTGGCCGAGGAGTCGACGTCGCCTTTCAACACGGGCATCTACCGCAAGAAGGGCCACCTGAACGAGCGCGCCTTCTCGTACAGCATCCGCCAGGAGCACCGGTCGCGCTCCTACGGCTCGCTGGCCAACCTCAAGTTCTCGGGGCCGGACCTGAAGAAGGAGCGCGAGATCGCGCAGATGATGCAGGACCTCGAGCTGTCCTCGGGAGACGAGCTGGAGCGCTCCGACGTACCGCCCACGCACCAGCGCGGCTCCCTCAGGACCAGCAACGTCCGCCGGTAGACGCGGGACCACTCGCCCGAGGTGAGCGCCCGTCTCCAGCACTCCTCCCTACGTCTTAGTTTTCAAAAACACTCCTAATCCATGTTAGGTGATTTGCCTCCATACTCAGTAGTGACTCAATGTCAGTTGCTCCACCGCCTGGGGTTAAATACTCCTCCCAGTGAAAGGGGAGGAAGAGTGGGATAATCATTCTCTGTATATGTACTCGTTCACAACTACTGGAAAAATAGATATTCTGATCAAAAGTATCCGGACACATATTGGTGAACATTAACATGGGGTAAGCCTACCCTGCACCTTTATGATGGTTTGAACTCTACAGAGGACTCTTTCCAAGACGTGTGTCAATGTCTGTGGAAACATGGCAACCCTTTCTTCTTCAAAAGTCAAAATCAGAAAAGGTGTTGATGATGGACGCTGCGGTCTGCAACAGAGTCAACTTTCTAGCTGGTACAATGGTTGCCACAAGCTGATTCATTACTCAAAATCACTCATTTCCAGTCTTCCACTGACCTGTTGCGTTGCTCTTCACACCATCAAGCATCGCTTAGGTTCTAGCAAAGCGTATAAAAATGTGGGGCTTATGGGGAACTGCTCGACAATTGCATCCCATTAGTTTTTCTCCCCATGGACATTCATCTTGATAGATGGACCACTGGTAGTACTCTGGAACTCGCTTTCGTCCATTTCATGCTTTCTTATTTACAGCCCTCTCATAAAGGAACTGTCCGTCAGCGTGGTCTTGATTTAGCTGTGATTGTTTCTTCACACAGCACAAACCGTTGGCTTGGACAGCTTTAGAAGATTGAGGTGTCCCTGTTGGATCCGTTACTCAGGTGACATAACGACTACTCCACTTTCGAAGTGAATGAACTCTACTGACCGTAGGGTCCGCCTCACGTGACATGTAGTTTTCAACTCCGCATTATGTAGGGTGTACGGGTACTTCAGATCTGAAGGTGTATAAGTATATTACCATGCTTCAATGCGTGGGCGCCGGAACTGCAAGTGAACTGGAACCAAAAGTAGTAACAATCACAGGAATGTTACTCCAAACAATCCGTTCAACTTGCGATATGTGGTGTTTAGCGTCGCAATCGTGAATTGTGGGGCGGCAGGTCACCTCAACAAATTAAGACTAATCAGCTACGTCACTGCAACGTGGCGCGAGGCCCACGAGAAAGAGAGGCCGCGGCGCGTACGTCTCGAAGCTAGGCCAGAGCTCACTCGCTGGCTTAACTCAGCAGGCACAGTGCGTTTCTAAACCTGTTGACTGTCAGCTGGGTGTGTACGTACTAACGAGTATTGCATCCTGTACTGGAATCTGCTATTATAAAGTCTTACTGATTACTACTTGCACAACAAAATTTAAAATCAGTTGTCGACGTAAATGGTATATCGGCCTGTTTGTAGCATTTAGTCTCCTTGCGTAACAGTCCTCATTTCATATAAGATGTGGTGCTTTATGCAACTGATAATGATTTTGACATGATTTTAATTTTGTTGCACTGCAGTAAAGCTGTGACAAATCATTATTAGGCCCATGCACTTTCTATCATTGTAGGACAAATAACACTAAAATTCCATAACAGTGGTTTCCAGTAGAAGATGCAATTCTCGTTTGTACTTACAAACCCCGTTACGAGTAATAAGGTGTAGAAACGCAGTTTTTCTGCTGACTTGAGTGAGCGAGCGAGCTCGGCCTACCTTCTTCACGTACGCGCCGCGGCCTGTCTTCCTCGAGGGCCTCAGTGTGGCGGAAATCCCACGACGCTTTTGCCGTCCACACACGACTTGTGGGGAGGTGGTGGGGATGGGGGTGGGGGAGGGGGGGGGTGAAATTAAACGAGAACGTGGAGCTGGCCGAGTTTTGTGACGTCGGAGTGGGGAATTTCACGTTGCTGATCGTTTTCAAGGCAGAATCAGACGCGTTTCGTTTTGGCTTCGTGTAGAGGAACGTTTCCTGTGAGATGTACGACTGCTTTTACGTAGCAAGCAAAACACTTAGGGCACGCCGTTTTGGATCACGTCGTTTGCACTGAAGCCCATATTTGATAGTGCATTGATTATACGCTTTTTCAAAACACCGGTAAACTGACAGCATCTCGAAAAGTGCCCTTTTTGGTACGACTTGTTACAATAAAACGAGTATCGACGTAGTGGCGGTTAAAGGCCTTTTCTATTTGGTGCTTTTCGTATTATCGTTTGAGTGCTACGAAATCGTGTCGTTTCAAGGCGTCACACATTGAAGATTTATCAGAAACGCATCGTAGTTGGCGTGATTTGTTGTAAATAAGTGTCAGTTAATGACACAGCACAGACAGACTTGCACTGGTCACTGTTGTGTAATCATAGTAGCTGACAGAAGGGCGAATTGCGGTTGACCGTCTTCCACTTTTTTTTCCCAACGCGTGGTCCGGTATTAATTTAATGTACGTATGTTCTGCACTGTTATGTGGAACGTGATTCCATCATGATGTTACAAATTTTCAGTGATGGTAAATGCACCAATCTGAAGCAAGGGACACTGATCCAGAAATGACAGTGGAATACACGTACCGTTGCAAAGGTTCTTGGAACATATCCAACTTACGATACGTCAACTGATGTACTTGCAGCGTGATGGGGATCCACGTCGCTGAGCGTTCGTGAACACCTGGATCAGGCATTCACTGAATAGTGGGTAGGCAAGGGGGGTGGTCAGCACATTCGCCTGGTCTCACCCCACATGATTTCTTCCTGTGGCGCCATGTGGAAAGTCTTTTCCACGGGACGCCTGTCGAGACTGAAGATGATATGGCAAGAATTCTCGCTGCCGGCGACACTCGACGGAAGACGCCGATGATATGCGACAATGCCATACTTGCATAGACGCTGGAGAACGCCATTTCGAGCAATTGTAAATATAGCATATTGTGAAACGTGCAGGTAAATGGAATTCATTATTATCGTACCGTAGACTTAGGTTTTTCGGTGTCTCTGACATCAACAGGACTAGTTTATGAGCGTACCAGAGAATATGGACCAAAGAATTGCAAGAATGCGTGATTCTTTCGTAACGAATTCAGAGACGTGTTGCTACAATCATAATACACTACAGGCCATTAAAATTGCTACACCACGAAGATGACATGCTACAGGCACGAAATTTAACCGGCAGGAAGAAGATGCGGTGATATGCAAATGTTCAGCAGTTCAACGGCGTTGTGATGCCTCGTGTAAGGAGGAGAAATGCGTACCATCACGTTTCCGACTTTGATAAAGGTCGGATTGTAGCCTATCGCGATTGCGGTTTATCGTATCGCGACATTGCTGCTCGCGTTGCTCGAGATCCAATGACTGTTAGCAGAATATGGAATCGGTGGGTTCAGGAGGGTAATACGGAACGCCGTGCTGGATCCCAACGGCCTCGTATCACTAGTAGTCGAGATGACAGGCATCTTATTCGTATGGCTGTAACGTATCGTGCAGCGACGTCTCGAGCCCTGAGTCAACAGATGGGGACGTCTGCAAGACAACAATCATCTGCACGAACAGTTAGATGACGTTTGCAGCAGCATGGACAATCAGCTCGGAGAGCATGGCTGCCGTTACCCTTGACGCTGCATCACAGACAGGAGCGCCTGCGATGGTGTACTCAACGACGAACCTGGGTGCACGAATGGCAAAACGTCATTTTTTCGGATGAATCCAGGTTCTGTTTACAGCATCATGATGGTCGTATCCGTGTTTGGCGACATCGCGATGAACACACATTGGAAGCGTGTATTCGTCATGGCCATACTGGCGTATCACCCGGCGTGATGGTATAGGGTGCCATTGGTTACACGTCTCGGTCACCTCTTGTTCGCATTGACGGCACTTTGAAAAGTGGACGTTACATTTCAGATGTGTTACGAGCCGTGGCTCTACCCTTCATTCGATCCCTGCGAAATCCTACATTTAAGCAGGATAATGCACGACCGCATGTTGCAGGTCGTGTACGGGCCCTTCTGGATACAGGAAATGTTCGACTGCTGCCCTGGCCAGCACATTCTCCAGATCTCTCACCAACTGAAAACGTCGTGTCAATAGTGGCCGAGCAACTGGCTCGTCACAATACGCCAGTCACTACTCTTGATGAATTGTGGTATCGTGTTGAAGCTGCATGGGCAGCTGTACCTGTACACGCCATCCAAGCTCTGTTTGACTCAATACCCAGGCGTATCAAGGCCGTTATTACGGCCAGAGATGGTTGTTCTGGGTACTGATTTCTGAGGATCTATGCACCCAAATTGCGTGAAAATGTAATCACATGTCAGTTCTCGTATAATATATTTGTCCAACGAATACCCGTTTTTCATCTGCATTTCTTCTTGGTGTAGCAATTTTAATGGCCAGTAGTGTAATTAAGGTGAATGTTGGGACGGTTACTCCAAATATTTTTATTTTCCCACTGATTTTGCTCATTCCGGGCTTATAATGCATCTGTTGGTTGGTTGGTGAAAGAGGCCAGACAGCGTGGTCATCGGTCTCATCGAATTAGGGGAGGATGGGGAGGGAAGTCGGCCGTGCCCTTTCAGAGGAACCATCCCGGCATTTGCCTTGAGCGGTTTAGGGAAATCACGGAAAACCTAAATCAGGATGGTCGCATGTGGGATTGAACCGTCCTCCTCCCGAATGCGAGTCCAGTGTCTAACCACTGCGCCACCTCGCTCGGTATAATGCATCTGTATCTCATCGTGAATGTAACGTGAGGGCCCTGATATATCTTCTTCAGAATTACACGGCTGAATCAGTAGCTAACGGGCTCGCTTGCCGCCAGACGTGGGAGTTTACTTTTTGCGTTTTGTATGCCGCAGTCTCGTGACCTTCCGGCGTACCGCGTGATTGCGATTGACAATGGGCGCTGTTAGGTGTGGCAGCGGACAGGAAAAAACTGGTGCGGTTAACGGGCCGGGGAGGCACCATCGGGCTGGGAGTGAGACGGCGGAGCGATGACAGCCGGGCCACCGGGCCGTGACGGGACGGCCTCCGGCGTCCGGACCACCAGCCTTGCCGGCCGCGGCGACCGACCTTCAACTGGCCGGCGAGCGCGGGCGCCTAGCAACAGACTGCACCGCCGCCGCGGATCGCGACTGCTCACTGGTCATGAAGGTCCATACGGAAAAAAGATCACTGAAGTTAAAATCTTCTGGGTTATTAGGGCGCGTCATGTTTCTTCTAAAATGATCGACGTTTCGACCCCTGTGCTGGAATCTTCCTCAGGATCTTCTGGTGTCCACAAGTGCTAGAACACTGTCAGAGACGAGTGTCGCGTCCTCCTATAAAGGGGGAGTTTTCACGCGTTCGTGTTGGAAGTGAAGTGATGGTATTGGTTAAAATTCATATGGCTACCACTGGTGGGCCACAGTAATTGGCTAATATTCCCGCTCTGATGCAGAAGAAGGGGCGTTCGTAGCTCATCTCCTGTGGATACCAGGAGATAAGCTGCCAACGCCCCTTCTTCTGTGGATACCAGGAGATGCTTCTTCTGCATCAGAGCGGGAATATTAGCCAATTATGTTCGGGTATAATGACTTTTCTGGAGACTAGAAATCTACTCTGTAGAAATCAGCATGGCTTTCGAAAAAGACGATCGTGTGAAACCCAGCTCACGCTATTCGTCCACAAGACTCAGAGGGCCATAGAAGCGGGTTCCCGGGTAGATGCCGTGTTTCTTGACTTCTGCAAGGCGTTCGATACAGTTCCCCACAGTCGTTTAATGAACAAAGTAAGAGCATATGGACTATCAGACCAATTGTGTGATTGGATTGAAGAGTTCCTAGATAACAGAACGCAGCATGTCATTCTCAATGGAGAGAAGTCTTCCGAAGTAAGAGTGATTTCAGGTGTGCCGCAGGGGAGTGTCGTAGGACCGTTGCTATTCACAATATACATAACTCACCTTGCGGATGACATCGGAAGTTCACTGAGGCTTTTTGCGGATGATGCTGTGGTACATCGAGAGGTTCTAACAATGGGAAATTGTTCGGAAATGCAGGAGGATCTGCACCCAATTGACGCATGGTGCAGGGAATGGCAATTGAATCTCAATGTAGACAAGTGTAATGTGCTGCGAATACATAGAAAGAAAGATTCCTTATCATTTAGCTACAATATAGCGGGTCAGCAACTGGAAGCAGTTAATGCCATAAATTATCTGGAAGTCACATTAGGAGTGATTTAAAATGGAATGATCATATAAAGTTAATCGTTGGTAAAGCAGATGCCAGACTGTCATTCATTGGAAGAATCCTAAGGAAATGCAATCCGAAAACAAAGGAAGTAGGTTACAGTACGCTTGTTCGCCCACTGCTTGAATGCTGCTCAGCAATGTGGGATCGGTACCAGATGGGGTTGATGGAAGAGATAGAGAAGATCCAACGGAGAGCAGCGCGCTTCGTTACAGGATCATTTAGTAATCGCGAAAGCGTTACGGAGATGATAGACAACTTGCAGTGGAAGACTCTGCAGGAGAGACGCTCAGTAGCTCGGTACGGGCTTTTGTTTAAGCTTCGAGAACATACCTTCACCGAAGAGTCAAGCAATATATTGCTCCCTCCTACGTATATCTCGCGAAGAGACCAAGAGGATAAAATCAGGGAGATTAGAGCCCACACAGAGGCATACCGACAATCCTTCTTTCCACGAACAATACGAGACTGGAATAGAAGGGAGAACCGATAGAGGTACTCAAGGTACCCTCCGCCACACACCGTCAGGTGGCTTGCGGAGTATGGATGTAGATGGCTACCAGTGGTAGCCATATGAATTTTAGCCAATACCATCACTTCTCCAACACGAACGCGTGAAAACTTCCCCTTTATAAGAGGACGCGACACTCGTCTCTGACAGTGTTCTAGCAGTTGTGGACACCAGAAGATCCTGAGGAAGATCCCAGCAGAGGGGTCGAAACGTCGATCATTTTAGAAGAAACATGACGCGGCCTAATAACCCAGAAGATTTTAACTTCAGTGACAACGGCCACGAAAGCGTGCAGACTTAGATAAAAAAAGATAAGCTTGGGCATAAGCGTTCTCCCATTGGCTGCCGGATGGTGTGACGTCACTGGGGAACAACCATAAGACGTTTTCACACGAGAGGAACCTAGCTAACCTGGAGCTGTACGAGTTTTGTGACGTCAGTTCCAATTATGTCACGTTGAGGAACTGTTGCCTCGCGTGAAACGCAAAATAAATTCACCGACATTTCGGCAGCATGTTACGAAAGGTTGCACAAATAAGAGTCATTAACGCTCTCTACGCCAAAAGCAGAACTTCAGAACTTGCGAGACAGCATACTGAAACGTGGGACTTAGCGAAAGCAGGGAAAGGTGTGGACGGAACCTATTCAGTTACCGATGGTTGCACAGTAAAGACGTACACTTTATTTAAGGAAATAATTTTTTAAAAGCAATCATTTTGAAAAAATTGACTGTAACACATGCTTCACTGACGGCTGAAGACCTTATTAAGAAAGAGTTCAAATTATTTGTCGGCTGAAGGCCACATACAATAGGAATAATTTAAACAAATATTATTTTTAAACAATTGACATATTCAGACCAAATAAAGAACGTCGTGATCCACAGACAATGCTCCAAGGATCGACCTGAGGAAAGTCCCTGCAGCTGCGTAAACGGTGAGACAGGCAGCCAAGAGTTATGCTCACCTTACAGGATGGCAGCTCAAACTAGGTACAGCTTAAACGCCGACCAACGCACTCGCAAAATCCACCTAAGATGCGATAATCAATACCATAATGGAATACCAGTTAGCATCGTCAAATGATAAGCATTTAATTATACAAGTTGGCTCCACCAAATCCTAGTACGCAGATAGGGTTAAGACCAAGCTGCCTCTTCAAAATCTGACTAGATGCTCATGGAACCGCAAAAGACAATTCGACAAACAACGCAAATAATGCTAAAACAGTAACTGTACAGGAACAAGACGAATTGCACGTAGACTTGAACGCTAACAAGACAGGAACGGTCGAAAGACCAGATACACGTCGTCCATTGAGACGACCGACCGAACGACCAACCATCGGTCGTTGCCAATCAAGTCAGGCAAGGGAAACGTCGGAGTATAAAACCGCCAACTGACAGCTTGATGGCATGAGGTCACTTCGACGGAAGGACACACACACAAGTGAAGGTTGCACTACTCGAATATAACGATCCATTCAACTTAAACGCGCTGAATCCGGCCGGACCTCGACGTGGTCGTGCACTCTCGCGACCACATCCTTCCATCGGGCAGTGCATATATCGCCAGCTCCCTCGGCGAGTACTGGCGCTGTCGGACCTCATTGCAGCTCCGTCCCAACTGAACTCCGACAAAACACGACGACCCGGAAATACTAGAGTTCGCTCCAAAGATAGTACCACAGTACTCGCTATCGATAAACGCCGCTGCTGCCACTCACGGACAGACATAGAGAGCAAACGTAGTGGCGCCAGTGAACGGACTAAGAAAAGGAGAGGTCAGAAGCCGAATACACGACGCCAACCTGTCAACGGCACAAACACGAGACAGAACGTGGCTCACATACTGTATTTCTCTTTCGTACTTTAAACTCATATTTGATGGGTCTTACATTATAATTTACATCCTATGTCTATGACCATACAGGATGATTCCATGGTGATGTCACAAACTGCCGGGGTGATGGCGAGGGCAAATGTATCAATTTGAGATGAGGAGCGTTTAGAGTGACATCTCGTGACAGTAATGGGTGCTACGAGATGAAAAGCTACAGAGGAGGCAGGGTCTGGAGGCAATAGCAGTAAACAGCTGCTGCAACTCTATCGAGCAGCGAAGGCTGACCGTGTCGCGTTGTTATGTCTGTAAGTGAAAGCTAACCTCAGGAACTACTCTACGGATTCTGATTTGCGTTTCACGAACGGATAGAATGAATCATGAGAATGGTTTGTGTATACAAGGTAATTCCGTGATGGTGTTATAAATTTTCATGGACAACGGAAAAGGGTAAATATGTCAATTTCAGGCAAGGGGCACTGCTCTGGAAACGACGAGTCGAAATTGATAAGCGAAAATTGTTCTGATACTCGTCCGTGGACTTGTTCTACTGCAAGCTCTGTACTTTCTATATTTTGGGAGAGGGTAGTGTAGACAAGAAAGCGTGGTAAACTTCAGCTCTAAAATGCATACCTTAAAGCACTTGTTTAGCAGAAGAGACGTGTTTCACAATGTGATAGATAAGCAAGTGTTCATAGTCCTTTAGGTATGTACTTTAGACCCATCCTTAGCCGACGTTATGTTCTTAATTTGGTCCAGACTACCTCCTCCCAAAATAGGAAAACCAAAGAGCTTGCTGTAGAAGGGGTGCACTGTCAAAGGTGTCCGAATGAAAGTGGGCTTCGTCGCTAAACCAAACCATACTAATCCCATCATGCCCCGTGGGCGACCGTGCTGTTTGGAAGTCCTAACGCAAACCGTTCAGAATCTTTGACGATTTTATTTCATATAGTTCCATAATTTTCACGCTGTATAAGCATAATTGATGCATGAATAGTTCACCTCCTTACGTCCATAGCATGCACCCCACGTTTTTAGATTTAAGTCTTACATATATTTTCGTGGCTATTGAAAGTTCAAAAATGGTTCAAATGGCTCTGAGCACTATGGGACTTAAATTCTGAGGTCATCAGTCCCCTAGATCTTAGAACTACTTAAACCTAGCTAACCTAAGGACATCACACACATCCATGCCCGAGGTAGGATTCGAACTTGCGACCGTAGCGGTCACGCGGTTCCAGACTGAAGTGCCTAGAACCGCACGGCCACACAGGCCGGCTTGAAAGTTCAGTCACATATTTACAGCACTATCCGTAAGGGGTTAGGAATCTGCATGGGGCTAGAAGCTATTTTATACTTTCTAATGCAATTTAAAAATAGATTAAAAATTTATTGTTATTTAAATATTTTGTTTCCTTTTCAGTCTTGCGTGTGTGAAATTTTTCAACCGATTTCGAAAATTTTGATGACTTTACGATAGAGACACGTTGTGAATTTAGGGTTTTATTTCAGCTTCTCTTCACCTGACTTAACCAATATATTGCTTGCTCCGACGTATATCTCACGAAGAGACTGTGAAGGTAAATATTACCGAGATTCAAGCTCACACGGAGACTTACTAGCAATCGTTCTTCCAGCGAACCATTCACGGGTAAGACAGGAAAAGGGGAAATGGCAGTAGCCTCCGCCACGCACCAGACAAAGGAGCTATTTAATGTTGCATTGTCATGAAGTTATGAGCTATGTTCGAAGTTTCAAGTCTCTTACTCACCGACAAGTTGGTTTAAAATCAATTGCGAAAACTTGTACAGAACATTCAATCGGACCGACAAGGAAGTGACATAATAAACACATGTTAACAAGGTCTAAATAAGGCACCACATGCTTAAAAACTTACCCTTATAGGTGAGCACTGCCGTTTCAAGTCAAGTTACTACCCATATTTCCTTACCTCTCTTTCCCTGGTGTTCCCGTCCTGTATCTGGGTTTGGCTATGTTAGTCGTACAGGGCGAACAGATGCCCTTCCTGCCTTCCTCTTATTACTGTACCCCACCTGTTTTCGTAAACTGTACGGCATATCTACTTCGAAGTTTTGACAACTACCTGATCAGTTGAACTTCAATCTGACTCTTGTTTTTTTATCAATCATCTGTGTAGTATGATGTGACCCGCCACGAATTCCTCTCCTGCACCAACCTCTTCACCTCGGAGTAGCACTTGCAACATATGTCCTTAATTATTTGCTGGATGTATCCCAATCTCTGTCTTCCTCTACAGTTTTTATCCTATACAGCTCCCTGTAGTACCATGGAAGTTACTCCCTGATGTCTTAACAGATATACTATCATCCCGTTCCCTCTTCTTGTCAATGTTTTCCATATACTCCTTTCCTGTCCGATTCTGCGCAGAGCCTGCTTATTCCTTACATTATCAGTCCACCTAATTTTCAACTTTCGTCTGTACACCACGTCAAATGCTTCGATTCTCTTCACGCCCGGTATACAATGCTGTGCTCCAAACGTACATTCTCAGAGATTTCTTCCTCGAATTAAGGCCAATGTTTGATACTAGTAGGCCTCTCTTGGCCATGAATGCCCATTTTGCCAGTGCTAGTCTTCTTTTTATGTCATCCTTCCTCCGTCCGTCAAGAGTCATTTTGCTGCCTAGGTAGCACAATTCTGAACTTCGTCTACTTCGAGGTCACCAATTCCGATGTTAAGTTTCTTCCTGTTCCCATATCTGCTACTTCTCATTACTTTCGTCTTGCTTCGATTTATTTTCAATGCTCATTAGACTGTTCATTCCATTCAGCAGATCGGGCAACTCTTCTTCACTTTCACTGAGAATAGCAGTATTATCAGCGAATCGTATTGATATCCCTTCGCCTTGAATTTTAATTCCACTCTTGAACCATTCTTTTACTTCCGTCATTGTTTCTTCAATGTATAGATCGAACAGTTGGAGCGAAAGACTACATCCCTGTCCTGCATCCTCTTTAATCCGAACGCGTAGTTCCTGGTCTTCCAGTCTTATTGTTCCTTCTTGGTTCTTGTACATATTTTGTATTTCTCGTCTTTTCCTATAGCTTATCCCTATTTTTCTCAGAATTTCGAACATCTAGAACCATATAACATTGCCGAACGCTTTTTCGAGGTCGACAAATCCCATGACCATGTCTTCATTTTCCTTCAGTCTTGCTTCCATTACCAACCGCAACGTCTGAACTGCCTCTCTGGTGCCTTCGTCTTTCCTAAAGCCAAGCTGATCGACATCTAATACATCCTCAATTTTCTTTTCAATTCTTCTGTGTATAATTCTTGTCATCGATTTGCATGCATGAGCTGTTAACCTGATTGTGCTATAATTCTCGCACTTGTCGCCTCTCGCTATCTTTGAAATTGTGTGGGTGATGGTATTCTGAAACTCTGACGGTATATCAAGACTCATGCATTCTACAAAACAATGTGACTAGTCGTTTCCTTGCCATTTCCTCCAATGATTTTAGAAATTGCGGGGGAATGTTATCTATCGCTTCTACCTTATTTAAAATTCAATCTTCCGAATCTCTTTCAAATTCTGATTCTTATACTGGATCCCCTATCTCTTCTATATTGAGACCTGTTTTTTTTTTCTCCTACCACGCCATCAGACAAGTCTTCACCCTCATACAGACCTTCAGTGTACTCTTTCTGCCTATCCGCTCTCTCCTCTGCATGTAACAGTAGAATCACCATTGCACTCTTAATGTTACCGCCCTTGTTTTTAGTTCGAGCAAAGGTTGTTTTAACTTTCTATGTGCGAGTCAGTCCATCCGACAATTATTTGCTTTTCGATTTCTTCACAGTTTTCATGTAGCTATTTCGCCTTAGCTTCCCTGCGCTTCCTATTTATTTCATTACTGAGTGACATTTATTTCTGTATTCCTGAATTTTCCTGAACATTTTTGTACTTATTTCTTTCATGCATTAACCGAAGTATTTTTTCTGTTACTCATGGTTTCTTCGCAGTTACTTTCTTCGTAACTATGGTTTTCTTCCCAAATTATGTGACTGCCCTTTTCAGAGATGTCCATTCGTCTTCAGCTGAACTGCCTACTGAGCTACTCCTTATCGAAAAATCTATAGCCTCAGAGAACTTCATTCCTCATTCCCTTCATTTCCCACTTCTTTGCGCATTGATTCTTCTTGACTAGATTCCTAAACTTCAGCCTGCTCTTAATCACAATTAAATTGTGATCTGAGCCTATATCTGGCCCTGAGTAAGCCTTGCAGACCAGTGTCTGACTGAGTGAGGTAGTGGAGTGGTTAGCACACTGGACTCGCAATTCGGGAGGACAGTGGTTCACGCCGGCGCCCGGCCATTCTGATTTAAGTTTTCCGTGATTTCCCTAAATCGCTTCAGGCACATGCCGGGATGGTTCCTTTGAAAGCGCACGGTGATTTTCTTTCCCATTCTCCCGTAATCCGATGTGGTCGATGACCTCCGTCTTTGGTGCCCTTACCCAAATCAGCCAACCATCCAACCAGTATCTGATTTCGGAATCTGCCTGACCATGATGTAATCTAACTAAAATGTTCCCGTGTCTCCCGGCCTTTTCCAAGTATACCTCCTCGTTTTGTGATTCTTGACCAGATGTGCGCAGAACTCAATCAGTTTTTCTTCTCTCTCGTTCCTAGTACTGTGCCATGTTCTCCCGTAACACTGTGTCTTCTACTCCTTCTTCTACAATCGCATTCCACTCCCCCATGTCTATTAGATTTTCATCTCCCTTTTCATACTGAATTACTCGTTCAGTATCCTTGTATATTTTCGTTATCTCTTCATCTTCGGCTTGTGACGTCGGCATGTATACCTGAACTATTGATGTTGTTGATGATTTCTTGTCTTTCTAATGAGAACAACCTTATTACTGAACTGCTCACAGAAACCCACTCTCTACCCTACCTTACTATTCACAACGAATACTACTCCCGTTGTACCATTTTCTGCTGCTGTTGCTATTATCCTGTACTCATCCGGCCACAAATCCTTGTTTTTTTCCCGTTTCTCTTTACTGACCCCCCATTGTATCTAAACTGAGCCTAAGGGTGTGCCTTTTCAGAGTTTCTAGCTGCTCTACCACGTTTTAACCTCTGATATTCCACTCCCCGTCCCGTAGAATGTTATCTTTTCGTTGGTTACTCAGTCTTTTTCTCTTGGTCACGTCCGCCATCGAAGTCTCCTGCCGTAGATTCAAATGGGGGACTAGCCAGGGATCTTTTGCCAAAAGAGACATCATCATGACGCTTTTTCAACCTGAATAAGAAACTAAAAAGGAAACTGTAAATAAATAGGAGAAATTTGCGTATTTTACAGTGCGTGCTAAAAACGGATAACGTACAGGTGTGTCCTCAAGGTGACGATCGACTATTCGAGTCTCACAAAGCAATAGAAAACGCAGCAGTCTTCTTCTCCCAGTATTATTCCACTGTCTGCTTTGCAGGAGATACACCGGAGGACAGCAGCTGTGGCCAAGTTAGGCGAGCTGTTTCGTAATCTGCTTGTTTGGTCACATGCCAGCGTTGCAGACTGAGCGAGATGCCACAGTGGTAAAGCATTGAACCCCTGTTCGAGAAGTCGACGATTCATATCCCCGTCTGGCCCACATGCTGTCAGTTTAACTCGAGTTACGTCAAGTGAAGAATGTACAACCGATTTCCTTCCCCATCCTACCTCTATCCGAGTTTGTGCTCAGCGTTTAATGACATGATCGTCGACGGGACATTTTTGACGTAGTCCTCCTTCTCACCATGTTTTCTAGTTCCGTACAAAGCATGAGGACCTTCCTATCGGAGGTTACGTAAATGTCTTTGAGCCGAGTTGTTTGGAGGGCTGCGGTCGGTAAGGGACTGAACTTTGGTACGGGGCAATGGGATTTACACTGTACATGTCATCATTCATTTCATTCTCGCGTATTCGGTAAGGCGAAAGCTCTGATGTTGCAGGCTTTATAGCGAGGAACGCCCGTGGTCACGTACAGGAAACAGCGTTACGCTAACCCCGCGTTTCTCAATCTTTTTCTCTTCGAGGCGCGCCAAAGAACATTTCAAGCTTTCGCGACAACACAAATGTGATTTTTTTTTCCTAGATGAAAAAAGCAAACACGTGAAGTGCATGCAATACTTGTTTTATTTATTTATTTTTATCGTGGAACGATTATGTGATACAGATTACGAATTTACTATTGCAAGAAACGATTTCGTGATTTTTTTTTGTTCTAGATACTTTATCTGCGAAAGATTAGGAGACATTAAAAATCTCGCGGTATGCCAGTGGGTTGCGACAAGGCAGTTTAGAAACGCTGTGCTAACCAATCGCTGCTTCGTTCACTGTTTAGACGGCAGAATAAGATGGGTGTATAGCTGACAAATACTTTCCCAAGGTTTGATGTCGAGTCTGGAAATAGTAATAACTGTTTCTTGTTCAAATAGTTGATCTCACCGGTCTAAGTGGACACGATTCAAGTCCTCATAGTAAGGAAAACTACAGGAATCGAATCAAAATCATTTGTGTGGCCGTCGTTTTAAAGTAAAACTCCTTGTTATGAATGTGTTTTGCTGACAGTTTAAAAATCTGTGACTTTAGGTCTTGTACATTGCGCTCATTCACAATGATTTCTAATGTAGTAAATCTAACAAAGAGATCACATATAGATTTGGAACGGTATGCTGATCAATGGTGATCTACTCTAGACACCGACTTAAGTTTTTCAACAAATACTGTTACGCTGAGGGACAAGTATTATCCTGTGCGATTAATATTCGTGACTTCGCTGCAAGGAAACTGAAGGCTTATTTCTTTTTTACTCTGCGAGTAAGTATAACCGTGCTGGAGAACGGGAGACAGTTCGCAGCAAAACCTAACGCAACAACAGCTGCGAAATGTAGAATGGAACACACATGCAGCGCAATGCAGTTGTATAATTGTTAAGTAAACGTTGTACAATATGACAGAGACAGCCCACTTCAACTGAGTTGTGCTTCGCCTTTGCCACATCACCTGCCTGTTACGTTTTGACGACAAACATCTGCAAGCGTTGTGTTAGTGATTATCCTTTTGAAGCGCCATGGAACGGCCTTAACAGGTTGACGGTTACATTATAAAAAAGGTGCTGCGTTGATTGGTTCGAAGAAAAATTCTTGTTTCTTTGGTGACTGTAATTGTGTACACTGACTCTTAGCACAGTAACCATTTTTGACAGTTCAACACTTCAAACAGGTTTAGTTGAAACCATGTAGCAAGATCATTAGTGGGAGTGACCGGAAACTAGCGGACATCTGTGGAATACTGTCATCTTACGGTGCTTGTGCATTACCGTGTACGTCCGGCCATCCTGATTTAGGTTTTCCGTGATTTCCCTAAATCACTCCAGGTAAATGCCGGGATGGTTCCTTTCAAAGGGCACGGCCGACTTCCTTCCCCGTCCTTCCCTAATCCGATGAGACCGATGACCTCGCTGTCTGGTCTCCTTCCCCAAATAACCCCAACCCCCAACCCATTAACGTGTGGAACATCTTTACGGGCAAGAAAACCTTTTTCTTTTAGTCATCAGTGTTCTGATCGGTTTGATGCTTCCCACCACGATTTCCCCTTCTGTGTCAATCTCTTCGTCTCAGAGTAGCTGTCTCTGCCATTTTATACAATTTTTCCTTAACAGTTGAGGTACGAACGCGCTGCGCCGCATGTGTGTTTCATCCTCAGTTACTCGTTGGATATATTCCAGTATCTGCCTTCCTCTATGGGTTTTATCCTCTACAGCTCCCTCTAGTGGAAATGACTTTATTACACTATGCCTTAATACATGTCTTATCATCTTGGCCCACTTTCATGTCAATTTTTACGAAATGTAACTATCTCGCTAATTCTGCTGGGAACCTCCTCATTTCTTATTACATCAGTCCATTTGAAACTTCGTCCACAGCGCTGCATCCCATACGCTTCGATTCTGTTCATTTACCTTTTCCCGACAGACTATGGTTCACATTCGTATAATGCCGTACTCCAAACGGACATCTTGTAAGCTTCCTGTCCCACTTTACACCGGCTAACAATGTTTTGAGCTGTAGTTTAGGACCACCGTATACACACACAGAAGCATGTGTTTCTTAAAATGAAACTTGCATTTTATATCTAGACATCTCATTACTTAAGGATTACTTTCGAAGCTATAGAATAGGTCCCTTAAAAGAAGTGATTGCGTTTTTAGCTTCTGGCGCTTGCTAAACTCTCTCTGTGGAGTGCTAAAGTCGCTTCTTTCGTAAGCCTCGTCCCTTTGACATGTTTACAGTTAACACAATGAGCCAGGTGGCAGAGCCTGACGTCAATGCGGGCATTATCGCTCAACGCAGGCACACATAGCCATCTGTGGAAGCAGAACCGTGCCTGTTCTAAAGCGGCCATTTGACACGAGCTTACGGGAGCAACAGACTTCGAAAATAGCTCGTCTGTCTACTATGCGTTCACTTTGGAAATGCTTCATGGCGAGTTTAGGCTGTATCATAACCAGGACTCGTAAACCTAGTTTCCTTCCACAGTGACGGTGCCAATGTAATAATCGATGTCGTCACTTGCACACTCCAGCTAAACTGGCTGAACCTCACCCGGCAGAAACGAGACTTAGAACAACCAGTAATTGAACTAGTACTGGATGCTATATCCGAAATTTACAAATGCCGCGTACAGCATAAAGACGTTAATTGACCAGTTTACTTGCCAACAATTTCACTCATCCGTAGTTTAGACGACAATTCTTTCGTTCGTGCATGACTGTCTATGTCTACGTTTCACAGCATTTTCGAGATGGAGGACGCAATCATCAAACCAACACTTGCCGTTACAATGACTGGCCCATTCCTTAGGAATATGGCACAACGAAATAATACCAGGAGTAGGAATTGTGTTCGACTCTGCCTAGAAAGAAGAGCTCAAGGTAGGGATTTATACTCACTATTAATGAAAGGAGATGAGGCCCGAGGATCCACAAAATTTAGGAACACCGTCAGAATGGATACGTCGTGTTTCAATTGTACATGATGGGGTTCGCGCATGCAAAACGGCATTTACAGTCCTTGCGTGTCGCGGCCTGCACAACTGCTTTGAAACTATATTCTAAACCCCATCCTTCCGGGCCGGCCGAGGTGGCCGAGCGGTTCTAGGCGCTACAGTCCGGAACCGCGCGACCGCTACGGTCGCAGGTTCGAATTCTACCTCGGGCATGGACGTGTGTTAGGTTTAAGTAGTTCTAGGTTCTAGGGGACTGATGACCTCAGAAAGTAAGTCCTATAGTGCTCAGAGCCATTTGAACCATTTGAACCTATCCTTTCGGGGACGCTGGAATAACACGGAAGATGCAGTCAGATCAGACATGTGCGATACTTTCACCAGTTAAAAAGATACGTAGAGATATCGAAGGTAATTGTGTATGCACATCTACGTGAAATATATAAACTCAGAATCAATCAGTTGTACATGTACTGCACTGTTATACGGGGTATCCAGAGAATCGTATATACACCTTTCCTTGGTGTATGCCTCAATAAGTACCCTTGTACTTATTTGTTCCATTCCCTTTCTACAATAAGAGATATACAGATGTTCTCTGTGACAATACAAAAAAGACAGTTGTCATTAGTTCCATTATTGTATTCACAAAAAAAATTTGCCACTGAAAAATACCTCGCACAATAGCCAAAGAGTCCTCAAGAGCTTGCGTATATCTTATCCACTGACTACAGGTCAAACCATAACAAGCAGCAAGACCGCTGGAAGTGATGCGTTCTACGTATACGTCTATACACTTCCTCTGCTGCTCATGCGCGGCAGAACAGAACGGCTCCTGTTTCTCCCCGGCGGACAAACTATCTGCTAAAATCGTAGCTTCACCCGTTCTGCCGCTAGGAGGCAGGCCGCCTACACCTAACTTCTAGATCTACATCTACATTTATACTCCGCAAGTCACCCAACGGTGTGTGGCGGAGGGCACTTTACGTGCCACTGTCATTACCTCCCTTTCCTGTTCCAGTTGCGTATGGTTCGCGGGAAGAACGACTGCCGGAAAGCCTCCGTGAGCGCTCGAATCTCTCTAATTTTACATTCGTGATCTCCTCGGGAGGTATAAGTAGGGGGAAACAATATATTCGATACCTCATCCAGAAACGCGCCCTCTCGAAACCTGGACAGCAAGCTACACTGCGATGCAGAGGCGCCGGCCGAAGTGGCCGTGCGGTTAAAGGCGCTGCAGTCTGGAACCGCAAGACCGCTACGGTCGCAGGTTCGAATCCTGCCTCGGGCATGGATGTTTGTGATGTGCTTAGGTTAGTTAGGTTTAACTAGTTCTAAGTTCTAGGGGACTAATGACCTCAGCAGTTGAGTCCCATAGTGCTCAGAGCCATTTGATGCAGAATCTGCCACTTGAATTTGCTACCAAATAATCTTGTGACGAAACGCGCCGCTCTTGTACACGCTGGTGTGTCATGCAATGCCACTTTCATACAACAGTGTCTGTGTGGTGTCACCGCCAGACACCACACTTGTTAGGTGGTAGCTTTAAATCGGCCGCGGTCCATTAGTACATGTCGGACCCGCGTATCGCCACTGTCAGTGATCGCAGACCGAGCGCCACCACACGGCAGGTCTCGAGAGACTTACTAGCACTCGCCCCAGTTGTACGGACGACTTATCTAGCGATGCAACACTGACGAAGCCTCGTTTATTTGCAGAGAAGATAGTTAGAATAGCCTTCAGCTAAGTCCATGGCTACGACCTAGCAAGGCGCCATAGCAAGTGATAGTTATCGTATGAAGCATGTCCCATCAAGAACGATGTATACAAATGATGGATTAAAGTTAAGTATTCCAGAAGCTACGTACTTTTCTTTATAGCATTCATTACGTATCCTGTTTCAGACCTCACGCCATCCTGCGTGAGCTTATAGCGTGCATTTCGGCCTTCGCTAGCAATATAACAGTCTGCGCTCTGGCTGGCCAGTTCCTACGGTGCACACGTGAGCAACACTTGTTTCCGGACGGGTGGAAAGCGTTAGGAGCGGAGTAAACGCACGGGGCAGCGGTTTGTGTGTCAGCAACCGCCGGCAGCCCTGGGCGTGTGCCCGCTCCGGTCGGTCCGGGCCCTCTAGAAAGGCGCCTCTCCCGTCTCGTCTCGTCTAGTCTGGTCTCGTCTGCGCGTCTGACGAAAGTAGCACGCCAGCGGTCCACTTGTCCCGCGACCACTCGGCGCGGCAGCGGCGGCCGATGCCCTCTGCATCCAAAGAGGCCCGCCGCCGCCAGTATCCTCGCCCGTGAACAGGATTCCGACAAGTAGGGTGGCCGGAACACGCCCGTGGCCTTCTGGGCACGGCGGGGTCCCGGACAGCGCAGCGTACCAGGGGATCCGTGTATTCGACATCAACGGTTCCGTCCATATTTGTGGTGTGTACCGGGCCCGTCTAGAAATGAAAGTGACGGAAGTGGGAGCTCCAGATGGCCAAGCGTTTAGAGAAAATAGAATTTTTGGGCGGTTCGGGCGAGCCATCAGCGATTTGTGTTAGCGTACTTCCCACGCAGCTGGTGGCGCAGTGGAAAGATGATGATGATGATGTTTGGTTTGTGGGGCGCTCAACTGCGCGGTTATCAGCGTCCGTACAAATTCCCAACTTTCGCTCAGTCCAAACTCGCCACTTTCATGAATGATGATGAAATTATGAGGACAACACAAACACCCAGTCATCTCGAGGCAGGTTAAAATCCTGGACCCCGCCGGGAATCGAACGCGGGACCCCGTGCTCGGGAAGCCAGAACGCGACCGTGAGCTGCGTACTGCAGCGGAAAGAGTACTGAAAGATAATCCGACGGTCGTCGATCGAATCCCTATGAGGAAACGTTTTTCCGGTTTTACGTTACTCATGCAGCAAGTAAACTGAAATACATGTTGTATTTATCAATATTGTCATAAAAAGCATGAAAAGAACAGGCAACAGAAAGTTTGGGATTGTAAATAAATTTCTACGACGGGATTATAAGTCGTACTCGAAAACTTCGTATCTAAAATTATGTACATTTGTTGCTGTACTGTGGTGTGGTGTGGTGACACTCATAGTAGAAACAAGGGAAGCAGTAATTTTCTCTGCATCTTGTATGCTTTATAAACGTCCATTTTTACAATTACACGGTTGCTTTAAAGATCTTTATAAAAACCGACTTGGTTTACGTTCATAACAGGTTTCTTCGCATCGCACAGCTTGGCAGCCAACCACGCGGAAAGCATAATTTCGACAAATATCGGTGAGAATAACCGGTCATGCACGCAGTGGCGCAGCTGGGTAATTTGGCAGCCGCTATTGACCTCTGTCACATCATTCCCCGCCCCCCCCCCCCCCCCAAACCCTCCCCACGCGCACAAAAATGTCAAATAATTTTTTTAGAAGCAATTATTTGATGTTTGTGTTTAAGGATGATAAGTATAGTCTTAACTATTTTGTAACAGTTTTTATGGACCGAAACGAATAATTAAATCTCACTTTTATGAATAGCACAGTCCAATTGATCATTAATGGAGCAGTACAAATAATCAAAGGTAATCTTAGTGATATGTGAATTCAACATGTAGCTTAGAACCTCTTACATCTTTTTCCCTTCCTACAAATTTTGAAATTACATCTTCAAAATCGATACTTTTAGCTATACTATTTTCGACTGACAAAATTGCCAGACTAGAGAGTTGTGCTTGACTCATAGAGGGCCTAAGATAGTTCTTAATAAGTCTGACCTTTGAAGAGGCCGAAACACACCAAGTTAAGAAAAATGTCTACACCAAAATGAGGTCTAGAACAAGAAAATTCATTTTCAATTACAATCTTTAAGGCTCTTGGAGATGTCCAACTAAGACACTCTTCTTTCGTAAGTTTAGCAAGCTGCAGAAATCTTCTTGGTCGTCGAATTTCTCCAAGGACACCATCTTCAGAAATCTCATCACAATTGTCAACTAAACCTTATAGAACCGCGATAAGTTCAGTTTATGAGGTTTTAATCAGATTTATGGCATCCAAAACAGCAAAACGATCTGATATACATTCCATGATTTTGCAACGTGCATGGACTTGTTGTAGAAACTTGCCAGTATACACTAATAGTAACTAATCTTATGAGTTCCTGGTGCAAAGTCAGCGCCTCGCGTGAAGCCTTCTCTCCAGGCGCAATTTTCTTCTTTCAGTTAGTTCTACTTTTTTTTCCACATGAACTTGCTTCTCATCACAGCTTCGTCAACAACATGATTTCTCTTGTTTTTCAAACAAGATTTCCCAACTTAGCAATTCACAGTCCGAAACCGACCCCAATAATCTGTAAATATTTTTGAACATGGTTGACCTTTTCTTATACAGTACTTCATAAACAGCCACTATATATATATCGAGAAATCACACGGTGCAAGGAACAGAGTTTGAGCAGCTCCTATTCTTTCTTTAGTTTCTAAAGAATCAGGTAACTTCTCAGTGGCTTCGCTGAGACACAGGCTGAATAGGTTCATAGTGAGCACCCGACTGTGTATTTGAAAAATCTGTAATTACAATCTGAAAAAGCTGTGATTCCAATGATTTTCAGAAACATCGTTCGTCTGTGGGTAGAAATAAAGTAAAACCGTAAAAACTTTCCAAAGTCCTAAATAAAGTCACACACAATAGAAGTGTTGCAAGAACATGTAAGCTGTACAGATAGAGAGAATGGTTTGCATGGGGTACAAACAGTGCCTTGAATTAAATTCCCAGATTCTTGCTAGTTTTTGGAACGCTCTCCAGCCATTATAGAAGCGTTGTCTTATCGTTAAGAGACCATAAGATATTAAAAATATATTTTTACAGACCTTTGCCACAAAACCCAGTAAATTTTATCACCTCTACGTAGCTATGTACTCGGTGCGAACCACACCCCGTCCTCCCTGCCTTTCCGCCCTCAAGCTATGTCACTGCATGTAGGAGGAAATGTCTTTTGGTGCAGTCTTCGCGGGACGCAAATTCTTTTTCTCTTGCTATGAGACAAGAGTGGTTTTGAAGCTTTTTGAGTTCGTTGGAGGCGGCAGGAGGGGAAGGGTCTTGATGATGACAGTTCTTCTCCATCTTGAAAAATCTCGTCATATAACTGTGCGCTTGTTTGCCTTTCCCAGGAATTGCTTAAAAGAGGAAATTGGTCTTCTGCACTTAGGACTTCGTCAAATCACTGAAAAAATTTTGACGAAGTGACGACGATATTCCTATATATAGCCCTGTACCCGTCTACCGCTTTTTGGGTCCTCGGTCCAAAAGAGCCGATACTCTGTTGTAGGCATACTTTCGAGAAAGCGTTGTAGCATATGGTGCTATAAATGAGTGGTTTCCTTTGTTCATTTTCTTTTTGCAATGGAGATTTTGTAAAAAATGAAAATAAAATAGTAGCGGCATAAGGACTGGACTCCACGACTCTCTGATTACCGTTCTGTTCTGTTCGTTGCGCCAGACGCTGCTTGGAAAATACGTAACAAAAATAGCTAATATCTCGTCCGACACGCGCCAGAAATGCTATTTTTTCTAAACACTTGGCTCTTGGTGTTCCAACTTCTGTTGATTCCAAGGCGCGGATATGCTATAAATTTAGAAGAAATCGTTTGCGACGAGGGGACTGAGCCCTGTACTCGCCAGGTAAGAACTGCATATCCCTAGCACTCAGCCGGCCGGAGTGGCCGTGCGGTTCTAGGCGCTGCAGTCTGGAACCGAGCGACCGCTACGGTCGCAGGTTCGAATCCTGCCTCGGGCATGGATGTGTGTGATGTCCTTAGGTTAGTTAGGTTTAATTAGTTCTAGGCGACTGATGACCTCAGAAGTTAAGTCGCATAGTGCTCAGAGCCATTTGAACCATTTTTTTGAACCTAGCACTCAGCCATCAAAAACAATCTGCATCGCTTGGATTACTAGATGTTTGCGATGATATTTCTTCAGCATGGTGAGTGGTCCATCTTGGAAAACACAAACGGCTGATGCGGTGATGACTGAATATCATCAGAGAGTAGAACGGTGCACTCCGCGGAACTCACGGACTTCGAACGTGGTCAGGTGACTGGGTGTCACTTCTGTCATACGTCTGTACGCGAGATTTCCACACTCCTAAACATCACTAGGTCCACTGTTTCCGACGTGATAGTGAAGTGCAAACGTGAAGGGACACATGCAGCACAAAAGCGTACAGGCCGACCTCGTCTGCTGACTGACAGAGATCGCCGACAGTTGAAGAGGGTCGTAATGTGTAATAGGCAGAAATCTATCCAGACCATCAAACAGGAATTGCAAACTACATCAGGATCCACTGCAAGTACTATGACAGTTAGACGGGAGGTGAGAAAACTTGGATTTAATAGAAGAGCGGCTGCTCATAAGCCACACATCACGCCGGTAAATGCCAAACGACGCCTCACTTAGTGTAAGGAGCCTAAACTTCGGACAACTGAACAGCGGAAAAACGCTGTGTAGAGTGGCGAATCAGGGTACACACTGTGGCGATCCGATGGCAGGGTGTGGGTATGGTGAACGCCCGGTGAACGTTATCTGTCAGCCTGTGTAGTGGCAACAGTAAAATTCGGAGACGGTAGTGTTATGGTGTGGTCATGTTTTTCATGCAGGGGGCTTGCTCCCGTTGTTGTTTTGCGAGACACTATCACAGGCCTAGATTGATGTTTTAAGCACCTAGCTTCCCACTGTCGAAGAGCTATTCGGGGATGGCGATTGCATCTTTGAACACGATCGAGCACCTTTTCATAGTGCAGGGGCTGTAGCGGAGTGGTTACACGACAATAACACCTCTGTAATTTACTGACCTGCTCAGTCCTGACCAGAATCCTGTAGAACACCTTTGAGATGTTTTGGAAGGCCGACTTCGTGCCAGGCCTCACCGACCGACATCGATACCTCTCCTCAGTGCAGCACTCTGTGAAGAATGGGCTGCCATTCCCCAAGAAACCTTCCAGCACTTGGTTGAGCGTATGGCTGCGAGAGTGAAAGCTGTCAAGGCTAACGGGGGGCCAACAACGTACTGAATTCCAACATTAACGATAGAAGGTGCCACGAACTTGTAGGTCATTTTCAGCCAGGTGTCCGGATACTTTTGATCACATTGTGTACAACTGTCCTCGCCAAGGACGACTTCTCCACGTATGTCAGCATACGCAGGTTGTTCCCTCTGGGCAAGGAAGGTAAACACGTTCTAATGGTTCAAATGGCTCTGAGCACTATGGGACTCAACTTCTGAGGTCATCAGTCCCCTAGACTTAGAACTACTTAAACCTAACTAACCTAAGGACATCACACACATCCATGCCCGAGGCAGGATTCGAACCTGCGACCGTAGCAGTCGTGCGGTTCCGGACCGAAGCACCTAGAACCGCTAGGCCACAGCGGCCGGCGGTAAACAGGTACACGCGAGTCTAGGAAAGAGACACACACACTCGCGCGGGCCACTTACATACCTTCCATGCAGTGTGAAGTGCTCTTTACCAACCCAACACGAGCTTTTTCTCACATCAGAACGTTGCAAGAACATAGTGCCAATGTTATTTGATTTCTATGCTAGAGACCGAATGGGCCCTTGGAGTTACACTGAAAATTGATGTGCGCCTTCCAATAGCATGCGTTGATACTGTTCAGTCGCGATTTGTGAGGATTGGGGGGTTTGTTTTGGGGGAAGAGACCAAACTACGAGGTCATCGATCTCATCGGATTAGGGAAGGACGGGGAAGGAATTCGGCCGTGCCCTTTCAAAGGAACCATCCCGGCATTTGCCTGGAGCGATTTAGGGAAATCACGGAAAACCTAAATCAGGATGGCCGGACGCGGGATTGAACCGTCGTCCTCCCGAATGCGAGTCCAGTGTGTTTGGGCGGAACGCCCCGAAAACAGCTGACAGCTGGAATTCCGCCCTCGAATCAGTGACACAAAAATACCACCCAGGCCTGGCGGCCTTGAGCGTTGCTTTCCAAATATGCGTATTTTTACAAGGCTCGTGACCGATATGTTAGAGCTGAGGCGAAGGTTGAACCAGTTTCAAGTATCTAGCGAGGTGGTGTGTGAAAACGGTATAAGTTGACCTCCTTTGTGAGAGGCGGCGCCGGCCGGGGTGGCCGAGCGGTTCTAGGCGCTAAAGCCTGGATCCGCGCGACCGCTACGGTCGCAAGTTCGAATCCTGCCTCGGGCGTGGATGTGTGTGGTGTCCTTAGGTTACTTAGGTTTAAGTAGTTCTAAGTTCTAGGGGACTGATGACCTCAGAAGTTAAATCCCATAGTGCTCAGAGCCATTTGAACCATTTTTTTTTGAGACGCGGTAGTGGAAGCGGTACCAGAGGTATTTAGCAGTAGGCCGTGGAAACCCATCCACCGTGCAGGTTCAACAAGAACAATGGTGAGAGATAAAATTTCAAAATTATATACAATAAAAGCTGTTGTAAGATCAAAACATATACTCACAAAGCGGTTTCTACTGTGAAAAACATTCTTAAGGGAGTTGATCATCGGCTCATAAATCTTCATGCGTTGACTGTGCGTTAGCTTGCGACCTAGGGAGGTGAGAGAGACCCGGATCGAATCCACACGGCGGCGTCAGCGTGAATTTTATACGGTCTTCCTCAGTGGCTTTGCCAAATGCTGGGATGGTTCCCGATCTCTGCCTCACAAAATATGATACACTAACAACTTAAGTTACGATGACACACGGAACAATGTTTACTCTAGTCACACGACTTCACTCCCACACGTTAAGTGGCGACTGTGTCGACAAAAGTAAAATGAAATGTAATTACTAAATTATGGATAACAGTTGTCCACGTACTGTGTGGCAAACGGCTAGGAAAGAGTAAGATTCTAAAGAGAGTTGATGAAAAGCAGTCGGGAACAATGTAATTCGATCATAAATAAAAACACGATCGAATTCTGTGCAAGGGTTCATGACGTGGAGCATTCTCTGTTACTTTCCGATTCTTCGCATAATGTGTAGCACAGAAACATGAACACATTGTCAATTTACTGTCGTGATATAGACACACACTTTCTCATCCAACGGTGTGAGTACCTTAGCTGGTTACGATGTCCTCACACCGATGATAAGGACGAGGGATCCACTTTCCACTAGATGCGCCTAATAAACTGGTCACTCACTGAGAGTGAATCTTTTCTTCCCCTTTCTACGTTCTCCGCTAGTTTATCTCCTCTCAAGATTTGGAAACAGTTAACAGCTTCCACCAAACGTCTTATTAGGCTTCTGAAGAGCACTGGCATGGATCATGGCCCATAAAAAAGGAAAGCAGTTAGACACTGGAACCACTCAACGAACTGTGAAGAGATTTAGTGTGGCGAACGCTGATAAGGAACAGTTACTCACTTGGAAAATTTGCTCTCTCTACGTCTAGGCAGAATCTACTTCGAGCTTCTTTTATTTTCACTTTTTCAAAATGGTTCAAATGGCTCTGAGCACTATGGGACTTAACATCTGAGGTCATCAGTCCCCTAGAACTTCGAACTACTTAAACCTAACTAACCTAAGGACATCACACACATCCAAGCCCGAGGCAGGATTCGAACCAGCGACCGTAGCGGTCGCGCGGTTCCAGACTGAAGCGCCTAGAACCGCTCGGCAACTCCGGCCGGCTTTTCACTTTTTAATGTGCGTCAAAGCAACCGAACAGTTCTTGATAAACACTTGTGCTACATACTGATTGTTAGAAACGTAAAGCTAATGTTTATGAAGTTTGACCACGTTCCACACATGTTATGTTGTTTAAGTACTCTTGGAAAGCTCTTTTCAGTGTCACAGAGACAACTGCATAGCTCCAATTTGTAAAGAAAATCAAGTTTTGTTATTCGGTAGCTGTATACTTGAAAATTAATTGTGTACGTCAGAGAATTCGCCATCTTTGCCGCTATAACTTAGCAAAAGGCATGCCGCTATAAATTTACTCGTCTTGGTACAATATCGGCTTCTTACGCCGTCGTTAGATAACTTAATACTAAACAGATAGTCCACTCAACTTCAGCGAGAGTTGACAGCTGCACAAAGATACGTGACATTACTTAGTTTCATCGATAGGAAACACAAGTATAATGTAATGCCGAACAAAGGAATCTCATATTGCAGTATATTTAAATATTAAAACAATAGGTATAGATAAACCAAATACGTTGTACAAACGAATAATGGCACAGGCTGCAATGTTATATGGAGCAACTGGGGAATGTGAAAAGAAAAAAGGGTGGGGGAGAAAGAAATCCGTGGAATAAAGCCGTGGAACAGTTGAACAGTTGTAACAAGCATATTATCGAATGGTAAGAGATAGAATAACCGACAACTGCTACTTTAATAAGGGTGGGTAATGGAACTGTTTTTGGTCACTAACGGCCAGGTCAAAGTTCATTGATTTGCGTTTATTAATGGCGAGAATTTTGAGTAATGTTAGTTTACTGTCTGTAATTCCTCTATGGAGAACATCACATTACATATGATATGAATGACATTCATTCAGAGCATTTTCAGCAAAGGTGGAATCCTTTTTCTGTCCCTAACGTCATTCATGCCCAGTCACACTTACTAATGTTGCCGCATTAAATAATCAGCCTGCTGTAAGTGATCCAGATCCACAATCCGTACCTAGACTTCATTCTCCCCCTTTTTTTTCGTCCTGTTTTTTACATTCACCAGTTGGTCCATATAAGATAGTAGCATGTGCCATTATTCACTTGTACAACATAATTCGCTAATACATACATATAGTTGTAATATTTGAATACGCTGTAGTATGAGAGTCGTTTATTCAGAGTCTTTTTGGATATTGCATTATGTTTGAGTTTCGTATTGATGTAAGCATGTAATGCCACATCTTTGTGCAGCTATGAACTCTCGCTGAAGTTATGTGAACTACATCTTTATTATTATTAAGTTACCTGACGATGGCCTAAGAAGTCGAAACTATTACATAAATATTAGCGTGGAACATTAATACTGTGTATTCAAGTTTTTAATATCGTTCGACGAGTACTTGAATCCTGCTCATCAGTATGGGTTCCAGACGAAATAGGACTGATAGAGGAAACAGAGAAGATCCAAGTAAGAACAGAACTTTTCGTTACTGGTTCATTTACTAAAAGTGAAGCGTCAGAAATGCTCAGGCAGTTCCAGTGGCAGACTGTGCAAGAGAGGAATTCTGCATCACGTCTTGGTCTCTTATTAACTTTCCAAGAGCGTACATTCCTAGAAGAATCAACCACTGTATAGCCTTCTCTCCTATATATACACTCCTGCTCATAAGTTGACGATAATTGCAGAATGCGGTGCCACACAACGTGGCACTACACAAAACTGGAGCTAATAGCATAGGCACATAGGGAACACACACGACACAGATCTGTAAGTCCATGGTACTGGTGATAAGTTGAGAAAACCGTCCCGAAACACATGTGCTACAAAACGCCACTGTTTCCTGCGCATGTACCCCGACATCAATATGGGACATGATCACCATGGACACGTGCACAGGCCGCACAACGGGTTGGCATACTCTGGATCAGGCGGCCGAGCAGCTGCTGGGGTATAACCTCCCCTTCTTGCACCAGTGCCTGTCGGAGCTCTTCAGTAAGCCGAACGTGACAGTGTCAATTCCAGCTCGCTCTGTTCCTCCACGAGACAAAAAAGGCAGTATTCTTATTTACCACAATCGCGAATCAAACCCACGTCCCCTATGTAGCAGGCGGGCATTCTACCACAGGGCCATGCGGCCCGTTGAAATAACTATCTTCCTTAAAAGTTCAAATGGTTCAAATGGCTCTGAGCACTATGGGACTCAACTGCTGAGGTCATTAGTCCCCTAGAACTTAGAACTAGTTAAACCTAACTAACCTAAGGACATCACAAACATCCATGCCCGAGGCAGGATTCGAACCCGCGACCGTAGCGGTCTCGCGGTTCCAGGCTACAGCGCCTTTAACCTCACGGCCACTTCGTCCTTAAAAGTATTAAGCTTTAGCTCGCGTGATGTGGTCTGTCAGGCCACCGCAAAATTTTCGAACTCGTTGTCCAAGGTCAGTTCTGGGAGGAGACTTCCTAAAGCCCTCTACTGTGCTTAAATCGCCAATCCTATAATGTTCCGCTGTCGGTTGCATGATGGCCTTCTTTGTTTGTTGTTGACACGTGTTATTGACACATGCTGGTATGTCGTAAAAAAATGGTTCAAATGGCTCTGAGCACTATGGGACTTAACTTCTGAGGTCATCAGTCCCCTAGAACTTAGAACTACTTAAACCTAACTAACCTAAGGACATCACAAACATCCATGCCGAGGCAGGACTCGAACCTGCGACCGTAGCGGTCTCGCGGCTCCAGACTGTAGCGCCTAGAACCGCTCGGCCACTCCGGCCGGCCTGATATGTCGTAGTTCGCACCTCGAGGACTACGTACCTGTTTTCTTCAGTGCGGTACAAAATGTCTTCAGGATGGAGTCCGTTTCAACGCTCCTAAATTTGATGATATTCGGTGAATGGAGGAAGATATCAGATCAAGAAACAGACGGAAAAAGACGACGATTTTGCAATAGCGAGTGAACACAGTTGTGCTTGCGATCAGTACGACCATTAAGACGAAGAGCTTCAGGACAGTTATTGTGATGGGGACCTTCTGTTTCTCCAAGGGCTTACTTAAAGTGTTAGTTAAAAATAAAAGTGTTCCTAGTAGTGATACAGAGAAGTGTAGTAGCCAGCACTGAATGTGAATTTTGCAGACTTTCTTTTTGTCCCTACCGAGTGCAGTTTTTATGTACAAGTTTGAACCCTGAAATTTAGTTTGATGTGACCATTTACTTGCTACAGAGATACCACAATTTTTCAGAATGTAAATTTCATCCTCTAACAGTTCGTTTTTGGGTACTACTATAAAAAGCGCACAAAAGTGTGGTGAAAAGTAAAGTGCTGCAGGCAATAAAATCAACAGGGAGTATTTAATCAACACTTAAACAATAGTAAAATAAGTGTTATATAACGTAAATTAAAAATTTCAAATGATTTTTGCCAGAGACCCAACCCAATTGTATACGTTACAGAAAAGTCACCTCGTGAGTTAAGCGTTAAATGTGGTCGGAAATATTCGAAGAATGGTATCAAACGTACTTTAGGTATTGATATTTGAGTTTTGAATTTTACATACCATAACAACACACACACACACACACACACACACACACACATAAAAGAATCCGATTGCCATGTGGTCTCCTAGTAATAGTTTTCTGGCATGCAGAATGCAGGATATTTTTCTACACTGAGAGTCGTTTACTGGCGAAGAAGTAATTTCAGGTGTATCTTAGGAATGTGTGACAGGCCTGTGGTGTCAGTTTGTGTATTAATCAGTTAGCTGGTACTAGTGTTGTAATCTTAAACTTTTCATTTTAGTGGACTTTAATTTAGTCGTCGTAGTGCAGATAGATGGGTGATCTCCTATGAGGCGAATTATAACTGTACTCAGAAAATTTTGGCCAAGTATCTGACGCCGCGATCTGAGTTGCAGCACGACTGTTCCAAAAGAAACCCTGCACGTTTGCTGTTCGGAAAGTATAATTAACGCAAACCGGTTGAAGCTGGTTGCTAATCGACACTCGTTTTCCTTTCAGTGGCGCAAGGCCTGCGTCACCAGCTATGTGTTTTTCCTCTACAGTGCCCCTTTAGTGCCATCTCATCGGCTGCCACTATATCTACTGCATGCGGAGAGAAGCACTGAAAACTGGACTCGTTTCTCGATAAAATGGACTGGCGTTCGAGGGCAAAGTTATACACAAACTCAAGTCTGACCATCCAGGTTTAGGTTTTCCGTGATTTCCTCCAATTACTTCTGCTGTACGGTGGGGTGTTCCATTGAACAGGCGTTGTTCAAATTGTTTCTGCAACGCGAGCTAGCAGACGCCGTTTATAGAATATTAAACTCTTTCTTCATCGGGAGACAGTTTTTCTACTATACAGAGTGTTCGACCAACAGTGTCTTCCAATTCCATAGACAAGTACACTAGTGTACCGGACAGTCCTCCATTCCACAACAATCACAGCACTAACCCTCCGGTCCTTAGGCTGCGCAACACATGGATGCTAATCAACAACTGCCGAATAGCTATTTGTTAGAGTGGGATCTAAAACGTGCACATCCACCGTCACTATCATCTTTGATGTGCTGGAGCTGAATGAGATCAAGTGGCATAAGAGGCCAAACAGACTTCACAGGTCCGTGAAATTTCCATCGGATAATTTCGGAGCCCTCTTGCTGTGTGTACAGTTTTCCACCGGAACGCTGTAACATGCAATAACTTAAGAATCTCCCATTTTTAGGAGTTCTTTCACTAAGGTTTCACCTGTAGCTTCGGCTCTTGAATTCCTTTGGTTGTTTATTAGTTGGCTTAGAATTATTGTTATTTTTAGAGCTCCTATTTGCAATCATTCTGGAGAACCGACACAACCCAGCAGCCTTCTAAAATATCTGCTGAAGATTTTACAGTTTGTCTTGTTGTCCGTTCATAATTTGCAGTTTTTATAGCACAGACAAAATGGCTTACACCCTTTCTACCGCGATTTGTCTTATATGATATTTTTAATGAAATCTTCCACATTTTTCACCAGTTTGTCTGTTTTTGCATTCCTTTGACTTCAGAAAGAATTTCTCTGAATACGGAACTAACTGATGTAAAAAAAGAGATGCGCTTGAAAACCAATACAGCTAGAGTCTCTGGCTCTGGACAGGTAGCACTAAGTAACTACAGCCTGGTGACTTTTCTGGCGAAGCAGTAGTAAATTACACATGGTGCTTCCGTGGCGATGTTAAAAAATTTCGGGGATGATGTATCAATCTGAGGTAAGGGACTCTGGTTCGGAAAGAAGCGATTCGAAATTTATATGCGAAAATTCTTCTGATATCTCTGACAGTGGATTTCTTCTACTGCGAGCCCTTTGCTTTCCACATTTTGGGAGGAGATAGTATAGACCAAAATTAAAATTTAAAAAAATGTCTAGTAAACATGGGCTCTACGATACATACCTTAACGGCTATGAACACTTGTTCAGCAGAAGAGATGTGTTTCATAGAAGTAAATGTGAACAATTGCTCCCCAATTTTCGCTTATAACTGTCAGTTGTTTCCGGACCAGGGTCCTCACCTTATACTGATACATTAACGCTTCATTAACCCTGAGAATGTTTAACATCATTACGCATTTATCCTGTATACATAGATTTACATTCAGATTTACCTTTACAGACACAAATAAAAACACCGTGAGGATTTCTCTTTGTAATACGTACAGAGAGAAAGTCCCTAAACATCCTCGAACGCCATGCAGTCCGTCTCGCTTTCCGCATCCATTTGCCTTCCCTCACATGAATCTTCTGCCATCTCATCAAATTTCCAACCTTCCTCACCCACACTGAATACCTATGCGTCTCTTATACTATCCGCAAATTAGATTCCAATGCTCCATAACTCCCCTCCGATCACAAACCCTTGTCTGCTTCTGCACCTTCACAAGCACGTCCCTACACCCACACACACTCCATATTCTATCCCAGCGCAACTTAAACCAACTCGCTCTGCAAGACAATGAGATCCTTTCCTTCCTACCATCTTTAAACCTTCCCTACCTATTCCTCTCCGCATCAAGGATCCTCTCCCTTTCTCCTCTTCATCGATGCCTATCCGCTTTCCTCTTGTACCCACTACCCACACACCTCACTACACCTCACCCTGTTTCTTTCCTACCAACTGCATTCCCACTATCCACCTCAACTATCTATCATCTCAATAGTTTTCCTTCCTTACAGACCTGTATCTTTTTATCCACACCCCTCAACGGTATGAAACATATTCTCTCTTCCCACAATATTTCTCGCCCAGTGCAGGTCCTTCAGATCATAGAAGAATATCATCACGTTGCAATTATGTTTTTTAAATTGCGTATATTTTTCGCCCTTTTATCTCTCCGTCACTATATTTTTAATTTAAAAATGAAAAAGATCCTTATATACACTCCTGGAAATGGAAAAAAGAACACATTGACACCGGTGTGTCAGACCCACCATACTTGCTCCGGACACTGCGAGAGGGCTGTACAAGCAATGATCACACGCATGGCACAGCGGACACACCAGGAACCGCGGTGTTGGCCGTCGAATGGCGCTAGCTGCGCAGCATTTGTGCACCGCCGCCGTCAGTGTCAGCCAGTTTGCCGTGGCATACGGAGCTCCATCGCTTTAACACTGGTAGCATGCCGCGACAGCGTGGACGTGAACCGTATGTGCAGTTGACGGACTTTCAGCGAGGGCGTATAGTGGGCATGCGGGAGGCCGGGTGGACGTACCGCCGAATTGCTCAACACGTGGGGCGTGAGGTCTCCACAGTACATCGATGTTGTCGCCAGTGGTCGGCGGAAGGCGCACGTGCCCGTCGACCTGGGACCGGACCGCAGCGACGTACGGATGCACGCCAAGACCGTAGGATCCTACGCAGTGCCGTAGGGGACCGCACTGCCACTTCCCAGCAAATTAGGGACACTGTTGCTCCTGGGGTATCGGCGAGGACCATTCGCAACCGTCTCCATGAAGCTGGGCTACGGTCCCGCACACCGTTAGGCCGTCTTCCGCTCACGCCCCAACATCGTGCAGCCCGCCTCCAGTGGTGTCGCGACAGGCGTGAATGGAGGGACGAATGGAGACGTGTCGTCTTCAGCGATGAGAGTCGCTTCTGCCTTGGTGCCAATGATGGTCGTATGCGTGTTTGGCGCCGTGCAGGTGAGCGGCACAATCAGGACTGCATACGACCGAGGCACACAGGGCCAACACCCGGCATCATGGTGTGGGGAGCGATCTCCTACACTGGCCGTACACCACTGGTGATCGTCGGGGGGACACTGAATAGTGCACGGTACATCCAAACCGTCATCGAACCCATCGTTCTACCATTCCTAGACCGGCAAGGGAACTTGCTGTTCCAACAGGACAATGCACGTCCGCATGTATCCCGTGCCACCCAACGTGCTCTAGAAGGTGTAAGTCAACTACCCTGGCCAGCAAGATCTCCGGATCTGTCCCCCATTGAGCATGTTTGGGACTGGATGAAGCGTCGTCTCACGCGGTCTGCACGTCCAGCACGAACGCTGGTCCAACTGAGGCGCCAGGTGGAAATGGCATGGCAAGCCGTTCCACAGGACTACATTCAGCATCTCTACGATCGTCTCCATGGGAGAATAGCAGCCTGCATTGCTGCGAATGGTGGATATACACTGTACTAGTGCCGACATTGTGCATGCTCAGTTGCCTGTGTCTATGTGCCTGTGGTTCTGTCAGTGTGATCATGTGATGTATCTGACCCCAGGAATGTGTCAATAAAGTTTCCCCTTCCTGGGAGAATGAATTCACGGTGTTCTTATTTCAATTTCCAGGAGTGTATTTTTTCTCACCCTTGTTATATTTTTGAGAATGCTCTTGGCTGATGAGCGCAGTATTGTACCGCTGACATGCATCCCCCGCTCATATTGAGCGAGGGGGACGAAGTGACAGCCGGCCGTGGTGGCCAAGCGGTTAAAGGCGCTACAGTCTAGAACTGCGCGACCGCTACGGTCGCAGGTGCGAATCCTGCCTCGGGGATGGATGTGTGTGATGTCCTTAGGTTAGTTAGGTTTAAGTAGTTCTGAGTTCTAGGGGACTGATGACCTTAGAAGTTAAGTCCCATAGTGCTCAGAGCCATCTTACGAAGTGACAACAACTGAAAGAAGGGTAAACTGAAAATATTAAAGAGTTTATATCTGGCGGAGCCTTTAATTTATAATAGGTTTATTAAAGTTGTAAATCTTTGAGAGTTTCTATCCTCATGCACTTACACATCGTCATTTCGTACTTTCAGACTTCATTTCATTCTTCTTTTTTTCCTGTTAAATGCCGATCAGTATTGCAGCAAGCGAAATCTGCCAGTAACTAATTATATGATGATTCGATATTTGTAATAATAATTCTTGTCTATATTGTTACAGGGATCGAGACGAGCGCGCGCGCTTTGACTGCGCGCCGACACTGAAGGGTGGCGGGCGTGGTCCGCGCACGCACCTCAAATATGGCCAGTGGTGACGTCACGTCCGAGCGCGCTGTAGGTGCCTCGGATGTCATCTGAGGTCGAAACCCCGGCACGGAGCTCGGCCGCTGACTGGAATGGCAACGCTCAAGTAGTTATTACACTTACACCTGGACTGTGGCAGGAAACTGTGTTCATTATATTCATAATACCATATTATACACCTCCTCGTGGTAACTGTTCTCACAAGCCGTGAAGCTGTGTACTCAACTTATTCAATCTAATTAATTTATGTATTGTAATGTACCATATGTAATCACGAAATAAACGGAGACAATTATGTTATTTAAAGATCGTATGTGGCAATTATTTCAATATCTAACAAGTTACCAAAAAAAAAAAATCCTTAAGATTACCACACTGTAGGAATCGAGTACGTGATGTCCGTCATGCTGAAAAACAATTCGGATGATACCTACATTAACTTAATTGCAGCGACGACTGCCACACATACTCTGTGTGTATTTATTTCCGTAAGACATAGCTGATTACATATGTTCTAACCAAGCCCTTCTGTACTGCTGCTCACTTACGTAACAGCAGAGTTAAGAGATTATTTTAGTACAGATTGTTACCTAGAGCTCTGCAAAATTTTATTCTCTCATTACGACCGTGTTTGTTAATTCACATAAATTTAAATAATAAATACAGTAGGTCTTCTTTCATCTCTCTTCCAAGCAACTTGAGATCGATCTTTTGATCCAATCAAGGATCAAGTTTTGAACAAATACACTCCTGGAAATTGAAATAAGAACACCGTGAATACACTGTCCCAGGAAGGGGAAACTTTATTGACACATTCCTGGGGTCAGATACATCACATGATCACACTGACAGAACCACAGGCACATAGACACAGGCAACAGAGCATGCACAATGTCGGCACTAGTACAGTGTATATCCACCTTTCGCAGCAATGCAGGCTGCTATTCTCCCATGGAGACGATCGTAGAGATGCTGGATGTAGTCCTGTGGAACGGCTTGCCATGCCATTTCCACCTGGCGCCTCAGTTGGACCAGCGTTCGTGCTGGACGTGCTGACCGCGTGAGACGACGCTTCATCCAGTCCCAAACATGCTCAATGGGGGACAGATCCGGAGATCTTGCTGGCCAGGGTAGTTGACTTACACCTTCTAGAGCACGTTGGGTGGCACGGGATACATGCGGACGTGCATTGTCCTGTTGGAACAGCACGTTCCATTGCCGGTCTAGGAATGGTAGAACGATGGGTTCGATGACGGTTTGGATGTACCGTGCACTATTCAGTGTCCCCTCGACGATCACCAGTGGTGTACGGCCAGTGTAGGAGATCGCTCCCCGCACCATGATGCCGGGTGTTGGCCCTGTGTGCCTCGGTCGTGTGCAGTCCTGATTGTGGCGCTCACCTGCACGGCGCCAAACACGCATACGACTATCATTGGCACCAAGGCAGAAGCGACTCTCATCGCTGAAGACGACACGTCTCCATTCGTCCCTCCATTCACGCCTGTCGCGACACCACTGGAGGCGGGCTGCACGATGTTGGGGCGTGAGCGGAAGACGGCCTAACGGTGTGCGGGACCGTAGCCCAGCTTCATGGAGACGGTTGCGAATGGTCCTCGCCGATACCCCAGGAGCAACAGTGTCCCTAATTTGCTGGGAAGTGGCGGTGCGGTCCCCTACGGCACTGCGTAGGATCCTACGGTCTTGGCGTGCATCCGTGCGTCGCTGCGGTCCGGTCCCAGGTCGACGGGCACGTGCACCTTCCGCCGACCACTGGCGACAACATCGATGTACTGTGGAGACCTCACGCCCCACGTGTTGAGCAATTCGGCGGTACGTCCACCCGGCCTCCCGCATGCCCACTATACGCCCTCGCTGAAAGTCCGTCAACTGCACATACGGTTCACGTCCACGCTGTCGCGGCATGCTACCAGTGTTAAAGACTGCGATGGAGCTCCGTATGCCACGGCAAACTGGCTGACACTGACGGCGGCGGTGCACAAATGCTGCGCAGCTAGCGCCATTCGACGGCCAACACCGCGGTTCCTGGTGTGTCCGCTGTGCCGTGCGTGTGATCATTGCTTGTACAGCCCTCTCGCAGTGTCCGGAGCAAGTATGGTGGGTCTGACACACCGGTGTCAATGTGTTCTTTTTTCCATTTCCAGGAGTGTATGTTGTATGTATACGTCATATTTTGTAATTCAAAGTGTGTACTTCTATAAAGCAAATAAGGCAAATGCGATTTGATTCGTATTGAAACAATAGCAGTCTTCTTAAGGAGTGTAACAAAAACAGTCCGTCTAGATTGCAGCTATTTGGTAACCAGTTTCAGTCAAACATGACCATCTTCAGAGTGCTAACTCCCTGGTGGTGTGTGGAGCCGCTGTACGGAGCTGAAGATGGTAATGTTTGACCGAAACTGGTTACCAGAATGAATAACTGTCAGTTACGATCTAAGCTGACTGTTTTTGCTATAAGAGGTGATTATATTGTTCTTAGTTAACTTTATGGTGTGATATACAAACCGTAATGTGCACAGTAATAAATTTATCACCATTTAAAACTATATTTCTTCTGCCAGTTTCTACAAAAGCCTCATCGCAGCTACTAAAAATCTTCTCGGACACTTGAATTTTCGCTTTTCTGTCAGAAGAAGTAGCACGTTTAATGGTAATAGAAACAGTATTTTGGAATCCTAATATAGAAATGTCAGTAACAGCTGATAAAATTATTCATGCAATCGCAATCCTCGTCTGCAGAATTCATTTGGTGTAGCTCGTGCAGGATACGGTGGCCGATATGCAGTGACCAGTTTTCGTCCAAAGCGCCGGGCGATTTCATTTGTCTGTTCGGAAGAAGACGACAATAAATGTTTTCCACCTTTCGGCCAGTCAGCGAAGACAGAATCGTGGCGAGCCCCCAGCAATCTTTCTCAAACGAGTATACAGAAACTATTCAGTAAAAAAAAAAAAAAAAAAAAAAAATCATTGTTGCTTCACTTATAATTTTATATGCCAGGTTCATATGCCCATCATTTCATTAATGGTCGTAATTATTATGAAACTTTATGTGAACGTAAGATGCTGCGGGAAACCTGGAAAAGTTTCAATGAAAAACAGAGGTCGCTATATTTTGCATTTGGTGTATGTTACGCAATATTTTGATGAGTATGAAATTTGTCCAACATATTGAATTTTTCTTTAGACTTGGGTAGAGGTATCTTTCTGTCAGCAGTCTCGAGGAAATTGATCTGATGTAGCACACTCGTTCGCGATCGCTGTCCCAGCGATAAAGCCACAGTGAAATATCCTCATCATTCCTCATATTTCATAAACGGTTTCACATATCCATTTTGGCAAATGATAGAATTAAAAGGCGTGAGTATTTTACCATGTAGCAATTGCATGAAACTTCGTTATCTACCATGTTATTCCAATAACTACAGACTTTTTCGGTGAAAGAATGTCTTCTTTGAGGCCATCGATAGCTGACGAAACGAGAAATGTTATGGGGTTTTGAAAACATACGTGAAGACATTACACTTTTTTTCAAGGATATACTTTTTCATAAGCTACTGACTTTATTTTTCCTCAGTTCCTCACTTAATAAACTCAATAAACCACTGTTTCAGAATTCTGTCGCAATTTTGCCTAAACAATATGTTGGTGAATTGAGACAGGGTAAACTCCGCTGTGTTTCGGCAAAATAAGCAAATTTTGACATGGCAACCAGAGAAATATGTACGAGGGTGAGCCAAATGAAAACCTTAAATATTTTTTAAGTATCATTTATTTTGCAGAAGTGGTACAAAGCTGTATCACTTTTTAACATAATCTCCCCCACGCTCAATGCAAGTCCTCCAGCGCGTACAAAGTGCATAAATTCCTTTAGAAAAAAATTCTTTTGGTAGCCCGCGCAACCACTCATGCACCGCGTGGCGTACCTCTTCATCAGAACGGAACGTCTTTCCTCCCATTGCGTCTTTGAGTGGTCCAAACATATGGAAATCATTTGGTGATGAGGAATGGCGTCATTCCTTGCCCGCTCTTTTCGTTTCCGGTTGGTGGAAGTAAACCCAGGTTTCGTCCCCAGTAACGATTCTTGCAAGGAAGCCATCGCCTTCTCGTTCAAAACGCCGAAGTTCTTCACAAGCATCAACACGTCGTTCTCTCATTTCAGGAGTCAGCTGCTGTGGCACCCATCTTGCAGACACTTTGTGAAACTGGAGCACATCTTGCACAATGTGGTGTGCTGACCAATGACTAATCTGTAAACATGCTGCAATGTCGTTCAGTGTCACTCGGCGCTTTCCTTCACTATGGCTTCAACTGCTGCAATGTTCTGTGGAGTCACAACTCGCTTTGCCTGACCTGGACAAGGAGCATCTTCCACTGAAGTCACACAATTTGCGAACTTCCTACTCCATTCGTAGACTCGCTGCTGTGACAAACAAGCATCACCGTGCTGAACCTTGATTCGTCGATGAATTTCAATAGGTTTCACACCTTCACTACGCAAAAACCGAATAACAGAACGCTGTTCTTCCCTGGCGCAAGTTGCAAGTGGGGCGGCCATCTTTATACTGATACTACCACGGTATGTGTGCATCTGCGCGCTGTTTGTAGCACACTTACCAACTTACGGGATAACGGCGTGAAATTTCGATTTGTTATTAAAAATTTAAGGTTTTCATTTGACTCACCCTCGTAGATTTTACACGAAATTCGCCACTCAGGACCCTTCTCGGAAAGTTACTAATGGTTAACAAGCCACACGACAGGAATCGCTGCATTTTAGGCGGAATTATTTTTAGATACTAACGAAAGAAGAGATCACAGGTCTTTCTGAATGGTCACCATGTAAGTGTGGGTGTGGAGTGGCCCCACTTAATATTTCCCAGCATAGGCTTAAGTTTAGAACGGCACTTCCCTCCAGTGCTCGGCATTTCCCCTGCAGCGCTCTGAGCGACCTCCCACCACAGCCGCTCTCCCCACACTTGCCCACCTGACTGTGTAACCAGCGGTCACGACATTTTGCGCCTACTGTAGTTGACTGTCCCGCATGTTGTCCGTCGTCACTTCTTCGTGGCATTTTCCCAACACAAGTAGCAAGCATTTTCAAGGGTTTCCTAGCACAGCTGGTAAATTTATCGGCGCTAACGTCAAATAGGACAGTGTCGTGTGCAAGACGATGGTGGCTCAGGTATGGTACATAAACGCGCACTTCTTCACCGTTTCGCCAACGTGACTTATGAAGACTTTCTGTTGGACTGTTGCAAATAGTTTTGGTTATCTGTAATATAATTTCCTGACAACACCTTCGGCTATAAATTTTTCACTGAACTGATGAAATCTAATGCACTTCAGTGTACTAACATGCCCAGTTTCTTGAGGGCTGTTACTAGAGACTTTTTGAAAACTGAGTCAGAGATTTCACAGCGATTATGAATCGCAAAAATAGTCTTAGTTTTTACTCACTGCACCGTTCTGTAATTTCGTTCATGATTTACAAGTTGCGGCGATTTGCCTATCGGTAGGTCTTGATTTGTACATGGCGACCGAGAGTAAGCTGTCCCAAATTCCCCAGAGTTTCTAGCTTTCCTAAACAGTAATTATTTATTACTTTCGTAAATCTTCCCACATCAAGATAGTAAGCTGAGCCTATTAAATTCAAAATCAGTAACACAAGTTTATATCTTTTCACTTTCACATGCCGCCATACTACAAAGCAGAAGTCAAGAATCTTTGCTGTAAGATAGGTTTAACTATATTGTTCCAAAGCATTAAACAGTCAGTGCTCCATAATATTCCCTAGCTATCGGTCAATCTTCAATTGCAATCCAATAAATCATTAGAATAGCTTTTTCTTGGCGCATTTGTCTTGTCTCGATACTGTCCAGCTGAGAACTGAACTGATAACATTACTAGATGGTTCAAATGGCTCTAAGCACTATGGGACTTAACATATGAGGTCATCAGTCCCCTAGACTTAGAACTACTCAAACCTAACTAACATAAGGACGTCACACACATCCATGCCCGAGGCAGGATTCGAACCTGCAACCGTAGCAGCCGCGTGTTTCCGGACTGAAGCGCCTACAAGCACTCGGCCACAGCGGCCGGCCGATAACATGAATTTCGTTTTGTTCAGTCTAGGTATCAGAGTACTCCTTGACTGCCAGCGGATCGTTGCCATACTTACGTGGCTCATGCAAGTCGCACTAGGTACTGTAGTTCCACCAACCCCATAGCAAACAGCGTGACACATACATGTAAAAGACTTCTGCTGCACGACAACTGCTAACATTAACACACATGAAATTCGCCAAACATGTAGACTGTTTGACATCCCAGAAGCACTGGTTGTTATAAGTCTGATAACCTTGCCTCGTACTTACGAATTAAAACAAGCATTAACTGGCGCACCAGGTGGTCAGTTACAAAGTGTTATACGCACTTCTAAAGCAAGGCATTTCTTTGAATAATTAAAGTATAATGTTTGTTCTATATGGCTGGTGATAGATTAAGGTAGTATTCTAAACATTAGGGAAGGAAGCTTGTAGGTACATAATTTATATGGCTTGCTTGAATCCTTTGTTGTGCAAGAGAATCCTCACAGAACTGTTTCAGTTCTAAGGAAATATGATCCTTCACAGACATTCTGTAAACAAATTCGCAACTCCCTTCGGTTGTACTCTACCTCAGGCTTCAGTCACACTTATACACTAACTTTACCATCAGCCTTTCGAATGATTTTATACATCGTAAAATTTCAACAATAAACGGATAACTTACTGAAGCAAATTTGTCGGCTTGAAAAGCAGATGTGTTAGCACGATAATAACGAACAACCAACGTAGCGAAAATAAAGTGGTTCAAACCACCAAAAAAAGTCGAAGAATCATTTGACAAATTTCGTATTCACAGCAGCTGAAAAGAGCTGCTAGATCGGAACTGCTAAAACTAAAACAATTCCAAAAACTGACTTTCTTGCAGGGAAGAATGGTGAAAGGAAAACTAACGAACAAAACACCACTTGATTAACAGCAACCTTTGCAACGCAATGCCGAAGCGATTTCGAATGGCATTAATTCGAGAAATCCTTGGTAGGATTCCGGAGGTACACTATGTGATCAGAAGTATCCGGACACCCCCAAAAACATACGTTTTTTTGTATTAGGTGCATTGTGCTGCCCCCTACTGCCGGGTGCTCCGTATCAGCGACCTCAGTAGTCATAAGACATCGTGAGAGAGCAGAATCGGGAGCTCCGCGGACTAACGGACTTCGAACGTGGTCAGGTGATTGGGTGTCACTTGTGTCTTACTACTGTACGCGAGATTTCCACACTCCTAAACATCACTAGGTCCACTGTTTCCAATGTGATAGTGAAGTGCAAAAGTGAAGGGACACGTACAGTACAAAGGCGTACAGGCCGACCTCGTCTGTTGACTGACAGAGACCGCCGACAGTGGAAGAGGGTCGTAATGTCTAATTGGCAGACATCTATCCAGACCATCACACAGGAATTCCAAACGGCATCACCGACCGACATCGATACCTCTCCTCACTGCAGCACGCCGTATAGAATGGGCTGCCATTTCCCAAGAAACCTTCCAGCACCAGATTGAACGTATGCCTGCGAGTGTGGAAGCTGTCATCAGGGCTAAGGGTGAGTCAACACCATACTGAATTCCAGCATTACCGATGGAGGTTGTGACGAACTTGAAAGTCATTTTCAGCTAGGTGTTCGGATAATTTTGGTCGCATATTGTACTTGGCACTGGATTTCAATATGATTCGCAGGTAACGCAATACCCATAAATTACAACCGGGTGGTTTGTGTGCTTGGAGCTGGAGCCAGTAGTGTCTCACGTGACACATCAGTTCAAATCAGGCGAAGTTAACTTCAATGAGCCTTAAACCACTGTAGCACCACTGTGGCCTTCTGATACGGAAATCTGTCCTGCTGGAAAATTATATCTCTGTCTGAGAAGATGTCAAGCATGAAGGGATGAAGATGGTCCGCAGTAATGTTCACGTAGTTCTCAGCTATCACGGTACCTTCGATTACTATCACAGGTCCCATGGGAGCTCAAGTGATTGTTTCCCACAGCTTAATACTGCGCCCATAGGCTTGCATCCATAGGAGACGTTGGTCTGGATGATGGCGTATCCGGACACGGGCTTCGACCTGGCCAACAAGAAACGTGATTTACCTGACCAGACAATACATTTCCATTGATCCATGGTCCAATCTAGACGATACGATGTCGACTTCAGTCGTAGTTGACGATGACGTTGGGGCAGCGTGCGGGCATTTAAGGATCGTGGCTGCGTTAACTTCACGTTCAGCAACGTGCGTTGAACTTAGCTCTTCGAAAAAGTAGTGCGTGCTGTTGATCAGCACTCTATGGTGAGACATACCGTCTATCCTGCTTTACGGAGTGGGTAACACTCCGAGCTCCACGTTCAGTGATGCGTGGACGTCCAACATCCTGCCACCTAATCTTGTTTTTAAGAAAAAATGGCTCTGAGCACTATGGGACTTAACTTCTGAGGTCATCAGTCCGCTAGAACTTAGAACTACTTAAACCTAACTAACATAACGACATCACACACGTACATGCCCGAGGCAGGATTCGAGCCTTCGACCGTAGCGGTCTCGCGCTTCCAGACTGTAGCGCCTAGAACCGCTCGACCACCCCGGCCAGCCTTTGTTTGGTCATCAATGTTGATGGGTTAGAGGACGTAAGGGAGTGCTTGGCTCATTTCCAAGAGATAAAGATCTAGACTACTCCCGGTTAGACACGACATATTAAAAATGCAGGAGCAATGTGCTGAAGACTGTAATGAGTAGATAAGTCGACAGCAGGCCTCCATCCAGCAGTTGATGCCAAATAACTGTATCTAATTTAATTCTATTGTTCATATACGTATCTGTGATTGGTATAATGATAATACTAAGTGGGCAACGAGCTCCACGACAAGACCTTGAAGACCATGTGATGTTGACCAATTACTGTGACTGAGTGGCATTTCAGGACACCGCTATCCAAACTATGTTCATCTTTCATAACAAGGAGTCCCTGCTTCTCATACTTGTAGCTCCTCAGTTTGCCAGACGAGGATGAGTACACTCCACTGTAAACTTTAGTTCAGTCAGTGCTTACAAGTCCCTTTTCGGAGGGTCGGTGGAAATTTGAATCTTAGTATACTTTGACGCAGCCATTGGCCAAGAAATATGTTTGAGCTGTTTATACTGAGCACACACTCGGAACGGTATAGTCTCTAAATAAAATATGTGAACCTTGACCGAAATGAATTTTACAGTCAAACGTGATGAACTCATTGTCGCTGTCAACCAATAAGAATTAAATTTGGCATAGAACATTCCGTTACCAATCAGAGCAAAAATCCCTGAGAGTTCCAGGAATCGAACTCGATTCCTCCACAGGTAAGTCAGACACAGTGCGGGCTTAAAGGTGTGCTTCCGGGTGTTAGGCCGAGCTATTGTTTGTATTTTGAGCACAGTATTGCGACAACTGATCCTGCGTCCTCTTCAGCTGCTGTGAGTTTCACTGTGAACTGTCGTTCGTCTCTCGTCACTGTTTTGTATCCGTGTTCGATTGTAGTCGCTCTACAGTGCGCCCAGTGATGCTCTTTTGTTTTTCAGAACTCACACTGATATTCCGTGAAACGCTGATTCTCTCAGCGATTTCCTGCTCTGGTGGATATGATGGACTGCGAGATTTTAAAAGCACTCAGTGACGGATATCAAGCGTTCTTTAAATGTAAACCTCCGTCATGTTTATTAGGTTTGCTGTCAACTTCATTCTGATAGTCCTCTTAATTAAGCTGTCACAGAAACTTCAAGCTAGTGCCACGATACTGGTCTCGTTGTATTTCATTTCATGACTATAATCAGGGCAGCGCTTATCCGGTGCAGCTCTCTGCGACATCTGATTTGACTGGCTGTTTTAATCGGATGCGGTGCTGACGTTCCTTGTATGCCACATTCGCGTGGAATGCGATACACACCCGGCTTTCGGAGACTGTCTGTAACTTATCGTAGTTGGAGTTTACCTGTCCTTCCGAATTTTATGGCAGCATAAGGTATAAAATCGATTTTTGACTTCTCTTCCTCGGTCTAAGTCTCTCTCACGCATTCTTGATTCTGTTTGCATCACCCGTTCAATTTTTTTATCTGTGTACTCATTCCTTCCAAAGACTCTTCGTAGGTGCTGCAATTCTTCAGAGAGGCTATCCTTGTCTGAAAGTGTCCAAGCACTATGGGCGAGTCTTTAGAACCAAATTTATGGGTGACGAATAATGCTGGATCAAGACGTGGAGATAGTGGCCAATATCGGTAGCTTTTCTATACAGGGTGTCCCAGGAGGAACGGTCAATATTCAGAGATATGATACGAATGATTAATTGACGCAGAAAACTCTGTATGGAGATATGCTCTCTCCCGACTGGTACACATTTAATGTACTTTCTTATTTATTTTACTTATAATTCAATACGTTGTCAGATTTACACATGTACACACGAACGACAGTTAACACTGCAACATACGTTTTACAAAGTATGGATTGAAAAATACGTTTTTTTAACACACTCACCTCTAAGCATTATCGTATACATGAGATTAAGCTGTTGTTCACAAGAAATGTTCAAATATCCCACCGTCATCTTCAGTGGATTTGTGCACCTTTGGGAAAACATTTTGTGCCTCTTTTTAACCTTTGCACTTTCCCTAATGAGGGCAGTAGGTCCATAGTGCAACGAAGAAGATCACCTCGCGTATTCATTTGTCGTTTGTACACCACACTGTTCATCCAACCCCATAAACAAAAATTTAATAGTGTATCGTCTGGCAATGGCCTGTCAACTGCACTGTCATGGCCAGTTCGTTCGCATTTTTGTGGCGACGAACACGCGGACGTCGTTAGTTCGGTTTCCTGATGGTAGCACAGTACACTTCAAAGTTGACCGTTGGTCCATGAGGGAAGGCATCAAACAGAATGACCACTTCAGAATCCCAGAAGAACGCCCCTACGATTTTACTGGCTGAGGGTGCGGTTTTCAATTTTTTCTTATGAGGGGTGATACAGGGGCGCCACTCCATGGGTTTCAGTTGAACCCATGTTTTAACACCTGTGACGATTTTTGGACAACATGGTTGTGGAGAAAAAGCAGCGATCAGTATGATTAATTAATTATTCAAAAACAGTCTTAATCTCATTTATTATTATTATACCGCCAACCGGTTTCAACCCGACGTAGGGGTCACCTTCTGGGCGTTTACACCATTTGTCGACTGCTGGTGGTGTCACTGTCTACATAACGGCAGGAAACTATGCAATGGTGTAAACACCCAGAAGATGACCCCTACGTCGGGTTGAAACCGGTTGGCGGTATAATAATAATAAATGCGGTTAAGACTTTTTTTGAGTAATTGACCTGTGACGATGTTCGGCGAAAAATTGTCACTCTCAGCCTCGTAAGGCGCAAGCAATTCCGCGCAGGTGGATCTTCGTTGCTCGTTATGGTCTTGTGTTAGGAGGCGAGGAACCCCAACTGGTGGACGAGTGTGTCAGCACTACCAAGAGACACGTCCAGTTACGCAGCGAGGTGTTTGGTTGCAATGCGTCGATCACCCCGAATGCCAGTGTCCGCTCGTTCCAACACTGCAAGAGTCACATCTGCATGCTACTGACCAACACACGAGAGATCGGACAGGTTTTGCGCGACCTTGTGATGTTGACAGACGCCTCGCCCAACGACTCACCGTGCTTTTGTTCGCTGCCATGTCTCCGTAGACATTCTGCAAGCGCCTGTGAATATTTGCAATGCTCTGGTTTTCCGAAGAAAGAAACTCAATGAGAGCTCTCTGCTTGGAACTAACTTCCGTTACAGACGCCACTTTGAAGGCTGCGTACAGTGCCGCCAGCAATCGGAACTTCATGAAACTACAGGTTCTGAAGCGGGAATATTATACGATATCTCATAACGAATTCTGCATTTTTTTAACCCAAACTGGCGGAGAAAAAAAATTGCATCATTTACCTAATGTCCCTCGTACGTTTCACTCCGCGTAGACGAAGGAACCTTCTCACGGTATTCAACAAACGAATCCCCCCCCCCCCCAAAAAAAAAAAAGAAAAATGAGCTTGTACTGAATTCGTCCGGTGCTCTCTTAACACGTAGAGGAAAGGTAGTTGGTCCTCTTTTTCAATGTCCATCTAAGAGATCACAATGTGCTCTTAGCTACTCAGATAGACCAACAACAACACAGTGGAGGTGGAACTTCGCTGCTGGAAGACACAGTAGCTGTAGTTCACGGTTTGTACCTTAGGGAATGCACCGCGCGTGCAGCGCCTCTCAGGGCTGCGAGGCAGCAGGTATACGGCCGGCCGGCCACTGCAGTCAGCCCTGGTGGGGACCGGCTTGTTGGAGCGGTATGCGGGGAGCGCCGCTGGGGCTCCTGCCAGGTTGCAAGTGGCCGCGCGCCTTCTCCGGTATTAACGAAGGTGACTAATACGTCACGTGAAGGCCGCCTTATCCCTTATATGCACACATCGGCAGCCTGATCAAGGCCGCCTACACAACAGCGGGCGGAACGTTGCGACATTTTACACATCTCACCTAGAAGATGTGCAGTGACTGATAACATCTATATGGACATATACAAGATGAACCAGAAATATCGTTCATTCTATGATTACACGATTGCAAAACAATCACTAGAGTAATTTATTTCCATAAAATACACTGCCGGCCACCCAAGATGGAACACCCTGAGCCGGCCGCGGTGGCCGAGCGGTTCTAGGCGCTCAGTGCGGAACCGCGCTGCTGCTACGGTCGCAGGTTCGAATCCTGCCTCGGGCATGGATGTGTGTGTCGTCCTTAGGTTAGTTAGGTTTAAGTAGTTCTAAGTTCTAGGGGACTGATGACCACAGATGTTAAGCCCCATAGAGCTCAGAGCCATTTGAACCATTTGAACACCCTGAAGGAAGCGTCCAGTTCTACATCTACGTGATTACTCTGCTATTCACAATAAAGTGCCTGGCAGAGGTATCAATGAACCACCTTCATGCTGTCTCTCTACCGTTCCATTCTCGAACGGCACGCGGGAAAAACGAGCACTTAAATTTTTCTGTGCAAGCCCTGATTTCTCTTATTTTATCGTGATGATCATTTCTCCCTATGTAGGTGGATGCCAACAGAATGTTTTCGCAATCGGAGGAGAAAACTGGTGATTGAAATTTCATGAGACGATCCCGTCGCACCGAAAACGCCTTTGTTTTAATGATTGCCACTCCCGTTCACGTATCATGTCTGTAACACTATCTCCCCTATTTCGCGGTAATACGAAACGAGCTGCCCTTCTTTGTACTTTTTCGATGTCATCCGTCAGTCCCACCTGATGCGGATCCCACACCGCACAGCAATACTCCAGAATAGGGCGGACAAGCGTAGTGTAAGCAGTCTCTTTGGTAGACCCGTTGCACCTTCTAAGTATTCTGTCAATGAATCGCCGTCTTTGGTTTGCTCTACCCAAAATATTATCTATGTGATCGTTCCAATTTAGGTTATTTGTAATTGTAATCCCTAAGTATTTAGTTGAGTTTACTGCCCTCAGATTTGTGTGACTTATCGCGTAATAGAAATTTAGCTAATTTCTTTTAGTACTCGTGTGAATAATTCGCACTTTTCTTTATTCAGGGTCAATTGCCACTTTTCGCACCATACAGATATCTTATCTAAATCATTTTGCAAGTCGTTTTGATCATCTGATGACTTTACAAGACGGTAAACGACAGCATCATCTCCAAACAAAGTAAGACGGCTACTCAGATTGTCTCCTATGTCGTTAATATAGATCAGGAACAATAGAGGCCTTATAACACTTCCTTGGGGAACGCCGGATATTACTTCTGTTTTACTCGATGAATTTCCGTATATTACTACGAACTGTGACCTTTCTGACAGGAAATCACGAATCCAGTCGCACAACCGAGGCGATACTCCGTAGACGCGCAAGTGCATTTTGCAGCATACGTTTGCGACGACGAGAGATGCACATGATTAGCATTTCAGCGCAGGCGCACATCATTTGTGCCAGAAGCGCCACCTGCAAGCGCTATATAAAGGGGAACAGAGGGCCGTGTGGACGGACTGGAATTGTTCTTCCGCGCCGTTGTTTTGCCCGAGCAACTTCAGTATGCCTCTCAGAAGACAGCACGCGTCTTTGGAGCACGTTTTGAAATTCGACCGAAGAAGAATAGTAGCCTATAAGAATTGCGGATTATCGTTCAGATAATCGGTGATCATGTCGGACGGAACCAAGCAACGGTGATGCGGATGTGTAATAAATAGTTGGTTGCGGGAAGGAACGACGGACCGACGTGACTGGCTGCATCCACCTCGTTGCAGCGATACACTTGGTGACAGGCGTATCGCAGGCATGGCAGTGACATATCGCTCTACCACGTAATGACCCATATCATACCAACTTTGATCTGTTATGCAACAACCAGTGTCGGCGCTTACCATTCGACGTCGGTTGCAGCAGAGTGGACTGTTCGCAAGGCGTCAGTTGCTTAGTTTACCACTGAGTCAACGCCACAGTCCTTTGAACGGGCAATGGCGAGATAAATGATGATCATGGACAACCGAATGGAACGACACTGTTTCTACCTACGATTCCGAATTCTGCCTGCACCACCACGATGGTCGGATTAGCGCCTGGAGACACCGTGGTGAGAGATTGTTGCACTACGTGTCGCCATATTGATCCTGCACCGGATATTATGATTTGAAGTGGTATTGTAATCCAGTCCCTCAAGCTCCCCAGTACGCATTGCTGGTGCACAAACCAGTCAGAGTTACATCTCTGAAATGTTGGAACATATTGTCCACCCATACTTTCGGAGCTGGCCGAAGGCCACTTTGCAGCAGGAAAATGCCCAACCACACATGACAGCAATGTTGAAGACTTGTTCGTGCCTATGGCATTGCATTCCTACCTTGGCCATCCTGTCCTCCCAGTCCCTCGCCTATCGGAAACGTCTGTTCGATGGTTGCGGAACGAGATGCCCAGGATACACCATCTACCACTACACCAGATCAACGTTGGCAATATGTGGAAGCAGCATGGACTGCTATACCCAACAACACATCCAGAGTCGTTTTAATTCAGCGCCTAGGCGTGTAGCAGCCAGCAACGACGGCAACAATACTGATTTCATCATCTTCCTCTCTTCTCTTCGGGTTGTGTTTTTAATCATATGATCACTGTGTGATATGTTGTCTCCCAAATCAAATTGGCTGTGATATCTCTGGTCCTTCTTGGTGTCGCATTTTGGGTGGCCAGCAGTGTAGATAGGAGTATGAGTACAGAGCAATCTGAAGGACGACGATCACGTAACATAAGTCACTGTGCCAGATGCAAGACTGAGATTCAGTGGAAGGAATCTCGGGAAATGTGACCCATAAACAAAGCACGTAATTTACAAAAAACTTTAGCGTCAAATACATTAATACTGCTCGTCAGTCTGGGATCTGCACCAGTTGAGTTGATAGAGGAAATAGATCCAAAGAACAGCACGTTTCGTTACAGGTTCATTTAGTAAGCGCTGTAGCATAAAGGATATACTCAGTCAACTCCAGTCAAAAGCGCTGGAAGAGAGGCATTCTGCACCACAGTGCGGTTTACTGGTAAAATTTCGTGAGCCTACATTTCCTGGGAGAGTCATCCAGTATAATGCTTCCTTCTACGTATACCTCGCAAAAATACCGTGAAGACAAAATCAGACAGATTCGAGCCCACACAGAGATTTACCTTTCGTTCTTCCGCGAAACCATTCGGACTGGAACAGGAATAGGGGGGAGCGGGGAGGGAAGTGTAGAAGTGAAAGTGGTACACAAAGTACGCTCCACCACATGCCATAAACTGGCTTGCGGAGGTAGATGTAGATTTCGACAGATTCAGGTGAGGTATTCAGACCTATCCTTAACAGTTTTCAGGTATCTAAATTCTGTTCTCTTGTACGATATTTTCAAGGGTGTATTAATGACGGAGATATCGGTGGCAGCTTTGCTTTCCGAATGGGACTGTGGTAATTTCTGCTGCTATTACGGAAGTTCTCAAAAGGAGGATTAAAACTGAAGATTTGTCTGGTTTCAATATGGAAATTATTTCTGTCTTTTGCGGAAGTTCGTGTTATTATACGGAACCCTCGCGTCTGGCTGGTAGAGAGCCCCAGCTTGACGCAGCGAACAATGCTACCGCACCTACCCGTATTATTGGTTTCGTTCTCTTGTGTGGTACCTGCTGGTTATAATCAAAATGCAGCTGCTCTCAGAGGTCCAGTGTGAGTTGTAATTATCGTATGGCAGTGAAACTTGGTAGATATTCTAATGCGTTAGTGCGGCAGCGATTTACGCTCGAAAAAATTGTTCATATTTTGGCCACCAGGCGCAGATCCGGCGCTGTGAATGCAAGAAAGACGTATAAATATGTTTCAATGTGTAATGGATTAGGAACGGGACATGGGCAGAAAAGGTGATACAAATGAGAAGGACATAATATTGATTTTACTATTAACGGACACTTACACATTTTCTTCAATACGAGCGCCAGAGACGCCGAAGAGGTGCTGCAGACGTAAAATGACGTGATCAACACTTCCTCGCAGCAATTCCGGTCCACTTGCTCAGCGGAATACGTGAATGTGGTTGTTCTACTGGAACTTTCTTCTCCTGTCATTATCCGAAGTACTAGGCAAAGTATCCTACATTTCTCGGTTAGTTTCTTCAAAATCATAGCTGTAACTTTTTGATTCTACATCTAATTCTGCTATTACTAAGCCAGATTTCCTATAAGGAGTAGACTGTGGTCGCGGTCATAGTCACTGACACCTGCTGCGATTTCAGTCTCAGGATGTCCTTCGTCAACAGACGGACATGAAGTTTCAGGAAACGTACAGCATATCGCTGTTTTCTGGTGGCCATAACAGAATAGTGAATCCATTTTCTCCTGTAGAAACTGATACTTACTGGCGCCGTTACTTAGAAGCAACATCAAATTGTTACCAATTTTACTAACTCCAGACTATACAGACATAAGATATTTAGCATCGCAACTGACGTTCAGAATCTCTACTATTAAGTAAAACCGAATGAGGTGGCGCAGTGGTTAGCACACTGGAATCGCATTCGGGAGAGGACGACGGTTCAAACCTGCGTCCAGTCATCCTGATTTGGGTTTACGTGATTTCCCTAAATCACTTCAGGCAAATGCCGGGTTGGTTCCTGTGAAAGGGCACGGCCGACTTCTTTCCCAGTCCTTACCTACTCCGATGAGACCAATGACTTCGCTGCTCGGTCCCCTCCCCCAAATCAACCAACCAACCAACTAAATAAACGGAAGGATTTTTGTGGATCTCCACACTGAAAAGAACAAACACGTGATTACACAGACAGGCATGCAAGCACTCCAACTCGGAAGTTTCTTGTTGACAGTTTTTTTAACTGTGAGTACTAAATATAGGCTTATTTTTCCATCACGTACAAACTCTAGGGATTGATCGATCAGAGGATACGGAACAAAAAAGGTCTTATGAGCTTATGTCCCGAAATGCATGGATCCATGATAGAGACCATTTATTTAGTCATACTTTGTTACAGAGACTGCGGTCTAATACGCGCTGTACCATGCAGCCACAGTTACAATGTGCATCGTTTCTTCCTAGAGGCTAGTATTGTTCCTGGTACGTCACAGCATAGCGCCTTCTCCTGCCATTGTAATTGGTAATGTTGTGTCCTATTCACTTCTCTTGCTAATTCGTCTTGCAGTGGATGTAATACAGCGTTGTACACAATGGTTCCGTATTTGAATCGAGAGCTTGCCTACGTACGTTTATTTACGGAAAGGCAAATGGCAACTGGCGGCGGACAGCAAGGTTGTATCAGGAGACCTGTCCCCAACGACAACAATCACAGCATTTAATGTTTTTGGAACAGTGTTTTGCCGGTTTTGTATGAGGCAGTGTCGTTTCAGAAAGCAGGAAATCATGAAGGAGGTACCCGAAGTGTCTGCACACCAGACTTGGAGGAAAATGTGATTAAACTATGGAAGGCTACCGCCGTGTCAGCACCAGACAATTGGCCCGCAGACAGGGTAAGCCGAACGACCGTGTGGAACATTCTCCATGACAATTGTTACTACCCGTTTCACTTACAGCGTGTGCTGGGTTTACCATCGACAGAATTTCCACATGGAGAGCAGTTCCGTCACTGTTTTCTTCACCGCGCAACCACGATTCCGGGATTTGTATTATCCATCCTATTTACAGATAAAGCCACCTTTACGCAGAGTGGTATCTTCAGCTGTCATGACAGTCATCTATGGGTTAGTACGCAGAACCCCCGTGGTACGGTGAAAGCGAATCATTAGCATAGTTACAGCCGGAATGTGTAGGCCGGGATAATTGGCGACAGTATTTTGGGAACAGCCTTCCTTCCATGCCCCTAACAGGCCGAAACTGTAGGCGTTTCTTGCGGGTGACTTTGCCTCCCCTGCAGGAAGAAGAGCTATTGATGATTCGAAGGATTATGTGGCTGCTACATGATGGTGTTCCTTCCGCTTCGCCGTTAAGGAAGCCTCTCAATCGCGTATTCCCTGGTCGACAGATCGGACAAGGGGGTCAAGTAGCATGGCCTGCTCGTTCACCGGGTATCAACGCGTACGATTTCTGGTTATGGGCCCATCTCAAAAGTGTCGTGTATGCAGAGCCAATTTCAGATGTGTAGACACTGGAGCAGCGTATTCATACTGTCTTTCACACTGTTCGGATGCAGGATGGCCGATGTCAACGTGTGAGATTGAACATGCTACAGTGCGTACACATATGCGTTAAAGCACAAGGAAACCATTTTCAACACATAGTGTAACTGTCACTGCATGGTGCAGCGCGTATTAGACAGCAGTCTCTGTAAGAAAGTATGATTCAATAAATGGTCTCTAGGATGGAAACCACGCATTTCCGGACATAACTTCATTAGAGCTTTTTTGTTCCGTATCCTCTCGTCGATCAGTCCCTAGAGTTTGTACGCCGTGGAAAAACTCACCCTGTAGATATAGATCACACAGAGAAGTGTCGCTAGTGTGCATCAGTCTCAAAGAAAGGGTAGGGGAGTGTATTAACTTCTCTAAAATAACTGATTTTTGTGTTGCCTCAGAGCAGCGTTGCCAAATAAATGGTTAAACGCGACACGCGAGAGTATACTCGCACGTGAGAACTTAATCGATCGCCAATTTGTTCTCACTGCTATAAACAGAGCGCTAGTTATACAATTAATTCGCTGTTACGTTTTCTGATTACTTTTTCTACTCTTTCGTGACACAGAAAACCATATAATCAAGATGAGAAAAGTTGTGGGTTGGAAGAACGAAGAGTAGTGATACAAAGTATACAAAATTCACAACCTCAATACTGCAACATTTACGATGCAAACAGAGGCCTTCCTTTCGTGCTGCTAATTCGTAGTTCCTGAGGTGAACTTCACTTAGCCTCAGTTACTGATAACAGCCTGCTCATTAATAGTCAAAACTTACGACACTGAAATTTTCCTTCGAAAGTGCGTAAATCGCACACTGGAAATATTAAGTTGAATCCGCCTGTGCTGAAACTGGACAAAGCTACTAGCATTACTCTATTCAACGTGTATGGTTTTATGAATTCAGTCTGGGTGTGGAGGTGGAAGGTAACAATTTCGTTTTCCATTTAGCGTTCAGTGATCAGTACGCATCCGACAGCAGCGCTACCAAATATGTTCTAAAACGCCACTCATAAAAACGGTTTTTTTTTGGGGAGGCTCATACCTCTGGTTTTATCGCTGAGAGAAATGTAGGAGAACGTGTTTTTGGATAGTCCTTGCGCTAGGGACCCTCATCGTACTTAACAGGTATACAGATCATCTTACTGTAACTATCCTGCAGCACAGGGTGAAAGTTTGAATATCTCACACTTCCAGTTTAGGCAAATGGAGCAAATCGATTGGTTCTTTTTGCATTATACGCGGTCTACGGTATGATCTAAGGAGCTTATGGAGGCACCATTCAGTTCATGGCTTGTTCGTGGGAAAACCCGAAAAGCATGGTTTTTGGATATCAAAATCGAGCCGCAGATACCAAGATGGCTTGGCTCTGAGCACTATGGGACTTAACATCTGAGGTCATCAATCCCATAGGACTTAGAACTACTTAAACCTGTACTTGTTCTTGTTGTTGTTGTTGTTGTGGACTTCAGTCCTGAGACTAGTTTGATGCGGCTCTAAATAGTACTCCTGATAACGACGTCCTCCTGAGTAGTCTCCGCCCGGAGATCCCAATGGGGGACTATTTTACCTCCGGAATATTTTACCCAAGAGGACGCCATCATCATTGAACCATACAGTAAAGCTGCATGCCGTCGGGAAAAATTACGGCTGTAGTTTCCCCTTGCTTTCAGCCGTTCGCAGTACCAGCACAGCAAGGCTGTTTTGGTTAGTGTTTTCAAGGACAGATCAGTCAATCATCCAGACTGTTGCCCCTGCGATTACTGAAAAGGCTGCTGCCCCTCTTCAGGAACCACACGTTAGTTTGGTCTCTCAACAGATACCCCACCGTTGTGGTTGCACCTACGGTACGGCTATTTGTATCGCTGAGGCACGCAAGCCTCTCCACCAACGGCAAGGTCCATGGTTCATCGGTGGGTGGGGCGGGGGGTACTTAATATCTTTATCCGTTTCCGAGCTGCAGAAGTTCAAAGTTTTCCTACCTATAGACGTAGAATACGCACGTAAAATCCTGTGTGAGGTGGAAACGTAGTTTATAAAGTGATTTAGCACGGAGACATATACTGCAATGTGTCTCCGTCATCATCAGAAGGGTTCTAGGAACCCCATGTTGTTGTAGTACTGAAGAAAATATAAAATTTTTGCTGTCGTAAAATTCGATCTGAGGTATAAGACTAGTTTTCTGTTATTTTAGTTTCACACAAGTTAGCTATCAAAATTTTACTGACCCATAAAGTTCTTTTCATGCGAGCGTGATGCCCTGCAGTGGAAGAGAAAAGAAAGGAACCAGCAGAAAAATGCTCGTATAGGAGCACAGAAGGTGCGAATAAGCTTCTGTTTAATAGACTCTGACTGAAAAGCGGGGTACCAGCTTCATCATTCTACATGCCTCAACAACTTTAACGGTTTTTCTAAAAATTTTGACCTGAAACTATATTTGCGCTTTTTTATGCTGAAAGAGAAAGACACAGTGGTAATATGAAAGAGACGGAAAAGGAATAAATACTGGAAGATTGTTCCTAATTGTTGTGGTACAGAAAGAACGAAGGAGGCAATGGCAGTGTGTGGTAAAGAGAGGGACACAGTGGCAGTGGAACGTATTCGAAATTGAAAGAACAGTGTTAATAAAAGAGTGAAGGAGACAGAGGCAGTTGGCGAGGAATAAAGAAAAGGAAAAAGTGGAACTGGTGAGAGCCAATGATAATGAGCGGCAGAGTCTATCACAGTGACAACAAAGAAGAGAGAGATAGAGAGAAGAGACGGCAGCAATGGGAACGAATTAATGAAATAGTAGCAATAAAAGGGAGAGTGTGACAGTGAGACAGTATTAGTAAGACAGAGAGAAGGAGGCTTTGGCTCTGAGATATGGACACCAGAAGATAATGTCAATAAGTTACACTGAACGAGTGACTGAGAATGGGCAAATTACATTGAATGGGTATGACCGACTCACAGCGATGGACTTGTGGGTCTGGGCGAGTTACTTTTAGCAGAGCTTTTGGGAGTGAGAGGTGAGTTAAATTCAAAAAGTGCGCGAGTGTGTTCGTATGCCAAAATTTTTGGGAAAGTTTTTAAAGGTGCTGAGAAAGATGGAATGACGCAGCCGGAACCCTACTTTGCAGTCGGAGTCCTTAAACAGGAGTATAATCGCCTTTTTTGTGCTCCGAGAGCAGCATTTTCCCGTTGCGAACTCGTGCCACATAAATTTAGAAGTGAACCGCGCATACTTAAGAATCTATGGAATACAGCAGTCATTTACAGTAGCCGATCACAAGAGACTCTTCAAAGCTTAAAGTGTTTTGCGATAACTGAGAAATGATTTATTGCCGGTTCTTTCTGGCAGAAGCGACGGTTACCGAAATCGCGTGCTCGGATATGTACGAGATCTTTTCCCACAATTTAATTTTTCTGCAGGACGCAGCACCGCAAACGGGCACGTATGTGTAGAAGCGTTTCTTAACAGTGAGGTGCCTCGCTGACACGTTGAAGGTTTGTGAAAGTCTCCGTGTGTGCGCCTGTGTGTTAACTCGCATGTTTCTTCCCATACTAAAAACTTTGCAGTCCTATGCGTAAGTTAAAATGTACCTCATTTATGTCTTCATTCATGTAGAAGACGTGGTGAAGTACCTGAATCGTTTTTGAAATACAGTGCACATTTTATCGAGATCGGCCCAGGTGGCTGAGTTCCACTTTGGAAAAAGATCCGATGTAACTGGTCTGCAGGCCAAAAGCAGCACACTCCTCTTCATGAAGCTGTCGAGCCAGTCAGAGTCTCGAGGGCGTGCAGTTGACATTGGGCCGCGCCGGATACGAATAAGGTGACACCACCCACTTACACCAACCCACACAGTCTTGAGGAAGCCAGAATCGAGAGCTCCGATAATGACACCAGTCTGATATATAGCTCTGGCCCATTACTGTCCCACGTTTAGTAGGATAGTTTATTTTTGACACACGAAGTATAAAATGTGACCAACGAAACGAAATCATGATACGGTAGTCAGGTCTTACCCGACACTGAAGTCGTTATTTTTTGCTGTTTTCGTGGCGACCAGATTTGATTGCGCTCAAACCCAGCCACAGACTAACTTTGGTAGTTTCCTTACCTCTCTTCTGTGACGTTACAGTGTGCTACAGTACTCTTACAATGTACTGTCAAATTTCGTTAATGTACAATGGCCTGGCGCTTCCAGTCGGAAGATTCAAGTAGCATTCTGGAGACATTTTCGCTGGAGGCTTTGAAGTCCTATGCGAGAGCCGACTTGGCACCCAGAAAGCGAGGCAAATATGTCTCTCGTTCAGCAGGGTTAGTCATAAGCTCGTCTGCGCGATCGTTTTGCAGCTAAATTGTTAAGCCATACTAAGTCATGCGTCTTGCTTCCATCTGCAGTCAGTTTCCTCCATTTGCTGCGATCGTCAGCGAGTTGCTCCCACTTGTCACTGTCGATATTAAAAGGGGCACATATTACGCTTGACGCAATCCCTAAAGAGTAGTGAAGATCTTCCATGAGGTCTCTTTGCTCCTGCTATTTCACTGAGTAATGTGCGCCGGGGCAGACGGGAGTAGTCCATACGATGCAGACTTCCTAACCACCGAAGGCGACGTTGCTTGAGCGTGGCAGTGATACTCTGTTGTTTTGCAGTTTTCAGAACCATATCATTTGCCACATGATCCTTCCATGATATTCCCAAGATGCACCGTAAACACCGCAGGTGAAAGGCGTTGAGCTTCCGCTCCTCTTTGGCATACGACGTCCAAGTCTCAGCTCCATACAGGGGAGTACTCAGCACACATGCCTGATATACAGGTATTTTTGTCGACAGTGTAAGATGTATGTTGTCCCATGCTAGTGTGCGCAACTCTCCGTAAGTGCTGGCAGCCTTTCCTATTCTTGCATTTACATCGTCATCTTCTGCCATTATTGAACAAAGATAGCAGAATTTATCGACTATCTTCAACAAGAGGCGGTCCAGTTTGATGACAGGCGGACCTGTGTATCCTTGTGTCATGACAACCGTCTTCTTTACGTTTATAGACATGGAGAAGAGCTTGCATGCAGTAGAGAATTTATCCACAAGCTCTTGCAGATCGTCTTGAGTACGCGCTACAAATGCAGCATCGTCAGCAAATAAAAGGCTATTTACAAGCAAGTCTTCTCGGAAACGCTTGCATCTGGGTAGAGAAATGTTGTAGAGCTTCCCATCAGCTCTGGTAAATGCCCAGGTTAGTTTTACCAAAATCGACTTTGAGGAGTGCTGAGAAAAAAGTATTGAACAGAGTGGGAGCCGATACGCGGCCTTGACGAACCCGTCTTTTCACAGCAAACGGGTCAGATGTGATTCCAACGAAGACCACAGCACCTTCCATATCTTTTTGAAAACCCTTGATCATCTTTAAGAGCTATGGAGGACACCCTATCTTCAAAATTACTGGATACAGTCCTTCTCTGCTGTGTCGAAGGCCTTGTTTAGGTCGATAAAGGCAATGAACAGAGGGGTTTTATGCTAGCGACATTTTTCCCGAGTTTGCTGGAGTGTGAAGATCATATCAATTGTAGATCGTTGGGAACGAAACCCATATTGTTCCTCAGGTTATATGCGCTCGGTAAGCCTCTGAAGTCTGCTCAACACCACACTGGCAAATGTTTGTCCAGGTATACTCAGAAGTGAGATTCGAAGGTGACTATTACAATCGCCGCGATCACTTTTAACTTTGTATAAAGTGACAATATTGGCATCACGCATGTCTTGTGGCACAGTACCCTCAGCCCAAAATTTCAGTAAGAGGTTGAAAAGCAACGGAAAAATTGGCTTTTACAGTTTCTGTGGAGGTGGTGTCTTTGCCTGGGCACTTGCCACATTTGAGCTGTGCAATTGCTTTTTGAAGCTCCTCCTTAGTAGGGGTGCCATCCAAGTCATGGTAAGGTGTCATCTGAAAAATTTCATCCATTGCGTGTGGACTAATGTTGATGGAATGAGAATAGAGGCGGGGTTATCTTCAACCCAACTGTGCAACTGACGATTTCGATCTGTGATGACTTTTCCATCTATTCCCTTGAGTGGTATGTTCTTCTTTGGAATGGGTCCAATGGCCCGTTTGATGCCCGAGTACACACCAATGTCGCCAGCATTGAAACACTCCTGTAGGCCAGTGGAAAGTTGCCTTTCCTTTGCTTAGCTCCTTGCGTGTAGAATTGCGTGAGTTTTTAGGCCAGATGACAGTGGCCTGACGGTTAGCCTCAAGGAGAGGTTTCAGGACATCTACTTTCTCGATGAGCCAATCCTGGGATTTTGCTTCCAGATTACCGAACACATTTCCAGCCGTATCGGTAAGAAGTGATTTTATCTTCTGCCGGCCAGAGTGGCCGAGCGGTTCTAGACGCTTCAATCGGGAACCGCGCGACCACTACGGTCGCAGGTTCGAATCCTGCCTCGGGCATAGATGTGTGTGATGTCCTTAAGTTAGTTAGGTTTAAGTAGTTCTAAGTTCTAGGGGACTCATGACCTCAGAAGTTAAGTCCCATAGTGCTCAGAGCCAGTTGAACCATTTTTTTTTTATCTTCTGCCACTCTTCAGAAATAGGAGCGGATGTGTCCCAGGGATCCATCTCTTTTCGTATCTCGTCACTAAATACTTCTACTGCAGCAATGTTTCTTGTTTGGCAAAGATTAATTTTTGTTTTGCAAGGTGTTGTGGCAGAGTGAAACCTTTTAGTCACAATGCAAACTTTTGTCGCTACTAGAGCATGATCCGTGTCACAGTCTGCACTAAGGAAAGAACGTGTATGAAGGAAGTAACGCAGGTCTTTCCTTTTAGTTAGAATAAGATCTAATTGGTGAAAATATTTTGAGCGGGGGTGCATCGAGGAAACCTTCTGGTTCAGCTTGCCTTTAAAGTATGTATTGGTGACACACAACTGATACTTTGCACAGAATTCAAGCAACCGTAGACCATTCTCATTCATCTTGCCCATTCCGTATTTGCCTAGGCAGCCAGGCCAGGTGGCAAAATCACTACCAGTACTAGCGTTGAAATTACCAAGGATACATAGACGGTCCCAGAGTGCACTCCTTGTACTACATCACTCAGTTGTTCATAAAATTGACCCTTGGCATCTGCAACTGAGGTAACTGTTGGTGCACATATAAGCGTCAGTGGTCCACCATTTGTTGTGAAACGCAGAGCCGTAATGCGTTCTGAGATCCCAATCGGGTATTCGGTACAACACAGCAAAACTATTTCTGTGCTGTCTGGGGCTAGAAACATCTTTGCCATTCCAGAAAAAAGTATAGTTTAGTTCCCGTATTGAGCCTTCTTCTGCTAGCCTGGTGTCCTGCAGTGCTGTTATTGCGATATGGAGTCTGACGAGCTCTGAGTCGATAGCAGCCCTTTTGCGTAGCTCTTGTGAGCTTCCGCAGGTGTCCTGGAAGCCTTGCAGCATAGTGTGGATGTTCCATGTACCGATGCGTAATGAAATATCTTTACTTTTTATTTTATTTTTATTTTTTATTTTTGTAGCAGCGGGTGTCGATATTATGGTGACGACTTCTAGCAGCGCTAGTGTTCCATACAGCCAATGGAACAGTCGGCACCAGGATGGGGCTACCCAGCTTGAAGCGGGCGGTGACTGGCCAGTGGACCTACGATGGGCCCTTCACTGTCAATAGCGAACCCTTGCGTCCACCCCTACGCCCATTAGAGCGAGCTTACGACCGTAACTGATGCTGTCCGTGTTGTTTACACACGGACTGTCCTCTTCGTAGATGCTACTGCACCTGAGATGCAGATATTAGTTGACGGCGAGCTTGCCCACTACTCGCGCCACCTGCTCGGCCTAGCTGACTGGTGCCGCAGGGGCGAAAACACACGACGTGCGGAGTCAGGTCGGCTGCAGGCAATTGCCACTCATTTCCGGTTGGACCGTACTTGCGCCTAAGGGAAACGCCGATTCCGGGTTGGAGTTGTCCCTCTCCTACACGGATGGCATACCTGTGCTAACGAAGTCCGTGTCTCCGAAGACAAGAGATGGGAAACAGGATAGGATAATAGGAAAGAGGGGCGCTGTGAGACACGCGTTGTCTGGCTCCTCCGCAGAGGTCCATCCGGCTTGGGAGGCCCTACCGGTATCTACCTACCGCCGGCGTGGCCCTCTGCTTCCCTGGAGCACGCAAACCTTGTCGTCCGTACGGACAGTGCTACTCTAAGGAATTGTCTCCTGACAGGTTCAAATGGTTCAAATGGCTCTGAGCACTATGGGACTTAGAACTAATTAAACCTAACTAACCTAAGGACATCACACACATCCATGCCCGAGGCAGTATTCGAACCTGCGACCGTAGCGGTCGCGCGGTTCCAGGCTGTAGCGCCTAGAACCGCTCGGCCACCCCGGCCGGCCTCCTGAGAGGAAAATGTCGTTAACGTACTATTAATTTTGGGAAAAAGAGCTAATTTATGATCTCCAAAACAGAAAAGTTATGAATATAAACCTTACTGGAAATCCTCCTTTCTTAGGTTGCTATCGAAGCGATGAAAAATCGTATACAGGCCTTCTAGCAAGTGATTATCGGCAAACTGTATTTCGTTGCATGTATATATTATCTGAAGAAAATTATTCGGACACCACTTTGTAACGCGGAGTTGACCACCAGATGTCATGATGGATGGACACACCAAAACAAAGGGGGCGAGGAGTAGTGTGTTGTCAATACAGGAGCAAAATGGGTCAGTCAGTAGAGCTCAGTGACTTCCAACGTAGGCTAGTCATTGGATTTCCCCTGTGCAGCTGCCCAGCGACATGCCAACCCTTTGAAAGCTGCTCAAGTCGACTGTTGGTGATGTGAGTGTGAAGGAACAGCCACACCCAAACCAAGACCAGGCAGATCTCATCTACCGAAGGACGGGGACCGTCGAGTATTGCGGAGGGCGGTTGTGAGAAATCGCATGAAATCAGCAGAAGGAGTCAGTCGTGGGCTTGAAAGTGCTACCAGCTGTCCAGCTGACGCAGTGGCTATCCGAAGGCATTTAAAAAAGACTGGGGTACAATCCACCAGTAGCTCCTCCTAAACCACACGTTGTTGTAGTCAATGCTAAGCGACGCCTGATGTGGGGTAAAGAGAGATACCAATAGACAACAGGTGACTGTAAATGAGTGACCTGGAATGATTAATTACTCTTTACCAGGTGGGAAGGGTTTTGTTTTAGCGAATGACTGTGTAAGGTGGCTATAATTTCCCACCTTACAAGCACCCATCCACATACTTTGCCATGATCTATAAACACAATTAGATATCATGTGATAGGTGGTTCATCGTATATACGAATATTTAAAGGAGACTGACACTGTCACGTATGCCTTGTCAATAATTGTTAATGCTTATTGCATGAAAGGTGACGGAGTGTCTTTATTATCAGAATGGCGTAATGAATGATTGACTATACTAGTAGAGGCTGGAACGACAGTGGAAATGAAACGGCAGGCAGTACTCGAGTTCTGGGTGGAAGGCCCGCACAGGTGTGTTGGTCCTACTTAAACACAGGAAGTAGGTAGACGGACGTCGTGGCACCTGAGCTCTGGAGCACAATACAGGGGCGGCCGGCCGCTATTGTAGTAGGGCCGGAAGGGTAACCTGATAATACTTCCGAACGCTGCAAATCTTGGACGCAGGTGAGAGGAACGAAGAAGGGGCACCTCGGAAACCAGCCAGGCTGGGTTATTTCCAAGGATTTTCACACACAAGCGTACCATTATACGAGTACAGGTTTTTCCTCGCAAACTTTCCGCACTGAACGACAAAAGACTAAAATATGGTTGGTCGGCGTTCGGAAGAATCTGTAGAGAGGGATAATATTCCGTGGTTACGGTAATATGATTCTTTTTCGGAATTACGATAGTGGGGAGCTGAGCCTTGCTGGGAAGCCAGCGGTGGAGAGAGGAGGTCTTCCGCTGTGAGCGCCCGTGTGTGACGGTCACTCTATATCAGCTTTGTTGGGACTGTTGGACTTCGGTGTCTTTGCTCTCAGGAGAGTTTATAGTTAGAACAGTTAGGCACTGTACTGTTGCGAACCTATACGATTCTAGACTTCGCCTCCGTGTTGGAAGTCGTCGTTGAGTACGCAGCATTCAGTAATTGAGAGCACTTCCTCTGCCTACACTTACGTTGAGACGTTATCTGAACTCCGCCCTTGTGGCTGGGAGTTCGCGTGTCTCGTCTGTAGAACACAGAGAGGAGAAGACAGTATTACAGTATATTAGTCAGAGGACCACCTTCTGCCGTCTTGATGCCTGAAATAGTTTATTTGTGGCTGGAGTTCTTCCATCATCGCAGGCGAGTACGAGAAGCATCACTTCGACGCACCGGACGCAGTACATACGGTGATATCGCAAACTGCTTATGCTATTAGAGCAATAAAACCTAAGCAGTTTTTATCACGTTAGTTTATTCTAATGAGGTTCCACACCACCGTAGATCAGCTTTGAAAGTAGTGCCTGCTAGTGTTTGGTACGTAGATGACGTCAGTCATTTCGCGTTATTGATCGCGCAGTCATAATAAGGGGCGGAGTTGGGCAATTGATTAGTAATTTTACTTAGGAAATGTGAACTTTGTAATATAAAGGTTTTTTTTAAATCCACAATAAATATATAAGTATGAACAACGTTTATCATTTATTAGTATTAGTTGCCTTAATCATTCACTTATGCTTGGGTTGTAATTTATATGTTAAAGTCCATTAAGAGATCCTAAGATCTGCTTCTGGGGGTTTCAGACAGGGCCAAATCTTCATTTTAGCATTTATTACTTTCTGTTGCGTACATTTATCTTTACACCCACCTGGAGTAGCATCGTGGAACTGGAGAACTATATGAAGGAGTTTGCGTTACAGGATCGGTGTGTCTTTCGCAATTATGACATGGTAGCCTTATTGAACTAACGTACACACTAAATGTGGAGAGGTCTGAACAACATTTTGCAGCAATGTGTACTGCATGGAGGCCGGCCGGTGAGGCCGAGCGGTTCTAGGCGCTCCAGTCTGGAACCGCGCGACTGCTGAGGTCGCAGGTTCGTATCCTGCCTCGGGCATGGATGTGTGTGATGTCCTTAGCTTAGCTAGTTTTAAGTAGTTCTAAGTTCTAGGGGACTGATGACCTCAGATGTATTATCCCAGAGTGCTCAGAGCCATTTGAACCATTTAAACTGCATGCACAATTGGGAGACGATGACTGTTTGTATTAGCATGACAATGCACGCTATCATAAATCAGCATCTGCGAGGCAGTGGTTCTTGGACAATAACATTCCGGAAATGAATTTGCCTGCTCAGATTCCCGACTAGAGCGCAATGGAACAATTTTGGAGTGATTTATTCTATTTCGTTCCACTATCGTGTATGCAGCAAGGGTAAATAAATTATTCAAACGAGTGAACGGTCTCCTTTGAACTTTGGGATGAGTCAGAAAGTCGATTTCGCTCCAGACCCCAGCGTCCAACATGGCTACTTTTTCTGGTTTCGGCTACTGAGAAAGAATGGGCTGCCATTCCTCCACAGACATGGAACAGCTCGTTATCCCATATTCATGTCCGCTGTACAGATATTTTGATCAGATGGTGAACATACACTGATGAGCCAAAACATCGTGATCACAGCTCACAGCGATACTGATGCCGCGTGGTGGCACTGTGGGGACATGACGGAGCAAGGAAGATATAGAAGAGCAGTAGAAACGAATTGGTAATCATTCTTGCGGTGATACGGGCAAGAAATGGGAAGCCCACTGACATAAATAACTTTGACTAAGGGCAGATTGTTATGGCCCACCATCTGGGAACGAGAATCTCGGAAACGGGGAAACTGGTGAACTACGTGCTTCTGTCGTGGCAAACTACAGAAAGTGGTCGAAGGACAGGGAAGCCATGAGTGGGTGGCGAGCCACTGGACGTCAACGTCTCATCACACAGCGCAGAGGATGAAAAAGCTGACAGCACTCGTTACTCATACGTCTGACTTTCGCAAGCCACTGCTCTATCAACTGAAATTCGCAAGCACGACTGACGACGCACCATCACAGACTTACTTCCACCAATGCGTCTTCTCCTACTTTCCAAACTTTACAGAAGTTCTGCTGTATACCTTACAGGACTACCCTTCCTGAAATAAAGGTTTCTGTCTAGTCTGAATCATTGGTTAATCGAAAATGTCCTCTCTGTTCCACCCGCATGTTTGCGAGAACATAACTCATCTTCGTAAACTCCTGAGATTGGTCAGTGCACCATTACTTTCACGCATTATTCTCATTGCAATGTCAAAACTGTTTGCTACTCAGGTATGCCTTCTGTTGCCTAGACAGATAACAATCCGGTGTTGTTAAGTCAGACAGTCAGTTGGCCAGTCTGAGGAGAACTTTGACAGGTGCAGCATGTGATCTTGCCGTATTGTGAGACATTAGGGAAGTATCTGAAAGTCTCATCCTGCACAACATGGTATGGAAGTGAATCAGGGAAAAATCGAAAGACCCAAAAGAATCGAAGCGTTTGAGATGTAATGCTACAGAGCAATGTTGAAAATTAGGTAAATTAATAAGAAATGAATTATTCTACAAAATCGGGCTGGCCACGGTGGCCGAGTGGTTCTAGACGCTTTAGTCCGGAACCGCGCGACCGCTACGGTCGCAGGTTCGAATCCTGCCTCAGGCATGGATGTGTGTGATGTTCTTAGGTTGATTGGCTTTAAGTAGTTCTAAGTTCTAGGGGACTGATGACTTCAGATGTTGTCCCATGTGCTTAGAGCCATTTGAACCACAGAATCGGCGAAGTAAGGAACATACGGCAAAACAACGACAAAAGTGGGGGATAGGATGACTGGGCGTGTATTAAAGCATAAGAGAATAAGTCCCACGATACTAGAGGGAATTGTAGAGGGCAAAAATTATAGGGAATACGCAGATTGGAATATACATAACAAATAATTGAGGAAACTGGTGCAAGTTCAACTCTGAGATTGACAGGTTGGCATAGGAGAGGAATTCGTGTCGACCCGATCAAACCAGACAGAAGCCATTTAAAAAAGCTTGCTTTGACGTTTCCTACTCCGCTTTGACCTCATTACCCGTTTTTTCCTCGTATTTTTGTGTCCATCTAGATTGAATTATACATATATATTTTTTAAAAAAATAGAAAGCAGTCTAGAGGGTTGTAAAGAAATCTGTTTTACCGCAAGTAATAGAGGATTTTCGTCGAGGATGTTGTTTCAGTCTTTCCTCCGCCCTTTCCTTTCGAGGGGAGGCAGGGAAGAGACGCAATAACAAACTCGATCCCCTCTATCTACCCCAGAACCGAACTCTGGATCCGTACCTGAAGTAGAGGTTCAAAGTAGCAAGTAGGACAAGAAAATGACTGGACTGGAATAGGATCAAAGACTGAACTTCTAACATTCTGCGTGGTGTCTGTTTGTTCTAAGTAGTGTCTTCCTACTACTTTTGCGCAACGACGCTCTGAGCGTGTTTTTTAGGGAATTGACTAGTTTGAACCTGGGACCTGTTGCTGGTAAGGAGACGCCCGACCACACATGACATGTAGAGTTCAGAAGAGTTCAGTGAGAGTAGCGATGACATAATCAAATACTTAATGATTTCAGCGTCAGCTCCACTGCACTCCCTGTAAAAGAATCTTAATACTAGCTAAATTTAGGGGAAGGGGTTCTACACTTTCCCATTTTTAGTTAGCTGGTAAAATAACGTCGAAAAATCAATTACCATTAGAATTTTTTATTCTACTCGCAAAACATTGTTTATAAATTGCACTATTGATAAAAGGAAATATTTTAATACAGGATGATAAAAACCAACTGCATTCAACAAAAATGTGAACGAATATTCCCTGAATGAGTTTCCAAGTTCTATAATGGATCGAAGGATGACCTATGCCATATCACATCTATAATCTAGGTTTAAATTAAGTTTCATAAAAGAGAAAACTATCAAAAATGGTCTACAGTGACCCTCAATTATCTTTAATTACTTATTTAACTTGCCCATAAATTACAGTGGCTGATGTGGCTTCTCAATAATTATATAATAGAAAAATCATTGCGTTTCAGATTTTAACTTCAAGTAGCAAATGTGAATACCATGAAGTTTAATTGACGATCGACTCTAGTATTACGTAAAACGGGGATGTAAAAGATGAGACTTCTGCAGTTCTGAGTGAAGCCTTATGCGCTCTTATGCGGCATCGCGTGCATTCATTACCTTATCGGCGGTTAGGCAGCGTCAGGGGCGGCTGGCGGTGCAGCTCCACACACCTCGCCACCTCGGTAGCAACTCTCTCGAACTTATCCTTACTATTGTTTACTGAAGTTGGTTTAAGAAAAAGGTATCTGGCTGTGTTTTCAACTGACCAATCAGCATCTCAATGTTAACCTTAAGCTCCACCTACAAAAATTCTGTCTATCCAATGAGAAACGTTGTACTTTTCGTGGTGGGGCAATGTTTTTAATGTTTGCTATGTAACAGAGACGCGTATAGTCTCACGCAAAAACTTGCAGCTGGTGTGGAGCTTTTAGTGTTATCGTAAGATCTATACTGTTCTTCTGGAGGGCTATATATTTTAACATGGGCTGGGGGATGGACCTCTTGGCGGTCAGCCGGCGATGCGGGTGTTCCATTGCCCTGCTCTTGTCGTAGCGCTTTCTAGCCTACATGGCCCTGCTATCGGCTTCTGTTCTCGTTTCTCCCCTGGGAACAGCGTCTGTTTCACGATGGGAAGGTATGACATGCATTTAGACGTACTTGTGTTAGTCTGTGGTATTCCATTTGCTCACTCATTGATTGTATTACTTTGGTTAATTTAATGTCAGGATTTATTCGGAGCTATGTGACATATTGCCAGATTTGCTATCATGTCTGGGTTTTCATGGAAGGTGTTGGATTTGTCTGACACTTTACAAACTAATGAACTGGCTACCTGGTCACACTAGAGCTGGATATTTACGGCAGCGGCGACAGACTCGTTGCTTCGTACTGTTTGCTCCACTCCTCCGGCAGTGAGCGCCTGTGGCAGCGGCGAGCCGCGGACTCGTTATCGTGTTTGCCAGAGAGGCGCCAAGGCGCGTGTTTTGACGGCGCATAGCTGCCTGCGTCTCCGTGGCGGAATGCGAGCGCTCCACATCGGCTCGTCCCGTTACCTAGCAGCGGACGCGGACACGACAGGAACGCGGGGTCGCCGTTTTGGGGCTGGCCGAGCAGGCCTCAGCCACCGCACCCATCCAGGCGCGCAGCAGGTGCGTGCGCCTTTCTGGTTTCTCCACTCCCCAGGGAAGACGCTGCCTGTCCGCACCCAAAATGCGGCGGCGTTTGTCTCCTAATCCGGTGCGGGAAGTGTGCGCCGATTTTGCTCATCTTTCGCACGCTTGTAATATAAACCACTGTCTAATACACACAGCTGCGACATTCTCTGGTGTGAAAGTTATTATCGTATGACAGCTGCAGCGACGCTAGCAATCAGAAAACTGTTACATATATCATACGGATATTTTTTAAAATTACTTTTATCCTTGAAACTTCCAGGCAGATTAAAACTGTGTGCCGGACCGAGACTCGGGACCTTTGCCTTTTGCGGGCAAGTGCTCTACCAACTGAGCTACCCAAGCGCCACTCGCGCCCCATCTTCACAGCTTTACTTCTGCCAGTACCTCGTCTCCTACCTTCAAAACTTTACAGAAGCTCTCCTACGAAACTGATTTGTTTGCCTGATGGGGCTGCTAAGTGCTATACCACCTACTGCACTCCCCTGACTTAAGCCCTCGTATGTTCAACTCGATTACTAAACTGAAGGAAACACTTCACGGCAATCGCTTCAGAACTAGCTGCATAACTAGCACTCTTGAAAGAAAGGATATTGAAGAGACATGGCTTAGCCACAGCCTGGGGGATGTTTCCAGAATGAGATTTTCACTATGCATCGGAGTGTGCTCTGATATGAAACTTCCTGGCAGATTAAAACTGTGTGCCGGACCGAGACTCGAAATCGGGACCATAAGCGATGAGGACGGGGCGTGAGTCGTGCTTAGGTAGCTCAGTTGGTGGGGCACTTGCCCGCGAAAGGCAAAGGTCCCGAGTTCGAGTCTCGGTCCGACACACAGTTTTAATCCACCAGGAAGTTTCATTTCAGCGCACACTCCGCTGCAGATTGAAAATCCCATTCTGGAAACTTCCCCCAGGCTGTGGCTAAGCCATGTCTAGGCAATATCCTTTCTTTCAGGGGTGCTAGTTCTGCAACGTTCGCAGGAGAGCTTCTGTAAAGTTTGGAAGGTAGGAGACGAGGTACTCGCAGAAGTTTGGCTGTGAGGGCGGGGCGTGAGTCGTGTTTGGGTAGCTCAGTTGGCAGAGCAGTTGCCAGCGAAAGGCAAAGGTCCCGAATTCGAACCTCGGTCTGACACACAGTTTTAATCTGCCACACTCCGCTGCAGACTGAAAATCTCATTCTGTATACTTTTATACTTAGGGTGTACATTAATAAAACCGCCGAACTGCAGGGACGGAATATGGCTCGAATTGGAGGAAAGAAAGGTCGTATGAATGTGTGTCCGGTAACGCATCTTGCCACGGCAGACAGCGCTGACGAATGACAGTTCGTCTGAGCACGTGCCGTGTCTGTAGCCCACAGATCACGATTACGCAGTTTTATGACCCCATTTCTCATAAAGTTTGCTTCGTCGGTAAAGAGGACTGATGACAGAAATGTCATATTTGTGATGGTCTGGTGCGAGAATCATCGACGAAATCCTTCCTGTAGACGGAAATCCGCTGCTGACAATCCTTGCACTCGCTGCAGGTGATAGGGATATCACTTGTTGTCATACAGAATATACATAATTATACTTTGGTTTACACAATGTTGGCGGGCCACTTGCATGGAGCTTCTACTACTGTTCCTCTCAATATCCAATAGAACCCGGTCCTCCGGACCTGATGTATGCACAGCCCGCCGCCTCCCTGCACGTTCGTCTGTCTGAAGGGACCCTTGATAACATAATCGTCCAAAAAGGGCTTGAACTGTGGCGTGATGTGGTTGGTGTCTGTGAGGGTACCTGTTTTGGTATATCTGTGCTGCCTCTCGAGCTTTTCCATCTGCTTGGCCGTACACAAACTCCATCTCGTCTTGATCCCGACTTGAATACTGGACCTTTCTGCTGCTTACAGTACTCTGCGTCAAACACACAACATGCAACACGCGAGAAATACATGGCACGTGGTCCGAGGAGCGCTCGTTCGTCAGAGCCATCTACCGTTGTAGCGATGCTTTTCAGCACACATGTGCCTTTTTCCTCGATTTTCAATCAGGAACCCGCCCCTGCAGTTTATCGAAAAAATGGCTCTGAGCACTGTGGGACTTAACATCGGAGGTCATCAGTCCCCTAGAACTTAGAACTACTTAAACCTAACTAACGTAAGGACATCACACACATCCATGCCCGAGGCAGGATTCGAACCTGCGACCGTAGCGGTCGCGCGGTTCCAGACTGCAGCGCCTAGAACCGCTCGGCCACTCGGTCGCGCGGCTCCAGACTGTAGCGCCTAGAACCGCTCGGCCACTCCGGCCGGCTACCTGTTGGGGAACAGTTTTATTGCTTTTGATGTTTTATTATGACATGTATGTGGTCAACTACACGTGTGGTGGGTTATTTGGTGCATTAAATAAAGTAGGTATTCCATTCCATACAGATTTACGTCCCTTATTCACTGATTTGGATGAAAGTATAGCGAACAAATCTTCGCGTTGTTGGATATATAGACGACGTCTTTCTGATGTTCAAACGTGTGTGATTTCCTATGGGACCAAACTGCTTAGGTCATCGGTCCCTAGACTTACACACTACTTAAACTAACTTAAACTAACCTACGCTAAGAACTAAGAAAACACACACACCCATAACCGAGGGAAGACTCGAACCTCCAGCGTGGGGGGGGGGGGGGGGGGGCGTTCCTCGCAGTCCGTGACATTATGCCTCAAATCACGCGGCCACTCCGCGCGGCCGCGCGGCCCCTCTCTGAAAAAAGGTATTACCCGGTGCTTACCGGCAATGTTTGTTATTAAAGGAAAACAACATTATTCAGTAAAGATCTGTACATTAGAAGAGAATCGTAAAAAAACTGTCCTGTAGTGTACTGTTTCATACCTTCTAGAGTCCATAGCAAAATAAACAATTTTTTAGTTATTGTCAAATTTTAAGGCACTGCATATCCTGCCTATTGTAAAAGCGATTTTACAAATCAATATGAACGACAGTATTAGCACTCATCGGATGTCGTATTCAGAGGTGTGACTTGCTGGCCACTTGGCACGCTCTTAATCGCGGTGGGCACCATAAACGAGACAGAACGTCGCGACTGTTACGTTAGGCTGTGGTATAAGGTGCCCTGATACAATGTCCTTCTCAAGCATTACCAAAAAGGTGAAGTTCGAAGTTTTACCAGTCTGTTTTATGAGAATATCAGCTGTCGTACGCACAACCGACTATTCCACTTGACGCTACAAGGAATCATGTTTACTGGCGAAAGATCAATGATAAACAGAGTGTTTGGCTACCATACAGTGCCTGAATAGAAAGTAAAGCTCCCAGAAAAGGAGGAGGAAACGAAATTTCATCGGTTGAGAGGATGCGTGTCGTTATTTTAATGATTACATTTGGGCTTTATGGGACCATTTATCAGCATGACGTGGCACCCCTCTGGCCTGGACGTGTGCACTGGTTAGGCTTAGAAGAGTCTCATGAAGCAGTTGTGGCTCCTCCAGAGGCAATATGAGCCCCTATGTGACTGGTTCTTGTTATACTAGACTTTGGCATTACGAAGGAATTGACGTTGGTCCCACACAAGTTCTACCGGGGCCGGATCTTGCTGACCACGGAAGTACATCAACATCAGGCGGACGGTTCAAAGAGACACGTGTCATGTGCGGAAAATCATTGTCCTGTTAAGAAATGGCATCATGACATTACAACATGGAACACGTTAGTACGCGGGATGCGTCTGACTACTGTTGTGTCGTCAGGGATCTCTCGGTCACGACCAGCAGTGCCCTAAAGGCACATCCCACAGTTGACGACTTTGTGAAACCAGGAGTAACACTGATATGTCACTACTAATAATTTGAGGAATGTGACCTCTCCGCCACGCTAGCCAATAAGAGTGTGAAGAACAGCGATTCATCGCTGAACACAGTGCGACGCCATTCATCAGTAGTCGATGCTTTCCGGTCACGACAGCATTCCACCGCATTCGGGAGGACGACGGTTCAGTCCCGCGTCCGGCCATCCTGATTTAGGTTTTCCATGATTTCCCTAAATCACTCCAGGCAAATGCCGGGATGGTTCCTCTGAAAGGTCACGGCCAACTTCCTTCCCCATCCTTCCCTAATCCGATGAGACCGATGACCTCGCTGTCTGGTATCCTTCCCCAAACAACCCACCCCAACCCAGCATTCCACGCGCAGCCGTTTGTGCTGTGATGCCTAACCCATGCATGGGACCGTAGTTCACTAGCCACACTGCCGGTAGCCTCCGACCAATAATTCAGGATGATTAAAAATGTTACAGGGAGTTATTCACTTGTTATCGCATACCACGCGCATATGTGAATGGTTTACGCTCTACCTGGTGCACAATACAGCGATCATCCCTTGTGGTTGTTAGACTTGCTCAGTCTGAGCCATGACGGTGGGTACCCCTGCTCTCACTGTGCTATGCAGCCCAACAACGGGCCGCTGTCTCACCAGAATGCCCCAAATATCTAGATATTGCACGATTCATCCATCCGACCAAATGGAGACCCACAATGAGTCCACTTTCAAACTTTCTGGAGTTAAACACTTTCTAGCACGAGTAAGCGGCATCCCCGAGTCCTTCACAGTGGTCACTCGACAACTGAGCCGATTACGTCGTTTATACACCCCACCAGTCCCAGCAAGAACGCTAAACACGGACAACACTAATGTATCCTTGTGGCCGTTCTACTTAACATAGAGAACTGCAACTCTGATAATTTATCCACCCGCCGGTAGAGTTACACTGATGTACGGCTATGTCTTCCGCGAGCCTCACATTTTTTTTGTTATGCAAAAAACGTGTTCTGTGTTTGCGATATACGTACGAATGTATCGACAAATAACTGATGATTTAGTCATTATTCCTCGTCATGAGTGTACCAGAATGATTGCCGAATCATTACTATTAGTGTTGTTCGAATTTTGGAGAAACGATTCCACGTAGAGATACAAGTTTTTATTGCAATGATAAAAGCAAATTGCAATCATACCAGTGTTACAACACTATCACTGTCTAAAGGTATACCAAGTTTATTCTGCAGCCTCGCTGCTCTAATATCCATGGAAACGACCTGAAACTTGAGCTGTCATTGGTTCCTCATTGTAAGCTTCAGACCAATCAAAGTAAAGTGCTCAACTAACCGACAGAGATGTGCAGCAGCCATGTGCAGTATAAACGTAACCCAAATAATCCATGTGCCAGTCCATACAGTGAACAGCAAACGCAGAGTGCACATGTAGCATTTGAAGTGGTTGCCGTGGCTCTACACACCCTTTCAAGTGAAGAAGTGTCTGATATACAGTACACTTCATGTACAGGGATGGTAATGACAACGCGCGGGAGGCAGCACGACTGTACCACTAAGCGTAATCTTAAGAGCAGACAGCACAGTGTTCACGAGGTCCCATCGGCGCCTGCCCAAGGCCGGTTCGTGAAAATCCAACATGCAGCATGCATGTGGACCAAGAACAGTGTCGACCACCCGAATGAGGGAGCGTGTAATACAAGTGGTCGAAATGCCGGGCACAAGTACTAGAAGGACTTCTGATGTAGCATGCATGTTGCCCTCCGCGGTACAGCGGATATTACATATGGGGCAGTTGTACCCTCTCATGTATGAAGTCTGCAAGGCTAGGATGTACCTGGCTCTCCATCCCGGGATGCCTTTTGTCAGTTTCCAGATCTATCGTTATTAGAGTTATTTGCCTGTTTCAATGTGCTCTTCTCGCCCCTTTCGTTTGTATCTGCAGCAGTAAAACATCCTGTATAAATTGCCTTGAAGTTCTGCTGGTAATACCTGTTTCGAAGAACGTGCACTGTGTTTGCGATATACGTATGAATGTATCGACAAATAACTGATCATTTCATCATTATTCCACTTCATGAGTGTACCAGAACGATTGCCGAATCATTACTTTTACTGTTGTTCGAATTTCGGAGAAAAGATTCCACGTAACAGAACTAGCACTCCTGAAAGAAAGGATATTTCTTTCAGGAGTGCTAGTTCTGCAGGTTTCGCAGGAGAGCTTCTGTAAAGTTTGGAAGGTAGGAGACGAGGTACTGGTAGAAGTAAAGCTGTGAGTACCGGTCGTGAGTCGTGCTTCGGTAGCTCAGTTGGTAGAGCACTTGCCCGCGAAAAGCAAAGGTCCCGAGTTCGAGTCTCGGTCGGGCACACAGTTTTAATCTGCCAGGAAGTTTCATATCAGCGCACACTCCGCTGCAGAGTGAAAATCTCATTCTGGAAACATCCCCCAGGCTGTGGCTAAGCCATGTCTCCGCAATATCCTTTCTTTCAGGAGTGCTAGTTCTGCAGGTTTCGCAGGAGAGCTTCTGTAAAGTTTGGAAGGTAGGAGACGAGGTACTGGTAGAAGTAAAGCTGTGAGTACCGGTCGTGAGTCGTGCTTCGGTAGCTCAGTTGGTAGAGCACTTGCCCGCGAAAGGCAAAGGTCCCGAGTTCGAGTCTCGGTCGGGCACACAGTTTTAATCTGCCAGGAAGTTTCATATCAGCGCACACTCCGCTGCAGAGTGAAAATCTCATTCTGTTCTGATAATTCTTTTTAATTCGTGCCCTTGGTAGAGTCTAGCGGATAGAGCAATGGAGGTTGATCCTGAAGGTGCTGGCTTCAATCCCAAATAGGCGCGGGATTTTTCCTCGTTCCTGGCACTTCAGGTCAGTCCCAGGTCCGTTCAGCCTGCTGTCAAATGAGTACCGGGGATCTTCTCCGGGGAGCCCTCGAAGATCCAAGCTGCAGAGGCACACTTAGGGCCGTCCTCCTCCTTTTAGTGCAGTGGAGGAAAAAGGGTGCACTTCATATGTAGTCAAGACACGAGGCCATTCACGAGCTTGCACCATAAGCTTGACCTCACTTTTTTTTATTCACAACTGTTCTGACTTGGATAGACTTACAATAATTTGGCGATTTTGAGTCGTCCGAAGAGCGAGATGCCAATGTTGGCACCTCACAACGTTATCACAGAAAAGTACAGTCGCTGCATGCCGCAGCCACGAATGAGAGATGCCGGCGTACGCATTCTTCCTATAGATCCGCTACGACGCCGCTATCGATAGTCTACTTACGGTTGAGCAGAGAAACGCTCGGCCCAGTTCGCAGTCAACGATCGAGACGACAGCATCATCTTGGATAGGCCACCACTGTAGCAAATGTCTTATCCAAATATTTATGTGGACACTGTGTCATTTATTTTTCAAGTGAACAGTCATGTCAATTTTCTGTATCAAGTGATACTTCAATACTCAGAGACACTTGTAATATTCGGAGCAGTCCTGCGGAAATACAAAATTAAGAAAATGTTCGTATCTATATTGTAATAAAGAGAACGAACGTTTTACATCTTATAGTTCCACACTGTCTCCTTCTGGAACAGACCAAAGAATCTACCGTTGTAATGGCGAGTGTACTCTCGTATAGCAAAACACATATTAAATATAAAAATGTAAAAAATGCTAGGTAAATAGAAAAAATAACCAGAATCTTGTTATAATAATAACCATCCTCGTCACCTGCGGAGCCTGCCCATCCGTCGCTCTTATGAAATGGATCAACTATGTTGTTAGAGGCTGATCAGCATGCTTGACTTACATATGTGGTAAGTACAAATAAAAAATGTATCTTTGATCATGTAATCATTATTATTCATTTTTAAACATAACCAACCACAGTTTTGTGGATTCATTGAAATTAAGGTAAACGTTTACTGGCACTAAGAGGATCACATATCCGACAAGACGAAAGGAGCACGTTTATTGACTACTGTAATTGGGAAACCCCTAAAATTATAAAAATCCAATAAAAACATCGGGAGAAATATATTATTAAAGAACACTGTTATTTTGGCAGCAAAGAACCATAAAACGAAGAAGTAGAATCGAGTGATGAATATCTCATTGTTGCCAATTCGTCTAAAGTATTCCGTTTAAGGTAAAATTAATCTCGTAAAATAGCACTATGACGTTAGGACTACTCATTTGATAGATATGTAATCAGATACAAAAAATCCTGAATAATAACCGCCGGCCGCTGTGGCCGAGTGGGTCTAGGCGCTTCAGTCCGTAAACGTGCTGCTGCTACGGTCGCACGTTCGAATCCTGCCTCGGGCATGGATGTGTGTGATGTCCTTAGGTTGGTTAGTTCAAACGGTTCAAATGGCTCTGAGCACTATGGGACTAAACATCTATGGTCATCAGTCCCCTAGAACTTAGAACTACTTAAACCTAACTAACCTAAGGACAGCACACAACACCCAGTCATCAGGTTGGTTAGTTTTAAGTAGTTCTAAGTCTAGGGGACTGATGACCTCACATGCTAAGTCCCATAGAGCTTAGAGCCATTTGAACCGTTTTGAATAACCGCTCGGCTGCTATTGTAAATAACTTATTTAACGACCGGTTTAGTAGTTAGAAGCCACATCATTAAGTTAGAAATTTTAAACCATGACATTAAACTTGCGTCATGGAAGGGACCGGACATTCCTTACGAATGACACAATTAACGATTCGTCAAGTACGCAGAAAGTATGGGTACACGATTTCTCAAGCGTGCCATCAATCCGGAAAGGATGATAGAGGGCAAAACATAACGGGTTAAGCATCAGATCGTCCGCTCCTGGTAGCTGAGTGGTCAGCGTGGCGGAGTGTCATACATAACGGCTCGGGTTCGATTCCCGGCTGGGTCGGAGGTTTTCTCCGTTGTGTTGTCCTTATCATTATCATTTCATTCCCATCGACACGCAACTCGCCGACGTAGCGTCAACTTGAAAGACTTGCACCAGACGAACAGTCTACCCGACGGGAGGACCTAGCCACACGGTATTTCCATTTTACCATTAGATCGAAGGTCACAGTGCACCAAAAGTGTCATAAGCACACCAGACGGCGATGCATGCAAATGCAAGCTGAGAGTGCCCAGTTAAATACTGTCTTCTGTATTTATGGCAGTTTTGATGGACTGTCACACTCGATCTAATGGTTAATGATGTAGCTTCTAAGCTATGACACCGGCCGTTAAATAGATTATGTACGAGAGCACCCAAGCGGTTTTTATTCAAGATGTCTACGTGTGGCTACGGTTGTCCGTCAGACAATGTAATGAAATACATGAACGTTCTTGTTTGCTGTCGTCTTAACCAACGTCGGTTTACTTTTGGCTAAAGGGATTAGCACTGACCATTTTCTGTAGATAAGCAAAAAGATTGTGTTAATTGTAGGGTTGTCCTACCACACTAATTTAAGTAAAGACAGTGAGAATCTATTTGATCAATTCAGACTTTAGTTACTGCAAATGGGACTGAGATGTATATGTCAGGTAAGACGCTCCTGATCAAGCGAACATTCTAGCACGCCAGGTCACACAATACAACGGCCTCCAAGGACGCGCAGACTGCCTCTGTGAAAGAATTGTCGGGAATTGGCGGTTATTTGTCACACGGTTCCCGTTAGTTTGGGGCGGGGACGAAGCACACGAGTGCTTGGAGCGGCAGACGGTGAAAGCTGACAGGTTTCCCACGAGGCTGCTGGCCTACGCGGCTCCAGCAGGTGCCTACACCGCGCCGCGCCGCGCCGCGCCACAAGTGTGCCAGCGCGGGCTTCCTAAACGGGCGGCACACTTCCTGCCGATGTGCCCCCGGGCGGCGTCTGACCCCACACACACGAGCACACGAGACGTGGCACACTTAAGCACCTGATGGGGCAATGAATCATGCGTGAACATTCATATACGTCAGTGAACGACTTAAAGGTAAGACCAAGTGCGGAGAGCACAGCTTTAATAGTCACAATGAGAGAAACTGGGACCGAGTATCGTGGGAGACTACAATGCATAATAGGAACACGAACATGATTAATGGACTTGAAACTTACTGTTATGGTCAAACAACATTTACTTGTAACGGGTTCTTTATAACCAACAACAATTTTTATGTTACAGTATTTAGTTTTGCGTGTATTGTATCTGTGGATACATAACATAAAGAGTAATGGTTACTAAGCAACAATAGAAATTATTTTTTAAATATTTGTTCATGTGAAACATATCGACGTTTGATGAGTTACTACGACAGGTTACTCCTAACATCACTGTTTGTTACTAGTTTCTCTACTTTCCAAACTCCTCATCTCAAAGAAGCACCCATAACCACAGCCCTCTGTTATTTCTTCAATGTATTCTAATCACAGTAGTCATCTAAAATCCCACCCCCTCTTACCCCCTCCCTCCAATTAACATCTGCAAAGTAAAAGCGATCCTCTGAACCGGTAAGCAGTATCCTGTCAGTCTGAAAAGTCTCGATAGTAGATTAATAAAAATAAAGAGAAAAGATAAGATGGTGCCTTCAATGCTCCTAGTGTTCTACACAGGGTGTTACAAAAAGGTACGGCCAAACTTTCAGGAAACATTCCTCACACACAAAGAAAGAAAATATGTTATGTGGACATGTGTCCGGAAACGCTTACTTTCCATGTTAGAGTTCATTTTATTACTTCTCTTCAAATCACATTAATCATGGAACGGAAACACACAGCAACAGAACGTACCAGCGTGACTTCAAACACTTTGTTACAGGAAATGTTCAAAATGTCCTCCGTTAGTGAGGATACATGCATCCACCCTCCGTCGCATGGAATCCCTGATGCGCTGATGCAGCCCTGGAGAATGGCGTATTGTATCACAGCCGTCCACAATACGAGCACGAAGAGTCTCTACATTTGGTACCGGGGTTGCGTAGACAAGAGCTTTCAAATGCCCCCATAAATGAAAGTCAAGAGGGTTGAGGTCAGGAGAGCGTGGAGGCCATGGAATTGGTCCGCCTCTACCAATCCATCGGTCACCGAATCTGTTGTTGAGAAGCGTACGAACACTTCGACTGAAATGTGCAGGAGCTCCATCGTGCATGAACCACATGTTGTGTCGTACTTGTAAAGGCACATTTTCTAGCAGCACAGGTAGAGTATCTCGTATGAAATCATGATAACGTGCTCCATTGAGCGTAGGTGGAAGAACATGGGGCCCAATCAAGACATCACCAACAATGCATACCCAAACGTTCACAGAAAATCTGTGTTGATGACGTGATTGCACAATTGCGTGCGGATTTTCGTCAGCCCACGCATGTTGATTGTGAAAATTTACAGTTTGATCACATTGGAATGAAGCCTCATCCGTAAAGAGAACATTTGCACTAAAATGAGGATTGACACATTGTTGGATGAACCATTCGCAGAAGTGTACCCGTGGAGGCCAAGCAGCTGCTGATAGTGCCTGCACACGCTGTACGTGGTACGGAAACAACTGGTTCTCCCGTAGCACTCTCCATACAGTGACGTGGTCAACGTTACCTTGTACAGCAGCAACTTCTCTGACGCTGATATTAGGGTTATCGTCAACTGCACGAAGAATTGCCTCGTCCATTGCAGGTGTCCTCGTCGTTCTAGGTCTTCCCCAGTCGCGAGTCATAGGCTGGAATGTACATACTGACGAAACTAAAGTGAGCTCTCACATGGAAATTATGCGTTTCCGGACACATGTCCACATAACATCTTTTCTTTATTTGTGCGTGAGGAATGCTTCCTGAAAGTTTGGCCGTACCTTTTTGAAACACCCTGTATAATCTCCTTCCACTTGATTACAATGCACAGAAAGTTCTTACAATCATGTGAAACTGTAGACAATGTGCTCCTTTGGAATTTTGTTCAACTCGTGGGCCATATACGCTCCAAGGTCAGTTATGTCGTCAGAGCGTTAGCGCTTCATTTGAGTTTTGTGGTAGGTTCGTATTGATAACACAATCACCTGTGATGAATTTTTCCAGAAAATAATTGTCCGCATTTTACATCTCATTTAAATCGCGGCAGTTACTCATGCATCGTTGCTTCTGTTCGGGTGTCAAGATGTGTGGCGGGACAAACTTCGCCCACCCTCTTCTCTCTTTCAGATCATTCTGGAAATGTCTTAACACTTGCTTTAGAGATGTTCGTGAATTGCAGTGTGTGACACAGCAAGATGACACACTATGGCCACATGTTCACTGCGTAACATTGCCTGCACACAATTCATTGGGCAAATTCAGATGTTATTTTCTGTTTTTACTTCAAGCTGCCACCGTAGGTGCAACGCTGACGTCACATATACCCCGGGAATAAAACCAGCATGGGAACACTTTGGATAGGGGAATACGTGGGATAAGAATCAAAACAGTAAATTCTATCGCAACCTGTTCTCTGGAATTGTGTAATTCGAAACTACGCAGGGGAAACATTTTTCATCCTGCATTAACGGCTATTTATAACTACCAGTAACTATTCCTGACAGTCTCCCACTTTTCAAGGAGAAGAAACATCATGGCAACCAAGGGAAGGGATAGAGTGATTGAGGAACTGGAATCGAATATGGAATGATCTAAGATAAAGTCACTGTCCGACTATCTTGATTCATAAATTTCACGGATTCTTTAAATCATTTGTCGAATGGAGGGTTGATTATTACAGTTTTATTCCTCATACAAACGCACTAATGTTATCACGGTCTGTTAAACAAATGAACATGTCTCTTAGAACTTACGTTACGCAGAGGAATTTACCTGAGCATACGTCCTTCATGCAATCTAAACATCTCTTACAAACAGCTATGATTGGCATTGCAATCATTGTTCTTTGAACGTTGTATCAGTTGATGCTTGTGGATCTAACTATTGGATAAAAATGCAAGACTTTAATTTGAAATGAAGTTTTGAAGTTGTTTAGGAGTTCTTCCTGACTGGAAAAGTACCATTTGATCATACCCTGTTGTGCTTTTGACGAACTATGGTTAAGAGTTGCTGCTCCCACCGTGCATTGAAGTCTCATAGACTTGCGTTGGAGCAGGAACTATGATAAATGTAGAACAGTACGAAAACATAGTATATGAGGTTTTATCTTTGTAGTATTTACGGTACAGGTATTCAACGTCCGTAATTCGTCAATCGTATAACTTAAATTAGCTTTTGTCGTAATTTCTGTGTAGCATTTTGATTTTAACTGCACCCTTTATTTTGTAAATTTGTTCATCATCTTACTTTTTTGTGATCAAGTGCAACTGTGGAAACGTTTCTTCAACGAGCACGTGTGTTCGATTCAGGAGAGAAATGAACTCACCGTTGGAATTGATGTGGCACTAAGCTGTACGTATACGAAAGTGTGTAAGTAATCAACCAAGTTCTTTCGTTATGCTGGACATGGTATTTGCTGAGACCTATACATGTATAGGCTCCACATTAGACCTCAAGATGAGTAAGAGATACTAAATCGCATAAAACATGTTTTGAATATGCTGTAGGATGGGAACGATACTTGTTGGTGTATTCTTTAAATTATTTTTAAGTACGTAAAAAATATGGATCAAACGGCTCTGAGCACTATGCGACTTAACTTCTGAGGTCATCAGTCTCCTAGAACTTAGAACTAATTAAACCTAACTAACCTAAGGACATCACACACATCCATGCCCGAGGCAGGATTCGAACCTGCGACCGTAGCGGTCGCTCGGCTCCAGACTGTAGCGCCTAAAAAATATGACTTAGTGTCTGTACACTTCAGAGAATTACGTTTATTTCAACACCAGGTACACCTACCCTACCACTGATCGAAGTGGTGCATTTGATAGGAGTGAGGTTAAAAACCCCATACAGCGACATAGATTCAGATCTTGATTGGTCGACAACCAAGCATTGAGTCACAAGATAATAACAGTGCTATTAATTATACAATAAAACAGTCTGAAAACATAATTTTGGAGAACATTAGCATGCAAGAAACATGTTAAATGTTCAAATGTGTGTGAAATCTTATGGGACTTAACTCCTGAGGTCATCAGTCCCTAAGCTTACACACTACTTAACCTAAATTATCCTAAGGACAAACACACGCACCCATGCCCGAGGGAGGACTCGAACCTCCGCCGGGACCAGCCGCACAGTCCATGACTGCAGAGCCTAGACCGCTCAGCTAATCCCGCGCGGCAGGAACATGTCACTTGCCTTCAAATTAATAATGTTTAGGTTCAGTTCCATAATGTATCCAGCAATAATTTATTTTTCATTGGTTAACCTTTGATCACATGATTGTAAAAATGTGCGTAACTTTACATAAAATTGTGTCAGTTGCATAAAAATTGCTATTTTGCTAAATGTAAACCAAGTTCCACAATTAAATATTTTGAACACCTTTATTGTTATCCTGGTTATACGTAAAAACCTTTTATCATCACAAATATGATTTCAAAACCTTTTTAGAACCAATAGTGTTCTTTGTTCATTTCTTTCTACTGTTTGTAATTACTGGATATTAAATATGTAAATTAATTTGATAAAATTATGCTAGACTGTTCTAGAACAACCCATTTTGTTATATAGAGTATCGCTAGAATAAAGGACAGTCAATCTCAATCTTGGACACCCATGATGCAGGTCTCTGTTGTACTTTGCATTTAGTCAGAAGACGTATTGAAAGGGTACAGTACCGCCCGACATTGAAAATAGGTACAACATTCTTCGTTATTCTTGTCAGAACAACATACCAGTGTAGGAAAGAAGGATAATTTATTTATTTAATTGATCACATGTGCATTCCCACAAAATAAAACCCTACATCCAATTTGGTGAGATCTGTGATATGAATGAATGTATGGTCGTCTGCTAACCGCAGATAGTGAATGGGCAATATATGGTCATCTTTGAGACGGTCCTTTGGTCAGCTTTGGTGGAACCAAAGAGATGTAATTTACCTGAGCTTTGAGCGCCTGAAATGTGGCTGACCAATACGGTAGCACCTCGACGGAGGTGCGAGATGACCTGAAGAACGGCCATGTTTCAAGATTCTGGCGCTGGATCTTGTGTTGGTAAGATCTGTCTTAGGTGTGCTCCGTAAAGACAAAAGAGTGGATAGAATGGTATGCATGTGGAATACTTAAGAGTAGTTTGGAATAATAATTTCTCTGTTTCAGGAACTTTTGTGGGGAGAATTAAATGCTAGGCAGGTAATATTAAGGGGATCGTAGTAATCTTCGGAAGTTACCAACGGTCGCAATGAAACCACGTGTATCAATAAGTTGAAATACTTCCGAGTGCATAAGTTAAGCTGAATTACTGGCGTGTGTACTGTATGTTGGAAATATTTAAGAAATGGCGTGTGCAGGACTTGAAATTAGAGACGAGTACTTCCACGTGGTGAGTACTGTGTGAGTCTCAATCTGTGTATGAGACAAAGGATAAGGAGAAGTACTCGTCCATGGTATCAGTTGAGGACTCGCGAGTGTTATGAATATGTTCTTAATATTACTTTGCGTGTTATGTTTCCGTGTGACGCTTGATTCAAACTATAATACTCTGAGAGTGAAGCAAAGTGAGTCAGCCGCCTATCCAGCAACGCCACTTGGCTTGCATTGCACAGGAAGACGTGCATATATCCTCCAGAGTTCATAGTAGGAAAGAAAAGTTACGAAATGGGGCAGTGTCGTGTGAACCTGGGATGAATACTAATTGAAGTGGGAAAGCTAAAAGTGATGTGATTATAATGTTGTGACTATTCCTTGTGTTGTATTCCATGTTGCCAGTGTGGTGTATTTCATGTAATTTAAGTAAGTGTGGTTTGCATGGGAGAGTAGCAAGATAGATACAGAGGCAGTGAGTTATGCATGTTCCTTTTGTACCGCTAGGTCTGGAGGAAATTTTCGATGATGGGTGTGAGAGTTGAAGTGTGAGATATAGCAAAAGATCCACCATCCTATCCAGAAAGTGCACTGTAGTGTTAGGTAATTACGAGACCATAAGATAGAGAATCACCAATGCAAAGCCATGTCCACTGGGTGGAGTTTCTCATGTGTAATTGTTGTAGAAAATGTAATGGTGTGTTCAGGTAATAGAATTATCGGAATAAAAAAGGTAGTGAAAAGAAAAATATTGGTGGCCTTTTCCTTCGAATAGTATGTTGTCATGATATCCAGAATTTATAATGTCTGCGCCGTTCATATTCAGTGTGATAGCCACGTAATGATCAAAGCCGTTGGGTAAGAAAGAAAATGTGGTATTGCCATTGCGTAGTGAACAGTCAGATTTGTGTAAATTACTAATAGTCAGATGTGCGTTATCCGTTTCCGTTGCGTAATATTCAAACAGGAGAATAATTCGTAACTCAATTGTGAGTACTAGAGCTCATGTTACTTGATAAATAAGAATGAATCCACTCGCTTGGCAGACCACTCATCTTGGAGGCCTGACTGCTTGATGCCACAGTATGAGCAAGGCATGTGGGTGCCTCTCAATATGTTAAACTGTCTTGCTATGAGGTCTTCGTTAGGCTTTTTTTTTTTTTTTTTTTTTGGTTACTGGAAAGTTGGCGGTATTTTTTTAGGCACTTGTTTTGTTATTGGAAAGCTGTGGAAATGTTTTGGAAAAGAAGTTATGGGAAACTGCGGGGTGAAAACAGTTGTCGTACGTTTTCACCTGCATTTCTGAATAAATTCTGAAACTAATCAAGTATTAGTTTATTCATTTGCTACAGATACCACCGAAGGACCTTGACAGTCACCCAGAGACGACGATTGCGACAAACGGATTTTAAGGAGATGACTTATTTATTTTCTGCGTTGTAATGGTACTCTTTATCGTATCAATAGTCGCACAAGATCTTAGTTGCTGTACTGAAGAAGTGCATGAGAAACATCGATTTAAATATTCTGTACTTAAACGACTGGAATTGGGTACTTCTGAAACCTACCGCTATTTTTCGAATTTTCAAAAAGGTTGCGTCATGAACATGAAGGGCACACGGACACATCGCACAGACAGTTGACTGTAGTGAAATTAATGCTGAACGAATGGTGGAAAGATCGAATGAGAATAGTGTGGCAAGAAGAGCAGGGATGGTTTGTTCCAGAAGGATTGCTCCACGACAAATCGTAGGATTGTTGGACTGGCTCTGACAAATAGAAGAACATTTGAAAACCTGGTTGAGCTCACAGGACAAGTGTCATCACGAACGGTCGGGAACATATTACAACAGATGGGTTGAGATCTTGAGTTGCTGCTCGTCGTTTACCGCTGACACCGTACAAGAGACAGCAGAGACTTGCGTGATGTAGAGCCAGCGCCGCTTGGGGCATTTAATATTGTGTGTTTTTCAGCGATGAACCTCGATTTAGTTTGTGGCAGTCACCTCGAAGCCAACGTGTCCTCACATCACCTAGTGAAACGTCACAGGAAGAAGCGGTCATCAGGATACATGCCTCTCCAACGCCTGGAATCATGGGAGAAGAAACTGTTGTATATGGTAAAAGTAGTTGTTGATGGAAAGCCGAATGCTCACCAGCATGTGGTTCCAATGATGAACCCTGGCGATACACTCTTCACGAGCCGAGTACTAGGTGATATAATCCAGCAAGATAACGCAAGACCCCACACTGTAGTTCAGCAAACAATATACGAATCTTTGACTGACCCGCCCAGTTCCGTGATTTGTTACCTACAGTGCATATGTACATGTTAAATGACGATTAGTTTGGTTTTAGGAAAGGAAAAGGCAGTGGAAAGGCGGTTTTACGTTGCGCTTCATAATGGCAGCAAGATTTGAGAAAAATAAGGAAATAAGGACATTTTCATAAGATTTATTGACGCTGAAAGATCGTTCGACGGTATAAAATTGTACAAGATGTTCCAAATTCTCAGGAAAATAGTTGTAGCTGTAATGGAAGTCTGCTAGTATGCAATACATACATGAATCAGGGAAAAATAAGAATGGGAGGCCAAAAACCAAATGCTCGGATTAGGTAGGGTATAAGACAGGGATGCAGTCACTGGCTCCTGCTGTTCAATACATGATTCGAAGAAACAATAATGAAAACAAAGTAAGGTTCAGGAGAGAGATTAAAACTAGGGGTAAAAGAATTATCTACCCTCAGTGAAAGTGAGGAAGACTTGGTGAGCTTTCTGAATGGAATAGACACTCTAATGATCAAACACTATAGGTTGGAGTAAATCGAAGAAAGACGAATATAATGAAGTGTAGCAGAAATGAAATGAGCGAAAAACTTAACTTCAAGATTGTGGACCACGAAACAGACAATGTGAAGGAATTCTGTCTTTAGAAGAGAAGTCGCACATGACGCAGGAAGCAAGCGGGACTTAAGAGGCGAACTAGCACAGGCGAAGAGGACATTATTAGCCAAAGAAGTGTAACATATCGGCCTTAATTTGAGGAAGAACTTTCTGAGAATGTACGTACATACGAAGACAGCGCTATATGAATGTGAATCATGGACTGTGGGAAAACAGGAAAAAAAAGAAACGAAGCGTTTGAAATATGGTTCTTTAGGCACGTTAAAAGTTAGTTGCACTGACGAGATAAGAAACAAGGAGGTTACATGCAAAATCGGCGAGGAGATGTACTTGCAGAAGGCGTTGACAAGTTGAAGCGGCAGGATGTTTGGAAGTGTTCTCAAGGAATAAAACGTCCTAACATCCTCAAGGAATAACTTCCGTCATGGAGTCGTAGAGAGCAAAATATATAGAGGAAGAAAGATGTCGAAATATATCCAACAAACAATTGTGGGCGTTGAGTGGAAATGCTACTTAGATGAAGTGATAGGCCCAGAAGAGGAATTTGTGGCAGGCCACATCATACGTCAGAAGACTGACGGAATTTTAAGGCATGTCTGGGATACGACGAGAAGACGTATACTATCATGTCAGCCGCCAGCTAGAAATCCTCGTGAAATGACAAGAGCATTTTTCAGGTATGGCAAGAAATTCATCAAGTTGACGTTCAGTGGCCATTTGCTTACATGTTACAGCGCCTATGAGCGTCGCTCCTGATAATGGTGTGGATGGTTCACTTCAGTTCCAGATTAAACTGAAGTTTAATCATTCAATACCGGTGCATCATTGACGAACATCATCTACAAATTTTGATAAAAATCGGACCGGCGCTTCCTGGTCTTCTGTCAGTGTATTAAGAAAGTTTTAACGTGTATTAAGAAAGTATTAATTAAAATTTCTGGTACACAAACGATTAACAAACAAATGATGTAGTCCGGTCAAATGGTAATTTCAAGTGGAAAGTTCTGGTGTAATTATATTTAGTGGTCTATTTTGTGTTCTCTGGCGGGTTGAACACGAATCTGGAGTTGTCCAATAAAAATTTTCCCCGAAAATATGAGAAATTATAAAAAAACTACTAAAACGTCGTTTTTAGTGGTTTTCAGCTTATAACCTGCAAAGGAAGCTATTTACACAAAAGTGGCCCAGTAGTGGAATAAAGAGAAGGAAGTTACTTACAATTTATGTCTTTAACGTGTTATTTAAGTCATATGGTTTCCATGTAAAATCAGTAATTTTTGGAACATAGAAAATGTGAATTAATATATATTTTTTAATTTCATTTAGGTAAACATTATTCTAAATGACGATAAAAGACGATAATTTATGTAGAAATTCTATGTATTTCGGTACTAATACGAGCTCACGTCGACACGGGTTCCGTAATTTCTTCAGGGCAGCCTCTCAGTTCTTCTACACCTAAAACAAATAATCGGTGAGTTAATTCCAAATACTTGACAATGTATTGAATAGATATGAAAGCGCTACCTATTAAGAAACATATTTTAATATGTTCAACACAAATAAATAGCGATGAAGAAATAAATGTGAGATTTAATTATTTATCAAGTAACCCAGGCAACTTTGGGTCATCCTCTGCTTCTTCTTCAGTTTGTGCAATGAGCATGTTATTGCAGCAGTTCTCGTAGTTCAGGCACATACTAGAACATTTGAGGCCTGCTTTTTTGCATCCACAGTTGGTCTGACAGGTCTTCATGCATTTGCAAGAACATTATTTTCATTATGGCAGCGACAGCAGCAACCGTTACGAAATTGTCTCGAATGAAAAACAGGCTACAGTTGCACTAAATTATGTTTATTTTAAACCCTGACCATGATTTCAGCTGTAATAATATAGCCTTCTTCAAAAGTCCTAAACAATGATCAAAATAACGTCTAGACCAGTGATACAATCTACACACAAACTTAAAAATTACGCAAGTGATGACATATTACTTAAATACACACTACTACAAGAAAAATGTCTTAGCCCAGCGGCTGCGTCAAAACCAATAAAATAGCTTCAACAGACGTAAGCTTGTTTCGAACATAAGTAGAATTACATATGGCACCGTATGTCCTCCGCTACTACATCTGTTATACTGGGCGCACGGCCGTCAAATGAGCTGCACCACGCGCACCTAGGTGGCGCTAACCACAGTGAGCTACATCGCACCGTTTATCAGGCAACTAGTCAATATACAAGACAATAAATTAATTACAAGCCTACATGTGCAAATGAAGAACCGTATACTTATTAATGCGAATGTCCAAAAGATGAAATACTGTTGCACGGCCAAGGCTTTTTGTCTCTACTTGTCGGTGTTCCCTCGTTTATTATTGAGTCTGAGCCTTTCCAAGAAAACTTTGAGAACCTCCGGAACAAGACTTTCGCTTTCGACCAAGAAAGAGTCTGGAGGACGATAGTCAACTATGGCATTCGGTACTGATCGTATCTCTCCAAGAATTATATCAGCCGCTGTCTCAACTAATCCAAGACTTTCTTCTGAGAAAGGTGTACTTATTTTATTTTTATTTCAAAATGGTACTTATTTAAAACAGTCACAGGTCGTAGGATTTCCTCATAACATTCCTGACGAGCAGTCACATCAGTTCGTAGCACCAAGCATCTGTCAAAATCTGATGGCCAATATTTTCGAAAAAGAAACGATTGTATTCCGTTTTATCTTCCCTATGATAACATCTTTCCATCATCTCATCAGTAAATTCGTATTACAGTTTTTCTTTGAGGGACATAGTTGTTCTTTATTTGACCGAATGAAAACTGACATTCCTCATAACTGCTTTCCATGAAAGTGAAAATATTATTCATAGCCATCTCAACCTCTTCAGCATGAGGGCCAAGGTTCCTTCTTTTTTTTTTTTTTTTCATCAGCCTTGGGCGTACTGTTGCACAGCATCTTTAAACATTTGTCATGGTTCTGAAAATCAGCAGCCACCATGTCTGTTATCGGCTGGATCCTATTGACAACTACTGCACAGAAATCATCTCCACGTAGCGGAACCTGTCTCACAGCTGTATCTTTCGTCTCTATTTTGGTCACCTGATGTACCAAATTGCGTTCATTAGGAGGCAGTCGTCGTTTTGACCTTGAACAACCTTCGGGAATACTCGTTCCACACACGAAACAATGTGTTTTGACATAAAAATACTCAGAGGTTGCACAATCTGCGGGAATACCCGTTCCACACACAAAACAATGTGTTTTGAAATAAAAATACTCGGAGGATGATCTTAAATTTCCTGATGATGGGGTGGGTTCAGCAGCTTTCTTCAGGTGATCAGCTAACATTCTTTCATTTATTTAACTTTTCTGACACGAAACATGTGCTTTAACACATGTTTTACCTGCTAAATAGCTCCCTTCCTATGATTTGGTTTTTATCTAGTATCATGTAACGTTTCTGTTCCTTTTTCCTTGACCATTTTCACAAATAAATCAATTATCACTGGACATTTTCATCGAGTTGTTGTCGTATTGTGTCAACGAAAACATTCAGAAACGAAATTAAGTGGCTCTGAGCACTATGAGACTTAACTTCTTAGGTCATCAGTCCCCTATAACTTAGAATTACTTAAACCTAACTAACCTAAGGACATCACACACATCCATGTCCGAGGCAGGATTGGAACCTGCGACCGTAGTGGTCGCGCGGTTCCAGACTGTAGCGCCTAGAATCGCTCGGCCACTTCGGCCAGCAAACGAAATTAACTTCATGCCGTTGCAGAGAGAGAAAAATTATATATATATATATATATATATATATATATATATATATATATATATACAGAGAGAGAGAGAGAGAGAGAGAGAGAGAGGGCGGGAGGGGGAGGAGACAGAGGGGTTGTGCAGTTGAGTTCGGTGTCAAAAAGGACGAAAAGAAGCGCTCCTTCTATGGTTCGCTTGGTAGACATCCAAAGGCAAGAAACAGCAGATGTAATAATTCACTTGAGTAGAAAATTGCAATTTATTTTTTTGCCTTTTCCCAAAAATTACTGATTTCACCGATATTTTAATACTATTTTGTGTGAAAACTATGCGTCACACAAAAAAATATTACAGACATAAATTGTTGGTAATTTTCTACTCTTTACTTTAGTAGTGAGCCCCTTTCTTTTGTAAATAGCTTGCTTTGCAAGTTATAAGCTCAAAACTCATAAAGTTATTTTTCGTGCGTTTTTTGTTGATTTTCTCATATTTTCGAGGAAATTTTTGTTGAACAACTTCTGATTCGTATTCAGCGCCGCTAAAAACAGAGAATAAAACACTAAACATAATTACACCAAAAGTTTCCTCATCGAGCGCTTTTCGTGCACCATTTTCCTGGACTAATGTAGCGGTGCAGCCGCCTGTTGTAGCACCTGTCGGTTACGGTGCTGGCGTGCGTACTTCACCTACATTAAGAACGCACTCCGGAGATCCGTGTTCGCGCGCGCGTGTCCGGGTAGAGGAGCTTTGGTGTTTGGAGAAAGCAGCGCGCCGCGCCGTGCGCTATTGCCGACCAGCTAGGTAAACACGCGGCCGGTACCTGCTGCGAATGCCGATGTTTAGCAGGCGCTGAAAACGTATCCCAGGACCCAGTTGGCCACCTAGCCCAGCTTCTATAGCTCTCTTTACACACAGCTAGTGTTTACTCTTAGTAGTGTTATGCACTGGAAGTATAATAAATAAAAAATAAAATTTTAAAATTAAAAAAAAAGACAGTGCGAGAGAGGAGAAAAGCGTCGAACTATTCGATAAACTGCTGTGTTAAAAAAAAATGAAGGATGTTTTTAAGAGGGCTTAACCACTTTCAAAATTCATGCAGACTTATTCGTACAGTTTACAAATGCAGACAGCGTAATCTTGTAGATAAGTAGGTCAAGTTTTAACTCAAGAATAACGCTAGTACGAATGATGCCACCACAAGCGCTAGCGACAGTTGTAGGAAAGATGACTGTCTTGTCTTCGCTAGTCCTGAGTGTGCTCTCTGTGTTTTGGTTTGAACAATCATTCTGTGACAGCTGAACGAAGTAGTTTTCGTATCGAGTACAGTAAATATCCTCCTTGTAGATCTACCATTTATGAGTGGCGTAAATGTTTTGTTGAAACTGGGTGCTCAGTAAAAAAAAAAAAAAAATCCGAGTCGAGCTGGCGCGCTTCTTGCGAACTGTGTGACCTACATGTGACTGGTGTGCATTAAGAAGATAGTCGCATAAATTAACAGCAGTACGAGAGCTAAAACGAACTGATATGACTGCTCGTAAGGAATGGTACGGGGAAATCCTACGATGTGTGTTTCTTTAAGTAAGTACCATTTTGAAACAAAAATAAAATAAGCAAATCTTTCTCATAAATTTTAATTTTCATGAAAGCCTGTACTTGAATCTGATTTTCTATATTATTCTCACCAATATTTGGCGTGTTTACGTTTGTCTGTGAGTGGTTGAAATGCTTCCAGCGATTGAGAAACTCGCTCTTTGATTCGTTTTCTTAGTGGTAAAGACGTGAATGCGGATGGAATTCATCGTCAGGTCAGTGAAGTCTATGGAGAAAACATTATAGGTGAGGGGATGGTACGGAAAGCTTTTAGAGATGGCCTTACAAATATGCGTGATGAGGAATAAAGTGGGCTACCTTTAGTCGTTACCGACGATTTGGTGGGAAAAGCTGATGAAAAACTGTTTTCGGCGTTACATAATGAGTTTCCTCAAGTGTCAACAAGTGTAATTTATGCAGTCGTTGCCTAATCAGCCAGCAGGTATTTAAAAGCTTTTTGTACGTTACGATAAGGCCATAATATTGGTGAGAATTATGTAGAACAGTAAGTGAACGTAAAAACAGTCGTAGGTTGCAGATTTGTGTTTATTTATTACTCGTTTCGCCCGGGTAGACCTTCGTCGGATAATGTTAATATTAATATCAGAGGCGTATGTCGCACCCAAAAGAACACCAGAACGAAAGATTCTTAGTACGAAAACGATGATTTGTCTCTGGAATTAATTTTAACACTACCTGAAGAAGCACTAGCCGAGCGACACGCGTGATAAAAAAATACGAATCTGTTTTTATAATCAATTTATAATAATGTTTCGCTATCACTTTGCCACCATTTAATGGAACGGTTTTCAATGACACACATCAAAAAATTTTTTGCATCATCTCGGTTCCGAGAGTTCCGGAACCTGTACGGAAAATTGGAATAGAGATCAACATAAACATCATCTCCGCCCTTTTTATTGCTCATGAAAAACACACATTGCACTTTGTACCACCATACAGCGACAACTTCGACGGTGGTGGTCCAGATTGCTGTATACGGGGTGGTCCATTGATAGCGACCGGGTCAAATATCTCACGAAATAAGCATCAAACGAAGAAACTACAAAGAACGAAACTCGTCTAGCTTGAAGGGGGAAACCAGATAATACTATGGTTGGCCCGCTAGACGGCGCTGCCATATGTCAAACGGATATCAACTGCATTTTTTTTTTTTTTAAATAGGACCCCCCATTTTGTATTACATATTCGTGTAGTACGTAAAGAAATATGAATGTTTCAGTTGGACCACATTTTTCGCTTTGTGATAGATGGCGCTGTATTAGTCACAAACATATGGCTCACAATTTTAGACGAACAGTTGGTAGCAGGTAGGTTTTTTAAATTAAAATACAGAACGTAGGTGCATTTGAACATTTTATTTCGGTTGTTCCAATGTGATACATGTACCTTTGTGAACTTATTATTTCTGAGAACGCATGCTGTTACAGCGTGATTACCTGAACTATATTCCGGTTACCTGAATTATATTCAGTTGTTGGCAAAGCATTTTTCTATAGTGACTACTGACAAGCCATAATCACTGGATTTCATAAATGTTTGGAATGTGCCCCACTATGAAACTTCCTAGGAGTTTAAAAATTGTGCAGTTCCCAGACTCGGGAGCAGAACCTTCCCATTCGCTGGCAAGGACTGTAATTATGGGAGAAATCCGGACAACCTCACCTTCGATAAACATTGTACCTGTGTGGGAATACGAGTTCCGCTCAGGTACCCAATTTTCTGCGAGGTTTTAATTGATTGTGCAACCGGCACCAGTACGAAGCAGCCAGTGCCGGTCTGACGGTGTCCCTGCACGCACCTTCACGCGCCGTGGTTCCAACATGCTGGCTGAAGGCCATCTGCCCAAACTAGGTCACGGGCGGAAGGAACCAGCACGGGTAGCCTCGACCGAGAGCGCCTCTGTGTACGCAGGGACCTCAGGATGTAGCTCGCACACGTCGTCCCGCCATAGGACCAGCATGTAACAAGAATGGCGCATTGTCAAAAGAGAGCAAATGTTCCAGGATCCCTGCAGAGACTGTTCTGCGGTACGGATAACAGGTGCATCACAGCGTGTGAATGAAGCGGTGCGGTAAATGGAAGCGTACTCAAGAGTTCAACTGGCGCCTTAGTACTATTATCGTGGCCAAAATGTCTAAATTGCACACAGATTCGAAGTGAATTTCAGGCTGTATATGGACCGAATGCAATGTCGCATACAGCCGTCGTGAAATGTTGCCACAAATTTAACAAATACTTCACAGCCATGGGTGATGCTGATCGCAAAGTACAGATCTTGCCTCATACTGTTTCCATCTATTACATCTACATGACTACTCTGCAGTTTACATTTAAGTGCTTGGCAGAGGGTTCATCGAACCACAATCATACTATCTCTCTACCATTCCACTCCCGAACAGCGCGCGAGAAAAACGAACACCTAAACCTTTCTGTTCGAGCTCTGATTTCTCTTATTTTATTTTGATGATCATTCCTACCAATGATGGTTGGGCTCAACAAAATATTTTCGCATTCGGAAGAGAAAGTTGGTGACTGAAATTTCGTAAATACACTCCTGGAAATTGAAATAAGAACACCGTGAATTCATTGTCCCAGGAAGGGGAAACTTTATTGACACATTCCTGGGGTCAGATACATCACATGATCACACTGACAGAACCACAGGCACATAGACACAGGCAACAGAGCATGCACAATGTCGGCACTAGTACAGTGTATATCCACCTTTCGCAGCAATGCAGGCTGCTATTCTCCCATGGAGACGATCGTAGAGATTCTGGATGTAGTCCTGTGGAACGGCTTGCCATGCCATTTCCACCTGGCGCCTCAGTTGGACCAGCGTTCGTGCTGGACGTGCAGACCGCGTGAGACGCCGCTTCATCCAGTCCCAAACATGCTCAATGGGGGACAGATCCGGAGATCTTGCTGGCCAGGGTAGTTGACTTACACCTTCTAGAGCACGTTGGGTGGCACGGGATACATGCAGACGTGCATTGTCCTGTTGGAACAGCAAGTTCCCTTGCCAGTCTAGGAATGGTAGAACGATGGGTTCGATGACGGTTTGGATGTACCGTGCACTATTCAATGTCCCCTCGACGATCACCAGTGGTGTGCGGCCAGTGTAGGAGATCGCTCCCCACACCATGATGCCGGGTGTTGGCCCTGTGTGCCTCGGTCGTATGCAGTCCTGATTGTGCCGCTCACCTGCACGGCGCCAAACACGCATACGACCATCATTGGCACCAAGGCAGAAGCGACTCTCATCGCTGAAGACGACACGTCTCCATTCGTCCCTCCATTCACGCCTGTCGCGACACCACTGGAGGCGGGCTGCACGATGTTGGGGCGTGAGCGGAAGACGGCCTAACGGTGTGCGGGACCGTAGCCCAGCTTCATGGAGACGGTTGCGAATGGTCCTCGCCGATACCCCAGGAGCAACAGTGTCCCTAATTTGCTGGGAAGTGGCGGTGAGGTCCCCTACGGCACTGCGTAGGATCCTACGGTCTTGGCGTGCATCCGTGCGTCGCTGCGGTCCGGTCCCAGGTCGACGGGCACGTGCACCTTCCGCCGACCACTGGCGACAACATCGATGTACTGTGGAGACCTCACGCCCCACGTGTTGAGCAATTCGGCGGTACGTCCACCCGGCCTCCCGCATGCCCACCATACGCCCTCGCTCAAAGTCCGTCAACTGCACATACGGTTCACGTCCACGCTGTCGCGGCATGCTACCAGTGTTAAAGACTGCGATGGAGCTCCGTATGCCACGACAAACTGGCTGACACTGACGGCGGCGGTGCACAAATGCTGCGCAGCTAGCGCCATTCGACGGCCAACACCGCGGTTCCTGGTGTGTCCGCTGTGCCGTGCGTGTGATCATTGCTTGTACAGCCCTCTCGCAGTGTCCGGAGCAAGTATGGTGGGTCTGACACGCCGGTGTCAATGTGTTCTTTTTTCCATTTCCAGGAGTGTAGATCTCGCCGCGACGAAAAACGTCTTTGCTTTAATGACTTCCATCCCAACTCGCGTGTCACATCTGCCACACTCTCTCCCCTATCACGTGATAATACAGCACGAGCTGCCCTTTGTTGCACCCTTTCGATGTCCTCCGTCAATCCCACCTGGTAAGGATCCCACACCGCGCCGCAATATTCTGAGTGGACTTGTTGCATCTTCTAAGTGTCCTGCCAATGAAACGCAACCTTTGGCTCGCCTTCCCCACAATATTATTTATGTGGTCTTTCCAACTGAAGTTGTTCGTAATTTTAACACCCAGGTACTTAGTTGAATTGACAGCCTTGAGAATTGTACTATGTATCGAGTAATCGAATTCCAACGGATTTCTTTTGGAACTCATGTGAATCACCTCACACTTTTCGTTATTTAGCGTCAACTGCCACCTGCCACACCATACAGCAATCTTTTCTAAATCGCTTTGCAACTGATACTGGTCTTCGGATGACCTTACTAGACGGTAAATTACAGCATCATGTGCGAACAACCTAAGAACTGCTCAGATTGTCACTCAGGTCATTTATAAAGATCAGGAACAGCAGAGGTCCCAAGACGCTTCCCTGGGGGACACTTGATATCATTTCAGTTTTACTCGTTGATTTGCCGTCTAATACTACGAACTGCGACCTTCCTGACAGGAAATCACGAATCCAGTAGCACAACTGAGACTATACCCCATAGGTCCGCAGCTTGATTAGAAGTCGCTTGTGAGGAACGGTGTCAAAAGCTTTCCGGAAATCTAGAAATGCGGAATCAACTTGAGATCCCCTGTCGATAGCGGCCATTAGGCGAGGATATGGATATTCCAACGATGAGAACGTTCACACAGTTGTTCTCGAACGTCTCCGTGACTAAGGAGCAGAATTCTGCTCTCGAGGAAGTGAGCAATTGTTAGAAACGTCCGACAGCTGTTTCCGGAGATCTGATGACTATGTTGAAGTGTTTTTGTGAAGTGTAGTTCAGTTAAAGTTACATGGCTTGCCATGATAAGTTTCTCAAGTATATATATATAGTGTGTTTAATAGAGAGAGAGAGAGAGAGACAGAAAACAAGTAGCAGGAGAAGTATGAGAAGATGAGGGAGGCTACGATGTGTTTCCAATCAGGCCATTTGTGTTTCCCCATTCTAAAAATGTTCCGAGGTAGTCTCTGCCTCTAGTAATAAAGTCCTTCTTCTCAAACCTTCTTTCGACTTTTTGATGCTGTCTCCCATTTCCGCTATATTTTGCTAATTTTTAAATATGTACGTTACTACAACACCTGTCCTATCACCCCCCCCCCCACCCTTCTGCCATTTCCAGTGGAACGTTAACAGTTTCTGGTTACGGTAACAGACATCCCACAGAGTCTTCCACAGACTACGTTTAGTCCTTTATTTGTCCGCTTCTTTTTTTAACGTCCTCCGATAACGTCACAAATACTTCAGCTTTTTTTCTGCATATTTCTGCTGGCCCACGTTTTATTTTCTTATAATCTTGTGCTCCAGATGTCCACTTTCAGGATATATTTTGCACAGTTTCATATCAACCTCTCTCACCCCCCCCCCCCCCCCCATGAACCATGGACCCTTTGCCTTTGGTGGGGAGGATTATAGCCGTACCATAAGTGCAATTACAACGGAGGGGTATATGATGAGAGGCCAGATAAACTTGTAGTTCCAGAAGAGGGACAGCAGCCTTTTTAGTAGTTGCAGGGGCAACAATCTGGATGATTGACTGATCTGGCCTTGTAACACTAACCAAAACGGCCTTGCTGTTGTGGTATTGCGAACGGCTGAGAGCAAGGTGAAACTACAGCTGTAATTTTTCCGGAGGGAATGGTTAAACGAATATGGCATCCTCTTGGGTAAAATATCCCGGAGGTAAAATAATCCCCCATTCGGATCTCCGGGCGGGGACTACTCTGGGGTACGTCGTTATCAGGAGAAACAAAAATGGCGTTCTACGGATCGGAGCGTGGAATGTCGGATCCCTTAATCGGGCAGGTACGTTAGAAAATTTAAAAACGGAAATGGATAGGTTAAAGTTAGATATAGTGGGGATTAGTGAAGTGGTAGGAGGAACAGGGCTTCTGGTCATTGCAATACAGGATTATAAATAAAAACAGGGGTAAAGCAGGAGTAGGCTTAATAATGAATAAAAAATAGGATCGTGGATAAGCTACTATGAACAGCATAGTGAATGCATTATTGTAGCCAAGACAGGCACGAAGCCCACACCCACCACAGTAGTACAAGTATATATGGCAACTAGCTCTGCGGATGATGAAGGGATTGAAGGAATGTATGATGAGAGAAAAGAAATTATTCAGATAGTTAAGGGAGACGAAAATTTAATAGCTATGAGGTATTGTAAATCAATAGTAGGAAAAGAAAGAGAGGTAAAAGTAGTAGATTAAAATGGGCTGGGGGAAAGGAATGAAAGAGGAAGCTGCATAGTAGAATTTTGCACAGAGCTAACACTTGGTTTAAGAATCATGAAAGACGGTTGTATTCGTGGAAGAGACCTGGACACACCGGAAGGTTTCAAATATATTATATAATGGTACGACAGAGATTTAGGAAACAGGTTTTAAATTTTAAGACGTTTCCAGGGGCAGACGTGGACTCCAACCACAATTTATTGGTTATGAAGTGAAGATTAAAGTTGACGAAACTGTAACAAGGCAGGAATTTAAGGAGATGCGATCCGGGTAAACTGAAAGAGCAAGAAGCTGTAGAGAGTTTCAGAGGAAGCCTTAGGGAACGATTGACAAGAACAGGGGAAAGAAATACAGTAGTAGAAGATTGGTTAGCTTTGGGAGATGAATTGGGAAGGCAGCAGAGGATAACGATACTATGACAAGTGCTATTAGAAAGCCTTGGGTAACAAGAGTTACTGAATTTAATTGATGAAAGGAGAAAATATAAAAATGCAATAAATGTGGCAGGCGAAAGAGAATACCAACGTATAAAAATGAGATCGATAGTATGTACAAAATGGCTAAGCAGGAATGGAGAGGACAAATGTAGAGATGTAGAAGCATATATCACTAGGGGTAAGATAGATGCTACCTACAGGAAAAGTAAAGAGGCCTTTGGAGAAAAAAGAGCTATCTTTATCAACATCAAGAGCACAGGTGGAAAACAAGACCGAAGCAATGAAGAGAAGGGAAAGAGATGGAAGGAGTATATATATACAAGGGAGATGTATTTGAGGGCAATATTAAGGAAATGGGAGAGGAGGTAGATGAAGATGAGAAGGGAGATATGATACTGCGTGAAGACAGCCTTGGGAGAGCCAGCCATGACAAAACTCTTCCGCCTGGTCAGAAAGATGTATGAGACAGGTAAAATACCCTCAGACTTTAAAAAGAATATAGTAATTTCAGTTCCATAGAAAACGGATGCTGACAGATGTGAAAATTACCGAACGATCAGTTTAAAAAGTCACGTATAAATTGAAGACATAAAGTCTGTATGTGAGCCCGCGATCATTTTTTTAGCACTTTTATTTTCACAAGTCCTTCTTGATTACATCGATTTCTTTGCACTTTATGACCGGTTTCGGCTTATCGCCATCTTCAGATCTGTTGTAAATATAAAACTGTGTAAGCGACCAGGTTCAATTAATTAAGATTAAATCTATACAAGTCTAGTGATTCATGAAATATAAAATATTTATAGCCATGTATGGCCGTCATACATACCGTTAAAATATTCTGATATAAATCATCGTTAAGTTACACAGCCAGCCGGAGTGACCGAGCGGTTCCAGACGCTACAGTCTGGAGCCGCGTGACCGCTACGGTCGCAGGTTCGAATCCTGCCTCGGGCATGGATGTGTGTGATGTCCTTAGGTTGGTTAGGTTTAAGTAATTCTAAGTTCTAGGGGACTGATGACCTCAGATGTTAAGTCCCATAGTGCTCAGAGCCATTTAAACCATTAAGTTACACATGTGCGTGCTAATACTCAGATTGCGTCAGTATTTACACAAAAACCTAATGCCAGCAGAGGGCACTGTAGCCAAAGTACCAGTGTCGTCAATATTAAGATTAAAATGCGGTATGCATAGTCTGTAGTTAAAAAATTTTCCCCCTTGGCTAAACGAGCGCCTGTTATTAAAAACATATACTGATATACTATACGTGAAATTATACTCATACTTGAAATCCATAAAAAGTACAAATAATATACAGTACAATCCTTAGCCTGGATAGGTAACATACAACTTTTATGGAATACCAGTATAAAAAGTATAAAACAAAAAATACAAAGAAAAAATCAAAATCTTCTATCCTAAGATCATTTAACAGTGAACGATATCATAATACAATTAATAAATTAGTGACTCTTAATTAAAAATAGAAAATTGATAATCGATATTATATTAGAGTGCAGTATCGATGGCGAATATGTCGTGGCTTCTCTGCATGAGTTCCCTGTTTTCCTGTGGTTGAGCTCAAGGAGGACGGCGCAGTCTCCTTGTCGCTGACAGCCGGCACACGCCAATGCGCTGGGGTGCTCCACGCTATTCAAACTAGTAGGTCTCAGAATATATCAAAGTAAGCATTCAGGTGACACTCGTACTGTTCATTCAGCAGTAATTCCGGTTGTCGTTTCCTGTGCACATAAATCTCGACTTCCTAGAGCAGGTCCATTAACTGCCCCTTTGGCGACCTATGCAACACTTTCATATTACTATCTATACTTCCTACCGAATGTCTTTCTCTGTCCAAATGTGTATCGAAAGCACTCTTATTTTGGTTATATGTATGTTCTCTAAAACGAGTCTGGAAATTTTTTCCTGTCTGACCGATGCTTTCGGATAGAAGATTTTGATTTTTTATTTTTATTTTTTATTTTATACTTTTTATACTGGCATTCATAAAAGTTGTATTTTACCTATCCAGGCTAAGGGTTGTATTGTATATTATTTGAACTTTTTATGGATTTTAAGTATGAGTCTAAATTCACATATAGTATATCAGTATATGTGCGTGAGTCGTGCTTGGGTAGCTCAGTTGGTAGAACCCTTGCCAGCGAAAAGCAAAGGTCCCGAGTTCGAGTCTCGGCCCGGCACACAGTTTTAATCTGCCAGGAGTTTCATATCAGCGCACACTCTGCTGCAGAGTGAAAATTTCATTCTAGATCTGAAGATGGCGATAAGCCGAAACCGGTCATAAAGTGTAAAGAAATCTATGTGATCAAGGCGGACTTGTGAAAATAAAAGTGGTAACAACTCACGGTTGCAAAATACCAACACGAATCCTTTATAGAATAGAAAACGTGGTAGAAGATGATCTCAGAGTGGGTTTGGATTCAGGTGAAATGTAGGAAGGCGCGAGGCATTTCTGACCCTACGACTTCTCATAGAAGATAGGTTCAGGAAAGACAAACATTAGTTTATAGAATTTGTCGACTTGAGAAAGCTTTTTACTATGGTGACTGAAATACTCTCTATCAAATTCTAAAGGTGACAGGAGTAAAATACAGGGAGCGAAAGACTATTTACAATTTTTACAGGAACCAGATGATTGTAATAAGGATCGGGGGGCACGAAAGGGAAGCAGTCGTTGAGACATGAGTGAGATAGGGTTGTAGCCTATCACCGATGTTATTCAATCTGTATATTGCGCAAGCAGTAAAGGAAACAAAGGAAAAAGTTGGAGTAGGACTTGAAGTCCAGGGAGAAGAAATAAAAACTTTGAGGTTTGCTAATGGCATTTTAATTTGTCAGAGACAGCAAAGAACTGGCAAGAGCAGTAGAACGCAATGGACAATGTCTCCAAAAGAAGATATGAGATGAACATCAACAACAGCAAAACTAGGATAAAGGAATGTAGTCGAATTAGATCAGGCGATGATAGTAGACGAGTTTTAGTATGTGAGAAGCAAAATAATTAACGATGGCCGAAGTAGGGAGGACATAAAACTAGACTGGCAATGGAAAGAAAAGCGTTTCTGAAGAAGAGTAATTTGTTAACTTCGATTACAGATTAAGTGTCAGGAAATCCTTTCTGAAAGTATTTGTATGGAATGTAGCCATGTATGGAAGTGAAACATGGTCGATAAACAATTTAGACAAGAAGAGAATAGAAGCTTTTGTAAATGTGGTGCTACAGAAGGTTGCTGAAGATTAGATGGGTAGATCATGTAACTAATGATGAGGTACTAAATAGGACTGGGGAGAAAAGAAATTTGTGGCACAACTTAAGCAAGCATTAAAGGAAACAAAAGAAAAAGTTAAATAGGAACTGAAGTCCAGGGAGAAAAAATAAAAACTTGCATCTATTGTCCGTGTTCAAATAAGGTGAACAGAAACAGTTTCATCAGCCACTGAGACGGATGATGTTTTATATCTTATTAACGTAATTGTCTACAAGGAACACATATCAAAGACAAAGGTAGGATGCATTCTGAGACATCAAGAGATCAGCAGTTTAGTGCTGGAGGGAAGCGTGGAGGGTAAAAACCGTAGAGGTAGGCCCAGAGATGAACATAGTATGCAGATTCAAGAGGATGTAGGTTGCAGTAGTTACCCAGAGATGAAAAAGCTTGCATAGGATAGAGTAGCATGGGGAGCTGCATCAAACCAGTCTTTGGACTGAAGTCTACAACAACAACATATCAATCTCTGAGTCTGGTAGAGCTCTTTCATTGAGGAAAGTGTTGTTTGAGTGTGTCGATTTACTTCTGGTATCTTCGTTGTTCTGGCAATCCTGTGTAGTCTTGCTTTCTAGACACAACAATTGTGTCACTTGTTCCACTTCCACGTCGATCCCAATATTGATGTTGAGGATGTCGCTATTCTCCTTTCTGCTACTATTCAATGAGCAGTGGGTGAACCCGATCAACAGGGACTTGCATGCATTGTGCGAAAACAATAGCGCATTGAGGATGTCTAGCTTCTAGCCGAAATCTAGATCTGCATAATAAAATTTTAAAAAGGGTGACTGATTGCTGCAATCTATAATTTACAAGTCAATATAACAGTCGCTGAGTGCGACCGCTTTCCAAATGGAAGGTAACCTGATTCTCCTTTGAATTTGTTTATTCTTAAGCCGTTCACAATGCTAATTATTTTTCCACTACATCTAACGGTCTTCCTTACACTTGGCCAGAAGGGCTGTGCCACATACATTGCTCTCTACATCGTCTATTATTTACTGGATGTATTCCAATCTTCCAATCTCTCTCTTCTCCTACCTAGTTTACCCTCTACAGCCACCTCTAGTACTATGGAGGTTATTCCATGATGTATTCATAGATATCCTATCACCGGTCCGTTCTTCTGGTCAGTGTTTCCCATACTTTCCCTTCCTCGCCGTTTGTGCTGTGAACCACCTCGTTCCTTACTTTACCAGTCCACCTAATTTTCAACTTTCTTCTTTAGCACCATATCTCAAATGCTTAGATTCTCTTCTGTTACGGTTTTCCTACCGTCCATGTCTCACTGCCGTACAATGTTGTGCTGTAAGTGTACATTCTCAGAAATTTCTTCCTCAGATGAAGGATTTTATTTGATACTACTAGACTTCTCTCATCGCGGGATGCCCTCTACGCCTGTTTTAGTCTCCTTTTTATGTCGTCCCTGCTTTGTCCGTCTTGTGTTTCTTTGCTTCAAAGTAGCAGAATTCCTTCACTTTATGATGATAAATTTTGGTGTTAAGTTTACCATTATTTTTATTTCCGCTATTTCTCATCTCTTTTGCCTTTTTCCGATTTACGTTCATTCCTCATTCTGTACTTATTAGACAGCTCATTCCATTCAACAGCTGCTACAAGACTTCCTTAAATCACTGAGGATAGCAATGCCATTACGAACCTTAACACTGACATGACTTCACCCTGAATTTAAATTCCATTCTTGAAGCTTTCTTTTGTTTCATTCATTGCTTTTCCGACGTATAGACTGAACAGCAGGGGAGAGAAACGGAATCTATGTCTTATACCACTTTACGTTGTGAACATTTTTGCCGGCCGGAGTGGCCGTGCTGTTCTAGGCGCTACAGTCTGGAGCCGAGCGACCGCTACGGTCGTAGGTTCGAATCCTGCCTCGGGCATGGATGTGTGTGATGTCCTTAGGTTAGTTAGGTTTAATTAGTTCTAAGTTCTAGGCGACTGATGACCTCAGAAGTTAAGTCGCATAGTGCTCAGAGCCATTTGAACCATTTGTTGAACACCTTCCACGTCGACAAATGCTATGAACGTGTCTTGGTTTTTCTTCAGCATTGTTTCCATGAATAAGCGTAACATCAGAGCTGCCTATCTTTACATTTCCTGAAATGATCGTTATCTAATACACTCAACTTTCTTTTCTATTCTTATGTACAGGACTCTTCTCTGCAAGTTGGATGCAGGAGCTGTTAAACTGCTTGTGGCATAGTTATGGCACATTCTGGCCTTTATATCCTCGGAATTGTGACTTTCTTCCGAAAGTCTGATGGTACGCCACTAGTCTCATATATTCTAAGCAATAACTTGAATAGTCGTTTAGTTGCCACTTTCCCCGTAGATTTTAGAAATTGCGATGGGAGGTTATTTATCTCTTCTCCATATCTGATAGCAAATCTTCCAGACCTCTCTTACATTCTGAGTAATATTGGATCATCTATCTCTTCCACACGGACTTCCAGTTCCTCTATCATCATGTCATTAGACAGGTCCCCCGCCCCCCCCCCCCCCCCCCCCCCCTCATACAGGTCTTCAGTGTACTCTTTCCATACAAGTGATCTCTGCTCTGCTCTGCGTCCATTGCATTCTTAATGGTACCACTCCGCTTTTTAATTTCACCGAAGGATGTTTCGTCTTGTCTTCAGTCAGTCCCTCTAACGCACTGGCAATGCGCTGCATCAAGACTGGTGGACTGTTAATTCAACTGCATTACAGCACATAGACCTTTGATATGTGTTCCTTGTAGGCAATTACGTTAATGATATATAAGGCATCATCCGTACCAGTGGCTGATGAAACTCTGTTTCTGTTCACCTTATTTTAACACGAATAATAATTGCAAATTCTGTATATGTTAAGAGTTCTGCGCGCAACTAAACCTTCTAGGGATGCAGTTACACAAATGATGAAAACTGTGGAATACTGCAAGTGTCTGTGTAAAGTGCAGGTCTGCTGCAACGCTATAGAAATCCAGCCAGAAACGAAAACCAAACATGCTAGTCCAATTTCGTAACTTTGGCTGGCAAAATGTTGGCTGAGAACGTTTATGTGGTAAGCATGCAGGGGTGAACGAGAGACTGACTTGTCGCCCTGGGGGCAGCTTTATGCCACTCTGAAGACCATGAGATCACGCCATGTGTACATGACGTGGCGAAGGAGAGCACAGGCCGGTCCCATTGCCGTGTAGTCAGCGCCGAGTAGGTGGCGTTGCTAGTTGTTGGAGCGAGTCGTGGACTATTCATTGGGAGTCGTAGTTGACAGTGTGTTACTTTTGTGTCAGTTTAGATTGTGATGTTTGTTCGTGTTGTCTGCCTGGTGGGTGATTAAGATAATGAGTGTAGATGGGCGCTTTTGTTTTATCTGGTGCCTAATTTTGTTGTGCAGAAGTACTTCAGTACCCCCTTTGTAAGGTTTGTTTAAGCATGGCGGAACAATATCTATGAGATGTATACTTGTACGTTAAGTTAAGTTTTCTATTGTATGTCCTTAGGGGGCTCTTTCAGTTGTAGTTATGTCATTAATGTGAGGCACAAAATTGTTTTTATCAAGTTTGTATTGTTATATCAGAACTAATTTGGAATGCTGAGCACAAGTACTTGCATTGTTTATTGACGCATGTGCTGTGGCGCTATTAAATCGATGTTAATAAACTGAAGTACTTGGCTAAGAATCCACACTTGCAGAGTCCCCACCGAAACTCTACTCTCAACGAACTCCTACGCTACTTTAGTGACCACTTACGATTATTTGTACACAGTAGATTATAAAGTTGAAATGGTTTCTGCTGTGTAATCGGAATATTCTGGGAATGGAAATGAGTACAGGGATCGCTGAAGTCTGCTGGGAATTTAATTCCCGACTAAGTTGGGAAAATGTGGTTAGAATAAAGGGAATTAATCACTGCTTTGATCCACACGAATATTAAATGTAACTGCTTTTAGCAGTTAACAATTAAAATCAAATTATTCATAATGCACATTCTTTCCGAGTGAAATGTCACAGGAGGCTAAGCCCTGAGATAATATACTAAATTCTCACTGAGAAACATAAAAAATTTTGCCCTATAACTGCCATTGCACTTAGGGAAACTCCAGGTTAGATGTAATATGCTTATTCTAACACGGAAGGGGGTGTCTGAAGAACAGTCACCTACTTTTAACGATTTATTATCGTAGAAATAAACAGTTTCAAACACTGCATAAGAAATTAAGTTAACTTAAAGTCGCCGTTGCTGATATTAACGTACTGATATTCCATCGAACTGTATCTTGGGTGCTGAGGCACTTCATGAATATAATTCATTCAAAATGGAGGAAGGACAGGATGAAGTCAACGAACATGAAGTTCATGCAAAAAGAGTACAGACTGAAGGAAGTCAGCCCTTCACCGCAAAACTACAGACCACGACGTTCGTGCCTTCCAGCACATTAAGGCTGCAGTAAAAATGAAATGGCACCGAGCGCTCACACAGTGCAAGGCTACGCAGAAAACAATCAAATGGGTGCAAGACGTAACAAAATGGAACGCTCTCAAATGTCCTAAATGTATGCTAGAAATTAACTGATAAATACGTGCAACGATAAGAAATAAACGTAATGAACTGCAAAGGGCCGGCCGCTGTAGCCGAGCTGTTCTAGGCGCTTCAGTCTTTAACTGCGCTGCTGCTACGGTCGCAGGTTCGAATCCTGCCTCGGGCACGGATGTGTGTGACGTCCTTAGGTTAGTTAGGTTTAAGTAGTTCTAAGTCTAGGGGCTGATGACCTCATGTGTTAAGTCCCATAGTGCTTAAAGCCATTTGAATCTGAACTGCAAAGGACATTAGCAAACGATAAATATGTGGAGCTCAGGACTGAATGCACTCGTATGTGCACGTGGCCTAAATGAACAAAGAAAGTATTCGAAAACCCGAATTTAACATTAAAAAGTCACGCAAACATTTAACTACACTACATTTTTAGTACCATACGAATTCACGATAGATCGGTGAAGAGGACACATAGAAAGATACACAGAAGAAAGCTCCGAAGTTACTCATTACACTGAAATGGAAATGAATTTATGACAAGAAGTAGACGGAGAACAACCATAAGGGAGTACATTCACATGCAAATTTTCCCTTAACAGAAGTCATTCTCTCAAACGCCCTGCATTTCGTGTTGGATGCATTTCCACACAACAGGTTGTGGTAAGAACAAGCAAGTCTCAGAAAACCTTAACAAAACCTAAAAAATAAACCACTTGTGACTAAACTATTAAATATCATTATAACGCTGTCGCTGTGAAATAAGATGAATCAAAATACTTCAAATAGCCTGAAGACTTACACAATTTCATTCTAAGATGCAGTCTTCCTCTTAAAGATACGATGTGCGCTCACCAATGACCCAGCGTGAAGTCCTTTAGCAAGTTCCCCGAATTTCAATCCCTAGGTCTCTTCCGCCACCAACCCAACAACAGTCGAAAGGCCACTTAGAGGGCACATGCATCTTAGATTTGTCTGAAGCCACTAAGTTTGCAATCCTGCGTCTACAGAAGTCAACATGTATAATAAATCTGCATATATAAAAACAGTAGAGAGATGCAGAACACAGTTTGGCTGCATCGTTCAGTTAATTTATGATGAAACATGCGTGTTGTAAGGGGTCCGTAGGCCCTTACCATAACTTTGCACTCGGCGCAGGTCGATAGGACGAACAATCGATTGTGACGTGTTGAGAGAGCGAGTGTCGAAATGCGCCAGTGTGGTTGGCGGATATATGTGTGTGTGAAGGCCATTGTTGAAATACAGGGCTTTAACGGAGAAAGGTGTCGCCATCGCCGTGGTTAGACCCCTATGTAATAGATTAATACCGGGAAAGTGAAGAAGTATCATTACGAAAGTGATCAGTGACGTTACTAGTGCCCATATTTGGTTCCGCGTCTACCACGCCGGCCTAACCTTGGATTGCGGTGTTGGATGCAGTGATGGATTAGCGTGTGACGATAATGGAAAATGAAGAAAGCCTGTGCTGAGATTAGCCGTAATTAGATATGTATGACGAAGGCAGTGGCTGTCTCCTTTTTTGTGTTTTGAGAAGAATATAAGTTCGTAATTAGTAAAACTGTGTTGGTGTTCCTCATTACCAGACATTCAGTATTATAGTATTGAACAGGAAACTGGAAAGTAACAACTTCCGTAGCAGTCAATTCCGATTACCAGCCCCATTAGGTTCACGGTCATGTTAATAATAAATATTGGGCTGCTATTCGATCAGATCAGGTCGGGATAAAAATCGGAGGTATTACAATGTCAACTGCTCCGTTTTCTCTAGGGTCGGGCCGAGAAACGCACTGGTACTTCGAAGTGCCAGTATCAAATGGAAATAACGTTAAATCCGAGAAATACTACATGAAACGTTTCCGACAGACATATTTCAAATTAGTCGTAGAGCAGGCCTTTCTTTGTAAGTAATGTTAAGTCATCTCTTGCTCAAAATAATGCAGTTATCAAAAGAAAAGAAATACTTGAATGCCCTGAAAAAAAAAAGAAAAACAGTAAACACAACCACCGCTGGAGGAACGCAAGGTGACAAGAGTAGCGTTATTGTCTATGGAGTATTCTCCTGGTGTTCTTTACAGAATATGCAATTTTACTCTTGACAGATCTGTTTATGAATACTTCTTCAGAGATCACGCACATCACTAAATGTTAATTTTATTCCCACATGGAGAGAATACCTTTCAGGAGAATAAAATCACTGGGTGTTCCTTCAAGGTGGCGGGAAGAATACCAACAAGATTTCAATGTGCTTCACTCACCCCAGAAAAAGCTGACCCACCAAGATCGTGGTTTCCGCTCTTGTAGCCATATACACCTGCCAGCACTTGATTTAGTTCGTAAGTGAGCCCTCACACAGTCAGAAAAAGTAATGTGTCAACACACTGCGTGATAGTGCGAGAGTAAAAGCGGGGGAGTCTTACTGCGCAGTATTTATACGTGGGACGCGTCAGTTACAACTGTGCCCTTGCAGCGAACACTTCACTACTCGAGGATGCAGAACTCTCAAGTACAGCACTGCGATTGCAGTCGCTACGTGCTGCGAAAAGAAAAGTAAGAGGATGTGGGGATGGGCGAAAAAGTGGCTTGGAAGAGGTTCCACACACGGTCATGCTAACATGTTGTGACTTGCAGCAGTGCCACATCATCACCGGAATAATTTGTGTATGAGCGAATTGTTGTAGCGCCGTTATGTATTTCTGCGATACATAATTCAAACTTCTGAAAAGAGCAAATAAGCCGTTGCAATGATATTCCTGTGCACCTAAGCACTTCTGTGAAATGCTTCTACAGCTAAATACTGGTTGAGTACTAATTACGTAATCAAACTACTCTAAATGATAATTAATTGAAACCCTCAGCTGCCGATAGGTGTTGTTGATATACCTCGACTGGGACAGCTGAAAAATGTGTGCCCCGATCGGGACTCGAATCCGGAATCTCCTGCTTACATGGCAGACGCTCAATCCATCTCTTTTCTTTTTTTTTTATCGTTTTGTTTGGTCGTTGCGGACGTCACATAATATCTGTTCAAGTTCGTTAGTTGATCCTTCCACTCAGTTTTTTATTACAGAGGCCAACCAGCTCACTGACCGAACACGCTGAGCTACCGTGCCGGCATCCATCTGAGCCAATAGCGCAAATGCAGGGACTTACTCCTTGCACGTTTCTCGTGAGATACACATTCCCAACTGTCCACAATCTACATACGTAAAGTTCCTAATAGATACTTTGCCTGTCCACTCATTACTCGCACCCACTAAGGTGACGATTCCCGTAAGAGTTCGGGCAACCTGTGCGCATTCGCACAGACGAAGGTCAATGGCCGGGTAGCCAATTAACTATATATGAGGATAGTAACTGTTCTCGAAAGAACAGATACCACTGATGATCATGCAGCTTTTCTAGAATAAATGATAATTAACTGAAACCCTCAGCTGCCGACAGGTGTCTTCTCATTGCACTTCATCATATGATTCCTTTTGCCAATGTTTCTTGGTGTTTTCATGTTCATATAGCGTCGCTGCATTAGTTGTTTAAACGTCTGCGAATTACCAATTCTCGGCAAGTACATTTATTACCTAATGTAATACGTGCACGGTTCAAATGGCTCTAAGTACTATGGGACTTAACATCTGAGGTCATCAGTCCCCTAGAACTTAGAACTACTTAAACCTAACTAAATTAAGGACATCACACACATTCATGCCCGAGACAGGATTCGAACCTGCGACCATAGCGCTCACGCGGTTCCTGACTGAAGGGCCTAGAACCGCTCGGCCACACCGGCCGACTAATACGTGCACGTTAAAATATATTGCTCAATATATTGAGCGGGAAACATCAGCAGTCCCTTTCAGTACATTGTGCAAAGCAATACCGTCCTCAGACGGTGAATAGTACTGTACAGTTCTCAGTATTGCACGATAAATATTGAGCGTCTGAGCGCCCCTTAACAGCCGGTGCAGCTGCTGTCCTGGCAGCTAAAATTGTCGCTTACGTGAAGCGGCAGCTCACAAGGCTCGGAAGAGCAGTGACTCACCAACTGAAAGTGACGCTGCCGGCCACGTGGAGTGGAGGGCTGGTTACGCAGAGCTGCTGAAACCGAATACGACGGCGGCGGCAGCGGCGGCCAGACAGCACGGCCCCACGGCACCGCCACAGCGAGGACAGGAACCGGTCGGCTGCAGTCACCGATACCGCAGGAATGGAGCCGCCGTGAGTCCTATTGTTCCGGAGCTCTCACACGGGTGCACTATGCGGCCGAGTATCTCCCGATAGGCCAGCAAGCGCCCGTCTGAAGTCAGTCAGGTAACAAAGAAGTGCCACCAATGAGGAGGTGGAGAGAGGGGATGTCATGGGTCATGGGCCATGGCCCTAACCCCGCCCCCCCCCCCCCCGCCACCGCCGCCCACAAACATTTCTAGCCAAGAACGCAACCAGCGATTAAAAGAAAAAGCACTCCGTCTTCCGGCCACGAGTAGCCTACCGGGACCATGTGATCGCCGTGTCTTCTTCAGTGGAGGATGCGGATAGGAGGGGCGAGCGGTCAGCACACCGATCTCCCCGGTCGTTATGATGGTATTCTTGACCGAAGCCGCTACTAATCGGTCGAGTAGCTCCTCCATTGGAATCACGAGGCTGAGTGCACCCCGAAAAATGGCAACAGCGCATGGCGGCCTGGATGGTCACCCATCCAAGTGCCGACCTCGCCCGAGAGCGCTTAACTTCGGTGATCTCACGGGAACCGGTGTATCCACTGCGGCAAAGCCGTGATTTAAAAAAAAGTAAAATAAATGGAACATCGCTAGATTAGCTGCCAATTATAGTTGTCAAAACCACAACAGTATATACAGGCAATAAAATACCTCGCTTTCATCTGTGAACAACAGCAATTAATGGAGATTAAGATAAATATTTAAAATCTGGGCTGCCGCTGGAAACGACCTATGCAAAAGTAAGATTTTAAGAAAGCGACAGCGCCACGATGCAGTAGCAATAATGCCGAAATATACTGCTAACGTAAAACGTGTTGCTATTAACATTTATGGCAGCATTGTGGAACATTACCGTCTTTAATTTATTATGTCATTACAAGACATTTGCCGGCCGGAGTGGCCGTGCGGTTCTAGGCGCTACAGTCTGGAACCGCGTGACCGCTACGGTCGCAGGTTCGAATGCTGCCTGGCGCATTGATGTGTGTGATGTCCTTAGGTTAGTTAGGTTTAAGTAGTTCTAAGTTCTAGGGGTATCGTCTTTGATTCATAATCAAATGTCTTCGTCCCGGGTTCGATCCCCGCCACTGCCTAAATTTTGATAAATAATCAGCATTGGCGCCCGAAGACTTCCGGCATAAGAAGTCAGCCTCATTCTGCCAACGGCCTTGTCAAAGAGGGCGGAGGAGCGGATAGAGGTTCAGGGCACTCTCTTGTCCTAGGGGTGGGAAATTGCCCCTAAAGGCGGAAGAATCAGCAATGATCAACGACATGAGGATGCAGAAGGCAATGGAAACCACTGCATTAAAGACACGTAACGTGTATCCACAGGACATGTTGGCCTGTAATTGAACAAGTATCATGATTCCGGAATAGTCCCCCATTCGGATCTCCGGGAGGGGACTACCAAGGGGGAGGTTACCATGAGAAAAAGATTGAATAATCAACGGAAGGATAAAGTTCTACGAGTCGGGGCGTGGAATGTCAGAAGCTTGAACGTGGTAGGGAAACTAGAAAATCTGAAAAGGGAAATGAAAGGCTCATTGTAGATATAGTAGGGGTCAGTGAAGTGAAGTGGAAGGAAGACAAGGATTTCTGGTCAGATGAGTATCGGGTAATATCAACAGCAGCAGAAAATGGTATAACAGGTGTAGGATTCGTTATGAATAGGAAGGTAGGGCAGAGGGTGTGTTACTGTGAACAGTTCAGTGACTGGGTTGTTCTAATCAGAATCGGCAGCAGACCAACACCGACAACGATAGTTCAGGTATACATGCCGATGTCGCAAGCTGAAGATGAACAGATTGTGAAAGTGTATGAGGATATTGAAAAGGTAATGCAGTATGTAAAAGGGGACGAAAATCTAATAGTCATGGGCGACTGGAATGCAGTTGTAGGGGAAGGAGTAGAAGAAAAGGTTACAGGAGAATATGGGCTTGGGACAAGGAAAGAAAGAGGAGAAAGACTAATTGAGTTCTGTAACAAGTTTCAGCTAGTAATAGCGAATACCCTGTTCAAGAATCATAAGAAGAGGAGGTATACTTGGAAAAGGCCGGGAGATACGGGAAGATTTCAATTAGATTACATCATGGTCAGACAGAGATTCCGAAATCAGATACTGGATTGTAAGGTGTACCCAGGAGCAGATATATTTATTTATTTTATTTATTTATTCAACCTGATCAGATTAAGGCCATCTGGCCCTCTCTTACATCGGACCAGTGTTCCACACATGCAGCATTTCACACATCAGAGTTGCATCATGAACATAGTTTAAATGAGAAAATTAGCTTACTCTAGTGACAATATGAATAAAAAGTAGTGACTAAGACCTAATAAAGTAAATGCGGAAGTATTTTTACAACAGTTGCTATACATACAGATTATGATAAAAGCAATAATAATAACAGTAAAACAAAAAATCAAATAGTAATGATAAACATGACTAAGACCTAATAAAGTAAATGCTGGCAGTATTTTTACATCAGGTGCTATACATACAGATTATGGTGAAAGCAATAATAATAACAGTAAAAAAATCACGTAATAATGACAAACATGAGAAAGATTGGCAATAGTAATGAAGGTTTGTGCAGATGTACATTAATATTTTGGTGTGTAAAGTAGATGTTTACTAGTATAGCGAGTTTTGGGTAAGGGAGGTTTAAGGAGGGGGAGAGAGGTTCAAATGGCTCTGAGCACTATGGGACTTAACATCTATGGTCATCAGTCCCCTAGAACTTAGAACTACTTAAACCTAACTAACCTAAGGACATCACACAACATCCAGCCATCACGAGGCAGAGAAAATCCCTGACCCCGCCGGGGGGAGAGAGGGAAGTAATGAGGTGAAGTGCACTCATGTACAGAGGAAGGCATTACTGTTGCTTAAGTAGATACGTCATTAACTGTTTTTTGAAGCCGGTCATGTTTTTAAGTTCTCTAACATAACGAGGGAGGTTATTCCAGAGTCGGGTTCCCGCTACTGTAAAGGACTTGGAGAAAGTCACTGAGCGATGCAGTGGAACGGAGAGGATTTTATTATGATGGGAACGTGTGTTTCTGTCATGTTGTTCCGACATGAGTGTTAGGGACGAGGAGAGATATGAGGGACAGTGTACATTTATAAGGCAGTAGATGAGACAGAGTGTATGGAAATCTCTGCGTTTGTCTGCACGCAGCCAGGACAATTTTGCATATGCTGGTGAAATGTGATCAAAAAGTCGAACGTCACAGATATATCGGACGCAGGCATTCGTGACCAGTTCTAGACGTCGGGAATTTTCCTGAGAGAGGCCTTGTAGGATAATATCGCTGTAGTCAATGATTGGGAGTATAAGCGTTTGTACTAATTTCTTTTTCAGATCGAAAGGGAAGAGTTTTTTATATTTTTGTAGGACATGAAGGGATGCCGAAGTAGTGATGAAGAGTAGGCTGAAGTTCAAGACATTAGTCAGGAAGAATCAATACGCAAAGAAGTGGGATACGGAAGTACTAAGGAATGACGAGATACGTTTGAAGTTCTCTAACGCTATAGATACAGCAATAAGGAATAGCGCAGTAGGCAGTACAGTTGAAGAGGAATGGACATCTCTAAAAAAGGCCATCACAGAAGTTGGGAAGGAAAACATAGGTACAAAGAAGGTAGCTGCGAGGAAACCATGGGTAACAGAAGAAATACTTCAGTTGATTGATGAAAGGAGGAAGTACAAACATGTTCCGGGAAAATCAGGAATACAGAAATACAAGTCGCTGAGGAATGAAATGAATAGGAAGTGCAAGGAAGCTAAGACGAAATGGCTGCAGGAAAAATGTGAAGACATCGAGAAATATATGATTGTCGGAAGGACAGACTCTGCATACAGGAAAGTCAAAACAACCTTTGGTGACATTAAAAGCAACGGTGGTAACATTAAGAGTGCACCGGGAATTCCTCTGTTAAATGCTAAGGAGAGAGCAGATAGGTGGAAATAATACATTGAAAGCCTCTATGAGGATGAAGATTTGTCTGAGGAGTCGATTTAGAAGAGATAGGGGACCCAGTATTTGAATCGGAATTTAAAAGAGCTTTGGAGGACTTACGGTCAAATAAGGCAGAAGGGATAGATAACATTCCATCAGAATTTCTAAAATCATTGGGGGAAGTGGCAACAAAACGACTATTCACGTTGGTGTGTAGAATACATGAGTCTGGCGACATACCATCTGACTTTCGGAAAAGCATCATCCACACAATTCCGAAGACGGCAAGAGCTGACAAGGGCGAGAATTATGGCACAATCAGCTTAACAGCTCATGCATCGAAGCTGCGTACAAGAATAATATACAGAAGAATGGAAAAGAAAATTGAGAATGCGCTAGGTGACGATCAGTTTGGCTTTAGGAAAAGTAAAGGGACGAGAGAGGCAATTCTGACGTTACGGCTAATAATGGAAGCAAGGCTAAAGAAAAATCAAGACACTTTCATAGGATTTGTCGACCTCGAAAAAGCGTTCGACAATATGAAATGGTGCAAGCTGTTCGAGATTCTGAAAAAAGTAGGGGTAAGCTATAGGGAGAGACGGGTCATATATGTACAATATGTACAACAACCAAGAGGGAATAATAAGAGTGGGCAATCAAGAACGAAGTGCTCTTATTAAGAAGAGTGTAAGACAAGGCTGTAGCCTTTCGCCCCTACTCTTCAATCTGTACATCGAGGAAGCAATGATGGAAATAAAAGAAAGGTTCAGGAGTGGAATTAAAATACAAGGTGAAAGGATATCAATGATACGATTCGCTGATGACGTTGCTATCCTGAGTGAAAGTGAAGAAGAATTAAATGATCTGCTGAACGGAATGAACAGGCTAATGAGTACACAGTATGGTTTGAGAGTAAATCGGAGAAAGACGAAGGTAATGAGAAGTAGAAGAAATGAGAACAGCGAGAAACTTAACATCAGGATTGATGGTCACGAAGTCAATGAAGTTAAGGAATTCTGCTACCTAGGCAGCAAAATAATCAATGACGGATGGAGCAAGAGGGACATCAAAAGCAGACTCGCTATGGAAAAAAAGACATTTCTGGCCAAGAGAAATCTACTAATATCAAATACCGGCCTTAATTTGAGGAAGAAATTTCTGAGGATGTACGTCTGGAGTACAGCATTGTATGGTAGTGAAACATGGACTGTGGGAAAACCGGAACGGAAGAGAATAGAAGCATTTGAGATGTGGTGCTATAGACGAATGTTGAAAATTAGGTGGACTGATAAGGTAAGGAATGAGGAGGTTCTACGCAGAATCGGAGAGGAAAGGAATATGTGGAAAACACTGATAAGGAGAAGGGACAGGATGATAGGACATCTGCTAAGACACGAGGGAATGACTTCCATGGTACTAGAGGGAGCTGTAGAGGGCGAAAACTGTAGAGGAAGACAGAGATTGGAATACGTCAAGCTAATAATTGAGGACGTAGGTTGCAAGTGCTACTCTGAGATGAATAGGTTAGCACAGGAAAGGAATTCGTGGCGGGCCGCATCAAACCAGCCAGTGGGCTGATGACCAAAAAAGAAAAAAAAAAGTTCTAGGGGATTGATGACCACAGCAGTTAAGTCCCATAGTGCTCAGAGCCATTTGAACCATTTACAAGACATTTACCAAGCTGCGTGCCCAAGAGAAAATGAATAAATAGAATAAAATACAATAAAAATAAAGTAGAAACTTTATTTCGACGTCGTAGTGGTTTCAGCTGTCATGCTCATCATCAGATGGCTAACGTTTACGATTTCATTAATTTTTTGTCGGCAGCATGTCATCCGTTCCTGAACTGTAGAAGAATATTTGAGTATTTATCTGAATATTTAGTGCCACTTTACATGTCATTTCGAAAGTGTCAGGTTGATGCATAATTTCATAGCGTTTTTCTTTTGCAGGTTGGTATTCCGGATGCTATGGGTTTATTTACCGATAGTGATTTTTTAGTTGTAGTTAACTGTTGTTTTCTGAGTTTACGTATCGTCATTGGCAGATAGGGAGTGGACTTGTGGATGCCATAAAAAGGACTGACAAGTGGAAAAATCGAGACAAAATGGTTCAAATGGTTCTGAGCACTATGGGACTTAACTGCTGAGGTCATCAGTCCCCTAGAACTTAGAACTACTTAAACCTAGCTAACCTACGGACAACACACACATCCATGCCCGAGGCAGGATTCGAACCTGCGACCGTATCGGTCGCGCGGTTCCGGACTGTAGCGCCTAGAACCACTCGGCCACACCGGCCGGCTAAAAGAAATTGAGACTTTTCGACATTTTCTTCTGCGGGCTGACAGTCTCGGTGGCACACAGAAACAATTGCGCCGTATGTAGGATAATGTCGTTAGTCAGAGCAAGGCAAGAAAATGGTTTTCTCTTATAAGGACGACGGTTTTGACATTAATGCCTCTCCACGTTCTGTGAAACCTTCAGAGTTGAGGAATAGTCGTTTAAACGCATCAATCCACAATGATTCACATCAGTGTACTCGAGTAATGACACATGTGAAGAACGTTGGTCACTTCACCATCGTTAGGCATTCGCATGTAATGGAAAAGGTTCAAAATCTGATGTCAGCGTTTCCAAAAAAAAAAAAAAAAAAAAAAAAAAATACAGTAGGTGGCCACCATATGTGCGTTTCTGCTCGCTCGTCATCAAAACATCAAACATCGATCGTCACTATCCTGTATCTATGTATCTGTACTGCTGACGAGAAATGATATCGTTACGCTGACGTAGAGAAAAGAAATGAATGGTTGTGCCCAAACAATGGAGTAACTCCCCTACAAAGGCCTGCGCTCATCCAACAAAAGTAATGTTATCCACGTAATGCAACAGCGACGGTGTGGCGTACTCGAACTGCTTATTGTCAACAACTGAGACATCGTGCAGGCGCAATACTAGAACAACTAACGGGAAGAGTGCGGGAAGTGGCACTGCTCCATAATAACACCCGCCCGCATTCAGCTAGACTGACAAAAAATATTACACAGGAGTTAGGTTGGAAAGTCATTCCGCACCTATTTTATTCACCTGATCTTGCACCATTTAATTTTCACCTTTTCCGCACTCTATCGAAAACTCTTCATGGAATTTCCTTTCCGGATGAAAGTGCGCTCCGAACATTGCTAGACGAGTTGCTCGCCTCAAAACCACATAATTTCCACAGTCGTGATATCGAAAAAGTACCCTAGTGTTGGCATACTGTTATAAGCAGAGAATGTAAGGATATACAGGGTAGAGCAAACAAAAGTGTTCGGTTCAAAAATGGTTCAAATGGCTCTGAGCACTATGGGACTTAACATCTGTGATCATCAGTCCCCTAGAACTTAGAACTACTTAACCCTAACGAACCTAAGGACATCACACATATCCATGCCCGAGGCAGGATTCGAACCTGCGACCGTAGCAGTTACGCGGTTCCAGACTGAAGCGCCTAGAATCGCACGGTCACACCGGCCGGCTAAAAGTGCTCGGAGAACAGCGTTTCAGCGTTACAAGAAATACAGCTGAGGAAAGGAAATACAGGACTAACCTGATTACAGCACATGTTGAAAGTGACCATCATTCAACTCTTGGCACTTTTGGGTCCTGGTCAGTACGTTACTGAAAGTGGATTGAGACTGGACTGCTGGAATTGCTGCAGTCTTACCCAAAAATGTTCTGCTGCAGTTCTTGAAGACTATTAGGACTGTTGCGCTACACCTTAGACTTGAAGGATCCTCACAGAGATCTGAATGATCAGGTGACCTAGATAGCCAGCTAGGACCGCAGCCAGACTGACCTCTGCTAGCAGCCCTCTGCTGTCAAGTGAGAGGGTTGTGTAAATGTGGTCCATGATTCGGCCAGCTGCATGGGCAGTTGTTGCACCATGTTGGAAGAAACTGTAGATGATGTCCATTTTCGAGTAAAAATTCCAGTCTGCAAACCATGAATCTAGTTTCGCAGTTTTCCCCAATCAAGCAAAACTTTATTTTAAATTTTTCAAATCTAATAAATTTTGTACTTTATAAGTAAGAACCATCAAAACTCATTTGCCTATACCGAAAAAAGCAATTTACATTTTTTCACTTTACTTTCAGAATTATGATAAAAAGTGAGGACAACAAAAAAAGAACAACATATGTCAAAGAAAGTAAATCAATGAAAAATGGAGGTAAATGGAGATTGATGACAAATGAGGACAAAAGAAAAGGAGAGCAAAAAATGTGCAACAAAAAATGTGCAACAAAAAACGTGCAACAAAAAATGTACAACAAAAAATGTACAACAAAAAATGTACAACAAAAAATGGGCTACAAAAAATGGACACAAAAAACGGACAACCAACGAAACATTTAACGAAGGTAAGATGTTTAACAAAGGAATGTTAGACGTTAAGCAAACAGGCGTTAAACGTTATATTTAATTACAGTAGTGCGCAAGTATCCAGTCCTTGCAATACTTGTTGGAGAAGACTAACTTACCAAGTAGAGCCTGGAATGTTCATGGACTCATTGTGGGGGAAGCAAGATAGACAGTGGTGCGAAATTCTTTTGAATACGTTTTCTGAAACTTGTGTCGAGCAGCTAGTTCAGCAGCTCACAGGCTATGGACATATCTTAGACGTTGTACCTAAAAATAGGCCCGAAATTATAGACAATGTCAGTATAGAAAAGCGGATTAATGATCATGATGTCATTGCATCTATGGTGACGGAAGTTAGTAAATCACTGAAGAAGGCTAGATAGAGCAGATAAGCAGTTATTAGCATCTTAACGTCATTTAGTTTCAGTAAGATGGATGTAAAGGGATTATGAGCAACGCTCAAGCAGATTGTAGATCGTGGTTTGGGTAGTTATATGCCTAGTTCGAGGATAATGGAGAAGACTCACCATGGTTTAATAACGAAATTCCGAAGATGCCGAGGAAGCTTAGGCTGTTGCACTTTCGGTCAATAGAGAACGCTCAAATGACGACAAGCAAAGGTTACTAGAGATCTGTGTGTCTGATCAGATCTATGCACGAGCATAAAACTACTACCACCGTCATACCTTAGACGGGGACAAGCTGGCCACGGCTCGATTATGCTCTGGGGAGCATTCACGTGTTCATCCATGGGTGTAGTGGAGTTAGTGCTAGGCGCCATGACGACCAAGTAGTATCGCACACTGGTTGCAGACCACGTACACCCCTTCGTGACGATGCATGTTTTCAGAAAGCAGCGGAATTTTTCAGCAAGATAATGCGCCATGTCAGAAGACCAGGAGTGTGATGGAGTGGTTCGAAGAAAATGGCGAGTTCCAATTGAAGTACTGACTCCTGAACTCGCCAGATATGATCCGGATCGAACACATCTGGGATGTGACTGATTGTGGCATCAGAACTCATCGCCCCCTCCCCCCCCCCCTCCTCGGAATTTATGGGAATTAGATGACTTGTGTTTGCAGATATGGTGTAGGATCCCTCCAAGGCCTCATTGCATCCCTGCCATGACGCATCGCCGCCGTTATCCGTGCCAAAGATGGACGTATCGGCTGTTAGGTAGGTGGTCATAATGTTCTGCCTGATCAGCGTACACTGCGCATAAGGACCACGAAGACAGGATACGAGAAACTGCGGCTCATACTGAGGCTTTCAGACAGTCGCTTTTCCTTCACTCAGTTTATTAGTAAAAGAGGATAGGAAATGACAGGGTACCCTCAGCCATGTGGTTTGCCAATTGTCTATGTACAAATAAGTGTAAGTGTAGATAAAGACGAGCATCAGTAACAACTCTTAGTAGTAACCTGGGGTTTCTGTAGGTTAAAGCAACCAGTGCCAGCTACATTGTACAGGTTGTTATCCCATTGCCGGTCCCATTACATCCACAGGAAAGTGACATGCTTTTTCATCAAAACAGTTCATGTACACATAAGGCTGCTGCGAGTTAACGTGCTCTTCATGGTGTCCAACAACTATCCTGGTCAGCAAGATCACCAGGTGTCTCGCTAATTGAACATCTATGGGATATAATGAAACGGGAACTTACCGTTATCCAGAACCTGGAAGAACCATTGCCGAATTGCAGTAAAAATTTCAAGGTGCATGGAACAACTATTGCTGGTTGCCATTCGGTAACTTTACAATCGTTTGCACTCGAGAATACAAGCCTGCTTTGAGTCAGAGGGGAGATACACCCCGCACTGATCTTTCATTTCGTCTGAATTTTATTTGAATTTATTGTCTTATACTCCGTCCGCCCCCGATAGCTGAATGAATGCCGGCACGGTAGCGTGTTCGGTCAGAGGGCCGATTGTCGTCCGTAATAAAAAAACTGAGTAAAGAAATCAACGATCAACTTGAACGGACGCCATGTGACGTCCGCACAGACCAAACTCAACGAACTGTACTGAAAAAAATGAAAAATAATAATTAAAAAATGGACAGCGCAACGGATTGTCAATCCTCTGGGCCCGGGTTCGATTCCCGGCTGGGTCGGGGAATTTTCTCCGCCCAGGGACCGGGTATTGTGCTGTCCTCATCTTCATCCTATCATCCTCATTGACTGCAGGTCTCCGAAGTGGCGTCAAATAGAAAGACCGGCACCCGGCGAACGGTCTGCCCGACGGGGGGCCCTAGCCATACGATTAAATAAATAAAATCATATACTCTAACTATCTGTCACATTTTCCAGTAAAATGGTATTGTCCATCACGATATCCCTTTTTTTCCGGCAGTGTATTTAGTATTCGGGAACAGTAACGGAACCGTTTTACTCCGGATCAGTAGCTTCACAGTAGAATAACACTACTGCAGCGCTGAATTAATCTTATTGGTCCGCGACGCTTTCGTTTTTTGTTTGACGTCCGTACACGAGCCATGACCCGAGCAGCGTGGATGGCCTTTGTCGCGCCAGGCGACTCCTGTCACGACTGACGGACCCCCTGCCTTGACATTGGCTGCAGGCTTCACAAGCCATTGCCTCGGCGCCGTCACAGGTTAAGCGAGTTCCGTCTGCAAATTACGAGGGGCCAGCCGGCGAGGCAGCTAGGGGGCAAGTTCAGCAGGCCGTTGTCCCTGCGCCGTGCCATCCAGCGTCAAGGTAGGCAGAACTTTATACACAGCGCCCAGTGCTGGGCTGAGCTAGGACTGTTGCGTAATTTTCGGGCTCGCTGTGCAGTGAGGGTCAGTCTAGAACAGTGGTCCCAAATCTTCCTGAGACAATTACCCCCAGGTGCAGTAAGGTATTAGGTAGTACCTTCACTTCCTCGCTATCATCATTACAATTTAACTAAAATTGCCACTGGCAACTACATGGACTGGCCGGCCGAAGTGGCCGTGCGGTTAAAGGCGCTGCAGTCTGGAACCGCAAGACCGCTGCGGTCGCAGGTTCGAATCCTGCCTCGGGCGTGGATGTTTGTGATGTCCTTAGGTTAGTTAGGGTTAACTAGTTCTAAGTTCTAGGGGACTAATGACCTCAGCAGTTGAGTCCCATAGTGCTCAGAGCCATTTGAACCATTTGAACTACATGGACTGCACACAGGCAGAAAATTATTTCATACCCAAGAATCCGAAAGGAATGAAATTGAAAATAAAAAAAAAAAAACCTCTTGGATGTAAGAAAAAGAGACCCAAATTGCAAAGACTAAGCAGTTTTGGGAAGATAAGAGAACAATAAATGCAGTGGCAAGTAATAGTTCCATGTGCTGCCTACAAGGCGAAACAAAATACATAACACTATCGAAATTACATCAGTGTAGTGGCCTTTACATAGTTCGTATTGTGTTCTGCTGTCGAACTGTTTGCTTATTGTGTAAGTAATAAAACCGTTTCTGGCCTATTGCTGGAACCCGTAGGAATTTTAATGAGGTATTTAAGCATATGTGATGTATTTATCAATTATACTGTTTCATATGCATGGTACGAAGTAGAAAGTATATGTGTATTGGGTGGATTAAGTGAGGAAGACCTTCATACATTTGTAATTACACTGTCATGCTTGTTTTTCAAATAATAATTGCAAGCATTCGTAACTTACGTAATCAGTCTAACAGAAGAGTGATAGCAGAAATGAGATTTTGAAAGTAATTTAATTTAGTGACTGAAACAATTAGTGAACACTGTTTTTGCCCCTCAGAAAATTTCATTTTACCCGTCAAGGGGTTGTTACCCCCAGGATGGATACGACTGGTCCGAAGAAAAGCGGCAGTGATGATGGGGATCTATACGCAGATAGCTGCATAAGGATGAGCAATTTTTTGGCTGTCAGTATCTGCGTGATTCATTCGTTCTGCCACCCAGGTAAAACCAGGGGTCTTAGCGTTACCTGGAATGATTCCCACTAATTGTCGCCATGTCGTTACGGACACCGTTACTAACTAGCTATGTTAGGAGTTCACAGCTAATTTTCTGCAAGGTCAAGAAAGTTAGCGTTTTCACTCAAATGGCTGGGATTGCCTAGTGTACTGCGCGCGCTTTGAGTCATGGATGGTGAAGTGTGACAGTTAGGTTGCGGTCCATATCCACAGATAAAAAGTTAATTTTGAGAAAAGAATACTTTAAGAGTAGTAAGGTTTCAGGCTGAGGAGATAACAGAGTTCATGGCCAATATTTTTTGTGAATGTGGTTGTGAGTACTGGAAGATGATAATGTATGTAACGCGATAGAAAACTAAGCTGAAATTGCTTTTTTGGTGAACGTGTTTAAAATTTTAGTTACTGTTGAAATATAATAACGGACTCTTAATTCAGCGATGAAGGAAAACCGGGAAGGGCTGGAGCAGTTGGGTTTTACACACATCGCTGGTAGAACATAAATTTTACAGTTTCTGTCACATAGCAGCCAATTAAAATTTTACGTTTTTATTAATTAAAAGTTAAGCAATGAGAAACTCATTTAAAATTCAATGCCAGTTTAAATAATTTACAGAAAATTTAAAGTTAACTTTAATTCAAGATGGCTATGTACTTTAAGGTAAGATACGAGCTGTATAAGGGAGACGTGAATCTAAACAACAGTGCCAGAACAGACCAGACCAGAATGGCCCTAACTATAAAATGGTGAGAATAAATCATTTAGACTTGTGTGATTAAAAAATCGTGAAACCTTACTTAAAATAATGAAAAGCTAACATTAATACCTGGGCAAGATAATTTTAAACGCAGAAAAACATATCACTTGAAAATTTAACACATTTTCCAATAACATAAGAATAATTAAATTACAACAGATTAACGTGTATGTTTGGGTCCCAACACATCAAAATTTTCTTAAGGTGAAGGCAACAACCTAATAGATGCAAATTCAAAATTATTCCAAGTAAAAACTTAACTTCAACAGCAACATCAAGTAATGTGGCCGCGGTTGGAGCAACAGCGCAAAAGAGAACAGCGAGAGCTTCCAAGCGTATGCACTCCAAATGGTGTTAACAGCCGGCTAAGCAAGCCGACGAGGCGTTAGTAAGTGGGGCCCGATCCTACGAAACAGGCACCAGCAATGGAGTACAAGAGTCTTAATGACACTTTCCTGTAGCATAAATAATTTTAATTAAAATTCCAGCACACGGCCGTGCATTAAGCAGATAACTCTTAGGGTAGAATTACTCGTAATATGAGCTCTTACCAGAAACCGCGACAACTGTCTTAACAAGTTAACCAAAAAATTTAAGAAACCAAGTTCTAATATTTTTTAAAAGATGATTTCAGCAGTGCCAATGAGAAAAATTTTCCTTTCTAGCAAACCACAAAAGCAGCCGCAAGGACACTCTCATGACATTCAAAGCTCATCAGAACACACAGTCCGTAACGGTTCGGAGAAAACAAAAGCGCCCTGGAACATCTGAGCCACTTAAACAGAACAAACGCACTATATAATTTCTTAGCTACAAAGAAACCAGAACTATAAAATCAAATTATAAATAGCCAATAAAACAGCAAAAAAGAAACACTTTCCGACTGGAACAATTGATCATTCGTGATTTCTGGTAACACTATGCCTTTCACTGCGCCTCAAGTTGAAAATTACATGACCAATCATTTACTTCAAAAATATGAAGAATTAAGGGGAGAAAATCTGGATAATTAAGGGGAGGCGAACAGGAACAAGTAACGCATACACTAATTTTCACCGCCATATTCAAAATAAGCTTTCTTCTGGAACACAGTGCTTAACACTGGCTAAAGGTTCAGAAATATCATGGATACTTAAGATCAACACGTAAAACAATTATAATGAGATCAACCAGCGGTTCAGTTTAAAATGTCTAGCAGATCTTGCTCTCACTTTGCCCTTCGAATACCGTGGAGGCATAGTTGTCCATACCCAACAAACGAAAGGAACACAGACCAAAAGACATGAACATTGCCTTCGCTGCTTGGCGCCCTTTTGATAAATCACAGCACAAGCTACGTCGATACTCGCTAACTTACACTGGGTAACATCACCGCAGTATTGGTCGCTCGCCAGCAGCTAACACCACGGCGAAGAAGCCCTTGGAAAGCTCGTTCCAACTCCGTTACTCTGTTCGTACTACCCACCAAACCGGCCACCATGCCTGGAGCTGCCATAGCACAGGGCGCTGCGCTCCAACGGTAACATGTCAGTCAAGGATCATGTGAACAATGATATCGATACAATGCGAGAAAGCCGCCGCGGATCAACTGTTAAACAAATTAGTGGAAAATAATTTGTGATTTTACCAACACACACTGGAATGATCTATGTGGCTGGGTGGTTAGTGTGATGTTGAATTGAGAGTAATTGGGGCACTTATAACAAACCACCGAATGACATATAATTACTGAACAATCGTTAAATATAAGTGTAGGATGAAGAGCACAGGATGGTTGTAGGACGTACAGTTTTATTGGTTTTCAACCAGTGCATCTGCTGTAATGCAAAGCTTGACTGAACATTTATGGACAGAATATACATACAAATAGATTTAGAGGCGGTTTACAATACACACCCAAGCCTAATGTGGTATGTAACTTTTCAGCAGGTGTAGAAATATGTTACTCAAGGAAAAGCAGCGAAGTCTCACAAATAAAACCTAGAACCGTCATGAAGACTAGCAGTGAAGTGTCTCAGCCTGGGAGGAATTCACCCCTAGAGCTTGGAAAAATTATTGTGGACTTCTCTATCCACCTGATTGGCCAGCTTGGATTCTTCATCTCATCGATCCAGTTACTTGGCAACTTCTTTTTTTCTGTTGTGTGACACTCTGGTGTGACCGCCTAGCTGGGCATAATAACTGTCGAAAAAATAAATAAATCAAAGTAAAAGTCTTTACGAATTTTAATCTTGAGGAAGGCAGCTGAAATCAATGTTCTTGAAGTTTTACGGGTGTATGTCAGCTTGTTCAAAAAGATATTGTTGTGGACTTAAGTTCCTTTCGCTCTTTCGTTGCAGCTGATTGATTCTTCCTGTAAACTTCTTAAGTGATCATGGGAGAGAAAACACCTGGGTTCTCTAATAACGTGGAAGGTCAAAAACTGACTCAGGCGTACTCAGGTTTAGAACTCTGAATGCTTTATATTTCTTGACTTGGTGATACGTCACACGGTTCACCTGAAAATCTCACATTGTATTGGCCCCCTTGCGCGCGGGTCTTAAATACATTCGCTGACAATCGAAACATTGTTACATAGAGTAATTTCATTAATTACAACCGCAGAAGTTGTTCAAAATTACGTAAATGATAACATTCGGTGATCACAACTGGAATACATAAAATGGAATACAAGGTGAAGTACATTTCTGTCGTTTCATGGAAAATTAATAAAATGATTCAAATGAACAATGCTGATTACATTCTTGTTAACTGCACAGAAGCCACGTTACTAAAAGTATTTTTAGCATGCATCCTGCTTATTTTTTTAGTGCGAACGGAATTTCAATGTATAATCCAGTAGCCAAACAAACAATTCGTCTGCATTCTCAATTAAGTTTCGTGTTGTGAGTTAGAGTATTTGTGGTGTCACCGCCAGACACCACACTTGCTAGGTAGTAGCCTTTAAATCGGCCGCGGTCCATTAGTATACGTCGGACCCGCGTGTCGCCACTGTCAGTGATTGCAGACCGAGCGCCACCACACGGCAGGTCTAGAGAGACGTCCTAGCACTCGCCCCAGTTGTACAGCCGACTTTGTTAGCGATGGTTCACTGACAAATTACGCTCTCATTAGCCGAGACGATAGTTAGCATAGCCTTCAGCTACGACATTTGCTACGACCTAGGAAGGCGCCATTATCATTTGCTATTGATCTTGTAATTCATGTATCATCAAGAGCGATGTTCTCCAATTATGGATTAAAGTTAAGTATTCCAGCAGCTACGTACTTTTCTTGATAGTATAATTACTTTACCCGTTCCAGACCTCACGCCAGCCTGCGTGAGTTAAAACGCGTGCGTTTCGGCCTCCTCTAGCAACATGGTGTTGGCTCTTCTGCCAACACTACAGTATTTATGAAGTAATTAGATTTTGCCATGTTAAACAAACTTAAAGCAAGTTGACGGTATAGCAAACAGAATTATTACAGGTTCCTAACATATAAAATACTCTGTAGTTGGTGTTTTTTGTGATCCAATTGCTTGTAAACGAATAGTGTTAATTGTAACCAAGCGAATTGAAGATTCACGTTCTACCAGTGGATGGATGTACTATTAGCGAGTACGTTGACGTGAAGTTCTTCAGAATCACATTAGAGAGATGAAAAGCGAAATAACATATGTGGGTCATACCTAATGTCATAGCAGTTAACCAAGTGATGAAAATTAGCTTCGAAATCGTATAAGAAAGGGCTGGTACGTTTCAAAATCCACTTTTCTCATGCAGAAATAGGTAAATGCCAACAAAATTTCTCTTTAAAAAACGTTCCTGCCTAATCTTGATCGGTGTTACTTTGGTATCAGTTTGTCTGGTCCCATCAATTTCTTCTATTTGTCTCTCGCTTTCAGAGAATACGTAATCGTTATGAACCAGTAGGTAAAGCGGCTTCAGATTGGTGATGAAACCAATACATGAACAAGGATTGAATTTTCAGCAGTGACTGAGTATGGCGAAAGCATCTAGTCACCATAGCCGGCGCGGCTTCGCTCAGTCTCCGCAGAAAGCACTACTCATTGTTTTGCACATTCAACCTAATAGATACCTTTGAACTCGACTTCCAGTCAGACACACAAATGTAATTTTTCTCCAAGCTTCATATAGCGTACAGAGAGAGGTAGACAGAAAGACAGAGAGAGAGAGAGAAGGAGGAGGGGAGAGAGAGATAGGGAGAGAGAGAGAGAGAGAGAGAGAGAGAGAGAGAGAGAGAGAGAGAGAAAGAAAGGGAGAGGAAAGGAGGTAGATTCATTGCGGAATTAATGAACAGAATTTACATTGTATTAAGCCTTTCCATTGTTCCCAGTGGTTTTAAGGGACATGTAGCCTTAATTTTGTGTTCTCCCTTGATTGGCTCCAAGACTGAACTTTACTGATTTTGTTATTATGTGTAACAAAAAACACTTCAGAATCTCCTTTTAGACATTTCATGTTGGTATATTATTTCTGTTCTCTTAGAACGGCTTCTTTTCCTATCCATAGAACAAGTTTCTCCAGTTTTATTGGTATATTCTACGTGGACAAATGTCTAGTTGTGAATTACCTCACCAATTATTTTTCTCGCCGAGTCTTCCTTATTGCTGCGATACATTTTATTGCCTTAGTTTTAGCCTAACCGCAGATCTCACAGAATTCTACAATTTGTCAAGTTAATATTGATCCTTTAACATATGCATACAAGATGTTTCGAAATTCCGTTTCCAGGGATGTTTGATTTGTAGAGGGGCTTACTAGATAAAGTTTCGATAAGGAACCCATGTCCGAGAATTTTACCTTTGGATGTGAAATAAGTCTGAACCTCGGATGACTTTTAAATCTCCCGGTAAACGGTACGCACACAAATTGAGAAGAGAGTGCCACCGTCCGTCACGTTTGTTATTATTGGACCACACATCATTTTCGTCCGGCTACAAAAAAGACAGAAAAAAACTGGTTCTATCTCAACCAGAAGGGTACAAACTATAGCAGAAATTGTGAAACACCCTACAGAAATTTACCCCGCGTTTTTTTCATATGGGAATAAATTTAGGTGTGCTTCGAATTTCTGTATTTTCTATGTTACTTTTTCAGACTATGTTGGACTTTTGTGTATAAAATACGTTCATTGACCCTCTCGTTCGACGACCAGTTTCGTGTACCGGTATTCATTTTATTATCTTATTTCATATCCTGTCTCATCATGAGTTGCGCTAAACAACAAATATATCATTTCTTTTAATTTACGTCTATGGTCACAAACTTTTTGCTAACACATCACCGGTTTCGGCCTATAATGATCATCATCAGGTCTGTTTTATACCGATTACTATTTTATTCGCGACAGTGTCGCAGCTTGTGAAACAAATATATCAATCGCAAATAAGATTTATCTGTGGAAATCCATTTACCTACATACAGATTTCCATAGCAGGAACTCGTTACTTTTTTGATCGATGTTCTTGAGCCATCAGGCACATCTGATGATGACACACTGTCGTTAAATCTATGATTGGAAATTGAATACTGAATTCAGTTCGATTTCAGTTTGAGTAGTAAATTTCTATTAGACGAGACGGTTCAGACAACATTCCCAATTCGGGATCTGACGTGCATTGTGTGAAACTGCACACATTATATTAGTCCCTTGTTAGCGTGCCCTGCAGGAGTGACTGTGGAGCTGACTGCGCCGGAGGCATCATGAGCCGTAGATCTTGCTGCACTGCAATAGTCGTTCGCTGCTCGCGTGGCTAACTAATTGGAGGCACGTCCGGGTTCACGCGGTGGGTGTCAGCGTCTAGTCAGCAGCGTGACGGAGACCGGCGACGTGGTCAGTTCATTAGCTGGGGCCGCCTCGCTGCCTCCCCATTAGGGAGCGTATTTATACGCGCCTTTTGTGGCCAGTGGCTATTCTGGTACTCCTGTTGTTCCATCGTCCTTTTGTCCGTCATTGGCGGCTATTCTGGAGGAGACCGCCTGTTGAGGGTCGAGGAAGTGTAGGAGCGCATTGTGAGTCACTCAGTAACAGCAGCCGTGAAGACTGCTACGTCACCACAGTAACCAGCCGTTTGCAGTGGGCTCATCTCCAGATTACACGATAGGCGAACGACAGAACTAGTGATTAATCAACTGAATGCATGAAGTCTGTAAACCAGCCAAGACCGTGCATGGCATTTTTGTTAAAAATATCCGTCCTGATCACGTATGCTACACTGTCACAGTGTTCTGTCCCAAACAGAAAAAAGAGAGAAATAGTAACGTGATAAAAACGCTAAATACAGGGTGGCGCACGAAATGTGTTACCAGTTGTTCCTTTCACAATTTACGACGCACATTAGATATCCCACTGGGATCTCTACAGCAGTACCAGCAGAGCTTGGAAAAACAAATGAGTTACGAAATGACGTGTAATTCACGATACTGCCGCTAGGAGACTTAGTAAGCAGCAATGGCTGACAATGGAAGACTGACGACACAGCAACGATCGGCAATTGTGTTACTTTTTCATGAAACGAAAAGCCTTGTTGTGACTCAGAGGCATTTTCGACAACAGTTTAACACACGATGGGTCCCTTGCAAGAAGACCATCCATAGGTTGTGCGATAAATTTGTACAGGAAGGAACAGTACTGCAAGCGAAGCGACCTCGGCCTAAGCCTGTTTGTTCGCCGGAGAATGTTGAAGCGGTACGAGTTGCTGGACAGAGAAGTTCCGGGAAATCGTGTAGAAAGGCAGCAGTACAACTGGGAATATCCAGACGCTCCGTTCAACGCATTCTTAAAAGTGACCTCCATATGTACCCATACAAGATGACCTGTGCACAGAAGCTCACTGAAGAAAACCATCAGCAGACTACTGTTTGCTCAGTGGGCGGAGGATAGGGAACAAACTCTCAACAACGTTTGGTTTTCAGACGAGGCGCATTTTCATTTAGACGGTGTGGTTAACAAACAAAATGTACGCTTTTGGGCCACTGCAAACCCACAAGTGCTTCATGAACGACTACATTATGCTCCGAGGATTACAGCGTGGGCAGCAATTTCCAGTCACGGACTAATTGGACCCTTTTTCTTTGAAGAAACTGTGAACAGCGAGCGTTATTTGAGCATGCTTCGTAATAGCTTCATTCTGCAGCTTCTTGCTACTGCCTTGCCCTTCAGCACGCAGTGGTTCATGCAAGATGGAGCAAGGCCACATATTGCAAACACTGTGTTAGAGTTTTTACACGAGCATTTCGACATGCGGATCATTTCACTCAGGTTTCCAGGTCGCTTCAATGCCGGACAAAATTGGCCCCCCAATAGTCCAGACCTCAATCCATGTGACTTTCTTTGGGGGTACCTAAAGGAAAAAATGTTCCCGGAACGTCCACATGATTTAATGGAGCTCAGAAGACTTATTCTTCAAGCTTGCAGTGAAATTACGGAAGACATGTGCCGTAGGGTAATGACTAACTTCAGTGTTCGTTTGAAGGAAGCTAGGAAACGAAATGGTGGACATATTGAGCATGTGCTGAGTTAGAACAAATCTCCATGGACGGCTCTTCATTGTAGTATATGTTCCTTTCAGATTGTATTGACAATAAAGTTTGTATTCAAAAACAAAATGATAACACATTTCGTGCGCCACCCTGTAGATAGAAAAATCTAGGGATGCATAAAGATATAACATGGCTAACAGCCATACATGTCAGTTACACATACCATTAAAAATGATACAAATATAATGGTGAAACAATCTGTTCACAATCTGAGTATACAACAAGTGCTGGTAATGGCCTGCAGGGCGTCCTATACCTATACAAATACGATTACAGGATGTATGTATAGCCGCCTCGATTGAACAAAATTATTGTCAAATTGACCATGGTTTCGACAGCACTAAGGCGGTCTTCATCAGAATAAAACTTATATAGGGTTTTCTAGGTAATACTATGTAAGTTTCATTCTGATGAAGACCGCCTTAGTGCTGTCGAAACCATGGTCAATTTGACAATAATTTTGTTCAACCGAGGCGGCTATACATACAACCTGTAATTAAGTTAATGCGCGGTTGCTAGACCTCAGCCAATAAAAGTGTTTAAAATTACAAATATGACTATAGCCAGTGGAGGACACTAGCACTGCGGTACATGAGTGATTGTGTCATAAACTCAGTAGTTGAAATACTGTAAATAGTGTAGTGAACCGATAATTATTTGTGATATCACGTAGCAAGCAGATTACTAATGAGATCGCCGCACGCTGGGCGCCAAAATGTGTTGAAGTAAGGATTCGTCACTCCTCTCTCACATGAAATGGCACGTAAATCAATAACGAGAATACCCCACTTTGGAGCCGATAATTAACTTTCATCAGTAATTAAATGAAATCAAATACAAAAGGTTATGACATTACGGGATTGATAGGCGAATGGAACAGACGGTTTACATCTTTTTTTTCTTCATGCAATAATATACCAACAGCCGTATGCATTGTAGGAATTTATTTTATTTTATGAACTTCTATGTGCTGTTTTTCCATCTTTTACTAGTTTCGGCATTTCATTGATGCCATCTTCAGGTCCGTGTACAACGATTAGAAGAAATGTACTATTACAAAAAAATTATAAAAAATGTAGAACGTACGTTAAAAATTGACAGGTATCACGTTAACTATGTAAGTGGTTCAAAGAGATATATTAAAACTATATGTAACACTAAGGCACATATGCTTCTGCCTATGTCATGCTGTTGTTAATAGTTTTCCCTATTTTACTCACAAACGCATGGTATATGAACATATGTGTACGCTATTATTCATAAAACCATAACACACAGTTGTAATAGGCCATGCAACACATCATATGTACTGCATGCATTCATATGTCCAGTGGAACAGTGGAAGAATTTTTTTAATAAAAATTAACTAATATAAATAACAATAAAATAAATTAAAATACAAGAAAATGTGACAACCATGTCAGAATACATAGTTACTTATGTGTGGTCTAGGACGTATTATGTGTGGTACGACAAACAGCTGCCGCAATATTAACGATAAAAAGCACAAAAGAGTTTGTCTTAAAACCCAATTGCATTCCCGAAGTAAACCAATGCAATCGTACTATAAAATCATCAAACACCTGGTTCATCGTAGGCACTTCATTAGGAGCCTTATGTAGAACAACCCCACATTGTGCTGAGTGGATTAATGCAATGCCAGTAGCTGCCTCATGTAGTCATGGTTACAAAGAAGTTCCTCAACCTCTGTATATCAAGAAATGTCTATCGCCCTACATATAAGTCGTATACAATTATGCAGGATTATACCAAGTGGAATAGATTGAATAAAAAGGAAAGGATGAAAAAGAGAAATATAGGAGGCTGCCTATTTGTATGAAGATAAGTCTCAAAATGAAATGTATACAATCCTTAAGACTAAGGGTATGATGTATAACCACGTCAAATCATTCTGGGTTGCATTAAGGGCAGGTGTAGTAGCGTATGAGATGTTTATCCGGATCTTAAGTAAATCATCCAGTGTCATCATATTCTGTCTAATGACCTTAATGAGTCAGATTTCTACAAATCATACGGCTGTTGGTAAATTATTGCATCAAGAAGTTCATGCCAGCCGTCGTCCCACGATCCATAATGGATCAGCGAAGATCCTGGGGTAATTGCCCCCAGATGGGTAAAATGAAATTTTCCAAGGTGGAAAAACATTAATATTAAAACTACATTAATCAACACGGAATCGCCTACACACCATTGTTATTCCACGTGGTCAAGAATAAATGAACGAAAGTCGAAAGAATTTTAAGTGTGTAATACGTAAAAGATATGGACAATTAAATGTACTTCCGTATCTTCCTGTCAGTACTCAAACCCTGACTTCTGTTGGCAACATACATACCATTTGAGCCACCCCATTAAGCTTCAAGGTTAGGCTTCAGCTGTAGCGACAGTCGAAGCAGCCACGTCCATGAGGCTGATACCTGCAGTATTGTAAATTATACTCCCCGTGTACTTCCAGTTGAGCAACCCCTTCAACTTCATAACCTGATACATTAACGGAGGAGTATGAATGTCACGGCTTCATAGTTACCTAAATTGTGTAGGTAGATAAAGAGGCGGCAGCTGAACGGACTAGATAGTGTCTGAAAAAGAGATACATGTCCATGAAGAAAAGTAAAACAAGGTTAATGGACTATGGACAAATCAAGTTAGGCGATGCTGAGGAAAGTAGATTACGTGGTTTCTTTTTGAGTAGCAATGCAGCTGATGAAGACTGAAGTAGAAAAAATATACTCGTAAAATGTAGAATGGCAATAACAAGATGAGCTTTTGTGAAAAAAAAAAGAAATTTATCAATGAATAAAAACGTGTTATGAAATATTTTTTCAGTCTTTGTAGTGGAGTCTTATATGGAAGTGTAATGTGGATGATGAACAGTACGGACAAGAAGAAACTGATGCGATGATACAGAAAAATGCTGAAGATTAGATGTTATATCCTAGCCAGTAATGCCACCCGAGCCCGCTGCCAAAAGGTTGGCAGCATCAAAGTCCGGACGCCGTCCGCATAAGCAGCGCCAGCGAGACAGCAAATCGCCGCAAGTCTGCGCGCGCCACCGCTGGCTTCTGGTTTCTTAAGCGCTGGAGTCGCGAGCGCTAGGACAGTTCTGTATTCGCCGCTCAGTTGTATACTCGCCACCGAATTGTGTACTTGCTAGTCAGTTGTGTGTTCATCGCAGCAGAGTCGTTGTTTGTCGTCAGCCGACGCTGACCTAGCCGCTCCGACTCGAACTAGACAGATTTCTGTAGACACGGAGTTCACCACTGTGTTTCTGTATCTTCGTTAATAAAGATAAGTACCGACTTTTATTTAATCAGAGTGTTTGGGTTTTCATCTTTCTGTTCACTGTTCCAGCGGACCGGTCGGCCCGCTATTAAAAGTGTGGCGGTGACTTCGTAAGCCGTTTTTACAGCGAATTGTTTGTCGCTACGAACGCCGCCACAAAATTAGATGAGTAGATCGAATAACTAAGTGAAAATGTGTGTGTGTAAAGAAGCATAGATGGTTCACATATGTAATGAAAAATAAGCACTGATGCTTTGAAAATATGCGTAATGTAAATATCTAACGGTTAAGAGAACAAATTTCGTAATGCGATCTAACTCGAAAATAGACACAAAGCACAAACTTTCAAAATTTCATCTAATGACAAGAAATGAGGGCCTGCGTATCTAATATCATAGCACATACATCAATAGGTTCATAAAACTAATAGATTAGTCCGAACGTGTTAGTTTTTTGTTTTTAGCATTCAGCTGTGTGATGAGGCACTCTTGTCTACCCTTTTGTGTACACATAAATTCCGAATGGATACAACAGCAATTTATCAAAGTGATTAGTTGCAGTGCTAATTCGCTTCATACACATGTCAAAAAATGTTTTGCATCACCTCGATTCCGAGAGTTCCGGCACCTGTCCAGAAAATTCGAATAGAGATCAACACAAACATCATTTTCGCCCTTTTTATTGCTCATGAAAACCACCATACAGCGAGACCTTCAGAGGTGGTGGTTCAGATTGCTGTACACCCGGTACCTCTAATACCCTTTGTTCATCGTGGCATACTATCCACAAGTTCATCAAGGCACTGTTGGTCCAGATTGTCCCACTCCTCAACGGCGATTCGGCGTAGATCCCTCAGAGTGGCTGGAGGGTCACGTCGTCCACGAACAGCCCTTTAAAATCTATCCCAGGCATGTTCGATAGAGTTCATGACTGGATAACATGCTGACCACTCTAGCCGAGCGATGTCGTTTTCCTGAAGGAAGTCATTCACAAAATGTGTACGATGGGGGCGCGAATTGTCGTCGATGAAGGCTAATGTCTCGCCAATATGCTGCTGATACGGTTGCACTATCGGTCGGAGGATGGCATTCACGTATAGTAACGTATAGCCATTACGGTGCTTCCCATGACCACTAGCGGCGTGCGTCTGCCACTCCAAAACAGCAGGGCACCTTGCTGCACACCCTGGACAGTGTGTCTGAGGCGTTCAACCTGACCGGGTTGCCTCCAAACACGTCTCCGACGATTGTCTGGTTGAAAGCATTTCGGTGAAGAGAACGCGATGCCAATCCTGAGCGGTGCCTTCGGCAAATTGTTGGCCCATCTGTACCGTCCTGCATGGCGTCGTGGTTGCAAAGATGGACCTCTCCATTGACTTCGGGAGTGAAGTTGCGCATCATGCAGCCTGTTGGGCACAGTTTGAGTCGTAACACGACGTCCTGTTGCTCCAGAAGAAAGCATTATTCATCATGGTGGCGTCGCTGTCAGGGTTCCACCGAGCCATAATCCATAGGTAGCGGTCATCCACTGCAGTATTAGTCGTTGGGCGGCCTGAGCGATGCTTGTCATCGACAGTGTCTGTCTCTCTGTATCTCCTCCATGTCCGAATAACATCGCTTTGGTTCACTCCGAGACGCTGGGACACTTCCGTTGTTGAGAGCCCTTCCTGGCACAAAGTAACAACGCGGACGTCATCGAACCACGGTATTGACCGTCTAGGCATGGTTGAACTACAGACAACACGAGCCGTGTACCTCGTCCCTGGTGGAATGACTGGAACTTATCGGCTGTCGGACCCCCTCCGTATAATGGATGCTGCTCATGCATGGTTGTTTACATCTTTGGGCGGGTTTAGTGACATCTCTGAACAGTCAAAGGGACTATGTGGTTCAAATGGTTCAAATGGCTCTGAGCACTATGGGACTCAACTGCTGTGGTCATAAGTCCCCTAGAACTTAGAACTACTTAAACCTAACTAACCTAAGGACATCACACACATCCATGCCCGAGGCAGGATTCGAACCTGCGACCGTGGCGGTCGTGCGGTTCCAGACTGAAGCGCCTTTAATCGCGCGGCCACTCCGGCCGGCAAAGGGACTATGTATGTAATAAAATACCCACAGTCAACGTCTATCTTGAGGAGTTCTGGGAACCGGGGTGATGGAAAACTTCCTTTGATGTGTGTATATAGCATCTTATTATATAAGTGAGGCGACACAGCATGATATCTGGCGGCAGCAGCCAGCAATAAGTACATGATGACATACCTTTTATTAGCACGTGAAAACTAAATAGCATCCAGAGAGATTCTACTTATCATTATTTATAATTCTCAGTTACTTACAATTCTCTCACTAAGGACTCAGTAATAGAATGGCGATTCGTCAGAGTGATTGTGACTTATACTATTAACTTTCGTAAGACAACAAGGTGGTGGCCAGTCAACGTGGCACATTTAAATACTCAACGCAACAGAATTAAAGAATCACATTTTCGAAACTCCGTAACTGTCTCACACTGCGACGCATTAGTTTGAAATTTGACTCACAGGTGGCTACAGCCTTGGCCTACGGTGCAAAAGCTTGGGCTCGACGACGCTTCGAACAGCAAGGAGCTGACACACGCGAAAATACGCCGGAGTTCAGCAGTCCATGTGATTCTTAAAGTGGATTAATCATGTCACATTGACGCGAAATTTCACCACAATTCTTCTCAACGCTTTCGTAGACGTGTCAAATTATGGGGCCACAGCCCCTCTTAACCACATTTCACATCTCCTCTTGCCGTCAATACGATGGAGGTCACAAGCGCAACGCAGTGCTGAAATCATGCATTTTTCTTATGAGTGGCCGAGGAAAATACTTCAGACACACCGCCGCTCTTCTACTACACGGAAAGGCCTAAGGAAGTGGCGTAAAGGGTGTCAATGAAACCACCTCTTTCCTTGGGACGTTGATTCCCACACATTTCGCGCTCGAAAACGACAGTTCGCAGTGCGATGAGCAACACGATGATGTTCCTTGACAACCTTTGACACTGTTGCCATATCCTGGGAGGTTCAACCCTCCTGGACGAATATAACTGGGCTGCAATCCCACTGAACGTAATTTCACGCCTTTGGCTCTGGTGTAGAAGGTGAAACCGCTAAGGACCGTAGAAAGTCATTCGACAAAACTCGGAAGTGATCAAAAATGGTTCAAATGGCTCAATGCACTATGGGACTACTGAGGTCATCAGTTCCAAGACTTGAACTATTTGAACCTAACTAACCTAAGGACATCAGACACAGCCACGCCTTAGGCAGGATTCGAACCTGCGACCGTAGCAGCAGCGCGGTTCTGGACTGAAGCACCTAGAACCTCTCGGCCACAGCGGCCGGTGAAGTGATCCAAAGCAGCAAAAGGTGCTTCTGTTTCACACCCTCCTGGGACGTGATCATAGAGGGTAAAGCAAATGGAACTTGCAAATCTCCCCCTTTCGATAATACCCTCGGTGGTACCCACCCATATTTATTGAGAATTTCAAAAATGTTCTTTTACAGAGAAAGCTTGTGAAGTAGCCCTAGGGGACCGCAGGCAGGCAACCACTTGACCACTTGACACACCTGCGATGCAAATTGCCTGCCTGCATATTTTTTAAAAAACTCAAATAATGTGGTCAGGTGTCACAGAGACTACTGCCGGACTGGGGATCTTTCGAGGGGACCTTTGCCGTTGTACTCATGCAAGTGTCAATGTGGCAACCTTCAAGATCACGCCATAGCAAGGCATGAAACAGGAACGCTGAAAAGGCATAAGCACCTTTTGCTGTTGCAGTCGACGTTCAAATTTCGCCGTCACAGTAATCAAGCAAAGAGATCGATGACAAATTGCATCGATATATCGAAACTATTAAAAGCGAGATCTCGTAGACTACAGGAAATATAAACATAGCGATATGCAAAATAATAATAATAATAATAATAATAATAATAATAATACCATGATGAAATGAAAGCACTGAGTGACAAGGACTTATCGAGACGAAGGGGTGCTCAGTCGACTGTATGTGTATGTGGGCGGGTGGATGGGTGGATGGGCGGAGGATAATGGGATAGGAAAGTTTGAGGGGATGGGGATGGGGGAAAGTTGGAGGATTGCCGATGGCAACCAAGGTTGGAATACGGTACAAAGGCTCAAGTGGACGTACACTGCAGTTGCTTGGCGGAAATGAAGAGACTTGCACTGGAGTGACTAGCACTGAAAGCTGCCTCCGACTGCTCTTGAGACTGAAGAAGGCCGCAATACCACAAGCAAAAAGTGGCTTTTGTTATCAGTGGAGGGTGCCATGAGTATATGGAGGCACAGGTAGTATTTGGTAGATAAATCTAAAAAAACATTTTACTCTGTGGAGTGTTTTCAAATCATTATGATCATCACAATGAGCCAAGTAATTTCCCAATCACACGCTACAGTATCTTACCAGAGCAAATATCTCACACTGTGATTGAGTGTAGTCCGTAATGAAACGTCTTAGCAGCTTACTTCGGTGCGCAGTGAAGGAATTATTCTAAGTACGTTTACACTCGAAAGGGTACAGTTTAGTCCTGTCAAGATCCTTCAACACCGTAGTTATCTGATACAAGTGTCCCGCCGCTGAATACCGCCCCTGGACGGTCAGCCAGCTACCTGTTGCAACGGAAAAGCTCCGTCATTGCGGACCTTGTAACCGTTCGACAGCAGACCACGTAACCCTGCACCTGCAACTGACACTCATTCGCCGTGCTACACTAGCTCCCAATAGTTAGCACAGGTACTTTTCTGTCGCAGTCTGACAGTCTGACACTAACTAGACAGATCATTACCGCGAACCACGTACGGTGTGGGAAAAAAAAACCGACACAAGGAAAAGGGTGACTTTAATGCTCACTACAGCGACCGCAACAGTCCGCATAGGCTGCCGGCCGGTGTGGCCGAGCGGTTCTAGGCGCTACAGCCTGTAACCGCGCGACCGCTACGGTCGCTGGTTCGAGTCCTGCCTCGGGCATGGATGTGTGCCTTGCCCTTAGGTTTAAGTAGTTCTAAGTTCTAGGGGACTGATGACCTCAGCAGTTTAGCCTCATAGTGCTCAGAGCCATTTGAACCATTTTGAACCGTATAGGCTGATCCACATAAATTTTAACAAAGGACTACTGTAACTCCCTGGTAATCTCAGGCCGAGATTGTCTTTAACACGTTGCAACTCTTCTTTAATTTAATTTTAATTTTAATAATTAACAGCCTCAGTGGCACTGTTTGCCTAGAATTTACCTAGGTAAATTCAAAATTCTGCAGAATTCAGGATTCTTCAGAATTAAAATTAATATTTATACAGTTGCTGATAGGTCCTAGAAATGTTGAAGATATTTAAGTTCTTCTTTAATTTTCCTGTTTAGTCGGTAAATTGATCTGAGTCTTTGCATGTATATGACTCTAACTTACCGTACTAGTTATTGCATCGGAGAGTGCAAGCAGCGTTACGTGTTGGTCCTCTTGGATTCCTCCAGAATGAAATTTTCACTCTGCAGTGGAATGTGCACTGATATGAAACTTTCTGGCAGATTAAAAGTGTGTACCGGGCCGAGACTCGAACTCGAGCTACCTAAACACGACTCTCGACCCGTCCTCACAGCTTTAATTCCGCCAGCGGTAGAGCTCTTGCCCGCGAAAGGCAAAGGTACCGAGATCGAGTCTCAGTCCGACACACATCATGGTAATATAGTCAAAAATGGTTCAAAAGTGCTCTGAGCACTATGAGACAGTCCCCTAGACTTAGAACTACTTAAACGTAACTAACCTACGGACATCACACAAATGCATGCCCGAGGCAGGATTCGAACCTGCGACCGTAGCAGCAGCGCGGTTCCGGACTGAAGCGCATAGAAACGTTCGGCCACAGCGGCCGGCAGCAGTTCGTCGACCATAGGAATGGAATGCGTCCAGACATAATATTTACAGTGGGAGTGGAGATGGACGGGAAGCTGCCTTTCTTATATGTGTTAGTCGAGGTGCAATTAGATACCTCGGTTATTCTGTGTCTAGATAAATCATTAACTCAACTGGCGTAGCTTTCATCTTTTAGACCAGAAGATGGCTTCGGTGGACAACCTAAAACACAGAGCGAGAACTATTTCGGACAAGCACCACCTCAGATCTGTGACGACGATGTTCACAAGAAACAGTTATTCAATCCTTGATAATAGGTCGGCGCTATTAAGGTAACTACCCTGTTTGACAACTGCTGAGGAACAACTGACCCTTGCTTAGGAACAACTGCCAAATGCTACGGGACAACCGACAAGTGTTACCAAGCATCCGACCAATGACAGTAGAGGAAAATGTGAAAGGCGTGTAGTGAAGCCCGTGCTCTGAACTGATTCGACAGTACGGTGTCTGACGAAGATTGTTGTGGAACCGATTAGTGCGACATATCGTGTGTTATGTCAACACATCATTTGAGTACTTACGATCGTAGACGAGAAGCTGGACAGCTGTAAGGCGGTCAGAGTGTCGCTACCAAGGCCACAGTAATGGGCGTATCTAAATGTGTCACCTCATAATTAAAAAAAGCCGCTGAAGGTGGAAATGCTGTGCGAAAGCAATCCGGTGATTGTAGGCCAACCACCACACTGAAAGAGGATTGATACCTTGCAGTAGTGGCGAAAACAACAGACATCTGCTAGGCAGGAAACGAACGCCATGTGTACCAAGTTACTTACATCTATATCTGTGCCGTAACAAGTCTATACCCCTAACAGTAACCTCGTAGGTTAGTGCAACTAATACTGCGCCCCGGCATTCGGAAGGACGACGGTTCAATCCCGCGTCCAGCCATCCTGATTTAGGTTTTCCATGATTTCCCTAAATCGCTCCAAGCAAATTCCGGGATGGTTCCTTTGAAAGGGCACGACCGACTTCCTTCCCATCCTTCCATAATCCTATGAGACCGATAACCTCGATGTTTGGTCTCCTCCCCCAAACAACCAACCAACCAACCAACCAACTGCACCCCGTAGGAAAACAGAACTTCGTGTTGGCAGAAGATCCTTCGAAAACATCAAAAGACTCTGAAAGAATAGATACACGGTTTTAACGTAGAGTCGAGGCCTGCAGAAATACACTCCTGGAAATTGAAATAAGAACACCGTGAATTCATTGTCCCAGGAAGGGGAAACTTTATTGACACATTCCTGGGGTCAGATACATCACATGATCACACTGACAGAACCACAGGCACATAGACACAGGCAACAGAGCATGCACAATGTCGGCACTAGTACAGTGTATATCCACCTTTCGCAGCAATGCAGGCTGCTGTTCTCCCATGGAGACGATCGTAGAGATGCTGGATGTAGTCCTGTGGAACGGCTTGCCATGCCATTTCCACCTGGCGCCTCAGTTGGACCAGCGTTCGTGCTGGACGTGCAGACCGCGTGAGACGACGCTTCATCCAGTCCCAAACATGCTCAATGGGGGACAGATCCGGAGATCTTGCTGGCCAGGGTAGTTGACTTACACCTTCTAGAGCACGTTGGGTGGCACGGGATACATGCGGACGTGCATTGTCCTGTTGGAACAGCAAGTTCCCTTGCCGGTCTAGGAATGGTAGATCGATGGGTTCGATGACGGTTTGAATGTACCGTGCACTATTCAGTGTCCCCTCGACGATCACCAGTGGTGTACGGCCAGTGTAGGAGATCGCTCCCCACACCATGATGCCGGGTGTTGGCCTTGTGTGCCTCGGTCGTATGCAGTCCTGATTGTGGCGCTCACCTGCACGGCGCCAAACACGCATACGACCATCATTGGCACCAAGGCAGAAGCGACTCTCATCGCTGAAGACGACACGTCTCCATTCGTCCCTCCATTCACGCCTGTCGCGACACCACTGGAGGCCGGCTGCACGATGTTGGGGCGTGAGCGAAAGACGGCCTAACGGTGTGCGGGACCGTAGCCCAGCTTCATGGAGACGGTTGCGAATGGTCCTCGCCGATACCCCAGGAGCAACAGTGTCCCTAATTTGCTGGGAAGTGGCGGTGCGGTCCCCTACGGCACTGCGTAGGATCCTACGGTCTTGGCGTGCATCCGTGCGTCGCTGCGGTCCGGTCCCAGGTCGACGGGCACGTGCACCTTCCGCCGACCACTGGCGACAACATCGATGTACTGTGGAGACCTCACGCCCCACGTGTTGAGCAATTCGGCGGTACGTCCACCCGGCCTCCCGCATGCCCACTATACGCCCTCGCTCAAAGTCCGTCAACTGCACATACGGTTCACGTCCACGCTGTCGCGGCATGCTACCAGTGTTAAAGACTGCGATGGAGCTCCGTATGCCACGGCAAACTGGCTGACACTGACGGCGGCGGTGCACAAATGCTGCGCAGCTAGCGCCATTCGACGGCCAACACCGCGGTTCCTGGTGTGTCCGCTGTGCCGTGCGTGTGATCATTGCTTGTACAGCCCTCTCGCAGTGTCCGGAGCAAGTATGGTGGGTCTGACACACCGGTGTCAATGTGTTCGTTTTTCCATTTCCAGGAGTGTAGATTCCAACTGTGAGAATCCAGAGGAAGATAAGTTATTATCGTAATGGTCGCCACTGTCTTTCTGTGGGGTGACCGTTAGGTTTGTCCCTTCGCTTAAGATTCCTAGAACTGTCCAACAGTTTGTGAAAGAACTTTCGGGAGTGAAAAATAGATCGCATACTTATTGACGTCCTACTCACAAAAGGAAATCTGAGAGGAGATCTTCCTGCATAAGGCAAGTAACAGAGCAGTGTTTTATCTTGAGCTGAGTGTAGGGTGACCTTCGAAGATGAGACATTAAAAATATTTCTAGCGCATTTGAAGATTTAAAGCATTGTCAACTGAAACTTTCATCCCCTATGTTCATATGCAGTAATTCACAACCAAGTTTTTCAAAAAAATGGTTCAAATGGCTCTATGGGACTTAACATCTGAGGTCATCAGTCCCCTAGACTTAGAACTACTTAAACCTAACTAACCTAATGACATCACACACATCCATGCCCGAGGCAGGATTCGAACCAGCGACCGTAGCTGCAGTGCGGTTCCGGACTGAAGCGCCTAGAACCGCTCGGCCACAGTGGCCGGCCCAAGTTTTTCATTTCCAGTATAATGGAATTAAACAACGAGCGTCACATTAACGACTCGAATGTCAAGTATATTGTTATTCGTACGGATTGAATTTTTAAGGTGTTAATATTTTGGAGTGCGTAACTAACCGATAGAGAATACTAGCCCGCATCTCGTGGTCGTGCGGTAGCGTTCTCGCTTCCCACGCCCGGGTTCCCGGGTTCGATTCCCGGCGGGGTCAGGGATTTTCTCTGCCTCGTGATGGCTGGGTGTTGTGTGCTGTCCTTAGGTTAGTTAGGTTTAATTAGTTCTAAGTTCTAGGCGACTGATGACCTCAGCAGTTGAGTCGCATAGTGCTCAGAGCCATTTGAACCAGCCAGAGAATACTAAACAACATTGGAAACAAACGTGTATAATGCAAAACACCAACTGTGTCAAGAACAACTACCTGGACGACTGAATGTGCACCGTTCTCCGCAGGCGCGATCGTTAACGCTCGTGTGTGGGGTGGCACTAAACACGGAAATAGAAGGAAGATCATTGTTTAACATGCTGTTGACAACGAGGTTATCAGAAGCGGACCACAGTCTCCGACTAGTGAAGGTTGGAGAAGGATATCAGCTGCGCCCTTTCATGGAACAGTTTCAGCATTTGCGTTAATCAGTCACGGAAAAAATAAATCTGGATGCGTGGACGGGTATTTGAAAATGGTTCAAATGGCTCTGAGCACTATGCGACTTAACTTCTGAGGTCATCAGTCGCCTAGAACTTAGAGCTAATTAAACCTAACTAACCTAAGGACATCACACACATCCATGCCCGAGGCAGGATTCGAACCTGCGACCGTAGCGGTCGCTCGGTTCCAGACTGTAGCGCCTAGAACCGCACGGCCACTCCGGCCGGCGGGTATTTGAACCGTCGTCCTCCAGAATGAGAGTCCAGTGTGCTAGATACTGCGTCACCTCACTCTGTACTGGATGGGATGGTAAGCCGGTTGGAAACCTGGTGGTGGAAAGTTTCCATTGACAGCACTTGACCAGCAAGCGAAGGAGCGATTGTGGTGTGAAGTTCCCGATCACCTTGTTTGTGCCAATGTCCTGGAACAAATTCTATGAAGTGAGTGCATGCGACACTGTTGATGGAGATGCTTCCGTCGCGCGGGGACGTTAAGCTCTGCTGTCCAAATGGTTCAAATGGCCCTGAGCACTATGGGACTGAACATCTGAGGTCATCAGTCCCCTAGAACTTAGAACTACTTAATCCTAACTAACGTAAGGACATCACACACAACCATTCCCGAGACAGGATTCGAACCTGCGACAGTAGCGGTTATGAGGTTCCAAACCGAAGCGCCTAGAACCGCTCGGCCACCTCGGCCAGCTCGGCTGTCCCCTTGGTGCTATTCGCGGAGAGTGGGCTGTGTATCGGAATCGAGTTTCGCCCTCTCCCTTCATTCATGACAACACAAACCCAACATTCCACTTCACAAACTATCATCACAACCACCCGCGCTACTCGGATACACGCTCGCCACTTCGTAGCGAGTCGGGGGAAGGCAACGGCAAATCAGCTCAACTAAGACTTTGCCCAGAACGGCCATGCAGGATTCCTACTTCTGTTTCCCTACGCTCATTCCCTGAATCTAAGACTACTTTGACTCAGAAGGCAATCGAGAACCGATGCTTTCCGGTGCATGCAGCAGGTTTTCCGCTCAACTGAGTATTGGTAACTGATTAATTCTTTAGCGCCGATTGGTAGTCGAGGCATGGTGTTTGCTTTAACAAGTATAGCGGTAGGTTTAAACTGTAAGTCCGGCCACAATGTATCCACGTATAGATCTCTTATAGAGCCAAAGATTGCTACAGGCAGAGATCAAACAATGCAAGCTGCTATGTCAGGCGTTATCCCGCAGCTTCTGAAATACCTGTAACATGATGTCTTGAACCTATACTGAAGAACCACGAGTTACTACCTAGTAGAATTTCTAAAACGCTCCAATTCACTAGAGGCATGAGTACCTAAAGAATTTCCCTACTCCTATCTGGTTGCTACGTGCAATCTAACGACCAACTTATTGGCCTGCGACCTCATTTCATAGAAATTCCACATTAGAATCGTATGGCTCAGTCTGCGGCATCCTCAAAAGCCGTGCGGGGTAGTCGCGCGGCCTGAGGTGCCTTGTCGCGGTCCGTGCGGCTCTCCCCGTCGGGGGTTCGAGTATGGGTGTATGTGTTGTCCGTAGCGTAAGTTATTTTAAGTTAGCTTAAGTAGTGTGTAGGCTTAGAGACCGATGACCTCAGCAGTTTGGTCCCACACGACCTTACCACAAATTTCCAAATTTCCATCCTAGAAAAAATGCCATAGTTTGTTCTTAGTGAAGTCAAAGAACCTAAGAAAGCGATGGATTTCACGCAAAGCTAGTCAGATCAGTTATTTAATTAATTAACGTTGTAGAAGTAGTTCGTTCATCGAATTTTTCGGAGCCTACTATGAAGATAATTGCCTTCGACTAACAGTATGCACCTCCATCGTTGATGAATAGGTTAAATAATTCCAATATCGGCTTACTTATGGTACCCGAATACTATAAATCTAAGTCCACTTTATCGTTCAGTGTACAAAAATCGGATTTCTTAGTAAACTGGTTTGAGGAGAACTCATACATTGAGGTGACAAAGGCCGTGGGATTGAAACCTTCCCGTCTCCTCTATATCTCTTTCGTTACGCAACCTTCCCTTTTACTATAACCTATGAAACCTTCCCTTAGGATTTTTACCTCTCGCTTAATAATAGCAAATCTTCCCTTTGAAATTAATTCTCATTCTCAATCTTTGCATACAAATTTAAATGCTGCTTATTAAAAGTTATTTTCTGATTATTTCGAAGAAACATAGAATGTGTCGTCGTCGTGGCCCTCAGTCGTTACCTGCAATAACCCAAAACTGTTCCTTACCTTTTTTACTTTTACTGGATCGCCATCTGACTGCTACATCGAACTGCGACGTGAATATACTTACTCTGTTTTACTATACTCTATTAGCTGCTGGTGGGCTGTCATAATAAGTGGCTGTATTTATTACCAAAGGTGACGTTATTCTTTAATAGCAAAGCTGACGTTATTCTTTAATTAATTTGACTGAAGTTACGTAATTCATAGTTAAACTTTTTCTTGACAACAATAAAATTTTGCAAAGTTTTACGTTGATGGTTTTTGAGATGGTTTATAACCAGTAAAGCAATATTGCTGGCAAAAATTAATTATATTCTGAATGAAATGACTTTATAAACGTTCAAATGGGACTTACTTTTTACAATAATCTTACAACTAGCAATGCGCAAACATACCTTCAGTAGTCTTGAGTTTCTCAAAAAATTAATTCAATAATATTAGTTCCTCTTGAAAGGTCTCTGTTGGATTCCTTTCATGTTGATTTCTTAAATCTGTTGTCATTTACGGCATAAATTCCTCTTCTAAATTCACTGTGGCGTTTCTGTTTATCTGGGAGGAGACTGAGTAGTGGAACGTGTTACTTTTACACATAAACAAGAACGATCTGTCTCACTACTACACTTTAAAACACAGTTTATATGTAATTCACACAGTCTCATACGGAACCTACATCCGCTTTCTTTTATATACTGTATATGATAAGATACTGTCATCCCCCTTCCCTTCTGTGTGAGAGGATGAATGAGCAAATGTATTTCTAGTTGCATGCTTGAGGGTAGCAGACAAGCCTGTCTGCTAGAGAACAGTAGGACCAATGTCGGAACAGGTAGCTACGCTTTCTAAAAGAAAAGAGGTTTCTGTGCTTAGTATGGTCCTGTCCATCCCTTGTCATGTTGGTATAGGAAGCTGTCTCTCTGGGCACTTCCGTTGGTATTTGTGAGGCACCCCTCAGGTAGGAACCCAGGTCAGTCTGTCCGCGGCGAGCGTCTGAAGTGGTAAGATCTCCGGCTAAGCGCGTGTCTGCTAAGTCCGTAAGACAATGGATTTCTTAAGTTCAGCCTAACTGAAAATTTAATCACCTTTATTTCAGGTTTAGCTCTAAAATATCTAATGTTATCTTAAATTGCAACGCAGTGTGATTCGAGTGTGAAGTTCAGAATATATACCGGTAGTTGCTTTGTCACTACTTTGTGAGTAAAGTGGAACCACGTGTTGATCAGTAACTCTAACCAGCATCATCAATCTTCAGTGCGAATGTGCGTGAGATTATAACGTCTCGTCTTGACAATATTTTTCAATATAGCAACTTTTCTTTATGTTCAACCCACGTGGGGTGTACTTTGTGAGACCAGTACCACGTGCTTATACAATTGTTTGACCCATCAGGTTAATAGTAAGACGATAGTAACCAGTGCGAGGTTTTTCTTTTGTAAATTGCTTTTCGATCTAATTTATTTTAATTATCAAAATTATTGTGGAGTTACACTCTTTGTGTAAACCAAGTTGACCACGTGAAGCATGTGGTGTAATCATCAAAGTAGCCCTCAGCTATTCTTTTCGGGCAGATTTCACAGATAGTTAGTATGAATTTAGTATACCAGTGTGTGCTAATTACATGACGGACAGGATTGTGCTACAACGTAACTTCTTTGGGTGAAAATTGAATCGGTTGGTTGTGGTTAATTTCCTCTTGCATATGTTTCAACGTTCTTCGTGTGTTATTTTATGAATACAGTGTTGTATGCAGTCTCCCAATCTTGGCTCCATATTTGATGTGTTCCGTAAGATTACAATCTCTCATTTTCACAATCCTAAATAAGGCACCAGCTTAGTTACGACTCAAGTTTAATATGCTGAAATTTCAATGATCAATGTTAAAATAAATTTCCAAATACAAACTGATTTATTTCTTTTTATTTAAATTCTCTTTATATATATCACCGGTTGTCGTATGACTATTAAAAGATTATAAGTAATGTTAGTCTGGTTGGGAATTTGGTAAGCTAGACTGGATACCTGGTGAAACAGTTGCGCAGTAATGCAAGGTTAACTTCCCGAGACAGCTCACAGCTTTTAACCCGCTTTTATTGTCTATCAGCACCGCTTGCATAGCAAATTAAAGCAACAAAATTACACTCTTATGATAATAGTTAGCTGATGTCTCTGTACATCCGTTTATAATCTCTTGTAAATCATAGCTAGTGGCTGGCAGGCACACCACTCCTTTCATCCTCTCGCTTCAGACCTGCTACCGACTCGCTTCACATCTCGCTTGCTACTGACTTCCTACGAACGCTAAAGTGCGGTCTCTCCTGCCAACAATGCTTTCTGGTGCAGACAATCCCTGCTACCATTACAAAATGTATCAATGCGCGGTCTTTCCCGCTCTTTTCTTAAAATGTATCCATACGCTGTCTCTCCCGCCCTTTTTAAAATTATATCAATGTGCGGTCTCTCCTGCCAACAATACTTTGGTGCAGACATTCGCTGCTACCACAATTATTTCCAACATGACAAATATTAATTATTGCTGTTTAATCTTATTAATAAAACATAAACACCTTTCATAAATTGTGGTTTGACAACAGACAATAGAAATATACTCGTCTTACAGGATACTTTCTAATATCGTGTCGGATCTCTTTTTTTCGGTGTAGTGCAGCAGCTGGATGTGGCACGAAGGCAATAAGTAGTCGGAAGTCCATACAGCCGTCAATAACTGTGAAGGAGTTGCTGGTGAAGGATTTTGTGCACGAACTGACCTCTCGATTACATCCCATAGATGTTCGATGGGCCAAATCATGCGCTCGAATCGTCCAGAATCGTGAACAAGTGTGACTCCGTGACATGGCGCACCGTCATCCATAAAAATTCCATCGTCGTTTGGGAACATGAAAAGTCCATAAATTGTTGCAAATGGTCTCCATGTACTGGAACATAGCCATTTCCACCAGAGCACCCAGTCCACGTAAACACAGCCCACACCATTATGGAGCCACCAGCACCTTATAAAGTGCCTGTCGACAACCTAGATCCATGGCTTCCTGGGGTCTGCGCTACACTCGAACATTACCATCTGCGCTTATCAACTGAAATCTAAACTCATCTGACCAGGCCCCGGTTTTCCAGTCATCTAGTGTCCAACTGATATGGTCACAAGCCCAGGAGAAGCGCTACAGGCGATGACGTGCTGCTAGCAGAGGCACTCGCGTCGGTCGCAAGCTGCCGTAACTCATTAACGCCAAATGTCCACGCACTGTTGTAACGGATACGTTTGTCGTACGTCCCACGTTGACTTCTGCGGTCATTTCACGTAGTGTTGCTTGTCTATTAGCACTTACAGCTCTACTCAAAAGGCGCTGCTCTCGGTCTTTGTTGTGCTGAGAGGTAATGCCTGAAATATGGTATTCTCAATACTGTCGATCTCGGACTATTGAATTCTCTAACACTCATTTGGGAAATCCTTGAACAGCGGTCTTAGAAAGTATATAAGTGTGGTGTCACCGCCAGACACCACACTTGCTAGGTGGTAGCCTTTAAATCGGCCGCGGTCCGGTAGTATACGTCGGACCCGCGTGTCGCCACTGTCAGTGATTGCAGACCGAGCGCCGCCACACGGCAGGTCTAGAGAGACTTCCTACTTCCTAGCACTCGCCCCAGTTGTACAGCCGACTTTGCTAGCGATGGTTCACTGACAAAATACGCGCTCATTTGCCGAGACGCTAGTTAGCATAGCCTTCAGCTACGTCATTTGCTACGACCTAGCAAGGCGCCATTATCATTTGCTATTTATCTTGTGATGCATGTACCGTCAGACCGATGTTCACCAATTATGGATTAAAGTTAAGTATTCCAACAGATACGCACTATTTTTGCTAGTCTCATATCCCTGACCTGTTCCAGACCTCACGCCAGCCTGCGTGAGCTTAAACGCGTGGCTTTCGGCTATCTCCTAGTGGCTTGGCTGTCTTGACAAGTCACAACAATAAGCACGCCAAAAATTTTCAAACTCGAATTTCTCGAAAACGATTGAGAGTTGCGGCTTGCTGCTTACGTACGATGAAGCCATAGACGTGCCCTAAAAGGCCAGTTGGTATGAGTCAAATGCATGAGCGGAAGGTCATGTAGTCGCTTTGCTATTCCGAAACAGAGTTTTAATCTGCCATGAAGCTTTGAAACATCTCTCCGCTGGAGTATGTTAAAAAGCATCCTGGAAACAACACCCTAGATTGTGTCTAAGCCGGTTCTCCGCAATATTGTTTCTTCCGTGAGTGCTATCGCAGTCTGGTATACACGTGACGTGTGAAACTAAGAGGGAAAACCGCTTATCGCACCCCCTTCAGATATAATGATGAGATCGCCCAGTGGGACAGCCTGTCAAAAACTGCACACAGGTCAAGCATGAAAACGGGAATAAGCTGTACTGAACTGTGCAAAAGAAGCAAAACAGAAACAGATTTAGGGAAAGCAGATCACGGAAAGCGTAAACATGGATGACCGCACGGGGATTTCAACCGATGTCGTCTGCAGCTCGTGGTCTTGCGGTAGCGTTCTCGCTTCCCGCGCACGGGGTCCCGGGTTCGATTCCCGGCGGGGTCAGGGAATTTTCCTGCCTCGAGATGACTGGCTGTTGTTGTGTCATCTTCATCATCATCATTCATCCCCATTATGCTCGGAGCAAGGCAATGGCAAACCACCTCCACCAGGGCCTTTCCTAGTACAGCGGTGCGGGTCTCCCGCATCGTCCCCTACGCTCCTCGGAGTACGGGATCTCATCACCCCCAAATGCGTGTGCAGAGTCATCACGACGCCAGTTCGCCCAGGGAAACCGATCGTCACACGGCAAAAACTCTGTCAGCAAACCAGATCGAATGGGTTTTAACCCCGCAGGGTGGGTGTTTATTCCACTACGTAGCGATCTCTGACCCGGGCGAGGTGGGCGCCACCCGCAACTTACAGGACGTGGTCAGTCGAGCGAGGAGAGCGTGGCCTTGGCCACGGAGCTGACGAGTGTGCCCGCAGTTCGTACAGAATGGCACACGCCACGCCCCTTGCCGTCACAAATGCAGCCGCTGCTGACGAAATGTCACACACCGGAACAGCGCTTTCATTCTAATTGGGCGCACCTCGCCTTCTCTCATTTCCGTTTGCCGGTGGTCGGAGAGCCATTGTAGAGCTTGATTGCTCCTTCCTGGCCATTTCTGCCTTTATTCAACAGTAAGAAAGTAAGACAATTGAGGTAGCCTTTGCCGTATTTACAGGGTGTTTCTCAATTCATGTTACACACTTCTAGAGGTTGTAGATGGGATTTAGTACATCTAGTTTTACGTAGGAACCCGTGTCCGGAAAGTCATCCATGACGCTACAGAGGGCCAAAGTAACAGGCGCCGGCGCTTGTAATTGGATGTATATGCAGAGTGATTCCGCGATGATGTTATAAACTTTCTAGGATCATGGAAACGGATAAACGTATCGATTTGAGGTGAGAATCCATGAACCGGAAACGAACTAGACAAAACCTGTAAGTGAAAACTGTTCTGGTACCTTTGGAAGTGGAATACATGTACCGGTACTACTAAGATTGAAGGATAGGCAGTTTTCGGAGGTGGCAGTATTGACCAAACCAAGAAAAAAATCTCCAGTAAACATGAGCTCTAAAATACATACCTGTGAAAATATGTCCACTTGTTCATCTTCGCTACTGTGAAACACATCGTCCCCATTGAACAAAGTCGGCCGGAGTGGCCGTGCGGTTCTGGGCGCTACAGTCTGGAACCGAGCGACGCTACGGTCGCAGTTTCGAATCCTGGCTCGGGCATGGATGTGTGTGATGTCCTTAGGTTAGTTAGGTTTAAGTAGTTCTGTTCTAGGCGACTGATGACCTCAGAAGTTACGTCGCATAGTGCTCATAGCCATTTGAACCATTTGAACCACTGAACAAGCGCTAATAGCTCTTCAGGTGTGCATTTTAGAGCTCATGTTTACTAGACGTTTTTCCTTGATTTGTTCCATACTACCACCTCTGAAAATTGCCTCCCTACAATCTCAGCAACAACAGTACCAGTACATGTATTCTACTGTGAGAGTATCAGAACTTTTTGCGCTTACAACTTCTGACTCGTTCGTTTATCCTTCTCCATCATCCTAGAAAGTTTATAACATCGTCGCGGAATCACCCTGTACATACATACATTTACAGATGCCGGCGTCTATAATTTCTCTCTACCGTCGTCGAATGACTTTCCGGACAAGAGCTCCAATGTAAATGTTCAAAAATGTGCAAATGTGTGTGAATTCCTAAGGAACCAAACTGCTGTCATCGGTCCCTAGACTTGCACACTACTTAAACTAACTTATGCTAAGGACAACGACAACAACAACAACAACAACAACAACAACACACACACACACACACACACACACACACACACACACACACATGCCCGACGGAGGACTCGAACCTCCGACGGGAGAGGCCACGCAATTTAGGCTTCGACCCTAAGCAGTCTCATATTCGAGTACTCAGAATTCACAACTGATTTCGGCCCCGAGACATCCAAAAGAACCGCATCCTACCTACCCCAGAAGACCGCATACGTCAATTTGCCAGCAGAGGCTGTGTCTCAAATTTCTTCCTTGCTGGAGGACTAGCATGCTGTCGCTCTGTAGACTGTCTTTTTGATTCTGGCTGATAGTGGTGATGATGGACTTCAGAATATTGCCGCGTTCAGCCTCCTATGACCCAGCACATACCAAAAAATTTCGATAATTTTCTTTTAGTGTCATGTAAGAGTTAGTGGGGCCCAGATGGCACATACATTGTGTTAAGTGAGGTATTAGAGATAAAGTTAGTGAACTGCTTATAGATGTTCGCTCTGAAATTATTGATATGTCGGAGTGCCACTTAAATAATTTGACTATTCAGAGGCTTCCTTTACCAGGATACAGATTAGCTGGCTGTTTTTCAAGGAGTTCTTTGCGGGGTCGGGAAGTAGCTTTGTACGTAAAAAACAGTATGCCATTTGAGTCCATAGACCTATCACGGCACTGCACTGAAAAGATATTTGAATGCTGAGCAGGGGCAGTTGAATTTAGTGAAACTAAACTTCTAATTGTCGTTGTTTCAAGGTCTCCTAACCCTGACTTCAGAGCATTTCTGCTCAAGCTAGAGAGGGCTCTTGATTCACTTTGTAGGAAGTACCAGAAATTATTTATATGTGGTGACAGCAATATAAATTTTGTGTATGATGGCACAAGAAAATGGATGTTGGTAGATATCCTAAATTCATATGATCTGATGCAGACTGTATTTTTTCTAACTAGGGTGCAGAGAAACAGTAGCACAGCCATAGACATTTTTATTCATTCATCATTACTAGATGGGAATTCTGTTGGTAAAAGGGTGAATGGCCTTTCAAACCATGATCCACAAATTTAACACTAAAAAGGTTTTTGTACTCAAACTAATGTCACATGTTACCTCAAACTATGTAGGAAAGTTAATCCAACAGCAATAGAGAGTTTTTTAAACCTTGTCAAGGAACAAGAGTGCCAGGATGTTTATAGTGCGGATAACATAGATGATAAATATGCTTTCCTGAACACATTTCTCATGCTGTTTGAGAGTTGCTTTCCATCAGAACGTTCTAAACGGGGTACTAACAGTAATAGGCAGCCCGTGTGGCTGATTAGAGGGATAAGGGTATCATGTAACACAGAGCGGGCATTATATCATAATGTTTGAAGTAGTCACAATCAAGCTGCGATAGCCCATTATAAACAGTATTGTAAGGTGCTTAAAAATGTTATTAGGAAAGCAAAGAGTACTTGGTAAGCAAATAGAGTAGCTAATTCACAGGATAAAATTAAAACCATATGCTCAGTTGTGAAGGAAGTGTCGGGTTAGGAGTGCGAGGTCAACGACATAAAGTCAGTTCGCAGCGAAAATATTTCTGTTACTGATAAATCAGATATATGTAAGGTATTTAACAATCATTTTCGGGGTATTGCTGGTGAATTCAATAAAAATTTAGTTTCTGCAGGGAATCATATAACTTTCGTGGCAAATGCCTTTCCGAGATTGAAGTATGAAATACTTCTCAATTATACATACAAGGGGGATATTGAGTCAGTAATTAAATCACTGAAGACTAAGGATTCTCATGGTTATGATGGAATGCCTAGCAGAATATTAAAGTACTGTGGTGCACATGTTAGCGCTGTATTTAGCCATATTTGTAATTTTTCCTTTAGGAATGGCCAGTTTCCTGAACACATTTTATAAAAAGGGAAAAAGAGATAATGTAGACAATTTTAGATCTGTTTCTATGCCATCAGTGTTTGCTAAAGTTATTGGGAAGGCTGTGTATGTAAGATAATTGATAATTTTATATCGCAAGATTTGCTATCAAATGTACAGTTCGGGTTTAGAAATCGTTTAACAACTGAAAATGCTATATTCTCTGTTCTCTGTGAGGTACTGGATGGGTTAAACAAAACGTTTCGAACGCTAGACATATTTTTTGATTTAATTAAGGCGTAGGATTGTGTTGATCACAAAATATTACTCTAGAAGTTGGACCATTACGGAATACGGGGAGTAGCTCACAATTGGTTCACCTCTTACTTTAGCAACAGACAGCAAAAGATCATTATCACAATGCTGAGGAAGGCTATGATGTGAGGTCTGCGTAGGGTACGGTGAAGTGGGGGATGCCCCAGGGATCAGTGTTGGGGGCACTCCTGTTCCTTATTTACATATATGATATGCCCTCTAATATTACGGGTACCTGTAAAATATTTCTGTTTTCTGATGACACTAGCTTGGAAGTAAAGGATGTTGTGTGCAACATTGCCTCGGTTTCAAACAGTGCAGTTCAAGACATAAGTTCATGGCTTGTAGAAAATAAACTAACGCTAAATCACAATAAGACTCAGCATTTACGCTTTATAACACACAATTCGACAAAACCTGACGTTTTAATTTCACAGAATGGGCATATGATTAGTAAAACTGAACACTTCAAATTTCTAGATGTTCAAATAGATAGTAAACTGTCGTGGAAAGCCCACGTTCAGGATCTTGTTCAAAGACTTAATGCTGCCAATTTTACTATTCGAACGGTATCTGAAGTGAGTGACCGTTCGACACGGAAATTAGTCTACTTTGTTTATTAATATTCGCTTATGTAGTATGGTGTTATATTCTGGGGTAACTCTTCCCATTCTAAAAGGATATTATTGGCTCAGAAACGCGTGGTTCGGGCAATAAGCGGCGTAAGTTCACGAACCTCTTGTCGACCCCGGTTCACGAGTCTGGGTATTTTGACATTGGCCTCTCAATATATATTCCTTACTGTCGTTTCTTGTTAACGATATTAGCTTATTCCCAAAAACAAGCAGCTTTCACTGAGTTAATAGTCGGCAGAAATCAAACCTCCATTTCGATCGAACTTCCTTAACTCCTGTGCAGAAAGGTGTGCAGTATACTGCTGCATCCATTTTCAATAAGCTACCACTCGAATTCAAAAATCTTAGCAGTGATCCACGCGCTTTCAAATCTAAACTGAAGAGTTTCCTCATGGGTCACTCCTTCTATTCTGTCGAGGAGTTTCTTGAAAAAGTAAGCTGATTCTTGTTGTATTGTTGATTGCGTTTACTTAAACCTATGGACTGACTTTTTTCGGGTCCATAAACATTTTATTTTTATCTGTTATGATTTGTATGTACTGACACGTTCCATGACTTTGGAGACTTGCTCCTCGATTTGATCCTACGCGACTTGTGTGATTAAATAAATAAACGCAACATTTTGTCTAAGGTGTTACAGCCGATATTCTGCTGTGAGCACAATTTCTTGGTCGTACTGCGCCGATCATCAGAAAACGTGGTACACAGGCAGTTCTACGCAATGTACACGCAAGGTGGCTGGTCCGCAGCAGCGCCAGTGACGAAGGAGGAGTCACGCAGCTCAGAGGTCGGCCTTTGGGACCTCAGCTCCGGGTCTGCATTCCCTGTGCGTCGACGTCATCTCCGGCTGCGGCGCTCCCAACCACGGGAAACAGAAGACGGGGAGCGTTTCCTGCTCCGATCCTCTGACTGCGAAATTAGCTGCGAACAGCTGTGTAACGTGCTCGATTATTGGACTGACACAGTTGTGTTACACCACTCAAGGTGGATGGTACGGTATACCCTCTCTTCGCCACTAAAAATATGCAAAACACAAATTGTGTGTGAATTCCTAAGGGACCAATTTGCTGAGGTCATCGGTCCCTAGTCTTACACACTACTTAAACTAACCTAAACTAACTTATGCTAAGAACAACACATACACCCATGCCGGAGGGAGGACTCGAACCTCCGGCGGGAGTGGCCGCGCAATCCGTGACATGACTCCTCAAACCGCGGGCCACTCCGCGCGGTGACAATGAATAACATTTCAGAATGAAGCGTGAATCTTCAAATGCACAAATTTGCAGTTTTTAAGCTCCTTACCACAGGAAGTTAATTTCCAGAATACTGCTTATGTTTGTTGTTGTTACTAGATATTCAGAGAGTTCTGAAACTGAAGAAGCCTTGAATTGTGTAATGTTTAAGGATTTAATGTTATTTGTGGGTCAAAGAAAATGAACTTTCTAAGGAGGAAAAAGAAGAAGACTTGTAATTTTTTGTTAGGTTTAACGGAGGAGAAAAGAAAACGGAGACTGCACAAAATATTTATGCTGCATATGAGGAAAATGATGTTTGACAAAAACTGTAAAAAAATCTCGGGGTCTTTTTTGACATGAACTTCTCGCCACATGCAAAGAAAAAGTTTCTCTGATGAAGGTCGCCGGAACACTTTAGCCAACCAAGATTCATGCCAGTCAGGCTAGAAACAGGCAGCTATTTCGTTTCGTGACATGTCAAACATTTGTAATTTGTCAAGATCAAAAAGTTCTGGTATAGGAGTAACCATCGCTTCAAGCTAATAAACCACGGAAATAAACGACGGATCATTTGAGAACCTCCGTGGCTAACTAGCACAGTAACGATTGGTCTTGCGATTACGTCTACACAGAAAGAGAAAGTGAGGTTTGAAACCAACCAGAAATGCAATGCCCTTTACCAAAATTTCTTCCCACCCACCGAAAATGACGATATGTATCTTGTGTGAATAAATAGGGCCGCACGGGATTAGCCGAGCGGTCAGGGGCGCTGCAGTCATGGACTGTGCGGCTGGTCTCGGCGGAGGTTCGAGTGCTCCTTCGGGCATGGGTGTTGTGTTTGTCCTTAGGATAATTTAGGTTAAGTAGTGTGTATGCTTAGGGACTGATGACTTTAGCAGTTAAGTCCCATAAGATTTCACACACATTTGAACATTTGAAAGAAGAAATAGGAGAAAACATGTACGTAACGCCAGAACGAGATTACATTGGATGAGAGCAGTATACAGGGGGAGGCAAGTGGAGTGGTCAGTTCAGGGATATGACATCTCCTATCTTCCAGAGTCCACAGAAGTTCATCTGAGAAACTTGCAGGAATAGTACTCCTGGAAGAGAGGATATCACAGAGACTTGGCTTAGCCACAGCCCAAGGGGTATTTCCAGAAGGCAAGTTTCACTCTGCAGTGGAGTGTGCGCTGATATGAAACTTCCCGGCAGATTGAAACTGTGTCCTGGACTGGCGCTCGAACCCGGGACCCTTGGCTTCGTGGGCAAGTCCTCTACTGACGAGCTACTCAGTAAAGCTATGAGGAGGAGTTAGATATGTCAGTCGATGAAGCACTTGCCCACGATAGGCGAAGGTCCCGGATTAGAGTAACTGTTATAAGTTTCATAACTGCACACACCCCGCTGCACAGTGAAAAATTCATTCTGGATTTAGGAGTTTGTTCGGTTCTTTTCGTTTCATAATCTAAATCTCCAATCTTATGAAGTATCTAACTGTATACTTTTTTCAACTTCATATGAAATTTATGATTGATCGTCAGTGTTACCAGAGTTACCCGAGACTTGCGAGCATCTGCCCATCTACCTTCTGCTACTCTTACTGATTCCCTTTCTTGTTCCACTCGTAAATGGAGCAAAGGAACGAGGAGTGTCTACATCACTTCGTGAGGACCGTATTTTCTCTTAGCTGGTGTCTGTGGTCCTTAAGCGAGATATGTCTGCCACCAGCAATGGAGGCTGAATCTTTGACAATATACATCTACATACTTCACAAGCCACCTTTCAGTGTGTGGTGGAGGGTACCATGTATCACTACAAACCATTTCCTTTCCTATTACACTGTCCGCAGCTCGTGGTCGTGCGGTAGCGTTCTCGCCTCCCGCGCCCGGGTTCCCGGGTTCGATTCCCGGCGGGGTCAGGGATTTTCTCTGCCTCGTGATGACTGGGTGTTGTGTGATGTCCTTAGGTTAGTTAGGTTTAAGTAGTTCTAAGTTCTAGGGGACTGATGACCATAGATGTTAAGTCCCATAGTGTTCAGAGCCAATTTTCCTATTACACTCACAAAGACACTGAGAGAAAAAAGACTGTAAACCTTTGTACGAGGCCTAATTACTCTCGTCTTCGTGACCCTTACGGGAAGCATACGTTGGCGGCAGTAGGATCGATCTGCCGTCGGTCTCAAATATCAGTTCCCTTAAATTCGACAAAAGAGCGTTGTCTTCCCTCCGGGGATTCCCATTTGAGCTCACGAAACATTTCCGTAATATCTGCGCAATGACGGAATCCATAGTTAACAAATCTAGCAGCACGCCCCTGATCTGCTTCGATGTCTTCCTTTAATGCGACGTGGTGCAGATCCCAAACATTCGAGCGGTACTCAAGAACGAGATGAGCTGCAGTTTTCTAAAATAAAATGAGGTGGACCATTGGCCTTCCGGGCTACCGACCTCATTCCCTTTCATATCGCTTTGCAACATTACGTGCAGATATTTAAAAGATGTGACTGTATCAAGCAGCACATTACTAAGGCTGTACGCGAACAAGATTGTTTTTCACTCATCTGCATTAATATTTTCTACACTTACAGCAAGGTACTATTCATCACACTAACTAGAAAATCATCTCTTATTCCCACAGTCACTCAAGGACGACACCACGGCATCATTAAGCAAACAGTCATAAATTGCTATTCACATTGTCCTACGGATCATTTACATATGTGGAGAACAAGAGCGGCCCTATCACTACCGCAAGAGGCATTTCACAGGGCTGTGCGTATCAGTTAGCTCAGTACATTCCTGAGGAACACCTCTTACTAGTGGTCGAAACGTTGACAATTTCAGATATTCACAATGCGGTCAACAGCCCAGAACAATTTTATTGACCATGACAACAGCCGCGGAGGCTACCCTGACATTTAAAAGTAGATTCTCTAAGGAATATTTTAAGGCAATAAAAAAATTAGGCTAAAACGATTTCTGCTCTGATCTACGCCATTAAGAGAGGAAGTATGAGAAAATACACGAGTACATATAAGCTAATGTATCTTTTATTATTTGAGAGATAACTCAACCACATTTTGCACATGTTATCATTGTGTTACTGGCTCTAATCTGGCACATGAGGAACATTTCCTCACAGATTACTTTGCTCATCACTTTAAAATATGGTAGCTTATGCTTAGTAATTATGTAAACAGATGTGTATACCACTTTTTCAGTGTAATCGTAGAACTCCCGCAACAGTTTTCTTTTTTTTTTAATTTATGTGTTTGATACATTATAGTTTTTATTTCACAAAAAGTGAAATAAATTTGGCAGTAACCCCTTCTGAAAAATTTTTTACCATAGGAAGTTGTTTTATATTACGTAACAAGTCTGTAGCAAATTTCACCTTTTTATCTGCACTGGTTCAGCAGAGGATCTTCCTTACAAAGTGAAAAATGAAAGTTGCGGCAAATGCAGAAACAAGATATTTAGCCTTTATGTCAGAAAAAAGTACTTTATTGTTAACAATAATAGGTCTTTTTGGTCTTCATGTAGCTATTTTCTTTTAGTCTGCTGCTTCTGGCTTGCTCTTATGGCAATACGCACGTCACCAGTCTTCTTGAGTAGATTTTCAGTGAAGCAACTTGCATCAAATGCTAGTCCCATATGGGCCCTGATGTTTCCATTGTTACCACAGTTGAACTCCAGACCTGCATCATATGAGGAAATTTTAACAGTACTAGATGAGAAGATTTTTATCTTTGGGCATCTCTTCAAAATGACGTTATTAATGCTGTCATTCGGGTTGTTTGTTCAACCATGTTTTGTTGTCATTTCTTTAATAATTCGTAAATAAGCGTGTCGTAAATCGGCTCAGAGCCATCTATAATCTGCAAATGTCTTCTCTGGCGGCAGGAAATAATAAAATACCGCACCTAAGGACAGAGTCACGCAGAAAAGAAGTGCATGGGACTGCACGTTGGTTGAAACAAGATGGCTTTTGCATCATCAGACTTTGGGAAAAAAACATTATCCACGCCACTCCTACGACCGCGAGAGACGAGAAGTGCGAGAATTATCGCACAGTCACCTTAGCAGCTCTTGCATCCAAGTTGCTGACAAGAGTAACATACAGAAGAACGGAAAAGGAAATTGTGAATGTGTTAGACGACGATAAGTTTGGCTGTAGGAAAGGTAGAGGCACCGCTGATACAGTTCTGATGTTGCGGTTATTAATGGATGCAAGACTGAAGAAAAATCAAGACGTGTTCTCAGGATTTGTCGACCTGGAAAAAGCGTTCAACAAGTAAAATGATACAGTGTTGTCGAAGTCCTGAGAAAAATGGGGTTGAGTTGCTTTGGGGGAGGAGACCAAACAGCGAGCTCATCGGTCTCATTGGATTAGGGCAGGGTGGGGAAGGAAATCAGCCGTGCCTTTTCAAAGGAACCTTTCCGGCATTTGCCTGAAGCGATTTAAGGAAATCACGGGAAACCTATATCAGGATGGACAGGCACGGGACTGAACCGTCGTCCTCCCGAATCCGAGTCCTGTGTGCTAATCACTGAGCCACTTCACTCGGTCAGAAAATAGGGGTAAGCTATAGGGAAAGACGGGTAATATAATGTACAAGAACCAAGAGAGAAAAATAAGAATGGAAGAACAAGAACAAAGTGCACGGATGAAAATAGACGTAAGGCAGGGATATAGTCTTTCGCCCCTGCTGTTAAATACATACGTCGAATAATCAGTGACGGAAATAAAAGTAATATTTCAAGATTGGGATTAAAATTCAAGGAGGAAGGATATCAATGATAAGATTCAGTGATGACATATCTGTCCTTAGTAAAAGTGAAGAAGAATTAAAGTAACTGTTAAATGGAATGAACAGTCTAACGAGTACAGAATATGGACTGAGAGTGTATCAGAGAAGGACAAGAGTAATGAGAAGTAGCAGAAAAAAGAACAACGAGAAAGTTAACATCAAGACTCATGAGCACGAAACAGATGAAGTTAATCAACTGTGCTTCCTAGACAGCAAAGTAACCCTTGACGGACTGTGCAAGGAGGACATGAAAAGCAGACTAGCGCTGGCAATAAGGCCATTCCTGTCCAACGGAAGTCTCCTAGTGTAATACGTAGGTCTTAATTAAAGGAAAAAAATTCTGAGAAAGTACGTTTGCAGCACAGCATTGTTTAGTAGTGAAACATGGACCATGGGAAAACCGGAACAGAAGAGAATCGAAGCCTTTGAGATGTGGGGCTACAGAAGAATTTTGAAAAGTAGATAGAATGATAAGGTAAGGATTGAGAAGGTTATATAAATATATGGAAAACACTAATATGAAGAAGATACAGAACTAATCTGTAACATTCGGTTACAGTATTACTAGTTTCCGTTTGGCACAGTTGCAATGTTGCAAAACTCTATAAATGGAACGAGCATGTGAGAAGTGTGGTAGGGAAGGCGAATGTCAAATGCGAGGAGAATTTTAGGAAAGTGTGTTTCATCTGTAAAGGAGACAGCATATAGGAAGCTGGTGCGACCTATTCTTGAGTACTGCTCGAGTGTTTGGGGTCCGTACCAGGTTGTATTGAAGAAAGACATTGAAGCAATTCAGAGGCGGGCTATTAGATTTGTTACCGTTGGGTTCCAACAACACGTAACTGTTGCGGAAATGCTTCGGGAACTCAATTGGGAATCCCTGGAGTGGAGGCGATATTCTTTTCGAGAAACACTACTGAGAAAGTTAATAGGTTAACTGTCGTCTCTAGCAACTGTAGTAGAAATCTTACTCAGATCAGACGCGTTTCGCTTTATTTTAAAGCATCTTCAGTTGTCATGGTAACAAATTGATTTTTTCTCCTACAGTTTTGTTTGTTTTGATCATTAAGAGTTCGCATGCTTTACTTATTACTGTAAACAGCATTCGAACTGTTAATGATCAAAACAAACAAAACATTAAGACAAAAAACCATATTGTTACAGTGACAACTGAAGATTCTTTAAAATGAAGCGAAACGTGTCTGATCTGAATAAGACTTTTACTACAGTTGCTAGAGACGCAAGTTAACCCATACAACTTGTACATTTGCAACTGCAGAAAAAATGAGGCCAAAAAAAAGGAAAACAAAGAAGACAAGATGTAACTGTTGATAAAATCTAGAGAACCGGCATTTGAAGCTTACTGCTGAACGAGTTTACTGTCGCCAGCACACACTGCGCGCAAGGACCACGAAGACAATATTCGAGAAACTAGACCTCATACGGAGGTACGCAGTCGTTTTTCCCTCGCTCTAAATTCGAGACTTAACATGTTCCTGTGAAACACGAAAGGAAACAGCTTGTAGTGGTAAAGGGTACTCTCTGCCACGCACCGTACGACTTCTTGCGGAGTATCTATGTAGATGCAGATGACAGGACATCTGTTCAGATATGAGAGATTAACTTTCACAATTCTAGAGGGAGCTGTAGAGGGTAAGAACTGCAGAGGAAGACGGAGTTTTGGATACATGTAGCAAATGACTGACCACAAGAAAAAGCACGAATCAATCTCTGAAAATGGCAGACGTTATTTTTGGCATGCTACAGATCTATCTATTGACAAAGAAAATTTTAACATTTTGAACAATTTTAGGTACATCACTACCATATACACTACCATATACGCTACATTAAAACTGCTACACCACGAAGATGACGTGCTACAAATATGAAATTTAACCGACACGAAGAAGATGCCGTGATATTCAAATGATTAGCTTTTCAGAGCATTCACACAAGGCTGGCGCCGGTGGCGATACCTACAATGTGCTGACATGAGGAAAGTTTCCAACCGATTTCTCATAGACAAGCAGCAGTAGACCGGCGTTGCCTGGTGAAACGTTGTGATGCCTCGTGTAAGGAGGAGAAATGCGCGGCATCACGTTTCCGATTTGATAAAGGTCGGATTGTAGTCTATCCCGATTACGGTTTATTATATCGCGACATTGCTGCTCGCGTTGGTCGAGATCCAATGAGTGTTAGCAGAATATGGAATCGGTGCGTTCAGGAGGGTAATTCGGAACGCCGTGCTGGATCCCTACGGCCTCGTACACTAGCAGTCGAGATGACAGGCATCTTATCTGCATAGCTGTAACGGATTGTGCAGCCACGTCTCGATCCCTGAGTCAACACATGGGGACGTTTGCAAGACGACAGCCATCTGCACGAACAGTTCGACGACGTTTGCAGCAGCATGGACTATCAGCTCTGAGACCATGGCTGCGGTTACCCCTGACGCTGCATCACAGACAGGAGCGCCTGCGGTGGTGTACTCAACGACGAACCTGGGTGCACGTATGGCAAAAGTCGTTTTTTCGGATGAATCCAGGTTCTCTTTGCAGCATCATGATGGTCGCATCCGTGTGTGGCGACATCGCGGTGAACGCACATTGGAAGCGTGTATCCGTCATCGCCATACTGGCGTGTCACCCGGCGTGATGGTATGGGTTGGCATTGTTTACATGTCTCGGTCACCTCTTGTTTGAACAGCGGACGTTACATTTCAGATGTGTTACGACCCGTGGCTCTACCCTTCATTCGATCCCTGCGAAACCCTACATTTCAGCAAGATAATGCACGACTGCATGTTGCAGGTCCTGTATGGGCCTTTCTGGATACAGAAAATGTTCGACTGCTGCCCTGGCCAGCACATTCTCCAGATCTCACACCAATTGAAAACGTCTGTTCAACGGTGGCCGAGCAACTGGCTCGTCACAATACGCCAGTCACTACTCTTGATGAAGTGTGATATCGTGTTGAAGCTGCACGGGCAGCTGTACCTGTACACGTCATCCAAGCTCTGTTTGACTCAATGCCCAAGCGTATCAATGCCGTTATTACGGCCAGAGGTGGTTGTTCTGGGTACTGATTTGTCAGGATCTATGCACCCAAGTTGCGTGAAAATGTAATCACATATCAGTTCTAGTATAATATATTAGTCCAATGAATACCCCTTTATCAAGTGAATTTCTTCTTGGTGCAGCAATTTTAATGGCCAGTAGTGTACAAACGTCAGCCGATGATCTGGAGAGAATTGCCGACAGGCAGTACTAGAAGAATTCTCCTCGAGGCCGCACTGCGACGTCCATTCAAGCAGGGGCCCGCGTGTAACGGGCAGCCGGGCGTCGCGTGGAATGCGCCGGACTGCGGTGTGGCCGGGGCAGGTCGCCGGGAGGTCGCGGCTGTGCGGCGGCCCTGCCTCCGCCGTACCGGCAAGTAGGTCGCACGCGGCTCCCACGGCGAGCCGCCCGCCTCGGCGCTGCTGCGCCACCGATTGGCGTGACGAAACAATCACGCTGCTCGTGCCGCGCACCGTCGCACAAAACGAAGCTTTAAATGCGGATAAACTGAGCCTAATGTTAACTGGAGAAGCCTCGTATTACACGACGATCAGCCAGGAACGATAAGGGTTGAGCGCGCTTGCCATCATGCTCTTCCACAAAATATGAGGTGTGATCTACATCTACATCTACATACATACACCGCATTCCACCATACGGTGCGTGCCGGAGGGTACCTCGTACCACAACTAACATCTTCTCTCCCTGTTCCAAACAGAACGAGGGAAAAATGACTGCCTATATGCCTCTGTACGAGCCCTAATCTCTCGTAGCTTATCTATGTGGTCTTTGCGCGAAATATAAGTTGGCGGCAGTAAAATTGTACTGCAGTCAGCCTCAAATGCTGGTTCTCAAAATTTCCTCAGTAGCGATTCACGAAAAGAACGCCTCCTTTCCTCCAGAGACTCCCACCCGAGTTCCTGAAGCATTTCCGTAACACTCGCGTGATGATCAAACCTACCAGTAACAAATCTAGCAGCCCGCCTCTGAATTGCTTCTATGTCCTCCCTCAATCCGACCTGATAGGGATCCCAAACGCTCGAGCAGTACCCAGGAATAGGTCGAATTAGTGTTTTATGAGCGGTCTCCTTTACAGATGAACCACATCTTCCCAAAATTCTACCAATGAACGGAAGACGACTATCCGCCCTTCTCCACAACTGCCATTACATGCTTGTCCCACTTCATATCGCTCTGCAATGTTACCCCCAAATATTTAATCGACGTGACTGTGTCAAGCGCTACACTACTAATGGAGTATTCAAACATTACAGGATTCTTTTTTCTATTCATCTGCATTAATTTACATTTATCTATATTTAGAGTTAGCTGCCATTCTTTACACCAATCACAAATCCTGTCCAAGTCATCTTGTATCCTCCTACAGTCACTCAACGACGACACCTTCCCGTACACCACAGCATCATCAGCAAACAGCCGCACATTGCTATCTACCCTATCCAAAAGATCATTTATGTAGATAGAAAACAACAGCGGACTACCACACTTCCCTGGGGCACTCCAGATGATACCCTCACCTCCGATGAACACTCACCATCGAGGAAAAAGTACCGGGAATTTTTGTTATCTTGAAGATATTGCTATCCACCCTATCCAAAAGATCATTTATGTAGATAGAAAACAACAGCGGACTACCACACTTCCCTGGGGCACTCCAGATGATACCCTCACCTCCGATGAACACTCACCATCGAGGAAAAAGTACCGGGAATTTTTGTTATCTTAAAGAATCTTTACTTATCGAATAAAACTTTTTTGAATCAGGTAAATCTTGTTTCTTGTTCTCCTAGATCCAAACCAGATTCTGACATGTTCCTATTCACCCAGACGATCAACAAATAGAAAAAGATAAGAGTAAAACTGCTGTTTTTTTCCGTCCCTCTCTGCAGGGTGAAGGAAAAAAAAAAGCTTTGATACATGTTATATCGAACAATCTCCCTGTAGACAATACGACACCGATCTTTTTGAAAGCAATAATGGTACAAGCGACGGATGTGACTATGATTTCAACTGATAAAATGCAAAATATCGAATGAAACACTTCAGTACGAATGTTTCCACTTCTAATTCGTCATCGGCGACCTCACAATACTTTACACCAGAAGTTTCACTTGAATCTGCTAAATTAATAATTATTGATCCACCAAATTGGATCTCCCATTTTGAATTTTGTAATTCCGACATCGAATTCGCTCTCAGAAACCCAAAGAATCTAATAATAACATTGCGTTTTAGGCCTTTATGTCCATTTTTCTATTATGTCCACGTTTTGAAGCAAGATGGCCTACTGCTCATCGCCTGCGTTGTTACAGACTACGGTCAAGATACCGCGGACATTTCTGAGCTTAGGAAACGACCGAATCTGTAGCTGGGTCTACAGACTTCGCCGACATAACGGTAGGGTGACCAGCTCTTCCGTATTTCCCGGAATCTCCAACGTAACAGCAATTTATTTTAATCCTCCTAACTCACGTATTGGTCCCGTGTTACTCCTGTATATTTCGTCAGTGATCGCTGTTGTAAATATTAATCCCGTGAAGTACTAGCGATAGTTCTACTTGCCTGACCTGAAAGTTTCTTAAAAGATTTCTCATAATAATCAGTACTATAGAAATTCTTCCAATCCATCTGTGACATGAATCAGCAAACCAGTGTTTAATAGTATTAGTTGAAAACAGACTTGGTTGCAATTTTAGTTTTTTTTTATTTATCAACTACGCGTTTCACCTTATTTAGGCATCTTCAGGCTGATCTACATAGAAAACAGAGAACAAATATGCCTATTTAAGGATCACGATCGCGTTGTGCAGATCTGGATAATCTAAAAGCATGTTTAAAGAAATCGAATACTGAAAGAGGAAATACCTTAATTTCTTATTTCTTAGGACGATCCATTCGACAGTGTAGCTAAAGGGCATCGTCGTTTACATCAGGCCAACATCGCCTTCGTTTAGCTACACTGTCTAATGCATCGTCCTAAGAAATGCCACATTAACGTATTTGACCTATTGAAGCATGCTTCTAGGTTATCCAAATCTGCACAACGCGGTCGCGATCCTTAAATAGATTGTTCTCTGTTTTCTATGTAGATCAGCCTGAAGACGCGCAAATAAGGTGAAACGCTTAGTTGATAAATAAAACAAACTAAAATTGCAACCAAGACTATTTTCAACTAATACTAATAATCGGTACTGTTGCCCACATACAGTAGTTTTCTGCCCATGATTGTACGGAAAGAAGACGATTCGGTGCAAGGGAATGAGAGGAGCGGAGAAACAATGACACCGTGTACGTGTCTAGAGGGATCTTGAGAGGGGGAATGTTCACTTGTTTCTCTGTCGATACTGGCAACCCACTGATGCACTCACCTCGCCCATCAGCAGCTATGGTATAAGTAACACACAAAATTAACAAGGACTCGCGAAACCGAATTGTAGGGAGGTTCACGATCACGTTTAAACACACCCGTTACTTCCAAACTGACTCACATACAACATTTCGCAACACCAAGAAAGGGCCAGTGCCGATAGTCTGCTTGAGCTCTCTGCAATCAAAAACAGAGGACAGCCGACATTAAATGTTCTGATTCGTTTAATCGCCTTTCGATAATTGCATCTACTATATTGTTCGGCGCCTAAGTGTCTCCTCATTTGTTTTTAAAATGAATAAATTTTCATCATGTCCTCTCGCAGTGGAAAAAAGACATAATAGAGTAAACAATGTAGTGCTAGCTTGTAGCTTCACTGTGAACCATTTAAAAAGTGCTGTATAGTTGCCCAGTTACAATTTATTGCGACAAAATCCCCACCTAAACCTCCATTATAATCGTGGTCAGATGTTGGTCCTCTCTCTCAAAACCACGAGCAAATGTTGTTCGCCCTATCCAACGGCCTGCCAATAGCATGGATTACGCGACGACTCCTTAAGCTCCTCTTCCTTGATGGCGTCTGGGGAACACGACGAATGACTGACTACCTCACTATAGTGCGATTAAAACTACTTTGTACTTGACAGTTCGCTGAGCGGCCGTGCAATGTTGCCAGCTGCCGCTGCAAGAAAAAATGGAAGTCGTGTTTTTTTATAATTTGGCAACTGTGCAGTCGTGGACAAAACGAGCGAGACCCCTCGCCTTTTCGTTATGCTGATCCGCACAGCTTTAAAGTCTGCTACACAGCATAACAGGCAAGGCGACGAAGTGCTACCAACATACTATGCAAGTTCGCTCAGCAGATGTGCTGTGATAGCTGGAGAAACTTGCGCTTCGAAGACGCCACAGCATCGTCTGCCACCTCTTCGTGGGAAACGAAATACCTCAAGTATAAGCCAGTGTGTTGTATTCACATATCTGTGATTATGACTTGGATCTAAAGTGTGGTTACGTATAGTACGTATGCTCAGATTGCGAATCTAACATCACGAATAAAGACAAGGGGAAATATATTAGGCGTTCTTCCTCTTACGTAACATCAAATATATTTTAGTTATTCTTTATTAAACGGACTGCGCAGAAAATCATACACCAGAAGTGAATAATTTTATAGTAACACCAGATGACATTAACAGCTTGCCAGTGCGGGTTAGCCGTGCGCTCAACGGCGTCATATCGCGGACCGCGCGGCTCCTTGCGCCGTCAGTTCGAATCCTTTCCCGGGCGTGGAAGTGTGTTAGGTTAGGTAGGTTGAAGGAGTTCTAGATCTAGGGGACTGATGACCTAAGCAGTTTGGTGGCATAGTTCTTAGGGCCATTTTTTGACCTTTCGCGTAAATTTTCTTTACATAAACTGCCGTATCTTTAGATTGCGTTGACATAGCTCACTTTTTTACGCAACCAAGGGACCGTATACATCAGGAAGTGCGATACATTTCCGCTTATTATGTCCACCCGTACTAGGGGTAAATGGGCTTTAAAGGTTGGATAGACAGATAGACGGTTAAGAAAGTGAGACTAGTAGGGCTCCATTTTTACCGATTTACGTGACGAAATCCTAACAACGAAAATAGCTACCACAGTTACTGAAGATGAGGGCCGCATAATAATTTCCGCTACTCTTTATTCGAAATGTTCCAGTTGCAGTCGATACATCAGCATATTAATTGTTGCCACGCTTTCGATCCAAATCACGTTTACAGGAATGCAAATAAAATCCATTTGCCTATACACGTGGTAATTCAGATCCCACTATTAATGCCACCGCGTTTTAGATGTGCGAGCGTTCCCATTGCTAGCTACCTTCAGGAACACTTCGGCTAATGAACGTTTTCTGGCTGTGGCACGTTTAATGGAGAATTCGAAACATTGTAGAATGCGTTTGGCAGCTACGTCGCCGTTTATTTCCTGGGGTGGTGCAGAATTATCCTACTAAATTTTCTCGCTAATAACAGCTTTTTGTTATTTCGATAAACATCCCGAATGACTGTCACATAAGCGGTGACATGAAGGTAGACAATTCACGTTTTTGAGTCCAGAAAGCTCTATGCAACAGAAACTACATATCATTTTCCCATTTTAATTGCAAAATTGCTGGCTTGTTCACGTCTGGGGTAATAATAGAGAGCTGTTCGCCTGCGTTGTCTGCTAGCGTAGTGAAAGGTGTTTGCTACTGCAAGGGAGGTCTGGTTTGTTTTTGGCTCTAATCTCGATGGAGGCAGATAGAATATCAGTAAAGGAATTTTAAGAAATTTTCGCGCCCCCAATACGTTTTATTGCTACCTTTATTCTGTACCGGCGCCCTGTGGATGTCGATATGAAAAAAAAAGGTTCAAATGGCTCTGAGTACTATGGGACTTAACATCTGAGGTCATCAGTCCCCTAGAACTTAGAACTACTTAAACCTAACTAACCTAAGGACATCACACACATCCATGCCCGAGACAGGATTCGAACCTGCGACAGTTGCGGTCGCGCGGTTCCAGACTGGAGCGCCTAGAACCGCTCGGCCACACCGGCCGGCCGATATGAACCTCTTGTAGAATTTCATAATTGTTACTGCCCACTTTTACCGCTTCTGACAATAATTGAATTGACTTAAGTGTGGCACTGAATGATTTTTAACTGAATTTCGTTATGAATCTTCACGCGTTGCTAAATTAGCACACTTTCATGGTAAGTCAGCAACGGTAATCCAGTATGACTGGTCGGAACGGTGACACAACCATTTCACGGCCGAATGCGCATAATATTTTGCTAACTCGTAACGATCTGGGGTACTTTGTCATACTAAAACAGTTATGTTATCTCGATAAGGTAAAATTCATTTTTATTAGTACAGTTCATACTAATTAGCGTTTCTTCTTTCATTTATATCTTATATTTAGGTGTTGTGGTTAACACACTAATCAGCATTAATGCAGTCTTACACATGATTGAAAACAGTCTGACAAATTTCGGATAGTTTTTCAATTTCACGCCTGTGCATAGTATGTTGGTAGCACTTCGTCGCCTTGCCTGTTATGCTGTGTAGCAGACTTTAAAGCTGTGCGGATCAGCATAACGAAAAGGCGAGGGGTCTCGCTCGTTTTGTCCACGACTGTACATGGTAGAGTGATACGAGGACTACCTTCTGACACTTTTTTTTAATTCAGTGAAAATTTTGTGCTACTGAAATAGAGAAGTATTTAACTTTGTACGAAACGTTGAATTTTCGCGCTACTCAATATTAATCATTCCCTATATCCTAAACCATGTGTCATACAACAACAAAATTTTAATGTTGTCTTTAGTGGCTTTCTGAGCAATACAGCGAGTAATAGTGAAACAATAATAATTAATTCGGAACACTATCTTCCTGTAAGGATTCGTTCTTCCATGTCTCCTGAGTGACAGCTTTTGTATGAGCTACAACATTACTCCAGTTTTCCACAGTTACTTTAGAAACAGCTTCGTGTAAAAGTCTTTCCACTTCTAAAAGCCTGAATATCTTGTTTTCACGTGCTATGTACCCCATATTAGCTCTATAGCATTAAAGTGACAATGATACGGAGGTAATCAAATTACAGAATGTCCATGTTTGTTGGCAACTTCATCTACTACGTATGTTGGGTGTCGTGGCTTATGTTGTGACACAAGTTCCAATAGTTCCACTTTCTTCGTTCCGTCATCGAATTGCATATTATTTCGCCGTAACCACTCTACAATTTCGTCTTTTCTAGGAGATAGCGTTGGGGCTTTGTCCTTTACAACAGTGTGGTATGGCGCATTGTCAATAATGATGTACGACGGTTTCTCCAAATTCGGTAACAGTGAATTTTCAGACCATAGTAAAAAGGTGGCGTGGTTCATTTCCTCGTGAAAATCTGAGGTTTTCTTTGACCTGAAGACGTGTAAACAGCCAGGAACAAACCCACGGGCGGTACCTGCATGAACAACAATAATTCTACTTCCTTTGCCAACAGGTATTGCCATTCCTTCTTGTGATCCGTCAGACTAACCTGTCTTCAGTGTATGTCCAGAATTCACCAATGTTTCATCTAGCCACACTAAATCATCGAATTCAATGTCCTTTACCTGCCGCAAAAATCGGAATCGCCAAGCAGCAATATCTTGCCGTTCGAATAGAACTGTACGACCAGTAAATTTTTCGTAATTAAATCCCAGGTTTAATAAAACCAGCCGAAGAGATGACTTACTGCCAACAAAAAGACCAGCTTCTTTAAGCGTGCAGTTTTTGTAACGTTGGATGTTCTCTACGGTGATAGTATGCATACAAATGTCTGCGAATCGCATCCTGTTCGAAAGAATCAACATTCGTCACACGTTTCTCGACGCGTCATTTTTTCCCCGCTGTTTCCAGACTTGGCGGTTCTGAGTTAAGATTTGATGGCCCGGAATGTGTATTCAGTTTTTCATTTTCCTGTTTGCCTATGTTTATAACGGTTGTTCTGCTTATTCTTAATGTTGTCGCAGTCCTCTCGTGCTGCCTTATTAACGGAAAGATGAGGCCCTCCCTTCTCCCTTTCCGTCTCAAAATATTGTCTTTTGTTGCAGACGTACTCGCGCGATTGCCCTCTCAATGCTATCTCTTGCCCAACTTTCTTCGAAGATGATTTCGGACTGCGAACTCTAGGACAACCACGCTTTTTATTTTCGGACATTTTGTACACAGAAGTTACTACAGTCATTTATCACACACTCGTAGTGGAAACAAAGGAGAAGCAGACACAGAGATAATGCAGTTCACACAACACGACGCGCACAGGACCAGGTGTTAGCAGGTACTGAACCATGACGCATAAGCAGTGGCAGCTATGCAGGGAAGGGGTGCTGAACGTCACCGTGCGATTGGCCGGCACTGTCTCACGGTCACGCACTCGGCTAGCTGTCAGGTACAAAGTAGTTTTAATCGCACTATAGTGTGCAGTGTTCTTCGTCTTGTCGGCCGCCTCCTCCGGGCCTGGCCCGCACGGCCGCAGCCCCGCCGGTCCGTTACGGGTTTCCGCGTCCCGGCGGGGTTGCCACTGTGCCCTCGGCTCCTCCCACGCGCCGTGTCGCAAGGCCGCCTCGCGTCCCGTCCCGGACAGGCGGCGCTATGCCGCACTGCACTGCGTGACTCACCCGCAGCTGCGCCGGCCGCCCTTTCTCGCTGTCTGGGCTCTCCCCACGGCCCGCCTGCACACTCGCACTCCTTCCTGGACTCCTACTGAGATCACAGAGAACAGTGAGTCACTCAGCCGGCTCCACTGCCTGTCACCAGCTGAACAGCCGAATTCCAGACCATAGGCCACATGACGCTCTCTGCCAATACAGGCTAAAAAAAAAAAAAAGTGTCGCATATTCTTACAGGAGGTAGCAGCGGTCAAAACTAAACCGTAAGTACCTACAGTTGTACACTGAATCACCAAAGAAACTGGTATAGCCATGTGCATTCAAATAAAGACACATTTAAACAGGCAGAATACTGCGCTCCGGTCGGCAACGCCTAGATAAGCCAGCAAGTGTCTGGTGAAGTTGTCAGAATCGGTTACTGCTTCTACAATGACAGGTTGACAAGAGGTGAGTGAGTCTGGACGTGGTGTTATAGTCGGCGCACGAGTGACAGGACAAAGCATCCCCGAGGGAGCGGTTAAGATGGGGTTTTCCCGTACGACTATTTCACGAGTATACCGTAGTAAACGAACCAAAAGAAAAATTCGGAGTAGGTATTAAAAATCATGGAGAAGAAATAAAAACTTTGAGGTTCACCGATGACATTGTAATTCTGTCAGAGACAGCAAAGGATTAGGAAGAGCAGTTGAACGGAATCGACAGTGTCTTGAAAGGAGGATATTAGGTTAACATCAACAAAAGCAAAACGAGGATACTGGAATGTAGTCGAATTAAATCATGTGATGCTGAGGAAATTAGATTAGGAAATGAGAGGCTTAAAGTAGTAAATCAGTTTTGCTATTCGGGGAGCAAAATAACTGATGATGGTCGAAGTAGAGAGGATATAAAATGTAGACTGGCAATGACAAGGAAAACGTTTCTGAAGAATAGAAATTTGTTAACACCGAGTATAGATTTAAATGTCAGGAAGTCGTTCTGAAAGTATTTGTATGGAGTGTAGCCATGTATGGAAGTGAAACATGGACCATAAATAGTTTGGACAAGAAGAGAATAGAAGCTTCCGAAATGTGGTGCTACAGAAGAATGCTGAAGATTAAATGGATAGATTACATAACTAATGAGGACGTATTGAATAGAACTGGGGAGAAGAGGAGTTTGTGGCACAACTTGACTAGAAGAAGGGATTGGTTGATAATACATGTTCTGAGGCATCAAAGGATCACCAATTTAATATTGGAGGGCAGCGTGGAGGGTAAAAATCGTAGAGGGAGACCAAGAGATGAGTACACTAAGCAGATTCAGAAGGATGTAGGTTGCAGTAGGTACTGGGAGATGAAGAAGCTTGCACAGGATAGAGTAGCATGGAGAGCTGCATCAAGCCAGTCTCAGGACTGAAGACCACAACAACAACAACCGGGAATACGAGGAATCCGGTAAATCAAATCGCTGGCACCGCTGCGGCCGGAATAAGTTCCTGCGAGAACGGGAACAACGACGGCTGAAAGGAATCGTTCAACGTGGCAGAAGTGCAACCCTTCCGCAAATTGCTGCAGATTTCAATGCCGGACCATAAAAATTGTCAGCGTGCGAACTATTCAACGAAACATCATCGGCATGGGTTTTCGGAGCCGAAGTCACATTTTCGTACCCTTGATGAAAGCACGATACGAAGCTTTAAACCTCGCCTGGGCCCTTCAACACCGATATTGGACGGACCGGCCGGGGTGGCCGAGCGGTTCTAGGCGCTACAGTCTGGAACATCGCGACCTAAGTTCAAGGGGACTGATGACCTCAAAAGTTGTCCCATAGTGCTCAGAGCCATTTGATATTGGACTGTTGCCTGGTCGGATGAGTCTCATTTCAAATTGTATCCAGCTGGTGGAAGTGTATGGGTAAGGAGACAGCATGTCAGATGGGGACTGTTCAAGCTGGTGGAGGCTCTGTAATGGTGGGGGGCGCGTGCGGTTGGTGTGTTATGGGACCCCTGATGCGTCTAGATACGACTCTGACAGGTAACGTGTACGTAAGTATCCTGTCTGATGTCCTGCATCCGCTCATGCCCATTGTGCGTTGAGACCGACTTGGGCAATTCCAGGAGGGCAACGCGACACCCTACACGTCCAGAATTACTACAGAGTGGCTCCAGCAACACTCTTCTGAGTTTAAACCCTGCCTGTGCCCACCAAACTCTCCAGACATGAACATTATTGAGCATACCTGGGATACCATGCAACGTGCTGCTCAGAAGAGATCTCCATCCGTTCGTACTCTTACAGATTTATGGACAGCCCTGCAGGATTCGTGGTGTCAGTTCTCCCCAGCACTACTTCACACATTAGCCGAGTCCATGCCACGTCGTGTTGCGGCACTTCTGCGAGCTCGCGGGGGCCCTACGCGATATTAGGCAGGTGTACCAGTTGCATTTGCTCTTCAGTGTATATTTGGAAACCAGTACCTCTTTTACCATATTGTGTGCTACCAGACAATCTCGATACTATCCGATTAGCCATTTGCCAGTTTTCTGTTGGAAACGAAAACAAAAAACTGAATTGTATTTTTTATGTAGTCCTGAAAACACCTTTAAAGTTATGAAAATGTTTCTCTACATTGGGTGCAGCTGGACCGTGTGTCTACTAGACGACTTTGTAAATGTATCTATGGCGACATCTCTTCACAGCTTAGACGGCTGCTGCTTTCGCCTTCAGCCGTTTTCCCTTCGCAGTTCAAAGATGTCAAAAGCGCTGCCAAGTACCACGGACTTCCTTAAGCTGACTCAACTATAGCGATTTCTTAGTACTATAGAGAGCAAATGTACTAAAACTTCATGCATGATGCAGCGCTTTATCACGCATTTCAGCGTTTATGATCTCATATCTCTAGAACTATGTGTCATACAATGATATACACTCCTGGAAATTGAAATAAGAACACCGTGAATTCATTGTCCCAGGAAGGGGAAACTTTATTGACACATTCCTGGGGTCAGATACATCATATGATCACACTGACAGAACCACAGGCACATAGACACAGGCAACAGAGCATGCACAATGTCGGCACTAGTACAGTGTATATCCACCTTTCGCAGCAATGCAGGCTGCTATTCTCCCATGGAGACGATCGTAGAGATGCTGGATGTAGTCCTGTGGAACGGCTTGCCATGCCATTTCCACCTGGCGCCTCAGTTGGACCAGCGTTCGTGCTGGACGTGCAGACCGCGTGAGACGACGCTTCATCCAGTCCCAAACATGCTCAATGGGGGACAGATCCGAAGATCTTGCTGGCCAGGGTAGTTGACTTACACCTTCTAGAGCACGTTGGGTGGCGCGGGATACATGCGGACGTGCATTTTCCTGTTGGAACAGCAAGTTCCCTTGCCGGACTAGGAATGGTAGAACGATGGGTTCGATGACGGTTTGGATGTACCGTGCACTATTCAGTGTCCCCTCGACGATCACCAGTGGTGTACGGCCAGTGTAGGAGATCGCTCCCCACACCATGATGCCGGGTGTTGGCCCTGTGTGCCTCGGTCGTATGCAGTCCTGATTATGGCGCTCACTGCACGGTGCCAAACACGCATACGACCATCATTGGCACCAAGGCAGAAGCGACTCTCATCGCTGAAGACGACACGTCTCCATTCGTCCCTCCATTCACGCCTGTCGCGACACCACTGGAGGCGGGCTGCACGATGTTGGGGCGTGAGCGGAAGACGGCCTAACGGTGTGCGGGACCGTAGCCCAGCTTCATGGAGACGGTTGCGAATGGTCCTCGCCGATACCCCAGGAGCAACAGTGTCCCTAATTTGCTGGGACGTGGCGGTGCGGTCCCCTACGGCACTGCGTAGGATCCTACGGTCTTGGTGTGCATCCGTGCGTCGCTGCGGTCCGGTCCCAGGTCGACGGGCACCTGCACCTTCCGCCGACCACTGGCGACAACATCGATGTACTGTGGAGACCTCACGTTCCACGTGTTGAGCAATTCGGCGGTACGTCCACCCGGCCTCCCGCATGCCCACTATACGCCCTCGCTCAAAGTCCGTCAACTGCACATACGGTTCACGTCCACGCTGTCGCGGCATGCTACCAGTGTTAAAGACTGCGATGGAGCTCCGTATGCCACGGCAAACTGGCTGACACTGACGGGGGCGGTGCACAAATGCTGCGCAGCCAGCGCCATTCGACGGCCAACACCGCGGTTCCTGGTGTGTCCGCTGTGCCGTGCGTGTGATCATTGCTTGTACAGCCCTCTCGCAGTGTCCGGAGCAAGTATGGTGGGTCTGACACACCGGTGTCAATGTGTTCTTTTTTCCATTTCCAGGAGTGTATTTGTGTAGATACTTTCAACACCATATGTGGCTTCTGTCTGCGAAATATTTTGGGAATAAAGTCAGTAGCAAAGAAGTGATAAAATTTGAACGCCATGCATCATGTGGCAGTTTCTCATGGATTTCAGCGCTTATGACGTCATGTATTCTGGTAGGTAGGTAGGTAGGTAGGTAGTTCTTACTCAGAGAGCAGTTGTTGCAAGACAGATATATGAGTACCAAGTTTGGCTGAAATCTGTTCAGTGGTTGAGGAGATGTGTAACATGCATACACACACATACACACGTTTTTATAAAGTTTTTGTATTCAATATGATCAAATTATGGCCTTCACTCCCTCTCTTACAGTGGACCAGGATTTAATACATACAGTACCTATATTATATCTCAGTTACCTAACAAATAACAATAATTTTAATATCACTGGCAGTACTTCTACTAATGTCGCTCCCAATAACAATAATGATAATAGTAATGACAATAATAATAATGATGATAATGATAATAATAATGTGTGTGTGTATTGTGTATTAAACCGGGGGCCTAGAAAGGACGGAGAGGCTTCGTCCCGCCGTAGCCCTCAGTGGTCCACAACCCCACAACAGGCCACAGCAGTCCACCCACCCCACCATCCCCCACACCGAACCGAGGGTGACTGTGTGGTTGGACAAACCCCCCCCCCCCCCCTTCCCCCTCCCCCCGGGAACGTCTCGTCCCAAATGTTTACGTAGTAGAGTAATTATGGTGTACGCAAAGTGGAGACAGTGTTTGCGCAGCAACCGCCGACATGGTGTAACTGAGGCGGAATAACGGAAATCTTCCCGCATTCGCCGAGGCAGATGGAAAACCGCTTTAAAAACCATCCACATGCTGCCCGGCTCACCGAACCCTGACACTAATCCTCCGGGTGGCTAGCCGGGCAGGCAATTCTGTAGTAGTTAGATACGGAATAGGATCCTGTTAGTTTCGGATAGTATCACAGTAGGCATGAATATCAACTGAAATTCTGTTGACAACAAGACTTCCCTTGTAACACGATGCGTTTGTGATAAATAGTCCGAAAGCATGTACTCATCTTGCGTTTGTTTGACCTGTCATATCACTTGTTTTTTTTTATACGAAGTAACACGAGAGTGCTCGAAAATGCAAACAAACACATTTCTGCGGTAGTAAAGGCTCGAAAAATAGCCCCGATCGTGAAAAAAGCACTTCGATTGGTAAGCGTATGTATTAAAAAATACAGACTGAAACTCCAAACATTTTTTTCGACGACGTCACCAGATAGCATTTCCGTAAGCTATTTGAACATTGTTCAGTATACGCCGGAAGAAACTCAGGTCACACGGAGGAGCGCGTATTTAGCGGATGATCTTTAAACAAGTCTGTGATTAACTGGAATTGCTGAATGTATCCTAGGTATCGACATTAGCCTTGTGTGAAATTACAATGAAATCCAGACCTTTAGTTGCTTTCAGGCGTTGATAAATATCAACGGGGATAGCTGATAGTTGATAGTGTCCCAACTGCAGTGTGACTGCAGGGACTTATCTCAGGCACGCTCTCCGTGAGACCCACATTCCCAACTTAATGTCCGCCTGGCGTTCTGCGGATCGGAGCGTGGAATGTCAGATCCCTTAATCGGGCAGGTAGGTTAGAAAACTTAAAAAGGGAAATGGATAGGTTAAAGTTAGATATAGTGGGAATTAGTGAAGTTCGGTGGCAGGAGGAACAAGACGTTTGGTCAGGTGATTACAGGGTTATAAATATAAAATCAAATAGGGGTTAATGCAGGAGTAGGTTTAATAATGAATAAAAAAATAGGAGTGCGGGTAAGCTACTAAAAACAGCATAGTGAACGAATTACTGTGGCCAAGATAGACACGAAGCCCACACCTTCTACAATAGTACAAGTTTATATGCCAACTAGCTCTGCAGTTGGTGAAGAAATTGATGAAATGTATGATGAGATAAAAGAAATTATTCAGGTAGTGAAGGGAGACGAAAATTTAATACTCATGGGTGATTTGAATTCGAGAGTAGGAAAAGGGAGAGAAGGAAACATAGTAGGTGAATATGGATTGGGGGAAAGAAATGAAAGAGGAAGCCGTCTGGTAGAATTTTGCACAGAGCATATCTTAATCATAGCTAACATTTAGTTTAAGAATCATAAAAGAAGGTTGTACACATGGAAGAATCCTGGAAATACTAGAAGGTATCAGATAGATTATATAATGGTAAGACAGAGATTTAGGAACCAGGTATTAAATTGTAAGACATTTTCAGGGCAGATGTGGACTCGGACCACAATCTATTGGTTATGAACTGTAGATTAAAACTGAAGAAACTGCAAAAAGGTGGGAATTTAAGGAGTTGGGATCTGGACAAACTGATTAAACCAGAGGTTGTACAGAGTTTCATGGAGAGCATAAGGGAACAATTGTCACAAATGGGGGAAAGAAATACAGTAGAAGAAGAATGGGTAGCTCTGAGGGATGAAGTAGTGAAGGCAGCAGAGGATCAAGTAGGTAAAAAGACGAGAGCTAGTAGAAATCCGTGGGTAACAGAAGATATATTGAATTTGATTGATGAAAGGAGAAAATATAAAAATGCAGTAAATGAAGCAGGCAGAAAGGAATACAAACGTCTCAAAAATGAGATCGACAGGAAGTGCAAAATGGCTAAGCAGGGATGGCTAGAGGACAAATGTAGGGATGTAGAGGCTTATCTCACTGGGGGTAAGATAGATACTGCCTACAGGAAAATTAAAGAGACCTTTGGAGAAAAGAGAACCACTTGTATGAATATCAAGAGCTCAAATGGAAACCCAGTTCTAAGCAAAGAAGGGAAAGCACAAAGGTGGAAGGAGTATATAGAGGGTCTATACAAGGGAGACGTACTTGAGGACAATATTCTGGAAGTGGGAGAGGATATAGATGAAGATGAAATGGGAGATATGATACCGCGTGAAGAGTTTGACAGAGCAATGAAAGACCTGAGATGAAACAAGGCCCCTGGAGTAGACAGCATTCCATTAGAACTACTGACAGCCTTGGGAGAGCCAGTCCTGACAAAACTCTATCATCTGGTGAGCAAGATGTATGAGACAGGAGAAATACCCTCAGACTTCATAAAGAATATAATAATTCCAATCCCAAAGAAAGCAGGTGTTGACAGATGTGAAAATTACCGAACTATCAGTTTAATAAGTCACAGCTGCAAAATATTAACGCAAATTCTTTACAGATGAATGAAAAAATCGGTAGAAGCCGACCTCGGGGAAGATCAGTCTGGATTCCGTAGAAATGTTGGAACACGTGACGCAATACTGACTCTACGACTTATCTTAGAAGAAAGATTAAGGAAAGGCAAACCTACATTTCTAGCATTTGTAGACTTAGAGAAAGCTTTTGACAATGTTGACTGGAATACTCTCTTTCCAATTCTGAAGGTGGCAGGGGTAAAATACAGGGAGCAAAAGACTATTTACAACTTGTACAGAAAGCAGATGGCAGTTACAAGAGTCGAGGGGCATGAAAGGGAAGCAGTGGTCGGGAAGGGAGTGAGACAGGGTTGTAACCTCTCCCCGATGTTACTCAATCTGTATATTGATCTAGCAGTAAAGGAAACAAAAGAAAAATTCTGAGTAGGTATTAAAATCCATGGAGAAGAAATAAAAACTTTGAGTTTCGCCGATGACATTGTAATTCTGTCAGAGACAGCAGAGGACTTGGAAGAGTAGTTGAATGGAATGGACAGTGTCTTGAAAGGAGGATATAAGATGAACATCAACAAAAGCAAAGCAAGGATAATGGAATGTAGTCGAATTAAGTCGGGTGATGCTGAGGGAATTAGATTAGGAAATGAGACACTTAAAGTAGTAAAGGAGTTTTGCTATTTGGGTAGCAAAATAACTGGTGATGGTCGAAGTAGAGAGGATATAAAATGTAGACTGGCAATGGCAAGGAAAACGTTTCTGAAGAAGAGAAATTTGTTAACATCGAGTTTAGATTTAAGTGTCTGGAGGTCGTTTCTGAAAGTATTTGTATGGAGTGTAGCCACGTATGGAAGTGAAACGACGATAAATAGTTTGGACAAGAAGAGAATAGAAGCTTTCGAAATGTGGTGATACAGAAGAATGCTGAAGATTAGATGGGTGGACCACATAACTATTGAGGAGGTATTGAACAGAATTGAGGAGAAAAGGAGTTTGTGGCACAACTTGACAAGAAGAAGGGACCAGTTGGTAGGACATGTTCTGAGGCATCAAGGGATCACAAAGTTAGCATTGGAGGGCAGTGTGGAGGGTAAAAATCGTAGAGGGAGACCAAGAGATGAATACACTAAGCAAATTCAGAAGGACGTAGGTTGCAATAAGTACTGGATGATGAAGAAGCTTGCACAGGATAGAGTAGCATGGAGAGCTGCATCAAACCAGTCTCAGGACCGAAGACCACAACAATAACAACAACTGGCCACATTTCTCACGGTAGTCAATCTACCGATTCCCGTAAGAGTTCGGCCAATGATCTCCAGTGCGGACGCACTCCCATTGTCCGAACTCTTATGGGAATCGGTAGATTGACTGCCGCGAGTAAAGAGTACATTGGCCAGGGGCACTGCAGATGTAGTGTGTGGACAGTATGTTTAGAATGTGAGTCTCACGAAAAGAGTGCCAGATATGAGTCCCTGTAGTCACACTGTCCTCTGTGTCCTCGGTGGCTCGGACGGATAGAGCGTCTGGCATGTAAGCAGGAGACCCCGGGTTCGAGTCTCAGTCGGGGCACACATTTCCAACTGTCCCCGTTGATATTTATCAACGCCTGTAAGCAAGTAAAGATCAGAATTCCATTGTAATTTCATTCTTCGAGTGCTGCGAGGTCAGCAATGGTATCTGTTCTTTCGGATATGTCCAAGAGAACAGATACCATCTTCATATTAGTCTTGTGTGGTCCGTTCTGAACAAGTTCTTTGCTTCATCCCAGTCGAGCAACTCGTGCATGTCACCATGCCCGACTTCATTTCAGTTAACAGACTACTCTTCAGTAATTAACGGCCTGCATTTTATTTGCGAATGAGACAGTATTCACAACAGATGTCATAGTAAAGTCCACAGTATGCACGTGTGAGCAGTTGTAAATCCTGTAGAGAGTATTGAACTCGGGTATCAAGATCGCTTCAATATCAGGGTACAGACAGGGATTGTCGGTGACTGACTCATACGACGGCCATGCACTTTACGAAACATTCATATGCACTGTGAGCATGCGTGATGAATTACCAAAGCTATTCTATAACGTTATCCTTGCAGATAGACAATGACTGGGGTTATTCACGATCCCCCAACTCCCTGGCCCAATTTTCTACGGACCGTGTGGCAGCACGGCTCTTTTCACAGTATACCGTTTCGACTGTACGGCAAAAAGTCGAACGCCGACGGTATCTTAGTTGAGTTGAGAAGTGCATGGGTCCTTTCTCATTACACGGTGACGGTAAAATTCCTTAATCGCACTGTGTAGAAACCGTCGTCCACTGTCGTCCGATAACGTAATGGTGTCCGTGACCAAACGTAAACTTTCACATTGGACCGTTATTAATCGTACAGTCGCTTGTGAATTATCTATTGTAGTTATTCAGATAGTGGAAGCTATTGATACAAAAGATTTTATTATGCCTGTGGAAGCCTGACCTGTGCTGTGGGATAAATTTCTTGACATCTACAAAGTTCGAAAAGCTACGAAAGATGCCTGGCATGAAGACCGCGTACAGCAACCCCCAGAATTTGATACTCTTAATTCCAAGGCATTCGGTAAATAAATTTTGACTACTAATATCATCTGTACATAGGTATTGCATTTATATTCTTGAAAGAAGAAACTACTGTATAAAAACACTTTTTAATGCTTATCTTAGTTTAGCCACAAATTATTAATATAACTTTATATTTTTGCCATTTTCCGTGTCAAGCCTCCGACGTCAGAAACGAAAAATTTCCAAAAAACATTTCGCACGATGTTAGCAGCCGGACCTCTTCTGATAATTTGGTGCTGTAACTCTGCCACACTTGCGACAGACATTATATCTACATCATTATATCATTATCTTTCAACAATAAAATTATGTAATAACATGAAAGTATTAACAAGAGCTTAATGACCCAGTGAAACATGCGCCACTTATTAGTGAGAATACCAAAGGCATTTTCTAGCTGTGCACAGCCGAAAATTAAATATTCTTTTTTCCATTTTCACAGATGTTCCTCCAAAGGGTCTGAGCAATTGCTTACGATCCATGAGCCTCATATCTGAAAATCCCTAACTTGGTAGAGGTTTTATCCGGTAATACTTGCTCTCTATTTTCTGTTGACTGCCACAGACTGGACCGCTTAAATACTGATGAGTCATAGTCCTTACCATTAAGGAAGTTGGTAAGGACTGTGACTCACCAATATTTAAGCGGCAGTCATCTTCCTAAATCAACAAACACAAATTTGTTTTTGTATCCTGTTACTGCCATTAGAAATATATTCTTTATAGTTAAAATACAATGACGCAGCGTTAAACGGGGAGGTAAGACAGGTATATTACCCATTGACTGTTGCGATGCAGTGTAGGAAGTTAGCTTCAGTTTCGAATCCAGAAGCTGTCGATTTCCACATCTCTAGCATTGGCACTGGAATGCAATCTTCTTTTACTACGGGCCGCATTGCTCTACATACATCTTGTCCTGTTTTACTTGCCAAAGGAACTCCGATTCTATAATCGTAGTGTAGATCTGTAAATGCACGACAAATCGAAAGATACACAGAAAAGAAAAATTGTATACGAAACTTTGAAATTTCACTTACAATTACAGATATTCCTTAATTATTATTTTGTTTTTGGTAGAGAAGGAATAAGGAGGTGGACTAATCTTCAAGATCAGTTTTCGAAGTACAAAAAGAAGTCGAAGGTCAACAAGACAAGTGTCTCAAAAGCGTTAAAGTTCAAGAAATATGTACATTTGGATTAACTGCTTTTCTTATCTAAAATATATGACAAATGAGAGATTGTTGATAGTGTGGTGCAAAAGGAGGATCCAAAAAATGAAGGTGAAGACATGGAGCTGCAGCTGCAAGCTCTCATTAATGTTTTGGGTGGTTCTTCTTCAGTGACCAGGTAATGAACAAATATACCACAAGAAACATAAGAAATCCGATGAGTTTGAACTGAGAATTTTAAAAACAATAGTAGAGAAACCTTGTAGTGAAACGGCTTTCTTACAAAGTCTCATGCCTGATCTGCAAAACTTCAATGATGTAACAGGAAACATCAAAAAGAAAAAGAAAGCAGTACACCCTCATCTACTTCATTTTCCTGATCACCAATTCTCCAATTATCCTCAACTACAGTCTCTGCAACTCCCAACCACAGCTCTGTTTCAATCCTAGTAATTTCTCAACACCTCTTATCAACCTCCTTTTTACTGAGAACAGTTAAACATGCATGGTAAAACTACTCAAACGTACGCCCATTACTTATACCTCACCAATCTCAGCAGTCTTCAACATAATAACGAAGCACCCCTTTTTCAAGAAATGCCTATACCTAACCAATCTCAGCTACCTACTGTTGGAAATAACCAAGACCAGTCGTCTCCAACACCATGTCATTTCAGGGACTTGATCTCTCCAGAAAGGGAGGAGAGTAGCCTTTCTATAGCTTTGGTAGCATCTTCAAATGCAGACGGTATTGAATTTGATACGAGTAAGTAACTAGGTACTAGCTCAGTACTTAAAAAATAAATATGTTTTTTGCTTTCTATATATTTCATTTCGCAATATTTTATTGTTCAATAAAGGCGTATTGAGATCATTTGTATTTTTTTTTTCTTTCAGCATCCAACAACTGAATAACCTGTATTAGGTATCCAGTAAATGCAAGTAGACACAAAGAAAGCATATAATATTTATATTTACCTTAATGTAATGCCAACACCTTAATTGGTTGTACATTGTTCTTAAACTGTGTGTTTCGGCACTGAATGGCAGTCTTGAGTTTTTGGTGTAATTCATGAAACGAGGCTACGATCATTCCAAAAGTAATTGAAAAAAAAATTTCCATCTTTACGTAGATCCTCAAATAAGGTATGAAGTAAGCCCACTTCCTCCATCCTTTCATTGGTAAGATGCACCCAATCATGATGCACGCAATCGTGACGTTTCGGTTGTTGCCTCTTTCGACGACGATTATATAACCACAATGCAGTAATTTACTATTCATTATAGCCAAAATAGCACATACCATAAACTGAGTTTTAAAACGACGAACGGAAAAATGCCATGCATAAACCGTATAGTGTGACCTTTTGGCTAAGAAGATATGAACACATCGACAGTGCGCAAGTGTTACAGGAGCAAGCGAGTATAGCATGTAGCGCAATCCGAATGGAGCCAGGTGAGTCTGAAAGAGTGTGTGATTCACTGGGCAGAAGGACTGAGGGTGTGTCAGGACGACTGGTAACCACACGCGGCACTATATGTAATGTGTCAACTTCTACGTAATGGAGAGAGGGGAATGAAAGAACAGCTGGGACCATACCTCAACAGGTATTGGTTTCCGGTCTTTCCTTCTATTTTTGATCAATACTATCTGCTGCAGGAATATTTGACATCTTTTTTACACACCCGATGTAGTTTCAATTGTTCTGGAAAAATCATTATAGAGTTCAGTTTTTCGCGGTCAATCATTTTGGAGGTCTGCTTTGTCAAAACTAAAGAGTCGCTTTTATTAAGACATCATCGTCGTATTTGACTGTTAAAATTATTTATTTACAAAATTCACAATTGCAATTTTGGTCTATAGCCATTTTCGTGTGGAACAGAACTTCAGATATATCAAAATTTTAAAAGATCAGACTGGTATCCATGCGAAATAAAGCTTCGCCGACGAAATTTTTGAGGCCGTTCAGGGATATTTTGCAAGTATTTTGATACAACGCGACCGTGGTCTCCGGTAACTCGTTGCAGAGTAATAATGTAAAGATGCTTACTTCACGTCGAGTACCACCGTCGTAAATTTATTAAAAGGCACTTCCATTTTCCATCTTTACTGTCTGTGATCACAGTCATGTACTTCACACAATTAACTGATTTCTGGGGTGTGCCAGTTTCAATGCTTGCTCGCAACCTGTTTCTACACGGTCCCCTTATGTTGATGTATGAACTGTATCCATACTAGCAGTTGCATATTTAAATGAGAGACGTCATTGTATACAATCACATAGGGTGACCATGTCAAATGAGGAGGGTATCAGTGAGCGCTTGAAAATGGCACAGCGCCGATAACAGCTGATTGTGTGAAGTAAATGATTGTTGTCATAATACCGCCTTGGTGGAAAACGGAAGTGTCTTTTAATACTCTTATGATTGAACAGTTTTTTACACTAACTGTTTTTGTAAAAATACCTATGCAGAACTGAAATAGGCTATAACACGCAATCCTTAAAACGTACAACACAAGACACAACGGAATGCAACAACACCCAGCGATGTGGCGGGGGAAAATTTTAGGCAAGAAACGCTGAATGGAACTTTTATCAATAGTGAAAGGTTATCTTCGCTGGTAAGTGCGGGATTTACTTTCTGATGATGGTCGTGGAAGAATGTGGAAGCGGGCAGAACTTGTAATTCACCAGAGTGGTGGGCCAATCCTGTTTTGGGCTGGTACCATGTCGGACGCATCTCATCGCTATCGAGCGTAATTTGTGGACTGCCGTATCGCTTAGGATCCTTCAGCCTATGGTCTAGCTCTTCAGTCAATTGAGTGAGATTAACAGTATCTTTTTACAGGCAGTCGATTGAGCACGCTTGCGAGTAGTTGACAATTATAGCGCGGATTTTCAGGAACTGCATGCGGGCAAGATATCACGCATGCTTTACAGTTTACAATGATTGAGAAGTCGCAGTTTTTGCAATGGCAACTTTACAGTATCTGGCCGCGATTTTAGTAATAACTGGAAGCCACAGGCAACGAGTAGCAACATTAGTGTCGTGCATGATTTGTTGGCCGAAGTTCGTAAATCTTTTTAAAATTCTGTCCCATGCCCCACGTACTGGGATTCTGTTATTAAGGAGGCTGTTGAAATAAGAATGAGCCAAAAGAACTTTAACCACGATAGCAGATACCATCTGAGCTGTGCATGGAAACGAGCGCTTGGAGCAGAGAAGCAGCAGAGACGTTCCTTCCAAGGTTTACGTTCCAACGGAAGCGGTGGCGCCACCAGCGCACTCAGTGACACCGTCTGCGGCAGCAGTACGTAATCGCCGACGAATCATAAGCCGACCAATCAGAAGCCGTCTTCGGGCTATATATAGGCTACCGTAGCAACAGTGGAGACAGACAGCTCCTGACGATGACGATGGAGGTAATCGTCGAAAGCTCGAGATTTTATCTAGAAATGACGCGGCAAGAATACCGAGGGTATTTTATATACAAGTGCCGTCGCGAAAAACTTCGTTCCCATATTACGAATAAAAATAGGATTGGACAGAGCTTCAGAGCACTCTTTTGTCCCTCGGGATAAGAAGCTTCCTCTAAAGACAGAAGAATCAGTAATGATCTTGGCGTGAGGATGCAGAAGGCGATGGAAACAACAGCATTAAAGACACATAATATTTATCCACAGGACATGTGGCATGTAACTGAAAGAGTGTCATGATGATCTCTCCGTTGAAAAAATATTCCGAAATAGTCCCATCCGGATCTCCGGAAGGAGACTGCCAAGGGGGAGGTGACCATGAAAAAAAGATTGAATAACCAGCGAACGGATAACGTTCTGCAACCTGTGGCGTGGAATGTCAGAAGTTTGAACGTGGTAGGGGAACTATACAATCTGAAAAGAGAAATGCCGTTTGGGTGTAGTGGGGGGTCAGTGAAGTGAAATGGAAAGAAGACAAGGATTTCTGTGAAATGAGAGTGGGGTAACATCAACAGCAGAAGTAAATAGTATGACGGGAGTAGGATTCGTTAAGAATAGGGCTGAGAGGGAGCTACTGTGACCAGTTCAGTGAGAGGTTTGTTCTCATCAGAATTGATAGCAAATACAGGTGCACGCCGCGACATCGCAAGCCGAAGATGAAGGGATAGAGGAAGTGTACGAGGATATTCAGTGGAGCGAGATGAAAATCTAACACTCTTTGGGGTATTGGAATGTGGTGGTGGGGAAAGAGCTGAAGAAAGGGTTACGGGAGAGTATGGGATTGGTGCAAGGAATGAGAGAGGAGAAAGAGTAATTCAGTTTCGCAATAAATTTCAGTAGTAACAGTGAATATTTTGTTCAAGGATCACATGAGAAGGAAGTATACTTTGAAGTTCTGTAAGGCGATATTGCGTTAATCAGTAGCTCAATAGGCAGTTCAGTCGAAGAGGAGTAGACAATTTTAAAAAGGACAATCACAGAAGTTGGAACGAGAAGCATAAGTACGAAGAACATAACAACAGAGAAAAAAGATCGTGGCTAGTACGAAAAGCACTTCAGTTGAACGATGAAGGATGGAAGTACAAAAATTTTCAGGGACAAGTCACTTAGGACCGAAATAAATAGGAAATGCAGGGGCGCTAGAGCGAAATGGCTGCACGAAAATTGTGAAGAAATGAGAGTCGAAAGGACTGAATCAGCATTCAGAAAAGTCAAAACAGCCTTCGCTGAAATTAAAAGCAGGGGTGATAACATTAAGAGACAAACGGGAGTTCCACTGTTAAATGCAGAGCAGAGAGCGATAGATGGAAAGAGCACATTGAAAGCCCCTATGAGGGAGAGGACATATCTACTGAAGTGATAGAAGAGGAAACGAGATATAGAAGAGATCCAGTATCAGCATCAGAATTTAAAGAGCTTTGGAAGACAAACTCGGATAAGGTTCCTTTACCTTTAATGAAGCCAATTCGTCGACATCTAAAGGGTCCTCAATTTTCTTTTTCTTTCTTCTGTATATTATTCTTGTCAGCAACTTGGATGCTTGAGGTATTAAGCTGATTGTGCTACAACTGTCGCACTTCTCGGCTCTGGTAATTTTCGGAATTGTGTGGATGATGTTACTCCGAAAGTCAGATGGTATATCGCCAGGCTCATACATTCTACACTTCAACGTGAATAATCGTTTTGTTGGCACTTCCCCCATTCGGTTTAGAAATTCCGATGGAATGTTATTTGACCGTAGTGTTTTATTTGACCTTAAGTCTTCCAAAGCACTTTTAAATTCTGATTCTAACACTGAATCCCCCGTCTCTTCTATATCCTGTTTTTTCTTCTATCACGTCATCAGATAAGTTCTCCTCTTCATAGAGGCCCTCAGTGTACTCTTCCCACCTACCTGCTCTCTCGTTTGCATTTAAGAGTGGGATTCCCACTGCACTCTTAATATTACCACCCCTGATTTCAGTTTCACCGGAAGCTGTTTTGACTTTCATGTGTGCTAAGTCAGTCCTTCCGGCAATCACTTCTTTTCTATTTCCTCACATTTTCCACGTATCTGTTTCATCTTAGCTTCCCTACACTTCCTGTGCATTTCATTTTCAAGTGACTTGTATTGAATTTTCCTGATCATTTTTGTACTTTCTTTTTTCATCGATCAGCTGAAGTAAGGCCTGATAACAGCACTAAAGACGAGCAACAGTAATGCACGCTTGTGAATGTTCCGACTGTCAAAAAAAGAAAAAAAAGAAACAAATTGCACCTCTAATCGTACACATGCCTGCCTATGGTATGTAGTGTAGGTGCATGAACTTAGACTGACACCCGACAGTTTCTTCTGACTGTTTAACTTCTTTTGTCAGGCAGTCTGTTTGCCGGACCGGGATTCGAACCTCTAATCCTGCTTTTCTTGCTCTCGCCGACCCATCGATCCATACGCGACTCACGATTTACTGCCACACCTTTGCTCCAAAATGGCGCACACTCTTCGGCAGAGTGGAAGATTAATTCTCTTAACTGAATCTTATCCTTCTTGATTGGAACCGAGCAACACAGTGGGCAAATGTACTGACGTGGCTCCACGATCCCTCAGTGTAGAGCGAAGCGAAGCTAGCGATAGCACCGCCTCGAGTGTCTGCGGGGTGATTAATAATTCCAGCTGGAGGCTTCCGGTAGTGCGAGGCGGCCGGCGCTGGCAGGAAACGGCAGGCGTAGAAAAGCGGCGGCCTCGCCGGAAGCGGCGCCACTGCTCGCCGACCATTGTCCTCGGCTGGCCGGAAAGGCCCCACACCGGCTCCCAGCCCGCTGTCTGCCGTCTGCCGTCTGCCGTGGCCTCCTCAGCGGGAAGGCGCTGCCGCGCGCCGGCGGCCAGGGTGGGTCGCGGAGGCCTCTCGTGCTGCCCTTAGGCAGGGACGTTCGTGACATTTCCCGAGAATATCACCTTGCAATTTATTTTTTATTTATTAGTAGAGCTCAAGGACAAGAAGTCTTGAAATTTTTTTTATCAAGAAATAGCATCCAAAGTGCCTGAAAAATAATTAAATGTATGACGTGATCTTCCTGCCACGCCCACTTTTTTGGAGCAAAGTTTCAGTACTAGCTCGGTCAGCACAGAATCCGTGAATTACATTCACAAGGAGAGGCTTCAAAATTGTATTCTGGATGTTTACAGCCCACTTCCAGGTTTATTGTCGATTCTAAACTTCTAAAAAATGTGTATTCATGGCAAAACTAAGAATCCAAAGAAGTCTCTAAATTCGCTCATAGAGAAACAACGACCTAAAACGGCATATTCATCTGCTACAGTTGTCAGTATTGCAAATTATGATGCTTGATCTTGAGAAAAACAGGTATACAGCGTCTTTCTGCGGCTGGAAAATCAGTTGAAGACCTGGTAAAGGAAAGAAGGCAGAACACAAGAAATCAGAAGAGAAGACTTGAAGGGAAGAGGATCCTTAGTACAAATCTGGGGCCTGCTGAAAGGATGACATAAGGAAAAAACGTTGCGTATAAATTGCATTCCTGTAAATTGTGTTTTTAAAGTTTATGCACCTTCTTCTCAGAATCTATGAAGGCTAGAATTATGGCATTTTGTTCAATGATTTCTTTAAACCCAATAAGTATCATCTCAAGAACAAATTTTGAATTCTGAGTGTAAGCTCAGATAGGGGCAAAGTCGTTAAAGCTTTGCACTAATTTTATATTATACGTACACAATGATAGTTAAAAATTATTAAAATAATCCTACTCAAAAAACCTAATGAGGGAAGCTTGATATAAGGAAAGAGATACAGAATTTTTTTTTAGAAATTTCATGAATAATTTCTGAGAAAAAGGTACGTATATTATTATTTGAAAATAAAATTTCTAAATTCCATAAAATTTTTTTTAGTATGCATACAACTCAAGGAACTTAAAAGTTAATGTGTTAATTTGATGTAAAGCGAAAAAATTTCTTTGACGTGTCTTCAGAATTATGAATTTGGTGCACCTTCTAAATAGCGTGTGTTTTTCGTGCAGTCCGTCCCTTCTTAAGCTGTCTTATCACCGAATGTGAAAACGCACGTGGACGATGAGCTGGTCACGTCACAGCATGGAATTCCACGTTCCACTACACTGCAGAGCACAATAAAGACTCTAACATGTCAGATTTTTGCGTCGTGGAGAGGAACGTGGCTGATGAGATTAAGATCGTACTTCGTCTCAAGCAGAACATAGCAGCCGCCATATTGTATAGAATTATAAATCGTATTTGGTGGGTTATCTTTATTTATCAGCAAATTGAGGAGCTCTCGACAAAGCTTCGTTTTAGCTTCGTTTTGTTGTAATCAAATAACAGGAAACTGCATATCGGTAGGTAAAGACTTTCTGTAATTGGTGTTTTAATATTACTTGTGTGCTACGAAAGTATACCGTTCCAATGCTACGAAAACGATCTATCAAAGACAGACTTATTGTTACAGTTTTCATATAAAATATCAAATAATGAGATGCAGATATAGTCTTTCGACAGCGTGCGCCATAAATGTAGGCCCAGTTACTAGGTCAAAGATGTAGCGCAGTTGGTAGCGTGGTGAGCTCTTGAGTTGTGAAGGTAAAGGTGCAAGGTTTATGTCCACCTCCTTAAAATTTTTCACCTATTCTTTTCTAAAAGATTCTGGATGTTTCTTATTCGTTTAATAGAAATATTATCTCAAATTCTATATTATTTAATAAATACATGGTGTTTCCTTAAGAGTGTGCTGAAATTTAACAGGATACAGAGGAAGCTCCACTGAACAATTTGATATGGGGAACCTGTGGTCGGAAAAGCCATCCGAAGGAGATAATAGGATTAAAATCATATTATGGTGTACTTTTTTATTTACATTTGTTACAGTAAACTGCAAGTACCATCATAGACACAATGAAGGTATCTTATAAAATGTGCTGAAACGGACGGCCATCAGCCTCAATGCAAGCATGACATTGGCGAACAAGATTCTGACCCATCCTGACAAATATTCCTGGTGTCTTTCGAATCACATCAGAGGCAGCTAAAATTCTGGCAACTAATTCCATCTCCGTATCACTGGGGTCTCATACACAAGTGACTTTAGATACCCCCATAGGAAATAAACAAGAAGATTCAGATCAGTTGACCTTGCAGGCCATGGGATGAGAACTCCCAATCCAGCGACCAGGAAATACAGCACTGAGCTGGTTGCGGACATCCACGCTGAAGTGAGGCGGCGCACCGTCATGTTGTATCCACGTCCTCGCACGAACATCAGCAACAACTCAATCAGAACGGTACAATAGAGCCATCTCGTGGACAAGTGAAGTAAACAAATCCTGCCTTTCTAGTAATCAGGCCCATCCTCCTTGTTTCCCTGCAGGAAATAACGGATATACACTCCTGGAAATTGAAATAAGAACACCGTGAATTCATTGTCCCAGGAAGGGGAAACTTTATTGACACATTCCTGGGGTCAGGTACATCACATGATCACACTGACAGAACCACAGGCACATAGACACAGGCAACAGAGCATGCACAATGTCGGCACTAGTACAGTGTATATCCACCTTTCGCAGCAATGCAGGCTGCTATTCTCCCATGGAGACGATCGTAGAGATGCTGGATGTAGTCCTGTGGAACGGCTTGCCATGCCATTTCCACCTGGCGCCTCAGTTGGACCAGCGTTCGTGCTGGACGTGCAGACCGCGTGAGACGACGCTTCATCCAGTCCCAAACATGCTCAATGGGGGGCAGATCCGGAGATCTTGCTGGCCAGGGTAGTTGACTTACACCTTCTAGAGCACGTTGGGTGGCACGGGATACATGCGGACGTGCACTGTCCTGCTGGAACAGCAAGTTCCCATGCCGGTCTAGGAATGGTAGAACGATGGGTTCGATGACGGTTTGGATGTACCGTGCACTATTCAGTGTCCCCTCGACGATCACCAGTGGTGTACGGCCAGTGTAGGAGATCGCTCCCCACACCATGATGCCGGGTGTTGGCCCTGTGTGCCTCGGTCGTATGCAGTCCTGATTGTGGCGCTCACCTGCACGGCGCCAAACACGCATACGACCATCATTGGCACCAAGGCAGAAGCGACTCTCATCGCTGAAGACGACACGTCTCCATTCGTCCCTCCATTCACGCCTGTCGCGACGCCACTGGAGGCGGGCTGCACGATGTTGGGGCGTGAGCGGAAGACGGCCCAACGGTGTGCGGGACCGTAGCCCAGCTTCATGGAGACGGTTGCGAATGGTCCTCGCCGATACCCCAGGAGCAACAGTGTCCCTAATTTGCTGGGAAGTGGTGGTGCGGTCCCCTACGGCACTGCGTAGGATCCTACGGTCTTGGCGTGCATCCGTGCGTCGCTGCGGTCCGGTCCCAGGTCGACGGGCACGTGCACCTTCCGCCGACCACTGGCGACAACATCGATGTACTGTGGAGACCTCACGCCCCACGTGTTGAGCAATTCGGCGGTACGTCCACCCAGCCTCCCGCATGCCCACTATACGCCCTCGCTCAAAGTCCGTCAACTGCACATACGGTTCACGTCCACGCTGTCGCGGCATGCTACCAGTGTTAAAGACTGTGATGGAGCTCCGTATGCCACGGCAAACTGGCTGACACCGACGGCGGCGGTGCACAAATGCTGCGCAGCTAGCGCCATTCGACGGCCAACACCGCGGTTCCTGGTGTGTCCGCTGTGCCGTGCGTGTGATCATTGCTTGTACAGCCCTCTCGCAGTGTCCGGAGCAAGTATGGTGGGTCTGACACACCGGTGTCAATGTGTTCTTTTTTCCATTTCCAGGAGTGTATATGTAATTAAGCAGCACAGGACATGTAAACTTTATACTCATGTTAGTTGTAAATAAGCTGGAAACATCCTGTGTAATGTATTCGGTGCAGTTTTTGATCCAAAGGCCAACGACTGGAATGTTACCCTAGTGGCCAGAAATCTTAACGTGACTGCCAATTTATGTCGGAAGTAAACACAAGTTACACACTGTAACTTTCGCTATTCTGGAACTTTCACATACATACGAGTGACTCTAGGTGTACGGACTGGCTCATGTCTGTATCTTACCGGTAAAACGCTATTTCACTGAGGATGAGCGGCTTGGAAAAGATCTCATCGTCCATTTGAATGAAATTAGGAAACCAATCCCGATCTTGAAATCTATGTGGTGAAGCACTTTATTTTAATGCAACGTCGAGAATATGGATATTATGCACGTGTAGACTGATATTAGACACTATATTTCAACTATATTCAATTAAAAACCGAAAATGGAGTGAAAATTCATTTGAGTTAAGCAACAACTTCTACTAGAACGAATCTCAGATCGCACCGCAGCATTATGCAGCGTGTCTCCACCAGCAATTCGCTGTTCAAGCCATCGACGAGTCCAGAATTTCCGTGGTTTTTTCCACGCTTCTTCAACAATCGCCTACAAACACCGCTATTTTACATGCGTCCGCTTTTATAAAGAGACTGTATGGTTTGCGAGATAAATAACGGCGACAACGATCGTTACAGAGCGTTGAAAGGGTAAATCACGTTTACCAGCTCGTCTCTCATGATGCCGAATATCCTGCCCGCGTCCACGTCGACGCTAGCTGCGTCTTGCAGTGTGGGGATGCTCCTTCCGGCTCACAAGCGAGAGGGACAGAAATATCGAACTTTTCAAAGGAAAGATTGGGTATTAACGTCCGTTGACAACGAAGTCTTTAGAAGCAAAGCAAGCCACAAGCTCGGCCAAAAGCCGTCCTCACTTGGGACATGTTTTCAACGTAAAGCACGCCAGACGTGGCGTCTGCCGTGGTTACCACACGCTTTGAAACTGACAGCTGCGTCTCATGGATCGTGCCTCTCAACGTGATTTGCGACCGTAGCGCTCTCCTACATCAATTGTCGGCTGCTTCTGGCACGCTAATCACTCTGTTTGCTTATGAAAATGGACGCGCGTAAAATAGATACCTGTTTTCCACAGGGAGGTTTTCACAGCATTCCTGTGTATCCCTAGTATATAGTGGAACGTCCCCTTGCTTGGATGCAGTCGTGAATCCTTCGTGGCATACCATTGTTGAGATTATCAAGCCATCCCCGGCCCAAATCGTCTCACTATTCTGCGTTAGTTGCTCAAGGTACGTGACCGTTGTCGACGCCCAGGAACATCGATCTCACAAATGTTCGATTGGGTTAATGTCCGGGGAACAGGCAGGCCTTTCCCTTCTGGTGATCCTAGTACGCTGAAGAAAAGTGTTCACGAGAACACCACAATGAGCACACGAGGTACCATCCATCAAGAATAAATTGTTGCCAAGGTGTTGGCGATACGGTCTTACTGCTGGTTGCAGAATCTCGTTCCTCTACCATGGAGTAGTGAGGTTTCTCACAACAACCACGAGGGTTTTACGACGGCTCCATGTAATGTCACCCCAGAACATCACTCCACCAACGCCCTGTTGCATAAGGTGTTGCAGGCGTTCGATATTACCAGGTTGTCTCCAAACATCGGTTTGTCTGCGATTACACAGGTCTGCGACTAAAAAACTGCGTAGGACTTTTTAACATTTTCTTAAAGGTTTTGACCTCCAAAAACAGGAAAAATATTCAAAGAATTCTGTCACATAGGTTTTTATGTATATTGCAGTATTTATGATCACTAGTAATAAACCTACGTGGTTTTTTTAATTTAATTATTATTAAAAATTATATCAATTATAATTGATAAAATAAACTTAAATTTAAAAAATTACAATGTTAACTATTCTTTGTTACCACTTGCAAGTTTTACCGTGAACTCCTGGGCGCCAGAAGCAAATGCAAACAATCTTATTGTTCAGTTTTATCGTGTTGGGACAAGTCAATGACGATTTGTATCTCGCATGAAATGAAAAGAAACTCTCAGTAGACACATTGCTATTCAAGTGAACAGTACTGCTGTTTTTATCTAGCCATGGCTACAAGAGGTTGCGCTATTTCTCCAAACAGTTTTCGTTATATCTTTAGTGAATACACCATTAAAAGTCAACAGAGAAACATAAGTGATTTTGTGAGGAAAGTTTGTTTTGCTTACTTTAAATTAAAACTTGGCGATCAAGATAAACCATGGGCTCCGCATAAAGTGTGTAGAAGATGTGAAGAAGATCTTCGTTTGTGGTTTAAGGGTAAGAAAAATGCATATCGATTTGGAATTCCTATGATATGGCGTGAGCAGAAAAACCATACCACTGATTGCTACTTCTGTTCAGTTGACATAAAGGGATTCAATTAAAAAAACGATAGAAACATAAGTTATCCTAACCTTGACTCAGCTACACGTCCAGTGCCCCATAGCTCTGAAATAATCGCACAGCCTCCTTCCAGTTTGGATGAATACCCGAGCGATTTGGAGGACGAAGTTACGTTACTTCCTCAGGGTGAACCAAGCTGAGATTTTACTTCAGACGAAGATTAAAGGCCTCAACTCTTTTCTCAAAGTGAGCTCAATGATCTAGTAAGAGATTTAGGTCTTTCAAAATATGCAGCCGAACTGTTAGGTTCCAGATTAAAACATAAAAACCTTTTATCATCTGGCACCTCATTTTGATGGTACAGACAACGAGGAAAAGAATTTACCCAATTTTTCTCAAAAGAGGAAATTTAGTTTTTTGCAATGATGAGGAAGGACTCATGTATTGCTTTGATATGCAGTATGAGTCATCTGAATGGTGCCTATTAATTGATTCATCCAAAACTAGTCTTAAAGCGGTATTATTGGACGACGGAAATAAATTTGCATCGCTTCCGATGGGACATTTTGTGCATATGGACAAAAACTAACGATTTGGCCATTATCCTGGAAAAAATCAAATATCAGGACCATCATTGGATGGTTGTGGGGACCTCAAAATACTCACAATGCTCTTAGGTCAGCAGGCAGGCTGTACTAAATATCCATGCTTCTTATGCTTGTGGGATAGTAGAGCCAGAGAACAGCACTGGACTAAAAGTGATTGGCAACCACGAGAAACTTTAAAACTTGAAGAGAAAAATGTTATCAGTACTACTTTGGTACCACCAGAAAAGGTTTTGTTGGCCCCTCTCCATATCAAATTGGGGTTGATGACATAATTTGTAAAATCGCTGCAAAAGGATGGGGACTGTTTTAAATATCTAGGTACAAAATTATCGAAGCTGTCAGAAACAAAGTTGAAAGAGGGAGTTTTCACTGGCCCCGACATAAGAAAAATTTTAACCGACATCCTCTTTGTGGAAAGTATGAATGAGGAGGAAAAAGGAGCTTGGGTATCGTTCAAGGATGTAGTGAGAAAGTTTTTGGGAAATACTAAGGATCCTCACTACAAAACCATTGTTCGACGGATGCTAACAGCATATGCAGCTCAAGGCTGCAAGATGACCTTGAAGGTCTATTTTTGACATCACCACATAGACAGTTTTCCTGAAAACCTGGGAACTTACAGTGAAGAACACGGGGAGTGGTTTCACCAGGATGTCCGTGATATAGAGAGACGGTACCAAGGAAGATGGGATGTCACTATGCTTGCTGACTACTGTTGGATGCTTAAGCGGGAAAATAAAGATGGAAATCGGAAAAGGACTCGGTGAAGTATCAAGGAAAAGAAGAAGAAGTTTCGTAAACACATGAATAAGTATAATATTGTTACTATATGTCTCAAAATAATGTTTCATTGGTTGTAAGAACTACTACGTTTGATAATTTTGAATAAAAGAGTGGTTTTACCAATTTTTTGTGTTTGAATTTGCAAAAAAAAAAAAAAAATTATGTGACAGAAAAAAATGGAAATAACTTCTGAAATCAGCGCATTCTAAAACATATAATTCGGTAAAAATATCTCATGCAGCTGACAAAAAAAAATATATTTTTGCAGGCCTGTATTATCAGAGTACAAACACATCCGAGTTTCATCCGGAAACAACACCAGACGTCAGTCCTAGGGCGTCCATTCTGCATGACTTCTTGTCCATTTGTAACGGCGTACATGGCGTTGTGGCGTACAACTTGGTGCTCGTCATGATTGTCGAGTAGGTAAGTTCGCATAACGTAGTCGTCTCTTAGCAGTTTGATACGATACATAATGTACAGTAGCCTCTTCGAGCACCGAATTCAGTTCTGGAACCCTCAGCCCACGGTTCTTTGACCCTAAAGTCGTAAATATCGATAATCCTGTTGAGATGTCTATTGTGGGTGGTCTGTTGCACTGTAAATTCTCAACTGGAGCCGAGCCGATGTCCGCACTATAACTGACTCCGACGCACACCTCGTGCAGCGTCCCTGTTTAAAAATCATTCTGGGCTTAACTTGATGGTGTGAATCCGATCATTGGTCACCACTGACCTTCGTGGCATGATTGATGATCTCTTTACTGTTTCGCAGAAGTGTCTAATGTGATCCTACTGGTGGATTTGCTTTTAACTAAAATGCTGCGATTCAGTGGAGTGCGACGTGCTTCCGCTAGGTAGCGCAGATGATAACTGTATGTACAACTAGAAAAAACCTCCTGGGTGACATTCCGAAAGCTACGGCAACAGTCACGATAGCGACACACGCGTACGTATTATCGGATTGATGCACAAATTTTGTTGATGCCTGTATTATCTCCTTTCATCAGTTTAATTCTATATCTTCCATGTTATCCTAGGATTTCTACTATGTCTTGTCTTTTTTAATATTTGATCATCTGTTACCGTCATTATTTCATGTCTCAAAGCTATCTATTCGTATACTGTTGTACGTCTTTTACGTGTTATCCTGCACCTGGAAATGTTTTGCTGTTTAAAATGTGGCTTAAAACTCTTTGTCTTTCCATTAAGTAATCTATGTGAATCCTTCCGATGTCTCCTGCTCCCTTCCACGTATATAACCATTTTCACGGTTTTCACACTATCGTTAGTATGACTAAATTATGCTCTGCGTAAAATTCTACCACATGGCTTTTCATTCACTCATTTCCTCCTAGTCTATGTATTATTTCTATTTCCCCTTCTCTTCCTTTTCCTGCTGTCGAATTCCAGCCCCAGATTACAATTAAATTTCATATCCCTTAATCATCCGAAAAACTTCGTTTATATTATCACCCATTTTTAAAATTTCTTCATCATCTGTGGAGCTAGTGCACATAATCATAAACTTCTACTTTATGGTATCTGTTTTCTTCCTGTCTACGTTCGCTACTATAATGTGTTTACTATATTGTTGAGGGTAACTTACCCGCATTCCTTATTCATTATTAGCCATAGTCCTACATTATCCCTATTGTGTTCTTAACGCTATACTCATTTGGTCAGAGGTCCCATTCTACATGCCACCGTACTTCATTAATTTCCACACGACTTGTGTAACGTAAGCAGTCAGCCGATAGAACATATCTTGAGATTCAAGGAAGTGTCAAGTTGATAATGGAGAGAAATTTGGAAGGTAAAAATTCTAGAGGGAGACCACGCCTTGAATACAGTACATTAGTTCAAATGTATGTAGGTTGCAGAAGTTACAAAGAGATAAAGACGTTTGCTCAAGACAGACTAGCTTGGACAGCTACAAAAACAAAAACCATCGCTCTCGAATGATGACCACAGGGAGAAACACCCCATTATTATATTTGCAATTAACAACCGATAGTTCAAACAATACCCAGTGGTTAAGCCGTTGTAGTGTCATCAACTTTGCTCGATCGGAAGTACAAAATGTTACACCTGAGTACTGGACGTTTCGCCTGTCCTGCATGACTGTTGACCGACACAACCTCGGTTATTTGATTTCAATCGTAAAAATCACTAACGTGGCCATTTCTTTTTTTTCCACATATTTCATTCCCAACTCGTGAGAATAGGACGGGCTGTTGTACAACGTCGTTCTTATGTGCCAAATATCCCAACTGGCAGGAAATGGGGCAAAGGGAATTGTAACAGGGTATCTTGGAGATTTCCGGTTACGACATCCATCTTATAACCAAGAATAGCCTCCCGGAAACCTTGATCGGAGTGGGGGATAGGATCACTTCAGTTTGTTTCTGGCACAATGCTGTCCAATGCCTAGAAGAAATTACAATGCTGTGTTTGTTCATTTATGAATGGATGTTGGGTGTTCATCTCGAATTACTAGTGCATTTCCTTTTAGTGTTATTCCCCATCCATAAAGGTAGGCAGGGCCGCTCGAGTAATGACCCACGGGAGAGTCAGGGATTTTACACCCAGTAACCAGGAAACCTGGTAGTGGAGCAAAATGAACCAACGGAAATCACCGAAAATCTTAGCCGGAAGAGGAGATGGAAACTGTTTTTAATTTAATTGTAGGACGATGATGTGTCCACTGTAAAAAGATTCCAGACTGATCCTCAGCAAGGGACTCTAAGGGAAGGGTGACCATCAAAAAGATTTAATAACCAACGGAAGAGCACCGTTCTGCGATTCGGGACGTGGGGTGTCAGAAGTTTGAACGTAATAGTGAAGCTAGGAAACCGCGAAATGCTAAGGTTGTTTGTTTGGTTGATTGTTTGGGGAAGGAGACCAGACAGCGAGGTCATCGGTCTCATCGGATTAGGGATGGAAGTCGGCCGTGCCCTTTCAAAGGAACCATCCCGGCATTTGCCTGGAGCGATTTACGGAAATCGCGGAAAACCTAAATCAGAATGGCCGGAAATGCTAAGGCTCAGTATTGATGCAGTGGAGTGAAATGGAAAGAAGACAAAGATTTCTGGTCAGAGGAGTGTGGTAAAATAAAACTGAGGATCTGCTAGATGACGATAATTTTGATTTTAGGAAAGGCAAAGGCATCAGAGACGCACTTCTGACATTGAGGTTAATAATGGAAGCAAGCCTGAAGACAAATCAAGGCACATTCATAGGATCTGTCGACCTGCGAAAGGGGTTCCACAATGTAAAATGGTGCTATGTGAAATTCTGAAAAAGCTAGGGGTAAGGTATAGGGAAAGACTCGTGATACACAATGGGCTCAAGAACCCAGAGGGCACGATAAGAGTGGTACACTTAGAACGAAGTACTCAAATTAAAAGGGGTGTAAGACACGGATATACTCTTTCGCTCCTACTGTTCAGCGTGAACATCGAAGAGGCAACAACGGAAAAAAAGAAAGATTCATGAGTGGAAATAAAATTCAAGATGAAAAGACATCAACGACATGATTCGCTGATGACATTACTATCCTCAGTGAATGTGACGAAGAATTGCAGGATCTGTTGAATGGAATGAATAATGAGTACAGAATGTGAACTGAGAGTAAATCGAAGAAAGACGAAAGTAACGAGAAGCAGAAAGTAGAACATCCAAAAACTTATCAGCAGGGTTGGTGATCACGAAGTAGATGTAGGAATTCTCGTACGTAGGCAGCAAAAAAACTCATGGTGGACGGAGCAAGGAGGATATAAAAAGACTAGCACTGGCACAAAGGGCATTACTGCCCAAAAGAAGTCTACTAGTATCATACATAGGTCTTAAGTTGAGGAAGAAATTTCTGAAAATGTACGTTTGGAACACATCATTGTATGGTAGTGAAACATGGACTGTAGGAAAACTAAAACAGAAGAGAATCGAAGCATTTGAGATGGGATGGTACAGAAGAATGCTGAAAATTGAGTGAATTAATAAGTTAAGAAATGCAAAATGCTGACAAGGAGAAGCGGCAGTACGATATCACATCTGTTGAGACATCATGGAATAACTTGTGTTGTACTAGAGCGGATTGTAGCGAGTAAAACCTGTAGGAGAAGACAGAGATTGGAACACATACAGCAAATAATTGAGGCCGTAGATTGGTAGTTCTGCCCTGAGAAGAAAGAGTTGACATTGGAGAGGAATTCATGTCGGGCCGCGTCAAACCTGTCAGAAGCCTTATGACTGAAAGGAGGCTACTGGGGCACACTTGTATGTGGTGCCAGAATATGATAAGAATATTAATGTAACTTAAAATGAAACTAGTATACTACAAACGATATAGGTCTCTGATAGGCTCGATAATGCGGATCTCTGACCTAGCACGACCGCAGAGCCAAAGATATTGCTTCTGGTTTGAGATAGTACTGTTGGAGTAAGAGAGCGCTGGGCGCTCAGTTGTATGTTGCAGTGAGCGAAAGAAAGGCAGTTTTTGTGGTGTGCTGTGTGAAGCCACCAAGTGTTAGGTTAATGTAGGTATGTCAATATTGTTGACCTTGGAAGCAGAAGTCTTGATGAAAGCAAGGTAACAATGTTAAATAATTATGATTTTTGTTTTGCCAGCGCGTTAGTATAGACGAGTTGGCTGATAATTTGTAATTGTTTAGTAACCCTAGAATGTACGCAAACTGATTTGATAAAAAGGCTAGTTAGATATTACACTTTTGTAATGCTTCTAAGATTCATTAACAGAGCTATGTGTAATTTGATGACTTACTTTTATGCTGGATTAGTGAGGATAGATAACACTTGCTGTATAAATCTCATTGTTTGTGGATCAATTAGTAAATATGATATATTAGCCTAAGCAATGTAACTTCAGTTGTAGATGTCTTTGAAAAGACTAACTTGCAATATAATTTTCTTAAAAAAGAAACTCATAATCAGTACACCCTCTCTGTCCAGGCCATATGTTTTTCAAAGAAGTTGGATTTTTCGTAAATGTTCTCGTTGATCAGCCAAAAGATTTTCTGTTGCATTTCAAAGTATTACGGCCAGCACTGCCTTCAGCTTGCAAAAAATGGCTCTGAGCTCTATGGGACTTAACATCTGAAGTCATCAGTCCCCTAGAACTTAGAACTAGTTAAACCTAACTAACCTAAGGACATCACACACATCCATGCCCGAGGCAGGATTTGAACCTGCGACCGTAGCGGTCGCGCGGTTCCAGACTGAAGCGCCTAGAACCGCTCGGCCACAGCGGCCGGCTGCAGCTAGCATAATTTTTTTTCCATGAGATACCAGGACATATAGCGTTCCACCGTTGGTGCTTTAGAGGAAAGACAATTTAATTTATTTGTTATGTGCGCAGGGACCAAAGTTATCATTTTTGAACAGGGTCAAAGGATTCAGTGCATAATGGGGTGAATGTATTTTGCAGTGACTGTATTTACTTATTGGTATTGGGAGTTGTATTGCCCAATCATTTCGTGTAAAGTTGTGCTAACAGTAACACAGGATAAGCACATCACTTGCACTTACAACCCGCTACAAGATAATTCGAATTCAGTACCCGTTCCACAGTTCAGACATTCATTCAACATATTCGTTAAGCTTTTTATATTTTTAAAGAACGTTACACGCTTAGTGTATGTAAATTTGTGCTTGTCTATGGCGGTTACTAGCAGTAACGTAGGCTCCATTAGACAAAGAAGATGGGGAAATGAACTGTAACTTGTAGGATGGAACGACGATTTTACTTTGGCTCATAGACGACGGGTCCTCAAGAGTTGTGTAGAATCTCAGACTGGACAATAATGCATGAAATCAGACGTAACCTTTTCAAGGAAACTAAGTCGGTTTGCTCCTTGGCTAAATTTGCATTACTACGAAGGAATTGCATTTGGGTGAGCCGACAGTATCCGCACTTCATTCCTTCTAAACGCTATTTCAGTACATAAACATTCCATTCTGATTTACTACAAGGACAACACAGAAATCCTCACTGTCGTTGTCAAAGGGAAGAGGAGAAGGGGGTGGGATCTGATATCTGTCCGACTCGAAAATAAGTCTGGCGCCCCACATACTGTGTCACACAGCTCGGTATAGGGTAAACTTTGTACTGTACGTAAGCGTACGTTCCATAAGGATGTCCTTGACTCGCATTGGAGTTGTGTCTGCAGCCTTGGCATTACCGCATTAGCGAGAACACCGCACGCAAAGAAACTTTCATACAGAACACAAACTGATGTGGTCTCAGAAAGGAAAGCTTATGCTCCCGAGATCTCTATTTAAGTCTCAAGCTGAATAAGCTTTACATGGATAATATAAAGAATTTATGCTATTATATGACATGATTTGCGTTTCCCGTGGAAGGAATATCACTTATTTGGAACAGAAATGTTACGAAAAGTAAGACATATTGATGCAGTAGTCGTCTTAAAGTATCCGACACTAATAAACTACAGCATTTGTGAAAGTTACTGAAGCCTGTCATTACATTTAAGTAGCTAGGTGTAATGTTACGGATCGACCAAAATAAGACAGTCGTATGGATACAGAATGAAAGTTTTACAGTGGCGGAAAAAAGCATCGAAACAGTGTCGGAAATGCGTACTTCAGTATGAATGCTAGCCAAGACTGCAAGCTGCGCTGTTGTACTTGACCACGAACGGCTCCTGTGCAATGTCCACCACACGATGCGCGTGTCATTCATAGTCAGAACAGTGTTCCGTGTTGGAGATGCGTTATATGGGAAGCAGGTGCCAAGAGGCGCTCGAATGTTGGGCACTACCGTAACCAAGGCAATCAAAGCATTTGGTGTTTAAAAAGGCACCATATCGAACATTTATACCGCATGCAGGGAAAGCGGAAAAACATAGTCCGTTAAGTCACATGTCCGCAGCTCGTGGTCGTGCGGTAGCGTTCTCGCTTCCCACGCCCGGGTTCCCGGGTTCGATTCCCGGCGGGGTCAAGGATTTTCTCTGCCTCGTGATGACTGGGTGTTGTGTGATGTCCTTAGGTTAGTTAGGTTTAAGTAGTTCTAAGTTCTAGGGGACTGATGACCATAGATGTTAAGTCCCATAGTGCTCAGAGCCATTTGAATCGTTAAGTCACACTCATCAAAAAATGTTTTGCATCACCCCGGTTCAGAAAGTTCCGGAACCTGTACAGAAAATTGGAACGGAGATCAGCATAAACATCATTTCCTCCCTTTTTATTGTCCATGAAAACCACAAATTGCATGTTGTACCACCATACAGCGAGATCTTCAGAGGTGGTGGTCCAGATTGCTGTACTCACCAGTACCTCTAAGGCCCAGTAGCACGTCCTCTCACACTGATGCGTGCCTGTATTCGTCGTGGCATACTATCCACAGGTTCATCAAGGCACTGTTGGTCCAGGTTGTCCCACTCCTCAACGGCGATTCGGCATAGATCCCTCAGAGTAGTTGGTGATTCACGTCGCCCGTAAACAGCCCTTTTCAATCTATGCCAGGCATGTTCGATTGGGGTTCATGTCTGGAGAACATGCTGGCCGCTCTAAACGAGCGATGTCGATATCCTGATTGAAGTCATTCGCAAGATGTGCACGATGGGGGCGCGAATTGTCGTCCATGAAGACGAGTGCCTCGCCAATATGCTGCCGATATGGTTGCACTATCGGTCGGAGGATGCCATTCACGTATCTTACAGCCGTTACGGCGCTTTCCATGACCGCCAGCGGCGTACGACGGCCCCAAATAATGTCACCCAAAAACATCACCCGCTGGACGATGTGTCTAAGGCGTTCAGCCAGACCGGGTTACCTAAAATCACGTCTTCGAAGATTGTCTGATTGAAGGCATATGCGACACTCATCGGTGAAAAGAACGTGATGTCAATCCTGAGCGGTCAATTCGGCATGTTGTTGGGCCCATCTGTACCGTGATGCATGGTGTCGTGGTTGCAAATATGGACCTCGCCATGAACGTCGGGAGTGAGGTTGCGCATCATGCAGCATAATGCGCACAGATTGAATCGTAACAAGACGTCCTGTGGCTACACGAAAAACATTACTCTACATGGTGGCAATCCTGTCAGGGTTCCTCCGAACCATAACCCGTAGGTAGCGGTCATCCACTGCGTTTTCTGTCTCTCTGTATCTCCTCCATATCCGAACAACATCACTTTGGTTCACTCCGAGACGATTGCACACTTCCCTTGTTGAGAGCCCTTCCTGGCACAAAGTAACAATGCGGACGCGATCGAACCGCGGTATTGACCGTCTATGCATGGTTGAACTACAGACAACACGAGCCGTATACCTCCTTCCTGGTGGAATTACTCGAACTGATCAGATGTCGGACCCTCTTCGTCTAATATGCGCTGCTCGTGAATGGTTGTTTACATCTTTGGGCGGGTTCAGTGATATCTCTGGTCAAAGGGACTGTGTCTGTGATACAATATCCACAGTCAACGTCTATCTTCAGGAGTTCTGGAAACCGGGATGATACAAGACTTTTTTGACGTGTGTATGAGACGACAACAGAGTCAAGTCACTACTGATTGTTGCACTCGCAAACGCTGTCAGAACGAAACCGTCACGAAGGTGGTTCCATAACCTCGGAATTGCAGGGTGCTAGAATTCTAAACCCACTCATCAGTGATCCAAATGCCCATAACCGGAAAACGTGGTGCCAAAGCCATAAAGCCTGGACTACGGAGAAGTGGAAGGAAGTCATATGGTTGAATTAGCCTTGTTGCACACTGTTTCGGAGTTTACGTCCCAAGAGTGAAACACGGTGAGGTTTCGGTCGTGATTTGGATACCACATCGTGGTGTTCAGTGGGCCCCATAGTTACTCTTCAAGGTCGCATTACTGCGAAGGATTACGTGACCAATTCGCCTAATCAGGCCGTCCATAGTACAATGCTGTGCTGTATTCCAAAACGACAGGGTCTTAATTCACTCTTGTTATGAGCACGAGGATAAATCTTCGCATATGCGCTGGCGACCGCAGTCACCAGATCTCAGTATTACTGAGACCTTGTGACCTACTTTGGTGAGAAGGATACGTGATGGCTGTCCACCTCCGTCGTCGCTAAATGAACTTGCCACAAGTTACCTTTGAAATCCTTGTAGGTTCTGTATTTATTCATTCCGGGACTGGAAACTGTTTTGAATGCCTACAGTTTTCCTATACCGTTTTAGGCATAGTGATGTGTTGCGATTTTCATATCTCCATATTTTTTACATCCCTCGTGAGAGGGCTATTCGGAAAGTAAGGAACGATAGGTCGCAAAATGGAAACCCCAGTGAAAATCAAACCCATTTTATTTGCAACGGTTAGCCACACCTTCCAGCTACTTCTCTACACAGTCGCCGCTCAAAATTGTACCAACTTTTCAGTTCCCTCGTTATAGAAGACAGCCGCCAGCGCTTTTCGACAATTTTCTACTCTGGACTGCAGCTCGTTGTCTATGTCAAAATATTGTCTTCATAGCCAGCGGTTCATTTGAGCAGAGATGAACCTCAGAGGTAGCCAGTTAAAGGCTGTATTTTGGGTGATCAATCACTTCCCATCGAAAACTCTGCAGGAGCATCTTCATAGCCCCTGCAGAGTGTGGCCGAGAATTGTCGTGTAGAACGAACTGCATGACAGTTATGTTATGTGGATTGCATAGCTTCAGGCGAAATCTTTCGCCAGGCCCTCATACTTGGCGGGAGACGCTAATTTCTAGCCATGTTTAAGTTCTCACTGTGAGCTCAGAACTGAAAAGAGCGACGTGATGCGATCGACAGGCGTACTAGACACTGTGTCCAATGCATCTGTGCAAAGCTTCATGAGATTTTCATTGTATTTTCCATTTCACGACCGATCGTTCCTTACTTTCCGAGCAACTCTCGTATATTCCTGCACAGAATTCTGAGGATGCACAGTTGACTTCTCTAGGAAACGTTGTACGACTCGTTACTATGACTTGTTTCGGTGTTCTGCCCCATTTCTTTGGCTCATGAAGCTGGTTTGATGGAACGTGAGGACTTAGGAAGTCACAAACGCGGAGGTACCCTGTGGCAGGCGAGAGCAAGGTTTACGGAAACGTTCGGTCAACACAAGTGTGAACTGTTAGAAGAAAGGTTCCATAGTTACGAAATTTTCATAGATTTATTTAGAGAACTCTCATTCACAGTAGACTATGCCGTAAGTCTAATTCCACCATAGTTTGCCTCACGCAAGGCTTATGAAAACTTAAGAGTTGGTGTGCATGCAGAAACATACCCTGGATTAAATCGAAATGCGGCAGGGAGGGCTTAGTATCAGCACGAAGCACTTTTCGCCACGCACTGTATCGTGAATTGTGGAATAAAAACTTCGTGCTGGCTTCGTTCTTGAAAGAATTTTTTAATAACATCATTTGTGCTCTACCGTTTTATTAATTTGTAACGCCTCACCTACTGTCTTCGCAGGATGATAAGAAGCTTCGACGTTACGTTCGTATGGTAAGCCATAACTAGTAAGAGACAAGCCTGAAACAGTATATTTTCTTAAAATAGACGGGTATCTGGAGCCCAGAAGACGTTTATTTTGTGAGTGTCATCCAGTCACGACTTCAACACGAACTGCAATCGATAAAATCAGATAAGGGCCTTCAAAAATTGAAATGAATTTTCATAAAAACCACGATTTGTAAGTGTAGGCATATTTTACTGTGTGCGTATTTAACGAGTGTAAGTCATCACGGCTCCATCACAATCGGTATAGTTAAAATGGATGGCACAGTGACCGTGTGGAAGTTACCGACATCTGACTTGCCACGGCGGTTCATGCTCTCTCGTTCATTTTCTTGCTCTGCCTCTCTAACTGTCGCCAGCTCGCCACGGTGCGCCGGCAGTAAGTTTTTCCAGGCTTTGACTTCGGTTCGGTCGATGAGAGTTGTGTTGCAAGCGTTGTCGTGTCGGCATTTAACAAATAATGCTTCGATCACTGGGCAAAAATGGTATACGTTTCCATCTAGTTCGCAGATTTCTTCACATTAGGACTAAAGCGATGTATCATGTGTGACGCAACAAACTAGTTTTTGTAGTGTGCTCTTCCAGTAATGTTTTTTGGATTCAGTCTTATAACTATTTCTTAGAAGCTTCTCTCATTAGGATTATACCTGTCAGCATGTACCACCCACTTACATTCCGATGAGAGCACATGTACTCCACCAGACACGGAGCCATTATGATCCTTTATAGCTCAACTGCAGGAAACTGATCGGAGCAGTAGCCAAGAGACACACGTTTCGCTCGGTAGGACTCCATACATATTCAGTTGAATTGATCACAGAAGACCACGCGGGGTTCACAGATACGCTCTTGTTGGTGTAGTGTTCCCAATATCTAGGCGCGCAGTCCGGAACCGTGCGACTGCTACGGTCGCAGGTTCGAATCCTGCCTCGGGCATGGATGTGTGTGCTGTCCTTAGGTTAGTTAGGTTTAAGTAGTTCTAAGTTCTAGGGGACTGATGACCACGGCAGTTGAGTCCCGTAGTGCTCAGAGCTATTTGATTTTGTTCCCAATGTCATTTGTCACAATCCGGCGACGTATTGTTGTTTTGAACGCTTAGATAGCCTGAGGTACATGATTTTGTATGTCTTTGATGCAAGCGTACTATCTGTCGCCCAACTGCCAAACTACGTACATTATGTGATCGAAAGTATCCGGACACTTGGCTGAAAATGACTGACAAGTTCGTGGCGCTCTCCGTCGGTAATGCTGGAATTCAGTATTGTGTTGACCGACCCTTAGCCTTTAATGATAGCTTCCACTCTCACAGGCATACGTTCAATCGGGTGCTGGAAGGTTTCTTGAGGAATTGCAGCACATTCTTCACGGAGTGCTGCACTAAGGAGAGGTATCAATGTCGCTCGGCGAGGCCTGGCACAAAGTCGGCGTTCCAAAACATCCCAAAGGTGTTATAGGATTCAGGTCAGGACTCTGTGCAACCCAGTCCGTTACAGAGATGTTATTCTCGTGTAAGCACTCCGCCACAGACCGGGCATTATGAACAGGTGCTCGATCGTGTTGAAAGATGCAATCGCCATCGCCGAATTGTTCTTCAACAATGGGAAGCAAGAAGGTGCTTAAACATCAATGTAGGCCTGTGTTGTGACAGTGTGGTGCCACACAACGTGACACTACACAAAACTGGCGCTAATAGCACTGGCACATAGGAAACACACACGACACTGGTCTGTAAGTCCACGGTATTGGTGATAGGTTGAGAAAACCGTCCCGAAACACATCTGCTACAAAACTCCACTGTTTCTGCGCATGTACACAGACATCAATATGGGATATGATCACCATGCACACATACACAGCCCGCACAACGGGTTGGCATACTCTGGATCAGGTGGTCGAACACCTGCTGGGGTATAGCCTCCCATTCTTGCACCAGTCCCTGTCGGAGCTCCTGAAGTGTCGTTGGGGTTTGAAGACGTGCAGCGATACGTCGACCGAGAGCAACTCAGACGTGCTCGATGGGGTTTAGATCTGGAGAAAAGGCAGGCCACTCCATTCGCCTGATATCTTCTGTTTCGAGGCAGCTCTGTGGGGCCGTGCGTTATCATCCATCAGGAGGAAGGTGGGACCCACTGAACCCCTGAAAAGGCGGACATACTGGTGCAAAATGACGTCCCAATACACCTGACAATGCTTCTGACAAAGACCTGCACCAATCCTAACCCACCCCACACCATCAGACCTCGACCTCCATACAAGTCCCTTTCAAGGACATTAAGGGGTTGGTATGTGGTTCCTGGTTCAAACCATCTGAAAACCCGGCGAGAATCACTGTTCAGACTATACCTGGATTCGTCCACGAATATAACCTGGGACCACTATTCCAAAGACCATGTACTGTGTTCTTGGCACCAGGATTTACGGGCTGTGACCTGCAGGCCTCTGGGCGAATAAACCATGTCTGTTCAGTTGTCTGTAGACTGTGTGTCTGGAGACAACTGTTCCAGCGGCTACGGTAAGGTCCCGAGCAAGGCTACCTGCAGTACTCCGTGGCCGTCTGCTGGCACTGATGGTGAGATATCGGTCATCTTGTCATGTTGTACACTGTGGAGATTCTGTACTGCAGCGCCTGGACACGTTTCCTGTCTGCTGGAATGGTTGCCATAACCTTGAGATCATACTTTGTGGCACAAGGAGGGCCTGTGCTACGACCTGCTGTGTTTGACCAGCCTCCAGTAACCCTAGTATTCTACCCCTCATAACGTCATCAATAAGTGTTCTTTGAGACATTTTCAACACAGTCACCATTAGCACGTCTGGGATCGTCTGCACACTAACTCGCTTCACCGTAATCTGACATGCCCCAACACGCCTCTGCGTATACGGACTGCTGCCAGTGGCACCGTGCGACGACCGCACGTCAAATGCACCGCATGGTCATACCCTGAGGTGATTTAAACCCGCAAACCGCCCACCAGAACGTTGTTTCCCCTTGTATCAACATTATTCTTAATTTGTGAGCATGAGTGTAGACGGGTCATTAAGGTAACACGGAGAGGTCGTCTACATCTAAGCTCAATACTGAATAACAATGCAGGCTCGATCTGAATAATTGTGGCTGACCCAGCGTTGTACTCTGCGTCAGAACTGCCACAGATCGCCATCTGCCCTGTTTTGTAAAGCGGGAAAGCTTTCTTTCTCCACACGATGAGACATGAACGTCCAAAACCTTTTCTCCCACACATGGTTTCACCTTTCTTGAACCACGCTCCATAGGTGCTCCAGACAGTAGCACGCGGACAGCCGACTAGCTTCTTCGATGCCCAGATGTTTGTTTCACAGGTGGTGGGCCATAGCATTCTGCCCTTCGTCAAAGCCTCTTATGTCAGTGGATTTTCCCATTCGCTGCACGTGTCGTCGCTAGAATACTTCGTCTCTGCTCCGATTTTATACTTTCCTTACCATGTCACGTACCCACACCACCTCCATATGGAATTCAATTCCACGGTGTGCAGTGGTCACAATGTTTTGGCTCAACAGCGTCTGCGCTCTACCCCATGGGGTGAGCTAAGGGACGCTGTAATAGCTGCATCTTTGATCGGGAAGGTTGTTCTATATGGTATAACTGCTCTCTGGCTTTTGTTGTCCAAAACTGAATTGGTGCCGTGGCCCGTTTATACAATGTTTTAATCCGCCACACTTGCTCCGTTTACACAGTGTTTTAATCCGCCAGACTTGGCGGTGACTCTTTCCGTCACCACGGTTGCCCACGACAGTTGATTCTGTAGGAGGCGATTTTAGCCTCTCTCCGACATCGTAGCAATCTGTAATTCACATGCTTGGACCAGCGTTGTATTTCGATGTCAAGCGACAACTTGCAGCGTTTGCAAAACGGAATAATCGAACGGATACCAAAATTCAGTTAAATTTTTAGTTGAGGTGATTAATGTTTGTACCAAAGGAATTATTAAATAACCTGGTAAGACTCCAGTTTTACGATTTGTGCAAAACAAATAAAGTAGTAAATTGGGGGCTCGATCTGCTTCCTTAATATCTTCAACAAAGCGAAGGGATAATTTTAGTAATATTTATCTGAAGCACTTTTGCTTCAAGGAGAATCACGAAATTTGGGTGGTAGGGGGTGCTTCCTTAGTATCTTCAACAAAGCGAAGGGATAATTTTAGTAATATTTATCTGAAGCACTTTTGTTTCAAGGACAATCACGAAATTTGGGTGGTGGGGTGTGGGGGGTGGAGGGGGGCCGTTGGCAGGCACAATACTATGATTAAACACTGTTTTCAATAAATGCATTTGTATGAGATATTTACATAGTGACAGACAAAAGCGGTTAACCTTGCCTACTATGAATCGAAAAACAACGCCGAACACATTACAAAAATATTTTTCAGTTCACAAGAAAGAAAAAGGTAATCATTCCCACGTGTCGTCTTCTCATCCCAACAGTTCCAGTAAGGCTAATCAGAGCAGAACAGCCATGTCAGCACTTCACTAGTCCTCCCAGAATGCCAGTCAAGGGCAACTTTATAAAATGACTACTCCACACACCACGTGCCAGAGTCCACACACAGACGCCACACCTCGAATCGTGAAAGGTCAGTATTTGGCGAGGTCTGGCGGAATCGATAGTTGAAGGTAAAGCTGCTCTTAAGGGCCAGCAGACTTGAAATTCCAGAGAGTATTTAGAAATTGATGAATAGTGTCTAATATGGACGCGTGTCTCTTCGACACCTCACAAACTTCAAGGAAGCTGTAGAACGAATCGCAGCTATGATAGAAACTGTAGATTATCGACTGCACAAGATGCTAAAGCTGTGCGACTCAGTTGACGGACTTTCATATTAACTACACCGGTGGAAAAACAAACTGTACATCATTATAGAACTTTGCAATTCACTCACCATTTATTACTACAACAGTGCATATGAAGTGCATGAAATGATTACGTTTACAGATCAATTGCACAAGTGGTTCTGGGATACCATAATAGTATGTGGTGCAGCCTCAATAGGCATCAATACAGGCGCAGACTCTGGCATCCAGTAGATCGTGCAGATGACGAATACTGTTCTGGTATGCCTTGTTTCACGCCTGCTCGAACTGTTCACGTGGTTCCGTAAAAGTTATTGCTTGACGAGTCGCACAACTCACTTCCCGTCTCATCACATCCCACACGTGCTCGACTGGAGACAAGTCTGGAGATCGTGTTGGCCAGGGAAGTTACTGCACGTCTTGCAGAGCACCTTGAGTTTCAAAGGAATTATTCTGTTGGAATAGCACATCCCATTCCTGTCGCAAGAATGGCGAAAAAACAGGTTTAACAACATTACTGTGCGCTGGTTAGCGTTCCCTCCAGAAACACCAAACGTAAAACACTACACGACTCCCATGATCATTCTCTTTGACTCATTTCACACCAGTATGTTAATTTCTGTAGGTAAATCGATTTACGATAAATATAACAAGTGGCCTGGGGTGTAGCCATCGTGTCTTGGACAGATGCACTCTACGAGACGGCACTCACCAGGTCTATATTGTACGGGCAAAAGACCATTAGTCTGCATGCAGACTAAAACTGCTTTCGTCGCTGAAGAAGACAAAGCCCCATTTTATCTTCCAAGGGAACCTCTGACGGCACCATTCGAGTTGTGCACGTCGATGTTGTGGCGTGATTAGAAGTTGGACTAGAGGCTCTCGTGCCTGTAGTCCCACTGCTAATAATCAGTTCGCAACAGTTCGTGCTGATAGGTCTGGACTCACAAGCCCTCTTATCTGTGCTGTGGTAGCTGTACGGTCTGCCACTGCTGCCCATACAATACGACGATTCTAATGGGCGTCTGTGCTCCGTGGACTACCAGAACCTCGTCTACGGATGTGAGAATGTTCACGTGACCACTAATACTAGTATCACTGCACAACTGACGAAGCAGCCCAACTTGCATGCCAGTTCTTCGAAGGGTCCATCCCACCGCCACACAATTGGACCCCTTTCAAACTAGCTCAGTTGGCTGTGGGAAGCACGAGTGCGTCTCCAAGGCACAATTGCTTATTTGCTTCATACGTCAGCATCACACTGAATCTGAAGGTATGAGGAGTCCCTATTACAGAGTAGACACAGATGGCGCTCTGGAAGCTATGCCACTACGCTGTCTGTTGGCGAACGACGTTGAAACCATTATTACATATACTATCCCACAGATGGGACATTTCGTCATAAGATTAAAGTCGACGTCGTTTTTCTAGATGACATATTTATTTGCCGGCAGTCTACTGAGCAGGGTCTACATTGGAATTCTAGTATAATGTACGCAGCATTGGAGAGCAGGCGAAGAAAGCTTAACTCTGCCTGTGGGAAGTGTGGAGGCAGTTCAACTGAGGGAAGAAGACAGGAAGTAAGAAATGCTTCCTTCAGCCGCTTCTGGCTATCTAAGATGTAATAGGACATGCTTCCCTACCACGGACAATACGAACCTGTTGCACAGCAGCGAAATATAAGTCTCTATTGCGCCATACTATTGTTTGACCATTAAAATTGACAGTGACCAGAGAAAGAGGCCCTTCCGCCCGAAGGATTGATTGATGATAATGGAGCTACGGATCATCAGGGATGGTAGAAAAAATTTCCTGTCTTCCGGAATCACGGATTACAAGGTGGAATAGGTAGCTTACAGTGACACAGATAACGTCACCAATGGTCTGTGTATCAGTGGCTGGAGTTTTAATACACTGGTGAACAGCGGTGCGAGGTAGATGGTCTATGCACAGTAACTATCACGAGTAAGTTTTGACTCTCTTAATCCACTATCCGGATTCCTTACGTCTTAGGAACAAATGAAATTCCTGTACGACGCATTTTAACAGAGTGCGATGGACCGGTGTCTGTGGACTGCTTGGCGGTGTGCAAACATTTTGACCTGAGCGACGTTCTGTTGGGTTGTATGACTCCAGGCTCACGGGCGTGACGGGTGGGCGTGGCTCAGAGGGAGCCTAATTTGGCGTCGCTGCGCTGCGCAGTTCCCGCCTCGAACTGTGGGAGCAATCTGCAAACAGGCGTGGGGCACTCCAGGTCATTTGCACTCTGATTCACTAACAAACGTAGGAGGTTTCGGTGGGCAGGGGTACCTGAAGAGGCATCGAAGTCTCCGAAGCATATCTGTATTACTAAACGGAAAAAGAGTTGCAGGTTGCCTATCTAGTGGATTCGAGGCGCAATAAAAATTCGATTTTCAGTATTGCACGTAGGTGTCATTATTGACTAAATTTAAAAATTTAAAGTCGTGTCACAATCTACTCATTAAGACGTACGCAAGAACCTTGTTTATCCAGTCCTCATTAATACGAATTTCCGCTTTATCTGGATTCATTTTCGTGTCCTTTTTCTTGTTTCTTCAAGCGAAAATGTTCGGTACACAGTTGGTACGGTACGGTATATGTAGAGTTGTTATGTTGGCACCGCAGGTAGCATAGAGATCTCAGGTCCCACGCTTCCACGTACCGTTACTACGGGCGTCTACTCCTGACAGGGTTAAACAAGCTGTGCCCGTATTGTTCTTTTGTTCCGGGTTTTTTTGAGGGTGCGTGAGTGAAATGGCTTCGAAGCGAAGGAAAATGATTGTTTCGATGCACAAAAAATTAGAAGCACTGAACTGAACAGAGCAGACTAGCACCGGAAAATATAGCTGCAAAATACAGTGTAGGACATCAACTTTGTCCGACTGGAAGAAGAATCGCAAAGAAATTGACGACTTCCGCTTGAACGTGATGACTGAAGAGAGTTTGCAGAAACAAGATACAGTAAAGAGAGCAAGAAATGAAACACTGGATGAAGCACTATTCGTTTGATTTAGTGAGGAAAGAGAGCATGGTGTTCCGATATCCTGTCCAACACTGCACAAAAATGCGCTAAACTTAAACTGCAAGTTACCCGGAGGCGATCCTAATTTCACAGTCAGCCAGGTGTGCTTGGGAAGTTGGAAAGCTCGTCATGACATTCAATGGCTTGTAGTGACGAAGGAAACAACGACTTCATTTAGTAGAATATTTCAGAATTATCCGGATTTTTGGTAATCCGAATCACATTCGATTCAAGCTAGTCCTCCATAAACAAAGTTTATGCGTATAATCTTACGTTAAAGGTTTAACATAATAAGTCAAATATTAAATGTAAAACTCTGTATATGTCCTTACCGCACACAAATTACACAGACTATATTCATCCAGTATTTGATGCTAAGAGCACTTAGCGACGTCCAGAAAACTTTACACAGAATTTCAAACCTTTGGGAGCTTTTTCTTGCAGACACCCGCCACAAAATAATGACAGAAAATAAGTTCATCGTTTATTAAATTTCAGCATCAGGCACGAAATTTTAATTTTTTACTTCTTTACCACTATCTCTATTCGCAGCAGAATTCGCAGACAGTATCCGCATCTACACTATGTTATTAAAAGTAACCGGACACCTGACTGAAAATGACTTACAGGTTCGTGGCGCCCTCTATCGGTAATGCTGGAATTCAATATGATGTTGACCCCCCACCCCCATTAGCCTTGATGACATCTTCCACTCTCGAAGGCATACGTTCAGTCAGGTGCCGGAAGGTTTCTTGGGAAATGGCAGCACATTGTCCACGGAGTGCTGCACTGAGGAGAGGTAACAATTTCGGTCGGTGAGGCCTGGCACGAAGTCAGCGTTCCAAAACATCCCAAAGGTGTTCTATGGGATTTAGGTCAGAGCTCTGTGCAGGCAAGTCCATTACAGGGATGTTATGGTCGTGCAACCAATCCGTCGCACGCCGTGCATTATGAACAGGTGCCCGATCGTGTTGAAAGATGCATTCGCCATCCCCAAATTGCTTTTCAGCTGAGGGAAGCAAGAAGGTGCTTAAAACGTCCATGAAGGCCTGTGCTGTGATAGTGCCACGCGAAAAAACAAGGGGTGCAAGCCCCCTCCATGAGAAACACGACCACACCATAACACCACCGCCTCCGAATTTTACTGTTGGCACTACACGCTGGCAGATGACGTTCACCGGGCATTCGCCATACCCAAATGCTGCCATCGGATCGCCATATTGTGTAGCGTGACCCATCACTCCACACAACCTTTTTCCACAGTTCAATTCGTGCAATGTTTACACTCCTTACTCCAAGCGAGGCGTCGTTTGGCGTTTACCGGCGTGATGTGTGGCTTATGAGCAGCCGCTCGACCATGAAATCCAAGTTTTCTCACCTCCTGCCTAACTGTCTTAGTACTTACAGTGGATCCTGATGCAGTTTGAAATTCCTATATGATGGTCTGGATAGATATCTGCCTATTACATATAACGACTCTCTTCAACTGTCGGCGGTCTCTGTCATTCAACCGACGAGGTCGGCCTGTGCGTTTTTGTGCTGTACGTGTCCCTTCACGTTTCCACTTCAGTATCACATCGGAAACAGTGGACCTAGGGATGTTTAGGATTGTGGAAATCACGCGTACAGACATATTGCCACAAGTGACACCCAGTCACCTGACCACGTTCGAAGTCCTCGAGTTCCTCGGAGCGCCGCATTCTGTTCTCTCACGATGTCTAATGACTACTGTGGTCGCTGATATGGGGTACCTAGCAATAGGTGACAGAACAATGCACCTAATATAAAAAACGTATGTATTTGGGGTGTCCGGATACTTTTAATCACATAGTGTATCACTGAAGCGCTTACATACTTATATCACTTTATAATGTATTGTTCGGGAATCATGACTTTTGTTCAGTGAGAGTTCGATTGTTTAAGGAATTATTCAAAGTTCTTGTAAAATGTCAGACTTATCGCATATTTTTCGGATATGAGCTGCGTGTAACGGGCTCCTATTAAATATGAAAAGTTGAAGAGTATATTTTATGATGTACCGATCGCGTGCTGGCCGGTAGCCATCTCAGCTGCGTCTTATATTTGATATTATGTCGTTTTTTTTTCAGGTTTTGTAAATTTGACATCGATTGGACTGTCGTGTTGGAGACTATGTCGTTATCATAAACGTGCGAGACTTCTATTTTAAGTAAATAGATCTGCTGACATTATGCCGTTAATTTCTTGTATATCTGTAGTTTCGCTTCACTTGAGGAAGAATGAGGTAAAGAATGGAAGATTCTTGTGTATCATCAGTTTCAAAAATCGCCGTGAATATCTTTTAAGGCCAACTGATTTTCGGCATTCAGTTTCAACAGACACCAAATAAATTCGACTAATCGTTGGTTTCCGCGCTAGCAAATTACATTTAAAATGTCTTAATGTACCTTTGGATCAATTCCAAAGTAACTGAAATATTTTTTATTAACAATGACGTCGTAGCTCTATTCCAGCCCTGAAATATGAACATATTTTTTTCGTTAACTCCAAGAGTGGAAGTATTGTAAGAACAAATATGTGATTGTTTCACTACTTCTGAGAACTAAATAGATTTTTCATACATATTTAACTCATTCTCCAAAATTTCACAACAGGTGCAGTTGAAATCTAGATCTAAATTTAGATCATTGTTGTTTTATTCGGTTTATTGTGCTTCAATGCTTTTGACTGGCTTTCTCAACAACGCGAATTACATTTGCACCTTCCTTCTTCAGCTTCCTTTGCAACGAACTTCTGTTTGATATTCCTTCCGCGAATATCTGCCATGGCTGGATCAATACACTTCTGGAGTCCTCTAATATTCGTACCCTTTTCTTCAATGTGTGGCCTCTTGGGCTGTAGTCCCGATTCTTGAAGAAAATGCCGTCGCTTATTACATTTTGTCTTAATCTACCGTGGGAAGTTGAGCAGAAACAATGTATTACCATTTAGCACTGCTATGTCCACAAGAGTATAGAAAACAGCGGCTACCTTCTTGTAGCACTCTTGGTTGAAAATTTCCTCACCATTTGACCGATTGTGTCAACGCTGCCGTTCATCTCATTATAATACAAATTTGTGACTGTTTTCTCCTTAGTGTCAGTAGGTGATCCAATTGCAGCTTCATAATGTTGAAGGATTTTTCACTCTTAAGAAACAATTGTGGTTAGGATATTTCCACTACTAGAACCACTGAAAGCAAATCTACTGGAATATAATTTTCTTGAGATGTCTGTTCCTATTAGCTTATAATGTCCTAACGAGAGGTAGCTTGTGATTTTTCCACAAATATCGGTCAAATCAACAGAAGTATAGCCTGTCCTTGGTAGCATTACTACCTGAAATGTGTAGGAACAACCAGGAGTTTTACTGTAGATGCAGCTGAATTTGATTGTTGTGGACTGTCGCTTTTCTTCCCTGCATTCGGCTCCATGCTGAGAACATTCGTGCTTTTAGAGGCTGTGACCATTCGTGTAAGTATACCATGCTTTCCAGGTTTTTCCTTCGTGAAGAAGGGACACCTTGAAGGGACACCTGCCACGGTACAATGACAACAATTCATCAGCACCAGTGCGCATCCCAGCAGAATAACATCTTGGCAGTAATTCATTCATTTCATCAAATACTTCTCGTATTGCAGCAAACTTGGGATGTTCCCTGCACTCATTTAGCACCTCTCTGTCATCAAATCTTGGTATTTTAGTAACCTGACGGAATCTAGTTCTACCCATAGTAGCAGTATAAACAAACCATCCTGAAGTGTTGAACCATAAATCGGGAATAGGTGACTTACTATCAGCCTCCTTGCCTATAATAATAAGTAACCCTATATATGCCGTGGATTCAAGTCTGTGTGCTTTAGGCAAATTCTGTCTCAATGTTTCTTCGTTGGTATACTTTAATATGATTTTAATAATTTACAAGAAAAATATTTTCAAATTAATCTCTTATTGTTCATATTTCATCGTCATTTCTTATTCCTTATCGTTCTTTCACTATGTTTCGTGCTACTCGCTTTGTAACATGAGTCACGGCGGAGGTTCGAGTCCTCCCTCGGGCATGTGGGTGTGTGGTTGTATGTTTGTCCTTAGGATAATTTAAGTTAAATAGTGTGTAAGCTTAGGGACTGATGACCTTAGCAGTTAAGTCCCATAAGATTTTACACACATTTTTTTTTGTAACATGAGGAAGTTTAGACGTAAAAACTTCTCCAGTGGTTGAGAAATGTTTCTTAATGACCTCACCAACTGCGTCGTCATCTGCTGCAGGTGCCCTTACTTCTTTTTCAGAGTCTGTTCGTACATCATCACTGTCCACATCCTCGCACACAGCACATTCCTCTTCAGTATCACTCACCACTTCATCACTAACACAAAATTCAGTTTCATAATCTGTAGATTCTTCTAAAATGTCTAAAATGTCTCTCTCAGTAACAGAGCGGCGGTACATTTTCAATACTCTCTCCCTGCATACGGCTGCATACGAGAACACACCTGCTTTTAGAGTCTGTGAGTATTCGTGTAAGTATACCATACTTACCAGGTTTTTCCTTCGTGAAGACCCTGAAGGGACACTTCAATCTCAAGAAAATTATATTCCAGTAAATTTGATTTCAGTGATTCTGTTACTGGAAATATCCAGGTCACATTGTTTCTTATGTGTGAAAAACCCTTCTGTTTCTGTTGGTTCAACATTACGAGGCTGCAATTGGTTCACTTACTGACACTAAGAAGAAAGTCCTGAATAAGAAGGAACGAAGAATAATAAGAAACGAAAGAGAAATGAATCAATGTTGAGAACATTGTTGCTACCCACACAGATAAATTCGATGCCCAGATGGTCTACACCGTCGAACTATTATACTTTATGGAATAAGACATTCGCAGAAGGTTACATGTACTACTAAGGGGTAGACTTCATGACGACCGCCATTAGACTGAAATTAACGGATGAAATTTAAGTTAAAAAATTTATATATTTATAAAATTTGATAGAGGAAATAATAGAAAACAACAAATATTTTTTAAATATTTTTGTAAGAATTTTAAAATATGAAATACCAATCTAAATTACAATATTTACAAAAGGAGGGCACAAAGTAACTCCCCCCGCCAAACCTTGTACTAAGGGTTAATGCGGCCTGCAGCGGTCCACTGTGTGTCAACCGCCAAATCTCAAAGTAACACTTGTTCCTAACGTTCTCAAATATTTGTTGCTAGTATTCCAATCTCTGTTTTCTCCTACAGCTTTTATCATCCTCTTCTAACCCTCAGACACCACGGATATTATGTCTTGATCTCTTAACATATCATCGAGCGAGGTGGCGCAGTGGTTAGCACACTGGACTCGCATTCGGGAGGACGACGGTTCAATCCCGTCTCCGGCCATCCTGATTTAGGTTTTCCGTGATTTCCCTAAATCGCTTCAGGCAAATGCCGGGATGGTTCCTTTGAAAGGGCACGGCCGATTTCCTTCCCCATCTTTCCCTCACCCGAGTTTGCGCTCCGTCTCTAATGACCTCGTTGTCGACGGGACGTTAAACACTAATATCCTCCTCCTCCTCTTAACATATCATCCTACTCATTCTTCCAGTCAATGTTTTCCAAGTGTTCCTCTCCTCACAGGTTCTGCGGGGTATCTCCTCTCTTCTTATCAGTTTCCCTAATTTTCAAATCCTTCTGTAGCACATCATCTCATAACGCTTCGATTCTCTGCTTTCCCCTTTTACTATCTGGTTAAATGAACCTGTTAAGGACCCGGGAAACCAGAGAATAACATGTATGCATTACTATGAAAGCTAAATAGATATTTTACGAAATTTAGTAACTACGAAAATTGACTGTGGGGGATAAGATATCCCTTGTACCAGTACAAGTACTGGTCATTGTAGCAAGAAGACAGACAATAAAAAAAGACTGACATGTGTATCGAGGACACAGTTTTCGTTTTTCCTAGGCTGTCCCGATGATATTTCACACATGGGGGTGAGAGTAGTTGTTGAAAGGGAGTGATGTGTAAAAATATTCAAAGATGACGCATATTAGCATCGAATGTATAGAACCTAGGGACGCGAGGCCGGTGTCCTAATGACAATTAAGCCATACGTTTGGGTATGGGCGATGAATGAAGCTTTATGATACAAAGGGAGACTTCAGCGAAACTTGGAACACGTAAGACTGACTATCTAGGGATTTGAATAAAGCAGTTTCATCCTAAATTTAGTACGCATATCTCTTACAACTGTCATAAATAAGTAAAGGGCAATGCTAGCACGTAAATAAAAGTTTAGTTGATGAACTTAGTTCTTTCCGGAACTTGCAATGTAACGTCAAAATAATTCTACTTTCAGACAAAAGAAAAGTTTTGCAACATTCCAAGGTTCTCATTCAGAACTATAGTTTAAACAAGTGTGTCAACTACTTCCACTGTTAGTGTTTTCTTCAGTTACTGATAATAACAGCTAAAACAAAAATCAGCGTCTCTTAGTGGAGTTGATGAGTAGATATCCCGGTGTATCTTGCGACATTCCCATGTGCTCTTCCCGTGACGAACGAACGCGCCTTGTGTGACAAATTACTACATCTCATTTCCTCCGGAACAAATAATGAGGGTACTTTCGTACTCCTTCCGTTCGCGTTGTGCTTTTACGGCGTTACATTCTAGACGTGACTAAGTCTTTCGCGTACTCGAGTAAGCACCGTTTACGATGTTTATTACTTGTGTTTTGCAGTGTCGTACGAGACACGGCGAATTCCAATGACTTAACAGCTACTGATGAATCAGTTTCCGACGGGTAAAGTGAACAGCTTGTATCTTAGTATTTCTATAGGAAGGGAGCAATGATTGACCGTGTTTTCACTAGACCACATACGAAGAATGCCACGACAGGTGAAAATTCTAGAACGGAAAGAGGATTGCACAAGTGGTTCGCAATCCTTATATTAAAAGAACAGCTTACTAGAAATTTTTGTAAGAACGAATGTATCGCTTCGGCACATTTGTACTAATATTTTCGTCTTAAATTAGATTGAAAACAAAGATAAGACCTGTTTTGGACTGCTCAAGAAGATAAAAGACTGAAACATATGGCCTCAGGGAGTATGTAATTAAGAACATTCCTCGTCCACGAAATTGCATCGGTAAACCCTCTCATACTGTTTCCGAACGTTATGCAGAAACCCAGTAGGATATTTCTTTTTAAATTAATTGTACAAACCACCTGTTGATCAGAACAGCATCCGCATGCTCAAGCAATTATATCTGGTGAAACAAAATTCTTACACAATGCTCTCTCCTACTGAGGCGCGGTTATCAAAGCGTAGAGATCGGAATATGCAACAATATCTTTAGCCACGGCTAGAGCTTAAAATCTCAGCAACCCATAGAAGGCGGCTCAGAACTTCAGCGATCGCAGAGAAATTCGCTGAGTTCTTTACTTACTAAAAGGGGCGATGACGCTACTAACGTCCGTTGAAGATATCGGTCTCTGGAAGTAAAGTATATTGATCACATATGGCGACCAATTGCAGATCGGTTATTATTTACGAAAGGACACCAAAGCAATAGATACAACATTCAGTTAACCTTCTCATCCTTAAAAATTTCCTTCAGAATACCTGCGCCCTTGCTATTCGAGAGGCGTAGAGTATATGCCGGCACCTGGTTTTACTCTCTCCCTTTTATCATCATCATCATCCAACACATATGTGACACTAATAGTCACGTACACTTAGCAGTTGTACCTAAAGAAAACACAACGCTCACACCTACACGTGTGAAGGATAGAAAACGCCTTTCCAATTCAGGCGGCTGATCTGCCCTTCGGGTTCTCCCACCTTATAATGCCACAGGAGTTTACCTCATTTTATTTCAAGAAACTTGCAGAAACGTATGACACCATCTATATCCATCTAACACACCCTCTATCCTTAATTATTTACCGACTACTGAGTATCTGTCAGGAAGTTTCTCAGTCAGTTGGTGCCACTCTTAGTGGCATCTGATGTTATATCTTAAGTTGACGGCGAACCTTCCAGCTCGTGCGCTCGTGGTTCATGCTCGAAGATACAAGTTTGAAGATTCATCACCAACTCAGACAACTCATCGTGAAAGTCTTCATTGTACGCTCAGTGTGACCTGTAACCTATTGGGTATGTTGTAATTGCATGGGATAGTGATATGCACATATAGAGGTGGCGGTAGTATCGCTTGCACAAGGTAAGAAAGGGCAGTGCATTACCCGAACTTTCATTTGTACTCGGGTGATTCTGTGAAAAGGTTTCCGATGTGGTTATGGCCGCAATACGGGAATTAATAGACTTGGAACGCGGAATGGTAGTTGGAGTCACGCGCGAGGGACATTTCCTTTCGGAAATAGTTAGGGATTTCAATATTTTGAGATCCACAATGTCAAGAGTGTGCCGAGGATACCAAATTTCAGGCATTACCTCTCACCACGGACAATGGTGTGGCCGATTGCCTTCACTCAACTATCGGGAACAGCGGCGTTTGCATAGAGTTGTCACTGCTAACAGGCAATCAACACTACGCGAAATAACTTCAGAAACGACGAACATATCCGATGGGATAGTGTGGAGAAATTTGGTGCTAGTAAACATGGCAGCAGCCGACCGACACGAGTGCCTTTCCTAACCGAACGACATCGCCTGCAGTGCATCTCCTGGGCTCCTTACCATATCGCTCGGCCACTAGCTGAGTTCCGATGTCAGTTGATAACAGCTGATGCTAGGGTTCAAGTGTTACGCAGACCCCGCGAGGCCATGGGCCCTAGTTGTCAACAAGCACTGTGCAAGCTGCTGGTTGCTCCGTGATGGTGTGGGCTGTGTTTACATGGAATGGACTGGGTCCAACTGAACCGATCATTGACTGGACATGCGTACGTTTGGCCACGCGGAGATCATTTCCAGCCATTCACGGACTTCGTGTTCCCAAACAATGATGGAATGTTTATGTATGGTAATGCGCCATCTCACTGGGTCACACTTTATCGCAATTGGTTAGATGGCTCTGAGCACTATGGGACTCAACATCTGAGGTCATCAGTCCCCTAGAACATAGAACTACTTAAACCTAACTAACCTAAGGACATCACACACATCCATGCTCGAGGCAGGATTCGAACCTGCGACCGTAGCAGTGGCGCCTAGAACCGCTCGGCCAACGCGGCCGGCCTCGCAATTGGTTAGGACATTCTGGACAATTCGAACAAACGATTTGACCGCCCAGGTCACCCGACATGAATCTCATCGAACATTTATGAGACATTATCGAGAGGTCTGTTCGTGGGTAAAATCCTGCACTGGTAACACTTCCGCGGCTGAAGGGGCACCGTTGCTCACTATTACTGCAGGAGACTTCCATCGTCTTATCGCGTCTATTCGCTGGGCTAAAGGAGGTCCGACACGATATTAAGAAGTATCGCGTGACTTTCGTCTCCGTAGTGATGTTTGCGCGCTCCTGGCTGGAGTAGCCTGTTCCTTGGCTCATAGCACGCAGGTAGTTAGGAGACACCGTAGTGACACAACATGTGTCTCTGTTCAGGTATACAGCAGCTTAGAATACCCGCGGTGACAAGACTCTTTGCGTAGCTGTGCTGTAGAGCGCGTAATTCACTAAACGTAATTCTTGTATGCAATACATTCTTACTTGCCTCATCGTACGAGTGGATGTAAAGAACAAAGGAGTTGGAAGCAGGAAGTCTTTCTGCGCTGTATGCGGTCAACTATTGTCCTACATTGTAACTAGATTCGCACCAGCGTCATTCTTGTCCCAACCAGCTTCCTTTGGCGCATCGCTGTACATGTCCTCAACCAATCTTCACGTCCCCCTCCCCCAAATTCAAACAAGACTGCTACTACCCCACCCTGAATCCCTGAAGGTTCCATGCGCAACCAAATAAAAAACCCAGTTGCTGTTGTGGTTTGACACAGCTCTCCACGACAGGCTATCCTGTGTAAGCTTCATCATCCTTACGTAACTGCCGCAACGTACATCCATTTGAACCTGATTACTGCATTGAAGCCTTGACTCCATTTAAGATTTACCCCCGCCCCCCCCCCCCACATTTCCAAAGGTTGTATCAATCCTTGGTGCCTCAGAAACCGATGTATCAACCGACCCTTTTAGGTAAGTTGTGCTACAATTTTTTTCCGCATTTCTATTCAGTACCTCATTAATCATTCGGTTCAACATTAAGCTGTAGCACCACATTCCAAAAGCTTGTATTCTCTTCCTGTCTCTGCTTGTATCGTCCACGTTTCACTTGCATGCAAGGCCACACACCAGTCAAATACTTCCAGGAAGGGCTTTCGGAAACAGATTTAGGTTATATGTAACGAACTTCTGTTTATCAGAAATGTTTTTCTTGCTGTAGTCTATCAGCATTTTACATCCTCCCTGCTTCGGCCTTCAATAATTATGTCACTATCCAAATAGCAAATCTCATCTACTGCATTCAATGTCTCGTTTTCTAATTTAATTCCCATAGCATCACCTGACTGAATTAGACTACAATCCGTTACCTCTATTTTCATTTTCTTGGTGTTCATGTTACAACTACTTTCGAAGGCACTGTCCACTAAATTGTCGACATATACTATCCATTCGGTTTAACTGCTCTTTCCAGTCCCTTGACGTCTCTCACAGAATTAAGGTGTTCGTGGGAAACCTTAAACTTTTATTTCTTTTCTACGAACTTTAATTCCCTTTTCAAATTCTCCTAGGTTTCCTTTACTATTCGCCCAAAGTGCAAGTTGTTAGGCTTCAACAGTCACTCAATCGCTTCTCAACTACCGTCTCCGTTTCATATCTTTCGATTGGTATCTGCAGTCTGGTATCGGTAGGAGTCATAGATAATCTTTCCCCCCTGGGCTACCTTCTGAATTTCAAAGAATATATTCATGTTAACTTTCTCAAAAACTTTATCTAAGTGTACGAACCCTACAAGGGTAGATCAGCATAACTTCTAAGATAAATTGAACAGTCAGTATCACCTCGTTGTTGATGTGGTCTTCAGTCCAGAGACTGGTTTGATGCAGCTCTCCATGCTACTCTATCCTGTGCAAGCTTCTTCATCTCCCAGTGCCTACTGCAACCTACATCCTTCTGAATCTACTTAGTGTATTCATCTCTTGGTCTCCCTCTACAATTTTTATCCTCCACGCTTCCCTCCAATACTAGATTGGTGATCCCTTGATGCCTCAGAATATGCCCTACCAACCGATCCCTTCTTCCAGTCAAGTTGTGCCACAAATTTCTCTTCTCTCCAGTTCTATTCAATACCTCCTCATTAGTTATGTGATCTACCCATCTAATCTTCAGCATTCTTCTGTAGCACCACATTTCAAAAGCTTCTATTCTCTTCTTGTCCAAACTATTTATCGTCCATGTTTCACTTCTATACACGGCCACACTCCATACAAATACTTTCACAAACGACTTCCTAACACTTAAATCTATACTCGCTGTTAACAAATTTCTCTTTTTCAGAATCGCTTTCCTTGCCATTGCCAGTCTACATTTTATGTCCTCTCTAATTCGACCATCACCAGTTATTTTGCTCTCCAAATAGGAAAACTCCTTTACTACTTTAAGTGTCTCATTTCGTAATCTAATTACGGCAGCATCACTCGATTTAATTCGACTACATTCCATCATTCTCGTTCTGCTTTTGTTGATGTTCATCTTATATCCTCCTTTTAAGAAACTGTCCATTCCATTCAGCTGCTCTTCCAGGTCCTTTGCTGTCTCTGACAGAATTACAATGTCATCGGCGAACCTCAAAGTTTTTATTTCTTCTCCATGGATTTTAATACCTACTCCGAATTTTTCTTTTGTTTCCTTTACTGCTTGCTCAGTGTACACATTGAATAACATCGGGGAGAGGCTACAACCCTGTCTCACTCCCTTCCCAACCACTGCTTCCCTTTTATGCCCCTCGACTCTTATGCCATCTGGTTTCTGCACAAATTGTAAATAGCCTTTCGCTCCCTGTATTTTACCCCTGCCACCTTCAGAATTGGAAAGAGAGTATTCCAGTCAACATTGTCAAAAGCTTTCTCTAAGTCAACAAGTGCTAGAAACGTAGGTTTCCCTTTCCTTAATCTATTTTCTAAGATAAATTGTAGGGTCAGTATTGCCTCACGTGTTCCAATATTTCTACTGATCTTCCTCGAGGTCGGCTTCTACCAGTTTTTCCATTCGTCTGTAAAGAATTCGTGTTAGTATTTTGCAGCCGTGGCTTATTAAACTGATAGTTCGGTAATTTTCACATCTGTCAACACCTCCTTTTTTTGGGATTGGAATTATTATATTCTTCTTGAAGTCTGAGAGTATTTCTCCTGTCTCATACATCTTGCTGACCAGATGGTAGAGTTTTGTTATGCTTGGCTCTCCCAAGGCTGTCAGTAGTTCTAATGGAATGTTGTCTACTCCCGGGGCCTCATGCGTTACAAAAACATCTCTCCGGAACCCAAACTGATATTCCGCGACATTGGCTTCCCCCACTTTTTCCATTCTTCTGTAAATAGTTCGTGTTAGTATTTTGCGACCATGATCTACTGAAAGGATAGGCTGGTAACATTACAGCTGTCAGCATTTTCCCCCTTAGGAAATGGAATGTCCGCGTTCTTATTTGACCATTCTCGTAAATCTTACACAACAATTCAACAATTTTGCCACGGTTGGCTCTCCCAGGAATATCTACAGCTCTGAGAGACTGGCTACTGCAGAAGTCTTGTTCAGATGTAGGTCTTTCGTTGGTCTGTTAAAACATTCTCGCAATAAAATATCTCCCCTCTCATTATTTACCTACCTTCCAGCCTACAGTATTGTCTCCATTTCCCTTGAGTAACGCTTCCATAATCCTATTTTTTGATCCTCCACTGTCTTTACCTCTCTCAAACCTAACCTTTTTTCCTCTTCTGTATTCCCTTCCCCTGTATCAGTTAACTGTTGCCTAGTGCGGCTTCCTTTGAAACTGTTGAAACTATCACAACCTTTGGTGCTTTCAATTTATGCACATTCCATCTCCTTAATTCTCCCATTTCCTAAATTTTAATCGGCAATTCATACACATTAAATTATGGCCAGTGTCATCATCTGCCTTAGTGCAGGTTACCTATAAGCAGGGGACAAGCATACATTCAGGGGCAAACCTACTATTCTCTTTTGATTGACAGGTCCTTAACCTATTGTTCCCCCACTCATCCTCCTCCAGACATCAAAGCCATGGTGGAAAAGCAAAATGTTTGTCGGTGCACAAAGTTCTGATGATACACTTGTTGGATGTGTAACAGCAGAATAAAACAATCTTTTAAACTGATTATGAAAGAACAGCACAGGCATCTTCTATTGTGATTGATAGTTTGTGAGATATGGTCCTCCTACAGTGCAGGTGATGAAACTTAACACTGGTCTGTGAAAGCGACTTCGATCAGTGACCACCAGCTCCAACAGACCATCACCTGTATATTTAATAGGATTGCGGCATATGCTGATGTCAGCACACAGATGGTATTTGTTTTCAATATATTGGAAGAGAGGGTAGAAGTAATATCTTACTGAGTTCTCAACTGGGTGAGTTTTGAGGAGCTTTTATAGTTCATTGTTTTTCTGTGTTGGATGGTACTAAATAACGAGGATAGAGAGAATATTTGGCCAACAGATATGAATGCACCCCGACGGATGCATATCTCCCTTCGATTGCAAGACATGTATGTAGTTTGAAGATGCCCAGCAATGCAGTGGAAAAATCCTAGTCCTTTCTCCAGTTTCTGTATGATGTGGAGACTTTCTAATTTTCCCAATAGGAAAAACCACAATAACTCTTCGTACTGCCCTTTCTACTACCTTGTGTTGCAGGAGAAAGCTTCGTTTGGCTCTGCTCTTATACACTGCACAAGGTTGGCAGACCTACGACAACATGTTCCCTTTTCTACCAAACGGTCAAAATACTGTCCTGCTGCATTAACTCAGTTCATAGTTTCTCCAAAGGATGCAGAGGATCTTAGACATAGTGCTCTCCGACTTATGCTCAGTTCTGAATTAAACTGGAATGATCACATGCACAAAGCTGTAGGGAGCGCAGGGAAGGGTCTGAGGAACGGTTACATGTTGCAGAGGGACTGTCTAAAACCACACTGGAGTTTTGCTGTATGGGGTCCTTAGCAGCTAGGTTCGAAAAAGGTGTCTCGTTTCGAGATACGAGAGTGCCACAAATGTGATTCACCAGTTAAAAGACATCTCCAAACGATCCAATGCAGGTATGTGGTTGAATGGGGATACTTGATTCCAAACTGCAGGGAGCATTTGTACCAGAAAGCTTAACACTATAGATATGAAAATCCAGTGTGTTGGTCATAGAATTTTGTACATTTCTTATGACCTAAATCTAGCATTCCATTTTTTTAAGTGATTCCTCATATAGCACACTATCTACTGCATGTGATCATTCTCAATCAACCATCACCCTCCGTCGCCTATAGCCCATCGGATATTTTCCAGAACCTGTGTCACGTTGTGCGTGTGGTATCAAGAGAGAATGCATTACAAATACTGTTTGTAGAGGTGGGAAATATCCAACAGTAGCAGTAGGGAGTTCCAAATATCGGGTTAATACCACATTTCTTACCCGAATCGCTTTCTAAATTTGGTGATAAGGGTGATTTTATTATGATCTTACACCATTCGCGACATGCACCCACACTCTCAGACTGTTAATACATACCACAGCGATCACTGTCTGTATTCAGTGTCACAGTATTTGTGTGAAAATCCACATCCTTTGGGAGCAAAACCATACCTTTATTTATAAAACATGTACAGTTTTTGGCGATACTTGTGTGTGCCTGCAGGACCAAGATAGTTTTTTATGTAATGTGACAGTAACATGATCATTGCGAATGTTTTTTTAACATCTAGTTGCTTAAGACATTTACATTTCTTTCCACTTTAGTACCATATGTAAGAAAAACATCTGTATGAGTCATGTCCATCCGTAGAGGGTTTTCGGTCAGAATTGTTTGGTGCCACCAGCATTCAGTCATTGGCGAAGTATTATACTTAGCAGGGGATATGTTATAGGTTCCCTGTGATCGGCAGCCTTATAAAGTTGGTGTTAGGGTGTAAAGCTACTGTCGTCATAATTCCCACATGTGCAAAGAGAATGATTGTGTCTGATCATACAGAGATATGGATTTGACATAGAAGATTGCGGTTTCTACACACTGATAACAAAAAGGAGGATGAAAAATTTCACATGGAAAATAATGTCCAGTCATAAGAGGGATATAGATACTGATATTTCCAGAGCCAGAGCCACAGCCACCAGGAGACTGGAACGAATGGGCATTTCCGGCTTAAGGCTCTCACGAGTGGTGGGTACAAACACAATTTCTGGTCAACCAAATAGTCGTTTCTTGTCCGCACCTACAGCGACAAGTCCCAGTGCCTTCTGGGAAACTGAATAGCGACCTAATACTCAATATGTGTTGGACTATCTCTGCAAACGCGTGTATTCTGTTTATTCTCTGTGGAAAAACGAGCAATTCAATATTAGTCACTGTTAAATGTTGGCTCTGGACATATTGATAGCATTCATATCCCTACCACTCCACTCACGCTGGTGTCCTCCATGGCTGGGGTGGTGCACTCTAGCATACACATATGTCCACGATTGCGACTGTGGTCATGGCGGCAGTTTTCTTGGATCTCGGAGGGTTCGGGCTTGTGGTGTAGAAGGGGGAGGTGGACACGCTGCATGTGGACATCAGGGCACGAGAACTCAGGATGTATGAGTTTTTCAGCAATCTCTGATATCTAATCAAGACTAGTACTATGCATTGGATCGTGGTTTAAGTGAGTTATGTTTAGTGCTTTCAATACATCGCAGTGGACTACGTCTCGTAGTGGGATTTGCTGTTGTCTCTATCCTATCTTGCAGTTGGTCCTTGCACTTCTTCCTTCCGAATGTAATGGAGCGAACCAATTTAGGAATTCTATAGTGCTTTAAAAATCTGATCGCAATGTCAGATTTTGGGCTGATACTGTTTAAGGACATAGCATACAACTCAGCTGATATTTGAAATTTTCTGCCACCTCTTACGTAATGGACTTTCTACCAAATAATCTATTTGTGACACCAATAGGAGACAAAGGAGAAAGAAATCAAGTAGGGTGTGGAAACTAAGCGGCTGAGGTATTGATACCAGTCCTAGTATCCACCAATAGGATGCAAGGAAGAAACTGGCTGCACACAAAGGGTACAGTCGTCATGGGTTCTTTGCATGCGGCTGGTGTGTGGTCTAATGACCCTCCCTTGGCCACTACAAAAATTATTAACTATTCCTGATAAGAGCAAAAAGAACAAACAGACAGGGAAAATTTGGGAAATTTGTGGTAAGGTCTTATGGGACCAAACTGCTGAGGTCATCGGTCCCTATGCTTGCACACTACTTAATCTAACTTAAATTAACTTACACTGAAGACAACACACACACGCATGCCCGAGGGAGGACTTGAACCTCCGACGGGGTAAGCCGCGCGAACCGTGACAAGGCGACCCAGACCTCTCGGCTACCCCGTGCGCCAAACAGACAGGCGGCTTCGAAACTTTGCGCTACAAAATTAATTGTAACTACTGTTCTCTACTCTTACCAGGTCCTCTTTCCTCCCTAGCATTAAATGATTTAAATAAATGTCCTTTGGTTTTACTTTTTAATTTGAAAATTGAAAGTGACCTTTCCATAAAAATAAAATATTTAGTGCCGTAGATCTTAATTACTGTCTTCTTGGCTGAAAAACAGTAAATTATTGTCTTTTTCGTAATGTGTGGCGTCTCCGGAGTGCAATCGAGCGCACTCAAGGTCCCACAATTAAAGTGCAAATATGCCCATTCCCTCGTCCCAACCAGCATGTGAGTTTGCTGTAAAACTGGTAATCTTCTCTATAATCTTTGGAAGTATAGAAAACGCCCCCACCCAAATCTAAGACACTTTCTTCCACCACTCCCCCATCTCACGCCGCATCGTCTAGCTGTTTCTAACTCAGAATTCCCAACCCTCCCCACCTCTCATATCTCACTAGACTCTAGCTGAAAAGATCCAGACTTAAAACTGATTAACAATGGTACTCTAAAAAACTAATGTTAGTTATTTCAAGGCAGGATATAAGTAATGAGCTACCATTGGACTGTAATGTGCGGAAATTCAGTCATAGACTTATTGCGTTGCTTGACATTCACGACCCTAAACGCTCTGTTAAATTACAGAGGCCTGCTGTTCCATAGTTGACTATGGAAACTATGGAACTACGCCAGATGATGAATAATCGTGATTATGTACATAGAAGATTCAAGCGAAATTCAACATCTGAATTATTCGAAGTAATCGTGAAGTTGAAGAAACAGGCAGATCGAACGCAACGCATTTCCTCTCTCTTGTGTGTGGCGAGACGAATGCCGAAACACTGGGGTGCGGTCGGGTGGGCGGAAAGGGGGGTGGGGCAATGCGCAGCTTCGACGTCGAAAAATCAAAATCTGATGCTGTTTTTCAAGCCTCTGTTGATGAACAACATAGCTCTCAACAGCAAGATATATAGGGGCGTCAGAAACAGTTTGAAACACTTGTAAGGATTGTTGTTGAGAAGTATTGTGAAGACAAAAAATCGATACGTTGCACCGTTTCCGATTTCATTAGCATTGAAGTTAGCCAGTGAGGTCATTACACACGCAAATCCAAGCAGCGTGCTAGCAGTGGTGTTGCCAAACGTGTTCTTCATTTGGTTAGCTGAAACCGAAAAAAGCCCAAGAAACCCTTAGCGAGTTCGATCCTTGTTAGCATCCACTGACAAGTTTTTGTATCACTCTGTTGTTCGGTTTGAGGAAAGAAAACGAGGAACACTTTTGACAAAACTGTGTCTGGCAGGGTTCTTGAATTTACGTGCACAACGATCTCATTGATTAACTTCAATGCCAGAAAAATCAGAAACGGCGCAACATACCGAATTTTTTCCCATACTTGTGTCTGAGCACTAGCTTCCCTACAACACTCTTACAAGCTTTGAAGACTTTTTCTGGCCACAGGGTGTTTCAAATTCTTTTCCTCAAGCGTCTAAGGGTAATAAATCACGTCTTGGAGGCCATCTTCACGACGACTCTAGGCGTCTTTTTTTATTGAATTCGCCTGTCCTGGGGCGACGAGAGTTAACCAAACTAGCATAGTCTAGTACGTAGTTGTCAACTACATACTACCTAACCCAGAAAACTGACAAGAAAGAAGTAAGAATTAGTGTCTGTATGCGGAAAAAGGTAATGTGATGACTCGGCAAATTCCTCTTCATGCGGAGCGGATGAGTGTAGGCAACTCACACTTGATACGAACGTTGCAGTGGCGTACGACCTGCTACCTCTCAGGGGTGTGATCAGTCACAGAAGTTGCCAATCGTCACCCGGACGTGTCGGCAAACATTTTGTTTCACACACCCACATCGTTCCCCATACCTGATCTATCACCAGCAGACGTTTTGTACAAAGACTTTGACACAACCTGTGTATATACTCTGTTCCACAATTCCTATTACAGGATTCTAGGAGATACAGAGGGATTCAACAGATAAAGTTATGATGAGGAATCCAAGGCCGGAAATGTACCACTTCGATAAAAAATAATTTGAAGGTCGGGACACTTACAACTGTTCCTTTGCATGCTATGTATAGAAACTGAGTTGAGGGTGCCGTCGGCAATCCTTCTTGCAATAATGACTTCACATACAACTTTCGTGTGGCCAGAACAATGAGTCTGAGAAACTGGTACGTTCGCAGCTAGGAGGGTTGACTGTGGTGCTCCATCGTCGGAAAGCAGTTTCAACTTTGAAGAGGACGTCCTTCGTCGTTCGTCACGTAGAACAGGACGACGAGTATTCGAAACACTGCTTTTGACCTGTATATCACAGAGGTCAGAGCTCACTATCTCCGCTGTGTGCGTACGTGAGGAACGGGGTTTGAAAGCGATCCGACCTTCAGACCTTTTCTACATCCAAACGGCACATTGCCGGACACGGTTTCCTTATAATAATGATATATGGCTAAGTATTTGCTTACAAGAATTTTTCTATAATATGAAAGCTGTTGTTAAGGGGGCTCATCTTTAATTTACATATGAAAACATTTCCGATGTCTGTCAGACATTTTGTTACCAAGGGCAGATTGTCGAACAGTTTTATACCTGCGTATTTCACTCTTTTCAGTGCAAAAGTTCGATTCATTAAAGGGTAAGGCAATTAATTTTTCCTCCCACTGTTGAAAATACTGGCTGGGTGGTTTATTTTCTGGGAGGGGCCAAACAGCGAGATCGTCGGTCTCATCGAATTAGGGAAGGATTGGAAAGGAAGTTGGCCGCGCTCTTTCAAAGGAACCATATCGGCATTTTAGGGAAACCACGTAAAACCTAATCAGGATGGCCGGACGCTGGTTTGAACCTTCGTGCCCCCGTATGCGAGTCCATTGTGCTGGCCGTGTTGTGAATATCACTGTTGCTCTCAAACAGGTGGATCGCAGATAAGAAATTTCTTTTATGGGGAAATGTACTGTGAAGCTGTGTAATATTCCCAGCTACCTAAGGAGATGTTTGCAAGAAGTACATGTGTGAACTTCAAAATTAATTCAAATTAGTTCCTTATGTACAATGCATACTGCTAATCTAAGAGAGGGGTTACACCAGGATATGAAATAGGACATCAGTGAATGAAAATATGCAGAACATAATACTTTGGTGACTTCTGTATCCCCAAAGTTGGCAGTTATTTTTATGCTAAAGTAATCGAACACAATATTTTTAGTTGAGCGGCTGTATACCTTTTTACGTTTAAATTTTCTTCAGTCAGCACACCTAGGAACTTCTTTCTCTCTTGCTTGTTATGTCTTGCTGGTGTACTTGATTACAGGAAATTAGGCGTTTCTGACGGTAGAGATCTAACATTCTGATTAGACTGCTTTTGATGTTGCAGAGCAATAATCATGCAATTTTTTTAAGGAACAAACTGCCATTTGTTTGTTTTGTTGTTTATTTAAATATAACCCAGGTTTCGGTCTTTTATACCTTTTTCAAGTATTTGGTTTTGTATCTTTAACGTACGAGGGTCGGTCAAAAAGTAATGCCTCCCATTTTTTTTCTACTTAAAGAAATTAAGTTAAGTGAAAAATTGGAATTTGGCGCCATTCCTCAAACCTTCTTCTGCAATCCACTGCAGTAGTAACTTTCTGTGTCAACAGGTGGCAGCAGAGCAGAAGTTTGTAAGATGGCCGACATCGATGTTCGTTTGAGACAGCGTTGTGTGATTGAATTCTTGAATGCAGAAGGTGAAACGCCCATACGCATTCATGAAAGACTGAAGAAGGTATATGGTGTTGTGACAGTGGATGTCAGCACTGTTAGACGATGGGTTCGTCGTTGTAAGGAAGCTGAAGGGCAAACACCGTTGACTGACGAAAAGCGGAGCGGCAGGCCGGTGAGTGCAGTGACTCCACACAACATTCAGCAAGTTGATGACATCATTCGTGGTGACCGTCGGGTGACTGCAGATGAAGTGTGTCGCATTATTTCTCTTAGTAAAGGCAGTGTGATCACGATTATTAAACAATTGGGGTACTCAAAAGTTTGTGCACGGTGGGTTCCAAGAATGTTAACCGATCAGAATAAAGAGGCAAGGAAAACAATAGCCTCCCAACACTTGCAGCGCTTCCGTTTGGAGGGAGATGAGTTTCTGAAAAAAATTGTGACCGGGGACGAAACATGGGTGCATTTTTTTGAACCCGAATCAAAGAGGCAGTCAATGGAGTGGCGTCACACAAGCTCGCCGAGGAAGAAAAAATTCAAAACTGTGCGATCGGCAGGGAAAGTTATGGCAACAGTTTTCTGGGATACAGAGGGTGTGATTCTGGTTGATTATTTGGAGCAGGGATGCACAATAAATTCTGTTCAATACGTCACAACCCTCAACAAACTTAAAGCACGTCTTCAGCGAGTTCGCCCAACAAAATCAATGGCAGATGTTCTTCTTTTGCATGACAATGCAAGACCACACACCAGTCGTCACACCTCTGACGAGATTGTCAAAATTGGATGGGAAGTTTTGCCTCATCCCCCATACAGCCCTGACCTGGCACCATCAGACTTCCATCTGTTCGGGCCACTAAAAGAAGCTCATCGTGGGATTCATTTTGAAGATGAGGAGGCCGTCAAAACATCCGTGCGTCAATGGCTTAGGAAGCAGAGCTGTGATTTTTACCGTGCTGGGATACATGCCCTTGTTCAAAGATGGACCAAAACTGTAGAGAAGGGCGGAGATTACATTGAAAAATGACAAAATGATCCTCAATGTTGTGGTTTTCAACCTATGTAATTGCATTTAAATTTCCTGACAATTAAACGTAGAAAAAAAAATAGGAGGCATTACTTTTTGACTGACCCTCGTATATAGCAGGAGACTTAGCATGTTGTCAAGCTCAAAGTTGGCCATAAATTAAGTGTACTGCTATATATGTTAAAGACACAAAATCAAAGAGTTGAAAATAGCATAAAATGCCGAAGCCTGGGTTGTACATAAATAAAAAATAAAACAATCAAATGGCGATGTGTTCCTTTAAAAACAACATCTGGTTGGACATCAGTATGCATGTGTGATGATTGTTTCCAGATTGTTAGCGTGTTCGTCAATTGGACGTCTTCTCCTTAGACGTCCTAACTATTCGTTTATTTGGTGCTCGATTTAGGCTTCTAATGGTTCCAGGATGGCAAGTTACAGAATTTTGTAAGTTACTTGTGACAGGGAGACACCCCTGTAACTGATAATTGCAGTACTTCATTTAATACTTCGGGTGCGTGTTTACAGAGTTCTATTACAACTGACTCGTCTCTTTCTTCTCCTGGTGCTCCTTTTATTTAATTTTTCGTAATTAATTGATATCAGATACTCTGTAATAAAGGATTTCAAGTAAAAATTATTTGTAGATTATCTGCAGATGATGCTGTCGTTAACTGACCAGCAAAATAATTAGAAGATCAAAGCGAAGACGATATATCTGCACTGTGCGAAATGCAGAGAGTGGTGCTAAATGATTGTAAGTGTGAGTTCCTTTTCACGAGTACTAATAAAATTCCATTAAATTTCGATTACACCCTAAGTTACACATATTTAAACGTAGTCAACTTAACTAAATACAAATCAGGACAGCTTCTGTAAAGTTTGGAAGGTAGGAGACGAGGTACTGGCGGAAGTAAAGCTGAGAGGACGGGGCGTGAGTCGTGCTTGGGTAGCTCAGCTGGTAGAGCACTTGCCCGCGAAAGGCAAAGGTGCCGAGTTCGAGTCTCGGTCCGGCACACAGTTTTAATCTGCCAGGAAGTTTCATATCAGCGCACACTCCGCTGCAGACTGAAAATCTCATTCTAAATACAAATCAATCACAAACAATTCATGTTGGCACCATCATACAGAATATGTTTTGGGAAAGACGAACCAAAGTGTGGCACCTATTCGCAGAATATTTAGACATTGCAACAGATCTACTAATGAGAGTGTCTACAGTATCTTTGATAGTCTTCTTGTGGAGCACTGCTCCGCAGAATGGGGTCCTTATCAAATAGGGTTGACCGGTAGACAGGAAAATTTCGAAGAAAGGCAGCTCGTTTTGTACTATCGCGAACTAGGGGAGAATATTTCGTGAATATGGTAAGAGGTAATAGTCATCAAAATAAAGGCGTTTACCGTTGCAGTGAGATATTTTAAAGAAATATCAGCCAGCAACTTTCTCTTCCGAATGCGAAAATATTTTGAAAGTCTCACACCTACATCGAAATCAATGATTCTTGTAATAAATATATATCAGAGCCTATACGGAAAGATTTACGTGATCATTTGTCGCTTGTGCTATTGGTGAGTGGGACGGTCCAGAATAACCTGATAGTTGGTCTATGAATTTTCTCCCAAACTCGTTAAGTGTGATTTTTGGACAACATGGTTGTGGAGATGAAGCAGCGATTAGTATGATTAATTAATTATTCAAAAACAGTCTTAATCGCATTTATTATTATTATACCGCCAACCGGTTTCAACCCGACGTAGGGGGTCATCTTCTGATATACGCTTTATAATCCATGGCAACGGCGTGCTCACCACAAGGAGTAGAGGGCTCTGTAGTCCTTCCATATTATCCGTTTTAGTAAATTGACTCAAATGTTTTCTACGTAAATGTACGAATAGATATATTATAATACAAGACGACACCAGTTTCCGCGTGTCACAAATTGATTTACTTTATATTATGGCACATAATATAATATACTTTTACGAATTTTACGAGTTTATTACGGAACATTTGTTATTATTTTATAATTAACACAATACTTGTAACTCTTTTTAAATGGAATGGTTCGGTTTTCTGTTATTTACTGTCACTTAAATTTGTGTTAAACCAAGGTGACTAGTAATTACATATAATAAACTGTGTTAAATGCCGTTGATCGCCGCTGGAGGTGTTGCTGTCTATTCACGTGATCTCAGCACGCAGTTTAAGCCCATACGAAGGGTTAGTCTCGCATATTTTCCTGCCGTTATGTAGAGAGGAGTGACACCACCGGCAGTCGACCAATGGGTAACATATTTTAAATTTACGTAATTTTAGCTGTTGTATAATGGAGTCTTACTGACGGATATGTATATTTTCACAGTGTAAACGCCCAGGAGATGACCCCTACGTCGGGTTGAAACCGGTTGGCGGTGTAATAATAAATGCGATTAAGACTGTTTTTGAATAATTAATTAATTCGTTAAGTGTGAATTGCTCAGTAATGGTGTCGATATAGATTCACATATGACAAATTGTATGTTCCAGAATGAGATTTTCACTCTGCAGCGGAGTGTGCGCTGATATGAAACTTCCTGGCAGATTAAAACTGTGTGCCCGACCGAGACTCGAACTCGGGACCTTTGCCTTTCGCGGGCTGTTGGTGAGAGGACGGGGCGTGAGTCGTGCTTGGGTAGCTCAGCTGGTAGAGCACTTGCCCGCGAAAGGCAAAGGTCCCGAGTTCGAGTCTCGGTCGGGCACACAGTTTTAATCTGCCAGGAAGTTTCAAATTGTATGTTTTTTAACTGTATATTATTGTGAGATCTTCGAGAAATGAAATGTTTCAATTTCTTCTTGCGATAGGCATGTGAAGCCGTAGTTCAGTTTCCGACATAGAAAGTAACTGGAGCAGGAGCTGCGCCAGTAGCAGGTACGCTCCTGATGAAGACGGCCACTGTAGGCCGGATCCGCGCCGCCCACTGCTGAATATACTCGTATAGCGTCCTCGTGTCTAGCCAGAGCGTCTCGGTGCCTGGCACGAGCGCAGTGTCACTGCCAAGGACGGGTTGCGCAATGACCGCCTCAGGTGCTGGCGCCATCTTGCTGCCTCTGAAGCGCCTCTGCGTGCCAGGAGGTAGGTATTCTTTGTAATACACTCCATGGCAAAAAGAAAAAAAAAGATCGGCCAAATGTGAGTAAGACTCGCGCACCGATGGTACCGTACAAACTTAAATCTGCAGACCAGTTTATCCATTCCGGGAATGGAGAATGTTGACGATGCTGACGAGATATTCGCCCCAGGGATTTTTATTTCACTAATATGCAGGAGACAGGTGAGAAGCATTATAATAATCCTAGTTTCCGACTCAGGCTGTCAGGGTCGTGATGGTAAAAGTTAAACATCAGGCAGAGAAAGACGTTATTACTCATATAAGATACAACTTCAAACGCCATATCTACTTTCAGTACCCGCACCTGGATATTTGATGACGGAAAAATTCCAAAACGCGTCATATGAGAGATAAAGTCACTCCTTGCCTGATATCTGACTTTTACCACTGCGACCCAGCCAGCCTAATGCAGAGCTACTGATTGTTTAAATTTCAGGTTTAACGTAAGATAACACATGACAAAAGAAATACTTTTTTGCCTGATATTTTTTTTTTTTTGGTCATCAGTCTACTGACTGGTTTGATGCGGTCCGCCACGAATTCCTTTCCTGTGCTAACCTCTTCATCTCAGAGTAGCACTTGCAACCTACGTCCTCAATTATTTGCTTGACGTATTCCAATCTCTGTCTTCCTCTACAGTTTTTGCCCTCTACAGCTCCCTCTAGTACCATGGAAGTCATTCCCTCATGTCTTAGTAGATGTCCTATCATCCTGTCCCTTCTCCTTATCAGTGTTTTCCACGTATTCCTTTTCTCTCCGATTCTGCGTAGAACCTCCTCATTCCTTACCTTATCAGTCCACCTAATTTTCAACATTCGTCTATAGCACCACATCTCAAATGCTTCGATTCTCTTCTGTTCCGGTTTTCCCACAGTCCATGTTTCACTACCATACAATGCTGTACTCCAGACGTACATCCTCAGAAATTTCTTCCTCAAAGTGAGGCCGGTATTTGATATTAGTAGACTTCTCTTGGCCAGAAATGCCTTTTTTGCCATAGCGAGTCTGCTTTTGATGTCCTCCTTGCTCCGTCCGTCATTGGTTATTTTACTGCCTAGGTAGCAGAATTCCTTAACTTCATTGACTTCGTGACCATCAATCCTGATGTTAAGTTTCTCGCTGTTTTCATTTCTACTACTTCTCATTACCTTCGTCTTTCTCCGATTTACTCTCAAACCATACTGTGTACTCATTAGACTGTTCATTCCGTTCAGCAGATCATTTAATTCTTCTTCACTTCCACTCAGGATGGCAATGTCATCAGCGAATCGTATCATTGATATCCTTTCACCTTGTATTTTAATTCCACTCCTGAACCTTTCTTTTATTTCCATCATTGCTTCCTCGATGTACAGATTGAAGAGTAGGGACGAAAGGCTACAGCCTTGTCTTACACCCTTCTTAATACGATCACTTCGTTCTTGATCGTCCGCTCTTATTATTCCCTCTTGGTTGTTGTACATATTGTATATGACCCGTCTCTCCCTATAGCTTACCCCTACTTTTTTCAGAATCTCGAACAGCTTGCACCATTTTATATTGTCGAACGCTTTTTCGAGGTCGACAAATCCTATGAAAGTGTCTTGATTTTTCTTTAGCCTTGCTTCCATTATTAGCCGTAACGTCAGAATTGCCTCTCTCGTCCGTTTACTTTTCCTAAAGCCAAACTGATCGTCACCTAGCGCATTCTCAATTTTCTTTTCCATTCTTCTGTATATTATTCTCGTAAGCAGCTTCTATGCATGAGCTGTTAAGCTGATTGTGCGATAATTCTCGCACTTGTCAGCTGTTTCCGTCTTCGGAATTGTGTGGATGATGCTTTTCCGAAAGTCAGATGGTATATCGCCAGACTCATATATTCTACACAGCAACGTGAATAGTCGTTTTGTTGCCACTTCCCCCAATGATTTTAGAAATTCTGATGGAATGTTATCTATCCCTTCTGCCTTATTTGACCGTAAGTCCTCCAAAGCTCTTTTAAATTCCGATTCTAATACTGGATCCCCTATCTGTTCTAAATCGACTCCTGTTTCTTCTTCTATCACATCAGACAAATCTTCACCCTCATAGAGGCTTTCAATGTATTCTTTCCACCTATCTGCTCTCTCCTCTGCATTTAACAGTGGAATTCCCATTTCACTCTTAATGTTACCACCGTTGCTTTTAATGTCACCAAAGGTTGTTTTGACTTTCCTGTATGCTGAGTCTGTCCTTCCGACAATCATATCTTTTTCCATGTCTTCACATTTTTCCGCCGGCCGTGGTGGCCGTGCGGTTCTAGGCGCTCCAGTACGGAGCCGCGCTCTTGCTACGGTCGCAGGTTCGAATCCTGCCTCGGGCATGGGTGTATCTGATGTCCATAGGTTAGTTAGGTTTAAGTAGTTCTAAGTTCTATTGGACTGATGACCACAGCAGTTGAGTCCCATAGTCCTCAGAGCCATTTGAACCATTTTTCACATTTTTCCTGCAGCCATTTCGTCTTAACTTCCCTGCACTTCCTATTTATTTCATTCCTCATCGACTTATATTTCTGTATTCCTGATTTTCCCGGAACATGTTTGTACTTCCTCCTTTCATCAATTAACTGAAGTATTTCTTCTGATACCCATGGCTTCTTCGCAGCTACCTTCTTTGTACCTATGTTTTCCTTCCCAACTTCTGTGATGGCCCATTTTAGAGATGTCCATTCCTCTTCAACTGGACTGCCTACTGCGCTATTCCTTATTGCTGTATCTATAGCGTTAGAGAACTTCAAACGTATCTCGTCATTCCTTAGTACTTCCGTATAGCACTTCTTTGCGTATTGATTCTTCCTGACTAGTGTCTTGAACTTCAGCCTACTCTTCATCACTACTATATTGTGATCTGAGTCTATATCTGCTCCTGGGTACGCCTTACAATCCAGTATCTGATTTCGGAATCTCTTTCTGTCTGACCATGATGTAATCTAATTGAAATCTTCCCTTATCTCCCGGCGTTTTCCAAGTATACCTCCTCCTCTTGTGATTCTTGAACAGGGTATTCGCTATTACTAGCTGAAACTTGTTACAGAACTCAATTAGTCTTTGTCCTCTTTCATTCCGTGTCCCATGCCCATATTCTCCTGTAACCTTTTCTTCTACTCCTTTCCCTACATCTGCATTCCAGTCGCCCATGACTATTAGATTTTCGTTCCCCTTTATGTACTGCATTACCCTTTCAATATCCTCATACGCTTTCTCTATCTGTTCATCTTCAGCTTGCGACGTCGGCATGTATACCTGAACTATCGTTGTCGGTGTTGGTCTGCTGTCGTTTCTGATTAGAACAACCCGGTCACTGAACTGTTCACAGTAACACACGCTCTGCCCTACCTTCCTATTCATAACGAATCCTACACCTGTTATACCATTTTCTGCTGCTGTTGATATTACCCGATACTCATCTGACCAGAAATCCTTGTCTTCCTTCCACTTCACTTCACTGACCCCTACTATATCTAGATTGAGGCTTTGCATTTCCCTTTTCAGATTTTCTAGTTTCCCTACCACGTTCAAGCTTCTGATATTCCACGCCCGACTCGTAGAACGTTATCCTTTCGTAGATTATTCAATCTTTTTCTCATGGTAACCTCTCCCTTGGCAGTCCCCTCCCGGAGATCCGAGTGGGGGACTATTCCGGAATCTTTTGCCAATGGAGAGATCATCATGACACTTCTTCAATTACAGGCCACATGTCCTGTGGATACACGTTACGTGTCTGTAATGCAGTGGTTTCCATTGCCTTCTGCATCCTCATGTCGTTGATCATTGCTGATTCTTCCTCCTTTAGGGTAAATTTCCCACCCCTAGGACAAGAGAGTGCCCTGAACCTATATCCGCTCCTCTCGCCATCTTTGACAAGGCCGTTGGCAGAATGAGGCTGACTTCTTATGCCGGAAGTCTTCGGCCGCCAATGCTGATTATCTGATATAATTAGAAATTAACAAATTTTGGATTTCTTGCTTTACTTGTACTGTGAAACCTTGCTTCTTGCCAAATGTCACGATTCTAGACCAACTGTAAGTACCCTATAGGTATTGATGACTGATTTTGCCAGCATCAAAGTACGTGACATAAATTACCGTATCTTTTGATTGCATTGAGTAGAAGCTTCAATGCCTTATACAGCCAGGGGGCCATACACCTCAGTATGCAGTATGTGACATAAATGTCATCACCAGTTCCTGACAGGAATGGTATTTTACAGTCGGACTTCCAGACAACAAAGTGATTCTACACAGAAGAGCCAAAGAATCTGGTACACCTGTCTAATGTCGTCTAGGGCCCCACGAGCACACAGAAGTCCTGGAACACAACTTGGCATGGTCTCGACTTATGTCTGAAGTAGGAATTGACACCATGAATGCTGCAGGGCTATCCACAAATCGTAAGAGTGTGACGGGCGGCATATTTCTGAACAGCACGTTGCAAAGCATTCCAGATAAGCTCAATAATATTGATGTCTGGGGAGTTTGATGGCCAGCTGAAGTGTTGAAACTCAGAAGAGTGTTTCTGGAGCCACTCTGCAGCAATTCTGGAATTGTGGGGTGTCGCATTGTCCTGCTGGAATTGCCCAAGTCCGTCGGAATGCACAATGGACATGAATGGATGTAGATCATCAGACAGGATGCTTAGGTACGTGTCACTATCAGAGTCGTATGTAGATTTATCAGGGGTCCCATATCACTCTAACTGTACACGCTCCACATCACTACAGAGCCTCCACCAGCTTGAACAGTACCTGTTGACCTGCAGGGTCCATAGATTCATAATTTTGTCTCCATACCCGTAGACGTCTATCCGCTTGATAAAATTTGAAACGAGACTCGTCCGACCAGGCAACATGTTTCCAGTCATCAACAGCCCAATGTTGGTGTTGACGAGCCCAAGCGAGGCGTAAAGCTTTGCGTCGTGCGGTGATCAAGGGTACACGAGTGGGCCTTCGGCTCCGAAAGCCCATATCGATTATATTTCGTCGAATGGTTCGCATGCTGACACTTGTCGATGGCCCAGCATCGAAATCAGCAGCAGTTTGCGGAAGGGTTGCACTTCTGTCACGTTGAACGATTCTCTTCAGTCGTCGTTGGTCCCGACCGCAGCGATGTCGGAGATTTGATGTTTTACCGGATTCCTGATATTCACGGTACACTCGTGAAGTGGTCGTTATTGCTAACGCGGAGACGCTGTGTCCCATCGCTCGTGCTCCAACTATTACATCACGTTCAAAATCACTTAAATTTTAAAACCTGCCGTTGCAGCACTATTAACAGATCTACCAACTGCGCCAGACACTTCTTTTCTAATATAGGCGTTGCCGGCCGCAGCGCAGTGTTCTGCCCGTTTATGTATCTCTGTATTTGAATACGCATGCCTATACCAGTTTCTTTGGCGCGAAGTCTATAAGGGCTCCCTTTTTTACCGACTGAGGTAAGGAATCAAAAAAGAAGCATCCAGATGGGGAGGAGGAATCGAAATTAAACTTCTCGGGTTGAAATGGTTTGTGGTAACAAAATCACGTCTGATGTACAATGAACTGGGCCCACGTATCGGTATGACGTTGCACTTCTTCTGGCCTGGATGAATCCACCGATTCGTTTGGGAAGGGTGACATAAAATCGTTGTATCCTCCCCTGAGGCATGGTATCCCACGACTGTCGTATCCAGCGCGTCATATCCTGGGTACTGAAACTGGCACGTGGAACAGAACTAACCTGGTTTCAGTCTCGCTTTCTTTTTCTTTTTCTTTTTCGGAAGCGTATAAGTTCGTCGTCTCGAGTCTGAGAACTCTTTGGGCGTTGAACTATGTTATGCAGTAATTGATGCGACAGCACTGTCTTTTAGTTTCGCTTGGTCACAGATTTATTAAACCTAATCTGGCGCTTTGGAACTATGACCAGTTCAGTAACACTCCTTGTCATACATCTAAGGAGCCAGGCTAGATCATCCACCCAGCGACAGTTCTAGTGTAACGCTTACCATAATCTCCTCATCTCATACATCAGAAATTACGGATACAGACAGTTGAACAAAATTCGTTATTAAAATCACCGCAAGCGTTCAGTGTGGCACTGTTTCTCAAAACACATTCACCAACTGCAGACTGGTAAACACAGTTTATGTACGCAACAAGCCGGCCGAAGTGGCCGTGCGGTTAAAGGCGCTGCAGTCTGGAACCGCAAGACCGCTACGGTCGCAGGTTCGAATCCTGCCTCGGACATGGATGTTTGTGATGTCCTTAGGTTAGTTAGGTTTAACTAGTTCTAAGTTCTAGGGGACTAATGACCTCAGCAGTTGAGTCCCATAGTGCTCAGAGCCATTTGAACCATTTTTGTACGCAACAACCAAAGAAGTTCACACAGATACTCGTATGTAACTAAGATATGTTTTTAACAGAAGTAATGACTCAAGAATATTACTTATTCCAAATACGAAAGCAGACAGAATTTTATATCTGTCGTTACACAACTCGAATCGAATGCGCACAAACTTTTGTTGAACTGTTAACCGAATACTTCCTAAGGACCAACTTTACTACATGATTGTGGGCATAGACACAAAGATATTATTTATGTCCTTCTGATATTTATCAAGACTGCAGTACGTCTATTCTCGAAAGCGCATTACGTAACGTAATAAGTAACGTTCTTGATGTAAAGTAGCGTGTAGCACGTTAAATACTACTGTATGGTTTGTTTTGTTTTTGTTTGCTCTATATACGAGCAGAAGCAGACACAACGGCAACGCAATTTCTAATGCGGATGCTGCTTGCTGAAAGGACTTGGTTGACACGTAATCGACAGCCACTCCCACTCATTGTGCTTGTTTCCTCAGTTAATTATTTCTATGTAATATGATATTCAAAGAATAACGTCCTGTATGAAAAATCGAGTTCGTTTCTGTCTTGCACTATGACAACTTCATGCTATGCAAAGGGTCTTCATTTGTAATAGTGGTGTGATGTTATGTAATAACACAGTAGAGAAATAAATCACTCTGACGAATATTGTGGTTCAAAAAGAAATATCTTGGTACTGCGAGACTTTATTTCAAAAGTCTACTGATTATTAGAATATTGCCTGTTTCAACGTCAACGGGAATACCATGCTTCAATAATTCAGTGGAGACTGAATTAAGACAATTACTTACAGAGAGCATATCTTTGAACTATACTAATTATGATTACTGAATGGTGGCACAGAAGAAAACTTTTTTCTCAAGTGAAAGTAATCTGAAATAGAATAATAGCTAAAGAATACTGAATATTAGTCACATTAGTAAGTTAATTTCAAAAAGGTAACGTTAATCAAAAAGCATAATTCTGAGCGACCTCAGTTTCCTTATTTAACAAGCTGATGTACTGAGCATTATCTGTGGAAACTAAAGCAACGGTGATACATTTACACTCAATTATGACGGATTGCTGACGCTTGATCTAAATATATCCCTCAATACTGGTCGGCAAAAGAGAGAATCTGCAGCAGCGAAAATCATTTCGAAGTAAACAACTCAGGCTCTCAATCGGCTCAGTGTCACTTCCCCCTCCTGTTGCCAAGTCTGGTTCAAATGGTTCAAATGGCTCTGAGCACTATGCGACTTAGCTTCTGAGGTCATCAGTCCCCTAGAACTTAGAACTACTTAAACCTAACTAACCTAAGGACATCAGACACATCCATGCCCGAGGCAGGATTCGAACCTGCTACCGAAGCGGCAAGTCTGGTAGCCGAGTAGCTGTCCCGAAACTGCTGCTTATACCTCAATTTGGCCTTTCACCTTCCATGTTCATGAGTTAAACAGGACTTGGACTGCTCCCAGGATTCCCGGCAAGCGGCTACGAAATAACCGCCATGGATTACTCACGAGGTCGAATTTCAGTGCGCCATGCAGAGCGCTTCACAAGCTGTAAGCAGATACTGCACACGGAAGCGTTCCAATCTCCGTTCCACTGCTCACGCTATAGCTATGGCGTCCACTTCACAAATTCCAGGCCACACCTGCCTTCATTGACAGTACACGTCCAACTCTCTCCTTTTGTTCTTTTGTTGTAGAGGGGTTTTGTGGGCGCACGACAGCAAGGTCTTCAGCGCCCGTTCAGTATCATAGTGAGACGGGTGTCAAGGAAAAAAAAAAAGCTCAGAATATTTACATAAAACGGAACATAAAACACGGGAAACAATCATCGGAAAAGATGTGCTCACCCACACCGAAGCGTGGGATGAAGCAGGGCGTCAGCAGTAAAACATGGACAACACAGGAAGAAAACGAGAGAGGGGGCTAAAACAATGTAGCAGATGGAAGTGGCTGGCTGACCGCAAGGAAAAAAAGGGAGGAGTCAGCCACTCTGCAATACACTAAAACCTCCAGCCTAAAAGTTTAGGCCAGAGTCCAGACACATCACAAAACTTAAAAACCCTAGACACACACGTCTCATCATTAGCTAAAACACAGGGCAGATCACCATCAACTTGTGCTTCTGCCCTTGCATCACGGTATAAAATGCAGTCTGTTAAAATGTGGCGGACAGAGATGTGCACGCCACAAGCATCACAAAACGGAGGATCCTCCCGCCGTAATAAATAGCTATGCGTCAGAGGACAGTGCCCGATCCGAAGACGTGTGAGGGCCACCTCTTCCCGCCTGAGCAACCGACAGGAGGAACGCCACGGCCGAGTGGTTGACTTTACCGACCGCAGTTTATTGGCCGTCACCGCCAGCCATTCGTCCTCCCACAACTCCATGCACTTCCTGTGGAGTGCAGCGATGACTGACTGCAAGGGGATAGGACACTGGACCACATCCTGCTCTCTGCAGGCCTCCTTGGCAGCCCGATCAGCCTGTTCATTGCCCCAGATGCCGACATGACCAGGCACCCAGCAGAAGGATACCTCTTTACCCCGCTGTTGGAGCAAGTACAGTTGGCTATGTATCAGCTGGACCATCTCTTCAGTCGGGTACAGGTTCTGCAGCGATTGTAAGGCACTAAGAGAATCGGAGCAGAGAAGAAATCGATCGCCCCGAACACGATGCATCTGCTCCAGTGCCGTCAGGATCGCGTGGAGCTCCGCTGCGAAAACGGTATATTCAGCAGGGAGGCGAATCCGGGTAACATGGTCAGGGAACATCACAGAACAGCCAAAGAAATTCTCCTGTTTGGAGCCATCAGTGTAAACGACAGTGAAACCGTGATGCACATCTAAAATGTTAAAAAAAAGTGACTGGAATGTAAAATCTGGCGTGCCATCCTTCTTAAAACGAGTCAAATCTAAAATAAGTTTGGGTCTCCGGAGGAGCCAAGGTGGAGATCTGCTCCAACCGCGACGTAAAACACGAAGACCAGCCATAGACATTGCAGCGAGGCAATCCTGTGCGCGAATCCCATTGTCACCAACCACACGCTCTCATAGTCAACACACTATCTCTGTCCACACTGCTGCTAGGCAAAGACCTTCACCACCTGGTAACTATTTGTCCACTGCCCCATATTATACCTCACTGTTTTAAATCGATTGGCCCTTCGGATATTACTCCTGGCCTTCATCCACTGTGCAGTCACTTGCCCTGCAGTAATATAATGATAAACGACATGTTGCTGTGATGTGGCAACTCTAAAAATCAAGACCAACTCAGTGCGTGTGTAGTGGTGACTCATGTTTGGCTACATTGAAAGCTGTCATCAGCCAATAGAGAGAAAGATCCTATCCCCTTTGATCTCCACTGTGATAAGTAATCAGTGCAGCTCTCAAATTTCTATTAAGGCACCTAGCATAAATGAAACTGGGTTACTAGGAGTAGTAGTAGTAATAGTAGAGGGGTTTGTGGGCGCACGACAGCAAGGTCTTCAGCGCCCGTGCAGTATCATAGTGAGGCGGCTGTCAAGAGAAAAAAAAAACAAACCTCAGAACATTGACATAAAACGGAACATAAAACACGGGGAACAATCATTGAAAAAATGTGCTCACCCACACCGAAGCGTGGGATGAAGCAGGGCGTCAGCAGTAAAACATGGACAACACAGGAAGAAAATGGTAGAGGGAGCTAAAACAATGTAGCAGATGGAAGTGGCTGGCTGACCACAAGGAAAAAAGGGAGGAGTCAGCCACTCTGCAACACACTAAAACCTCCAGCCTGAAAGTTTAGGCCAGAGTCCAGACACATCACAAAACTTAAAAATCCTAGACACACGCGCCTCATCCTTAGCTAAAACACAAGGTAGATCCCCATCAACTTGTACTTCTGCCCCTGCATCACGGTATAAAATGCAGTCTGTTAAAATGTGCTGGACAGAGATGGGCACACCACAAGCATCACAAAACGGAGGATCCTCCCGCCGTAATAAAAAGCTATGTGTGAGAGGATAGTGCCCGATCCGAAGACGTGTGAGGGCCACCTCTTCCCGCCTGAGCAACCGGTGGGTTACTAGGAGGTAATTGTGTGATGCTGGATTACCAATCCTGAAACAGTTTTCAAACCATATGAAGCAAAGCACCGCACATTATCATTTATAATCTCCTGGGAAGGACCACAATCACTAAATAGACTCTGTGGCTCATACACTAATGCGTTTATAGTAGCTACCTTCGCGGGGTGAAGCCAGATGAACTTCGTGAAGGAGTTCATACACGCCACGACACAGCGGCTGCCCACCTTAGATCTTGGAGAGGCGTCACAGAATCATTAAACATATTCTGAAAAGAACGATCTACCGGCTTGTATGGTAACAGCTCTCCCCCCTCCCCTCCCCAACCGCTTTGGCCCAGCGTTGGTGATTCGCACTGCAGTGACTTGACTAGCAATTCAGACCCCTTGACGGGGGTATCGAATAGTGTTAACTTCGTTATTTACGTCTTTGCGTTGTCCCTCAATGCAACGGCTCACTTTTGACCTGACGCAGTTGGTGGGATAGCTGCACCACTGTGCTCCCTAGTGTCTGCATGCGTAGTGCCAACTCGTAAGTGAGGTCCTCCTTGTGAAGCCAGGCTGCATACGGCAGGTTCCTGACATCCATGACTGAAACAGCACACGGGAAAGCAAGACACAGTCTCTTCATATGCTAATGCTACGAGGCTACGTCGCCACACTCTGCTACCAATTGGAACATAGGATTTGGGTGGCGAGGGGTTCTGACTGGAGGCAATGCTGAAATGGTTCCTCTTTAACAACTAATTTATTAAATATAAACTCTTCTTGACAACAAAACAAAAAACATTATACAGAACTTAATTTGCAGCCCAATATAGTTTATGAAAGCGGGGATCAGACAAAAGAATAACAATTAAAATGCCTTCAAGGTAATGAGGCAGAATTCTGTGAACGAAAAGTAGAATCAATTTGGCCTCAGCACAGAGGATCTGGCAACAACAGTAATTACCATATACGGTACTTGGCCACAGACAGGAACAATATAGGTTCCGCAATTAACAATAAGACACTACAACTCTCAGACTTCATTAAGATGACGCAGCCGAACATTGGTCGAAGACTACTCCCTCCACGAAATAGTCACTACGAAAACTTACTATCAGTTATCCACAGGACCACCCACACATATATCTCAATACATTCCGCTGTCTAATACAATACACAAATGAAACACTCTAACGAAATAAAATAACAAGGTAACTTTCTTCGCACAAGTGACATAAACCGATCAACCATGCTCATTGATTTTATTTTACTTTTTTATTTTCTTTAGTCATCATCTCCTAACTGGTTTGAAGCAGCCTGCCACTAATTCCTTTCCTGTGCTAACCTCTTCACCTCAGAGTAGCACTTGCAACCTACGTCCTCTACTATTTGCTGGCTGTATTCCAATCTCTGTCTTCCTCTGCAGTTGTTGCCCTCTATAGCTCCCTATAGTACCATGGATGTCATTTCCTGATGTCTTAACTGAAGTGCTATCATCCTGTCCCTTCCCCTTGTCAGTGTTTTCCATATATTCCTTTCCGACTCTGCACAAAATCTCCTCATACCTTACCTTATCAGTGCACCTAATTTTCAAAATTTTTCTGTAGCACCATGTCTCAAATGCTTTGGTTCCCTTCTGTTTCTGTTTTCCTACAGTCCATGATTCACTACCAAACAATGCTTTGTTCCAAACGTACATTCTCAGAAGTTTCTTCCTCAAATTAAAGTCTATGTTGATACTAGTAGACCTCTTGGCAAGGAATGCTCTTTTTGCCAGTGCTAGTCTGTTTTTGACGTCCTCCTTGCTCGTCTGTCATCGGTTATTTTGCTGCCTATGTAACAGAAATACTTAACTTCGTCTACTGCGTGGCCATCAATCCTAATGTTAAATTTCTCGCTGTTCTCGTTTCTGCTACTTTCGTCTTCCTTCGATTTACTCTCAGTCCATATCCTGTACGCATTTGTTTATTCATTCCATTCAGCAGATCATGTAATTCCTCTTCACTTTGATTCAGAATAGCAATGTGATTAGTGAACCATATCATTCACCTTGAGTTTTAGTTCCACTCCTGAACCTTTCTTTTATTTGCATCATTGCTTCTTCGATGTACAGATAGCACAGTAGGGGTGAAAGACTCAGTTCATGTGTCACATCCTTTTTAATCCGGACACTTCGTTCTTGGTCGTCCACTCTTATTACTTACAAAATTATTTACAAAATCAAAATGGCTTTTCCTTTAAAGAACACATTCGCTTGCTCAGCGAGCCACCGCACAATAGCAACAACATGTCATACTATAACTACGGACATTCCATGCGAAATGCTAACTGTTAACAATCAATGTAGCGCTTGTGCTCTGTACTGTACACTACATTGAATCACTTAGCCGCTAAGCTGCAGGCGTCATCTACTAAAACAAATAGGTAGCGCTCCTCTTGAAACGAAGACTCCCCTTTCTCTGCCTGCATTGTAATCGCCATCGTTCCCGGGTTCGATTCCCGGCGGGGTCAGGGATTTTCTCTGCCTCGTGATGACTGGGTGTTGTGTGATGTCCTTAGGTTAGTTAGGTTTAAGTAGTTCTAAGTTCTAGGGGACTGATGACCATAGATGTTAAGTCCAATAGTGCTCAGAGCCATTTGAACCATTTTTTAATCGCCATACTCCGGCCCGGAAAATGATACTAACCCCTCAGGGCAAAGTTATGTTTTACTCTTGTTGCTAAAGTAAAGGTAATTTTGATCCACACTGCAGTACCGAGAGATTTTCATCTTTTCCTGCTCCTACCCACGCGCCGCCTTCCAGATGGCATAAAAAAAAGCAAAAAAAAAAAAAAGAAAGACTTTTAGATACAGTTTCTAAACTTCACCTGCACGATTTTACCTCGAAACGTAAATAGTGGATTTTTTGATATATGTTTATATGAACTTACTTTATTCCTTCCGTACTAGGAGTTCGCCCCGGAGAGTTTGAAAAAAATATTTCTCAAACATCATGTTTAAGAGGAAAATTGGTCTGGAATTGTTCAACGTTGATTGTAGGCATGCGTCTATCTGTGGTAACACGATAACGTTGCCGATGTTCCTGTAAGTAACTGTTGTTATACGACAAACACACTTTTTTGTTATCAGGTTTCTTGAAATCGATTCAGAACATCCTTTGAGTCATAATGCTATACCACATACACCTAAGGATATTCATCGAAGATCTAATAGGACAGAAAGCGCTACCCCTCTGGTCACAGGTGGCCAATAAAGCCCGAACGACAGCCGTGTCACCCTCAGCGAATGGCAACATCGAGATGCGATATGGTGGGGCTTGCGGTCACCGCAAGGCCCTCCCAGCCTTTGTCGAGTTAGTAGTTGGTCAAGTAGCTCCTCAGTTGGCAATACGGGGCTGACTGACCTCATTTCAGTCCTTCCATCAACGAAGAATATCTAGTTGTACCGGCAATCGAATTTGGGTTCCCTACATGGCATTCTGCTACGGAGGCAGACGTTAAAGAAGACTTGATTTGTTCTTGTTCTGTATATCGTCCACTATGCATACCATACTACTTGCGAACGAGTTCCTCACTCTTTCTTGTGGTTTTTGATGTGATAGTTATTGTCTTAAGGGATCCATTTCTTTCTATAATGCTCTAAGGTTTTCTCAGTTTGTCTGGAGCTCAAGTCACTGTTCAGTATTACTAGTGTCAATTTTAATTATTCAATTTGCTGGGCGAATGAGACTTGTCGTACGTGTCTTTGTTGAGTGTAGATGAGTGTAATGGATGCGGTGTATAGTGTAGCGTAATTATTGTATTGTATGATGGTGATGGGAGAAAGAAAAAGATGAAACTCCGTTCCAGTACATAGTCTATTGCTCTCGAAGAGTACGAAGAGGGCCAGCGACCTTAATGTCCTCGTCCGGGTTACTAGCAAGTGTCTCATGGGACTGCTGACAGTGAAAAGCTAGTCCTCGGACAGGATTCGAACCAGCTTTCCTGCGAGTCGAGTGCCGCTGCACAGGCATCCGTTAGCGCCCTCGGCTGAAGAAAAACAGTATTTAATGAAATACACCTGAGCTCTTCTAAATCCGTTTTCAGACAGGACGAGTTAACTGTCGTTGAGGTGGTGCTATACTTGTTTTGTGGCATCAGTTCCTTTATTTCACACTCGCATGAAACACATAAGTTCTGTGGTATTTTAGCAAAGTCTAAAAAAAATTGAACCAATAAGAAGCAAGAATGCTCTCTACGTCTCCGCCCTCTTTAGTTGAGCCCATATTATATTATAACTTACGTTCTATGAATATATGCTGCTTCAAAACAACAGCACATTGAGGATCTCTCGAAAACGCGTCATCAAGGCTCAGTTGTAAGCGAAACTCGTCACAGGAGACAATTCTGCTGCAGTCAGTCGGAGGCCATGCCGATGTCTGGAGACGCTCGAGACAGCCGGGCGGTACCAGCCTGACCACCGCCCGCCATACGGTTCGACAACCAGGAGTGATTGTCTGGGGTGCCATTTCTATTCATAGCAGAACGCCTTTGGTTTTCATCCGCAGCACCCTTGCAGCGCAGAGGTACCTTGACGATATCCTACACCCCGTTCTGTTGCTCTTCATGGCAAGCCATCCTCGGCTTACATTTCAGCAAGATAATGCCCGCCCGCACACTGCTTGCCAAAATTTACCTTGGCCAGAAAGGCCGTCGGAGCTCTCCTCAAGTAAGAACGTTTGGAGCATTATGGGCAGGGCTCTGCAACCTGTGCGGAATTTGAACGATGTAATGTGCCACCGGTCAGAATTTGGCGCGATATCTCTCAGGAGAACACCGAAGAAGTTTGTCAATCATTGTCAAGCCGAATAACTGCTTGCTCCAGGGCTCGAGGTGGACCAATGTGTTATTGACTTGCTTAGTTATTTGTGAAGCACTTTCTCTTGAACAGGTCATCCATTTTTTTTTTTTTTTGGAATCTGCAACCACTTGCTTGTTTGTATGTGTAAGTCACATCTACAAATTTTCGTCCAATTTGGATAATTCCTTCACGTGCTTTCCGTTTTTTAGAGGGTACAAGGCCGTATGTTTCATTAACGAAACGTAAAGAAAGAGTCGAAAAACTGCACAATCGGAGGTAAAGTGTTTGAGTCTCAGTGAATTCAATTTTTTTTATTCGCCGTCGTGTTTTTGGAAAGGCTGTGGGCCTATTAAATTAATGTTCGATGTTTTGTAAATGTAAGTGCGCCCTCTCTCATGTACGCCACAAAGGGAACCATATGAACAATGGAGGAGATGTGCTTTGGAACAGGGGTGACTTAGTAACTTTGGTAAACAAACTGGGTGGTATGCGAGGCAGCACAGCACTCGCAAATCACGTTACGCAGCACGTCCCATGTGAGGAGGGCTACTTGTCTCGTGGGCCTGGATTTCCCATCCGCGTCCACATCAACGTCAGCTGCCTCTTCCCGTGTGAGGACGACTTACGTTTCCATCCATGACGATGGAGCATATTGTCTTGGTGAGCAGGCAAGGATACGGGCATGGGGATTTCAGACTGACTAATAAATTCTGCATTGTAATTGGGTTCTGAGGCGGAAACGTCTCGATCATTATGCAGCCGACGGGCTCCAGCAGGAGGCGGCGAGTGAGTTCGTGGCGCCGCTTTCACTGCCGGTAATGGAACGTTCGTGAGACAGACGCTGGCGATCGCGTGGTTATAAATTGGAAGACCGGCGTTAATTAAAGTGCCGCGGAGAGCGTAGCAATTGCTGCTCCTGTCGATGGACCGGAGAGGAGGCACGTCGGGAAAGCCGAGTAGCGGCGCGCGGCTGCTGTATATTATACCAGCACTGTGCGCGTTCCTTCGGAGGCCGGCCTTGGCTGTGGCTGACCGCCTGCCAACTGCGCAACAGGTGACTCGGGATGCCGTGCCATTACGCCCACTGCAGGACGCGCCTCGAGCAGGGTGGAGTCGGTGCCTCCGATGCCGTGCCATCCAGGACCATTGAGGGATTGGGGTGAGCTGTTGGGCCATACGTAATACTTTCACCATTAGCAGACAATTCGATCACTCGGCGATGTGGCGTCTATGAGTCGGCATGCAACATACGATTCCAGCACGTTCTTCCATTCCTGCAGGTCTTCAGCTTCTCGTTACCAATTCAACCGTCTGTCTCTGTCCCATCTACTCAGGGGGTCTTCCCCATTGTCTTTTTTATTACTACTATCTGACTTACCATTACCACTTCAAGGTATTTATTCTTTCCCTTGAGTCATTTACTTTTTGTACATTGCTCTTACCATTGCTCTTTGAGTTGCTATTAGTTTTCTAACAATGAACTCATTTAATGTGCATGTCTCACAGCCGGAAGTTATTACCAGTGGTGTGCACTGGACAAGAACCGTACTCCTCAGCTCAGGCAGCATATTAAGCTTTAAAACTGCAGAGTATCTTTCGTAAGCTTGCCAGCCCAATTTAATACGTCGAAATGTTTCTGGTTGTAGATCTCCTGTGGCATTTACAAGTTAACCCACGTACTCGGAGATATCAAATGGTTCAAATGGCTCTAAGCACAATGGGACTTAACTTTTGAGGTCATCAGTCCCCTAGAACTTAGAACTACTTAAATCTAACTAACCTAAGGACATCACACACATCCATGCCCGAGGCAGTATTCGGACCTGCGACCGTAGCGGTCGCGCGGTTCCAGACTGTAGTGCCTAGAACCGCTCGGCCACTCCGGCCAGCCTCGGAGATATCCTCTGTGGTCCTTTGCAGTTTTGTACTTCCAACAGATATAACTCTCTCCTGTGTCCATTCATTCATCACGATCTTGGTTTTGTCATAGTTCATTTTTCGACCAAGTTAAGATCGGAGCAGAAGTCAGCCCTTGCTGCTCGACATTTTTTCTTCTGTGTATTTGCAAATAGATTAATATTATCAGAGGTTATTTAATCTCTTTTCCAGAACGTAAATTCGCTTAGTTTTCTCTCATTGAAATTTCTTCAAATTAAATAATCTCTCGTTGTGTTCAACCCACGTGGTGTGTGCTTTTTATTAACCGTGCTCGTAAAAGTTCGTCAACGAAAGCCATCAGGTCAATACTATGGGGTTATTAACGCAATTCTGAAGTTTCTTTTGTAAATAATGTGTTTGGATTTCACTTCTTCGTTAAAATCGTTGTGGAATTACATAGTTTCCGTAAATGTACTTGTGCACGTGGAACATGTCCTGTAGTAACAAAACTAGCCCTCAGCTACTCTTCTGCATAATATTCCGCGTATTCAAACTTAATTAATCGCTATTAATCGCTATATTTATAGAAAGATTTTTATAGAGCATTTTGGTAAGATTGTGGTTATATATAAACCACGTGATCTTTGTCTTAACTTCCAATACCAGTTTGTGGTTATCCACTGGGAACACGACAACGTTACGAGCGGAATTTCTTTCCCAAATAGAATGGATTGGTTATGGTTCAGTTCCTTTATCTGTTGTACCCTTGAACTATCTCTGTGGGGCTGTTTTTATGCGGTATCCCATCCTGTTTCCTATTGTTTCTGTTTCCCGTTCTTAGAAAATCGCGTTTTATGCTAATTGAACCCCCTCTGAGTAACATTTTTCTTAATTAATTTGCAACAGTAAATAATGCACCAGCCTTGAGACACACTTAGCATGTGATATATGTTTTATTGAACACTGATGAATTTTAAAATAGATATCAAAGTTGAAACTTACTTCACTTTTCTTTCCTAATTTTCCCCATCATCTTTTTGCTTATAATAATAATAATAATAATAGTAATAACACTTACACGATCACAATGCCACAAATATAGAATACATCACATACATTCAGCAACAGAAAGATTCACATTAAGCAGAAAGAAAGGAGGAAGGGGATTTATCGACATAAAAAACCTACATTACGGACAGGTAGACAATTTAAGAAAATTCTTTATAGAACGTGCAGAAACTAGCAAAATACACAAAGCAATCACTCATATAAATACATCGGATACACCACTGCAGTTTCATAACCACTTCTACAACCCTTTAGATCACATAACATCAGTAGATCACATCACAAGCGGATGTACAATACTAGCAAATACAGAATACCCCAGAAGACACGACAATGTAGCAAAAATAATACATCAACAACTTGCCATACAACATAAACTAATAAAACAACACGTTCCCACATACGAGTATGCACCACAAAATATACTGGAGAATGATGAATACAAATTATACTGGAACAGTATAACAGATAAAACAACAGTATAACAGATAAAACAACACCACATAACAAACCTGACATCATACTCACCAATAAAAAGAAGAAATTAACACAACTAATCGGAATATCCATACACAATACAACAAAAATACAGAAGAAAGCAGGAGAAAAAATTGAAAAATACATCCAACTGGCTGAGGAAGTCAAGGACATGTGGCATCAGGATAAAGTTGACATTGTACCAATTATACTATCAACACAAAATATCCACCAGTACATCAACGCAATACAGCTACATCCAAACGTATATATGCAACTACAGAAATCTGTAATTATTGATACATCTTCAATTACTCGAAAGTTCCTAAATGCAATGTAACATATACCGTACAGTTAAAAGGAAGTCACACTTGATCAAGGTCCGCGTCACTTTCCATTTTTAACCAGACATAACGTCTGAGAAAGGAAAGAAACAATAATAATAATAAATGAACTGATAGTGTGGATGACTATTGCGTAGATTGAAAAATTTATGACACTAATAAAAATTTATATATCAGTCACCCACGCATACTTTCTACCCTAGGTTCGGAAGGTGTTTTAAAAACACAAGGCTCATTAAACTATAATGCAATGGGAACAGCTCTGACCTGGCAAAATTTTGGCTGAGCATTGTCTTTCAAAGTAATATGTGCAACAGAATTGTTAGTCTTGCCTAAACCTCCAGAAAAGAGTTCAGGGAATTCTTTCAGCAAGCTAGCTACACTTTCTATGGCATTGAATACAGTCACTAACAACACATTGTCCTGAATTTTGAAGCCAAAGAAATCAAATGAATCAAAGCCAGATGCGTTCTCACAATCATGTGATTGTAGGTCAATGAAAATCAGACTTCACGTACGTGAGCGATACATGGCAGGAAAAGCACATTTTCCGATAACGGGAATGTCTTGCCCATTATAAGCCGTCAGGTGCGTGGTACTATGAGACTCACATGGGGAGCCTAACAGTTCATATGTGTTACGATTGAGCAATGTAACAGACACACCGGTGTCCATCTGAAATTTCACATATTTTCGGATAAGAATCAAATGGACAAAAAGTTTGTTCGACTGGCATAGCACTGAAGAAACTGTTTGCTTGCTAGTTTTGTTCATACCCATAGTAAGTTTAGAATACACTGCACTGATTACATGGTCCTTCTGAGGAGAATTATGCAAGTGCCCAAAATTCATATGTTTGTTCCATTGCAAACATGCAGATTGTACGTGACCTTCCTTGTCACAAGCGTAACACTGTGTTTTTCTGGATGGCCAGTCTTGGCGTTTGTGCCATGAATAGCACCGAGGGCAAGACTTAATTCTATTCGCCTGTTTGGAGAGCTGTTCGCGCGATGTGGCGCCCACGGGCTCTTGCTAACTACTGGGTCGGTCATAAGCAAGGGGCGACTCAACCCGACAAATTGGTGGTTGCTGAAATTAATCGGTCGCTACGGCACCTGAATAATACTGATTTAGAATTTGCACTACTAGCTGAAATGATGGATCTGACGGTTTCAAAATCTGTTCTCTAAGTCTGACATCAGTTACATTGTACACAATCACATCACGCAACATAAGATCTGAACATAAAGCACCACAAGCACATTTTACGTTGCATTTCCTTGTCATAACCTGCAAATCTGTTACCCACATGCGATAAGTTTGTTCTGACCTTTTATAGCAGTGAAAGAATTGTTACCTATCTGCCACCACATTCACTTGTTGGTCACAATAGTTAGTTAGAGAATCTACAACCTCGGAGTGTTGTTAGGGAACAATTTATGAATGAGGGGAAAGACTGCACTTCCTACAATTGACAAAAAGTAATATAGTTCCACAGTACCTGACACTTGGTGAACAATGATGTGGGCTTCATACGGTTCCAACCACTTGAGTCATTCCTCTTTTTTTTCGTTAAACTGACAGAAAGCTGGTATGGAACTACGAGCTACCGTAGTTGCATTTTGCGATGTGTTGGCCGCTTGAGTGGTTAGTAACTGCTGAACCATGTTTAATCCATTCGGTACGGAGCGCGTTTCCTCAAAGCGGATCAATTCGGCCGCGCTGTGCGGGTTCCATATCCCTTAGGTTTCTTTCATCGCTTATAAAATCTACAGTTTTTGACTAATCGGTGTAATTTTTTTGTAAATGGAGCTTAAAACACGCTCTTTAGTGACATACTATTTTCATTATTCCACATCGCGCACTTTTCGATTTGGCGGTGGTGTTAAAATAGAAAAAAATTTAAAAAAATGATTTTTTGTTTCTTTTTTTAGTTGAGAGGTGAAGCATTGAATTAGACATATTAAAATTAGTTATATCTTATTCTTTAAAGTTTTAGCTTTAAAACGACATATAAAATACAATTTTATCATTTATCGGACGTCCGTAGAAAGAAAAATGAAAGGTCCATTTTGAGGGATGAAGAATTTAATTTACGTCAAGAAACTACAAAATTTCATAAGATTTGCTTAAAACAAACTTTACAACTGTGGCATGTCGATGTTTCGATAGGCAACCATATTTTACAAGTTTTTTCGGTACTTTGCTACTTTGTGATACCTATTGAAGCACATAGGCACATGAAGAGGTTGGACGAAACAGTTTCGCAGAAAAAGTGGGACCGTTTTCGCCCTCCTGGCTTGGAGCGATCACTGCAAACGACACAGTCACCCTGTTTTCCGGTGTCTGTTCTTGCGTTAGCATGGTACAGGCTGTGTAGGTCACCATGCCCAGAGCGTGGCCTCACAAGCTCCTTGACGAGACTCTCTGCAAATGACTGTTTGGTGACTCTCATCTTTTCTTTGCTATGATGACATATAGCAGGAAAGTGTTGACGATACCCACCTGAAAGTAGCCAGAACAATTATCCTTTTGTCAGGATACAGCGCTGGGTGTGTGCCGCGATAATCGGATCATGTATACGGGCCTCGCATCCCATAGCGACTGCCGTGTCGGTCCACGTACACGGGCCTCACGTCCCATAGCGACTGCCGCGTTGGGTCACGTATACGGGCCTCGCATCCCATAGCGACTGCTGCATTGGTCCACATACATGGGCCTCACTTGCCATAGCGACTGCCGAGTCAGGTCACGTACACGGGCCTCGCATCCCATAGTGACTGCGGCGTCGGGTCATGTATAAGGCCCTGCATCCCATAGCAACTGCCGCTTCAGTCCACGTACTTGGGCTCGCGTCCCATAGCGACTGCCGCATGGGGTCATGTATACGGGCCTCACATCCCATAGCAACTGCTGCATCGGTTGACATACACGGGCCTCACCTCCCATAGCGCCTGCTGAGTCAGGTCATGTACATGGGCCTCGCATCCCATAGTGACTGCCGCGTTGGGTCATGTATAAGGGCCACGCATCCCATAGCAACTGCCGCTTCAGTCCACGTATTGGGCCTCGCTTCCCATAGGGATAGCCGTGTTGGGTCACATATATGGGCCTTGCGTCCCATAGCGGCTGCCGCGTCTGTCCACGTACACGGGCCTCGCTTCCCATAGCAACTGCCACGTCGGGTCATGTATACAGGCCTCGCATCCCATGGTGACTTCCACTTCGGTCCACGTACTTGAGCCTCGCTTCCCATAGTGACTGCCACGTTGGGTCACGTATATGTGCCTCGCGTCCCATAGCGACTGACACGTCGGGTCACGTATACGCGTCTCGCATCCCATAGCGCCTACTGCATCAGTCCACATACATGGGCCTCGTTTCCCATAGCGACTGGCGAGTCAGGTCACGTACATGGGCCTCGCATCCCATAGTGACTGCCGCGTCGGGTTATGTATAAGGGCCTTCAATCCCATAGCAACTACCACTTCGGTCCACGTACTTGGGCCTCGCTTCCCATAGCAACTGCCACGTCGGGTCACATATACAGGCCTCGCATCCCAAAGCGAATGGTGCTTTGGTCCATGTACACAGGCCTCGCATACCATAGCGACTACCGCGTCGGGTCATGTGTATGGGCCTCACATCCCATAGGGACTGCCGCTTTGGTCCATGTACTCGGGGCTCGCATCCCATAGCGACTGACTTGTCGGGTCACGTATACGGGCCTCACATCCCATCGCGACTGCCGCGTCAGTCCACGTACATGGGCCTTGCGTCCCGAAAGGATTAATAGAGTTTAGATCTGCTGCATGTGAAACTGAAACATCTGAGTTAGCTGTGTTGCATCTATCGCTTGCAGCTGAGGCGCCAGACCAGGGCGTGGGAGAGGTGTGTTACTGATTGTGGAATAGGCCAATGTAATAAACAGACAATGCTAGCAATGAAAATAAGTATACAAGCAAAGAAAATTTCTGCAACGCCATCTGAAAACGCTGAGAGACACTGTTAAAACAGATACAGACACCCCTGCAAAGAAAAGGCAAGTGAGAATTAAGGTGCCACCAAAACACACAAGCCTACAACAAAAGAACACCTTGGCTCGTGGTTGTCGCTGTGGTATTCGTCAAACTCGTCGCCAAATTTGTGGTGTCTAAAAACACTGCTTACTTGGTTCGCGCCGAGCGGAATGGCCGCGTGGTTTAGGGCACCATGTCACGAATTGCGCGGCCCCTACCGACGCAGGTTCGAGTCCTCCCACGGACATTAGAGTGTGTGTTGTTCTTACCATAAGGTAATTTAAGTTAGTATAAGTAGTGGGTAAGTCTAGGGACCGATGACCTCAGCAGTTTGGTCCCTTAGGAATTCACACACATTGTTTACTAGTTTCGCTAGATAAACATCGTATTAATGAGTTTTATTAGAAAATGAAATTTGGAATACTTAACGTTTGCAATAGCACAGATTTGTCGCAAGCGAAGGACACCATACGAAATAAGCAGTCTTCTTCAGTACAAACAATAACAACTCTGTGATACATAGACAGTACAGTAGCGTTCGGGCGTATATCCTCTTCACATAGGGGCCGCTGCTGTCGTGTTGTCGTCCTGGAGAGGGTCTGGTCAGTGTGCTATTGGCTGACCTGTTCTCACAGCCATCTCTTCTCAAACGTTCCTGAGTGGCGTGCTGGCGCTTGAATTTACGTCATAACAGTTATCTATCCCTTCTGCCTTATTTGATTGTAAGTCCTCCAAAGCTCTTTTAAATTCCGATTCTAATACTGGATCCCCTATCTCTTCTAAATCGACTCCTGTTTCTTCTTCTATCACATCAGACAAATCTTCCCCCTCATACAGGCTTTCAGTGTATTCTTCCAATACATTCGCTCTCTCCTCTGTATTTAACAGTGGAATTCCCACTGCGCTCTTAATGTTACCATCCGTACGTCATTTGACTTTCCTGTATGCTGAGTCTGTCCCTCCGACCATCATTTCTTTTTCGATTTCTTCACGTTTTCCATGCAGCCATTTCATCTTAGGTTCCCTGCACTTCCTATTTATTTCATTCCTCGGGGACTTGTGTTTCTGTATTCCTGAGTTTCCCTGAACATGTTTGTACTTCCTCCTTTCATTGATCAACTGAAGTATTTCTTCTGTTGTCCATGGTTTCTTGGCAGTTACCTTCTTTGTACCTATGCTTTTCTTTCCAACTTCTGTGAAGGCCTTTCTTTAGAGATGTCCATTCCTCTTCACCTGTACTGCCCACTGAGCTACTCTTCATCACCTTAGAGAACTTTAAGCATATCCCGTCATTCTTTAGTACTTTTGTTTCCCACTTCTTTGATTATTGATTCTTCCTGACTAATGTTTTAAACTTCAGCCTCTTCTTATTCACTACTGTATTGTGATCTGAGTGTATATCTGCTCCTGAGTACGCCTTACAATCCAGTATCTGATTTCGGAATCTCTGTCTGACCATTATGTAATCTAACTGAAATCTTCCCGTATCATCTGGTCTTTTCCGAGTATACCTTCTCCTCTTGTGATTCTTGAACAGAGTACTCGCTATTACTAGCTGAAATTTGTTACAGAAAATTAGTCTTTCTCCTCTCTCATTCCTTGTCCCAAGCTCATATTCAGCTGTAACCTACTCCCTCCCCTACAACTGTATTCCAGTCCCCCATGGCTATCAGATTTTCATCTTCCTTTACGTACTGTGTTGCCCTTTCATTGTCCTCATACACTTTATCTCTTCATCTTCAGCTTGCGACGTCGGCATGTATACCGGAAATCTCGTTGCCGGTGTTGGTTTGCTGTCGATTATGATAAGAACAACCCTATCTCTGAACTGTTCACAATGACAGACTCTCTGCTCTACCTTCCTGTTCATAACGAATCCTACTACCGTTATACCATTTTCTGCTCCTGTTGATGTTATACTATACTCATCTGACCAGAAATCCTGTCTTCTTTCCATTTCACTTCACTGACCCCTACTATATCTAGATTGAGCCTTTGCATTTTCCTTTTCAGATTTTATAGTTTGCTTCATCGTCAAAATTCCTGTCTGACGATCACAAAGGCCGATTACTGTATTGAGCACCAAGCACATCTTAGCCCCTTCCACCTGTGACTGCTGTCTGAAAACAAGTAATAGACTCCTTGTAACATTCCCTGTCATCCCACACAAATGGTCGGAGACCATCCGCAGCAGGTCTAGGGGTTTAACACAACGTAAGCGGCTGCAGTTGAAGAGCTGTTGTGACCGGGAAGCGTGGATTGCTGATGAATGCGTGCCATTGTATTTAGCAATGAATCGTGTTTCTCCACTATCCAGGAAGTCAATCGTCGGAGAGTATGGTCGTGATCTGTGAAAAGAAGCCTTTCTTCCAATGCGGTGTCGGTCTTGGCGTCATGGTGTGGGGCACGGGACCAATGAGATATACGGGTCCTCAGGCGTAAGTCACACGGCGTGACGTTACAGACTGTTCACGAGTCTGGGTAAATTGACATTAGCCTCTCAATATATATATATTCCTTACTGTCATTTCTTGTTAACAATAATAGCTTATTCCCAACAAGAAGCAGCTATTACTAGAAATCAAACTTGTATTTGGATCGGACTTCCTTAACTCTTATGCAGAAAGGTGGGCAGTATACTGCTACATCCATTTTCAATAAACTAGCACAGGAATTCAAAAATCTTAGCAGTGATCCACGCGCTTTCAAATTGAAACTGAAGAGTTTCCTCATGGGTCACTCCATCTATTCTGTCGAGGAGTTCCTTGAAAAATTAAGCTGATTCTTGTTGCATTGTTGACTGGGTTTACTTAAACTTATGGCTTGACTGTTTTCGGGTTCATAAATATTTAATTTTTATCTGTTATTACATTTACGCTGTAATTTAATGTACTGACACGTTCCATGACCGTGGAGATTTGCTCCTCAATTTGGTCCTTCGAAACTTGATGTGTAAATTAAAAATAAATAAACAAACGAATTGCAGCGTCTGTCTTCAGCGGGAGGAAACCAGTATTTTAGACCATTTTAATACCTCGTGACTGCACGTTTAAATACATTGACGCTCTCGATATCGTATGATAAAATTAAGGACTTCTTTAGTTTCCCTCGGACATAGCCGGGAGCTGGCGATGTGTGTTGGGTAAGGCAACTAGTGTGACATCACAAGTTCGTTGCGAGGCCCGAAGTTCCCGTGGGCCGCATGGGGAAGCCACTAGGGACGACTTGAGGTCATGCCTGGCAGACATGTAAGTAACTCTGGCGGCACATGGAATCCTGCGTCCTCCTCTAACATCTCTCACGCGACAGTATCCTGGTGGCATTTTTCGACAGGACGATGCTGGTCGACACATGGCAAGTGTTTCTCCGAACTTTCAGCTTGATGATGAGGTATGCGCGTGGCCATCAAGGTCTCAGATCTGTCGCGGATACAACTTGTGTGGAACCAGTTCTAACGTCAGTTCGGTCCCAGTGCCGTTATCTGGGATGGGGAGGACCAGTTTCAACAGATATGGGCCACAGAGACTCAAGGGAGAAAACAACAGTTTTATGACAGCCAGGCCAGAGGGGGTCCACTGTCATTCTGATAAGTAGGCACGTACCACCAAATTCTTTGCTGGTACGACTCGATTTTGTAGTCACTGAAATAAAATCATAAATCTCTCAGCCCATGAAGTTTGATTTTCATTTTTCCACTCCTTCTGGATGCTTCCCTTTTTTCGTCACGCATTGTGTATCTAGAGCGAGTGTACGGTTGTAGAAAACAATGTGTGGACGTACTCGGATAATTCAAAATTTTTACAACTGCAGAATTACGAAGGCACGTTTGTATTTTGTAATGGAGCTATATACTTCTTCTATAGCATTTGAGAGTGACTTCTCAGAGGTCTTCAACGAGATAACATCTGTGAACAACAAGGCACTTGCGGCACATTTCACCGTATCGCGGACAGGAAAGGAGTTCCCACAAACATCTACTCTATTGTACTAAATGTAAGCAAACACTCAGGTACGGTTTGTGTCTTTATTAATACGACTTTCATTTTAAGTGTTCAGAGAGTTATCTCCACCTCTGCGAAGTGGTACAAAGCAATTCCTGGCAGACGATTCTGCACGTTGAATTTCATCGGGGCTTTAGCACTAGAAACCGACTCATGGACAAAGGTAGCGATCGTAAAGCCGACGGGAGCTCCGACTAGTAAAAACGCCGTAACGGCTAATGCTGCAATAACAGACTTTGATTGCAGTCAATTATGGCAACAAAGGACGTCTGTAGGGCAACGGAACACGATTTCGTGGCAGCTCACGGCCTCGCAAAGAAGTTAAGAAACTCATAAACTGCTTACCCTTCGTTTCTTCATGCCTCCGTCCGGCACATTTGCTCCTCCATTTCCTTTGTGTATTATGCACTGTCTTCGCCTTCTGTCTTAATACCGGCCAAGAAAATGTTTCAGATCGTGTTCTATTTGTCTCTTTCATGAGAGTTTCGTGTCACGCCATTTGCTTAGGGAAATTATGGTTCAAATGGCTCTGACCACTATGGGACTTAACATCTGAGGTCACCAGCCCCCTAGAACTTAGAACTACTTAAACCTAAGGACATCACACACATCCATACCCGAGGCCGGATTCGAACCTGCGACCGTAGCGGTCTTGCGGTTCCAGACTGAAGCGCCTAGAACCGCTCGGCCACAACGGCCGGCTAGGGAAATTATAATTCTACGTCTAATTACGTACTTAAAGCAGCCCATCCTGATCTGCTTGTTGGAAGTAACACAAGAGCGCCTGCTGAGAAATATGTGGAGCCGTCAGATAAAACCAGGGTAGATGGAGAAAAGTAAGTAAAATTCATTATTTCAAAGCAATCGCCACGTTTTCAGTACGAGGGGTTTCAGTAAGTTATGTAACACATTGTTTTTCTGGACCTATTTCGGTTGAAAATTGTCGAATCCGTTGTAGGCCATCTTGGGACACTCCCTCTTCACACCCTATAATTTCATGAAGTTCCGATAGGTGGCAGGGCTATAAGTAGTCCTCAAGATGGCGTCTGTAGCGGGGGTGTGAACCAAGCAGAGTGCTGTCATTGAGTATCTTTTGGCGGAAAACCAGAGCATCGTACGTATTCATGGGCCCTTGCAGAATGTCTACGGGAATCTGGCAGTGAACAAAAGCGCACTGAGTTGTTCGAGGCATCTGTCATCATCGCAGCAAGGTTGCGCGAACCTGTCCGATCTCCCACGAGCCGGCCGGTAGCACATAGCTGTGACTCCTCAAAAGAAGTTCAAAGCCGCACTCTGTTGTGGCGGCTGTCTTCTGGGACTCTATGGGTCATACCGATTGACGTCCTGCATCAGGATGCAAAGATCATTTATGAAATGTTTTGTGGTACCTTCAGGAAATTGAAGAAACGACTTTAACGTGTTCAACGCCACAAATATGCAAACAAACTTCGTCTTCTCCACGACAACGTAAGGCCTCAAAAAAGTCTGTTCACCCGAGAGTTGCTACAAAACTTCATTCGAATGTTCTTCCGGATCCACCCTACAGCCCGAATCGCGCAACTTCAGACTTCCATCTGTTTGACCCAATGAATGGTCCACTCCGCAGTAAGCAGTATATGGGCGATGGGGAGGTTATTGACGCAGCAAGACGTTGACACCGAGGTCGACCAGTCGAGTGAACATACAGGAATCCCGGCCTTCCCAGTAACGGGGTATACAACAGTCGCAATGAACGGAGATTATGTTGAAAAATAGGGTTTTGTAACCAAAAGAGTGGAGAAAAATATAATCTACGGAAATCCTGAATACAGAAAAATCCAGAAAAAAACTGTTGCATTACTTACTAATGCCCCTCATATGTGTGTGTCCCAGTGTGACACAAGACGGTCAATACCCACATGTAAAAATGTTTGCGGTTGCCTTCCGAGCCACAGTTGTATTCAGGCCTGCACCTCTTCGACTGAAGCAAATCGATGACCACGGTTATATTTCTTGAGTACTGCAAAAATATGGATTTCGTATTGGGGAGGGATAGGGACACTATGGAGGACGTGTAAGGCCTTCTCAGCAAAACTTCTGCAGCTTACTCCAAACAACTTTGGCATCACGTGGGTGGACATTATCCTGCAACTGATGACGCCGAGCTTCAACATTCCTGGGCATTTGGACTTGACGACACAGTTCAGGTTTTGCAAAGTTTCCACTTGGAGATTCCGATATAGAAATATGCTTTCCCACTTGTTGCAAGGACTGTTTCGACTACGCTGCAGAAGTTCCGATGGGAAGCCGTTATACATCATACATACAGTCCCGATCTCTCTCAATGCGAAATCCATATTCTTGGAGCCCTGGAGGAAGACACTGGCCGTCGGTTTGCTTCCGACGAAGAGGTGCACATCTGGGCAGAATCATTGTTTCGAAGATAACAGCAGACATTTTTCCATGAAGAACCTGACCGTCTTGTCTCACAGCGGGGTTACTGTATTAATGATAGGGCGATTACTTTTGAAATACACACATCAAAAAAAGGGTTTGCATTACCTCGGTTCAGAGAGTTCCGGAATTTGTACAGAAAATTGGAATAGAGATCACCATAAACATCATTCCTAACCTTTTTATCACTCACGAAAACAACATACTGCATGTTGTACCACCATAAAGCGAGACCTTCAGAGGTGGTGCCCCAGATTGCTGTACCACCGGTAACTCTAATACTCAGCGGCACGTCATCTTCCATTGATGCATGCCTGTATTCGTCATGGCATACTATCCACAACTTCATCAACGCACTGTTGGACCAGACTGTCCCGCTCCTCAACGGCGATTCGGCATAGATCACTCAGAATGACTGGTGGGTCACGTCGTCCAAAACGACATTTATGGACGACGTTTATTTGCATTGTAAATCCCTTTTACATTTCCTTCTACCATTCAGCCTTTCACTGTTTGCTTGCTACGGGCTTGGCGACTGAGTTGTCTAAATTCACACAACCTCTTCTCTTTTCTTCGAAGGCCTCTTCAGCTTTCCTGTAGGTGGCAACTTTCTCCTAGGTATGCACGTTTCCGTACCCTTCCGCTTCTTGTCTAGCAATCCATGCTTTGCATTTCCTACCAGTCTCCGTTTTTAGACGTTGTATTCCCTTTTGTCTATTCCATTTGCTGTTTTTTCATATTCTCTCGTCAATTAGATTGAACGCTTTTTGTGTTAGCCAAGTATTTTTCCTAAGCTTTAGCTTATTGCCTATTTTATCCTCCGCTGCCGTCATTATTTCATCTCACAGTTAGTACCACTTTTTCAGTTAGTCGTGAAGCGGAAAGAAGAGTAAGTGCAAAGTCGCAGTTTTTCCTGGGTGCAAGTTACCCAATTGCAACATTATTGTTGGTACACTGTTCTAAATGTCCTGCAGGTTTGGATTCATTCAGGTCAGTCATTCTGTCACAAATGTTTACAAATTTTGAATCTTTTGATCATTGAACGGATGAGTAGTAAACAGTTTATAAAGCCTACCCTCCACAAGGCAGGAAGAAAGGTTCTGGTTTAACGTCTCACTGGCGACGAGGCCGGAGGACGGAGGAAAAGGATGCATACATCTAGGATGTCGAAGGAAATGCCGAGTTCTTTCCAGACAACCACAACGATTGCCTAAATCGACTTACGAAAGGAGTGGGAAACCGAGAAATGGATGACTAGAAAAGAGTTGGAACTTGGCTCCTCCCAAGTCGGTGTCGAGCACTTTAACCAGTCTGCCATCTTTGAAGATGCCATAGCGTACAAAAGTCACTTTTTGGGTCGTCGATCGTCTAACTGGTTAGATTTATTGATTTATTTGCCCGTAAACGTGCATAAATAATTATACATATGTTCATACCAAAAACTGGTTGATATATATAAATATTATTAATAATATTGCTTATCTTGTACTCATTACATAATTAGTTTTTTCACACAGATTACAGACAATACAAACTGAGTTGTATGACATAAGAAACAATTTCGTATGTTACAATCAGATGTATAATAAGAGAGCATCTTTTTTCATTGTAAAAAAATTCATTTGTGTTACAGAATGCTTTTTCTTTCAATCATGTCCCTACCACCATTTTAAATTTAGTTTCATGTAATACCCTTGTGCCATGTGGTATAATGTTGAAAAATATTTTGACAGCATGCAAAGATATATTCTGAATCTTACTTAAAAGAGTCCAAGGGATCTCCAGTAAGTTCCTGTTTCTGGTTTCATATGAGTGCACATCTGATCTACTTTCATATAAGCAGACATCCTCTTTGGCTTGCATAAGTACTTTGTTTATGTGTAGAATCAGGACTGTAAATATTTTGATATCACTAAAGCACTGTCTGCAAGAAGTTAAATTGCTCAAACCAAAAATGCATCTAATCGCTTTCTTCTGCCGGAGGAAAATTTCTTTTGCTTCAGCATAGTTTCCTCAAAGAAGTATTCCTTAATGTAAAAGTGTATGAAAAAATGCGTAGTATCCCATAAGCTCTTTACTTACACGGTTCTTCCGTTTCCTAAGGAGACATAAAACTCTTGCCAACTTACTGCAGCTCTTTTCTGTGTGGATATTTCAGCAGAATTTGCTACCGGGGTCTATGCCTAAAAAGTTTACAGACGCCTTGACTTCATTTTGTCCATTATTAATATCAGTATGGGTAAAGAGGCTGTATTCCGTTTTATTTTTCTTTAATATCAACCTGTTCTCATGGAACCACCGAACCGCCTTTTCCATCATGGAGTTGTTCATTTGTTTTACAATATCCATGTCATTATGTGGTGTGATGAATGCTGTTTCATCGGCTTACATCACAGATTTATATGGTAATAAGTTGAGCAGGCTCTTCACATAGACCAGGGACAGTCAACCTATTTTTACCTACCACCCATTCTTGTTTCTCTGTTAGTAGTAAAATTTTCTAACCATCCACCGGTTCCACAGTAACCGTGATTTATGAGATAGTGAAGCAAGAGTCCTTTATCTGCCCGGTTATCCGTGCGGTCTAACACACGACTTTCTGGATTGGGAAGGAGCGCCTGGTCCAGGCACGAATCCGCCCGGTGTCGAGGTCCGGTGAGCCGGCCGGTCTGTGGATGGTTTTCAGGCGGTTTTCCATCTGCCTCTGCGAATGAGGGCTGGTTACCCTTATTCCGCCTCAGCTACACTATGTCGTCGATTGCTGCACAAACAAGTTCTCCACGTGCGCGTACACCACCATTACCACGCAAAAATAGGGGTTACATTCGTCTGCTGTGAGACGTTCTCTTGGGGGTCCACTGGGGGTCGAACCGCACAATAACCCTGAAAGAGTGGTTCGGTGTGGGGCTGCGGAGGGGTGAAGTGGACTGCTGTAGTCATTGTGGGGTTGTGGACCACTGCAGCTGTGGAGGGAACGGAGCCTCTCCGTCGTTCCTAGGCTCCCGGTTAACATACAGTACAATACAACTGTCCTTTATAAAATTTGTAAAGCAGAGTTACAGCAAGTTAAAGCATGTAATAATAATTACTTACTAAACAGTTCATGTCAAAATTTTATGACAGCTGAAATACCCACTAGTGGGCGGTATGCATTAGGTTGACTATCATTGATATAAATACGACAGGTCCCAACACAGATTCTTGTAGGATTCCATACTTTATCTTGCGGGTGTCAGGTTCTTTTGGAATTAACAACGACCATTTGGTTTCTGTTTCTCAAAACCGATATTAGTAGTGCTAGCTCTGGTTTAGCTTTATTTTAGTTATTTCATATCTTCCAAATTTCTTCATTAAAATGCTTTGTGAGACAGTGTCAAATGCCTTGATTAGATTTACTACAGTGGTATAAATGTGCTTCCTATTTTCAAAACCATGTAGTACTGATAATACAATTTCCTCGATTGCCTTAATTGTTGATAGCCCTCTTTATAATCCACATTAACATTAAGTAGGTTGTAACACAATAATAAAACGTTATTTGGTCTTTCATTAAAGTTTCAATAATTTTCGAAATCACTGGTATTATTGCTGTAGCTCTGTATTTTTGGGCTGAATTTCGGCCCTATTCTTGTATATGTGCAAGCCAACGTCAGTTTCAAGCACTCCAGAAATGTTTCCTCGCTAAATATCCTATTGATAAGGTAAGACACAGGAATGTCTATAGTATCTATAATCTTCTTTAGTATGACATTGGAGAAACAACGTACGTCTTTAGTTCTGGAGTTGCTCACTGATCTGACTATATGCAATATATCCTTCGGATAGTTAGTTCTCCACCCAACTTTGACAAGTCTATTGTTTGCTCAGCTTCTTGTGAAATGTAGCGTCCCTCTTCTTGTTTCCTAAATTAATGTCACCTCTCATAGTCAACGCTCTAGAATTTATGAAACTATTATTTAGCTCACCTGCACTTAGAAGAATATATATAATTTCTGCAATTAGCCCTGTTTTTGCTTTAACTGTTTTCCAAGCTGTTTCATGTTAGTTACAAGACTGAGAAATAGAGTTATAATTGGCTTTTTTCTTTGCGGAAATGGTATATTTTCTGTAAAGCTGTTCTAATTTGACATATATACTTATTTACTCATTATTAGTACAAGATTTACCATAACAAATTTTTAACAGAATTCTTCATGTAAGATATACACAAGTAGGTTAACTCTCTCTTCTGTTTTTTTCCTTGCATGTAATCTATTGTGTTAGTGATAAGGGGTAATATTCATTATAGATAGATGTGATGGTATGTAATAAATAATCAAAAGCACTACTCAATGATTCTTTTTCCATGACAGTTGTATACAAATCAACGCTAAAAAGTTTTTTTGTGGGATTTATTGAATTTGTGGAATCAACTTTCTCACTTGCTAGGATTCTATTGATTCATCATGATCATTTCTTAAAGCCAGGAATTCTTGTAACACTGACACCTCGTAAGGGGAGGCCACGACGTTGGGATCACGGATTTACTTCAAATTCTGTGCGTCTTCAGTAGGCCATTAAAGAACCATAACCTGCAAGCAGTAAGGGGCACTACCCTGGCAATTCAGGGAAAATCGCAAGAGAAGTTTTTCGTGTCTATTATGCACATCATGTGTCTGCACGAAGGTGCCGCCCACGTAGTTAGCTTTCACTCGTAGTAAAAGGTTCGAGGATAAGGCGACGGTTCGAATCCCGCTGACACTTATTTCTTATGCTATATTTTTTCCATCTCTAGTCACGTTACTTAATTTATATAACATTTGAGAGGTAATGTACTGAAAAATAACACACGTGCATTCTCGTGAAGTTGTAGTGCGTTTCAAATACACACATCAAAAAAAGTTTTGCATCACCCCGGTTCTCAGAACTCCTGACGATGGGCGTAGATGGTGGATATTGCATTACAAACACAGTCCCTTTGACTGTTCAGAGATATCACTAAACCCGCCCAAAGATGTAAGCAACCATCCATGAGCAAAATCTATTACACGGTTGGCGCTGACAGCTGATCAGTTCCAGTCATTCCACCAGGAAGGACGTACACGGCTCGTGTTGTCTGTAGTTCACCCGTACCTAGACTGTCAATACCGCAGTTCGATCGCGTCCGCATTGTTACTTTGTGCCAAGAAGAGCTCTCAACAAGGGAAGTGTCCAGGCATCTCGGAGTGAACCAAAGCGATGTTGTTTGGACATGGAGGAGATACAGAGAGACAGGAACTGTCGATGACATGCCTCGCTCAGGCCGCCCAAGGGCTACTACTGCAGCGGATGACCGTTACCTTCGGATTATGGCTCGGAGGAACCCTGACAGCAACGCCACAGTGTTGAATAATGCTTTTCGTGCGGACACAGGATGTCGTGTTACGACTCTGTGAGCAATAGACTGCACGATGTGCAACTTCACGCTAAACGTCCATGGCGAGGTCCATCTTTGCAACCACGACACCAACCTGTGCAGTACAGCCGGCCGGAGTGGCCATGCGGTTCTAGGCCCTACAGTCTGGAACCGAGCGACCGCTACGGTCGCAGGTTCGAATCCTGCCTCGGGCATGGATGTGTGTGATGTCCTTAGGTTAGTTAGGTTTAATTAGTTCTAAGTTCTAGGCGACTATTGACCTCACAAGTCGCATAGTGCTCAGAGCCATTTGAGCCATTTTGGGCAGTACAGATGAGCGCAACAACATGCCTGAACCCTTCAGGATTGGCATCACGTTTTTTCACCGATTTGTGTCGCATATGCCTTCTACCAGACTATCGTGGGAGACATGTTTGGAGGCAACACGGTCAGGCACACTGTCCAGCGAGTACAGCACGGTGGAGTTTCCCTGCTGTTTTGGGGTGGCATTATGTGGGGCCGACGTACGCCGCTGGTGGTCATGGAAGGCGCCGTAACGACTGTACGACACCTGAATGCCATCCTCCGACCGATTAATGCAACCATATCGGTAGCATATTGGCGAGGCATTCGTCTTCATGGACGACATTTCGCGTCCCCACCGTGCACATCTTGTGAATGACATCCTTAAAGATAACGACATCTCTTGACTAGAGTGGTCAGCGTATTCTCCAGACATGAACCCTATCGCTCATTCCTGGGATAGATTGAAAAGGGCTGTTTATGGACGAAGTGACCCACCAACCACTCTGAGGGATCTGCGGCGCATCGCCGTTGCCGAGTGGCACAATTTCGACCAACAGTGCTTTGATGAACTTGTGGATAGTATGCCACGACGAATACAGGCATGAATAAATGGAAGAAGACGTGCTACTGGGGATTAGATGTGCTGCTGTGTACACCAATCTGCACCACCACCTCGGAAGGTCTCGCTGTACGGGTGGAACAACATGCAATGTGTGGTTTTCATGAGCAATTAAAAGAGCGGAAATAATATTTATGTTGATATCTATTTCAGTTTTCTGTATAGGTTCTGGAACTCTCGGAGCCAAGGTGAAGTAAACTTTTCTTCATATACAGGGTGTTACAAAAAGGTACGGCCAAACTTTCAGGAAACAATCCTCACACACAAATAAAGAAAAGATGTTATGTGGACATGTGTCCAGAAACACTTAACTTCCATGTTAGAGCACATTTTAGTTTCGTCAGTATGTGCTGTACTTCCTCGATTCACCGCCAGTTGGCCCGATTGAAGGAAGGTAATGTTGACTTCGGTGCTTGTGTTGACATGCGACTCATTGCTCTACAGTACTAGCATCAAGCACATCAATACATATCATCAACAGGTTAGAGTTCATCACGAACGTGGTTTTGCAGTCAGTGCAATGTTTACAAATGCGGAGTTGGCAGATGCCCATTTGATGTATGGATTAGCACGGGGCAATAGCCGTGGCGCGGTACGTTTGTATCAAGACAGATTTCCAGAACGAAGGTGTCCCGACAGGAAGACGTTCGAAGCAATTGATCGGCGTCTTAGGAAGCACGGAACATTCCAGCCTATGACTCGCGACTGGGGAAGACCTAGAACGACGAGGACACCTGCAATGGACGAGGCAAATCTTCGTGCACTTGACGATAAACCTAATGTCAGCGTCAGAGCAGTTGCTGCTGTACAAGGTAACGTTGACCACGTCACTGTATGGAGAGTGCTACGGGAGAACCAGTTGTTTCCGTACCATGTACAGCGTGTGCAGGCACTATCAGCAGCTGCTTGGCCTCCAAGGGTACACGTCTGCGAATGGTTCATCCAACAACGTGTCAATCCTCATTTCAGTGCAAATGTTCTCTTTACGGATGAGACTTCATTCCAACGTGATCAAATTGTAAATTTTCCCAATCAACATGTGGGGGCTGACGAGAATCCGCATGCAATTGTGCAATCACGTCATCAACACAGATTTTCTGTGAACGTTTGGGCAGGCATTGTTGGTGATGTCTTGATTGGGTCCCATGTTCATCCACCTACGTTCAATGGAGCACGTTATGATTTCATACGGGATACTCTACCTGTGCAGCTAGAACATGTGCCTTTACAAGTACGACACAACATGTGTTTTATGCACGATGGAACTCCTGAACATTTCAGTCGAAGTGTTCGTACGCTTCTCAACAACAGATTCGGTGACCGATGGATTGGTAGAGGTGGACCAATTCCATGGCCTCCACGTTCTCCTGACCTCAACCCTCTTGACTTTCATTTATGGGGGCATTTGAAAGCTCTTGTCTACGCAATCCCGGTACCAAATGTAGAGACTCTTCGTACTCGTATTGTGGACGGCTGTGATACAATACGCCATTCTCCAGGGCTGCATCAGCGCATCAGGGATTCCATGCGGCGGAGGGTGGATGCATGTATCCTAGCTAACGGAGGACATTTTAAACATTTCCTGTAACAAAGTATTTGAAGTCACGCTGGTACTTTCTGTTGCTGTGTGTTTCCATTCCATGATTAATGTTATTTGAAGAGAAGTAAAAAAAAAAAGAAAAGTGGTTCAAATGGCTCTGAGCACTATGCGACTTCTGAGGTCATCACTCGCCTAGAACTTAGAACTAATTAAACCTAACTAACCTAAGGACATCACACACATCCATGCCCGAGGCAGGGTTCGAACCTGCGACCGTAGCGGTCGCTCGGCTCCAGACTGTAGCGCCTAGAACCGCCGGCCACTCTGGCCGGCTGAAGAGAAGTCATAAAATGAGCTCGAACATGGAAAGTAAGCATTTACGGACACATGTCCACATAACATATTTTTCTTTCGTTGTGTGTGAGGAATGTTTCCTGAAAGTTTGGCCGTACCTTTTTGTAACACCCTGTACGTATTATTTGACCGTTTACTGTTTTTAATTAAATTTTTGAGGACGTGGGACAGCCTTGGAAAGCCTAAGTCAGACCTCGATAAATAATGAGGCGTTTTAAGATGTGTCCTGTCATACCGTCCCTTTGCTGATTCTGCAGAGAAAATTGGCCTACTCAGTTTCTATCAGTCCCTTTAATTTTCAGCATTCTTCTACAGGACCACATTTCAAAGATTTCCTTTCGAGTTACAACTCTGTTCTCCAAGCATACATTCTCTGAAATTTCTTTGATGTTAGTAGACTTCTGCTAGTCAGGAATGCCCCCTTTCAGTGTGTCTGCCTGCATTTTGTGTTGTCGATGCCTCATACGTTACATTTTTCTTCCAAAGTACCAGAATTCCATCGTCTACATCGCGGTCACCATTTTAGATGTTAAGTTTATTGTCAGTCTCGTTTCTGCTACTCCTCATTCTTTCCGTCCTTCTTCCGTTTCAGTCCGTAGTGTGTGCTCATTAGTACGGCTCATTAGCTGCCTAATTTTTCTGTTCTCAGGAAGTCTGTCGGTACAAGCGACGCCGGCAGCGGCAGCGTTTCCGGGCGAGCACGTCCGCCGTGAAACTGCAGCCGCTGGGAGGTCGCGAGGGCGACGCAGCACGACACGCCAGGACGTCCCGTCCGAGACACGGACGCTGGCCTTCGCTCGCCGACCGACACACTTGCAACATTCCACCACACATCCTAGCCGCGCCGCCGTTTACGTACTTCTCAAGAGTTACGAAATGCCTGAGCTAGCGACCGCAATTTCCTCTGCATCTCACGCTGTTGATACCTAATATTCTGTACACACCACAGCAGGTTATTATCATTATTATACAAGGTGGTTTTCTCCACCAATTACAAACTCTACGGATTGATCGATCAGGGGATAGTGAACTAAAAGATCTGCAGGATACCATTTATTCAATCATATATTGTTGCAGAGACTGAGGACTAATACACGCTCTACCGTGCAGCTACAGTTTCTTTTCTTTTTTTTCTCTTTTTTTTTTTTATCTGGTTCGATTCGGCCCGCCACGAATTCCCCTCCTGTGACAACCTCTTCATCACAGAGTAGCACTTACAATCTACGTCCTCAATTATATGCTGGATGTATTCCAATCTCTGTTTTCCTCTATAGTTTTTGCCCTCTACAGTTCTCTCTAGTATTTTGGAAGTCATTCCCTCACGTCTCAACAGATGTCCTGTCATCCTGTCTCTCCACCTTATCAGTGTTTTCCGCATGTTCCTTTCCTCTCCGATTCTGCACAGCACCTCCTTATTCCTAACTTTATCAGTCCGCCTAATTTTCAACATTCGTCTGTGGCACCACAAATGCTTGATTCTCTTCCGTTCTGTTTTCTCCACTGTCCATGTTTCACTACCATACAATGCTGTACTCCAGACGTACATTCTCAGAAATTACGGTCGATATTTGGTATTAATAACCTTCTTTTGGCGAGGAATTCCCTTCTTGCCATTGCTAGTCTGCTTTTGATGTCCTCCTTGCTCCAACCGTCATTGGTTATTTTACCGCCTAGGCAACAGAATTCCTTACCTTCATCTACTTCGGGACCATCAATCCTGACGTTAAATTTTCGCTGTTCTCATTTCTACTACTTCTCATTACCTTCGTCTTTCTTCGGTTTACTCTTAATCCACACTCTGTACTCATTGGATGTTCATTCCGTTCAGCAGATCATGAAATTCTTCTTCACTTTCACTCAGAATAGCAATGCCATCAGCGAATCATATCATTGATATCCTTTCAACTTGAATTTTAATTCCACTCCTGAACCTTTCTTTTGTTTCCATCATTGCTTCTATGATGTACAGATTGAACAGTAGGGGCGAAAGGCTACATACTTATCTTACACCCTTTCTAATACGAGCACTCTTGTTCTTCCCTCTTGGCTGTTGTACAAATTGTATATCACCCTTCTCTTCCTATAGCTTACCCCTACTTATTTTCAGAATTTCGAAAATCTTGTACCATTTTCATCGCCGAACACTTATTTCAGGTTGAAAAATCCTATGAAAGTATGCGCTGAAAATGGTTTCCATGTTCCTCAACGCATGTGTGTTCGCACCGTAGCATGTTCTGTCTCACACCTTCAAATCTGCCAGGCTGCGTACGACCAGTGTCAAAAGCAGTACGAATACGCTGCTCCAGTGTATCCACATCTGGAATGGGCACTGCATACTTGATACTTTTGAAATGGCCCCATAACCAGAAATCCCACGCGGTGAGTTGTGGTGAACGAGCAGGTTATGCAACTGAAAACCCTCGTCCAATATACTGGCCAGGGGAGACTCGACTGAGATGCATTGGGCCGTTAACTGCGAAGTGAGCTGGAGCACTATCATGCAGCAGCCGCAGAAGCCTTCGAAACGTCAAGGGTACTTCTTTGAGCAGGTGAGGCAAAGTCACCCGCGAGAAACGCAGATAGTTTTGGCCTGTCAGACGGCGTAGAAGGAAGACTGGTCCCAAAATATGGTCGCCAATTCTCCCGGCCCACACATCCCGGTTGCGCCGATGCTGATGATTCGCTGTCACCATACCATAGGGAGGGGGTGGGGTTCCGCATACTATCCCACAGATTGTTTATGAAAGTTGAAGACACCACTCTGCGTAAATCCCGGAATCTTGGTTGCGTGGTGAAGGAGCCAGTGGCAAAACTGCTCCCAATGTGGAGAGTTTGTCGCTGGTAAGCCCTGCACACGCTAGAAAGTGATAAGGGTAGTAATAATTGTGATGGGCAATGTTCCACACAATCGTCCGACTTACCCTGTACTGGCTTATCAGCTGGCTGGTACTGACACCGCGGTCTTCCGCAGTGGTAATCACATTTTCCTCCAAATCTGGTGTCCGAACATCTCGGATACATCCTTCATGACTTCCTACTTCCTGAAACGACCCTGCATAAGACAAACAGCGAAACACTGTTGCAAACATTGAATGCTGTGGTTGTTGGCGGGGAAAACCTTGTTGCCCGTCGGTCTTTGCCACTTGCTTTTCCGTAAGTAAACACCATGTCACCAAGCCTTGGATTCGAATACGGAACCACTGGATACAACGCTGTGTCACATCCACTACAAGGTGAGCCAGCAAGAGAAGTGAATCGGACGTAACATTACCAATTACTATGGCAGAAGAGGGCGCTAGGGCATGATGCATGAAGTACAATACCACCCTCTGGGAGGAAACCAAGCATACTGTAATTGCAGCTGCATGGTTCAGTGCATGTTAGACAGAAGTATGATTGAATAAATGGTCTCTAGCACTGAGTCCATGCATTTCTGGACATAATTTCATTAGAAATTTTTGTTCTGTATCCTCTGTCAGCAGCACGAGGTCGACAATGTGAAGTTAATTCGCAGTCAAAATATTTCCGTTACTGATAAGTCAGATATATGTACAATATTTAACAATCACTTTCCGAGCAATGTTGGTGAATTAAATAAAAACTTAGTTTCTACAGGGAGTTATGTAATTCTCTTGGAATATGCCTTTCCAAGATCAATGTATGAAATACTCCTCTGTGACAATGACTAGGGGGGACTGAGTCCGTAATTAAATCTCTGAAGACCCTCATCGATATGATGGAGTGCCTAGCAAGATATTAAAGTACTGTGCTTCACTTGTCAGCCCTATACTGAGCCATATTTGGAATTTTTCCTTTAAGAATAGTCAGTTTCCTAATCGACTGATGTACTTGAGCCGTGGTCGGCTCGCACTGATGCCGTTTTTCTATTAGCATTTTGTCACCATAGATGGCGTCTTATTGCCTGAACGCGTTGCTCACATGCCTCCGTCAGTGGCAACAGCAGCGTTTATCGATACTGGTACTGTTGTACCTTCTTTGGTGTGGCTGCCATATTTCCGTGTCGTGGTGTGTGTGTGTGGCAGTTGGTCAGTTGCGATGGAGCAGCAGGGAAGTCTCTGCAGTGTGAGGTCAGGCCGGCGCCACTGGCAGCCTGCACGCGCGGTCGGAGTTGTGTGGCACTAGCTGTGACAGCTGCAAAGTTCATCGCCCACCAAACCTGCATACTGGAGTTAAGTAATCAGTGAACCTGTTATGAAACCTCAACTGCTGTGACATCTCTTCGTTGATTGCTGGTTGTTGCTTCCTGGGCTGTTCCCGCAAGCAGCAATGAGATGGTGTGCTGGAGTCGGCAAAATTTTGCAGCCGTCTTCCTATTGAAACGACCCCTTAGAAAAATTATAAATGACTGTGCTTAAACTGACACACAATATTTTTAGCGCAACGCAATCTGACTTTCAATAATCCCTACAAAAGAATGGCCCTGACTAACATTAACCTATACCTTTCACTAATCACTTACCTCACAAAAATCTTCGTTACTTGAACTACTGCAATACAGCGAGCGCCACTACTGCCAGCTAAATAAAAGATTCAAACTACTGAAGGCACTAACTACTGATAGGCATAGTTAGCAAATGAAAGATTTTGATAGAGAACGAACAATGTATTTACCTTAATAGTGTTCAAAGGTCATAATATATATATATCATTTCATGACATCCCGTCTTACAAATTTACTGTCTCTGATGGACACACGTCCAGATCATCAGCTCTCAAAATTCCGCCATTTCTCTCCCCACATCCACCATTGCTGGCGGCTGACCTCCAACTGCGCAACGCTACGCGGTGTTAACAGCCAACAGCCCAACACTGCAATAGCGAATATTACAACAATGCCACCCAGCCACAGACTGCACACAGCACAGCCAGTGATTTTCATACAGAGCGCTACGTGGCGTTACCAATATAAAAACCTTACCAGCCTACTTACATAGCCCCCATGCTCCCCACAAAATATTTTACAAATTGTTTTGGGCAGTGGCCAATACAGATTTGAAAAAAATTTTCATAATTACAATAACAAAGAAATCAAATGCACACACTTATTGATACAATGTTGGTCAAAAGCTAAAATATTCTCACAGTCCATAAAGACAGTCCTGATCATTCATCACAGTAAAATTGCAGTGTTTTTTTTTCTCAAAATCTGAGCAGTAAAAGAAATAGCACACAGAAGTAGTGGATTTCCATGCAGTGTTGAAGAAGTAGTGTTGTCCTTCCAACGGAAAGATAGTGCTGACTCTTGACATGCAGACAAGTAATGGGCCACAACAGAGCAAACCCACAGCAGAGTCAGTTGAAGTTGAAGAATATTGGTAGGTAGGTCATCAAAGAGCAAACCCACTGTAGTCCTGGTAGAGTTTACGGTATTGGTGGGCCACCAGAGGTGCAGACCCACTGCAGTCCTTGTAGAAATAATGTTATTGGTGGGCCATCAAAGATGCAGACCCACTGTAGTCCTTGTAGAGACAGCCAGCAGCCATCTGTTGCGACTGTGCAGGTGCACAATCACCATCGAAGAGTCTTGCGGAGAATATAGCATGTCCATAAACCACCACTTGTGTACTCACAAAGTTTTTGGAATTGTCCTTAGAACCAGGATTGCTGTTAATCAGTCCCTTGCTGAATTATTAACACACGTGGAAACACTAACAGTTCCAACTTCTCACATATTGTGCGTATAATATGACCATCAGAAACGTGTGCAGTGAAATGTAACTCAATTTGAAGAAGTGGTGTCTATACAATTTTGAATTTACGACATGAGAATACAATTACAAAGGTACAAAATACATCATTAAAGAACATAACAATACTGATAACATTTGTGGAAATATGGGCTTTACAAAAGAATAGAAATAAACATATACATCAGTGTTACAGGAATTATGACATAAGTAAATATACAAAAGGTCAGAATAACTCTCGAAACATCAACTTCACACGTGAGCATTAAAATAAAACAGAATAAATAACGTCTAAACATCTTTACAAAGTAAATAACATATTATAAAAGCAAATTATATTTGAGGATAACAGTATTCCTCATCATAGTGAATGTAGCTGAGTATTAGAAGAATTCTACAACATAGGAAAATAAGTCTTAGCAGATAAATACATAAAGACAGGAAGAACGCAAATACACAAGGTACACAGACACATAGTGGAATGACACAAAATGAAAGGACAGGGTTTGTTTTCAGTGTAACATTTGGTACTGCAGTCCAACCCAAAACTTCATGCCATAGTCTTATCTCAACATTTGTTTCCACCAAAAAAAAAATTCTATCCAAGCATGCTTTCTGTATTTATATGTTCAAATATTTCTTACCTCATTATTTATTTTCCATTATCTTATCTCATCATTTATCTCCAAGAAAATCCTACCTAAACCTGTTGTCCCTCAACCCTACATTTTTGTTCATATCCTCTTTCAAAATACTTTTTTGGCCAAACCATTTTTTATAGCTTCTCAATGCATTTCTTCCAATTCAACACAACTCGTTCTCTTATATAGCCTATCCCATCTTAGGCTAACTTAAATCTACTGAGCTCAGATGCATGAACTAAGGGACGAGGCAATGCAGCAGCACAAAACAATTACCACAAACAGCAATGAAAAAAAATGCAAATTGGCAAAGTTAGCAGCAATAAATATAATTTAGCGAAGCAAATGCAACATTACAACTAATATGAGCCAATGTGCAGCAACAAGAAAAATAAATCGGCAGTAAAACTGGCTTAACAGAGTAATACAAAGTGAAATTTAGTAGCACTATGCCTGGCAAACAGCAGCAGCAAATGCTATAACTTATATCTAAACGTGACAAAGCTCAAGCAGAAAAAATATTAAAGTAAAAATGGCCATGTTTAATACCTATGTCACATCTTAACAGTAGGGTGATGCATCATGAGAACTTACTCTAGCAGACAAGTTACCAAATTGTAAAAAAAATTGTTTATGCAATTCCTGTGAAGGGAAATGTCTATTTATGTTCCCTCATTTTCTTGGAAGTAGATCATAAAATTATTATTTACTGGATCTGTAGGCATAAAATAACTATATTAGTACATCTATTAAATTTTATTTTAACCAATTCTGCAGTGCATCTAGAAAGTAGATATTAAACAAAATGAGCAATCTCTCAACTAGAAAGACAATAGATATAAAATGTTTCTCATCATTTCATTAGGCATTTTAGTAAATATAAATTAAGAGCTCCACAGTGTAATCATATGTTTTCAAGTTTGAGCGTGTCGTATTTGCGATGCTTTCTACAAAGGAATGTCAACAGCAAGGATAATGGTCTCCTCTTTTTTTTTTTTTTTTGTCTACTCCCAATATAACTTCTGTCAACAATAATGGAACAATAAGAAAGTTCATAGAGAATCTGTGGCTTTGTCAAAAGAATTCTAAGTTGGTTTGTTGGCGTACATCTACACTTTTTCCAACGATTGCAGCTTGTAATTTAATCTTACGTAACGGAAGTGTGGGGCAATCGTTCGATTTGTTGCATTTGCTAAAGGCTGTTTCACTAATTACTGAAATGGGACTGCCAGAGTCAAGTACTGCCGTAAATTTTACGTCATTTACTGTAATGTGAATCACAGGATATGCAATGTTGTTATGTTTTACGTCGTGTTCCTGGAGTAAGATGTCCCTAATATCTTCTATTTTAAATTAAATTACTAGCGGCGGCAGCTACGTTGTCAGCTTCATAAGTACATATTGTGGCTGCCAGTGGTGTGAGTCATTGCGTACTGTCTCTTTGTTGGAGCGCATCGTTATTGGCATTAGGAGGCCTAACTTCTACAAATTCATCTTGCTGAGAGGGTCCTGCCCTGTTTGAATCCCGCCAGTTCTGATGAAATTCAGGTCTGTCATTTTGTCGGTGGTTTACATAGTTTCTGTTTTGTCGATCATGTGCTGGATAATTTCTCCCAGAATCGTAACTGCTCGGTGGACCGCTGCATCTGACGTTATTCTGTCTCCCTTGATAATAATTATTTTGGTTTCCATATTGTCTGTTTCTCTTATTGTGTCTATGATAGTCATTTGAGCAGAGAGGTGATCGTTCCCTGTAATTCTTACTACTGTGCCAACGGTTGTCATATAGATGGTGTCTGTTTTGGTCACGATTTACGTTCTAAGAATAGCCCTGTCGTGTCCAGTTATTATTTCTGTCATCGCGGAATTGTGACGAATGTGACCTGTAATTGTTGTGATCCTGTTTTCGGGTTCCGCGATTGTCAGTGTCAATTTCCAATTCTTGTAACAGTCCCTGAAAAGCTTCAATGTCATCTTTGCAACGTCCGGCCAAAATAATATGTCGTAAATGTTCAGGCAATTTGATTAAGCAAATGTGGATGAGTTCTGAGGTGCTGATTCTTGTGCAACATATCTTCAAAATATTTCACAAGACTGGAAAATTTAGATGGTTCGAAATGTTTCATCATTATGATGGTATGTTTTACTCGTTCTTGTGTAGCCTGAGACCAATATGCTGAGAGGAAGGCATGATAAAATTCTCCTTCACTGCGACAATCGTGAATGACCAATCGCATTCTTTCAGCTGGTTCATTCTCAAAGTAGCCACACATAAATTCTAATCTGTGCTCTAATGATCAGTTGGGAGGGAAACAATTAGAGAATTGATGGAGCCACGCTTGTGGATGAATGTCGTTGCCAGAATTCCTAAATGTTTTGAATTTACGTGCAGTAATGAACAGCTTATAGTTAAAATCATCGTGTCGGCGGGTCGCATATCGGTCATTGTTACGTCGTGTCGGCGGTTTCATCTCAAAATTCGGTGCACCTTGCCAGTTTCTTTTATAATTTCCGCTCAGTCCGGAACCGCGCGACTGCTGCGGTCGCAGGTTCGAATCCTGCCTCGGGCATGGATGTGTGTGATGTCCTTAGGTTAGTTAGGTTTAAGTAGTTCTAAGTTCTAGGGGATTGATGACCTCAGACGCTAAGTTCCATAGTGCTCAGAGCCATTTGAACCACTTTTTTTTTATAATTTCCCAAATGCCCTGTGTTATTATTTTGGTGCTTTTCCGTATTTCTAAGTCCCTCTTCCCGTGTTGGAGCTCGAGTGTCCTCTGAAATATGTAATTCTTGCATTACTTGTGCCAACTGATCTTGTACTTCCCGGATTTCTCTTTTGCGTTGCGTGTTAATTTGATTCTGATTTTGTTTGAATTTCTTAATTTGTTCGAACTCTTCTGTGTCAGTGATGGCTCCAGGTCTTGTGTCATTCAGATCATGATCTACCTTTGTAGATAAGTTAGTGAACTGATAGTGAACTGATTTCCTCAGTGTGTTTTTCTGAACCAAGTTTCAGAGTGTCCATTTGTGTTGAAATCGTTTCTACTGTGTCCTTTAAGTTTTCCTGAGAGGCCGGCCTGAGTGGCCTTGCGGTTCGAGGCGCTACAGTCTGGAGCCGCGTGACCACTACGGTCGCAGGTTCGAATCCTGCCTGGGGCATGGATGTGTGTGATGTCCTTAGGTTAGTTAGGTTTAAGTAGTTCTAAGTTCTAGGGGACTGATGACCACAGCAGTTAAGTCCCACAGTGCTCAGAGCCATTTGAACTATTTTTTTTTTCCTGAGTTTTTGCAAGTTGTGTAGCCGAATCGGTAGATGCAACTGAGTCAATTTGAGCTTGATGAACAATAGTTTGCAGTTCCTTTGTGGCTGCTTCGTGACTCTGTAATGCATTTTCATGACGCGAAAAATTAGGTTGGAAATGCTCAAATTTGTGTTTTTACGTCATTACAGACTTTTTGACTTTTCGATTCGATTTTATGTAACTCAGTAGTTAAATCTTCACGTGTTTGTTCAAGCATGGTGTCTAACTTTTGAAGATTTTGTTCCATTGCGTCTAACTGTTGCTGTGTTTCTCTCTGGTGTTGTTCCATTGTGTCTAACTTTTGAAGATTTTGTTCTATTGTGTCTAACTTTTGAAGATTTTGTCCCATTTGTTCCTGATTTTGTTCAAGCGTTGTGTCTAACTTTTGTAGCCTTTGTCCCATTTGTTGCATTAATTGTAATAACAATGCACTGGTGTCTGAAAAATGTTCCTAAGTGCTATTAAGCAGTGCATTTGAACCGGCAATATTCGCATTTTGAAAAGAAGAAAATGTGTCTTGACTTATTTGAGAATATGGTGAGGACGCAAAACCTGAATCTACTGTATTTGCAAGATTGTGTCCTGTCATTTCGGATTCCTGAGGCACGCTGTTGCCGACCAATCGATCGATAATGCTTCCCTGTTCACTAATTGTTTCACTGTCTACACCATTATTTGCAGCCCGCTCCATTTCCCTAGGTACTTTGAACTGTTTAGTCCCCCTTAAACATCCCAACAACCACCACCACCACTACTTAGAACATTAGTTAATTCATTACACGGTGGCGCTAACACACTGCTTTCGTCTTCACTGTCATTTCTCAGTTTACTTTGGAGCCTAGTGTTACGTTTTTCACACGCCATAATTATCACGTATTTCACACGATAACAAGAAAAGCACAATTTGAAGAGCAAAAATAAGAAAACATATTAACATAGCACTGAAAATAATATCTAGTTAATTGCAAGCACAGCTGCGAAATACTTGGTGCAAATCTACATCCATGCCACAACTGTTTTACTGTACAGCAATGAAAAACTACAACTACAAAGGAAATTCTCTCTATAATTACACGCTAGCAATAAACAATAGCTACACTAATTACAGCAACTACAAAAAAAAATCAGAACATTCCAGTGAGGTATCCTCGGCTAAGGGTCGACATATGAAACGTCCCCTTAGAAAAATTATAAATGACTGTGCTTAAACTGACACACAATATTTTTAGCGCAACGCAATCTAACTTTCAATAACCCCTACAAAAGAATGGCCCTGACTAACATTAACCTGTACCTTTCACAAATCACTTACCTCACAAAAATCTTCGTTACTCGAACTACTGCAATACAGCGAGCGCCACTACTGCCAGATAAATAAAAGATTCAAACTACTGAAGGCACTAACTACTGATAGGCATAGTTAGCAAATGAAAGATTTTGATAGAGAACAAACAATGCATTTACCTTAATAGTATTCAAAGGTCATAATATATATATCATTTCATGACATCCCGTCTTACAAATTTACTGTCTCTGATGGACACACGTCCAGATCATCAGCTCTCAAAACTCCGCCATTTCTCTCCCCACATCCACCACTGCTGGCGGCTGACCTCCAACTGCGCATCGCTACGCGGTGTTAACAGCCAACAGCCCAACACTACAATAGCGAATATTATAACAATGCCACTCAGCCACAGACTGCACACAGCACAGCCAGTGATTTTCATACAGAGCGCTACGTGGCGTTACCCACATAAAAACTTTAACAGCCTACTTACACTATATTGTGTTTAACTTTGAAATGATTATAATTTATTAGTGAAGTACACCAGCGAATCTTCTGCCTTGTGGTCGTTAACGTTCCAGTTACCTGCGCTGGTCGTTAGCATAGTTTTCCGGCAGTATGTTTTCCTCACCGTGTTGATGCTGTCCAGCACGGCGTATACTTCGACAGCTTGATGCTGTTCTTTCTGTTTGAGTGGTTATTGTGCCTTGCCTGTGTTTAGATGCTAATAGTTCTGCTGCGATCCTCGTCCTCGCTGATGCTTTTGGTTGTCGTGCCGTTGGTCAGGGTGGAAGGGAATTGATTAGGTTGTTGGTTGATCCTTCAGTCGTCTCTGGGTCGTGCTGCCACACGATTATTTAGTGTTACGCTTGGCTGCCTGTCTCACACAAACTGTTGTTAGAGTTTCCTCCCCAGGCTGACCCTAGGAACACTTCTGAGAACCACTGTTAAATTCTTGGTGATTGTGATTTTCTTTTGTCACAAGTACTGTGCCAGGCCTGTAGCTATGTATTAATTTTGTCGGTTCTACCTTCAGCATGTGCCTTTCAGCCGAACCTTATGTGAAATGTTTTAAGATTAGGCCTTCAGCCATGTTTTATTTAAAATTCTTGTCTGCTCTGTATTTAGGCCTTCAGCAGCATTTGTTTTAAAATCTGTGGCTTTCAGCCGTAATGCGCAAATTCCTGTCTGCAAGCTTTGTCTTTAATTATCTTGAATTCTTAAAATATCCTTCAGCCGTACTGTGTAAATGCCTACCTTAATGTTTGTCTTAAATTATTTTGAAAAATTTTTTGGACCTTCAGCCGTCAAGATAGTTCAAGTTTTTTTAATATGGTTTTATGTTGTACTGTGTAAATGCTTGTCTTTAAAGTTGCCTTTTATTTTGTTGATAAGTTATTTGGCTTTCAGCCGAGGAATTAATTTAAATTTTCCTTAATATGACTTCTAGCCGACATTTGTAAATGCTTGCCTTTTAGTGAATTCCCTGTGCTGATCTGAAATATTTTTGGGTCTTTAGCCGAGAAGATAATTTAAATGTACCTAAGTAAGGCCTTCAGCAGTTTGTCTAAATTCCGGTGCCTTAAAAGGAAATATTTAAGGATATTTTAATTTTACTTAAATAAGGCCATCAGCCATTTGGCTAAATCCTTGTGTTTTATTTAAACTTCATTACTGAGAAGTTACTTGGGCCCTCAACTGTGAATTGATCCTTGTTATTTTAAAAAGAAAACTGTGCAGTGGTTTTCGCGGTATTAAGTTGTGTGCTCTTATGTAACTAACAGTAACTGATTTTGGCTCCTTTCCACAACTTGATCCACTCTGTCCTGCGAAACTAGATTTCAGTAGTAAAGGCGCATTATAAAAAGGTATAAGGAAATGATGCAGACAGTTTTAGACCTATTTCTATGCCATCAGTGTTTGCTGAAGGTATCGTACAGTCTGTGTATGTAAGGATAATTGTTCATTTTATTTCACATAATTTGCTGTCAAATGAACAGTTAGGTTTTAGAAGTGGTTTAACGACTGAAAGTGTTATATTCTCTTTTCTCTGTGAGGTACTGGATGGATTAAACAAAGGCTCTCGAACGCTAGGCATCTTTTTTATTTAACTAAGGCGTTTGATTGCATTTATCAGAAACTACTGCTCGAGAAGTTGGACCATTATGGAATACGGGGAAATAGGTTGGTTCTCCGTTTAATTTAACAACAGACAGGAAAGGTCATTATCCACAGCGCTGAGAATGGCTCTGGGTCTAGATGGGCATGGATAAATGGGGAGTGTCCCAGGGATCAGTGCTTGGGTCACTCCTGTTCCTTATTTATACAGATGATATGCCCTCTATTCTAACAGGTGATTCTAATATATTTATGTTTCTAATGACACTAGCTTGGTAGTAAAGGATGTCGTGTATAACACTGGCACTGTGCAGTTTATGACATAACTTCATCGTTAGTAGAAAATAAACTAACGCTACATCACAGTAAGACTCAGTTTGTACCGTTACTAAACCACGATTCAAAAAAACCCGACGTTTTAATTTCACAGCATGCGCATATGATTAGTGAAACAGAACAGTTCAGATTTCTAGGTGTTCAGATAGATAGTAAACTATTGTGGAAAGCCAACGTCCAGGATCTTGTTCAGAGACTTAACGCTGCCATTTTTACTATTGGAACGGTATCTGAAGTAGGTGATAGTTCGACGCGAAAAGTAGTCTACTTTGCTCATATTCATTCGCTTATGACGTGTGGTATTATTTTTTGGGGTAACTCTTCCCACTCTCAAAGGATATTTTTGGCTGACAAACGGGCGGTTCGAGCAATCAGTGGTGTAAGTTCGCGAACCTCTTGTCGATCCCTGTTCGTTAGTCTGGATATTCTGACATTGGTCTCTCAGTATAAACGAGGGTTGGAACATTAATAGTGGCAACTATTTATTTACGGCTGGTACAAAATAGATACGTGTTTCAAAGTTTTACTGACCTTCAGAGTAGTCACCAACATTGTCTATAACCCGTTGCCAGCGATGTGGAAGTCGTAGGATACTCTTAGCAGTGCCAATTGGTTGACAGTTTGAGCGGCGCGCTCTGTTGGCCGACTAATTTGTAGCAGTTCTGAAGTGAATGCCGTGAAGTGTTTCCTTCAATTTAGAAATCGAGTTGAACTTACGAGAGCTTAGGTCAGGGGAGTGCAGTAGGTGGTATAGCACTTAGCAACCCTATCAGTTAAACAAATCAATAACAGCTTGCTCTGTACGTGCTTGAGCATTGTCCTGCAAAATGATGGTCAGGTCCTGCAGGAATTGTCATCACTTCTAAGCTGGTCGTAGGTTGTGCTCCAAAAATGAACAGCATAGAGACAGAAGTGATGACACTTTCTGCACGACCTGACCGTCATTTAGCAGGACAATGCTCAAGCACGTACAATGCAAGCTGTTACTGGTTTGTTTGACTGATGCGGCTGCTGAGTGCTATACCACCTACTGCACTCCCGTGACTTAAGCCCTCGTGAGTTCAGCACGATTACTAAACTGAAGAAAACACTTCACGGCATTCGCTTCAGAACTGCTACAAATTCGTCAGGCAATAGACCGCGCCGCTCGAACTGTCAACACAACTGGCACCGCTAAGAGTATCCTATATGTACTGATCCTAGGATCAGCATCCATGCTGACTTCTGTTCATCGGCGATGAAGCCTGGAGTTTGGACAGCAGTACCGCAATTGGATGCCTGTTGAGTGGAGATTGGTGGTCTTATCAGATGAATGGCGTTTCATGCTGAAAGCAAAGAGCCTACAACAGTCTTCGGAAGGGTCCAGGCCGGAAGAGGGAGCACAATGTCCTATGAAGTGTTTTCGTGCCGTTCCCTGGGTAATCTTGCCATTCTGGAAGACACGATGGACATAAGCATGCGTCTATTCTTGAGGGCCATACTCAAGTTGTTGACAGAGGGTCAGATTAATGCCACTGGACAGTGTATCTAGTGTTAGCTTGTGTTTGTAGTTGGTTATGTGGGAATTTATTCTAATATTTAGCCCATATATTAGTTTTAGACTGTAGTTGTATGCCATACACTGCGCAACGGAATAAAAAGATGGCTTTTTCGAAACCGCGTAATAGCCTTCTATTGCGACACAAAATTTTGAAATTTGGCCCATGTTGTCTACAGTCTTCCTCTATAATAGTGCAAAAGCATAACACTGAGCGTGTCACCCATTTGTGGTTCTTAGAGAGACCCATTGCCGTTTATATATTTTGAACGGTCTCTAGTGGTTTCACCCTGCACACGAGAGTAAATATTGCGGTCACTGGTATCCAAAGGAGTGCCATCACCTTCAATGGAGATGCTACCCCACTGTGTCCCTAGAGAAGGGTTGAAACGTCCGAGGGTGTCAGCAGCGACAAAGGTTGTCGGAAACATTGTCCTGTTACTCATCGGACTGCGAACTGTCGATTTCGACTGCGAAATGTGTGTTAATCAATGGCCCAGAGAAAAGTGTTGGTTTCATTGACGCTCCCTGAGGTCTTCTCGCATCGATCATGAACGGCAGTGTGCCTGAAATATTTTCCTCGGCTAGCAAAAAGACAACACCGTGATTTCAACGCCCCATCGCAGAGTCGTCAAAAGAAGTGGTGAAATGTGTGCAGGAGGGACTGTGACGACCTCCTTACTGAGGGCACGCCCACGGTGGCGTTGGGTATAAATGTCCAATTTGGTGCCAATGTGACATCATGAACCCAGCTCACAGCTCACATAAACTTCCGAGCTTTAGCCTTTTTCTCGCATGTGTCGACGTCGTGTGGTCTGATGCGTCACTGAATCAGTCACTATCAAAGGGTGCCAAGCTTCTGTGCAATTACAGGAGTGTAGGCATATTTGAGCAAATTTCAAACTTGTACGTAGTAATTGGAGACAATTACGGGGTTTCGAAAGCGTGTTCGTCTAATTTCGTTGCACCTTGCAGTTGACTAGAGTACTTTCTTTGTGTTCTGCCTAACGGCAGGCCTTGTCATGGGGGAAGCCTCGTCAGAGAGACCCACCGCATGATCGCCTAGGGAAGTGATTCCAGTGGTGGTTTCCCGTTGCCTTCCACTGCTGATTGTAAAATGATAATGATGACAGCACAACACTCAGTCCCTGAGTGGAGAAAATCTCCGACAGAGCCGGGAATCGAACCCGGGCCCCTTGGCGTGACAGACCGCCACGCTGACCACTCGGCTAAAAGGAACGTTTTTCCATTGACGCACTTCATAGTGAGATGTCACTGGACATTGTTACAATAGCCCAAATCGCATTTATGATTAAATGCAGACAATAACCACGGCAGGTAAAAATTTTTGTACTTTCAACATTGCAGTCCAGTAAGCAATCGTGATAATCTAATATAAAAGAAACTGTCAGCCTCGATTGCGGTAATGAAACCAACCCTTACCTAGGTTTCAGACCAAATAATTGAGCCTTTTTCAGAAGATATACCTGAATCTATAATTTTTATAAGAGGGCATGGTCTAGAAATAGAGCAGCCTGAACAGGCGTAGTCACATTTTTACCGAATTTTCTAAATGTGACTTATTCAGTCTATATTTTATTTCTAGACCATGCCCTCTTATACAAATTATAGATTCAGGTATATCTTCTGAAGAAGGCTCAATTATTTGGGCTGAAACCTAGAAAAGGTTGGTTTCATTACCGCCATCGAGGCTGACAGTTTCTTATGTATCAGTTAATGACCGTCCTTTCAGCTGCTTGAGTTTGCATGTCGCCTTCGAGTACTCTCGGAATGTAGTCGTGGTGGTGGGTGAGTAGCGAGCGCCCCCTCCCTGCAGCCGGGTCCCAGCACGGCGCCCGGCCAAGCTCTGGTGGCGGCGCATCAGCTGCGGCTGCGTGGCCGTGTCGCCGCCGCTCGGCGCGTGCTGGCAGACAGAGCGTTTCGCCTCCGCGTCTCGCCAGCTGGCTAGCCCCGCGTCACGTATGGCTCCGCGCCGGCGCGGCGGGCGATTTCTCGCTGCGCCGCCTCCCCGAGTGCCAGCTCTCAGTTCCGCCACGGGGGATCACGCACGCTGGCAAAACAGAGCCAAGTCGGCTGCTACGTGATCCTCTCTTTCACCGTCGCTCTTGATGGCCATCCACTGTCAGTCTTCGCTTCCGCGAAGGGCAGTCGTAAAGTTGTAGCTATGAGGCGTTGTCTTTTTAAGTAATTGCCGTTTTCAAACAAAAATAAAACAAGTAGGCTTGTAGTAGCTTTACTTTTTTACATGAAAGCCTCTACTTCAATCTACTTTTCTACAAGAGGCGTTCAATAACTAATGCGACACATTTTTTCCGAAAGTTTGTTGGTTTTATTCAGGATTCCAATACACCATATTATTCCCCAATCCTTTGGCTACAAAACCCTATTTCTCAACACAACCTCCGTTCAATGCGACAGCCTTACTGGGAGTGCCTGTATGCTGGTCTGGTACCACTCTACTGGCCGACGCCAGAGCCAACGTCTTGCTGCATCAATAATCTCTGTATCGTGCACGTACTGCTTCCCGTTGAGTGAATCGAGAGATTTGGGAGATCAGGAAGGACAGCTCATTGAAGTTATGTGAGCTCCTCTCAGGTGCACAGACTCGTGTGAGGCCTTACCTTGTCATGGAGAACGAGAAATTAGTTTGCAGTTTTGTGGCAATGAATACAATGAAGTCGCTTCCTCAGTTTCCTGAGGGCAGTACAATACAATTCCAAGTTGATCTTGATAGACGAGTACGCCAGCACTAGCAGCAAAGGCGTCTAATTGTGCAGAGGTTTTTCACTTTTTAGTTGTAACATTATTAATTTATACCTAAAACTCATGTGTTGAATAGAAGAAGTTGTCATTAAGAAATTCTGTTCATTTATTAATGTTGGTTGGCTGTCTGTCAGACGTTTGATAGTACTTGGTAAGTGAACAAAGATTTTTGCGGCAGCGTAATTCACCCCTTTCTGTGCCAAAGTTAGATTTAACCCACAGTAGCGAAGATCAGCTTTTCTCCTAGTGTTGTAGCTATACACATTGCTACTGATTTTGAATTGGATGCGGCAATTTCATCAGATAATCGATTTCTTTCTTTCAATACAATGTGTCATCAATGCATACACCCCAAAATTTGGAATAGTCTGTCTTCCCTACAGACTTCTGTTCAAACTCTGTATTTATTAATAATGTTGAGCCACTGATTGTACCGAACTGTATATGCTGTCGTTCATCAAAATTTGATGAGAGTTCATTTGCAGAGAACGACTTAATAATTTTCTGAAAGACATTATTTACAATATCCTCAGTTAATTCGTGTTCGTTGGCTGCGATTGCTATAATTTTATCATAAGAAAAAGAAGTAGCTTCGCATCTTCATGTATATCGAGTGGCAAGTCATTAACACAACAACAATAATGGACTAAAGATTCAGCCTTGTGGGGCCCCATTCCTAATACTTCCGCAGATTGGGGAATCTTCTGATTTTTGCGCGTTATGTGAACTATTTATTTCAACCTCCTGTACGCTTCTATTTAAATATGAATTAAACCGTTTATGCATTGTCCCACTCATACCACAATACTTAAGCCTATCTAGAAGAATCCCATGATTTATGTAGCTTTTGAGAGATCGCAGGATATCCCAATTGGTGAGTTTCGGTTATTCAAAGCATTTAATATATGATCAGTGAAGTTAGGTAGCATTTTCTGTTGAATAGCCTTACCGAAAACCAAACTGACATTTTGATACTACTTTATTTTACAAATATGTGAAGTTACTCTTGAATACATTAATTCTATCAGGAAAAAATAGCTATGAGCTCTTATATATGGGGTTGAATATCCTACTTACCTGTTGGTAATAAGCTTTTAGAACTCTTTTGGAGATGCCATCAATTAAGTGTGAACTCTTTTTTGTTTTAGAACGAAAGGTAGGTAGAATTTAAATTTTATCAAATTGTGTAGGTATTATATCTTTCCCTATTCTAATGAATATCTGAGTTTTATTTTGTCCACAATATTAAAAAAAATAATGTTAAATGTATTTTCAAACTCTTGACACTTAGTTAATTAACTTTTCATTCAGTTTGAGGGTGATAGAGTCTTCCTGCGCTCTTGGTTACCTTGTGTTCCTTTCAACAATATTCCAAATTGTTTTAATGTTATTATCTAAGTTGCTAATCTCAAACGTAATACACATACTTCTGGACTTTTTAATAATTTTCCTTAATATAGCTCAGGAGTTTTTATAATATTCGACTATTTCTGGGTCATTACTCTTTCTTCCTATTAGACGCATTTTACTTTTCCGGTTACAAGATTAATAAGAATTACAGTATTTCACTCTTTTCTGAGGAAAACTATTTTCAAAAATACTCACAAACGTATCATGAAATAAGTTATATTTTAAATTAGCATCAGGTTCCCAGTACACCTCATCCCAGTCTAATTGCTGAAAGCTTTCCCTAAAATTTTGAAACGTTAAATCGTTAACTGAACGCACCATTTTGGAGGACTGTTTTGCGTTACAGTATAGAACTGTGTCATACACTCTAACTAGCTGTGCATCAAGATCAGAAAGACTATTTATAACAGGATAAATGTTCATTTGATTAAATTTATCTTAATCTATGAAAATATTATGTATCAGTGTGCTGCTTTTCTGTACTACCGGAGTGGAAAAATCAATAACTGATGTAAAATTAAAGAACAGAATGATACGTCAAGATCATTCATCCTATTATACTCTTTCAGAAAATCTACATTGAAACCCCAGAAATAACAGTTTGCCTCTCACTCTCTGACAGATAGTACAACGAGGAATCTAAGCTTTTCAGAAATAACTGAAAATTTCGTCGAAAATTACTGAAGACCGCCCACTTCATTCGTCATAATGCACATACGTACTACCATATTAAAAAGCTGTTAAATATTACTTTACCATCCTATCGCTCATAATGGTTTCTCAACATACTTCACGGATCTGACGGGGAATTTCAGCCTCTTTCACGCCGTTACCTTTGATAAAACGAATCACAACGCGTATCTCACAGTCGGCGTGATTCTAAGTCGTAGGAGGCGTTTCAAATACAATACATTAAAGTACAGGCTTTCATGTAAAATACAGTTGCTAAGAAAAGTCCGCTTGCTTTACTTTTATTTCAGAACGGCACATAAGAAAAACGCCTCGTATTATCTCGAGAAAATCGAACTGCGACAAAGAAACTTGGCATTAGAACTTCTCTAAGGATTTATCTTTCAATGCTACACATTATTCTCATCGATGGATGATCTTTGCGGAGACAGTGAAATGTACATTTCCGAATAGCTACTACGATGGAAAAAAATCACAGCACCAAGAAGGAGCCGAACGAAAGTAGGCATGTTTCTGCATCTGAAAGATGACATCTATTCATATTTCATGCCATTCGCACAAGAGTTGCGCTACTCGCCATTAGGAGGATGCAGATTAGGTTTCCTGTAACGGTCGTGAGCGTTAGTTTGAGAAATCTTTACCTCGAGGAGATCCTTCTAGGAGTCAGTTGTTAAGGAATCTGTGGAAATACTTTTGGCGGAAGATCATATTAATTAACCGTCATGGTGGCTTTCAACTAGGTAAGGCGTGGGACTCGGTGATTTCTGTAATATTTTTAAAAAGAAAAAAATGTCTATTGATACGTCTAGCGATATTTATACCTATTAATTTGATATCTTACTTTAGTTCCGTGAGCCCGCATTCCGACAGAGGCCATGTTTGTAGTTCCACCGTTACCTATCCGCCATAGACGGAACAATATACTAAGAGGATGCTCATGTAGCGGCTGCCTACTCGTCTCCGTTTGCTTGCCAGCTTTTGGTGTAAAAGCGATGCAAACTTGCAATCTGAGCGTAAAACACTCATTTGAAGATGGCTAAATGGTTATCAGCCGAAATATAGTGGCAACAAGTCGACATCATCCGGCTACAATCACGAAACTTAATGGAATACGATAAAACTTGTCATTAATGCGAATCAGTAATTAAAATCCCTCTATCTAACTATTCTAATGAAGTGTCCGGTTCATATACTGCTTCCAACTGTTTTCTATCAACTTCCTCCGGTAATCACCACGAAAATAAAACAGATTAAAATCTACAGAGGAAACGTCACACACACATTAATACTACCCAAAATTTCTGCAAAACAAATGTGATTTATTGGCTTTTATTAAAACTCACAACTACCGTCCACGTAGGTACTTGTTTTCACAGCCTGATTTGAGGTCTGTGCCTACTTCCCGTGTACACACTCGTTGAACAGCAGAAACTGCCTAGAAAACCGTGTGTTACTGAACCAGACATCCACGAAGATTCACGGGTAACGCAGTTTTGAATTGTCTCAGTTATCTCTTCAACTACAAAAAACTTTGTTCACAAAGGATCAGTCACTCCCAACCTCAGAAATACACTACGAAAACACCAGAGAACGCGTACTTCTTTCTCTAACGAGGTCTTCCGGGCTACCCCTTGCTTCCCGAGTCCCATGCCTGTCGAAGAAATTTTCTTAGCCAGTCAAGCACATCAACAGATTGTAGGCATTTTAATTGGTCAGTTCCTGCATCCGCTAAAAGAGCTCCAGAAGACCCTCGTTGCTACCTTCATCTACATCTGCAGTTCACACTTCATTTTCAGATTGTTTCTCTAAGGCGCCACCGCCCGATAGCATGTGAGAAAAATGAACACGTAAATCTTTCCGTGTGAGCTCTGATTTCTCTTTTCTCAGGATGGACATTTCTCTCAATGTAGGTGGCAGCCAACAAAATATTTTTGCGTTCGCAGAAGAAAGCTGATGATTGAAATTTCGTGACAAGATTTCGACGCAACGAAAAACGCTTTTGTTTTAATGATTGTCACCCCAACTAACTCACCAAATCCGTGACAACCTCTCCCCTATTTCACGATAACACGATTATAGTTGTTCTTTGAACTTTTTCGATTTCCGTGAATCCTATCTTGTGAGGATTCCATATGGTGCAGCAGTACTCTGGAAGACAATGTACAGGAGCAGTGTAGGCAGTCTCCTTAGTAGACTCGTTGCATCTTCTAACTGTCCTGCTAATAAAATGCAGTGTTTTGTAGGCCTTCCGCACAACCTACCTGATGCTTCCATTTTAGGTTGTTCGTGATTGTAATTCCTAGGTACATGAATCGACAACCTTTAAATTTGCATTATTTACTGTGTAATGAAAATTCAACAAAATCCTTTTAATAATTATGTGGAGACCGTCACACTTTTCATTACTTAGTTTTAATTGCCACTTTTCGCACACTGAAGAAATCTCGTGTGAATCACTTTGCATTTCGTTTTAATCTTCTGACGAGTTTACTATATGGTAAATGGCAATATCGACTGAACACTTGCTTGGGGAACGCCAGATACCACTTCTGTTTCACTCAATGACATACTGTCAATGACTACGAAAGAATGTTTTGAATGGAAATCACGAATGCAGTTGCATAACAGAGACGATACTCCATGGGCACGCAATCTGATTCGAAGATCTTGTCTTCATTGAGTGACGTAAGCTGCTTTGCTTCTCCGCCTTTAGAGGTTTATTTCCATCAGGTGTCACAAAACACCTCCTACCATCGGAAAAGTACCCGTCCTTGAAATCGGCCTAGTCTGCACAGACATTTTCCCATTTAGGATTGAAGAGAGACATATCCATCATCCCCAGACTGGGAAAAGATCTTCCCACAACTACCAGTAACTGGCTTTTGAGTCCGAAACAACAATCAGGTGGAGCACACAAGTGAGGCCTTAAATGATATATCATAATTCACCAATAACTGCAAAGATTTTTAGTTTTCGTTTTTAAGCATTCAATATTTCAAATACACCTTGCTTTATAGGTCATCAGTTTTGTAACTGGTTTTATGCGGGCCGCCACGTGTTCATCTTCCACGCCGATCTTTTCACCTCATCGTTGCAACCATCGTCATCAATTTTTTGTTGGATGTATTCCAATCTGTGTCTTCCTCTACAGTTTCTCTTTCAAGTACCATAGAAGCTATTCCCCGATGTCTTGAAAGACGTCCTAACATCCCGGTCCTCCTTCTCAATGTTTTCTGTATGTTCCCCTCCTCTGCGATTTTGCGGGGAGCTCTTCATTTCTTAGGTCATCGTTCCGCCTAATTCTCGGCATTCTTCTACAGCACCACATCTCAAACTCTCCGATTATTTTCATACAATGCTACGCTCTAATCGTACGAATAACTTTCGACAGGTCTATCAGCGGGTTTGGAACTCTTGGGATAACCAAGTTGCATTTTGACGAAATTTGGACGGTGCTGAATGCACTTGGGGTAACCTCTTCAGCGAGGCTTGTGTCCTGCTGATGACGCCTTTATGACGGCTTGAACTCTGTTCGGGACTCATTCAATGAAGTGTCTGAATGTCAATAGAGTAATGGTAGTCCAGTTGTGACTTAGGAAGTCGGGATGAAGGGTACACTTAACATACAAGGTGAAGGCCTCAAGGCCCCCTACTACGTCACTCCTTAACACAACAACTAGCAAATAAATAATTAAAAATTTATTCAAAACAAGCTTTTATGAAACAGAAAAAAGACAATCAACACGTGGCCGTGTTTAAGACAATATCAAAATATACAATGCCAACAAGTGACTTAATAGATGAGGCACGGAGATTTCAGTATATAAGCAACATAAATTACAGGTGGCACACTTTTTTTTGAAAGTGATTTGCAAAGGACACCAGTTCGTTACGAACCCAGATAACACAATGAGCACAACAAGTTAATTAATACAATTGATTCACGAGCAAATTAAAACGCCTTTTTTTTTACATACACGTGAAAGATTAAATGCATACCAAACGGGAGTGACTTCCAATTAGACGACACGTCACAGCTTCTGTGCAACGAAGCGAAACGTGGCGCCCTTCCACACATCCCAACTCGCAGAAAAATGGAACACAAACAGACCGCACAAAACACGGCAAACACCTAGAAAAAGTCAATTAACACAAGTTAAGAGATCAATAAACAACAATATAAATGAAGAAACAATAAATGCTTTCAATAAAAGTGACTCAAGTTTTACAGCAATATCGGTGCTGTAAAACAATTAAACTAAGAATTGTACGCAAATCCAGTGCTGAAAATATAGTAGCCGGCCACGGTGGTCTAGCGGTCCTGGGCGCTCAGTCCGGAACCGCGCGACTGCTACGGTCGCAGGTTCGAATCCTGCCTCGGGCATGGATGTGTGTGATGTCCTTAGGTTAGTTAGGTTTAAGTAGTTATAAGTTCTAGGGGACTGATGACCACAGATGTTAAGTCCCATAGTGCTCAGAGTCATTTGAACCATTTCTTTTTGAAAATATAGTATCAGACTTCTACACTATCATAGGTTTCCAAACAATATTTCCACATATGATAAAGGCCGACAATATGTAAAAAGGCGAACTGGAAAAAAATTTCAAGATAATATCACGTTGCTCAAATGCACAACTTCACAACGATAGTTGGTCGTGTGCACTTTAATTTCGTTGCATAGGTCTGCAATATAGCTGCCAATTGTGTAAGCTTGGTAAGCAGAAAATTACAACTAGACTATGACCTAACATCTTGAATACCTTACAGTTACTACGTCATTTGGGAACACTGATTTTTTTAAAGTAAGTAGTGACTGTTGGTCTCCATGCGGTCACACACCTTGACGGCTGCTCTTGCATCAGCAACACGTACATTATGGCAACCAATCAACAAGTACACTCGCTGCAACACAAATTGTTCAACGAAACGAAGGCAGCAAATCACTTATATCTTCGATGGAGAGCGTTGTTCGAGATGGTCTCGAGGGATGGGTCTGTCCGAGAAAAGAGGCACCAAAGCAATGCGACGGACAGCACTCGGAGTTGACATCACGCAGTCCACCACAAACTCGCGACCGTCTTTCAAGGTAGACCGGCCGCGCCGCTGCTGGCCGAGCTAGCGTGTTTTCCTCCTTCGTCCCCGCGAGCACGTCTTTCCGCCTCGTAGCAAGTCCGACCCCCAACTCCCGCGACCGCCAAACAGCCCACAGGTCACAGCAGGTGCAAATATCGTAGTGTAGCCGGGTAAGCGATAGTGACGTGACAAAGAGCTGGTGTGCTAGAAAAGGCGCACCACAGCTCACCAGTATTCCTCAAGAGGTGATAGCAAAGTAGTTAGTGATATCGGACGTTGAAGACTGGAGCGAAGTCTATGTTCTAACTCTTCGCAAGGGTGTTACATTGCTTTAAAGTCGGGAATCTAGGCAACTCACTCATTTTCAGGAATGTGGTTGCCTCACAGATGCTGATTTATGACAGGATGCGCTACGATGGTGGTAAAAACAGTACTGCCTGAGAACGTTTCCTCTAATGTGCACCATACATGATACCGTAAAATTTGTTTGTATACCTCTGCATTTAGCTATTTCTTCTGCGCAGTGAGGAGACCACAACCAAACCACGAAAAGCACCCCCAGTACAATAATACTGCCTTCTCTGTACGAGGTGCATTCAAGTTCTAAGGCCTCCGATTTTTTTCTAATTAACTACTCACCCGAAATCGGTTAAACTGGCGTTACTTCTCGACATAATCGCCCTGCAGACATGCACATTTTTCACAACGCTGACGCCATGATTCCATGGCAGCGGCGAAGGCTTCTTTAGGAGTCTGTTTTGACCACTGGAAAATCGCTGAGGCAACAGCAGCACGGTTGGTGAATGTGCGGCCATGGAGAGTGTCTTTCATTGTTGGAAAAAGCCAAAAGTCACTAGGAGCCAGGTCAGGTGAGTAGGGAGCATGAGGAATCACTTCAAATTTGTTATCACGAAGAAACTGTTGCGTAACGTTAGCTCGATGTGCGTGTGCGTTGTCTCGGTGAAACAGCACACGCACAGCCCTTCCCGGACGTTTTTGCTGCAGTGCAAGAAGGAATTTGTTCTTCAAAACATTTTCGTAGGATGCACCTGTTACCGTAGTGCCCTTTGGAACGCAATGGGTAAGGATTACGCCCTCGCTGTCCCAGAACATGGACACCATCATTTTTTCAGCGCTGGCGGTTATCCGAAATTTTTTTGGTGGCGGTGAATCTGTGTGCTTCCATTGAGCTGACTGGCGCTTTGTTTCTGGATTGAAAAATGGCATCCACGTCTCATCCATTGTTACAACCGACGAATAGAAAGTCCCATTCATGCTGTCGTTGCACGTCAACATTGCTTGGCAACATGCCACACGGGCAGCCGTGTGGTCGTCTGTCAGCATTCGTGGCACCCACCTGGATGACACTTTCCGCATTTTCAGGTCGTCATGCAGGATTGTGTGCACAGAACCCACAGAAATGCCAACTCTGGAGGCGATCTGTTCAACAGTCATTCGGCGATCCCCCAAAACAATTCTCTCCACTTTCTCGATCATGTCGTCAGACCAGCTTGTGCGAGCCCGAGGTCGTTTCGGTTTGTTGTCACACGATGTTCTGCCTTCATTAAACTGTCGCACCCACGAACGCACTTTCGACACATCCATAACTCCATCACCACATGTCTCCTTCAACTGTCGATGAATTTCAATTGGTTTCACACCATGCAAATTCAGAAAACGAATGATTGCACGCTGTTCAAGTAAGGAAACCGTCGCCATTTTAAGTATTTAAAACAGTTCTCACTCTCGCCGCTGGCGGTAAAATTCCATCTGCCGTACGGTGCTGCCATCTCTGGGACGTATTGACAATGAACGCGGCCTCATTTTAAAACAATGCGCATGTTTCTATCTCTTTCCAGTCTGGAGAAAAAAAAATCGGAGACCTTAGAACTTGAATGCACCTCGTATTTCATTTTTGGCAGGTAACGATCTCCAGTCATTCGCTAAACCCAAACTTTTCCATCGGATTGCCACAGGATATAGCCCGATTCATCGCTCCAAATAACTCGTTTCCAGTTATCCACTGTACTACGGTGTCGCTCTTTACACTGCCTCATACTTCACATTGCATTGACTACAGAAGTGTGAGCGTTACGAAGGGCTGCTCGAACACTGTACCTCATTCATTTTGTACATCATTCATTCCAACTCTCCAGCACAGTCGTTGTGCTAGCTGGAATGCTGGTGGCGTTCTGGAGCTTTCGAGTGATCCCGTCCACTGATTTTTACAATTAGCCTCCGCAGTGTTCAGTGGTCTTGTCCGTTAGTACCTGAGGCCTACGTGGCACTGGTTTCGCTGTGGTTGTTCATCTGCGTTTCCATTTCACAATGACATCACCAACAGTCGTTTTCAGAAAGGTTGAAATGTCCCTGACGGACTTGTTACTGTCGTGTAAATTTGCGTTCTGTCAAAATTACGGTTCGGTGGTGTAAATACTGTATATAAGTGGCGTAGTAAATGGTAGGATTACCGGTGGTACTGATAGAATCTGGAGGGAAAGCAAATGAATGCGTGGAAGAGGAATTCGGTGCCGACGACTTCTTGTCGGTTTTTGTTAGTTTTGTACATAATTAGAACTTCACAACACTCAGTGTATTTGATATCCTTATAAAACATAAAGTGCATTTTATAAGTATAAAGTGGTCTCGTAACTCTTGCGCTTTTATACCTTCGATGCAAGTACAATGTACATGCACAACCACCAAAGAAACCTACATAATTATTATTGTTACTTTGTACACAGTTCAACATTCATCATCATGATCAAAGGCAAGGATTTCTTTTATTACTGATAACTGCGTAAGTTGTTTAACAGTGAGATCACCATCTTTTATATAAGCTCAGCGAACCACTGAAGCGGTGTTTGATATGTTTGTGTTTTGCATTTTTTTTTTTAATTTAAGCTTTTTATAAGGAAACTTCGTTTCCTAGCGCTATGTGATAAATCTTTCCTTTTGTAAATTTTTGCTGCAACATCCCTCTATTACACGTCACAAATCAAAAATTTTCGAATAATACCTGAATTAACGACTGACAATTTTAGTTTTGCTATGAGTACTGTACCGAGCGAGGTGGCGCAGTGGTTAGCACACTGGACTCGCATTCGGGAGGACGGTGATTCAATCCCGCGTCCAGCCATCCTGATTTAGGTTTTCCATGATTTCCCTAAATCGCTTCAGTCAAATGCCGGGATGGTTCCTCTGACAGAGTACGGCTGACTTCCTTCCCCATCCTTCCTTAATCGGATGAGACCGATGACCTCGCTGTTTGGTCTCTTCCCCTGAATCAATCCAAGCCTATAAATACTGTATAAAGTAACAGACAATAGGGTAAGCATTTAGAACAATAACGTTCCATAGATTTGGTAGTGCTTTATGTCCCCTAACTTAGTTTCTAGACCAGGGCCGGCCAAACGCTGCACAGTGTGCAGACGTGCGGAAGTGCTGCACATGTGCGCACGTGTGCGACAGCGACATCTGTTTTTAGACATGTGTCCTAAATGAACGGCGGCGGCTCCACTTCCCTGTTTATGTGGTACAAGCAAGAGGAAAACTGGTCATTAAACCGATTGTTTCAATGTATACTTACATTTAGGATTTTTTTTCTTTTTTTTTAATGTGTGAAGGGCTACGCTCAGCTGAAGTCGATGAAACGCAACATTCATCTAACTGTCGGTTATTATGCAGATTTCGGACGGAACTGATGAAAGATATAGCAATAATGGAATTGAAGTAACAGGTGATCATCGAGAGGTCTGCGGTTATCATTCTGTTCAGAGGTCAGTAAGACAGAAATTATGTGGGTGTAACTGAGGGCACCGAGAATTAGTTATAGGAAACCTTGCATTTGTTTAATGTTATTTGAAATCATGAATAAGATTCGTTGGAAGTCGCTAAGTGCTCTCTTTCTTAAATACTAGCTCAAAAACATTACGCGTATTTACCTGCCGTCAGTCAAGCTTCCTTAATAAAAACCCACGGTTGTCAACTGTATTACATGTCTTACTGGGTTAAACTGTTAACATAAAAGTATATGTCTCAGTGAGTAAGAGACTGTGACAGTATTTTAAATGTTTAATACGCGAAATACCTTCCCATTGCAACCTGTGGAAAGAGCACTAGAATGCGCCGGTACAGAGTATCCCAGCAAGTGGATAAAGCGACATCTGTGCGTAGAAACATGCACTACATGAACGCTGACGGCTGCGTCGTGCACGCTGTGACCCGGAAGTTGCACGTGTGCAGGAGCACCGCACGCGTGCAGAATTTCTGGCCGGCCCTGTTCTAGACGGTTCACCTTATGCGGTTTCCAGGGAAATCTAGTGAGACACTGATTGCATATGGGAACACAGCAATCGATATGCGATAACGTCCTGTAGGTATGCTACACACCTAAAGTATAAGTAACGTGGTTATGATATTAACTGACCAAAGTTTCTATCAAAATTACCGTAGTCTATGCTAGCTTACGATAGTCTACGGTAGCTCAGAGTAGTTTTACAGTTTTACTCAAATGACATCCAACGACTAGTTTATATTTCAAGTCACTGAAATATCCAGACCAATCCAATCCACTGCTACCGCTTCTCTACTGCCGACACAACACTCCCTGCCTCCTTTTCTACTGGCGTGTCCGCCGCTCGTGACATCTAGTGGTCAATTTAGCACTACACAGAGCTTTCCGGATACTTTGATCAGATAGCACGTCAGTGACTGTCCCTGTCTGTTGAAGTGAAGTGTTTGTGGGAAGCTCCGACCATGCAGCTGGCCGAGGATACGTAACTGGTCCGGCAGACGGGCAGCAGCTGGCGGTGGTGGAGGCGGTCACGGGGTCAGGCGGAAACGGCCGCGTCGAGCGCCGTGGAGCGGCAGCGATTTCTCCTGCCTGCCGGCCATCGACGGCGCGTGTCTGCGCCGCGGTGCGCGCCTAGGAATGCCGGCGCGGCGAGCCGTTCCACTTGGACAGCCAGCGGCTTGACCCTACTGGACGTTGCGCGAGCTGCGGTACCACGACACGGCACGGACACAAGGCTGTTTGTCTTCCTCCGGATTTGACAAAATAAAAATACACTACTGGTCATTAAATTGCTACACCAATAAGAAATGCAGATGACAAACGGGTATTCACTGGACGAATATACACTCCTGGAAATGGCAAAAAGAACACATTGACACCGGTGTGTCAGACCCACCATACTTGCTCCGGACACTGCGAGAGGGCTGTACAAGCAATGATCACACGCACGGCACAGCGGACACACCAGGAACCGCGGTGTTGGCCGTCGAATGGCGCTAGCTGCGCAGCATTTGTGCACCGCCGCCCTCAGTGTCAGCCAGTTTGCCGTGGCATACGGAGCTCCATCGCAGTCTTTAACACTGGTAGCATGCTGCGACAGCGTGGACGTGAACCGTATGTGCAGTTGACGGACTTTGAGCGAGGGCGTATAGTGGGGATGCGGGAGGCCGGGTGGACGTACCGCCGAATTGCTCAACACGTGGGGCGTGAGGTCTCCACAGTACATCGATGTTGTCGCCAGTGGTCGGCGGAAGGTGCACGTGCCCGTCGACCTGGGACCGGACCGCAGCGACGCACGGATGCACGCCAAGACCGTAGGATCCTACGCAGTGCCGTAGGGGACCGCACCGCCACTTCCCAGCAAATTAGGGACACTGTTGCTCATGGGGTATCGGCGAGGACCATTCGCAACCGTCTCCATGAAGCTGGGCTACGGTCCCGCACACCGTTAGGCCGTCTTCCGCTCACGCCCCAACATCGTGCAGCCCGCCTCCAGTAGTGTCGCGACAGGCGTGAATGGAGGGACGAATGGAGACGTGTCGTCTTCAGCGATGAGAGTCCCTTCTGCCTTGGTGCCAATGATGGTCGTATGCGTGTGTGGCGCCGTGCAGATGAGCGCCACAATCAGGACTGCATACGACCGAGGCACACAGGGCCAACACCCGGCATCATGGTGTGGGGAGCGATCTCCTACACTGGCCGTACACCACTGGTGATCGTCGAGGGGACACTGAATAGTGCACGGTACACCCAAACCGTCATCGAACCCATCGTTCTACCATTCCTAGACCGGCAAGGGAACTTGCTGTTCCAACAGGACAATGCACGTCCGCATGTATCCCGTGCCACCCAACGTGCTCTAGAAGGTGTAAGTCAACTACCCTGGCCAGCAAGATCTCCGGATCTGTCCCCCATTGAGGATGTTTGGGACTGGATGAAGCGTCGTCTCACGCGGTCTGCACGTCCAGCACGAACGCTGGTCCAACTGAGGCGCCAGGTGGAAATGGCATGGCAAGCCGTTCCACAGGACTACATCCAGCATCTCTACGATCGTCTCCATGGGAGAATAGCAGCCTGCATTGCTGCGAAAGGTGGATATACACTGTACTAGTGCCGACATTGTGCATGCTCTGTTGCCTGTGTCTATGTGCCTGTGGTTCTGTCAGTGTGATCATGTGATGTATCTGACCCCAGGAATGTGTCAATAAAGTTTCCCCTTCCTGGGACAATGAATTCACGGTGTTCTTATTTCAATTTCCAGGAGTGTATTATACTAGAACTGACATGTGATTACATTTTCACGCAATTTGGCTGCATAGATCCTGAGAAATCAGAACCCAGAACAACCACCTCTGGCCGTAATAACGGCCTTGATACGCCTGGGCATTGAGTCAAACAGAGCTTGGATGGCGTGTACAGGTGCAGCTGCCCATGCAGCTTCAACACGATACCACAGTTCATCAAGAGTAATGACTGGCGTATTGTGACGAGCCAGTTGCTCGGCCACCATAGACCAGACGTTTTCAATTGGTGAGAGATCTGGAGAATGTGCTGGCCAGGGCAGCAGTCGAACATTTTCTATATCCAGAAAGGCCCGTACAGGACATGCAACATGCGGTCGTGCCTTATCCTGCTGAAATTTAGGGTTCCTCAGGGAGAGAAGTTGCAGCATTAAAAAACTGTAGCGAAATGCAGGAAGATGTGCAGCGGATAGGCTCTTGGTGCAGGGAGTGGCACCTGACCATTAACATAGACAAATGTAACGTATTGCGAATACATAGGAAGAAGGATCCTTTATTCTATGATTATACGATAGCGGAACAAATACTGGTAGCAGTTACTTATGTAAAATATCTGGGAGTATGCGTGCGGAACGATTTGAAGTGGAATGATCATATAAAATTAATTGTTGGTAAGGCGGGTACCAGGTTGAGATTCATTGGGAGAGTCCTTAGAAAATGTAGTCTATCAACAAAGGAGGTGGCTTAAAAAACACTCGTTCGACCTATACTTGAATATTGCTCATCAGTGTGGGATCCGTACCAGGTCGAGTTGACGGAGGAGATAGAGAAGATCCAAAGAAGAGCGGCGCGTTTCGTCGCAGGGTTATTTGGTAAGCGTGATAGCGCTACGGAGATCTTTGGCAAACACCAGTGGCAGACTCAGCAAGAGAGGCGCTCTGCATCGCGGTGTAGCTTGCTGTCCAGGATTTGAGAGGGTGCGTTTCTGGATGAGGTATCGAATATATTGATTCCCCCTACATAATCCTCCCGAGGAGATCACGAATGTAAAATTAGAGACATTCGAGCGCGCACGGAGGCTTTCCGAAAGTCGTTCTTCCCGCGAACCATACGTGACCGGAACCGGAAAGGGAGGTAATGACAGTGGCACGTAAAGTGCCCTCCGCCACACACCGTTGGGTGACTTGCGGAGTATAAATGTAGATGTAGATGTAGATGTACATGTAGATCGAATGAAGAGTAGACCGACGGGTCGTAACACATCTGAAATGTAACGTCCACCGTTCAAAGTGCCGTGAATGCGAACAAGAGATGACCGAGATGTGTAACCAATGGCACCCCATACGATCACGCCGGGTGATACGCCAGTATGGCGATGACGAAAACAGGCTTCGAATGTGCGTTCACCGCGATGTCGCCAAAATCGGATGCGACCATCATGATGCTGTAAACAGAACCTGGATTCATCCGAAAAAATGACGTTTTGCCATTCGTGCACCCAGGTTCGTCGTTGAGTACACCATCGCAGGCGCTCCTGCCTGTGATGCAGCGTCAAGGCTAATCGCAGCCATGGTGTCCGAGCTCATAGTCCATGCTGCTGCAAACGTCGTCGACCTGTTCGTGCAGATGGTTGTTGTCTTGCAAACGATCCCATCTCTTGACTCAGGGATCGAGACGTGGCTGCACGATCCGTTACAGCTATGCAGATAAGATGCCTGTCATCTCGACTGCTAGTGATACGAGGCCGTTGGGATCCAGCACGGCGTTCCGTATTACCCTCCTGAACCCACCGAATCCATATTCTGCTAACAGTCATTGGATCTCGACCAACGCGAGGAGCAATGTCGCGATGCGATAAACCGCAATCTCGGTAGACTACAATCCTACCTTTATCAATGTCGGAAACGTGATGGTACGCATTTATCCTCCTTACACGAGGCATCACAACAACGTTTTACCAGGTAACGCCGGTCAGCTGCTGTTTGTGTATGAGAAATCGGTTGGAAACTTTCCTCATGTCAGCACGTCGTAGGTGTCGTCACCGGCGCCAACCTTGTGTGAATGCTCTGGAAAGCTAATCGTTTGCATATCACAGGATCTTCTTCCTGTCGGTTAAATTTCGCGTCTGTAGCACGTCATCTTCGACGAATAGCAATTTTAATGGCCAATAGTGTAGATGACTATCTCTACACAGGGCAGTACCGAGGGGATGGAATCAACCTCAGCCTTTTCACTGTAGTTCCCGTGGCGCTGATCAACATCACACTCGCGACTGGAATTCTCTTGGCAATGTGGCACCTGAGACGAGTATAGCGCATGATCTAAGGCGGTGGGGTCGGACTCACGTTTGGCGCAGTTCTTCAGGTTAACCTGTACGCTCATTCTGTTACCGACAGATCGACAGATGGAGAGAACGCTGCCGAAGACGTAGCACTGCTCTTGCAGGCCAATGCCAACCGCTTGGTAGTAGGCGGAGGTTTCAATGGCGTGCCTAGACCATCCTACCACATGCAGCACTATACCACCTGCCCGGCACTTCAGATGCTTGTTACGAACATGGCTTTGCTGGCTACGTGGGTTATTCAACACGGCGATCGACAGAAATACACCTACTTTACTGGCCATTCCGCGAGCTGGTTGGATAGAGTTTACTTCAATACGGCATGGTGTCGGCAGCTGTCGAAGCTGAGATGCGGCAGGCAGCATCCACGGACCGACTAGTGCAGGTGTGTACTCCCCGTCAACGCGTCAGACTCAGTAGACGTCCGTGGCGCCTCAGTGTTGCCCTTCTTAATGAGTTAAATTTCAGACTCGAAGGTGTGTCCGCGTGGAGCAGATGCCAACGGCGGTTACCCACCTAGGGTTCCATACTTCAGTGGTGGGTTGTTGTTGTTTTTTTTTTTTTGGGGGGGGGGGGGGGAAGGAGACCAGACAGCGAGGTCATCGGTCTCATCGGATTAGGGAAGGATGGGAAAGGAAGTCGGCCGTGCCCTTTGAAAGGAACCATCCCGGCATTTGCCTGGAGCGATTTAGGGAAATCACGGAAAACCTAAATCAGGATGGCCGGACGCGGGATTGAACCGTCGTCCTCCCGAATGCGAGTCCAGTGTCTAACCACTGAGCCACCTCGCTCCGTTTCAGTGGTGGTTACAGTGTGTCAAATCGCCCTGTGCCGAATATTAACCAGCTACGGACGTGACAGACAGCGCTGGTACACCGCGACCACGGATTTCTACCACACGGCGCTCCGTGAACTGGCTGTGCAACAGCCGTCACAGGAACGGCAGAACACCAGGTTAAGGCACATCACAGCGGCACGACTCACGGGTGTGTGGGTGCGGGCGTGGAAACTGATGATACCACAGAAGAACGAACTTCCCTCCACCAAATCATTCTAGACAGGAGACGACACAAGAGGCAGCTCATTGATGAAACCTGGTAATTAAGGAAGGCATGATTGGGTTACGATCGTTGACGGGGCCCGAATTAATTCCTATTCGTTTGCTTTGCAATTTCACTCATTTATTTTAATAAATAATTTTTGAAAACAAGCCAGTTAAGTGGCAATCAGGCTTTTAAGGCACGTAACCACAGTCACGGCTGAAGGCCTCTAACGCGAAAAATGGCAATTATTTAAAATTTAACTAAAATACAGACAGTGAATAATTTTGAAGACAACCCAATTAGGTCGCAGTCAGATTTCTAAGCCAAGCAACAACAATCACGTCTGAAGGCCATTAACGCCCAAAATGCCAATCATAAAAAAATTAATCAACATACATAAGATACAGACAGCAAATAATTTGGAAAACAAGCCAACGTGGTCGCAACCAGAATTTTAAAGCAACTAACCAGTACGACGGCTGAAGGCCTTTAACGCCCAAAACGGCAATTATTAAAAAATTTAACAAACATACGTAAAATACAGACAGCAAATAATTTTTGGAAACAAGCCGATGTGGTCGCAATCGGAATTTTAAACCAAGTAACCACATCCACGGCTGAAGGCCTATAGCGCCAAAATCGCAATTACAAAAAAAATTAACAAATATACTGTCAAATGGCGAATGACATAGCAAAAGTTAATTTAAAAAAACAAACAACAGATCACCAAACAGGTGAGAAAAATGATGGTAACTTCATAATACAATAATAAAATAAAACACAAGGGCTGGTGACAGACGGTGCTCCAGGAATCGACCTCTGAGTAGGTCACACCCAAAACACTTTCCGAGCGAAGAGAAAGGCAGCCAAGAGTTGCATTCAGATCACAAGATGGTAACTCTGACTAATGGCAGTGTAACGAGCGACTAATGATAATCTTAGTGAGGCTACCTGACATCCAACAAAACAAACGCAAGATGTAAAAGCAGTCTGGGCTCCTCCCGCAGAATATTGTGCTTAGAACGCCTGGAACAAAAAAGAATGACTCCCACTACGGTATGTGAACGCCTCCCAACCTACAGTCAAGTAGCTGTCAAACTTACACTCATCACCGGGCAGCGGCGGCAAGGCGAGGAAATGTACACTGCCGTTGCATATACTAACCCCCAGGGCAGGGATCTGGGGCGTTAGCGGCAACAAGACAAATACCGCTGGTTGAACAATGTAGGAAGCTGAAGTAGTAAATAGTAATTAGAAACTCAGGAAGGTTGATCTGATCCACCCTCCCAAATTACTCCACTCGCTGCTTTTCACCTTGGCGACACTATGAGCAACAACACGAACCCAAGTCACTGGAGAATCGTGAGATTTCACAATGATGGAGGTTTCTCTACGCGAATTGCAGTCCACTCAACTTAAACATGCAGGATCCGGTTTCGACGAGGACCTGCACCCTCGTGAGCACTGCCCTTCGATCCGGCAGTCCATACACCCCGCCAGCGGTCCCGGCGTGTTGTCGCTCTGTGCGGACCTCACTGCTCCTGCGTCCCCAACTGAACTCCACACTCACACCACACGGAAGAAGCATGAGGTCGCCCCAAAGATAAGGCAGCAGAACTACATATCGATAAGCGCCGCTGCTGCCACTAGCGGACAGGCAACGCTTACGAAACCGAGTGGAGCCAGTGAACACGAGAAGAAGACAAGCAACGCAACCATGCCAATTAAACGATACGGTCTGGCAGAAACCTACACACGGCACCAACGCGAGCCACAGCACGACTCAACTGAGTAGATCGAGGTGGAGGATGGACGACACAAGTGCATATCGTCCGAGCGTACACATAGTCGTATACTGTTCTCTACGAGGGAGATTACAATATGGATATTGGAGGGAAGTCCTTTCCAACCTACCCGTCTCTTGGAATGCGCTCTTGTCGGAGGTGACTTTGAAAGAACTACGAGAGGCTATATTGCTCGGTGCTCCCAACAAGACGCAAGGCCCTGGCGGACTCCCTCTTGAATTTTACAAATGTTTTGTTGATCTTATGGGCCCGAAGTTGGTCTGGAAGTACAGAGAACTCCTGAACCCCGGTTTTCTACTACCATCTGAATTCGCTGAAGGCCTCCTCATTCCGGTGACCAAATCCGGCAGAGCGTGTCGCCCGCCTGATTTCCGCCCATTGACAGTGTTAAACAGCGACTAGAAACTCTTGACTCGCAACCTCCATGAGAGGTTCTAATCTACGGCAATGGCGGCCATTCACACTAATCAGACCTGCCTTGAAGGCAACTCTAATGTGTCTACGACTTTGAGCACCTACAGAGACGTGGAGGCGCTGATGCAAACATGCCGCCTCCACGGCGCTCTTGTTGCGCTGGAGTTTGGCCATGCTTTCGATCACGACGATCATGGAATCCTGCGTGCAGTTATGGAACATATCGGTATCCCGCTTCGTTTGATCCATGTGGTATGTTGTGGCGTAACAAGACAGCTACGCCACACTGAAGTAGCCGAAAGGCACGCGTAATCTCACGTAGGCTAGATAGAAGTCTGAAACAGAATACGTAATGAATGGTAGCAAGAAAAGTACGTAGCTGCTATAATACTTAACTTTTAATCCTTCATTTGAATACAGCATTCCTTGATGATACAAGTGAGACTCTATCTTAAAATGGTTAATGGCGCCTTGCTAGGTCGTAGCCATTGACTTAGCTGAAGGCTATTCTAACTGTCTCTCGGCAAATGAGAGAAAGGCTTCGTCAGTGTAGTCGCTAGCAAAGTCGTCGTACAACTGGGGCGAGTGCTATTCCGTATCTCGAGACCTGCCTTGTGGTGGCGCTCGGTCTGCGATCACACAGTGGCGACACGCGGGTCCGACATGTTCTAAATGGACCGCGGCCGATTTAAGCTACCACCTAGCAAGCAAGTGTGGTGTCTGACGGTGACACCACATGGTAAATGGCTGTCGGTCCGACCCCGTCCGTGTTAACAAGTCCGTCAGACGGGGCTGTCTTCTTTCTGTCATTCTTTTCGCCATTTTCCTCGAACCATCTCTTCACGGACTGTGGCGACGCTTGGAAGGACTTAACATCCGCTCCGTGACCTTTCGGTGCGGTGAGTAGGCCATGATGTAATGTTCTTAGCATCAACTGGTGACGAAATATGTACAGCGCTTTCCTGCCTTCAACAGTAAGGGGCAGTGGCAGTAGGGTGCACAACCTACGGAAATAACGCTACGTGGAGGTGGGACAAGGCATGGCTGCGGAGCTGGATGTATCCCTGACAAAGGTCCCAATGCTGAAATGTTTAGGGTATCGTTCCATAGACAAATACAACGTACAGTGGCTTTGTAAAGTCTTACAATTCCGAACACAGGCTCGCTTCAACAAATTTAGATCGTTGGATTTTATGCAACCGAGTTCGGTAAGTCAGTGCGTACGTGGCTTCTCAACTTAGTGCCCACGTATTAACGACAGCCGGCCGGAGTGGCCGAGAGGTTAAAGGCGCTACAGTCTGGAACCGCACGACCGCTACGGTCGCAGGTTCGAATCCTGCCTCGGGCATGGATGTGTGTGATGTGCTTAGGTTAGTTAGGTTTAAGTAGTTCTAAGTTCTAGGGGACTTATGACCACAGCAGTTGAGTCCCATAGTGCTCAGAGCCATTTGACCCATTTTTTTATTAACGACAACAGAAACAATGGCTTCCAGGGGACAAGCAGTATTCGGAACCGTGGTGAGAGCTGGTGCAGTTTTGTTACTCTTACTTTACCCTTCCTCAAAGGATGTGTTGGACTCACTCACGTCAAGCACAGAGCACTGGCGTTGGAACTTCGGTCAATGCGGCGACCCCGGCTTTCGCAAATAGAGAATCTTACTGGTACCCTAACAGGTGGTGACACACAAGTTGTGCCCACCGGTACTTGCTGGACATTTGTGGCCCCCTATCTGATATTAGAAAGTTTTTCGTGGGACATAACTATATGCTGGGAGCTATACCGGAGACACGGAACCGATGGTAATGCTTTATTATGGTGTCCTCCAGCGCTGGGATCCGGCTAACGACACTGTATGACGATATCCCACGGTCGACTGAACGCGCTCTACGTGTCCACTCCTGTGCGGTCGACGTGGTATGTGATCACTAACGAGAAATTTCTATATCATCCACCTAACTACAGGTCCCATGTGCCCTCGTTGAGTGACGATAGACATGGACGAACACAGCTCGAACTGTGCCAGCGTACGCGAATGTTGGAAACTGATCCGCCAGATACTGACTTCCCTTCTACTACGCCCCTTTGTTTCGATGGTGTCTATGGACCTCTTTCATCCCAACGTCGTCTGCTTCCCGATGACCGGGATGAGTGCGTTTAACTGGGTAAAGGGAATGGCGATACATGACACGTATTGCGGCGGTGAAAATTAAATCCTCGATTTGTGGCAATACATGATGGACGAGTTCGTGGTATTAACAAATAGAACGCAGTACCAGGATCTTTTCGCTAATTATTTCGGGTCGTCGTTCACGGACCCACCGACCTGAGGGGGTATGTAGGGTATGAGAAGAATTTGAATTGCAGACGTGAGGTTTCCACGCTTCCCATACTATCAGGTCTCTTACTGTGTGCCTCAGCCCCGAACTCTCTGACGCTTGACGGCTAATGGTAACGGTTGAAATGACAACCACCTCTTCCTCTTCACCCGCTTCGATAGGGTGCTGTGTTCATGAATCACAAGAGGAGAAAGTGTACATGAAAAAGGCTGGGAGATCTCACATAGATCACACCATGCTGAAGAAGAGATTCCGAAATCAGATAATGGACTGTAAGGCGTACCCAGGTGCAGAGATAGACTCAGATCACAATTTAGTCGTGATGAAGAGCGGGCTGAATTTTAAGAGGTTAGTCAGGGAAAGTGGGATACAGAAGTGTTCACGAATGAGGAGATACGTTTGAAGTTCTCTGACCCTATTGACACTTTCAGAAGCAGTAGCTCAGTAGGCAGTTCATTTGAAGAGAAAAGGACATATCTAAAAAGGCTATCACAGAAGTTCCGAAAGAAATAGATACAAAGAAGATAACTCTGAAGAAACCATGGGTAACAGAAGCAATAATTCAGTTCATCGATGAACGAAGGAAGTAGAACAATGCTCAGAGAAATTCACGAATTCAGAAATACAAGTCAAAATGAAATAAATAGGAAGTTCAGGGAAGCTTAGGCGAAATAGCTGCAGGAAAAAGTGTTAAGAAATGGAAAAAGAGATGATTATCGGAACAACTGACTCAACATGTAGAAAAGTCAAAAGAAACTTTGGTGAAATTAAAAGCAAGAGTGGTAGCATGAAGAGTGTAATGGGAATTCCAGTGTTAAAAGCAGAGGAGAGAGCTGATATGTGGAAAGAGTACACTGAAGGCCTCTATGACGGGGAGATCTCTGAACTGCTACGTTACAAAATCAATGTAAATAAGGGTCCCCAGCCTCACTTTAACCCTGATCCATTAAATTTTGGGTGTGCAGGCGCATAAATTCCATATCTTCTTCTAAAATGTCTACCATGCACCGTGCGGCCATCTGCAGACTGAGACGAATGACTGATGTTACAATTCTTTTCCTTTGTTTTTATTTCAGTCCCATCGCCCCATGCGGACGTACGGTGGGCTGTCAATACTCCTCTCTTGAGCGAAGAGAATTCCTAAAGATACAAAAAGGACGAGAAAAAAATGCGAGGACTGTTATTCGTTTTTAAATTAAAAATACTGAAGACAGACAGCTAAAAGAATTAAAAATACATAAAAATGAGAAAAGTGGTGGTGGTAGTGGTGGTTAGTGTTTAACGTCCCGTCGACAACGAGGTCATTAGAGACGGAGCGCAAGCTCCGGTTAGGGAAGGATTGGGAAGGAAATCGGCCGTGCCCTTTCAAAGGAACCATCCCGGCATTTGCCTGAAACGATTTAGGGAAATCACGGAAAACCTAAATCAGGATGGCTGGAGACGGGATTGAACCGTCGTCCTCCCGAATGCGAAAAATGAGAAAAAAAAACCACCATTGCAATGTTGTGATATTCGTCTGTGAAAAATCGCTGGAGCACAGCACTTTCAATTTAAATTGGACTGCACTGGGTGAGAAGTATTATGAGGGGAGAGAATATACTCCATAATGTTGAGGGGTGGGTAGGTAAATTGTCAGGTAGGAAAAATATGGTGATAATAGGAGTTGTGGTGGACAGCGGAAATACAGACTGCGTGAAAGGTATAGAGGGTGTGTGGTGTGACGCTACAGTAGCTTGCTCCGTCGATTTCAACTCGCGGACCGCGCTATTGAGCACGTAACCACAGATAAACAAGCACTAGAGACGTTGTTAGGTGGCAAAGAGGACCACACATGAATGAACTGAATCTGTTGCTACGAAGTCAGTCCTCTCTCGGAAGTCGATGTACGCTGTCAGGTGCACTGTAACTTCTTACACATTTATTAAAGACTTTTACGATAGAAAACTGCTACCTCTGTTCATTAATTTCTTCTCCAAACGAATTAAAACTGCCTCATCCGGCTCGTACAGCCCAGTAAATCCTGTCGCTATATGCCACCCGAAAGTGCCGGAATTATAAAGTCGACTTAATCTTTTTGGGACTCGGTGGTGAAAGAAGGTGTTGCAATTGGTTTCGGGAAGAAATTAATTGGTAGAGATAGTGGTTTCAGCTTGGTCATGTCATGGAATCCACCGCTTTCCTTAACAAACTTACAAAGACGTCGCCATAGTACACATCGCAATGATGCATAGACATTCCAGCGAGGATCGACCGCGTGACAACAGGTTCCATTTATGTATACACGTACTTCTTCGCCGCCGATCAAAGGCTCTGAAGTTCGTGTATCTGTGGTCAGATGCGCAAAGGTGCGGTTCGTGGGTTTGAAAGAGGAGCTCGTGCTGTGCCGTGTCTCTTTCGGCTCACTCTGAAGAAAATAAATGAAATTTATGAACCTCAATCAACACTAGACAATTCTGTCACTCTTATTCCGCACAACCTCCAAGTAGCTGCTCAATTGTCTGCTCTAAGCGCCCTCTTCATTGAACAAGCCCATATTCACTAATCCGCATCATTCGCCTAGGAAGACAGGAAAACACCTTCGCCGCAGGGGGCATAAGACTAGTCCACCTCACAACAAGGCAGATCGACTCCTCGATTTCGAGAGCTCCCCACTGCCCCATGAGACTGCTTAACACACAGGCCTTTCAGGATATCAGAATCGGCATTAGAATGTAGGCATTCTCACTGGCGATTCCCCTCCTGCTTACAGCGCTTGTCTTCGGTGCTGTCTTCTGGTTGGACATTTCGTGAGGAAATTACGGTCACTGTAAGCTAGCCTTCTCGGCTCTAGCTGGTGCCCGCTTAGGAGGATTATGACAAATGCAGCCCGTCTTCTTCAGGCCACTCAAAACATTCTTCCCCTCGACGCCGGAAATAGGTTGAGGCGGCTACAAAACCGGGCAGTGCTATCACACCTGGACGCTACGAAATGATACGTTACGATAGGACCCCGCGAAGAGCGCAGACACAGAGGAGGCGCAAAAACAGATCGAAGAAAATCAAGAAAATAAGACTTTTTAAGGCGAGTTTCCATTCTTTCCCCCGCTGTCGCCCTCGAAGGGTAGTTAGGTATTTCCACACGCGTGATTTGATTTTGTGCTGGCACTGCTTTCAAGATGGCGTCAACTGAAATGAGTTGTGCAACTGTTAATGTGGATTTGTAGGTTGAAGCTCAAGAGCTCAAAGAAAAGTTAACGAACAAAACATCGTCTCACAAATACTCTGTACGAAAATGTTTCGGTTGAAGTCAATTGGCGGCGTCAAAAACGCTATTGCAAGTGTTTCCAGAAGACGACCAAGTGTCGTTAGAACAGAGTGAGTAAAACTACTTTTGAATTCAGTTGCAGCTAAATCTCTTACTCTGTGCAGATCGCCTTAAGTTACAAGCCAGGATACCAAAATACCAGGAAAATATGGACCTCTTTAGTACCATTGTAGTATGCTTACGGAACCCTGACAGCAAAATGTCTAAATTCTTGCATTAATAAAAAGTACCAGCAATGTATTATTTAATTTGGTTATAATATATCTACATCTGTTTACAGAAAATTTGCTCTTATTCTTTCTGTCGTTTAAGTTTTAGCAATAAACCAGCGATATCATTTCAATCGGAGATAGCTCGTCATTGTACCTCCATATTATTATACGTCCTTGTCTATAACAAATACTGTTCAGTAATTTTCTTGTTAATTTGTAAGATAACTTTCTTTTTCTTGTAAAGAATGAGCCCTGGTGGTTTCGCGGGCGCGTGATCCTACTGGCGCCACTAATGTGCGCGTTCCATCAATTGGTTCAAATGGCTCTGAGCACTATGGGACTTAACTTCTGAGGTCATTAGTCCCCTAGAACTTAAAACTACTTAAACCTAAGGACATCACACACACACATGCCCGAGGTAGGATTCGAACCTGCGACCGTAGCGGTTCCAGATTGTAGCGCCTAGAACCGCTCGACCACTCCGGCCGGCCGCGTTCCATCAACTCTGGCCATCTTCGTAGCATCATTATTGAGCTACGTGTTCCCTCTGGGGCTGTGTGGTAGTGAATGGTATGTGGGACACGGAGCTGGATGTCTGCGCCTAAGTACGCGGCACCCTCACAATTGCAGCGAGTTAACACCGTTGAGAGTTGGGTTATGGGGGCCCGCGTTTTCCTGCAGCTTTTGCCATCGCTACCGGCGTGTTTAGTGGGCAATGAGATGCTCTCGTCACGTGCAACCTGATTACTACGTGCAGCAGTCAATTGTGGCGTCCTAAATACGCCAAGGTGGCTACTGAACAGCTTGTTTGCAGCCACGAGCAGCTCGGCAGTACTATCCGGTGCCTCCCTAAAGACGTGAATCCATTGACCTCCAGGGCATTTGTTTGACTTTATCTGTGAAGACTGTTTACTAAGTTGTGTACTCAAAGACTGTTAATCCGACCCGGTGTGAGTTGGCCAGGAATCCAATTTCTTCATGCCTTTCGGTGACCCCTTTGGGGGTCTGAATCTGCAGGTTTCTGTATGAGGCAAGCTAGTATATTTGCAGTGTACTTGGTAGCATGGTTTGTTATTATTGGTACTACTGATTGTAATTTCTATTTGTTGTAGACCTCGTGGCCCTCCGTGGGGCGAGTTATTGGATATGGCCTGTAACTAAAGTTGTGTGCGCTCAGTCTAAAGGTATTCATGTGTGGGTCATGTGTGTGTGCGTGCTTGTATTTGCACACTCTCTTACTCCGTGTTGAGGAACCCTTCGGGTTATTGGTGCACAGTTCAGCCGACCATTAGGTGCGAATCCCTAAGAGGCTCCCGTAAAATTATACCTTGAATTTTTAAACCTTCTTTGAATTTTTGTGTAATTATTCTTTTAAAGGACCTTGCACTTAGCTTCTTGTTGTTGCTGGCAAGGCTAACTTGCAATGTTATGAGCGGGCCGCTCCCATGTTGAAGTTTGAATAGTCGCATTTTCAATTGCCCATTTGGATACTACTGTGTGTATTAATTTTTATCCAACTTATTTTGTTGATGTTCGGTATATGTTGACAGCATTGTATCGGCAGCGGTTGACGCGTTGCTGTTCTTATGGTCCGGGGCGACACGTTTTCCTTCTGCTTCGGCAGCTTTCCCGTCATCGCACGAGGCCTAAGTCTTGGCAGGTGACACGTGCGCCAATGTCCTGTTTCAGCCTCAAGTTCAATAGTTTGTTGTTATTGTTTCGGTATCGTGATACAACGGGGTTGTCGCCGGATTAGAAAGTAACTGACTCAGTAATTGTGTTACTGTAAGGCTCTTGTGGGCGTTTGATGAAAGTCTTTCGGCAAACTGATTCTTTGATTTCTTTAAAAAATTAAGGGTTTAATTGTCATTATCAATTTAATTGTGTTTCAGGGGACCGCTAGTTCACTTAATTACTTAGTGTGATTTATGTTGGAAGACTTCGGTCAGTCACGCATCTCGTGGTCGTGCGGTAGCGTACTTGCTTCCCTCGCCCGGGTTCCCGGGTTCGATTCCCGGCGGGGTCGGGGATTTTCTCTGCCTCGTGATGGCTGGGTGTTGTGTGCTGTCCTTAGGTTAGTTAGGTTTAAGTAGTTCTCTAAGTTCTAGGGGCTGATGACCATAGATGTTAAGTCCCATAGTGCTCAGAGCCATTTGAACCATTTGAACTTCGGTCAGTCAGTGAAGCACTACCGTTCTTTTGGTTTTACGTGTGGGTAGCCTTTGAGCAGCTTAACAGTATCTTGTTTATATAAGAGCAGACCAACCAGTGGAGATGTATACGTTTTAGTGTTTTTTATTTAACGTTTGCTGAACTTATATTCAAGTTCTGTTTTGGGATTAGCCCACAATTGTGATCTAGTTGTGGGCACAGAGCACCGCCGCAGGTTTATCTAATTAATTAGCTGCTTGTAGTCGGCCACCACTGTATTGCACAATTGACGTTTTCTGGGTACTGTTTCTAACTTTATGTATAATGCGAATGTCCTTATACAGTGCGAATTTAATTCAAAAGTCGTAACAGTTTTTATGTATTTCATAAGAATCTTGATAACTGTCAACTGAATCATGATAGAATTATTATTAAATAAAAACCTTTGTTTGAGAGTGATAAATGACTCGAAAGAAGTTGGGCCACTTATCCACGTGTTTTCCTTAAATTAATTCCGATTCTTGTTCTTGGTCTCACACAGTAATATTTTTTGTAATGTTTTCCATAATAATTCTGATTGCGTATTTGAACTTCCAATAGTCACTGAATTAAAATATCCCTCCTGTAATTTTCCTTTAGTTAAACACCACGAAATCTTTCGGTATTTTGATTAGGAAAGAAGATACATTTTGTAATCTTTTCTTTCAGTTACTTTCTTGCGTTAACAAAGTGGTAAATCAACTCTTTGGAACAAAAAGCTCGTAGTTCTTTACGGTGTTAAGCAATATTCTTTCCATTTTTTGTTGTTGTGGATAATCGAAGCTGTCGTAACTAGTAAATAATGCCGTTCCGTGCATCCTGTAGTCCCAAAATACCTACTTCAAAATATTTCATAAATAAGCAAATGTTATTGTGTTGTGTTCAGTATTACAGGAGATGAGGAACTGTACAGCAGGAAGAAAAGCAATGAGTACGGGTCGTGAGTCGTTCTCAGGTAGTTCACTGATAGAGCATTTGTAGTAACCTCCATTTAAGTATACAATACCAAAGTCTTTTACCATGCCAATACAGGAGTGGGAGAAAAGTCATTGTTCTCAGTAGACTTGGCGCTGACTGTGAATCAGCTACGGATTCCTGATAACGAGCAGTACAGTTACCAATCGCACAACCTTGCGTCAAAAGTGTCTCCAGATTCACTGGTAATGTAATTAACAAGCACTGTCATTTTTCCATGTAGGACTAGTTGTTGCTGTTTTTGTTGTGTTCTTCAATACAGGGATTGGTTTGATGCAGCTCTCCATGCTACTCTATCCTGTGGAAGCTTCTTCACCTCCCAGTACCTACTGCTACCTGCATCCTTCTGAATCTGCTTAGTGTATTCATCTCTTGGTCTCCCTGTACGATATTTACCTTCCACGATGTCCTACAATACTAAACTGGTGATCCCTTGATGCCTCAGAACATGTCCTATCAACCGATCTCTTCTTCTAGCCGCACCACAAATTTCTCTTCTACCCAATTGTATTCAATACCTCATTAGTTATGTGATCTACGCATCTAATCTTCAGCAATCTTCTGAAGCACCACATTTAGAAAGTTTCTGTTCTCTTCTTGTCAAAACTATTTATAGTCCTTATTTCACTTCCATGCATGTCTACACTCCATAAAAATACTTTCAGAGACGACTTCCTGACACTTAAATCTATACTCGATGTTAAGAAATATCTCTTCTTCAGAAACGCTTTCCTTGACATTGCCTATCCACATTTTATATCCTCTCTACTTCGACCATCATCAGTTATTTTGCTCCCCAAGCAGCAAAACTCGTTTACTACTTTAAGTGTCACATTTCCTAATCTAATTCCCTCAGCATCATTTACTACTTTGTCTGATTTCCTAATTTATTTCCCTCAGCATTACCCGACTTAATTCGACTACATTTCATTATCCTCGTGTTGCTTTTGTTGATGTTCATCATATATCCTCCTTTCAAGACACTTTCCATTTCGTTCAGCTGCTCTTCTTTTGCTAACTCTGATAGAATTACAATGTCATCGTCGAACCTCAAAGCTTTATTTCTTCACCATGGATTTTAATACCTACTCCTCTTTTGTTTCCTTTACTGCTTGCTCAATATACAGATTGAAGAACATCGGGGATAGGTTACAACCCTGTCTCACTCCCTTCCCAACCACTGCTTCCCTTTCATGCCCTCGATTCTTAAAACTGATATCTGGTTTCTGTAAAAATTGTAAATTTCCTTTCGCTCCCTGTATTTTACCCCTGCCACCTTCAGAATTTGAAATTATTCCAGTCAACATTGTCAAAAGCTTTCTCTAAGTCTACAAATGCTAGATACGCAGGTTTGCTTTTCCTTAATCTATCTTCTAAGATAAGTGGTAGGGTCAGTATTGCCTCACGTGTTCCAATATTTCCACGGAATCCAAACTGATCTTCCCTGAGGTCGGCTTCTACCACTTTTTCCATTCGTCTGTAAAGAATTTGCGTTAGTATTTGCAGCCGTGACTTACTAACCTGATAGTTTGGTAATTTTCACACCTGTCAACACCCGCTGTCTTTGACATAGGAATTATTATATTTTTCTTGGTGTGTGAGGGTAATTCGCCTGTCTCATACATCGTGCTCACCAGATGGAAGAGTTTTGTCAGGGCTGGCTCTCCCAAGGCTGTCAGTAGTTCTAATGTAATGTTATCTACTCCCGAGGCCTTGTTTCGATTTATGTCTTTCAGTGTTCTGTCAAACTCTTCACGCAGTATCATATCTCCCATTTCATCTTCATCTACATCCTCTTCCATTTCCATATTACTGTCCTCTAGTACATCGCCCGTGTATAGACCGCCGGCCGGGTTAGCCGAGCGGTTCTAGGCGATACAGTCTGGAACCGCGCGACCGCTATGGTCGCAGGTTCGAATCCTGCCTCGGACATGGATGTGTGTCATGTCCGATTAGTTAGGTTTAAGTAGTTCTAAGTTCTAGCGGACTGATGACCTCAGCTGATAAGTCCCAAAGTGCTCAGAGCCATTTGAACCTTGTATAGACCCCCTATATACTCCTTCCACCTTTCTGTTTTCCCTTCTTTGCTTAGAACTGGGTTTCCATATGAGCTCTTGATATTCATATAAGTGGTTCTCTTTTCTCCAAAGGTCTCTTTAATTTTCCTGTAGGCAGTATCTATCTTACCCCTAGTGAGACAGGCCTCTACTTCCTTACATTCGTCCTCAAACCATCCCTGCTTAGTCATTTTGCACTTCCTGTCGATCTCATTTTTGAGGCGTTTGTATTCCTTTTTGCCTGCTTCATTTACTGCATTTTTGTATTTTCTCCTTTCATCAATTAAATTCGATATGTCTTCTGTTACCCAAGGATTTCTAATAGCCTTCGTCTTTTTACCTACTTGATGCTCTGCTGCCTTCACTATTTCGTCCCTCAGAGATACCCATTCTTCTTCTACTGTATTTCATTCCCCCATTAATGTCAATCGTTCCCTTATTCTCTCCCTGAAACTCTCTACATCCCCTGGTTCTGTCAGTTTATCCACGTCCCATGTCCTTAAATTCCCACCTTTTTGCAGTTCATAACCAATAGATTGTGGTCAGAGTCCACATCTGCCCCTGGAAATGTCTTACTATTTAAAACCTGGTTCCTAAATCTGTGTCTTACCATTATATAACCTATCTGATACCTTCTAGTATCTCCAGGATTCATCCATGTATACAACCTTCTTTTATGATTCGTGAACCAAGCGTTAGCTATGATTAAGTTATGCTCTGTGCAAAATTCTACCAGGCGGCTTCGTCTTTCATTTCTTACCCCCATTCCATATTCGCCTAATACGTTTCCTTGTCTTCGTTTTCCTACTATCGAATTCCAGTCACCCATGACTATTAAAGTTTCATCTCCCTTCACTATCTGAATAATTTCAGATTATTCCTCAGATCAAATCTTAACTAAAACTCAGCTACTGAAAAGAGCGAGACGTATCCGATTAATCCAAAGAAAATTGTTCTGAAGACCAATACACCCACTCGACCCCAAAATCGAAGCTCAGTTGACTTCAAAATTTGTCAGTTCAGACACGTAGGTAGCTAGGAGATGATCTGTCACTTCCTGCGGCAGATGCTACAAGAGAGGCCTTCAGCACCGCGCTGGTGTGGTTTTCTGTTAAACTTCTGCGAACATACGTTCCTAGAAGAGCAAACCATGTTACTGTGCTCTTCTTCATATATCTTGCAAACGAAACAAAAGGTAAAATGATAGAAATTTGAAATCATACCGAGTCTTACGAATAACAGTTCTTTTTCGAATGACCATCCTCGAAGAGAGAAGAGCGTAAGCGCCTTACACAAAGCACCCTCCTTCACACATCATTTGGTGGCTTGCGGACCATAGATGTAGATTAAAACTTTACCTAGCTGTGGGTATCAAATCGCTGATTATGACGATGATGAGGTAAATTTTTATTCTTTGGCTTTTAACCGTAGTCGTTATTGTTGGAAAAGGTTGCTTGTCCTTTACGACCAACGCTCTTCCTTCCGAGAGCGGTTCTTGTTAGCCCCAGGGCCACTCGGAAAATGGAGGTCACAGCGGAATGAGGTGGTCGGAAATCCAGTGCGGAATAACGCAACGACCGGCACCAAGGATAAACAATTTGCCAGCCACAGATTAACGAGCTATGACGCGTCATTCTCATGTTCCTCTCCATTACAGTTGGCTAATGCAGACCGTTTCTGGTTCAAGATCTACAGTCCTCAACATCTGACACAACGCAGTTCTCTTACTAGCTGAGTCGTACTTAGTGTCGTCAAAATGACCGTGACAAACAGCTGAAGACCAAACAGTGCTTGATATGAAAGTGAGCCCCCCTACTCACGATTTAGAATCCCAAATCCACGACTCCCGTGGTAATTGATTGTCCTAGGTTGCAGACTCATAGAAACATGTTTCGCTTGATTAGATCTTAACTGTAAAAACGGGAAAGAAAAGCCTTCAGTAATCTTTGTTTATTTTCGTTGAACACAAAAATAGTAAGTTTAAGAGTAGAGAGCTTCCACTGAAATGTCTAGCTGCATTATGTTGCCACCTTTGCACTAGGCGAAAACAATATAGGCGAAAGCAGTACGGCGCCATCCTGAAAAATATGCACATATGTAGCTGCCGAAACGTCTTCTCGCCACAAACGTCGATATTGTGTCAAGGCTCCCCGCAGCTGCCATCTTCAGCTGAGGATTCATCTTTTACTATGGTTGCTTATGACGTCATTCCCATGCCGTCAAAAAGGCTCTACGTTAAAATTACGACGTGTCTTGTGAGTCAAATTACGTTTCTTCTAATTTTAAACTATGCTGATAGCAAACAGATAACTTAGTGCATGTGAATGACATTCAAAGTCCCTCGCAAATTTTTTGTTCTGCTTACGTGCAGATCATCTTTATAATACAGTGCCTGAACTGTGTTGAAACAGGATGGGAACGATGAAGATGCACAAAAGCAAAAACACTAGAATAATGCCAAAATAAAATTGAAACAGAGTGTTATTTTGATGTATATCAAATATTTCCAGCAAAGGATTACGAAGCCGCAATCGGCTTAAATCTCTGGAAAGTATTACAAGCAGCATCAATGTATCTTTGTCAATTTTTTAATTTATTAATAATAACTAAAGCATTGTCTTTTATAAAAACTCTCATGTCAGGTTATGCAGCATTAGTTGATGGAGCTATCCCCCACGTCACACTGAATGAAAGATGTTTCTGCTTCCAATACATGCAAACAAAGCTGGAGATAATTTCTGAAAGAAAATTCAAATTCGAAGACTTTGACCACACGAAGAAAGCGGGTAGGCACTAGTAAAAAGATAGATACGGAACAGAACGTCTGATTTCAAACAATTTCATATAGTGTTAGGAAGTGCCTGTTACATCGGAACCAACATTTATTAAGTAAGATTTTAGGTTATACTTTACAAACGAGTTTTCATCTGAAGCAATCGATTAGACATAGACTGAATGGTGGTAACCGATCTGCGCTGTGTGAACGGAGCCTTGAGTTCAACAGACTTGTATCACAACTTGACCTTCCTGAAATATTTTTCTTAACATCCTTAATAATATGCTTTTTGCAATAGCTACTAGCTATCCTCCAACACTAAATTAAAGTAAGTGAAGGGCAGAGATTAGAATTTAACGTCACGTCGTAGAAGAGACCGATACGGATGGAACGCTAGGTCTGCTACGACAAGGATGTGAAAAGAAATTGGCAATGGGCTTTTCAAAGAGCCATTCCGGCAGTCGTCTTAAACCACTGAAAATTTAGTGTGATCTGAGTAGGATATAGCCGCAGTGCTTCCGAATGCAAGGCCAGTGCTATAACCACTGAGCCACCGCCAACAATAAAAAACAAAATAACGAATCACAGATGTTTCAAGTGTTTATGTTGGATTACATGTGTGTTAATTTTTCTGCTGATGAAGTTGATCTTTCACTTGCAGTGCTATAACCACTAGTCAGCTTAATACACTAATTGTTTACACATTTTCCAACCGTTTTAAAATGTTTTGTTCTCTACTGTGTAATCAACTATCAAATGTACTTGTACAATGTATAGCTGTTACCCTGTGTGTATGTATTTTGAACATTTACAGTAACAATCAAACTATAGGCAAAATTTATCAACCGAAAGGTAAAAAAAAAATAATTCAGCGAGAAGGCATATACCAAATAAAATGCCAAATTAGTCATTTATTAAAACTGACTCTGAACGTTGTTCTAAATTTTTATCCCATCATGGCAGTTGCTGAAATGATGAACAGATAAATATATTAGGCTATTGATACGGCTTTATTCCCAAAACAGACTTTAAAGCAGGAATTCAGAATAGGTCACACAACTGTCCTCTGATATCTGTAACTTCCCTAGAACTTTCCCACTGATTGTACAACGTCATCTTCCCTTTGCCGGTAATGGACTCAAGTGTATATGTCCATTGAAACAACTCTCACAACTGCGCATGTCCAAAAAGGTACTAAGCTTGCGTTGTTGATGACAATGAGAAAGTCAGGTGAGATCTGGACAAGCCACGTAATCCCCTTTCTGTGGACGGATCACCATAAAAAGTATCACATTTTCTCACGTCACTAGACGCTATGGAGAGGCTAGGCGTTTTACTAAGATCAGTGGTGAGAAATATGGTATTCAGGAACTGTACTCGCCTTCTGCCTTTTCCGACAAATCGCTGGCGACAAACGTTTCTTCCGCCAACACTTTTCTAACAGGCTACCTGCTAATAGAGCGCCAACGCACATACGTAAAATGAGTTGCCTCGCAGCGTTTGTTACCACTCGGATATTGAAGCGATATGCACATCTTCTTTTGTTCTCAATTCGGAAATTGGTCGTCAGCAATTCATGTTCTCCTTTTTCCCTATCTTCTGGAAGTCTCTTTAGTTCTGAGTCTTATCTTACCTTCCTGATGTACTGAAGCCTTGCTATTCCTAGCACTTCCTTCCCAAGCATTTTTCTTTCTATTAATTTCAGAATGAAGGGACAATGCCTTTATAGGGGACCGACCATTGATCCCTTCGTTCGTAGACAGTCCTCCATGGCCGGCCGCAGTGGCCGAGCGGTTCCAGGCGCTTCAATCCCGAACCGCGTGACTGCTATGGTCACAGGTTCGAATCCTTCCTCGGGCATGGATGTGTGTGATGTCCGTAGGTTAGATTTAAGTAGTTGTAAGTTATAGGGGACTGATGGCCTCATATGTTAAGTCCCATAGTGCTCAGAGCCATTTGAACCACTTGAAAAATCCTCCATAACGCGGTTTCCTCTCATGTGTTGCAGAAGACTTAATCAGCGTTCACCAAAATTTACCAATAAGAGCATGTGAAAGATGCCAATAGTGGCTGATCACAGTTTATCTCGTACTTACCCACATTTATTTTCTAATGGTCTGTATTCAGCAGCAGCCAGGAGAAACACTGTCAAGGTCATTCCTGTTTGAAGCAGTCTTTCGACAATATTACAGCCAGGGGAAACGGAGAAGAGAAAGAGTGCAGGGTTCGACGTTGCCTATACTACTATATCACGACATATGGGGCACGAGATCGGATTGAATAAAAATGAAGAATAATACCACCATGTTCGTTTCAAACCATCGGTTATGAGAGAAATGTATTTTATTTAGTCTATAGTTGCTCTTTTATTGTCTAATTACTACCGGCTTTGGTACGAAGTACTATTATCAGACCATCCCCTAGCGTGCTTACCCAAGAAGTAAATCTTGGTTACCCAAGAAGATGAATGTATAACACACTTTCTTGGGTCAGGGAGCTTGAGACGCAACTGGCTCTTTATTCAATCGAAGTAATAGGTGCTGTCGACGTAGGATCTCAAATTGATTCCATATTTCTAGATTTCCAGAGGGCATTTCTCACAAGCGGCTTCTAATCAAATTGCGTGGCTATATTCACCGCTTCAGTTACACGACTGGATTCATGATTTTCTGTCAGAAAGGGCATTGCTCGTAGTAATGACGGCATGTCATGGAGAGAAGCGGGAATGATATGTAACATTACCATAGAGAGTGTTAAAGGCACTCTGCTGTTACTAATATGCATGAAGGATTGGGGAGGCAATGTGAACGGTCCTATTAGGCTAACTGCAGATGATACTGTCGTTTCCCTCTAGTAAAGTCACCAGAAGATCAATACGAATTCCAAAATGATTTAGGCAATGGATCTGGTTGATGCAAAAAGTTGCAATTGACACTGAACAATAAAAAGAGTGACGTATTCAACACGTGTATTAGAAAGAATCTGATAAATTTCTACAACACAATGAATAATACTAATTTAGAGGTTTCAACACCCAGGAATTACCATTTACGAACAACTTAAATCGGAACCACCACACAGACAATGTTAAGAGGAAGAAGAACAAAAGACTGCGTTTGACAGACAGAGCTCTTAGAAGACGCAACAAATCTGCTAAAATGACTTCCTACTCTACGCTTGTCCTGTCTCTTCTAGACTACTGCTGCACGGTATGGGATCGTTACCGAATGACGTCACAAAAAGGGCAGATCGTTTTGTAGTACGGCGAGATAGGGGAGAAAGTGTATGCAAGGGCTGGGAATTATTAAAACAAAGGTGTTTTTGAAACTTCCTGGCAGATTAAAACTGTGTGCAAGAACAAGACTCGGATTTGCTACCTTTGCTTTTTGCGTGTAAATGTCCTACTGAATGAGCTACCAAAACGCGACTCATGACACATCTTCACCGCTTTACTTCGGCCAATACCTTATTTCCTAACCTCAAAACTTCACAAAGTTCTCTGTGAAACTTTCAGGACTAGCACTCCAGGCTGCGGATAACACATGCCTCCGCAATATCCTTTCTTCCAAGAGCGCTAGTCCTGCAAGTGTCTGAGGCCCCTTGCCACGGTTCGCGTGGCTCCCCCCGTCGGAAGTTCGAGTCCTCGCTCGGGCACGGGTGTTCCAAAATGGTTCAAATGGCTATGAGGTCATCAGTTCCCTAGAACTTAGAACTACTTAAATCTAACGAACCTAAGGACATCACACACATCCATGCCCGACGCAGGATTCGGTTCCGGACTGAAGCGCCTAGAACCTCTCCGCCACAACGGCCGGCCGGCACGGGTGTGTGTGTTGTCTTTAGTTCAACTTAGATTAAGTAGTGTGCAAGCCTAGGGACCGATGACCTCAGTAGTTTGGTCAAATAGGAACTTACCACAAACTGACAAAAAAATTCCTCCAAGTTTCTGAGGTGAACTTCTGTGAACTTTGCAAGAGAGAAGATGATATACTGGCGGAAATAAAGCTTTGAAGACCGGTCGTGAGTCGTTCTTGGGTAACTCAGTCGGTAGAGCACTTGCACGTGAAAGGCATAAGTCCCGAATTCGAGTCTCGGTCCGGCACACAGTTTTAATCTGCCAGGAAGTTTCATATCAGCGCGCACTCCGCTGCAGAGTGAAAATTTCATTCTGAAGACGGTTTTTAGATGAGTCGAGATCTTCTCACAACGTTTCAGTCACCAGCTTTTTCCTACGAATGCGAAAATATTTTGTTGAATCCAGCTTACATGGGGAGGAACGACCTTCGTAAAAAAATAAGAGAAATCTGAGCTCGTACTGAAAGATTTAGGTGGTTATTTAGGTTAGGTGGTTGCTGTTAGATAGTGGAACGTTCGAGAAATAGTCTAATAAGTGGTTTTGTGAACCCTCTGACAGGCACTTGGATTTATTTACTTATTTATTTGTTGAACCTGATGTGATTAGCGCAGTCAGGCCCTCTCTTACAGCGGACCATGGTTTCACACAAGCAGTATCTACTACACCATAGTTACTTACGAAATTTTAATGTGGCAGCTAGTATTAAAATTATTTGTATGTTTGAAGTGGCATTGCGAGAAATTGATACTGACTATGATCTAACAAATTAATATTGACGTTACTTATACTGCTGCAGCTGCTGCCACTAATAGTGAGGTAAATATTGTAGATGTAATAATTGATGGTATTTGGTAACAAAGCCGATAGTCATTACATAAAACGAAAGTGTAACTGAAGACTAACGCAAATGTTTTTCTTCCTGGTTCTGCTGGCCGTTGTTCGGGAATATAAAACGATTACGGACTGAAGCAAGTTAAATTGTCCACTTACGGTGAAGGCAAAGTTTAAGATCGCGTTAGAGGGAGATGTGGAAGGATTTCTCTTTCGCAAAAGAGAACTTTGTGACATTCTTTTTGACTGATCTGTGGAAAACACGGAAAACCTAAAGGCGGAACGCTGTACGTGGTCTCCACTTACGCCGCATGCTCGGCAGAAACTGTATCGCATCTTCTTAGCGTCTGTCGTGCGTCTAGAAAAACAGCGCCGTAAGAAAGTGGCTCAGGACGAGGACAGAAAGGCAGTCAGTGGGTGAAGGGGAAGGAAAAGGGGGAAGGAAGACGGCTGCGTGTGTCACGTGACGGCAGAGTCCTTGACGCGTGCTCCGCCTTCTGTTCTGAACGCACCCGGCGTACGGCGGTGCGTGGGATTTAAATCTCTGAGGACGATCCCCGCCACAGCCGTAACGATTCCGTAAATGAGGCAGCACTCGAGACACTCTCTTACTTCCTTGGGTAACAAAGGAAACAGCTTCCTTAGGGATTTTGCCGACGTCGAAGGACACGACGCGCTACGAATTTCTGATAATTACCTGACAGGCGCCTTGGTTCGGAAGCCAAGAAATCGCCTCCTCGCCCGCGCGACGTTACATATTGTTACACAACATCCACAGATGTAACAGAGTTCTGCATCATATGACGACGTGGTAATTTCTAATCTGCCTGAAAAAAAAATTACATAATTCTCTGGGAAACTTGGACCAACAGCACAAAAAATTACCAGTACCGTCACAGTAACTACACTACTGGCCATTAAAATTGGTGCACCAAGAAGAAATGCAGATGATAAACGGGTATTCATTGGACAAATATATTGTACTATACCTTATATGTGATTATATTTTCACGCAATTTGGGTGCATAGATCCTGAGAAATCAGTACCCAGAACAACCACCTCTAGTCGTAATAATGGCCTTGATCTTGATACGCCTGGGCACTGAGTCAAACAGAGCTTGGATGGCGTGTACAGGTACAGCTGCCCATGCAGCTTCAACACGATACCACCGTTCATCAAGAGTAGTGATTGGCGTATTGTGACAAGCCAGTTGCTCGACCACCATTGACCAGACGTTTTCAATTGGTGAGAGCCCTGGAAAATGTGCTGGCCAGGACAGCAGTCGAACATTTTCTGTATCCAGAAAGGCCCGTACAGGACCTACAACATGCGATCGTGCATTATCCTGCAGAAATGTAGGGTTTCGCAGGGATCGAATGAAGGGTAGAGCCATGGGTCGTAACACATCTGAAATGTAAAGTCCACTGTTCAAAGTGCCGTCAATGCGAACAAGAGGTGACCTAGACATGTAACCAATGGCACCCCTTACCATCACGCCAGTTGATACGCCAGTATGGCGATGACGAATACACACTTCCAATGTGCGTTCACTGCGATGTCGCCAAACACGGTTTCCACCATCATGATGCTCTAAACAGAACCTGGATTCATCCGAAAAAATGACGTTTTGCCATTCGTGCACCCAGGTTTGAAGTTGAGTACGCCACTGCAGGCGCTCCTGTCTGTGATGCAGCGTCAAGGGTAACTGCAGCCATGGTCTCCGAGCTGATAGTCCATGCTGCTGCATACGTCGTCGAACTGTTCGTGCAGATGGATCTTGTCTTGCAAACTTCCCCATCTGTTGACTCAAGGACCGAGACGTGGCTGCACGATCCGTTACAGCTATGCGGATAAGATGCCTGTCATTTCGGCTTCTAGTGATACGAGGCCGTTGGGATCCAGCACGGCGTTCCGTATTACCCTCCTGAACCCACCGATTCCATATTCTGCTAACAGTCATTAGATCTCGACCAACGCGAGCAGCAATGTCGCGATACGATAAACCGCAATCGCGATAGGCTACAATTCGACCTTTATCAAAGTCGGAAACGTGATGGTACGCATTTATCCTCCTTACACGAGGCATCACACCAACGTTTCACCAGGCAACGCCAGTCAACTGCTTTTTGTATATGAGAAATCGATTGGAAACTTTCCTCATGTCAGCACGTTGTAGGTGTCGCCACCGGCGTCAACCTTGTGTGAATGCCCTGAAAAGTTAATCATTTGAATATCACAGCATCTTCTTCCTGTCGGTTAAATTTAACGTCTGTAGCACGTCATCTTCGTGGCGTAGCAATTTTAATGGCCAGTAGTGTAGAAAAGCTCTTGGGCCACTTTCCTTTAGCGTCGACATTGTGTGTCACACTTTTTAATCCGTGTTTGGTGGTATGTCATCCTGCCAAGACAACCTAGTCGAATATATTTTAGGTGGCTTTCTGCAGTAATTCAAAGGAACGAGGAAAACATTCGGTTCTTTCACTTTAATTATTCGCTACTTATTCGTATGTGCCCTCAAATGCCTTATGAAGAGTGTACTTTTTCAAAAGTGTCACATGCTCCTACACGAGGAAGCACTGGTCGCAATTACAAGGAAAGTTCCTACAGTCATATGTCCGGAAACCTGAGAGAGGTGGACCGTTTCAAAAAAATGGCTCTGAGCACTATGGGACTCAACTGCTGTGGTCATAAGTCCCCTAGAACTTAGAACTACTTAAACCTAACTAACCTAAGGACAGCACACAACACCCAGCCATCACGAGGCAGAGAAAATCCCTGACCCCGCCGGGAATCGAACCCGGGAACCCGGGCGTGGGAAGCGAGAACGCGACCGCACGACCACGAGATGCGGGCTGGACCGTTTCACCTGAGACGACTAATATGTAGTATGTACAGATGAGGCAGGATTCACAAGAGATGGTATAACAAATTTCTACCTTACGCATGTGTGGGCAGATGAAAATCCTCCACCAGTCACGCAGATGTTGCATCAAGATCGCTTCATTATCAGTATATGGGCGGAAATTGTCGGTGACATACTCATAGGTGATATGCTTTACAAATAGACTAACAGGTGCCGTGTATCGACAATATATGCTTGATGAATTACCAGCGCAACTAGATAACGTTACCTTTGAAGAAAGACAGCTAGTGTGGTTCATACACGAGGGAGCACCACACCATTTTCTACGCATCGTGCAACGTTATTTCACTCCAACGTTTCATAACTGTTGGATTGATCGACGGGGTCCGATAACATGGCCATCTGTTTCTGCCTATGGTAACATTTAATGAGTATCGAACCCATTGACAATGTGCAGATGGTACAAGAGAACACGAGCAATGTATTTTCATTTCGCTTGCTAACAGAAGTGTATTGCAACAGCACAGAAAGAATCAAATCAATAGCGAATCTTAAAATTTTTCCGGCGTACTTTCGCTATGCCTTTCCAGTCTTGAAATGTTTTTTATTTGTGAATGGGACCTTAAATAGGAGTGTTGTGCATACTGAATGCTGTTATTGAGTTGTTGCATTTTGCACATCCCACACAATATCCTTGCACTGTTTACATCCTTGTTCAATAATAAATGAATGATGTCTTTGTATCTTTGCTTAGTGATATGTTTGGATTGTGAACAAAAACGTCGAGTATATAGCACATGTTTGTTTCCCAACATTGACGTTAAGAACATTATGAAGTGATTTATTTACAATATATATGCTGTTTACCGTTCAACAATATATACATCGAACAACAACATATACATCGACATGGAAAAGCTCGTGGACCACAACAAAACAGCCATCTACTGTAATTTATCTAAGTGAATACAATTACTTAGATAAATTACAGTAGATGGCTGTTTTGTTGTGGTCTTTAAATAAACGCAAGCACTTTAGCGTCCTTTTACGTATGAAACAACTTATAAAGTGGCAAAAAATTTTCAAATATTCTTGTGCAGTGTAGGAACGGGTGACATGCTGATGATCAAAACACCTATGTCACTGAAAATAACAAAAATGGTTCAAATGGCTCTGAGCACTATGGGACTTAACATCGGAGGTCGTCAGTTCCCTAGAACTTAGAACAACTTAGACCTAACTAAGGATATCACACACATCCATGCCCGAGGCAGGATTCAAATCTGCGACCATAGCGGTCACGCCGGCCGGTGTGGCCGTCTGGTTCTAGGCGCTACAGTCTGGAACCGCACGACCGCTACGGTCGTAGGTTCGAATCCTGCCTCGGGCATGGATGTGTGTGATGTCCTAAGGTTAGTTAGGTTTAAGTAGTTCCAAGTTCTAGGGGACTGATGACCTCAGAAGTTAAGTCCCATAGTACTCAGAGCCATTTGAACCAACCATAGCGGTCGCGCGGTTCCAGGCTGTAGCACCTAGAACCGTTCGGCCACAACGGCCGGCTGGAAATAACAGCCATTTGAAGATGGGCGTGGTAGCCCGAAACCAGTTGCGGCACTGAAATAAAGTAAAAGAGAAGCTTTTTTGGCAGGTTGCGCCGTTCAACAACTACTATTAATGGCCGCGGTGTGAACAAGACCAACATGGATAAAATAACATTGTAGGGAAGTATTTATTTTTCTTAAGAATCTGTTTTCCAACACTGACGTTATGAATATTACGAAGTGCGCCACAGTATTGTGTTCTCGAGACAGGAGAAATGAGCTATCAGAAAAAAACTCCGATTGTGGTTTAATGTTCCACCGACAATGACGTCTTTACTGGCGGAACAAAAGAAGAACAATCCTGGAATTGTTTCTAAGTCACGCATCTTAACCACGGTACATCTACATCCACAGAGATACTCTTAAAGCCACCGCACGGTGCGTGGTGGAGGGTACCCTGCACCACTACTAGACATTTCCTTTTCGTTCCACTCGCATGTAAGCGAGGGGAAAACGACTGTCTATATGCCTCCGAATGCCTCGTCTTCCTCGTTCTTACACGCAATGGTATGTTTGCAGCAGTAGAATAGTTCGGCAGTTACCTTCAAATGCTGATCCTCTTAAATTTTCTCAATAGTGTTCCTCGACAAGAACGTCACCTTCCCTCCAGAGATTTCCAATTGAGTTCCTGAAGCATCTCCGTAACATTTGTTCGAATCTACCAGTAAAAAATCTTGCATCCCGCCTCCGAACTGCTTCGATGTCTTCCTTCAACCCGACCTGGTACACTCGCGCAGTACTCAAGAATAGGTCGCACCGGCGTCCTATAAGCGGTCTCCTTTACAGGTAAACCACTGTTTCCTAAAATAAAATAAACCGAAATCGCCCATTCGCCCTCCCTACCGCAGTTTTCATATGCTCGTTCCATTTCATATTGCTTTGCAACGTTATGCCACTAAAACTATTCAATATTAAATGATTTTACTTCTGCTGTTGAGCCATTCTTAATTACGCGTAATGATATTCCTTTCCATGTTATCGATTAAATCTAAATTTGGTAAGCGTGTATTAGTCCCGCGGTAAACAAAAGTGATGAACCGAATCTAGAACTACGGCTTTTTGGTTCTATTTAAGTCACGGCTTAATTTCTTTCTCGCGCTATGTTTTGACCAGACTGATGATCAAAACGTCATAATCTGCAGTTTTTCTCCAGAGACATGGATATAGCTCATGTCAGAGGGATAACAGGAACTTGGCAAGTACAGGTAGAGGGACAAATACGAATCTCGGATATGCGGAAATAGGCAGGGTGGACCCGCGTTCCACATATCAGTTTCTCCCGGAAGCTCTCAGTAAGCGTCAACATATCCTACCTCCGGCTTGGCTTGTACTGCAGAGGTGTTTACGGAAACACGGTACATGCGTTTTGACCTAAATGAACAGCGTTCCTCAATCCCTCGGTCACATATTGACCTGTTTTCCCGTACTTCTGCTCCAAAAACAGAAACTGTTATAACGCATGAAACAAAATTTACGCTGTTCGATAACGAAATGGCGTACACACAATTTTTCATCTTATTTGGATTAAGGCACGTTATGAGACTAGGTACGGCCTGGCCACAGAAAATACAGGATGCTTAACATAGGATAAGCAGCGTATCGTATTCTCTTACGGGACTATAGCTAGGCAAGAAGTAGAACTTTTGTCGTCCCTTTTACTGTCGTCTCAAAGCTCACTGTTTACTAGTGTAATAGCTGATACCTGGAGAGTGTTCATATAGACTTTGCCATCAACTCTTCTAGTATAAGTACATGTACGAAGGTGTCGATTTCTTCACTTGAACAGAACATCCTCATTTCTTCACTTTAAGGCATAAAGCGTATGACAGTCATCTGCGTCTAAACTAGGTTTCACGCCACAGTAATTTCTTAAACATCGCTCGGTTTTCTCAGCGACACTTAAAAATAGAAGACAATTCGATGCCTAGTCAACCCGGAGATGATACAGGCAATATCGTATCAAGTGGCGCATCTGTCATCAAGAAAAGTGATAAGGCAGTACACCAAATGCATGATAAGACGAACTGTATGTAGATTTTACATCAAATACGTCATAACGAACTGTGTTAAGTTTTCCTACGTGCTCCATACATATTGCAGTAGAGAGCCACCAACAAGAGAAGTGGAAAATTAGTAAGAACACACTCAATAACGTGGACTCCCTTGAATATCATTTTCTCAAATTAGACTATGATAATTTTTGTTGCCTTTCTCACATACTTTCAAAATGTGAATTTAACTGCCTTTCATTCACAGAAATCAGATAAATAGTTTACTATAACTTGTGGTATAAATATTTCTCTCTTCTGGTCATTAAACTAGTTTCTGTCTTCAGCGGAATTTAGTGATTTTAAACCCAGATAACGAAATATGTAGCCTAGGATAAGGATCACCACAATTGTAGTACATCGGGGCAAGAGAACAAACGCAGTTCTTTTTTTGTGTAGCTCAGGTGTGTCGAGTTTGGTTAGTTCGACAAAATAAAAAAGAAGAGGAGTTATTTGTGTTACTTCTTCACAGAGATTAAAAAAGGGACACATGAAAATGAGAACAGCTGGGGAATACGTACAATTTTATCTTGATAAATGATGTCCAACGCTTATTAAAATTCTGTAATTGGGCTAAAAGGTTTTAATGGAAGGGTACTGAAATGCTACACAGAGGTTACTGGGAAAACCTGCTCTAAGTCACGTTATTTCCCTTTCTTGCCGGTATTGCAGTGGCACAGCATTTCGTTTCCTCATTTCCCAACTCGCATATTTTCTTAATTGGGTACCAGCGAAACAATACTCCCGTCTGAGCACAAGAAAGGCGAATATGCACCTATTTATTAAGAGAGACTGACTGAAAAGTGGGATACCAGCTCTTTCATTTTACCTTCCTCAGCATCTTTAAAAAATTTGCCAAAAATTTTAGCATGAAAATACTTTCGCGCTCTTTTTGTCATGCAACTCATCCCTCACTCCCAGAAGCTCCCCCAACTATAACTCGCTCACTAGTCCATCCCTGTCAGTCGTTCATACCCAACCACTCCCACTTGTCCATTCTCACTCGCTCAATCAGCTCAACTCATTATCTCTTTGTGTCTTTCTCATTGCCACTGTCCCCTGTCTCATAGCCGCAGTCTACTTCGTTCTGTTCTACTAATACCATCTCCTCTTACTGCTTCTATTTCATTAATTCCTCCCCACTGCTCCTGTCTCCTCTCTCTTCCTTGTTGTCAATGTCTGTCACCCACTTCCACTTTCTCCTTGTCTTTATTCCTCTCACACTGAAACTGCCTTCTTCATCTTTTCCTACCACTATGTCAAGTATGTTCCTTTGTGTCTGTGTCCGTCTCCTTCTTCCGCTTTCCATTGCCTTCGCTCTTTCTGTACGACAAGCACTGTCTAGTGTCTTCCGATATTTTTTACTTTTCCGCCCCTTTCTCATTGCCACTGTCTCCTTCTCTCTCAGCATAGGACAAAATTTTTGGAAAAATTTTTAAAGCTGCTGAGGAATACAGAATGAAACAGACGGTACCTCACTTTTCAACCATACTCTTTCAATAAAAAAGAACATACTCCCTTTTTTTGTGCTCCCATAGGAGCATTTTCTGCTGGTTCCCTTCTTTTCCCCGCTACATGAGGGCATGCCACTCATATGAAAAGTACTTCGTGGTTCAGTACAGATCTGTTAGCTCACTTATGTGAAACTGAAATAACGCAAGACTATACAGGCTTCTCTAAAACTGCCCTTACAAACTTCTAGAAATCATAGAGGGGACTCAGTAGACAATATTTTCAATTGGAATCCGTCCGCAGTTTGAAAACATGTTTGCTAGGTAGGTATGCAACAGGATAGTCATGGTGGGGTGCTCACATCGGATCGGCTGATGTCATTTGACTTGTATCCTAACTCTCCGACTTGGTTGGAGCCTCATTCACATGTTTTGCGTTAGAATAACATGGTTGAGTACACATTTGCAGAATGAACCAACATGGTCCTTTTGTATGCCGAAGCTCACGGCAGTGGGAAATCTGCTTGTCGCCATTATTGACATCGTTCTCCACAACGTCCGACTCCATCGCACACCCTTTTCGCCACAGTTACGCATCGGCTTCGAGAAAGGGGTACCTTTTAACGTTATACCTACTTAGGCGAGTTAATCGATCGGCCGCCCAGTACTGGTACGAGGGAAGATGAATTTATTATACGGCTGAACGGTAGCAGCCCAAAGGCTGAGGGTGCGGCAGAGCAGGTCTGGCTAAGCAGCTGTTATGAGAGAGTCCACAGGTAGAAAGATGAGCAGCCTCACCGGAAATGTGTAAATCCCAGAGCTGGGAATTTAGACGCCTAATACTCTCATGGCCTTCGTGCAGGAGAAGCAGCAGAAATGGCGCAGTGTCAGACAAGATAAAAGATGCCTTCTTACAGCTATTTCAGATTCTGTGTACAATAATTTACAGTCCAGTATTAAAGCAAATGAAAAATCAGAAAAAGTATTCGCTTCCAATGACACAATAATATTTCTTTATCTTTAAAACATTTTTTTCTGTTTTTTGGTCATCAGTCTTCTGACCGGTTTGATGCGACCAACACGAATTCTTCTCCTGTGCTAACCTCTTCAAGTCAGAGTAGCACTTGCAACTTTCGTCCTCAATTATTTGCTGGATGTATTCCAATCTCTGTTTTCCTCTATAGTTTTTGCCCTCTGCAGCTCCTTCTAGTACCATGAAAGTCATTCCCTCATGTCGTAATAGATGTCCTATCATCCTGTCCCTTCTCCTTGTCAGTGTTTTATACATATTACTTTCCTCTCCGATCCTACGAAGAACCTCCTCATTCCTTACCCTATCAGTTCACATTATTTTCAAAATTCGTCTGTATCACCACATCTCAAATGCTTCGACTCTTCTGTTCCGGTTATCCCACACCTCTTGCTTCAGTACGATACAATGTTGTTCTCCAAACATACATACTTAGAAATTTCTTCCTCAAATTAAGGCCTATTTCTGGTACTAGTAGACTTCTCTTGGCCAGGAATGCCCTTTTTGCCATTGCTAGTCTGCTTTTTATGTCTTCCTTGCTCCGTCCGTCACTGGTTATTTCGCTGCTTAGGTAAGAGAATTCCTTAACTTCATCAATTTTGTGACCATCAGTCCTGATATGAACCTTCTCCCTCTTCTCATTTCTGTTACTTCTCAATGCTTTCGTCATTCTTCGATTTAAAATGTTCAAATGTGTGTGAAATCTCATGGGAATTAACTGATAAGGTCATCAGTCCCTACGCTTACACACTACTTAACCTAAATTACCCTAAGGACAAACACAGACACCCATGCCCGAGGGAGGACTCGAAACCTCCGCCGGGACCGGCCGCAGCGCCTGAGACCGCTCGGCTAATCCCGCGAGGCTCTTCTATTTACTCTCAATTCATATTCTGTAGTCATTGTTCTTTCCATTTAGCATATCATGTAATTAATCTTCACTTTCACTCAGGACAGCAACGTCATCAGCAAATTGTATCATTGATATCCTTTCACCTTGAATTTTAATCCCACTCCTGAATCTTTCTTTTATTTTCATCATTTTTTTTATGTACAGATTGAACAGTAGGGGGGCAAAGCTGCATCCCCGTCTTACACACTTTTTAATCCGTACACTTCGTTCTTGGTCGTCTTCTCTTATTATTCCCTCTTGGCTGCTGTACATAACTGTATATGACCCGTCTCTCCCTATAGCTTACCCCTATTTTTCTCAGAATTTCCAACATCTTGCACCATTTTACATTGTAGAACTTTTTTCCAGGTCGAAAAAACCTATGAACGTGTCTTGATTTTTCTTTAGTCTTGGTACCATTATTAATCACAACTTCAGAATTGCCTCTCTCGTGCCTTTACCTTTCTTAAATCCAAACTGATCGTCATCTAGCGCATCCTCAATTTTCTTTTCCATTCTTCTGTGTATTATTCTTGTCTGCAAATTGGATGCATGGGCTGTTAAGCTGATTGTGCGGTAATTGTCGCACTTGTCAGCTCTTGCAGTCTTCGGAAATGTGTGGGTGATGCTTTTCCGAAAGTCAGATGGTATGTCGCCAGAGTCACACATTCTACACACCAACGTGAATAGTCTTTTGTTGCCACATCCCCCCAATGACTTTAGAAATTCTGATGGACTGTTATCTACCCCTTCTGCCTTATTTGATCTCCAGTCCTCTTGCTCTGTTAAATTCTGATTCTAGTACTGGAACCTCTATCTCTTCTAAATCGACTCCAATTTCTTCTTCTATCATATCCCCTCCTTTTATTTTCATCACTTTTTTATGTACAGATTGAACAGTAGGGGGGCAAAGCTGCATCACCGTCTTACACCCTTTTTAATCCGAGCACTTCGTTCTTGGTCCTTTCAATGTTTTCTTTCCACCTCTCTCCTCTGCATTTAACAGTGGAATTCCCGTTGTACTCTTAATGTTATCACCCTTGCTTTTAATGTTACCGAAGGTTGTTTTGACTCTCCTGTATGCTGCGTCTGTCCTTCCGACAATCAATTCTATTTTTATTTCTCCTGCAGCCATTTCGTCTTAGCTTCCCTGCACTTCCTATTTATTTCATTCCTCAGCGACTTGTATTTCTCTGTTCCTGAGTTTTACGGAACATTTTTGTACTTCCTCCTTTCACCGACCATTTGAAATATTTCTTCTACTACCTGTGGTTTCTTCGAATTTATCTTCTTTATGCCTATGTTTTCCTTCCCAACCTCTGTGATGGCCCTTTTTAGAGATGTCCATTTCTCTTCAACTGTCTTGCCTACTGTATTTATTGCTGCATCTATAGCCCTAGAGAACTTCAACCGTATCTCGTCATTCCTTAGTACTTCCGCATCCCACTTCTTTGCTTATTAAAACTACAGAAGTTAACATTTCACAGCGAATAAACATTTCCACAATGAACCTCTGAATTAACATATTTTAAACGCTTCATGAGATTATAACATACGAGGATTGGGTTGTTTGGGGGAAGAGACCAAACAGCGAGGTCATCGGTCTCATCGGATTAGGGGACGGGGAAGGAAGTCGGCCGTGCCCTTTCAAAGGAACCATCCCGGCATTTGCCTGGAGCGATTTAGGGAAATGACGGAAAAGCTAAATCAGAATGGCCGGACGAGGGATTGAACAGTCGTCCTCCCGAATGCGAGTCCAGTGTGCTAACCACTGCGCCACCTAGCTCGGTTACAACATAAGATATCTCAGAGATGATATCATTGTATTGTAGCTGTTATCTCTGAAGCCTATCTATATCTATTTTCATTTCTTGATTTACTAAATTTTCTATGTTTTTTCGTTGGGAAAATATTTGTCAGACCATCATTTCCTCCACAATTACACAGCAAATGAATACAGCATATTTTGTCGTACATGCATGTTTATTTAACCATCAATTGACTATTTGCCAGTAACATTATTTAAATATTAATTACAACTGATAATACAAAATCATGGATGAGGGGCGGATGGCAACACGTTCGAGTCGATCGAGGTGGAGGGCCAGTGTGAGGGCTCGTCGCCTGGCCTCGTCCTTTCACTCTATGAGCGGACAGGTGGCCGCTCCTTCAGCATCCGAGGAAGCGAACGGGGGGAAGGATGTACCAGCTCCAATGTTAGGCTCGCTATGGGGTCCCTTATATATGTAGCGTTCAGGGCTGGCAAGAAAGCCAATGGGACCTCATCTGGGATGTGGAGCCGGCCTTTCCCGTTGCTACCGAGCGTGGAGGGGTGAAGTAGTCTGCATGTTATGGCTCACGTCGGCTCCAACGACGCCTGCCGCATGGGTTCTGAGGCGATCGCACAGGCTGCTGGCGGAGGTGGTGAAAACTGCAGGCATCGCGCACGGGCTGCAAGTAGAGCTCGCAATTTGCAGAATCGTTCCCAGAGTTGATAGGTGACATTTGGTTTGGAGGCCAGTGGAGGTCCTCAGCCAAAGCCTTCGTCGACCCTTTGACGTTCTTGGCTGCAGATTTCTAGACCTACGTTTTTGTGTGGGGACTCCCCTTGATAGTCAGGTGTGCAGTACACAAAGGAAGCAGTTACTCGGTAGTGCACTTGAGGTTCTATGGGCTAGGTGGTAGTTTGAGGTGCTCTGATGAACATTTGCCAGTCGACATCCAACAAGGGAAGTCAAACTGCGTTCAGAATAAAGACACTTCGACTGTCACAATTTTATCAGTAAGCTGACGAAGTATTCGTAATAAAATTCCCAAATTTACTGTCCTCCAGGAAAGTTCTCGCACTCAAATTATTCTTGAGACCGAGAGCTGCTGAATCCCAAAGTGAAAAGCGCTGAGATATTTAACGAGACGTGGACCGTCTATCGGAAAGACTGATTAGAGGCCGTAGGATGGGGAGTGCTCATTGCAGTTGAAAAAAATATTGTCTCTATTGGTCTCTATTGAGGTCGAATTTCGGTGTGACAATGACGTCATCTTGTCGTGTTTAACAGGTTTAAGTGACACCAAGTTCATTGTTAGATGTTCCCACTGGCCACCCGATTGTGCTGTGACAGTTCTAGAATCATTCAAAGAAAGCCTGCGGACAGTACCGCGTGAGTACCCAAATCATACAATATTAGTCGGAGATGACTTGAAACTGCCGAGTATAGACTAGGAGGGGTACAGACAGACAGTCATGCGAAATACTTTTGAACACGTTTTCTGAAAATTTTCGTGAGCAGCTAGCTTGGCAGCCCACACGGAAATATCTGGGACCTTGTAGCTACAAATGGATGGAACTTATCGACAATGTCAGTATAGAAACGGGGATTAACTGTCATGATATCATTATACCAACTATGATTAAGAAAGTTAATAAACCAGTCAAGAGGGCTAGGAGAGTGTTTTCGCTAGACAGAGCACATAATCAGTTATTAACATCTCACTTAGACATTGAATTGACATCACTTAGTTAAGTAAGATTACAGGCAAAGTTTAAGGAAACTGTAAATCGTAGTCTGGAGAGTTATGTGCCTAGTAAGTGGTTTAATAACGAAATTCGGCGGATGCTAAGGAAGCTGGGGCTGTTGCACTCTCGGTTCAAAAGGCAACGCACATATGACGACAAGTGAAGGTTAGCAAAGATTCCTGCGTCTGTGAAGAGACCTATGCGCGAAGCATACAACTACTACCACGATCACACTTTAGCAAAAGATGTGGCACAGAACCCGAGAAAATTCCGGTCGTATGTAAAAGCGCTAAGCAAGTCTAAGGCTTGCATTCGGTCCCTTGTTGACCACTCTGCTGTGACAGCTGAAGATAGCAAAACGAGAGCTGAAGGTTTAATTTTCAAGTTCTAAAAATCGGTCACACAGGAGAATCGTACGAACATACCGACATTTGACCAGTGACCTGGCGAAGAGAAACAGCTGAAAGATTTAAAAACAAATAAATCACCAGGTCCGGATGGAACGCAGGTCGATTTTACCAAGGATACTCTACGGCATTGGCCCCATACCTTCCTTCTTTTTTTTGACTCAGAGTCTTCTGACTGTATGATGCAGCCCGCCACGAATTCCTCTCCTGAGCCAACCTCTTCATCTCACAGTTTCACTTGCAACCTACATCCTCAATTACTTGCTCGATCTATTCCAATCACTGTCTTCCTCTTCAATTTCTGCTCTCTGCAGCTCCCTCTAGTACCATGGAAGCCATTCCTTGATGTCTTAACAGATGTGCTATCATCCCATCCCTTCTCTTTGTCAGTGTTTTCCACATATTCTTTTCCTCTCCGATTCTGCGCAGAACCTCCTCATTCCTTACCTTATCATTCCATCCAATTTTCAACATTCGTCTGTAGCCCTACATCTTACCTAGCCTGCATTTGTCGTGAATCTCTTGCCCAGTGCAACGTCCCAAGCGACTGGGAAGCAGCGCAGGTGACTCCAGTATATAAGAAAGGTAAAACAACGTACCCGCAAAATTCGACCAACATCCTAACTTGTGTTTGCTGCAGAATCCTTGAACATATTCTCAATTCGAATATAATAAACCTTCTTGAGACCCAGAAGCTTATGTCCACGAATCAGCATCATTTCAGAAAGCATCTATCGTGCAAAACTCAGCTTGCCATTTTCGCACCTGATACACTGCGAGCTATGGATGAAGAGCAACAGGCAGATTCCATATTCCTAGATTTCTGCCTTATTGCAGGCCGTTAACGAAGATACGAGCGTTTGGAATAAGTTCACAGATGAAACTTCCTGGCAGATTAAAACTGTGTGCCGGACCGAGACTCGAACTAGGGACTTTTGCCTTTCGCGGGCCAGTGCTCTACCAACTGAGCTACCCGAGCACGACTGACGCCCCGTCCTCACAGCTTTAATTCTGCCAGTACCTCGCCTCCTACCTTCCAAACTTGCCCGCGAAAGGCAAAGGTCACGAGTTCGAGTCTCTGTCCGGTACACAGTTTTAATCTGCCATGAAGTTTCATATCAGCGCACACTCCGCTGCAGAGTGAAAATCTCATTCAAGTTCACAGATATGTGAGTGGCTCGAAGACTTCTTAATAAAACCTACGATGTTATTCTCGACAGCGAGTGTTCATCAGAGCAGGGTATCGTCATGAGTGCCCCAGGGAAGTGTAATACGACCGATGCTGTTCTGTGTATACATATGGATTTGGCTGACAGGATGGGCAGCAATCTGCTGTTGTTTGCTGACGATGCCGTGGTGTACTGTAAGGTGTGAAAGTTGAGTGACTGTACGAAGGTTACAGCTTAGTTTGGAGATTTTGCTACCATTCTCGTAACGCTCTCAACGTAACTTAACTGCATTTGATAAGGGTATTTTCCGTCTATATTTTAACGGAACACTGTACGGTCACTTTCCGTTTATTCGAGATGTCCTCTCTTGGGTAAACATTGTTCAACATAGCTCTCTGTCGTCTACATCAATTACATATTTTAGAATAGAGCCATTGTTATTAAATTACTTATTTACCTCTTATTTTGTACTTCTGTGTACTTCATTAACTCGCAGTTCCATCCAATGCATACACCGTTTGACTGCAGGATCACAGTTACAGGTTTTTATTTGCAGGGAACTACATGCGGGGCGTGAAAGCAGACGTGCGCGGCGCAATTCTATGATAACATCGAGCCATTATTTTTAAACAAAGCCGTACATAGCCCAAGTACTTGAAGTTCTGTAGGTAAAGACGCAACTGGTTTGCTCCTATAGGATGCTGTTTAAAAGAGCAACTATACTGTCAGTAACGGTTAGGTACAGTCGTAACATTCACCGCCAGAAAGCTTGACTCTGTTGCTCCAAGGAGATGCCGCACACCCAAATTAACTGGCAACAGCAGTGTTAGTGTAAACTGATTAAGTTTCTATTTTGTTTCTTTGGTTATTAATGAGAAGTATTGTTAAAAAGTGATGTATTGAACTGCACTTAATAAATTACTTCTAAAAAAAGGTAGAGGTACCAACATGTTTATAAGTGGTTGTAGCAGGGAAGCTGTAAGTTTCCGAACATAGGTTCGCGTTCAAAATATAACCTATTTAGTCACTTCTACAAGTCCTGGTAGCTTTTAAGGCTAATTTTAGACCACTATGTATAATTTTCCCCGCACAAAAATTTTGCATGAGCTTCAGTCCAACAACAATATGGGGTTCCCAGAATCCTTCTGACGATACTTTATAGCAGAATTCTCCGCGCCACTTTATAAACTACGTGTTCGCCTCTCACCGTATTTAACGTGCGTATTTTACGAGTACGAGTAGAGTAACTTTGAACCTCTGCATCTCGAAAATGTATAAAGATATCAAGAAAATTTACACGGTTGTTCGAGATCGGGATCTTAGAAATATATAGTAAAAATTCAGGCATTTGGTGTGTCTTTCCATCTTGGTTTGGTACCGAAAACCATGATTTAGTGTTTTTTCAGAAACCGCCCTTGAACGAAATGGAGTCTCCATAAGCCACTTGAGGCACAACGTAGATCGCACCCAACGCAAAAAAAGAAGAAAAAAAAAAAAAAGATTTGCTCCGTTTGACTAAGCTGGAGGACAGCAGTGTGAAGTATTGTTTTTTAAATTTCTGACCGAAAAGTCAAACATCACTTTTCATAGACGTGACTTTAAAAGTGCTTCAGTAGGTCCTTAAAAAATCATAGATTTTTAAAAAAAAATTCACCCACTAATTTACCCCTTTAGTGGTTGAATTTCCAAATATGTTGAAGCAGGTATTTTTTTTTTAATTTCCGACCGAGAAACAAAATACTAATTTTCGTAGACCTAGCATCTAAATTGCATAAATAGCGACGTATATTTTAAAAAACTTTTCATCCCCTACTTCACCCCCTTAGGGGCTGAATTTCGAACAATCCGTTACTGAATGATGTCTACGGTATCAGATAAACACCATTTCTAATTTCATGTTCCTATCTTTAGCAGTTTGGGCTGTGTAAATCAGTCATGACTTATTTCACCACATAAGGGGTAAAATTTCCAACAGCTTTCTTTTCTAATCGAGAAGTCGAATTTAAATTTTCGTAGATCTAGCTTTAAATAATTCTTTCATAATGAAATAATTTCGTAAAGTATTTCATCTCCCATTTCACCTCCATATCGGATGAATTTGTAAAAACACTGAAACATTTATCTTTTTTTATTTGAAACCGAGAGGGCAAAACCAGTTTTCGTTGACGTAGCTTTACAATGGCTTAGTAGTTCTTTAATAATGGTTTATTTTAAAAAAATAAAAAGCTTTCACCCTCTGTTTCACACATATAAGGGTTAAATTTCCAAATATGCTGAAACATGTATTTCTTTATACCTGACAGAGAAACCAAATAACAATCCTCATAGTTCTAACTCCAAAATTACCTTAATAGCGACATCCCCTATTTCTCCTCATTAGGAGCAAAATTTTCGAAAAATCCATTCTTACACGAAGCCTACAATATGAGAATAACACTCATACTTCAAGTTCATATCTTACAAGTTTGGGCAAGTCGACGATGAATCAGTAAGGACATTTTCTTTTGTATATAGAGGTAAGGGCTAATGGCATTATTTTCGGCTCAGCCGTAGGAACGGAGAACCATTTTCCAATCATATTATTCTCCGCTACATATCCACGAGCACAATATTGTTTATGTTCTACCTACTGGTAATCATTTATTTTGTTAGCCATTTTCGGCTTGTAAGGCTATTATCGACTTTTTAACTATCATCGTTAAAGAGTGTCTACATCTACATCTATGTGATTACTATTCACAATGAAGTGACTGGCAGAGAGTTCACTGAACCACCTTAAAGCTGTCTCTCTACCGTTCCACTCTCGAACAGCGCGCGGGAAAAACGAGCACTTAAATTTTCTCTGCGCGAGCACTGATTTCTCTTATTTTATCGTGATAATCATTTCTCCGTATGTAGGTGGGTGGCAACAGAATGTTTTCGCAACCGGAGGAGAAAACTGGCGATTGAAATGTTATGAGAAGATCCCATCGCAACGAAAAACGCCTCTGTTTTAATTCACTTATCATGTCCGTGGCACTATCTCGCCTATTTCGCCATAGTACAAAACGAGCCCCATTCTTTGAACTTTTTCGATGTCAACCGTCAGTCGCACCTAATGTGAATCTCACGCCGCACGGCAATAGTCCAGCAAAGGACGAACAAGCGTGGTGTAAGCAGTCTCTTTAGACCTGTTGCTCTTTCTAAGTGTTCTGCCAATGAATCGCAGTCTTTGGCTTTCTCTATCCACAACATTATCTATGTGATCGTTCCAATTTAGACTATTGGAAATTGTAATTCCTAAGAATTTAGTTGAATTTGCAGCCTTAAGATTTGTGTGACTTATCGCGTAACTGAAATTTAGAGGATTTCTTTTAGTACTCATGTGAATAACTTCACACTTTTCTTTTTCAGGGTCAACTGTCACTTTTTGCACCATACAGATATCTTATCTAAATCATTTTGCAATTTGTTTTGATCGTCTGATGATTTTACAAGATGGTAAATGACAGCAACATCTGCAAACAATCTAATGAGGCTACTCAGATAGTCTCCTACGTCGTTAATATAGATCAGGAACAATAGAGGGCCTATACCACTTCCTTGGGGAACGCCGGATATTACTTCTGTTTTAGTCGATGACTTTCCGTCTATTACTACGAACTGTGACCTTTCTGACAGGAAATCACGAATGCAGTCTCACAACTGAGGCGATATTCCATACGCACGCAGTTAGGTTAGAGGAACGGTGTCGAAAGCCTTCTGGAAATCTAAAACTATGGAATCAATTTGACAACGCCTGTCGATAGCATACATTACTTCCTGAGTATAAACAGGTAGTTGCGTTTCACAAGAACGATGTTTTCTGAATCCGTGCTACGTGTCAATAAATCGTTTTATTCGAGGTAATTCATAATGTTCTAACACAATATATGTTCTAGAACCCTAATGCAAATCGACTTAAGTGATATGGGCGTGTAATTCAGCGGATTACTTCCATTTCCCTCTTTGCGTATTGGTGTGACTTGAGCAGTTTTCCAGTGTTTAGGTACGGAACTTTCTGTGACCGATCGGTTGTATATAATTGCTAAATACGGAGCTAGTGTATCAGCATACTCTGAAACGAATCTGACAAAGAGATTCTGGTCATACATCAGTATCTCTTTGTGTTTCCTGCCGGATTCCAAAACAGAGATTCGTTGTGGAAATTATTAAAAGCATCTCGCATAGAAGTACGCACTATATTTCGATCTTCTTCAAAACTTCGCCAATCTTCGTGATTTTGCGTTCTTTTAAATTTGGCATGCTTTTTTCGTTGTTTCTGCAGCAGCTATCTGACCCGTTTTGTGTACCATGGGGGGTCAGTACCATCACTTAAAAAATTTATGTGCTACATCTCTCTCAACTGCCATCGATACTATCTCTTTGAAATCATTCCACATCTTTTCTGCGCTAATCGTGATCAATATTAAAATGAGATTAAAATTATGTTATTTTGATTTTAATTTAATATTAATCGTTGTACAGGACGTGTTTTCTCGAGGTTTCGTATTAATGATTTTCTAGTTTTTCCATTTATTTTCTGCTTAACATTCTTAATTACTTGTCCTCAACGGCGATTGTTCATCGAAGACTGGAGTATCGTCAGGATTGCCCCAAGTATGATAGAACCGCTGTTCTTCTCTGTATACATAAATGATTTTGCGGACGGGATGGGCAGCAATCAGAGTTTGTTTGGTGACGATGCCGTGCTGTACGGTAAGGCGTCGACATTGAGAGACTGTAGGAAGATACGACTTAGACAAAATTTCCAGTTGGTGTGATGAATGGCAGTTAGCCCTAAATGTTGAAAAATACGGATGTGTAGGAAGAACAAATCTTTAATGTTTGGATACAGTGTTACTGATAATCGTTTCAATATCTGGGCATAGCGTTGAAAAGCGATATGAGACGGAACAAGTAATTGCAAACTGTGGTAGGGAAAGCGAATGGTCGACTTTGGTTTATGAGAGAATTTTAGAAAAGAGTGGTTCACCTGTGAAGGAGACCGGTTATGGGACGCTGGTCCAATCAATTTTTGGGTACTGCTCGAGTGTTCGGTATCCGTACCAAGTCGGATCGAAGGAAGACATCGAAGCAGTTCAGAGGCGGCCTGCGAGATTTGTTACCGGCAGGTTTGAACAACACGTTAATGTTACGGAGATGCTTCGGGAACTCAAACTTGAATCCCTGGATGGAGGACAACAATCTTTTCGAGAAACACTGTTGAGATAATTCAAAGAATCAGAATCTGAAGCTGAGTTCCAAACGATTCTACTGCCGCCAAAATATTCTAATGGGCCAAAGAAACTGCAATAGGCATGCATATTCAAATATAGAGATGTGTAAACAGGCAGAATACGTCGCTGCGGTCGCCAACGCCTATATAAGACAACAAGATGGTTCAAATGGCTCTGAGCACTATGGGACTCAACATCTGAGGTCATCAGTCCCTTAGAACTCAGAACTACTTAAACCTAACTAACCTAAGTACATCACACACATTCATGCCCGAGGCAGGATTCGAACCTGCGACCGTAGCGGTCGCACGGTTCCAGACTGAAGCGCCTAGAACCGCTCGGCCACCACGGCCGGCAGGCAACAAGTGTATGGCGGAGTAGTTAGGTTGTTTACTGCTGCTGCAATGGCAGGTTATCAAGATTCATGTGAGTCTGAACGTGGTGTTATAGTCGGGAGTGATGGGATCCAGCGGCTCCGAGTTAGCGATAAAGTGCGGATTTTCTCGTATGACCATTCCAAGAGTATACCATGAACACCAGGAATCCGGCAAAACATCAAACCTCCGACATCGCTGAGGCCGGAAAAAAATGGTTCAAATGGCTCTGAGCGCTATTGGACTTAACAGCTGAGGTCATCAGTCCCCTAGAACCTAGACCTACTTAAACCTAACTAACCTAAGGGCATCACACACATCCATGCCCGAAGCAGGAGTCGAACCTGCTACTGTAGCGGTCGCACGGTTCCATACTGAAGTGCCTAGAAGCGCTCGGCCCCCAAGGCCGGCAGGCCGAAAAAAAAAACTCCTGCAAGAACGCCACTAACGACGAATGAATAGAACCGTTCAACGCGATACAGGTGCACTCTGTCGCAAATTGCTGCATATTTCAGTCCTGGGCCATCAACAAGTGTCAACGAGCGAACCGTTCAACGAATCATCACCGATATCGGCTTTCGGAGCTAAAGATCCACTCGTATACTACACGATACAAAGCTTTGAGCCTCGCCTGGGCCCGACAACACCGACCTTGGGCCGTTGATGACTGGTCACATATTGCCTGGTCGAACAAGTCTCGTTTCGAATTATATCGAGTGAATGGAGACAACCTCATGACTCTAAGCAACCTACATGTCAGCAGGGAACTGTTCAAGCTGGTGGAGGCTCTGTTGTAATGGTGTGGGGCGTGTGCAGTTGGTGTTATATGGGACCCCTGATGCGTCTAGGTACAATTCTGACACGTGACGCGTCATATCTGATCACCTGCATCCATTCATGTCATTTCGTATTCCGACGGATTTGGGCAATTCCAGCAGGACAGTGCCACACCTCACACGTCCAGAATTGCTACAGAGTAGCTCCAGGAACACTCTTCCGAATGTAAACGCTTCCGCTGGCGACCAAACTCCCGAGAGATGAACATTATTAGGAAAAAAAGTTCAAATGTGTGTGAATTCCTAAGAGACCAAACTACTAAAGTCTTCGGTACCTAGACTTACACGCTACTTAAACTAACTTATACTAAGAAGAACACACACATCCGTGCCCGAAAAAGGACTCGAACCGGTGGCGGCATGGGCTGCGCAATCCGTGACATGGTACCTTAAACCGCGTAGCCACAACGCGCGGCTGAACATTATTAAGCTTATCTGGAACGCCTTGCAACGTGCTGCCCAGGAGAGATCTCCATCCTCGCAACCCCACCCACCCCCCGCCCTCCCCACCCTCGTACTCTTCAGGATTTCTGTCAGACCTGCACGATTCATGGTGTCAGTTCCCTCCAGCACTACTTCAGACGTTAGTCGAGTCCATGTCACGTGGTGTTGCGGCACTTCTACCTCCTCGCGAGTGCGCTACACGACATTAGGCAGGTGTGCCAGTTTCTTTGGCTGTTCGGTGTACTTCGCGCCTAAGAATCACAAAGATGAGATATAAGAAATTAGGACTCATACGGAGGCATATAGATAGTCGTTTTTCCCTCTCTCTATTTGCTAGTGAAACAGGAAATGAAGTGACAAGTAGTGGTACAGGGTACCCTCCGCCCCGCACCGTACGATGGCTTGCGGAGTATCTATGTAGATGTGGATGTAGATTGTAATGTCACAGATAACGTTTACTGTAAGCTCATAGTTCTATCACGAACTGTAAAATCATTTTCAATTTATTTCACGAACGTTGTACTCTCACTGACGAGAAAGGTAAAATCTGATGGTGGCCTTGTAACCCGAAGAACACTGTACATCATGTACAATGTTAGACTTTTAATTTATAATCATGGCGTTCGGAGAGATTGTGAACTTGTTAGCTAAGATCGCTTCTGAACAACAATCATTGTTGATTAATGGTTTCTATAAGCATGGTTACAGCTTCAGGTCTGTGCATGCATTCATAAAATGTGGAGTAATACAGGGATAAAATTAAGTACACAATACAGGTGTATTTTAATAGCAAAATCGTATTACAACATACCTCGATAAAAGATTGTTATGTGTCTCCTATACCAGCTTACAAGTACTCTTTCTAAAACATTTCCAGGTATGTGAGGGACGAGATGAACAATGCATCGATAGTTCAAGGTTAAAAATACAGTGTAAAGAGTAAATCACGGAACGCTCGTGTTTCATACCACACAGTACTGTGTACTTCACTGCAACCAGAACAACGCTAGACTGGCATGCGGTAGTCGGTATTGGTCGGAAAATTGACAGTTGGCATTTATAGGTGTCAGTAATTCATGTACATCTTCCTTAGAGTTATTTATGTATTTTAACTACAGTATGGTTCCTGATACCTTTCGATAAAAGATTCTTAAACATCTTCTTTTAAATTTATATTACATTCTCTTGCACTAGTGCTCTACGTGGAATCTGCTTTACCACTTGGTGCGATTTCCAGATAGTGACACACAACAAATTGCTGTATGACAATATTTTGTAATTTATAAAAATATGCAGCTACAATTGTATAATTATTAAAATTATAATACAAGGTAAAAATATGCAGCAGTAATACTACAAGGTAGGTCTTCATTGTGTCGTTTGGATAGCGGTCTACTCTGTGTACGGGCACCTAAGTTATTACAACGTATGCGAGTAATAAAATAATTACAGTGGTAGTGGATAGCACATTTTATTCACATACTAACAACATTTAGATGATGTGATTGCCCATATCAGAGTCACGATTTGCGTCTACGTTGTGTTCCAGTGGCTTACTACTTAAATAAATATGGACGCACCACGATGACCTTGATTGGGCACCCTTAACGTAACATAGTAAACAATATGTGGGGGTGTTCTGCCAATGAACGTAATATTGTTAGCTTCTGTTTTAATAATTATTTTACAACTAATTTAAAAGAAGGTGTTTAAGAATCTTTTATCGACACGTAACAGGAATCACGTTGTAGTTAAAATACATAAATAATTTTAAGTAAGAAGTACGTGAATACACTAACGAGACCTGTCAATCTCGTCTGTCAAATTTCCAACCAGTACCTGCCAGTCTAGCGGTGTTCTGGCTGCAGTGAAGTGCACAGTAACGTGTGATATGAAACGCGAGTGTTTGGCGATTTACTCTGTACATTGTGTTTTTGACCTTGACTTGCGGTTGCATCATTCATCTAGTACCTCACATACCTGGCAATGATTTAGTAACAGTAATAATACTTGGTATTAAAATGCACCTCTTTCGTGTACTTAATTTTATCTGTGTATAATTTAACATTGTATGAATGCATTTACAGATCTGAAGATGGTATCCATATTACCAAAACCGGTAATCAACAATTAAGGTTGGTTACCTATGACTGTAACTAAGAAGTTCAACTTCTCTCAAGATAATTATTACAGATCGCCTCTTATAACTCAGGATGATTAAACTAACTGTTATGTAGTTGTCCTATTAAGAAGCAAGCGAACGATCATTTAAACTGCTACCTGACATGGCGAGGAACTGAAGGCGGAACACTCCTGGGCACGACTCAACGCATCCTTTACGGTTTCTGGAGATTTTTCGAGGACAAAGTTAAGACTGTCGCCACTCCCCCACGATGTTGTCAGAAATAAGAAGGTACACCGCCACTGCCTTGGAGAACATTACCTCAAAACTACTTGAGAGGACATGGCGAGAATAGTACTCCAATTGCGACGTCTGTCATTAACAATCACATTCTGTCCGTCGAAGGCAGGTGTAACAGTTTCGAACCTACGACTTTGGAAAATTGTGACACCATTTACTTGTATTCGCTGTTAGTGAAAATACAAACCCAGTAATTTTTAATCATTGTGTAAAATTCACCTGACTTCAATAGACGTCTATCTGAAGCAACACCGGAACATGTAAGGAAGGGTGAAATTTGAAAACCATTTTCACGCTGCCTCCTTCCTATGGAATTGTTGTTTGTAAAACTAATTATTCTGCATCTATTACGAAGTATAAAGTGGTGCCTCTTTCTGTCGTATGTACGGGTATGATTCGTGGAAACTTTCATTCTCGTACGTATGCGCTTTAGGTAACGGTTGGGCGCAGAAAAAGCACGTGGAAGGAAGCTTGAAATGGCCTTTGGCTCCCCGTGTACAGTGTTTAGAAAGGATGGCGTCGGAGGTGCAGGGTTGCTAACGACTTTCAAGCTGTTTGTGTTGTAATGGAGGCATTAACTGCAGAAAAACGACACTGGAATGGAAACCGTATTCTCTGCATCCTGTGAAAGTGCATGTTGTGTTTCGGTGTCGACTGCTACCGTAGCTGGCAGCTACAACTCTCGATTAGTCTCTAGACCAATCAAGACTTTTGCGTTTGTGTTTCATAGAAGTTAACGAGATCTGGTTATACTGACAGGCTGTCGATGTAGGCTGACTTACGTAACTTTTCGATTTTTACTGAGTGTCCAACCTCTATCTGGAATATCTCAACCTGTACTATCCTCATTCACTTCATGGTTTAGGCAATGTGCCTCACAGATCACAATATAGTAGTGATGAAGAGTAGGCTGAAGTTAAAAACATTAGTCAGGAATAATCAATACGCAAAGAAGTGGGTTACGGAAGTACTAAGGAGTGCCGAGATACGCTTGAAGTTTCGAAGGCTATAGATACAGCAATAAGAAGTAGCTCAGTAGGCAGTACAGTTGAAGAGGAATGGTCATCTCTAAAAAGGGAAATCACAGAAGTTGGAAAGCAAAACATAGGTAAAAAGAAAGTAACTATGAAGAAATCATGGGTAACAGAAGAAATACTTCAGTTGATCGATGATAGAAGGAAGTACAATAATGTTCAGGGAAATTCAGGAATACAGAAATACGTCACTGAGGAATGAAATAAATAGGAAGTGCTGGGAAGCTAAGAGGAAATGGCTGCTTGAAAAATATGAAGAAATTGAAAAAGAAATGATTGTAGCAAGGACTGATGCAGCATATAAGAAAGTCAAAACAACCTTCAGTGACATTAAAAGCAAGGGTGATAGCATAACAAAACGACTCTTCGCGTTGGTGTGTAGAATGTAACAGTCTGGCGACATAGCATCTGACTTTCGGAAAAATATCATCCACACAATTCCGAAGACTGCAACAGCTGACAAGTGCGAGCATTATCGTACAATTATCTTAACGGTTCATGCATCCAAGTTGCTAAAAAAGATAATATACAGAAGAATGGGAAAGAAAACTGAGAATGTGATAAAGGACTATGAGTCTCGCTTTAGAAAAGGTAAATGCACCCAAGAGATAATTCTGACGTTGCGGTTGATAATGGAAGCAAAGCTAAAGATAATTCAAGACACGTTCATTGGATTTGTCGACCTGGAAAAAGGGGCCGACAGTGTAAAATGGTGCGAGGTGGAACTTCTGAGAGAAATAGGGGTAAGGTATAGGGACAGACGGATAATACACGAGTACAAGAGGCAAGAGGGAAAAATAAGAGTGGATGACCAAGAACGAAGTGCTCGGATTATAAAGGGTGTAAGACAGGGATGTAGCTTTTCCCCCCTACTGTTCAATCTGTGCATAAAAGAAGCAATGACGGAAATAAAAGAAAGATTCAGGAGTGGAAATAAAATTCAAGGTGAAAGGAGATCAGTGATACGATTCGATAATGACATTGCTATGCTGAGTGAGTGTGAAGAAGAATTACATGATATGCTGAATGGAGCGACCAACATAATGAGCTGAATGGAGCGACCAACATAATGAGTACAGAATATGAACCAAGAATAAGTCGAAGAAAGACGAAAGCAGTGAGAAGTAGAAGAAATGAGAAAAGAGACAAAGTTCATATCAGGATTGATGATCACAAAATTGATGAAGTTAAGGAATTCTCTTTCCTAGGCAGCAAAATAACCAATGACGGACGGAGCAAGGAAGACATCAAAACCAGACTAGCGTTGGCCAAAATCGCATACCTGCCAAGAAAAGTCTGCTGATAACAAACATAGGCCTTAATTTGAGGAAGAAATTTCTGAGAATGTACTTCCGGAGAACAGTATTGCATCGTAGTGAAGCATGAACTGTGGGAAAATGAGGAGGTTGTTCGTAGAATCGGAGAGGGAAGGAATATGTATAAAACACTGACAAGGAGAAGGGACAGGATGATAGGACATCAGCTAGAGGGAGCTGTAAAGGTCAAGAACTCTAGAAGAAGACAGAGATTGGAATACATCCAGCAAATAACTGAGGACATGCTCTGAGATGAAGGAATTCGTGGCGGGTCGCATCAAATGTCAGAAGACTGATGACCTTCAAAAAACGAAAAAAGTGCACGAGTATGGCTATAAATTTTAAGAAATTAGAGTTTTTAGGTTTTACCGAGGTGTACGGACAATCTTTCATCCCGTATCCCATTTACGATTGAAGTAGGAAGAAGGGAAAGAAAATATAGTACAGTACATACTCTCCGGCATATATACCTGTATTCTGTACAGATGCGGACCACATATGCAGTTTGAAGTGCAACCACGTATATTCTTTGTCTGCATTAGCGCCATCGTGTTTCATTTGTGGGGTGTTATGAGTTCAACCTTATGACAAATTTATGACATGTTTCCATAAAAAAGATCTGAAGATGGTCATTCTAGACCGAAACCGGTAGTCTGGTGACAAATATTTGTGATCATAGACGTAAAGGAAAGGAAAGTTTCAAAACATTCCACAATTAATGAATTTTTTGAATCATTATCCCCAATGGCGGTGTCTATCCGTGTTTTGTAGGTCTGTTCTTCACTCTTTCACTCTGCACTGTCCACCTACGAAGAGACTAATGCATCATAGTGACCTAATACACGACATCTCAAAATATATATGTTCCTTATGAAAGATTAATGCATTAAACGGTATGATGCTTTGTGCTAATGTAATCTCCTAATCTTCCATAATGAATATATGTACTTCGAAATGCTATGCGTAAATGCATTCTACTATATCAGCCTCACGTTAGAAACATCGTACAACGTGAAACACAGAAAAGTACAACAAAACGTGGACAAATGCTTAACTGCCACAACACATAGTTTACGTAAATGCGAAAGGCATTATTAAGATCTGGAACCACGTAAAATTCAACCAGTTAACTATAATCTGTTAAACAGTATTACGAACGTTGCTTATAATTAACGTGTTTCTGTGCTTTTGGCAGCTCATTAGGTAGTCCGTGTTTGGACGCTGTGGCGTGGGGAAGTACGCTGAGGTGGTGTGCGCCCGAGCGCTTGCTCAACTGTGAATGACATGTCGTCCCCTCAAAACTAAAACCAAGGTATTTAGTTTTGAGAGGATCACCAAAAACGCTACACCCCTCGTTATTCGACAACGCGTTGTTGATGATGTGCAGGTGCTTGATGAGAAAGTAATAAGTATTCAGATGAACAACGCCGTGAATTCTGCATGTGCAAAATGTATAAATAATGAAGTTCGCGAACGACTAATCAGGAACACTGATGGTAGCGAAAAATTTAATCAGACTGATGGATCTATCAGCATAGTCTTATTAACCATCTTGCTTTTTTTTGCGGATCCACAGCGTCGATGTACTTCGAAAAGAAAATATTCTCCGTTATAGGCTGTAAAATTAATCGTTTGTTGTCTGCGTTTCTGGCCAGTGACTTCAGTCTGGATGTTGATGTAACTACTCTTTAAAACTGATACTCAGTCCATTCATATTAATGTGACCATCGCCAATGCTCGATGTCAATATGAAATAACCACTTACAGACGGCAGGTATCACACTAGCGGTGGAGTGTATGTAAAATATCTTTTCTTTTTTTCTTAGGGGGAGGAGAGGGGTACACGGAAAACAGTGTAATCCTTACCCCAATTTTGAAACTGAGCAATTTATCTGACACGCAAAAGGATGTGATCACTGGATTTCGAACCATTTGGGCCAAGAGTGGACGCATTTCCAAAAACGTTACGTTTGTAAACTGCCTCGTGCTGTCATTGTTAATGTATACGACGCATTTCAAAATGACTCTACCCAAAACCGGCGTTGAGGAAACTGTGGTGCTCCACGGGCAATAGATGACGGGTTAACGACAGCTGCGGACATGTGTAAGGGCGAATAGCCGTGCAATCACTGAGCAACCGACAACCGAGATGAAATAAGGAAGTTCGGTAGCAGGAGGAACAAGACTTCTGGTCAGGTGAATAAAAGATTATAAATACAAAATCAAATAGGGGTAATGCAGGAGAAGGTTTAATAATGAATAAAAAAATAGGAGTGCGGGTAAGCTACTACCAACAGCGTAGAGAACGTATTATAGTGGCCAAGATAGACACGAAGCCCATGCCTACTACAGTAGTACAAGTTTATATGCCAACTAGCTCTGCAGATGACGAAGAAATTGAAGAAATGTATGATGAGATAAAAGAAATTATTCAGGTAGTGAAGGGAGACGAAAATTTAATAGTCATGGCTGACTGGAATTCGAGAGTAGGAAAAGGGAGAGAAGGAAACATAGTAGGTGAAAATGGATTGGGGCTAGGAAATGAAAGAGGAAGCCGTCTGGTAGAATTTTGCACAGAGCATAACTTAATCATAGCTAACACTTGGTTCAAGAATCATAAAAAAAGGTTCTATACATGGAAGAATCCTGGAGATACTAAAAGGTATCAGATAGATAATATAATGGTAAGACAGAGATTTAGGAACCATGTTTTAAATTGTAGGACATTTCTAGGGGCAGATGTGGACTCTGACCACAATCTATTGGTTATGAACTGTAGATTAAAACTGAAGAAATTGCAAAAAGGTGGGAATTTAAGGAGATGGGACCTCGATAAACTGACAGAACCAGAGGTTGTACAGAGTTTCAGGGACAGCATAAGGGAACAATTGACAGGACTGGGGGAAAGAAATACAGTAGAAGACGAATGGGTAGCTCTGAGGGATGTGGTAGTGAAAGCAGCAGAGGATCAAGTGGGTAAAAAGACGAGGGCTAGTAGAAATCCTTGGGTAACAGAAGAAATATTGAATTTAATTGATGAAAGGAGAAAATATATAATGCAGTAAATGAAGCAGGCAAAAAGGAATACAAACGTCTCAAAAATGAGATCGACAGGAAGTGCAAAATGGCTAAGCAGGCATGGCTAGAGGACAAATGTAAGGATGTAGGGACTTATCTCACTAGGGGTAAGATAGATACAGCCTACAGGAAAATTAAAGAGTTTGGAGAAAAGAGAGCCACTTGCATAAATATCAAGAGCTCAGATGGAAACCCAGTTCTAAGCAAAGAAGGGAAAGCAGAAAGGTGGAAGGAGTACATAGAGGGTCTATACAAGGGCGATGTACTTGAGGACAATATTATGGAAATGGAAGAGGATGTAGATGAAGATGAAATAGGAGATATGATACTGCGCGAAGAGTTTGACAGAGCACTGAAAGACCTGAGTCGAAACAAGGCCACGGGAGTAGACGACATTCCATTAGAACTACTGACAGACTTGGGAGAGCCAGTCCTGACAAAACTCTACCATCTGGTGAGCAAGATGCACGAGACGGGCGAAATACCCTCAGACTTCAAGAAGAATATAACAATCCCAATCCCAAAGAAAGAAGGTGTGTTAATAAATCACATCTGCAAAATACTAACACGAATTCTTTACAGGCGAATGGAAAAAGTGGTAGAAGCAGACCTCAGGGAAGATCAGTTTGGATTTCGTAGAAATATTGGAACACGTGAGGCAATACTGCCCCTACCACTTATCTTAGAAGAAAGATTAAGGAAAGGAAAACCTACGTTTCTAGTATTTTTAGACTTGGAGAAAGCTTTTGACAATGTTGACTGGAATACTCTCTTTCAAATTCTAAAAGTGGCAGGGGTAAAATACAGGGAGCGAAAGGCTATTTACAGTTTGTACAGAAACCAGATGGCACTTATAAGAGTCGAGGGGCATGAAAGGGAAGCAGTGGTAGGGATGGGAGTGAGACAGGGTTGTAGCCTCTCTCCGATGTTTTTAAATCTGTATATTGAGCAAACAGTAAAGGAAAGAAAAGAAAAATTTGAAGTAGGTATTAAAATCCAGGGAGAAGAAATAAAAACTTTGAGGTTCGCCGATGACATTGTAATTCTGTCAGAGACAGCAAATGACTTGGAAGAGCAGTTGAACGGAATGGACAGTGTCTTGAAAGGAGGATATAAGATGAACATCAACAAAAGCAAAACGAGGATAATGGAATGTAGTCGAATTAAGTCGAGTGATGCTGAGGGAATTAGATTAGAAAATGAGACACTTAAAGTAGTAAAGGAGTTTTGCTATTTGGGGAGTAAAATAACTGATGATGGTCGAAGTAGAGAAGATATAAAATGCAGACTGGCAATGGCAAGGAAAGCATTTCTAAAGAAGAGAAATTTGTTAACATCGAGTATAGATTTAAGTGCCAGGAAGGCGTTTCTGAAAGTATTTGTAGCCATGTATGGACAATAAGTAGTTTGGACAAGAAGAGAATAGAAGCTTTCGAAATGTGGTGCTACAGAAGAATGTTGAAGATTAGGTGGGTAGATCACGTAACTAATGAGGAGGTATTGAATAGGATTGGGGAGAAGAGATGTTTGTGGCACAACTTGAATAGAAGAAGGGATCGGTTGGTAGGACATGTTCTGAGGCATCAAGGGATCACAAACTTAGCATTGGAAGGCAGCGTGGAGGGTAAAAATCGTAGAGGGAGACCTGATTCAGAAGGATGTAGGTTACAGTAGGTACTCGGAGATGGAGCTTGCACGGGATAGATTAGCATGGAGAGCTGCATCAAACCAGTCTCAGGACTGAAGACCACAACAACAAACAACATGTCAAAATTTGCGAGATAATTCTCGAACAGTGGTTTACTAAGTTTATTAAGTGAGAGACTGAGGAAAAGTGAAGTCAGTAGCTTATGAAAAAGCACATCGTTTGTATAAAAAAGGGTAATGTCTTCACATACGTTGTTCCAAAACGCATAGCATTTCCCGTCACACCACATATTGACGGCCCTTAAAGCTTACATTCCGTTATGGAAAAAGTATGTAGTTATTGAAAGAACACGGTACATAATGCTTATATCATAATGATATTGTAAAATACTCTCCTCTTTGTATGCTATCATTTGCCAAAATCTCATTTCAGTATATTCGTAACCGTTTGTGAAATATGATGAATGTTTTGGATGTTTCAGTCTGGCATTATCGCTAGCCTGGCGCGATCGTAAATGAGTGTTCTACATCAGATGAGTTTTCTCAAAATTGGTGACAGATAGATACTTCTACCCACGGCTAAAGAAAAATTCAATATGCTAGTTAAATTACATATGCAAGAACATATGTAACATGCACGAACTGGAAAATCATAGCGACCCCTATTTTTCATTGCACACTTTTCCGAATCTCACGCAGTGTCTTACTTTCACGTAAATATCACAATAACCATTACCATTGACTAAATAATGTGGCACACGCACTATCGTGATAGCACTCCGTCTTCAGGCCACAAGTGGCCCATCGGGACCACCCGACCGCCGCGTCATCCTCAGTTGAGGATGGGGATGCTGGTTTTCTGTGACCGGAGCCGCTACTATTCGGTCGAGTAGCTCCTCAACTGGCATCACGATTCTGAGTGTACCCCGAAAAATGGCAACAGTGCATGGTGGCCTCGATGGTCACTCATCCAAGTGTTGGCCAGGGCCGACAGCCCATAACTTCGGTGATCTCACGGGAACCGGTGTATCCACTGCGGCAAGGCCGTTGCCTACACCATCATGAGCCTGACACATAATGTTATAAGTAAAAAAAAAAATTTTTTTTCTCTTTATTGGGTGCCCGGGCGGCCGAAATTTGGAAAACACTTATCGGCCTCCCCTTCCGAAAAAATGAACGAACTCGTCCACGTTTTGGACGAAATCCGGGCACTGCACGTTGGTCACCGTATGCTGCACAAGTCTACACTCGCGTAAGGACCGAGCGAGGTGGCGGAGTGGTTATCACACTGGACTCGCATTCAGGAAGACGACAGTTCAAACCCGGTTCCGGCTATCCCTATTTAGGGTTTCCGTGATTTCCCTCAATCGCTTCATGCAACTAGCGGGATGGTTCCTTTCAAAGGTCACGGCTGAATTCCATCCCCACACTTCCCTAATCGATGGTACCGAAGAACTCGCTATAAGGTCCCCTAACCCCCAAACAACCCCCTCTCGCAAGGATTGCTACTGTCGCGCTCGACCAATTACCGCGCACTACTTGTGGACTCTGCGACACGACGGCCGCAATCCCATTTCCGAGGAGAGTGTGCTTGTCGCGTCGGTGCGGAGCGATATGGCGGTAGAAATCGGCGAGAGCAAGTGTTCTCCAAGACACAACGGTGCGCGTGCAGTGCAGTTGCAGGCAGGCGACCTGCGCGGCGCGTAGAAAGTGCGTGCCTGCGGCCAGGCGCGTAGGAATGTCGCTCCGAATACCACACACACACACACACACACACACTTACACACTCGGGAGTTTCCGTGTAGGCTACATAACGACTCCACCTAGCGCCTCAACCGAGCGCGATGCAGCAGCAGTTCTGACAGGGATACGATCAGGAGAAGCTTAAAACCCCATTCGGGCATCCAAATGGAAAATTAAAACGGGTTACCTGAAACGTTCGACACCGCTTCTCTCTTCCTTTTTGGGTGCGTATAGAGATCTAGTTATTGTTTACTTCAAATGGCATTAATTAGAGCCCCTAGTAATAACATGGATTCTCAAATCCACAATTCCCATACTCCATACTTATATTGTAGTGGTTTGTTGTTCAGGATTGCGGGTTCATGGATTAATACGTATGTTTTAGGTGATGTTTTAACTTTATGAATGACAGACAAGAGCTTCGAAGATTCTTGCTTAGTTTTTGCTGCGTACATAAGAAACAACATGAGGTCGACTTACTGATTAATTTTGCCGTCTCAGGAAGTGAGTGTTGCCACTCTCACCCTTGGCATAAACAGTGGAGCACTACCTTGGAACACAATCTACGACTAAGAGACAGAAGTGATGACACTTTCTGTAGGACCTGACCATCATTTTGCAGGACAATGCTCAGGCACGTGAAGTGCAAGCTGCTACTGATTTATTTGACTGATGGGGCTGCTAAGTGCGATACCACCTACTGCACTCTCCTGACTTAAGGCCTCGTGAGTGCAACTCAATTTCAGAACTGCTACAAATTCGTCGGGCAATAGACCGCGCCGCTCGAACTGTCAACACAACTGGCACTGCTAAGAGTTCCTACAACTGCCACCTCGCTCGCAACGGGTTATACACAATGCTGGTGACTACTTTGAAGATCATTAAAACTTTGAAACATGTATCTATTTTGTACTAGTTGTAAATAAATAGTTGCCACTATTAAAGTTCCAACCCTCGTAGTCGTAAACATATTTGGGAGGAACTCGTTGGAGGAGACCCACCAGTGTAAGATCTTAAATTACACAACAAAACCAGAATCATGGTAAACATTGACAAAAGTTTCCGATAAAAAACATTTGGAGGCATATATTGAGGACGTAATGGCTTGTACGCTGTCACGCTTAAGGCTAATGGGAGTCATCAAAGACCATATAAAACAGGTAAACAGAGACACAGTGCAGACAGCAGGCAATAGTGGTAGCGTTTAGGTTACTGGAGCTAAATAATAACCCTAGTGCCCCGGGAATTTCAGACGTTCTGGGAAGCTGCCCCTGGGAAGAAGTTTCATTTCAGAGAAGTAAATGTTAAGTCTCTCCAAAACCTGGACGGTGTTGTAAGGCGTCACAGTGGAAGATGGCCACCAAGAGTAACATCTTAGCAGAGGCGGCAAGCTTGATATTTCCTATGGTTTTTACACGCGCACAAGGCACTACGTTTTCTGGCCATAATAGGAGTGGCGGTGACATTTAGCTTCCAGCTGAGCGCTGTTGCTACAAATTTGTTAATGTAACGTTCAGAAACATCCCTACCTACTCAGTAAGAGAAGGGGAGGAATCTGGATGTGGTTGGCAAGATGGTTGGCCAGGGGCACGCTGGAGATGCAGACTGGTCGAAGCTTGTGAAGTGCTGGGAGAAGGAAGGGAGAAATATTGCGGCGCCACGATTCTTTAAAAATCCCTGTTTTTGTAGTATTCAGATAGAGTTCTCAGTCAGATCGTTGGGGCAGTGGCTCCCTGTCGCTCTCGACCAGCCTCTAAAGCTCGGACATGTCTGTTTTTCTCACTTGGAGTGCTGCTCTCAAGTTTGTGCTTGACATGCCGTTAGTATTGGCTACTTCTGTTAGTGTTTACCCCCGTGGATTCAGACACTAAATTCCATTGTGCAAGTGATTACCTCCTATGCTTATTCTAATGTCTAGAATTAGTCTTCAGTGTAGTGGTGAGTCTGAGGTCTAGTAAACAGTGTTAATCGGAACCCTGAACACCATGAGCCTCCTAATGCACGAATCCTATCGAGTCCCATAACCTGCGCCTCTTCTAGGCGCCCTGTGACTGTGTTTGCGCTGTTCCACGTCATCAACCTGGGAATTTGTCTTTCTGCATTTGGCCCTCACCACTCGTAAATTGTATACTGACCTCAACTCTCTCCCTTCCCTTCATCCTGATTCAAGAGTATCGATTGCTGTGTCTGGACTTACAGCTGACTGAACACCGCCCGTAATTTTCCCCAAAAATTGATACAATTTATTGGCTTCAACTAAACCCTCGTGAAGTCCATCTCGTTCAGTAAAATGCCAATCCAAATGTCCATCTATTTTCTTGGTTAGATTTGGTTTGAAGACTCATCCTACTTAGTGTGTGAAATCTTGCTAAATGGCAATGTTCTCTTACGAAAATCGTAAAACCTTTCACCCAACGCACGGGAAATGTCCTAGCCACTCCACTCTGCTTTCTGTACTTCGAGAAATACCTCGTGGATCTCTGAACTCAAAAAACATCAATACTGTCGAATCGGCACCTCTGCCCCCGAGTGTCCTCGAATTCAGCACTGTGGAGGAAAACCGATCGACTCGTCAATTTCATGAGCTTTCAAAACGCTCTACGAAATAATTTAATACTCAGACCTGTCATTCAGCCAGAAACAGTAGCCTGTTGCAATTACTTTTCTTGCTTTTGTTTCTAAGCAGGTACTTGGATACATCCGCCACCCTAGCAAAATCAGCCAGTCGTCCAGGTCTCCAGCAAAACCCACTTAGGAGGATTAGGAAAAGACTTCCCCTTCGGCCTCAACCTGACGAAAACCTCCTTCACACAGAAACCGCCCTTGTCGTAGACAGCAGCCACAGGAAGACTACACAGTGACGGCCAGGAAACGGTATGTTACAAAATGCTTTCAGCAAGCAAAGAATGCCTAAGTGCTTCGCAGTTCGGGTACAGAATCCAATTATTGATTTTCGCACTTACACATGCATTTGCGCATAGGAATTCAACTGCCATACCAAAGTAGCTCACATACAAATCAGAAATATTAATAAACATTATTGATGTTATAGAAAATGGCTGATAGTTCTCAAAGCAAACATGTTATCCAGGCGTAGCTGAATTCCTGTTACTCCTCGAATACACTGCATAATAAACCGTTCATTGTCTCATAATAATAACAAATCTCTCACGCAATTATCAGAAAATGGCCTCCCCTGTTTGTGAGAAGCTAAGAAAAGGAGTACAAAATTATCAATAATGTGGCCACTATTTCAGTCTCCTGACCGTACTAGCTCAGACAATGTGAGTTCCGTCAATTCTATTAAACGCCCTTTCTTCACATACGGCCAAATTGCGCGATGAAAAGCTAGATTCCAATTTTTTTCTTTTTTTTTTTTTTTTACTGACCGGTTTAATTTGGCTTACCACGAGTTACAGTCACCCCTTCATCTGAGAACAGCACGTGCAACCTAAGTTGTCGTAATTTATCATACACTATGAGATCAAAAGTATTCGGACACACCTAAAAACATAAGTTTTTTTTCATGTTAGGTGCATTGTGCTGTCACCTGCTGTCAGGTACTCCATATCGGCGACCTCAGTAGTCATGAGACATAATGAGAGAGCAGAATGGGGCGCTCCGCGAAAATCACGGACTTCGAGGGTATTCAGGTGATTGGGTGTCACTTACGTCATACGTCTGCACGCGAGATTTCCACACTCCTAAACATCCCTAGGTGCACTGTTTCCGATTTGGTAGTGGAGTGGAAACGTGAAGGGACACGTACAGCACAAAAGCGTACAGGCCAACCTCGTCTGTTAACAGATAGAGACCGCCGACAATTGAAGAGGGTCGAAATGTGTAATAGACAGACATCTATGCAGACCATCAAACAGGAATTCCAAATTGCATCAGGATCCACTGCAAGTCCTATGACAGTTAGACGGGAGGTGAGAAAACTTGGATTTCATGGTCGAGCGGCTGCTCATAAGCCACACAACACGCCGGTAAATGCCAAACGACGCCTCGCTTGGTGTAAGGAGCGTAAACATTGGACGATTGAACAGTGTGGTGTGACGAGTCACGGTACGCAATATGGCGATCTGATGGCAGGGTCTGGGTATGGCGAATGCCCAGAGAATGTCATCTGTCAGCGTGTGTAATGCCAACAGCAAAATTCGGAGGCGGTGGTGTTATGGTGTGGTGGTGTTTATCAAGAATGGGGCTTACACCCCATGTTGTTTTGCGTGGCACCATCGCAGCAGAAGCCTGCATTGATGTCTTAAGCACCTTCTTGCTTCCCATTGTTGAAGAGCAATTGGTGGATGGCGATTGCATCTTTCAACACGATCGAGCACCTGTTCATAATGCACTGGCCTGTGGCTGTATGGTTACACAACAATAACATCCCTGTAATGGACTCGCCTGACCTGAATCCTATAGAACACCTTTGGGATGTTTTGGAATGCCGACTCTGTACCAGCCTTCACTGACCGACATCGATATCTCTACTCAGTGCAGCACTCCGTGAAGAATGGGCTGCCTTCCCCAAGAAACCTTCCAGCACCTGACTGAACGTATGCCTGCGAGAGTGGAAGCTGTCATCGAGGATAAGGGTGGACCAACACCACAATTAATTCCAGCATTAAAGATGGAGAACACCACGAACTTGTTAGTCATTTTCAGCCAGGTGTCCGGATGCGTTTGGTCATGTAGTGTATGTAGGCCAGTCTTTCTCTTCCACCACGGTGCCTACCCTCTATACCACGGAAGTTATGCCTTGATGCCCCAACACTGGTCCTATCATCTCGTCCCTACTTCTAGTCAATGCTTTCCATACGTTTCTTTCTTCGTCGCTTTTGCGGAAAACTCTTCAGTTCATATAATTTCCAACAGCCTTCTATAGCACCATATATGAAATGCTACGTTTCTCCTATCTTACAAAAGGCACTACACATTGTGTGATCATACGTATTGTGTTCGCAAAAATCTGAATGGTTCGAAGATTATTCACCCTTAGAAATCGTTACTGGACCTCAGTTTGTCAACAGCAGGCGAGGTAAGGACTGACGTTCCCCAAGAAAGAACAGCATGAATGTGTGAATAGGATATGTATTCGCAACTGCGAATATGAACCGAATTCATCTGTATATTGGAATGACGACACTAAAAATTTCTGACAGACCGAGACTTGAATAAATAGCAAAACATTTCCCAGAGAGAATATGTAGGTTGTTACAATTACCAGAGAAGTATTCTGCAGTAATAACTCATAAACTTATACTTCTAGGACCTAATGTACACAAAAATTGTTTGCTTCAATTTTTTTGGCTTTGCCATAAAGATTCACATATGTTGCAACTCCTCCTTTTTCCATGTAAACTCTCCACGAAAATGATAATACCTGATACTTAACTTCTCCAACCATGTGATTACGAAGTGTTCAGAATTTTGCAAGTCTTTTTGGCATTTAAGAGGCACATGTATCTTGTTTCCCAACTCCCTAATGTTATTATATAAACTGCATATTATGATAACGTTCATTATAACATTTCTCAAGAAATAAAAGGAAAAGAGCACCCTCTGCCTCTAGTAATCTAAGAGATTTGGCATTGTATGCCCAATAACACTTTCTGCAAGATATTGAGTTAATCTGTCCTTCTCCCTTCATTATGGTGCAGGCCATGATGATATGTGTATCGCCATCTCCCGATATCGCAACAGGTACGGCACAGACATGAGGCTTTGTTCCAGTCAATAACAGTTCACTCATCTCTCTGTTTACACGACTAACAGATGTGTTAACCCATGGCTGGTCATGGAGATGTAAAACGTCCGGAAGCCGCACACGAGTGAATGCTGTTGGTGCTCCTATTTCCCCCCGGTCACCTTTAATATTGTATTGTAAGCTGCTAGCCAGGCTTTTTCCTGCTCCTCCTACAACAAGTACGTACTCCTCTTCATTAAAGTATCTACACAAGACCCCTGTGTTCTCTGTCGCCTGTTTAAGCTATGCACTAGATTTCAGGGTGCTTGTGACCTGATGTTCTACGCCTAGTTTTTCCTATTGTATTTGTCCTACATACCTCTACTGACTGTTACCCAGCAGCAGGAATAATTTCGTTCTATTTTACTCCTCTACCGACCTACTCTTAAAGTTGTTCCTACGAGTCTGTTGCACTCTACTTTGCTCAAAAACTGGTCGAGGTTCTTCTCCTACTTCAGGTAACAAGTCAGACTGGTTGGAATTTTCTCCTTTTGCTTATTACTTGTCACTTTTTCCGAGCTCCCATTGTCTCTTCCGCATAGAATTTATATCTATACCATTTGTAATTCTGCTAAGGACACAAGCCTTTATTCCCCGAAACTTTATTGGTTTCCCCGCTGCAGTCACCCCAGTGAAAGTAAACTCACAGTCCTTACATGTTTCTCCCATACTAACCTATGACGACATCCATATTTGTCATGCATGACGCTGTTTCTACAGTAAACTAGAATGCGCTAACACAATAAAGTAATAAATAGTGAAAACTTACCTTTCACGAGATATGCGGCTAACTCCTTGGCGGCAGGAAGACCAAATACGAGAATGTAGACACCATACACATGTTCGCTGAGCGTAACTTACATAGCAGAAGACAGGAAATAAATGAAAACCGAACAGTCCGATATTTTTAACAACAGACAGAATCCGGAAATTATGAGCAGCACTACAGTCTATCCAAAACGACGCGTAGTTTTCCGCGATTGCTAGTGGTGATGTAAGAACGATATAAAAGGGTGAGGAATTTAAATCTGTTTTTGGAAATATCAGGAAAACTAAAAATCATGTTCAAGAAAGGTTGTACTAAAAGTTGTTCGCTTCGAAAGGGGACATCTAATGACACCAGACCCGATCCCTCTGCCTACCCCCAGAGGGCGTGAGGGAGATCAACTTCGAAATCTTGAATAGGAACCCCTATTTTTTAAAGGGCAGATTCAAATCCTACGGGGAACAATATGTAACGGTACAGTTAACATTGTATTCCTTGCGTGACAGATGCCGCTCCAATCAATAAAAATCGAAGTGGGTTAAAAACTGAAGAGTGATAAGCAAATGTTGGATATAGTGACCATTTTCTGCGATAATTTTTTAACATTCAAATTATTATCTATGAAGCACGGATTGCGATCATCCGTAGCAGTCCGTTGTCGGATTCTCGCTGTTTGTGTGACACGTCCAGTTTGAATGAAGTAGTTCCATTGTTTGGAGCGCGACTGTGGCCGTAATTCTAAAAGTAAGTTTTAATTCATTGATAAAAAAACCAATGAACGGTTCAAAACGCTTTCCATTTCAGTGACGTTTGTGAGAGAAATTACAGCAGTAATGTGGGCATAGTCGTATGTTCTGTACAACGAAGTTTTTTTTGTTTCAAGAAATGGGTTCCTCATTAAACAGTTTAGAATAACTACCTGTCTAACCTCCTGGGAAGCTAACCTGATGTGTATTCCTTGAGATATCATTTCTCAACGGTTTTAAGCCATTTTAATTTTTGGCGACGATAGCTCCATCTACAAGCAACGTAAACAATGTTAAATACAGAAGAACTTTTCCACGGAGAATCCGAATTCGCAATAAAAATGGGGTTGCTACTTAAGATTTCATAGTTGTTTCCCAGTCCCGTCGCCTGGGAGAAGGTGGAGCATGAGGATCGAGTTTGGTGTTACTGGATGCCACCCTTAGAGACCAACATGTTCCACCAAAACCTTTCTTTTATCCGATGTATAGTCTCCAAGATATTTCCGAAACCAATTTTAAATACATCACCTCACATAAGCCAACAAACAACTTTAAATAATTTTCGTAAAGAATTATCTGTGCGATTCGACACGGATTGCATAGGCATGGGTCGTTTGAAATATAGCTGCACTTGCTGTTCACGAGAGCCAGACGACTATAAATAGCAGGATCTAAGGTGATGCTGTGTTTCGTGACTTGGAAATCGACATCAGTTGCGTTGCGCACTACCATCATGTAAACGAAAGTCGCGCTTGCGGAATATCGGATCAGGTACGAGATTTGACTACAGAACGTTTGGCCAACAGAACACAATAGGTCGTTCTAGTGGAGATAGATCGCCAGAATATATAGAAAAATTTCACTGGGTGACAGTAAGGAGAATGGTATTTATCTGTGTTCTCAGTGCTTGTAACTCTTTCATTTACAAAAGATTTAGAAGGAAAAATGATTTCTTAAAACTCAACAGTCAAAATCTTTAGAGAAGAAGATTATATTAGAGTGAATTATGGAAAGATGGCTGTAGGGGTAAACGGCTTGTTTCTTGTTCTCACATATTTGGGCAACAGAAAAAAGCGCCACGCACTGGAATTCGTCATCATAGAGTCAGTTGTGTATCGGTAAAGCTAAAACTATCTCACTTGGTCGATTGTTCGTCTTGTTAAACGAGAAAAATCTCTGAAGGAGTACTTTCCAGTGAAATGAAGTTATCATAAAGACATGCCAGAACTGAAATACGTCCTTGAATGTTAGAAAACAGAGAATATCCATTGGTGCAGACTGACATTCAAAGTTGCCATTCGAATCGACAACCGACGTTGTTGAGCTATGTTAGGTGACACCTCTAGGCAGCCCACCCCAGTATTTAGGGAAGATGACAACTATGCTGGAAGTATGTTCCTCAGTTTCAAAACCTCCATTGACAAATATTACTAGCAGTTCCGGTGCGGATGAGTTAGGACGTTCCGAAGAGGTACATTCCACATCGCCTGCAGGGCGGAAGAACAGAAATTTGAGACAAAGAGCAGCAACATCGGCTCCAGGTCCAAGTTTATCTTGCGCTGAATCCTCAATGTAAGACATTTCACCTGTGGGAAGGAAGGGAACTGCAGCTGTATTCACACACAGAGTCTAGATAGACTCACTGCTAAAAAGAAAAAGAGCAGAGAGGCTGTAAGCAAACGAATACAGACAAAATAAATCAAAGTTTAGTGTGTAAAGTAAATTATTATTTTCATGCAGGACCTCAAGTAGACTGAATAAGATGTGTGTTTTGCAAGGCGTAATTCCACGAACTTTTAATTGAAGAAGAAAATGTCTGCAAAGCTTGTGGTAACAATAAAAGGAAAAAAGAATGGGGGAATGATAATACATTAGCCTAAGATGACATTTAGGTTTCAAGTAAAGTTTATATAGTATACTGTTTGAGTAAATGTGATGTAGTTAAATCTGTCACCACGATATCGGGGAAAACGATTAAAGTACAGTAAAGAAGAAACACCATACTTACAAACACAGTAAATGAAGCTTTATTTCTGTTTATTTCTAAATATCTTCGAAAGTATGAACCTTCTGTTGGAAACACAAAAATATGTCAATGGTTGCAGAAATATCGACAAAAGTAAAAAGTAAGGCATCTTCCCTGGTCCACACTAATACCATGCCTTCTATAATTTGTCTCTAAATTTTAAAAGGAGGCGCGGGTTAGAGTGTTGTATTGGCATGGTTGTGTCCTTTAAATGCATCTTTTTTATTTGTTGTAAGCAGTCTGCTTGTATGTTGGCAGCGCTATAGACTGTGGTAATATCGCTGACAGCGCTCTGCGTCCTCGGCAAGAGATTCTGTGGTTGGACGGACTAGCAGTAAGCGAGTGGATAGAGAAGTATATGGACATGTTTATTCATAGTGGAGACTCTGTGTTGGTAGGACATACATTGTTAAGTGAGACGCAAGGAAATGTACGATGACGTATGTTTGGGCAGTGGAATTATTGACAACTATATAATTTTTGGAACTGGATGTCACATGAATAAGATAAAATTTTCCAAATACATTGTTTGCTCTTTAACAAAATCGTCCTTTGCTAGCCGTATGCCTCCTAGTAGTTAGTCTATATTAGTTAGAACAATTTTATTTAGCTGGCTGTAGTTGCTGCTTGCTGTAACTGCTGTAGTTCGTGTTATGAAGATTTTCTGTGAGGTAAGTAACATATAAAATAAAAAGTGGGGCTTCCACTATCGGGATTCGTGACTGAAATGAGTTTAGGCAATTAACAGAGTTGGAGGTAGTTTCATATTTCTTTAATTTCAATTTTTTTTATTGTTAGGGTTTCACGCAATTCAGGGCCATTGTTTTGTGTTAATTATTGGAAGTCATGTTGTCACTGTGTCAGACAGATTGCATTAGGCTCGTAAATGGAAAATAGATGTGAGCGTTTGGCGTAACTCGCCCGCAGGCTCCTTACGGGGCAGGTCAGGCTGCCTTGGTGCAAGTCTTAGTACATTCAACGCCACATTGGGCGACCTGAGCGCCGGATTGGATGAAATGATGATGAAGACAACACAACACCCAGTCACTGAGTGGAGAAAATCCCAGACCCAGCCGGGAATCGAACCCTGGCCTCTTAGGACGGCAGTCCGTCAAGCTGACCATTTTTTTTAACATATTACCGCACAGTCCATGAATGCAGCGTCTCAGACCACTTTTTTTATTTTTTAAATTTTTTTAATTTTAAATTATTTTCTATGCCAACCTTTTTGTTTTTTATTTATTTTATTTTTTTATTTTATAAATTTTTTTTATATGGAAAAAGGCGTCTTTCAGTTACGACAAACGAAATTAGAATGTACATCCGTAGCAACAACAGAACAACTAATAGTGTGATGATAGATAATAAAGAAAGAAAAATGTAACCAAATCCCGCACGCCATTCCATGTGCATGGCCCATCTGCGTACAGATTCCATGTTCCCAATTGGTACAACATTTCGCAGCTTGTGGAGCCACATGAAGGCGGTCATCCTCTGCCCGGTACTCCCCAACTGTGAGGGGGGTTATCGAAGACACTGCACAAATAGTTCGCAAATAGTTGTCGGTATCGGGGTGTACACTCAAGTGTGCTATGACTGTCCTGGAGAAATTGCCAGTAATCAAGCACCATCTTCTCATTACATCGAAAGAGGTAGTATATGGACATGCCTTTAAACCATGTGAGAGCATGAGTCTTCGCAGGCGGGAAATAAGTATCCTCTGGACAAAGGAGGAGCCGTGGCTCAATTATGCGAGGCGCGATACGTGGGTAACAGGCGAGGATCTTCTGCACTAGCAGCCATACCTCTAACGCCGATCCACATGTTAAACGGTGTTCGTCAGTATCCACGAGGTGGCAACGTGGACAAAGGGGGGAATCCGTCATCCCAATAGCGTGCAGCCTTTGTCGAGTTACAACCTTCCCGTTCACCACCTGGTACCACGCGGCTCGTACCCGCGTGGGGAGGAACGGCTTCTGGACCGCTCTCCACACTGCAGACCATAGGGTCGTAGGGCTCTTCCTCTCAATCACATTGCGAGGGATGGACCTTAGCAGCAGTCTGTAAAAGTCTCTCGCCTTGGGAGTGCGAGTGTTGGGAAGGACTGGGTTCACGTAACTACACTCAAGAATAAATGCCGAGAGGTGCGAGAGTGAGGGTGTAATGTGCGCAACCGTGACAGGTGGCAGAAGAGACGCCGGCAGCAATTCCTCTAACAGATATCCCGTAAGGGAAGCATCTTTGTGGGTCCACAATTTCATCACTGTGCACAAGTATAACGCTGTAGCTCTCGCTCGTACATTTGTAAGTCCCAGTCCGCCATCACACGGAGGGAGAGTGAGTGTTTCGTAGCGGACTTTGAATAGGTGTCCGGCGGTAAGGTAATATCCAAATGCTGCTTGCAGTCTGTGTGCCATCGCTGTCGATATCGGTAGGACCTGGGCCATGTGGATCATCTTAGTCGCCACGTGAAGGTTGAGGTATTCCACACGCTGTAGGAGGTCCATCCGTCGAAGTAAGTTCCGGCGAACTTCTGTGCGTATTGCCTGTAGTAATCGTGCATAGTTCATGGCAGCCGTGCGGCGCACATCCTGTGCAAATGTTATGCCCAAGAACCGGATCTTGTTAACTAGTGGGAGTGGAGCTAAAGCGTCCTCCTGTAGACCTCTCCCAATGGGCATCGCTGCCGACTTGGCCACATTCATGAGGCTGCCCGCTGCCAACCCATAGCGATTGATCCATTGTATCACCGAGCGTACCCCGTCACCAGATCGGACAAGTAATAGAAGGTCATCAGCATATATCCTGCAGTGAAAGGTGTGATCCCTCAATGACATACCCGAGAGCCTGTTTTTCAACCCTCCGACAAGTGGTTCGTGTGCGATCGCGTAAAGCATCATGGAGAGTGGGCATCCTTGGCGGACTGACCGTCGGGTCGGAAAATGACCCGCAATCCGTCCATTCACCAGTACACGGGATGCAGCTCCACGGAAAAGGCGCTGAAAGATGTCGAGGAAGTCAGGCGGGAAGCCCACGCGGGCCATAACGGACAGAAGGAACTTGTGGTGAACTCTGTCGAAGGCGTGGTCGAAATCAATGGAGATCAGAGCAGCTCGAAGGCGACAGGATGTGGCGATGGCTATTAAATCCCTGCATTCGCTGGTTGCCGTTTGCATGTTGGTCATTCCACCCTGTGTCGTTTGCTCCATTGAGGGGAGTAGGGCAGAACCTTCTTTATGCGGCTGCCGAGTAGTCGAGCGAAGATTTTATAGTCCGAGTTGAGCATTGTAATTGGCCTGTAGTCCTCGACCGTCCGACCTCTGGAAGGCTTGTGTATCGGTATAAGAAGACCTTCCACGAATGCAGGTGGCACGTGGGAACCGGGGGTCATCAGTTCTTGGTACATGCTGATCCATCGGGGCATCATTAGATCGCGGAAAGTTCGATAAAACTCGAGCGGCAGTCCGTCTGGCCCGGGACATTTTTGTTGAGTGCTCCCTTGTTAAGCGCGTCCTCGATGTCGTCCCGTGTAATTCCACCTAACAGCGTCGCCGCTGCTGCATTGTCGAGGGTGTGCGACACGTGCTGCAATATGTCGTGATCGTCCGCTTCCTCGTCCTCTGTATTCACCTCGTCGTAAAACCGGCGATAGTGATCTGCAAAGGCCTCTGTAACCGCCACCTGAGTCATTACGACCCTACCACCTGGCAATACGAGGTCTGTGATCAGCTGCTGTCGGCGTCGACGGCTGTCGAGCACGATGTGATGCATAGACGGGGTTTCTCCTTCCGCTCGGTCTTGACGTCGCGATCGCACTACGACCCCCTCCAAACGTTTCCTCGTAAGAGACAATATTTTACCTTTAATTCGGCGGCTTTCCATTTGTCGGTTTGGAGATGGTGGTTGGCTGTCGAGTTCGCGAAGCATCGTGCAATAAAAGTCCAATGTGTGACGATGCCAAGCTGCGATATCTTTTCCGAATTGTGTTAGCACACGCCGAAACACTGGTTTTGCACAGTCCAACCACCATCGGGGAAGACGATGTGTTGGCGATAATCTGACGGCATTCCAGGGCTTGAAGATGTGCTACATTCAGCTTCCAGGGTCGTCGGCTGCGCCATATCCGCTGCTGTTGTGGAGTGAGTGTGCATATGAAAGCGCTATGATCGGAGAAGGCAAGCGGCCAACGTTCGGCGTTCAATACTCCCGGCGCCAGAGCTCGTGAGACATAAATGCGGTCTAGGCGACTGGCTGAGTGACTAGTAAGGTATGTCGGCCCGGGACGATCACCGTGCACTGTCTCCCACGTGTCGGTGAGAAGCAGATCTCGAACCAGGAGCCGAAGTTTTTGACAAGTCGAGAAATGTCGGACTTGGTCCTTGGGGTGGAGCACACAGTTAAAGTCACCGCCGAAGATATATTGATCGAAGCGGCTGATAAAGAGGGGGGCGATATACTCCGAGTAGAACAGCGATCGTTCGCGGCGTTGGTCAGTTCTTGATGGAGCGTAAATGTTAATGATGCGCGTGCCCAGTGCTGTGATCGCCAGCCCCCTTCCTGACGGAAGGTAAGTCACTTCTTCGATGCCAATTCCGTCGCGCACTAGTATTGCCGTACCGCTGCCATTCCGGTCCGCCGGTGACACATATGTCACATAACCGTAGAAAACTGCAGCAAATGGCGGCTGTCTCTGTGGTAGCGTCGTCATTGAAGGTGGAGTCGTCGTCCTCTGGAGGCTGTGTCGCATCCCGTTCGGAAGTTGCTCTACGCCTCCGCTTCCGTCGCTTCGGAGAGCGTTGCTTCCTGGTGTGTCCTTCTGTGTCAGACGATGGCAAAGATTCACGACGTTCTGGCACAAAGGCAGCCGTATAGGCACAATAAGCGAGTCTACGGCCATGCTATCGTCATGTTTGTTGTTATCCGTCGACGGGGGCGGCGGCATCGGAGTTGAATCCGTAGCTTGTGGAACGGGTGTGTCATCATCGCCCTTTATTGGAGGATGGAGCCGCGATCCAACAGTGGATGTCGGCTGTTGTGGTGAAGTGGCAGCTGTCGTGAGGGCTGCTGCATAAGTCACGGGAAGCAGCGTCGGCTGCGATGGCGGGTCCGCGTCAGCCGGCGCCAGTTGAGTGATTCGATGTTGGATACATTCTGATCTGAGGTGTCCCTTCTTCCCACAACCAGAGTAGGTCTTCGGTTGTCCATCGTAGATGACGATGGCACGGCAGCCACCGATATTCAGATATGAAGGTACATGTCTTTTAAGCTCTATTCGGACCTGGCGGACTTCGTTCAGCACAGGATATGTCTGGAATTGCGTCCATTTTTCCGCAATATGATCCTGGACCGTGCCGTAGGGGCGCAGCGCTGTCACGACGTCCTCCGCCGGTAGTTCGAAAGGAAGTTCGAAAATTCTGATACTGCGAAGTCCCATGCCAGAATAATCGACGTGCACAGTCCCCAAATTGCCATCAGTATGGCAGAAGCGGAGGCCCTGTTTCGTGTCCCGAAGGATCCGTTCACATGTTGCGTCGTTGATGATCTTGACATATACGATACTACTTACAATGGACAAATGGACAACTGAATGCCGAGAATGTCAGTCGCCGGGATTTTAACTTCTTCTCGAAGAAATCGTTCGACTTCGAGTGCTTTGGGCCGTGCAAATTCGTTGCGGAACGTAAATTTGAGCGTCGATTTTCTGTATTGGTGCGCCATAGTGATCTATATGCTGAGTACGGCACGCGCGAAACGACCGAGTACGATGTAAACAATGCAAGCGCTCGCTCCGCGGCAGGAACACAAACAGCGCGTCCTCACCTCAGCACAGCCAAAGGCCAACTGTGTACCATTCAGCTATCGGAGCGGATAGGCTTGTGTATTGTGGGTAATAAACGAATAGGTTAAGTCTGAGTTGTCTTTGCCAGAGAAAAGTCTGTAGGTCAGCGTTTAAATGATAAAAATAATTAAAGACTTAGTTTCATTGTGTCTGCCACAGTGACAAAAGTAAAAGACGAAAAATGTGAATGCATTTCACATAATGCTGAGTGTACCTAAGCACACTTGGTGGCACTTAAATATCGACAAGTAGTAGGATTTACTTTTGAACAGGACCTTCGTTAAATAGTCACAAGAATAAATTTGGAGGAAAGAAAAGAAAACATATGTGAAACAACGATGTTTCGGCAATCTGCGATTTCACATTACAAGATGAGTCTTTTATAGCTATTGACAAAACGATATGTTGAATTGGTGTACTGTTTCCACAGATTGGTAGTGGGTGCAGGCATTCACGAAGTAAACTTATGCTCTTGTTTCATACATCTGTGAGAAGAGCGCATTTCTCGCTGTTCTGACAAGATTAGTAGTAAGTGCAATATAAATCACAGTGTTCTTATAGGATGTCAATGCGAATAATTCATGATCTCTCGTCATCAAAATTTACGATTGTCATCTGTCCCACTCGTACGTTTACTGTGCTTCCTCTGCCGTACTAATAGGTGATGTCTGTGCTTACTTCGTGTCGCTTTGTGAATAGGTTACATTGAGGCTAACTACGCTTTGGTTCTTGATACTGCCTTAATGAAGAAAGAACATCAATTACCTTAGGATTTGTCGTATTGCCATAACGAAGGAAGGATAAATTTAACTAATTCCACTAGCGGGAGGATAGGTAACCATTTTTATGTTTCTCTTTACTTGATTATGGTGGTGACGTGTGGAAGTCATATCTAATGTGCGATTCTTCTTCCTTTTAGGGATGCGTCGTGATTTAGAGCTACATGAGCAATTCCGTCCAACTCGCCACTCTGCGTGCGAAACAAAATTAGCTAAATGGTGCCATCACGGTGCTACAAGCAGTATGACGATGCTGGTGTATGGTTGTGATGCGGCCGGGACTCAGAGCCAGCATCAGAGGCGAAGATCAACAGCTACAGGACAACACATCAAAAATAGCATTTGATTCGTCCAAAAATGGTTCAAATGGCTCTGAGCACTATGCGACTTAACTTCTGGGGTCATCAATCGCCTAGAACTTAGAACTAATTAAACCTAACTAACCTAAGGACATCACACACATCCATGCCCGAGGCAGGATTCGAACCTGCCACCGTAGCAGTCGCTCGGCTCCAGACTGCAGCGCCTAGAACCACACGGGCACTCCGGCCGGCATTTGATTCGTGGAGGGCGAACAATCCAGTGTAATCTTCGCTCTGGGTGGTTGATTCCTGGACTGGGTCGGCGACCAGCTGCACTCTCTGGACTTACAGTGTTAGCCGGAGGTCCAATAGTTGGCAACAGTGGAGAAGTGGAATCTGACAGCCTGTGCCTTCGAAGACGATTGGCGGTTCGATGCCGGTTCGTATGTTTGGAATTTGGGGCAGCCACTGTTATCTTTGGGAGTGGAAGAGCAACGAGCCTGCGCGGAGCCAATGAAGAAGCAATTGACAGCAACGTGGGCAGTATGAACGAGTTGCAAGTTTACATGGCCATAAAGCATGATGTGGAGCCTGGGCCTGAGCTGGCGACTAGCAGCAACGTGTTAATTACACGCAGAGTCAGTTCCTGGTGACTTGGCTCCAGTACGGCTGTACACAAGTGATTACTACCCGTGGTGGTGTTATCTTGAACTGCGGTGCACAAGAAGAGTTTCGTACCGGTGATGCTCAACAGAAGCTCATGTTGCACAATCGCCTGCAGTCTGGGTGTAACTCACATGTCCTAGCTGCTGTAGAGTTCAGTGTTTCCCTGTTTAATACTGCCTTAACGGCAGTGCCGCTGCAAGGTAAAGTGTGCTTGTGCGAAATCTGTTGTAGATGTGGAAGGTTATACGTTAAATTAGAGCCCAGGGCCGTGCTGTTATGTTATTGTTATGTTCAACTGGGTATCTTTACTTGTATTTAGTTTGTTGTCCCAATGTTTACGCATTTTATGAAACCACATTTCAGCGCCGTTTAGCCCTTTCTTCTCTGTTGTATACATTTATTTCCTGCTAGCTGTAATTCTGATTTGTAGAATTGGCACTATCTTTTAAATTTCTTCTGCCATCACTCATTTTGATTTCATTATCGAAATATCCTGAGCTTGTTCCCAGCAACCTTCTTCTATTGTTGTTTTAGTTGTAGACTGTTTCATTTACATTGTGCTCCTCCTTTACTGTTCACGACCATATTTAGAAGATTTGCGTCAAGCTGACGTTTGAAGTAATATGTATTGTTCATTATTCGTTGGAGGTGAGTGCCAGTAATACGCTTTATTTTGTTATTCGAGCAAAGGTGCTCTGATTAGCTGGGTTGTATTGTTAAGTAATAAACAGCTGCTGAAGATGCAATACAGAAAGAGAATGAACCCCGCTCTGTAACTACATACTTCAAGCAAGAGGACGCAACAATTAAGATGTAAGGAGAATTCAAGAATTGTTGGTGTAAAATAATAACGTAAAACTGTTGATTTGTGAAAGAATGTAAATAAATCTAAGCACTGCGAAATGATGACAGCGAAAAGTAACACTTCGAAGAGCCACAGGGAATGTGAAATAAGATGCTGCAAGACTGGAGAGAATCTTATTGAAAACCTGTAACAGAGTAAAGCAGACATTGGTAAGACACGTACTTTGGAGGCTTCTGCACAGTAAAACTTTCACAGAGCAAGTAAAGTACGTTTATATGTTCCAGATTCTTAAAGATGTAGGGTGTTGTACTACGAAAATTTCTACTGCTCTTCATCTTCATTTGATATAAACTGTGGAGTTCAAATCTCGGTTCTGAATTCCAGTTTCGGGTTTCCTGAGGTGTTCCAAAATCATTCTCGGACTGTGTTTCCCTTCTATAGTTTTCAGTTAGAAGTACATTAAAATTTTGACAGTAAGACTTGTTCTTGGGAATCTGTGGATATGTACTTAAAATTTTAATCGTCATTTTATAGTTGTCTGGCGCAAAGTTGGATAATTTCTTAGTTATTTTGCAATATTTTATTCTGCAGCCTTTTTTCAGTCTGTTTTGGTCTATAATGTTCCTAATAATTTTGTGTTTCTCTTTCAGGACTGAAGTGTGAGAGTTTCACTGACATACAGGATTCCTGGATTGGCAACTGTCCTCCAGTGCTTGATTTTTGTATGTGTAGAGAGCCTTTCTTGTTGTAGATGTGACATCTTCCGGAGATCCTCTTGAGTTTCTGTAAATGAATTCATTGTGCTATATTTTTCTCATCTAGTAAGTTCCAGGATCTCATCCAGGTGTTTGAAGCATTTTTTTTAATTTTTTTAGGCCAGACCGCCGAGTCCCTTGCCCATTCACACCTAATACGATTCTGTGCTCCAATGATGTTGACGGATGTCTTACGGAATCGTGAATACGATCTTGTTCCCCTTGTTAATCATCTTGCGCCACTGAGGTGATGAGATATAGACCAACGTTTTAATGTGAAGTGCGAACTGATGATCAAGTAAAACTGTACAGAATGTAAGCATGAAATAGGCTGTACACTACTGTTCATTTTGACAGGGGAATATGGATGTACGAAGAACACAACAGAACAATCAGCGCAATAAGCCCTTATGTAGCCGGTCGTTGGCTGTCTAGAAAATGTGATGCAGAATGTGGGCGTTCTCTTTCCAAGAAATAATGTATTTACTTAAAGCTTTATATAAATTTCTGGCTACTTATTGATACATTCACTAATGAGTTATGGAATCATCTTTTGGGGAAAATCCTCTCACAAAAGAACATTTTCAAAATTCAGAAATGAGTCATTAGAACTATATCTGGTATCAATCCTAGATCATCATGCAGAGACCTCTTTAAGAAACTTGGTATTCTAATTACTACTTCTCATTATATATACTCATTGATGTCCTTTGTCATTTCCAACGTCTCTTTTTACACAAAATAGTGCAAAACATGATTATATTATTACAACCAAAAACAGTCTGCAGAAAGGCTATAAAATCTTAACGTTAGTACAAAAAGGAGTCAAATACATGGGTACTTACATATTCAATAACTTACTAGAGAATATCAAAGGTCTTGTAAGTGATAAAAATCGGTATCTTCATAAGGATTATAGCTCATAACTCTGTCTGCATTGGAATTGTACAACATCCATGTATCTGAGAGAGAGAAAAAAAAGCTTTGACTCTCCACATCCATGAGACCCCTCTCCAAGGGATCCATCAGAAACGACAATTGTAATGTAATATGGGGCATCATTTAAGGTTTCGGGCCACAGAAACTGGGGCGGTTGATTAATATCCGAGAATCCTTCGTCTACATTCGTCCTATGCACAAGCCAACAACATCTGTTGTGGGGGGGGGGGGGGGGGGGGGTACTTCTGGTATCAATATCCTCCTACCTTCCTCTTCCTGTTCCATTCGCGACTAGTGTGTAAGAAGAATGATCATCGGTAAACATCCACATGATCTCCAATTTCTCTAATGTTGTTCTCGTGATCATTTCGTGCAGTAATACGTTGTCCAACTCTTTCTAAAACGTAACCTCACCAGATTTCAACAGTAAACCTCTCCGAGATGCACAACGCCTCTCTTTCAGGCTCTGCCACCAGTCTCCTGAGCATCTCAGTAACACTGTCACGCTAGTCAAATGATCCCGTGACGAAAGTCGATGCTCTTCACTGGATTTCTTCTCAGTGCCAGACTGTTGATCAGTACTTAATCGGTCGAACAATAGTGTTTAATAACATACTTCTTTTATGGAAATAACATTTCCTTTTTTTCCCCAACGAATGTCAGCCTGTAATCTGGCTTTTCTTCAGTACGTTTTATATGATCGCTCCACCTTAGATCGTGCCAGATGGTTGCTCCTAGATACATTACTCAAAAGACTTAAAGTGTTACTCTTTTGATATCCCCTCACGTTACCCCATTGCTGTGGGGAAGCGTCAACAATCTTCCTCTGTATAGGTATAAAAGCGTGAGACACTGCATCGCCAACCTGCGGCTCGGTGATACTTCAAACAGAAAGGCGAATGAAGGCCAGGGCTCAGAAGTTAATGTGAAGTGCAGGATTGGTTAATGACGTCAGATTAGGACCAAATTTCATCACAATTATGCCCAACGCTTCGGTGATCGTGTCACACGATTGTAAGGTTGTCACACCTCCCTTTTCCCACCCCCTTAAGAAAATGTCACCATCTTCTCTTGATACACGTGTGATGAAGGTCCTAACAGCGACGCCAAACGTTGACATCATTTGCTTTTCTTATGGATGGCCGAGGAAAACACCTCATAAACAGCGCCACTGAGAATCGACCTGAACCGATGGCTCACCCCTTCTCTAAGGACACATTGGGACTACAATCCCAGTGAATGTCATCTGAACCCTTTAGAATGTAGCGCAATCTCAATTTTCGCTGTAGTATATAGGGTGGAATCACAAGGGACGTTCACAACAATTCAACAAAGTTTGAAATTAATCTGAAACAGCAAGGGGTGTTTATGCTGTTTCAGCCCTCATGTTTTCCACCCTCCTATAACGTGATCATGGAGGGATGAGACATTGACACATGCATGAATATAACGGCAAGGGCCCCCTCCAAGACGCGCCAGTTTGGCAACACCCTTACTGCCATCCAGCATCTATGTGGAGCGCATTGAAAAATACATTTACAGAGGCAACGTTTGACTGATTTCTAGCCGCCTGCAGGCAGGCAACCCATAGACAACGGCCATGCCGCACATGCCTGCAAGCAGACGCTTGAGCAGCAGTGTAACACTACTTATCCGTAGGGCGTCCTGCCCACAGCCGCCTAGGAATCTGTCTCTGTGTAAGTACATTTGAAATGTGTTCCAAAGCGGAGTGCAGGTGATACCGCGGGTCTTCCTCTGTAAAGATACAAAAGCGCTGGACTCTGCATCGTCAAACTGAGGTTCGGTGAGACTTCAAACAGAAAGGCTTTAGAGGGGCCCTTTTCCATTTTCTTTTGGCACATGTCAGTGTCGAATCACTCCGTGATGAAGCCTCAGGAGAGCGCAAAGTAAGGTAACTGAAAAAGCATAAATTCCGCTTGCTGCTTTAGACTGCGTTCTAATTTCTTCGAATGGTTTTGAACAGTCCCTAGAGGTTCCGCCGTTTATGACAGAGTAAATATTGTGGTCGCGTTACGCTCCAAGGTTATCAGATCACGTTCAGTGAGGTTGTAGCCCCATGACGTCCTTAGAGAAAGGGTGAATCATCTGGGAGGTATCGGCAGTGTCAAAGGTTGTCAAGACCGTCGTTTTGTTGCACATCACTCGACAAACCGTCTAAGTCCCGATGGAGGCGTGATGTAATTGACATCCATCATGGCACCCTATGAGGCCTTTTCATGTCGATTTTGAGCGCGATGAGTCTGAAAGGTTTTCCTCCGCTACCCATAAGAAGGCCAAGCTCGTATATCAAAGTTGAGCGTTGCGGTTCTGACCTCCATCGCAAAGGCGTCAGAAAAAAAAAAAGGATGACACTTGTTCAATGGGAGCAAGTAAGAAAGTAAGTGTGTATGACGACATAGCAATCGTGTGACACATTTCAAAAATGGTACAAATGGTTCTGAGTACTATGGGACTTAACAACTGAGGTCATCAGTCCCCTAGAACTTAGAACTACTTAAACCTAACTAACCTAAGGACATCACATACAGCCATGCCCGAGCCAGGATTCGAACCTGTGACGGTTTCATATAACCCAGCAAGATCCCAGCTGGGCGTTCACGAAAGTGGTGGGGACCACTCTAGCTCGTTGCACGCTGCTCCTACTCCTGTGACAGTGTCGTTTCCCAATCTTTTAGCTACACAACACTATTTTTCAACGTAATCTCCATTCAATGCTACGGCCTTGCGCCACCTTGAAATGAGGGCCTGTATGCCTGCACGGTACCATTCCACTGGTCGATGTCGGAGCCAACGTCGTACTGCATCAATAACTTCTTCATCATCCGCGTAGTGCCTCCCACGGATTGCGTCCTTCATTGGGCAAAACATACGGAAATCCGACGGTGCGAGATCGGGGCTGTAGGGTGCATGAGGAAGAACAGTCCACTGGAGTTTTGTGAGCTCCTCTCGGGTGCGAAGACTTGTGTGAGGTCTTACGTTGTCATGAAGAAGGAGAAGTTCGTTCAGATTTTTGTGCCTACGAACACGCTGAAGTCGTTTCTTCAATTTCTGAAGAGCAGCACAATACACTTCAGAGTTGATCGTTTGACCATGGGGAAGGACATCGAACAGAATAATCCCTTCAGCGTCCCAGAAGACTGTAACCATGACTTTACCGACTGAGGGTATGGCTTTAAACTTTTTCTTGGTAGGGGAGTGGGTGTGGCGCCACTCCATTGATTGCCGTTTTGTTTCAGGTTCGAAGTGATGAACCCATGTTTCATTGCCTGTAACAATCTTTGACAAGAAATTGTCACCCTCAGCCACATGACGAGCAAGCAATTCCGCACAGATGGTTCTCCTTTGCTCTTTATGGTGTTCGGTTAGACGAGGGACCCAGCGGGAACAAACCTTTGAATATCCCAACTGGTGAACAACTGTGACAGCACTACCAACAGAGATGTCAAGTTGAGCACTGAGTTGTTTGATGGTGATCCGTCGGTCATGTCGAACGAGTGTGTTCGCACGCTCCGCCATTGCAGGAGTCACAGCTGTGCAGGCGATGATGACACACGCTTTGCCCAACGACTCACCGTGCTTTTGTCCACTGCCAGATCACCGTTGACATTCTGCAAGCGCCTATGAATATCTCAGATGCCCTGGTTTTCCGCCAAAAGAAACTCGATCACTGCCCATTGTTTGCAACGCACATCCGTTACAGACGCAATTTTAGCAGCTCCGTACAGCGCTGCCACCTGTCGGAAGTCAATAAAACTATACGAGACGAAGCGGAAATGTTTGAAAATATTCCACAAGAAATTTCCGGTTTTTTCAACCAAAATTGGCCGAGAAAAAACATGTGTTGCATTACTTATTGAACTGCCCTCGTATTATGAATAGACAGACGAGGAATCCACGGTTGTTCAACTTCGCTATTGACGACAAACTGTTGGAAACGGCAGCTACTGTAAATGTACACTGCGCGAAGAATTAAAGGGTCATTTTCCCCTACTGCAAAAGAGAAGTGTGACATTTGGCTCTAAGGTGCCTGCAATCTTCCTCTGAAATGGTACGAAAGCGTAGCGCCCTGCAACATCACCCTGGGCTCTGCGACGCTTGAAGCAACACATGCGAGAAGTATGTCACAGCTCAAAAGTTCATCTGAGGCGTAAGGTGAGTAAATGATGTCACATTGGCACCAGCTTTCTCCATAGCTCTACTCAACGCTGTTGGAAATGTCACGCCGGCCGTTGTCATCGAGCGGTTCTAGACGCTTCAGTCCGGAACCGGGCGACTGCTACCGTCGCAGGTTCGAATCCTGCCTCGGGCATGGATGTGTGTGATGTACTTAGGTTAGTTAGGTTTAAGTAGTTCCAAGTTCTAGGGGACTGATGACCACAGATGTTAAGTCCCATAGTGCTCAGAGCCATTTGAACTATTTTTTATCCAAAAATATTCTTAATGCAATAAAATATCAAAGAAATTTAGCAAACTGAAACAAACATACACCCCGCATTTAGCCAAAATTTCCAAAATATGACATCTAAACAAAATCACAGAAACTCAAAAATATGTCTAAATTACTTACAAGGTTTAATGAAGGTAAATGAGATGATAATAGCTCAGGGCTTTTGAATTATTTATTTCCTGGCAATTTACACGTAGTTAGTAAAGGAATGGTTTGTTCCATTACGGATTACATTCAGTCATCAATAAGTGTTCAGCAAATGGTGCATTCGCTACATCTGGCCTACGTGATCATTATTGTGGACCACCTTCATCCGTTCTTGCTTCATGTTTTCCAGCAGTATAGCGGTCCGTATCACAAGGCCAGACTCGAGCTTCATAGGATTGACCATAACGATAGTGACTCCGGAAACGTACCAAGTACTTGCAGAATCCACGCCTCACGGGTCACCCCTGGGTCGTTCCATCCATCACAATTCCTCTCCTGCGTCAACTCTTCATTTCAGACTACCGTTTGCAACCCACGTCCTCAACAGATTGTACCCTCTAAGTTTCCTCTTCTATCATAACGGTAAACCCCAATTCGTTAACATACGTTCTACCGTCCTGTTCCTTTCTTTCTTTTTTTTTTGTCAGTGTTTTCAACATATTCCTTTCTTCGCCGAGAACTTCCTCACTTATCTTCTTAGTCCACCCGATTTTCAAAATTCTCAAACACATCTATTCTTTTCCACCCCGGTTTTACCACGGTCCACAATTCAGTACCAAATAATGCTGTGCTCCAAACGTACATTCTCATACATTTCTTCGTCAAACTGAAGCCTGTGTTGACACCAGTAGACTTCTCTTTGCCAGGAATGCCCTCCTTGTCTGCGCTAGTCTGCTTTTTGTGTCATCCTTGCTTCTTCCGTCATGGGTTAATAGGTTATTTTGCTTCCAAGGCAGCAGAATTAGTTAACTTTGTCTACTTCGTAATAACTAATTTTGTTGCGCAGTTTGTCACTATGGTTATTTCTGCTACTTCTCATGAGTTTTGTCTTTTTATTGTTTACTCTCAGTCCACGATCTGCACTTAGAAGACCGTTCATTCCATAGAACGGATCCTACAATTACGTTAAGCGTCGTAAGTCAACCTTGATATCCTTTCACAACGAATTTTATTTTAATCCCAATCTTGAAGGTTACCCTTAATTTCATTTGTTGGTTCTTTGATGTCTTAGATTGAACAGAGGCTGTGAAAGACTGAATCCCTGTCTCACAGCCTTTTTAAACCGAGCACTCTTCCAGTCTCATTGCTCCCTCTTGTTCATGTAAATAATGTATGTTACACGTCTTTCCCTATAGCTTACCCCTATAATTTTTACCCCTGAATTTCAAAAGTTTTGCACTATTTCACATGTCCAAGCACTTTTTATAGATCGACAAATCATATGAGGGTATTTTGGTTTTTCTTCAGCGTTGCTTCCATCATCAATCGAAACGTCAGAACTGTCTTTCTGGCGCCGTTCCCGTTCCTGAAGCCAAACTGATCTTCATCTGACAGTCTCTCAATTTCCTTTTACATTCTTCTGTGTATTATTCTTGTAAGCAACTTGTATCCGTAAGCTATTAAGCAGTTGATTGTGCGAGAATTGTCACACTTATCAGCTATTGCTAGTTTCGGAATTTTGTGAATGACGTTTTTCTAGAAGTCTAATAATATATCGCCAGACTCATACATTCTACACACCGGCGTCATAATCGTTTTGTTGGCATTTCCCCCAAAGATTTTGGGTATTCTGAGAGATTGTTATGTATACCTTCTGCCTTACTTCACCCAAACCTTTTTCCAATTCTGATTATAATACTGGATTCCCTGTGTCTTCCTTATCGACCTTAGTTTCTTCTTCTATCACATCAGATAAGCCGTCCCGATCGTAGCAGCTTTCAGTCTACTCCTTGCACCTGTCCCCTCTCCTTTCTCCAATTAACACTGGAATTCCCATTGCAGTCTTAAGTCACCACCCTTGCTATTAATTTAACCGAAATTGTTTTCACTTCTACGAGGATGAGTCAAATGAAAACCTAAAATATTTTTTAAATATTATTTATTGCGCAGAAGTGGTACAAAGCTGTATCACTTTTCAAAATAATCTCCCCCACGCTCAATGTAAGTCCTCCAGCGCATACAAAGTGCATAAATTCCTTTAGAAAAAAATTATTTTGGTAGTCCGCGCAACCACTCATGCACCGCATGGTGTACCTCTTTATCAGAACGGAACTTCTTTCCTCCCATTGCGTTTTTGAGTGGTCCAAACATATGGAAATCATTTGGGGCAAGGTGTGGTGAGTAAGGTGGATGAGGAAGACACTCAAAATGCAGGTCTGTGATAGTTGCAACTGTTGTACGGGCAGAGTGGGGGCCTTGCATTTTCATGTTGCAAAAGGACACCTGCTGACAGCAATCCAAGTCGCTTTGATTTGATTGCAGGCCGCAGATGATTTTTTAGGAGATCTGCGTATGTAATGCTCCAAAATGATGCCTTTTTCGTCCCAAAGGAGAATCAGATAACATTCGCTGCTGATGGTTCTGTTCGAAACTTCTTTGGTTTTGGTGCTGAGGAATGGCACCATTCCTTGTTCGCTCTCTTCGTTTCCGGTTGGTGGAAGTGAATCCAGGTTTCGTCCCCAGTAACGACTCTTGAAAGGAAGCCACCACCTTCTCGTTCAAAGCGCCGAAGAAGTTCTCCACAAGCATCAACACTTCGTTCTCTCATTTCAGGAGTCAGCTACCGTGGCACCCATCTTGCAGACACTTTGTGAAACTGGGGAACATCATGCACAATGTGGAGTGCTGACCAATGACTAATCTGTAAACATGCTGCAATGTCATTCAGTGTCACTCGGCGGTTTTCCTTCACTATGGCTTCAACTGCTGCAATGTTCTGTGGAGTCACAACTCGTTGTGCCTGACCTGGACGAGGAGCATCTTCCTCTGAAGTCACACCATATGCGAACTTCCTACACCATTCGTAGACATGCTGCTGTGACAAACATGCATCACCGTACTGAACCTTCATTCGTCGATGAATTTCAATAGGTTTTACACCTTCACAGCGCAAAAACCGAATAACAGAACACTGTTCTTCCATGGTGCAAGTCGCAAGTGGGGCGGCCATCTTCATACTGAACTGCGACGGTATGTGCGCCTCTGCACTACCTACAGGCCATTCTGCACTCTGTTTGTAGCACGATTACCAACTTACAGGATAACGGTTCGAAATTTCGATTTGTTATTACAAATTTAAGGTTTTCATTTGACTCACCCTCGTATATACGCTGAGTCAGTCATTTCTTTCTTGAATTTTTTACATCTTTCCTGTTCATTTGATTACTAAGTGATTTGAAATTTGAGCAGTTCTCGGGTATCCGATCGGTTAGCGTCGTGATTTCTCCACAATATTTCGGCAGACGTACACGCTGCCATCTTCAGGTGGTTCCTGACAAATGCTGTGCTGTTCCTCTCGGTGCCCTATATATACTGTCAGTTACCCACTCCACCGTTCCTCTCCTGGTGGTGGGGGAAGCAGCGCCTGGGTCTGAACTGGGGTCTGCAGTCTCCCTGCTGCCGCCGTCGCGGGCGGTCCTCGATCTCTGGGACCGCATCTTCCTCTCCAGGGTGAGTGCAGGGTTCCAAGCCTGACTAAGTTGAAGGCCGCTGTCTTTATTAATTAGATCGTCCTGTAGTCGGATTTCGATGGCCTCTTTAGTACCGCAGTCCCAGAAGTTGGAGGATTGACAGAGTATTTTTGTTTTTTCATAGTCCATAGTATGGCCAGTCTTTGTACAATGTTCAGCCACGGCTGATTTAGTGGCCTGGCGTAATTCGGTATGGCGCTTGTGTTCGCGGCACCTCTCTTCTACAGTGCGGACTGTCTCCCTAATGTATGATTTTCCACACTGACAGGGGATTTGATAAACGCCTGGTTTTCAAAGACCTAGGTCATCTTTCACTGAACCCAGTAGAGTCAAGGTTTTTGCAGGGGGTCGGAATCCACATTTCACATTGTGTTTGCCCAGGATTCTACCTATCGGCCAGAGATCGAGGACCGCCCCAGACGGCGGCAGCAGGGAGACTGTAGACCCCAGTTCAGACCCAGGCGCCGCTTCCCCCACCACGTCCAGTAGCCGACGCGCCGGCCGCACCGAAGACACCAGAAGGGGAACGGTGTAGGGGGTAACGGCCAGTATATATAGGGCACCGGGAGGAACAGCACAGCATTCGTTAGGAACCACCTGAAGATGGCAGCGTGTACGTCTGCCGAAATATTGTGGAGAAATTCCGACGCTACCCGGTCGGATACCCGAAGAACTGTTCAAATTGGAAATACGCCGGGAAATCTTCAGATCGCATACTAAGTGATTTGCATTGCTGTATTATTGAGTTGCGCGTGGTATCTGGAGAAAAGGGGAACAGAGACAGAGAGTGGTCAGCCACGCCCAGAGTATTGCCGAGGTGGCTGCACCCCTCCCCCCCTGCCCCCCCCCCCCCCCCCCCACCGTGCACAGCCAACAGTAGCAGCGCAGCCGCCGCTATCGCGGACACGGCATCGCCATCACTCGTCGCTCCCTGAGCCGGTCGCCGACTCCTCCTCGCCTCATTTGCTCTCTGCAGCCGTTACCGCACAAAATGGACTGCGCGTCCATCACCGATTGTCATCGAACACAGGTAGGAAGTCTGCCAAAGAGCGCGATTCACTGTGCAAACTCGCTAGCTGCGACGGTAAAGTACTGGACTGGCAGTCGGGAGTGCGAGGGTTCATATCCCCGTTAGTCTATCTAGGGTTTCTTTGGTTCCCTCGAAATCGATTGATGCAAATACTGAGAAGGTTTTCTTGATAAGGACGTCATCATCTTCTAAAGATTAAGGGGAGGTTTACTATCTTGGGCCCGAAAAAAGCATGTTATATGAAAATTTTTTCTCGGGATGTGTTATAGTTATCAATGTCAAATTTGGTTAAAATGTTTATTGAAACTGGAATTTTTTCGACCGGTAATGCCGAAGAGCAAAGGCGGAAGTGCCGTCGGAACGAAACAAAATTTCGATGTAGACCTCCACGCGTGGTATGTCACATGTCAGCTGGCCCGTCTGAAATCAAAATTGAGTTGACGTTAGCGAAGTATATAAGATTCTTTAGGAGTTGTACCTCGCTTAAGTTATTTGGACCATAGGAAACAAAATGGCGGCCATTTGAAAAACGTAGGGTTTTTTTCATCGATTTTTCGACTTCTTCGGCCATGTAAAAATATAATTGATGGATCGGAATAAAAGTGGTACAACTCCTAGATAGTTTAGTTAGCTTCGTCGGAAACAAAGAATCGTGCCAATCGGTTCAGTAGAATTGAAGTTACCATACCGCGCGATAAAAAAAAAAAAACGTCATTTCGAGAAAAACGCGTTTGAAGGTTTGACTACATATAATTGAAATATTATGCAACGTACATTCAATCTACTATTCCGGATCCATAAACTAGTCATTCCTCATAGAGGGCGTTCTGCTCGATCTAGGCCATTCTGCGCTGCTCCAGAGCCAGAGCCGCTCTTACGGCCGGTTACAAGCGGTTCTTGGCCTCTTGAATCCGGTGGTCGTCCGAATGCTTGGCGAACTGCGTCGAATAAAGTCTCAGTGTGATGTCCATCGTTGTCATGGTCTTCAGAATTGCTGAATACCATTCGTTGAAGCTTCTAACTGCCAGGAAAGTCGCAATCTCCACAGTCTTCGCACCAGGATGCAAATGCTTGGGGGTTAAGTTCCAAACACACGCTTTGAAACTTTCAGTTGAATTTTGTGTGTTTCCTCCCAAGCACCGTTACAATAACTCGTCCTCCGAAGGAAAAAAACTGGTGCGTGAAAAAGGCCGATTTCAAAAATGGCTCTGAGCACTATGGGACTCAACTGCTGTGGTCATCAGTCCCCTAGAACTTAGAACTAGTTAAACCTAACTAACCTAAGGACATCACACACATCCATGCCCGAGGCAGGATTCGAACCTGCGACCGTAGCAGTCGCGCGGTTCCGGACTGCGCGCCTAGAACCGCGAGACCACCGCTGCCGGCAAGGCCGATTTCACGCAGTTGCATTTTTTTTTGTTCAACCGCGAATAACAAACATTTCCTTTCCGTATTCGGAAAAACGTTTTCAGGGGTGGATTCTAAAAACTTTTATGGATCCACAAATGCAATTTAAAGAAAATCGATTTTTTGAACCAAAAGAAAGTAAAACTCCCCTTAAGCCTTGTTGCTGCAACCAATTGTCTGTATTTTTCGCTGTCTTCTTCATTTCCTTTTTTAGTGTCAATAGATCTTTGAGTCTTGTCATTTGCGATATCGCCTCGGTTTACTTCCAAGAACATTTATTAGAAACTTATAGTATAGAAGTAAATGTTCTAAAACATTAGTTTCATTTTTAGAGCTCCGTACCTCAATCGGGAGAAACGGAACTCTTATGCGATCACTTTGTTATCCGTCTGTCTGTCTGTCTGTCCATCAGATTGTTAAGATCTCTTTGGCGGTGTAAACAATTTAAGGATCTAAGTCAATGCAGTCAAAGATGCGGCCGTATACGTCATATATTATTGTACTCGTAATATCATTCATCAAAACCTACGTATGTCATGCGTAAGGGTCTTGCGGTAAATAGAGTGTGTGGAAACAGAGAGGTCCCCGCATCGAATCGCGGTGGGGTTGTTCATTTTTAGTTTTAACCCAAAAATGGCTCTGAGCACTATGGGACTTAACATCTGAGGTCATCAGTCCCCTAGAACTTAGAACTACTTAAACCTAACTAACCGAAGGACATCACACACATCCATGCCCGAGGCAGGGTTCGAACCTGCGACCGTAGCAGCAGCGCGGTTTAGGACTGAAGCGCTTAGAACCGCTCGGCTACAGCGGCTGGCTTCACGCAGTGACTACGAGCGTATAATTAGAGAAGTTCACATTTGTGCAGAGCCGTACCAATCATTTTTCAACCTTGTCAATAAAATTCTTCTGGGGTCCTGACCACATTATCAATATATAAATTTGTCCCATGAGTCGGCCACTGTTGTAAACGTCCTTCCTCCGTGTTTAGTGCTGAGCTAGACTGCTGAAAGAGAAAGACATTAGATATACAGTAGCGGAAAAAGCTGTTTGCATAATTTATATAGGGTACTTGAAGATAGTAAGGATGTGTTAAGCGTTCTTTCTTAGTCTTTCTACTCGTATTAGTGCCTATCACTGATGGATAAAGATTTTCTTGATTGTTGTTTACATTACTATTAGCCATTGGTGGAAACAGGAGAGTTAGAAACGATCGGTAGCTGTGACGTAGCGCTGTTTACTTGTTGCCAGGTGCGAGCTGCGGCGTGGCTGCGCTCTGTGTACGTACGAACACCTTGGTCTGCCGCACGCCTGCATGAGTTGCTTTGCACCCGCTGTCTTCCCGTAGCGCTGAAACCACTGGCAGCCTGGACGCCGGAAGCCCATACCTGTCGTCTCCATTCGTGTCGGCGAGTCGCTTGCCTATGTCTATCGCCTCCCTAATCCTCCTCCTCAATGCAAATGGATGTTTCGCCAGTACGCGGGCTTTATGGAATATTATTTCTTTGTCGCACTCATCCTGGCGTTCCGCCACTGCTTACCTGTTGCGTGGTCCTCGACGGATGTATCTTTCATGCTCTGCAAATCGTGTGCTGATCGGTTGCCCCGTCTCGCCTACATACACCACTCCACATCGAAACAGATTTCGTGGACTCCTGCGGTGTTTTAATTTTACGAGTGCATCTTTCGTTGAGCCTAGAACAAGAAATGGTTGAAATGGCTCTTAGCACTATGGGACTTAACTGCTGAGGTCATCAGTCCCCAAGAACTTAGAACTGCTTAAACCTAACTAACCTAAGAACATCACACACATCCATGCCCGAGGCAGGATTCGAACCTGCGACAGTAGCGGTCGCGCGATTCCCGACTGTAGCGCCTAGAACTGCTCGGCCACCCCGGCCGGCGAGCCTAGAACATCTTCCTCCACTACTGTATAAGATCTAAAGTCTCTCTCTTTCAGCAGTCTAGCTCCGCACATAACCCTGAGGAAGGCCTTTGCAATAGTGACCGAAACTTCGGACAATTTTACGTATTGACAATGCAGCCAACAGCCGGCCGGAGTGGCCGAGCGGTTCTGGGCGCTACGGTCGCAGGTTCGAATCCTGCCTCGGGCATGGATGTGTGTGATGTCCTTAGTTAGGTTTAAGTAGTTCTAAGTTCTATGGGACTGATGACCACAGTAGTTAAGTCCCATAGTGCTCAGAGCCATTTGAGCCAACGCAGCCAACAGCCCAGAACAATTTTATTGACAGTGACAACGGCCGTGGATGTGATAGCAAGGGAGAAAATAATTCTCGTCGTCATGTATGATTTGAACGTATCATATGGTAACATGCGAGATACTTTTTTTTATGTTTTACGAATTTCTTGATCAAGTCAATGGTCAAAAATATGAAAACAAGGCCAGAAATACGTGCTTGAACATAAATACAGACGCTAGTGAAGCCTGAAGGATGAGCCGTCGTATCTGAAGACGAATGGCATCTTCGCAATGTCCTCAGTACGTTGCAAGTGCCAATCAGGGTGGGAACAGTGTTTTGTGCCATTGTCATTGCATCGTGTCGGAGCGTAGTGCATTCGAACATTGGTAAATTGTAGGTGCTTGTACGGTGGGTGCATCAGTAATCAAGGCACTCGAAGTATTTCGTGCTTTAAGAGGCACTGTATCGATGATTTTTTTCGCTTACAAGCGAATCGGAGAAACATCATCCGCTTTGTGACAACGCCCACAAATAGGTGTTGTGTTGCGAGATGGTCACGGAATGTCACTGAAGAGAACTATATTGAAAAGTAAGGGGATGACAGATGCAAAAGTCACCGCAGAACTGAATGTCGAACTCACGGGCTCTGTCTCCAAAACCACTCATCTGTTATGCCCATAACAGGAAACCGTGCTGCCGAAGCCATAAAACCTAGGCCACGTGGCAATGGAAGAGTATCATTTGCTCCCATGCGTCTCGTATCACACTGTTTCCAACTTCTGACCGAGTTTACGTACCAAGAGGGAAATTAATCTTGGGTTAGGTAACGATTTGGGAGGAAGAGGATGAGGGAGCAGATGATTAGTTTCTAACCTCCCGTCGAAAACGGGGTCATTAAAGTCGGAGAGCAAGCTCGAAATAGGAAAGAATGGGGAAGGTAATCGGCCATTTCAAAGGATTCATCCCGGCATTCGCCTGAAGCGATGTAGGGAAATCAAGGAAAACCTAAATCGGGATAGCCGGGTGCGAGTTTGAAATGTCGTCCTCCCGAATGGGTGTCCAGTGTGCTAAACACTGCGTCACCTCTCTCGGTGGTGATTTGGGCAGCTATACAGTAGTATTCAATGGGCTCCATGGTTACCCAGCAAAGTCGCTTTACAGTCAACGATTACATGATCATTTTAGCTGATCATGACCACCCCAGGTTACAATGTTTGTTCCCCCAAGGTGATGCTGTGTTTCAAGACGACAGCGCCCCTATTCACGCAGCCCGCATCATCCACTACTAGTTTTGTGAGCACGAGGATGAATTGTCGGGTCTCCCCTGCCACCACAGTATTTGGCATGGCTTATGTGTTTCGGCCTTTCCAAATATTTGTACGCCTCCTGTACGCCGAGGAAAGCTCTGTTCCCTAGTGTCCAACATTCAGTCTTTCAGCTATCTTGTGTAGTACTTCACCGTACACACTGTAGTTCTTTCACTATTACAACTATTCTGCCGTTCAGCCCGCCCGTTTAGCCGTGCGATCTAACGCACTGATTTCCGGGCGGGAAGACGTGCCGGCCCCTGGCACGAACCCACCCGGCGGATGAATGTCGAGGTCCGGTCTGCCGGCCAGTATATGGATGGTTTTTAAGGCTGTTTTCCGTGTGCCTCGGCGAATGCTGACTGGTTCCTCTTATTCCGCCTCAGTTACACTATGTCGGCGATTGCTGCGCAAACACTTTCTCCACGTACGTTTACACTGTACCATGCAAGCATTGGGGTTACACTCATCTGGTATGAGACGTTCCCGGGAGCAGAAGATAAGTTTCTAACCTCCCGTCGAGGTCCACTGGGGGCCGGACCGAACAACTACTCTGGGCTCGGTGTGGGGCGGCGGTGGGGTGAGTGGACTGCTGTAGCCTGTTGTGGGGTTGTGAAGCACTGAGGGCTATTTTGAGTTCCGAAGATAAGTGTCTAGGGTGGATCTGCAACATGGCAGAGGCAATGTTCCCACGCAGGACAGCCAGAGGTGTATGGCGAACGGATGCCACGTCGTCTACGCAGAGTCATACGGAGCGATCGGTCATCTACTGTGAGTTAGAGGGCGCCGATTTGTTATGGGGATATAGGAACTAATTTCCATCAGGAATGTACGAAAATAAGTGCACCACATAGGCTTCAGCGACGGACGACCCCTCGTGATACTGTGTCTTCTCATCACTTTTGTCCACTCTGCGTGTTACTGTTGTCTTACTTTTGTTTGCAGTCACCATACAGTCTGCCATAGAAGTAATGGTCAGTATTCGGTGATGTGACAGGAACGATCCTATTAAGCAAAAAGAGCTTTATATAAACATTTGTTCCGAATTTTTTTCCGCCATAGAGCATATTTAATGCAATCTCGTTGCTTTCGACCTCTGTCATAGGAAAAGGAGAGGACACTAAATTGAACTCTATGGGACTCCCTTTGTGATTTTTTTCCCCCCAAGCCCTAAAGTGTTCTACCTTTCTCGCATTGTTTAAATTATGAAGTACAACTTTTTTTCATTTTGTTTCTTAAGTACTATTCATACCAGTTGCATGTAAAGCCGTCTGTTCCTTGAAAAATAATGTACATACATGAAATGCGATCCATCTCGGAAGCCATTCGGTGTAGGGTATATGTGCGCAAGAAGTTCTTAGCTTCAAATGGCCCTTCCTGTCCTACCCCTGAATACTGGCCATTCCTCTTGGGGCTCACTGCGTATCTTGTAAATTACTTAATATTTTCTGTATACCTCGAAACATTAGGCCAGAATTTACAACGTAATTCTGCATTACTGCTGGCTGTTTTGCTCCCCCTTTTCTTCCTATCACTGCGTCCTAGATGAACAAAGTAAACAGCAGTAACCAGACAATGAACGAGATTCGTAATCGGGATGAGTGGCCCTTAAGGCCCTGTTCTGCCATAGGGGTTTAATTTTTTCCGTCGTCGCTGGAAATTACTTCAGGCTGATACTGTGAAAGTACCTCGCAGATCGCGACTAATTTCCGCTGCCTCCATTGTCAACTAAGTGATTCTTCAGTTTCTGAAGTATTCATTGAGGAAGAGACTTTAAATTTTTAGATGTCTTCATAATTTTTTTGATTTTCTTCTCTACACATCCCTAAAATCACTAGCAGTGGACTATTCTATCTGCAAGACATATTGAAATCTAGGGAATGCATGTAGACGGAGCAGAGCATAATAAATCGAATCTAGCAAAATTAACTAATAACTATAAAAATTAATACCGGCATGATTTATTTACAGAACAGTAGAAACACTGGTAGAAGGTGACACCGGAGAAGATAAGTTTGCTTTCCTGAAAATGCAGATACATGGGACGAAATGCTAACATTACGACTTATCTACATAACTAATCTTATCTGCTTAGGTTAGAAGGCAGGCGAACATCCGTTTAGATTTAGAGAAAGCTTTTGAGAACCATGAATGGAAGACACTCTTTGAAACTGTTGAGATAGTATGGTAAAAGCGGGAAAGAAAACGTAACAACAAGATTGTACTCGTAGTTGCAAGAGTGGAAGGATATGAAAGGGAGTCGGTAGTTGAGGAGCGTTGTATTTTATCCCAGATGTTGTTCAATCCGTACAATGAAAGAGAAGTAAAGGAATCCAAAGAACAACTTCGAATAGAAAGTAAAGTTCGGGGTTAGGAAACAAATATTTACAACTTTGTTTGAGATACTGTAATTGTGTGGGATTAGAAGAGATTTGTAAGAGTAATTGAACGGATTAGATATTGTGCTGCAAAGAGCTTGTAAGATGAAGACGAACAAAATTAAAACTAGGATAATGTAGTTGAATTACATCAAAGGATGCTGAGAGAATAGGTTTAGGAAATGGGGCGATTCTAGAAGTGTCTCAAAGGGGGCTAATGGCGGGGAGAGGGGGGGGGGGAAGGGTTTGGGGGAATGGAATATCGCTTAATAAAAGGAGAGTTGGGGTCCTCCACCGACAAATTGGTAGAATTTGGTGTTGCTTAAGTAGTTTTTGGTAATTGTTTTGGAGTTCAAGGTAAAAACGTGTCTACAGAATGTGTGTGCTCGGGAAAATAAACCGATTTGACCCAGATGTCCGGCGATTTCGAAGGTTTTGTGTGGGGTCAGCAATTTAAGTGTTGGTAGGCATACCCGGCATATTTAGCGTTCTTGATTATTGTAATTGGTACTCGTACATAAATATACATCCTATGTATATTAATAAATAATAAGACGTCCATTTTAAGTTAAATGATATTTATTGGTTTAGATAGTAAGCTGTTTGCCGCTCTTATTCTTTTGTTAAAATGTGTTTGAAATACATTGCAACCTATATTGCTACATAATTATAAAAAAAATGATTGAATCTGTTGAAGTAATATATTCTCTGATTTCTGAAGTCATTTTATCCAGTGTCATATGGTACTCCATTGGGGGGCTGTAGCCCCCATAGCCTCGCCCCCCCCCCCTCCACCCCCCCAGAAATGGCTCTGAGCACTATGGGACTTAACTGCTGAACTGCTGTGGTCATAAGTCCCCTACAACTTAGAACTACTTAAACCTAACTAACCTAAGGACATCACACACAACCATGCCCGAGGCAGGATACGAACCTGCGACCGTAGCAGTCGCGTGGTTCCAGACTGCAGCGCCTAGAACCACTCGGCCACTCCGGCAGCCCCCCCCCCCTCCTCCTTGTCACCACCCCTGACTAGGAAATAAAAGACACACTAAGAGTAGTAGCTGAATTTTGTCATTTGGGCAGGAAAGAAATTGGAAATTGACGAAATACAGAGGATGTAAAATGCTGACCAGCAATATCAAGAAACACGTTTTTGAAGAAAGTAAATTTGTTCACATCAAAGATAAATTTAAATGTAAGGAAGTCTTTCCTGAAGATATTCTTTCGGATTGTAGTGAATCGTAAACAGTAACAACAAGAAGAGAACAGAGACTTTTGAAATGTGGCACAGAGCGAGGCTGAAGATTGGGTGGGTAGATCGAATAACTGTAGAAACACTGAACCGAAACGTTGAGAAAAGGTATAGTGTAATTTTAATAAAGGACAGGACGCGACACATCTTGGGGCATCAAAGAATTGTCAGTAATTTGGTAATGGGGGAAATGTGAGAGGCAAGATACGTAGGTCTGACTATGATGTGCAAACTGATGTAGGTTGCGCTAACTGTGCAGAGATGAATAGTCTTCAACAGGATGGTCTATTGTGGAAAGCTGCATCAAACCAGTCTTAGAAGTGAAGACGACAATAATAAACTGTTGTGGAAGGTGTCTACGTCTACAACTACACACCTACTCTGCAAACCACAATACGGTGCGTGGTGAAGGTTACTCCGTACCACTATCATTCCCTTTTCTTTCCACTAGCAAACAGAGCGAGGAAAAAATGACTGCCTCTATGTTTCCGTGCGAGCTCAGACGTCTTGTCTTCATGGTCCTTACACCAGACGTACACTGACGGCAGTGGGATCGATGTGCAGTCTTTCGCAAAAGCCGATTCTCTAAACTTTCTCAAAATTATTTCACGAAAAGAACGCCATCCTTACTCCAGTGAATCACATTTGTGTTCACGGAGCATTTCCGTAACATTAACGTGTTGATCTGGCCTACTGGTAACAAATCAAACGAAACACTTCTGAACTGCTTCAGTGTCTTTCTGCAATCCGACCTGGATGAGATCCCAAACGCTCGAGCAGTGCTCAAGAATGGGTCGCACAATAGTAACGTACGCTTTTTGTTGGTGAGCTACACTACCCTGCAGTTCTCGCAATAAAATGAAGTCGACAATTCGCCTTACATCCTCGCTACATTTCATATCGCTTTGCAGCGTTACGCCTATATGTTTAATCGACTTCATTGGGTCAAGGAACACACCACTACACCTGTATTCGAACATTGCAGGATTGTTTTTCCTCTTCATCTGTATTAACGAAGCCTTCCTGTAACCACCCACAGCCACCCAACGACGACACTTCCCCTTACACTACACCGTCACCAGTAAACCAGTCTCTGACTGCCGCCCACAATACACGCTTCATTATTTTTGTATACGACGAACTCGTGACGACATCTTTGTCTCCGATGAACACTCGCCGTCCTAAATAACTTGCTATATTCTACTACTTGAAAATTCTTCGAGCCACCCACATATCAAAGAACCTATTCCGTGTGTTCGGATCTTCCTCAACGGCCTGGAGCAGGGCACTGGGTCAAAAGTTTTCCAGAACGCTATTAATATTGTTCGCAGAATATCGTGCGAGGAAACAGTAATTTGAGATTCGCATTAGCGATGCTTTCTAAGTCGATAGTGATTTGTGGACAGAAGTTTTTCGGTCTCAAGGAAATTTATTATGTTGGAAGATGCTGAACAATTCTGCAGTAAACAGTGGATGCGGCAGTCACCTCTTATAGGAGCGGCCTGTCAGCAACTCAGGAAACACTCACTCAAATGAATTCGCAAATCGTTGCCAGTGCTTGGTAAGTAGGCGTATCGCTGTGTGATCGGCTGTAGGTTAATTTGCGACTCTTAGCGCGTCCACCTGTTGGTATTCGCGTTGAACCGCGGTCCTTGGCGGGCGATAGGAACCGGCTGCCAAGCGCCCTCCTCGGCTACTCCGCTATGCGGAAGGCCGCCGGCTTCTGGTATCCCAGCAGGCCCCGCCCCGCCGGATGCCTGGCCAATGGGAGCGCCGCCAGCCCGCTCACAATGGGAGTGACTTACCTCACAATGATTCCGTTCATTGCTAGCGTCTTGCAGCGGAATACTCTCAAGGGCGTTTCTCGGGTCCCCTGGCCCGGTGGCGTAAACAGATACTATGCACATCTACTGTCGTGTCTAAGCAATGATTTGTTTTACAGTGACGTAAAGGATATTACTGATATGCTGGCGGACCCAATGCCGTTATTTTGGTCACACATAACCTATTACCGGAGTAGCAGAAATTACATTAGCGATGAACAGACCACCAAAATTGGGAAGCGTGTGGTTGATGAAATGAATGAATTCTTCTGCCTTGGAAGCAAAATAACGGGAGACGGATAGAGCAGGACGACGTAAAAATCAGATTAGTACTGACTAACAGAACATTTCTAGCCAAATGAAGCCTGCTAGTATCAACAAAGGTGTAAATTTGAGAAAGAAATTTCTGGTAATGTGTGCCTGCAGCATAGCAGAAAACATGATAGCAGAAGATGAACAGATAGAGAAAGTGTATGAGGATATTGAAAGGGTAATGCAGTATGTAAAGGGGGACGAAAATCTAATAGTCATGGGCGACTGGAATGCAGTTGTAGGGGAAGGAGTAGAAGAAAAGGTTACAATAGAATATGGGCTTGGAACAAGGAATGAAAGAGGAGAAAGACTAATTGAGTTCTGTAACAAGTTTCAGCTAGTAATAGCGAATACCCTGTTCAAGAATCACAAGAGGAGGAGGTATACTTGGAAAAGGCCGGGAGATACGGGAAGATTTCAATTAGATTACATCATGGTCAGACAGAGATTCCGAAATCAGATACTGGATTGTAAGGCGTACCCAGGAGCAGATATAGATTCAGATCACAATATAGTAGCGATGAAGAGTAGGCTGAAGTTCAAGACATTAGTCAGGAAGAATAAATACGCAAAGAAGTGGGATACGGAAGTACTAAGGAATGACGAGATACGTTTGAAGTTCTCTAACGCTATAGACACAGGAATAAGGAATAGCGCAATAGGCAGTACAGTTGACGAGGAATGGACATCTCTAAAAAGGGCCATCACAGAAGTTGGGAAGGAAAACATAGGTACAAAGAAGGTAGCTGCGAAGAAACCATGGGTAACAGAAGAAATAGTTCAGTTGATTGATGAAAGGAGGAAGTACAAACATGTTCCGGGAAAATTAGGAATACAGAAATACAAGTCGCTGAGGAATGAAATAAATAGAAAGTGCAGGGAAGCTAAGACGAAATGGCGGCAGGAAAAATGTGAAGACATCGAAAAAGATATGACTGTCGGTAGGACAGACTCAGCATACAGGAAAGTCAAAACAACCTTTGGTGACATTAAAAGCAACGGCGGTAACATTAAGAGTGCAACGGGAATTCCACTCTTAATTGCAGAGGAGAGAGCAGACACGTGGAAAGAATACACTGAAAGCCTCTATGAGGGTGAAGATTTGTCTGATGTGATAGAAGAAGAAACAGGAGTCGATTTAGAAGAGATAGGGGATCCAGTATTAGAATCGGAATTTAAAAGAGCTTTGGAGGACTTACGGTCAAATAAGGCAGAAGGGATAGATAACATTCCATCAGAATTTCTAAAATCATTGGGGGAAGTGGCAACAAAACGACGATTCACGTTGGTGTGTAGAATATATGAGTCTGGCGATATACCATCTGACTTTCGGAAAAGCATCATCCACACAATTCCGAAGACGGCAAGAGCTGACAAGTGCGAGAATTATCGCACAATCAGCTTAACAGCTCATGCATCGAAGCTCCTTACAAGAATAATATACAGAAGAATGGAAAAGAAAATTGAGAATTCGCTAGGTGACGATCAGTTTGGCTTTAGGAAAAGTAAAGGGACGAGAGAGGCAATTCTGACGTTACGGCTAATGATGGAAGCAAGGCTAAAGAGAAATCAAGACACTTTCATAGGATTTGTCGACCTGGAAAAAGCGTTCGACGATATAAAATGGTGCAAGCTGTTCGAGATTCTGAAAAAAGTAGGGGTAAGCTATAGGGAGAGACGGGTCATATACAATATGTACAACAACCAAGAGGGAATAATAAGAGTGGACGATCAAGAACGAAGTGCTCGTATTAAGAAGGGTGTAATATAAGGCTGTAGCCTTTCGCCCCTACTCTTCAATCTGTACATCGAGGAAGCAATGATGGAAATAAAAGAAAGGTTCAGGAGTGGAATTAAAATACAAGGTGAAATGATATCAATGATACGATTCGCTGATGACATTGCTATCCTGAGTGAAAGTGAAGAAGAATTAAATGATATGCTGAACGGAATGAACAGTCTAATGAGTACACAGGATGGTTTGAGAGTAAATCGGAGAAAGACGAAGGTAATGAGAAGTAGTAGAAATGAGAACAGCGAAAAACTTAACATCCGGATTGATGGTCACGAAGTCAATGAAGTTAAGGAATTCTGCTACCTAGGCAGTAAAATAACCAATGACGGACGGATCAAGGAGGACATCAAAAGCAGACTCGCTATGGCAAAAAAGGCATTTCTGGCCAAGAGAAGTCTACTAATTACAAATACCGGCCTTAATTTGAGGAAGAAATTTCTGAGGATGCACGTCTGGAGTACAGCATTGTATGGTAGTGAAACATGGACTGTGGGAAAACCGGAACAGAAGAGAACCGAAGCATTTGAGATGTGGTGCTATAGACGAATGTTGAAAATTAGGTGGAATGATAAGGTAAGGAATGAGGAGGTTCTACGCAGAATCGGAGAGGAAAGGAATATGTGGAAAACACTGATAAGGAGAAGGGACAGGATGATAGGACATCTGCTAAGACATGAGGGAATGACTTCCACGGTACTAGAGGGAGCTGTAGAGGGCAAAAACTGTAGAGGAAGACAGAGATTGGAATACGTCAAGCAAATAATTGAGGACGTAGATTGCAAGTGCTACTCTGAGATGAAGAGGTTAGCACAGGAAAGGAATTCGGGGCGGGCCGCATAAACCAATCAGTAGACTGAGGACCAAAAAAATAAAAAAAAAATTTAAAAAAATGCCTGCAGCTCAGTGTTGTATGGGAGCGAATCTCTAACAGTGACTAAACTGGAAAAGAAGGTAATCGAATCGTTTTAAATGTGATGCTACAGAATGTTGCTCAAAAGTAGGTGGACGGATAATATAAGAAACGAGGAGGTCCTCTACAGGATCGGTGAGGAGAGGTAAATGTGGGGAACACACTACAAAAATATTCAGGATGATAGCTATTCGCTCCTGAATATGATTTTTAGTTTAGTTGAATTGAATTACATTATTATCTTACAGAAGTTTGAATTTAGCTTCAGTTTGATTAAATACACTACAGGTCCGAACTTTCTTACTTGACAATACAGCTATGCAAGGATAACTGTACACACTAAAGTAACTTTCACATCATGTGTCCGTGCAAGCAGTATAGTTCAAAGAAAAATGGAGCATATATAAAAAGAATTACTACAGTACAGTGTGTAAGTGAAAGAAATACGCAATAAAGCGAATAGAAATGTTCAAATGTGTGTGAAATCTTATGGGACTTAACTGCTAAGGTCATCAGTCCCTAAGCTTACACACTACTTAACCTAAATTATACTAAGGGCAAACACATACACCCATGCCCGAGGGACGACTCGAACCTCCGCCTGGACCAGCCGCACAGCCCATGACTGCAGTGCCCAAGACCGCTCGGCTAATCCCGCGCGGCAAAGCGAATAGAAATCACACGTTTTTCAGAGGAGGTAATTATACCGAAGCCACTGCGATTTATTATCTTCTGCACTGTACTGTAGCAGTTCTCTCTATTCGTGTTCCAGATTTCATCGCGCTATGGTAACTGGCAGTGACACGTCACGGGAAACTTACTTTTGTCTTTAAGTTTCTCACACCAGTGCAATACCTCTCTGGCAGTAGCATGAGCCATTAACGATATCTGATGGCACATTTTCAACTGCCCATTATAAAACACTTTAGCAGAAAAACAGTAATGATAATGGGTGAGACCCGATACGTTATAAATAAGCGAGACTTTCAAATTTACCTTATTTACTAATAATTAATCTTCGTTGTGCAGTGGTTACAATATACAGGCTCTAAGTCAGCAGCCCTAACAATAGTATAGAATAATATGTGCAATTACAAGAGCGGCCAAAATTATGTAATGCTCGGTAGAAAGTCCAGACAAGAGAATGTGAAGAAGATCTCGTAAAACAAACGCTGGGAGACAGATTCCAGCCAGCAATTTATTATCTTCGATGACATGGGTTGCTGTCATTAAAGAAAAGGTAAAGGAACTATAAAAAAATTACACAAATTTACAAGTAAGTCGAAATAGTGCTGGAGTGTGCAGTGTATCCATTGCCACATAGAACGTTCGATATTGTCGGCCGGTATCGCCGCGGCGTGCGTTCACGCTCCAAAGGACTTTGGTTGATTCACGTTGGACAAATGGGAACGCCTGCCAAATCCTGCCGTGCCGACCGTTGTGGCCGAGTGGTTCTAGGCGCTTCAGTCCGGAACCGCGCGACTGCTACTGTCGCAGGTTCGAATCCTGCCTCGGGCATGGACGTGTGTGATGTCCTTAGGTCAGTTAGGTTTAAGTAGTTCTAAAAAATGGTTCAAATGGCTCGGAGCACTATGGGACTTAACTTCTCAGGTCATCAGTCCCCTAGAACTTAGAACTACTTAAATCTAACTAACCTAAGGACATCACACACATCCATGCCCGAGGCAGGATTCGAACCTGCGACCGTTGTGATCGCGCGGTTCCAGACTGCAGCGCCTAGAACCGCTCGGCCACTCCTGCCGGCAAGTAGTTCCATGTTCTAGGGGACTGATGACCTCAGATGTTAAGTCCCATAGTGCTGAGAGTCATTTCAACCATTTTGACTATGAGCTGCAATCCTTTCATGCTGCTTCTTGATTTTCCAAATGTCGTTACCCCAGTTTAAAAAGCGGTATGTAATTTGAAAATTTAGTACATTCAGTCCCGCGAAGGACTAACACAGATGAGCAGATCTGAAGTTACCTTCGATCAGGTCTGAGTAATGATCTACATAGCAATTTTTTCAGTTTATAATAGCTAAGTATTGGGAAGTCCTTTCTGAAATATTAGGAGTGTAATCTTGTAAGGAAAGTGGACGATAAACATCTCAATCAAGAAACCGATCGATGATTCCTTTATCAAGTTTTCAATCTGCCTCCACAGTTCTTTTCATTTGTTTTCGCTTGGCACTGTTCGTACTCCTGAATTTTAACGCATGTGTCTGTTTGCATCTCAAGCAGAACCTCCGCAAGACGGTAGACAGACAGAAGGGTGTGCAGAAATAAGCGATTCGTTCAGTTTACAGTGGTGAATAACCATGTGAAGTGCAGTGGGAAACTCTTGAATATACCATCCACATATACTTGTTACATCTCACTCAGTACCATCAGATTAGTAGTTGTTGAAAATATGATGACTTTGTTCACCTTGTCGTTTTTCATCAAAAACTGTCCTTCACGACTCGCCTTAACGGTGAGAAGCGTAATATTGTCGTGAGGTTTTTGTTTCCTACAGAAAAATTTTGGCTGGACTGCAGATCGTGCACGATGGATATTGTACCGAATCCGGCTTTCGTCTTTCTGTGTGAGAGTTTTGATATCTCCATCCTTGTGTCAATGTACTAAGCCTGCACGAGATACTTTGCTTTGCAATGAGTGGCTCAACTTTTGTCGTTTCAACTCTCAGTTCGTTGGTTTTTCTTGGGTACAACTGAGATTGCTGGCTATAACTTTACAGGTGCTCGCGAATTCAAGCCGGCATTATAAGTTTTCTTAGTACAAGCACATCTCAGCGTACCATCCTCCAACTTCCTGTGAAGCCTCAACATAAATCCGTTTGCTACAAACAGTCGATGTGATCTTCCGCTGTTCATGAAATCTGTGGTTATTTCCATGACTCTGTGAATTGAAAAAAAAAAAAAAAGGTGAAACATGTAGATGAGTAGTTTGGTTTTAAGTTACAATAAGTTACTTTCATAATGCAGTATATGAGTAAATTATTGTAAGTTATTTAGATATTATTAGTTAGATGTAGGCATCAATGATAACATTAGTATTTGTAGTTTCACTCACCTTCTGTCTACACCATAACGGTGCTCCCAATAAAATGTCTCTTGAAGCGCTATCGGTGGCCCTTCATACACCTGTTTTGCGATTCTGCGGCGGCGCTTCCCGAAGAGGCGTGGTACTTCCGCAACAAGAGACAGAATGGCGGTAGCCGCTGCGTCTTCCTGGAGCGGTCGCAGTTGAACTCTGGCCAAAGTCTGCGGCTGTCTTGATTGCCTCCTTCGTGGTATAGATGGGCGATGGTATCACACGTACTACATGATGAAGCGGGAATATGAAACACCTACAAGTGTGGTGAGTAAATAAAAGTGAATAAAACTGAGTGGGTGAGCAGAACGAGGTATTTATTGAACGTGAGTAAATGACTGTCCGCAGTTTACAAGTTTCGACCGCGAGCGTCAACGGGCGATTATCGGATTAGTCGATAAGTAGATATACCTGTTCGGTCTGCAATTCACTTGGCAACATAACGAGGTGGAAGTCGATTTACACAGTTCACATGCAAGCTACAGACCAGAACTTAACTAAGCTGATTGAAATGGACGTAGGTTGCGTTATTTGTGCAGAGGACACACTACTGTGGAAAACTGCATGAAACCGACCTCCAGATTGAAGATGGCAACGACGAAAACAAGATGGTGATGTTTTCTAAATGTTTTGCTACAAATCCAGTCATGGATCACAAATTTTATTAACCAGGTAATTATTTTCGGTCAGCTATGACCGTCTTCAGACCTGAGTGAATCCAGTACATTATGTAATTCGTTTCATTGCCTACAGTCACGTTAATCAGCCACACAAACGTCGTCAAAATATCCAAAAACGTTTTTTTCCTGAATACCATGGAAAGTGACATCTTGGGTTGTCGGGTGTTCTGCCGGATATCAGGGTCGTACTTGCACGATATTTCGGTCACGTAGCTCGTAACCTTCATCAGGTGCGACCTGAGACTGCTCCTCGAGTGGACCTGGTCGAATATTTATGCCTATGGCCTTCCCCCTCCACCAATGGCTGACGATCTTATGAACCGTGACACAGGGTACCAGCTAAGCAGAGCCTGGGATCCTGATCTGGAATTGTTAAAGGAGCAACGGGGCCAGCTGCAACACTACATAAACAGAAGAACCAGAGACATGGAGATGGAAAACGAGCCCCTGACGGGCTGCCAGGCGCACCAGACCGAAGATGGAACACCCAGAACTGGGACTGGTGGGCGCGGAGCGCAGAGGGAACATCCAGAGCCGCAGCGGACGAAAAACCGAGCGGCAACACTCCAACAGGTCGTGGTGAGCGGGCGCGGACCGCAAAGGGAACGCTTGGTACCCCAGACCGTAGATGAAACCCCCAGGAGCGGGTCTGGTGGGCGCGGACCGCAGAGGGAACACCTAGAACCGCAGCGAACGGAAAACGGAACAGCAACGCTCCAGCAGGTCGCAGGGAATGGGCGCGGACCACAGAGGAAGCGCCTGCAGCCGTTGGTGGAGGGGGAAGGCCATAGGCATAAATATTGGACCAGGTCCACTCGAGGAGCAGTCTCAGGTCGCTACGTGACCGAAATATCGTGCAAGTACGACGCTGATATCCGGCAGAACACCCGACAACCCAAGATGTCATTAGATCGCCGGGAAAGCCTGAAGAGTTACCATGGATAGTGTTACGACAGACATGTTTATACTTTAAAGACATGAGTAACCTACTACATTGGCCGGCCGCGGTGGTCGTGCGGTTCTAGGCGCTCCAGTCCGGAGCCGCGCTGCTGCTACAGTCGCAGGTTCGAATCCTGCCTCGGGCATGGATGTGTGTGATGTCCTTAGGTTAGTTAGGTTTAATTAGTTCTAAGTTCTAGGGGACTGATGACCACAGCAGTTGAGTCCCATAGTGCTCAGATCCATTTGAACCATTTTTGAACTACATTCAGTCAGGTCTGAAGTTGGTCATAGCTGACCGAAATTAATTACCTGGCTAGTAAAATTTGTGATCCATGACTGGATTTATAATAAAAAATACACTCCTGGAAATTGAAATAAGAACACCGTGAATTCATTGTCCCAGGAAGGGGAAACTTTATTGACACATTCCTGGGGTCAGATACATCACATGATCACACTGACAGAACCACAGGCACATAGACACAGGCAACAGAGCATGCACAATGTCGGCACTAGTACAGTGTATATCCACCTTTCGCAGCAATGCAGGCTGCTATTCTCCCATGGAGACGATCGTAGAGATGCTGGATGTAGTCCTGTGGAACGGCTTGCCATGCCATTTCCACCTGGCGCCTCAGTTGGACCAGCGTTCGTGCTGGACCGCGTGAGACGACGCTTCATCCAGTCCCAAACATGCTCAATGGGGGACAGATCCGGAGATCTTGCTGGCCAGGGTGGTTGACTTACACCTTCTAGAGCACGTTGGGTGGCACGGGATACATGCGGACGTGCATTGTCCTGTTGGAACAGCAAGTTCCCTTGCCGGTCTAGGAATGGTAGAACGATGGGTCGATGACGGTTTGGATGTACCGTGCACTATTCAGTGTCCCCTCGACGATCACCAGTGGTGTACGGCCAGTGTAGGAGATCGCTCCCCACACCATGATGCCGGGTGTTGGCCCTGTGTGCCTCGGTCGTATGCAGTCCTGATTGTGGCGCTCACCTGCACGGCGCCAAACACGCATACGACCATCATTGGCACCAAGGCAGAAGCGACTCGCATCGCTGAAGACGACACGTCTCCATTCGTCCCTCCATTCACGCCTGTCGCGACACCACTGGAGGCGGGCTGCACGATGTTGGGGCGTGAGCGGAAGACGGCCTAACGGTGTGCGGGACCGTAGCCCAGCTTCATGGAGACGGTTGCGAATGGTCCTCGCCGATACCCCAGGAGCAACAGTGTCCCTAATTTGCTGGGAAGTGGCGGTGCGGTCCCCTACGGCACTGCGTAGGATCCTACGGTCTTGGCGTGCATCCGTGCGTCGCTGCGGTCCGGTCCCAGGTCGACGGGCACGTGCACCTTCCGCCGACCACTGGCGACAACATCGATGTACTGTGGAGACCTCACGCCCCACGTGTTGAGCAATTCGGCGGTACGTCCACCCGGCCTCCCGCATGCCCACTATACGCCCTCGCTCAAAGTCCGTCAACTGCACATACGGTTCACGTCTACGCTGTCGCGGCATGCTACCAGTGTTAAAAACTGCGATGGAGCTCCGTATGCCACGGCAAACTGGCTGACACTGACGGCGGCGGTGCACAAATGCTGCGCAGCTAGCGCCATTCGACGGCCAACACCGCGGTTCCTGGTGTGTCCGCTGTGCCGTGCGTGTGAGCATTGCTTGTACAGCCCTCTCGCAGTGTCCGGAGCAAGTATGGTGGGTCTGACACACCGGTGTCAATGTGTTCTTTTTTCCATTTCCAGGAATGTATATTCTGGATCGCTGTGAAACGTTACTGTGAATATGTCACAACTCGTTTTCCAGATTTTGTTGCCCTGAAAGAATAAGACATTCATTTTTTTTTTTTTTTTTACGTCTGGTCCCACACATCGTGTCTATTATCCCAATTTAGTGATATGCCCATTCATAATATAGATGTTAGTATGGTTAATTTGTATGGGGTTAGGTTATGCTAAGAAATTCAGTTAATTCACTGAACTGTAAGCCACGCTAGTTAGTGATATTTTCGCATGCTAATCCGGTGCTGCAACTTAATACCTCTAGAAGCAATACCGGTGCACTTCTACGTCCGCTTCAGCCTTGTTCTGTAATGGCTAAAGAAATTAAACGAGTATTAACGTGGAATGTTATCTCGTTGAGGTCAGATAATGGAAGTTTACTGTGCAAACTCAAAACTGGAGACATTTAGAACTGTTACAATGAAAGACGGGAGCAGAGAAATCTGTTTCAGTCCCATGCTTTTTTATTATCTTTGCATATCCAGATTTCAGCAATAAATAACCAGCTCGCAGCATTTTCCTTCCAGTCGTATGGCGACAGGTATTGATGCGAGTTTGTTGGATTGTAAATCACTCAGATGTACTGAAGACGGCTATTCATTGCTGAAATCAGGATATTTAAGAATAATAAAAAACCATTGGTACTGCGACTGATTTCTCTGTTTTTATCTCTCTGCGTGTACGATGTACGTAGCCTTAGATTTTTTCATGCCTCATGTTTCCTGTTGACTACGCGTTATGGCTGTGCCATAGCTCAAATGGTTCAAATGGCTCTGAGCACCATGGGACATAACATCTGAGGTCATCAGCCCCCTAGATCTTACAACTACCTAAACCTAACTAACCTATGGACATCACACACATCCATGCCCGAGGCAGGATTCGAACCTGCGACCGTAGCAGTCGCGCGGCTCCAGACTGAAGGGCCTAGAACCGCTCGGCCACAACGGCTGGCTATTCCATAGCATTTTATGGATAATTTGACTGTTGAACAAGCCTAATGATGTCGTTTCTCTTTTCACACAATATGTAACAAGCGTTATCACTTCTTTCGAGGAAAACAGGTTTATATCTGTCGAAATCGCGGTAAAGATTTGAATAAACTTCTGATGTACAGCTCGTTGCCTGTATGATTAAGTTTACATTCATAACTCTACAGTTACTGACAGTTGCCATGTTCAAGGTTCTTATCTTTTCTTATACTGTTGTTATTATGGCCGCTGTGATCAACGTTTCTTGATGCAACCAAAGTTGGTTTCAGCCTGTGCTCATGCAGAAATTTGGACAGATTCGACTGAGCTGACAGTTCCTGGCTGTCGGCTACATCGAAAAGGTTGAATTAATGTCTAATGACGAAGTGCCGTATAACGATGAAGTGCTGTCTTCATTAAATGTGGAATGAATACACGCCTCGTCTGTGAGTGAACCACTGCGGAGGCTTCCAGACGAAATATACACCTCTTTCCAGTTTGCCCTGGCCAGGACTGTCATTCGAGATCACATGTGTGATTGGATCGACGTTATGAACCTGAATATGATGACGTATCACCCATCTAGGGGTCCGACACCTGCTGACGAGTACTCATACAGATAATAGAACAGGGCGACTTACAGTCTCGAGCCATGGTATACCTACTTATTTGTCATTTGTACTCATATCTTCGAAATAAAAGTACCTACACACTCCACAGAATCCAGTTATTGATGGCTCCATCGATATTTGCGACTGTCTATGCATGGCGTGCATTGGGGCCTGAAGATGCCATTAATGAGTTGCCGAATCTGGACAGAAAAAAATAGGGCTGTCTGGTGATTTATCTTTGGTAAATATCTGACCGCCCGCCGTCCCTTAGCCAGGATGGATCGACGGAGATAGAGTGCAGTAGTGTCAGATGCGTCTAGTGTTGTGGTACGGTATACACGAGGCGTGAAAAGCGTAAAATGTTGAGTAATCACTGTGAAGGACACGGAGTTGTCGTGTTGTCTGAGACAGTGTTATCAGCATATGGCACAGTTTTAATGGGGCCTCATTGTGGATCTCAATTTAGTTGGCTGGTGGAATCGCGGCAGTATCCATGTTTGCGGAGCATTCGGATGTGGTAGCAGCCCGCATTAGAACGTGAGTGCCTGCATATTTATAGTCAAGTTCCGATCGACCACGTCTGCGTGCCAAATGGGAGTATCGCTGAATTAAGCAGCAGGCACATCGTAACCCCTTCACAGCTGCACCCAGGAGTAGACTGTTGTTAACACAATAACAGAAACGGCTGCTGATGAATGGCATCATATTGTGATCAAATATGAATCGCCGCTCTACGCTGCCCCGTATCTTCAGTGAGTGTGGTAGAGACATCCGAAGAGGTCCCATTTTTCCATTGTTTTGGAAAGTCACAGCTGTGTTACTCCTGGCTCCATGGTGTGTAAAGACGGTGGGCGTGACTGAGCGAACTCTGACGGCACAACAGTACATCACGGACAACCTGCGTCCTCATATGTTATCTCTCATGAGACAGTATTGTGGTTCCTCTTTTCAAGACGACAATGCTCATCCACAATGGAACCTGTCTCTCTGAACAGTATGTGTGACGTTGAGGTACCCCCGTGGCCACTAAGATCCTCAGGTCCGTCCCCAATAGAACATGTGTGGGACCAGCTCGAACATCAGCTCTGTCCAAGTATCAAAATCCAGGACATCAAGATCCAGTTAGAATAGTGTGAGCCATCTTGCCTCAGGAGAGGATACAGCAGCAATTCCCAACCGGATCAGTGCATACATCCTTTGCAGAAGGAGTCGCACTGATAAGTGAGAACATACTGCCAAGTCATTTGTAAATTCTGAATAGATTTTGTAATCTCTGAAATGAAGGGGTTATTTAAATAATGGTACAAGTCCATTACCTCCACTTTTCTGCCTATAATGCTTCTGAAATTAATGATCCAAACAAACAGAAAGAAAGGTTCATGGCCGGCCGAGGTGGCCGAGCGGTTCTAGGCGCTACAGTCTGGAACGGCGCGACCGCTACAGTCGCAGGTTCGAATCCTGCCTCGGGCATGGATGTGTGTGATGTCCTTAGGTTAGTTAGGTTTAAGTAGTTCTAAGTTCTAGGGGACTGATGACCTCAGAAGTTAAGTCCCATAGTGCTCAGAGCCATTTGAACCATTTTGAAAAGTTCATGTCTAGCAAGATGCCATACTCTTGAATATTTCTGGCATCTCAACTGCAGATTTTTCAGCGCTCATTTAACTTTAGGATTCTGTATCTGAAAACGAACAAAAATGGACTTGTACCACTATTGAAATAAGCTCTTCAAATAATATCGCATACCGTCTCAGCCATTGGTGTATGATTTCATTTCTCCTCCTCTTCTGGGTCCTTCACTTATTGGCTAGGTAGTGTAAATTAAGGGTAGTCAATAAATTTGTCAGTATATGCCTATTCATCATCCGTTTAACCGAGACATTCTATTATTATCCAACTGCGCTACCTATAATGGGTTACAGATAGAGTGATATTAAGTGGTAATATTAGTTTCATATCTTTGTAGTTTGGATAGTAATTATTACAGAATGTTCGAGTGGTTTCACAGACAGTAGAAGACACCAGATTCCCCTAGTCAGACATGCAATTAGGCGGACTGCGAAAAACATACGTTCTAAAGCTGAATATAAACTACAGTTATAACGTAAATGCAGCTACTGTTTGGTTAATAGTACAGCCCTTATTGATCGTAGATAAGGCTTGAAGTTTACATGGAATGTTTTAAGGACTAAAAATGGCTCTGAGCGCTATGGGACTTAACTTCCGAGGTCATCAGTCCCCTAGAACTTAGAACTACTTAAACCTAACTAACCTAAGGACATCACACACATCCATACCCGAGGCAGAATTCGAACCTGTGACCGCACGGTCACGCGGTTCCAGACTGTAACGCCTAGAACCGCTCGGACACTCCGGCCGGCGCTTCGCGTGTCTACAACGTGATGATGTAAACGTCTCCATGACAACGTCTGTCCATAGCTCTATACATCTCAATTGTTTTAGCCTAGAGCTGTTTGCGATTCTCAGTTAACAAAAAAATGGTTCAAATGGCTCTGAGCAGTATGGGACTTAACTTCTGAGGTCATCAGTCCCCTAGAACTTAGAACTACTTAAACCTAACTAACCTAAGGACATCACACACATCCATGCCCGAGGCAGGATTCGAACCTGCGACCGTAGCGGTCGCTCGGCTCCAGACTGTAGCGCCTAGAACCGCACGACCACTCCTGCCGGCGCCCTAATTCTGTCCCTCTGTTTTTGGATGAGAGACAGGAGTCGGATTCCAAGCAGCATTTAGACAAAATCCGCCATTTCTGTGTATAAGGTTGCTTGATAATTTGATTTCAACAGCTTCCGTAGTGACACTATCCCAATAGCTGGACGTACAAGCCAGAATCTCCGTGTTGTTGTGTTCCATAGGATGTCAAGGCAATGTTCTGCAATAGCGGATTTACTTGGCTGTTGTAAGCGTGTGTGCCGCTTATGTTCAATACACCGTTCTTCCACAGTCCTGATTGTCTGCCCGATATATGACATGCCACAACTGCGAGGAATACGATAGACACCAGCCTTACGCAAACCAAGATCATCTTTTACGGAAGCCAACAGGGCCTTAATCTTAGAAGGTGGTCGAAAAACACAGTTCACATCATATTCCCGCAAAATACGGCCAATCCTGTTAGAAATGCTTCCTGCGTAAGGCAGACAGGCCGTAGACCTAGGTGCCACTTCGTGGATGTGTGTAATGTCCTTAGGTTAGTTAGGTTTAATTAGTTCTAAGTTCTAGTCGACTGTTGACCTCAGAAGTTAAGTCGCATAGTGCTCAGAGCCATTTGAACAGAATTAGGGCGACCTCACCTGTTGATCAATAGTCACTATCGATATTTCTGATGTTGGTTATTTTTGGTTGCGTGTTGACTTTGCAGTTACTAGTTCTGTGTGTGGTATCTTCCTTGTCTCTCCTCTGTGAACCGAGGTATTAAATTCCCTTGCACATTGCTTCCTCCTTGCAGTTGTGCCTTGAGAATGGCAGGGTATGGTCCTGCCGAAATATCGGCTGTAGTCGACGACGTCACCCGGCAGCAAACCCGTAAATTATTTGAACAACAATGAGTACAGTTTATCTCCAAGTATTATTTACAAATGTTCATTGTGGCTACCATTTGTGACATTACAAATGTCCCTTCTGTAATCTGTTTCCTGACAAATGTTGTGAAGCGAGTTTTGATTGCTAGTGGTAACTACTAGTTTTATTCGTTGTCGCAGCTCGTCGATGTTTCCCGGAAGCGGAGCAACAAACACTCTGTCTGTAATGCAACCCCGTACACGGATATCCATTGGAGTTAAATCAGGTGCCCGTGGTGGCCACAAATTGTTCCACTACGTCCAATCCATGATGATTGTTGGAATAACTCATTCGCGCACGCTACCTAGCGGGGCGGTCGGTAACTGACAGTGTTATTCGTGAATAAAATATGAAAATATACTGCATTCAGTGATGTAGAAAACATTTCTGTAAGTTATTTACCCTTTGCACCATTAAAGATTACTTTTGTAAAAGTAATTTCTAAATATCCTGTACTTCGTCCCACGACATCCGGCACCTGCGCTTCTGCTTACGAAGCTCTGTTTGCCGTGGGACGTGCAATCTGATCACACATTAGTTCTGATACTCTGTATGCACGGATTTTGCATACTACACCACAGCTCGGGATTGTGTCGACATTCCGCCCAGTATGAACCAATATATTAATTTGATGGGTGTTGCCGTTGCGTCATATGACATTCCGCAGGCGCGAGACGTGATCTGCTGTCCGCCGCAACAGCGAATGCTGGCAGAATCTCTGCAGCGTTGGGCATTGACGGATGGCAGGGCGGACGTTGCTCCGCGCCCGCTTGCGATTCGAATGCCACACCGAGCTCGCACACACACACACACACACACACACACACACACACACACACACACAGCCACGCCCATTGCACTCAACGCTGCGCGCCGCACCCACCGCCAGCAATGGCGAATGCGTGAGTCGCATCCAGCTGTCAGCTTGCTTACGTCAGCAGCAACACCACCGTAAGTGTCAAAAACATTAAAAAAAAAAAAACTAGTCATATTCAATGTGTTTCTGCTACGCAGAGACTTTCAATTCCAAAATTAGTGCCGCAACATACCGAGTGATTCGAAAAGAAAGGACAGATTTCATTTGTTTATTACAGACAAACTATAAAAGATAGAAAGACGATGTACATGCCACTAGATAGAGGACAGTTCAGTTTTGGCACAGCAGCTCTGTCGCTTGTTTGTGGCAACATTGCGACTGCACCACAACGGAAATCATTCAGTGTGTTGGAATTTGCTGAAGTCAATCCACTATTCAAGTCCTCCCTTCTGTCCCCGATTCAGTAAGACGCCGCCTCTGGCACAAAAAATTCTTTGAAATTCGATTCATGTGTAAAGGAAAGGGTACTGGTCGGCCACGCGCGTCTGATGAAAATGTCGAGCGTACCCGAGATGTGTTCGCACGGAGCCGTCGAAGTCTACGAGAAAGGGAGGTTAGGAACTTTAAATTTCTCAAACAATGATATGGCGTGTTCTGAAACGAAGCCTGCGTACGGAACATTATAAGTTGCTGTTACTGCAGCAACTACGTTCCGGTTAACATAATAGAAGGTACGAATTTTGCATTTCAGTTCTCCAGAATTTGGCAGAGTACATTTTTTCCTAACGACTCATCTTTTCGGACGGATCAACAGTTCATCTAGTAAGCAGCCATAATGCAGAAATTTGGGGTCTGAAATGATGGCGTCATTGTCGAACATAAAAGAAATTCACCGAAACTGAATGTATTTTGTGCTGTTTCTGTTCACAAAGTTTATGTACCTCCTTTTTTTGAAGAGGAAAATGTGACGGGAATGTCATGCCCGTGTATGCTGCAAAACTAATTGTTTCCTCAACCTCACGAAGATTCTAGTGATTTCATTTTTATGAATTACGGCTCCCTACACCTTGATCTGCGGCGTTATCTTAACAACACCGCCCCACAGCCAGTTCGCCAACTGTCCTCGGAGGATGCCCTCCGCAGTCGAAGGCGAAACGTCAGGGGAGAATCTTATGTATGGACCACGGCATCTCAGCCCGGAAGTGTGAAGTGATGACAACACCTGCCGTGAGAGCCTTCATCCTGTGACCATCCCACAACGTTAGAGTAAAAGTGGTGGACAAGAAGATCTTGTTCATTGGTTTGGCCTCCCAACTCACCAGACCTCACACACAGCGACTTTTTCTACGAGGATGCATAAAAGACCGAGCCTTTGTCCCACCTACGGCAGATATTCTCCAGGAGCTGAGAAATGGAATTATTGAAGCTGTCGATTCAATAAACAGGGACTTACTGATTCGTGTGTGGAACAAAATAGACAGATATTCTCCAGGAGCTGAGAAATGCAATTATTGAAGCTGTCGATTCAATAAACAGGGACTTATTGATTCGTGTGTGCAATAAAATATGGTTTCGATATTTCTTGAGAAACACGTGGTGCTCATGTTGAGTTTACAGCATAGCGTCTGTGTGAACACAGCTCTGAACCTCCTTCTGCCCAGTGACAAGACCAATGTGTTTCTACCTTTCATAGCTTGTCTGCAATAAACAACTGAAATTTGTTTTCTTTTTGGATCACCCTGTACTCTGTTGAGCTAAAACATTATGATCACCTGCTTAATTGCGTCTCTGGTAATCTATGAACGAAAGTGGAACCTCAGCCGGACACACAGTACTTGAACAACGATATCAACACCAGAGGCTGTATTTGAACCAAACGTGGTTTATCCTTTTTAATACCTGCTACCAGTTTCGACATCACATGGTGTCATCTTCAGACCCCTGCATATGGAAACATGCACAACATGATAGAAGAGTGTGAGATCACATACAACATAAAAATGAAATGAAATTATGATCGTATGGCATAGCTGGCCGGGAGGCCCCATTCGGGAAAGTTCGGTCGCCGAGCTCGTCTTATTTCAGTCGACGCCACGTTGGGCGACTTCCGTGCCGGTGATGAGGATGAAATGATGATGAGGACAACACAACACCCAGTCCACGAGAGGAGAAAAGTCTCCAACCCGGCAGGGAAACGAACTGGATAAGACAAGGAATGAAGATGTGCTGCCAAGAATCGATGAGCAAACGGATGTGGGGAAAACACTGACAAGGAGAAGAGACAGAATGATAGGACATGTTTTAAGACATCAGGGAATGACTTCCATGGTACAAGAGGGAGCTATAGAGGGCAAAAACTGCAGAGGAATACAGAGATTGGAATACATCCAGCAAACAATTGAGGACGTTAGTTGCAAGTGCTACTCTGAGATGAAGAGGTTGGCCCAGAAAAATAATTCGTGGCGGATCGCGTCAAAGAACTACTACAGTGCAGTTTAGGTGGGCAGAGGTATAGGAAATGAACTATGCGTTTTGTATGGGATATATACGGAAGCGCTCGATGTTGAGCACGTTTGCTACTACATGATTTCCCATTATTATGAAACTTTCGGTTTTTTTTGTCTCATTTTTGTGTTTTAATACGTTCATGTTATTGGTTTTATTTTGCTTGGTTTCCATATGAGTATCATAAATTCATGGTCTGGAATGTGTAATTGCATATATGTGGCTACTGGTTATACTGATTGACTTTTACTAGGTTTCTCTTTATAGTCTATTGTTACATTTAAATAGCGGATTTTCCCCGTGAGATGTTCCACGGCAATAGTTTGTAGATAGGTATCACGTATGCCACTTTTAACCCTGTGTGTACATACTGACGGCAGCCGTTAAGCATATATGTGGCGGCGACCGCTTTGCTTGTGTACGTGTTGCTTCCCCTCAAGTCCATTACGTCATTAAATTAAAAAAATAAAGAAAAAATAAAAAGAATGCAATGTAAGTAAGAAGCTAATTTGGTTTTATATGTATAACAGCACCACATTTTTATTATGTAATTTTATGTTGTGATTTATCTTTTTTTAGTCATAAACAGTGATTTATGTTGTATGTGGACGCCTGCTTAGCTGAGTGGTAACGTGTTTGCCTCCTATACAGGGGATCCGGGTTCGATTCTCGGCCAGGTTGGAGATTTTTCTCCTCACGTGGACTGGGTGTTGTGTTGTCCTCATTATCGTTTCATCCCCATCACCGGCACGGAAGTCGCCCAATGTGGCGTCGACTGAAATAAGACTTGCACTCGGCGATCAAACTTCCCCAGATGGGGCCTCCCGGCCAACTGTGCCATACGATCATCATTTCATTTCCGGACACGACCATCGACTTGGTGTAACAAAAAAATGTTCAAATGTGTGTGAAATCTTATGGGACTTAACTGCTAAGGTCATCAGTCCCTAAGCTTACACACTACTTAACCTAACTATCCTAAGGACAAACACACACACCCATGCCCAAGGGAGGACTCGAACCTCCGCCGGGACCAGCCGCACAGTCCATGACTGCAGCGCCTTAGACCGCTCGGCTATTGGTGTAACAACACACTGATTCATGCAACCAGTTAACGAATTTCCGTTGATGAATGGTCCAGTCTCGATGATCCAGTTCCCATTGCAGTCGTAATTGGCGATGTCGTTTGGTCATGGATTACAACTATCTTCGCATGTTCAGCAACGTGCGCCGAACGACGTGGTCCGATACATCTGTGCCTGCATTAGAATTGTATCCCGTTGTCATTCTCCGACAGATGGCCGCCTGTGCTGCCTTATAGAGCGATCAAGCCTTCCACATCGTGTGAAGAGGCGTCTGCTTATGTTTTGACGGTCACTTTCCATTGACGCTCACGAGAGTAGCACGCGAAGTCGTCTAGCTTCGCCGTTCCTAGATGCTGCTCCCCAGGCACCCGGCCACGACAACCTGCCATCTGTCAAAGTCGCTCATGTCAGTCGATTTCTAATTTCCGAGCCGTTTCGTTGCTCGAACCTATCGCGTCGCAGGCCCGCAACACAACTAGGCGGCATTTAATCCAGACTCAAACAGTGTTTTGTCTCATCAGTGCACAGAGCGCGAAAGTGATGGGACTTCCACATTTTTTAAATAAATCTCTAATATTAAAATTTTTGTGAATTTCAGGATCCATAATCATTCCGCCCTTATTTCACAAAACAAATATTTGCTACACAGCTAAATGAGTGTCGATTGTGAACTGCAGAAAATCTGCAGCTGTTGATCATCTCTTACGAATGTGAATAACATTTTTGGTCTAACAAGAGGAACTTATTACTGAGATTTGTAATGAAGGATAAACCCAAGTGTTGTGAAGAAAATGTCGTCGGTAAGAATAGAATGCTCGTATCAATTCCGATCAGTTTCAAAATCGTACCGTGGTTCGGGAACTTGGCATTGGGTGCAGATGTGGGACCTTGGTGTGGTCCTAGTGAAGGTGGGTTGACATGTTGCTGTCACGAAATGGCAAGCGTGTAGCTGTAAAGTCGTAATAGTGTGACGATTATTTGGTTAGTGTAGCATTATTATGGATGAGAAGAAGACAGTGAGTGAAACTCGGGTGCAGCTTCCCAAATTCTTAGTAATCGCATTTCAAATGGATAGGAAGTGACATTTGCCCTGACGGTGGCTACCATTGTCGTCATATCGGTAACAGCAATCGTTGGATCTGATATTCTAAGTAGCTGTCAAAGTATGTACTAAGTGATGTGGTATAATGTCACTTTGGTTCGCGAAACGAGCGTTCTTCTTCTTACAACAACCAGGTCCTAGCAGTGAAAGGAAGACTCTGCGGTAGCAACGCAGACGCCCTGCGAGCTGGTGCGTACTAAGCAAACTGACAAGCAATACACTTCATTCCGTAGAACTTACACGGTGCCAAGGAAGAAAGAATTGTATTACCGGCTGCTATGAAAGTACGCCATTATGTTATAACCTAAAGTAAGATGTAAAGGAATGAGTCGTCATTCATTGCATCCTCTCTAATTACTGCGATCTTGGTCTTTATATCGAGTGGTCTGATGTAATTCGGACATTCATTTACAGGCTTAACGTAATACTGCAGAAAGAGGGTAGAAGTTGCTAAGTCCATGTTTTGTGTGAAATAAATTTTGAAGCGCATGTCTGGGAGGAGGGACTCAACGTCTGAAGTGGAATGAGGTTTATACTTTACTGGTTGAAAAGTGGAAGTTAACACTAAGGGAAGGCTCAGTTTGAATCAGTGAATTGGAAAAAGGGTCATGTCCCAGAAGATAAATTTTTCGCCAAATACAAAAAACTGTTTTACTACACAACCAGTTCGAGCACGGTGTCGTGGAGCTGTCATACAGCAATTGGCCTCAGGTTGAAACAATATACACCATTAGACACACTTTAGCCATCGACTGCAGTCAGTTATCGAGTCTGAATGTACTAGAGACGAACCCTTTTCGAACATGTTGATGTGGACGATGTAAACAGCGTTTTGTCTGCAGCGAAAGGATTATGTTACACAACTTTGTATTATTCATATCTGTTGCAGCAATGAAAGAGTGGCGGATCTCTCCTCACGCGATTATCCTGCTTCGGTCCCTTAAAAAAAACCTTGAGGCGTGTAGCAGACAGTTACAGAATTATTCATCTACATCTACATGTACATTTATACTTCGCAAGCCACCCAATGGTGTGTGGCGGAGGGCACTTTACGTCCCACTGCATTACCTCCCTTTCCTGTTCCAGTCACGTATGGTTCGCGGGAAGAACGACTGCCGGAAAGCCTCCGTGAGCGCTCGAATTTCCCTACTTTTACATTCGTTATCTCCTCGGGAGGTATAAGTACGGGGAAGCAATATATTCGATACCTCATCCAGAAACGCACTCTCTCGAAACCTGGACAGCAAGCTACACCGCGATGCAGAGCGCCTCTCTTGCAGAGTCTGCCACTTGAGTTTGCTCAACATCTCCGTAACGCTATCACGCTTACCAAATAACCCTGTGACGAAACGCACCGCACTTCTTTGGATCTTCTCTACCTCCTCTCTCAACCCGACCTGCTACGGATCCCACACTCATGAGCAATACTCAAGTATAGGTCGAACGAGTGTTTTGTAAGCCACCTCCTTTGTTGATGGACCACATTTTCTAAGGACTCTCCCAATGAATCTCAACCTGGCACCCGCCTTACCAACAATTAATTTTATATGATCATTCCACTTCAAATCGTTCCGTACGCATATTTCCATATATTTTACAGAAGTAACTGCTACCAGTGTTTGTTCCGCTATCATATAATCATACAATAAAGGATCCTTCTTTCTATGTATTCGCAGTACATTACATTTGTCTATGTTAAGGGTCAGTTGCCACCCCCTGCACCAAGTGCTTATCCGCTGCAGATCTTCCTGCATTTCGCTGCAGTTTTCTAATGCTGCAACTTCTCTGTATACTACAGCATCATCCGCGAAAAGTGGCATGGAACGTCCGACACTATATACTAGGTCATATATATAGTGAAAAGCAATGGTCCCATAACACTCCCCTGTGGCACGCCAGAGGTTACTTTCACGTGTGTAGACGTCTCTTCATTGAGAACAACATGCTGTTTGCTAAAAACTCTTCAATCCAGCCACACAGCTGGTCTGATATACCGTAGGCTCTTACTTTGTTTATCAGGCGACAGTGCGGATCTGTATCGAACGCCTTCTGAAGTCAAGGAAAATATCATCTACCTGGTAGCCTGTATCTAATAATTTCTGGGTCTCATGAACAAATAAAGCGAGTTGGTTCTCACACGATCGCTGTTTCCAGAATCCATGTTGATTCCTACAGAGTAGATTCTGGGTTTCCAGAAATGACATGATACGCGAGCACAAAACATGTTCTAAAATCCTACAACAGATCGATGTCAGAGATATAGGCCTATAGTTTTGCACATCTGCTCGACAACCCATCTTGAAAACTGGAACTACCTGTGCTCTTTTACAATTATTTGGAACCTTCCGTTCCTCTAGAGACTTGCGGTACACGGCTGTTAGAAGGGGGGCAAGTTCTTTCGCGTACACTGTGTAGAATCGAATTGGTATCCCGTCAGGTCCAGTGGACTCCCCTCTGTTCATGCTGTAGGACACTTACACCAAACGGCTATCTTCGACCTGGTGCATCGGTTGGGTGATTGCCTCAATTCTCACAGAGATTTTGTCTGACTGGCATACCGATTCTGGACTGTACAGTCTTCTAAACGGAAACTTTTTGATCGGCTCCTTATATATCAGAAAGAAAACTATTGAAGAACCTTGAGAACTAAGTAGTTCATTTCTAAATTATCGAACAAAATTTATGAACATCGACAAAGCCACATGCCCTGACGATGCGTGATACTACTAAGGGGTTTGAAATTCTGTTCTTAGAAGAGATCGAAGCATTACAGGGAATTTAAGTCAGAATCTATCCTTCACTACTTCTCTTTGATTTTCCCGCAAGCATTAGACCAGTTGGTCCGTTGCAACTCCTTCATCCAGCCATCTTCCTCTTGATCTACCGGCGTTTGTTCTTCCTTTAACGATGTACTGTAAAAGTTGTTTCGGAATACATTCACTGTACATTCTTTCTACATATTCTCTTCCATTCGTCCCTGTTGTCATTAATATTTTCATTTAAGTTGCATAAGCCTACATTCTTCCAGATGGTCTCATTTTTTAATCTCTTGTTATTATCTACTGGACTTTTGTCAAAAATATCATCTTGTTTGCTTTGGGTTTACTATGTGTTGTAGAGTTTGTAATCCAGTTTTCACTTCCATAGTCCACAGGAAACTGCATTGTGTCCGTTCGTACGTTTCCTCTCAGCGTTCTTTTTATGGTGCCAGACGTATTGAATGGCTCACTCTTTTTTTTTTTTTTTTTTTTTTTTTTTTTTTTTTTTTTTTTTTTAGTGTCCACTTCGCAGAGAAATTATATGTTACAGCCGGAGAATGTGGAGGTATTAACTTGTTCAATAACTTTGTTTTCTAATATGAATTACAACTTAAAGATGCTATTTTCTTTAGTTCATACAGCGCTCTATGTAAGTTACCTTTGTTAAAATATCTTCCTTTAAAGCTGTTCCCTATATTACATTTTATAATTCGTTGTTTACCATATAAATTAAAAGGTATACATGAAATACAACACCCTCGTATGGCCCCTTTATTAATATTTGCTTTGGTGATATTTTCAGATTTTTGCTTTACATTCATCAGTGCTCCAGTGTATACATTTCCGATAACTTCGATCACACGTAGCGGTATTCCGCTTGTTTCCATGATATTCCGTAGTTTTTCTCTGTGAACATCATAGAAAGCTTTAGTATAGTCCATGAAAACAATGTAGGTTTCTTCTTTTCCCTATTATTTGTTTAATGAGAAAATGTTATTTGAGCAGACCTTCCTTTCCGGAAACACGTTTGTTCTTCGAGTATAATACTTTGTACGACTTTTCTGATTCTGTTTTGCTATTATCTACGCTTGTATTTTGTATACAGCGTGTAATAGACTTATACCTATTCCACAGTCCGTTCTTAATAGTCTTTCCAGAATAGATATTACCATTGCTTTCTTCTTTTGCTGCTAGTATTGATATTAAAAACCTAAATCACTGTACGTAGTTTCCTCTGGCAGCTATTTGAAAATTTTTGCATTTAGATGTCTGTTCCAAGAGATTTTCGGTTTTTAGATTTTTGACGCCTATTGGAATTCCTTAAATTCTGTTTTATCAATTTACGAAATACATATGTTTATTTCATGTGTTTCCTCATTCTCCTCTTCTTCCTCTTTTTCTGAACACAGAGTTTTGCAGAAATTCATTTACTCTCCTCTGTTAAGAAGATCTAAAGTTGCCACATCCCTTTCTTCGATGTTTAGATGTTTCATTATTTTCCATACAGTAGACTGGCGGCCCTGTACAACTCTTTCTTATTAGATATACAGTATGTTTCGCAGCTTTCTTTATATGCAGATCTTGGCTTCTTTTCTTTGTATCTTATAGTACTACAACGTCGGAAGAATACCTGTCATGCGCTATAGTAAATGCAGTGTATTTTTCCGTTGAAGAGCATATTTTAATTCTTCGCTCCGAATAGTAAATTCTTCTTTAGTTTTGTATTTATTTCTTTTTCCCAGTGTTTCGGAAGCTGCCCTGTCAAGTAGCTGTGTTACTTCCTGCCACTCTAATTCGACGTTTTTACTCGTTGGTTCCTTTACCATATATCATAAGTGACTGACATAAATGTATGAGATTTGGATTTTCTAGTAAGTTAGTTTTCCGTACTGTTTCCTTTGTAGTTTTCTTTTTGTGTGCTGTTCTTGCCCATTTAGCTGAAGTTCTACTTTCCATGTTACTAAGAAATGAGTAGAGCTTACATCTGTTCCTCTCATCACTCTTATGTCCTGGAATAATTTCACGTCTTTTCATTTGCTGCTAAAAGATCTATTATTAACGTTGAGATAAATTTGTGACTCTATCACTGTTTCAAAAGATGTTTTCCACTGACAATAAATTAAAGTCTAGTAACAATTTTTTCATTATGATTAATTGCTGCTTCTTCATTTTTTCCAGTTACGAACTTAATGGACAGTTGTCCTAGGACTCATGTGACCTGCTACTCGTATGTCAATATGGTCATTCTTATTTGTGGCATCAAGGATATTTTGTAAGCTCTTCTAAATTCATCAGATTTACTCTTTCTTCCTTCTTCAGGGGCATACACTGATAGAATGCTCACACAAGCTGTCCCAAGAGCACTGGTGAATTTTCAGCTATATGACACAAACGATTATTCCAAGCAAAAAGTCTAGTAAACATGCTCTCTAAAATGCATACCTGAAGAGCAACGATCACACGTTTATCGCCGCTGCTGTGAAACACATTTATTCTACTGAACATGTGCCCATTGCTCTTAAGGTAAGCAGTTTAGAGCCCACGTTAACATTTTTTTGTTTCATACTATATCCTCCTAAAATATGGAAAACCAAGTGCATGTAGTGGAAGACACTTGTTTCACAGTATCGAAGATGAAGAAATGTTAATAGCCCTTTACGTATGCATTTCGGCGCCCATGTTTCCTAGACTTCTTTGCTTCGAATGATCGTTCATGTCACATTCCTGAATATTGACCATTCCTCCTGGGACGCCGTGAATATCCCAGAGCTATTTTGAACACGCATGTGACACTCCTGTCGTTTACCCAAGTTTAAGATGCCGTCCTGCTTCTCCATTTCTCACGTACTGGAGTGGCTATCCCTGCTGCTGCTCTGTTTTCCATAGGCACATCACTACAAATTAATAAATAATTTCCAAGTTCATGTTTTCTTTCCTGCTTCTTCTTCGTCTCCGACAACATAATCAAGCCGAGCCTAGCATTCTTAGCTTCTCTTAGTAATTCGTATTCTCTGCCGGCACGTCCACCTATGTTGTAGGTTCCTACGTTTACATGTTCTGATACTTCTCCGTTTCTTTCTGATTAGATACTGACTGCGTAATTTTCTTTCACCACCAGGATGCGAGCCCGGTTTCTGCTGGTCCAGAGCTGACGCAGAAGCGTGGTAGGCCATCTCCCTTAGTCTTGGAGTCTTCTCGGCCCGGATTGGTTTGCAGTTTTATTATGTACGTCGAAATTTGCGTTAAACTTTCGTAAACACATTTCCTCTCTCTTCAAAACACCAACACTTTGTGGCATTTTAGATTAACCCAAAACGTTGACCTGCATTGGTTTTTTTTTCTGTACTGGAAGTGGAGAAAAGTTCTGGCTCCATTAGAACTGGAATTTTATTAATATAATTGGCAACTGTTGCATATTAAAATCAAATTAACGGATTCTTTAGACAGTCCATCCGTAACTGTTTCCTGTAATACTTCTTCGTGGCAAAGCTTTTTCGGCTTGGAAGCTATTACAGTATCAGATACGGTACTAGCGGTTTGTGTTCTAAACACGTAATAAATCACCTTTCTGTCGGGGTTCGTGGCCGTTGCAGATGTCGAATTATAGTGGCGTAGGCACGCGTGTGGGCAACAAGCTGTAAGCCACGGGAGTGTCACCTGGGCGGAACCCGTAACGTGGCCATTCACCTCTGTGGTTGCGTCTTAGCGGCACACCACAATTCGTCAGGTCCTTTTCTTTTCTCCAGATATGAACAAAAACTCGCCATTTTGTTTCTCTCAAGCTGTTGAGTTGATAAAGATAAATATGTCGCTAACAATTTTCAAACAATTTTAGGACTGCTTCAGTATAATTAACTCCTTAGTTAATGTTTCATGTGGTTGATTAACATTTCACAAGATGAATATCTTACTACTCATTTTCAGATATTGAACAGCTGAGTTAAGTGCGCTGGGAATCCTATATTATTTAGCAGTTCCTCCAGTAAGTTTCGTATCAACTGTCAAATGCATTAAATTATAAGGTCAGCGTTGGCCGTAATATTGATGGTTTATTGATAGAAAAATCGATTTTCGATCACATAGTGATCATCTTCAGTGCTGTGGCGTAAAACTTACTCATAGACACTGGTATCATTATCAGTAAGCAAAGCCAAGAAACGATCACAATAATTGGTTCACAGTCTTCTTCTGCAATATTTCTTTTACCCATCCTTCATTTGGGTTATTTTGATCGTTTCTTAGCTTTGGTTACTGATAATAACTTGATATCAGTGCCTATGAGTTTAATTTGTACACCACAACACTGAAGATGATCGCTAAGCGATTGAAAATCGATTTTGCTATCAATAAACCATCAATATTAAGGCCAACGCTGACCTTCCTTCTAATTTCACGCATATGCTCGTTGTGCACACAGCACTCCATGGAGTCACCAATCAATAAGTCAAATGCATTCTCCTTGTTTATGAACACTTAGCAAGTGGGTAAATTAAACGCTCTCTTTTTTCACTTATTAGTGTCTTAATGTCATTGTCCCAGGTTCACAGTCTTCTTCTGCAACATTCCTTTTACCCATCCTTCATTTGGGTTATGGTTTACAGGATTTTATTGATTGGGTTAAGTCTGTTTGATACAAAAGTGTAAGAACATATTTTTAGGAAAGAGTACTTTCAGAGTTTCTAATTAGGGTTAAGATTTTGCAATCATTTCTTTCCACTTTTCTGAGAATATTACAGTGCATCTTACGATGACATAATTTATTGGTACACCAAAATTTACAAACCAAAACTTACAAATGCTTTTACATATTCGATATTCAACAATATTTGACTGTTTATTTAGGATGATGAAAAGTGTGTTGCGACACTAAAGAGAAATCTTCCATTGTATTTGAAGGGTAACAGCAGTAGGGGAAGACAGACATTGGAGCATATCGAACAAATAACTGAGGTAGTCTGTTCAAGAGGTTGGCGCAAGAGACGATTTGTGCCGGGCCACATAAAATCAGTGAGAAGACTAACGGTCAAAAAATAATTCAGAATATTAAAATATGAATAATAATAAATATTTATTATAATTTCATAGTAGTTTATCACCACTGACATTTACAAAACAATGTTTCAGAAAAGTTTAAATTCAAAATATAGTTTTGTGTAACAATTGTTTATGGGAAACCATTATTTATCTTACACATTGTTCCCTGATATAGAGTCGTGTTTCTATTGGCCTGTTTGATAGTCTGAGTATTATTATGAATAGATAAATGAATGGAAAGTACTCTATTCAGTTTTGATTGGTTGAAATTTATCTTGAATCCCGGAACAAGATATAAAATTTTGTTAGGCAAGGTAAGGAATTACTTGACTGCATATCACTTTAAAATCGGTAAAGTTAAAAAATCGAAAAATGGAATCACAAATATATTCATGCAAATTTTATTGTATTGTTTTAGTACTATGTCCGTTGTGCATTGTTTGGCGTGCAGTACTTCAACATTGCGATGTTGATAGCGTATAGGAAGCAATTTATTGGCTGCTCTGGAACGGTCGTAGGTAGTTACGATTGTTTTGTGTCAGCTTTCACGTTCCGTGGTAAGTAAACATAAGTTTTTCCAACATGCAGTTCTTTCAAAAGTTGTTGATTAAAATTTCTTTGAGTGTTAGTTTACAATTTTAAGTAATACTCTGGAATCGCTACTTTTTTCTTTTTTTTTTGTTCAGTTTGCGCGTGTTACGATTTATTCTATTCGTAGTGCATGCACATGTTCAAGTATCAAGATTCACTGTCCGAGATGGCATAATTGGTCCATAATAGACAGATCACGGTATTACTATCAAGTTTTCAACTTCGATAGCCAAAATAGGGACTGAAGTATCGGTAACCATACCAGTCCTAAAGTGATACGCACACCTCATATTAAACATTAACGAATTATAGTTTTAGCTTGAATAGTTATGGGAGGAATTACTGTCGCTTACGGCAATACGTTTTAAACTTTAAACGTTCACAGCTTGTTTCGAAACTGATTCGTTGTTACCAATCTCTCAGGCGCACACGCGGTGTAGTGATCAGCCAATTGGGACCGCAAAGGGTACATATGGCGTTACTTGTCCACCATTTGCTTGCTTTCGACAGAACTGTCCTCTAAAAGCAAAGTTCATTTGGTGATCTATAATTGAAATACAGTGAGCACAAATACGCAAAAAGCCTCGATATTGTTCCATTATGCCGATGCTAAGTAGCCACGGGAATTAGATGAACAATGAAATGTGCGGTGGTATCAATCCGAAGACATTTAACGTGGAATAGGTACGTGGATTTCAGGTTAAAATTCTCTGAAAGAGAACCAGAGAAGTACAGTTCATCAGTAAATGATATCGCTTACTGAAACAAAACCTAAGGCATTTACTGCTATTTCTCAATATGCATTGTAACATAGTTGGAGCAACGGAAGATGTTGTGGAAATGGGAGGAAAATTTATGTATGTATGTATGTAGTAAATCGGGGACCTAGAAACGACGGAGAGGCTTCGTCCCGCCGTAGCCCTCAGTGGTTCACAACCCCACAACAGGCCACAGCAGTCCACCCACCCCACCGTCGCCCCACACGGAACCCAGGATTATTGTGTGGTTAGGCCCCTAGTGCCCCCCCCCCCCCGCTCCGAAATCCCTCTGGAACGTCTCATACTAGCCGAGAGTACCCCCAAATATTTGCGCGGAAGAATAATTACTGTGTACGTGTATGTGGAAATAGAGTTTACACAGCAATCGCCGACACAGTGTAACTGCGGCGGAATACGGGGAACCAACCAGCATGGAAAACCGCCTAAAAAACCATCCACAGGCTGGCCGGCACACCGGACCTCGACACTAATCCACCAGGCGGATTCGTGCCGGGGACCGGCACGCCTTCCCGCTCGGGATGCAGCGAGTTAGACCGAACGGCTAGCCGGGCGTGCAAACTTATGTAATACGTCATTGATTTGTGCCGTTATCACAAGGGTGTCAGACAAATTCTCAAAGATTTTCCGTGGGAGAGGCTACAGAAAATATGTTGTTCATCACATAAGACAGTTTTAAGTCTGATGGGTGCTCGCCGCCAAGACTAATCAAGAGAAAATATTTATTCTTCCTGATAAGTCACATAAATTCACCAACATTATAAAATTTGTAAAACTTATATGAAGCTGATCGATTTTCGCCAAGGTGTACGCAAACAAGACGTAAAATGAGTTTTGTTTAATGCGCGATTTCCTCCACACAGATACCTATTGCACTGTTCAGTGGACGTCGGATAATCGTTTCTCACTATAAATGTACATTTTTGTGGAAAATACGGAGTTGCATTAGTTTCATAAGCTTACGTATAACTTGTGTTGCAATTCCGAGAAGCCCTTATCGGCATAGTTAACCCTAGGACGCCTAAGAGGGGGTTCGTTGAACCCACAATTGTTTTATGTCCCCTGCTTTTGCCCAAGTAACTTTCATACTACATATCCCCTTTGAGTTATTGTTTGTTGGCTATTTTATGAAACGTTAGTGTCAATATATTTTATAGAAAATGCCTGCTTTGAAAGAAAAAATAAACAAACATATTATGGGTCCAACAAATCCCCTCGTTAGTCTTCCATGCTATAGAAGATTTCCCTTAGTAGGATTTCGTATTTATCATCTCTACAACAATGCAAGTTAGTTTCTTGTTGGTTGGTATTCTTGATATTCACAACAATCGGTTTACTTTCAGAGGAAGTGATTGTTGATGTCAGTCAGCTGTTATTTATCTTGTAAACTTACAGTGAGTTAGTGCAGTACCCTACTGTTCACACCCAGACTTAGAAATGAGTAAAAGAATGCGTGACTCGTATTTAGAAAGAGTTCTGAATGAAATTTTAGATGAAGATTCTGACTCGGGGAGTGAAAGCGAATATGAGGATGGTGTTATGGAGTATAATTCAGATTGGGAAAGTGATTTGGATATTAGAGAAGATGAAGATAGCGCAGCTTCAGGCAGTGACCATCAGGATGCCTATTGTGGCCAAGTCTGGAAGAAGGTACGTAACCACACAGCCTAGAATTCCTCGGAGGTCTGTTGCTAATATAGTAAGAGAGCAGGCAGGAGTAACTCCAGCTGGTGTTTACCATTCACCTGGAGAAGCCTTGAAGTTAATTCTTACGCCTGACATCATGGATGTTATAGTAAAACATTCAGATGAAGAGGCAGTTAGGCGAAATGTTACTCTTACTAATGAGAAAGAATTGTATGCCTTTATAGGAATCGTGATACTTATGGGGGCAAATAAGGACAATTCTGTCAGTGTACGCGATCTTTGGTCAGACCTAAGGGGTCAGCCAGTTTACAAGGGTATTATGGCAAGAGAACATTTCAAGGAACTTATTGCAATCATAAGGTTTGATGACAAAAGTACCCGCCAACTAAGAAGGGAAGCAGACAAGTTCACAGCAATCCGTGATGTTTTCAACAAAGTGAATGATAGGTTTCCACTACTGTATAAACCAGATGCTCAGCTTGTTTAGAGGGCGCTGCCCCTTCAAGTATTTATCAAGGATAAACCGGGCAAGTATGGCATCCTTATACGCATAATGTCCGATGCAGTTGACAGATACGTCTTGAATCTTGAACCTTATGCAGGTAATGTTCAGAATTTGTCGAAAGGAGAACGGGGTTCAGCAGCTGTCGGCAAACGTCTGGTAGCACCTGTGAAAAATACTGGTCGAAATATTACTACAGACCGATACCACACATTGATGGATTTGGCGGAAGAGTTATACCAAAACTACAAAGTTACTACAGTAGGAACTCTCCAGTCAAACAGGAAGCATATTCCAGACATAAAGAAGAACACATCAAATCGAGGGCTATATTCATCAATGTTCTTGTTCACAGACCCATCAACAGGTAGGCCTCCAGTAACTTTGGAGTCCTACATAGCAAAAACCAAACCAAGTAAAAACTTACTGATGTTGTCAACAATGAACCAAGACAAAGGCACTGTTGGAGGAGAGAAGAATAAAACCGAAATAAATGTATATTATAATTCCACTAAAGGAATTGATGCAATTGATCAAATGTTGCGTATGTACACCTGCAAGAGGGGAACAAAGAGATGGCCTGTATTTTACTCTCTCATCGACATTTGTGCTATCAATGCAACCACCATATTCGTCCAGCATCATCCAAGATGGAATGAAAAGAAACACAACAAACGGAAACTTTATCTTCTGCAAGCTGGGATGGAACTAGTGAAATTGCAGGTAGAAGAAACAAGTGGCAATGGCTCTCAAATGGGTCAAATGGCTCTGAGCACTATGGGACTTAACTACGGTGGTCATCAGTCCCCTAGAACTTAGAACTACTTAAACCTAACTAACCTAAGGACATCACACACATCCATGCCCGAGGCAGGATTCGAACCTGCGACCGTAGCAGTCGCGCGTTCCGGACTGAGCGCCTAGAACCGCTAGACCACCGCGGCCGGCAACAAGTGGCAACGCAAGAGGGTTATCTAACCAAATTGTTCAATCAATGGAGACTATTCTACAAAAGAAAACCAAAGAAGTGACAACAGAAGCACGTCAGCCTCCTGCAGGGTAAGGTTGGTGCCATATTTGTGTAAGAGAAGCTAAAACAAAAAAGCAGAAGTACAACAATCTAAGTAAACCGAAACAGTATTATGGACAGTGTCATAAACATGTGTGTAAGACACATTCAGAAAAAATTGTGAAGTGTGTCTCTTGCCTTGAAGTTGAGTACTCAGAGTAGTCTACTGTTTCTACTGTTTATGAACACATCTGTAATTTGTATTGTAATATGACAATTTTTTATTCACTCAATCCAATGTTTATAACAATTAACAACATTTATAAACCGATGCCTTAGTTAAAATACATAAACCATTTTGAAAGTTGTAGTTTTTCGTCAGTAATACATGTGGGCTCGCTGAACCCCCACCCCCCTTAGGCATTCAAGTTAGAAAAAAAGGCTTGGGTGTCCTAGGGTTAATGAACATTAGGATTGTATGTCTATCTGGGACATGGCCATTCTGCGTTCCGTAGAAATTTCGGTGTGAACAGACAGGACTATGTAAATAGCGCTCGCGGGTTTGAAATTGCTTTTCACAATGTTGACTGGAATGCACTCTTTGAATGTGTGTGTGAATTTCTAAGGGACCAAACTTGCTGAAGTCATCGGTCCCTAGAATTATACACTACTTAAACTAACTTAAGCTAAGAACAACACACACGCCTATGCCCAAGGAAGGACTCGAACCTCCGGCGGGAGGGGCTGCGCTATCCGTAACATGGTGCCTCAAACCGTGAGGCCACTCCGCGTGGTACACTCTTTGAAATTCTGAAGTTGTGTATAAAATACAAGGAGCGAAAGATAATCTACAAATTGTACAGCAACTGAACTGCAGTTATAGCAACTGAACGACACAAGGGAAATAGTTGTTGAAAAGAGAGTGACACAGGCTTGAAGTCTATAGCCCGTGAAAGTCGTAAGTTGATCGAGCAATAAGAGGAACTAAGGAGAAATTTAGAAAAGAAATTAAAGTTCAGCCTTCCTTAGGTAAGGAAAACCTGGAATTACGCACACAAGAAGACACACGAAGCCTACGACGAAATTGACTCCGTACAAGAAACCCACCGTTACGGCAAGCAGAACAGCTAGATGTCATTAATATCGAAGTGAGGCGTCTCTAGGATTAGAATTGTTAACATATTGAAAATCCTGAGCCGGCCGCGGTGGCCGAGTGGTTCTAGGTGCTACCGCCTGGAACCGCGCGACCGCTATGGTCGCAGGTTTGAATCCTGCCTCGGGCATAGATGTGTGTGATGTTCTTTGGTTAGTTAGGTTTAAGTAGTTCTGTTCTAGGGGGCTGATGGCCTCAGAAGTTAAGTCCCATAGTGCTCAGAGCCATTTCAACCACTTTTGAAAATCCTGAAGTGCGTGAGCATAACTGTGATGCTGCTGGCACAGAACTCAACAGAGCTCGCACTGGGAATGGTCGATGATGAAACTGACTGGAAAAATGTGGTGCTGTAGCGTCTCGTGTTTGTGACTGTGGGGCTCCGAACCAGACAATCAAGCTCAATAGAAATGAATGCCTCCCGCGTTCCTATCAGTGGAGTCAGAGCAACCCCATGAAAGTTGACGATACAGCTCTTATATGGATAAGGAACTAAGACAAATATCGACATTTAGTTAGTTTTATATGTGGTTTTGCCTTTCTTATTCTTGTTATAGACATATACTAATGTTATGCACCCGTATTATTTACAATGCATGTAAGCAATATGAATAAATAAATAATAAAAACGACATATTTTCTACGGAACTGGACAAAGGGACTTTTAAGAACAGTGCATTTGTAATGTCGACTTCCTTTCTTAGTGCCAGTTGTTTGCAGCTTAAGCAGTACAACGGTAACTACACCTTCCTGCAAGGACCATTAAGGTAACTTCTGTGGATATGTTATATAGCTAAAATATTAGATGGCAGTTCATGCTAAATGCTGTGGCATCTTTCTGTCTCTGAAAGTGTCGGAAGTTCCATGCGGCTTTTCGCGGATGATGCTGTAGTATACAGAGCAGTTGCAGCATTAGAAAACTGCAGCGAATTCAGGAATATCTGCAGCGGATAAGCACTTGGTGCAGGGGGTGGCAACTGTCCTTAACATAGACAAATGTAATTTATTGCGAATACATAGAAAGAAGGATCCTTTTTTGTATGATTATATGATAGCGGAACAAACACTGGTAGCAGTTACTTCTGTAAAATATGTGGAAGTATGCGTACGGAACGATTTGAAGTGGAATGATCATATAAAATTAATTGTTGGTAAGGCGGGTGCCAGGTTGAGATTCATTGGGAGAGTCCTTAGAAAATGTAGTCCATCGACAAAGGAGGTGGCTTACAAAACACTCGTTCGACCTATACTTGAGTATTACTCATCAGTGTGGGATCCATACCAGGTCGGGTTGACGGAGGAGATAGAGAAGATCCAAAGAAGAGCGGCGCGTTTCGTCACAGGGCTATTTGGTAAGCGTGATAGCGTTACGGAGATGTTTAACAAAGTGGCAGACTCTGCAAGAGAGGCGCTCTGCATCGCGGTGTAGCTTGCTCGCCAGGTTTCGAGAGAGTGCGTTTCTGGACGAGGTATCGAATATATTGCTTCCCTCTACTTATACCTCTCGAGGAGATCACGAATGTAAAATTGGAGAGATTCGAGCGCACACGGAGGCTTTCCGGCAGTCGTTCTTCCCGCGAACCATACGCGACTGGAACAGGAAAGGGAGGTAATGACAGCGGGACGTAAAGTGCCCTCCGCCACATACCGTTGGGTAGCTTGCGGAATTGTCTTTGGAGAGAATCAGTAATCACTTGTAAAACATATTTTATTGTCCTCTATAGTACTTTAATTTTTTAAAAGAAGAGTGGTTTGAGCTCCACATGAATCATTCTCACGTCTGACTGCATTAGCATCTAACAAGCGAAATTTAACTGCTGCTTTTGCTAGCTGCGACCCCGTCGCAAATAAAAACAGTGATCTCGGAAGTAAAGAATGTTTTCTTTAATTCCGTTAATTGATCTCAGGAAGACTGTCGTAAGGCTGTTTACTTCGGTGAATAATGGCCGTCTTCAGATTCTGTCAGGGAATGGGAAACCAAACAAACTACCAAACGAATACCTCCTGTAAACCAGAAATTATAAAATAATGAAAAGATATTAATTACATATATACGAAATGCAGAAAACGAACTTAAAAATGCGCCTGAATAAAACAGATCAGTTTCGTGTTATTCTACTATGATTTAGCGAAATCGATATATTCGCAAGAAAAATGAAAAAAAAATATATATATATAGTGCGTGCCGGGCCACAGTGCAGGGAGATTCATATTGTGATTGGCATGGCTTAACCATGTTGATATAACATATGAACTCTTCTGCTTTATACAGTTATATTTCACCGAAATTTCTAGCTGATGTTCTCTGTATGCATGAAACTAGTACCTTTTCGTTATTTTATAATCTGAATATCGATAATCTGATGGCTGTTATTACCACTGACTAAAATTTTAAAAAGCAGTTCCGTTTACCTCTGCCTATAACAGTGTAGTAGTACTGCCTATAACAGTGACTGCCCTGCTTAAAGTGATAGACGTGGTGATGACTGCTGAGAACGATATGCTACGAGCGTTCAATAAGTAATAGAACACTTTTCTTTCGGAAAGCAGGTTGATTTTATCCACGTTTCCAGCACCATACTATTCACCACTTTTTGGCTACAAAACCGTATTTTTCAACATAACTGCCGTTCAATTACATGGCCTTACGCCACTGGGAGGGCCTGTACGCCCGCATGGTACCATTCCACTCGTTGACGTCGGAGGCAAAGTCTTGGTGCATCAGTAACCGCCCCATCACTCACGTGCTGCTTCCCACGAAGTGCACCCTTCAGTGAGGCAAACGCAAGTCGGAAGGTGCGAGTTCCGGTTTGTAGGGCGGATGGGGCAGAACATTCCAATGAAGTTTTGTGAGTTCCTCTCGGGTTCGCTGACTTGCGTGAGCGTTGTGTTAACATGGAGAAGAACGTTAGCATTTTTGTGGCGACGAACACGCTGAAGTCATTTCTTCAATTTAACGATGACAGCACAGTGCACTTCAGAGTTGATCGTTGCGCCCTAACATTAAACAGAATAACTTCTTCAGATTCCCAAAAGACCGCCGCCATGACTTTTCCGGCTGAGGGTGTGGTATTGAACTTTTTCTTCGGAGCATTGTTTTTTGTTTACGGGTCGAAGTTATGAACCCATGTTTCATCGCCTGTGACGATGTTCAACACAAAATTGTCACGATCGCCTTCGTTACGACCAAGAAATTTCGGACAGATTGTCCTTCGTTGCTCTTAATAGTTTTCTGTTAGCCGGCTACGATCCCGGCGGGCACACACCTTTGAGCACCCCATCTGGATTTTCAGCACTACCCACTGAGACGTCGAGCTGTGCAGCGAGGTGTTTGACTTTGATCCGTATACTATCTCGAAAGAAATGTCATCACGTTCGAACACTGCAGGAGTCACAGCCGCGTGTGGCTTGCCCGCACACGGGAGAACGATTTGCGCGACCTCGTTGCGATGATGACAAGCGCCTCTCCCAATTATTCATCGTCCTTCTGTTCACTTCCAGGTCTATGTAGACATTCTGCAAGCACCTACGAAAGTCTGTGATGCTCTGATTTTCCGCCGAAAGAAACTCATTGACAGTTCTCTGCTTGGAGCACACCTCTGTTACAGATGCCATTTCGAAGGCTAAGTATAGCGCCGTTATCCATCGAAACTTTAGGGACTGAAGGGAAAATATTCCAAAATGTCCTACATCTGACCAAGAAAAAAATTTGTCTTCTTACTGAACGCCCCTCTTGCAATAGACCGTCTCTGTATGCCATCCTTCTGACTGGAAGTCTTGGCGACCACAACTGTTCACTGTTGTAAGAAAATGAAACGCCCATAGCCGGGCTTACGATGTTATTTATTGCTTAGTTACCAGTTCGGCGTTTCCGTGCGCCGTCTTCAGGCTTGATGCTGAAGGGGATTTTACGATACATATACACGCCGCATCAGTAAGCAACGCAACTGGTTTACACTATCTGCAACTGTGATGTCAGCACACCAACATCAGCTGACATCACAGCCTATATATGTACCATCATTACCTCCTCAGCATCAACTAAGGCCTGAAGGTGGCGAATTGAAGCGACGAAATTGGTAGCTACACAATAAATAAGATCATAAGAACGGCTGAAGGAGTTTCATTTTCTTGCAAAGCCTACCTTTCTCTGGGTGGGACAACCAGGACGCCGTTACGCAACCAGCACTGCCTGCTGCAGGATGACAGAACACCAGCTTAAGCCATAAAAGTCCTGTCACGGTCGCCAAACGCGCACGGCGGCACGTGACTGCGTTTCCGCGACTTGCGGCGGGCGCCGCGTTACGTAAACAGCCCGGTCGTTACCCTGCGGCCAGCCGGCCGTCACGCTGCACACACAGACGAGCCACGCCACGCCATTGACGCCAGTAACACCTAACGGCGAACGTGTAGCGCCAACGCTGTCCGCAGCGATCACCAGTGCAACAAGGCAGACACACTCGTTCCTACTACACTGAAGAGCCAAAGAAACTGGTACACCTGTCTAATATTGTGTAGGACCCCCGTGAGCACGCAGAGGTACAGAAACACGACGTAGCATAGACTCGACTAATGTCTGAAGTAGTGCTGGAGGGAACTGACACCACGAATCCTGCAGGGATGTCCATAAATCCGTAAGAGTACGAGGGGTAGAGATCTCTTCTGAAGAGCACGTTGCCAGGCATCCCAGATATGCTCAATAATGTTCATCTCTGGGGAGTTTGGTGGCCAGCGGAAGTGTTTACACTCAGAAGAGTGTTCCTAGAGCTTGCCTGGACGTGTGGGGTGTCGTGTTGTGCTACTGGAAATGCCCAAGTTCGTCGGAATGCACAATGAACATAAATGGATACATGTGATGAGACTGGATGCTTACGTTCGTGTTACCTGTCAGAGTCGTATCTAGACGGATCAGGCGTCCCACATCACTCCAATTGCACTCGACCCACGCACCATTACAGAGCCTCCACCAGCTTGAACGGTCCCCTGCTGACATGCAGGGTCCACAGATTCATGAGGTTGTCTGCATACCCGTACACGTCCATCCAGTCGATACATTTTGAAACGAGACGATCAGACAACATGTTTCCAGTCATCAACAGACCAATGTCGGTGTTGACGGTCCCAGGCGAGGCGTAAAGCTTTGTCTCATGCAGTCATCAAGGGTAGACGAGTGGGCCTTCGGTTCCGAAAGCCCATATCGATGATGTTTCGCTGAATGGTTCGCTCGCTGACGTTGACGGCCCAGCAACGAAATCTGCAGCAATTGGCGGAAGGGATGCACTGATTTCACATTGAACGATTATCTTTAGTCATCGTTGGTCCCGTTCTTGCATGAGTTTTCCGGTCGCAGAGATGTCGGAGATTTGATGTTTTACCGGATTCCTGATATTCACGGTACACTCGAGATGTGGTCGTACGGGAAAGTCCTCACTTCATCGCTACGTGGGAGATGCTGTCTGTGTCCCGTCGCTCGTGCGAGGACTGTAGCACCACGTTCAGACTCACTTAAAACTTGATAATCTACCATTGTAGCAGCAGTAATCGATCTAACAACTGCGCCAGACATTTGTTGTCTTATATATGCGTTCCCAACCGCAACACCGTATTCTGCCTGTTTGCAGATCTCTGTATTTGAATATGCAGCCTATACGAGTTTCTTGGGCGCTTAGAGCAGAACAGCGCTTACTAGATTAATGTTGCTATTGTGGTTACTAGTCCGAGGATAGGTTTGATGTTGTTCTCCGTGAAATTTATTTTGGCAACTCCTTTCATACCTGCATTACTGTTTCAGCCTACATACTGTATTCAAATCTTGGCCCTCCTTCCAATTCATAGTTACAAACATTCCTTCGTCACTAAATTAACATTTCGTTGACGCATCGGGGCATAACCAATCAATCTAACTTGCATTTTTTTCAATTAATGCCATATAAACAGCCTGACAAAAGTAGTGAAACACATTGAAGACATGGCAGGATGTCAATGTAATCTGAAAAAACGAACGAACACACCATCAGCGGGTACGTAAACCATTTAGAGCTGCAATCCTCGGAGACAGAACGGCCGCCAGACTGCATTAGAGCTGTTCATCTTCACTGTTGTTATCAGGCCTGCTAGGGTGTATCAGTGCTGAACACGGTCAGATGTCCAATGATCACTCTGAAGGACATGGAGGTGCTGCACAATAGTCTGAGAAATGATTTTTTTGTTTTTTTGAGTCATCAGGCTTCTGATTGGTTTGTGCAGCACGCCGCGAATTCCTCTCTTGTGATAATCTTTTCATCTAAGAGTAGCACCTGCAACCTACGTCCTCAATTGTTTGCTGGATGTATCCCAGTATCTATGTTCCTCTATTGCAGCGCCCTCTAGTACCATGGCAGTTATCCTGTGATGTCTTAATAGATGTCCTGTCATCTTGTCCCCTCTTCTTGTCAGTGTCTTCTCCTTTCCTCGCCGATTCTTGGGAGAACCTCCTCATTCCTTTATTTATCATGCCATCAAATTTTCGACATTTTTCTGTAGCACCACGTCTCAAATGCTTCGATTATCTTCTATTCTAGTTTTCTTACAGTCGCCGGCCTCTATGGCCGAGCGGTTCTAGGCGCTTCAGTTCGGAACCGCGCTACTGCTACAGTCGCAGTTTCGAATCCTGGCTCGGGCATGGATTGTGTGATGTCCTTAGGTTAGTTAGGTTTAAGTAGTTCTAAGTCTAGGGGACTGACGACCTCAGACGTTAAGTCCCATTGTTCTTAGAGCCATTTGAACCACTTTTTACAGTCCACGTCTCACTATCATACAATGCTGTGCTCGAAGTGTACATCTTCAGAAATTTCTTCCTCAAGTTAAGATCTATGTCAGATACTTACAGACATCTCTTGGCTAGCAGTGCCTTTTTTGACAGTGCTAGTTTATTTTATATCCTCCTTGCGTCGTCCGTCATGGGCTATTTTGCTGCCTAGGTTGCAGAATTCTTCAACCGTCTTCATGGTGATCACCAATTACGATGTTAAGTTTCTCAAATGGCTCAAATGGCTCTGAGCACTATGGGACTTCTGAGGTCATCAGTCCCCTAGAACTTAGAACTACTTAAACCTAACTAAGGACATCACACACATCCATGCCCGAGGCAGGATTCGAACCTGCGACCGTAACGGTCGCGCGGTTCCAACCTGTAGCTCCTAGAACCGCTCGGCCACCCCGACCGGCTAAGTTTCTCAGTGTCCTCATTTCTGCAATGTTGAATCCTGTCTAGTCGTCAACTACGGGAGTCCAGGAAACCTACTTTCTCGGATCGCTAGACAAACAGTTCAAACAAATCGTCTTAGTGAGTTTTATTACGAAATAAACAACGACAGTACTTAACTTTGATAATAACACAGAAGTGTTACAAGCAAAGGGCGGCATGCAAATTAAACAATGTTCTTCAGGGTATACAATTGCTATGTCGCTGGTCTTGAAGTGCCTAACCTTGATGCTGCTGTAGAACTGGACCACGACCAGACGGGGCGGCGCCATGTCCTCTTCGCTTAGAGGTCGCTGACGGCGCGTTGTCGTCGGGTCGGTCAGCGTGCAATTAGCTGACATCTTCATCACAGCCCTGTGTGCTCTCTTGTTTCCGACTCGCGTGCCGGCGCTTGACTTTACGCCGTAACATGCTACTTCTCATTACTTTCGTATTTTTTCCATTCTTTACTCATTAGACTGTTTATTCCGTCCAGCATATCCTGTAAATCTTCTTCACTTTCACTGAGGATAGTAATGTCATCATCTAATCTTAACACTGATATCCTTTCACCTTGATTTTTAATCCAACTCAGCAACCTTTCTTTTATTTCTGTCATCGATTCTTCGACGTATAAACTGAACGCTGGGGCGAAAGGCTACATCCCTGCCTTACACCTTTTTTCAATCCGTGTAATTTGTTCTCGGTCTTCCAGCCTTACTGTTCCCTCTTGATTCTTACACATATTGTATATTACCCGTTTTTCTCTGTAGGCTACCTCTATTTATCTGGTCCCGGCGGAGGTTCGAGTCCTCCCTCGGGCATGGGTGTGTGTGTTTGTCCTTAGGATAATTTAGGTTAAGTAGTGTGTAAGCTTAGGGACTGATGACCTTAGCAGTTAAGTCCCATAAGACTTCACACACATTTGAACATTTTGAACATCTATTTTTCTCAGGAATTTGAACATTTTGCACTGTTTTACAGTGCTGATCACTTTTTCCAGGTCGAAAAATCCTCTGAATGTGTCTATATTTTGCTACAGTTTTCCTTCTATTATCAGCCAGAACATCAGCACTGCCTCTCTGGAGCCTTTACCTTCCCTAAATCCAAACGGATCGTCATCTAACAGGTCCTCAGTTTTCTTTTCCATTCTTCCATTTATTATTCTTGTCAACAACTTGGATGCTTGAGCTGCTACGCTGATTGTGCGATAATTCTCGCACTTGTCAGCTCTTGCAATTTTGGGAAATGTGTGGGTGATGTTTTTCCGAAAGACAGATGGTATATCGCCAGATTCATATATTCTACACACAAACATGAATAGTGTTTTGTTGTCACTTCCCCCGGTCACTTAACAAAATCTGATGGAATGTTATCTATCCTTCTGCCTTATTCGCTCTTAAGCAGTCCAGAGCTCTTTTAAATTCTCCTATCTAGAGTCCTGTTTCTTCTCCTATTTCTCCTTAGTTCCTCTTATTGCTCGATCAACTTACGACTATCACGGGCTATAGACTTCAAGCCTGTGTCACTCTCTTTTCAACAACTATTTATATGAAAGGGTGCACTCAACGGTGACTCCAAGATACTCAGGGTACTTGTTATGGCCAAGAGCTTTTCCGTTAAGTTTCACTCTGAGCTCCGCATTAGCTTGGTTTTTATTCAGATGGAATGCACACACTTCCGTTTTACTTGTACCGTGTTGAAACAGCCACTTTCTAAAATAGGAGCTCGTGACGGCTACATCTTCTGTGAGAATTGTCTCCACTTGCCCGATATCTTTGGTTCTACAAGCAAGAATGGTACCGTCCAAATAGCAGAATTTTGTTGACATGGTATTGGGGAGATGTATAGGTTGAATAACAGGGGGTCTAACCGCCTTATTGTAGGCACCTTTAGTGCCGGGCGTGAGGGCTTGAGTGCTTTGGTGAGGTCGAGAGCTGTGCAGGCGGTAGCGTACCTAATGGTTGGATCACCCAGTGTCGAGTGAGGAGCCGGAAGAAGTGTGCCACACTATAGGGTAGGGGGGACTATAGGATAGGTCGTCGAACCCTCTAGGGGAGCTAATCCCGAAATGACAGCCCTGTCTTCTTGGTTGGGAGTTGAGTGCAGGGTTGATACTCCTGCTTGTAAAAAACCTGTTATTGCAAATAACTCACCAAGGAATGCCGGACTGTCCCTACGAAGACAAACTGTGCTAGAAAATAAGAATATGGATTTATCGCTGCTTAATTTTGGAACATGGAACGAGCTTACGCTGTTGCAAACATGGGCTATGAATAGTGTTGCAGAAGAGATGCTAAGGTATGGAATGGGAGTTGTTGCACTGCATGAAATCAGGTGCAAGGGAAGATGAGAGCTTTATAAGCAGAAATTCTTCCTGTACTATTCAGGAAAAGATGAAAGACAAGGAGAGTATGGGGTTGCGTTTATAGCCTCCAAGGATATGCGTAGATCTGTTATTGCTTTCACCTCACATAATGAAAGAATATGTACTCTGCGTATGAAAGGCAAATTTCACAATGTGACTCTTGTGAATGTATATACACCTACGGAAGATCAACTACAGGAGGTTTGTGACAGAATACCCAGATATGATTACAAAATACTTCTTGGCGAGTATAAAGCAAAACTGGGAAAGAAGGAGATATTGGAAGTGTGTTTGGCATGGAAAGGCTGCACGATGAAACTAGTAAAAATGGGTTGAGCGTTGCTCAATTTGCTTCTGCAAACAAGCTGAAGTCAGTAAGTACTTGTTTTCCAAGGAAAAGTATCTGCAAAGGGGCATGGAAAATACCAGGAACAAATGAAGCAAACCAAATAGACCATATATTGATATCAAATAGGTGGGCATCCGATATGGAAAATGTGCGCACTTTTCGAGGAGCTAATTCTGATTCTGACCATTACCTAGTTGAAGGCAAAGAGAAACTTGCCATGGTTGCCAGAAGAGGTAGTACCCGAGCAAAGAAATGGAATATAGGACAAATGAAAGGTTGGTCTACTGTTCAGGAGTGCCAGAACATATTGAGACAGGAGCTGCAAACAAAAGATGGTGGAGATGATACGGACAAAGAATGGAACTCTACTAAATATCCCATTAGGACAACAGCACATGAAATACTGGAGGAAATAAGGATCCTTAGGGATGACGTCTGGTGTGATGATGAATGTAGACAGAAATTGGAACAGAAAAAGTAAGCAAGGTTGAAATGCTTATAGCGGAATACTAGATCAAATCAGGCATTATGTAATGAAAACAGAATAGAGGCAGCATGGGTATGTAGGAGGAAAAAAAAACTGAAGCCATGAAGAGAATGATAGAGGAGATGGAAGAGCACTACCAAAGGAATGAAAGCAGAAAATTATACAAGAATATTAAAGAAGGAACTCAACAATACAGACCGAAAATAACAGCTTGTGAGGACAACGAGGGAAATATGCTGACAGATTAACAAGATGTCCTGGATAGACGGAGAGGATACATCAAGGGAATTTTGGAGGGCAGCCACTCTATTATAGCGTAGATCCTGAAATCCAGAAACAACATTAGAGGAAGTACAGAACGTAGTGTATTGTCTAAAAATTACAAAGAACCAGGAACTGATGAAATAACTGCAGTACTGATAAAAATGGGGTAACTGATCTTCATAAGGGGATCCATAGATTTATTAAGTTGATATGGAGTCAGGAAAGAATCCCAGAAGAACTGATCTTATGTGTAATTCAACCAATACACAAGAAAGGAGACAAGACCTGCTGTACAAATTACGAGAAATTACCCTGCTGAATGTAACCTATAGGATCTTCCCTAGCATTATCTACAACAGGCTAGCACTGGGGGAGTATCAGTGTGGATTTCGGCCTAATAGGTCAACAACGGACCAGATATTTGTGTTGAGGCAAATACATAAAATGTACAACATTGAGATTCATAACCATTACGTAGACTTCAAGCAGGCCTCTGACACCCCCGATAGAACACAAATGGTAAATGATTTGCTGCTGTTTGATATACCATCGAAATATGTCTCACTTATTCAAGCAATACTGGCCGGTTCCAAGGTTGCAGTGCGAATGGATGGAGAACTGAGCAAGAGGTTTAGCATTAGCGAAGGAGTCAGACAAAGGGGACGCACTCCCTACAATGCTTTTCAAACTGACTCTTGAAGCAGCCATGCGAAAGCTTCAGATATCTGTTTTCTTTTCCTTTTCTTTTTTGTTGAGATCATCAGTCTTCTGAATGATTTGATGCGGCCCGCCACGAATTCCTCTCCTGTGCCAACCTCTTCATCTCAGAGTAGCACTAGAAACCTAAGTCCTCAATTACTTGCTCGATGTATTCCAATCTCTGGCTTCCTCTACAGTTTTTGCCCTCTTCGATTCTGCACAGAATCTCCTCATTCCCTACCTTATCAGTCCCCCTAATTTTCAACATTCGCCTATAGTACCACATCTCAAATGCTTACATTCTCTTCTGTTCCGGTTTTCACTACCACACAATGCTATGCTCCAGACGTACGTTCTCAGAAATTTCTTCCTCAAATTAAAGCCTATGTTTGATAATAGTAGACTTCTCTTGTCCAGGAATGCTCTTTTTGCCAGTGCTTGTCTGCTTTTGATGTTCTGCTCGCTCCGTCCATCATTGGTTATTTCCTTAACTTCATCTACTTCGTGGCCATCAATCCTGATGTTAAGTTTCTCTCTGTTCTCATTTCTGCTACTTATCCTTACTTTCGTCTTTCTTCGATTTATTCTCAATCAATATTTTGTATTCATTACATTGTTTATTCCATTCAGCATACCATGTAATTCTTCTTCACTTTCACACAAGATACCAATGTCATCAGCGAGTCGTATCATTGGTATCGTTTCACTTTGAATTCTAATACCACTCCTGAACCTTTCTTTTATTTCCATCATTGCTTCATCGATGTACAGATTGAACAGAAGGGGGGAAAGACTACATCCCTGTCTTACATCCTTTTTAATCCGAGCACTTCGTTCTTGGCGCTCCACTCTTATTATTCCCTCTAGGCTCTTCTAGATATTTTACTCGTATATTACCTGTCTCTCTCTCTCTCTACAACTCACCCTACTTTAGTCAGAATTTCTAACATCTTGCCCCATTTTACATTGTCGAACACTTTTTCCACATTGACAAATCCTATGAACGTGTTTTGATTTTTCTTTAGTCTTGCTTCCATTATCAACCGCAACCTCAGAATTCCTTATCGGGTGCCTTTACCTTTTCTAAAGCCAAACTGGTCGTCATTTAGCACATCCTCAATTTTCTTTTACATTCTCCTGCATATTATCCTTGTTAGCAACTTGGATGCATAAGCTGTTAAGCTGACTGTGAGATAATTCTCGCACTTGTCATCTCTCGCAGTCTTTGGAATTGTGGATGATATTTTTTCAATAGTCAGACGGTATGTCGTCAGACACATTTTACCCATCAACTTGAAGAGTCGATTTGTTGCCACTTCCCCCAATGATTTTAGAAATTCTGATGGAATGTTATCTTCCCCTTTTGCCTTATTTGATCTTAAGTTCTCCAAAGCTCTCTTAAATTCTGATTTTAATACTGCATCTCCTATCTCTGCGAAGTCGACTCCTGTTTCTTCTTCTATCGTAGCAGACATATATTCCCCCTCATAGAGTCCTTCAGTGTGTTCTTTTCATCTACCCACACTCTCCTCTGCGTTTAGCAGTGGAACTCCCGTTGAACTCTTTATGCTACCACCTTTGCTTTTAATGTCACCGAAAGTTATTTTGACTTTCCTACATGCTGAGACGGTCCTTCCGACAGTCATTTCCTTTTCGATTTCTTCGTCTTCACATTTTTCATGCAGCCATTACGTCTCAGTTTCCCTGCACTTTCTATTTGTTTCATTCCTCAGCGACTTGTATTTCTGTATTCCTGGATTTTCCTGAACTTTTTTGTACTTCTTTCTTTCATCGAACAACTGCAGTATTCTTCTGTTACCCATGGTTTTTTCACAGTTACCATCTTTGCACGTATGTTTGACTTTCCAAGTTCAGTGATGGCCCTTTTTAGAGATGTCTGTTCTTCTTCAACTGTAGTGCCTACTGAGCTATTCCTTATTGATGTATCTATAGCCTCAGAACTTCAAGCGTTTCTCATCTCTTAGTACTTCCGTATCCCACTTCCTTGCCTACTGATTCTTCCTTACTAACCTCTTGGACCTCAGTCTACTCTTAATCACTACTGAATTCTGATCTGAGTCTATATACGCTGCTGGGTACGCCTTACAATCCAGTATCTGATTTCGGAAACTCTGTCTGACGTTGGTGTAATATAGCTGAAATTTTTCCCCATCACTCGGTCTTTTCCACAGAGTGTTCGCTATTACTATCTGAAATTCATTACAGAACTCAGTCAGTCTTTCCCACCTCTCATTCCTTGTCCCAAGCCCATATTCTCCTGTAACCCTTTCTTCTACTCCTTTCCCTACAACTGCATTCCAGTCCCCGATGACTACTAGATTTTCATCTCCATTTACGTACAATATTACAGTGTCTGGTTAGATAAGCACAAACTGGACTCAGATACGCGCCTATGCTGATGATGTATCAGTTGTTAGTGGAAGGAGGATATCACTAAAGAGGACAATAAGCTAGCTGAAAGAAGCCACAGAACCTAGACTAGGTACATGCATTTCATAACTTGGATAGACTTTTAGCAGACGGTTTGAATTTTGAACATGTGCAGAACTTTGACTATTTGGGCTCTAATATTAACAGAATTTATTCCATGTCAACTGAAATAAAACTGCGCATCCTATGTCGTAATAGATGCTTCCAGATGTTTAAGAAATTGTTTGCCTCTATATTATTAAATACGCAGCTGAAGCTGCAACTATATAAGGTCATGATCAGGCCAGTTGTAACCAATGGATGCGAAACATGGACCCTAACGAGTGTTGATAAGCAGCAGTTCAGGATATTTTAACCTGGAGTGCTGTGCAAGATCTATGGGGTAGTTCAGGATAATAATGGTTTTTCTGGAGATCTAGGACGAATGCTGAGCTGGATCGTCTCATACAAGGAGCTGACAACGTAAGAGTTACAAAACGTACAAGAATAGCCTAGCTTGGACATGTCCTCTGGATGGATACAGGAAAAACAAGTAAAAATATTTTTGAATGGAGGCCACAAGGAAGAAGACAGAGAGGAAAACCACGAAAACGGTGAATAAATCATGTGGAAGAAGATATAAAATCTCTCAGCGATGAACCGCGCTGGAGAGGGCATAACGGAGGAAACTTGTTGATGAGACTAAAATCAACACAGAGTTGTAATGGCGTGAGAAAAAGAGGGAACAGGGGGTCTAAGACGGAACCCTGTGGCGGACCACGACTTAATTTTCTCTCCTTGCATTTTCTCCCAAGTGGACCCATTAATACCTATTGTTTAACTTATAATTAACCATGGTGTTGATGAGAGTTACAGTTTTTCGGCATTGGATTGTTTCCAGTAACTTTTATATCAGACTTTCTCTCCAGACTGTCATAGACTGCACCTAGGTCTACGAACGCTACAGATATCTTCACGTTTTCTTAGAAATCAGCCTCTCGCGTTCGTAGTAGAATAGTACCAGTGCATCCCGGGCTACGCTAAATGAGCTAGAACGAATCATCACCCAGACCAAATGCTGGATTTCCTGGCTACAAACACGAAGAAAAATCAAAACTTGTCGTGTATCCCAACACGTTCCAGCGGCTGGCATTTTTATGCTCTATCCCGAACAATAGTGCAAATTTTTACTGGAAAGCCTCTATTAGCTTGCAGTCAATCTCTGTACAGTTAGAACTGACAAGGAAAATCACGTGAATTTCGATTTTTTATAATAACTAATTTTGTGCAGTCATCATTTCCCATGAAACATGTACCAATTTACACCTAACGAGTATTCATCTCGGTGTTCTTCTTTTAGAGGGTTTTTTTGGAGTTAATTTACCGTGGCTGCTTGTCCCATTCTGCTAGTTATCTCACGCTGCTCATCGCTACAGCCTGTAATATGTGTATTACATCTCCCCTGACTGCGGCATAACTCTTTACGTTTACCTTCACGGAAGTACTCGTAAAAAAAAAGAACGGAGTTGTCATTACGTCACAAACTTGAAGCCGACGTTCGCCATCTTACATAGTCCAAAACATTAGGTTCACCGCATTTGCACCTCCATGGATCACTACAGTGGTATTTCCCTGTGATGTCACTCTGACGTGCCCGTGTCCAGTTTCGACCGTTGGTGCTGTATATCAACTTTAGTGATCGTTTCTAAAATAGTAGCTGGTGCTTCGATTGTTTGGACTAGTAGTTGTTTCATCAAAAAAGCCAGTACGCCTCGATTACAGGTGTACTAATCGATCCCATCGAAATCACATTTCATTCTTGAGTCGATCAATATTTTCTGTTGTATATATGAATTACGATTGCGCTGTTTACTTTTATTCTTTCCTGTGTTTTTCATTGCCTACCAGATCACAAACGCTCCGACATTCGAGCCACACTGTATCTATGGTCTCGCCTCCGCACAACACACGGCTACGTGAACGTCCAGCACCTCAAGCTCTAAATTCCTCCAGCATAGGTTAGATTTAAGAATTCACACACATTTGAACGTTTTGTGTGTGTGTGTGTGTGTGTGTGTGTGTGTGTGTGTGTGTGTGTGTGTGTGTAAAGTTTACGTCATCACTCTTTTCGTCATGCTTACCTGCAGCTCTGAGCAGCACTCCATCCGCTTCACAGTACAGTTATTCCCTAAAAAAAAAAAAAAAAAAAAAAAAAAAAAAAAAGGTGAAAAATCCACTACACTTGAACTGGAACAATGGAGTACATAATTAAAATAGCAGAAAGAAATGACATTCATTACCCCACATTAAGGATGTATGGAGCACAAACAGAGGTTCACAATGCTGCGAACAAAGTTTTGGTCACTCACCTAGTGATATAAAATGCCTGATAGCCAGCAAAGTAAAATTTGAAACTAAACCGAAAACTACACATATTCCGCAGAAGACCATCGAGTATCATTGTAATGTGTAAATAAAAAACTAATAAATGATCAGTATGGAGGTATTTATAAATAAAAATGATGCTAGTATAAAATGACTCGTTCCACATCATTACGACTTGTCACGCAAATGATAAATGGACCATTAAACTAATTTGTTATCTAACTAACTCACTAACTAACTATTGGTATATCACAAAGCGTGGTATAGACTTCTACAATCTGAAAAACCTCTAAATGAAAATCAGAAGTATAATGAAGCAGATGATCAAAGTAGACGTACAATCCAATTGTGATATATATGCTATTGCTGTAAAAGTAGGCCTGTGTGTTATATGGGTTAGGTTATTATTGTTATTATTACTAAAAGAAATGTTACAGCAAGATATCCATTTTATGGACTCCAAGCGTTCGAGACCATTAACTAAATCACACTTACGGTATTCTACAATGCAGGAATTTTTTTTAAATATTTCGTTTTTTTACCCTGTAAACCACTATTATCGGTCACAACTGAATGACATATCATAGGTAAGATTCTGAAGTGAGCAGATGTGTACACTGCGGACGAACTTATAAAGCAAGAAATCTGTTCTATAAGGGAATATATCTCTATGCAGTTCTGTATCTTTGAAATTCCAAAAGTCGTTCAGTTTTTGACAGGAATAAGATACGATAGGATGTCTTGTTTCTTTCCTCATTTAACACGTTTATGGGCTAGCAAAGCACACATAGTTAAGTTTTTTTGCAAATGTCAACATTAAAAATGTTGTGCATGCGAGATGAAAGCTGAAAATGTAACGAACAAGAAGCTTTACCACTAATCAAACAAATATTGGTTGCAACTTCATTTGCTGGTGATAGAAATACAGTAAAAATGGAATTCAAATGATTACGAAAGAATGAGTTTCACATCACTTCCTTCTCTTCTTCGTTATACAAAACATATCATCAAAAAACAAGTTACATTAATGAGGTCAAGCGTGTCGTATTTCAGAGCAAATAAGCATTCAAGAACAGAAAAACATTCGAAATTACATTCTTGGCAGTGTGCTGTTCATGTAACGACTGAAATTTTTAGTATTTAAAATTCTCTTCCGTGCATATGACAGAAATAATGAACGAGAAGCAACCTTAAACAGCCGCATTCTAGTGTCTTGGACTATTTAGGATGGCGTCATTCCCCGCCCACTCTCGCTTCAAGACAATGCACAGCATAAGTCTCGCATTCAGGAACAGGAAAGCACTCGACATTACCTTCCTGAAACCATGCTATTCATGTAAGCATTGTAATTTTTAGTATTTAAAAGGTTCTTGCGTACATATGACAGATATAATGAACAAGGATCAGTCGTAAATGAGTAGTCTGCTAATATTTTGGGTTATTTAAGATGGCGTCAGGCCCCGTCCACTCCAAGACAACGTAAAACGCAAGCCTATAGCACCATTTTCCTTCCATTTCCACCTCCATGTACACTGATGTTCAGAAAAAAAGAGAAGACCTTGAACGACTAGAGATAGGACGTTCATATTCACAGGACATGTACATTAGTGTGTTTTCCAGAAATGATTACCATTTCAGTCACCCCAGTTCAGCATGTGTCCTGTTGCCTAGTAGGCACAGAGTCCACCATGGGCCCTGATAACTTGTTCCGTGCTTGATGGCATCGATGTACATAAGGCACAAATGATGTCCAGTTTTATAGCCATCCATGCTCCGATCACTTGGTTCCAAACTTCATCTGTGCTGATTGACACTGGGTCGCAGCACTGTAATCGTCATTTCCCCATATCCTGCACATTTTCGACTGGCGACGTCTGGTGGCCTGGCCGGCCAGTGCAGAAGGTTAACATCCTGTGACACCAAGAAGACAAATGTTCATGCAGAAACTTGGGCCACACATATTGTCTTGCTGAAAAATGACGTCTGGGGGGTTGTGCAGAAAAGGTATGGCTACGGTTCACAGGATGTCATTCACGTAGGTCACTGGTTACAGTACCCTGGACAGGCTTTAATTGTGTTTAGTGGTTGTACCCAATAGCACCCCACACTATAAGGCCTTCAACTGGCGCTGTGAGTGCAGTCAGTGTGATGCTGAAAACCTGTCTGTGGTGAACTAAAATGCAGCCATAATTTTCAAACAAAAAGAACCTGGATCCATCCAAAAACATTATCTGATGTCATTCCTGTCCGCAGTGACATTGTTTCATACACCATTGCCGTCTAGCATGTTTCTCCACGTTCGTCAAAAGTAGGCCAACAAGTGGACGACATGCATGTAACCCATGCCGTAATAAACGGCGACGCATTGTCACTCTCCATAGTGTATGATGTGTTACAGTGTTATGCTGTTGCCCAGAGCCGAGGAGCTTGTAGATCTATCCTGCAAAGCCATTTGGATGAGGTGATGATATTCTCGGGAGGTGGTCTGGATGGTGCGACCTGACCCACCTCGTCATGTTCTATGGCCTTCCATGAATCATTCTGCACTGCCGAAACAATTCGTCCCACATGAACAGCAATTTCCCAGATTGATGAGTCACATTCTCTCATGCCAGTAATGTGCCCTCTTTCAAACTCTCTGATTTGATGGTACTGATTGCATGTACATCTGTGATGCATCCTGAATGTCTGCCCAAGTCACACAGATCCATTACCTTCGGTTTGTAGCAACAACGAGAACTGCAGCCACATTTTACCAGCAAGTGGTACCAGATTGCGTTGGTAGGTTCTGGCTCAGCTCTGACTCACTACCTCACTCAGATAGTCTCCATAAATTCGGACCCTGGAATGATAAATTCATTAACAAAAAAGGTTCAAATTTTTACATTGTGAATTCATTAGATTTTTTATAATTTTTAATGTCCACATGATAATGTGTCTATTTTGTTTTCCAAAACATACCTTTTCTCATCATGAGGACTCAAGACGTATATTTCATGTTTTCCACTTCGAATCATATTAATTCTTCTGTACTGTACTCTGTTATTAAACAAACAATATTTATAATCTTCTAAGTTTATTCTATTTTTGACAATATATTTGTCAACTTCTTTATATTTTTTTCTATTTCATTGCCAATTTTATAAGTACACATTTTTGTTCTCAGACCACAAAATTCTTCCATTATATTTCCATTGCATTCATCTCTCATTTTTCCTACAAGTTTCTTGTTAACTTGTGGAATATCATAAATGTTTTTCTCAGGATAATCAGGGATGTCATATTTATCAATTGTCGATTACATATCTTCATAAAAATCTTCAGTTTATATATTATATATATAACTGTCTGTATCTTGATAACACAATTCAATATCTTCTCTATATTTTGTTTCCCTTTTTCTGTAGTGAAAATCATACATCCGTTCTCTAGATAAATCAGGTATACTCATTCCAACATAGATTGGTTTATTAAATGTGATTTTTTTCTTATTCATATGAATGGCAGCAAGATTTTCATTAAATATAGTTCATGCTTTAAGGATGCAGGTTACTTTTCCAGCTCAATATTATGTAAAAATAACACCTATTTCTTTCGGGCACTGTTTGTAACGTATATGTTTCACAGATTTTTTTGTTGATGTTATGTAATGCAGCAAACGTTCTAAACAAATTAGAAGTATGTTGAATATTTTGGTACCTGTTTAGGGTTATTAAAAATTACAAAGAAATTTATGCAATTTCGTTTTTTAAAGTGCTTCCTCAAATTGAGGTACTATTTTATCCAATGTTATACATCTTAAGGAGATCAAATTTTTACCAGATATGCGTGATATGATGGCTGAGGAAATAGACTTATTTAGTTCCACCTATTATGTATATCGCAAGGTTAAAAAAATCACATCTTACATTTAAATTTTTATAATATTTTTCCTAACAAAAATGTTATTTTTTTATAATTTAACTGATTCTACAATAAAGCTTGGTCTACTACATAAGTATGGAATATTACAAGTTACAGAAAAAAAATTAGCAGTGATTTATAAACTTTAGGAAATATTTGTACCTGAATTCTGAAAAATACACCTTGCAGGAAATTGCGAATTAAGATACGAGTCCAATTATACTGAACCGAGTAAGGAGGCGCAGTGGTTAGCACACTGGACTCGCATTCAGGAGGACGACAGTTCAATCCCACGTCCAGCCATCCTGATTTAGGTTTCCCGTGATTTTCCTAAATTTCTCCAGGCAAATGCCAGGATGGTTCCTCTGAAAGGGCATGGCAGACTTCCTTCCTCTTCCTTCCCTATTCCGATGAGACCGATGACCACGCTGTTTGGTCTTTTCCCCCAAACAACCCAACTCCAACCTAATTATACTGTTCCTCAGAACATTCCTGAAGCATAGTCTTCATCCTGCAGCATTTATTCACCTTCAAGCTTCCTCTTGACATTCCTTTAAGCACTTCTTGCTTCTTTGGTAACTTGAATAGCGAATCTTTTGGCTTCAAGCACCTGTGGTCTGTCAAATGCAAGCAGTTGATCTTCCATATTAGTGGCACATTTTATGCCTAAATTTTTCGGAATTACAACCTTCCCATCACTCAATCATTGAAACATATTACTGCATCTAGTACACCAACTTTTGATGTATTTAGTTCTACAAAAACATTCTTGTGTAATCTTTCCCATATGCAATGGTTGAAACGTTCATTTGTATTCTGAGTGCCACCAGGAAGACATTTATTAAGCAAAGCAGGGTTACTCTGGTCTCTAAAAATTGGTTTTATTTCATCCATAACATGCTCAGGAAGGGAATGCTTATGATGGTATATTTGACCACTTTCTCTGGCTTTTTGCAAATTCCATGAACAGGTTGGTCATCTGTGGACAAATTATGAAAGTAGGTGGCCTGTAGAGCTTTTCTCATTGCTTTAACATCATTCAGAGGTGCAGGTTGTCTAATAGCCAGTCCATAATAACTCTGAAGGTCTATTTCAGCTTCTGTCAATCTGCCTCAGCCAGACAGAGATTTTCCATCAGACACCAACTTTCTTTTCTCTTTGTAGCTTCCTCAATCTAGCACCCATCCTCTTTTGCATGTCCACAACACTCCAGTTTTGTTACCAAGGTATCACCATAAGCTAATGAAAGCTTTAGAGTCCCAATCGTCTAGGTATGTTAAAAATGGGCACTGACCTCTGCAATATTTTTAGAGCTCCATCACACTCCATACCTCCACTATCACCATCATAATTCTTAGAACACTGATGTTCAATATGTCCTTCATTGTTACCATGGCAGGTGTGGCAGTACTTAGAAAAGTACTCAACAACAACAGCTTTTCCATTCTCAGAAAAGTAGAACTTACAACACCATTCAAGGAATGGTGTCCTCGACATTTCCATGTCCCATCAAGTGCAACAGCAATGTCCCTGTTTCCACTAATATTTACAGTTCCTTCTACTGCATGTTTCATAGATGCTTTAGACACAACCATCAAGGTACCTAAAAGTATTTTTGTGTACTTACCGAACCTACTGGGAGGAGGAAGGTCCCTCAAACCAAAAAACGTTTGGGCAGCATTTTTTTTTCTTTTTCCTATTGCACACATTGCATACACTAACTTCCAATTCACACCATTGAATTATGTACGATGTTCGAACTCATTTTCGAGGTACATTTATTGCAAGACCTACACAAAATAACTAATTTTGACACTAAACACTTCCTGCTACTTCGTTGTTCAGTTACTTCCAGACAGCCTACATGATCACATTGTTTAAATTTCGCCACTACTTTTATCAAAAAAGATAAGATGCCCTCATCATCAACGACAAATCCACTAACACAAAAATTTGAATCACCAGGAGGCATGCCATGTGGAAATTTCTTCTCTGAAGAACTGATACATAGCTTACTTCAAACTGTGTGGCTTGCTTTTGTTTGTGTACTGGTTACCACGGAATTTCCTTTTATTGAATTTCTTGGTGCATGGCATAGTTCGTATTTATGGCACTCTAAGGGATATGTACTTCCAGAAACATATGTAGCACTTGGGCAACAAACATTCAGTAACATGTGAGCAAACTGCTTCAGCAAAACAAAAGTAAATACACCTACATCTACTTATACATCATACACCGCAGGCCACCTATTGGTGTGTGGCGAAGGGTACATTCAGTACCACTGTCTCATCCCTCCAACCCTGTTCCACTCACGAATAGTGTATGGGAAGAGTGATTGTTGCTAAGCTTCTGTATTGGCTCTCATTTGTCGAGTTTTCCCTTCGTGGGCAATGTGGGGGGAAGTATTATGTTGTCTGACTCCTCCTGAAAAGTGCTGTCCAGAAATTTCAGCAGTAAATCTCTTTATGACGCGCAACGTCTCTCTTGTAACGTCTGCCAGTAGAGTTTGTTTAGCATCTCCATAACACTCTCTCGCCAGCTAAACGATCCCGTGACGAAACGCGCCGTTCTTCGTTGGATCATCTCTAACAGTCCTACTTGATAGGGATCCCAGATAGATGAACAATACTCAAGAATTGGGCGAACAAGCGCCTTATAAGTTACTTCTTCTGAGGATGAGTTACATTTCCTTGAGATTCTTCCGATGAATCTAAGTCTTGTGTCTAATTTTGTCACTGTTTTATATGGTCATTCCATGTAAAGTCGCTCTGGATAGTTACGCCTGGATATTTTACAGCAAACGCTGTCTCCAGCTGTTTGTCATCAGTAGTGCAGCTGTACAGTAGTGGACTTACTTTCCTATGTATGCACAATATGTTACATTTATTTACATTCAGGCTCAACTGGCAGAGTCTGCACCATTCATCAATTCTCTGTAAGTTGTTTTGCAAATTCTTACTATCTTCTGGCGTTGCTACTTTGGCATAAACAACTGCCTTAAAGAGCATCTGACACTTTCTACTATATCATTTACATATATTGTGAACAGCAACGGTCCTATCACACTTCCCTGTGTTACTCCAGATATTACCTTTACATCTGTCGATTTAGTTCCGATAAGAGCGACTTGTTGAGTTCTACCTGCAATAAATACCCTGAATCCTTAAAGTACAGTGTTGTGGATTGGCAGGAGACCAACCCACTAAATTGAGAGGAAGCCGAGACGCACGTGTTTAAGCTCATGCAGGCTGGCATGAGGTCTGGAACAGGACAAGGTAATTAGAACTTAGAAAAAAGGAGGAAACTGGTGGAATACTTAACTTTAATCCATTAATATTGAACGTAGCTCTTGTCTGTACATTCTTTACAATATCAATAGCAACTGATAATGGCGCCTTGCTAGGTCGTAGCAAATGACGTAGCTGAAGGCTATGCTAACCATCGTCTTGGCAAATGAGAACGTATTTTGTCAGTGAACCATCGTTAGCAAAGTCGGTTGTACAACTGGGGCGAGTGCTAGGAAGTCTCTCTAGACCTGCCGTGTGGCGGCGCTCGGTCTGCAATCACTGATAGTGGCGACACGCGGGTCCGTATACTAACGGACCGCGGCCGATTTGAAGGCTACCACCTAGCAAGTGTGGTGTCTGGTGGTGACACCACATACAGCTTTCCTATTATCACATTCTTCTCCATCTGACACTGATTTTATATCAGCTGTATTTCTAATATATTGCCAAAGAATGGATTATTCATAAGTTAATGGAAATCTTATTCACATTAATTTTTGGCTTTGGTTCTCATTTCTGTATTTAAATCTGAATACCTCTTCAAACTAACTGATTGCTTAAATTTTAAAACTATGTATTTTTGTTAATTACCTTCCAAATGGTAAATACTGTTTAAGATTTCTATAATGAATCATACACTTATTTTCTGTTTGCAAAGTAGTTAACAATTTGCTTTGTTTAGTTCCAGGCACAATTTTATTTTCAGGAGCTAATGGTATATCTTTATGTAAATCATGTAGTTCTTTTGGACACTCTAAATCTACTTCAACACTCTACCCAATTTTATCAGTGTCTGATATTTTGCTTATTTTTGTACAATCAAAATTATTTCGTTCATTCCATTCCATAAGGTAAGTACCGATTCATAACATAACAATTTAAATAATTTGCATCTAAATATGCTAGATAATTTGATATCTTTCTATTATCAAAATCCTTCATATGTTTTTGTTTGTCTTTCTATATCATTTACAACACTGTGGTAATCCTCCTCTTATTTCTTTTCAACTATTAAAATCATATCATAATGATGTAATAGATCAAGTGGTTATTTAACCATTTTCAACATTGCATTCCAAGATACTCCTGGTGCAGTGAAATAACAAATTGGGTCTAAATCATTTGCTTTTTCTGAAATTTTTAGGTGTATGTCAGACAGTAACAATACAACAGTTTTAAGACCTACATCATGATACACATCTAGATTTTTAATATTCAGTTTTTTCCTAACTATTTTTTTGCATGTTTACACTTTTCATCACTTATTTCACAGTCGCTCCTTTTACTATAAAATTATTCTTTTCCTAGTAATTCTGTCTCTTCAAATGTTTTCCAGGAATCCATGTAATCATATTGATATACATTGATCACTAAATTTATTAACTCATCTGTGAAAAATTTTCTGAACTTTTTCGTTCGATCTCTTTTTCAATTTGGTGAAAGTTTATCAAGTGAAGAAGCCTTAAATTTAAATGTGTCAATAAATCTGATTGTTAATCTTTCTGTTCTCTTACCAAAACTAATATATCTGTCTTCATTGTTTGGTATTAAGCCTATTTCTTTCTTGTCATAAACAAGTTCTTTCAGAAACAGATGTGAATCATATCCTGATAAATTATGTAAAGAGATTGGTATAAACTCAGATGTTTTAACTGTAAATTACATTTACTAAATATTCGATTTATAAATTTTTCTGTTGAATGATCGTGTTGATGAACCTTCCTATTTTTTACTGAATAATGTCAATTATACAATGTACATTTTTTCGATCTTGCATATCTTGATTGTTCTTCAGGAGCTAGTGGTTCCATTTCCACAACTTCTGAATCCATTCTTCCAATTCCTTCAACGACATTGTTCTATATTCTATAAATTCTTATGGCAGTTTGGCCTTCTATAAACAGCAGGATTTTATAGCATTCATTTACATATTTAATAATAATAAGAATCCATTTGGTTCATGTTTTTTATATTTTGACTTCAATATAAACTTTCAAAATTCACATAAATAACAAATGGATTTTTCTGTGTATGTTGTTCCTTTTTAAAACTTGGATAGGAACTGATCCGTGGCATTTCTACTTTTGTTGTTTTGTTAATTAAACAACTTGATGTATGATTATGTAATTTTTCTTTACTAATGGAATGGAGTAAACACATATCACAAATAAATTTTACCTCTTCCTGTTTATTAATTTCACTCACAACAAGCCTAGATAAATGTTTTGTTCAACAACAGTATGAATTGTTTTCATTCTTGAAATAAATCAAATTTAGCATGATTCACTTTCTTGCTTTCCATAAATTTTAATGGATAACGTTACAGTTTTCATAAAAGGACTAAACATTGATAGATACAATTATTTTTTATTTTCAGTTTTAGCAATATGATGAACCACCACAGGAAATTCAAAGTTTCAAGTTTCTGACCAAGATCAAGACTAACATTTTTATATTTTGTGACTCTTTCGGAATTTTTATCTGCAGGATATAAAGCAGATTTTGTAGTCCACAGAAAACATTTTTGATCTATATTTTTTACATTAATAGATACTTTTTTATCTTTTATTGTATCTCATAATTAAGTGTAAGATGGTCCTCTCAATGGAACGTATCTGCTAATTCCAAGTCATAAACCAATGATTCTATTTAATGACCATCCTCATCCATGAACTTGAAAATCACCCATCCAAGATAAAATATTTTGTTTATCAGTCTTCCATCTTTTAATTATTAAATTATTTGGTGCTTACAAAAATCTCTGTTATTTTCTATCCACAATTTGTTCTTAGATTATCTTTTAAAATTTTCATAATTTTCGGTTTTATCACAGTTAATAAATGATTAGGATAAATTGAGCTTATACATTTTCAGAAGTTATAGTTTGTAATCTTTTTTTTCAAATGCAGTATAAACTAGATAATCTCTCCTGGATTCTCAAATTAATTAGTATAAAAGGGAAGTAATAAACCTTTATTAGTTGTAGTTTTTTGTTTCAGAAGCACATTGTTAGAAAATGGAAATATTTTTACAGTGGTTCATCATCATTACTTCTAGATTTTTGTTTGTCGAAGATGTCATTAAAATGGAAATATTTTTTCAATGGTTTATCTTCATTGTATTGCATTATACTGTGTGAAACTGGGGACATAGAAATGATGGAGAGGCTTCATCCCCACCATAGCCCTCAGTGGTTCACAACCGCATGTGCGACTACAGCAGCTCACTCACCCCCCTGCAGACAGCTGCCAGACACTGAACCCAGAATAGCCCCCAGTGGATCCCCTCCCCCCCCCCCCCCCCCCAGGAACGTCTCACAGCAGAGGAGTGTAATCCAATATCTGCATGGTAGATTAATTATGGTATATGCATTCATTCATGGAGATAGTGTTTGTGAAGCAAACGCTGACATAGTGTAACTGAGGCAGAATAAGGGGAACCAGTATTCTGTTAATTACCCTAAGTGATGTACTACTATCAAAAAAGTGTTTAAAGGAAAGAAAGTTTAGAATAACCTTCCTCAGTTCAAAGTACTTTTATTCGCAAGATATTTTTTAGCTAATTTATTTAAGTTTTGTTCGAAACATTGTTCAATAGGTGGAACCTGTCCACTTCATTATTGTGCCATTATACAATTTTAATCAGGGTAAATACTTGTCTTTCTGTGTAGTTTTGTTGCCAGTGTTTGGTACCGAACAACGTCCGACAACGTTTAGGTGAATGTAAGAGCCTGCTAGGTCTCTTGTCAAATTAATGGCATGTTTATAGCAGAGTCAGCCGACTGAGACAAAGAACTGAGAATGAAAACATTTCCCTGTATTTATCTTTCTCCAAAGGGAAAAAGAAATGTCGCGCCCTTTCAAATGCACAACTGGTGAAAGAACTGACAAATTTTTTTTTCAGTTTTCCAGAAGGTGAATCAATTGAAAGAAATGGCACTAATGAAGAAAGAACAGACTGACATTATACTGTTGGCTGGTAATGATGCTACACCCATGCAACGCCTGCTTACAGTGAGATGTACAGAAACAACATAACCCATGACGACGTGGAAAAACTTATAATAATTCAAAACGACAGGTTTCGTTGCTGGTGCAAGCAGATCTGGAAGGCCGAATATGGTAACAGACTAGCAACAAGAAACATGGAGCGATGACCTGGAATCCGTCGAAGGGGAGCCACAAGTGGTAATCTTCCTAAGCAGTCTCATGAGGATTTTGTGGAATAAGAAGTGGTACTTATACAATCTCCAGACGTTGCAAACGTTTCGCAGACCACAGGTGGGGTTCTGTGAATGCACACCGAACATGCATGCTTGCTGCGGAGGATGTCCACGCAAACAGACTTGTTATGCATCAGCATGTTTTAGGTTTTGTTAGTTCCACCCTTTTTCCCGATGAAGTAAATTTTTATGTCAGTGTGAAGTGAAGAAGCAAAATATCAAGTACTGGATGTATAGCAAGCCACATTTGATGTCGCACTGTAAAAGCCAAGGTGCAGAGAAATGCATAATGTGGTGCCTCACTTTGAGTGGCAGGACTGGTGGTAATTCTTTCATTGAAGGAAGCCTCAAAGACATCTCTCTCGACATTTTGAAAAGTGACAACTTCATGACAATCCTGGACGAAGGTGATGACTTCCTTGCGTTCCTTGAGCAAAACGGGACACCACTAAATTGTACCATTGAAGTGCACCAATGGTTGGATCGGCCGTTTCCTGTATCACTAGACGCGATCCGGTTAGTAGACGTCACTCCAGTGTGGGATTACTTAAAGTTGCTTACTAGCAGATAATCCATTAAGATTCACTTCTGCTTCCCAACAAATAACAAGAAATATACTGTTGAGGCTTTCGTACTCATTTGACGTATTGTCTGATGCCTTCTACCTGCGGGTCTTCGGCCGACGATCGCTTAACGATTTTCGTGATGTTTCGACATAGTAAGTGGCTGGCGTTGTCAGAGGCTTATCTGCTGTCGCCGATGGTGGACAGGAGTCGAGCTCGATACCAGAGGTTTAAGAGGGCCATTATAAATGATTCGTTCATTTTCATAGTTTTTTGTACTTTCCCAAACAGTATATGTACAAATATGATTGGTGAATGAATAGAAACGTAAACTCGCCGGGTTGGCGACAAAGCAAGAAAAGAGTTTGTATGTGTTGCAATACGTGAGACGTTTATTACAGCAGTGCGACTTGCATTCAGAAGAAATTGTATGATAGAACCGCCATGTAGACCAAACTACGTGCGTTGATATCGACAATTAACGGGCACTGATTGTCTCCGTAAACAGAAAAATACCGATTGAACAAGTGTGTCAGAGGGCCAGGGAAAGTTTCATATATAGACCAAAAGAAAAAAAACAAAAACAACGGCTCACGCAGTAAACTGAGTGTAAGATACAGGATACGTATTCGCGATTGCGAGTATGAACCACCATTGGCTGTATGCACGAATGACAACGAAAATTTGTGCCGGGCCGTGACTCGAACCCGGATTTCCCGCTTATCGCGAGCCGTCGCTTTAACCGCTTCGGCTATTCGTACATGAATCACAGCCAGACTGAAACTTCCATATGTCACGATCCATGTGTCACAACCTGCACTCGTACGTTACGGTATGTGCCCGTCTAGGCAGGAAATATTTATTGAGAGTCGAGGGTATTGGCAAATAAATATGATATAGAAGTGCCAGGGCTAAAATACAGGAAGCGAAAGGCTATTTACAATTTGTACAGAAACCAGATTGCAGTTATAAGAGTCGAGGAACATGAAAGGGGGGCAGTGGTTGGGAAGGGAGTGAAACGGGGCTGTAGCCTCTCCCCGATGTTATTCAATCTGTATATTGAGCAAGCAGTAAAGGAAACAAGAGAAAAATTCGGAGTAGGTACTAAAATCCATGGGGAAGAAATAATGTAATTCTGTCAGAGACAGCAAAGGACTTGGAAGAACAGTTGAACGGAATGGACAGTGTCTTGAAAGGAGGATATAAGATGAACATCAACAAAAGCAAAACGAGGATAATGAAATGCAGTCGAATTAAGTCGGGTGATGCTGAGGGAATTAGATTGGGAATTTAGACACTTAAAGTAGTAAAAGAGTTTTGCTATTTGGGGAGCAGAATAACTGATGATGGTCGAAGTAGAGAGGATATAAAACGTAGACTGGCAATGGCAAGGAAAGCGTTTCTAAAGAAGAGAAATTTGTTAAGATCGAGTATAGATTTAAGTGTCAGGAAGTCGTTTCTGAAAGCATTTGTATAGAGTGTATCCATGTATGGAAGTGAAACATGGACGATAAATAGTTTGGACAAGAAGAGAATAGAAGCTTTCGAAATGTGGTGCTACAGAAGAATGCTGAAGATTAGATGGGTAGATCACATAATTAATGAGGAGGTATTGAACAGAATTGGGGGGAAGAGGAGTTTGTGGCACAACTTGACAAGAAGAAGAGACCGGTTGGTAGGACATGTTCGGAGGCATCAAGGGATCACAAATTTAGCATTGGAGGGCAGCGTGGTGGGTAAAAATCGTAGAGGGAGACCAAGAGATGGATACACTAAGCAGATTCAGAAGGATGTAGGCTGCAGTAAGTACTGGGAGATGAAGAAGCTTGCAAAGGATAGAGTCACATGCAGAGCTGCATCAAACCAGTCTCTGGACTGAAGACCACAACAACAACAACAGAAGTGCCAGTGGTATTAACAAGTCGGCCTATGGTGCAATGGCCCTTCTGACATGCATGCATGCATGCGTAGCTGGGTGACGTTAAACAAAACGCTAACTTTACTAATCATTAATACGTTACTAAAGACGTTAACTTTGTGTTACTTCATAGGTGATTTATCGGAAGTTAGTTAATCGTTAGTCGTTAACTGGTAGTAGTAAATTTTATGTTGTGCATGTTCTCAAATGAGCAAGTGAGTCCAACGTATTACCGTTGCCTAAATAAAAATGTTGTGAATGGGGAAGTTTAGTTTTATAATTATTTAGTTATCAGTATTAAATCACGAGACAATTGAAATACTGAAGAATTAGATAGTATCTAACCTAAGATGCGTGTTTCCCTTCATAAACATCAGGGTCTCAAAGCTTTGATCCAAGGTCGAGGTTCTTTTAGGACACAAAATGACTTTGCCCACAGAAAAAAGTCGTTAGACTGCAACACTTGAAAGTATAGGGACATTATATTTAATAAATAAATTTATGAAAACCCATTCCTTAAGAAGTTCGCATCATTGAGTCTTTCGATTACTTGTCCATCGACATTTTGAGTAGACTTTGGGCTTTACTTTTTACAGATGTGTTAACAGGCTTTTCTTTATGTTGACTGACAGACGTAAAAAAATCTTCCTCTTCGACTTCGTTGTTGCTCCTTCAGCCACCGCCGTTTAACGTGTCTCTGAACGTTTGACAGCTTTGTGCCTCAAACCTTCTTCTACATCTCTTTCCATTCGTTTTCTTAATACTCCCACTCGACTGTTGTCACATATTTCCAGCCACATCAACCGGAACTTTGGATAAAAAGCCGCATTAAGTTGGCTGTGCTAAACGTCTAATAGAGACTGAAACCTTTTTCTGTGCCACTCAATAAGGCATTGGCTCAAGCCGTGCAATTCGCAAGACCCTTAGTCTTATCGTCAATACCTAATCAACCGACTCAAAGAATGTTAACAGTAGTTAAAGAGACCATCAACGTTCTTTAAAATTAACTTAAAAGTTAATCCGTTCCTGGAAATGTTAAGTTCGTTAATTAACTATTAAGGGATTAACGGTATGGGCCCAGCTATGCATGCATGCACGCAAATCCGAAAGAACATTGCACCGAATTTGATAACACGGGCACTGCTACATTGCATTTCATGTGTGGAAGATTTTGCGACGGCGGTTACATTTCAGATCATTCCATCTGAAGCTCGTGTAACAGTTAATTCTGGAAGATTATGGCCGGTGCCTTCAATTTCGCATCACATTGCAGGAAGCACCTGAGGATGAACAATTCGCCTCCAAGCTGATATTCATCAATGAAGCAACCTTCCAGTTGTGTGGAAAGGTTAATCGTCACAGCGTAAGAACGTGTTACACTAAACATTTTCATGAAATTGTGGAGCGTGAACGAAATTCACCGAAACTTAATGTGTTCTGTGCAATGTTACTGATGAAGCTGTTTGTCAACAGAAGGAGCTGTATTTGTGAGAAAAGTGCAGTTGCGGTTATTTCCACAACTGACTGCTAGTTCAGATAATTTCGCCTTTCGACAAAATGGAGGATCCCCTCACCGGAGCGTCTATGTCCGTTTATGCCTAAACGGCGAACTTCCGCATCGTTTGATTGGGCGTAGTGGTGAAGGTGATGTGGCTCTGTTCCCTTAACATCGCTGGTCGCCTCGGCTAACGCCTTGTGACTCTTTCCGTTTGGTAATTAAGGATCGTGTTTACTCATCTTCACTGTTAAGAACTCCAGAACAGCTCAGAGAACGCATTAATGCTGCTGTGATGGCCGTTAACGGGGTGTCGGTACAAAAGATACGGAACAAACTTGACTGCAGCTTGTACGTGTGTCGTGTAACGAGAATGGCAGTCATCAGAGTGCATAATGCAAACTGTGTGAGTTTATGAGTCTATTCATGCGTAAGTCATATTTGTGCTCGTGATCCTTTGAAAAACATGAGCTCTGAAAACAAATGAATCACTAATGGTAGCCCCGTACGTACCAGTCACGCGAACGTCTGAGGCCTTTTTCCTGGTCTCAGCGTTATGGTTCTCCTCTTGTTACCTGCACCGCGGAAATGTAGAATACTTTTTCCTTGAGGCATTTTCCCGTCTTGTTGCAATGATTGTCACGTTTGTAAATTTCTATATCTTTCCTGAACAAGTGGCGTAATAATGAAACTCCCAGCACGGAGGTTCTCGCTGTAGGGAAGAGGGAGGCATGTGAAATAGAGCCTGTAATTGTAGAATCATAGAGTACTATTTGTGCGAATATAATAAACATTAGTAACTGAGTTCACAGTTTGTATGGAGACTTCTGACTCACGTGTTTACGTAAGCTGTCTTTAACTTAAAGAGCAAATTTGGGAATTCGGGTACAGGTATTGTGTGGACCCTTTTCTGAATTGCGGAGTTCTGTATGACCTGCTGACAGGCCGCAGACGAAGATACATCCGGTTAAAGGCCCCCAGACAGGTCGCAGACAATAATACATCCAGGTAAAGGGGCCCATTCAGGTCGACCATACATCCTGCCCACAAGAAGTCCGACATGGTTGGTGAGTCCATGCACGCAACCAGCATACAACAGTAAACTAAAAAGTCTCGATAGAAAGAGAATTACCCTAACTAAGAAAGAAATGCCACAGCACTCCCCAAACGGATGCGGAAGCAGCGTTCTTTTCCGAACTTCCGGCATGCAGTAATAGCTCAGGGTCAGCAACTTCTCTTAATAAGTACCGAGAAAAAACAGTCCAAAGTTGCAAATTTCATTTTTTTATTCACTCTATGACTAGTTTCGGGCCGGAACCCATTTTCGAATCATCGTAAAAAAAATAGTCAAAAATGGCGTTTCCGAAAATGCAAAAACATGTCAAAAGTGTGCAAACGAACAGATACAACACTCACAGGTAACTCTGTATGCGCTGTAACTGAGTGTTCAAAAATGCTCAAATGTGTATGAAATCTTATGAGACTTAACTGCTAAGGTCATCAGTCCCTAAGCTTACACTCTACTTAACCTAAATTATCCTAAGGACAAACACACACACCCATGCCCGAGGGAAGACTCGAACCTCCGCCGGGACCAGCCGCACAGTCCATGACTGCAGCGCTTGACCGCTCGGCTAATCCCGCGCGGAAACTGAGTGTTCATTTCACTTACAAGCTGCTATATCCATAGACTGCAGTCTTCTTTACAATCGTATTGCCAAGCGAAATACTAAAGCGCTCAATTTAATTCTGTATCGTGTAAATTACGATGCCGTCATATCTGTGGTTGTTCGTTGCTCTTTTAGGTCTTAAATCAGTTGCAAGATACACGTAAGTTTTAAATTTCATGCTGTATTTCACTGAACTCTAATTTTTTCCTAAGTTATGCTAAAGCTGTGTACTAAACAAATTAATAATAATAATAATTATTATTATTATTAATAATAATTTTAGTACATTATTATTATTATTGCATTAACACATTTTACATATTTTTAAATGACTCCATAGCGCCTGCATCTGCCAAGTTTTGGTTTAATTCCAGTAGTATCGTACACTTTCGTCTCAAGTGAATGTTAATTACATTGTCAACAAAATTCTCCTGTAAGAAAAGTATTATTTCTTCAGTTACATCAACTATTAACGCAAGTTTAAATGAATTACTAAACAGAACATAACTACGCTCTGCATGCTAACTTACTAGTTACATTTATCGAGTGCAAGATCATCAAAAGACTCTACGATGGCAATATATCTGATGATCCTGTAGTCAGTAACTGTATTTCGTTCTTACATGAAGCGTAATTCGAGTTCAGTTTGGTCATTACTTTTAATCAATAATTGTTCTAATTGAGGAAATATCACTGCTTTTGCAAATAAAATTTCAAAAATGTACTTGCCAATGGCCAGAGACCACAATCTTACGATAGTAAGGAAAATACACCAAAAAATGACAGTTTTCGGCGGTGCGGAATCATTCAAAAAGTAGTTAACGTTTATGGACCGAGGTGTAGACGCAAGTGCGGAATCATTCAAAAATACTTAACATCTGTGGACTCAGGTGCAATCATCTTACATAATTTATCATAGTTGTTATTAAAATATTTATTGTGTGTCGTACATGGAAACTGAAGGTGACAAGTTATGAGAGGGATGGCCGCAAAGTTTTAATATCACATCGAAACAAAATACAGTTACACAATCCATTCAGTGTTTGTTCACTGGTACACGTCTGCAGTCGTGATACACTTTGAAACCCCGTACCGCAGTACCATAGTACGTGACTAGAGGAGACAAAACAAAATAGCACAGGCCACTGATTAAACAGAGAGTTAATAAGTTGGTTATCTATTTAGATACGTGTTCCAGAGACCTTATTCATGATAAACGTTATGATATGGAATGTGCCCACAGAACAGCCATAGAATAAACAAAATAAACGCGTGCGCGCGCATACACACACACACACACACACACACACACACACACACACACACATGCACATTAAGCAACAAACCTTTTGTTGTAGAAATGGTTGATTATTTCTTTTCGAGTTTTCCTCTTTCCTGTACAGTATAGAAGGACTTGCAAAGAAAAACTTCAGTCATCCTACATTTTAATACATTTCTGGCATCTGTAAGACATTTTATTTCTGTTGCTACATTATCAAAGTGTTTCACAGCTGCATATTTCACCAATTTCTGCGTCAAAGTTTAAAAAGCAATACTAGTTATTGTTTATTCTAGCGTTTTGAATGTGTGTTACTCCCAAACTCATCTAGACTGCTGATATGTCATAAGTGAATAAATGTACTGCGAGACTGTGGCTAATATTCCCAGCTGCTTAAAGATATGCCCTCAGTACGTAAGTGTATGAACTCCATACATAATTCTAATTACTTTCTTTTGTGCAATGAATACTTCTTGTGTAAGTGAAGAGTTACATCAGAATATTATCTCATAAGTCTTCAGTAACTGAAAATATGCGAAGTACGTTAACTTAATGAGTTCCATATGGCCAAAGTTGTCAATTATCCTTACAGAGAAAGTAGCCAGACCTAAACGTCTTAGCAGGTCCATTGTGTTGTTATTCAGGTTTACGTTTGAATTAGTATGCACACCTAAGAACTTACAACGCTCTACCTATGTGTTATTTACTGTTGGTACGCTAGGTGAGTGGGAGGTGAGGTATTTTGGAGAATACAAAACTGGATGAACCATACATTTTATAATTTTGAAGCTAGCTTAGTTTTACAAAACGGATTATCAACTTTTACAGAAACGTCATTAATTATACTTCTTTGTTGCCATCACAAAACTCCTTGTATCATTTGCGAACATGACTAATTTTTGATGAGCCTGACATGACCGCTGTGAAGGTGACAGCGATCCAATGTTACGATTTTTTTTAATGCCACCAACAGCCACTGATAGCGAACCTGTGTTTCTTCAGTTACGGGTTTCTATCACCTCCAGCTTGATATGTCTTCATGAAGTTAACAGAGAAATATAATTGGCAATGCCACATGGGTTAAAATCACGATGAAATAGTAATCACACACGTTCCATAACGTCGGGTTGTCGGTTACGTATTGACAAGCGTCGATCCAACATTGTGGGACATGTGTGGTTACTATTTCATCATTTTATTAATCTGTGGGACAAAGTCACTTACGGCTACATTTCTCTGTTAATTTGATGATGAGAGATCACTCTCAATATGATCAAAACGATTGAAATGGGTAACTAAATAAACAAATGTTTGTGATCAGTGACTGTTGTGACATTTTTTTTAAAAAAAAGTGAAATAAAAATAAAAAAGACTCAAGGAACAACTGACAAATTGCAGATAGTTGATAGAAGAGTACTCCGAACAATTATCAGTAAGAAACACCAAGTTAATGGGCAATGGAGACTTTTGCCAATTCAGAAGTGTATAAAGAAAGTGAATTCATTATTGATACAATGCTGAAAAGAAAGATTACATTTTTCGGCCATATATCTCACCTACCAAATACTAGAATACTGAAGCAGCTTTCTGACTACTTCTGGAACAGTAAAAATAAAGACATCTGGTTTAAAGAGGTACAAAGTGATCTGGATGAACTCAACACACCAAATTCAACAAAGAGAAGAGAAACTGCTTCTGAAGAACAACTACACACGGCTGGCATTCCAACCATCACAACGGAAGAAGTACGTCATATCTGCAGAAGAACGACCAGCCAGATCACAGCGAATGAAGAAGTTTTGGGAAACGAAGAAATTGCTGACTGCTAAGACTTAAACTTAATTATTGTGGACTCTGTTGTATTATGTTTGATTTTAGTGCTCCAGTGTAGGCGTAAACTATGTAAATAAATAAATAAATAAAGACTTTGTACAATTTAGGTAAACATTTTTGGAATACCGTGATCAATAGATTATTATATTGTAACTAAAGTTCAGTCGACTTCGTAGCAGCTGAGGAGACCTCTGCCTACCATTCTTCAAGGAAGCCATGGGTCTGAAGATGGTTATATAAATATAACCGAAACTGGTCACCTATGTTATAGAGACATAAGTGTTGTGATCAAGACTGAACTTAAAATAAATAAAGACTAATTCTTTTCATTCGAATGAAAAGGCAGTTCGCTAGCAAAAGAGCAAAGGTAGTAGTGGGCCAATGATAGAACCCTGTGGGACTCCCAGTGTGATTTCTCCCCGTGGAAATGATATGGCGACCCTAGCTTCGATGTGTTAAATAAAACTACCCCTCACATCTGTGTGTTTGGTGTACGTGTGTGTGTGTGTGTGTGAGAGAGAGAGAGAGAGAGAGAGAGAGAGAGAGAGAGAGAGGAGAAGGAGGAGGAGGAGAAAGGTGAGAAAGACAGCAGCTATGAACATGAGAACACTTTTAGCCTAGAAGCTGATATGGTCAACAGTCAACAAAAACATAATCTGGAGGGGGTGTAATGATTATCCCCCCTTGGTCCCGTACACAAATACCAGTGATGAAACACATTTTGAAAAATCACCCTAATTCATGCGAAACACTATGAAACCCTCCTTCCCCAAGAACCAAGTCGTGGATCTGCTGCAGTCTGTACAAATCAACTGGAAGGTCCTATGACAATATTGTTAGATTTAGCAGCGGAAGATGGTTCAACCTTCCCATCTCTTTGGCCATCAATTTTTCGACATGCTGGCGCCAAATCTCGGGGTACTGTGGCACGGAAAGCTACATGTGACGCACGAGTCGATCACCTCCTTACGTTATCGGCGCACGCAGCTCAGGGTGTAGGAGCACGTGGGCAGCCAGCTGCGTGGTGTGGTGCGGTGTGGGCCCAGCCAACAGGGCTGCGCCGCTCCGCGCAGCGCCGCAACCGGTCCGGTGACCTTTGCGGAAGGAGCGGGCAGGAATGTACAGCGGCGCTCACGCCTTCTGCAGCGGGCGCTCCGCCGGCGCCTCCCGATACGTCCACCGCACCGCCTGCCGATCGCGCAGTCGGCCCGTAGCGTCGCCTGGTGCAGCGTCATGTCTGACGTATCTTAGACAACTTAGTTATCCTTCTTTCGCAGGAATACCTAGCACTCCACGTACTCTACGGGCTGACTGCGGCGATTCGCATTTTCAACGAATCACACGCTGCTTCCCGTAGACTCAACGCGAGAACACAGTTCTATACGTCTGTCTTTTAGGAAAACAGTGTTCTTCAGTATACAATGAGGTGACAAAAGTCATAGATTACCTCCTAATATCATATCCGACGTCCGTTTACACAGTGTAGTACAGTAACTCGATATGGCGTGGATTCAGGTAGTGTCAATCTAAAATACACTACTGGCCATTAAAATTGCTACACCAAGAATAAATGCAGATGATAAACAGTTATTCATTGGACAAATATATTATACTACAACTGACATGTGATTACATTTTCACGTAATTTGTGCGCATAGATAATGAGAAATCAGTACCCAGAACAACCACCTCCGGCCGTAATAACAGCCTTGATACGCCTGGGCATTGAGTCAGAGTTTGGATGGCGTGTACAGGTACAGCTGCCCATGCAGTTTCAACACGGTACCACAGTTCATCAAGAGTAGTGACTGGCGTGTTGTGACGAGCCAGTTGCTCGGCCACCATTGACCAGACGTTTTCAATTGGTGAGAGAACTGGAGAACGTGCTGGCCAGGGCAGCAGTCGAACATTTTCTGTATCCGGAAAGGGTCGTACAGGACCTGCAACATGAGGTCGTGCATTATCCTGCTGAAATGTAGAGTTTCGCAGGGATCGAATGAAGGGTAGAGCCACGGGTCGTAACGCATCTGAAATGTAACGTCCACTGTTCAAAGTGCCGTCAATGCGAACAAGAGGTGACAGAGACGTGTAACCAACGGCATCCCATACCATCACGCCAGGTGATACGCCAGTATGGCGATGACGAGTACACGCTTCCAATGTGCGTTCACCGCGATGTCTCCAAACACGGATGTGACCATAATGACGCTGTAAACAGAACCGGGATTCATCCGAAAAAACGACGTTTTGCCATTCGTGTACCCAGGTTCGCAGGCGCTCCTGTCTGGGAAGCAGCGTCAAGGGTAACTGCAGCCATGGTCTCCGAGCTGATAGTCCATGCTGCTGCAAGCGTCGTCGAACTGTTCTTGCAGATGGTTGTTGTCTTGCAAACGTCCCCATCTGTTGAGTCAGAAATCGAGACGTGGCTGCACGATCCGTTACAGCCATGCGGATAAGACGCCTGTCATCTCGACTGCTAGTGATACGAGGCCGTTGAGATCCAGCACGGCGTTCCGTATTACCCTCCTGAGCCCACCGATTCCATACTCTGCTAACAGTCATTGGATCTCAATCAATCCGAGCAGCAATGTCGCGATACGATAAACCGCAATCGCGATAGGCTACAATCCGACCTTTATCAAAGTCGGAAACGTCATGGTACGCATATCTCCTCCTTACACGAGGCATCACAACAACGTTTCACCAGGCAATGCCGGTCAACTGCTGTTTGTGTCTGAGAAATCGGTTGGAAACTTTCCTCATGTCAGCACGTTGTAAGCGTCGCCACCGGCGCAACCTTCTGTGAATGGTCATCTTCTTCCTGTCGGGTAAATTTCGCGTCTGTAGCACGTTATCTTCGTGGTGTAGCAATTTTAATGGCCAGTAGTGTAACTAAATAATTAGTACGCCTTGAAACATCAGACGACTGAAAGTAAGTAATGGGAACAGGAAGTCCATGTATGGCTGAAAATTGTCTGCAGGTAACCAAAGACCACAATTTCCAGTCCATGATCGGCTCAGTTAGAGCAGACGATCAAGTCAGTAAACACAACCCACACCACTTTGCAAAGTGCCTTCTGGACACCCTGGGTCCATGGCTTCGAGGGCTATGTGCCACACCCGAACCCTACCGCCAGTTCTTACCAAGTGAAATCGGGACTTATGTGACCAGATCACGGTTTTCCAGCCGTCTAGGGAGCAACCGATATGGTCACGAGCCAGGAGGGGAGCAGCAGCCGATGTCGTGCTGTTAACAAAGGCACTCATGTCCGCCGTCTGCTCCCATAGCTCGTTAATGCCAAATTTCGCCGCACTGTTCTAGCCGATTGTTCTTCATACGTCACATATTGATTTCTGCGGTTATTTCATGCAGTGTTGCTTGTCTAGTAGCACTGACAACTCTACGTAAACACCTCTGCTCTACGTCGTTAAGCCATGGCCGTCGGCCACTGCATTGTCCATGGTTAGAGGTATTCGAGGCACACTCGTAGCACTGTGGATCAGAGAATATTGAATTTTCTAACGATTTCCATAATGGAATGTCCATGCGCGTACCTCCAACTACCATTCCGTGTTCAAAGTCTGTTAATTTCCTGGAACCGCACGACCGCTACGGTCGCCGGTTCGAATCCTGCCTCGGGCATGAATGTGTGTGATGTCCTTAGGTTAGTTAGGTTTAAGTAGTTCTAAGTTCTAGGGGACTTATGACCAGAGCAGTTGAGTCCCATAGTGCTCAGAGCCATTTGAACCATTTTGACAGCTCTGTCAATTCACTACCTTTTTATACATGATACTATCGCGGTATGTATACATGCACATCTCCGTCCCATGACTTTGTCACCTTAGTGTATCAAAAAAATCTGTGGTAAGTTCTATGGGACCAAACTGCTGAGGTCACCGGACCCTAGGCTTACATACTACTTAATCTAACTTAAACTAACCTACGCTAAGGGCTACACACACACACTCATGCCCGAGGGAGGACTCGAACTTCCGACGGGGGGGTTAGTGTTTCACGGCTTGAACTCTGTTCGAGGCACTTTTAGTGACATGTCTCAATGTCTGTGAAGTTATAGCAACCCATTCTCTCTCAAAATGTTCAAATGTGGGTGAAATCTTTTGGGACTTAACTGCTAAGGTCATCAGTCCCTAAGCTTACACACTACTTAACCTAAATTATCCTAAGGACAAACACATACGCGCATGCCCGAGGGAGGACTCGAACCTCCGCCAGGACCAGCCGCACAGTCCATGACTGCAGCGCCTTAAACCGCTCGGCTAATCCCACGCGGCCCATTCTCTCTCAACAACCAAATACGCAGAAGTTAGTGTTAGCGCTCGGCTCTGTAGTAGGGTGTCCATTTCATTTATATTAAAAAAAAACAGACATTTTAAAAAGTTGAGAAAAGACTGGGGCAATAAGGAAAAGAACGGGACATAGAAGTTTACATTTGCATCAAGTGCTCATCTGATCTCAAATGACTCTTATAATTATTGTTCTTGGCTGTCACCGTATCTAGCATTTTAAAGTGTTTTGACAAGAATGCGTTTTCCTTTGAGCACTCACTTTTAACATTGCTGTTAAAATTTCACTTTCGTTTTCACATGATGAAACAGTGTATATCAATCAGTACTGCCAGCAAACCAAAATATTGTTCTTCTAGTTGTTGCTGTTATTGTTGTTGTTGTTGTCATGATCTTCGGTCCGAAGACTGATGTGATGCAGCTCTCCACGTTACTCTATCCTCAGCAAGCTTCTTCATCTTCGAATAATTACTGCAACGAAGTTGAAGATCCCTTGATGTCTCCAAATGTGTGCTATCAACCGATCCCTTATTTTAGTGAAGTTATGCCAAAAATTTTTCAAGGGCTTCTATTCTCTCCTTGTCCGAATTGCTTATCGCCCTCGTTTCGCTTCTGTACAAGGATACACTCCATACAAATACTTCCAGAAAAGTCTTCCTAACACTTAAATTTATGTATTTTAAACATAGCTGCACAACAGCAACGGTTCCACGTAATAAAATTATAAACAGCTGACCAGTTGCAATGGATAAAGAATCCTTGACAAATGGATCTATGCAGACGTTTGTAAGAACGGCGATGATACATCAGTCCATACTAATGTAAAATTGCCACCTTCTGAAGAAGACAAATTTAAATTTGTTGAAACCTAGGTAAAGAATTCTTTATCCATTGAAACTGGCCGGCTGTTTATAATTTTATTACTTAAATTTATGTTCGATGGTGACAAATTTCTCTCATTCAGAAATGCTTTTCTTTCCACAGTGAATCTACAGTTTATGTCCTCTCTACCTCGGTCATCGTCGGTTATTTTGCTGTCCAAATAGAAGTGGCCGCACAGTTTGAGGCGCCATGTCACGTATTGCGCTGCCCCTCCCGCCGGAGGTTCGAGTCCTCCCTCGAGCATGCGTGTGCGTGTTGTTCTTAGAATAAGGAACTCTTAAGATAGTATAAGTTGTGTGTAAGTCTAGGGACCGATGACCTCAGAAGTTTGGTCCCTTGGAAATTCACACACTTTTTTTTTCAAATAGGAACTCGTTTACTTGTTTTGATCACTTTTTCGTTATGTAATTCCCTCACCACATCGCAAAACATTAACAGTAAATAAACAAAAGATTGTAGAGCAAGTTGTAAAAGTGGGGCTTCCTAGAATATATAGCTGCACAATGTGTTGTAAATCAAAAATGAAACATACAGCAACGTAAAATACTTAAGCCAAGCGGAAGCATAACTAAAGCGGGAGATCTGAGCGTCCCCAAACAAAACTAACAGCAGACAGTATTTTTTTTTAAAAAAAACGGTGCTGTCTCCGGAAAAAGTGGATGATCGCACACCCCTCTCAGGAGGAAAGTCGACGTCCTCATTCATCCCAAATGCATTCCTTTGGGTTCAGGTCGGGACTCTGAGCAGGCCAATCCATTTCAGAAATGTTATCGTCCACAGACCGTTGCCTCACTGATGCTGTTTTCTGTCATGCTGAGCCGGCCGCTGTGGCCGAGCGTTTCTAGTCGCTTCAGTCCAAAACCACGCGACTGCTATGGTCGCACGCTCGAATCCTGCCTCGGGCATGGACGTATGTGGTGTCCTTAGTTAGGTTTACGTAGTTCTAAGTCTAGGGGACTGATGACCTCAGATGTTAAGTCCCGTAGTCCTTGGAGCCATTTGAACCATTTTTTCTCATGCTGAGCATAGCTAGTACGTGGATGGTCACCATCCGGCTCTGTCGAGCGCTGTTGGCAAACAGAGTGGATTCAGCCCTTGTGAGGCCACTTTCGGGGCTGCTTGATTGAGAAGTAGCAGCAACATTCACAAAAAAAACCACAATTCTCGGGAGGCATCACTCGATACGGATATGGCGGGGCTCGGGAGAGCAGTGTGCTGACCACATGCCCCGCCATATCCGCATCCAGTGACTCCTGTCGGCTGAGGATGACACGGCGGCCGGTCGGTACCGTAGGCCTTCAAGGCCTTTTCGTTTGGTGTTTGTTTTTTGTAGTCATGCTGATACAAACAATCATAGTCTCCCAACAATTCCTCTAATACGCACAGCACATAGTGCTTGCGCATTTAGCTGTTCGGTAGTCGCAACAAGAAGACCACACACAATAATCACGAAAAACACCCGCATCCCATAACACTGTACTTCACTTTTGGCTCTACACGTGAAGGTAGGTAGTTCTCCCATTGGATTTTTCCAGCATACAGCGTCATTCATTACTCCTAATCACTCGTTCCCAGCCGTCGCATTTCAGTGCTGTCGCCGTTCATACAGTCTCAAGTGTTGTTTACCAATGGCTACAGAAAGCTGTGTCTTATGAGGAGCTGCTCAATCGTTGTACCCGCTCTTTGTATCTCCACACGCAAATTGTGCTAGTCGGACTGCTGGCGGCACTTTGGAACTCACGAGTGATTCCTTCCCAACACTCGACTTTCCCTGTCAGTCAGTACGTAAGGTTTCCATCTTTTTGGTTTAATGGTTGTTGTTACTTCGCTTTGCTGCTTCACGATCACATCACCAATAGTCGAATTCGAAAGTTCTGGAAGTGTTGATACGTCCCTAATGGATAAGTTACTCAGGTAATATCCAATGACTAGTTCATGTTAGAAGCCATTGAAGTCTGCTCTCTGACTCGTTCTAGTGTTACTTCCAGGGGCTGTGGCCGAGCGGTTCTAGGTGCTTCAGTCTGGAACCGCGCGACAACGACGGTCGCAGGTTCGAATCCTGCCTCGGGCATGGTGTCCTTAAGTTAGTTAGGTTTAAGTAGTTCTAAGTTCTGTGGGGGCTGATGACCTCAGATATTGAGTCCCATAGCGCTAAGAGCCAAATGGTTCAAATGGGTCTGAGCACTATGGGACTTAACATCTTAGGTCATCAGTCCCCTAGAGCTTAGAACTACTTAAACCTAACTAACCTAACGACATCACACACATCCATGCCCGTGGCAGGATTCGAACCTGCGATCGTAGCAGTCGTGCGGTTTCGGAATGAAGCGCCTAGAACCACTCGGCCACCCCGGCCGGTGCTCAGAGCCATTTGAACCGTTTCTTTTTTCTAGTGTTACTGCTTTTTTGCTTAGAACACAATACTGATAGCATCCTATTGTACTGTCTCTCTTGACGCCTAGTGGTCATTTCCGCATTAGAAAGGTGTGTCCCGACACTTTTGGTCAGACAGTGTACGACGTCTTATGGTACTAATAGAAAGCACCAGTTGTAGTAACATGAAGTTAAATGGAATGAAATTCTTCTACAATTTTTTTCTGACTTCATCAGGTACTGTGGAGAGGTTACTGACGAAAAAAAGCACGGAAAAGAAGAAACTTAAGATGTACATTTAGTGGCATAGTTAGGGTAAGCCAAGAGGGGCACGTACTCGTGGCCCTGTTTCAGTAGAAGCACAGTTTTGTGGCGGACGAGCAAAAAACGAGAAATAACAGAATAGGAGAAGATGTAGTATAATGGAATTTGGAAAAGAAGTGAAAGAACTGGAGGGCACTAAAACATGGTGTAGAGATATACGGAGGAGATTCATGACAAGATTTGGGTTCTATTGGGTAACAGTATCATAAGACCTTCCTCTCCCTGCTGTAGATACTATTTTTTTTTTTTACCGCTACTTGATGACGCCGCTGTAGGTCTGCCAAGTGAGCAATGCCAAGTGAGCAAGTGCACCGAAAGTCTTAAGAAATATCTTGTGTTTTTTGTGTTCTTAGTCACAGCTTTGCGTTAACTGGGAAAGAAACAATAAGAAAACAATCACCTTATTCCTGCAAGCAATGCTGTTTTGGAAACTACGTTGTTCCATGTTTTGAAAACTATCATACAAACAAGAAGCATCCAAATTTCGTCGCAAAGTGGTATTTATCTCAATAAGAAGTCTGAAAAAGAAAATAAAAGGAAGATGGCGGGATGGCTGCAGGTGGAGGTGTAGCAACGGAAGGGAGAAGGACCGAGGGATGGAGCGCAGCCCCGAATCCTCCCGAACCAGGAAGGTAAGCAGGTAACAGGACCGAATCCTCCCAAACTGACACATTGTATGTTGTATTATAGACAATAATATAATTATCTCTGCCATGTTCCTTATCTCCTTCCCCTACCTCTCCCATGTTTTAAACAAAAAATATTAATTCACTTATGCACGCTTTGCGCGTGACCTTGAGCGGGACTTAGTTGCTGGCGCTGTGCCGGCTGGACTTTATCTCAATAAGATAAAAAAAACTTTTAAACATACAATACATGGCAAAAATTTTTGCATCTTCTATTGTAACTTCATGTGCTTTCCTTTGCGTGCTTGGAATATTCATAACGTTTAGAACTGCTACCTGCTTCAAACGGGAGGATTCGGTCCCATTGTTTTTCAGACCCTTGCAGGCTTCGGAGGATTCGGTACCATTTTTTGACCGCGAGAGGATTCGGGGCTGCGCCCGAGGGATGCAAGCAAGATTGAATTGGTCTCTGGGACCCGGATACCAGCGTTACTCCACTGAGTGCGCTGAAAATCCCGGCAGTGCCAATTTATCAGTGATAATCGTGGATATGCTCCTTGATTAAATTACTTGAAAAAATACTAGGCACTTTTTCACTAAGCAAGGAGTGGAGGGTAAAACGTTCCATTGACGGCGAGGTCGTTAGAGACGAGGCACACGCTCGGAATGGGGAATGATAGCGAAGCACATTAGCCGTGCAACTTCAAAGGACCCACCCCAGTATTCGCTTAGGCGAAGTATGGTGTGACGAGGATTTGAAGAGCCATCCTTCTAAATGCCATTCCAGAGCTCTAACCATTGTGCCATTATACGTTTATTGTGTCCCAGAATATTCGATGGAATTCATATTGGGCGCTCTGGGTGACTAAATCAGTCGCTCGAATTGTCCAGAATGTTCTACAAACAAATCGGAAACAATTATGGCCCGGTGACGTGGCGCACTGTAGTTGGTAATATTTCCGTCGTTGTTTGGGAACACGAAGTGCACGAATGGCTGAATATAACCACTTCCGCGCAATGATAGGTTCAGTTGGAGCAGAGGACCCAGTCCGATCCATGTAAATACAGCGCGCACCACTATGCAGCCACCACCAGATAGCACAATGTCTTGTTGTCAACCTGGGTCAATAGCTTCGTAGGCTCTGCGCCACACTCGAACCCCACCATCAGCTCTTATCAACTGAAATCGGGACCCTTCTGACCGTGTCACGGTTTTAAAGACGCCTAGGGTCCAATGTATACGGTCACAAGCTCAGGAGAGTCGCTTCAGCTGGTCGTGTGGTTACCAAAGACATCGCATCAGTCGTCTGATACCATAGCGCATTAGCGCCAACTTTCGCCGCACTGTTCTGACGGATACGTTCTTTGTATGTGTCATACTGATTCATGCGGTCATCCCACACGCTGTTGCTTGCGTGTTAGCACTGACATCTCTACGCAATTGCCGCTACTCTCTGTGGTTAAGGGAAGGCCGTCGGCCACTGGGTTTTCTGCGGTAAGAGGTAATGCCTGAAATCTGGTATTCACAGCACACTCTTGACACTGTGGATCTTGGAATACTGAATTCTCTAAAATGTCCCAGATGGAGTGTTCCACGGGTGTAGCTCCAACTGTCATTCCGAGTTCAAAGTCTTGTTAATTCCCGCCATATGGTCATAATCACGTATTAAACCTTTTCACATGGATCAACTGAGTACAAATGACAGTTCCACCAGTGCACTGCCATCTTATACCTTGTACTACCGCCATCTATATATGTGCATATCACAATCCAATTATTTTTGTCATCTCAGTGTATATTCCTGACTATTATGTAAAATATATCGTATAGAAAAATCATTATTAAGTTTATGATGGTATAAAACAACATGTTGTTGAAAATATCATTTTATTATGACAATTTGTGACTGAATATTCGAGACGTGATTTGACGTAAATAAAGCGATTTTTTTTTTTTTTTTTTTTTTTTTTTTTTTTTTTTTTTTTTTTTTTTTTGTCATCAGTCTACTGACTGTTTTGATGCGGACCGCCACAACTTCCATTCCTGTGCTAACCTCTTCATCTCAGAGTAACACTTGCAACCTACGTCCTCAATTATTTGCTTGACGTATTCCAATCTCTGTCTTCTTCTACAGTTTTTGCCCTCTACAGCTCCCTCTAGTACCATTGAAGTCATTCCCTCATGTCTTAGCAGATGTCCTATCATCCTGTCCCTTCTCCTTATCAGTGTTTTCCACATATTCCTTTCCTCTCCGATTTTCCGTAGAACCTCCTCATTCCTTACCTTATCAGTCCACCTAATTTTCAACATTCGTCTATAGCACCACATCTCAAATGCTTCTGTTCCGGTTTTACTCCAGACGTACATCCTCAGAAATTTCTTCCTCAAATTAAGGCAGGTATTTGATATTAGTAGACCTCTTGGCCAGAAATGCCTTTTTTGCCATAGCGAGTCTGCTTTTGATGTCCTCCTTGCTCCGTCCGTCATTGGTTATTTTACTGCCTAGGTAGCAGAATTCATTAACATCATTGACTTCGTGACCATCAATCCTGATCTTAAGTTTCTCGCTGTTCTCATTTCTACTACTACTCATTACCTTCGTATTTCTCCGAGCTACTCTCAAACCATACTGTGTACTCATTAGACTGTTCATTACGTTCAGCAGATCATTTAATTCTTCTTCACTTTCACTCAGGATAGCAATGTCATCAGCGAATCGTATCATTGATATCCTTTCACCTTGTATTTTAATTCCACTCCTGAACCTTTCTTTTATTTCCATCGTTGCTTCCTCGATGTACAGATTGAAGAGTAGGGGCGAAAGGCTACAGCCTTGTCTTACACCCTTCTTAATACGAGTACTTCGTTCTTGATCGTCCACTCTTATTATTCCCTCTTGGTTGTTGTACATATTGTATATGACCCGTCTCTCCCTATAGCTTACCCCTACTTTTTTCAGAATCTCGAACAGCTTGCACCATTTTATATTGTCGAACGCCTTTTCCAGGTCGACAAATCGTATGAAAGTGTCTTGATTTTTCTTTAGCCTTGCTTCCATTATTAGCCGTAACGTCAGAATTGCCTCTCTCGTCCGTTTACTTTTCCTAAAGCCAAACTGATCGTCACCTAGCGCATTCTCAATTTTCTTTTCCATTCTTCTGTATATTATTCTTGTAAGCAGCTTCGATGCATGAGCTGTTAAACTGATTGTGCAATAACTCTCGCACTTGTCAGCTCTTGCCGTCTTCGGAATTGTGTGGATGATGCTTTTCCGAAAGTCAGATGGTATATCGCCAGACTCATATATTCTACACACCAACGTGAATAGTCGTTTTGTTGCCAGTTCCCCCAATGATTTTAGAAATTCTGATGGAATGTTATCTATCCCTTCTGCCTTATTTGATCGTAATTCCTCCAAAGCTCTTTAAATTCCGATTCTAATACTGGATCCCCTATCTCTTCTAAATCGACTCCTGTCTCTTCTTCTATCACATCAGACAAATCTTCACCCTCATAGAGAGTTTCAATTAATTCTTTCCACCTATCTGCTCTCTCCTCTGCATTTAACAGTGGAATTCCCGTTGCACTCATAATGTTACCACCGATAAAGCGATAGAAGTACATAGTCCCAGTAATGTTCTGTTTTTTGTGTTACCAAATGTGAAGTTATAGCAATCCATTCTCTCTCAAAATGTTCAAATGTGTGTGAAATCGTATGGGACTTAACTGCTAAGGTCATCAGTCCCTAAGCTTACACACTACTTAACCTAAATTATCCTAAGGACAAACACACACACCCATACCCGACGGAGGACTCGAACCTCCGCCGGGACCAGCCGCACAGTCCACGACTGCAGCGCCTGGGACCGCTCGGCTAATCCCGCGCGGCTTTTCTGTTACCAAATTATTTATGTGCAGAATGAATGTAGAGTGCCGCAATGAAGCGTTTCTGCTTAGATTTGTGTCTCTCACATTTCACTTACCATTTTTCTCTTTTGCTGCAATTCTATTAAAAATCGGACAGTGCGAGCAGCACTCGTGCTATGAGCGTTCCGTAAAAAGTTAATTATATTCATATACAACGCATCTATAGGTTTTGATGAATTAGTTTGCGAGTATTAAATTATATGACGAAAATTGGCCGAGCGGTTCTAGGCGCTTCAGTACGGAACCGCGCTGCTGCTATGGTCCCAGGTTCGAATCCTGCCTCGGGCATGGATGTGTGTGATGTCCTTAGGTTAGTCAGGATTGAGTAGTTCTCAGTCTAGGGGACTGATGACCTCAGATGTTAAGTCCCTTAGTGCTTAGAGCCATCTGACATCAATTTTAACTTGATTCCTCTACCAGTTTATTAGAAAAAGGCATCTTAACAGACGGGTAAACAAGCAGACGGACAAGAAAAGTGAACCTAGAAGCCGTATAACTGATCCGTTTTTACCGATTGAGGTGCGCAACTCTGATAATAAAGCCTAAATAGGGGGAACTATATGCCTTTCAGGTATTAATACTTTACATTATCCTAGTGTCTAGTGCTGAGTGGTTGAAGGCTGCAGTTTATTACGAGCGAATCGTAGAAGTGAACTGAATATCCCGTTAGAATATGAGAAGCGGCAACGTTAGCGTTTTCGCGCTGTAAGAAAAGCATTTATCAACTACGTAGCTACAACACCCTACGATACCAAGGAAAGTGGAGAAGAATTTCAGGAACGGAATGAACAGTTTTGCTGGGTACAGAATGTCAATTGATAGTAAACGGAAGAAAAGTGAAAGTAGCGAGGGGTGGCAGAAATGAAATTGGCCATAAACCTAACATAAAAATTGGTGACCCCGAATTAGATGAAATGAAGGAACTCTGCTACCTTGGGAGAGGCCTACCTTCCTAATAGCCGATCGACTGTCGCCACGCAGCGTGTATTTCGTGCACGCTTCAATATTCCCACCAGAATACCTCTTCCTGGGCGGCAATTAACTGATTCGTGGAACTTCCTGGCAGATTAAAACTGTGTGCCCGACCGAGACTCGAACTCGGGACCTTTGCCTTTCGCGGGCAAGTGCTCTACCAACTGAGCTACCGAAGCACGACTCACGCCCCGTACTCACAGCTTTACTTCTGCCAGTACCTCGTCTCCTACCTTCCAAACTTTACAGAAGTTCTCCTGCGAACCTTGCAGAACTAGCACTCCTGAAAGAAAGGATATTGCGGAGTCATGGCTTAGCCACAGCCTGGGGGATGTTTCCAGAATGAGATTTTCACTCTGCAGCGGAGAGTGCGCTGATATGAAACTTCCTGGCAGATTAAAACTGTGTGCTTCTGTAAAGTTTGGAAGGTAGGAGTCGAGGTACTGGCAGAAGTACAGCTGTGAGTACCGGGCGTGAGTCGTGCTTCGGTAGCTCAGTTGGTAGAGCACTTGCCCGCGAAAGGCAAAGGTCCCGAGTTCGAGTCTCGGTCGGGCACACAGTTTTAATCTGCCAGGAAGTTTCATATCAGCGCACACTCCGCTGCAGAGTGAAAATCTCATTCTGGAAACTGATTCGTGGGTTTACACCTTCAGGGTAACCCTATGCAAAGAGGACGGACGGAGTTACCACAGCGCATGAGGTCACCTCAAAACGTCGAACCGGGAAGACAGTCATTTTGGCGATCTCGCCGCTTGGCACGCAAGCATGCGGCTGCCCTTCGACGCTCTGATCCGTGAGGCGAGTTTTTTTTAGGATGACCTCCATTTCCACCCATACAAGCCAGCTGTCGAGCAAGAACTCAGCGAACGCAGTTTTGTCGCTCGCAAAAAAGCGTGTGAAGAATTGCTACAAAAGTTGCCACTCAACGAGACACGCTTGCCATCAGCGTGCGTACGAGAGTAAACAGATCATATCTTACTGAAGTGCTAACAATCCCACATAATTTTATCGGTGTATTGATAATATGGGACAATATTTGCCGGATATCATTTTTAAGCACAAGTAATTTAAATATCTACTATGAAGAAACACAAAAATGCAATTTTTTTGGTTTCATTGACTTTCAAATCAACAAGTTTCTTTTCGTAGTCTCTTTACTTTACACTTGCTCCTACCGCCTTCCTAAGCGCCAGAAATTATGCAAAACTTCTTTAACTCTTTCAGTTGAGCTGACCTTTACAACGTTGAAACAATTTTCTTTGAAAAAAGTTTGAACCTCTTCTTCTTTAGACACACCATAGGTCTTTTTCTTTGTTCAGAAATTGTAAAACATAAATCGTTTTTCGTTTTGGATACTTGGTCTCACTCGTTCAAGAAATATCGTCTTTTATAGTTTTCACGTTGTGTCGCGAAAATAAATCAAACGAGGACACTCAAAAGCATGATGTCCTATACCGTGTGAGAGTGATGAGGATCGAATACCTTCAGATGTTAGCAGACGATACGTATGCGCGGTCTTCAGTAGTATCTTAGCGCTCTACGACCAGCGCACTCCGTTGTCCGCCCCCGGTAGCTGAGTGGTTTGTGAACTGCCTAATTTTGTATCCAAATAAAAACACAAAAAAAAGAATGTGAAAAAAAAGAAAAAAAGGTCAGCGCGACAAAAAGAAAAAAAAGTGGTCAGCGCGACAGACTGTCAATCCTAAGGGCCCGAGTTCGATTCCCCACTGGGTCGGAGATTTTGTCCGCTCAGGGACTGGATGTTGTGTTGTCCTAATCATCATCATTTCATCCCCATCGACGCGCAAGTCGCCGAACTGGCGTCAAATCGCAAGACTTGCACCCGGCGAACGGTCTACCCGACGGGAGGTCCTAGTCACACGACATTTACAGCGCACCTCTCCGATCCGCGACAATCCTCGCTGATTCACACAGACACTAGGCGCCCACTCACAACTACTAGTCGATTTAGATTAGCATTTCGAACAGCCCTTTCACTGTAGTCGGCGCTCAATGCATGAAATAGCAGGCATCAGTTTCCATCTTAGTTCTCTCGACGTCGATTGCTATTTGTCTACAAATGTGACATGGGCCTACGCCAGTCGTTATAATTTAGGCGTAGGGATCTGACTGGAGGACACTACAGCTGTTCACCTGGGTATTGCGTCAATCCTCTTGTCATGCGGAGTAGCAGTGTTCTATGGACTAGCGTACTTGCTGTACATAACAATAGGGAGATCCGCTCTCCAAGTTCCACTTCTGGGCTTCCTGAATAATGAATTATTAAACGGCTAAATCGGTGCCCAGACGCAGTTTCAGGTCTCCAAAGGCTTCCAGGGAGAACAAAAACTTTTATTTTCAGTATTTCATGGAATTTATGAACAAATTAAAAAAGTTAAAATGTCGTAATAATTTACTCGTTGAGAGATATAATCTTACGTAACGGTTTAACACAGTAATTCAAGAATTAAATTTAAAGAATTTGTACACGTGGTGTAAAAAAAGAAAAGAAGAGATATTAAATACACTATGTTGTTTTCCGTATTACACATTAACACATTATACATTTTTATAAACAGTTTTGGCACTTTCTGCTTTTCTGTGGCTTAATGATAGTTTAAATTTCGATTTACTAATTTTGGAGACGCTACCCTGTATAAAATAAAACTTTCTATTACCCTGAGGTGACAAGTTATGGGATAGCAATACGCGTGTATACAGATATAATGCAATGTTTGTTTATCATTGCCATTGCTCTGCTTTGTATCAACACCACTAACACTGTAGCACTCTAGTGAATTACCCGTCGAATAAGCAGCTGAACTACGCTTCGTTGCCTTGTGCTGTGTTCACCACTGGACATTGGATGGTGGAGCAGTGGTTAGTAGCACACAGGACTCGCACTCGGCGGGGGGTGGGGGGGGGGGGGGGGAGGGGACACGATTCATATCCGCGTACGGCCATCCTGACTTAGGTTCCGTGATTGCCCTAAATCACTTGAGGCAAATGCAGGGATGGTTCCTTTGAAAGGGCACTGCCGACTTCCTTCCCTAATCTGATGAGACCGATGACCTCGCTGTTTGGTCTCTTCCCCCAAACCAACCAACCTTCCTTAAATGGAGCTTGTGCACGTCTTTGTCCCGTTGTCGATGGGACGCTAAACACTAATCTCCTCCTCTTCCTCCGAAACATCCAGTCCCGTCCCCTGTTGCCATTAGCAATCAGTATTGTGGTTGCGTGATTGACAATATTCGGGTCGTCGAATGCTTTCATAGAATCCATTGACCTTACATGAATGATGGATTATCACTAAGTATGAATGGTTAGTGAGTAAAGCAAAACTACTGTCGTGAGAAAGAAAAGTGACGCTATACAATCTACAATCTACAATCTACAGGGAAAAAATAGGTATGCCCTTTAGCAGGTGGTACGCACAAGAACCAAGAGAAACAATCAGGATGGAAGATCAAAAGAGAAGCACTCAAATTAAAAAGTACCTAAGACAAGAATGCAGTTTTCCTCCACAACTTTCGAAGACGTATGTCAAAGAAGCATTGAAGGAAACAATAGAAAAAGCCGGATGTAGGACTAAACTTTGAATTGAAAATATCAGTGGTAAAGGCAAGCCGATGTATTACTGTATAATGTGAAAGAGGATGGATTGAGAGTAGGTGGGAGAAAGTCGAAAGTATTGAGGTAGAGCAGAACTGAGTTAAGCGACAAACTAAAATCTAAAGTGAGGACCAACAAGTAGTAGACGAAGGAATCCAGCTAGCGTGGACGCAGAATAACGCACAGCGGACTAAGCAAGGACATAAGCAGCAGACTAGAGTGGGCAAAGAGAAAAAGTTCCTCATCAAAACAAATCAGACTTTCGCTCTAATTTGTGGAAGAAAACTCCGAGAACTTACGTGTTGAACGCAGCATTGCATGGAAGTGAATCATGGACTGTGGAACAGTCGCCTTTAGCGACCTCGCACACAAGGGTTTTCTTGTAAGTATGTAAACCGTTTGCGTGACGCCGTGGTTCGAGTATACCATGCATGGCAAAATGGCGCTATGCAAAACCTGCTGCTCATCGGCGACGAAGGCTGGCATTTACACACCAATACCGCAACTGGACGTCCACAAATTGGGGACTGGTGCCTTTCAAGATGAATCATGTTCTATGCTCCATGTAACATATGACCGTTGGCGTGTACAGCGAGAAACATCTCAAAACAAACACTCTGTTACAGTCCATCAGAAGGGTCCGTCCCAGAGGAGGGAGCACTATGGTCTGGGGAATGTTCCGTGTCGTTCTCTCGGTGACACCGTCATTACGGAAGGTACAGTGTATCTATATTTGGAGACCACGTGCAATCCTGCATGCAGTTTGTTTTTCCTCGGCACGACGCCAGGACAGGGCAACGTGTCACACACCTTGCAGTGTACGTGCATGGTTTGAAGAGCACCAGGACGATTTTCCTGGCCACCAGACTCCTCCGATTTAAAACCAGCCGAGAAACTGCGGGACCAACTACATCGGCCTGTTCTCGCCATGGATTCTCAACTGAGAAACCTAGAGGAACTGGCAGCGGCACTGGAGGGCATGAGTCGACATCCCTGCCAGTACTTTCCAGAACTCCCGTCTTGCACGTCTCGCAGAGATCTACGCTGGAAAAGGTGGTTATTCAGGCTTTTGATAGACGGTCACATTAATGTTACTCTATAGTGTAAGTAAAAGCCACCAAATAACTGCTTCAACTGCAAACGATACAAGTTCTGCTTGTGACGTTAGAATGCGATCTTGCTTCTCATTGGCGACATTCTTCATCATATAGCACAAATCTGACGCGACTTATTCTGTCTTTCACTCTTAGGAATGCTCCACTACCCGAAATTAAACATAGTGGTGTCAGACCAGCTTCACGTTCATGTGTTTTTCACGTTCTGTATGAGGACGGTTCATGAATGCGTGGTTTCAATCACGATTTCAATCACGACCGCGAATTGGATTACACATCACCGTCACACCACGTAAGAACGGAAGGAACGTTTCAGCGTCCGCCGACTTTCAGCGAGATAGCTTGTACACTCTCCGCGTTTCTCTACTGCCACGTTGGTGAGTTGCGAATACATTCCATGTGTGAATATAAAACGTTCATGACCAAATCGTTTCCTGTAGTAGCCCAATATGCAAGAAATTGCCGGCCGAAGTGGCCGTGCGGTTAAAGGCGCTGCAGTCTGGAACCACAAGACCGCTACGGTCGCAGGTTCGAATCCTGCCTCGGGCATGGATGTTTGTGATGTCCTTAGGTTAGTTAGGTTTAACTAGTTCTACGTTATAGGAGACTAATGACCTTAGCAGTTGAGTCCCATAGTGCTCAGAGCGATTTGAACCATTTTTTTGCAAGAAATTGCTTCTCATTATACGTGATTATACGCAAGTAAGCATGTATCTGAACAAAATAATTATACACTTCTTTGAATTCAGCTCTAAAACAAACGACTCCTCATTTCATGAATAATCTCCACCAAAAAAGTCCCATTGTTTGCGGCAGGTGGCAATCTTCGATCCTTTGTCGGCGCTGCCACCGTTGTCTTTGACTCTTTCTCGGCATTGTCGGCTGCTTCAGAAAAAAATGTCCGTGGATACTCAAAGCGGATTTCTGTAAGTACTAGATTATTTCTCTTCCGGTTCCCTGTATATACGAGTACATAACAAGACCGACGTCAGCTTCTCAGTCGTTCAGGTTTTTGGTAATCTGTCATCGTAGGTCTTTTGTTTTCGCTGCTGGATACAATTTCATACCAGTTTCAGTAGCTTCATGCTTTTTATAGCTGCTAGTGCGATGTTTCAAACATGGAGATTTGGAATAAGGGGAAAGGAAATCTTAAAGCCCGACAGATCTTCTACATTTGAGGAGCGTGAGATGAGTAAACCAATATTCGAAAGAGAAAAAAAAATTGCGCCGCCTTCGTCATCTACTAACGAAAAACACGTAGGACCAGAATCAAGGAACGGCCAGTACAACAGCCCCGACAAAGAGGAATACATAAATTTCGGATTTACGTGGATGAGTGAGAAGGACAGGCCTACAAGAAATGTTTGGTGTGCGGCACAGTGTTTTCAAATGAGTCTACGGTACCTAATAAGCTAAAAGTGCATTTGCAACGAAACTACTACAGTGTCTCTCAAAAACAGCGAGAGTACTTTCAGCGCCAGTATACTTCCATTCAAGCAGTCATGATGGAAAAACGAATAAAGCTCTCGAATACAGCCCTTTTCGCATCATTAAAAAATTCAGAAATGATTACCAGAAAGCAGAAACCCCATATTCTTCCGGCATGTAAAGAAACTGTTGCTATTAACTTGGTACCGGAAGCAATTGATTAGATTCCAAAAGTACCTCTGTCATGTCATACAGTTCATCGCCGCATTATGAACATGTCAGTTTACATTCAATGTTTGCACTACAGTTACATGAAAACACTCACATTTCTTGAAAAGCTCAGTTGCTATCTTTTGTGAAACCAGAAATTATTGAGCAATAGCTGTTTTGTCGGGAACTGTAAACAACAACCACTGTAGCTGATATATTTGATATTGTTCGCATTTTCTTTCAACATACGGACTCACTTGGACCGATTGCATTGCTATATGAACTGATGGCGTTACTGCAGTGACAGGAAATAAAGGGGTTTCTGACTTTTGTGAGTAACAATGACGCATCAGTAATAACTGCTCATTGCTTTTTTCATAGAGGGGCTGCAATGGCGAAGACTACTCGCTTGGAAGACGTCATTCAAACGGTTCTTTCAATGATCAGCTGTGTGAAACCTCGTCCTATCAAATAACAAATGTCTGAGAAACTCTGGAGAGAAATGAGTCAAATCATATTGTTATTCCACAGCTAAATACCGTCAAAGGAAAAAACACTTTCAAGAGTCCTAGAACTTAAACACGAACTACTCGCATTTTTTTTAACTGATAGTGATAATAAGTTTGTTTACTATGGCTGTCTTAAAAGTTCCGCTTGGTGAGCTGAGCTGGTGTACCTTTCCGGTATTTTCAACAAATGTAATGCTTTGAAGTCAAGTATTCAGGGACAGCATGAAACGATTATATTATTAACAGATGAAATCGGCCCGATTTCGAGAAGTCTCGTCCTTTGAATCTCGTCGAAAACTGTCTGACTTCTTCCAGCTAGGGCTATCATATCATGTGAGCTGAATACAGAAGAAACAAATCAGACAAAGGAACCCATTAAATGGCACCTATCTGAGTTGCAGGAGCCGGCCGATGTGGCCGAGCGGTTCTAGGTGTTACAGTCTGGAACCGCGCGACCGCTACGGTTGCAGGTTCGAATCCTGCGTCTGGCATAGATATGTGTGATGTCCTCAGGTTAGCTAGGTTTAAGTGGTTATAAGTTCTAGGGGACTGATGACCTCAGAAGTTAAGTCCCATAGTGCTCAGTCATTTGAATCATTTGAGTTGCATGAAGGAATGGGCAACCACTTTCTCCCGATCTCGACTACTGGCCGGGAGTGGTTAGTTGCACATAACGAGAAAAACATATCGAAAGAAGTATTAAACAGTTTCGAAAAAGAGCGACTTACCAAAATTTCATAGAATAAAGTCCTGAGATCGAAATTTCAAAAAAAAAAAAAAAAAACTCCCCCTTTTTTTGATCTCAATTAAGACTGAATATCCGGATACCCTACTTGTGCTAGTGTGGATTCTCTACAATGGAGAATATAAAATTTAACTACATGTATAGCCTCCGGGACGTGGGCTGTGAGATGAATGTGTCTGTAAAGAGTTCGTCCACGCACAGGTCTACAGGGAGACGCAAAATTTCGCTATCATTTGAAAATGCGCTAACTCACGGAATAACGCAGGTAAAGAGGTAAAAATTGACAGGCATGCCTGAAATGACATGGGGTTTTATTGAAACTAAAATCGAGTGCAAAAACTGGCCAACAGCTGGCTGGACAGCGAACCTCTAATGCTATCCGTACAAAACTGAGCGTCATCATGAACTCTTAGCCACCAATTTTGTAACGCGGAGAGCATTTTCGTTGTGGGCACTTCAAAAAAGAGAAAATGACAATTGGTTGTATCACTTGTTGTGGATCGACGAGGCCTATTTCACACTCCGAAGATCTCTCAACACCCATAACTGCAGAATTTGGACTACCGAAAATCCTATAACTGTCGTGGAAATCCCATTACATGAGGAGCAAGCCGCGGTGTGGTGTAGATTTACCACTTTAGTGGTGATCGGATACTTTTTCTTAGAGAAAATGCGGGGTGCTCCTTTTTAAACTGTCAGCGAGACGGTGCGAAGTACGCCGATAAGTTACGAAATAGCATCTGATAGACACATGCTGGATGGTACGGCTTTTGAGTAGGATTGTGCTCCACCCCATATTTGTACGCGTGTGAAAGATCTCTTGGGCTGCCATTAACGTCATTCTTTGCCTCCCAGGTCCCCGGACCTCAGCCCGTGTTATTATTGGTTGTGGGGTTGCCTGAAGTCGTAAGTCTACCGCGATCGTCCGACCTCATTAGGGAGGCTAAAAGACAACATACGACAGCAGTTTCTCACCATACTTGCTGATATTCTGTGCAGCGCTTTTCACGACGCTGTCCCTCGGCTACAGGTGGTGTTGATAAATGACGGCCGACATGTTCAGCTTTTGTTACAAAGAACATCGTCTTTCCTAAAAATCTGTTATTATGCTGATTACTGCTCTTGTTCATTTAAAGCGCCATCTATTAGTCATTTTGTGCACTTTTTTTGTTTCAATAAAACACCATGTCGTTTCAACCGAGTTAGCTAATTTCTACCTCTCTACCTATGTTAGTCCGTGAAGTAATGCATTTTCAAATGTTCACACATTTTTTGGTCACCCATTGCAAAAATCGCCTGGGACAAGTATGCCACTACTTTTAAGTTTTCAGTCGTTTTTTTTTTTATTTCTGTTTTTAACATTTACTCTTTATGTTCCTGCTTACGAATCACAAGTTAGTTTTATGTTCATTTATTTCTATTCAAGAATCTTACTTTGAGAGATTTGTGTCCCACAGTCGCTCCATAATTTAAAAAATGAATTTTATGTATTTCATTACTTCTCTTCTTGACATGTAGGGTAAAACATACTCTGGTGTGACCCCAAGCGAAAAAATTTGAGAAACGCCGCTCTATAACAGCCTCTCTGCGTTTCTCAACCTTTCAGTATTGGCTACCCAATTTTCAATCATATTTTTCATCTCGCTGCCCCCTCCACCGCAGCCCTCTTCCCGCCCGCTCATCATACAATTACAACGTATGTAATGAATATTTTGAGGCAAAACTACAAAGTTACACAATTTACAGATTACCAGGTAAAAGTACATTTTTTCCTGTTTCGCAACACCGATCCACTACATTGACAAAACCAGAATCTATCGCTCTCCAATGTACGGGTAGAGTGCACTCAGGTGAGTGCGGAGTGCAGGGGGAAACTGGATTTTCTGTGTTTGCTGCTTTTGAGACAAAATACGATTCAAGCTACAAATAGAGAAGAGTCTATTTCTGATACGAGAACCTCCTTCGAAAAACTCTGTTGTTTAAGTCGGGCCCAACATACACTTTTCTTCTTTCTATTGTGTCTTTGTCCCACAGCTTTTGCAGGGCCGGCATGGTTACAATCGGATTTGGCAAGGTTAGTTTGAAGGGGTGGCCGGATGCCCTTCTCGCTCCCACGTCGTACCCCCTGGCAGAACCAGTGCACCCCATCTGTCTACGTCTAGTGTAAATCATGAAACAGTGTGAACGTGTTTCAAATGTCTGCGAGTCGTGTAACTGAGACTGGACGTGGGATGGTTCAAATGGCTCTTAGCACTATGGGACTTAACATCTTAGGTCATCAGTCCCCTAGAACTTAGAACTGCTTAAACCTAACAAACCTAAGGACATCACACAACACCCAGCCATCACGAGACAGAGAAAATCCCTGACCCCGCCGGGAATCGAACCCGGGAACCCGGACGTGGGAAGCGAGAACGCTACTGCACGACCACGAGATGCGGGCGCTGGACGTGGGAACCAGCCCGGTATTCACCTAGTGGTACGTGGAAAACTGCCTAAAAACCACATGCAGGCTGGCCAGCAGACCAGCCCTCGTCGTTAATCAGCTGGGCGGATTCGAACCGGGGCTGGCGCACCTACCCGAGTCCAGGAAGCAGCGCATTAGCGCCCTCGGCTAGCCTGGCGGGTTGGGCCCAACAGTCACTAATAATTACTACACTTGTTTTTAACTGGGCACTGGAAAGTTAATTATTAAATGTGTTGTGCAGTACTCATACAATTAATAAAATATTCCGGACTATTATGCCGCGGCCTAAGGGATTTCTCTTCAATAGAAGATTCAGTTTACGAAGGAGGAGGAGGCAGGTGGAAGATTAAATTTTCTTGATGTGCTCGTTTTCAGGAAAGAAGATGGTAGCTTGGGCCACACAGTTTACCGAAGACCCACGCACACAGACAGTTACCTACACCGGGATTCGAACCACCACCCACAGAACAAGTCAGGCGTCATAATCGTTGGCGGATAGAGCAAGGACAATTTGTAAACCACAGCTGCTTGATGCTGAATTAAAACGCCTCACGACTGCATTGCTCAAGACTGGTTATTCGTTCGCTGAGGTGAAATGAGCTTTAAATCGTAGTGATGCTTAAGCGCCGGTGAATTCGAAAGTTTTCCTGCCATTCATTATGGACGTGAATGACCGCATAGGATAAACCTTGAGAAAGCGGAACATCGTGGTACTTTACACAACACGGAAGATACAAGATCATCTAAATTCGGCCAAGGATTCCCGCCAACCGCTGGAAAAAACTGTAATTTATAGGACTCCGTGTTGTGGGGAGGTGTGCGTGGGTACTACAAAAAGAACTGTTAAAAAACGACTCGAAGAGCACATTGGGCAATTGCAGAAGAGGAGAGATTGACAGATCAGCTGTTGCGGAGCGTGCTTCACAGCCAGGAGCCCATAACATTCATTTCGACCGGACTCAAGTGCTGGCAGCCACAAACGTATACCACGAAAGGCTATACGGAGAGGCCATAGAGATTGTGAAACACCCCAGGAATTTTAGTAGGAAGGAGGATGGCGTGAAATTCAGTGAAATTTCGATTCCGGTGCTGGAGAAGATATGTACCAGTCTTCCACCATGGGATGATAGTAACAGCGGGCGAGGGCAGTCGACAACGATCAGCTGCACTCGCGCATTCAAAACATATGACATCACGCCACTGAGCAGAAGCTAAATTTTGCTGCAGTCAGTGAGCCAGGGTGTGAATCGGACGTTCAACAAAGCTACGATCCCCCTTGAAAATGTCCTCCGCAGATGGGACCGAAACGTCGGGATTTGAAGTGAAATCCCTTAGACCACGGCATAATAGCCCGGAATATTTTGTTAGTTGTGACAGTCCCGGCCGTGAGTATACATTTTACAGTACTCATACAGTTGTATTTTTAAATGCATTATATCAGCGTAAATGTGAATTTTAATTTTTTATTGCGTCAGTATGCATTTTGCTTTGCTTCCTTTCAGCAAATCAGTTAATAAATTTCCTAAAAAACATTCAGCAGCCTAGATCACAATATTTCTTTGCTTAAGGCAACCAGTTTCAACAGATATCGCAGTCGTCTTAAGGTCTCCAAAATCTTTTTGTTGTGAAAAGTGTTCATTTTACATTGAACCTTACGACCAGTTGTCAAGTGGATAAAAATCGCCACTCTATAAAAGGTTTGCCGTAAATTATGCCAGACCATTTGTAATGTGTTTATTTTTACTCATGTGACAACTTGACGTGAGGTCAATCGGTTTTTAAACTTGCTGAGAAACATTCAACAGCCTAATCTCGTAAAATGTTTCTTTTTTAAGACCACTGTTTTCAATAGATTTTTTTGTCATCTTCAGGTCTCAAGAATCTTTTTGTTGTGATATGTGTTCATTTTACGTAGAACCTCACGTCAATGTTTTATAATGTGCTTTCATCCACCTGAAAACTTGACAAGAAGTTCGACGAAAAAATAAAAACGTTTCACAACAAAATTATTTATAATACCAGAAGATCACAGCAAAGTCTGTTGAAACTGTTTGTCTTAAATAAAGGAATATTTTATGCCATCTAGGCTGTTTAATTTTTTTTTCTTTATCGAGTCAATAGAGACAGCTTCTTCAGTATTCTCAAAATGAGAAAATTAGATCAATTTTTAAATTCGTTTTTCTGTTTGCCTCCCATGTAGTGTTGCAGCACACACCCTCCCCTCTTCTCCAAGGGTGCGCGCCCCACAGCATTGAGAATTGCTGCTTTAGAAGACGGAACGCCGTCGTTGAGTTGTCTGCAGGTGTTGAGAGAACCCGCTGCCGCACTGACGCGGGGTCGTGCCGGACACGGCTGGTCCCCTGCACTCTAATCGCCGACCTTCAGGAGTCCGCGTCTCGTTCTCCGTGACGGTGATGTCTCACCAATTGAGCCCCAGCGCGACGTTGAGCAAGCTGCGCCGAATAAATGAATACCAACGGGACGCAACGCACCAGCTGCGTGATCCAAAGGTTAAAGCGCCTATTGCGCGGCCTCACGGCAGGTACCCGTCATGGCTTACTGCGTCGTTCACACGCATTGCAGTACATTTCGCGCCGCAAAACACGTAGCATGCAGAGGTCGACGATCGTGGAAATGCAGTGTGTGCTTTCACTTCGACATCTGGCGTTCTTAAATTTACTATCAGATAACGAGCAAAACAGGTCGACTGTTCATTCGAGCAACTAACATACCTGTAGGGTACCGAGTAGGTTAGAAATGTTCTGCTAGTACCTATATGTCTTAATCTTTATGGGTGCAAGAGAGCTCTGGGCATACCACGCTTACGTTTCTTCTCTTCGTTTCACGAACCGCAATTCCATTTGATATCGTGCATTATACTATACATAACATACTGTGAAGAGAATGCATGCTCACACGCACTGTGATTGAAAAAAATCTCTTGAAATCTTTTCGTTTACTTTTTACTTCAAGTCAGTTGTCATCGACCTCCATTCAAGTGTTTTTCTTTCCACTCCTAAGAGTTTGTAAGTAGGCTATTTAGGTTTTTATGTTGGTAACGCCACGTAGCGCTTTGTATGAAAATCACTGACTGTGCTGTGTGCAGTTTGTGGCTGGTTGGCATTGGTGAAATATTCGCTATTGTAGTGTTGGGCAGTTGGATGTGAACAGCATGTAGCGTTGCGCAGTTGGAGTTGAGCCGCCAACAGTGGTGGATGTGTGGAGAGACATGGCGGAGTTTTGAGAGCGGATGATCTGGACGTGTGTCCATCAGAGACAGTAAATTTGTAAGACTGGATATCATGAGTTGATATATATATTATGACTTTTGAACACTATTAAGGTAAATACATTGTTTGTTCTCTATCAAAATATTTCATTTGCTAACTATGTCTATCAGTAATTAGTGACTTCAGTAGTTAGAATCTTTTATTTAGCTGGCAGTATTGGCCCTCGCTGTATTGCAGTAGTTCGAGTAACAAAGATTTTTGTGAGGTAAGTGATTCATGAAAGGTATAGATTATTGTCAGTCAGGGCCAGTCTTTTGTAGGAATTATTGAAAGTCAGATTGCGTTGTGCTAAAAATATTGTGTGTCAGTTTATGGATGATCTGAATAAGTAAAGAGAGAAATGTCTGTGCACGTTCAGTTTAGCTCAGCTGTTTGAAAATCAAATAACGTAAGAGGCTTATCAGCACAGTAATTCATTAATTTTCCAAAGGGGGTCTTTCAGGGCGAAGCGTACATCTACATCTACATCTACATCCATACTCCGTAAGCCACCTGACGATGTGTTCACATCCGGCCCACGGAAGAGTCGTATTCTATCAAATGGTTCAAGTGGCTCTGAGCACTATGGAACTTAACATCTGAGGTCATCAGTCCCCTAGAACTTAGTACTACTTAAACCTAACTAACCTAAGGACACACGCATCCATGCCCGACGCAGGATTCGAACCTGCGACCGTAGCGGTCGCGCGGTTCCAGACTGAAGCGCCTAGAACCGCTCGGCCACACATGCCGGCCGTGTTCTATTCAGCGAAACTTACAACAAGCTTATAGTGAGGTAGATAGGAGACCCCAACTAGCAATAAATCTAAAGGGCTTACCAGTTCCAGCACACAGTGTACAACCAAGATAAACATACCAAAAACAAGGATGTCTGAAACGAAGTTATGCGTGTGGTACGGTATCGTTTACGCTGCGAGCAGTGGGCAGTCGGTACGCTAAGGTCATCGTTAGTGGTAATTCGTATAGCACTGATGTGTTATGTATAATATACCGTAGTTTTCAACAGTTTCCTGAGGCTCATGTTGGAGAGGAAAATACGTAAAAACTTGACGGTGTGGGTAGAAAGAAAAGAAATGCAATAGTTTACCGTAATCTCTATACAGATTGATTCAAAAAAACCTTTACAAACTGCTATGGCACGTCGGGCATACAAGGATCAGTAATAACATAGTGACCGGGGGTCGCAGAGGCCATCCGCGGCTGCAAAATGGCGTTGCAGTTATTTCCTCACATGCTACAAACGGCCGTCCACTACAGGAGATGTTCCAAGTTTGTTGAGATGCATCGACACACGCCTGACATCGACGCTGCATTCAACGGCGCACCCTCTCAAAGACACCTGGCTGCCATCATTAACACGTAGGAGTTGAATGCTGGTTTTTCATTCCTTTAGTTATTAACTACTGCTGGCCCCTACCGTGACATTTTCTCGCGACTACATTAAACACGGCAGAGAGTTTTTGAAGCTGGCTTACTGCTGTCATGACGTAGTTCGCCTATTGTATTCTATTTCTGTGATACTTACAAACCTTCACTTGATTTGTGTAGACCGAGGGTAGATTTGTATGAAGGTTACGTGTTTGCGAGTTGCGTATCTCCCGACAAGCCACTGATATTTATCTGCTTGAGCCTGCCAAGCTGGGTTACACATACTGGCTCTGAGTAACAGACATACGAGTCGCGTCAGATATGCGGTCGTAGACTTCGTGCAGCAGATTATGTTATTCGGAAACCTCGGGTAGCAGATGTGCGTTTCGTGGCCGCAGCTTATAACTTGTGCAGGGTCATAACTTGCCTGGGAGCTGCAAGTGGTGAAGGGCGGAGCCGCTACTGCGTTCCTTGATGACTTTTACGGTGTGGAAAAGCATGAGACTCGGAGTTCTGCAGAAAAACTACCTGCTGTGCTGTCAGAGCCGTTTAGTGCAGCGAGATGATGCCAGTGATTACTAGATCGCGATATGAAGAAGTAGAGTTATTGTCCCTTCTCTGCCGATCGTCTCTGTCATTTCTACGCTTCCAGATTCTTAGGAGACTTGAGTAAGAAATTTATGGGTAAATGTATGGACTTCATATCCATTACAGCTGCTTGCTGTAAAATGTCTTGATTTCAGGGAATTTCTCTTACTACTAGCAAGTCCTCGAATACTGTTGATCAAATGTAGAAATAAACGTGGACTTTGAACAAGAAAATATAGTAGTCTATTCAAATCATTATACATCTGCATCTACACGACTATTCTGCAATCAACACTTAAGGGTCTAGCAGAAGTTTTATCGACGGATCTTCAGACTATTTCTCTACCGTTCCACCCACGAAGAGCGAGAGCAAAAAACGAACAGTTCAAATATTTCCGAGCGACGGAATACACACTCTATGGCCAAATCATCTGATCCAAGTGGCATATGTCTACATATGAACATGAGAATTAGAATGGAAACAGAGAAATTACACCTGAAATACAAACACGGAGAAAATAAAGGGTGCAGCTTATAATCAAAATCATTCAATATCCTTGTAGGTTACGTGATCAGAGAATCGAAAAGAGATCAGAAAAACACCAGGTATAAACACTGGGAGGAACAGACACAGTAATACCATGTTATGCGCGTATGATCAATGTATTACACAATACAGACAAGAAGAATTACAAGTGGGATTACATAAACTAAATGAAAGAAGCGCAAGCTACGGTCGACCAATATCTGCGAATAAAACTAAAACTATAGCCTTTTTAGGTATTCACCCAGCACGAACAAAAAAGTCCTCAACAATGAAAGGATAAAACAGGCAGCCCATTTCAGAATCTTAGGATGGGAATATAATACAGACATGAACATGCTCTTCATTGACTTCAAAAAAAGCCTATGACAGCGTACACAGGGGTACTATGATCAGAATACTAAGGGAATTTCAGTTTCCGTCTAAAATAGTCCTCTTAGTGGCGATGTGTCTAGAACAAACACTCTTTAAAGCGCAGACAAGTAGCGGTCTATCAGAACAGTTCGAAGTTCGAACCAGCCTGAGACAGGGACGCGCTCTCTCCCCTATATTATTCACCATTTTGCTAGAAAAAGTATACCGGGATTGATTTATGAAAACTGACCCCATTGGAATACCCGTAGACAACATGCCAATGACTCGACTGGCATACGCGGATGATGTAATCCTAATCAGCGGTACTAGAGAAGAGCTCAGACGAATGGCAGGCTCGTACTGCGAGATTGCCAGTAGGGTAGGCCTGCAGGTCAGTCAAGATAAGACAGAATACATGGTCCTGAGTGAGAGATGCGGACCCGCTCACGTTGGACAATCTCCAATTCATATACTTTCAAATACCCTGGTAATCTCTTCAGTGATCAGAACCACTGTGAAATTGAAATAAATGCAAGAACTGTCGGAGGCAACAGAGCATACTTTAGCCTTCAAGATGTGCTGAAGAAAAGATCTGTGTCAAGAATTTTTAAGATCAGGCTGTACTAAAGTATGATTATGCCAGTGGTTATGTACGGTTGTGAAAGCCTCACCTTTAGAACAGATGAAGAGAAACTACTTGTTTTCGAACAAAAATTCTCCGAAAAATATATGGACCTGTGATAGATTCACAAACAGGGGAATGGAGAATTCGAAAAAACCAAGAATTAAAAGAGCTTTAATCACAGCCTGACATTATAAAAAGAATAATAAGAAGAAGAAGGTTGATTACTTTTGAATACATTGGGGGAGTGAACAGTGATCAGTGTGTTACAAATATTTACTATCGAAAACAGTCTTGATCACAATTTGTTTATTACAGTGATCTGTTTCGACCACTACTGTGGTCATCACTAATAGTGACTTACCACTAGAAGGAGGTTCTTACTCATTGGTCTGAAGATGACCACAGTAGTGGTCGGAACCGGTCACCGTAATCAAGACTGTTTTTGATAGTAAAAACATAGAAGGAGGTTGACTTGGGCTGGACATGTATCAAGGATGAATGAAGGGAGGATACCCCATGATGTGTTTCTGGGAAATGTAGCTGGAAGGAGGTACCGCGGACTACCGCGGACAAGATGGAAGGACAATATTGACAAGGACACCGAGGACATGGTACTAGGAGCGGACGAGTGATGGCAGGAGGCTCGCAACCAGGAACGATGGAGGAGGTGTGTGGAGCAGGAATATGGTCACTAAGGCCCAAGCCACAGATAAGTAAGGAAGTGAGTATCATATGATCAAAATATGGTCATACTGAAGAAAACTGTCACTTTCCAGCGTATATGTAGTACAATAAGAACAACGTCAAGGATAAAAAGGATAAAACAAGGAAAGAGATGCAATGAAATTTTATAAAATCATGGCATTTTAACAACGTTGTTGTTCAAAATCGCAATGGTGCAACATATCTAATCAAGTCTTCATGACATTCTCCAGAATGTTCTGAAGAAGAGAAAAATGTGTGCGCGCCTCGCCTGACGAACATAGACAATGACGCGTGGTCTCCTACCTCTGCCTGAGTGAAATGCAAACAGGGGACGAGAATGTTATATGGTGACGAGAATTGATGTCGTCAGTACGAACCTACCCCTAAACGACAAACTGCAGAAATTCACATGAACGGTCAACAGTTTGATGACACAACCGACATTGAAGTCAATGTGACGCACGAGTAGGAAACATGACAGAGAAGGACGTTTCAGACACTTTGACATGTTTATATGGACATCTGGTGCATTGTACTCAAGTGGGAGTAGATAATGTAGACTCCTATAACAACTGAAGCATTAAGCCCATCTTAACTTCTCTATTTTCTTTAATCCAGCAATGAAGCTTTTTGAACTCGAGGAGTATTTTGTTGCGGTATGAGTGGCAATCCTTCCCCTATATTGAGAACTCAGTTTCCGCCTTCCTCCTGGATATCGTACGACCTTTGCCATGGAACTGGTGGCGGTGGGATGTTAATTTTTACTGTCATGTGTTTTTTGTGATACATGACATCAAGCAGTTTTCTCTTTCCAAAAGATGAGTTTCAACAGCATACTAAAATACAGCCTGTTTTTAAATTATGGGTCACAGGCTATAATGGAATAAATAAGTAAATAAATAGTATATTAAAATGCCCACTTAAATCTGACGATGTAACTGATATCTGATGCTAAATGATCTCCCAGTGTAAAACTTGAGGTAGTTTAAGTTTCTGTACACTCGTGTATGTTTCTATGTGTAAGGTATTTGTATGTGTAAGTTTTCTTTGCAAATATTTTGTTGGAGGTATAAAACCATGTGTATTCCGCAACTCTTAAATTTCGTTTTTACAGTTAATGACAAAGTGAAGAACCTCGTGATTCTTTTTTTATACTTGTAATCTGAGCTTTTATACAGCCTTTTAGTTTGTTTTTGTTTTAATCAGTCATTACATGGAGTGTGAAAGACAGCATTTTGATTTCTTTATCTAGTTCTTTATGACACACTGGAATGCTAAAGTTCCCTTAAACAAACTTCAGTGTGTTGAGAGTTTTTGCTGTGTGTGTGTTTTTGCTGCTGCCGGTTCTGTCGGCTGCTTTTACTATTCTGTATAACTACCAACTGTGTTTCTAGCTTGTAGCGGAAAATGGTACTGATAAAATTAAGTGTGTGGTGATGGGTCACATGTTCATCACTGGAATTCGTGTTCGAATGGAAATTTATGCTTATAACTGCAATATTTTAAACATAGCTGCACAACAACAACGGTTTCACGTAATAAAATTATAAACAGCCGACCAGTTGCAATGGATAAAGGAATTCTTTACCTAGGTTTCGACAAATATAACTTTGTCTTCTTCAGAAGGTAACAATTTTACATTAGTAAGGACTAATTCTAGGGCTATATTTTATTTTTGACACATGGATCTATGCCGACAATTGTAAAAACGGCGATGGTACATTAGTCCTTACTCATGTAAAATTGTTACCTTCTGAAGAAGACGAATTTATATTTGTCGAAACCTAGGTAAAGAATTTCTTTATCCATTGCAACTGGTCGGCTGTTTATAATTTTATTACTTATAACAGCGTTTATTATTTCATCCTACACATCCTCGTCAAATCAGTTTAATGATTTTGAGAGAAAAATCTGAACATATTAAGTCGGAAACGTACTGACAAAGCGTACAATGATTGTAGACGCTATACTTCAAGTTACTTGAATTACCATTGATCTTCACTTCTCCCAAAATGAAATATAAAATCCACATATCCATTTAGGTACTGTACTGCTTCAAAAAAAAAGGTACAGAAATTCGTTGTTCCAGTTACTATGTAAGCTTCATATGTAATTTTCCTGTATGTAAAACACTGAATATTCTTTTTTCATAAACTTTCTCTTCGTGTAACGAGTGCTTCAGATATCGTATTCAGCTGCTGAGCAAAACTGATTGCTTGTTGGCCCTATGCTGCACATGTGAAGAGTGTCATGAGAGAAAACTTAAATCTTAGTAAAAAGCTGAATGTGAAATAATGAAAATGAATCTAATTAAATCACAAAAGAAACTGAGTGCGTACGCAGTGAAAATTTCACATAGAAGTACGTCATGAAAGATACGTAACACAAATTGCAATGTTTGACTTGTATCCACAAAATAAAACAGTGCTCAGCATGGTAGAAAATTTCTGTTTAATATTACCTTCAGTGTTCACAATAAATTAATCTGCTTACTTGCTACAACACCTGAAAAATCTGATGACAAACTGTTTGCTCACAAAAATTCAAAATGAGATCTCCCTTTAAAGAAAAGTAAGTTACCTCTTTCTCAGCATGTAGTTTTGTGTCTGGTGCACTGACGTTGTCGAAAGTAAATCGAAATCAGTAAATGCAGCATCTAAAGAAAAGCAATCGACTCTACATTTTTCTTTGCTTTTCAGAAACAATCTATGACTGCGTCTGCCGTAATGTGCAATACATACACAGCAAAATATTTCAAACGTTACTAAGAATGATGAAGGATGGTTTTGCTTTAAATAAAAGCGTTCTTGAATAATTATTCACTGAATATTATCAAAACAGACTGTACAACATAAGAACACACTAACACTCATGAAACTCCCTCATTACAAAAATTACAGATATTTCAACCAACTGCGCAGTTTGTGACATAATGGAGGCAAAGAGGTCAAATTAACAAAAATCTGAGTATTATTAATGACCTTGTTGACGAAGGTTTCCTTCGGTTGATAGTTCTGACAAACAAACATTACATTCTTGCGCCTGCGTGGGTTACCTTGAAATACTCCTCCAAAAATCTTCTCCATCAATACAATCAATAAAGCGGCTTTACAAACTTTTCATCCTCATGATAAAGTATTCAACATAATTTTTCCCACGTACACAAATATCACATCTACCTCTCTAAAACTCTACTGCTCTCTACTATACCTCTAATAAGACTGCGCCCCCGCTACAGAACACACGGACTAGCAAATGCACCACAATTTACATTAAACACAGAGCCAAGGATCTTATCTACTACTTGTGAAGTCTGCTCGTGCATCTTTCTCCTAGTACAGTAAAGATGAATTGTTTGGAATGGCAGAAAACATATGAAAGCTTTACAACCATAATCCTTGTTTTTCCTGCACAATTGTTATTTCTCATGTCGAAGTTACTACTTATTACTCACCTCCACTGATTTGGACTGTTTCCGTTGTAAGAGGTCCATGATTAAGGAATTTGTTGCTGGCGCACTCGAGCAGATGTAATTTCGATGTATTGCTCACGCGCTACCTGCGATATGTAAGCTATAAGAGAATCTGAGACCGAAGAGCAGTGCTGACTGCAGTAGGAACTGTGTAGCAGTTGGAGTAAGTAGTTGCTAGCGAGCAGTCTGGTGTATCGTGTTGGCTGGGCCGGTCGTGTGCAGCGATGGCGGAGTCTCAGCGTTGTAGTATAAGGTAAAAGCAGCCTCGCGCATATGTAGTATTGTTATCTCAAGTCCCATGTAAATGTTTTAAAAAAATCTCTTAATAATAATCTTTCTCATAAAAGTAACTTTTGACGATCATTCATTTCAATTTAAAGAATTTACTAATTTCTCCAATCCTTGGTCATCCCGATTATTGAAAAGAAAATCAATTGTTTCCTTTTATAAATGACAAATCTATCGGCCAGCATTGCACAGGGCTGTGCCAGAATAATTTTTTATAGGAGCAGATATATATGCGTCATCCGGCGACCTTATTGAGGTAAGAATTTTCAATTTTTTTCAGAATGATCTTTCAGGGCCATGACGCAGCACTGCTGACGTCCAAAATTTACCAGTTTAAATTCACAGTCATTACTGAAAGGTTATAAGTGAGCGACAATTTTTTATTAAGAGATTAGTCACATTGTATTATTAGTAAGTTTAGAAAAATATTTTGTGGGGAGGTTACATCGTGTATCATGTAGCGTTTCAAATGAATTCTTATGATACCTACTTATGCAGTGAAAATAAAAGCAACAGCTGTTGAGTATTTGTTGCAACTCGCACGGTGTTCCATGGTATGCTGAAATCTCTGATTTAAAAAAAAAAGTCACATTTCATATTTTTAACAACGCTTAATACTTTAACATATACAGTTGTGATTTACGGTTTAAAGACTGGTATGACGCAGCTCTCCTTGCTAGTCTATTCTAGGCACGCCTCCTCATGTCTGCATATGTATGGCAGCCTATAGCCATTTGAATCTGCATACTGTACTCATGCCTACGTTTCACTCTATTTGCTCCTCGCTGCTCCCTCCACACACACACACACACACACACACACACACGCTTCCCCGTGATATAAACACACAAACAAAGACAACAGCAGAAAAAATGGGAATAAAAACTGTTAGCAAACTTATTCGCGCATCGAAAGATACATATATCTCATAACCAACGCGTTAGGAAATACGTTTTCTAGCTTAACGGGATCTGTGCATTTTCTCTTCCAACCTTGTTAGTCTCACCAACTTTTCCCTTTAAAAACAATGACGTTTGTTAGTAACTCCATGAGATTGTTCTGGACAGCAGCACGGATCTTCAGCATTTTCTCTTCCACTCGTTTTCTCTGGAAGATAACTCGCTTAAGGTTACTTTCACCTCAAACAAATGAAGTTGTCGTACTTTCATTTCGATATAAAAAGCAAATGCGCAACCCTTTTCGTACAAGTTCATAGACAAATAGCAGAGTATCTTCAACAGATCGTAGAAAGATTCACAACGAGATTCTTTCTCTGTCTTGTCCTGTGGAATATGAGCGCACCCCAAAAATGTGGCTGCCGACTCAACGTCTGGACTGTGTCGAAGTGCGCCTGCACAGCTGCCCTCGACAGATGAAAATCTCCAGAAAAGCGGCCCCTGTGTCAGGGTACACTCTGGTTTCAAGTAACGCGATACCAGCCCCTTTTCCCCCCCTCCCCCCCCCCCCCCGCCCCCCCCCACACACACACACACCACTTGACATGAACATGTCCACTGGACGCTTGCCATGCGGCAACGAACATCTTCTCCTTCACAATGAACGCTTTGACAATCTACAAAGGTCCCTTGTTTGTGAAATCTTCCAGAGTGTTAGTCTTTGATCGGTTTTGGGAATAAAATCGCAAAAAAAGGAAAAGATAAAAAAATAATACTTGCAACCATAAGGGGGGTGGGTGGATGGTTGTAGGTACGTATTTCAACAGAAAAACAGTGTTGGTTACGAGTTAGCTTCGCGCTTCCGGTGCGCCATCAGAATCGACAAGAACGAGAAATAGAATTCGTCAGCGTTTGGTACTGTCCTGCAGAGCTATACCGGAAATTAAACGATTTAGGAGAGAGCTTACTCTAATATACAGCGAGTTTACCTTCGTCACATCTGTAGGGGCAGTTGCCCTTACCTTCCGTGCACAGTACTGTTCAGAGCTACTGTTCGAGAAAAACCATAAAACATTTTACGAGCGCTGTAAACCTAAACATAGCGAGTAACTAGAAGAAACAGTGCTGGCTTAGGACTACAGTTAGAAGGTTTGGAACTACGTAGCACAACCTGCACACTGCGCAATATCTAGTTCCAATCAAACTTACAAGTTCACATGCAAAACACATAACGTTCGCGCTGCCGGTCGACTATGTAATCTTGACCTAGGGGACGCGGGTGCGTACGCCCATTAACATTACTTCACACATAGTGTAAGAAGTTGATATTGTTACCTATACTTTACATATATCTGGATTTAAGTATTAAAAATAAAGCACACATAGCACTTTTCGTAAATATTTGCTATTTACCGCAAGCAGTGCTGCCCTCCTTTGTTGGTCAAGCCTCTGCAGCATGTACTAACGCGGATTTTAAACTAAAGTACACCGCTACATTAACACTGAGAGTGTACACCTATGATAGAGTTACCAGTAAGATGACTGAAATAAGATTATAGGGTTGATAAAACTAAATATACTGTAGTACCCTGCTTCATAACCCGCCCAGGTAGCCGCGCGGTTTAACGCGCTGCTTCCCGAGCGGGATGATGTGCCGGTCCCTGGCACGAATCCGCCCGGCGGATTAGTGTCGAGGTGAGGTCCGGTGTGCCGGCCAGCCTGTGGATGGTTTTTAAGGCTGTTTTCCTTCTGACTCGGCGAATGCGGGCTGGTTCCCCTACGTCGCCGATTGCTGCGCAATCACTGTCTCTACATACGCGTACACTGAAATTACTCTACAACGCAAACATTGGGGGCTACACTCGTCTGATATGTGACGATCCCGAGGGCGGAGGGGGGGGGGGGGGCGCACTGGGGACGAACCGCAAAATAACCCTGGGTTCGGTGAGGGACAGCGGTGGGGCGGGGCGGGTGGCCTGTTGTGGGGTTGTGGACCACTGAGGGCTACGGCGGGATGAAGCCTCTCCATTGTTTCCAGGTCCCCAGTTCCGTACACCATACACACCCTACTTCATCGTTTATCTACCAGAGTCATCTCGTGTGAAGTTCTTACAAGGTACAACGTAGGTGCAGACTTCTTGGTTGGTTGGTTGGTTTGGGGAAGGAGACCAGACAGCGTGGTCATCGGCATCGGTCTTTTTTTTTTTTTTTTTTTTTTTGTGGTTTTAGGGCGCAAAAGTTCTATGGTCATTAGCGCCCAAAGTGGTCATCGGTCTCATCGGATTAGGGAAGGATTGGGAAGGAAGTCGGCCGTGCCCTTTCAGAGGAACCATCCCGGCATTTGCCTGGAGTGATTTAGGGAAATCACGGAAAACCTAAATTAGGATGGCCGGACGCGGGATTGAACCGTCGTCCTCCCGAATGCGCAGACTTCTTATTCAGCAGTATAAACACAATTGAAAACATGCATAAAATTAGTTATGCCTTCTTCTTAAGGTACGTGTAGTGTTTAATAGCCGGCCGGAGTGGTCGTGCGGTTCTAGGCGCTACAGTCTGGAACCGCACGACCGCTACGGTCGCAGGTTCGAATCCTGCCTCGGGCATGGATGTGTGTGATGTCCTTAGGTTAGTTAGTTTTAGTTCTAAGTTCTAACGACTGATGACCTCAGAAGTTAAGTCACATAGTGCTCAGAGCCATTTGAACCATTTGAGCCAGTGTTTAATACGTGTACTTGACAGAGGATGCTATTCATATAAACATTTTAAAAACTAATATATTCATAACAGGTTTGGTTTCTGGTAACCAGCTGATCGTTAAGGACTAAGTCTTTAAGTGTTTTAAAGTCCTTTCTCATCTCAGTTTTTTAAGGATGTTTAGCATTTTGCCTTTGGAGCCTGGTGCAGTACCTGAAGACATACTAACGTTAGTGGCAGGTGCCCGCTATTTTTTAAATGTTCTGGAAACGCAAAATGTCTGTAACACCCTTCACAGTAAGCATATGTTCGTGGAATATAGTTTGATACATTCCGCCTTTCTGGCCTAAGTAGGCCTTTGGGCATTTAAAACATCCTAGTTTATACAATACAGAGGCAGCATGTCTACCCTTGTACAACTGTTCAGTGAGTATGTGAGTGTGTTGCGTTTTTTTGTGCGTCGTGAGTGCTATTCTAACATCATACTTTATGGGGGGTATCGCTAGTTGGTACCAGACGTTCCCCAGTAAAGCAAGTGTAATGTACTTCGGCTTCGGAGCTGCACGGTTCACTACTACTTGATTATTTATCCTCCAATTTTTGTTTAGGGTTACATCCACAGTTTTGTACCACATGTGTCACGTTACAAGCTCCTGGCTGATAGAACCCGGGCCTAGGCGTGTTTCATACCGGCGGTCAATCATAGATTTGAAAAAAAAAAAAAAATATGTTGGAGAGGGTAACATAAGGAGGTGTGGTAGGTTGACGACAAACATAAAATACAAGACGACTATCTGTAAGCTGGAGTCACAAACCCAGGTAGTTGTCGACACTGTCTTGACTGATGATCTCGTGAGTAAAGCTAATTTTTGGGTGTAAATCATTAAACTCGTCACTCAGTGGGGGAGAGGGGGATACTCTCGATAGCACCCTCAAAAATAATTATTAAATCGTCAGTGTAACGATGGTAGTATGGCTCTGAGCACTATGGGACTTAACATCTATGGTCAGCAGTCCCCTAGAACTTAGAACTACTTAAACCTAACTAACCTAAGGACATCACACAACACCCAGTCATCACGAGGCAGAGAAAATCCCTGACCCCGCCGGGAATCGAACCCGGGAAAACGATGGTAGTACAAAGACTAGAATCTCCTCTAAAGTATTTACATTCCAGCAAGGTAACCGGCAAGAACCTTACCCTGCATCCTCCTGTTTATACGTACGATTATCAAAGGAGAAATAGATATACATCGTTACTCCACCAAGCAGTGAAATAACTTATACAATTCCATATTTCTTGAGTTGGCCGTGGTCTCCTCCACAGGAATGTTTGCACAAAAGTTCTTTATGTCTAGCGAAACCAAGCAACACTCTGGTGGGTACGCCTTGTCTTTAAATTTTTGGACCAGATCATTTCTATTGGACGTACAATAATTGTGTTCGCAGACGAACGTTTTACGCGTATATAGCAAAAAAAGTATAGATATGCTGTCTCTGCTATGTATAAACTAGTATGTTGTGAACGCCAAAAGGGCCTACTTAGGACAGACCGGCAGAATGTTCAAAACTAGATTCCACGAACATATGCTTACTAAGAACAGTGAAGTCAGGTGACATTCTGCGTTTCCAGAACATTTAAAAGAAAGCAGGCACCAGCTACTCACGTTAGAATGTCTTCAGGCCCTGCACCTATCTCCAAAAGACAAAATGTTAAACATCCTTGAAGAAATTGAAGCTAATTTAGCGCCCAGTGCTCCGCTCACATTGACTTTACGGTCCGCACACATTTCTTTCCCTTCAGCCGAACTTTAATGTTGCTCACAAATTACAACATCATCTAAATTAGGGCCAAAGATGTATGGCCTTTTCCGAACGTGACTTCTGACCTAAAAATGACTGGCAGCTAGAATCTAGATCTTTGTTAATCGTGTCTTTTGGGTGCTTGTCGTGAAATTTCCACAGAAACTTTCATACTTTAACACAAATTTCTTTAGAAGTGAACTACAATTTTTTATAAATTTAGCATTAAATATGTTTTAATATAACGAAATATTTTCATAAAAATTTTCATCACCTATTTTACTCCCTTAGTGATCGAATTTCGAAAATATACTGAAGCATCTGTTTTTTATTTCCAACGAAGAAGTCAAGAACAGATTTTCAGAGATTTCGTTTCAAAAATTCTTTCGTGATCAAATATTTCCGTATAAACTTCCATCACCTATTTTATCTCCATACGGGTTGAATTTTCAAAAATAATGAAACACGTATTTTTTTTATTTCTAACAGAGAAGCCAAATACAAATTTTCCTAGATTTTGCTTAAAAATGCTTTTGTAACGAAATATTTTCATAAAAATTTTCATCTCCTGTTTCAGGAAGCTGAATGTCCAAAAACAATGAAACATATATTTTTTAACATCTAACCGAGAAATCAAACACCAATTTTCAGAGATGTAGCTTTAAAAATTCTTCAGTAGTACAGGCAGTAATGATTTGTTAAAAAAAACTTTCACCCACTATTTTAACTCCTCAGCGGTTTCCAAAAGTGCTGGAGCAGGTATATTATTATTTCTGACCTAGAGACCACATAGCAGTTTCCTTATTTGTCGCTTCAAAATTGCCTTAATAGCGACATATGTTCAAAAATGCTCTCATCCCCTACTTCACTCCCTTAAAGGTGTAATTTCGAATAATCCCTTACTGAACGATGCCTACAATATAATTTCAATACCCTCTTCAAATTTCAAGTTTCTATCGTAAGTGGTTTTGGCTGGGCAGTGATGAATCAATGAATCGGTCAGGCCCTCTTTCATCCCCTTAGGGGATGATTTTTTTTTTATTTCTAGCCACCCTTCTATGATCCATGGGCTTCGCCGTTGACGGAGTGGTAGCATACCTCGGTCATGTAGATAGCCGAACCGCATGTCCAACCACAATGATGGGGTGTCTGTTAACAGGCCAGACAAACGTGTTGTTCCTGCGATGGGCAGCAGCCTTTTCATTAGTTGCAGGGGCAACAATCTGGACGATTCACTGATCTGCACTTGTAACATCAATCAAAACGGCCTAGCTGTGCTGGCGCTGCGAATGGCTGAAAGCAAGGAGAACTACAGTCGTAAATTTTCCCGAGGACATGCACCTCTATAGTATGGTTAAAAGGATGATGGCATCCTCTTGCGTAAAATATTCTAAAGGTAAACAGTTCCCCATTCAGATCTACGCGCGGGGATTACTAGGGAAGGATGTCGGCATAGCGAGGAACAAAACTGACGTCCTACGGACTGGAGCGTGGGAAGTTATATCCCTTAATCAGACAGGTAGGTTAGAAAATTAGAAAGAGAAATGGTTGAGTTTAGGTGTAGTGAGAATTGGTGGAGTTCGGTGGCATGAAGATCATACTTCTGGTCAGTCAAATTCAGGGTTATAAATACAAAATCAAATAGGCGCAATGCAGGAGCAGGCTTAATAACAAATTAGGAAATAGGAAAGCGAGTAAGTTACTTTGAAAAGCATAGTAAACTCATTATCGTAGGCAAGATGGACACGAAACCCACACTCACCACAGTAGTATAAGTTTATATGCCAACTAGCTTCGCAGATGATAAAGAGATTGAGGAAATATATGGTGAGACAAAAGAAACTATTCAAATTGTTAAGGGAGACGAAAATTTACCTCTAGTGTGGGACTGGAATTTGATAGTAGGAAAAGGAAGAGAAGGAAAAATGTTAGGTGAACATGGAATGGGGGAAACGAATGAAAGAGGGATCCTCCTGGTACAATTTTGCATAGAGCACAATTAATCATCACTATCACTTAGTTTAAGAATCATGAAAGAAGTTTGTATATGCGGAAGAAACCTGGAGACATAGGAAGATTTGAGACTGATTATACCATTGTAAGACAGAGATATCGGAACTAGACTTCTAATTTTAAGATATTTCCAGGGGCAGATGCGGTTTCTGACCACAGCAGTAGGTTAAAACTGAAGAAATTGCTAAAAGGTAGGAAATTAAGGAGACGCGACCTGAATAAGTTGAAAGAACCAGAAGCTGTTAACAGTTTCAGACGGAGCATTAGACAACGACTGACTAGAACAGAGGAAAGGAATACAGTAGCGGACGAATGGGTCACTTTGAGAGATGAAATAGTGAAGGCAGCAGACGATCAAGTACGTAAAATGACAAGGCATGTTAGATACCCTCGGATAACACAAGAGATATCGAATTTTAAACTAGAAAATATGAAAAAAATGCAAGAAGTGTAGCAGGCGAAATGGAATACAAACGTCTAAAAAAACGAGACTGATACGTAGTAAGTCAAAAATGGCTAAGCCGAAATGGATAGGGGACAAATGTTAGGACTTAGAAGTATATACCACTAGGGCAAAGATAGATACCGCATACAGGAAAATTAAAGCGGCCCTCGGAGAAAAGAGAAGCTGCTGCACGACTATCAAAATCTCAGATCGAAAACCAGTCCTAAGCAATGAAGGAAAAGCCGAAAGACGGAAGGAGTATAGAGAAGGTTTATACAAGGGCGATGTACTTGATGGCAATACTATGGAACTGCAAGACGACGTAGATGAAGATGAGATATATCATATGAAAAGGTGCATAACCCCTTTTTCAGCACCACAGTTGGATGAATATGGCAACAGAAGAAAAAGACGAAACATTATTGCACATAAAATCCTCGATCCGATGCTGTCAATATGTAACTGAAAATTTAGTTTCGATGCCTTGAATCGTTTGTGAAATGTGGTATCTGTCAACATTATTTGCCGTGCCACTTTCATTATGTATTTATGCAAAGAACTTTGTCAAGCGTCACTGGGATACGAATTTTGTGGTATCAACGTTCGATACCACACTTGTTAGGGTTTGCAATTATCGACTGCGGTCAGTATTAGTATCGTTGGACCCGCGAGTGGCGAGCAGCGCCGCTAGCTCCGCTCCGTGGCTTGTACCAAGTTTGTAGCGAGCTCTCGTCCACTCTTGCTCGGGACGTCAAGGAGTATAGTAGTATAGCCTTCAGCTGATCGGAAGCAACCTCTAATAAGGCGCTTAGTCAAGTATGGCGTAAGTGAAGCCTCAATAGCTACCTGTTAATAATTATATGTATGCAGCCAAGAAGAATCCTGTACAACCTGCTAAGTACAATATATATATTATTTTTTACCAACGACTTCTAATTATTTTAGCCGTTGCAGATCCAGACCATGCAGCCAGCACCTTATCGACGTTACTGACAAACCTGCTGTGATTTGTATGTTTCTATTTAGCATTGGCCACCAGACAACATTGACGACGACTCGTTCGTCGTCATCATAACAAATTTAACTGGTGATGCGTTTACTACATTTTTTAAATTAACTATATTTAATTATTTACAAACAGTACGCTTAATTGTTGCATTTAGAATGGATAACAATAAAATCAGATTCACCAACTATAATATATAATTAAGAAAGTCTTCCAGTCCATATGTATATATATATAATACATATAATTAAATAACTTTATAGTGGTTTTGTGTACAACAAACGTATCTCGTTGGGCTCCATTATGGTTACTCTTTACAAAATTACTTCGTAACTTATCTTAACTGCCTGGATAGAAAACACTAAGATTTAAAAAAAAAAAAATAATGTAAATTACGTTATTGAAAATTTCATGCTCACTTTCCTGGACGTTCACTTTTACTTTGAGACAATCAGAAGATTGTAAGGCAGATATTTTACATATATGAAGAGTTCTCCACCGTAGGATTATCTCAAATTCTCTTCTCTTCCCCAACGTTCTAAAAAGTCGCTATGGTCATGTCCTTCCGTTTGATCAGTCAGCTCGAATTCTTTGTCTCACTAATCGAAATATTTGGTAGTCACTTTCTTCACTAAAATATCCTTAGGCAAGAAAACGTTTATAGGCATTGATGATTAGATATTTGTTTTCCAAAATCTCTCCAATAACCCGAAAAACTCCATGTCCAGTTGAATAATAATGTTGTAAGATTCCTCGGGCTGGCATCATCGAACCGACCTACAAGTGAAACAAATGAATGTCCTTTACGCACACTGAACGAATTGAGAAGGCTCACCTATGGAGAGACCCTGTCTCTTCAGATGTACTCACATATGGAGACTCTAACACATATATCTTGACACTTTCCAGATTATTCCTTTTTTTTTTTGATAAATTTTGCTTGAACGAATATCTTAAAAGCTGCTATTCCTGTCACATTAACAACGTGAAACTCCTCGTATTACGCTCATTCACACTATTTTTTGGAAAAAAATGAGGGAAATGCAGATAAGAGGTGTCGTTTAAGAGGTGTTGTGTACGGGCTGAAATGCTTACTTCAGTTGATGCGTAAACATGCAGTGACATACAGTTACGTAACGTCCGCGTCCGTGCTGTAAACTGAGGATGGCGGTGATTGCTGGAACAACCGCTTGTCGTACGTATCCTTTTCCGCCGGTCTAATCTGACAGTTAAAACTGAAGAAAATAACTGGTTTCTGAAGTAACCGATTATCGGTTTTTTATTCCTATTATTGGCTGTCATAAAAATAGAACTCGAACAAAGACTGAAAAATTTCAACACCTTCAATTTCAAGATACACAGAATCAAAATATTAAATTAAGCAGGTAAATAATCGAAAACAGTCCGTCCATCGTTCACTGCTTTTCTCGAAATGTGATATGTGGTTGAATACTACAAAAAATTGTCAGTTTCTCTCACCGATTCTTATTTTTCGAACCTCTACTAAAAAAATCGTGTTCTAATTGGGGATCATACCACTATTTGGGCGCTTCAAATAATTAGTGCTAAAGAATGAAAACTGAGGATGAAGAACTCTGTTTCTGATGTTAATTTGTCTGTCTCCAAGGGTTACTAGTGCACAATGGCGTATTATGTAGACAGAGGCAGTGGTCCACTACTTTCAATTTTTATTGTATGCTACGAATGAATTGTTGTTGAAATTTTTAATTTATTACTGGGAGAATAATTACCTTCTTCCTTTATTATTTTATAGAAATGACAGTTAAATCTTTAATCTTTTAAAGCAAATGAAGCATTGTACATCACTGCTACGTCATGTCGTGACAATATTTTCAGATTAAGGTTGGTGCCACTCTGCAGTGTAACGAATGTTAACGACAGGGAGAAACTACCGAATAGATCATGTAGGAACAAGTCTTGCACATTGCACGTACACGGATACACTAAGCCACAACACACGGAAACATGGACGTACTGCCTTTTCTAAGGCCATGTACTCGTTGCTCGTTTCTGTCGGCGTTGTTATTACCACAGCACTGATCGCTCTTTCCGTTTTCTGTAATAACGCAATATTTCAAACCGATGCAAATTTTACAAGTAAACATTGTTCCTTTTTAAAAAAAGGTTTATTTAAAAACGTAAAAATGTAGCACTGCTGCTATGGCTAACTGATACTTCGGTATTTTTACTCGGTTATTAGTAAAAGATGAAAAAAAACACCTGTTACAACCGAGACGAAACAAATACGTGTTATTCAGAACTATGATAGCGGCATCGGTTTTAACCGGTCTGTTTTCCCCATCCCTGCTTTGAACTCTCAGCCTCTGTGCCATAATTCTCGGTGATTTAGAGCTGTGGATGGCGAGTGGAATGCCGGCACCGGCGTTTGGCAGCAGTATAGACGACTTAGGAGACAAGAATGCAGCGGCGAGCGGCAACCCCGACAGGTTGCTAATGAGGGCAGCCAAGGACGCCTTTTGCAGAAGCAGCGAGGCCAGCGCCGACTGCCAGGATAGCAAAAAACCACGCCCATTAACCATGTGTCACTTCACTCGCCACGCGGCACCGTATCAGATTCCCGATCAGCGATTTCTCTGAGAGGCAGGCGTAACTACCATGTAAATATCAAACCTTGTGAGGCTTATTATTTACTGAGTAACTTTATCAGGACGCTTAACTAACTGGTAGTGTACTGGCGCCGGTGAATCCCTAAGACACGGCCTACACAAGTTGCGGGAGCCGTTCGATGGCTTGCGCTCAACAATGACTGCTCCCACTTCACCGAGCCTGGCTGTTGGTAGCAAGGTGCAAGGTGCGCACGTCATCTGTTACCGTGCTCAGTGCTAGCGACGTCGATTTAAAGGAGTAGGCAGTAGCCTTCGTGGTAAAGGATTTTCCTACACTTCGTATATTACTCTCTGTACCCTATTGTGCTTTCAACTTTGCTAAGGGCAATGGTGATATGTTCACCTTTTCGTTTCGTTAGTCTTCACCGAGCCAGGTGGCGCAGTGGTTAGCACACTGTACTCGCATTCGGGAGCGTAGGGTCACGCAAGCCGGATTGGCCTCGACTGAGGAGAACGACGAAGTGTGTTCTACAGGAAGGGCTGTAGAGGCGTAGTGAAGCCAGTTTCCCTAGAGGAGTAAACCTAATACAAATTCTGGTCCTCCAGGTTGGACGTTGGGCATGGTTCAAAAAAGGTTCAAATGGCTCTAAGCACTATGGGACTTAACATCTGAGGTCATCAGTCCCCTAAAACGTAGAACTACTTAAACCTAACTAACTTAAGGACATCACACACATCCATGCCCGAGGCAGGATTCGAACCTGCGACCATAGCAGCAGCGGGGTTCGGGACTGAAGCGCCTAGAACCGCTCGGCCATTTGGCATGGTGCTCATAATCCCACACCGTAAAAAAATTAATTAAGTACGGAAACTCAACAGAAGTCTGAGGACAATGCTTCAGCCTGGGAAAATGAAAGAAATAATGAAATTTTGAAATTTAAATATAATATAGTATGGCTAAGGCTAAGGAAATAAGATGGCAAGGAAATGGGCAGATAGATAAACCTGAGTACTCAATGGGATATACTGGACCAGAAGAAAGAACAAGCCAATTCGGACCAGGGCTTATAATAAGCAGGGAAGTTAGGGAAAGACCATTAAATTTTAATCCATAAATGAAAAGATGTGCAGACTCAGAATAAGAGGGAAATTTAGGAATATTTCAGTAGTAAATTCACATACAACAACAGAGGAAAAGAGAATGTAATTATAGAACAGTACTATGAAGACTTGGAAAATGTGTGCTGCGCATTACCTAAATATGACCTGATGCTAGTAATAGGTGAGTTTAATGCAAAAATAGGAAGGATTGAACATCAATATGTTGTTTCTGGAAAATATTCACTACACGAAGAAAAAACGAGAATTGAGACTTACTATGCCAATCCACAGTAAGGAATAATATGATTATTAAATGTACTTGCTTTCCACACAAAAGGAGCCGTCTGACTACTTGGAAGTCTGTAGTCAATGGAGAAGTCAATCAGATTGACCACGTCAGTTATAGATGTAAGGAGCTGCAGAGGACCAGACTGTGACTCAGACCACTTTGCATAAATTCAGTCTTGGGAGAGAAACTGTAATTAACAAATGACAACAGAAGAGAAAATAAGAACTGGAATACTGACACAATGAAAATTCCTGATTAAGTAAAAGAAATACCAAGTACCAGTGAGCAGAAAATTGAGCGATGAAGAGACAGGTGTAGGAGTAGAGAAAAGGTGGAGCAGAACTGAAAAAGCCATTAAAGATGCCTCAGAAGACCTGATATGCTAAAGAAGGTGCAAAAGAACGCAGGAATAGTTTGGTGAAAATTGCAGGTCAGCAGTGGAGGAAAAGAACAGGGTAACAATAAAAGTGCTGTAGAGGCAAACCAGAAATTATGGAACAAAATAGAGAATTAAGGAGAAGAGCCAACGGACCTGTGCGATAGAAAGAAAAGAGAATGGACTTAGAAGAAATTTCAAAAACTACAAGAATTAAAGGAACAGAGTGGAATAGGAAAGTTCTATCATGCTGTAGGCAAAATAAAGAGAAGATTTTAGCCAGAAGCAATGGCATGCTCCAGTAAAGATGGGAAAATGATAAGGTAGGAAGAACAGGTAGTGGTAAGATGGGCAAGGTATTACAAAGATACATTAAATAACAGCCTAGAACACGAAGAGACAGCTGTGCAGGAGGAAAGAGTGGAACTGGAAGTTGACAATCTATCCACATCTACATCTACATCGATATTCTGCAATTCACATTTAAGTGCCTGGCAGAGGGTTCATCGAACCGCCTTCACCATTCTCTATTATTCCAATCTCGTATAGCACGCGGAAAGAATGAAAACCTATATATTTCCGTACGCGCTCTGATTTCCCTTATTTTATCGTGGTGATCGTTTCTCCCTATTTAGGTCGGTGTCAGCAAAATATTTTCGCATTCGGAGGAGAAAGTTGGTGATTGGAATTTCGTGAGAAGATACCGTCGCAACGAAAAACACCGTTTGATGTGCAGCCCAAATCCTGTATCATTTCTGTGACACTCTCTCCCATATTTCGCGATAATACAAAACGTGCTACCTTTCTTTGAACTTTTTCGATGTACTCCGTCAGTCCTATCTCGTAAGAATGACACACCGCGCAGCAGTATTCTAAAAGAGGACGGACAAGCGTAGTGTAGGCAGTCTCCTTAGTAGGTATGTTACATTTTCTAAGTGTCCTGCCAATAAAACGCAGTCTTTGGTTAGCCTTTCTCACAACATTTTCTACGTGTTCTTTCTAATTTAAGTTGTTCGTAATTGTAATACCTAGGTATTTAGTTGAATTTACGGCTGTTAGATTAGACTGATTTATGGTGTAACCGAAGTTTAACAAGTTCCTTTTAGCACTCATGTGGATGACCTCACACTTTTCGTTATTTAGGGTCAACTGCCACTTTTTGTACCATTCAGATATTTTTTCTAAATCGTTTTGCAGTTTGTTTTGATCTACTGATGACTTTATTAGTCGATAAGCGACAGCCTCATCTGCAAACAACCGAAGACAGCTGCTCAGATTTTCTCCCAAATCGTTGATGCCAATGAGGCAAGAAACCAACACTGCAAGAGGTCTCCCAGGCTGTGCACGAGACGAAAAGCAATCGAGCCCCTGGGGAAAACAGCATAATCCCTGAATTAATAAAAACAGGTGGAGAGGCTGTAATAATGGAACTACACATATCAGATACACGGGGACCGGTAACTACCCTAGATAGCTGGAAAAGTAAAATAATAATCCCGATTTATAAGAAAGGGAATACCAATGGAGGTATAACACTTCTAAGCACAGATTGTAAGACCTTGACAGGTACGTTAAACGAAAGGAGCGCGCAGAAGACATACTATGTGAATATCAACGTAGCTTTCGACCAGACAGAGGAACAACTGATCAAATATTTGTGATAAGACAAATGACGGAAAAGCTATACAGATCTGCATTTCCTGTGACAGCATAAATTGGCAAGAACTATACAGAATACTGGAAGAAATTGGCATATGTGCTAAAATAATAGGACTAATCACAATGAGAGTGACAGAGACAAGAGAAAAAGTAAAGGTGAAAGCTATGACTTTAATAAAGGCGTGAAGCAAGTCTCTACACCAGCGTTTCTCAAAGTGTGCGCCAGAGCGCACTGGTGCGCTGTAAAGCATTTATGGGTGCGCCCTGTAATATTTTAGGAAACATATGGCAAAATATAAAAGAACGTATAGCTACTCAATTTTATCCATTTTATGACAGGTATAATACGGAACGAGTCCTTATGTTTTATCGAATAGTGCAGTTTCGTTTATTCTCCTTGTAGTGTTGACAGTATTCGCAACGTTTCATGACTGTCTTCTCTCTTCCATTGCTGCTTATCTTAGCTCTATAACAGTAGCGGCTGCCTGGGAACTGTTATCTCTTGTATGCGGCTGATATGCCCAAGCCACCCCCACCTACTGATGACACCGCCTTCCTGGCTCTCTATCCTACCCTTCAACGGTCCCAACGCACACTCCAAACCCACGTTGACCAGTTCACCACTTGCTGTAACCAGTGGTTCCTCCGCCTCAACTCCTCCAAACCTCAGGCAATCATCATAGGCTGCACCACCCACTCCTTCCATGATTTATTGCCTCACCCTTTATGGTCGTCCCATCCAGCTCACCCCCACCCTGAGATACCTAGACCCCACCCTCGACCGTCAACTCATGTGAACACCTCACCTCCTCACCATCCAGCAGAAAGCCCATTCCCACCTCCGCCTCCTGAAATTCTGGACATGGGGATTGCATCCTTCCACCATCCTCCACACCTCATCCATCCTATCCTCTGTTATGCCGGCATTGCCTGGATCTCCACACCCACCCACTTTTATAAGGCCCTCCAAATCCTCAAATGCCATGCACTTCGCCTTGCCTCCCGTATCTGGCTTCCTTCCCCCACACAGCTCCTGTATGAACTGATCCCCTTCCCCCACCTCCTCCTTTTCCTCCATCATCGCTGCATCCTTTACACTGTCCGCAGGCTTGATCCCCCCCCACCCCCTGGTTTCCTCCTTCCTCTCCACCCCCCGCCTGTTGCCGCGCCTCTATCGCTGTATCCCTCCCTCTCTCCACCTCCACACTACATCCTTCATCAGGGCAATTTCCAGCGCCTCCCCCTCCTGAATGATGAACTTTGCAGTGACAGATACCCTTCCTTCCAACTATAACTTGGCCTTGTTACCCCCCTCCCCAGGGCTCCCTTTTTCCTCTCCCCTCCTTCTCCCAGAGCGAATTTTCCTCCTCCTCCTCCCTCAGACCCTGCACCCCATCCTTGCCTCTTTCCCTCCCTCCCTCCCTGGCCCTCTTCAGTGCGCCCCCCGCCCATAACCGCCCCCTCTCTTCCCCTCCCCTCCTCTCTCATCTTCATGCACCTGGCAGATCCTCTGTTTTGATCATCGTCATCAGCGTGCCACGTCAGTGTTGTGTTTGGTGCTGTTCTCCTGTGCGTCGTGAGGTGTGATTTTAATTGTGTGATGGCCTTGTACTCAGTGTCACTGTCAGTGAGTATGTGCTATGCCACCTGTCGATACTTTTATGCTCCGGTCATACATCGCCTTGTGTTCTTTTAACTGTCCCAGTGTGTGGTTTTTTATGTGCAATACTTTTTTCCGTTTTTTATCTCCATGTTTTCTCCTTTATGTTATTTTTAAATGTCTTCTGTTGTATGTTCTATGTCTTTCGGCTGAAGAGCATCGCATATGTTGCTGCCAGCCTGCCCCGATGGGTAACTGGAATACAATAAAGAAAGAAAAAAACTGGGAACTGGGCAGAGGTATTTCAAAATAATGGGTGATGATAAAGCAATAGTTGGCTCATCGAGATCATCCCTTACACCACCGATAAGTGTAAGGAGTTCTAGGGAAAGTGTAATTAACCGTGGGGCGAGAAAAATAATTATTCGGATGGCAGAACACTCAGAAATTGTCACATTGCTACAACCATAACAATATGCTGTGATGGGAATGATTAACTCATTTAATAATGAATGTAACTGTATTTATATATGTAACAATTTAACCATGGTAAAGTCTGGTGTGGCCAACACAGTAACTTATTTGATATGTTGTAAAAAAATTTTTCAGTTCAAGACTGCTACCATCGGCTGCAAGTTTCTTACAATATAATGCTTCATGGTCATTCATAATTAATACATGACTCAAAGGCCATTTTCTTTAACTTCTTGCACTAGAACTGCATTACAACAGCCTTACCTTAACTACACAATTTCTGATAGAAATAATGCCCTTTTAGCGAACCCATTTTACTTTTGTGAGTAAAATATAACTATGTTAGTCGCTGGTCGGTACCAGGCTCGTAGGCATCCGTGGATGAGTAGCACTGGTTATGAAATTTTCCTATCCATCTCCCCCCCCCCCCTCTCTCACTCTCTCTCCACCCTACGTCCTGTAGGCGCCGTGCAAATTATTTTCGCACGCGTCGTTCCGTGCCTTCTTTCCGCAACCAAATGGTACGACGCTTATGTCGCTCTTAAAGTCTGTAAATAAATATTGAGTTAATCCACAGTGTAGTGGATTTCTGGTCAGATTCAAACGTTCAGTATCAGGGGAAAACGGTGAAAAAATATTTGACGACTGACAGATTTTTCCGGTGGAATCTCTTACGGATATTATCTGATCGTGTCGTACTTTTGTTTCGCAGTTGAATTGCCTATGGACGTTTTTCTTTTATGGTGGAAGCCATGCTGAGACTGAGCCTTGTGCGCTGTGCATGTGATCACAACTTGTCCATAGAATTCGGAAGGTTTCATGTGGTGCCCAGTGATTGCGAACCTATTCCACGTAACAACGAGTGGCGCAGCAATAGCACGTGGGAAGTGAATTGCATATAATTATTATTATTGTTGGCCGTCAGGACCTGTTTAGGTACTAAAAATAACATCCGCAACCAGTCACTTCTTAATAATATTTGATTGAAAATGCATACCATTTTGTTGTTAATAACATATTATTCAAAAGAGAAATTTGGAGAGGAAATTTTCTTAGAGAGCTGCTTATTGTTTGGCCTCGAGCTGTTCGTGACTGAAAGAATTTCATTTCATGTTCTTTGCTACAGACGAGTAGCACATGTGACTATGATCGTCATTGTTCACGAAGCCTTGCTTCTTCTGAAAGTCATTTCCACTGCAGTGTGGTGATTCAGCGGATTCATGACAGAAGCTCCAGCAAGGTTAACGGAACTTGAAAATTATCGTCGGCAGCACTGTTAACCCATGGAGGCACAAGAATTCAGACCCAGAAGGAAAACACGTTTCCATTGTTGTGCGGTTGACATTGTCGCAGAGTTTTCAGGTGATGTCAGTGAGGTGTTGTCGCGTACTTAGGGCTCGTGTTTTGTGTACTGCCTACTGCTTATTTTCAAAGCGGTGGAAGTGAACTTATACGCAAAATACAATGGAATAAAATAGTCAGGTTTATCAAAAACAAACATGATGTCAGAGAATCCGCGAAGTGAACAAACGGTAGCAAGTAAAAAATCAAAACAGCGGCCTACTCGTAAGTACGATGAAAGCTACTTAAGCTATGGTTTGACTAGGATGGGAGTGAAGATTATCCTTTCCCACTATGCTTAGTATGTCGGTATTAAATGGAAGATGAATCTCTCCCTCCTAGTATACTGAGCAAACATTTTAAAACAATGCAGTCACATTAGCAAGATAAACCTCTTAAGCTATGTGAAGAGATTGCCCGAACAGCAAACAAGGGAAGCAAATTCTTTTAAAAGTTTAATGTGTGTTTCTGATGAAGCTCTGACTGCTTCCTACCACGTCTCTGAATCAATAGCAAAGAGTATTTTTTGTGTTAGCAGAAGAGCCAACACCGTGTTACGTCTCTGAATCAATAGCAAAGAGTATTTTTTGTGTTAGCAGAAGAGCCAACACCGTGTTACGAATGGAGGCCGAAATGCACGCGTTTTAGCTCAAGCAGGCTGGCGTGAGGAGGGAAGAACTATACTGACGTGAGGTCTGGAACATGACAAGGAATGAGAATTCAGAAAACGGACGTAATTAGTTTGATACTTAACTTTAATCCATTAAGGATGAACGTCGCTCTTGACGGTACATGATTCACAATATTATTTCAGAATACATTCTTGAAGGTAGTTCTTATATATGGCGCCTTGCTAGGTCGTAGCAAATGACGTAGCTGAAGGCTATGCTAAACTGTCGTCGCTAGCAAAGTCGGCTGTACAACTGGGGCGAGTGCTAGGGAGTCTCTCTAGACTAGACCTGCCGTGTGGCGGCGCTCGGTCTTCAGTCACTGATAGTGGCGACACGCGGGTCCGACGTATACTAACGGACCGCGCCCGATTTAAAGGCTACCACCTAGCAAGTGTAGTGTCTGGCGGTGACACCACAGTATTAAAGTTCATACTATAGGTAAGTCACTTATTTTGCCTGCTTGCAAAAAAAAAAAAAAAAAAAAAAAAAATGGTCAGGGCGATGCTAGGAAATGGAGCATCTATGAAAATAAGCAAGATTCCTTTGTCGAATGGTACAGTTCACAGGTGTATTACAGAAATGTCTACTGATATTGAGAAATATGTATGCAGTATTAATCTCAAGTACTCAGACTTTGAATTGCAAGTTGATGAATCAGCAGACATTACCAACCAATCGCAACTCTTAGCATTTGTCCGTTTCATTAATCAAGATCAAATAGTAAATCAGTTTCTTTTTTGCAAAGAATCAAGTGTGTCTACCAAAGGTGACGACGTTTTCAACATTTTAAATGCTTATCCTAATACGTGGCAGTTAATATAGAAGTCGTGTGTAGGCATTTGTACAGACGGAGCTCTCTCCAATGGTAGGCTTTTGTAAAAAAAAAACAAAATATTATCGTAACGCAGTGCTTTCTTCATAGGGAAACCTGACTAGCAAGAACATAAGGAGAAAAACTGAGAGAAGTCTTTGAGCAAGTTTCTCAGATGGTAAATTTGGTTAAAACAAGACCTACCAAAACCTGTTTATTCGAAAAACTTTGCATCGATATGGAGTCAGAACACAGACGGTTGCTTTTATACACAGAAATCAGGTGGTTGTAGAAGGGAAAGTACTAACCCGTGTGCATAAGCTACGACAAGAACTTTTTTCGAAGAAATGAAAAATTTAAATTTTTGCAACCTCCATGGGAGTGCAATATTTGGCCGATATATTTCAGCAATATTTTTAACACTAGCATTCAAGGGAAAGAACAAAATATCCTCGCATCCACCGACAAAATTAAAGCATTTCCCAGGAAGCTACAAATATGGAAAAGAAAAGCTGTCAATAGTAGTAGATCATTTAATAAGTTTAGAAGAGAAACTGAGTTCATATTTTCCGTAGCTCAACACTGAACAGTACGACTGGATTCGAACTCATTCATGGAAACTTCAGGTGATTTCGGCTAAACATTAACAGAAGAAGAACTGGCAGGTATATCTACTGATCGTGTACTTATGATTAAGCATAAGGAATTGTCTCTTGACGCCTTTTGGATTTCTATAAAAGAAGAATGGATGTCGAAATCTAAAAAGGCTTTGAACACTTTACTTCAATTTTCGACGTCATGTTTATGTGAATTAGGATTTTGTCCCCTCACCACAATGAAACGTAAAAAGAGAGGAACTCTTCAATGTGTTGACGAGGAAATGAGAGTTTGTCTTTCAAACATATCTCCAAACATTGAAAAAATCGCGGGGACACATCAGGCTCATGCTTCTCATAAGCATTAGTAAGATTAGACGTAATGTACGTTTCATTTGTATTGCATTCTTCCTGTTTTCTATAATTTGAATTAATCGTTAGTTTTATTGTATTATTTGATTTCAATGCGTATCACTTAATAGTTTCTCTTACCATGCGTCTTGGCAGGGTAGGAGGCAACACGACGCTCGCCCGTCGCATTTGGGTGAAAATCGTGCTTTATGAATCTCTCAAATTTTTTATACAAAAATTATTTGTCCATATTGTGATAATGTATGCTTTTTATTAATATAAGTTGTATTTTCTGTAGTCTGGACGTGAAATTAAAAATAAAATTACTTCATTGTTATTTTATCACAGTATTTATTTTCTGTATTGACTGTTGTAAAATATTATTTGCGGCCTTTTAAATGCGCCCGAAGCTCAAAAAGTTTGAGAACCACTGTTCTACACTGTCCTACTCGGTATAGCCCTGCACAGTGTGGAAAATAAAATCAACGAAAGAGGCACCATATTTACGAAAACCAGCCCAATATGTGCACATGTTGATGACGATGCTATAGTAGGAAGAAATATCAATACACTCCAAGAAACATACCGGGCAATAGAAACAGAAGCACTAAAATTTGGCCTCACAGTAAATGAAAGCAAAACAAAATTCATGGTAATGTCACAATCAAGAAGAACCCCTAAAAACCTAAACTTCGAAGGGAAATGCTTCAAAGGAGTGTCCTCTGTTAACTTCTTGAGAGCCCTAATAACAAATGATAACAGTATTGGAAAGGCTATAAAGGAAAAATACAAACAGGAAACAGAGCCTGCTTTGCAAATATTCAGCTTTTCAGAAAATCGAAACTGGGTCAGAGGTATGGACGTTGACAGAACATGACAAAAATGAACTAAGAACCTCTGAGAACTTTGAGTGGAAAATACCACTCAAAATCTATGCTCGAAAAACGGGGGAGGAAGGATGGAGAATACGCTAAATGTGAGATGGAGATGGAGAGGGTTGTATGGGCGCACGACGGCAAGGTCTTCAGTGCCGGCTCAGATTGAGAGGGGTGTCAAGAAAATACTCAGAACAGTAAAATGAAACAGAACGTAAAACACAGGTAATAAGGTTGGAAAAATATGTGCCTACCCACACCGAAACGTGAGATGAAGCATGTCGTCAGTAGTAAAACATGGACAACACAAGAAGAAAGTGGTAGAGGGAGCTAAAACAATGTAGCAGATGGAAGTGGCAGGCTGACCGCAAAGAAAAAAGGGAGGAGCCAACCACTTTGCAATAGACTAAAACCTCCAGAGTCCAGACACATCACAAAACTTTACAACCCTAGACACACAAGGCCGAATTATTAGAAAGGCAGGGACATAGTAAAACTTGTGAAACCACAGAGCTTACGAAGGCTAGGACACGTGGAGAGAATTGGAGAGGATAGAATTCCCCAGAAAATGATGAAAGGTGTGATCCATTCAGCTAGGGGAAAAGAGAGACCTATAAGAAGATGAACTGACGACGTAATAGTGGATCTGACCAGTATGGGAGTCCGGGATTGGAAAAGAGCAGCAAACAACCGAGAAATGTGGAGCAAGCTCGTTGAAGAAGCCAAGACTCACTAAGGGCTGTAGCGCTACTGAAGAAGAAGAACTGATTCACTTCGACGTGCAATGATTGTTATAATTTCAGCAAAATTCAATCAGGAAGAAAAATCAATCTTCTTCTAATAAAATCAAATCTTAAAAAAACCTTTAGTTCCACATAAACATACACTACATCTTTCTTAACGGATGAATAAATCACTTCTCAGATTCAATGATGTGTTTTATTTTAACGTAGTCTTGTCAATAACGTCGATGTTAACTTTAAGCGGCCAAGACAAGAAAAATAACTGTAACTACCATTACGTTTTCCTTTACAACATTGATTGTCCTCTTTTTTCTTCGTTACGTACAGTTAAGTACGTTTATTTTATTTGAATCACAGGGCAAAAACGCACGCCGATGGTCTTCGCCTAGTGCACAATAGCGGTCACCTCGATGCTTGCCAGCTGCGCCGAAAATGCTGACGTCGTTGTGTTGCTGCACTTTCCAACGAAATGAAACGGATACAAAACAATCGATTTAAATACACACAGATAACATTGCCAATGATATTACTAAATATCCAATGTTACGCTCGAAGAATACATCCAATATATGATTAACTGCAGCCGCCCGGAGTGGCCGTGCGGTTCTGGGCGCTACAGTCCGGAGCCGAGCGGCCGCTACGGTCGCAGGTTCCTCGGGCATGGATGTGTGTGATGTCCTTAGGTTAGTTAGGTTTAATTAGTTCTAAGTTCTAGGCGACTGATGACCTCAGCAGTTAAGTCGCATAGTGCTCAGAGCCATTTGATCAACTGCAAACTGAGTGGTGAATGACACGGTGTAACTGTTATGATATTTGGTGGCGCTACAAATGCTGGGAAATACTGCAGAGTCATCACACAGGTAAATCTATGTTCTGTTTAAATTTCTATTTGCAGCTACATCAATTTATGATTCTGTGTGTTTGCCGTCTGTTACTGCTGTCAGCTGTAGAAATTACACACATACATGTGAACAACAACTAACTGTATAAATTATTTCGCCCAGTTTATGAATAGAAGCTGGATTCTTCAAGATTTCTAGATTTTTTCGATTGTTTCGATAAGACTAAAAGTGTCACCACATAGTGTTCCAGGCTGGTCTAGCACAGATATCTATTGTATTTCAGAGTGTAAATCAACATTGCAGCACATTATTTATTTATTTACTTGCGGTTTACTCAAAAGGTCAGAGATATACATGATAAGACTGCCAAAATAATTAAGATACCTAAATTAAAATTTAAAATGTAATTAAAAAAGTCTTTTAGCCATCGAACAGGTTTCCTTTCTTAACGCTCTCACTAAGTGATGTAACAGTCATTGCCATCATTGTAGAAGATTTTCTCTATGACATCTATTCAAAGTTCAGTACAAAGACGTCGCTACACAAGTGAGACACAAAACAGGCCAACAGCTGTTAGATAAAAAACACGCCCAAGTGTTTGTTTGTTAGCTAACAATTGTTTGGCTGCTTTGTGTGAGATAATTTTTTGTTTATATGTTACAATTTTTGCATTAATTCTGATATCTTGTTTTATCTGCTTTATTAATCTGTCTTCTTTCTTACTTCTTCAGTTTTCTTGTTTCAGTCTCCTTTTTTTATTGTTTACTTCTTCTGTTCCTTGTTTACTTGTTCTGTTGTATTGTTTAATTTTTCTCGTTTTCTTCCTTATGTGACTTTTTTTCCTGCTTTCCTAGTTGCTCAGTGACTTTTTTTCTATCTCTTGTTTCGTTCTTCGACCTTCTTCTATTTTTCTTCGCAAGTTCTATTTCCATTTGGTACTTATTTCGGTACTCGTTATTCTTCCTATACTGTAGACGTCTGATTCGCTCTCAATAGCAGCAGAGAAGTCTCCCAAATTGGACAAGGCTTTCAAATCAACAAAAGAAACATCCGTATTTGCTCGAATGAGATGTTGATGACCACAGGAAACGCAAACCAAAGTGGTCGCCTTGAATAGCTTATCTTTTCTAGAGCTAGTCCAAAATTTAGCCACCGCTGCGTTTTTCACCCTGGTCGTGTACGTAACTGTTAAAGTATGAAGTGGTATATTCGCGGAGAAGAGCACAGGCGGGTGTTGGAGCTTCACAAGACGAACAGTCTGGTGTAATGCTGAGCGTAGCATCCCGCGTGACGAAAGCGCGGCCTGGCCGAACTGAGGACCGCCGATCTTGGGGCGCGGCCGCCTGTGTAAAGGGCGTGCAACTGCAGCCGCAGCCACTGAGGGCAGCCAGGCTTCACGGTTACAAGTGCCGGACGTCAAAAGTCGACAGCAAACGCTCTGACTCTCTCTCTCTGTCTCCCTCACACACACACACACACACACACACACACACACACACACACAGAGACGGAGTCAGACACACAAGTAGATACTGATCATGAAAAAGCATTGAACAAAATATTTTAGGCATGAAATGTATTCACAGTCGCGAATATGGACAGCCATCAGCTGTATTTATGGAGCTCCAGCGTGCTCGGTTAATAACGGGACAGCAACTCGTATCAACTAATCTGATGCATAAAACAGCCAAAGTAGCGAAATCCCGTTTTATTTATTTATTTAATTAATGAGTAGCTTCGAGCCACGAGAATCCATTTTCAAATTTTCATGTGATATGGGCAGAAGACTGAGTACATATATCTGGACACAGAACATAACGTAACAGAATGTACGTACGTAACAGACAGAATGGTGCATTGCGCGTCCTTTTTTTTTTTTTTTTTTTTTGTGTCCTCAGTCTTGTGACTAGTATCGAGCAGCCGTCCCCGAATTCCTCTCCCTTTCTGTGCCAACCTATTCATCTCAGAGTAGCAGTTGCAACCTATGTCATTAACTATTTTCTGAACGTATGCCAACCTCTGTCTTCGTCTACCCTTTTTACCCATTAGAGTTTCTTCTAGTACCATAAAAGTTCTTCCCTGACGTCTTAACGCATGTTCTATCGCCCTGTCCCTTCTTCTTGCAGCCTTTTCCTTGTATTCCTTTCCTCATCTCTTCTACAGAGAACCTCATCACTTATCTCATCAATCCACCTACTTTTCAATATTCTTCTGTAGCACCACACATCAAATGCTTCGATTTTTATCTGTTCCGGTTTTCCCACAGTTCATGTGGCACTACCATACAGTGCTGTGCTCCAAATGTACATTCTCAGAAATTTCTTCCTCAAATTAAGGCCTATGTTTGATACTAGCAGACTTCTCTTGGCCAGGATTGTCCTTTCTGAGAATGCTAGGCTGCTTTTGATGTTCTTCTTTGACCATCATTGGTTAGTTTGCTGCTAGATAATATAATTCATTAACTTCATATAGTTCGTGACCATCAATTCTGATGTTAAGTTTCTCGCTCTTCTCATTTGTGCTACTTTTCATTACTTTCGTCTTTCTTCTATCTCAGTCCATATTCTGTATTCCTTAGACTATTCATTACAATTCAGCAAATCATGTATTTCTTGAATGAGATTTTCACTCTGCAGCGGAGTGTGCGCTGATATGAAACTTCCTGGCAGATTAAAACTGTGCGCCCGACCGAGACTCGAACTCGGGACCTTTGCCTTTCGCGGGCAAGTGCTCTACTAGTCACTTGCCCGCGAAAGGCAAAGGTCCCGAGTTCGAGTCTCGGTCGGGCACACAGTTTTAATCTGCCAGGAAGTTTCATGTATTTCTTCTTCACTTTAACTCAGGACAGCAATGTCATTAGCGAATCGTATCACTGATATCCTTTCACCTTCAATTTTAATTCCACTACTGAACTTTTCTTCTATTACCGCATTGCTTCTTCGACGTACAGATTGAACAGTAGGGGCGAAAGACTACATCCCTTTCTTATAGCCTTTTTAACCCGAGCATTTCGTTCTTGGTCTTCCACTCTCATTATTCGCTCTTGGCTCTTGTACATATTGTGTAGTATCCGTCTCTCCCTCGTGTCTTGATTTTTCTTTACTCTTGCTTGCATTATCAACTGCATCACGTCAGAATTGCCTCTTTGGTGCCTTTACCTTTCCTAAAGTCGAACTGATCGTCATCTAGCATATCCACATTTTTCTTTTCCATTCTTCTATATACTATTCTTGTAAGCAACTTGAATGCGTGAGCTGTTAAGCTGATTGCGCGATAGTTCTCGCGCTTCACAGCTCTTGCAGTTATCGGAATTGTGTGGATGATATTTTTCCGCAAGTCAGATGGTGTGTCTCCAGATTCATACATTCTACCCACCAACGTGAATAGTTGCTTTGTTGTCACTTCCCTAGTGATTTTAGAAATTCTGATGGAATGTTATCTGTTCCCTCTGCCTTATTTGATGTTGTCCTACAAAGCTCTTTTAAAATCTGTTTCTAATACTGGATACCCTATCTCCTGTTTGCTCTACTACCACATCAGACAAATCTTCCCCCTGATAGAGGCCTGCAGTGTACTCTTCCCATCTATCCGCTCTCTCCTCTGCATTTAACAGTGGAACCTCGTTGCACTCTTAACATTACCATCCTTGGTTTTAATGACACTGAAGGCTGTTTTGACGTTCCTGTAAGTTGAGTCAGTCCTTCCAACAATCGTTTCTATTTCGAATTCTTTGCATTTTACATGCAGCCATTTCGTCTTAGCTGCCCTGCACTTCCTGTTAATTTCATTCGTGATTTGTTTCTGTATTCCTGAATCTCACTGAACATTTTTGTCCTTCCTTCTCTCAACTGAAGTATTTTTTCTGTTACCCATGGTTTCTTCCCAGTTTACTTCTTTGTTCCTATGGTTTTCTTCCCAACTTCTGTGATGGCCCTTTTCAGAGATGTCCATTGCTCTTCAACTGTACTGCCTACTGAGCTTTTCCTTATTGATGTATCTACAGCCTTAGAGAACTTCAACCGTATATCGCCATTCCTTAGTACTTTCGTATCCCACTTCTTCGCGTATTGATTCTTCCTGACTAGTGTCTTCTGCCTACTCTTCATCACTACTACATTGTGATCTGAATCTGTGTCTGCTCCTGGGTACGCCCTACGATTCACTATCTGATTTCGGAATCTCTGCCTGACTATAATGTAATCTAACTGAAATCTTCCCGTATCATCTGGCCTTTTGGAAGTATACCTACTCCTCTTGTGGTTCTTGAACAGAGTATTCGCTGTTATTAGCTGAAATTTACTAAGGATCTCAATTAGGCTTTCTCCTATCCCACTCCCTGTCCCATATTCACCCGTAACCTTTTCTTCTACTCCTTCCCCTACAACTGCATTTCAGTCCCTCATGACTATTAGATTATCATCTCCCTTTATGTGCTGTATTACCTTTTCAGTATCGTCACATACTTTCTCTATCTCTCCATCTTGTGCTTGCGATGTCGGCATATATACCTTAACTGTCGTTGTCGGTGTTGGTTTGCTGTCGACTCTGATAAGAACAACCCTTATCACTGAACTGTTCACAGTAACACACTCTCTGACCTACCTTCCTGTTCATAACTAGTCCTACTCCCGTTACACGTCTTTTTTTCTGTTTGTATTATCCTATACCATTTCACTTCACTGACCCTACTATATCTAGACTGAGCCTCTGCATTTTCTAGCTTCGTTACCACCTTAAAGCTTCTGAAATTCCACTCTCCGACTCGTAGAACGTTATCCTTATTCAGTCTTTTTCTCGTGGTCACCTCCCCCTTGGCAGTCCCCTCGCGGAGATCCGAATTGGGGACTATTCCGGGATCTCTTTGCCAATGGAAAGAGCATCATAACACTTTTTCATTATAGGCCACATGTTGTGTACAAAGTTACTTCTCTTTAATGCAGTAGTTCCCATTACAAAGTTACTTCTCTTTAATGCAGTGGTTCCCATTGCCTTCTGTCTCCTCATGCCGGTGATCATTGCCGATTCATCCGCCTTTAGTGGATGCTAGCGCCCATAATGGTGCTTGACAACATGGCGTATCTCTTTTATCCAACAGTAAAGTAGGAATGTCCGACGCGTAACATATGTAAAGAGGTAAAGCCATCCAGGAGAGAGTCCGGGGGAACATTGCTTCGTTCTTTTGAACAACACAGGCACTGCAATGTCAATCATATTTTGTCGATGATGTATCTTGTGAACTCCGCGGCCGCTAATGACTGTTAGTGAGTATCGCAACCACCCACAAATACTTTTTAAATGCCTTACTTCAATAACGTAAGCTGTGTAGGGCTATCAGGCTCATTTTGAACTCGCTGACATTCCGGTTACACAGATGTTTTATCAGCTGCACGCCGTTTGCTGCCGCACTGTACGAGTAGATTTGAAAGTTTAGCGCCACTTCATACAATTTCTCAATAGTAAAAACATGGTAATGTGCCTACATTTAGTTATATATAAGATGAAACCGTGGTGTTCACTTACGTATGGTTCAATGGATGGCGGCGTGGTTTGAGGCGCCATATCACGGATTGCGTGGCTCCTCCAGCCGGAGGTTCGAATCCTCCCTCGGGCAAGGGTGCGTGTGTTGTACTTAGCATAAGTTAGTTTAAGAAGTGTGTAAGCCTAGGGACCGATGACCTCAGCAGTTTGGTCCCTTAGGAATTCACACACATTTCAATGGAAGCCTTTTTGTTCTGGTACTGTCCTAACGTTTTTCCAGGACAATGTATAAGCTGTTGCAGTGAAAACAGCACTCAATTTCTGAATAAAACATTGTGGCACACAAACGCTTGACGGTATCCTTCATGTCGGTTTAAGTTTCACACATGTCCTTTCCATCCGATGTTTTGTTTACAATACAAAGAGTATCCACTGTCAGCTATTTGTTTTTTGCGTCACCACGTCTTTCATGCGACGCTCAGCGTCGACGGAAAGCGTTCTTCTGTTTCCCGTTGCAGACAAAATAATTTTTAAATCGGAATTATAAGTGCTCATTCAATAGAACGGTCCCAAATTATTCTAGTGCTAAGTCTGTTTTATCGATACATGTTATCAGAGAGAGTAAAACATGAAGTATAAATAGTAATCCAGCTACGACCCCACACTCCTGGCTCACGTTGAAAGTACCGCCAAGCAGCAGCACTGCACAGTCGCTCTCGTATTACAATTTGTCCTTCGTGATTTAAAACTCCGCACTAGACTAACTTGGGATCGCTCTATCGAATGGATACTTAAAATTCCTTTTTTTCTTTTTTTTTGACATGGGCAACAAACCGACGCTCTCCACCGGGTGCTGCATGAAAGATGTCATGAGCACTACTTGTTTGGGGTGGCTCTAGCTACACATTACAGAAACAAAAACGAAAATATCTGCCGGAACACAGAGAAAATAAAATGCGCCTGACGATTACTAGGAACGTTTGATGATTAGGGATGTGGCGTATAGTGCCATGCATGACTGCTACAGAAGTCTGACTGTAGCAAGTAGCTTCATAGAGATAGTGATGAGTCACAGCTACTTCTATTAGATGTGCTCTTACGATGAAGCAGGTGCTAATAGTTTACTTGTAGCTCTATAAAGATATTTTAATTTAGTGGAATTATTGTCTAAAATCGATCATACAGTGTCGGAGAGCAATTATGGACAGATGGTGAAGATGAAAGTACAAATTCCCAGATTTTCTGTGTGAATTGTGACTTACTGAAAACTAAAATCCGTGCGGCGTATTATACGAGTCGTGACCGAGAACTGTGTGTTCAAAGTGACCGATTTGTGTAATGTACAGCAAGCATTCTGTTGCATAGAGAATCCATCTGTATATTTTCAGTAATTCAGTAATAGGTTAGTTACGTATCTAAAGCTAGCTATTGAGAATGACACTGACTGGGTGTGAATGTCGAAACTGTAACTTCATTCTACATACGGATTTGACAGCTGTTTTTATATCGAAGAAATGACAATATGTCGGACGTTTTATTCGTTCTCTCGTTCAGTAGCTAACTAACCTTGGTGCTAAGAAAAACTTTTGACGCACCCTTTAGATACGATTAGTGCGATTTGTTCTATCACAGATCCTCCACTCGAAGAATATTATTCACTTTCTAATAGTGCAGGTGTGGGTGCACAAGAACACTGAAAGGTAAATGGAGGTTAACCCTAATATTGTATCGCTGCAGGCGGCCTACACACATTCTCTCTATTAAAGTTTAATTTAATTAACTTTATACCGAATTAGTAAATTATTACAAATATAAATATATGTAGGTTATGATTATGTCGTAATTCAGAAAATGTTAAAGACTAAAAAATTGTTATTAAACAACACTGGGCGTCTATCAAGTGTGCCGATAGTGATCTCTTTACCTATTCTTCTGTAGTAGTTTTTAGAGTGATATACACTCCTGGAAATTGAAATAAGAACACCGTGAATTCATTGTCCCAGGAAGGGGAAACTTTATTGACACATTCCTGGGGTCAGATACATCACATGATCACACTGACAGAACCACAGGCACATAGACACAGGCAACAGAGCATGCACAATGTCGGCACTAGTACAGTGTATATCCACCTTTCGCAGCAATGCAGGCTGCTATTTTCCCATGGAGACGATCGTAGAGATGCTGGATGTAGTCCTGTGGAACGGCTTGCCATGCCATTTCCACCTGGCGCCTCAGTTGGACCAGCGTTCGTGCTGGACGTGCAGACCGCGTGAGACAACGCTTCATCCAGTCCCAAACATGCTCAATGGGGGACAGATCCGGAGATCTTGCTGGCCAGGGTAGTTGACTTACACCTTCTAGAGCACGTTGGGTGGCACGGGATACATGCGGACGTGCATTGTCCTGTTGGAACAGCAAGTTCCCTTGCCGGTCTAGGAATGGTAGAACGATGGGTTCGATGACGGTTTGGATGTACCGTGCACTATTCAGTGTCCCCTCGACGATCACCAGTGGTGTACGGCCAGTGTAGGAGATCGCTCCCCACACCATGATGCCGGGTGTTGGCCCTGTGTGCCTCGGTCGTATGCAGTCCTGATTGTGGCGCTCACCTGCACGGCGCCAAACACGCATACGACCATCATTGGCACCAAGGCAGAAGCGACTCTCATCGCTGAAGACGACACGTCTCCATTCGTCCCCCCATTCACGCCTGTCGCGACACCACTGGAGGCGGGCTGCACGATGTTGGGGCGTGAGCGGAAGACGGCCTAACGGTGTGCGGGACCGTAGCCCAGCTTCATGGAGACGGTTGCGAATGGTCCTCGCCGATACCCCAGGAGCAACAGTGTCCCTAATTTGCTGGGAAGTGGCGGTGCGGTCCCCTACGGCACTGCGTAGGATCCTACGGTCTTGGCGTGCATCCGTGCGTCGCTGCGGTCCGGTCCCAGGTCAACGGGCACGTGCACCTTCCGCCGACCACTGGCGACAACATCGATGTACTGTGGAGACCTCGCGCCCCACGTGTTGAGCAATTCGGCGGTACGTCCACCCGGCCTCCCGCATGCCCACTATACGCCCTCGCTCAAAGTCCGTCAACTGCACATACGGTTCACGTCCACGCTGTCGCTGCTACCAGTGTTAAAGACTGCGATGGAGCTCCGTATGCCACGGCAAACTGGCTGACACTGACGGCGGCGGTGCACAAATGCTGCGCAGCTGGCGCCATTCGACGGCCAACACCGCGGTTCCTGGTGTGTCCGCTGTGCCGTGCGTGTGATCATTGCTTGTACAGCCCTCTCGCAGTGTCCGGAGCAAGTATGGTGGGTCTGACACACCGGTGTCAATGTGTTCTTTTTTCCATTTCCAGGAGTGTATAATAGTGGTGATTTTTTGTTGCAGTGAGGATATTCTTGTTCAGATTTCTGACTGTTATGTTTCATTTACAACGTATTGGAATGAACTGAGGTGGTTATTGTGCATTTCTAGTCCCTCCAGGAGATCGATTTTCTTTCCTTTCGTATGTAATATCTGTTAGTCATCTTTAATATTAGAATGTACATGTTGATCCACATGAACGACGATTGGCGATTCACTTAATTTTGTTAGTCCAAATGCATCAGTTTGTTCCTATATTAAAGATTATGCCGATATGGCCAAACATAATATTGTACTCAACACCAAAACCGATAGCCCAGCTTTTGAAAGTCAGGATTTTACAAGAGTGTTGGTGAAAATTCCCGTAGGTTGTTGCTCAGTTATGGTGTTGGAGAAAAGCATTTTAATAGCTTCTGTGGCTGGCTGCGTCATGCAGAAACAAAATATCTTCATGATATGTCCTTTCCCGCAACCACCACAAATGTGTCTGTGATCATTAATAGTATACATTTATTATAATTCATTGCATTCTTTAGGTTAATAAATTTTACTGTTCACAGTACGTCGTTAATATATTGTAATGCATTTTTATATATTGTAATGAATTTTTCTAGCTGCAGTATATATTTACTAATGCTCCGAATGCGTCTCACGCTTTACACTAGAGCATCTTGAGTGGGTTTAATTTGGTGTCATACAGTGTTGTTTTCGATAGGCTACTTATAGGTTTGTAAATTCAAGTTGTCGATGTATTGTGAGATCAGTAACTCTCGGTACTCATCAAAATTAAATAATTTTTTCATACACATTTGAAGAGCTAAATGCTTTTGCGAAACAAATATGACTGAAATAACCCTCCACTTTGTTTGAAACGTCCCCTTTTTGAAGAATTATACAAGACTGTGCTTTAACCTGACACACAATATTTTTAGCGCAACGCAATCTGACTTTCAGAAATCCCTACAAAAGAATGGCCCTGACTAACATTAACCTATACCTTTCACAAATCACTTACCTCACCAAAAATCTTCGTTACTCGAACTACTGTAAAACAGCGAGTGCCACTACTGCCAGCTAAATAAAAGATTCAAACTACGGAAGGCACTAACTACTGATAGGCATAGTTAGGAAATGAAAGATTTTAATAGAGAACAAACAATGTATTTACCTTAATTGTCATAATATATATAGCAGTTCATGACAAATTACAAAACTCCGCCATCTCTCTCCCCACATCCACCACTGCTGGCGGCTCACCTCCAACTGCGCAACGCTACGCGCTGTTAACATCCAGCTGCCTCTGCCCAACACTACAATGGCAATATTAACCTATACCTTTCACAAATCACTTACCTCACCAAAAATCTTCGTTACTCGAACTACTGTAAGACAGCGAGCGCCACTACTGCCAGTTAAATAAAAGATTCAAACTACGGAAGGCACTAACTACTGATAGGCATAGTTAGGAAATGAAAGATTTTAATAGAGAACAAACAATGTATTTACCTTAATAGTCATAATATATATAGCAGTTCATGACAAATTACAAAACTCCGCCATCTCTCTCCCCACATCCACCACTGCTGGCGGCTCACCTCCAACTGCGCAACGCTACGCGCTGTTAACATCCAGCTGCCGCTGCCCAACACTACAATGGCAGACAACAATGCAAACTAGCCACAGACTGCACACAGCACAGCCAGTGATTTTCATACAGAGCGCTACGTGGCGTTACCAATAAGAAAACCTAAACAGCCTACTTACATGTTAAATAACGTAGTATCATTCAATGAATAAGACAATTTTTCATAAAACATTGTCACATGCTTCATTCAATCCAAAGACATATACAGTTTAACTAAGTAATAAAATGTAGCTCATTTCACTAAAGATCATTGGAGAGCGGCAAGATGAGGTTGAAAACATTTTTAAAAATGTATATGACATACATTACTGATTCATTTATTTCATCAAAAACTTACATCTACATATACATAATTACTCTGTACTTCACACTAAGTGTCTTGCAAATGGTTCACAGAACAAGTTTCAGACTGTTTCTAGGCCGAGAAACAGTCTGAAACTTATTCTATGAACTATTTGCAAGACACTTAGTGTGAATTAGAGAGTAAAAGTAGTACATGGGAAAAAATACTTAAAAATATATTCGCATTCGGAGGAGAAACTTGGCGCCTGAAAGTTCGTTAAAAGACCTCGGCGCATCGAAAAACGCCTTTTTATAATGACAGCCACCCCAACTCGTTTATTGTACCCACGACATTTTCTTCCGTACTTCGCGATAACGGGCTGCCCTTCTTTCAACTTCCACAACGTCCACCGTCAATTGTGTCTGGTAAGGACCATACGCTACGCAGCAATACTCCAGAAGAGGACGGACAAGCGTGGTGTAGGCAGTTGTTTTAGTAAATTTGTTCCATCTCTTAATAAAGGGCATTTTTTGGCTTCTATTTCCCCACAACACTTTCTTTGTGATGATTCCAGTTTAAATTATTCGTTATTGTAATTCCTAGATATTTTGCCTAATGGACAACCATTAAATTTGTATTGTTTATCGTATTACGAGATTTAACGGAAATGTTTGCACTCTAGTGGATAACATCACACTTTTATTGCTGAGGGTCCAGTGCCACTTTTCGAACTATGCAAATTATCTTATGTTAATCATTTTGTAGTACATATAGATCTTCGGATAGGTTACTAGAGGGTAGACGACTGCATCTTGTGCAAGCAGTGTAAGATGGTTGGTGAGATCGTATCCTTGTTCATCACTGAACATTGTCAGACTGAATTAGTTATTTTCTAAAACGTGTTTCACCTCTCTGCTGTCCGCCCTCGGTAGCTGCGTGATCACCGCTACAGAATTTCAATCCTAAGGTCCTGGGTTCGATTCCTGGCTGGATTGGAGATTTTCTCCGCTCAGGGACTGGGTGCTGTGTTTTCATCATCATTTCATCCCCATCGACGCGCAAGTACTTCTTGTAACTATACATTTCTCACTTGCTTCTTTGATACTTATTTAAATATAGTGATCAGCCAGAACATTATGACCACCTACTTAGCCGTTATGTCCACCTTTGGCACGGGTAACAACGGCTAAACATCATGACATGGAAGCAATGAGGCCTTGGTAGGCCGCTCGAGGGAGTTGGGACCACATCTACACACACAAGTCACCTGATTCCCGCAAATTCCGGAGAGGGAGCAGTGAGCTCCGATTCCAAGTTCAACCATATCCTAGACGTCTTCTATCGGGGTCAGATCTAGAAAGTTGGGGAGCCAGAACATCAAATGGAACTCGCCACTGCGTTCCTTGAACCACTCCATCACACTCCTCCCCTTGAGACATGACGTATCATCTTGTCGAAAAATGTCACTGCATCGGGAAACATGATCGTCATGAAGCGCTGTACGTCGTCTGCAACCACTGTACGATACTCCTTGATCATCATATTCCCTTGTACGAGGTCCACTGGACTTACGGATGCCCATTTTAATGTTCCCCAGAGCATAACGGAGCCGCCACCAGCTTGTCTCCGTCCCGCAGTACATGTGTCAAGGAACTGTTCCCCTTGAAAACGATGGATTTGCGCCCTCCCATCGGCTTGACGAAGAAGTTGTCGGGATTCGTCAGATCATGTAACTGCTCTGCTACTGCGCAACAACAAGGAGCTGTTGAAATGGCAGCACTGGGTTGGAACCCACAAGGAACACGTAGACGTGGTCGCCCGAAAAAGACATGGAAAAGAACAACGAAAGAAGAAGCTCTCAAAGCTGGTAAAACACGGAGTGAACTGAAATGTTTGGCTGCTAAAAAAACCAGATGGAAGGTCTTTACTGCTGCCCTATGATCCAACAGAAACAACAGACACACTTGTTCTCTACCCAGCAATACAGTCTATTCTTAGGGCCACCACAGTTTGCCGCCTGTCCTGTTTTACCAGTCTGTCCAGCCTATGGCGTTCGACATTTGCGAAGAAATGTACCGCCCAATCCCCAGGTGTCTGGTCACGGTTTCCGAAGAGATCGTGTCGAGCGTCCAGGACATCACAGTTTACCGTTGGTCAAACTCAGATAGATCGCGCAACTACTACTACACAGACAGCACACTCACTGATACTACATGCAACGTGATGTTACTGATTAGCAGTAATTCCTCGCCAGGCAACGCTGTTATCGCCTGGACGGGTTTATATCGATAGTAGTCCGACTGTTACTACGGCGTCCTTCAAGTTATTGTCATCCCATTTATACCAATACATCTTCATATTTGCCTGCTTAAAAAGCTGTCAAAATTTAGAGTTTTTGTGGTATGTATTTTTTCGGGACAATCCGAAACGGCATTTTCCAACGCAACCCGCTGTGTACTTTAACATTCCCATTGTTATTACTTGGGCTACATATTGTCACTGCTACAATATAGAGCATAATAGTAATTGCAACTAAAGATACAATAAAAATTCAACATTTTTTACTTGCAAACAAAACACGGCACTCCAGAATTAAGATCGTGAGCAAAAAACTCCCAAACACACTGCTGTTTTAGTTCAAAGTCGTGTGAGCGACTGTAGTGGCACATTAGGTGTTGTCACTAGCGTCAATATTTAGAACTGGCTCTCCAATGAGAAATTGTTTTTCGTATTTTTGTGTCATTGTTTTGTGTTTTTCTTTAAGATTTCAGTGTTTAAAATCTTGTTTCACCTCCCAGATATCGAGAAACAAATTTTTCTGCTACAGTAGCAAAAGTTAAACTGCAGCTATTAGTTGCTGATTATTTCACGGAAAATTTCGTTTTGTGTTTTCTCAAGACACAAGAACTACATCAGATACGGCATCTCAGTAAACTAAAGGCTGCGACTTCCTACAGCCGCCGTTTAAACAGGGTTATCAGACAAAGGAAACACACTCCCGAGTAACTGCGACAACGTTTCGTTGACGCAGCACAAACAGTGTCCCCAGCCTGAACAAATATTGCTTAGTGTGCGGCCCTAACTCTCTGGGCACACACTTACGCCTGATCATGATAGTCCCCAGCAACACAACTAATGGCTACCTTTGTTGTTTGAGGAAGTTCTGATACTAACGGTGAAATTTATATCCATTCGTCATGAAACGTCATGGGTAGATATTACTTGGTTTTTATGAGAATCCTTTAGCATTCAGTACTTTGATCTATTTTGCAGATCATCATAATATTTCAATCGTGGGCTTTTATCGAGCCAAATAGATAAATGCATCAGTTCTACTAACGTCATGTCATACTTTCCATGCAGAAAATCCTTTTGTTGAAGATATCTGTATTCAACAACAGTTTCCTTTCCGTGTCTAGATGTCCTTAGTCATTTGCAAAACCCTATTTTACAAAAGAATCCCTTCGAGTCTTTTAGTGTCCGGCCAGCTGCAATATTTATCACGTAAATAGTCTCTGTTATCCATTGCTATCATTTTAGTTTTTCCGTTAATCTAAATATCGTGTTAGGAAACCTGTCCTTCGTAGCCAACATTCTTATCGAGCCTTCCTCTCTGTCAATAAGAACGAACATGAATTCCGTGAAATTCCGAGAGTTGTTTCAGATCCTCTAGCACATTCCTTAGTCTTCTAAACTATTTTCACATTTATCGTAATTTCGTAGACACAGGACTTAAACAATGATGACAGCAAACGTCCTTCTTTATGTACACCCTTAGCAGATAAAGAAGAAAATTATATGTCAACATACTATGTTAGGAGGGTTTGAATAGGGAGCATTAAGTAATCATTATCTAGAACTAACGAAAAGAACACAGTAGAACACGAATAGGAAGCTTTAAGAGATGAAATAGCGACGACAGCAATGGATCAAATAAACACAAAGACTGGGCCTAATACTAATCCTTGTAAACAAAAGACAGATTAAATTTAATTGACGATAGGAGACAATATCAAAATGCAGAAAAGGAAGCAGGCAAAAGGGAACGTGAATGTTTAAAACTGAAAGCGACAGTAAGTGTAAAATGGTTAAGCAGGGGTGCCTGGAGGACAAATGAACGCCTTTTGTAAGTAGCATACCTAGGGGCAAGTTAGATACTGCTTACAGGAAAATCAAAAAGATCTATAGAGGGTAGAGAATCGCCCATATGAATATCAAGAGCTCAAGGTGGCAAGCCAGTAATGGCAAAGAAGGCAAAGCTGAAAGATAGAATTAATATCTAGAAGGGTTATACCAAGTAAATGAATTTCAAGGCAATGTAAGGTTAAGGAAAGTAGATGTGGATGATGTGTGAGGTATGATATTGTGTGAAGAATTTGAGAGAGCTCTGAAAGTCCAAACAAGACATCTGGAGTAGACGACACTACTTCAGAATTATTAAGATCGCTGGGAGAATAGCCATGACAAAACTATTCCGCTTGATGTGCAAGATATTTCAGAGAGGCAAAATACTCTCGACTTAAAGAAGAATGTAATAATACCAAAGGAGACAAGTGCTGATAGCCGTGAATATCACCTAACTACTAGTTAAAAAATACTGGCACAAACGGTTTAGGGACTAATGGAAAAATTGTAGAAGTCGATATTATGTCGTCCGATAAAGTGGTTAGAAAAATGTGATGTACTGTTAAAAAGTGAACATTATTATATGCTTTTATAGAATTCTTGGTTCAGGTGTGTTCTGGTCTGTAGCCGCCCTCTGTGGTGCCACAGTGATTGATGGTGTGTATGGTTCGTTATTATGAGAGGTATAGTTCTAAGAAATCATTCTTACGAACATGAAAAATTACTGACATTTTATTACCAGTACGTCCCCCAGCAGTGATGATACAGAAGAGACTCAGATGATATACATAGAAAATAGAAGCTTAGCTATAACACTAGTAGGAAAAGTTCACCAAGAATCGTGCGACAAATTTATTTCCACTACACTAAAGACAATGACGTGCGTGGTAGACAAAAGGGACCTATAAACTCATGAAATAATAAGGAAGAAAGACATGCTACAGGAATAAATCTTACATATAAGGAGACTCATATAGAAAATTACCAATAATATGGACTGTTGTAGATGCCAAACAGGAGTAAAAAATTTGAATATTAGGGAGATGACATGACTCTAAATGCGAAACGGGAGGCCGAAAAAACAAATGAAAAACAGGAAACCTTCGGGGCCAGAGTGAATCTGTATAGAGCTTCTTAAATACAGAGGATTAATGTTACACTATGGCTCTTAATTCTCTTAAATGAGTGGGGGAAGATGTGGGTACTACCTGAATCAGAGAAGAGAGTGTAGGTACTACCATCCTACAGAAAGTAAGAGCAATATCAATGTGAACTATAAAGGAATGAGTCTTCGAAACTCTACCTAATAGTTATTAACAGTAGGATGACAAAGCCGGCCGGTGTGGCCGTGCGGTTAAAGGCGCTTCAGTCTGGAACCGCGTGACCGCTACGGTCGCAGGTTCGAATCCTGCCTCGGGCATGGATGTGTGTGATGTCCTTAGGTTTAATTAGTTCTAAGTTCTAGGCGACTGATGACCTCAGAAGTTAAGTCGCATAGTGCTCAGAGCCATTTGAACCATTTTTTGATGAGAAAGATAGCTAACGCCTTTCTAATGGAGATACAAAACGGCATTAGAAAGGGACAATCTCGTACTGACAGCGTTAGTATTGCACGGCAGTTAAATGTAAAAAGAGGAGAATACAACCTGGAGATCCACATTGCATTTGTTGTTGTGGTCTTCAGTTCAAAGACTGGTTTGATGCAACTCTCCATGCTATACACTCCTGTACAAGCCTCTTCGTCTCCCTTTACGATTTTAACCTTCCACTCTTCTCTTTAATACTTAAGTCGCGGTCCCTGATGCCTCAATCTGTTTTTCCAGTCAAGTTGCGTCACAAGTTCCTCTCCTCCCCAGTCATATTCAGTACCATGATCCAATCGTCTAATCTTCAGCATTCTTCTGAAGCACCAGATTTCAGAAACTTCTTTTTCTTTCTTGTCTAATCTGTTTATCGTCCATGTTTAACTTCCGTACATGGTTACACTCCATACAAATACTTTCAGAAAAAACTTCAAACTGTAGTCGATGTTAAAAAATTTCTCTTCTTCAGAAATGCTTTTTTTTGCCATCACTAGTCTACATTTTATGTCCTCTCTACTTCCACCATCATCAGTTATCTTGCAGCCCAAATAGCAAACCTCAACTACTGCGTTAAGTGTCTCATTTAACGGTCTAGTTCCCTCAGCATCACCTAATTTAATTCGACTACAGTCCATTATTCTCGTTTTGCTTTTGTTGACGATCGTCTTGTACCCGCCTTTCAAGACACTGTCCATTTCGTTCAGTTGCTCTTCCAAGTGCTTTGCTGTCCCTGACAGAACTACTATGTCATCTGCAAACCTTAAAGATTTTATTTCTCTTCCCTGGACTACTCCAAATTTTTCTTTTGTTTCCCTTACTGCTTGCTCAGTATACAGATTGAATAACATCGGTATAGCCTAAAACGCTGTCTCACGCCCTTCTCAAGCACTGCGTAGCCTTTCGTTCTCTGTATTTTACCCTAGCCACATTTAGACTTTGAGAGTATTCCAGCCAGCATTGTCAAAAGCCTTCTCCAAGTCTACAAATGCAATAAACATAGGGCTGCTTTTCGTTAATCTATCTTCCATGAGAAGTCGTAGTATTAGTACTGCCTCGCGTGTTCCTCCATTTCTCCGGAATCCAGATTGGTCTTCCCCGAAGTCGGCTTCTACCAGTTTTTCCATTCGTCTGTAAAGAATTCGTATTAATAATTTGCCACCGTGACTTATTAAACTGATAGTTCGGTAACTGCACTGCATTTATAGACCACGAGAGGGTTTTCGATACAGTGAATAGAAGTTACCTTTTGGACATCCTGGGGAACTGAGGGTACCCGAGATATTTAATATGGAAATAGTCACATATTTAAGGATACTGGGAAGGCCTTGCAAACAGGAATGTATTGATACAATGCTTTCCTGAGTATGTTATGTTGTCTGCGGGAAACAGGGCGAGCGAATGAGCTGAATATCAAACCCAAGACGATGAGTTAGCGTATTCGCTCTGTGAATCATAGGAAAGAGTGTCAGCAGTTTCTGCCTTCGTGTTTAGTATATTCGTAAATTCATGAAGAATAGTATTGTAAAAATTTTTGGTGCTGCACCACCATACTTCTGTTACTAAATGTTCTCGGACGCTTTTAAAAAAAGGATGTAATTACATTTTTCTTAACAAAACCGTCCTGCTTCAATATCTCGGTAGGCAATAGTATTAAAAAAAAAAAAAACAGAAAAATATTCGCCCACTGTGCATAATTAACTGATGCGAATTAATACAAACATCTTAAAGAAGTATGTACTATTGGCGATTACGTGTGATGGCCGTCCATCCAGTGTTTGGTTAAGCATCTTTATCATCTATGGCAACTCATTAGCAATCCGATTGTTTTAGCTTTTGAATTTTACTCTACTCACATCTAATATCGCATGGACAAATGTAAATGCGTGTGACTAGGGCCTCCCGTCGAGTAGACCGTTCGCTGGGTGCAAGTCTTTCGATTTAACGCCACTTCGGCGACTTGCGCGTCGATGGGGATGAAATGATGATGATTATGACAACACCCAGTCCCTGAGCGGAGAAAATCTCCGACTCTCCCGGGAATCTAACCCAGGCCGTTAGGGTTGAAATTCTGTCGCGCTGGCCACTCAGCTACCGGGGGCGGATATTGCATGGGTAAGAACAGCATGTTTCTTATCTAAATATTGGAGAGATTTCTACGAAAGTCCCACAATAGATTTTGGCGCTGTTCCACATGTGGTGATTCAGTCTGAAAGCAAATAACCGAGCAGGTACTTACGTGACCATTACGGTCAGGCAGTCTATCCACAGTCAAGGCTACTTCAAGGTATCGGTTTGTTATCCGAGTGACGTCAGCAGGAAAAGACCCTGAGCACGTGCCCGTCTTCGCGTGGCTTCCACAACTCGTTCCACCGCCCACTTACCGACATATTTACAAAAAGTATTGCAATCGACGTGATTTTCTTTTTATTTTCGTGGCTTCTCCTTCCAGTTGTCCTTCAAGGAGGCGCTGAATAATGCAGTATAACCGCTCATTGCAACCTTGTACGTGGAAACAGGTCTCGAAACGCTGTTGGGAAATACACTGTAATTCGATGCAAAATTGAGACATTCTGGGGACTAACTCTTTATAAGATTCTAATAAATTACTCCTGTCCATTCCGTCAAAATATTTCTTTTATTTTTCACTCCTTATGACTCTTTTCGGTATCAGCATCATCAGGTTTTAATCGATACGTAGTATCTACTCAGTTGTGAACATTCCTCCTTAACATCAGTGTCCAAACTCAACATTTTAATACCATGACATTAATGTATTAATATCAAACGCCAATGCAGAAACACAGGGATAACACACGCGATTTGAGGAGAGGTGTACACAGCTGTAAAGAAACATAATTATAGTTGACTGTGATTGCTCTTCAAAAGTGGTGGGATTTGATAACAAAAATACAGTGTTGCTTACAAACGCTGGTTTACCGAACACGACTGTTCGAAACTGTGTGGAATTAACCATGGCGATAAGCGCCCTATTCTTTTACCAGTTTTCGCATATTCTATTGTTCCCAGATGAACCAATGTCTATCAGTTGGATATCCAGCAGTGATTGTGAAAATGAAATTGTCGATGCCGTAATTAAGTTCACATTTTCACAGCGTGTTATTTGGACAACACTAACTGAGGTTATGTGCACTCCTTCATTCCTTCATGTTTCCTGTTCTCTCCCTCTGAGTACTTCTCGTTGACCGATGACCTCGCTGTCTGCCCCCCCCCCCCCTCCCCCCCCCAGAAACGACCCAACAACAGTACTTCTCGTTGTTTTTCTGGCAATGCTCTACGTTCGTACTACGTACCTTAATGTGGCATTTCCAGCAGCATTAAATCATACAAATGGTTCAAATGGCTCTGAGCACTATGGGACTTAACATCTGAGGTCATCAGTCCCCTAGAACTTAGAACTACTTAAACCTAACTAACCTAAGGACATCACACACATCCATGCCCGAGGCAGGATTCGAACCTGCGACCGTAGCGGTCGCGCGGTTCCAGACAGTAGCGCCTAGAATCGCTCGGCCACCCTGGCCGGCTTAAATGATACAGATATGAATAATAGCCGGCCAGTGTGGCCGAGCGGTTCGCCGGCACGGTAACTCAGCGTGTTCGGCCAGAGGCTTAGCTGCCCTCTGTAATAAAAAAAACTGAATTAATGGATCAACGACGAACTGAAATGGGTGCCTTGCGACGTCCGCAACGAGCAGATACAACGAACAAAATGAGACGAAAAAAGAAAGCGGTTCTAGGCGCTTCAGTCTGGAACCGCGCGACCACTACGGTCGCAGGTTCGAATCCTGCGTCGGGCATGGATGTGTGTGATGTCCTTAGGTTAGTTACCTTTAAGTAGTTATAAGTTATAGGGGACTGATGACCTCATGTGTTAAGACCCATAGTGCTCAGAGCCATTTGAACCATTTATGAAAAATAATAATGATTTCCAAAACTGAAGTGAATGCTTGCAGTTTCAGTCATTTAAAGTACATTTTCTGGACACTATTTTTGATATGTAATTCTGAACTCTCAATAGCGTCAGGTGACAGATTCGAAATGTAAACAGCTGATTTGTCTCGACGTGTTGTGTTTACGACTTTTTTTTTCTGTGGACGTATTAACACCCATATTTTGTACGCTGATACCCTTTTGGTCGTTGGTAACCGATTTTCACAACCAGTAGTGTACTGCTTCACGGATATTTCGTTACTGTTAATGCACGTGATTGTTCATGCTTTCCATAAGTGACGTAACTGTCCCGAGTATTTGACCGACGGTGGATAATACTGCTAACAAGGGAACCTCCCCATCGCACCCCCCTCAGATTTAGTTATAAGTTGGCACAGTGGATAGGCCTTGAAAAACTAAACACAGGTCAATCGAGAAAACAGGAAGAAGCTGTGTGGAACTATGAAAAAATAAGCAAAATATACAAACTGAGTAGTCCATGTGCAAGATACACAACATCAAGGATAGTGGGAGCTCAGGAACGCCGTGGTCTCATGGTTAGTGTGATCAGCTGCGGAATATGAGGTCCTTGGTGCAAGTCTTCCCTCGGGTGAAAAGTTTACTTTCTTTATTTTCGCAAAGTTATGATCTGTCCGTTCGTTCATTGACGTCTTTCTTCACTGTAATAAGTTTAGTGTCTGTGTTTTGCGACCACACCGCAAAACCGTGCTATTAGTAGACGACAGCACGTGCCTCTCCAATGGGAACCGAAAACATTTGATCGCAAGGTCATAGGTCAATCTATTCCTCCACAGGAAAACACGTCTGATATATTCTATACGACACTGGTGACGGCATGTGCGTCACATGACAGGAATATGTTGTCGACCCACCTAACTTGTACACTTGGCGAATGGGTGAAAAGATTCTTCTACCTTGCCTGATTTAGGTTTTCTTGTGTATGTGATAATCACTCCCAAAAAAGTGATGAAAACATAAGCGTTTGTCGCATAAACTGAAAATAGGAAGTTAAACATTTCACCCGAGGGAAGGCTCGAACCAAGGACCTCTCATTCCGCAGCTACTCACGTTAACCACAGGACAACAGCACTCCTAAACTTGCTCATTCCATGTTGTTGCTTATCTTACGCATGGACTACTCAGTTTCTATATTTTGCTTATTTTTTCATAGTTCCACACAACTTCTTCCTGTTTTCTCGATTGATCTGTGTTCAGTTTTTCAAGACCTGTCCACTGTGCCAACTTATAACTAAATCGGAGGGGGTGCGATGGGGAGGTGCGCTTGTAAGTAGTTTTGGGTTTTTTGCCGGCCGTGGTGGCCGAGCGGTTCTAGGCGCTCAGTCCGGAACCGCGCGACTGCTACGGTCGCAGGCTCGAATCCTGCCTCGGGCATGGATGTGTGTGATGTCCTTAGGTTAGTTAGGTTTAAGTAGTTCTAAGTTCTAGGGGACATGACCTCAGATGTTGAGTCCCATAGTGGTCAGAGCCATTTGAACCATTTTTAGTTTTGGGTTTTAGTTGGCCAAGTTGGAGACAGGTAATACAATTTTCAACATCACACTGGAATAAAAATTATTCCATTCCATCTTGACGTGGTGGTACAGAAACCTAGCAAATTTATTATTGCTACTTACATCACTGGTCGCACAATGTTCGTTATTAACTCAGTAGTTAATAAAGAACTCTGTGCAACCTATGACTGTTTCTTAAATTGTATCACACTGAAATGTTTCTTCCGTATGGCAGTTAAAAATAACGCGTCTGCTAATAGGGAATTGAAGGTAGTATTAAACAGGGCAGTTACCGTGACAAAACTGCATGTTACTACACGTTTGCAAAGAGCAAAGTAACCATCGTGCTTTATGCTCTATAATAGCACCAGAAGGAGCGTCCTTCCCTTATTGTTAGGGAGTACTTCGAATTTAATCCTAGTTTTGACGTTGAATAGAAATTTTAATCCTACCCGCGAGACATCAGGTTATTCGTTGTTCACCATCCTGTTTGACTTTTGCAGCTACATTTTTATGGTAACGCTAGCGATTGTGTTCTCAGTTCTCATTATCCTTTTTTTTTAGTTTATGTACATTATCGGATGATCTTTGCAGTCTGAAACTTGCAATGTAGCTGCAGTGAAATAAATTACTGATTCTAAGTGGACGGACATTGGTATAAAGAATACAAATACGGTGTCCAACATGTACGTGAACCGTGACGCGCTTAGCCGCCACACGCTGTAAACACTTGGCTATGGGCAGGTGACAATCGCATGTGAAGCCGGGATATCTGAAGACGGGCTTACGATTGCCCTAAACCGACCGTCATTTTGAACCAATAAAACTATTTACAAATGAAGCGATTAATCATCTGACTCTACTAATAAATATTACTCTGCTACGGTTTAAATATTGTTTGGAGACCTAGTTTCATAATTCGTATGTGTTTTAAGTTAGGATGCAGTAAAGTTCCAGAGCGCCAGCAACAATAAACCAAGCAAAATGCACTTGCAGCATACGAGGATAGTCATAAGGTTTTAATGATTACTTCGCAAAATTAAGATACGTATTAAATTATTTGTTTACGTGCAGGTATATGTCTGCAGCCGTGCTACACACTGACATTACAGCATTCCATTGCCATGGCACGTCGCTGGATGAATTAAAATAATAAGGCTGAGCCCATCCACACTGTATCCATGCGGTGCACCGTTTCATTTTAGCTCCTATAGCGGCACGCTATGGTACTGTGGCGCAAGTTTCGATGTGTATCAGGACTTCCCACATTTATCTGCAAACAAACATAAAACATCTATTAATTAACTTAACTTTTTCGAGACGATAAAAAAATAACTACTGCTTGTACTGCACGAACTAGGCGTCCTATTCTTTATTCTGAAAAAAAAGTGGCTGAAAAATTATATTGCCCGATTTTGTTTGTCAGTGGTCAGCGAGTCTCCCTCACATGCGGAGGATGCGGCTTCGGTTTCCGATATTGCCAGGAATTGTGGTGGAAGGACTGGAACAAGGAGCACTGGCAGTGGATGACACGGCGGTCGATAGGTCCTGATTGGACCATCAGATCTAGAACGGGGAGCTTTCGTTTTCTATAAATTTAGTTTACCTTGTGAAAACTGCGACCCTTAATTGTAAGGAAAAAAGAAAATAAATTGACAGTTACACAATGACATATCGCACAATCGAAGTTCTCCAGTCCGGGTTTTGTCCAGTTCCTGACCTCACCAAAATTTTGTTTTTATTATGAGGAGAAGCGGATTTAGAGACTTAAGAACGTATGAGACAACGCAGTTTATTTCGGCTGTACTTGGGTGTCTTGTAATAACGGAACATTGAAACAGCAAAGCAGCTAACTCTTAAAGTATCCAATAAATCCCTCTAGACATCAAGTGCTTTAATGGAGTAGCAGAGCTGGGTTTTATTTTCGGTTTCTTTGTCCTGCGCGGAGAACTTCTCTTATCGCTTGCCACAAAGGTCGTCAACCATTTCAGAGGCACCGTCCGTAAAACGTTTAACCACCGTCCTCCTTTCATTCGCTTTACATACGGAACAAAAGCGTTTCTGTAGACGTTTACCTTTAACGACACATCGTTATTTTTCTCGAGCTGCGACACTGTGTTAATGAATCACTCCCAACACACTCTAGAGTAAACAAGACAAGAAGTAGCCGTCCCTCCGAAGTACGTCAAAAATGACCAGTCGGGTTAGACAACAAGATCGAAATTTCCAAATTGATAGTGCTCAATTAATTAAGAAGAATAAAGACGAAAAAGAAGAAATTTGGCATATTCTGCAAGCACATCACATACTCATCCTTACATCAGTGCGCTGAATGGGAAACGCAATTGATTCGCTTAGACGTTAGTTGTTAGACTGCACTAATCCCACTCTCCGATTTTACTGACCGCGCGCGCACGCGCGCGCGCGTTTGTGTGTGTGTGTGTAATTGTATTATTATTATTATTATTATTATTATTATTACTACTATTGAGCTTAGGTTCTTGTACCAGTGACATCTCCACACATAAATGTTCATATTTTATAGCCATCTCCACATATATTGATTAGCCAAAACATTACGAGGATTGGAACAAGGCGGACTCAACCTCGTGATGCCAAATGAGGACGTACGTAAGTGTTACGGAGGTGCTTCGGGAACTCAAATGGAAATCCCTGGAGGGAAGGCTGCGTTCCTTTCGGGAAACGCTATTGAGAATAGAGAACTGGCATTTGAAGCCCACTGCCGAATGATTATGATGCCGCCAACATAGATCGCGCGTAATGACCACGAAGGTAAGTTACGAAAATTAGGGCTCGTACGGAATTGTACAGACAGTTATTTTCCCCACGCTCTGTTTGCGAGTGAAACAGAAGAGGAAATGACAAGTAGTACTACTGGGTATCGTCTGCCACGCACCGTACGGTGGCTTCCGGAGTTTCTATGATGTAGATGTAGATATAGATGTAGATGTATCTGTGTGACCCCTATGATCACGGCCCACTGCGAAACTGAATGCCGCCTGGTGGCGTCGGAGGTTCCTGATGCGGTAAGGAAAGTATATCACTGTATGAGATATATTCGCTGCGGCGAATATAGACAACCATCAGCTGTGTAATGGAATGATGACAGTTAAAAATCTGTGCCAGACCGGGACTCGAACCTGGACTTACCGCTTATTGAGAACAGTCACCTTACAATTAGGTAATCCGAGCACGATTCCTGTTATTAATACTGATTAAACCGCCTGGCGGTACTACCGTTGTAAAACTACCGTAGGCTACCACAGACTACTATAAGTAAACTATGTCACCAAAAGTATCCAGACACCCCCAAAAACATACATTTTTCATATTAGGTGCATTGTGCTGCCACCTACTGCCAGGTACTCCAATTCCGACCTCAATAGCCTTCAAGGGAGAGCAGAATGGGGCGCTCCGCGGAACTCACGGACTTGAAATGAAATGGCTCTGAGCACTATGGGAAGCCGGCCGAAGTGGCCGTGCGGTTAAAGACGATACAGTCTGGAACCGCAAGACCGCTACGGTCGCAGGTTCGAATCCTGCCTCGGGCATGGATGTTTGTGATGTCCTTAGGTTAGTTAGGTTTAACTAGTTCTAAGTTCTAGGGGACTTATGACCTCAGCAGTTGAGTCCCATAGTGCTCAGAGCCATTTTTTAGCACTATGGGACTTAACTCCTGAGGTCATCAGTCCCCAAGAACTTAGAACTACTTAAACCTAACTAACCTAAGGACATCACAAACATCCATGCCCGAGGCAGGATTCGAACCTGCGACCGTAGCGGTAGCGCAGTTCCAGACTGTAGCGCCTAGAACCGCTCGGCCACTCCAGCCGGCGAACTCATGGGCTTCGAACGTGGTCAGGTGATTGGGTATCACTTGTCTCATACGTTTGTACGCGAGATATCCACACTCCTAAACATCCCTAGGTCCACTGTTTCCGGTGTGATAGTGAAGTGGAAACGTGAAGGGACACGTACAGCACAAAAGCGTACAGGCCGACCTCATCTGTTGACTGGCAGAGAGCGCCGACAGTTGAAGAGGGCCGTAATGTGTAATAACTAGACATATATCCAGACAATCACACAGGAATTCCAAAATCAGGATCCACTGCAAGTACTATAACAATTAGGCAGAAGGTGAGAAAACTTGGATTCCATGGTCGAGTGGCTGCTCATAAGCCACACATCACGCCGGTAAATGCCAAACGACCACACGCTTGGTGTAAGGAGCTTAAACATTGGACGACTGACCAATGGAAAAACGTTGTGTGGAGTGACGAATCTCGGTACACAATGTGGCGATCCGATGGCAGAGTGTGAGTATGGCGAATGCCCGGTGAATGACATCTGCCAGCGTGTGTGGTGCTAAAATTCGGAGGCGGTCGTGTATTTCATGGAGGGGCCTTGCACCCCTTTTTCTGCATGGCACTATCACAGCACAGCCCTACACTGATGATTTAAGCACCTTCTTGCTTCAAACTGCTGAATTTGGAGATAGTGATTGCATCTTTCAGCACGATCGAGCACCTGTTCATAATGCACGGCCCGTGGCGGAGTGGTTACGCGACAATAACATCCCTGTAATGGACTGACCTGTACAGAGTCCTGACCTGAATCCTATAGAACACCTTTGGGATGTTTTGAAACGCCGACTTCGTGGCAGGCCTCACCAACCCACATCGATACCTCTCCTCAGTGCAGCACTGCGTGAAGAATGGGCTGCCATTCCCCAAGAAACCTTCCAGCACCTGAATGAACGTACGCCTGCGAGAGGGGAAGCTGTCTTCAAGGCTAACAGTGGGCCAACATCGTATTGAATTCCAGCATTACCGATGGAGGAAGCCACAAACTTGTAAGTCATTTTCAGCCAAGTGTCAGGATACTTTTTATCACATAGTGTAAGTGTAGACTACAGGAGTTTTCCTAGTAGCTTTGGTCAGTTAAGGTACTAACATTAAATGCACGTTAGCTGTGTTGTATATCTATCGGTCGATACCTCATCACGATCGCTTACTTTTTCCCAATAACCGTAAGCAGTGAACCGTGTAGAAACTGAGGGTATATAAGGGCTGGGCAATCTACAGAACATTTTTGTCCTATATGACTAACTTCCTATCTGTTACTTAAGAATGAGCAGTATTCATAGCAAAACTGAAACTGTCGATGTTCAATACACGTTTCATTCGGAAATTGTTGACTGATAACGTGAAACAGAGGGATTTTGTAGTAAAAATACAGAAAACGATATAGATTTATCATATAGCGCTAAAAAACGCTGTTTCGTCAACAAAAAGGTAAGGAAAAAACGGCAAAGGAAGTTTCAAACATCGCTGCAATATTCCGTGGAAATTATATAAAACGTGTTAATGTTATTCAGAAAAAACTTCTGCATATATCAACGGCGACGGGAAACTCTTGCCTTTGATCGTGACGAATAACGTTCTATTGGTTACAAAATGACAACAATAACTATATATTTTTAATGATAAATTAATTGAAACACTTAGCTGCCGAGAGGTGTTGTTGATATACCTCGATGGGGACAGCTGAAAATGTGTGCCCCGACCGGGACTCGAATCTGGGATCTCCTGCTTACATGGCAGACACTCTATCCATCTTTTTTTGTTGTGTTTGGTTGTTGCAGACGTCACATGACATCCGGTCAAGTTCATTTGTTCATCCTTCTACTCAATTTTTTTATTACAGAGGTCAACTAGCAATCTGACCAAACACGCTGAGCTACCGTGCTGGCTATGCATCTGAACCACTGAGGACACAGATGAATAGCACGACTTCAGGGAATTATCCCTTGTACGCTTCCCGTGATACTCACATTCATAACTATGCACAATCTAAATACGTAATGTACCTAATAGATATTCACCCATCCATATTTTTTATATGTGTGCATGTAAGCTGTTCTTGAGTCAAAAGTAATTGCTTCGGTACATAAAAGTGCAGGAGTTTAACGATTTACCAATTTGTGATTACAAAATGCATTTTTTTGTTCTGTAATGGCGTAAAATATACAATGGGGTAACACTGAATCATACGAAATTTTAATTACGTGAAAAAAAGAGAACTCATCAACTTCCAGTTCCTCTGTTACACATTTGTAAGATGGCAAGAACTATGCCCCTTACATGAAGTCATTAAAGATCACCTAACTCACGTTGGGCGAACAATAGGGCTGAACAAAAATGACTGACAAGGCACAATGCATCTTGTACAGGGTGTAGTATGGACGTATTGGAATAAATAATGTCGGGTGATGGTTTTAAAGTAATTCACACGACATGAAAACTTTGTGGAAACACGTCGTTTTACTGGAGGCTAGTTTACCCCAGGGAAGTGTTCGAGTTGACCACGGCGCGCGGCTGGGGAGTGGCGAAGGGAAGCAACAATAGCTTAGGGCGGCTCAAACTCTTGAGAAAGCGGTAATGGGGCGCGGCCTCCAGCTGCCTTAAGATGAGTGACAGTGAGGGAGGGGGGGGGGGTGTTGACACAATGCTGGTGTACCGGGAAGCAGATGAAGAACTTGTATGCCTGTTGATAAATGTCTGTCGTCCCATTTTCAGTGAAACATGTGAGAAAGCCGCCAAAAGCTACAGTGGAGCGGTCAACAGAGGTCAAAATATGCGTGTTCATGACTATAGCAACTTCACACTGAATTCACAGTCCACAGGGTCTGAAGTAAATCAGGTGAAGAGCGACAGAATGAAATACGCCGGCCTCCAATGGGAACGTAGGACCAAGGAATTTGAAGTACTCTCCTGGGAGTCAGAATTCTGGAAAACTTGGTGTTTGTGCAGATGCTAACCTTGATGGGTGGCCTGGGAGGAGCTAAATAGCAGAAGTTGAGAGGAAGGGGAATTTTGTGGGAATTGGTTCACTTCCCAAAGCAGGCATTGGTCTGCACTGGGAAGCATCGCATAACTAACGCGACTTGCGCTGCAATTGGCATAAGCGATTTTGCTGGAGGGGATACCGAGGTGAAGAGCAGACTGTGAGAAGTTTCCATAAGGTCTTCCATTCCAAGCTTGCCTAGAGTGTGGACGTGGTGTTCTTTACTCAGCTTCCCTGGGAAAGAGTGAGCATCTCTGCAGTTTAGGACCTAGCAAATGGAACGATTGAGCTTGGAGATAGGAAGTTTTGGTTCAGCTATGTACTGAGCAAGATAGCTAGGAGAGAATAGACGAGCACAGCCATGCTGCACCAAGAAGTCGGCCGAGGTCTGCACAATGACGCTGCTCTGCCATGCTGTATTCGGTGATATTGCGCCCTCTCCGGCCACTGATTAATTTGTTGGATCTCGTCGACAAAGTTTCCACGTGGGCTTCATGGGCCGTGTATTGTAGAATTGTTCTCGCACTTCGCATTATGCCTGGGTCAGTTGATAGGAATTACTTTTGAGTTACCGCGCTTTACTCCATGTAAACGCAATTTATTACCACTGCCTGTTAGGAGAGTCATGTAAAGTTATGACTGAAGGTCGTGAGTTAAAAATAAATCTGTGCTAATCGACTGCATCTGTTTTTTTATCAAGTAGTTGAAATCCCAAGTCACTTTCTTTATTAATTTTATGTTCAACATTTGCATCTGATGTTCAATAGCTGAATATAACATCAATGTGCACCCCTTTTAATTAAAAGTGATCAGTTCTGAATCAATTAATGTCAACACTGCCACCGCAGTTCAATCAGGAGTCACAAGGTCTTATTACTTTCTTTGCATTATCCGACATTGCGGCAGTTTTGCACTCTCTGTGTTGATCTGTTAGTCAATTACCTGGCGTGAACACACACCAAAACCAGATAAGTGACAGGTGGGGTGTTACACATTCATTTATGTTTCTTTGCCTGTCAGTTCTACAGGTACTACCGGTAATCTTATCATTTACTACATCATCGACGTAGTACACCAAAAGTACCGATCGACGTACAATAGACCCTCCCTGTGGAAGAAGCAGAGGTTTTGAACAAGATTAGTCATTCCTTTGAAGTATAGTATACTGTAACTGCGATGGGAAAGATATTGCTTTACGTCTTCTTATGTATTGAAGAGCCATTTGGGAAATTTGGTCGGATTGTTAAATAAAGAGTTTATGAGTTGACTCATAAATTAGAAAATGTAATTGTGATCTGCAAGAAATCAGAGACGTTCACGTAAATACCGTGCAAAGAGGTTTTAAAATGTTTCTTTCTTCTGTATGTGGGACAAGAAAAATTTTTGTACCTTACTGGTTCATGGGAAGGGCAGATTGATCAGACACTTAATGATCAAATCTTTGTAGAGGAAATACGGCTGTACCACAATAAATATCCCATCCGAAATTAATATGCCATCCTTGTGATGTTTACTTTTGGAGGCAGGTTAAAATACTGTTTTATCAATAAATATTGTGAGACCACGGCTGTGTGCAAAACACAGGTTGATTTGCAAGAATCAATCTGTATAATAGATTAAAACATTAACTAAAAAATGCAACATGTTACTGACTTGCTTCGAGGAAAGATGCTATAAAAATAAGTTCTTTAATGCATCTGTTTAGTGCGCCTGCTTTCACATGAATGATAAAATACTCCAGATTTGCATCGAAGTTGATCTAAGAACTAGCTTTCTGAATTCAAGCGAACCGTGTTTTCCGGTTTTGTTTCTAAATAGTCAGTGTGCTTGAAGGACAGTAGCTTTCATTAAACGTACTTGGCGCTCTGCGAATTTGTATTCGGTTGCTTCTACGAAAAATAGCATCTGAAATTATGGTCTAGAACAGAAAGCAACTCAACCGACAACGAGTAAGACGGTTCTGTAATCTACTCTGTAACAAACGGAATGCGCGTTAGAAGGAAGTTCGCGGTAATAATTAAGTTATTTATGAAACCGACACTTTGGAATATTTTTGCGTGGCATATGCTGGTCAGTGTTATGTGAGATGAAAGTGAAAAAGCAAAATATACATGGGCAGTTTCTGTACCCCTATCGCTTGCGACGGAACAGTGTACAATACCTCGTCCGCAAACCTCAGTTGGCCAAAACGTTACTGGTATAGGAGGCACGCATGAAACTCCAACTTCGATTTTCTCGGAAACTGGGAGCCGTCGCATGAAAGCCGCTAGCCAAATACTCAGGACAGGCCGTATACAACATACCTAAGATCCGCGATTAGCAAGTTTGATTGTCACCCTTGCCAGCACGCCTCTGGAAACCTACCAAGAATTTGCCTTTTTCATGTGACGCAGGACTGCTTCTGTACTGCGTTCCAAAAGTGGACAACACTCTTTTAAGCTGGTGGCGAGAATGTTTTGATCCCTCCATGTTTGTTGCAACAACCAGACTGTCGCCAGCTCACTATACAGCACAAGAAAGATGGCTGTGTGACGTGTCTGCCCAACCTAGAGGTGGTGGTCAGGGTGTGACAATTGTGGAGCTAACTATCAAGACTGGACGGATAAAATAGTGCTCACCTCTATGACAAGCTGAGGTTGTAGCAACATTCTACTAGGAAAGAGCGTTTCGCATCGTAGAATATTCTCATTCACACATAGCGTGCAGCTTAGGAAGCAAGATTTTAGTCTTGTACGTAGTTTCAAGTCTGATGGCTCTCCTTGGAATAAATGTACCTTGACTCCATGACGATGGTTAGAATCCACTGCAGAACTGTTATCGGGTAATCTACTGTCGACAGGAAAAAGACGTACGTCTGTAACATTTGCCCTTTTTTCCCCCGACTAGTGTGATGCGACCCGCCAAAAATTCCTATTCTGCGCTAACATCTCAGTGTAGCACTTGCAACCTACGTCATGAATTATTTGCTGTATGCATTTCAATCCCTGTATTTTACCCTGTACATTTCCCATTAGTGCTACAGAGGCTATTCCCTTATAGCTTAACACATGTCATATCAATCTCTCTCTTCTTTTTGTCAGTGTATTCCATATGTTACCTCTTCGCCAATTCCTTACTTTATCAGTCCACCTGATTTTCTACATTCTTCTGCACCACCATATGTCAAACACTTCGATTCTCTCTTTCGTGGTTTATCCACAGGCCACGATTCACTGCCATACAACGCTGCACATTCTTAAAAAAAAATTTTCCCCATATTAAAGCTACTGTAGAATATCAGTAGACTTCTCTGGGCCAGGAATCACTCTTTGCTTGTCCTAGCCTCCTTTTTATGTCCTCCTTGCTTCGCCGTTATCGGTAATTTTGCTTCCAAGGTAGCAGAATTGCTTTAATTCGTGATCGCCTGCCAAAAACCTTTTCAGAGAGAGCGGAGCAGACAGAGGTTCAGGGCACTCTCTTGCCCTTAGGGTGGGAAACTGCCCCTAAAACGCTCAAGAACCAGCAACGATCAGCAGCATGAGGATGCAGAAGGCAAAGAAAACCACTGCATTAAAGGCACATAACGTGTATCCACAGACATTAGTCTTGTAATTCAAAAAGTGTCATGATGCTCTCTCTATTGGCAAAAGATTCCGGAAAGTCCCCCATTCGGATCTACGGGATGGAACTGTCAAGGGGAAGGGACCATAAAAAATTGAATAGCCAACGAAAGGGTAACGTTCCACGAGTCGGGCCGTAGAATATCAGGAGTTTTAACCTGGTATGAGAGCTCGAAAATTTGAAATGGGAATAGCTAAGTCTCAATCTAGATACAGCGGGGTTCAGTGAAGTGAAATGGAAAGAAGACAAGGACTTCTGGTCACATGATTATCAGCAGAAAGTAGTATAACGGAAGTAGGATTCGTTATGAACAGCAATGTAGAGCAGAGAGTGTGTTACTGTGAACATTTCAGTGATAGAATCGTTCTCATCAGAATCGACAACAAACAAACACCGACAACAATAGTTCATGTACACATGCCGACGTCAGAAGCACAAGATGAAGAGATACAGAAAGAATATGAGGTTATTGAAAGGGTGATTTAGTACATAAAGGGAGATGAAAATCTGATAGTCATGGAGGACTGGAATGCGATTCTAGGGGAAGGAGTAGAAGAAACGGTTACAGTCGAATATAGGCTTGGTACTAGGAATAAGAGAGAAGAAAGACTAATCGAGTTCTGCAATAAAGTTCAGTTAGCAATTGCGAATCTATTCAAGCATCACAAGAGTTGAAGGCATACTTGGAAAAAGTCGGGGGATACGGGAAGATTTCTCTTTAATTGCATCATCGTCAGGCAGAGATTATG